>NC_092328.1:3476110-5976110 GCF_036785885.1 Coffea arabica | reverse complement strand
ATTGAGCCCTAAACAATTCTCTTTTGAAGCGGCCCCACTTCACTCTCACATAGGTGATTTACTTAAGTCTTCAGTAATTAATTACTTCACTTAAGAATCATTAAAGCATACCATTGTGCTATCCTTAATTCTCATTTGCGTCATTGTTTCATTATGGAATGGGTCTAGGGATATCCTCCCACAATGACTATGCTAAGGTTTTTCCCATTTTGGAATGTCTTCAAGGAAATGGTGTAGCTATTCAGCTTCTTCTCCATATTTGTCCAAGGCAATGAACTCATATTCCATTGTAGATCTAGCTACAATAGTTTGTTTAGAAAACTTCCAAGATACTGCCCCACCGGCAAGTGTGAACACATACCCACTTGTGGATTTTGAATCTTTTAAATCAGATATCCAATTTGCATCAGCATACCCTTCTAAAACAGCAGAGTATCTAGTGTAATGCAGTCCATAGTTTCGAGTGTACCGTAGGTATTTAAGTACCCTTGAAATTACTTTCCAATGATCAGCACTCGGATTGCTTGTAAACCTACTCAATTTGCTTACTGCATATGCAATGTCAGGTCTAATACAACTCATTAAATACATTAGACTTCCAATGATTCGTGAGTATTCTACTTGAGAAATATTCTCTCCTCTATTCTTAGATAGATGGAAACTATTGTCTAATGGAGTTCTTGCAATTTCAGAATCATTCTTATTGAATTTTTCTAGAATCTTGTCCACATAGTGAGTTTGGCTCAAGACCAAGCCGTCTGGTATTCTTGTAATTTTAACTCCTAAAATTACATCAGCAAGCCCCATATCTTTCATGTCAAATTTTGAATTCAACATGTCCTTGGTAGACTTGACCATTTTATCATTACTACCAACAATAAGTATGTCATCTACATAAAGACATAAGATGACATAACCATGTTCTGTTTCTTTAGTATAGACACATTTGTCACACTCATTTATTTTGTATCCATTAGTTATCATTGCATTGTCGAACTTTTCATGCCATTTTTTTGGCGCTTGTTTTAGTCCATACAATGATTTTACTAATTTACAAACTTTATTTCCTTTTCCCGGAGTTATGAAACCCTCAGGTTGCTCCATGAAGATTTCTTCATCTAAATCACCATTTAAGAAAGCCGTCTTTATATCCATTTGATGTATCTCTAGATTTCTCAATGCAGCGATAGCAAGAATCATTCTGATAGCATTTATTCTCGTAACAGGAGAATAAGTATCAAAATAATCCAAACCTTCTTGTTGTTTGTATCCTTTGATTACAAGTCTGGCTTTGTACTTATCGACAGAGCCATCAGGTTTCATTTTCCTTTTAAAGATCCATTTGGACCCTAAAGGTCTACAACCAGGAGGAAGATCCACTAACTCGCATGTATGATTCTGTAAAATAGAATCAACCTCACTTTTTATTGCTTTTTTCCACAAAAATCCTTCAGAAGAACTTACAGCTTCTGTATAGGTTTGTGGTTCCTTTTCTAATAGAAAAGTTGTGAAATAATCTCCAAATGATTTTTTCACTCTAGCTCTTTTGCTACGTCTCGGTTCATCTTGTTGAATCAAGTCATGATTATGTTTTTCTTGACTCATAACTTCATGTGTTTGCTTTGATGAACTTGATGCACCATTCGATTTACAAGGAAACACATCTTCAAAGAATGAAGTATTTCTTGATTCCATTATCATACTTTTATGTATATCCGAAATTTCTGAATTATACACAAGAAACCGATAAGCAGCACTATTATGTGCATAGCCAATAAGGATACAGTCCACAGTTCTAGGACCTATCTTTATTCTCTTTGGTGCTAGAATAGCCACTTTTGCAAGATACCCCCACACTTTCAAGTATTTATAGGATGGTCTCCTACCTTTCCATAACTCATAAGGAGTTTTATCTTATTTTTTTCGGGGTACCCTATTTAAAAGGTAATTATTTGACAAAATAGCTTCACCCCACATATTTTGAGGCAATCCTGAACTTAGTAACATCGCATTCATCACTTCCTTTAGTGTGCAATTTTTCCGTTCAGCAACACCATTCGATTGTGGTGAGTAAGGTGCAGTTACTTCATAAACAATTCCATATTTTGCACAATAATCACCAATAGGTGTTTCATATTCACCACCTCTATCACTTCTTAACCTTTTAATTCTCCGGTTAAGTTGATTTTCAACTTCATTCTTGTAGAGAATGAATTTTTCCAAGGTTTCATCTTTACTTTTGAGCAAATACACATAACAGTATTTTGTGCAATCATCAATGAAAGTGATAAAATATTTATTACCACATCTTGTTTGAACAAATTTCAAATCACAGACATCTGTGTGAATCAATTCAAGAGGTTCGGTGTTTCTTTCAATTGTTTGAAACGATGACCTTGTTAATTTTGCTTCTACGCAAATCTCGCATTTATGGTTTGAATTGATGTGAAAGGAATGAATATGATCCAAGTTAATTAGTCTACGCAAAGTATCATAATTAACATGACCTAGTCTACCATGCCATAAATTGGAAGATTCAAGCAAATAAGCAGAAGATTTATTCTTATTATTTACAATAGTCATTACATTCAATTTGAACAACCCATCGGTTGTATATCCTTTCCCTACATACATCCCAGATTTGGATAATATAACTTTATCCAATTCAAAAACCATGCGAAAGCCATGCTTGTTCAGCAATGATCCAGAAACAAGGTTCTTGCGGATTTCTGGCACATACAGAACATCGTTCAAAGTCAATGTTTTGCCAGAAGTCATCTTTAGCAACACCTTTCCTTGACCTTCCCCATGAACATTTTTTCACCTTCAATTTTTTCGAAGGTAGTGAACAGGTATTTGTTTGTGCAAACATGTCTTGTAACTCCAGTGTCAATCCACCATTCTTTCGGATTTGACCCTATCATATTTACTTCAGAAACCATAGCAGTCAGGTTCATGTTTTCCATATCTCCGTCGATTTTATCAAGCAAGTTCGCTTCATGCTTCTTCTTCTTTGGAAGCTTACATTCAGTGGACTTGGGACCTTTTTTGTCACAGTTGAAGCACTTTCCTTGGAATTTCTGCTTAGAGATTTTCCCTTTTGCCCTAAGATTTCAATTTGGCTTTTTACGTTTGGAGTTTTGCTCTTACTTATACTCCACAATATTTGCTTTAGCATCAACAAAAGTTGTTGCCTTGCAATCAGAACCCCTGTTGTCTTCTTCAATTCGAAGTCTAACGATAAGGTCCTCCATACTCATCTCTTTACGCTTGTGCTTGAGATAGTTCTTGAAATCCTTCCACCCAGGAGGTAGCTTCTTAATAACAGCAGCTACTTGAAAGGTTTCACTCAAAATCATGCCTTCAGCTAGAATCTCATGCAAGATAATCCGAATTTCTTGCACTTGACTGATAACAGTCTTGGAATCCACCATTTTATAGTCTAGAAATTTTCCAACGACAAATTTCTTTGCCCCGGCATCTTCGATTTTATATTTCCGATCTAAGGATTCCCATAATGCCTTTGCCGTCTTGTGTATTTGATACACGTTATACAGCGAGTCATGCAAGCAGTTCATGACATAATTTTGACAAAGGAAATCGGAGTGCTTCCAAGCATCAATAGCACTGACAGCTTGTGCATCAGTTAAGCCTTCAGGCAGCTTTGGAGCATCCTCACTTAAGAATCTCGAGAGATTCAATGTTGTCAAATAGAACAACATCTTTTGTTGCCATGTCTTGAAGTTCAAGCCATGGAATTTCTCAGATTTCTCACTATGGTTGGTAGAAACCAAAGGAGTAATCTTTCCTTCAGGTTGTTTCACAATTGTGCCAGAGGCAGAGGCATCAAAAGTAGATTTGTTGGTTTCTCTTCCTGGAATGTCAGCCATTGAGAATGAATCTGTTTTAAGACTATTAGTGAAATAATAAAAATAGGCTGATACACTATAGAGAAGAATAAATACAACCTAGAAAGAAAGAAATGATCGAAAATAACAATAATAACAATCCGAGACTTGTGAGCACAATTTCCTTAAAACAGATTCGCCCTCTCCAGGTAGAGTGCTCGAGGTTAAGTAGGCATCTGTCTCCCAGGATACAACGGATTAAAGGTGAATATGTCAGCACCAAACTTTCTTCACCACAGCGAACTCGAACTGGAGCAATATAGAATACTATAAAAGATGAAGATGCAAGAAGGAAAAATAGAGAGAGCCTCCGTTTTTTAAACAAAAGAGAGATATTTATAGATGCTGACCAAGGGTGACTGTTAGCAATTGGCAACAAGTGTTAAATTTCAGATAATTATCTTCGCGTTTATCAAAGTACTACATTCATGTACATACATGTATCTCAATAAGATAACTCCAAAATCATGTACTAAGTACATGAATCCTATCCAAAATCATGTATCAATAATTAATATACATGAATCCTATGAATGATAGATAATTATCCTTGGATTCTTTCAAGAGTGCCATTATGAGAACAATTTTCTCATTCACTCTACAATGGATATAGCCATTTTTCCAACAGATACAGATATTGTTGGCCTTGTATTGAGCGCATCGCTGTAATGTTTCTTCGGTCCTTTTTGCATTTATTTCTTTGTTGGTAGTTTGGTTGAAAATGTAATTGAATCGAACTCCAATTCTTTACAAGGTAAATTTTTGTGAAACGACGGCCTATGTCAGTTTACTTGGAGTTAAAAATGTGCAAATTCATTTTAAATCTTCTATTGCTTTAAGGAGAGGAATTAGCAGAACGAAGGCTAATTGGTTTGATATCGTACTGCATGGGATTTTAATCGGCTTTTTCCTCTGTATAGGTTTTTTTGGTCTGTGTATTATTTAGCCGTTTTCTTTCCTCTTTTGAGTGTTGAGTTCTGATTGCAGCTTTGAGTTGCTCGAACAGGCTTGTGCATTGTATTGAGATATTCCTCTTTTTTTCACTGCTTTGAGATATTTCTTTTTTTCTTTTCAAATAATGGTCCTATAGTAGGGGACTCTAATGGCCAATTAAGTTAGCTAAGTTGGTTAGATATTTCTCTTTGTAAACTTTTTTTATGCTTATGCTGTAATAGAATAAGGCTCAACCTTAAAAAATTGAAACAAAAAATAAAAAAAAAGGGCAAACATAAGACTCTCATGGAGTTATTGAATTGAAAATTTGTCTAATTTAATTAAATTAAATAATTCAATCCACATGTTTTGAACAACATATAGAGAAGCAGGAGGTAGTACGAACATTTAGAAAGAGTTTAATTTGATGAAAATCTTCTTGGTGGTTTCTTGTGCTTTGAATTGCACAATAATTCAATTGTGAACACGTTTGATAAAACTAAAATTTGCAAACTAAAATTTGAAATTTTAATATATTATATTACTAAATTATTAAATATTAATATGATATATTTGATTGTATATCACATCAATTGGTAACTGAATAACTTCTCACTTTTGCAGCAAGTTTGCTTAAGAGATTCAGTGTCATTTATTCAGATGTGCTATTTTTTATTATCAAATGCATCTTATATGCTGAATCTGAAACCCTGTATTTTCATAAATTGCATATTCCTTCCTCAAGTCGTATACTAATTGTTAACATAAGTAACCTCTTTGAAGTTGGAATTAATCACTTTCTTAGTTATCCCGCCAAAAAAAAAAGAATTTCACTTGCAACAACTATACAAAACTACAAGAATTGGAGTACTTTTCTCGTAATTAAGCAATTGATGAGAAATTTACGTAGACCACTTGTTGCATATTGGTGGACTTGGCATGCTTTCTTTCTGATCTCTTCTTTTGTTAGGATTTCTAACGTGACTGTTGGATTTAACTATTTGCCTAAGCCGGCGAAACCAAAAGTTGAAATAGTTTAATCTTCACCTGTCTTTTTTTTTTTTTTGTCAAAATAATCCTCACCTGTCAAGATACTAGAATTGCGCAATGGATCTTCTGTTTCATACTCTGTGCCACTCTCTGTGCCACTTTTTATTATATTGCTATTTCTCCTACATAAAAATCATGTTTTAGCTCTTTTTTGTTTCCTAAAAATCAAATAACTATTAATTGAGTAATATACAAAATTTAACAAATTCAAAATATCAAAATGCATAAAAAATGAGATTTTTTTTATGAATTTTCTACTGTATTTTAAATTTTCTATTATATATTGTTTTTTGAAGGTTTTGTATATACAAAAAGGAACTAAAACATAATGTTTATGTTGGAGAAATAGCAATATAATAAAAAGTGGCACAGAGAGTGGCACAGAATATGAAACAGAAGATCCATTGCGCAATTCGCAACGGATCTTCTGTTTCATACTCTGTGCCACTCTCTGTGCCACTTTTTATTATATTGCTATTTCTCCAATATAAACATCATGTTTTAGTTCCTTTTTGTTTCCTAAAGATCCAATAACTATTAATTAAGTAAAAAATAAATACAAAACCTTCAAAAAACAATATATAATAGAAAATTTAAAATACAGCAAATTCATTAAAAAATCTCATTTTTTATGCATTTTGATATTTTGAATTTGTTAAATTTTGTATATTACTCAATTAATAGTTATTGGATTTTTAGGAAACAAAAAAGAACTAAAACATAATTTTTATGTAGGAGAAACAGCAATATAATAAAAAATGGAATAGAAAGTGACACAAGATGTGAACAGAAGATCCGTTGCGATAAAATTGTGTCTTCGCCATTGCCCAGAATAAAGAGTATTTCTTCGTCTATCAATTAACTCGCCGACGTGGGCAAACTAATGGTAGCTGAATATGCCTCCTCAACGGTGGAGGGCCGCACCGTGGTCCTACCAAATTATCAGCTATGGCCTCTGAGTAATCGTGAAGGGTTCACGTCATTCCCCTCACAAGTTGTACATACAAAAAATAAAGGAGTGCATGTATCTAAACCTCAAATTGCCACGGACTAATCCAAGAAGAGAAAAATGAATAGACATGATGGAAAATCAAATGGATTTAAGAAAAAATATAAAACTATAGTTGACTAAATCAATTGGTAGGGGATTAGAAAAGGTCATCCTGGCTAAACTCTAAGGAATGGGTTTGATTCCCCCATAATCCAGCCCTCCGCTTAATTTAATTCAAGAAAATCAGAAGCGTGGCGTTTTCAAATGCCAAAAATGTCTAATGATAGAGAATTCACAGCTTTTTTCTTCTATTTTATTATTGAACCCCTTTTTGGGACGATAAAGAAGTCTAACTTTGATTTCTTGAATTGGAGGTAACCTCCTAGTGTTGGTGATAAATACGCAAGCACGTAGATCACAAGTGTCATTTTTTTCTTTATTATATGTATTGTATTCACCATTTTGTTTTGTTCCAACTTACTCAGACGTTTCTTGAGTACGTAGATGAAAAAAATGAAGAACTCCAAGCAATTATTTTAATCCTTTGGACTACGAAAGAAGTGTTCCTAGCAATAGACTAATGACTATTAACAGATGTTAACCTTTCACTTTATGAGATTGACAGCCTCATTATTTTGAAAGCCACTGCGGAAGACTATTCCCCGGTAGACCGTAGACCCAGCCCGAAAAATATTACTGCAGCAGTACTTTGCCACTGATCGACTCCGTCTATATAAATGAAGCTACCTTTTCATCAACTTTGCAATCGTTCCAATCCCAAAGCCTCATAAATCCCATTGACAATTTCCATTTAATCTGTTCAAATTCCCCTGCAAGAAGAACTGAATGGGTTCCATTGCTCCATTAGAGAAGAAGCCTCATGCAGTCTGCGTACCAGCTGCAGCCCAAGGCCACATAGGCCCCATGCTGAACCTAGCCAAGCTCCTCCATCACAATGGTTTCCACATCACCTTTGTCAACACTGAATTCAACCACAGGCGCTTGCTTAAATCCAGAGGTCCTGATGCCCTCAACGGATTCCCTGATTTCCAATTTAAAGCCATTCCTGATGGACTTCCGCCTTCAGATGTCGATGCTACCCAAGATGTTCCAACCCTTTGTGAATCTATGGATAGAACTTGCTTAGGTCCCTTCAGGGAGCTACTTGCTGAACTCAACGATACATCTTCCTCGAAAGTACCCCCAGTTTCTTGCATAGTTTCTGATGCGGTAACGGCCTTCACTCTTGCAGCTGCTGAAGAACTAAGCATCCCTGAAGTTCTTTTTTGGACCGCCAGTGCATGTTCCTACTTGGGGTACTTCCAGTATGCCAAGCTTATGGAAAAGGGTATCATACCACTCAAAGGTACCAATTCTTAATAAAATAATTTTTTGTCAGTGTCACCATTTTTTTGCGGACCATTTTTGTCAGTGTCACCATAAAATAATATTTTGCTTCTTCAAGCACTGTCAGTACTATTCTCATCATTTTTTTTTGTGGTTTACTTCATATAGTCATTGGCGGACGCATAACATTGACTTTGTAGTCAAAATTTAATTTAATGAATCAGAAAGTGTAAGATTTTTTTTTTCTTTTAACTAAGTTGGAAAATATTTGTTTTTCAAGAATATGACTTTGTAAAAAGCATCAAATTTTGCACTGCCCCCATGCCCTTTGAATGATTCTGATGATACTTGGTGTCGTACATCTTATGCCTTGCAGATGCCAGTTATTTGACAAATGGATATCTAGATACTGTTCTAGACTGGATTCCAGAATTAGAGGGTATACGCTTGAAGGATCTTCCAAGCTTCTTACGAACCACGAATCCCGATGATTTTATGGTGAAATTCGTCCTGCAAGAAACTCAGAGAGCTAGAAAGGCTTCTGCCATCATTATAAACACCTATCAACAACTCGAACATGGTGTATTAGATGCACTTTCATCTTATCTTCCACCAATTTACACCATTGGACCACTACATTTCCTTGATAATCATGTGCATGATAAGTCTTTAACAGATATTCAATCAAATCTCTGGAAGGAAGAGCCAGAATGTCTTGAATGGCTTGATTCGAAAGATCCAAACTCTGTGGTTTATGTCAACTTTGGAAGCATTGCTGTTATGACACCTGAGCAACTAGTCGAATTTGCTTGGGGACTTGCTAATAGCAAACAAAACTTTTTGTGGATTTTAAGGCCAGATCTTGTCTCAGGCAGTTCTGCTACTCTGCCAAGTGAGTTTCTTGAAGAAACCAAAGAAAGAAGCATGTTTGCAGGCTGGTGCCCTCAAGAGAAAGTTCTCAGCCATCCTGCTGTTGGAGGATTCTTAACTCATAGTGGGTGGAATTCCACAATCGAAAGTATTAGTTATGGGGTGCCTATGATCTGCTGGCCATTTTTTGCTGACCAACAAACTAATTGCTGGTTTTGCTGCACTAAATGGGGTATTGGAATGGAGATAGACAATAATGTCAAGAGGGATGAGGTTGAAGGCCTTGTTAGCGAGTTAATGGCTGGAGAGAAAGGTAAGGAAATGAAGAAAAAGGCCATGGACTGGAAAAAATTGGCAGAAACGGCCGTGACAGATTCAAACTTGAATCTTGAGAATTTGATTCATCAAGTGCTTCTCAATCCAAGTATTTGATACATCAAGAACCGTGAATTTATAGAGTTGTTGGGCTCATTGAATTTGAGATTTGTTTAGAGATTTTCTTTTTAATTACTCATACATGCATGGTTTGTTTTGAAAAATGTTTCTCGAGTTATTTCATGTTTAATTTTTTTCAATTGCTGATCCGTTGTTTGCTGCAATATTTCAATATGTGTAACTGATTGATTAATGTACTTTGGCATTCATAAACGTAGCTTGGACAATTTTACATACATGACTTGAGCTCCAGTTACTAACAAAAAGTTCGATTTATGACTTCTTAGAGAAAATGGCCCCATCGATTGACCCGAGTTCGAAGGTGCAAACGCAATTTGAAATGTGTTTAAGAATTTACTTTGACCGCTAAATGTATTTAAAGATAAAACAAATCCTAAACGAAACTACGGAATGGCATGAAACTAGAGGACACGTACGAGTTTACAGAAAGAACGATTATGATTTAAGTTGATAAAATGTTGTACTACAATTTAATTTGATTTAAGTTGTGCAATTTTACATAAGAATTTCTCCTTCATCGGATGTTGGAACATATGAAATTTGAATTTGTCTAACAAGTGACCCTATGCAGTTGCTAGAAAAGTCCATCGAAACAAAGAATTCTTTTGAGAAGTGCTCCTTATTAATATTAATATTAACATGGGTAAATTTTTTTATACATTATTAGTAGATAATTTTTTTATACTAACAGGTTAGATCACATTATATAAAATAAATTCAAATTTGAAATTCAAATCATACACGTAACATACATTTATGGTTGTTTGTATAAAAAAAATCATTATATTATCAATGTATAGAAAGTAAATTCTGTTAATATATGTAATTCGTCCTATTTTGGTGCACTTATTAACACTTTTGGGCTCCTATTAACAGATGATATTATTTGAAAGCATTAGGGAGGGAGTGCCCACACATTGCACGGGTATTTGGTACCTGTGATTAAAAATGTTTTTTAAATAGTTGTTTGTTGGTGGTTGTGTTGTTATTTCGTGGAGTTTCGAAAGTATTTAAATTTATAGGAAAGTAAATGAATGAAGATAAGAGTTGGATATCATACTAAACGATAATACTTCATAGCATATGTTTCAATAATAGATTGTCTGCAAAGGCCATTTAAGTCTCCCTTTCTTTAAATTATTATTCAACTTGCATTTCACAGATTATGGGTAATTTCATTAGCTATATGTCTGCTCTTGAGGCTAAAATATTAATCAACCTGTTGATCAAGAAGGACTATAGCATCTGTAAAAAAGCTATTTAAGTTTCCCTCTCTTCGGATTATTATTCAATTTACATTTCATGAATTAGAAGTAATTTCATTAGTTATGTGTCTGTTTTTGGGGTTAAAATTCAAAGACACACTCATCTTGTATAGTGTGAGGTTTTGTTTCCCATTATTTTGGTTCATCTTTTTAGCTTTTTGCAGCAATTTTAGTTTTGTTTATTTGTATAAGAAATCATTCATTATTCTATAATATAAGAGAGCACTCATTGAAGTTGTTTGCTTGATTGCTTGAAGGAGTTTTTACAAATTCATCACTGCCTAAGGAAATCAAACCATTTCTATTACCTTTGCTTAATTAGAAGGTATATGTAAAATACTACCAATATGAATGGCTTAGTAGGTGTTTATTTTATTAATTCATCAGTGACTAAATAATTCAAACTCAAATCAGCAGTATACCATGTAACTTACCAATTCACAATGTTTCAATATCAAATTACTATCAAAATGAATTTCATATATGAATCACTTACTACATGCAGCAGAAAACACACCATAATTGAAGTAATTAATTAAAGTACTTTTTTGGATTACCTTGTTCTAGATACCCCTTAGAAAACTTTTTCTTGCAGTTGCTCCAAACCTATTACATCATAACCGCACCATTCAAATTATACAGACCAACCAAATTTGTGAAAAAAATCATAATATTACAGTTAAATTACGCAATTAGATTTTCAAATTTTGAGATGGAAGCAGTTACCGACGCTACACACCACCAAACTCACCCACATAAACAATAAAATTAAGGAACAAAACTCACCTCAAGCTAAACCACCGAAAAACCAATACTGAGGCATTAATTCATTAACATACCCACGTTTCCTTCAGTTTAATTGAGATGTAAATGGCAAAAACAATTGAATATGTTTCAGGCAATTGAATATCCTCAAGTGATAAGATTACAGTAATTAATGTGTCCTCATTTCAATTGCACAATAAATACTACACTTCAAGTAAATGTGTCTGTAACACCATTTAAGTAATTACACCAATATATAAACTCGATACAAAAACGATGATAAAACAGTCTCACATTCCAAAAATATCCTAATGTCTCCATAAATTTACGCTTTAAATGTACAAACATGAGGAGATTTCTGTACATATACCAAAACACATGCTACCATCACCTGTACCCAAAGCTAAAAATAAACTCTACATCATTCCACATTTTGAAAATGCCCCTATCTATGCGGTTGAAATTCAAAACCTCTTTTTGACTACAACTCATTCTTATATAGTATAAGGAAGTGTGCGCTTTGACTTAAATAAACGTGGAACATAAGCCGATATGCAGATGATCTTCTATTTATTGCGTCCTAAAAAACTAGACTTGTCAATCTGATTCCAAAAATCTAGGCCTATCAATCAAGCCATTTGAGTCCGATTTTAATAAGTTCAAATTCAACTCATATAGTTAGTATCACTTTCGGATCTTGAGTTATGAGTTTTGGGTTGATAAATATAAAACTCATACTTGACTCACAAAATATTCTGCTGTGAGCGTGACTTGGGTTTAACCCAATATAATTATTAGAACTATTAAGTTTTAAAATTAATTTAATATTCATATGACCACAACATTAAAACTTTTAAAAAAAAAAACACAAACTTGGAATTAATATTAATGACAGGTAGCAATAACATAACAGTAAGCTTGCACCGCTAACTCATGGGCAAGAAGGACTTGGTCCCTGCCAACTTTATATAACACAACTTTAGAATAGAAAGACAACATAGTTATAACATCATTAATGACATTCCTAATATTAGAGGTGATTTAGACGACCTACAAAGCCAAGATTTAGTTACTATATATTTATTTGGATATAATTATATACACCTATTGTATAGATTATTATACATATAATTATAGATTAACGAGCCAAGCATGTATCAGGTGTGAGGCTAATAAAGTTCAATTTTGACTTGCATTTAATTCGGGCTTCATATTTAATTTAAATTCAAGCTAACTCAATGAAGGATTAGATTCATCAATTTTTTTTTCAGGTTGAGTAGGCCCAACTAACTCCAATCTAATCTTATTAACAGTCCTATCAAAACAACCCTTCACCTTAAAAAAAAAAAAAAAAAAAAAGTTACCTTGAGTACAATAAGGAAAGTTACGAACGTTGTCAGAAACTTCACGCCTTTGCCTTGAAATTGAAATAAGAGTTTGCCCATTCTAAAATGCATCATCCAAACCGAAGCTACTAACCACCGTGACACTAAAGGACACTGTAGGATGTTACCCAGGATTATATGTGTTCGTCCTACAAAAACCTTTACCTTGAGCAGATTAGGGCACGTTACGAGCATTGTCATAAACTTCAAGCCTTTCCCTTGAGTTAGGCCTGTCAACGGGTCGGGTCTAGACCCGGATCCGGACCGGATCCGTGAAATTATTGCGGGTATGGGTAGGGATTTAATTCCGTTTTCCGGATCCGGATCCGGATCCGTTTTGTCAAATAAAAAACGGGTCGGATACGGAATATAGTATTCCGGCCCGTATTAGACCCGGATCCGGATATAAATGAATTAATAATTTTAAATATATATATTTACCAATATAATTTGATTAGAGTGATGTATTTTAATAAAGTTAATTTGATTTCTTTTCTTATTTGGTTTTTTCTTTGCATTAGTTAAAAATTAGTTTACAAATATATTTTTTTTTCATTTTTATTAGAAATTATAAATTTTGCTAAATTTGTTCGGGTAGACCTGGATCCGGATCCGGAACATAGAATAAAAGACCCGTCGGGTAAACGGGTCGGGTCCGGATCCGGCATAGTAATTCGGGTCCGGGTCCGAAATAATGAATTCCGGCCCGGACCCGGCCCGTTGACAGCCCTACCTTGAGTGCATTAAGGCGCAATATTCATCTAAGCTCAAAGGTTTGCACCTTTAGGCCGGGACGTAGGACGCATAATACATTAGGTTGCATTTGGATTGACATTTTATAGAATTTTTATTAAAAAATATACTATAATAATTTAATGTATACAAGGTAAAAAGGTGATTAGAAAATATAAAAATAGAAATAAAAAAAAATTCTTTGAAAAACTTCAATCTGAACATGGCCAAATCCAAATCCAAGCCACTCCACCCTATTTTGGGCCTGCTCAACTTAGAGCCCGTGCATCTTGAGTTCTAAGTTGTAATTTAACTCACTCAATTAAACAAACTAAAAGAAATATGAAATCAATTGCATTTGGATTACTATGTTTTGAAATTTTTATAAAAAAGTTATTGTAATGATTTGATATATGCAAAATAAAAAAGTAATTGGAAAATGTGAACCAATGGCCAGCTCAACTTAGAGCCCGTGCATCTTGAGTTCCAGCTTGTAATTAAGATCACTTAAATAAAGAAACCAAAAGAAATATGAAATCTAAATGAAGGCATCAAAAATTGGTCACATTGGGATTGTACATCTACTTTTCTCTCTTATGAAAGATTAAACTTGACCTTGTAAGGAAAATGTTAGGAAAAAGGAAAAAAAAAAGAAAAAAAAAGGAAGCAGCAGCTTTTGAAAATTGAATATGAAAATTACTTAATATTAATATTTACATGAACAAAAAAACTAAAATGTACAATGTGTTTTTTTCACACAATAGTGGAGCACTCTAAAGTGTTAGGGTCAACAAGGGCAGGCAAAAGATACTTTCTCCCATTTGTACCCACTGCATTGTAGCTTGCACCAGTGGTTTTATCCCATTTGTACCCACGCATAACATTGACCTTGTAGTCAAATTTTAATTTAATGAATTAGAAAGTGTAAGATTTCTTTTTTCTTTTTAACTAAGTTGGAAAATATTTGTTTTTCAAGAATATTTCTATGTAAAAAGCATCAAATTTTGCACTGCCCAAGTTGCCCTTGAATGATTCTGATGATGCTTGGTATCGTACATCTTATGCCTTGCAGATGCCAGTTATTTGACAAATGGATATCTAGATACTGTTCTAGATTGGATTCCAGGATTAGAGGGTATACGCTTGAAGGATCTTCCAAGCTTCTTACGCACTGCGAATCCCGATGATTTTGTGCTGAGATTCATGATGGAAGAAACTCAGAGAGCTAGAAAGGCTTCTGCCATCATTATAAACACCTATCAACCACTCGAACATGGTGTATTAGATGCACTTTCATCTTATCTTCCACCAATTTACACCATTGGACCACTACACTTCCTTGATAATCATGTGCATGATAAGTCTTTACCAGATATTCAATCAAATCTCTGGAAGGAAGAGCCAGAATGTCTTGAATGGCTTGATTCGAAAGATCCAAACTCTGTGGTTTATGTCAACTTTGGAAGCATTGCTGTTATGACACCTGAGCAACTAGTCGAATTTGCTTGGGGACCCGACTTGCTAATAGCAAACGAAACTTTTTGTGGATTTTAAGGCCAGATCTTGTCTCAGGCAGTTCTGCTATTCTGCCAAGTGAGTTTTTTGAAGAAACCAAAGAAAGAAGCATGTTTACAGGCTGTTGCCCTCGAGAAAGTTCTCAGCCATCCTTCTGTTGGAGGATTCTTAACTCATAGTGGGTGGAATTCCACAATCGAAAGTATTAGTTATGGGGTGCCTTTGTTCTGCTGGCCATTTTTTGCTGATCAACAAACTAATTGCTGGTTTTGCTGCACTAAATGGGGTATTGGAATGGAGCTAGACAATAATGTCAAGAGGGATGAAATTGAAAGCCTTGTTAGCGAGTTAATGGCTGGGGAGAAGGGCAAGGAAATGAAGAAGAAAGCCATGGACTGGAAAAAACTGGCAGAAATGGCTGTGACAGAATTTAACTCAAATCTTGAGAATTTGATTCATCAAGTGCTTCTCAATCCAAGCATTTGAAACATCAAGAACCGTGAATCTAAAGAGTTGTTCTTCGACTCGTTGAATTTGGACTTGGTTAGAGATTTTCTTTTTAATCACTCGTAATGCATTGTTCGTTTTCAAAAATGTTTCTTGAGTTCTTTATTTCTTGTTTAATATTTTTCATTGTGATAAGAGACAGAAAAGATAACATTACTCTTGTGGCCAAAAGTCATATTTAATCATAACCTTTTGGAGCCTTTAAATAGGCAAAACGCACAACTGAAATCCCTAAAGATCAGGTCACATATCTGGCACCTTCTCCATAACCCCACTACTCCTAAAGACTAGACCATTAAGTCACTAAATCTGCTGACTAAATTATAACTGAAAGACTCCAAGTACACAGCAAATTCCTAAACTCTAGGCCACTAAATGATTGACTCCATTTGAAAAACAAGTTAAACAATAACATAAGTAAAAGTTTCAACAATCCCTCCCTTAAACTGATGTTTACTAACATCAGTTTACAACCTTGACTGAACCTAGGTTGCAGAGATCTAGTAATCCTCTGAGTTTCACAAACGATTCTCTCTTGAGCGCCTTGGTGAATATATCAGCAACTTGATCATCACTCTTACAATGCATCAAATCAACAGTTCCATCTTTGCAAAGATCTCTCAAAAAATAAAGCTTTACATCGATGTGCTTGCTTCTTTGTATAGCACTGGATTCTTTGATAACTTGATTGTTGAGCTATTATCACATAGTATTATAGTGGCTCCACATTGCTTGAACTGCAACTCCTCAAGTATTCTTCTCAGCCGTATGGCTTGGCAAGCACAAGCCGTAGCTGCAACAAATTCAGTTTTTGTACTGGATAAGGTGACAATTGATTGCTTCTTTGACGACCAGGAGATTGCACCTGTTCCAAGCATAAAAACATAGCCAGAAGTGCTCCTTCCATCATCTTGATCTCCTGCATAATCACTATCAGTATAACCCACCAAGTTAGATTTTTCACCCTTCTTGTAATATATCCCTAGGTTTCGAGTTCCTTGCAAATAATGAAGGATTCTCTTGGCAGCTAACAAATGCAGCTCTATGGGACTTTCCATATATCTGCTGATTAAACTCACAAAATACATTATATCTGGCCTTGTTGTAGTAAGATACATTAAACTGCCTACAATTTGCTTGTAGAATGTGCTATCAACCTTCTTTCCATCATGATCTTTGTGTAGCTTAATGCCATATTCAATTGGAGTACTTACAGAATTGCAATCCTTCATCTGAAATTTGCTCAAAATTTCTCCCACATATTTTGTTTGAGATAGAAAAATTCCATCATCTGATTGCATTACTTCTATGCCAAGAAAATAATGCATCCAACCAAGATCAGTCATTTCAAATTCATTCATCATGGACTTCTTGAATTCACCAAACATGGTATCACAATTTCCAGTAAATATAAGGTCATCAACATACAGGCAGACTATAAAAAGCTTCCCCCCATCTTCAATCTTAACAAACATTGTATGCTCATAAGGACATTTTATAAAACCAACTTTAAGAAAATAAGTCTCAATTCGACTATACCAAACCCCCGGAGCTTGCTTTAATCCATAAAGAGCCTTTTTCAGTCTAAAAACTTTATTCTCATTCCCCACTTTAATATAGCTAGGGGGTTGCTCAATAAATACCTGCTCCTCCAAATACCCATGCAAGAATGCTGATTTGACATCTAACTGGAAGATAGGCCAAGAATTTTGCACTGCTAATGCAACCACCAATCTGATCGTGTCATGTCTTGCAACTGGAGAAAATACTTCTGTATAATCAACCCCATACTGCTGCTTATATCCTTTTGCTACCAGGCGTGTTTTGTACTTGTCAACACCGCCATTTTTGTTTAGCTTTGTCTTGAATACCCATTTGACACCAATGGTTTTATGTCCCTTAGGAACACTACAAGAAAACTGACATTTCGCGACGCCAGAATTGTGCTGGAAAAAGTCAAAAAACTGCCGCAAAAACCTTTTTGCGGCACAAATGTGACGGAATTCAATTGTGTCACAAAAGTAGCCGTTACAAAAGAAAACGACACAATTTTTCAATATGTCGCATGTATTTGCATCACACTTTGCGACGCCAATTTGAGTGTCACCACTCTACTTGCGGCACAAAAAATGTGTAACAAAAAATCTCCATAATGTTATTGCAACATAAAATTGTGTCGCACAAAAATCACTAATAAAGGCCAGAAATCAATCTTTTGATGGTACAATACTTATCCTGGTCAAATATACTACAATTGAATATTAGAATAAAATTAAAGTTCCACAATACACTAGAACAAAATATCATACGCTGCTTTAGTCAAATTTTACGAACTTTATCACAAGTCATCATTTAAAAAAAAAAAAAGGATGAACTTCTTGTAATGTAATAGTTCACTCCAATGATAAGATGTTTCATATCCCAAGAAGTGCTTGTCTTGGAAAACACAAATTTATCATATATCTCTCAAAAGTATCTTCACATCTCAAAATCCTGAAATAACACAAAAAATATGGTCATAACCATTGTTGAACACTAGAATTTAGAAAGGTCATCAATGAATTCACTTCCAAATTTGGGAAAGTAATCAACATCCACAACCGAATAGAACTACATTCAATAAATATTTTTCAAAATCCTCTTTTCAAGTTTAAACCTTCAGATTAAAGATATACTTTCCATCAGGAATTGTCAATAAACATATGAAAGCATAAAACAAAATGGACTTCGTTTGCCTAATCTGCTCAAAGTTGGCCCCTAGAATTTGTCCAGAAAAACTTCCTTAGTTTCTCTAACTCAACCACAATACCATTTCAGATTTAGTAAACCTAAAGAGAGGCTTATTTGCAAAAGAGACGAATCAATTAAAGAAAAGAGAAAAGATGGCTCACTTGTTACTGGCACTCTCTGCTTTTCTTGCTAACTGCAGCAGCCAGTCATAGCTGAAATGAGAATGACAAGGATTAGTTTGTGCAGTATATAAATTTATTTACTTATTCAGCATAACTGCATCTGTTTAATGCAAAAGTGCATGTTTATTTAAGTGTTTGCTTGCAATATTGATGACAATATTGTTGTAGTCCCTTTCTTCCTTGAAAAGCCAATGATGATTTTCAAGCTCATATGACTCACTTTGAGAGAGGGTCTATTACGTCTAGTAGCGAAAACTTGGCCAAAAAGTAGTTAACAGAGGTTCTAATTTTACACTTTGACATGCATTTTAGATTTTCCTAGAGTTTTACACCATAAACAGAAATTCCAATTTGAACAATTAATTTCTTTACTAGTAAACTACAAAGACATGATCACCTGGAAAAACATCAGCATGTAAATCTTAAAAGAACAAAATAGAAGTCTGAATTTTACTAAACAGACAGAAACCATCAATTTGAGGCAGCACTAAAAATGGGAACATGCCCAAGTCAAAGTATTACCTAAATCAATTAATCTTGGTAACTGCATTCTTACAAACTTAACCTTAGTCATTTAAAATTAAGTAACAAAGTAAATGTAACAGAGAAAGAGAATCAATGCAGGATTCAAACCACAATATTCAAAATCTAAAAACTCATAAAGTTCCTGATTCATGCCATGGATGTATCATAATATCGAAACCGAATCTGTAATAAGATAATTTTTATAAGATCCAGAAATGAATCAAAAGTAAAGCAAATAAAGCTCCTTAAAATAATGACTGGTGAGCATGAAAACAATTACAGAAGACCTTTGAAAATGTGAGCTAATAGCAAACCTTGACTACATTTAAAGTGAAGCAAAGGCATGACCATACGAATAAATCTGGAAAAGTTAATATCATTGGTTTTACCTTGAGAAACATTAAACCTCTTTAACCAATGAGCACAATCAACAAAAGGCTTTCTACAAGATGAACTCCAGCTTGCTTCACATGCATAAAGAAGAAAAGAAAAAGCAACTTTAACAGAATATAACATATGAAACATCGCAGGATACCTAGAAATACATATCTCCAACATTATTGCGCAATTAGCGGTGGAATTTAATTGTGCCGTTAATTTACCACGAAAAGCCAAATACGGGGTCAATATTTCAGCATAATCAAAATAATACCACTTTATTGCGGCAAAATTAGCTATGTGCCGCTTTGAAAATGCCGCAAATGGCCAATTCTGTTGTAGTGGAAGATCACACAACTTCCAAATGTCATTCTTCTCAATTGAATTGATTTCATCATCCATTGCCTTTTGCCATTTTTCTTCTTTGACGGCACTCTCAAAAGTTGTAGGATCACAATCTGCGAACAAAGTAGGCCTTTTTCTAACTCGACCAACTGACCGGGCTCCTTCTTCATTTACTTCAGCAACTGATTGTAAAATTTAAATGACTGTTTGAGTTGTATCTGAAGAGTTTTGTGGCATGACAAGTGCTAGAACTTGCTCCTGTTTAGCATCATCATCATAAAGAGCTTGTTTAGGCTGCCGCCTATCCCAATCCCAGGTGCTTTCTTCTTCAAAAACAACATTCCTGCTAGTCACAATCTTCTTCGTCAGTGGGTTGAATAATTTATAGGCTTTGGAGGATTCACTTACACCAAGAAAGATGCATTTCTCAGCTTTGTCATCAAGCTTTTTCCTTTTTGCATCTGGGATGTGGGCATAAGCGAGGCAACCAAAGATTCTAAAGTGATCTGTAACTGGTCTTCTTCCACTCCAAGCCTCTTCAGGAGTCTTGTTTTGAACAGCAAAAGTTGGACTTCTGTTTAAAACATGAATACTCCAGTTTACAGTCTTCGGCTAAAAGGTCTTTGGAACTCTTCCTCTTGTTAATAGAGTTCTCGCCATATTAAGAATTGTTCTGTTCTTCCCATCCGATACACCATTTTGTTGTGGTGTATGTGCAGCTGTAAGTTCTCTTCGAATACCATGTTGCATGCAAAAACCTTCAAATTCTTTTGAGCAATACTCGCCACCCCGATCTGTTCGAAGAGACTTAATAGTCTTGCCTGCTTCATTTTCCACAAGAGCTTTGAACCTTTTAAACATAGTAAGAGCTTCTGATTTTTCCTGTAAAAAATAAACCCACGTTTGAAAATCATCAATAAAGGTAATTAAGTATCTTTTACCTCCATTAGAGGATGGGTTTATTGGGCCACAAATATCTGAATGCACTAGCTCTAACAGATCCTTTGCTCTCTAAGACTTTCCTTTGGGAAACTGAGAATGATGTTGTTTGCTGACAACACAGTCTTCACAAACTAGGGAGGAAACAGTAATTATCGGAAGCCCTGTCACCATGGTTTTCTGTTATAGAGCCCTCAGTCCAGTAAAACTTAAGTGGCCATAACGAAAATGCCACAACCATGAGGGGTCCTTTACTTCAGCCATCAAACAAGATTGAATGCTTTCAATTTTCATTGGAAATAATCTGTTAGAACTCATCTGGACAATCGCAATAAGACTTCTTCTATCAAGAATCATAAATTTCACAAGTGTCATTCTTAATTGTAATGACATACCCCTTTTCTTGCAACTGACCAGCACTCAACAAATTACTTTTCAAATCAGGAACATACAACACATTAGAAATTGTTTTCACAAGGCCATTCTTAGTATTTATCTTAACATCACCTTTTCCCATCACTTTCACAGTAGAGAAATCACCAAAATTGACAGTAGAGTAAAAACTTTCATTTAGATTCGAAAAAGAAGACTTACTTCCACTCATGTGATTGCTGCAGCCTATATCGACATACCAAATATTCGACTCAATCTTTTTTCCTTCATAGACAGCCATCAACAAAGTTTCTGGTTCATTCGTTTCTTCCGCAAAATTTGAGTTCTCCTCTCTTTCTTTATAATTTGGTAGCTCAGTGAGGCATTTAGAAGCATAATGACCATATTTGTGACATCTAAAGCACTCTACCTTAGATTTGTCATGATCTCGATCTCCCCTTCCTCTTCCTCGGCCTCTGCCTTTTCCTCTTGAGCTGTTGGAGCGAGTGTTGGTAGAAGCTTTTAAAGCTTGTTCCTCTGCTGTCCAGCCTCGATTCATTTTCTGTTCACGGACTAACAAAGAGCTATGCAATTCATCAAGAGAGAGGTCATCTACGTCGTTTGACTCTTCAATTGAGCATACAACATAGTTAAATTCTCGCGTCATGGAACGCAGAATTTTTTCTACTATGTTAACATCTTTAATCTCTTCTCCATAGCATCTCATTTTATTTGCAATTTCTATCGTCCTTCCAATAAAGCTTGTAACAGATTCCCCATCCTTCATCTGCAAAACTTCAAAATCCCTCCTTAAGGCTTGAAGCGGTGCGCGCTTCACTCTAGAAGAGCCTTGATATTTTTTCTTCATTGAATCCCGAATATCCTTGGATGTATCTTTGCAAAAAATAGTCTCCAAGATGGGATGATCAATAGCTTGGAAGAGATAGTCCTTCGCTTTCAAGTCTTTGAGCTTTCTAGCTTCAATGTCTGTTTGCTGAGCATCTGTCACAGCTGCACCTGCTGGTGGTTCTTGAATTCCGGATTCAACCACTGACCAATATTCTTTGGATCATAGAAAATTCTCCATAAGCATGCTCCAGTGGTCATAGTGACCATCAAAGCGAGGGATGGCGGCTTGCACAAAATTTGAATCATTGGCCATTTGGATAGGGTAGTGGGGATGAGTAGATAATTTCAGGTGTTTCACTCTCGGGTCTCAGGAATCTTGTACCTCTGATGCCACTGATAAGAGACAGAAAAGATAACGATACTACTGTGGCCAAAAGTCATATTTAATCATAACCTTTTGGAGCCTTTAAATAGGCAAAACGCACAACTGAAATCCCTAAAGATCAGGTCCCATATCTGGCACCTTCTCCATAACCCCACTACTCCAAAAGACTAGACTATTAAGCCACTAAATCTGCTGACTAAATCATAACTGAAAGACTCCAACGTACACAGCAAATTCCTAAACTCTAGGCCACTAAATGATTGACTCCATTTGAAAAATAAGTTAAACAATAACATAAATAAAAGTTTCAACACATTGCTGATCCGTTGTTTGCTGCAATATTTCTATCATATTTGTAACTGATTGATGAATGTGCTTTGGCATCTCATTGACTAGAGTTCGAATGTGCAAAGGCAATTTGATATGTGTTCATAGTATATATTCAAGAATTTACTTTGACCACTAAATGTATTTAAGAATTTACTATTAACCAGTGTTTAACCAGATTTGATATTATTAGAAACACGCGTGTAGTTTTATACTTGAATAAATGGGGAACATACGCCCATTTGCAGATGAACTTTTATTTATGTGCGTTCTAGAAACTTTACCTTGAGCACGTTAAGGCGCGTTACGAACGTTGTTAGAAACTTCACACATTTGCCTTGAGTGCACAAATCCTCCTCACAAGAAGTAAATTACCTACTCTAGAGAATGTAAAATTTGTATATACCTACTCAGGAGAGTGGAGGCTCAATGGGCAACTATTATGATTTAATACAAATTATATCTTTGGAACAAAAATATAATATTTATGGATTAATCTTATTTACATTGATAATGTATAAGTAGCTGCTTTAAATACATGATAAATATCCAAGCATTCAGTTCAAAATAAAAATTCAGCTTCTGCTACGTGTTCATTACACCTTTTTGCTACAGCCTTTATGAAAGATTTCTCCAATAGACGAAGAAATGAAGACCTTCCAGCACTTTTTTCTTTTTTAAACTGTATCTTTGACTTAATTTACCATGTATGGAAGATTATCATTGAGAAGAAATCACAGCATCGTCAATGGTTAAAATATGTAAAATTTGCTTTAACAATTCGATTGAATTTACCATGTACGGGAAGATTATTGTTGAGGACCACTTGGTGAAACGTCGGAGCTTCTTCAAAATGGCTCCATTTCATTGGGTATTAGACTAACCCATCGTACCCCCAGGAGAAACCTTTATGGTGGGAAGGGCATTGACCGTTCCTATCATAGGTAGAGTAGTAAAGCATGACACATATATTTGGAAATAAAGGTGCTAACGGACCGATTATGTTGTAGTCCTAACGCGCGTGGAAAAGGTCAGCCATATAGAAGCATTGTTTGTGATTTGGTATATTTTAATACTCTACCACTTTCAAGACATTGATCAAACATGATCAGTTCAATTTCTTTCATTTTCTCCAAAAACTCTCCTTTTTTCTTCTTGTATCTTTTTCGTTTTCAATACATCAGTTTGGACCAATAAAATAAAATAAAATTGAAAATATGTAAAACATTCATAAATTAACTCAAAAACACTTTATAAATTACCCAAAACATTATCTTTGTAACTTGCAAAAACTTCAAATAAACATTCAAATACTAACTATTGGTATTTAAAAAATGCACTATATTTTATCGAATCAAAATAAAACCTTATACCTTTTTATTGTTATTTGTTTTTAATATACTCAAGTTTTGGTAATAAAAAATAAGACAACGAAAGGGTAAATTTGGAATTACATTTTTTAATATACTCAAAATGAATTTTTTAATATTATATTTTAAAATGAGTTGTAAATAAACAAATAGTTTGAAGTAAGGGAGGCAAGTGAGTTTCACAACCCAAAAAAAAAAGAGAGGCAAGTGAGATTTTTCAATATTTGTGAGTGCCAAGTAAAATTGTTAGAAACCTCCGGGAAGGTTTATGAAATTATCCCAAACAAAAATTTAGAATGAATAAGTTGCTCTTATAACGGTTCTAAAGGTTGCTTGAGACTTTATAAATTAGGTGTCTTGAGTTTGCAAAAACAATTTCTTGCATATCTATAGCTAGTGGAAACGGAGTTTAAACTTGCTATAGTTTAGTTTCTTGTTTTCCATTGTATCCTAAAGGGTAATTTGCCATTCAACCTAATTTTATTCTGATTTTATCCAACTAATAAATTAGCTTATGGAAAAATGGGTAAATGGATAATTTATGCAGGAAAGCCATAAAGAGTTGGCGTTTTATTAGAGGAGCAGAGCATGACACGTATATTTAGAAATAAAAGTGCTAACGGACCGGTTATGTTGTAGTGCTAATGCGCATGGAGATAAACCAAATGAACATGTCCGGATGCAGCCAACCAACGAATACCGTACGCTGTTGTCATATACGCAGTGGGCCCTACGCATTAGTGTTGGGTTTCTCGCCATTCTTTCTTTTTTTTTTTTTTTGTCACTTGTCAAAGTCTACATCTATACCTACTCCTAATTCTAATCTAGCCTATACTAAGGGGGTGACCCAACAGGGTCACGGGGAACTGATGGGGACTAAACCACTATCGGATCATACAGGTGCACAGCACCCACATGGATCTTAAACAAAGCCACATTAAGTGGACCTCCTACCCTGCACCAAAGGTGGCGGCCAACTCCACTAAAGGGTTTCTCGCCATTCGCTGTGCCTTTTTTCCCCTCCAATTACTGTGTATGTTTTCCTCCGTTCACTGTGAATGTGTTTCCCTGGCAGTAATTATTTCATTGTTTCCTCCATTGCTTTATTACATTCAAAAAATTCTGAAACTACTATTTTCTGCACCTAATATACCAAAAAAATTATTAAAATTAATACCAACATACCAACAATAGATACCCATGACATAAATACACTAAGCAATCATAAAAATTATTAGGATAGTTACTTTAGAAGTTACTCACAAACAACGAGCAACTAAACTTTCCATTCAAACTAATGACAGTACAAAAAAAAACAAGACTAATTAATGAAAAAATGATCTCGAAAATTTTTTAATTTACAGCTACAATATGTGAATTTGTGATAAATACAAAAAAGTCGGTAGCATAATTTTTTTCCCCAAATCATATCATTTACAATTTTCTTAATTTCATGATCACACTATTAATGTGTTCATTTTTTAAATTGAATACAATTACAATTAAAAAATGATCTTTCCATAACTTTGTTTTATAGGAAATAAATAATTCAAAATCAATTTGTTTGCCGTCTAATACGAAGTCTAAAGCAATTGGGGAAGGTTTCGTTATTAGTAGGTTCTGCCATTTAATTGTTCATTATTATTTTTGTAAACTTAACTGATATCAAACATGATGATATTTTAATTTTTGTCAGTTATTCAAATTGATATTATATTGCAAAATCATTGCCAATGCTTGCTACTTCTTCCTATGGTATGTTTGGAAGACTTTAACTTTATGAACTAAACTTAACTAATACAACTATATTTTTGGATTGAATCCATACACAGAACTAATAATGACATTTCGTTAATTTCCAAAAATTTATAATACTTAAGAAAAAATAATGGAGACACAAAAGCTGAATAGCTAGCTTTGGATGTAGAAGTTGTCTTCAAATACACACACAACACATGTATGTCTGTGTTTATAAGTCTGTATTTATATCACTCTTCTAAGGATGAAACAGTGGAAAAATACTGTCTCCGTTTAGATTAGATATGTTTGGGGGTGTTTTTCAAAAATAGCACTGTAACATTTCGAACGTGAAATAAAAGTACTGTACATATCTGCTATTCCTTTCCCTTTTAGACCAATCCTTTTGACTTTTGTGCTTTTTGATAAAAATTTTTCATTAATTTTTTGTGGAAATGCCAAAAAAAAAATTAATTATGTATAAATTGAAAAAATTACTAGTTTAATTATTGGCACGTTGCTCATATGTTGGAGGTCTGCCATAAAAAGCAGCCATTATTTAAAATACTAAATCTTGTGAATGTGTTTTAACTGTTATCCATTGGCATCCTACATTTATGAAAGGTAAACCAGTAGATTACATATTTAACATCAATTAAATATGTAAAAGTAAACGACTCATAGAGAGAGGGTGCTTTGTTCATATGTTGGAGAAGTGCCATAAAGAATTGGTATGTTATAGGAAAATGGGCACTTCATGCAACAAAGTTGTAAATTGGTAGCATTTCTATAAAGAATAAATAGAAACGGGTATAATTGGCCATTTGCTCTGATTTTATCTAATAACTAAATTATTAGTCCTACAGTACCTTGCATAATTAATAAAAAATTTATGGGAAAATGGGTATAACATGTTAAACCCACATATTCGCCATTTACTCTAACTGTATCTGATAAATAAATTATTAATCCTTCGGTACCCTAGACTTATGAAATGGAGACTGGTGGGTTATGCATGCAACATGAATTAAATAAATAATTCATGGAGTGATATAAAGAACTGGTAATTCATGAAAAAAAAGGAAACATGAGCACTTTATGGAGGAAAGCCAAAAATAAATAGTAATTAATGGGAACACGGGTATTACATATTAAACCCATTTATTCACTAGAAATTTTACTCTGATTTTATCCTGTGAATAAATTAGTATTTTTAGAATTTATACATAATTAATTTTTTTTCTTTTGCATTTCTATAAAAAAATTAATCGAAAATTTTATTTCCGAGAGCACAAAAATTCACAAGTCAAAAGAATTGATCTAAAAGGGAAAGAAACTGCTGAATATCATTGTTTAAAGTACTAAATAAATAAATGTAAAATACTCGTTAAAATCTGGTACTTTGATTATATAATAAAGGAAAGTAATAAAAGCAGGTCATTTACAGGAAAAGTTTTCATTAATAAAAATACGTAACGTGAGGGGGAGAGGGGGCCAATTGGGGTGGGAGTGGCACTGGCAGTGTGTGGTGGGTGGTGGCAGGGGTGGTGGTGGAAGGGAGAAGAAAAGGGAGGAAGGAGAGAGAGAGAGAGAGGAGAAGGGGGTGGCAGTAGGTGGGATGAGGGGTAGGAGCGATTATCAGATGGACCGCTCCTGAGCTGTTCACGGCCAAGATTTGACACAAAAAAATTGTCCGGTCCAGATCACTCTTTGTACCTCATTTTTAACAACGTGTATAGGACCCATAAAAATTTATTCTAAAGTTATGCGTTGTACAAACAAAATTACGTTGTGTGCAAACAAAGTTACGCATGTGCAAAATGCACAAAATCGTTGCAACCGTTCCTACTCGTGGTCCCAGTGGGTGATGGTGGGTGGTTGAAATTTTTATAAAATATCTCAAATAATTCTTAAATTCTAAAAATATCCCAAAATATAACAATAAAAACACCCCTAAAAACAATCTCATTATTTAAAATATCAAATCTATGAATGTGTTTTAACTGTTATCCATTGGTATCCTAAAGTATCATTTTTCCATCAAATACGAGCTATTTATAGCTTTCCTCCATTATAAGAACAAAGTACCTATTTTCTCATAAACAAATTTATTTATCGGATAAAATAAAAATAAATTTGTTTTCCAATAAAACACTAGCTCTTTATAACTTTCCTCCATTATAAGAATAGAGTACCCATTTTCTCATAAACAAATTTATTTATCGGATAAAATAAAAATAAACCTGTTTTTCAATAAAACACCAGCTCTTTATGGCTTTCTTCCATAAATTATCCATTTACCCATTTTCCATAAGCTAATTTATTAGTTGGATAAAATCATAATAAAATTAGGTTGAATGGCAAATTACCCTTTAGGATACAATGGAAAACAAGAAACTAACCTATAGCAAGTTTAAACTCCGTTTCCACTAGCTATAGATATGCAAGAAATTGTTTTTGCAAACTCAAGACACCTAATTTATAAAGTTTCAAACAACATTTAGAACCGTTATAAAAAGCAACTTATTCATTCTAAATTTTTGTTTGGGATAATTTCATAAACCTCCTAGGAGGTTTCTAACAATTTTACTTGACACTCACGAATATTGAAAAATCTCACTTGCCTCTCTTTTTTTTTTTTTTTTGGGTGTGAAACTCACTTGCCTCCCTTACTTTAAACTATTTGTTTATTTACACCTCATTTTAAAATATAATATTAAAAAATTCATTTTGAGTATATTAAAAAATGTAATTCCAAATTTATCCTTTCGTTGTCTTACTTTTTATTACCAAAACTTGAGTATATTAAAAAAAATAAAAATAAAAAAAGTATAATGATTTATTCTGATTCGATAAAATATAGTGCATTTTTTAAATACCAATAGTTAGTATTTGAATGTTTATTTGAAGTTTTTGCAAGTTACAAAGATAATATTTTGGGCAGTCTATAAAGTGTTTTTTAGTTAATTTATGAATCTTTTACATATTTTCAATTTTATTTTATTTTTTTGGTCCAAACTGATGTATTGAAAATGAAAAAGATATAAGAAGAAAAAAGGAGAGTTTTTGGAGAAAATGAAAGAAATTGAACTGATCATGTTTGATCAATGTTTCAAAAATGGTAGAGTATTAAAATATACCAAATCACATACAATGTTTCTATATGGCTGACCTTCTCCACGCGCTTTAGGACTACAAAATAACCGGTCCATTAGCACCTTTATTTTCAAATATACGTGTCATGCTCTGCTCCTCTACCTATGGTAGGAACGGTCAATGCCCTTCCCACCATAAAGGTTTCCCCTAGTATTCAGTCTAACGTCACGTCAATTCAATCCGGAAAACATTTGTAGCAGCTGAGAAGTCTAAACTTGTGGGGCCAAGTTAGATAATGAAATCATAAAGTGCATAAAATTGATTTGAAGAAAGAGCAAAATAATTAGCCAATGGCTCAGTGGGCAAGTCCCTCCTTGGACCCCTCACTTGCGGCGAAAAAAATCTAAGAGTTGTGTCATAACACTCTCTTGGTCTAGTTGGGTCTGAAAACCACTAACCCCTATCACAGCTCGATGACCCTCTCTGTAGAGATGGAAGTCGTGTGAATGGTGGGTTAATATTGGGGACAATTTCAAAAACCTCTTACTTGAGATTTATTATTTTGCAATATTTAGGTCCAATCAACAATTAAAAAATGATATTAGGAGAGAGAAGATATTAATATGATTTCACCATTGTCTTCCGTCTACTAAATTGTTTAATTAATCTGATACCAACGCAAATATTAAAGAAAACACTAGATTTGCTGTTTATCATCAGGATTTAAAATCATGTATGGTATCAAAAATAGTTATATCATTTTATATATCAATTAATGTAAGATTCAAATTACTCTTTTTAATTACGAATCCATTGTCAAGCATGATCAATAACAAATAATCAAAAAATTTTGCAACTAAAATATTATAAGGAGTGAACTTTAATACAATAAAATCTCAATAACTAATCTTAATATGCTGACAAGAATATTTATGATGTTAAAATTTGTTCTCTATAATATTTTAATTTGCAATTTTTTTATTATTTGTTGTTGATCACATTTGACAATGGATATGTAATTAAAAGAGTAATTTAGTCCTTCTATTGAGTGAAAAATATAAAATGATATACTATTTTTTGATGGTATACATAATTTGATTCCTAATGATAAACAGCAAATTTGAGTAATTTTTTTTAATGTGTGAGTTGATATTAAATTAATTAAATAATGTAATAGATGAAAGACATTGATTGAACTATATTATCTTCTCTCTCCTAATATCACTTTTTAATTATTAGTTTGACCTAAATGTTATAAGATAATTAACCTCAAGGGAAGTTAATATAATTTTTGAAATTTGGAGGAAAGCTAGTGAATAGTCAGAAACCACAAAATTATCCCTTAAAAAATTGACAGAACCTACAATGTACGGAAGATTATTCTTGAGACCACTTGGTGAAACATAATATGTAAAATTTTCTTTAAATAATTGACAGGAGCTGCCATGTGAAACATTATGTTACACGTTGTGGAATAGATAGGCCCTTTCTATGTCTCCGTTTGAATTAGCTATTTTTGGAGTTATTTTGAAAAATTTTACTGTAACAGAATTTTTAGAGTATTTTTTTTTAAATATATTTAGAGATATTTAAGAGTAGCAGAGTTTTTAAAATATTTTTTAAGAAATGCTTCAATTTATTATATGCGTTCTACAAAACCCTTTACCTTGAGTACATTAAGGTGCATTACGAACGTTGTCAGAAACTTCACGCCTTTACCTTGAGTGCACAAATCCTCCAAGCATGATTTACCACGGTTTTCATGGGCTCCCAAAATGTCACCAAAATAAAAACTCACTTGGTCACCCAAAATTGGTCGCACTAGGAATTGGTGTCTACTTTTCACCGTTATAAAAAATTAATTAGGATAATTTTAGAAACCTCACCAAAGGTTTTTGACTATTTCACTGACTTTCGTTCAAATTTTAAAAATTACACTCACATTCCTTGAGTTTTATTACTATAACTTATTGTCTAAACCTAACATTTACAGATTTTGCATTGCTGGCCAAGGGACGGCCACATGTCGTTTGGGCCACAGCCGTCTATGTCCATCCTATTCATACAAAAAGCACAACCAACCAACAAACAAAAAAAGACTGGTTTTGAGGGGTATGGTGCCAATTTGCTATCCAAGGCTAATTACTTAGATTATTGTTGAGGAAAAGAAAGTTCGGTCATCTGCGGCTCTAACAGTGGGTTATTGCATACTTATGGGTGCCGGGCTGACACGGCCCGGCACCCGAAAGCAAAAAAAAAATTTTCTTTTGTGTCTAACATGCTGCCGGGCCGTGTCTGCCTGTAGGCAGAATTTTTTTTTTTTTAAGTTGTCCAGAATTTTTTTTTTTTTTAAGCCGACACCTTCTGATGCACAAAGTTGGCTGAAAATAGTTAGCTATCCATTCAAGAACTTACTCTTTCCTTTATCAACAATTTTACACCTGCAAAACAAATGGAATTTTATAATGCATTCTTCTTTAGCGCTTTGGAATTTTTTTAAAATAAATTTATGATAAAACATTTAATTTGTTAAAATTTATCAGTTGTTTTATCATTTAATTTGTTTTAACAAATGATAAAACATGCATCATATATAAAAGAAAATTTAGTGAAAAATAAAATTTTAATTTGAGTATATAGTAACTTTAGTTGTAAATAGTATTAGGATGAGTTTTAATCGGTTATAATCAGGTATTATGATTAAAATAACAAATAAAGGTGATTACCAATACAAAGAACTCACATTAATTTTTTAAAAACTTCTTGCCATTTCTTCCTGTCTTTCCTACATATTAAATCAAATATTTCAATCATACAATTTTTTTATATTTATGTTCATCTTACATTGATTTTTTTATTGCATAATTTCAAATAATTATAAAATCATTATTTCAATTGAAACTTAATAGACAACTTCTTGAAATGCCAAAAAAAATAACTGCTTACATATTATTCAATCGACTTAATGATATATATTTACTTATACTATAATAGAATATTTAATTAACTATTTTAATTTACCAAATATAAGTATTGAACATTAGATAATGAATAAATTTTTAAGAGGGCTTTTATTATAATTTTAAAATATATAATATTTTTCATCCATGCAAAACTCACTTTTTCGAGTGCCCAATATACTTCTTTGTGCGTCTCCACATTTGCATTGCTTCTGCTTATTGTGCGTAGAAAAGTGAATTTTCCACCATAGAAATTTAACCTATGTTTAATTCTTACCTCCCTTTTAATTCCGTAGATGCTTCATATCAGAAATGCATTCTTCCTTATCGCTTCAGGAATTTTTTTAAAATAAATTGGACTGGCTGCCGGGCAGTGTTAGCCCGGCAGCCAGAGAGGGTATCGGCTACCGGGCCTTGTCAGCCAGGTAGCTGACAACTTAAAAATATATATATATTCTGCTGCAGCCCGGCAGCATGTCAGACACAAAAAAAAATAATTTTTGCTCTCGGGTGCCGGGCTGACACGGCCGGGCACCCATAAGTATGCAATAACCCACTGTCAGAGCCGCAGATGACCGAACTTTCTTTTCCTCAACAATAATCTAAGTAATTCGCCGCTATCCAAGAAGAGAAGAATGAGGAGGCATGGTGGAGAAACAAATAATTAATCATGTGTCTATCTAGGAAGGTGTTCATATTTTGAAAAAATAATGTTAATTAAGAAATATATATGTATATAAAATAGAATAATAATTGTTAGTTTGAATTCATATGATAAGTTGGGTATGATCTCTAAGTGTACTAATGAGTATCAATTGGATATTCATTAGAAAAATTCATTAACTATTGGTTAGAAAAGCATATTGTGTCTTAACTCTAGAAATGAACGAGTTTGATTCTACTCAACCTACTGGTCCCTCCTCTTAATTTAATTTAAAAAAATCAGACATATATAGCTTCCTAAGGCCAAAAATGCCTTGTGGTAGAGAATTTCCAGTATTTTATTTATTTATTTATTTTGGACAAAGTATCATTTTAGCATTAATTCTGGAATTTGGGGCAAGCTCTGGCGTTGGTAACGACTCGAGCAACGAGCTCCCCTATTCCATGTGGAATTTGATCAAACAACTTGAGGCAATAAATACGCAAGCATTTAGCTCAAAAAAATTCAGGTGGCATTTGGTTCGCATGTTGGAATCGGATTCGGATTTAAAATCATTCATCTTGGATTTGGAATGGAATCAATCATTCCAATACATTTATTTAATTCAGTACCAAGAATGTATAATATTACTATAGTTGATATTTGATTCGCTGGCTCTTTGTAAATGGGATATAAGAAATTTTCACTAATTAAATACAATATTATAAACATAAAATTGTATAATAATATATATTATTATACAAATGTTATAAATATATTATTATATAAATATAATGATACAAATGTTATAAGATAAATATATAATTATAATTATATAATAAATATAAATATTAATTATAATAATATTTTATATAATTATAATGTTTATTATATATTAAATATAAAATTATTATATATTATTATATACATAATAATAAATATAATTATAATTATATAATTTGTTAATATTATATACACATATATATTTTAATTATATGCATATAATATATATTTATAAATATACATATATAATATAAATATATTATTATACAATATTAATAAATTTATAACATATTGTATCAATATAATTATGTTTAATTAAATAATTGTAATCTATATTTATATAAAAATTATATAATTAACTAATATTATAATAAAATATATATTTATAATTATAAAAATATATGTAAATATTAATTATACTAATATATAATTATAAAGTATATTATATATTAATTATAAATTTTTGTATATATTATTATATTTATAATAAATATATATATTATTATATACACGTATATAGTATAATTATATGCACATATAAATACATTTATAAATATATATAATATATATATAAATAATATAAGTAAGATTAACAAATTTATAATATATATTATATAAATATAATTATATTTAATTAAATAATTATAATATATATTTTTGTAATATATAATTTATGTGTATATAATAATTATAAATATATTATATAATTATACTAATATTATAACAAAATATATAATTATAATATATATTATATACATAATTATATATGTATGTATATGATTATATATTAATTTTGGGAATTTCGCCAATTTGGTTCCTAAACATTTTCACTTATACCAATTTCATCCTTAATGAAATATTTTAATCAATTTAGTCCTTGAACTAGTTTTTTACTTCCAATGTAGGACTTTTGACTACATTTTACTCCCTTCGCGTGGACCAACAGGGGTATAATTGTCACACTTGCTTAATCTGTTGCAATTATTCGAAAGACACAGATTACAGATCATTACAAAAAGTGGGTTTGAAGACATTAGGTCTCATCACAATTTCCCAATTCTATCTTCAAAGGTGCACATGTAAGATGCAGCAAGAGGGAAAGTATTTCAATGGAGCATCGAGTTCCTGCAGCTACCAACACTCAAATCATAAGAATGAAGAAAGTGAAAAAATATCAGTGGTGAAGAGAGAGAAGGTAAATCAGTACAATGGAGATGAGACCGTGTTTTGTGATTGTAATGAACCATGTCGAATAGCTACTTTGTGGACATTGTCAAATCCAGGAAGAAGATTCCACAGCTGCAAGAATTATGGGGTATTTTTTCTATTTTGTTAATACATTTCAGGGGAATTAATTTTTTTATTTTGGCAGTATAATCAGATATGGGTAATTAGTAGTAATTTCTGCTTTAGATTAATTCTGCAATCTAATTGGGGTATTGATATTGATTATAGTCACCGAAGACTTGCAAGTACTTTTTGTGGTATGATCCATCAATGCCGGAGATGACAAAAAATACAATGGCAAAACTTTTGAAGAAACTAAGGAAAGCTGAACAAGAGAACCACTTTATGAAGATTGAACTTGCAAGGTTGAAAGAAGAGAAGAAGATGATGAAGGCTGAAATTCGAAAGCTAAGAGATAAGAGCAAGTTGTTAGTTTTTGTTGCTGTTTGTTGTGGTTGCTTGTTAATTGCTGTGCTTGTTGGCAACGAGAAAAGAGGACATGCTAAAAAAGACTTGGGCTCCAAATGTTAGTTTAGATAAATTAGAGAAACCTATGTAGTTACATACATTTAGCCTTTTGTTCAAGAAGTTGCAAGGTGGCTATGATTGGCCTTAATTTTATCGGATTGTAAGGCTATGTAGGCTGTGTTCATTAAGTGCAAGTGGTCACTACTCCTCTTCTCTCTATATATAGTACAATGCCTGTGCAGTTGGGTCATTCTTCTTCTTCCCCAGTTCCAGTCATCTGTTTAAGCCATACGGACCAATAAAGGAGCTTCTGTCTGAAACCAACCCATCTTTAGACAGAGAAGTTAGTAACATGGAATACACTATACCAAAAAAATGAAAGGCACCAGACTTCAACTCTGGTTGTAATCTTAAACACAGAGTCTAATTTGGATTTGAAATCTGAAACAGTGAGTTTGTAGCTGCTAATTTAGAGCCTTGGCAGAATGAAAACATAACCTGCTCAGATGATAAAACCAGGCCTTCAAAAGGCCTACAATCTCAGTCTTTAAACACCCCTGTGGCAGTCAAACGCGTGATGATAAAAAAAAAAAAACAATCTAGACAACCACAAGTTGGAAGTCATGTCTAGACAACGAGTCAATTCTAACAAAATATAACCAGTGAAAGCTATCATATAACCAGTCTTTCCAACAAAAAAAAAATCTCAGTGTTTCCAACAAAAGATATTATGAAAGCTGTCATATAACAAGTGAATTCCAATCGTTCAAAAGAGATCAATAAGAACAGCACAAGTCCAAAGTCATGTCTAGACAACGAGATATATGCCAAGGTAATATAGGCAGACTTTTACAAAACAAAACAATCACATAATTCATCCCCTATTCTTTCCCCCACAAGATCAGTACGCTATAATTACAATTGTAAGATCTATATTAGGAAGATTTCATTCCCTAAACATATGCAACAAAAAATTCAGCAGTCAGGGTTGTTGACATGCTCTTCTTCATCCCTCCAGTATCACTATGTCAGCTTCATCATCATCTTCATCTAACACCCTATGTGCCTGCATAAATCATTACATGCGTTAGGGAATAGACTAGACAATGAATTCATATTTGGCCTACAATTATACAAGCAAACGGACCGTTTGTTTTCTCCTGGTCCCTTTCCCTTTTGAAGGAGGAAATGGACCATAAACTGACATAGCAGCCCGTCTTTTTCTCCAAGATCGAGCTTGAAAGGTATCACATGTTTGCCTATTATGTCCAATTTTCTTACAAACTGAACACTTCATGACCTTTTCAGGCAAATCAGGAGAATTTGCTTGGGGAGCCGAAAGCTGAAAGTCTATCACCTCAGCATCTTCCGAACCAGCTTCTGTAATTCCACCTGGGACTAGGAAAGCTTACAATTAATTGTGCAAAAGAACAGCAGAAATTAAATTAATTGAAGTCAAAAAAATTTAGAAAAATATGTAATTGCACAAACCATTATTTGATGAAGATACAGTAGCAGGTTTTTGGAGGTCTCTTCCACTTTCCTCATCATTGAAGGCTTGACAGACATCTATCAAACAAAAAATAACAATCATTCTGTTAGTTTCATATTAATAAAAAAAATTAATTGAGCAACCAAAAACACCCTACCAGCAGTGGCTGTTGAGCCATGATCTTCATTCGCATTACTCTCATTTGTCTTATTCAGTTGTGGACAAGTCCTCTTGTTGTGACCTTTCTCCAGAGCAGACATACAGCCTGTGGAATCTCTCTCTCCCAATGTTCTCATCTAACTCGGTCTCCATGTACACAGTAGAACCCGGATTACATTTTAGCAGCTCGTCACAATAATCCCAAAGCCTTTTATATTGTTCTTTATAGCTCCCATGGATTATGATCTTTGCTTTCATGAATGTCTTGTAGACCTGTGCTACAGTGATGTTAACATTAAGTTCCGAATGCACCTTCTCCCTAAATTCCTCAACAGTTATTCTCTTATTCAATCTTAAAAAATCTGCATACTTCCTAGCCAGAAAACCTGAGATAGCTCTCTTGTGGTAGAATATCCGGCCACAAGTGTGCTCATGTCCCATAGTCTTCATCACAAGAGAGTCATCACCGGCCTCAACTTTAAAGGCAAACAGCATCCATTGACAATTTTCTGTCTTGCATTTAACTCTCATCCGTGTAGCGTCTTGTTTTATCCATTGAATATCCTTGCCCCACTTGACTGCGTAGTTGTCCACAGCTAACTTGAACAATTGTTTATTATCAAAAACCTGTCCAACATGAAATTTAGGATCTTCCATATCAACTTCAGGCCTAAATCTCACAAGACTCGGGTTCTTAGCCTTTTTCTTCTTTTTGCTGTTTTCATCCGAGGAGGACTGGCAACTATTCAACTCATCTGAGGCGAGTGAATCAGATTCCTCATGGACTGGAATCTGATCTCCTTCATCTAAGTGCAAGTCCTTAAAAGAATTATCTTTGGCTCCATCTTTTTTCTTCTTAGCTGCGGGCAATGACATTTTCTGTTTGTTACACTCCTTTCCCCTGCTTTTTCCTCCACCATCAGATTGTATCTTTCCAATTCGACCACCTAACTCTTGCTCAGGTGTAACAACGCACCTCTGGAATATCACATCTTCATCATCATGACTAAAATCATAATCGCTGTCATGGAAGCTTTCAGCTATGGATGAATCCGAATGGACAGCATCATCATCATCATCATCATTTCTGACATGTTCAGCTGGGTCTGTTTTTTCTTTTTTTGACTTCACATGCTCCATCATTTGCTCCACATGAACAGGTTTATCTTCGAAGTCAGCTAGATCAATATCATCAAAGGTTATATCCACATATAAGCAATCATCTTCTAGTTGATTCTGTAATTCAACAGTTGCTGCACAAAAATCAGTCTTGCTATTAACATCTCTTATGCGGAATTCATAGACACCATACACGTCAACTTCTCCATTTTTTTTACCTATGCAAGCCACGTCTATTGCATCATCCTCACTATCTATTTGCCGAAGTTTCAGCACATTTTTTTCACAGGAGATTCTATACATCATCTTTGAATCCTCCGGACAGCCCACAACAATGCAAAAGTCATGCAGAATTGACTTACTAACTCTCTCTGGAATAACTCCTTCAAATTTTTCCACGCTACCCCCTACGTATGCTTCTTGTGGATCTTTAACATACACACCACCATAATGCACTTTCAAAGTAAAATGGTCCATATCTTGACCTGTTTTTTTATTTAACAAAACAGAAATTTGGGTTTATTTACAATTTTCAGAACCTTGGCCCCAATTATGTCTCACTTTTCATCAACATGAAAGCAACGGTATAGTATAGTTTAAAGGCACAGGGACCACATCATAATTCACAAACAAACAAATTTGCTTTAACCAAGACCAAATTTCACCATCACAAACAAAAGCATACATATTCAATTTAAAAATTACCAACATTTCAACATCACAAATGTCAGGAAAATAAAGTAAAATTTTTAAAGTACCATACCCAAACTAAATGCTTTATCTTTTCCATGTGGAATCTATAAGTACTTTAACAAAAATTTCAACATCCCCTAACCTGCTCATGCCCCATCACTGCTATACAATGCTGCCAAATTAAACCCTCCATTCCTCAAGCCCTTCCATTATCAATGCTTTAATCACCATTCCAACACACTAATGGCAGTCAACTCAAGCCCCTCATGCATACGGTTGATGAGGTTTAGGTTTGAAGTGCAGACTTACTTGATCTTGTTGATGACTCCACTTGATCATTGCCATCCTTGTCAGATTCGCCATTGTCCATTGCCTCTGATGGTCGCGTTCCGTGTTCGATTCTGGCCTTCATCGTCCGTTCACCTCAGCCCTAGTTCTATTTTGTACAAATTTAAGAATTATTATTGATTTTCTGTTATTATTTGATTTTCGCTAAATAATATTTTTTATAAATAGGTGGGTTAACATATTATATATTGATGCACAATGGGCACACAAGGACGACATGTAGCCTTAAATATAGGATGAGAGAGGGTTATTGGGAGATGAAAGATAGTACATAAGGGTTGAGATTGGGTTCAAATTATATTCTTGTATAGAGTTTTCTTCTCATAATAAAGAATAGGTGTTCTCTCTGTGGACGTAGGTTCAATGATAGAATCGATTATGTTAAATATTGTATGTCGTTATCTTTCATATTTGTGGTTCATTTGTCATTGAATTATTGTGTCTTGATATTTCAATAGTTATTTGTTCCGCACTTGAATCCCAACATGTTTGCAAGTTGGTGCTTTCAAGAGAAAGTTCTTAAGCACCCTTTTGTGGGAGGATTCTTAACTCATAGTGGATGGAATTCCACGATTGAAAACATTAGCTATGGGCTGCCTATGATCTGTTGGCCCTTTTTCGCTGACCAACAAACTTATTGCTGATTTTGCTGCACAAAATGGGGCATTGGATTGGAGATAGACAATACTGTTAAGAGGGATGATGTTGAAAGGCTTGTTACAGAGTTAAATGGTAGGAGAAAAGGCAAGAAGATGAAGAGAAAGGCCTTGAAGTGAAAAAGGTTGGTGGAAGCAGCTACGCAAAAGGTTTACTTCAATCTTGAGAATGTGATCAATCAAGTGCTTCTCAATCCAAGACACTAGACACGTTAAAGTGAATGTATCCAAATTATTCTCATGCTTAGCTTATTGGACTTGAGACTTGGATACAGATATTGTTGGCCTTGTATTGCGCGCATCGCTGTAATGTTTCTTCGGTCCTTTTTGCATTTATTTCTTTGTTGGTAGTTTGGTTAAAAAATGTAATTGAATCGAACTCCGATTCTTTACAAGGTAAGTTTTTGTGAAACGACGGCCTATGTCAGTTTACTTGGAGTTAAAAATGTGCAAATTCATTTAAAATCTTCTATTGCTTTTAGGAGAGGAATTAGCAGAACGAAGGCTAATTGGTTTGATATCGTACTGCATGGGATTTTAATCGGCTTTTTCCTCTGTATTGGTTTTTTTGGTCTGTGTATTATTTAGCCGTTTTCTTTCCTCTTTTGAGTGTTGAGTTCTGATTGCAGCTTTGAGTTGCTCGAACAGGCTTGTGCATTGTATTGAGATATTCCTCCTTTTTTCACTGCTTTGAGATATTTCTTTTTTTCTTTTTAAATAATGGTCCTATAGTAGGGGACTCTAATGGCCAATTAAGTTAGCTAAGTTGGTTAGATATTTCTCTTTGTAAACTTTTTTTATGCTTATGCTGTAATAGAATAAGGCTCAACCTTAAAAAATTGAAACAAAAAATAAAAAAAGGGGCAAACATAAGACTCTCATGGAGTTATTGAATTGAAAATTTGTCTAATTTAATTTAATTAAATAATTCAATCCACATGTTTTGAACATATAGAGAAGCAGGAGGTAGTACGAACATTTAGAAAGAGTTTAATTCGATGAAAATTTTCTTGGTGGTTTCTTGTGCTTTGAATTGCACAATAATTCGATTGAGAACACGTTTGATAAAAACTAAAATTTGCAAACTAAAATTTGAAATTTTAATTTATTATATTACTAAATTATTAAATATTAATATGATATATTTGATTGTATATCACATTAAATGAGAAGTGAATAACTTCTCACTTTTGGAGCAAGTTTGCTTAAGAGATTCAGTGTCATTTATTCAGATGTGCTATTTTTTATTATCAAATGCATCTTACATGCTGAATCCACCCTGTATTTTCATAAATTGCATATTCCTTCCTCAAGTCGTATACTATTGTTAACATAAGTAACCTCTTTGAATTTGGAATTAATCACTTTCTTAGTAATCCCGCCAAAAAAAAATGAATTTCACTTGCAACAACCATACAAAACTACAAGAATTGGAGTACTTTTCTCGTAATTAAGCAATTGATGAGAAATTTACGTAGAACACTTGTTACATATTGGTGGATTTGGCTTGCTTTCTCTCTAGAACACTTCTTTACGTAGTATTTATTATGGGAATGACTTGTTACAAAAGTTGGAATAGTTTAATCCTCACCTGTCAAGATACTAAAATTGTGTCTTCGCCGTTGCCCGGAATAAAGCGTGACCCAGATTTCTTCGTCTATCAATTAACAGGCCGACGTGGGCAAACTAATGGTTGCTGAATATGCCTCCTCAACGGCGGATGGTCGCCCCGCGGTCCTACCAAATTATCAGCTATGGCCTATGAGTAATCGTGAAGGGTTCACGTCATTCCCCTCACAAGTTGTACATACAAAAAATAAAGGAGTGCATGTATCTAAACCTCAAATTGCCACGGACTAATCCAAGAAGAGAAAAATGAATAGACATGATGGAAAATCAAATGGATTTAAGAAAAAATATAAAACTATAGTTGACTAAATCAATTGGTAGGGGATTAGAAAAGGTCATCCTGGCTAAACTCTAAGGAATGGGTTTGATTCCCCCATAATCCAGCCCTCCGCTTAATTTAATTCAAGAAAATCAGAAGCGTGGCGTTTTCAAATGCCAAAAATGTCTAATGATAGAGAATTCACAGCTTTTTTCTTCTATTTTATTATTGAACCCCTTTTTGGGACGATAAAGAAGTCTAACTTTGATTTCTTGAATTGGAGGTAACCCTCTAGTGTTGGTGATAAATACGCAAGCACGTAGATCACAAGTGTCATTTTTTTCTTTATTATATGTATTGTATTCACCATTTTGTTTTGTTCCAGCTTACTTAGAGGTTTCTTGAGCACGTGGATGAAAAAAATGAAGAAGTCCAAGCAATTATTTTAATCCTTGGACGAAGAAAGAAGTGTTCCTAGCATAGGCTAATGACTATAAACAGAGGTTAAATTTTCACTTTATGAGATTGACAGCCTCATTATTTTGAAAGCCACTGCGGAAGAATATTCTCCGCTAGACCGTAGACCCAGCCCGAAAAATATTACTGCAGCAGTACTTTGCCACTGATCGACTCCGTCTATATAAATGAAGCTACCTTTTCATCAACTTTGCAATCGTTCCAATCCCAAAGCCTCATAAATCCCATTAACAATTTCCACATAATCTGTTCAAATTCCCCGCAAGAAGAACTGAATGGGTTCCATTGCTCTATTAGAGAAGAAGCCTCATGCAGTCTGCATACCAGCGGCCGCTCAAGGCCACATAAACCCCATGCTGAAGCTAGCCAAGCTCCTCCATCACAATGGTTTCCACATCACCTTTGTCAACACAGAATTCAACCACAGGCGCTGGCTTAAATCCAGAGGTCCTGATGCCCTCAACGGATTGCCTGATTTCCAATTTAAAGCCATTCCTGATGGACTTCCGCCTTCAGATGCCGATGCAACCCAAGATCCTGCAGCCCTTTGTGAATCTGTCGATAGAACTTGCTTAGGTCCCTTCAGGGAGCTACTTGCTGAACTCAACGATACATCTTCCTCGAAAGTACCCCCAGTTTCTTGCATAGTTTCTGATGCAATAACGGCCTTCACTCTTGCAGCTGCCGAAGAACTAAGCATCCCTGAAGTTCTTTTTTGGACCGCCAGTGCATGTTCCTACTTGGGGTTCTTCCAGTATGCCAAGCTTATGGAAAAGGGTATCATACCACTCAAAGGTACTAATTCTTAATAAAATAATTTTTTGTCAGTGTAAAAATGTTAGCTTGTTTCTGTGGATTAAGCTCAAATATTGCTTCTTCAAGCACTGTCAGTACTATTCTCACCATTTTTTTTTTTGGTTTACTTCATATACTCATTGGCGAACGCATAACATTGACTTTGTAGTCAAAATTTAATTTAATGAATAAGAAAGTGTAAGATTTTTTTTTTCTTTTAACTAAGTTGGTAAATATTTGTTTTTCAAGAATATGACTGTAAAAAGCATCAAATTTTGCACTGCCCATGCCCTTTGAATGATTCTGATGATACTTGGTGTCGTACATCTTATGCCTTGCAGATGCCAGTTATTTGACAAATGGATATCTAGATACTGTTCTAGACTGGATTCCAGAATTAGAGGGTATACGCTTGAAGGATCTTCCAAGCTTCTTACGAACCACGAATCCCGATGATTTCATGGTGAAATTCGTCCTGCAAGAAACTCAGAGAGCTAGAAAGGCTTCTGCCATCATTATAAACACCTATCAACAACTCGAACATGGTGTATTAGATGCACTTTCATCTTTTCTTCCACCAATTTACACCATTGGACCACTACATTTCCTTGATAATCATGTGCATGATAAGTCTTTAACAGATATTCAATCAAATCTCTGGAAGGAAGAGCCAGAATGTCTTGAATGGCTTGATTCCAAAGATCCAAACTCTGTGGTTTATGTCAACTTTGGAAGCATTGCTGTTTTGACACCTGAGCAACTAGTCGAATTTGCTTGGGGACTTGCTAATAGCAAACAAAACTTTTTGTGGATTTTAAGGCCAGATCTTGTCTCAGGCAGTTCTGCTACTCTGCCAAGTGAGTTTCTTGAAGAAACCAAAGAAAGAAGCATGTTTGCAGGCTGGTGCCCTCAAGAGAAAGTTCTCAGCCATCCTGCTGTTGGAGGATTCTTAACTCATAGTGGGTGGAATTCCACAATCGAAAGTATCAGTTATGGGGTGCCTATGATCTGCTGGCCATTTTTTGCTGACCAACAAACTAATTGCTGGTTTTGCTGCACTAAATGGGGTATTGGAATGGAGATAGACAATAATGTCAAGAGGGATGAAGTTGAAGGCCTTGTTAGCGAGTTAATGGCTGGAGAGAGAGGTAAGGAAATGAAGAAAAAGGCCATGGACTGGAAAAAATTGGCAGAAACGGCCGTGACAGATTCTAACTTGAATCTTGAGAATTTGATTCATCAAGTGCTTCTCAATCCAAGTATTTGATACATCAAGAACCGTGAATTTATAGAGTTGTTGTTGGGCTCATTGAATTTGAGGTTTGTTTAGAGATTTTCTTTTTAATTACTCATACATGCATGGTTTGTTTTGAAAAATGTTTCTAGAGTTATTTCATGTTTAATTTTTTTTCAATTACTGATCCGTTGTTTGCTGCAATATTTCTATCATATTTGTAACTGATTGATGAATGTGCTTTGGCACTTCATTGACCAGAGTTCAAAGGTGCAAAGGCAATTTGTTATGTGTTCATAGTATATATTCAAGAATTTATTTTGACCACTAAATGTATTTAAGAATTTACTTTTGGGCTCCTATTAACCAGTGTTTAACTGGTTTTGATATTATTAGAAACATGCGTGTAGTTTTACTCGAATAAATGGGGAACATACGCCCATATGCAGATAAGCTTTTATTTATGTGCGTTCTAGAAACTATACCTTGACCTTGAGTACGTTAAGGAGCGTTACGAACGTTGTCAGAAATTTCACGCCTCTGCCTTGAGTGCGCAAGTCCTTCTCAGGAAGTAAATTACCTACTCAAGAGAATGCTAAATTTGTATATACCTACTCAGGAGAATGGGGGCTCAATGGACAACTATTATATGCCAGTTTGAAACCTGAGTTTTTTAGAAGGTTATTTAAAATTTTACTGTAGATCACTGTAAATCACTGTAGATCACTGTAATATCAAAAACATTTTTTTCTTTTCATTTTCTTCCTTTCATTTTCTTTTCTTTTTTTCTTTCTTTTTTCTTTTCTTTTCTCCCTTCCCGCTTCTTCTCCCTTTCCTTTCCCCCTCCCCCTTCCCTCCCCTACTCCCTTTCCCGAAATTGCCAATGAAGCAGAAGAAGCTTGATTTTTATTTTTTTTTTGCATTTTTCTCTCCCAACTTCTTCCTCTCCCTCTCCCTCTCCCCCTCTCCTCCCCTTCCCCCTCCCCCTTCTCTCGCTTGCCGCTGCTTCACCTGCCGACAGATGAAGCAGCAACAGATTTTTTTTTTTTTTTTTTGCAATTTTCCCTCTCCCCCTCTCTTCCCCTTCCCCCACCACCCTCACCCTCTCCCGATGCGATCTGGTCTCGCGACCAGATCGGCTAGAGGGAAAGGGGAAGGGTGGTGAGGGAGAGGGAGAAAAAAAATGGAGGATCAAAATCGGGCAAAGGGGGAGGATGGCGGGGGAGAAGGAGAAAGGAAAAAAAAAAAGAAGAAGAAGAAGAAGACTGGCACAGGGAGAGGTGATCGGCACCGGAACCGGTAGCAGAGGTTGTGGCCAGCGACGGAGGTGGTGGTGGCTTGGGGTGGGGGAGGAAGAAGAAGAAAAGGGGAAGGAAAAAAAACTTTTTATGTGTTTTAGATATTTTGAAGTGTGTAAATAAAAAAATTTGAGAAATTTTTTTAGGTTATTATAGTTAAAGTTGGTAAAAAACTAGTATAAGACAAACTTAAATAAAAACTCAAGTTCCAAACAAGCTTATAATTTAATACAAATTATATCTTTGGAACAAAAATATAATATTTGTGGATTAATCTTATTTATATTGATAATGTATACATTAGCTGCTTTAAATGCATGATAAATACGCAAGCATTTAGTTCAAAATAAAAATTCAGCTTCTGCAACGTATTCATTACACCCTTTTGCTACAGCCTTCATGAAAGATTCCTCCAGTAGACGAAGAAATGAAAAACTTCCAGCACTTTTTTCTTTTCTTAAACTTTATCTTTGACTGAATTTACCATATACGGAAGATTATTATTGAGAAGAAATCACAGCATCAACGGTTAAAAGATGTAAAATTTGCTTTAAAAAATTTGATTGCATATACCATGTACGGAAGATTATTATTGAGGACCACTTGGTGAAACGTCGGAGCTTCTTCAAAATGGCACCATTTCATTGGGTATTAGACTGACCCGTCCCAACCCAGGTATCCAGTCTAACGTCACGTCAAATCAATCCTGAAAACTATAGCAGCTGAGAAGTCTAAACTTGTGGGGCCAAGTTAGATAATGAAATCATAAAGTGCATAAAATTGATTTGAAGAAAGAGCAAAATAATTGGTTGCTCGATGACCACGTCTGTAGAGATGGATGTCGGGTGAATTAGGGTGCAAACAATTCGGGCTGGGCCAATCGACTTTTGACATAATTAAACCAAGTTTCAAGTTAAATTTATGAAAATCAAATTCAAACTTGAGTCCGACGAATTCAAAATATCAAATTTGAAGTCTAGCTCAACACAAATTCAAGTCAAGTTCGAACTCGAGTTCGAACTTAAAAAATAAAAGAATAATTATTTTATTTTTTAAAAATAAAAAATTATTATTTAATTTTTAAAAATGAATAAAATAATAATTTTTTAACAAATAATAAAATATTAGGGATATATATATAATTTTACTATTAAAATAAAAAATAAAAATAAAAAACTATATATTAACGAGTTTGATATTTTTGAACTCGAGATCGATATTGACCGAGTCAATTCGAGTTTATATCGCAAGCGGCTCGATACGTTTGTAACCCTAGTGTGAATGCTGGGTTAAAATTGGGTATAATTTCAAAAACCTCTCTTGACATTTCTGACTAGTTTGCTTATTTCCCTTCTAAGTTTTAAAAATTACATTAATTTTTCTTGAGATTTATTATCTTGCAACATTCGAGTCTAATCAATAATTAAAAAATGATGTTAGGAGAGAGAAGATAATATGATTTCATCATTGTCTCTCATCTACTAAATTGTTTAATTAATCTAATGCCATCCCAAATATTAAAGAAAACACTAGATTTGCTATTTATCATCAGGATTTAAATCACATATGGTATCAAAAATAGTATATCATTTTATATATTTCACTTAATGTAAGATTCAAATTAATCTTTTTAATTACGAATCCACTGTCAAGCATGATCAACAACAAATAATCAAAAAAAATTTGCAACTAAAATATTATAAGGAGTGAACTTTAATACAATAAAATCTCAATAACTAATCTTAATAAACTGACAAGAATATTTACGATGTTAAAATTTGTTCTCTATAATATTTTAATTGCAATTTTTTTATTATTTGTTGTTGGTCACGTCTGACAATGTATATGTAATTGAAAAGAGTAATTTAGTTCTTGTATCGAGTGAAAAATATAAAATGATATGCTATTTTTTGATGATATATATGATTTGATCTCTAATGATAAATAGCAAATTTTAGTATTTTTCTTTAATGTGCGAGTTGATATTAAATTAATTAAATAATGTAATAGATTAGAGGCAATGATAGAACTATGTTATCTTCTCTCTCCTAATATTACTTTTTAATTATTAGTTTGACCTAAATGTTATAAGATAATTAACCTCATGGGAAGTTAGGAAAGCCAGCGAAATAGTCAGAAACCACAAAATTATCCCTTAAAAATTTGACAGAACCTACAATGTACGGAAGATTATTCTTGAGACCACTTGGTTAAACATAATATGTAAAATTTGCTTTAAATAATTGACAGGAGCTACCATGTGAAACATTATGCTACACGTTGTGGAATAGATAGGCCCTTTCTATGCCTCCCTTTGAATTAGCTATTTTTGAAGTGAATTTAAAAAATTTTATTATAATAGAATTTTTAGAGTATATTTTAGGATACTTTTAGAATATATTTGAGATATTTAAGAATAGCAGAATTTTTAAAATATATATTTGAAAATTTTTTTAAACATTAAAAAAATTTATACTACCTTTTAGACCATGAGAATCTAAAGAGTTGTTCTTCGGCTCGTTGAATTTGGACTTGGTTAGAGATTTTCTTTTTAATTGCTCGTACATGCATGGTTCGCTTTCAAAAATGCTTCTTGAGTTGTTTATTTCTTGTTTAATATTTTTCATTGCAGATCCGTTGTTTGCTGCAATATTTCTATCATATTTGTAACCGACTGATTAATGTACCTTGGCATTTATATTTCCTAAACATAGTTTGGACAAATTTACATACATGACTTGAGCGAAATTTTAAAGGTAAAATAAATCCAAAACAAAATTACGACAGGCCTTTAGAATTCTTTATGTTGTCAAGTTCAAGATTCAAACTTGAAAAGTTTTTTTTTTTTTTTTTTTTTAGAAAAACTATGGAACAGCATGAAACTAAAGGACACGGACGATTTTGGCTATAAATAGGATTTAGGTTGAAATATTGTACTACAATCTAATTTGGCCAAAAGATGGCTAGTTGTGCAATTTTACATAAGAATTTCGCTTTCATCAGATGTTGGGACATGTAAAATTTCAATTTGTCTAACAAGTGGACCCCTATGCGCTTGCCGGAAGAGTCCAAGAATTCTTGTCATGCAAATTTTCCCATTTCGCGTCAGTCGAATTAACACTTTTGGGCTCCTATCAAAGAAACGTGCGTGTAGTTTTACTTGAATAAATGTGGAACATACGCCCATATGGCAGATGAGCTTCTATTTATTATGTGCGTTCTACAAAACCCTTTACCTTGAGTACATTAAGGTGCATTACGAACGTTGTCAGAAACTTCACGCCTGTGCCTTCGAGTGCACAAATCCTCCAAGCATGATTTACCACGGTTTTCATGGGCTCCCAAAATGTCACCAAAATAAAAACTCGCTTGGTCACCCAAAATTCGTCGCACTAGGAATTGGTGTCTACTTTTCACCGTTATAAAAAATTAATTAGGATAATTTTAGAAACCTCACCAAAGGTTTTTGACTATTTCACTGACTTCCGTTCAAATTTTAAAAATTACACTCACATTCCTTGAGTTTTATTACTATAACTTATTGTCTAAACCTAACATTTATAGATTTTGCATTGCTGGCCAAGGGACAAAAAAAAAGACTGGTTTTGAGGGGTATGGTGCCAATTTGCTATCCAAGAAGAGAAGAATGAGGAGGCATGGTGGAGAAACAAATAATTAATCATGGGTCTATCTAGGAAGGTGTTCATATTTTGAAAAAATAATGTTAATTAAGATATATATATATATGTATATAAAATAGAATAATAATTGTTAGTTTGAATTCATATGATAAGTTGGGTATGATCTAAGTGTACTAATGAGTATCAATTGGATATTCATTAGAAAAATTCATTAACTATTGGTTAGAAAAGTATATTGTGTCTTAACTCTAGAAATGAACGAGTTTAATTCTGCTCAACCAACAGGTCCCTCCTCTTAATTTAATTATAAAAAAATCAGACAAAGTATCTTGGATTTTAATTTAATTTAATTATATAGCTTCCTAAGGCCAGAAATGCCTTGTGGTAGAGAATTTCCAGTATTTTATTTATTTTTTTTTTGGACAAAGTATCTTTTGAGCATTAATTCTAGAATTTGGGGCAAGCTCTGGCGTTGGTAACGACTCGAGCAATGAGCTCCCCTATTCCATGTGGAATTTCATCAAACAACTTGAGTAATGAGCTCAAAAAAATTCAGGTAGCGTTTGGTTCGCATGTTGGAATCGGATTCGGATTTAGAATCATTCATCTTGAATTTAAAATGGAGTCAATCATTCCAATACATCTATTTAATTTAGTACCAAGATTGTATATTATTACTATAGTTGATGTTTGATTCGCTGGTTCTTTGTAAATGGGATATAAGAAATTTTCACTAATTAAATAAAATATTATATACATAATTAAATATAATTATACAAATGTTATAAGATAAATATATAATTATAATTATATAATACATATAAATATTAATTATAATAATATTTTATATAATTATAATGTTTATTATATATTAAATATAAAAATTATTATATATTATTATATTCATAATAATAAATATAATTATAATTATATAATTTATTAATATTATATACACATATATATTTTAATTATATGCACATATAATATATTTTTATAAATATACATATATAATATAAATATATTATTATACAATATTAATAAATTTATAACATATTGTATCAATATAATTATGTTTAATTAAATAATTATAATATATATTTATATAAAACATTATATAATTAAATAATATTATAATAAAATATATAATTATAATCATAAAATATATGTAAATATTAATTATACTAATATATAATTATAAAGTATATTATATATTAATTATAAATTTTTGTATATATTATTATATTTATAATAATAAATTTAATTATAATTATATAATATATTATTATATACACGGATATAGTATAATTATATGCACATATAAATACATTTATAAATATATACAAATAATATAAGTATATTATTATATAATATTAACAAATTTATAATATATATTATATAAATATAATTATATTTAATTAAAATTATATTTAATTAAATAATTATAATATATATTTTTGTAATATATAATATATGTGTATATAATAATTATAAATATATTATATAATTATACTAATATTATAACAAAATATATAATTATAATATATATTATATACATAATTATATATGTATGTATATAATTATATATTAATTTTTTAATGGGTGGCGAGACAGGCCCCATTTTTAAATGGGAAGCAGACTTGGGGTTTATCCAAAGCCCTCCAAGTTATTAGCGAATTGAGAAATTCTAAATTTTTATATATGATTCCAAAATTTCGATTTTCATAGGATTTGGATTTGGATTTAAATTGTATTCTTATATAGGGTTTTTCTCTCATAATAAAGAATGGATATTCTCTCTGTGGATATAGGTTTAATGATGAATCGAACCACGTTAGATATTGCATGTCGTTTATCTTTCATACTTATGACTTATTTATCACTAAATTGTTGTATACTTGATATCTCAATTGTTGTTTGTTCCGCGTTTGGATCCCAACAAGTGGTATCAGGTTTGATTGTGAGATTGGGTTGCTCACAAACACTTGAATCTTAACAAAGTGGTATCAAAGCGGGGTTTATGGTTGGATCCTGGTTGATTATTGAGATCAAATATATTAGTGTCGGTTGCCAACTGAAGAATTTAATGAATGATATCCTTGTTTCAAGGGTTTGACAAAAAGCATTGGGGAAAAATGAAAAGTCAAAAAACATGAAAACACTTGATGGTGAATTTAGTCAGGTGATTCAAGAGTCAAGAAAAATGTGAAGTCCAAATATTAATTTTGGACATGAACCGGTGGAGATGTTCTCGCAATTCTAACGGTTGATATTTCATTCCAGATGATTTTTTTATTTGGATTATGTTCTTTAAGTGGCGTGACATGTGTTCTAAAGAAACAAAGGGATCTAATTTTCAAACACAAGAAGACTCTGATGGCTACGAGTTTTATGTAATAGGTGGAGTATTGAAAACCACACCTGCCAAGACAGTTCTGAGAATAAGAAGAAATATGGTGATTTTACCGTTTGATTGTCTCAACGGTTAGAAATATAACTCACAGAAGGAGATTTCGAATTGCAAGTGGTGGTGAGAAAAAATCCTACGAAGAGAGATGGTAAATTGAGACACCTTCTCACGAGTCAACAGGATGTTGGATTTAGAGTAACTACACTTATTCATTTGTTGATTGAATCAATTGAATGTCAGGACTGTATTGATTCGGATGTGTGTTTTGATAATTGAAGACAAATGGTTTTTAAAAGAAATATCGTACGAAGTGGAGATTTGTAGGAAATTGATTTAATTTTTTTAAGTGAGTTTCTTAATTTATGTGGAAGTAACTAGTTTTCTAATTGATTTTAGTTACTTAAAGTAGTAGTCAAGAAATTTTCTATTTTGTTTAGGATTTAGAAGTTGTTTTCTATTTTGTACAAATTTAGGAATTAGTATTGATTTTCTGTTATTATTTGATTTTTGGCTAAATAATATTTTTTATAAATAGGTGGGTTAATATATTACATATTGATGCACAATGGGCACACAAGGACGACATGTAGCCTTAAACATAGGATGAGAGAGGGTTATAGGGAGATGAGAGATAGTACATAAGGGTTGAGATTGGGTTCAAATTATATTCTTGTATAGAGTTTTCCTCTCATAATAAAGAATAAGTGTTCTCTGTGGACATAGGTTCAACGATAGAGTCGATTATGTTAAATATTGTATGTCGTTATCTTTCATATTTGTGGTTCATTTGTCATTGAATTATTATATCTTGATATTTCAATAGTTATTTGTTCCGCACTTGAATCCCAACATGTTTGCAAGTTGGTGCTCTAGAGTGAAAGTTCTTAAGCACCCTTTTGTCGGAGGATTCTTAACTCATATTGGATGGAATTCCACGATTGAAAACATTAGCTATGGGCTGCCTATGATCTGTTGGCCCTTTTTCGCTGACCAACAAACTTATTGCTGATTTTGCTGCACAAAATGGGGCATTGGATTGGAGATAGACAATAATGTTAAGAGGGATGATGTTGAAAGGCTTGTTACAGAGTTAATGGTAGGAGAAAAATGCAAGAAGATGAAGAGAAAGGCCTTGAAGTGGAAAAGATTGGTGGAAGCAGCTACGCAAAAGGTTTACTTCAATCTTGAGAATGTGATCAATCAAGTGCTTCTCAATCCAAGACACTAGACACGTTAAAGTGAATGTATCCAAATTATTCTCATGCTTAGCTTTTTGAATTTGAGACTTGGATACAGATATTGTTGGCCTTGTATTGCGCGCATCGCTGTAATGTTTCTTCGGTCCTTTTTGCATTTATTTCTGTGTTGGTAGTTTGGTTGAAAATGTAATTGAATCGAACTCCAATTCTTTACAAGGTAAATTTTTGTGAAACGACGGCCTATGTCAGTTTACTTGGAGTTAAAAATGTGCAAATTCATTTAAAATCTTCTATTGCTTTAAGGAGAGGAATTAGCAGAACGAAGGCTAATTGGTTTGATATCGTACTGCATGGGATTTTAATCGGCTTTTTCCTCTGTATTGGTTTTTTTGGTCTGTGTATTATTTAGCCGTTTTCTTTCCTCTTTTGAGTGTTGAGTTCTGATTGCAGCTTTGAGTTGCTCGAACAGGCTTGTGCATTGTATTGAGATATTCCTCCTTTTTTCACTGCTTTGAGATATTTCTTTTTTTCTTTTTAAATAATGGTCCTATAGTAGGGGACTCTAATGGCCAATTAAGTTAGCTAAGTTGGTTAGATATTTCTCTTTGTAAACTTTTTTTATGCTTATACTGTAATAGAATAAGGCTCAACCTTAAAAAATTGAAACAAAAAATAAAAATAGGGGCAAACATAAGACTCTCATGGAGTTATTGAATTGAAAATTTGTCTAATTTAATTTAATTAAATAATTCAATCCACATGTTTTGAACATATAGAGAAGCAGGAGGTAGTACGAACATTTAGAAAGAGTTTAATTCGATGAAAATCTTCTTGGTGGTTTCTTGTGCTTTGAATTGCACAATAATTCGATTGAGAACACGTTTGATAAAAACTAAAATTTGCAAACTAAAATTTGAAATTTTAATATATTATATTACTAAATTATTAAATATTAATATGATATATTTGATTGTATATCACATTAAATAGGAAGTGAATAACTTCTCAATTTTGGAGCAAGTTTGCTTATAAGAGATTCAGTATCATTTATTCAGATGTACTATTTTTTATTATCAAATGCATCTTACATGCTGAATCTGGAACCCTGTGTTTTCATAAATTGCATATTCCTTCCTCAAGTCGTATACTATTGTTAACATAAGTAACCTCTTTGAAGTTGGAATTAATCACTTTCTTAGTTATCCCGCCAAAAAAAAAAAAAAAAAAAAAGAATTTCACTTGCAACAACTATACAAAACTACAAGAATTGGAGTACTTTTCTCGTAATTAAGCAATTGATGAGAAATTTACGTAGAACACTTGTTGCATATTGGTGGACTTGGCATGCTTTCTTTCTGATCTCTTCTTTTGTTAGGATTTCTAACGTGACTGTTGGATTTAACTATTTGCCTAAGGAATGGGTTTGATTCAAGAAAATCAGAAGCGTGGCTTTTTCAAATGCCAAAAATGTCTAATGATGGAGAACTCCCAGCATTTTGGTACAATAGAGAAATCTAACTTTGATTTCTTCAATTGGAGGTAACCCTCTAACTTTGATTTCTTCAGTAGCGCCACTTTTTTCCCATAATAAATACGCAAGCACGGCCATTTTTTGACTATATAAATACGCAAGCGCCACTTTGATTTCATTTTTTGATCACAAGTGCCATTTTTTTCTTTATTATATATGTTGTATTCACCATTTTGTTTTTTGTTCCAGCTTACTCAGAGGTTTCTTGAGCACGTGGATGAAAAAAATGAAGAAGTCCAAGCAATTATTTTAATCCTTGGACGAAGAAAGAAGTGTTCCTAGCATAGGCTAATGACTATAAACAGAGGTTAAATTTTCACTTTATGAGATTGACAGCCTCATTATTTTGAAAGCCACTGCGGAAGAATATTCTCCGCTAGACGGTAGACCCAGCCCGAAAAATATTACTGCAGCAGTGCTTTGCCACTGATCGACTCCGTCTATATAAATGAAGCTACGTTTTCATCAACTTTGCAATCGTTCCAACCCCAAAGCCTCATAAATCCCATTAACAATTTCCACATAATCTGTTCAAATTCCCCGCAAGAAGAACTGAATGGGTTCCATTGCTCTATTAGAGAAGAAGCCTCATGCAGTCTGCATACCAGCGGCCGCTCAAGGCCACATAAACCCCATGCTGAAGCTAGCCAAGCTCCTCCATCACAATGGTTTCCACATCACCTTTGTCAACACAGAATTCAACCACAGGCGCTGGCTTAAATCCGGAGGTCCTGATGCCCTCAACGGATTGCCTGATTTCCAATTTAAAGCCATTCCTGATGGACTTCCGCCTTCAGATGCCGATGCAACCCAAGATCCTGCAGCCCTTTGTGAATCTGTCGATAGAACTTGCTTAGGTCCCTTCAGGGAGCTACTTGCTGAACTCAACGATACATCTTCCTCGAAAGTACCCCCAGTTTCTTGCATAGTTTCTGATGCAATAACGGCCTTCACTCTTGCAGCTGCCGAAGAACTATGCATCCCTGAAGTTCTTTTTTGGACCGCCAGTGCATGTTCCTACTTGGGGTACTTCCAGTATGCCAAGCTTATGGAAAAGGGTATCATACCACTCAAAGGTACTAATTCTTAATAAAATAATTTTTGTCAGTGTAAAAATGTTAACTTTTTTTTAAATCGTCACTTTATCTATAGAATTCTACACTATCATAATCTAAGAGGAAGATCCAACTGGGTCTAAGAGGGGTTGGTGATGACTAAACCACCATCGGACCAAACAGTTATACTATACACCCATATGAATTTTTTAAAAAGCCACTTAATGTGACAATTGGTACTCCACCAAGCCTTAAATGGCTTAGTGGTGGCCACCAGCCCAAAAACTGGTGGTGGTAAAAATGTTAACTTGTTTCTGTCGATTAAGCTCAAATATTGCTTCTTCAAGCACTGTCGGTACTCTTCTCACCATTTTTTTTTGTGGTTTACTTCATATACTCATTGGCGGGCGCATAACATTGACTTTGTAATCAAAATTTAATTTAATGAATAAAAAAGTGTAAGATTTTTTTTTCTTTTAACTGAGTTGGAAAATATTTGATTTTCAAGAATATGACTATGTAAAAAGCATCAAATTTTGCACTGCCCCCAAGCCCTTGAATGATTCTGATGATACTTGGTGTCGTACATCGTATGCTTGCAGATGCCAGTTATTTAACAAATGGATATCTAGATGCTGTTCTAGATTGGATTCCAGGATTAGAGGGTATACGCTTGAAGGATCTTCCAAGCTTCTTACGAACCACGAATCCCGATGATTTTATGGTGAAATTCGGCATGCAAGAAACTCAGAGAGCTAGAAAGGCTTCTGCCATCATTATAAACACCTATCAACAACTCGAACATGGTGTATTAGATGCACTTTCATCTTATCTTCCTCCAATTTACACCATTGGACCACTACACTTCCTTGAGAATCATGTGCATGATAATTCTTTAACAGATGTTCAATCAAATCTCTGGAAGGAAGAGCCAAAATGTCTTGAATGGCTTGATTCCAAAGATCCAAACTCTGTGGTTTATGTCAACTTTGGAAGCATTGCTGTTATGACACCTGAGCAACTAGTCGAATTTGCATGGGGACTTGCTAATAGCAAACAAAACTTTTTGTGGATTTTAAGGCCAGATCTTGTCTCAGGCAGTTCAGCTATTCTGCCAAGTGAGTTTCTTGAAGAAACCAAAGAAAGAAGTATGTTTGCTGGCTGGTGCGCTCAAGAGAAAGTTCTCAGCCATCCTTCTGTTGGAGGATTCTTAACTCATAGTGGGTGGAATTCCACAATCGAGAGTATTAGTTATGGGGTGCCTATGATCTGCTGGCCATGTTTTGCTGATCAACAAACTAATTGCTGGTTTTGCTGCACTAAATGGGGTATTGGAATGGAGATAGACAATAATGTCAAGAGGGATGAAGTTGAAAGGCTTGTTAGCGAGTTAATGGCTGGAGAGAAAGGTAAGGAAATGAAGAAAAAAGCCATGGACTGGAAAAAATTGGCAGAAACGGCCGTGACAGATTCTAAATTGAATCTTGAGAATTTGATTCATCAAGTGCTTCTCAATCCAAGTATTTGATACATCAAGAACCGTGAATTTATAGAGTTGTTGTTGGGATCATTGAATTTGAGATTTGTTTAGAGATTTTCTTTTTAATTACTCATACATGAATGGTTTGTTTTGAAAAATGTTTCTCGAGTTATTTCATGTTTAATTTTTTTCAATTACTGATCCGTTGTTTGCTGCAATATTTCAATCATATGTGTAACTGATTGATTAATGTACTTTGGCATTCATAAACGTAGCTTGGACAAATTTACATGCATGACTTCTTAGAGAAAATGGCCCCATCGCATTGACCCGAGTTCGAAGGTGCAAACGCAATTTGAAATGTGTTTAAGAAATTACTTTGACCGCTAAATGTATTTAAAGATAAAACAAATCCTAAACGAAACTACGGAATAGCATGAAACTAGAGGACACGTACGAGTTTACAGAAAAAACGATTATGGTTTAAGTTGATAAAATGTTGTACTACAATTTAATTTGGTCTAAAAGTGGCTGGTTGTGCAATTTTACATAAGAATTTCTCCTTCATCGGATGTTGGAACATATGAAATTTGAATTTGTCTAACAAGTGACCCTATGCACTTGCTAGAAAAGTCCATCGAAACAAAGAATTCTTTTGAGAAGTGCTCCTTATTAATATTAATATTAACATGGGTAAATTTTTTTATACATTATTAGTAGATAATTTTTTTATACTAATAGGTTAGATCACATTACATAATATAAATTCAAATTTGAAATTTAAATCATACACGTAACATACATTTATGGTTGTTTGTATAAAAAAATCATTATATTATCAATGTATAGAAAGTAAATTCTGTTAATATATGTAATTCGTCCTATTTTGGTGCACTAATTAACACTTTTGGGCTCCTATTAACATATGATGTTGTTTGAAAGCATTAGGGAGCGAGTGCCCACACATTGCACGGGTATTTGGTACCTGTGATTAAAAATGTTTTTTAAATAGTTGTTTGTTATTGTGTTGTTATTTCGTGGAGTTTCGAAAGTATTTAAATTGGTAAGAGAGTAAATGAATGAAGATAAAAGTGGGATATCATACTAAACGATAATACTTCATAGCATATGTTTCAATAATAGATTGTCTGCAAAGGCCATTTAAGTCTCCCTTTCTTTAAATTATTATTCAACTTGCATTTCACAGATTATGGGTAATTTCATTAGCTATATGTCTGCTCTTGAGGCTAAAATGTTAATCAACCTGTTGATCAAGAAGGACTATAGCATCTGTAAAAAAGCTATTTAAGTGTCCCTCTCTTCAGATTATTATTCAATTTACATTTCATGAATTAGAAGTAATTTCATTAGTTATGTGTCTGTTTTTGGGGTTAAAATTCAAAGACACACTCATCTTGTATAGTGTCAGGTTTTGTTTCCCATCATTTTGGTTCATCTTTTTAGCTTTTTGCAGCAATTTTAGTTTTGTTTATTTGTATAAGAAATCATTCATTATTCTATAATATAAGAGAGCACTCATTGAAGTTGTTTGCTTGAAGGAGTTTTTACAAATTCATCACTGCCTAAGGAAATCAAACAATTTCTATTACCTCTGCTTAATTAGAAGGTATATGTAAAATACTACCAATATGAATGGCTTAGTAGGTGTTTATTTTATTAATTCATCAGTGACTAAATAATTCAAACTCAAATCAGCAGTATACCATGTAACTTACCAATTCACAATGTTTCAATATCAAATTACTATCAAAATGAATTTCATATATGAATCACTTACTACGTGCAGCAAAAAACACACCATAATTGAAGCAATTAATTAAAGTATATAGGTATAGATTAACCAGTCAAGCATGTATCTGGTTTGAGGCTAATAAAGTTCAAGTTCGACTTGCGTTTAGTTCGGGCTTCATATTTAAGTTAAATTCAAGCTAACTCAATGAAAGATTAGATTCATCGATTTTTTTTCAGGTTGAGTGGGCCCAACTAACTCCAATCCGACCCTATTGACAGTCCTGTCAAAAGAACCCTTCACCTTAAAAAAAAAAAAAAAAAAAAAAAAATTACCTTGAGTACATTAAGGCAAGTTACGAACGTTGTCAGAAACTTCACGCCTTTACCTTGAGTGCATAAATCCTCTAAGCTCAGATGTTTGGGCCTTTAGGCTGGGATCCAAAAGGCATGGTTTACTACCATTTCCATGCCTTCCTATCATCGCATTATGGGCCAGCTCAACTTGGAAGCCTTGTTTCTCGGCTTGTATTTAGTGTAGTTCATAATTAAACCAAACTTTTCCAATGGTTAGAGATTATTATATATCTAAGATTATTGTTCTTCGGCTCATTGAAGTTCGGATATGGTTAGAGATTTTCTTTTTCAAGTACTCATACGTGCATGGTTTGTTATTGAAACTAATAAATGTTTCTTCACTTCTTTGTTCAGATTGAAAAACTTCAATCTGAACAAGGCCAAATCCAAGCTGCTCCACCCTATTTTGGGCCGACTCAACTTAGAGCCCATGTATCTTGAGTTCTAAGTTGTAACTTAACTCACTCAATTAAACAAACTAAAAGAAATATGAAATCAGTTGCATTTGGATTACTATTTTTTAAAATTTTTATAGAAAAATATATTGTAATGATTTGATATATGCGAGATAAAAAAATAATTAAAAAATATGAACCAAAGGTCAGCTCAACTTAGAGCCCTTGCATCTTGGGTTCTAACTTGTAATTAAGATCACTTAATTAAACAAACCAAAAGAAATATGAAATCTAAATGAAGGCATAAAAAATTGGTCACATAGGGATTGTACATCTACTTTTCTCTCTTATGGAAGATTAAACTTGAGCTTCGTAAGGAAAATGTTAGGAAAAAGAAAAAGAAAAAAAAAAGGAAGCAGCAGCTTTTGAAAATTGAAAATGAAAATTACTTAATATTAATATTTACATGAACAAAAAATGTAAAATGTACAATGTGTATTTTTTTTCACACAATGGTGGAGCACTCTGAAGTGTTAGGGTCAACAAGGGCAGGCAAAAGATACTTTCTTCCATTTGTACCCACTGCATTGTAGCTTGCACCAGTGGTTTTATCCACCAACAGCTCCCCAGCATAGCCAGGATAAGCTCCCTTCCCATAAACTCCGGGACAGGCCGAAGCCGCTTCAAGCGGCGCGCCAGCTGGGCCTTGAAAGTAGCCGTTCCCGAAAGGATTCGTTACAGCTCCAGCCATAAGACTGGCTATATTTACAACCATGCCATCCACACCCACGTCACCATTGGGTGCACCCAATGGCTCCGTTTGTGGACCGTAAATCGGTTTGTAAAATGGCCACGCACATTGACCCGGGCATTGAGTCACCGAGTTACCGGCCCAGATATAAACCGACCGCGAATTCAATCTTCTCACCGATCCATGTTTCCCACAATTACTCATGCAAAAGCCTTCCACAGCAACGCCTTGACTCGTAAGAACCAGTGTCAACTCACCGGGTTTCGGGTTCACTCGGCGAGCCAACCTGGCGATGTGGGAATTCTTTAGGCTTTTGCCCAGTGAACATCTTTCATCAGTAATTTGAGTTGACAATACTACGTTGGTGGGCTTTTTACCTGCTTTTTTCATGTAGGTCCCAATTTTTTGCCACCAATTTGAAACTGATGGCTCGTTAGCAGAAGAAATTGCATTTTTCACACTGGGATTTAAAGAATAAAGAAAGTCAACAATAATGGATTTTTGGGCTGGAGTGAATGTTCCATACCAGACTATTGAGACATTAATATTGCCCTGTAGCAATGCGCCCTTATGATATTTAAGGGCCATAGGAGGTGGTTTGTACAGCGAAAATAGCTTTCTTGCCCCGTAACTTGTATTGGCAAAGCTCAGAAGCACAAGAACAAGAAGTATAGAAGTAGTTTTAGAAATTTTCAGGGAATCCATGCAGAGAAAATTTGTGAAAATTGACAAATTAAACAAATAACCAAAGAATAGAGTATGGAAAGATGGGAATTTGGATAGGATTGCGGGAGTTGAGTGTGTTGAGAGGGAGTATATATAGGTGGCCAGGTGCATGAATTGAAGACTAGATCCGGAAGGTTGGGGTGCCGCTTTCCTGAGCAGCTTCAGTGGTAGAATTTTACAAATAAATAAATATATGAATAGTACGTGTACATAGATCACGAGAATGAGGGAAAGAAAAGATAAAAGATTGGACATTGGGACAAGGGTTTTTCTGGCAGATGGGTTTAGGAGAATAGGATACTTCGCAGATGCTGCCATCAATCAATGTCTCAAAACTCCAAAAATATTGCACGCATGCATGAAGGAACGGTGGGCACTGTGTATGCTGTTTCGTGCATGTGTCGAGAGCTTTTTCCAAGGCAGTTTAGTAGCTACAATTAATTGTTGGTAAGGAACTGTTGATACATTTTAATGCATAGCTAATTAGTAGTAGAAGTCGCTGGTGCATCAATATTTTTGGTCGTAATAATCAAGATTATCCTAAACAAGCTGCTTCAAATATGATAGACACCTTGTTGCTTAATGAGGCGAACTAATTTTGGTGTTGCATGAGTCAAAGCCGTATGTAGGAGAAGTTTTATATTCCCTCCGTCCCATTTTGATAGTTTCGTTTCTTTTTTCACATAGTTTAAGAAAAAGTAGTTAACTTTGTTGAAAAAGTAAATTTAAATTGCTATTTTTCTAAAATACCCTCATATTAAATAGAGTACAATTTTATGGGAACTTGAATTGATGGTAAAAAAAGAATCAACTCTCATTAAATGGGATAGATTTATAGTAACAACAACTTATATTGAATAAGTGTATTTTAGAAAAATTAAAATACAACTATATTCTTTAATTGGAAAGTGGATTATAATTTGGGACAGACGAAAATAGAACTATCAAAGTGGGACGGAGGGAGTAATTTACTAAGTGAAATAATGAAGGAATAAGAGGGTATGGGGGGGCATTTTCTGGGGATGGTGACTTGCTGACCTGTCTTTATGGAACTTGGCAATGGTACAGACTAAATGCCTGCAGTGGGACTAACTTGGTCATTATTTCAACTTCTGCTACGCCAGTTTGTGCACTGAACTTGGGCACTAGAGCAGTCATCATTTGGACACCCAAATTCTTGGGTTTCCCTTTCACCTGCATCACTGCATGTACAATGGAGGATAAAAGGGAGTTGATGAAGCTTTCCATGCTTGTATGGGGTCATCACCCCATGCCCTTTCTACATCAAGGTTCAACAGCCTAAGCGGTTCTTTTTTTTTTTTTTTTTGTGGGGTTGTAGAAAGGGCCTATTTGGTTGATTTTGTGTCCAAAGTACTGGATGCATGGTAGGAATGTGGCAGGACTGAACATGTTACGAGTTGACCAAATACATTTCGGGTTAAGAGTTCTTTGTTTATTGGGGGAGAAATTAATGGATTACTTCATTAAATAATGGGAGTATGGAATACAATTTGATCCTTCAAGAAGTTTGTGATCTGATTCAGCCATAACTTTCTTCACATGGAGTTTCTAAAAACCAAGAGGGGTAGTTGAGAACTCTTAAAAAACTGACTAGCTTCCAACTAAACCTGATTTTACATTTTGGAATCCTGAATTTAACTTGGCATAAGAAGTTATGAAATTTTAGTTTTTGGGCTCCAAAATGCTCCACCAACTCTCAAGGGCCATGTAAATTTTGCCCCTGTTTACTGAGATCCAAAATGTTTTCACAAACCTGAAGGGGGCTCCTTTACTTGCAATCTACAATTGGCATCAAGAATGGTCAGCATAGAGATGCTCCCAATTATTGATGACAACACCACCTAGCTACTTACACATCATAATCGCAGAAAAAACAAGCCATACTAGCTAGGGAACTTAACAGAGTCAAAGTCCCAGAGCAAGATTCATAGTATCTTTTGCTTCTGGTTGGTAAGAAGAAGAATTTAATTCTTACTAAAATACAGAGCAATGCAAGCAAGCAGGCAACCCGCTGGTCAGAAATTACAAGGCCTAGTACGTGCAACAACAACAATGATCTGCAGTCTGCAGTCTTAATACATACTTATTGGTTGCTTACCTAATGTATGCAAGCAAGGAAACAAGACAGCTCGGTTTGTAATTTGGTCAAAAGGACAGCTTTATTCATATGAAAATTAAAACGAGAAAAAAAAAAAAAAGGACCCATCAGACACGCCGCAGTTAGACTGCTTCAGGCCATGCAAGAAGATGCATAATTAGGTTATTATGTGAGACAGTAGCGTGTAACCACTACAATATATTCACATAACTATGGACTAACTAAATTGTAATTAACCAAAGTAGGCCCCCTGAAATCTAGTCTTTATGTAATTGTCAAATTTTCAAAAGCTATAAGATAGCTCTCGGTCTGGTTTAATTGCACGTGAAGCTTCGAGATCGCTTACAGATTTGAGACCCATTGTGATTTGTGCTGACTAGCTGGTAACTTATTTGTGCCTTTCTGCAATATATTATCTGAAAATAGTCAAGGGAAGATTTTAATTAATGACTCAATTATTAACTGGCACAAGGCATTTTTGTCAAACTTTAGGTAGATATCAGTTTTTCTGCAAGTGATGACAAGTCGACCCGAGGATGGTCGTCTTGAGAAGGAACCTTCCTGTATGGGAGCTACAGCGTCAAACCTTTTGTTTTGTTTTTGTTTTTAGGCTCTCTTTCTGAAAGAAGGAAGAAATGAAATTTACTTCTCTAAGTTTTGAATTGAACCATCTCCACGACCAAAATCCTTCGAAGAAAACAAAAAAGACGTCCAAAGGACTTTGCTTCCAAGCATGCATTTTATGTCACAAAATAAATTGAAGGATGGATTAAGTTTTAAGGTGAAGGCAGCTAAGTTGAAAAAAGGGAGAGAAAAACTGAGACAGATCAACAATATTCCCTTGGTCTCTACTAGAGTTTGCATGCATTATCTGTTATTACATCTTCATTTTCGGGATATCGTGCATGTACAATTAATTATATATGGAGAGATAACCTTATTCAACGGTGACCTTTTTCTCCATTTCCGGCATCAAAACTTAAAGAAATGCACGTCGTTATTTGGAGTACAAGATTGAAACATGATACAGTTCCAAGAAACCTACTAGTTTCCCTCCACTTAGTTAAGTGCATATATAAATGGTCCATGTTCTTTTGGAAACAAACCAACAAGAAGAGTTATTTTACAGCCGAAACAAAAGGATCGTAACTGGTTGTAAATCTAGATTAGGAAGGTGCAATTTATTGTAGGTAAGTAGGCAACACTTAGGCAGCTCTATTTGAAAGAGGATTGGATGAATGAGTACGGGCCAGCAGCATACCAGACTAGGTGTGTTTAGCTACAAAATTATTTCAAATACCATTTTACTTACCATGAATACGTTTGCTGATTAACCCATTTTTTTATATTTTGAATAATCATTTTTATGTCAGATATATCATGTAACCAAACGTGCTATATTAATTATTTTAAATAATTAATATATTATATCATAAAAAATACACTGTATTAATTATTTTAAATAATATTTCAAATAATACACCATCTAGACATACTCCATATTTGTTAGCAATGGTTGTGACCTCATCAAACCTTTAAAGACACTACTAGGAGAGGGAAGAGGTTCGGAATCATTGAAACACAGTTGTAATTTGAAGGTGTCCGACACCATTGAAATAAAGAAACAGCTCATGATGGGGAACCTTAAAGCATGCAAAGCCTAGATTCGATAGGCCTCGTCTCGCAATTCGCAAAACGCAGAGAGGAATAGAAAATTTCATCGATTATCTCTTGTGTTTGCGAATAATGAAGCAAGGCCTGACGCAGCAACTATATCCAGCGCTAAAACTACCCATCAGACCCGCTCGCTAAATTATTCATGCACATCTATCGGGGTTTTTGAGCATTGCAGGGGGACGTATTACCACCCAACATTATTAATTTATTGGATGTAGCATTAGCTTGCACAAACTACTAAGCTAATCCAAAAATATTCATTTGCCAATCCAAAGGCTTCATTAAAATTATGAGTGAATGCTTGCCTCATGGTGCATGCATGGCTCGATTTGGATATTTGTAGGAAACGAGACACTTGGGCCCGTTAATTTGCCTCTCCAATGCCAGCCATGATGACCTCACCTCTTGCAGCTCCCTGGAAAATTTTTCTTAAATTGTTTCTTTGAGATTTCAATAAAAATTGGAGCTAGGATCTCCTATGATAATTGGTTGAAGAATAATTTTTCTGAGATGCATCATCATTCATGGAATCACAGAAATATGTGAAACCATCTCAAACAATTGGATGACAAATGTTCAATCATCTGCGGAGTAAAGTGAAAAAGTGAGTTAGTTATATATTGACCTCTTGCTCATAACACCCCATCAGCAATTTAGCAGGGAGGTGTCTTTTAAGTTTAGAAAATCTTGGGAGGAAATATTTATTGTTAAAGGATCTACTTCAAAAATTTTCTAAAACTCATCAACTTCCATTTTAATGACTTCCACGTTAATGACAAAGTTAGTTATGCGTAAAATGTAATGCACAATAAGCATAAACCCACTGCCACATTCCCAAATAAACAATGAAAGGAAATTACAGAAATTCAAAATACTATATTTTAATTCAAATTAAATGCCATATACTCGAAAGGATAATTCAAATTAACACCACATACCGAAAAGGGCAAATGATAGAATTCCTATAATCTAATCTAAGCTAATCTAGCCTAATCTAGGAGGAGGGGAAAAGTGAGGGGGATCGATATGAATACAGACTCCATCGAAAAAAATCAATTAAAATCGTCACGTATTATGACAAATTTTAGTGGAAGGCATCGAGTTTGGAGGGGTAGGGGGAGGGGGACTTGATATGAATACAAACTTCATCGAAAAAAATCAATTAAGACCATCACACATATTATGACAAATTTTAGTGGAAGGCACCGAGTTTTGATTGAACCTTTGACCTTCTACACCACCAAGTTGGTGGTGACCATCAGGCCAAAGGCCTCGTGGCACTTGAGGAATATTCTATTACTATTACAGTGGTTTGTTTGGATAGTGTATTATTTGAAATATTATTTGGAATAATTACTATAGCACTTTTTGTGATATGATGTATGTGAGATAAAAAGGTGATTTGAAATATAAAAAGATAGGTTAGAAAATGTGTTTGTGATGCAAGCGAAATATTATTTGAAATAATTTTGATATTCAAACACTTATTTTAGTACTTTGTATACCCCTTCACTTTGCTTTATTTATACCTACTCTCCGAATTGGTTTATAGTTTATACACGCCCTTAGAATAGATTGATTGCCCGGGCGCGGCGGAGAGAAGCGCAAGACAGTTGTCACGTGAGAGCTTGATCCAGCTGGTGAATCTTAAATTCACGAGTAATTTGGGCGATGAGTAATATCCAAGCTGGAGCGTCCCCTTCACGCTCCTAGGATACCTTCCGCCTCACACATCTCAATACTGCCACCTCCCACCGTCGCTGACCCGCCAACTGTACTGTCCCTCTTACGCTTCCCCAAAACACTACTCCGCTGGCCATTTCCCCCATCCAGCCTGTAAACTCCGCTCCATTTTCCAAAAACACCCCTACCTTTCCAAAAAAATTCCTACCATTCACGATCCGTCCCATTCAATTCATCATTTCCCGCCTGTCCTATCCTATGGTCTTTATAGTAAATTTACAAACCCCCCATCCCCACAATTGATTTAGTAGTCCAACTTTTGTAAGTCTGGAGGACTGGACCAAAGCTGTAATCCCCTCTGTTCTGTTCTGTAGACTGTAGCTTAAAATTGGAAATCAAAAGCAATGAAAGTCCTGAACGCGTTTGAGGTAGCCGTTGGACCTCTCTCTTCTTTACCCTTTTTCCTGAACCAAATGCCCTTTTCTACTATTACAGATTCTCCTCACAAACACGCAAAATATTTATTAAACCTAACTAGGTTTGAACATGACCATGCACAATGTCGTATAATTGCATGTTTGAAATTTTTGGATTTCTTTAATGCTGGTCCAAATGGAACCCCCTTTCCCTTACTATAAATACCCACTTCTCAAGTCCACAACAATTCATCCATCCATCCATCCATCCATCCAAACAGCTCTTCTCAGTTCTCATTATTCTTTCCTTCCTAGCAGAAGCAAGTGCTGACATCTACAAAAATTAAGCTAGAAAAATGGCCTCTTTTGCTTCATCCCTCCGCATCCTAAAGCTCTTTGTTCTGATTTCTCTCTTCAGTTCATGTTTTGGTTCAAGAATCATTGGCAGAACATTGGGCCAAGACAATCAATTCCAGCTCCTGCATTACCACAAAGGTGCACTTCTCAGTGGAAGGATTTCTGTCAACTTAATATGGTATGGCAAATTCAAGCCATCCCAAAGGGCTATCATAGCTGATTTCATAACCTCACTTTCTTCATCCTCCGCCCCGCCTCAAACCCAGCCGTCCGTGGCATCCTGGTGGAAAACCACTGAAAAATACTACCACCTCGCGAATTCCAAAAAGCCCTCTTCGCTATCCCTCTATTTAGGCAAACAAATCTTGGACGAGAATTACTCCCTGGGGAAATCACTCACCAGGAAACAAATCGTGGAGTTGGCATCCAAGGGTGAACAGAGAAATGCCATCAACGTTGTTTTGACTGCAGCTGACGTTATCGTGGATGGGTTTTGCCAGAATACTTGCGGGTCGCACGGATCGTCCAAGGGGGCTGCAATTCAGGGGAAAACTTACAAATTTGCATACATCTGGGTTGGGAATTCAGAAACTCAGTGCCCAGGATACTGCGCTTGGCCGTTCCATCAACCCACATACGGGCCACAAAATCCACCATTGGTTGCACCGAATAATGATGTGGGCATGGATGGAATGGTGATCAATTTGGGTAGTCTCATGGCCGGTACTGCAACAAATCCTTTTGGCAATGGATACTTTCAGGGTCCAGCTGAAGCACCATTGGAGGCTGCCTCAGCCTGTCCTGGGGTTTATGCTAAGGGGGCTTATCCGGGCTATCCTGGGAACTTGTTGGTGGATCGCACGACTGGTGCAAGCTACAATGCACATGGTACCAACGGCAGGAAATATGTGCTACCTGCACTGTATGATCCATCAACTACCTCATGCTCGACTCTGGTCTGAGAGTTTAGGATGTACAAGATGAAGCTGTCATCTTAGGAGAATCAGTAAAATTATTGTAATTCATTGATTCATTTATTTATTCGATACATCCACTAATCAGAACAGCAAATTTCTTTGGTTTGCTAATTCGATGTATAAGCAGTCTACATTTTATTTATAAGCCTATACCCAATATATATATATATATATATATATATATATATAAAAGAGCTAAGCAGTCAGATTTTGAAGCATGAGCCTTGAAAATAAACATATTAGTGAGACTAAACTTTAAATTACTTTTAGTTAAGCGACCATGATTTTCTTAGTTTTGACTCTCAAAACTTTTCCCCTTTCTTCCTTCCTTCTTACTTCCTTCGTCCCCAAATTTTAGTCATATTTTGAAATTTTAATTTTTTATCAATAATATTTTAATTGTGATATATCGACTTTTTTTTTTCAATCTTACCTTTCAAAATTAAAATTTTAAATTTGAATATAATGTGTATTTAATTAAAAATTGGGACATTATTTTAAACAGATCAAATATTTTAGAATATTTAAAAGTAGAAAGTAATACTAAAATTTTAAAATGGAGGGGGAGGGCGTATAAGATTTGAAGTCTCTAGTTGGAGTGTTGGACAACTTAAAAAAAAAAAAAAAGGGTAACATACTCAAAATAAACAAAAGCTGGATATTTGCATTTGGGACATTTTGGACCAAATGCTGGCATCCAGCATTACACTCAATTCTGAACTGGCTGGAAAGCACCTTAGTTGCCAAAAATTCTGTACAAAAGCTGAATGCCCACTTGGGGACTAGGCCAATTGAGGAGCATCGCAAGAAACCTGCAAACAACGCCACTATAAATTAAACATCGCGTTGCCTAGCTGCCAATCATACTACTCATCATCAAAATCAAGTGCCTCAGGTCAATTTTCTTCTTCTAGGAACCATGCTACTTTGTATACCTCTAGAGTATATAAATATATAAAGGCCATCCACATGTAGAAAATCACTAACAAGATCCTCTATTTTCTAGGCAATTACTAAAGTATTGAATCAGTTCTCCAATTAGTTTCTTTTGGTAAATAGTGCTATTGTTTGGATAGGAAATTATTTGAAATAATTACTATAGCATTTTTTATAATGTGATGTATGTGAAATAAAAAAAAAATGATTGAAAAGATCCAAAACTTCTAAAGTTTGAGCTCCTTGCATATGAGATTTCACTGATATTTACGGAGTATTTGACTAGCTAGCTAATCTGAAGCAGGTTCCTGTACGTTGACAACAAACTAGATGCCAAATAATTCTGTTCATCTTTCAACCCCCCCAATCCATCTTATTTGGCAGAGGGGGAGGAAGCCAATGTGGTAAAGCAAAGGCCAGTAGCAATAAGTCCTCCCTACAAACAAAGCGTTCACCCTCGTAGGCAATTAGCCTCGTGTTTCTTTTCTTCAGCATGACAGCAGAAGATTTTCTCTCCCATTCTAAAATACGAAACTAGTGGATTGAAGGGATGGAACCCCATTCGAACCACGTACTTATCAGGTTGTGGATCATGGAGATAATGCTAGACAGGAATAGCCCATATTGCATCCTGCAGGTCAAGCTGAATCCTATACATTAGATTAGGCTCGGTTCTTTTTTCTTTTTTTTTTTTTTTTAGCGAAAATCACTTCATCACGTCCCCCCAGCTTTCCAGCTTTCTACCAAGTGCGCATACACCAAAACCTGGAATTCTATCATCATCCACAGCACATTGCAGAATTCCCATACTCAATTGAGACAAACTGGGAAAATGATTTGTTCTCCCAAATGAAGGTAACCAAATCAACTGGATGTGAGACTGATCCCTGTCTGGATTATTGGCAATCAAGCAACTCCTCATTAAGCTAGGATCAGAACTAAGCCAGGAACAAGATTATATCAAGAGCATATCAAGATTGAATTCTTTCCAGAATCCTTGTTTTGAAGTGTAAGTCTTAACCATCTGGGATTTCCAATTGGATTTTCCAGGTTCAACACAATATGGCAGGACCACCATGAAATCGATGTCGAATTCGCTGGAAGGAAATCCAGGAGGTCCCAATTCACCACCAATTAATGGACCAAGGCAGGCTTTCGGGAATGAGATGCACTGCCGCGTAACTGGATTAAGGACACGAAAATTGGAAGAGTTGATGTAAAGAATAAGACCATTGGAATTAATGCATTGAACAGGTCCTGCTAACGTAGGCATAAAAACCTGATGGTGATCCAGACCCGATTGAACGGTGGTTGGTCATGGTAAGGGAAGAGTCTCTCCTCTTTGTGATTTCTTTGTATAGTTTTACAAAATTTTCGTGTATTTTTATATTATACTAATAAATTTTCCTACATTTTACAAAGCATTAGCAACTAGTTTGGTCTCAATAATATAATTTAGGACTACGTTTGTTTCAATCGCGACATTAAAAATTAATTTAGTCGAAATTGAATATTTTAGGTAGGTAGGTACCCTTTTTTTTTAAGGTTGAGAACTAGAAATAGTAATTTATTTTAACTTTTAAATCTTGAGAACTAAAAGTGCATTTTTTTTTTCAGTTTGGTAAAATATGACGACTTTGTAAAGTTTAACACCTGCTTGAGAGGAAAAGTAAACACAGATGGTTTACTCAGGAATAGAAAAATAATGACAAGTTGGACAACAGAAAAGAACATTACAATGTACTATGTGTCTAGCTTGTGTACAGAATACAGTCTTGATCCAATTGTGATCCATGCCACTTAGACTAAGCAATAACTGTTAAAACTTCAAATTCATTCACAAAATGTAATAAGGTCTCCAAAAGAGAGAATGGCAAAGACTTTGAGAAGTTCCATTTGCAGTGGGCAAAGACTTGACGTACTCAAACTAAACAAAGCTGGATATTTGGAACTTTCTTGACTTTAGGCTGCCCATCCAGCGTTACTACTCAATTCTGCACAGACTGGAAGCCACCTCAATTGCCATAAATTCCATACAAAAGGTCAATGTCCACTTTGGGGACCAGGCCAGTTAAGAAGCACCCAAATAATGAAAGCACCACACCCATCCACTAATTTAACGTCGCGTTATCAAGCTGGCATATTGCCCATGAATTCTTCATCTTCTTAGCCAGGAACCTTCTTGTCTCGTTCTCACTCGGCCAAGTATAAAAAGACATTCCCAATGCTGATGTCCTCGCTCAAATCCAAAGCTATCTGATCATATACTAGCATATAAATTAACCCCCGCTTCAATTCTTCTCTAGAATTTCACCTTACGATTTTCATACTAGGGATTTCTTCCAGTTAGTATTATTACCAAAATCTAAACCAATGGCCTATACAGGGTATGCTACCCCAATCAAGATCTCCATCTGTATCTTACTTCTTTCATTATTGCTCAATTTTGCTTCTGCGGGGAGGCTGCTTAGTAAGACAGGCCAAGGCCAAGAACAAGATCCTATGGTCTTCAAATACCACAATGGCCCTCTTCTCACAGGAAAGATCTCAATCAACCTTATTTGGTATGGAAGATTCAATCCCTCCCAAAAGGCCATCGTAACTGATTTCATCACCTCACTGTCCTCCCCTTCCCTGTCCTCCCAAGTCCAACCATCAGTTGCCACGTGGTGGAAAAACATCGAGAAGTATTACACCAAAATCAAATCCAAGAAATCCTCCTCACTCCATCTCTTTCTGGGCAACCAAAATTTGGATGAAAATTACTCTCTGGGCAAATCCCTGAAGATGCAACAGATTGAACAATTGGCAGCAAATGGCGATCAAATGAATGCCATCAACGTAGTCTTGACTTCATCCGATGTCGTGGTCGATGGGTTTTGCTCTAGCAAATGTGGCACCCATAGCTCTCTCCGTTCGAGGGCCGCAATCAAGGGCAAGTACCCAAGATTTGCTTACATTTGGGTTGGAAATTCTGAGACTCAGTGCCCAGGTCAATGTGCCTGGCCATTCCACCAGCCTGTTTATGGACCACAGAGCCCACCATTGATTGCACCAAACAATGACGTGGGTGTTGATGGGATGATTATCAATTTGGCTAGTCTTTTGGCTGGGGTAGTTACCAATCCTTTTGGAAATGGGTATTTTCAGGGACCAGCTGTTGCACCGCTCGAGGCCGCTGCTGCTTGTCCTGGAATATATGGCAAAGGAGCTTACCCGGGCTATGCAGGAGATTTGCTGGTTGATGCTACAACTGGTGCTAGCTATAATGCACATGGCAGCAATGGGAGAAAGTATTTGCTTCCTGCGCTGTATGATCCTTCAACTTCTACTTGTTCCACTTTGGTGTGAGGGGAAAAAAAAAAACAAAAAAACAAAGTTATTGTACTGAACGATAGAGACACTGATATATAGGTGCTGTAGAATTGATTCATTCATTCTTTAATATCAAAATATTATACAAGCGAAACTACTCTACCACAGATTTTTTCAGCTTCTTTTGTCAATTTTGGTGCATGATCCTGGCTTTCAAAATCAACCAAAAAAATGATACAGAAAGAATAAATTGATCTTGGTCAGCCAAGTTCCTAGATAACTTCGACATGACTTGGCTAGGAATGCAAATAACTATTGCGGAATACTGGTCAAAATATGGTCTGATGGCTTGAAATTGCCAAGCTCATTCGGCGTTACATTTAATTTTTGGAGTAATACATGATTAAATGAGATTGAAATACTTTTTACACGGTTTCCATATTTGATGTTGCTGTAGATCAAGTGCCTGAAAGGACCTTGTATTACAAAGACAATTTAAGGGGGGGATCAAATTAAGAAAATGAAGGAAATGAGATCGTCCGTTTCTTTTTCTTTTCTTTTTAAATATGCAGATGGCCTTCCCTATGCTGTAATGTTCCAAACTTTTTTGGTACTTAATTAGCAACAAAAAGAACAACTCAAGGATGATTGGAAAAAAAAAGAAAAGTGAAAGAAGAAAAGCAAAAGAAATAAATGAAAATCAACTCAACCGAATGGAAGCTGGGGAAATTTATGTGTATTTTACGGATTAATTTTTTCTACATTAACAGTATACACTGTCAATATTGAATGAATGACAACTATGCAAAATTTGAATTTAAAATTCAACTTTTACACATATGTTATGGATTCAATGGTGATAGTATATATACTATTAGTGTATATAAAATTTAGAACAAATTATCTGGCTGGCCATTAAACTTTTGCAATCGTCGAGTTTTGGTCACTCAACTATTAAAAGTATGGTTTTGGCCACTAAAATGTATAAAGTTAAAACTCGTGGCTATTCTGTTAGATTTAGCCGTTAAATTTGTCGATCTGTCTGTTTACATGATTTCCAAAACAAAATTCAGGGTCAATTTAGGAAGTTAAAAATAGCACTTGCATCTCTTCTTCCTTTCCTATGCATCTGTTCTTTGTCCTCCTTTTGTTTTTGCGTAAACCCAGACATCAAACATTTGAGAAATGAACAAAAACGGTTCTTGGTGATTCATGGAACCACTCACAGCACCATTGCCAGTGGGAAGGAGTCACTTGTGGTACTCGACACCAAAGGGTCATTGCCTTGACTTTGAGGAGTAAGCAGTTGTCTGGAACTATATCTCCTTAGGTCAGAAATCTAAGCTTCATGAGGTTCATCCAACTTGGGGAGAATCAATTCCATGGTAGGATTCCCCAAGAATTCGTTCGCCTCCTCAGGTTAAGAGTCTTGAACTTGTCGAGTAATGCACTCAGTGGAAAAATCCCAGAAAATCTGAGCCACTGCGCAGAGATGATAGCTATTGACCTAACCAGTAACAAGCTAGAAGGGAAGACTCCAATCGATCAGCTAAGCAATTTGAAGAAGCTTAAACGGTTATATTTTACCAAAAGCAATCTGACAGGAGATATTCCCTCTCCCATTGGGATCTTATCATCATCATTGATCGGACTTGGCCTTGACTTCAACAATCTGGAGGGAATTTGCCTCTGGAGATGGGGCTTTTGAAAAGATTGGTTCAATTATTTCTCGAATGAACGGGGATTCAATCCACTGAGGCTTCTCTCGAAATGGATGTGAAGGCTCAGACTTCTTGCTATCTTCCCAAGCCAGTTAGTGGATCGAGAGAGCTCTGCCCAAAGAGTGCCTACAGCCCGTGCTAGCCCAAGATCCATCTAAGCATCCCACAGGTGATGAAATAGTACCGGCAACTGGTGGAGCTTTGACAGGTTGTCAGCCTATGCAATAATAAAAACATGCTCAAACTAAAAGTGATTTCTGTAGATAGCGGTAAGCAGGGTCGAATCCACAGGGACTGGGAGTAATTGTTCCTTTTCAAATTCACAATGACAAGGGGGTTTTTTATATTAGGAGTGACAATTAAAGAGATTCAAATAAAATCTAGGAAGTTACTAAAAATTAAATAACAAATTACTAAAATAAAATGGGTGATAGTTAAGGATCTAGCCAAGAAATAACTTCAGCAATGGTTCACCTAATTGATCATCGAAACAAAGGCAATTCCAATTATTTACCAATAAATAGGTTATAACTGCCAAACAAGCGATGACAGTCAACCCCTCCTTACTGTGTCAGTGATTAAGGTACGCCCGTTAATCACTGCTCTAATTGAGAAATAATCCTAGGTACGCCCATAAGATTTAATCCCTCAATTATCTTACGTATTAGAGGAGCCCTATTCTAATCAAATAACACACTACCAGGGTTATTTCAGATTAGCCTGCGTATCCCCCTAACACGAATCTAATCGTGCCAGTTGTCACTATTTCAGGACAATTAAACAATTACGAATTTAACGTCCCAATTGACAATAGATTATCAAATTAACTAATTATCCGGATCCAAAACAATCAATTAATTAAACAATCATAAGCACTGTAACCAGGGAATATGCGAATACCAATAAATAAAAGCAAAAGATAAAATTAAATCGATCTCACAATTTTAGGTGATCCAAAGCATCCGTTGTCCCTTGACTAGACAAAGAGATTTAATTCATCCCTTGTCTATTCCTACCGAAAAGAAAAGAAACACAACTGAAGATGAAAGAAAAAGTCAAAGGCTACAAAGAATACCCAATTACTTTCCTTTGCCTCCACATCCGATGGAAACAAAGGCACAATAAGACGAAAAGAGGAAAAGTCAAAAAGGAAGAAGAACTCCCCAAGAAAGTCTCCATCCTCTGCTATCTATCCCTCCCTCCGTTTTATGCCTAATCTAATTCCTATCTAAGGCCTCTTTTGAGAAGCTCTGCGCAGCGGCTCACACCAGGAAAAGGAAGCCCTATTTCCTGCTCTTTTCTTTTGAATTACCAAAATGGGCAAAAGTCTTTCTTTGCCAATAATGCCTCTGGGATAAGCTCTGTTATTTGGGCTCTGTTCTTGTTAAATTGACACTTGTTATCATATTTTCGTTCTACTTCCTGAAATAAATGCAAAATATCAAAAGTGAGTAGAATCTAGCAATTAATCCACATTAGGTTAGGTAATAGAGGAAATTAATAATAAAATAAATGATAAAATTGCAACCTATCAAGCTTCTAGGATCAGATCTACAGCTCCTTCTGTAACAGCTTAGGGTGGATTGGTTTGAATAGCCCTATTGACCAGGAGAGTCAGCATTCCGGCAGCTTTGACTCTGTTGCAGCAAGGACTACTTGGAGTTCCATACCATGACTTCCATGGCAATCTCCCAATTGATATGGGTCTCACCCTACCAAATCTGAAACTATTAGCTGTTACGGAAAACAATTTCTCTGGAATCTTTCCCACTTCAATCACCAATGCTTCTGGGCTTGAGGAAGGAACTTGAGGAACTTGCCCTAAGGAAGAAGATGCTATTTTTAACTTCCTAAATTGACCCTGCATTTTGTGTTGAAAATCGTGCGGACAGACAGATTGGTGAACTCAACGGCTAAATCTAACAGAATGTCCCTGAGTTTTAACTTTATGCATTTTAGTGGCCAAAACCAGACTTTTAATAGTTGAATGACCAAAACTCGTTGATTGCAAAAGTTTAGTGGCCAACTAGATAATTTGCTCTAAAATTTACTCATATTTTATGTGGTTAAATCTAACTATGAAATGACAGACTTTTAAACTGATAATTGTCCAGAAAAAGTTCTAATACTTAGAAAATTTTCGCTCTAGCAATATTGTCAGCCTTAATTATTTATCATCAAGTTTCTCTCTGTCTTCTTTTTTTTTTTTTTTAATGAATAAAAGGAAGTCTCCCTTTCTGCTCTTAGAGCTAGTTATCATCAAGTCCCAAAACTGGTTCAAATAAATTCAAGTTAATTTTAGACCAAAAGTTTGTCTGAACAAAAGAGGAAAAGAAACAAAAAACTTGCGTTAGTTATTTTGAATCAAGAATCAACTGAGACCTGTCATTTTCCCTTTTTGTTTTCCATTATGACCAATCTTTTAACTTTATCAGCTTCTGTTTTGTATGTAAAGTTTAGGTTGTTTTTTTTGTTTTTGCTCTTATTTTATAATAGCTTACTACCATAATCTCTCTTTGCACCCTTGCATGGCCAGACCGCCGGAATAGACAAATTTCTGAAGACAAAACAAAACTTAGAATTGGTACTTTCACTTCTTATTAAAAATTGATTGACCGGAGAAATGAGCGACATACTTGTATCAACCAACCCAACTTAATTAAAGCCATTGATTACATTTTAATACTATTTGACAATTCTAAATTGCCTCCAAAATTATTCATGTATATAAATGTCTTAATCAAGTCAAAAGTGGACAGTAAGGGAACATGCACAAAATTAAAAACAAGAAAACAAATTCAAATCACTAAGCAGCCAGAAAGAAACTGCCCGGATGAACCCAGGTGCATGCGGTCCCCTTGGATTCCACAAGTCGGCTGTTTCTCTTACTCAAATTCAAGAGGAAAGGATAAAGGATGAAGCTGATAGCATAACAATTATAGCCTTCAAGACCCCTGGCCCTCCTCAAATGTGCACTGGCAAAAGGCAAATTCATGTTGTTTTCCCGTGTAGCAGTCAACTATAGCAAAGATACAACCAGGCTTAACAAGTGTGTCATTAAACTAACAACGCGTTCTAATGCTGGCACTTCACTAAGGTTGAAAGCTCTAGAAACTCAAATCAATCAACTATATAAGGGCCTAATGGCCACATCCCAATTCATATCAACTTCTACCTCAGAAAGCAAATTACACAAATTTTATCTCTTTCAACTCCTATAAGGTTTCCATATTGGTCTAGCAGAGTTTGAATTGCAGAAATTACTTATGGCCTATACAAACATCCAAACCAGAGTGCTAATGCAAGTATTGTTGGCACTGGCCTTTCTAAGTGTAGCTTCAGCAGGGAGGGTACTGAATGGTAAGGAACAAGATATTGTGCTTTTCCAATACCATAATGGTCCTCTCCTTAATGGAAAAATCTCTATCAATCTTATTTGGTATGGCCAATTCAAGTCATCCCAAAAGGCCATCGTAGCCGATTTCATCACCTCTCTCATTTCATTATCACAACCTCAAGTCCAGCCTTCTGTAGCAATGTGGTTCAAGAACATTGACAAGTATTACACAGCAATCAAATCCAAGAAATCCTCTTCACTCCAGCTCTCTTTGGGTCACCAAATCTCTCTTCAAGACTACCCTTTGGGAAAATCCCTCAAAGTGCAGCAAATTGAACAGTTAGCAGCAAAGGGTGATCAAATGAATGCCATCAATGTTATCTTGACTTCATCGGACGTGGCAGTTGAAGGATTTTGCTCTAGCAAATGTGGAACGCATGGTTCTTTCCATTCGAAGACCTCCACTGTCAAAGGCAAGAGCCCAAGGTTCGCTTACATTTGGGTTGGAAACTCAGAGACTCAATGCCCAGGTCAATGTGCCTGGCCATTCCATCAGCCAATTTATGGACCACAAAACCCACCTTTAGTGGCACCCAACAATGATGTAGGATTGGATGGAATGGTGATCAACTTAGCTAGTCTCTTGGCAGGGACTATAACCAATCCTTTTGGAAATGGTTATTATCAGGGACCAGCTGATGCACCGCTTGAAGCTGCCTCAGCTTGTACTGGGATTTATGGCAAGGGGGCTTACCCAGGTTATGCTGGGGATTTGTTGGTAGACCTTACCAGTGGAGCAAGCTACAACGCACATGGTACCAATGGAAGAAAGTATCTCCTTCCTGCATTATATGATCCTTCCACTTCTACCTGTTCAACTTTAGTTTAGGCCTCTAGGGAAGTGGGCTGAGCCTGTGCTTTCTTAGTTTGATGATATATTCTAGTATTGATAGAATAGTCATGGTATTGTTTTATATTAAAAAAAATGTATATGGTATTGTAAACCATGTAGAGAAATAGCTTGGTTCGTTACTTTAATAATAATTTCTTCGTCGCAACTTCCATTTTCAAGTAGCTCTTGATAGAAAATGACGAAAGATTGATGGCTTAATTGTTTTATTTGGTTAGCTATCATTTCCTGCTCTCAACTGCAACCAATGGCAGTGAATAATAAACATGCGTATTAAGAAGAAAATTGAACTAACGTTAAAGATATGAAATGGCTATTTGCCGCCCGTAAGGTTAAGCTGCTTCTCTTCCTTGCTAACTGCAATTGCGCTTGTACTCCAAAGCTCATGGAGAATGAAAGGATTGTTGCCAAGAAATCACTCCTAATTAGTGACAGAGCCAAGACCTATGAATAGGGGGAGCAACAATTACTTGAGCCAATAATATATGAGTTAAGTTTGAATACTTGTTAGACAGAAGAAAAATTAGACAGGTTATTCTTATCTCATTTGTGCTTAGTTTCAAAAGCCTTCACATTCTTATCCGTTCAAGTGGTTTTTTTTTTTTTCACTTTTCAAATAGAATAGTAAATAATTTTTATATATTTAGGGAGGAAATACGAGAGTAAAAGAAAATTTTATAAAATTTAGGGGAGAGCATAGGAGGTTCAATTCAAAAGTTGTCAATTGCAAAAATTTTCAATCCTTCCCAAAGTCCCGTGTTTGAAGAATTCAAAATTACAATTGTCAGAACGAATTTTTGTTTGTGCAATGGGTACAACCACCTTGAAATCATTATCAAAATTCTAGTATACTTCTCTAGCAGCTTGATGGGTAGCCAATACCGAAACAGGGTTTAGGGAGCAAGGAAACATTCTCAGGATATTGGCTGGGAGGAAGAAATCCAGGAGAAGCTGATACTGCAAAATAATATTGAGCACTTCCATTTCGCCATACGAGTTTAAGAAGCAGGGTGTTCGAAGTGAAAACGATTGCCTCAAGATGGGATTAAAGACGTGGAAATCTGATACTTCCCGCAAAGAACAAGACCATTTGACGGACATCGAAGCCGACGGAATATCCTGGCAAAAATCAAGTCTAGTTACAAAGAGATCATCTCTTTTCTGGATACTATTGGTGGGCAGAAACGCAATATCCCAAACGAAATCGACAGGATCTCCTTGGGACAATGTCACGCGCAGGAAGGGAAATTGGAACCCCTGATTTCTTTTGCCAGGAGATGTAAGCCCGGCAAAACAAAGATCCCCGGGAGGATGCGACCCCATGTTTTGGAGATGCACTTGAATCTGACAATAAATTTTAGAGGGCATAGGAATAGAATTGAGATAATCAATCATCAGGCAAGTTTTCTTGGCTGCTGCTGGCAGCCTTTACGGTTGCTTCTTTTGCCTCCCATGTACACGAAAATTAAATTGACAAGTATTTACCAAGGCATTAATTTGTACTTCTGCTGTATTGGCATTACAGGAAAAGTAATGCTGAAATTTGCTTCCCTGTATAAAATTGGAGTCTTTTAGCTTAATCCCTGTGAATTTGTCAATGGAGATGGGAGCCGACTACAGTCCATAAAACCTACCTTGGAGAACTAGCATTTGAGGATTCCACGTGTCGACAAACATTGAAGTCTAACAGCGCTCAATCATTAAATTGGAGGCAGGCCCATACTGTATAATATTAAATGAAGTCCCCTTTTGACCTTTTCTTTTTCTTTTTGTTTTGTGTTGGAAGTTGGTAGGTGGTACTCTGTCGACAAATATGTCAGTCTTCTACTAAGCTCCAGGTGTTCGCAGAAACCATCAAAGCCAGTGGATTCTGGGGAATGAAAATTGTTAATTCAGTCACAGCCAAATTCTAGGCTATGGGTGGATTACAACTTGCTTAGTTGCTCGTACAATAGTTGTTTTTAGGGCATTAATTTTTTTATTTGAGCTTTCCAATTGAAAGTTGAAGGGCTTCTTTTAGTCAATCAAGTGTAGAGAAACATGCTATAGTCCAAGTGAAGAATATTATAAGTATTGCCTAAAACTAAAAGCCCATCCCCTTCAAATGTTTCTTTCTCTTAGTCAAAGGCCATCTCAGTTGGGGTCGACTGGAGCCTTTGAGTCTCTTATAGTCACAGCTGCCATTTATAAAAACCGTGTTGCAAAAGCTGGCTCTTTAGTGTTTCCTCGCAACTTGGGGATCTGCTTCAACATTTTCACCCTTTCCTGGACCCTTCTCAGCTCCCAGCAAACTCTTGGTATATAAACATCACCCCATCCCTTAAGTTCTTCACACCAAACCACAAAACCAATTCCTCATCTCCTCTTCCAGAATACTTCAAAAACTTTTGTTCAACATCTCACTTGCTAATATCCAATTTCAATCATATATTATGGCCAGTGTTAGTGTTCCCTCCAAAATCACCCTGCAATTCCTTCTCCTAGCAATGTCTCTCAATCTTGTTTTTGCGGGAAGAGTTCTCCAGGAACAAGAAACTATGCTTTTTCAGTATCACAAAGGTCCTCTACTCATGGGAAAGATTACCATTAATCTAATTTGGTATGGAAATTTCAGGCCATCCCAAAGAGCTATTGTATCTGATTTCATTACCGCGCTGTCATCTCCACGGTCTCAAGTCCAGCCCTCAGTGGCAACCTGGTTTAGTTCCACGCAGAAATACTACAACCTGATCAAGGCCACGAATTCAGTCAAGCTCGTAGCTGGCAGCCAAGTTCTGGATGAACAATACTCTCTAGGCAAATCCCTCAAAATGCAGCAGATCGAACAACTGGCAGCAAAGGGTGATCAATTGAACGCCATCAATGTTGTCTTGACTTCATCAGATGTAGCAGTTGAAGGGTTTTGTACAAGCAAATGTGGGACTCATGGTTCTCTACATTCAAAAAGCACTGTTGCAAAGGGCAGCAACAATCAAAAGTTTGCTTATATTTGGGTTGGGAACTCAGAAACTCAGTGCCCGGGTCAATGTGCCTGGCCATTCCACCAGCCCCTCTATGGACCACAAAGCCCACCATTGGTTGCACCAAACAATGACGTGGGTATGGATGGAATGGTGATCAACCTGGCTAGCCTTTTGGCCGGGACGGTCACCAACCCTTTTGGAAATGGCTACTATCAAGGACCAGCAACTGCACCACTTGAGGCTGCATCAGCCTGTCCTGGAATTTATGCTAAAGGGGCTTATCCGGGCTATGCTGGGAACTTGCTAGTGGATTCTGCAACTGGTGCCAGCTACAACGCAAATGGTGTAAATAGCAGGAAATACCTACTTCCTGCCCTTTATGATCCTACTAGCAATTCGTGTTCCACTTTGGTTTAAGAATTCGTGGTAGTTCAGTAATCTCGTAAGTATATACAATTTGGCTAGTGAGGACGGAAAATGGAATGTACATGCGTATATGATGGTATTTCATTCATTGATTTGAGATTATGCAGTTAATAATTATAATATTATGAGAGTTTCGTTTGCATATTTTCAGTCATCTAGGCCTCAGCACATAAACCTGTGCGAGAATTTTGATGACAGATTTTCATAGTCAAATGTTGCGTATACATTTTTAATGTGATCAGTCTATGGCGTTTGAAAATGCAAATAATTGTGAACTCTTCAAAGCTGGACATTAATTAATTACCAGTAACCTTTTCAGCAAATGAAGAACAAAACCATCATGTATGATTAACAATAAAAGCAGATAACAGCATCTCCAAAATAAATTTAATACTGCACATCAATCAGATCAATGGTCTTATCGAGAGGATGTAAATGCATATGCGTGCCGTGTGTATAGCACTTGATTTTACTGATTTTAAGCGACATTATCAAGGCCTAAACTAACATAATGATGAACTAAAAATTAAAAAAGGGTATGAAGGAATGAAAAGAGACCCAAAGCAATGAAGACACACCGCTGTAGTGTTTCCATTCTGTGTAAAACTTATGGCAACGACAGTGCATGCTAGCTAGAGTGATTGCTACTTCTATTCTTGAATCCCAGCAATGCCTTTGCAGACGTAGTTAAAATTTGGCTCTCATTACCTGAATGAATTTTAATAAATTCTTGAAACAGGCAACAAACTCAGAAAATTGAAACATCCAAAGCGTTCTTACTTAGAATATGTATCATTTGATTAACAAGTAAAAGATGATTTTACCACATTATTGAATGCATCAGCAAGGGAAAGAAGAAAACAAAAGTAGAGCTTCCAATGCTCCAAAATAACAAGTACAAGCAATAAGTAGTGGATTCAGAGGAAAGCCTAGCGAACTTTGTGCAAATAATGGTCCAAGAGGCTACACTCTGACTGTCCCATTGTCAAATACAGCATATTTAGATCCGCATGGTAGGTAAGAATCCACTCTTCTGGCCTAACCACTTCATCATATCGTGCTAGTGTTCTAGGAAGAATAGATATTGCAAATTCTGAAAAATCATCTTCATCCACTGCACATTGCAGAAGCCCGTCTCTAGTTTGGCACAGATCATGGGAGGGACAACGAGATGTAAGATATGTATACGTAGTTGGTTTAGGTAAGCTAATCAATAGCAAACGATCATTAGTCCTGTCTGGATCATATGCTACTATTAAGACATCCTGCATATATATGATGATTTGTATTCTAAAACAAATTTCTGGTTGACATCCGAGGGTCATCTTATTATTATTAAAGAAAACGAGAATACTACAAGACAAGGAACAAAGTTGAACCTACGAGCTTGGAAGATTTTTTAAATAATAAAAGAAAAAGAAAAAGGATTTTGACTTTAATAACTTGACTTTTCCCCAAATCAAATAGTACGTCTTTTTTTTTTTTTCCCCCAAATTGGATTAGCCAACATCACACATTCACATGCCAGTGGAGTGGAGATGGAGAAATCAGAAAACACTTCTTGAGCTGTTTTATTTTGGGGTCAAAGCCATAGCCATGATCAGCTCAGCACCCATCAGCATTCAGCCGCTGGTCGGTTTCTTGCCAACAAGAAACCATTAAAAAGTAACGCGTCGAGAAAAGAAAACAGGTGGATCTTTTCTCACAATTTCAGGTGTGGTGTCCACAGCTATTCACTTTCCTCAGTTTCCCCGACCCTTCACTCTTGCTTTTCTTCCATACTCCACAGTTTCTAATTCTTGTTCCACTTTGGTTTGAACCTTTTTGTAATTTGTAAGGTTTAGCTTGTATATAGAAATTGGGGATAACCCGAGAGATCCCTGTGACAATTTCACTTGGTTTTCCTGTGGTTGCAAATATTATGCTTACCAATACCGCCCATATTTTGAACCCATGTCCGTCAACACTTCATATAAAATGCTAAAAAGTATCTTGATGCTTGAAAATAGTTAAGGTCACAAGAATAAAGAAATTACAAATTCTACTTTTAAAGGACTTGAAATTATAATTAAAAGAGAGAGAGAGAGAGAGAGAGAGAAGGAATAGAGGTACTCCCTATTAGCAATAATAAAATAGGTCATATTATCACACCTTTTTTTTTTTGTAAGTTACACTATCAAACTTTAAAAAATCTAAAAATTAATACCTTAATATTACGAGCAAAATTTGATATTTTTCTTCAGTATTTCTTTGCACAAAATTTTGGATATTTTCTTTTGTCAATGATTTTGTTACGATGTTAGCCGGAAATAATTTTGTAAGGAACAACAACATTTCTTTTCTCTTTTTTTTTTTTTTGGAAAGAAACAAGAAACAACATTGAACCTAGGAACTTGGAAGCTGGAAAAGGAATTTCCATGAACCCACGTATGGGTGTGTATTATCTAATACTCAGATTATTAAAGAAATTGAATTTTGACTTTGATGAGTGCACTTTTTCCTTGATCCAAAACGTCGTTCCCTGGAATTGGATCGCCCATCCTCACATCTCAACTGGCCAGTAGAGTAGAGGAAATCAGAAACCACTTGAGCACCTTTTTTTGTGGTCAAATGGCCATGATCAACGCCCAGCCGCTGGTCGGTTGGAGAGACCATTGAAAACTTGCCAACAGGATATCGTTAAAATGTAACGCGTCAAAGGAAGGTTGGATCTTTTCTCACAATTTCAGGTGCTTGACAGTCCACAACAATTCAGTTTCTTCGACCCTTCCTTCTGGCTTTTTTCATACTCCACAGCTAGCTGCTGCTACTATATAAATGCCTCCCAATCCCACAACTTCGCAACAACAAACACCTACTTTCACTAGTACCTCTAACCCCGATCTTTCATTAATACAAATCCTCGTTCAGCATCAAAGTTTTTTTTTTTTTTTTTTTGTGAGTCTCCTCCAAGTTTAAAACATGGCCTCTAAGATTTTCTCTCAGATCACAATGCAACTGCTGATGCTTGCATTGGTTTTCAATGTTGTTTTCGCTGGAAGAGTCCTCCTCCAAGAAAATATGCTTTTTCAATACCACAAGGGCCCTCTCCTTACTGGGAAAGTCTCAATTAATCTCATTTGGTATGGACAATTCAAGCCATCCCAAAGAGCTGTTATATCTGATTTCATTACCTCCCTCTCATCGCCCCAATCGCAAGTCCAGCCCTCAGTTGCAGCTTGGATCAAGTCCACTGATAAATACTACAGCCTGATCAAGTCCAAGAATCCAGTCGAGCTCGCACTTGGCACCCAAATTCTGGACGAGAAATATTCTTTAGGCAAACCCCTGAAAATGCAGCAAATTGAACAGCTGGCTGCCAAGAATGGCCAAGTCAATGCCATCAATGTAGTCCTGACTTCGTCCGACGTAGCTGTTGAAGGGTTCTGCTCTAGCAAATGCGGGACTCATGGTTCTCTCCCTTCCGAACAAACTACAATTGTTCAGAAGAACAAAAGTAATGCTCAAAAGTTTACTTATATTTGGGTTGGAAATTCAGAAACTCAGTGCCCGGGTCAATGCGCCTGGCCATTCCACCAGCCCCTCTACGGACCACAGAGCCCACCGTTGGTTGCACCAAACAATGATGTGGGTATGGATGGAATGGTGATCAATCTGGCTAGCCTTTTGGCCGGGACTGTCACCAACCCTTTTGGGAATGGCTACTATCAGGGACCAGCAACTGCACCACTTGAGGCTGCATCGGCATGTCCCGGAATTTATGCTAAAGGGGCTTATCCGGGCTATGCCGGGAACTTGCTTGTGGACTCTGCAACTGGCGCTAGCTACAACTGCAATGGTGTCAACGGGAGGAAGTACTTGCTTCCTGCTCTTTTTGATCCCACCTCAAATTCGTGTTCCACTTTGGTTTGAACTTCTTAATTATAGGTGTGGCTTGTACATAGAAATTACGATATGTGAGGATGGCCAAAAAAAAATCACTTGTAGTTCATAGGTTAAAGAATATATTAATTCATTCGTTTATTTGGTTATGCAGTTAATACAACTTCAGTTATATTTTTTTCAAGTCAAATGGTTCCAGATTTTACAATTTAGCACCATCTTTGATGTATTAGTAATTTAGTATTACCGTCCGCGTTGTTACATTGAATGTTGTTCGTTAGTTTGGTGAAAGCCTTGAACTTTAAAAGCATTTAAAAGCTTGACGCTTTGCTTCTTGCAAGTACACCATTGAATAGTGGATTGAGTATACAATTTGGATGATAAGTGAGAAATGGATACGAAAATTGGGAACAGAAGGGAATCAAATTTTCAAAATTTTTTTGTAACTTCGCTTTTAATGGATAAAATTGACAGGTAAGGAAGGAAATGGCTTGAATTTTCATAAAATTTATTTATTCCTGGTTTCGGCTTGAAAGAAAATACGGCTATACTATGCTGATAATCACAAGGGGTCAACTGCAATCTATTGTAATCTAATACAACTGAAAATGTTTGTCTTTTATTGTAGGAAAAACCGAGCCAGAGAGTATATCACCGTGCTCTTCTGCCTCATTTTCCTCAGTTTTCGCTTAACTGTCCTTCTCCTTGGAGCTATATGTTTTCTTTCTAATCAGTCCCTTTGATTAAAAAAAAAAAACTTGTGCGAAGCATTCTAGATAGCTTTAATGTTCTCAACTTGTTCAAGAAGATCTATTTAAATTTCTTGTTTCAAGAAATAAGACAATTTTCATTCCAGGAAACCTGAAAACAAAAAGAGGTTCAAAAATTTCCGTTGGTGGTGCTTTTATGCTGGTACTTTCTAAGGATTAAATGAACGACCCTTATCACAGGAAATAAAGGAAAGGGAGAATGCAGCCCACAAGAGTTTAAAAAATTTTGAAATCCTCCCCATAATTTTAGTTGTCAATTAAAATTATATTACTTTGACTCCCCTAAACATAGTTATCAATAAGTCTTTCTCTTATTTTGTTTAATTTATTCTGATAAAGTGTCCTTTACCTAACTAACAATTAGTTTTCTTGTAAAGTATAACATACATCACATCATAAAAGTGTTACAGTAAAAATATTTCAAATAACTTACAATTCAAACAAGCAGAGTGTCTACATTATCATATGATTAGTACTATTTTTAAATAACAAATAGTATAAAAACAAATGTATTTCTTAGTTTTTTTTATTACTATAACTTTAAGACAGCAACTAAGGTAACATTGTACATTATACATAGGAAATTAAAGACAAAGAAAACAAAAAATATGTCTTTTAACTATCATACAAATTGAAAAAGTTTCAATCACGCTTTTGAACACTTCACAGTGATAGTAACTAAAATGATATAAAATCAAATTTTCACGTTTTTCTTTGTACTTTGTCTTTATTTTGTCATCTTTGCCTTACCAAAACTAAGGTTTAATGGTAGAAAATTCTTGATTTCCTACCAAAACATATAATTAGGTGTTTTAGATTCAATAGGTCAACAATGAGATTGCCTTGCCTCACACATTGAATGCATTTTCTACCATTATGCCTCAGAAAAGTAATAAAAAAATTCAGAAACTATCTAGTAACCTACAAATTACTAGGGGAGAGATGAATTGAGCGTTACGAGGGATGAAAACGTAAATGAGAGTTTTCGGATTTGAGACCTTTCATACACCAAAAAAAAAACTACAAATTGCTGAAATACAAGTTTTTATTTTCTTCAATGGGCTTTATAATTGATCAGGTACTCATCGAAACAGCAATTGTAGTGGAGAGCAACAAAACCATTTTTATTTTTGCTCATAGATGCTGCACCTTATACGTCCAATTACCTGGAAAGGTCGGGTGTAAGATTTGTGCTATTTACTCAAAGTCCTAGAAATTTGGAAGGAATGATTCTCTTTTTGCCCTTTGTTTAGGTTAGAGGGGATGAATTTGTGAAGCGAATATAAAGAATTAACCAAAACAATTAGTAAAATAAAGAAAGTGACTCAGATCTTTAGGCAAAGGAAGCACGATGTTCTTGACTGCAGCCATGTGAGCCATTCAACTGGATTAAAGTATCCTAAGCAATATGCCCTGGCAGGCATGACCCATTTTAAAAAGCTAAAAAACAAAAATAAAAACATAAAATATAAGGAAGAGAGAAGAAAGAGAACAAGAGCAAGAACTGCTTCGTTTTAGAAAAATCAGTTCATGTCTAGCTAGCACTGAAGAATGAGAGAAAAAGAGAACAAGGACAAGAACTTCAATTATGAAAATGAGTTCATCATGTCTACCTAGCACTGAAGAATGGACTTTTGTCACCATTTAGAATCCTCCCTCGAGTCTTGACTGACCGAATAAAACATCCCCTAAATCCTTTGCTTTTCTAGTACGCTGGCACATTCCTGTCCTGTCCAGCAAGTGCCCTTCGGCATTAGCTGTAATAACGCTGTGATCCGAGTGTAGATTCTTTGGCATGGGAGAGCCTACCCCAGCTCCCAAGTTCCCATGTCCCAATACAACACGTTATCATGCAGCTGTATCTTACTTTTTTGCTTTCGTGCACCTTCCTCCGGCCTTCTCCCCGGTGGAGTTTCGCCATTCCAAGCAACTTTTCAGCACTATATATATCAAACCAACGACGACTTCTTCTTCACACCAAGACTGCTTCACGTTCCTCGAGAACTCAAGCCAATAACCAAAACCCAATTGTCCTTTCATTCCTCTTCTTCGAAAATTTCAAGAACTATTCATTAAAATGGCTTTCTTTCACAGCCATCTATTTTTCCAACTCGCCATAATCGTTTCATTAGTCCATTTCGCAATGGCTGGCAGGCAAGTCCCCAAGCCCACCCAAGATGACCAAAACACGATGGTCTTTCAATACCACAATGGCCCTCTTCTTAGTGGCAAAATCTCAATTAACTTGATCTGGTATGGCAAATTCAACCCTTCAGAAAGAGCTATAATTGCAGATTTCGTTACCTCATTGTCCACCTCCTCTTCAAACCCCACAACCAACGAGCCATCTGTCGCCACGTGGTGGAAGGCCACTGAGAAATACTACCATTTGCTCAGATCCAAGAAAGCCTCTCCCCTGATCCTCTCACTGGGTACCCAAGTTATCGACGAGAGCTGTTCTTTGGGTAAATCTCTTACCAGGAATCAAATTGAAGAACTGGCAGCCAAGGGTGAACAAAAGAATGCCATCAACGTTGTACTAACAGCTTCAGATGTTGCAGTTGATGGGTTCTGCTCAAGCACCTGCGGGACCCATGGTTCACTGTTAAGTTCCAAGATTGCCTCTGCCAAGGGAAAGATTTACAAGTTTGCTTACATCTGGGTTGGAAACTCAGCGACCCAATGCCCTGGTCAATGTGCATGGCCATTCTACCAACCCATGTACGGACCTCAGGCTCCACCACTGGTTGCACCCAACAACAATGTGGGTTTGGACGGAATGGTCATCAATGTTGCTACCCTTTTGGCTGGGACAGCGACCAACCCCTTCGGAAATGGCTACTTCCAAGGACCTGCAAATGCACCGCTTGAGGCTGCCTCGGCTTGTACTGGGGTTTATGGGCGTGGGGCTTACCCAGGATATCCTGGGAAGCTCTTGGTCGACCCTACAACCGGTGCAAGCTATAATGCACATGGTACAAATGGCAAGAAATACCTTCTTCCAGCCTTCGTTGATCCTTCAACATCCTCATGTTCTACATTGGTCTGAAACACTAAATGTAATCGTACACAAGTCTAGGAGATGGAGATGTAGTCATGTCACAAATTCTTTGATTCTTTTTTGAGATCGAATATTAAAACACAATTTATATTTTTATACCCTTTATTTCCTTGTATTATATATCGTACTAATTTGGTTTACAGATCAGACGACTTCTTTATCACTCCTGACACGCTCTCTAACTTGCTTATATTTATTTTACAACAATGATGGGTGCGGTTTTTGTAACTAGTGTCACTGGGCATGTTTTCGGGATTATAGAACACCAATTCTTACAAATCATTCGATTTTTAGAATTTTTTTTTTTTTGGTAACTCGGAATTGAACTACAGTCCCATGCAGGAACTGCAGTCCCATGCAGCGGTTCCGGACGAGTCACAGAGGTGCAAATTTTCAAACCTAAAATCTTAAGAGCCACTTATTTGCTGGACCACCCATGTGAGGGCCACAATTTTTAGATTGATAGCAAAATTTGAGTATATAATTTTTTGTGAAAAAAAAAGTGATTCGCTCGTACCAACTGAAAAAAGTGTCCTTCTTGTCTGTCAAAAAAAAAAAGTAGCGTTTTTCTTTGCTGGTAGTTTCTCTTAGAAGGAGAGAGAAGGCTGGAAGAAGGATACAGGCAAAACGAGATCGTCGCTTAAAATGAGGAACGAAGGTGCTTTACTAATTGGCTATGTTCAATCCTAAGAAATGTTTATTGGAACAAATAATTAGTACCAAAAAAAAAAAAGAAACAAATAATATGAGTGGTACATTTTTCTTTCTAATAATAAAGTAGTGCAAGATATTATTATTGTTGCAAAACCTAACTTCTTTAAGTCCAGCGTAGAAGTTTTCTAGTCTTCAAGGGAAGATCACAATATTCATCATCTGCTGGTCCCTTTTTTGGGCAGGACGGCTTCTTTTGTTTGCAAGCGGATGTAACCGGACGAGAAAATCAAGTATTTCCTCCGAATCAAAGAAAATCAATCATTAAATGTGAATTTGAATTCCAATTGAGGATGAACAATAATCAGATACTAATGAAATGACCCAAGACATACTTTTTTTGATGAAATTACAAGAAACTCGTAATGATGAGAAGAAGAAACTCACATCTAGTGAAACACTAAGACTTGAACTTGGAATTTCTAATTTTGCCGCCACAAGATCGTGGGATATACTTTAAACCAGTATTAATGTAACAATATATACTGTAATAAATATACTAAACAACTTTTTTTTTTTTTTTTTTTTGGAAATGACTACTATAAAGATTTTAATTTAGCTTGTACCTATCTTCAAAACTAATTGTCATTTTCATGTTATTAGATTAAATCTTCAACTTCATCAACAAAAGGCAAATGCGAAATAAGTAAGCCGCCAAAGTAGCAATGTGTTGTATGCTTGCCAACATGTTGCTCCACTTTCACTAATTTTATCTTAATTTCAATGGAAGTAACAACCAACCTTCATTGACTTGGTGTTTGCCAAAAGGACAAATCTAATGTGGGGCTTAATTTGTTGGCAAGACAATATAATGCATTAACACAATAAACCAACGGAAAGGCATTTAACACTGGATTGATATACGTGAGTGAATTGGCTCACTCAACAATATCACGATCATGGTTCATCAATACAACCATGTGGATCTCAACTACGGGCTTTTCTTGCATCTGTTCAACTTAAATTTTGCCAACTAAAAGCTTTTAGTCCAATCTTGGAAATGTGGGGTTATTGTGATTGATTGCCAATTGAAGCCAGGACAAACGGATCTGAAAACAAATACTATATACTTTTGCTGTGTGAATTTGCATGTTTTTCAATGCCTTTCTATTTGAATTTCTTCTTTCTTTTCTTCTAGTGCTGTTAGTGTAGAAAGGCTGGGTTTGGCTACACGCATACAAGAATGGCGCGCGGAAAAGGGAAGGGGGTTCCATTCCCATTATGGCATCAAGAACGTCAGAAAAATTGAGAAACCTCATAATCTGATATGGTATGAAGAAGATGTGATGACTTCTCAGGCACTAAGGACAGTTTACCAATTTTTACTTGCCAAAAAAGATATTTAAAATAATGCACATTTTGATTTTGGAATTCCAGAAGAATAAAAAAAAAAAATCAATGGTACACCCAAGAGATAGCTGTATTGTTTTGTAGATCCCGTCCAGTAACGTCCTTAAGGAGTCTGATATTTTAGTTGAATGATATTGAGAAGTTCTATCAAGAAATGTCAGTTTCAGACTGGAATAACCATAAAAAGGGTCCCCCTTAGAAAGGTCAGAAGTGAAAAAATTCTCGGAAATAGAGTGTCGAGTAAATCAAGCTCGTGATTGACGCACCAAAATGTTCAAGCAAAATTGATAGTAAAATGTAGTACAAACTGCAAACTGTTCTCCAATTGTGGACTTCCAGATTTCCAGAAACGCTGATCCAACCGAACCCTAATGAAACCTTACCAGAAAAGAGAAGAATTGAGCTTTGATATAAAATATGCTTTTGCTCGTCAAGGTGATTTTTCATTTTATGTCACCAAAAGGATTACTGCTTAATTATTTTCTTGATTATTTGATTGTTAACTATTAGCAATAACCTTAAACTTCTTACGCTTGGCTTTCTTCCTTTGATTGCTGATAAACGAAGAAAGAAATGTAAGCATAACTGACTTGTTAAAAGTCCAATAAATTCCTTCACATCAGAAACATAAAGTTAAGATTTAATGCGACATTAATTAGAGAGCAGGACCACACAGCATTCTTAAACTAATCCAGTGTTTCGTGGAAGTTAATGAACTATATCACAGGCTGCGTTTGGATTGAACGATTTGACAAAAGATTTGAAATTCTCTCAAACCCTTCTTATTGTTTAGATTATTTAAGAGGTATTAGAATTTTATGAATCACAAATTATTATAACAAGAAGGTGTTTAAAATATATTTCAAATGCTTTTTAAATAACCTAAAACAATTAGGGTAATTTGGGTGGATATGATCATAATCGCATCAATTCTTATCCGCTGCAAGAGCTTTCGCAGCCCCTGCTGTCTCTTAGCTGCTTCCCTCTCTAGCAAATTGCGACTGCATGCACCAATAAAGCATCAAGGTTCACATTGCGAAAACGAAAGAAATGTATTAAATCTAACAACATGATTACAATGATGCTAACCACAATCTTATCAAGATTAGGAATCATCATTAGAATAGCTCCCCAATTGGCAGAAAAAATAAAAGCAAGTGAAACAGCTTATTCGATACGTTCCCTGAAAAAGACCTCCCTCTAGCTATTATACAATTATGTAATCCCATTACATAACCTTCCTAACCAGTCTAAAACCACCAACAACGCTTTTAATGGCCTTATGAAGTCAACTCCAAATTAAAACCTTAACTCCTAACGCGTATTCCTTTCCAACTCTATGGGACATGGCAATCACTAACTTTTAACAAGTTCACAACACCCCCGAAAACACCCCGAAAAAATGGCCTATATATATACATGCACGTACATTTTCCAACCAAACCAACATCCTACGATTTGCAGTCTGCAAATTCCTTAAGTTCTGTCAAACATTGTACAGTAGAAAGGAAATAAAAAAAAAAAAAAAAAAAACAACAACCAACCTTTCTTGAGAACTTTTGGTGTTCAAATTTCAGACAACCAAAAATGGTTGCTAACGTTCGTTTCGTTACCATTACTTTTTCTTTGTTCGTGCTCTTAGCAATATTGCCAGGTTCCTTCTCGGCGATACCAAGAAAACTGGCTTTGGTTAAGCCAGAACCAATTGTGCTCAAGTACCACAAAGGTGAGCTCTTGAAAGGCAATACGACAGTGAACCTCTTGTGGTACGGCAAGTTCACCCCTAGCCAACGTGCTATAGTTGTCGATTTTCTAAAATCCCTCAGCCCCACAGGCCGCCGCGGCCCACCGCCACAGACGGTGGCTTCATGGTGGAGTACCACCCAGAAGTACCTTGGAAGTCCATCCACCATCGCCGTCGGGAAACAGGTTTCATTGAATTACCCTCTTGGAAAGGAGCTGAAAGATTCGCAGATTCAAGCCTTGACCTCCAAATTTAGTCACGTCAATACCGTTAACCTGGTCCTGACGGCGTCCGACGTGGCAGTTGAAGACTTCTGCATGAACTCGTGTGGGACCCACGGGTGGACCCGGGGGAGCAAGGGGCAAAAGTATGCCTATGCCTGGGTGGGTAACGCCGTCAGTCAGTGCCCCGGCGAGTGTGCTTGGCCTTTCCACCGGCCAATCGTCGGGCCGCAAACGCCGCCGTTAGTGGCACCTAACGGAGACGTTGGGATTGACGGATTGGTGATTAATCTGGCAACGGTTTTGGCTGGGGCTGTTACGAATCCGTTTGATGGGGGTTACTTTCAGGGCCCTCCCACCGCGCCGTTAGAGGCCGTTTCGGCTTGTACTGGAATATTTGGATCGGGTGCCTATCCGGGATTTCCGGGTACGGTTTTGGTTGATAAGACCACCGGGGCGAGCTACAATGCTCGCGGGGCGAATGGCCGTGAATATCTGCTGCCGGCCATGTGGGATCCCAAAACGTCGACGTGCAAGCCACTCGCGTGAGACGAAACCTCCTGAGCAAAATAAAATACTATATATATATATATATTATATACTGACCTCAAGCAATTTCAATTTTTATAATTTTCCTGCTGCTGTTGATTAAACGCTTTGCAGAAGTCGTGAAGACCTGTTTGATTAATTTATGTTTCCGTTGATTTTCATTTTCGTTTATCTGACTAGATCTCAGACAATGCATTGTGTATTTTGATCCTGTCCAATGTTGTGAAATTTCACTTGTAACTTTCAAGCATTACAAGTTGTTCTTTAAAAAAAAAAAAAGAAGATACAATTTTTAAAAAGTTGTTCATGTTCTTTCTTCTTCTTTTTTTTTTGTTTTTTAATTCCATAGGTCATCAAGTGTAGTAAAATTTCTATAAATTAATACTCGATAAATTAATAGCATCTATTGAATAATAATTTTTTTTTATCCTGACTTGAGCTAACAAGTTAAAAATAATTTTGATAAAATAATAAGATAATAATTTTTTTGAAAATCTTATGTAATCCTTTGATCCAATTCATGTCACAAATTAATTATTCACTAAAATTACATACCATATTTTCTAAAATATATGAGTCTATTCTTTTTCTCTTAAAATTTAAATCTGCCTCTCTAACTTTTCTTATCGCATCTAAAAATTTTGGACTTGAATTCTCATCTTGTAATAGGAACTTATGAAGAGTTATTGCAAATCAAGTGCATATGGATTAGTTTATATTCTTTAAACTTTTAGCCTCGTTTTATTAATAAAATAATTCACATTTTTATAAAATAAAATGAAATTTTAGTTGGTTAAATGAGCATTTTTTTAATTGTAAGTATATTCGATAAATTAATAAATTATTAATTTATCGATTAATTAATACGTCCTTAACTTAATAGAATTTGTATGATTCTACAATTATTAATTTATAGAGATTTTACTGTAGTATAATTATATATATATTTTGTACAAAATTATGAGTGTTTTAATTGGGCCCCCAATAAAAATATGCAAATGGAAAGCCATTTATTTAGACCCGTCCACGACGTCACGGAAGTAGCCAAAACCGAACTCTTTTTTGCAGTTGCGAAAATTCTCTGTGTTTGCACCTTGCAGGATTGCAACTCCTATTCGTTATTTTGTTCTTGCCTTTTTCATCTAAGTTTCAAATATTCCATTTCTCCCTTATCTTCTTCTTTCCTTAAAATCGAATACGATAACTTCTTATTACCTCCTACCAACAGATATCTCCATTTTTATGAATAAACTCACGTACGTAATATTAGTTTGCCAAAAGCACCGGCTAAAGATAGAAGAAGAACCAGCCGGAGGATGCTTTCACTTTGAAGCAAAAGACAAGTCCTCAAAATTAAGAAGCAACCAACCGAGAAAGTAGTAACAAATTTGAGAATGAAGAAGTAACAGATGCTAGTTTAGACCTATATGCATTTCCAAAAGAAAGCTGTGTATTTATGGCTAATGGAAGAAGAAAATCTGTGCTGAACTTTAAAAATGTTCCAACTAGGCCACTATATTTTTCTCTGTGTTGTCCAACTCACTGAACCGGGCCATTTTGTCTAAAACCTCTCACACAAATCATTTATCTCTTCCATCAAAGTGGGATTATTTGCTTCCAAAGTTTCTGGAGTTTCCTAAGGCTTTTCTCCGAATGTAATCACTAACTGCTTCCCAAATATAATCGATGAAGAAACTCTGGTAAAATACGTAAATTTCTCTGAACCTTATGAAAACCTTGGGGGCAAATAATCTTGTTTCATATTTAGGTTGAAGGAAGAGTTAATCAACTGGTGAGAGGGGTTTTTATGGGAAAAGATGTAAATCTGCTTGCAAAATAGGAAAGCACGTCACATGAAATTTGTATCAGCATGTTTAGAAGTTTAATCGGTCGGGTGAAGCTTTTAGATGGTTTGCGACCTTACAGTTAGGGATGTAAGCGAGCTCAGCTACTCACGAGTAGCTTGGTCAATGGCTTGGCTTAAACTGAATTCGAGCCGAGTCTTGAGCTACTCAAGTACACATTCGAGTCGAGTTCGAGTCAGAATTTAAATAATATATATGTATTATAATTATAAAATGACCGTTATAGGTATAATTTATACTGAATTTACAAGTAAGATATCGAGTCAAAAAGCTTGATTACTCGACTCGATAAGACTTGACTAAATGTCAAGTTTTATCGAGTCGAGTCTCGAGCTTTTAAAGATTTTCTCGAGTCAAGCTCGAGTTTGAGATTTTTCGACTCTATCAAGTTCGAGTCAAGGTCGAGCCAAGTTATTTATAGGTCGAGTTGAGCTCGAGTATAACAATACTCGAGCTCGACTTGGCTCGATTACATACCTACTTACAGTAGTATAATAATAATAAAGGGTGTGTTTGGATCCCTTGTTTTTGGGGCTGTTTTTGAAAAACTGTTTTTCACATTTCAAATGCTATAGTAAATGTGTATTTCCAAAACAACTCCAAAAACACCATATCCAAATATTATATCAAAAACAACTACATATGTATATTTCAATTATGTATATTATATTATATTAATATAAATTGAAGTATACAAAATGAAAATTATATATATGATATATTATATAAATATTTATATAAATTAATATTATACATAATATTGTATATTATACATAATATAATATAATATACATAATATGTAATATTGTATACATAAATGTGCAAATATTTATACATAATATATTATGTACATTATATTATAATATATACATTATTAATGTATAATATTATTATGTACATTATTGTGTATAATAATGTATAATAATGTTATGTATAATATATAATATACATAATATGTAATAATGTAATAATGTATATTATGTATAATATATTATATTATGTAAATTATATTATATATATACAATATTATGTATATTACACAAATTGAAAATTATATATTATATGAATATTTATATAATGAAATATACAACAAATATTACAAATTGAAATATTATATAAACACCATATTTATAATATTATAATATTTATAATTAATATTAATGTATATTATATATTTTAAATATTTATATATTTATTTATACATATTATAAATATTTTTATATATTTGCATAAATATTATATATTATATAAATTATATATAATATAACATATATTATATATTATATATATTATACATTTATATAAATGTACATTTATACATAATATATATATATATATATATTAATGTATATTTGTAATATACATTTATATTATGTATTATATATAATATAATACATTTATACATTTATATTAATATACATAATATTAATTTTATATTTATACATAATATTAATACATTTGTACATTTATATTAATTATATTAATACATTTATACTTAATATTAATATATATTAATAAAATTATAATTTATACATTTCTATAATATTCATTTGTAATTTATACATTTATAATAATATAGACTTATACGTTTATAAATATATTTATATTATGTATTATATATAATATAATACATTTATATATTTTTATATAAATACATAAATATATTTTTAAATATTTATAAATGTATTATAAATGCATAAATGTATATTTATATAAAAATATATAATTTATAATTTATAATTTATACATTTATATAATATTCATTTATAATTTATACATTTACAATAATATAAACTTATACATTTATAAATATATTTATATTATGTATTATATATAATATAATAAATTTATAATACATTTATATATTTTTATGTAAATATATAATTATATTTATTTATAAATATTTATAAATCTATTATAAATGCATAAATGTATATTTATATAAAAATTATAAATTATAAATTGTAATTTATAAATTTATATAATATTCATTTATAATTTATACATTTATAATAATATACACTTATATATTTATAAATATATTTATATTATGTATTATATATAATATAATACATTTATATATTTTTTAGCGAATATATAAATATATTTATTTATAAATATTTATAAATGTATTATAAATGCATAAATGTATATAAAAATTATAAATTATAAAAATACCCAAAAATATGTTTTAAAAATTCCTCTAAAAACAATCCAAAAAACATTTACAGTAAAAGTTTTTCATATAGTTTTTGAAAAACAACTCCAAAAATAACTAATCCAAACGGACTTGTATTTAAAAAACAAAATGCTACAGTGCTGTTTTTGAAAACAACCCCAAAAACAGCTAATCTAAACGGAGCCAAAGATTTTTGTAACGAGCTCATTAATATATTTAGTATTCACCTAACCTATCACACACACACACACACACACACACACACATATATATACTAACAATTATTATTCTCTCTTGTATTTATGTACTTTTTCTATTTAATTTTGCTTACCTTCCGTTATATTTATTTATTTTTTAATTATTTTTTATTTTTAAAAATATAACACCTGAAATACATTTTAACGAGTGTCACCAGTTAGATAAACTGTAATAATAATAATAAACTAACAACAAAATGGCCTAAAAAATGGAGAAGTGATAAAGAAATATTTTCACTGGCAAGTTGAAAAGAAATGGATGAAAGCCCATTGATAGACAAAGGAATACGGGGCTGGATGGACAATTAGACATACAAGTAGAGACCAACATTAAACTGGACCTTGTTTGGCAGGCAAATTTTTTGTCAAGTTTGTCTACTACAAATTTTTTAAAAACTTTAACTACAGTCACTTCAAAAATTTATACACTTCAAAATTTTTTTTAAAAAAACTTCTACAGTAAACTACAGTAAAATTTTAGACAAACACTCAAAAACTCACTTGCCAAATGGGGAATTGGGACAGGTTAAATTCATATATGTTTACAAATGCAATTGCAGTTTTGTACTAACTTGATATACATAAATAAACATTCATGAGCATAATAAAATTATATAAAAAAATATACTACTGTATATTACCTATAAAGTAAAATACTACTGAATAATTGTATTAAAATTCAGATATCACCTGGTCATCTTTAAAGTTTAACCTAGTTGCTGGTGGTGGTGGAGAATTTCAAAAATGGACCCACAAATTGATATGCTACAAGGCCAAATATCTTGACTTTAGAGGCTGTCGTAGAATTATTGATCTCACCTTTTTCTCAATGACCTCATACTTTCCTTGTCACTGGCCTGTCCTTTGTTGCCCAAATTGTTGACAATAGTACACGCCTATTCATACTAGGATGTTACGGAAGAAAGGAAAACAGGGACCATTATCATCGTTGTGTTTCTAGCTTCGCCAGGTTAAACATTCCATTATTTTTAGCCCTGCCACAATTTGTCGAGGCCCCAAATGATGGTTCAACGGGGCTAATCAAGGCTCCAATAAGCACAAAATTGCCTGCAACTCCAAGAAAACAAACACAAGATTTTGTAACTGTTTCTCCTAAACATGAGTTTACAGCTTTAATCCAGTTTAGCCACAAGCAGAAGCAAGAATAATCATCAAATCCCTCGAGACAAAAAGGGGGAAGAGAAAAGGCGTGTAATTAATTACCCTCTGCACATGTTCCGGAGTTTAAACCAACTCTGGTACTATTTGATCGTCTCCTCCAACAAGACAGCCAGAAACGAAAGGTCGCCGAATTACTTTTGGAGAGGACTAAAATTAAAATGTCTGTAAAAAATATTTGCACCTGGACGACAGAAAGTCATTACAGTCAATGCAATTGATGATTCCCAAGAACAGCAACTAGGGGTGGCGGTTGGGCGGGGGATCCCCCAGCCCCAGCCCAGCCCGGCCCGGCCCGGCCCGTCTCCCCCGTCCTGTTTCGTTTTTCGTGGGATTTAAAAAATTATTAGAATTAAATTTAAGTAAATAATCAAATATTAAAATATATCATTAAATTATTATTTATTATAATTTTACAATTGAAATTCATAAAAATAATTAAATAAAAGTTATTTGAATATAATCTAATATGATAAAATAAATATAATTAAAATAATCAAATTTTTACTTTTGATATAAATACAATCACTAAATTATTATTATATTTTTTTTAGAAAAAAGTGTTATTGTATTAAGTATAGTTAGAAATTTAATATAAATGTATTAATAAATTTAGTATAAATAATTAATAATTTTTATTAATAGACATGTATAATTAGTAATATAATTGATAATTATCATTATATATATAATTATGCACATATATATATATATCTTTTTTTTTCTAAACAGGTGACCCTTCATTTTTCACCGTCAATAAGCCAATTGCCAATTGTGCGAGCAGCTGAAGTCGTTTGAATGTAACGGGAACATTTTAATCTTATCCCACTGATAGGATAGGGTGCACATTAGTTAACAAATTTGCGAATATTATTTTATAATTTTGGCCAAATATTGTATTAATTAATAAATTTTACTCATATTTGATTACGTATGTTAATTATAGAAAAGTTAAGCAAAAAAAAAAATTAAAAGCGATAATTTTTCAAAAGACTCTGAATCAATTTGCCGTGGTCTCACCTAAATCCAACCCTAACTTAGAAGCTTGTTTCCTTACCTAAGATGACTGATTTTCCTTGTTTTCAATTTGTAATAAGAAACAAACTTAGCTTATCTGCTGGCATCGGAGGGAATCTCCTCTATTTAGGTAAATTAGGCAGCGCTAGTTGGTTAGGAAAGTAAGAGACGTGGGGAAAAGGGGCTTTTGTCGTTGGCTTTAAGAATCCGTCTTTGTTTGTGGAGATGGATTGATTGGTCTCGAACAAAAAAATGACGAGCTTTTCTCTTCGCTCTTTCTTTTCTTTCTTATCATCGGACTTTCATGCGACTTTCATCAGCGAAATTGTCCTCAGCGATAACAACTAATTTTTTATTCTAATTAAGGGATAACTCAATGATGAGCAACTAATTTCTTATTCTAATGATGAGTAACTGTGATATCGAATTGTTTTTATTTGTTTTTTTATTCGTTAATATTCGTATATTTTCTGATTTAATTTTTTATAATTATTTTTTTATTTCAATATCATGGACCCAATATTTGAATTTGTTATGCTTATTTTGTTATCCGTTAATATTCATATGTTTTCTGATTTAACTTCTTATGATTATTTTGTTATTTCATTATCACGGACCCGATATTTGAATTAATCTAATAATCTACTGTCATATTAATCAATTAAATTCCTAATTATTTGATTAGTTGATATTAGTGACGATTAGTGTGATTGGGTTCATTTTTTTTTTGTTGCAAAAGGAATCAATTAAATTCGTAATTGTTTGATAGTTAATATTAGCGGCGGTTAGTGTAATCGGATTCATGTTAGGAAAATATATAATCTAATTTAAATAAACTTTGGTAGTGTGCTTATTGATTAAAACAGAATTTTTCTAGTTTTTTAACGCAATCAAAAAATTAATTTCTATGAACATGATTAGAATTATTTCTTGGTTAAAGAAGTAATTAACGGGTGCATTTTAACTATGGATACACATGGATATAGTAAGTAAAAACTGATTTTCATTGCTTGTTTGACAATTATAACTTATTTATTAATGAATAGATAAAATAATTATTGAACCAATGAACGGTTGTGTGAACCACTTTTAAAATTTCCTTCTTGGCTAAAGTTTGCTTATTATTGATTTAATTTTAATTCTCTTCCGTTTGACATTTTTTTATGTTGATTATTTATTTTAATTTTCCAAAACTCCCACTTAATTCTTGCTTGAAAGGAAATAAATTATTCAATTTTTACGGAGACAGTCTTACTCACCTACCGCTACACTAGCATCTAAGTTTTTAGAGTAAGAATTTTTTAATTTTGGTAATTTGACTTCCATCGCCACCGACAAGAATGACCCCAGAAAGAAAAGATAATTGTACTACTACCACAATTTGAACATTTTTTCGAGACGAATAATTTATAAACTAGGCATACAAGTAAAATATCTTCACCTGAACCTCATCAAAATAACCAGCTTTATCTCAGTGGCCACCATCTCTCCTGGTGGGGTGGGAGGTCAGGGTTCAACCTTGCCTTCCACTAAATTATCTATCTCTTATGGACAACTCGATTAATCTCAACAAGCCTCTTTAAGAACTGATGTTCCGTCAGCAAAAAAAAAAAAAAAAAAAAAAAAAAAAACCTCATCAAAATAGTGAAATCAATGCGGTTAAATGCTTTTCAAGAAAAAAGAACTCAACTTTTGTGATTTGACCATCAATAACTGTTGGCTCTCTTGGTAAGCCAAACTTTTCCTAATTACAATGAAACCACCGTCCACATGTCCTACTATTGTCATATTGCTTAAAGTTATTTTCACTGCCAGACACATGTTCCTACTGCACTAGTACATCATAGTATACAGAAGAGATGCAATATACAATACAAATAATCACACATTGTGGACTGTAGTAGAGTAGATTTGTGGCTTTTAGTCTTGTCTTCACTTGTTATTCTTGAATCTTTGCTTTCTTTTCTATCTTTTTCGTTGCAGATGGTGGGTGCATTACCTCTCTGAGCTGGTAGGTAGGCCTAGTTATTTCTTGCTTTCTCTTTTTTATTGGTGCATCCTTTTCTTTTCTTCTTAACCTCTGATGCCTACTTTTTCCTTTACCCCCTTTTTTCCTGCCGGATAAATCGGTGCCTCTTTTGTGGGATTTTTCTGTCTGAGGTTTTGCAGAGGTTTGGTGCTTCGTTTGGATTCTGGTAACTCAAATGACATTTTTATGTATATTGCTAGGAACCCTTATAAGATTATGTCTGAATGCTTAGCATTTGAGTTTTGGTAGCATTTGGAGTCCATATAACTGGCTGCCAAAATGTGTCCATTTCCCTTTCAAAATAAACGACTGTATAAATGAGAAGGTGATGTTGTTGTGGGGGGAACCCCATTGTAGTTGATTATCTTTCACTTAGTATTTTGGGGGTCTTATGTCTTTGAATTTGATTAATGTTTCTTCACAAATTTCTCTCTTACTCTCGCATGTGGAATTGAAGAAGAAACTGATTCTGTTACTGGCATTTCTGAGAATCAAGATTGCTACTTTGAAGTGAAAAAAGACCTGTTCTTGCCTTTTTTTTTCTCCTTTAGTGTAGGTTTATGCTCAACAAAGGGAATTTAAGGGAATGTTAATTTGAAAACAGTAGTGTTCTTGGTTTCTTATTTGGGGATTAAAAATAAAAATTTAAATAAACCTCTGCTTGAAGCCCTGTTTCCTGTTAAATAATTCTTTCCTACTATGCGACGGCTTATGGATGCCAAAATGTCTTTTATCTTCTCAAAGAACTATTCACAGCGGTTGAGATCTTGTACTTAATCTAGATTCTATTGCATGTCACATTCTTTTCAATTTACTGTGCCAACATGCATATGGAAATAAGATCTTCTCTTCAGGTTCTTGAGCAGAATTTCTGAAATTCACGGTGGTGATGTAGAAGAGTTAAACCTGTAATTAAGAAATCTATTTGTTTTGTGAAGAGTACTCCGATGGAAGGAACTGATTCTCGGCACTGGGAAGATCTTCTACCAGATGCACTTGGCCTAATCTTCCACAACCTCTCTCTCCAGGAGAAATTAACTGTGATACCTAGAGTATGTAAACCATGGAGCAAAGCAGTGATGGGCCCTTACTGCTGGCAAGAGATAGACATTGAGGAGTGGAGCAATCGATCTGAGTCGGTTGATGTTGATCGAATGCTACGAATGTTGATTACAACGAGCTCCGGTTCTCTGCGAAAGCTGTGTGTCTCTGGACTACAGAAAGAGAATGTCTTTGATTTCATTGCTGAACAGTAAGAACTGCAGCCCTTCATTAAATTATCTATCATCGCCAATATCATGTGTGCATAAGCAGATTTTCTGTGGAATTGTCTGTTCAATATGGATTATGTTGTTATTAGGAACTAGCATGCGTTTTAGGTTGTCTCGGGACATGGATCATCTAAAGAGGGATTAGATGACTTCATACTTGATAAGTGATTGTTCCTCTCTATTCCAATTTTTGACTAAATTTTTTTTTTGTTTTCAGATAGAAACCCTTTAGATTGTTCCTCTCTATAGCAAGGGTATTTTGATCTAAAATATCATTGATTGACTTAACCGAATTGCCCTTGTGTAAGATTACGAACATCTTAAGTAGACTGACATGTTATCCTTGCAGAGATTTGATTCAGACAATGTATTTTTGGTTTTGCTAGCGCTCGTTCTCTGCAGACCTTGAGACTTCCCAGAAGCGAAATGTGTGATTCAACAATGGAAAAGATTGCTGGGAGACTTTCTATTCTAACTTTCTTGGATTTGAGCTACTGCAGTAAAATTGGTCCGCGCGCTTTGGAGGCCATTGGAAAGAACTGCAAATTTCTCGAAAGACTGCGCCGAAACATGCATCCACTGGATGTCGAGGGTAAGCTTTTGCAGAACAATGAGGCTTATGCCATTGCAGCCACTATGCCAAAGCTCAAGCATCTTGAAATAGCATATCATGTTGTCGATACGATAGGTGTTCTAGAGATAATCACTAGCTGCCGCAAGCTCGAATTTCTGGACTTGAGAGGATGTTGGGATGTGAAATTTGATGAGAAGTATCTCAAAGACAAGTTCCCGAAGCTGAACGTTTTGGGGCCTCATGTGGTGGACCAGTATGAGAAAAATGCTTGGGAAGATTGCTCAGACTACTCAGATTCATTATATGATGATTATGAGAGTTCAGATGGGATGTGGGATGATGAAGAAAGCCTAGAACTGCGGTTTTATGGAGGATATGATGAAGCCTCTGTTTATGGATGGCCTCCATCTCCTTGAGCTCTCATACAGAAAAACTAGCTTGCTGCTTATCTGCCCTTCAAAGTATGTGTTGGAATATAAAGATGTCTGCTTGTTGGATGTATGATGGTATATTTGTCTTGTGAACTATACATTCCTAGTGAGTCCAGTACTGCTTATGCGCTCTTCTAATTCTTGATCATTGCAATAATTAGGGTTAATAACAAAAAAGCCTCCCTGGTATATCTAATACACTGAAAAGCTCTCGTGGTTTCAAAACACACAAAACGATACCTCGTGTTTTGAACTAAATTATAAACTAACAGAATTCGTTAAATTTAACGAAAATGATGGTTTTGGCTGTTTAACTTATCGGATTTCATTAAATTTATCGAATTTTGTTAAGTTATTCGTTAAGTTTATTGAATTCTGTTAATTTACAATTTAGTTTAAAACGTGAGATGTCATTTTGTATGTTTTGAAATCACGGGAAATTTTTCTGTGTATTAGGTATACTACAAGAGGTTTTTTTATTTTTAACCCCAATAATTATTTCAAAAGAGGGAGAGGAGGAGAGAATCAATTAGCACCATTTTTGGCTGAGTGCCTCTCAACCATTGCATGGATTTCCTTGTTTTCGCTCTTCTCCTTTCTAGTTAATCAAGACTGCAGTTCGATGATAAGTAAGATGATCTCTCCATAAAAGCAGAAATGCCCGATGAATGATGGAAGTTTTCCGAAAAAAAAATTTGTACGTTTCTTGTGGAACGCATTTTTCAATAATTTTTTTTTATTTTACACACATTACATATTTCTTTTATAAAACCCAGTCATGTTCGTTTTATTTAGATCGACATAATTAATTCTTGTCCACTTCTCAAAACGAAAAGGAAAAAAAAAAAAACCCCCCTTGTCCTCTTTGGCGGTGGTTAACGAATTGCTGCTGCACAGACCATTAATTGCTCTGCTCTGTGATGTAGAGCATGAAGGTTAAGTGTAGGGAACTAGGAATACAGACCCGGTATCTCTGTCCTCTAGTTTCATAGGCATAGCGACTAGGCTCATTTCCAGTGTTTCACCAGGTTGGATGTCCAAAGTATCTTTAATATGCGATCCAATGTGGACCATGACCCCAAGTGCCAAAATTTGGTGATGGATCCTGTGGTGGTCCAATACGCTAATACTGAGCAATTCAACAGTTCCGGTACATATTAGACCGCGATTCTTAGGTGAAGTATATAGTCTAATCGAGATAAGTACCTCTGAAAAATCTTCTTGTTTTACCCCTCGTTTTTTAAATCCTTTTCTTACCCCAAAAAAAGAAAAAAAAGTGTGTACACTAATGTATACAACACTGCATATGGGCCAGAAGCTTGCATGTATGCATGTATGAGTTTGTTCGTGTTTGGATAGGAGGTTATTACGAGACGTTTTTATAATGTGACGTAACGTGTATGATATAAAAAGATGATTGATTAGTAAACATGTTTATAATGCAAGTAAAATAGTATTTTAAAAAATGTCGGTACGCAAATATGGATTAGGCTCCTCTCCATTAGTTGTTGGAGAGGATCTTCTTGCCATTACGCCTAAATAAACATAATTATAATATTATTTTTGAAAATTAAAGCTATCCATATCATATTTCTTCAATTGTTTAAAGTGTATACAAAAATTAAAATTAAATCACTAAAATTTCACCGTTGGATCAAACTTTACAACTTTGATCACAGCTCTGACCTAATTTGCAACGTCAAAATGTTTTGTGCAAATTGAATGACCAAACATTCATAAATGAGCTTAATTTTTGAGTATGTCAATCTACTTGTGGATCTAAAATTATTGGCACAAATAGATTACTGTGAAAAAATTTTAGTTATTTAAATTTAAAAAAATGAATAGATAAATGGAGAGAAAAATAATGGAGAGGATCTCATCCCCCAAACACATCCATTTCATAGCAATATTTACGTGTATGGATGTAAATTTTGCACGTTTGTGTTTGTGTTGCAATATTAATCATCTTATCCTCGATCTTGCTTGATCGGTTGGTAGTTCATTGATTACTTCAGAAACTCATTTAAGTTCATTTCGTAACGTGTAAAAACTATATTAAAAAAAAAAAAAACTAAATGCTTGTAATTGCTTAGACGCCACACAGTGTGATGCAATCCTTTTTTTTCTTTTGATCTTCTCAAACGGCAAACACTTCACTATGATGCCAGCCTAACCTACACAAAATATTTGTTTACAAGGTGACCAACTGGAATGAGGAACACAAAGAGAGGAGAGGAAATTCAAACTTCCTCTCTCAGCCAGGCCTTAGCAAAAATCCAGTAGAATTGGACGCAAAACTATGCAACAAGACTCCCAAATTGAAATTGATTAGTCCACAAAAAAAAGAAGGTCTGCGAAGAGGTGTTGGCATAGCTATAAAACTCGGCCCGACCAGCAGCCGAATTGATCAACTCGGTGCATCGACTATAGGACAGAGTTGGGTTACTAATTAAACCAGTTAGGCAACAAATTTGTTGACCAATCAATGATTTGACCGTTTGACAATGAATCTAAAAAATACGTCGATTGAATTGTTGGTTGTGAATCATTAGTTTAAAAATGTTACTATTTTTATAATTTATAATATTTTATTATATTATATAATATAACTATAGTACATTTCACGATTGAACCGTTCAATCCACAATTAAACCGATAATCCGGGATCCGATCACTTCTCTAAGTTGAGTTTCGAGCTGGATTTAATAAATATGGGTGTTGGTCTATTAACAACAACTCCTCTATTTCTCGTTTTCAATCCAAATTGCATGCAAGTAAAAACAACCGTCCTATGAGGCAAAGCTCAAAATATCCCAGAGTTTCATTGTAAGAAGTTGAGCTTTAGTTATCATATTTCATTTTCCTATGAATATCTTGATTGTTAGTCCTTTCTCTGCATCGAGTCGGCTACCAGACCAGAGTACCAAACTCAAGTGAGAGCGAGACGTCTCCTGCTCCATTTTGCACGAGAAAAGTGAGAATATACCACGATGCCATGTTTGAATTCAAGGAAATATAAAGATGTGATGCCACCATAATTGCATAATAATAATTAAACACGTGTTCAGACTGAAGCCACAGGAATTTGCAATTCATTTATTGCCTGCTAAAATTTTAGGTGAAAAGCATAAATGATCCTCAAGAAATGGAGGGGGTTGGGCACGTGCTCAACTCATGGTAGCCCGTCCTTCTGAGAACATCCACAATGATTTACACTTTTTGCTCCAAAGAGTGTAATCTACGTCAACATTCCGCTCTCTCCTCTTTTATTACACTCTCACTCACAATGAATTATACTTTACAAGATGTAATAGCATGGGTCAACAATTAAATCAAATATTTATTTTAATAATGCATAACGCATATCCCATAAATAAATAAAGTAATTTTTAAGAATAATTTTGTTATTTTTAAAAAATAAAGTACTAACTTTCATTAAATTTTTTACCTTTTGAATTTTTTATTTTCTAAAAATGATATTATTAATTTTTAAGTTTGAATTATATATCTTTTTCTATCTCTCAAAAACAATATATTATTATTTTTTCAAAAATAATTATGCAGAAAATTTTTAAAAAAATTTGATACCTCAAATGTGAAGATATCATAATAATCCATACTTAATTAATAATACGGAATGTAATTAGTTGAACTCCATAACATAATATTACATAATTTAAATCAAATAAAATACAAATAATAACAAAATGAACGTTGCTGGCCAAATGAAAAATGAATGTTGCTGGCCAAAATTAGAGTCAAGCTCTTAAATTTTGTAGCGGAGGCCACCCGTTACACGCATCATCAACATAATGGATGGCCGCGTAATACCCCGGTGTAATGTCAGACATTACACTTGCGTTGGAGATGCCCTATTGTCTCCTTACATGAGTTAGTATCAACTCTGGCAAATGATCTTAGTTTTGATATATTTTCCATTTCTAACTTTCTGACAATCGGTGCCACCTAATCGGACTTGGCAATGGGCATACATTGACAGCTCATATTGATCTGCGATGATGTAATCCAAATTTAGACAATCAATTCTGAGAGAGAAAAAAAACAGTTTATTTTTTGAAAATAATTTAACGGTGGTCCAATTGACTCGAGACCGTCAATTGATCTCTGCAACCACATTTGTAATTGCATAAGTCTATAATTGGTGTTTGACAAAGAATAAAAGGTGGATAAAATACAATGGAGTGCTCCAGAGTTTGTGTATAGTGTATACAGGTCTTGTTTGGCAAGCAAGTTTTTGGTCAAGTTTATCTGCTATAATTTTTTAACAACTTTAACTACAATAATCTCAAAAAAAAAATTTCAAAAATTTTAAACTATATATTTTAAAATATTAAAATATTTACACACATCAAAAATTTTTTTCTACAACTTCTACAGTAAGTTACAGTAAAATTTTAAATAAACACTCAAAAAATTCACTTGCCAAACGGGATAGTTGGAAATAAGTGTGTCATTACAAAATAAATTCGTCCAAATAATAAAACACTAGTCTAGTATTAGGAGTCTTAATCCATTACACTTTCTCTCCACTTCTGTATACATACCATGGTCAGCACGGCAGACTTTTACTTTAAAATTTTTTTTTTTTTTTTTTTTTTTTACCATAAGGCTGGTAGCCAGTTGTTATATTGAAAAAAGAAAATCATTTTACTGTATAATTGTCCGACTTTTTTTTTTTTGACCAGTATATAGAAAAATTAGCCTAAATCTTTAAAAAACTTAGCACCAAAAACAAATCTAAGCGGGGGATAGATTATCTTTCTTCTTATACTTGTACAAAGAGCAGCAACTTGCAAGCCCGAAACTGGGAATCAGTAGTCTTCCTCGTGAATATGTAGCGGTAACTTTTTTAGAGTGAAAAACTACTGCTATTCCTAAGTTGATGGTATATATTATGCTTGATGGGGTGCGGAAGAGTTCTTGGATGAGTTGTAGGATTATTAGAATATTCTTTTGAAGCGGTAAAAAATTTTTGTACTGGAGAACTAAAACTGGTGACCTTCACTTAGAATTAAAACTGGACGAGACAACAACAATTAATTAATTCTACAAGCAATAACATTATTGTGCTCGCGCACAGCACAGCACAGGCCAGGTGGGATGACTTTAAGAAGGATACGTGGAACTGGAATCAATTTTTATTCCCAACTTTGGTCAAGGCAAACACATATTGACATATATACCCATCACTCAATTATCACAATTACAAAGAAATCTACATGCATGAATGAACTGGAGGACGACCGTCAATCTCACATATTGGCTGGTGTTAGGTAAATGGGAACGTTGTTAGGTGTTGAAGCCTGGACTTTCTTCTTTTTCCACAAGAAAGAAAATAAAACAGACTTGCATAGCTCTGTGAATGTTCTTGATAGAATAAACTTCCATAGCTTGAGAATATTCTTGATTTTGAAAACATAAATTGGTTCAGCATGTAAGAACAGAACGGATTATTTCATCGTAAAAGTCATGTGTTTAAATTTCGTTATCGATGTGATAGTTGTGTTAGTGGATTGGACGATTTATAAAAATTTATAATTTCGAGAGCATGTACTGACCTACAATAGTAATCTAAGCGAATCCACTCAAACATTTTTCTTACAGAATAAAAAAAAGACATTCTTGATTTTACCAATCACCGGTGCAAGGGGGGAACAATGCCTTTTTATTTTATATTTTCAAATAATATACTATTCAAACTCCATAATCTTCATGTTATTCGAAACCAATTCAGATAGACCCAACTAGAATACTCTATTTCATGCACGCTTCACCAAACTTTTCCAAGATACCAATGGATAACTTCAAAATAAATGTGTTTGTTTGGATAGGGATTTATTAGCCAAAATTTATTTGCTTACATCATCATTACAATTTTCAACGCACCTTTTTATCTTCCCAATTACCTTTTTATCTCACAGACATCACATCACAAAAAGTGCTACAGTAAAAATATCTCAAATAATTTACAATCCAAACAGAGCAATGCATATTTCATAATTTGATGTGGTTCTTTTAGCTGCAAATTAACTACCACACCCTCCAAAAAGGTTGAGAAACATACGATATTGTATACTAGTAGTACTTAAAGGTCATAAACCAGCCAAAACAGAAGAAGAAGAAAACCAAGGTGCGGGGAGGAGAGCAATGCTAGTTCAGCCTAATAAGGGGTCCTTATTTGCATTTGCTTTTGTCACGTAAGGGTCACAACTCACAATTAGCAGCACCTAACTAATGAACTGCCATTTGCCAACAGAGTAGGTAAGAGGGTCTAAAACACAATTGACTAATTCTCTAATATTTGCAAGTGAATTTACAAAAGTATCCCTCCCAACAACCACTCTTTTTAAATTTAATTAATCATTTTTCACTTTTCCCCTCTCTTTTGGCATGGGCTTAGCACAACTACCACCAGCAGGTCCACCCCTGTCCCCACCCAGTCCTCCGGCACGCCCACACACGCCCCCCCCCCCCCGCCCCCCAAGGCCCCCAGAAACCAGCTCCCAAACTCCCATCTAAACCTCCTTATAAAACCTCCTCTCACCTCTCCCCAGTCTCTTCAGGTACCACCCATTCATTCCCCTGCAACAAAGGTACCGTCTAAAGAAAACACACACACACTCACACTACACACATTACACACACCAAACGCACTTTCTCTGTTTTTCATCGTTCCTAAAATGGCTCTGACTAGCACCCATAGTTCCCTTCTGCCAAACAAGGCCTTCGTTCACCATCCTCAGCCTTCACCTAAAGCTCCCATTTTTATCACCAACCCATCATCCAAGCCCACTATCAGATCCATCCAACCCATCTCAGCCGTCCAATCAGCCGACAAGTCCCCGAAGACAACCCCACCGTCAGCCACTGTATCGTCCACCGCTGCTCCGGCTGCAACGCCTGCGGTGAAAGAAACTTCTCCGACAAAATGGAACCCGGAAAGCTGGAAAACCAAGAAAGCTCTTCAGCTTCCGGAATACCCGGATCAAGCGGAGCTAGAATCGGTTCTCAGGACTCTGGACGCTTTCCCCCCTATTGTCTTTGCCGGCGAGGCCCGGAGCCTTGAGGAAAGACTTGGTGAGGCTGCACTGGGCAATGCATTTTTGCTCCAAGGTGGAGATTGTGCTGAGAGCTTCAAAGAATTCAATGCTAACAATATTAGAGACACTTTCAGGATTCTTCTTCAAATGGGTGCTGTGTTGATGTTTGGCGGCCAAATGCCTGTTATAAAGGTCAGATTTTTGTCTTTTTTCCATTTTTTGGGTTTTATTTTTCATTTTTATAGTTTTCCGTTTTGAAATGTTGATAAAATTTTGCATTTTGAATAATATTTACTTGTCACTCCCGTAAACAATGAAGTGGTTTCAGGACGATTATCTGTAATGATGTTTTAAACTTTTAAAGTGGGTCTTTTTAAAATCTTGTTAATCTTGGCTTTTGTTTTTGTGGAAAATGGATATGATCCTTTGTTGCAATTTCTTGTTCAGCATTCATAATGAATGATAATTTAATTTTGATTCTGGTCACATGCACAAAATGAAAATTCTCAGTAATCACTATTTTCTTTTTTTTTTTTTTTAAGTCTCATTGGTTTTAATTTTAAAATTTAACCTGGATGGTTATGCTGGATAACTGAATCTGGAAATTGGGTAATGGCTATATAGGTAGGAAGAATGGCTGGTCAGTTTGCAAAGCCAAGGTCAGAGCCATTTGAGGAGAAGAATGGTGTAAAGTTGCCAAGTTACAGGGGGGATAATGTGAATGGAGATGCTTTCGATGCAAAGTCGAGGGCTCCTGATCCTCAGAGGATGATCAGGGCTTATTGCCAAGCTGCAGCTACTCTGAATCTGTTGAGGGCGTTTGCAACTGGAGGATATGCAGCTATGCAGAGGGTTACACAGTGGAACCTGGATTTCACAGAGCACAGCGAACAAGGTGATAGGTATGTTAGCAAGTAAATAGGGGTTTCCTTGCAATACCATCTAGTTTTGGCTCCATCACATACTTATTCTAGGATAAAGGAAGTAGAAATGTTGGATTATGTCTCTTTCATCTACGTCATTTATATGCTCTGCTTGCAAAAAATGTACTTTTGAATTGCATGATCATTCTTGGATCTTTTCTCGTAAATTTAATCTCACAGTAGCCTTTTTTGGACATTCTGAAAGTCCTTTCACTGATTTTTCAATTGTTACTTTCCCTAAAGCATATGAATTGCCTTTCATATATATCTATATATATATATATATTTGTAAATTTATTTACTATTGTGGGTTGCAGATACCGTGAACTAGCTCACCGTGTAGACGAGGCTCTTGGATTTATGGCTGCTACTGGACTTACAATTGACCATCCAATCATGACGACCACTGAGTTCTGGACATCGCACGAGTGCTTGCTCCTACCATATGAACAGTCTCTTACTAGATTGGATTCCACATCTGGCTTGTACTATGATTGTTCAGCCCATTTCCTTTGGGTTGGTGAGCGAACCCGGCAGTTGGATGGTGCTCATGTTGAGTTCCTGAGAGGAGTTGCTAATCCACTTGGGATTAAGGTGAGTGTTGGTATTGGTTTTTTATTTCAGCCATTTATATCAGACTCTCTAGTGACTTTTTTCGTCTAATTTTTATGTGTTAAATATGGATGGGGATCATAAGCTTTGATGGCTAATAAGTAATTTTTTTCATCACAGGTAAGTGACAAGATGGATCCAAATGAGCTAGTCAAGCTCATTGAGATTTTCAATCCTCAGAACAAGCCAGGAAGGATCACCATCATCACCAGAATGGGGGCAGAGAACATGAGAGTGAAGCTTCCTCATCTGATTAGAGCTGTCCGAAGGGCAGGGCAAATTGTAACTTGGGTTAGTGATCCTATGCATGGAAACACCATCAAAGCTCCTTGTGGTCTAAAGACTCGGCCTTTTGATTCTATCAGGGTAAGTTGCTGGTTTTGCCTCACCTTTCTTATGCTAGGAACATTGATAAAGAAGACAAATGTGAGAAAAAACGAGATAATACAACCTCTATCAATTATGTTGTTCATGCTGTCACTCAGCAGTTTTCAGTAAATTATGTCATGGATCCAATCTTTTCTTAGTGGAACATTCTATCTATATAAAAGAGTCAATCTTAGGCTAGAAACCAGTTCTTTTTCTTGAATCTGTAATGTTCAACTTCATGATCGAGTGTTGACAAATCTTTTTGGTGTCCGCTAGTTCAGCCAGCCTTTATGACAGTAAATGTCTATTTAGGTGGACAGCTTGTGTATTCATTTGTGAGACTAACCCGCAATTGATCTTTGGTTGAAAAGGTTAGAATAATTCTTGTATATCACGGATCTCATTCTATCTATATAAAATAGTCAATCTTAGGCTAGAAACCCGTTTTTTTTCTTGAATCTGTAATGTTCAACTTCATGATCGAGTGTTGACAAATCTTTTTGGTGTCCGCTAGTTCAGCCAGCCTGTATGACAGTAAATGTCTATTTAGGTGGACAGCTTGTGTATACATTTGTGAGACTAACCCGCAATTGATCTTTGGTTGAAAAGGTTAGAATAATTCTTGTATATCATGGATCTCATGATTTGGTGTAGAATTTTTTGTTAGGTAGGCTGGCAAGTGTCTTAGTCAAAAAGTAGGTATGGGGCCTTGGGACCATTTTTGGTTGGTAGGTGATGTCCTTTCTCATGACTTGTGCTATGCTACCAGAAGAAGAGAAGAAAATTCAGAGTATAATTTAAATTTACCATATGGTCTGGATGGAAACTTGAAGTAGTTAGATATGCTACAGTTACATCTGGTTCATTGTATCTGAATGTAAAACACTTGTGCTGTCTGCTTCATGAATTTGGCAAGCTGTTGATAGCCAAATTCTTCTATTTGTCTGCAACAGGCGGAAGTAAGAGCATTCTTTGATGTGCATGAGCAAGAAGGCAGCCACCCTGGAGGAGTCCATCTGGAGATGACTGGCCAAAATGTGACAGAATGCATTGGTGGATCGCGTACTGTGACCTTTGATGATCTAAGCTCGCGCTACCACACACACTGTGATCCTAGGCTCAATGCTTCTCAATCACTTGAACTTGCATTTATCATCGCTGAGCGACTGAGAAAGAGGCGGCTTGGATCCCAAAAGTCGGTAGCATTTTAGGTGCTCTAGAATGATTTTGAGGGCGTCAATTCTGTCTGCACCGTTCTGCATCACATGTTTCTCTGTATCAATTTATTCAACATGTTTGTTTCTGTATTTATAACTATATCATGTATTACTCTGTCAATACTGGTAGAAACTGATGGTTTGAGATTTTGATGAGGCAACAAATAAAGCAAAAACTTTTCTCCCCTCTTGTTGGTGGTAATTCCTAACTAATTCCAAACTATTTTCGCCTATAAATGCTAACATCAGTGTACATATCTTGGAAAATATAAATGAATTCAACTTCTGAATTCTGAGTTGAGACTTTAGCATGGTTGGTACTCTTCGAGGTGGTGTTGATTCTCTCCTTGTTTTTCTTGCCATTTTAATCAGTTGTCTCTAGATATCATCTGCCAGCCTGGAGATCAATGCAGAAACATTTTATCTCTAATACGCCGGATCCCGGATGCAATATAAAACATGGCAGAGAAACTGACGGTAGATATTGAAGGAAAAGATTTTGGAAAGCTCAATGAAACATGTGAAAGAAATTCAGAAACGACACTGAAGTATCTCGCAGGAATATACTGCCGACAAAATTCATTTTGCTGAAGCTTAACTTATGTTCTACTTGATCAAGTACCGTATGCATTTACTTTTTTCATCTTTTCTTTTGTTTTGGTTTGAAATTTTGGAACAGGAAAAGATAAGGTCGAATTCTCACAAGAAATGTTTTGACGTCCTTTTCGTTTTAAATGGTGAGGGAAGCTCATTTATCAACTTGAAATTTAAAACAGATATATGATGCCAAAGTTCATCTAATAAGAAGATTCCATCCTTCTTCCATCATCTTCTTTCACTTCTTTTTCTTTTGTCCCCCATAAAACTACCAAAGGGATCGCTTGTTTCCCTTTTCTTGATTCGTCTCAACCTAGGTTGCACATACATACAGGGAAATGAAAGGAAGCTTGGAAAGGTATAGTTGATGAAGATGACAATTGACTGAACCTACCACCCATGCTGTATTGTTTGTACCTAATTGGACTAATCAGACAACTCATTTCTTGCAACTTCTGGGGGAACAAGTGCTTGGTGGAAGTGTTGGTTATCTGGTGGGAAAAATGGTTCCGGTGATCCTGTCCTCAATGTCTATGAAAGCCTTTTTTTTTTTTTTTTTTTTGTCTTTCTTTTTAGATAAGTAAGAATTTATTAGTATTTAACAACAAAAACAACATACAAGATAGGTCTCAAGTTGACAACCCTAACTTATACAAATTACACATTATGCTAATCCCATACCAATTTGAGATACTCTGTACACCAAATATGAATGAAATAATTAGTGGCAACTAACACTCTGAATTTTCAATTCAAATAAATGCTCTCTGGTAACAATTAAATCCTTCGCAGCCCATCTATTAATATACGTCTTCTTGACTTTCTTGAAGGAGAACAATGACAACCTCTAAGATCTCTTGCAGAATAACTTTTGTATCCCTTCATTCATTCCTGAATTGCCTTGCATTCCCTTCTTTCCAAATGCAGCAAACAGCAGCTGCCAACAAAAGTCTTCCTTGAGTTTTAGGCTTTTAGCGAGATATTTGCCTTTCAAATTAACTCCAAATCAATCAATCAAATTGCTTCAATTGGTTTGAGGCCATTGAACATCACATATGGATTTGGAAAAACTCCAACTACTATTAATCATAGAGCAAATTAAAAAACAAATGACTATAGCCTTCCATGTGAATTCTAGAGAACGTGCAACTCTCATTTGAAATAATTCTCCAACTACGTAGTCTATCTTGAGTTGAGTCTTTGATGGATAGCCAATCATATAGTATGAATGCATGTACCTTTGCCCAAGGAGGACAGGGCCTGCAGCTTGAACATGCATGCCTGACCTCATGGACAGTACACGTTCATACACTGGTACAAATTAGTGCAGATCTGCTCGTGTGACATTTTCTCCTGTCATTCTGCAACACAAGTAGTCAAGAATCACCAGACTGCAATCTGATAAAACGGATAAATACTATCCAAAATTTATTCTGTGCTCAATAATTTCTTGATTTTAACATGTTCCCTTGATGTGCAAAGCTGCATGTGTCTTTTACAAAATCTTGCACTGATAATGAGGTGAGATGTGTTAGAGAGGTGATAATGCTTCTGTTATTTAGGTTAGAGAAGAACTGGATTTCAGGCCGTGCAATTCCATTTTCTGAACTTAGGAAAAAGGTTCGGCAAAACCCTTTTGTGTTCAAATGTACAAATGTTTTGTCTCAATGTACTTCATTCTGAAAGCTACGAGTGTGGCTACAGAAATGGACATATTTGCAGATTGAAAATTTTTGTTTGCATATGTGCTATAAACCTTTGTAGCCTTTTTTGAACTTTTTAGCAACTGAAAAGGAGGAGTTGCAAGGCCTGGGATAGGCAAAATTGAAGTTTTTTGTCCCTTTTTTCTCTTTTTGTTGGTTAATAAAAGATGAAGATTTCACTGCTAAACAGTAAACGACATACAAGATCCGCATGATCAAGGCTGCAATAAAATAAACAATCGTAAAATTTCAGAATTGTTTAGTAGCCACATGGATATAAATTTGAGAATTGTTTAGTGAGCTCACTGTTTTTTTTTTTTTGTTCAAACTATTGGGAGTGTTTTACATATTGGATTGTGAAAATGCGAGGTGAATCTATATAAAGTAATACGTTTGCTCCTACTTTGGCTTGGGATTTTTCTCTTACAAATTGCAAAAGGTGGGAGCAAATAAGCTAACAATTAAATTTGAGTTTGGAACCTTGTAAGGAACGCGTAGCAGAAATTTTTTTTTTTTCAGAGCGGGAATCTTGGCATGTTCAATTGAACAAGATTTTAGTGCATGAGTAGGTTGAAACAGAAATCAAATTACTTGATACTCTAATCGAATTTGCCTTGTTAAGAGCGTGTTCAAATTTTGTTCATGAATTAATCAAATCATATTAATGTACTGTATATGATAAATTTTCAAATTCAATTTGAGATCCGTTCGATTAGTATACAAGTGAAATTTTACTTGTAGAAAATTCAAATTATTCAATGTCGACTTGGGTTCGGCTCAAGAAGTAACAAGTCAAATTTGAACAAAATTTTAAGCTTGTCAAAATAATCAAATAAACTTGAAAATAAAGATATTTGGCTTGTGCAAACTCAATGACACTCTTATATATGAGTAGGGATTGAGGCACAAGCAAACGCCCCCATCCCCTAAACTTTGGAGAATTCGCAAAATTGGCATTGAAGTTCCAAAAAATGATAATTAGTTCCACATTTGCACCCCTCGAAATTCTCTTATATTTTCTTTCTTTCTTTGTATTGACCCCTTAAGTGTCGTTTGAAAACAAATAAAGAATGTTAAAACTTGGCATGTGTGAGCAAATGAACTTCACTTCACTTAATTTATCAAGAAGTATTTAAGTATTATGATTGTATCATGTTTCAACATTATCATTATCTCTAAAAGTATTAATAATTTTGAAAAGCATTAACATTACTACCGTACTCGTTATTTATATGCACAGTTATCTAACGTGTAATACTACTCTGTTTGGATTTCCTATTTTTGGAGTGTTTTTCAAAAACTAATTTTTTAAATATAATAAAAATTTTTAAAAAGTACTTTAAAAGGTAATCTAAAAATTAGTTTAAATTTTTTTAAAATTTTAAAAAATATCTCAAAATAAAAACTCTGCTACAGCAAAGTTTTTCAAAAATACTTCCAAAAACAGCTAATCCTGACTATTATACTACAACAGTTGCATTTAGAGTCTTGAATCCGTATGGAGTGTATTTTCCATGAGTTTATATACATAAATTAATTTCAAAATTACAAATTGTGCGTGGGTGTAACCAAACCTCGTAAGATTTACATAGAGTCAAGTAGAACCGAGCGCAATTCAACTGCTCTTTAATTTTATGTCCAAATAAGATAAAAAATGTTGTGAAAACAAAACCTTAATAATCCATGCATCAGACATGCAACTTCCCAATTTACCTCCGCGTATGCACGCGTTATCAACTCGCTTAAGATTCCGGAAACGAATATGCAACGCGCTCGTATATCGAATAAGAACTAAAGATGAAACCCAAAAAATAAACAATTTTTTTTTTGAAATAACGAATATATAGCCTGAAATATTACAGTAGTAAATGTAATTGTAGAAATTTTTTTTTTAAAAATCCGATTAAATAAATTATATTGGCATCAGCTAACTTTTAACGCGCCACAACGGTTGCAACACTTTCTGCATATTTACGCAGACCGAAGGATTCCCAAACTCCACAGAGGCTTTTGTAATTTGAATTCTGCTACCATTTCAATTCGGTTGGAAATTTTCTTATCTGGCTATGAATCCGATGGACATGGACGAAGCTCGCGAGTCGCAATTTCAACCAGCAGCTTCAGTTCCAGCGGCGGCGGTGCCCGAGGATCGGAGGTTTCAGGCGCTGGGAGACCTCCGTTTCCTTCCCGACGAAACTCTCTCCGCGATTTTAACTTATCTTTCTCCTCGCGACATCGGCCGCCTCTCCTGTGTCAGCAGGTTTATTCAATTCTCCATAAGTTGTCCGCCTTTTCATCAATTATTGTTTCGTTAGATTCTGTCTGGAAGTGTAATGGGTTGGGTCATATTTCATTTCATTGCAATCGGATTGTGGTTTTTGGCTTTCCCTAAAGTATTCCGAGCTTGGAGCTATATTAGTTTGTAATTATGTTATCTTCTTTGAATAAATGAAAAGTTGAGTTTGAATGTAATTTGAAACCGTAGGTGGAAATAAAATTGTTTGGCCACAATTCCTGAGGAAGATTGGTTTAAACATTTTAGACAAAATGAAAGTGCTAATATGCAGCAGTTAAATGTTGATTATGCATCTCAAACGGTTTGGTTTTGCTGCCCGCCTATTCAAAATTGACTATTTTCCCTCGATGTTCAGCTGAATTTTTTTTTTTTTTAAAAAAAAACTCGTATTTGTAAACACTATAGATTGAATAGGGAAATGCACGAAAAATAAGGAGATTATATCTTGTTATGCTCATGTTCAGTTTTTATTGCCCTTTTCTGGATCCAAGGTCAGCTGGCTCTTTGCTGTGCAGTTGGCTTGCATTTTTTTTTTTAATCGCACTTGCCTGAATTATTATTATTTTTCATGTGCAGTGTGATGTATATTTTTTGCAATGAGGAGCCATTATGGATGACTCTTTGCCTTAAAAATGTGAATCGTCAGCTTGAGTATAAAGGCTCCTGGAAGAGAACCACTCTTCATCAGTATGATTTCAGAGTTTATTCCCGTTGAACTTGTATATTTTGTTTCACCTTGTTTCTGTTGTTGCACGAATCTGACAATTTCCATGTGTTCTCTTATTTTTCGGCAGATTGGATCTTTTGACTGAATATGAAAAAACCCCAGCAAAGCAGCTGCATTTCAATGGTAATGATCCTGGTAGATGTTTGTTCTTTGATTAGTGATATGGTTCTGCATTTGCTTATGATGTTTCTTCCTATCCTCTAGGGTTTTACTCTCTGTTTCTTTATCGGAGGTTATATCGGTGCTACACCACATTGGATGGATTCTCTTTCGACAATGGAAATGTGGATAGAAAAAAGGACCTTTCTTTACAAGAGTTCTATGATGATTATGACGGGCAAAAACCAGTAAGTCATCACTTGGTCAGTTAGTATTTTGTTCCCTTGGTTTTTAAATAGTTAGCTGTGTTTCTGAGTGATGATACTCTTACTTTGAGCATCTACCTGAACTACAATTGGTCTTTGTGTTTCAGTGGTAAGGCCTCTATGATTCTGTAGAGTGAATCTTGGTCTTGTGGGGGACAGAAAATAGTTGGGTAGAGACGTTAATGCACGAAGGATTTGACTTTTCAAAATGGTTCACCGAATGGAGTTATTTGTAAAAGTTTTATGTGGAATTACTTGTTGATATTTCACTATACGTATCTAGAAATGAATAATGAGTATTTTATGTTTGTCTCCCTGTTTGTGGGAATCAAGTTGACAAACTTCCAACACTGGGCTAATAGAGGAAGAAAAGGGACCAGATTTTGGCTTCGTTACCTGTTCACTCTTGCTATCTTATACTTTTGTCACAGGTGCTAATTAGTGGTTTGGCTGATACTTGGCCAGCAAGAAATTCTTGGACGGTTGAACAGCTACTACAGAACTATGGAGACCTAGCATTTCGATTATCTCAGAGGAGTTCTCGGAAGGTTATGATGACCTTCAAGGATTATGTGTCATACACGCAGATTCAGCATGATGAGGACCCTCTCTACATTTTTTATGACAAGGTTCCTACAATATATGTGTTTTATTGCAGATTCTTTTTGGTTTTCTTGGTCACCTCTGATTACTGTTCGTGCAGTTTGGAGAAGTTGCACCTAAATTGCTGAAGGATTATAGTGTCCCGCACCTGTTCCAAGAAGACTTCTTTGACGTATTAGGTAGAGATGAACGACCACCCTTTAGATGGCTCATTATTGGGCCGGAGCGGTCTGGTGCCTCATGGCATGTTGATCCAGCTCTTACCAGTGCTTGGAATACTCTCCTATGCGGACGTAAAAGGTAATTCAAGACTGACCGCCCTATATTACTATGTCAGGAAAGAAGTCAATAAGATGAGACACATTTCTTTCATCACGAATGGCCCTTTCTGGCTCATCTTTGTTTAATGATGTAATAGCCTGCCCTTGGATTAATTACTAGTTTGGAAAGTTTAGTCGTTTCCATGCCAAAACAAAGAAGGCAGGGGGAAATTGGATGGTCAGTGGACTAAAGAGTCAAAGATTGAAGATTCAGGAGTCTTTATGTCCTCAATGTGATGAAGAGCAGTATCATGTCCTTTCTCTTACCTCAATCAAGCTCCTAGTAGCTTGAGGTTTATGCTTAAAATCTTCACAAAGATGATCTCTGTGAGCAATGCTAGCTTGTGGACCCATAGTTCCCAAAATGTAGAAACAAGATTAAGAAAATCAATCAAGTTAACACTGATGTACTTAGGAGCAGCGGCGCTATGATATTTACATACAAATGTCTTTTGGAATACTTTGGGTTGGTTTATTTGTCTCTCTCATTCGAAGTCAAGATGCATGCTAGGTAAGGTTGAAGTTCCTAACCAAATTGGGCTTTAGCTAGCTCAAGATTCCAATGGTTGAAGACGTTTAAATCGTTTATTTTTTCTTCTTTTCTCTTTTCTCGAAAAATAGATAAACTCCTAGTCCATCAAAATTTGGCCCAGATTTTAAATGGAAAGTTCTGGAAGATGTTTTTCTCAGCCACAAAGCAGCTTATTCTTTGTGGTGATGCATAACTGTCTCCTCCCCAAAATATGCAGTTACTTTGGTCCTGGTTGTGTTACTACTGCCACGTTATATTAATATTGTTTTGCTCTTAGAAGCTTATGTCTTACATTTTTTTAATAGGTGGGCCTTGTATCCTCCAGGAAAAGTACCTCTAGGAGTGACAGTACATGTAAACGAAGATGATGGTGATGTGAACATAGATACTCCATCATCCTTACAGGTAATTGAGGCAGAAATATAAAAATCTTCATGAACTAAGCCTGTGTTTTTCCCTTTCTTTCCCTAAATTGTTTACTTTTTCCATGCTGTTTCAAATAACCATTTTTCATTTTCTTTTTCACTTTATTCAGTGGTGGTTGGATTTTTATCCTCTTCTATCTGATGAAGACAAGCCAATTGAGTGTACTCAGCTTCCTGGTGAGACAATATTTGTCCCAAGTGGATGGTGGCATTGTGTGCTTAACTTGGAAACCAGTGTTGCTGTCACACAGAATTTTGTGAATTCCAAAAACTTTGAGTTTGTATGTCTAGATATGGCTCCTGGTTACAGACATAAAGGTCTCTGTCGTGCTGGAATTCTTGCTCTTGATGAAGGCAGTTTAGTGGATGTTAAAAATGACTCTTCATGTGAGGAAAATCATGTGAGCTGCTCAGACTTCATGAGGAAAGAAAAGGGAATGAAAACGCACCAGCCACCAGAGAGTGATAACCTAGAAAATGTGGAATTTGTTTATGACATTAAATTCTTATCGAGGTTTTTGGATCAAGAGAGGGACCACTATAACTCCGAATGGAGCTCAAGCAACGTCATTGGACAACGGAACATGAGAGGATGGCTGCAGAAGCTTTGGGTCAAGAGACCAGAACTTAGAGGCCTGATATGGAAGGTATTGGTTTGTTGTTAACTTCTTCATGATTAGAAGAGGTCTAGGGACTGAACAATTTTGTTTGTTTGATTGCATGAAGCAAACTCAATAACTTGTACTGCTTAAATGAACATTTTCTGGAGATGCTTTTTGAGTTCATTGTGGCTCAAGTATACAAGATATCTGACCCAGCCCGAAAATTGAAAGCTACCATCATAAAAGATAGCCCAAAGTACCATTGATAGTCCTACTAAAGTGACCTGCTTACAATAACTTTGTTTCCAGGCCATTAAATTGACGTTTGATTGTGTTTATCTGAGTGCCTGCCTCTATAAATTTCAAAATTTGTGCATGACATGGGTTGGATAGATGGTCAGATCAAGTCTTCTGAATTTTTATTTGTATTTTGAAAGCTAAATAACCTTCTTCTCTTTTAAATTGTCTAGGGAGCCTGTATTGCATTAAATGCTGGCAGATGGCATGATCGCTTGAGGGAAATATGTGCCTTTAATGACTTTCCTTTACCTACAGATGAAGAGAAGCTTCCTGTTGGGACGGGTAGCAATCCTGTAAGTAAAAGAAAGTTTGCTATGATCTAATTCGAAAGGCTGTTTTCATTAATATTTTATTTCTTTTGATCAAAGGAATGTACAGTTAATAACTGAAGGTTTCATTATCATGTATGACTCTTTTCATGTTAGCCTTACAACAGATTATATCTTTATGTGCTTTGATTCTGCGCATTACATTGACAGGACCTTGTTATCTTTAAACCACCTAGATTGGTTTATTGGGAAGGTTTGGAAATTTTTAAACTTAAGGGTACCCAATTTGATTGCAAAGAAATAACTTTTGTCCACAGAAATTGAGGTTATTATCTTTTCCTTTTCTGAAATCCAACTTGAAGTATTTGGTATTGGCTATTAATTAAGCATGTGTAAGCACACAGACACGTGAAAAGAAGTAGATCAGTATATTATAGCTTCTTCAAATATTCGAGTTAAAGAGGTGTGTAAAAACATGAATCCATATTTTTTATCCTTAAAAGTGATTGACTCCGTTCATTTGAAAATGCGATGACTTCATCAATTATATGGAACTCATTATTATTTTTTTATAGGTTTATCTGGTTGCTGAAAATGTGATAAAAATACTTGTTGAACGAGGGCTTGAAGCTTCTCTTTATGCTTTAGGCACCGAGGTATTATGTTAGTGTCCTTGATTTTGTTTGCCAAGAAACTTTGTCTTTTTTTTTTGGGGGGGTTACGTTCTTACTCTCTCTCTTGCTTTCAACAGCTTCAGTTTTATAATCTACTAGATCAAGTTAACTCTCCCTTGAAGGATCACATTCCTGTTGTTCTGGCTAGCGGGATTCTTTTTCTCAAAGATGGGTCGTGCCAAGTTATCCCTTGGGATGGCAAAGGGGTCCCTGCTGAGTTGAATGAAAACTTTAATATGGTTCCTGAAAACCATAATGAAGTTGATTATCCTTTTGGAATCTGGAACAAAAAGCAATTTGAATATCACAAAGTCAGGCTGTCATTGCTTGAATCAGGAAATCCTGAAGGATGCTCAACTGTGTGGCCCTATATAGTGTTAAAAAGATGCAGAGGGAAGATATTTGCCGACCTGTGAGTAATTAACATTGTTTATCCAGTTAAAATTAATGTTAGTCAGAGGGTGGCTTGGTGTATCGGTCATGGAAATGTCTGGTTTCTAGTTCTGAATCATTTTGGCTTTTCCTTGCAGAAGAGAGAGCCTCTCATGGAATGACATGCTAAACTTGGCTACCTTTCTGGGGGAACAGCTGCGCAACCTTCATACTCTACCTTATCCATCTTTTAATGTTTCAAATTTGCTAGTTAGTGAACAGAGAACAGAGCTTCCTCTGGGCAATGGCTTTCTGGATGATACTGCAGAAAAAACTAGCTTTTCTCCAGAACTTAGTACATATATAAAGACTTTAAACAAGAAGAAAGAGGATATATCTAGCCGTTTGACTAAGTGGTACACCATCTTATTCATTAACAGGCTTTCTAAGTATTACTAATCGAAGTATCATTTATTTGGGTGGCCATAAGTTGATCATCATCTGCTTATAAGTTATAATGCATATGCATGTTGCTTTATGTATTTTCATGCAATGAGCTTTTTCTGATTTAAAAGTCAGGTCTTTAACATGTGCAATAAGTGCCATTACCAAATGGTCTCGTAGTTGAATGATGCCTTTTATTGTCCTTAGATTCAGGTAATTCAGTGACCACAGAATCAATACAAAGATGAATGGCCTTGTTACACTTATTCTTTTGGAAGTGTTAATTGAGGATTCCATCATCCAAGGACTTTGATGTATGGCTTGGCATATTTTGTACTTGTAATCACTTTCAGAGTCTACATCTTTTGGGGTTCTTTTTCTTCTTTTGGGTATCTTTCACGATTATCATAATATAAGAAGATAGAGACTAGAAAAGATCTTCTGGATAGATATCTGCTAAGCTCATACTTGCATCTCTGGAGAGAGAAAATTTCTTAAATGATTGAGAAAGGAGTTGCTTTCATCTCCATGCATGGTTTAATTCCAATAAAACTTTTTTTGGTTGCATGCTTTTGCTCTTTGCAGTTTCTTATTGTTGTCTTCACCGATAGACAAAGGCACGCTTGTACTTTTTACTTATTTCTTGATAGTTTGACCCCATACATTGCATTTACATAATTCTATGTAATGTTTCATGAGTAAACTCATTTTTATTCGATATGCAGGGGTGACCCAATTCCTGTAACACTCATTGACAAAGTTGGTGAATACATTCCGGAAGATTTTGAAAAGTTTTTCAATATGTTTGAGGTTGATCAATTATATCCTTCTATTTCCTCTGAGAGATGATGCATATTTTCATTCTGTCATTCATCTTCTTCTCTCTTGTTGTTGTGTTCCTCTTTTTAATTTAGTTATTAATCACTTTGGTTGTTTTGTACTTTTGCTTTCCTAGGATGACAAGAGTGTTGCTAAACCTTACACCTGGATACACGCGGATGTCATGGATGACAATATCCAAATGAAACCATGTAACTTGACCTCTTGCTTGGGAGAAAGTACTCATGATCCTAGTCCAGTAAATAATGGATGTGCGAACGACTATAATGGCAGTACCAAGAGCAATTCTTGGCGTCCTTGCCACATTATTGATTTCAGTGATCTTTCTTTAGGTGAGTACATGTACGTGTTTTTGAAGTACTTGGCATAGTTTCCCCTTTCCCTCCGTTAGCATCTCCCTCTCTCTCTCTCTCTCTAAACATTTCTCACAATCTTGCTGTTGAAGTAAAAGAATGTTGCAAAAACTCTACCAACTATTTTCTAGGTGATTTAATAGAACGCAGAGGTTGCAGCCCGATTTTCCTTTAAGGTTTACCATCCCTCCCCCTCCCAGATAAGGAGGGGGAGGGATGGTATACAATCACTTGGGTTTGGTCAAAGAAAATTTTATGAAGTCCACTTTAACGAACTTCCAATCATTATCTTCTCATTCAGTAACGTGTAGGGGGCATTGTGCTCTTATTTGGGTGTCTGCGACTCTTCCTCAATTTCAACCGCCAAATTATGCTCTGCTTTCTTTTTCTTGTTTTTTTTTTTTTTTTCTATTGTGTAGACATATTGTCACATTGAGTAATATTTCGTGTATTGCTTCCTTGGCTCCTAGGCTTTCATGTTTATCATTATAATATAAGATGTGGGTCACTTAAGATATCTAAATTCAAGTAATAGAAGCGCCTATTGCAAATATATGAACTTTGTAAAAAGGATTCAAGCCGCCTTCTGCAGAAATGTATTTAATCATTGGTCTAAGCAACAAGCAATGAGTTCTTGTACAAGATGACAATGAAATAAGAAAATTGGTCATTGCAAGCTTAGCTTTTTAGCGGAAAGATTGCAGACTGTAAGTCTGTGCATTATAAGTATTCAAACTAACTCTGTTTTCTTTGTAGGACATCCAATTTGTGATCTGATACCAGTACATGTAGATGTCTTTAGAGGAGATTCCCGTCTCTTGAAGCAATTCCTTGAAAGCTATAAACTTCCAATAGTTGGGAGAAAATCAGCAGAGAATAGTAGGTTTGGGCGAGCATCATATTTGACAATGTGAGTTAATATCTGCTCACATGCTTTTTTTTTTTCCACAGTTTTCTTTCTAAACAGTTTTTTTTTCACCATCTTTTGTTTTTTTTTTTTTTTTTTTTAAAAAATTTTGCTTCATTGGATATGCAACTTATTTTCTTTTTCATTTTGGTCGTAGGTAAGAATTTTCATTTTCAGAATCTTGTGGATCCTTCTTATTCAGCCTATTGTTAATACAATTAATTTCTCCATGATTGCTTTAATGTCTGAAAAAAAGAAAAACAACACAATTGTTTTTGATCACTACTCTTGAGGCATAATTGGATGTTTTTGACTTGTAAACAGGTGTCTCTGCATTCTGCATGATGAGAATGTTGTAGGTGCTATTTTCAGTTTATGGAAAGAACTCAGGCAGGCAAAATCTTGGGAGGAAGTTGAGGAGAAAGTGTGGGGAGATTTGAATAATTACACGGGCTTTGATGATTAATGCTTCTTTGATCCTCAGGTTTGGAGAACCTGTATAAACTCTTTAGCGGCACTTCTCTAACTTCAAAGTAAGCCATTGACAGACTTCTGCTTATTTCACGTATCCTGTTCATTTGATCAATTCTTTCCTGATTATTAACGCCAGCCATGATAGTATCTGTCGGCAGTAGAACATTACTTTCTTTGCAACTGTTGTGAACATTGATTATTGTATTAATAGAAGAAAACACAAGTCGTATATCAGGATGCCTTCTTTGAGCTTTAGTTTCTTGATCTCCTTGCTAGTGGATGCTTTTATCTTTCACAGCTTTCTAGCCTATCCATGTTTAATGCGCTGGACCGCAGTTAAGCATGGACCGTGGATGAGAATTAGTGTTTTCAACGACAATAATTTGGGTTTGATCGGTGTAGCACCATAGGAGATTTATGTCCCGGAAAGATTTGAAGGTCCTCTTGTCAAGATAAGGGCCTCTTATGCCATCAATAATTCACTGGCCTGCCTTATTCAGTACAAAGAGACAATTCTTCAACAAACTTTCCATTATCTGTAACATGACTTTACGTAAGGTACTGTGAATATAGCTGCTTTAAAATTTGTCTCACAAAGCAACGTTGTTTAGTGACTCAGAAGAGAAAAGTGCAGTGACTGTTACCTCTTGTTGGTGATGCTGTAGAGGACAAATAGAGTACCAGTTTTAGGGCGGCACGCAAAGGCCCATTCAGCTCTATATACAGAGTCCTATAAGTGATGTTTATGTTGCCAATATTTTGGGTATCGGTAGAGTTAATATTATTGCTTTTTGCAAGGCCCATACATACAGGAGCTTTTATGTCCACCACTTGACTTCTAGGATCGAAATTCGCTTTAACTTTAATAATGAAAGCTATAATCTTTTGCTTTTTGGTTTGATGAGGATAACAGAGGATTTGCCTTCCGCGTACCGTTATTTTGGACCGTAATAATTAGGAGATGCTCTGTCTGCTTCTTGGGCAGCTACTTTATTCATTTATGAATTTCACTTTCTACCACAAAAAAAAAAAAAAAAAAAAACTGGTCCATGCTTGTCTATAAAAGTCGAAGGGATGATGGATATATCAATTCAAATCGTATACATGTAAACTGAAGATTCATAAAACACTAGGGCTAAAAGGCAAAAGGGCCTCATCTTTGATTTCGCCGGTTTTGTGACGCGTCCAATTCCCTAACTTTTGATATCAAGCAGGTCAAGGTACTCTTTAACCAAAAGAAGGCATAATTGTTGTTTGCTTTTTCCTTTCTATGGGAAAGTAAAATAATTGAGCCAGTCAGCTAGCATGGAAAGTACTACTGAATCCCTCATCTTGAAAGACTTTCTCATGCATTATTATTATGTTTCAAAAAAGGAAAAAAAAAAAAGAAAAAGGGAAAGACTCTCTCATACATACATACGTAGCACATACTAGCAAAAAGGCATCGTGTCTAACTTCTCACGAAACAGATAAAACAAATTCTACCAAAATTGTTGTCGAAATTCATAAAATGGCCATAAAAAATTTGTAACGTGCATCCGTGAGTTGTGCAGACCAAACATCTTTGAAATTACCCCTCCATGTATCCACCGGTAACTAGCCCCTCGGGGTCAGCTCAGCCGGTGAATCCTCGGGGGTATTCCTTGTGGGGCGCGGTTTGACTATGGCTTCACATATCGCCTGAGTGCTTTTGGGGGGCGGGGTACTCCAGGTCCAGGAAGATTAGTCTGGTCCAGGAAGATTAGTCTGGTAAAATTGGGATACTCCTTGAGTTGACCCCAAAAAAAAAAAGAAAGTATCCACCGGTAACCTTTCTTTTTTTTTCATACTTTCTCTCTTTAATTCGCTCAGTTTTTCGTACTCTTTAATCAGTCTTAAATTGTTAGTACTAGCCACTAATAGTGGAGTAAATTTTTAAATAGTGGTGAATTTATGAATGTCATACGTATATGGGTTGTTTAATTGTCCTTCATTTGTAAAGTACTTACTTTTGTTGTTTAGAATTGTCTCTATTGTTTTTGGGACTTGTTCGCTATTCTTTGGATGGAGTTTTACATCTTTAAACAATATTGAAGGGCTTTTTATTAAAAAAAAAATTTAGACTTTATATTCAATAGTTTAGATGTTTCCATACAATGATGCCAAATGCTCATTAACTATGCCTTGACCCAATTTTCATAGTAAAATTAAATTGTTGGAAAAATGTAAATTATTGATGTTTATGTCATTGAAACAACAATGCGCAGGGATGGAGCGTTGCAGAAAATTTTTTTTTTCCTAGTACCAAAACACTTGACCTTTTTATTTGGTTGGGTGCGGATGCACTTCCCTATCAAGCAAGCTTGTGGTGGAATTGCAGATTTGCACATCTATCCTCTCGACTTCTTGACATGTCTTTTTTTTTTTTTGTCCTTGATAGGTCTATTTGAAACTGTTTTCATTCAAGAAATCCATATCTTTTTTTTTTTTTAAAGTGTGGACAGAGTACTTAAATCCAACGAATTTACATAAAACTTGGGTTGTTAAGTCTACTTGCCCAAGTGCAACTTGGGGCCGACTATCTTGGCGGCATTAGGGGTGTACGCGAGCCAAGCTACTCGCGAGTAGCTTGGTCAACGACTTGGCTCGAACTCGGGTTGACCGAGTTCGAGCCGAGTTTCGAGTAGCTCGAATGAAAATCGAGTCGAGTTTCGAGTAAAAAATCCTCGGCTCGAGACTCGTCGAGCTACTCGTCGAGCCGGGGTTATTTAAATAATATATTTATAATTTAAATAATATATATGTATTATAATTATAAAATGACCATTATAGGTATAAGTTATATGGAATTTACAAAATACCCTTCGTTATCGAGCCTTATCGAGTCGAGTTTCGAGTTACTCGCGAGTACATCGAGTCGAGTTTCGAGTATCAATTTTTTTGACTCGATCGAGCTCGAGCTCGGATATATGAGTCGAGTCGAGCTCGAGTATAGCACTACTCGAGCTCGACTCGGCTCGATTACATCTCTAGGCGGCATAACATCCTGCCTCCTGGCAAGAAAGGGGAAGGAAATTGAGGCTGGGACCATTCATGTGGCTAGCCAAAAAAATCTCATCAAAAGGGTCGTATTTTTTATTTTGGAATGTCTCAAAATATTTAGGAAAGTCAGAACTTTTTTTAATCTCTTTTTTCAATATAATCCCTTCATTTAATCACAGGTATATTGTTATTTAAATTTAAATTTTGAATTTGTAAAGGTAAATTTGAAAAGATAAATACAAATATTACAACCGAATCACTATTTTAAAAAAGTTGAATTCCAGAAACATGATAAATAAATTGGGACAAAGAAGCAGCTTCCATCAAGTTCTAGAATGATAATAGAACATGGTCATTTTTTTTTTTTTTGGTTTTTTAGGCTAACATGGTCAAATTTGCTCTTCCAAAGAATTGAAATTGGTCTGCCTTGTTCCTCATTTAAAAAAATGATGAACATGTGCAGTTTAGTGTGTGGTGTGCAGTTGTTTGACTCCATTACATTCCAAATTTAGTCCACGCGGTACATACGTAATTAATACAAGTACAACGTTCAATTTAGGAAGTATCCATGAATAGGGATGGCAATGCGGCGGCACCCGCCCCGCTAGGGGCTAATGGCGAGGGGGTTGGGGCGGGGGAAATTTTTTCCCCCCATTTAGAAACGGGGCGGGGGCGGGGGAGTGTACCCCTACTCCGCCACTCGCTTTAAAAAAATAAATATATAAAGTATATATGTATATAATTATATATATAATATATAATTTAATTAGTTACAAACTTATGATAATGATATTATTAGTTATATGTATTATATAATATCTATTAGTATATATAATATAATTGATATTATTAATTATACTAATAATTATATATGTGTACTAATACAAATTATTAATTGGTTATACTAAATTTATATTTATACTAAATTCCTAATTACACTTAATACAATAATATTTTTTTCTTAAAAAAAGCACAAGCACAATAATGAAATAGTGATTGTATTTGTGTCAAAAGTGAAAACTTGACTACTTTAGTTATATTTATTTCATCATGTTGGATTGTATTCAAATAATTTTTGTTTGATTGTTTTTATAAGTTTAAATTGTAAAATTACAATGAATAATATTTTGATGATATGTTGATATTTTAGTATTTGATTATTTGCTAAAATTTAACCATAATAAAATTATATAACAAATTTTTATTAGTCCCGCGGGGACACCCGTGGGGGAAGTGGGGCGGGGGGAGCGGGGGACGGGGGATGGGGCGGGGGCGGGGAGAGTTTGTAGGCAGCGGAGCGAGGGATGGGGAGGGGTCCCCCGTCCCAACCCCGCCCCGTTGCCATCCCTATCCTTGAAGATAAAATAAACTCGCTTTTTGGTCCGAATCACAGATTATAACTTGACACTAAGGTACAACACTAATTTAGCAGAGTTTAAAACCCAGATCTATTTAATAAGAATTAACCTTTTATGCATTGGCAGGGAAAGTGTAGTATTTTTTTACACTAACAACTATAGATGTATGCCAAATATGTATGATTTAAATTTCAAATTTAAATTTCTATTATGTGATATAATCTAAATCTGTTAATATAAAAAAAATTATACCCTAATAATGTATAAAAAAAAAAACTTACTCGTTTAATAAAAAAGTGTCAAACATATGGCTAAGTCACTATATAATATGGGTGTGTTTGGATATCTCATTTTTTTTAAAATAATATTTTGCTTGTATCATAAATATATTTTCGAACTCATATTTTTATCTCACATACATCGCATCATAAAAAATACTACAGTAATTATTTCTAATAATACTCTAGGATAGTTAAAACGTTTAACACAGACCAGAAAACAAATTTAAAATATTTGTTTTGTGGTGAAACTGAGATTCAAATCTCACTATATATATGTCAGTTTCTTCTTGCTCATTAATTTGTAGTACCATTGAGTTGCTGTTTCCATCATCTGTAAGTTAGTTTGCCCAATGCAACGTATTTATGTATTATTTTCCCTATGGTTGGTTTCTTGCAATCTTATCAGAAAATAGCGTACCAACGAAAGGCATTTTATTTTGAGAAGAGGAACCACCCGGAAAGAGGCTAAAAAGAATGTGCTACTTATTTATGAGCGACTCATGTTTAACGTTTTCGGATACGAGTGTCGTGCCATGCAATCAAGTCAAACGACAACGTCATGACTATAAATATGCGCGGCTTTCATGTCGAAAGCAGCCAGCATCCTATAAATAGAGACCAAATGCAGCGGTTTTGAGTCAGATTGCAGACCACGAGATCAGTCATACAAGCCAGCCTAGTAGGACTTGCATTATTCAATATTCAACAATTCTTTTGCTTAGGTGCTTCGAGCATCAATCTGCAATATTATTTGCCAGTTCCTTCTTTGTATAAAGTTAGCCTAAACTCCCGAATCTTGCTTTATCCTCTTCTTTTTTTTTGGTGACACTTTGATAATATCGTGCTACAAAGAAACAACAAACAGAGAACTCTTGCCTTTAATTTATAGATACTGCTAGTTTGCTACTCGCTCACTACTGGGCTGTGGCCAGACAAATTTATCAGAAGCATGGACATGGAGGCTGCAATTCAAGGTGGAAAGCACAATATGCTTAATAAGTTCAAGATTTGCATATCCATGAAGACTCTGATGGTTCTCTTCAACTGCATCTTATTGGCCATTGGCCAAGTTGGCGGTCCATTGCTTGTGAGAATTTACTTCTTGCATGGAGGGAAAAGAAAATGGCTCACTGCTTGGTTACTCACTGCTGGTTTTCCCTTGCTTATCCTCCCAATTAGCATCTCATATTTTAAAAATCGATCCAAGGCTTCGTCTCCAAAGTTTTTGGTCCCTCCTAGACTTGTCGCCGCTAGTGCCTTCTTGGGATTTCTTCTGGGCATAGATAGCTACTTGTACACCTTTGGCATGTCTTACCTCCCCGTTTCGGTTTCTTCCCTTCTGGGCTCGAGCCAACTTGCCTTCACGGCAATTTTCGCCTACTTTGTAGTTAAGCACAAATTCACTCACTATTCAATCAATGCGGTGGTTCTAATGACCTTTGGATCTGCTATTTTGGGACTACACATGAACGGGGATCGTCCCAGTGGCGAATCAAATGCCAATTACACGCTGGGATTTTTCATGACCCTTGGTGCTGCTGCTCTTCATGGATTTATAATGCCAGCATTCGAATACGCACAGAAGAAGGCTGAAGTTACCGTCACGTTCGACCTCTTCTTGCAAGTTCAGTTCCTTGTGTCGATGTTTGCCACCCTGTTCTGTACCATCCCCATGATAATCAACAAGGATTTTCAGGTACTACTCAGACAGAAAAATTAATACGTTTCTTTTTTGAGTGATTTGACTGGCTATAATTAACTCTTTCAGCACCTTAAACTGATCTCATTCTACTGATGATGCAGGCAATTCCACAAGAGGCTGCAGAATTTGAACTTGGACCAATGAAGTACTACACGATACTGGTAATGGCAGGGATTGCATTGCAGTGTATGATGATAGGGAGCACTGGGGTTATTTTCAGCTCTTCATCCCTCTTTGGGGGAATTGTGACTTCTCTTTTAGTACCAGTCCAACAGATATTTGCTGTTTTTTGCTTAGCGGAAAGCTTCAGTGGCGAAAAAGGGATGGCCTTGGCGATGTGCCTTTGGGGTTTTGCTTCCTACTTTTATGGAGAATACAAAGTAAACCAGAAGCAGCCAGACGTTAAACATGAGCCAGAGCATGAGGAAGTTTGAATTCTTCATGAAACTTTTTTGGCTCAAAAGATAATTAAAAAACAGAAGAAACTCAAGTTTCTCAGACTAGAATCGGCAGCCACTGTGGATAGATGCAAAGGTTCTGCCACTTAAATTTTGTACCTATCTTTAGAATTTAGAAGTATTAGTGCCACCATTACGACAAACTGAAGTGGAAATTTTTTTTATTTGATTGTGGTACAACCAAATGGCTTGGTTTAGCCAATAGGCACTATCTTTTATTCTCAAGAATCTCCAACGAATGCTCTCTTAAGATATGCAAGTACCATTTTCGTGTCTTGTCTGCAACTCTGCATAAGCATCTCATCCGGCTTCCCTCCCCCTCGAAGAAGGATTCTTGACATGTTGTCTTCACGAAAGACTATATCAAATTTTAGGTCGATGCCTCGATGGAGCCAACCGTCAATGCAAAAGCTAACAATATGTCAACTCAATCTGGGAGTAATACTTTCTTTTGCCGCAGATTCGTAAGAATACACCAGAGAAATTCTTAAAAACTATATATTGAAGACCTGCACTTTCAGAGTGCACCACATGCAAATTAGGCGTGATTAGCAAATTACATGTGAAAACTTTGTTTGTCATATGCAGCACCTTCGTATCGTTTGCTCAGAAACCACTCAACTCTAAAGTCAAATAGAATTGAATCATGTAATGAATGTAAAGAGATGGAATTATTCTGCATCTGTGATCCATTGTTTCTATCTTTAGAACTCAGAAGTAGTGCGACCCAAATATCCAATAGCTTAGTTCATCAAGAGGCTAAGGATTATATCATTGGTTTGTCAAGAATCTCACGGTAAAAGCTCTTACAACAAAATGGGCGCACACAACATAGTGCTATCTGAATGGTCTTTGGTGCATGATTTTGTTCTTGGTGGAACATGATGATTTTCTCACATACATGTTATTGGTTTCCACCAAGTTTAACTATCAGTTTTTGGGATACTGGAGCAGACTATCACATCAAATCTTCAGCAAGCCTTATCTGCTATGGAATATACTTAGGTTTTACACACAAATAGTTTTTGGGTTAATGGAGCAGACCATCACATGATTGGCAAACCAGGTTTAGGACGAAAAAGTGATGTTGAAATTAATAAAAATCCAAAACCCAGTTAGTCTTGAAACTATTCCTATGAAATTTCCATCCACATTGCATAATTTGACAATGATGATTTCAGGAAGCAGAGAACTCAATATTTATCAAGGACTAGAATATTAAGTTCAAGAAAACTGAAGGCGTGGTTCTTTAGTGGGTGACGCCTTTATCCCTTTTTCTTCCCTCCCAGCATTAAGTTCAGTTTTAGTCATCAGTCCTCCCTCATCACCCATCTTCAAATCACAGAAAGCTCGAGGCTTCAAGCCTTTAGCTGCAAAAATTGCATGTCAGAATTCAAGGAAATTTTTGTTGGAACAAATAACCTTTATCCTGAGCTTCAAAATTTGGTAACTTGTTAGGTCTTTCAGCTTGTAGTTTAATCTTCTTGAAGTACTTGTATAGAAAGCCATATATGTGACATATTTTATGAGAATCTTCTAGTATCTAGGTAAACTTAAGGCTGAATTGCCTATCAGTCCAAGTTTACAACTTCTGTGATTTTCTTTTGGGCAGACGCAGAACTTCAGCTGTTGTTTATTGAGCTGGAAATTTGGTCTGACACTTGAATCAAGGAGCAGCCTTGATTTGATTGGCCGCATTAACTATACGATTTTAATTGAATTCATCAGCTGCCAATTCTACTAAGGCTGCCATAATGCAAACTAATACAAGTTTGCTTCTCTTCGTATTTAAAGGCTAGAGGGGCACAAACGGTTGCCCAACACAGCCATTCATTTAGAGTATAATATTTTTTTTAAAACAAATTATAATTCTTCACATACTATTTGTATAACTTTGTAAAAATCATCATGTTATTTTAAAATAGTGTATCTGCGCACGTTAATTACTTTAATGGCTTGTTTTAAATTATACGTTTCGAAAATTTACAATGTTGGCTAAATACTGATCATAAATCATTTGAATGATTGTATTTGACAACCATCCGACTCTTTCCGGCAAGAGTAGTGTTATTTAACCCCTCCCTCCCAATATATATATATATATGTGTGTGTGTATGTATGTATATGTGTGTGTGTATCATCCACGCTTTCATGTTCTCCCAGTCTTAAAGGAGCAATCTGGACTTATTGACTGTGTGTGTGTGTGTGTCTATATATATATATATATATATATATATATATATATAGCATCCTTTCTGAGTGAGAAGTTAATGCGTGGTTTCCGGAGTTACCAACGCCTTCAGCAGTGCATTTGGATGTTGATGTTTCCCACGGATTCATTACAGGTCGAAAAGGTTATATGAATTGGTATGTCGTACAATATACTTTCATTAGTGAGAGCTACGCCAGAAAATCACTCAAAGGCAGGTATGTCAGAGATGAAACAAGACATGCAACAATGGGTAAAGCGGATCCACATCGGTTCTTGGGGGGGTTCTTGGGGGGGTTGGGTTGGGTAGATATAAGTCTCTTGGGAGGCCTTCAAAAGTTGCCGGCTTTTGGAGGTTCTTCTGGGGTTTAGGTTTGTAAAAACCGTAACTCTAACTTCGGTTAGAAAAGGTCAAGAGAAGTAAAGCGGATCTCCACCAAACAGGTACAACGACAGGTTCTGCATGTAAACTCATCATTTCATGGCAACTGAAAACCAAGCAAAATGCTAATCGGGTTCCACAGATTATGTAACAAAGTGTTGCAATCTTTTCCAAAAGTTCTCTCAAGCCCTGCTTGATTTTGCTTGTATGGTTTCACGCCATCTCTGCTATTGTCCACAAAAAGCTTCTATTCATCCAGCACTACATTTTTAAGGGCTAAGCAGCTCCAGCTGCCAAACCCTACTCCATCCCAATAGAAAATTTTGAGATTAATGCACTTTCCTTTTGAAGCTTATCTTAGTCCTCCGATTTCGGGAAAAACTATTATACTACTATAGGAGGAATACTGTATGTGTGACAAATATTCAAGCAAGTCCCGTTTACTGGATGATATTTTTCGGACAAGAGTTGAGGGAAATGAAAGCATTACTCATGCTCTTGTCTGACTAAGATGGTTATGAGAAAAGAAAAAAAAAAATTCAATCTAAGATGGTTGATACTTGTAATGGATATCAAGAGAAGGATATTGGGTCCTGTAAACTAGTCAACTGCAACAACTTGATTTCGTGACCAGTTAATAATGACCCTAATGTTCCAACGGAAAGCTTATAACACTTTGTTCAATCGGGTTCCAGCCTTTAAAGCACAGATAAAACGATCACAGCGTCAGTAAAGCATAGCGGAGCAGTCTCGTTGCATTTCTTTCGATACAATGCCCACAACAAACACATGTCAGTGACAACAGGAGGATTTTACATCTAATTACAGTACATGCTTTTTCACACAGCCTCAGATGGAGCAGACAAAGTCACCGCTTGCTTCTGTGTCTTCTTCAAGGTCAGCATCATCCAAGTCATCAAGGTCCATGCTGCCAAGAGATAGCAGGCCAGCCTTGGCTACCTCAAGTTTTCTTGCCTCTTGTGTTATTGCCAACACTTCTTCAATGCTTTGCGCTGGGGTATTTATATCATTGCTTTGCAAGCTTCCAGCTTCCATTACTTCTACAGGCAAGTTTTGCAAGAACCAAGGGTGTCTCTTTATTTCTGCAATGTTTATTCTCTGCAACAGATGCATGAATTTACATTTAAGAGTTTTGTTATAGACTATCCAGAATCATACTGAACCAAGACACTGGAAAGGAAAATAAATCCAAGAATATCCTCTAGAAGAAACTTTAATTGCATGATCCATCTATAGTTGTCAGTTATTCCTGACATAACTTTTCAAAGGAAACTATTATCAGATAGAAATATCTATGTCCAATCATGGACCCTGTCTCGTGACTCAATTTTGCACCACAGGACAATAATTAGTGGACAGGAGACCCAATACTTAACGTTGTCAGCATCCTTAGATGCCTTGTTGTTCAGTTGGTTATCAAAATTTTAAAGCATTTATCATCAATGAGTCGTTATTTCGATAAAAGGAAGGTATGTTACCTTTTCAGGGTTGGCCACAAAAATCCGAGATAAAAGATGTCGACACTCAACAGAAATACGGACATAGTCAGGAATTGAGTAATGGACAGTGAGTATCCTCTGCTCGCAAATCACGAATCCATCAGAATACTGAAACTAATGTGCAATTGTATACATAACTGGATTAATTTTCTCTCGGGGACGGGCTGATTTAATGCAGTTACTCACCATTATAGTCTTCCTAAAATTTTTTGGATCAGTGGGATCTTCAAAAGGATAAGCTCCAACAAGCATCACATATAACGTGACTCCACATGACCAAACATCTGCGAGCTACAGTGCCCCTTAATTAGCTGAAGGAGGAGAGCATAAAGCAAAACAACAAAATAATGCAATGGTAATGGAGACAAAAAGTGATTTAGCATAGCACCTTCCCATCATATTCTTTTTTAGAGAGCACCTCAGGTGCAATGTAAGCTGGTGTTCCTACAGTTGACTTTGGCTGAGAATGAAACACTGCTGACTGCAAACAAGCCAATGAAATAGAAACAAAAATACATCAATACTTTCCATTGGAAAAAAACTTATCAATTCCATAGATTCTTACTTACCTTGGAGTACCCAAAGTCACATATCTTCACCCGTGGGGCTATACTTCCATCAAGTAGTGTATTTTCCAGCTTAAGATCTCTATGACATATTTGCTTCAAGACAAGCACAAGATTTTCTCATATTAGAGAGTCACACAGTTCTGGTTGCAGTACAACAAACAAGAAACGACAGTAGCTGATACCATTGAATGACAGTAGCTAACACCTGATATCAGTTGTTGAAAGAAAAACCTTGCCTGGAATAAATGAAAGAAACAACCAAAGAATCAGTGATTCAGTTAGAGGATGTGCAACAATGAAACTGGGCACTTGGTACCAATAGACATTAAGATGCATCAGAAAAGGATATTCACAATGTAGAAGTTAAAACTTTTCCAGTAAAATTTATAACTTCCACTCCACTAGTTGTCTCAGATGGAAGCTAAAAATTCTGATAGTCGTAGCCAGAGTGTTTGGGCATAATTGCTTTGTCATAGTAATGCTATGATAGATAGGCTTCAGACCGCAAACAATTTTGATAAACTTTTTGGCTTTACTGTTGGATAAGGAACACTACTAGACCAAATACTGGTGGTGACTACTTTTTGTTATTTGTTTATTTATTTATTTTTTTAAGGCAAGTGATGGCTACTCTATCACATACAGATTTGCTTTAGAGTTTCACTTCTCACAAAGAGCATTTTTTGCAATTTTCATGAAATGACCACAAAAATAACAGAAATTGATCATATGGAAACACAGAGACACTTTCAGAAAAGAATCTTGGAGACTGATGCAAACTTTAGATTCACCACATTTGTAAAGCTGGTCAAACAGCTTGACAAATTATGCTTCAGCCCATGCCAAAATAAGATCAACTTTGATCCACTATTTTAGTCCATGTCATAAAGATCCTATGAACCAAGTATCACTAAATTAGGGCTCTGAAGAGCAAGTTCCCTGTCTACCATGAATAAGGGCATTTACAAAAGCAATAGGAGACACCAAGAAAACAATAAGTAGATTTGCCAAACTAGGAAAGGTAGTTTAAATTAAAAGGAGTGGTTACCAAGTGGGAACCTAACTGTGCCTATAAGACCATGACAGACACTCTGTTACATGCAACTTATTGGCAATAAACCTTGACTGTGGCAAGAAAAACAACAAAATGTTCTAGATACGCATCTCATCTCCTAAAAGACATAATGCAGGAAGTTGTGGTGAAACTCAAATTCCCTAAAACCAGGCAGGCTATCTTTAACAATCAAGCATGGAACATCACAAGAATGCCTGGAGGTCAAGCAGGCTTCAGCAACAAAGCTGCAGATTATATGATTTCCATCCCTCTTCTATCCTCCAATGTCAAATTCATAAAGGTTACACCCAGAACTGAGAAATCATGCAACATATTTCTATATCACATGTAATTGGAGAACCCTCTGTAGTAGAGCTTCAACTGCTTTAACGCACAAGTTGTCAGGAAAACAATCTTGAAAGAAAGTCTGAGAGAGACTGGCACTCACTACTCACTGTATATTAATTTGTTGTTTAAGGACAACCTACAGGGAAGGGCCACAAAACACAAAATTTATGATAATCGGTAACATCTTTTAATTTTCCAGCAAATTCGCAAGGATGGAAACAGTGAAAAATTCAGTGAGCTAGTTTTATTCACAAGATCTGTGCATAAGAACAAATTAAAGATTCTAGTACCACATTACCACTCCAACCAGTCTGTGCACTAACACCACTACATAATCCAACATAGCACATCTAAAATTTGTGAGGACCCCTCATGAAGGGATGCTAATACTGAACCAACTTCAGCAGATATGCCTACTCCGGTTGCCATGCTAAAGTTCAAGGCGACATTTTGTCTCCCATTTTCACTACTTCATACAAACGAAAACACCCAAATGCACAACCATTAGTAATTACTAATTAGAAGGCCAACACAAACTCCTCTGATAGTTGTGCACAAAATATATATAGATATTTCCACCAATATGTGTGGTTACCTCATCTTCATTGAACCTTCCAGCATTGCATATCCTCGCAAAGAGTTCTCCTCCTGCCGCATACTCCATTACTATAGCTAGATGGGTAGGAGTCAGCAGGACCTGCAAGATTGTAGGACCAATTTCACAATCAAATCGAAGGACATAAATCAGGGAAATGAATTGGAAATGAAAGCTACTAGTGACATCGAAACAAACAAAAAACTGATATAATTTCAATATAATAGTTGGCAATCCCATTGATCAGACTGCTTAATGAACTTCGGGACTCATTTAACAGCTTTCATTTATGATCTTTTAACTTATCAAATATTGTTGATCTGTTGCAAATTGTATATCATGAGGGACTACCATAAAGGCTGACTATTCAAATCTCAGATGATTTACCGGAGAACTGCTTATTCACTAGGTAATGAGCTCAAGTTCACAACTGAATGGCCAGATTTTGCCATTCATTGCACGCTAAAGAGTCCAGGAGTAAAGAACAAAAGCTCCACTTAAATTTGATTGCCATCCTTCAAGTCGTCAAAAAATCACTCTGAATTCATTCTACCACTACCTCTAACTACAAACATGGTACAACCAATGAAGTGACCATTTAAAGAAACTTGATTAAAGATTCCTTTGCAAACTAACAGAACTAGAAAATATTGCCGACAAACAAAGGAGAAAAAAAAAAAAAAAGAACCTCTTTGAAGCGGATTATATTGGGATGCTTCAATGATCTATGGTTCATAATCTCCCGCTGCACATGTTCATCAATCTGCCACCAAAGTCAGAAGATCGAAGGCTCATTTTTTTTGTCGAACCGAACCGAACCAAACCAAGAAAAATCCCAAGTGAAAAAAGAACCAGCAGAATTCACCAAAAGCACAAACCTTTTGGCCTCTTTCAATAAACTTAACAGCAAAGAGCTCTTTTGTCCATCTCTCTCTCACAAGCTTGGCTACACCAAAGTTACCCGATCCAATGTCCTTAACAATCTCATACTTTTCCATAATTCCACAAAATCCCAAGAACCCACTTTTACTTTTCTCTCAATGCAATAGTACCCCTATCAACCTCCTGACTTCACTAACAAAAAGCGGGCAGGTTTCAGGATTTGAGGTGATGAAATTTTTGAGAATATCTTTTCATTAGTCGGACAAGACTCTTGAGTTGCTTTGTACTCCAGTTAAACTGAAGTACACAAGAAACGACAAGCAAGCGTGTTGGCGAGGTTCTTGACTGCGGTTAAAAAACGAGGGTACGTGGAAGATGATGAGTAGCATTAGAGGAAGACTGTCAAAATCGAGTGGTAAAAAAAAGTGTCAGGGAAAGACTAAAGAGCGGTAAGGAACTAAGGATAAATGGGCAGAGGGGCCAAGGAGGGATATAGATATGCTGAAGTATTCGACAGCTTACTACTCAAGGACAGGGAATGATTGTTCACATGAAGGTTTCCATGTGAATTCTCCTCAATCTTTTCTTTTTCTTTTTTTTTTTCGAAACGGTGGAATTCTCCCCGATCGTTGACTTACCAATTTGCTGACTCTCTCCATTGGGCCGTCATTTTTGTGTGGTCCTTGATTTTCTTTGCTTTTCCTTTTTTGGACATGGACACGTGTATTTTCAAGTGCCAATTTATCAGGTTTCATGGATGACGACATGACTCTTCATGAATATATACCTCTCCTCGAGTTGCATTCTTACCTTAAAATGCCCAAGCACATTTGGGAACAAAATTCTTCTTGTACAGTTGTAACAAGGAAAATTCTTGATTGTTTAAATTTTACTTGTCCTGATTTCTTGGAATATTGTTCAAAAATTAAAAAAGTTCGAAAAATATAGTTGAAAAAAAAATGTGTTTCTTTATCTATGCCATCTTATTAGTTGATTTTTGCCAAAAAAAAAAAAAAAGTGTCTCGGATATTTTTTTATTAAAAAAGAGCATTTTCTAATAGAAGTATGGGGGACAAGTAAACTTTTTTGCCCACTAAGGAAAGTGATTGTAGTGATTTTGGGTGGGGGGCTTATTTCAAAGGGACCAGTTGGCAGTGCCTTGCATCATTTAACTCCAATTGCTAGAAGAGAACATCATTAACGTAAAACTCCATATCTTGATAATTAAATGATTTAAAAAAATAAAAGGGAAATAATTTGAAAGATTGGGAGGAATTAATTGTAGGGTTAATCACATTTTATCCCATTAAAGAATACCTCATTTTTCAGTTTACCCCTTAACCTTTAATTTTGTTCACTTAACTCCCTTTAGAATAAAATTATCCTTGCATTATTTTGACTTTTCATTTACCTTTTTTTCCTTTCTTTTATTTCTTTTTCTGTTTCTTCTTTATTTAATTCTTCCTCTTTCCCACAAAATTTTTCACCTTAATGATTGAAATTAAAAAAGAGGAATTACAGAGATCTATCTTCTCCTTAACTGATTTAAAAAAAATATTCAAACCACTTTCCTAAAATACAATTTTTTAGCCTTTCAATTCTTTTAATTTTGAATTTTCCTCTTTCCTTTCTAGTTTCTCATTTTATTCTCAAGAAAATATTTTAAAATGAAATTGTGACCTGATTAATAATCATCAATTGAAATTTGTGACACGTGGCATCATACAAAAAATAAAAATTAGTTTTTTATGCCTTTTAAACATTCACCCAAAAATATGCAATTACAAATTCAAAACAAAAATTTTTGTTGAGATGGAATTTCTATTGGGAAGGATGAAAGAGAGAATAAAGAGAAAAAGAAATAAAAGAAAGGAAAACAATTTCATTTTATGATATTTTCTTGAGAATAAAATGAGAAACTAGAAAGGAAAGAGGAAAACCCAAAATTAAAAGAATTGAAAGGCTAAAAAATTGTATTTTAGGAAAGTGATTTGAAAATTTTTTTAATCATTTAAGGAGAAGATAGATCTCTGCAATTCCTCTTTTTTAATTTCAATCATTAAGGTGAAAATTTTTGTGGGAAAGAGGAAGAATTAAATAAAGAAGAAACAGAAAAGGAAATAAAAGAAAGGAAAATAGGGTACATGAAAGTCAAAATAATGTAAGGGCAATTTTGTCCTAACGGGGTTAAATGAGCAAAATTAAAGGTTAGGGGGTAAACTGAAAAATGGAGTATTCTTTAAGGGGATAAAATGTGGTTAACCCTTAATTGTATACCCCTAAAAAAAATGAAGTTGAGGCTGAGTTGCTTGGGCTTGGGAATTTAGAACACATGTTCGGCCCTGTAGAACCTTGTTCTCAAAGTGGCCCAGTTATCATTGGGCAAAATGGGTGTACAGATAGATCCATTGGCATTGACGGAGCAGGACACTTCCAGATTGTGGGCCTTTGCACCTAAAATCATGTTCCTCATCCAGTTTATACCAAATTTGGCCTGCTAGTGTTGTCGCCACCCACGGACCCACAAGACAGCCTTTTAGTCCACTGTCCAGCTAGATTCCCAACTGTCAAAGAAAAACTAGAATGATGAATCGAGCGGGCCACCTCCACGACTGATCACCTTTGACCGCCTCTCAATCCAATCCTGCCCCACAAATCTGACCCAGGCCTCACGCTTTTACAGTTATCGTTTTCATTGCAATTTTCACCGTAGAATATTTTCTCAATCCGACGAATCTGAGGCTTAATGCTTTTAACACAAACAGGCATAAAAGTTCAAAACAGCACAAATAGACCTAAATAAAAAATATATATATAGTTGAAAAAATAACCATTTGGATTAGCTATTTTTAGAAATATTTTAAAAAAATTTTACGATAGCAGAGTTTTTAGAGTATATTTTGAGATATTTTTAGAATATATTTTGAGATATTTAAGAATAGTAGAATTTATAAAATATATTTTAAAATATTTTTTAAACATTAAAAAAAATTTAGAATATTTTTAAAAAATTTTTATAGTATTTAAAAATTAAATTTTGAAAAACTAATAGATTCAAACAAATCGTTTGAAGTAACTGAAAAATGTGTTTGCGTAATGTAACTAAATTTTTTTTAACAAATAAAGCTTTATCCAAACAAACTCATTATATTATCAAAAAAAAAAGAAGTAAACTCTATCACTTATTAAAAATTGTTCGAGCAATCAATTTGATTCGTCTGAGGTCAAATTAGACAAATATGAGCAATGAATTGCATCCTGCAAATCTTGATATGGCAATTCCCTAACAATAATTGAACCAATTGCATGTCAAGTTGAAGTTGGACTCCGGGACAACATTTTCCAAGGTTAAATTCAGTTCAATCCTACCATCAAAATTTGAAAAAATAAAACAAAAATAATTTCCTTAAAGAGTTGTGTAATTTTTTTTCAGATCTGTAAAACAATGGGACATCAAAAGGCCCACCTACCATACCTAAACTCTTGTGCCCTTTGACCAAACCAAACCTTACCCACGCTTCCATACCTGTACCTGCTGCATCCTGAGTTGTACATGAGGAAAAACCGAAAAAGAGGAATAAAAGAACTTCCTTGAACCACTCCCCTCCTCTCGTTCCTCCAGTCAAATACAGAAACCAGACCCCCAGTCCTCGATCCTCCATCCCATCTGAAACTGAAGAAAGGAACCCAAATCTCAAATCTCCCCGTTTCCACAAACCCACAAAAGGGAGAAGGAGGGAAAAAAAAAAAAAGGTACCATGGCAGCACTGACGGCGCGTGAGGAGAACGTATACATGGCAAAACTGGCCGAGCAAGCCGAGCGGTACGAGGAAATGGTGGAATTCATGGAAAAGGTCTCCAAATCCTTGGGAGAAAACGAGGAGCTAACGGTGGAGGAAAGGAACCTGCTCTCAGTTGCCTACAAGAACGTTATTGGGGCCCGTAGGGCTTCATGGAGGATAATTTCATCAATTGAGCAGAAGGAAGAATCAAGAGGGAATGAGGATCATGTGAACACTATCAAGGAGTACAGATCCAAGATTGAGGCCGAGTTGTCATCAATCTGTGATGGGATCTTGAAGCTTCTTGATTCTAAGCTGATCCCATCAGCATCTGCTGGAGATTCTAAGGTTTTCTATTTGAAGATGAAGGGGGATTATCATAGGTATCTTGCTGAGTTCAAGACTGGTGCTGAAAGGAAAGAGGCTGCTGAAAGCACCCTTACTGCCTATAAGGCTGCTCAGGTTTGCTTTGACATTTATGGGTTTTTGGTTGTTGTTCAAAAGTTTTTATTTGTTGCATTCTTCGTGATTTAGATGCGAACTGGATTGGTTCAATTTGGATGCAATTGTTACCTTTTTTTTTTTTTGTGGTTCATAGATTTCCAAATCTGGGTAAGAAAATGTGGTTTTGGGTTAAAAAAGAGTTTTTTTTTTTTTTTTTTTGCATTTCCAATGTTAAAATAGGAGAAAATGGTTGTTTGAGCTTTCTGGCATCATTCAATGCGGTTTGATGTGATGGAAGGAAGTTCCATCTTTTTATCCATGTATAAGGTTTTACGCATTACGCTATTTTTCCCTCCATCAAAGAAAAGAAAAGAGAGTCTGCATTGGTTTTGTTAAGAAGCAGAGCTTATTCCACTGCTATAAAATAGTTTCCTGCGTCTTGTATAACCATATGCTATAGAAAGGTTTATAGGAAATTGGCAAGAATTGGAAGCTAACATCTAATATCCCTTCTTGTCATAACATGAATGGTTACATGTTTGATTCCCTTTTGTTTTTTTGGGTTGGGTTGGATGTGTTCTTTCATTGATGCTCAACAGAAGCTTACACGAGGGAAGGGGCATACCCCTTAAAACATTACAAAAGATAGACTAGTAAAACAGCAGAACAAACTCGACATACAGACCTATACATCAAATCGATAAGGAAATGCCAGCTCTAAGCATGCATTGAAGCATTGATTCAACTGTTGTTTCACTGAAAAAATGTAATGGGGCATAGATTTGATTGTTCTAACCATTTTAATAGTTCATCAGTATTTTACGTATGACTGAGAGAATTGTAGTCCTTGAATAATGATGATTGAGCATACAACTTCTTCGAGAGATTTGGCTCAAAAATGGTGTAGGTTACTGATTTTGCATCTTTTTGTCACACTTTCATTCTAATTGTTGTTCTGAACCGCAGGATATTGCAAACACAGAACTTGCCCCGACTCATCCTATCCGGCTTGGACTGGCTCTAAACTTCTCCGTCTTCTACTATGAGATTTTGAACTCTCCAGATCGTGCTTGTAATCTAGCAAAGCAGGTGAAAAATCTGGATGCAAAAATTTCCCTTATTGGCTTTGGCTAGGCAAGAATCTGGCTCATATTTTCTTTTTATATTTCCCTCCACAGGCCTTTGATGAAGCAATTGCTGAGTTGGATACCCTAGGGGAGGAGTCATACAAGGACAGCACCCTGATTATGCAACTCTTGCGGGATAACCTTACCCTGTGGACATCTGACATGCAGGTACTGCATTTTCTTTGCACACAAATTCTCCTCTTTTTGTAATATGGACCTCCTTGCTCGTCTTGCCATGGCACTTGTGTGGATTTTGAATTTTTAACAATCGCCTTTTTTTGTGCAGGATGATGGAGCTGATGAGATCAAGGAAGCCCCCAAGGCTGATAATGAACAACAGTGAGGATGTTTGCTCTCTGATTGGGGTTTCACTTATCGTCTGGTGGTTTTTATTCGGAGAAGTTACCTATTCTGATCGTCGTGCCTTTCTTTTTCTCCTCCCCTTTTACCAGTCTGGCCTTATTTTAGGTGTTCCCAATTGTTATTGAACCTCCTTTAATGTATCCATTTCGTCTTCAGTTTAGCGTTCTCCGGATCTTATTGGCTTTTAGCTATGTCATGGAAAGGTGGAAAGGAAAAGGCTTTTATATATGTTTTACATCTCTTTGTACTTAATGAAGTTGTGAATGACCAAAGATTGAATAAGGGGAAGGGGCCAATAACCAAAACTGTTTTCATCCCCTGTTTGGAACCCAAAATTCAAGGGATATGTCTTTGATTGATGCTGAAATGATTAGAATATGGATCCACTGTTAGCTAGAAAAATTGGCGTCATAAGTTGGTTCTTTGAAAGTCCACAATTAGTCTTTGATTCGTCCGACAGTGGGAGGGAGCACGAGGGGATATTCATTACACTGCAATGAAAGTGATTGAGGGCTTTCTCAATCGATGGAAGGAAACGAGAGTGATGTAAAAAGAAGAATTCTCCATACCTCAAGCCATTGGCAATAATGGATCTTTCGTTTCTCTTGCCAGAGGGTGAAACGAAAAATGTTCCTAGGTTCCCATATCGAAGAGGAGAGGAAGTGATGAATTCTCCAAAAACCACTGGGTTTGGCTCAGTGACAAAAAAAAAAGGATTAAGTATCTCTTCTTTGGATGGTTAGTTACTGGTTTGAAGTGAAAAAAGTTCAAATGAGATGTTAGAACATTCCTTTAGTGGATTCATAAACCTATTAACCTGTCATACAGTCTCTTTAACCTCCTCATTTTTGTAAAGTAGGATAAATTGAAAGCCTTCCTAAGCCCCCATTTCTTGTAAAATAAGATAGATTAAAGCCCTTTTCTGGCCGTTGAATAAAATAGATTATATTATATAAATATTATCGTTGCCAAAACAAAAAAAAAAAGAAGAAGAATTCTCCAAAATTTTCGCTCATTAAATATCTAGACAAAGATTGCTCCGTAGTAAAAAATTCAAGATTGCCTCTCCACAATGGCCGTACAATGGAAAACGTAAAGGAAGGGGAAATGACTCTCCTTCGTCGCTCCACGCCTCTATCTTGTTCCGTGGTGAGGAGACAAGTCCAAGTAAAGAAGAAAATGGGAAGAAACTAACGACAACCCCCTGTGTTCTGTTTATATACTCTATCCGTCCCACTTTGATAGTCTTGTTTTGCTTTTTCGTCTGTTTCAAATTGTAATCCACTTTCCCATTAAAAAATATAGTAATCTTTCAAATTGTCTAAAATACCCTTATTAAATATCTTGTTATTAATACATTGTTATTAACTACTAACCCATTACATTGAATACATTGAACTTTTCCAATACTAACCCATTAGCTGCAACTGATATTAATTGGCACTCTTCGTGATTAGCATAAGGGTATTTTAGGAAATTATTAATCTAAATTTATGTTTCCAACCAAATTAATTACACTTTCTTAATCTGTGTGAAAAAAAAAAATCAAGACTAACAAAACGGGACGGAGGGAGTATAACATAACGAAGTTTGGAAGGGGTAACAGAGAGACGAAAACTGCTCTAGGAATTGTACCGTTTAAAGATGCGAAGGCCAATCCACAATGGAGAAAAGACAAGTTCAAGATCAGCGGTGGCGGAACTTTTGATTTATATTATTAGCAGCAGCATAAAATAATCTATCTAATGGTGCAAAATTACACACTAATTCAACATTATGTGGAAGACTGCAAGATGCAGTTCTGGGATGCACAGTACGTGAGGTGGATAGTGTGTGTGTATACAATCAATCAAATTATTAAAATTTTCAACACCTTTGGGGCAATTGTGGGTTATACAACAAAATATAAATTCTTTGTAGGTTATTCTATATTTTCGAGAAAACAAAAAACATTTCTTTTGACGGGTTGCAGCTGAGGGCGAAGATACGTTATAAAGAATTAAAATCGCATTAAAATGGCATTAGTACTACCCTTCCTTTCTTTCATTTTACTCCTCTCCAACCAATCCCTCTACTTATTATGAAGCTGAAAAAGACTAATGTTAAGCTACTTTGACGGATAAACAAATCACATGAACCACAGGAAGAACAAGAAAAAGAACGACCAGGACAAGGCCTGACCACAAGAGTCTCAGGTTCTGAAACTTCTCGTTTTAATCATTGGGGAAAGAAAGCATATTCCTTCTTCCTTGAAATGTCTCAAGATTCCAGCCATAGGATGCTGCCAGTGTTCGTTGCAAAGGCACTCAAAATGGAGAAATTCTCACATCCGAAACCTGCAGTTGTGTCCACCATGATGAGGAAAAAGAAAGCTATGTCTGATTCTTACAAGACGCTCTTGAGGACGACTCCTTTGACTGGTAGCAACACTAACCATCACCTAAGCAAGAAAATTTCATACTCCTACAGAAGTATGAATATCACCACCACCAAATGTCAAGCTGGGCAACACAAGACAGATTTTCTACTTCAATAGAACGAAATTTTGCAAATGCACTTTTCTAAGTAATAATCAGCCAGGTAGAGAACTTCATATATTGTGAAACCAAAGACAGAATGACCGCTGAGAGCAAGTGGAAGTTGCGAATTTATAACAATGAAAAGCAGGATCAGAACTGAAGCTGCAACTTCTCCATAAGGCTGGCTGGTCAATGACACACAACCACCACCTTAGGCCACGAAGCCATAATCTTTGATCATAAAGGGTTCACGGGAAGTTCAACTTGTAATAAAATACAAAGTAACGATGCAACTTTTCCCAAAGAACTCTTACCTTTTCTAAGTGCAAACCAAGGTCGCAGCCTGTGTGTGTTCAAAGCAAAAAAATAAGCTGGATTCATACAAAATCCATTTGTTTATACCACATTCTCCATTAGGAGAGATGCCGCAGATGGTAACTTCTCCAGGAGTAGCACATGGGTTTTGAACTAAGCCCCAAATGTCAACATTAAAATGCATCAGGATCTACACTGATAGCTAACTATCATCAGAACTTCACAAGATTGTATCCACGGAGACAGCACTACATGCTCATCTAATCGCTGTATATACCAGCAGATAATAAAAACACTCGGTCAGCTCAGCTAAGACATAACTGAGGTGGTACGAACAATGGAGTGGGAAGCATTCAGAAAAGAGTTTGCAACCACTTCAACTGCTTGTTTTTGCCCTCTCCAAAGCATGAAGAGTAACAAAAGGCTGAGGAACATTTCTCTTCCTGTACCGGGATTATAATTTGTTGTCAAGAAGCACATACCTGGTAGCCTGATCAAACAAAAATCATCTTATCTTGGTCTGCCATCCACAGATCAAGCAAAAGCCAAAAAATTAACCTCCAAAGGGGGTATTCCCGTTTTGGCCAAGTAGGCAGGGAAGCGTGTGAGAGAGGATATTTCAGGAAGTCATCACAGTCTCTCTAACAATAACCTCTCATCCACTAACAATACATGCAGCTAACTAAAGAAGCGTCAATATTGTTATCCAAAAAGAAAAAAGAACTTATAACCGAAATGACACAAGCTGATTGTTCCAAATTGTGAAACCATCATCTGCAACAGTAAGTTTACCCGGTAACATTAAGGAATAGAGCTCCTCACAATTATACAAAGGCTAAAAGCCTAAAAGGTCATACCATTTTGCAATTGCTATTACTAAATGATGCAAAATTTTGATGTGAAAGGGCAGGCAATTGTGCCCCATAAATGATAATTCTGAACTTACATATAAGTACTAATATCGTATCATCCCACATAAGAAAGATCCACCCTTTCCTCCAAAACTCGTATCATCTTTTTCTAATACTTATGCCTCTGATCAATGTAAAACCATCTGATATCATCAACCAAGCATCAAACTGAAGAAATTCCAGCTCAACTGGTGCAAAGACTTCCATATGTTACCAGGGAAATGCAATACTCTCATTAATCCCCTCAAGAGAACACATATATTATACTCTCTATAGAGCTGATCAGAAATTAAAACTACATTCAACGTATGAAAAACAAACAAAAAAGCCTGCAAATTTCACAAATGTTAACATATGAACAAATGATCTTCAAAGATGTAAAGAACAATCCCTATAAAATTCAAATGAAAGACAAATTTTTTGAAGTAATCTTTGACTACCTTCACCATTCATGTACAAAACAAAATCTAAATGAACCAGTCACCACTGCCAGCTACTACCGCATCTTTGCACTCCTGCTTTTGATACAGACCATACGCCGCCCCCCCCCTCCCCCACCACCATGTACATGCCAATATTACATTTTTGACCCTATAACCTTTATAACAAAATAGTTGTAACTCCCAAAAAGAACAAAATTCTCCAAAATGATACCTTTTGACTCCCCTTTTTGTCAATTTTCCTCAAATACCCTTCCATCTCGGGCTCGGCACCGGCAGCGAAGGAGACAACGGCAGCTGCGGAAAACCTAGACCTGTCGGCGAAAATAGCAAGCTCGGGGACAGTAAAGCGTAGGGCGACCTCGGCGACGGGATACATCCAAAAGCCAGCGGCGAAGTCGGTGGAAGCACCGGGAACTGAGGAAAACCCTGCGGCGGCGGAGGAATGTTCTGCTGCTGCTGATGCAGCGCCGGTGGCGGCGGCGGCATCTGCGGCGGCGGAAGGTTGTTCCACTTGGGAGAAGCAGCCGAGGAGACCGAGCTCTGGAGAAACCGCATGTAAGCGGAGATCGGAGACTCCGCCGCCGCATGCACAGCCGGGAACGGAGGAAGAGGAGACAAAGGCTGCCGTTGACCGATGAGGAACCCCGCCGCTGACGCTGAACCTCCTCCTCCGGTGGGATTACCACAGGTCATCGGGTTATTAATCTGAGGCAAGGGAGGAGGGCGGTTGCTAATCTGGGCGAGGGGAGGAGGGCGGATCCGCTGCAGCCGTGAGCTGGGGGGCTTCGGTGGCTGTATAGGAGGAGGAGTCGAAAACCGCTCGTGAGCTGGAGAGCCCGTGAGACGCTGAACGACGTCACGGAAGTCATTCTTGTTAATATTATACACGGGCGGCTGATGCTGCTGCTGTTGCTGGGATTGTTGTGATTGAGCAGCAGGCGGCGGCGGCACTTGTGGTGGTGGCGGTGCTGAAATTTCCTGATTATTCTGATCAAACACGGGAGGCCGACGAATGGGTTTGGAGATTTTATGTGAGATTTTGTTGAGATGTTTCAGATAAACATCTCGGTTATTTGTATTGTTGCTGTTGTTGTTGTTGCTGCTGCTACTAATGGTGGTGGTGAGACTACTGGAAGTTGTAGTAGTAGCAGCACTACTGGCGGTGGTAATCGAAGAGTCACCGCCACCAGCCGCGCCACTAGAGGAGGAATGACAACTTTTTTCCATAAAAAAAAACACAGTCACACACTAGAACAGATATGGAGAGCCTTGGACAGCAGCAACTCTCTAGTCTCCGTAACTGTAGACTCATAGACCAGAGGGAGAGGAGAGGGGCCGTCTTTCTCTCTCTCTCTAGAAATGTTGTTGTGGGCTATGAGAGGGCCATATTATTTATATTATATATATGTATGTATGTAGTAATGTTGATGGAAATGTATGATTGTATGTGTATCCTCTCTTCCTTATCTTGCAGCATTGTGGGGTCCTTGACAATATCTCGTAGCAGGGACTTGAGACAAGAAAAACGTTAAATAATTTAATTACCAATTATAAGAAGGAAAATGCTGCCAAATACTACAAAAGGACTCAACCATTTTCGTTTTGTTCTATCTGAGATATATATATATATATATATGCGCAAATTATCCTGATAATCACAAAATTTTTTGAATAATAGAGAGTTTTGAGTTTGTTTGGATAAGAATTTATTTGGATGATTTATTTGATCCAGTTACTGTAGCACTTTTTGTGATGTGATATATATGAGATAAAGAGGTGATTGAGAATTGTGTGTATGATGCAAACAAAACAAAATCTGAAATTTTTATTCCAAATTCTTGTTGTCAAAACAAACTCCAATGGCCACTCCACTTTTAAAAGAATTTACTCACTCAACTATAAAAAATGTAAATTTTGAACCATTCAATCTATTTTCTTCGTTATGTTTGTCCAATTTGGTTATGTCTAATGACTTATGCGACTTCTAGATTTGTTAGATTTAACAGCAAAAACAGACGAAATGCCCAAAAATTTACATTTATAATAGTTTTGTAGGTAAATACATACTTTTGAAAATTAAGTAGTCAAAACTCTTCTATCATCCAAAAAGTTTAGTGACTTTCCAAATAATTCGCTCTAAAAAAAAGGTAAACGGACAAAGTATCGCGCACATTTTAACATAATCACATTAACTTTAGTGTGTTTGGATACATGCTAGCATATTGAGAAAAAAAAAAAACAATTCAGGGCACTCTCTTTTTCACTATTTTTTTGATATTTTAATCATTTTTTTATTTCACATATATATAATCACAAAAAACAGTTATAATACAAATAAAAAATATTATTTACAATCTATATTTTGTTATTTGTAATTCAATCATTTGTTTTATCATATAGTCTAATAAATAAAAATATTATGATTAAAATGATACTGAGAGTATGAATAACAAAGAGTGGAACGCAAATAACAGGTACCTAAAAATATTCTTCAACCAAATAACAGGTACCTAACAGGTACCTTTTCTAGGAGTTTGGAGCCTCTATAATTTCATACTATATCAATTAGCAACTCAAATACGGGTTCTCTTAAAAATTGACAAAAATACAAAACTTTTCGTTATGGGGTACTTAGGGGGTCTTTACTTTCTAGCAGCAGGGTCCCTGTGAAGGTTCTATCCCACATCGACTATGGGGGGTTTGGAGGGTTAGTTTATAAGTCCCCTGGACGTCTTCAAAAGTTACCGGCTTTTGAAGATTGTTCGGGACGGTAACTTTTGAAGATTGTTCGGAAATTTCGATTTATATGCTAAAAGTCTGAGTTCTCTCAGAAATTGAAAAAAAAAAATTAGCAACTCAAATCAGGTTGTAATTGATATAGCTTAAATAAATACATTACATCTAAATTTATTTTGTAATACATGTTGTTTGAGCAAGGACATTTAAATTTATTTTCGGGAAAAAATTTCAAAAATAAGTTTGAAATTTAGATTTAATGACACAAATTAGGCAACCTTAGACCCAACACCACGGTTTGGGCCATTAATGGCTTATGCACCTGCATCTAAATCCCGCTTATGTAAGGATTGAAGTTTAGAATTCCCAAATAAGCACGTTTTATGCGTAAAAACGGACATATGCCCGTATAAGTTGTAAAGGTTCTTTGTGAGATAGCAAATAGAACCATCAGCGATAAGCTAATGGCCACCATCAAGCCTTTAGGGTATTACGATCTTCCTAACAATCAGAGTTCGAGTTTCGCTGTTAACGTGTTCGGGGGATGGGGCCTCCTCATCCGGATCGGAGCGGGATTAGTCAGACCCCGTAAAAATTGACTCGGACATCCACTTCGTCAGAAAAAAAAAAAGAAAAAAAGATAGCAAATAGAACTCTCACGAGACGCCAACTTTGGTTGGTATGCATCATTTTCTAATGAGTTTAGCTTTCAACCTTGTCTTATTTTCTTTTTTCACGCACCTTCCCTTTCAACTAGTACATAATTTGTTGTTGGAAACTTATTGGTCTTGTCAAGCAAATTAGCTATATATCGCATTAGAAAAAGGTTGGATTTGATGATAAGACGAGATATCACTATTAATCGGTGATAATTCGCGCGTACTAATTCATATTCAATATGTGCAGGCAAGAAACCGACAAGCAATCCAAGATTTGAGAATACTAGTAAAAACTGCCAACTCTATACCAGCACATTATTGATAACCAAAAGCAGCCCGATAACTGGAATGGTATGAGCATCCATTGAACATCTCAAACGATCGAGATGGATACATGGCAAGAATAAGGAAAGATGAAAAGGTCCAAATTGCAGTAGTGTAGTGTTGGGTGCTTAAGCTTTATCTTTTGGTGGCTTAAAAGAAGAGAACGGACAATAATTTGTGATGTCTGACCCCTTAGAAGGAAGAAAAAGAAAAGACACGCTTGGGATCTCTCTTTCTCGAGTTTTCTTTGTAGCATCCTTTTTTTGTTGTTGTGGGCTGGAGAAATGAGATGCATTGCACCAGGTTTGCTGATGATGATGATGTCTATGCCTGCGAAAGCCGTCCTGAAACGGTATTTTTCCATATTTTGCAAATCGCAGCTGACATTTTTCATTTGTTTTTAGTACATGCAAGGTCGGGAACTGTGAAGAAGGGAAAAGACAAGAGGAGGAGAAAAAAGAAGGTTGGGGGGGGGGGGGGGGGGGTTGGGGATACAGAGAGATGAGTTATGAGAATGAATCTTCTTGTCGGTCTGATTAAACCTTTCCCTAATAGCATGATTAGAACTATGAAATCAAACGATTTATCATTATATGGCTAAGTGATAAAACGAATTGCCCACCTCACTCGCATGTTTTCCGTCGTATTTTTCACGAAAAATGTGTCTAATGCATCTCATGTGCTATTAACGTGGTGATCCTCAGCTCCTTTGAACTCAAATTTATTGAGATCCTTACTTAATAATTTTATTGAGATCCTTACTAAAAGTTGAGATACCGCATATTTTTGTTACATGGTATGTATCTAATACATCCTCATGAGTGTTGTAGCAAAACTTCCTCTTTTTGGATTTTAAATAATAATAATATTTTTTTGAATTAATTTCATATATAATAACAGCTAACGGCGTATATATATATATATATATGTCACTTATTTCAACTTTACTTATATATATGTATGGCGTGTACTAAAGGTGCTAATTGATCCTTATTTTTTTTAAATATGTTTTACAACCACCTTTTTTTTTCTTACATAACATACTTATACCTCAATTTTTTATTAAAAAAAAGTGTTTCAACTAAATTTCTCTATAAAAAAAACCCAAAAAAAAATCAGTCACTTCCTTTGAGTCGAGCATTTGAAGAGCTGAGTTGAGACGGGATGACTTGGTCATGTATTTATTTAATGATTAACTTTTGAATTGATTTTTTTTTTTCACACTAACAATCATGCATATGCGTAATATGTGCATGATTTGAATTTATGTTACGCGACAATAATCTAAACTTGCTATTATTAAAAAAAAAAAAATTATACGCTCACAATGTATAAAACAACACACTCTTACTTAATCTGAATTTCATCTAATCTAATATATGTTCAATTGGGGGTTCATGAGCTTGGTGCCGTTGTAAGTAGGGTCCAAATCAATAATATTATTGTAAAGCAAGTGATCGTGCGGAATACGTTTGATGCTTAGGTTCTCAACATGATTTGCACTGTACTGATGTGTGTATTAGGAGGAAGACCAGCGCATTACTCCTAAAGCAAGCGATCGTGTTTATTCAGCAGTTGGACTATAGTCTCACAGGTGAGCAACGAGGGACGAAAAAGATGCTTGCTTGCTTATAGGGCAAAGAATATAATAATCATGCCGATTCCAAATTAACCAAGAAATTATTGGTCGGCTCGACTTTTTTCAATCTTCTTTCGTTACTTTACCTATGAAGTAGCCGTTTTATCATGTTCTGATGGTAAATTTACGTTGTGTGCTTTACCCCTTTCCAACGACCTGCTGGTCATCAAGTGAGTTTCTTGATACTTGATACTACTACCACTACCGGAATACCTGTGACGGTGCCATTTTTTCTTTGTTTGTTCCATTCCAATGACGGTCGTTGCTATATGCGAAGACTGGTCAAACAATAGCTTGACCTGATATGATAACCAACAAATTTAGATAAAGATTTAACTAATGTAATCATTATCTATAAGTTTTTTTTTTCGGAGACGATAAATTTATTCTATCCTATACTAAAGGGGAGGGGATCGACCTAAGAAGGTCAAGAGTAATCCGAAGGGGACTGAATCACCATCGGATCAGACGGATGCACAGCACACCCGTCTGAATTTTTTAGAAACAAATCACTTAGATGTGACATTTTAAGGCTGGTGGTTCCATTATCTATTAGTCCATTAACACAGTTTCGATGCTTCAGCTTTCATACGTAAGAAGCTTTTTCGTGTATATTACATTGAGAAATCTACAAATTTAATCCATGGTCTCACATAGTTCAAGTTTTATTGCCCCCTTTAATAATTATGGTTGTGTGTTGAGGGCGGGGGGGGGGGGGGGGGTCATTGTCTTCTTTCATCTCGATTGGTGCTTATCCCTTGAAAGATGGGAGAACGAAAGGGAAATTGCAGCAAACAATGAAGGTATGGTTCCTGAGTAAAACTGCAAAATAACATGCAGCTCTTTTGAGAAGTGTAAGCAACCTTTCAAAAGCAAAAGAAAGAAAGAAAGAAAAAGAGAATTGCTTTGTGCATCGCTATCACCTTCCAAAAGAAACTGAATTTTAAAATGAGAACCGAATAAAGTACATGTACAAGATATAACGCTTGGCTACATTATGAATCTTTGAAATTCAAACCAATATATGTTGGTTCAATTGGTAATGACGGATCACGTTCTCATAAAAGATCTTATGTTTGAATTTTGCTGTCAATGTATATGCTTTAACTTGCAGTGACGATCGGAGTTGAATCCATCAAAAATTTTTTCTTAAAAAAGGAATTCCATTGTCCTTGAGATAGATGCTGATTATACAATAGAACGTAATTGTTTTTGTAAGTTACTTTGCTTTGCTTAGGATCTGGAGGGTTAGAAATTGCCACGACAAACAAGAACAGACGGAGGAAACAGTTCTATCATGAACTATTAATTTCAATGACGTTGTAGAATTAGTATGATTTAATTGCACGCACTCTAATCATCCATGTGATTTGCTGCTAATTTGACCATTGACTTTTTGCTTATCAGTTGTCGATTTGATGAATGTTAACAAAAATATATATGTGAATGTGCCAGACCGCCGATGCCGACATTGAAAAATTATTTAGCCAGTCATGGGTCAGATGAACTTCCAAAACACATATACTTTCATGTTACTTTTTTTCCTATAAGTTGCTATCCATGTCTTTGGGGCATCCCATGAGACGTGATATTATGACTTGTTCAACGGATGTTTGGATTCCGATTTTTTGTAAAAAAAATTAAAAAATTTTACGTTTCCCGTAAACATATTTTTCAATCACCTTCTTGTTACATCATATATTTCAAATCGTTATAATATATTTTTCTATAGAAACTCTTAAAAATAAAATTACAGTTTTATGGGCTAAATTGAAATATGACTTTTTGGAAGTTGGGTTGACAAATGACAAAGTTGAATATCTTGAAGAGCTTTGTTGGATCAAAAAATTGTGCTCAATTCTCTAACAATACGCCCTTTTACCCGAGTATAATAATCTGATTGAGACATACTAGCTCTAGCAAATGGTAACTTGAGACGGAAACCATGAATGAAACTCAAACGATGAGATGAGATGGTTTGAAAATCTCAATCATTGATTTAACTTTTCCGATTGTCTGCTTAACGGCTTGAGAATTTTCACACTCATATGATACAAGTCTTGGATAGTTCAACATCTTCGGCTTGGGCCGACATAGGTTTTGATTGCCCATATTGATGACCTTTGTGTAGAATCTCTTGCAAAGTTACAAGCGTCTAATACAAGAGGATTTAGGCAAATTTTGCTGGAGGTCCACGAGCTATACGAGTAGCTAATGCTAGGCTCTTAGCCCTTCTGTTTGTTCATTTTATGTCATGCAATGGTATTGGCATGCCACCTGATTTTCATATTACTTTGGTTTCTTCAATTACATAAAAATTGGGGTGGTTTAATAATAATCATGAAATAAATCGCACTTTTTTTTTTTTCTAAAATTTTGACATGGTTCTGTGTTAAATGTTCAAGACATAAATGCAACTATGAGAATTGGGAATCCTTCCAACTTCCAATTCCAAACACAACATTGTTAGCCAAGAGATATACTGCTTTTAACTGTTAGTAACTTCTCCATTGGATGCTGCATAATGAACGTTCTTTTCTAGACTCCTCTATCCTTATGCCCCCATTTTCCCCTTCCACTTAAAAAAGAAAGAAAAAAAAAGAGTGAAGAGGGAGAAGTTCTCCTTGTTTATAATCATAAATCAGGCTTAGATGTATATAGAGATCAGGCTTAGATGTATATAGAGTTTCGATGCTCAGCGGATTTTTTTTTTTTTTTTTTTGTGATAACAAAACATATTTCATTGACAAATTGCTGGAAATCGTTCAGAACGATTCATATACATCGTTGTCCTAATGGCGGATAAAATATGCACTAAAATTGTAGATCTGCAAATTAACAGATACAAAAGAATTGAAAAATTAGAACAGATCTAAAAAGTATCATCAATTTTAAAATCATCTCTTCATAGAATAAATCGCTGTAGTCCACTCTGTGCATGTTGCAATCGTCAGATCTGCTAATCAACAGTTGTAAGCTCCAATAAAGATGATGAGACCTGCCGACAAAGACTCTGAAATAAATTTAGATATGACAACCAGATTTGAAATAAATTTAAATTAACCAATAAAATAAAGAAAAATAACACAAAATCTCACTAGGAACTCCTAGAAAGAACAAAAATTCTCACTAGGAACTCTAAGATAAACAAAGGTCTCCCACTAAAAAAATTTAGGAGAGACTTTTTTTAGGAAAATATCAAAAACAAAACCTATGGGAGGGACTTCATGCCTCTCTCTCGAAGAGGAAGGATTTAGAGAAAAAGAGCAGTAGAAAGAAGTTAGAAAAGAGTAGCAATAGAGAGAAGTTGGAGATTTGATGATGCTTAGATGCTTTGCTACTTACAATTTTTTTGTATCATAAATTATAACTTTTTAATTATTTTAAACATAAAGCATTATTAACGATAGAGGATTGATTCCCAAAAGGCACCGTGAAATTTCTCCAACTCATTGGGTGAAATTCAAATGGCATGAATATTATTTTTGGCAGGGGAGTCGGGACCAAAGGCAATATTGGCAGCATTAAATTAGTTAAGCCTAGGATATTGATCTAATATACCGAATATTAATAAGGAGAATGAATGATAACAAATAAATTTATCAAAACCATATGAAAGTTAACTTTAAAAATTAAAGCTAGTTTCATTTTTTTTAATTTTGATTTTAGGGTGGGGAATCTGGGATTAATGAATTTGGCAAACACAAAGATGCAGCTGCAAACGAATCAAGTTCGGACCCGCTATTAGTATCACCAACAAATGCCCAGATGGAGAAAGCCCATCCATCTTGTGTTGTATCCTCTAAAGGGCAAGGGTGAAGGGCCAATTCGTCAAGTCCAAGTCTAGAAAAGATCAATGTAATAATTGAATCAAATTTCAGTTTAGGTTGACTACGTAGAATCAGTTAGGGATGGGCACGGGTCGAATACTCGTCCCTAATAAGATATGACTGATTTGACCTTAAAATATCGGATCAGTCATTTTATGACCCTAACTCGCTCTTAATATTTTCGAGTACCCGCTAATCAATCAGTAGTGTATAATCAGTAGTGGATCTTGATCTTCAACAAATGTTCTCAATAATCCCCAACAATGACAAGAAGGGTCCATCCCTCAGAGGTCAACCAACAAAACAATAGTCTTCTTCACTAAATCAACATAACAAATGTTGTCACTGCTTGGAAATATGTGTTTGGATAGTAAAAAATTACACTTTATTTACACCTTATTTACACACACACTGATTTGCTTGTGTCATCAATATATTTTTCAATCACCTTTTTATTTCACATGCATCGTATCAAAAAAGTGCTGCAGTACTTTTTTTACAAAATTATCTCAAATAATTTACAATCCAAACACTCTTTTCCATCTTTGGTAACGAGCTACTTCTTCGCACCTATTAAAAGTGTCATACTTTTTATTTTATGATGTTGAAAATGTTTGTCATATTATTAAAGTAAAATTTATTTTTGATTTTTTTAAAAAATATTATCCCTATCTTTACCTTTGCTTCACATTAGATTCAATTTTGAATTTCGAAGTTCAGAGGACAAAATTGAAATTAAAAGTACTAACATCACATCAATTTGGTCCTCCATATTTTAAAATTTTTTTTTTTAATTTCTCACATTTAAAATCAGTCAAAATGGTCCCTCGTATTAAAAAAAAAAAAAAAGGTCAAAAACCGGATGCCTGCATTACGTGCCCATCTCTGTGAGCATACGGAACATTTGAAATTATGAACAAGCGTGCGTTTCTGACTTGTTGGTTGGTACCTGGTGGCGCACATATCCAACTCAAAATTGCTTCTCTCTAATTCTCTCTCTCATTTTCTTTACCTTTTTCTTAGATCACGTACATCATAAATTAAATAGAACACCTTTCTTCATATTTTTCAGGGGATTGTCCTGCTAGCTAATAATTGATGACGTTATTCTATAGTACTTACATGCATAATTTTTCCGAATAATTAGTCATTATAAAAAGATTCCCCAAACAACCATTATAGCGAATTGCTGCTGCACTGCCCACACAACCATAGATTGCCTCCTAATCACTTTTTTTACACAATCAACGAGGAGATAGATGAACAAAACTATTAAAATGGGAGAAAGCAAGAGGAATATACGAGAGTTGCTGCCGACATTAGTGTCCATGAGCAGTCAGACAACACATAGCCGAAAGAGGAGCAATTACCCATATATATAACCAAGTACCATAAACGTTGTAAATCGAGCACGAACTTGAATTCGACGAGCTTCAAATTTAAAATCAAACTTGAGTTCGGATTTTATATCAAGAATTCGCTCACTTTGAAATTGAATTTGAGCTCAATGAAATTAAATTAAAATCTGATTCGATTAAGTCAAAACTCGACGGCTGACTGATTTACTGCTCTGGCCTGAGCTTCTGTCAAGGGCTATGGGGACTGCATTTGCCATTTAGGGTAGAAACAGTAACAGAGAAATAAGAAACAAGTAGCACGTGTACAAAAGGAGAAAGCATCGAAAGGTCAACTGCAACATGCGCTTCAGTCAAGCAGACTGTAAAACTTACTCGCGTTCACGGGAGGAGTAGTAGTTTGGGAGTAGTAGCCTAGTAGGTTGGACCATGGAGCTTTCAAATGCATGTGGCCCCCTTTTGTCTATATGTTAATAAAAATATTTTACCACACCCTATCAAACAGAAGAAAAAACGCACGGAAGCAAGGAAAAGGAAAAGAAAAGAAAAATACACCCAGTCGTCATGGAAGCCAAATTCCGGTCAGATACCGCAGGAAAGCCCATAAGATGCAGAGGTTCATCTAAAACTATCCGTTGAACTGTTCTGATTTCATTATTTTATCACGGTTCTTATATGTTAATTATGGCTAATTAGATCAGTTGTTGCACGATACATGATCCAACAGCTGCGGTATGCAGAGGAGCTGGAGAGCCCCTAGTGATAGAAGAGATTCAAGTGGCCCCTCCCAAGTCTGGGGAGGTTCGAGTCAAGATTATTTGCACGTCCCTTTGTCACGGTGATATTAGCTTCTGGCGATCAGAGTCCGTAAGTCCCACCAAAGCATGCTTATCTGAATACCATTTTTTAGTCTGAATGAATTTCTTTCTGAGGCATTATTTTCATATGATTTCTTAGGGGCCATTCTCATTTTTCCCAGGAATTTTTGGTCACGAAGCAGCCGGGTAATTATGCATTTCTTTCCCATCTCTGGAACTTGTTGCTTGCCACTAGCATATCTTCTTGACTGTGAAATCGAATTTTCTTGTGCTCTTGGTCATAGGACTGTTGAGAGTGTGGGGGAAAATGTGGTGGAAGTAAAAGCAGGGGATTTAGTAGTACCAGTAGTGCAGAGGAACTGTGGAGAATGCAGGGATTGCAAATTTAAGGGCAATGCTTGCACCAAATTCCCAGCTGCGTCACTCAATGCGATGCCAAGGGATGGAAGTAGCAGGTTTTTGGACAAGGATGGACAGCCTTTGCATCACTTCCTTTTTGCTTCTAGCTTTGCTGAATATACTGTGGTGGATGTGACGCATCTTGTGAAAATCAGCCCTGAGGTTCCGGTAGACAAAGCCTGCTTGCTCAGCTGTGGCGTGACCACGGGTTAGTCACATGATCATCGACTATTAGAATCAAACTTATCTCAATTCTGCTACTATAATTAGGCAATGTTTTGGTTGGCAGAATTTTCCATTTCTTTTGGCTTCCTCGTACGATCCGAGCTTTTCACGATGGAGAAGTCTCAAGAATTCCAAGAAATCAACATGCTTTAGTTTTAGTTATGTATGAACCTATATATAGGTCACCATTAATTCTTGCACAATCTCCGGGGAATTTGTTCCCAAAGGGAGAAGTTGAATGTAAGGTTTGAGCAATTTATCGATGGTCGACCTAATGCAGGAGTTGGTGCTACAATGAAGGCTGCACAGATTGAGGAGGGCTCTACGGTAGCAATTTTTGGACTTGGAACAGTGGGACTTGCGGTAGCATTAGTCTTGGCCTTCAACTCTTTAATCTTTTGTTCATGTATTTCTATTCTAAGATCTCACTTAATTAGTCTGAAGTTGATAAGAACTGTTTGGTCCCTTTGTTTTCTAGATCATTTATAGTCTGAAGTTGATAAGAGTTGTTTGGTCCAAAGTGTTCTTGGCCCCCCCAAACCATTCCACCCCTCCTCTTCTGTCGTTGCATTTTATTACTACCTTTTTCATTCCCCACTTGGTATCCATCTCAGTAATCTGAAGATGACAACAACATTAAATTGTAACAGGTTGCAGAGGGAGCACGGATACGTGGAGCTTCAAAAATTATTGGAATTGATAAGAATCTTGAAAAATTTGAAATTGGTTGGTTTGGTTTCTGATCCTGACATTCAATTTTTTTAATTCCTCTTTTTTGGTGTTCAATTCATTTGGCTCTGTACTGGTGTGAATTTGACAGCTAAGAAGTTTGGAGTTACAGATTTTGTTAATCCTACTTCTTGCGGGAAAGATTCAGTGAGCCAGGTATAAAGCATCCATTTTTAGCAGTACATGTGAAGGGTTTATCATCGGTAAGCAATATGATGATTGATTTCTTGAAAACAATGGAGCAGGTAATACGAGAGATGACAGATGGTGGTGCTGATTATTGCTTCGAGTGCGTTGGATCAACTTCCCTCATCAGGGAGGCTTTTGATGGTTCTCGGCAGGTCTCTCTCTCTCTCTCTTTCCCTCCTTTTTCTTTCATGTTTTTATCCATCTCCATATATCTCATTTGATAACGCCAGCAGCCTCTTGCGCTGTTGGTAGCATCAAAACTTGCCACTTAATTGTGACTGTCACTTAGATAACATTTTTGTTGTCGTTGCAACAAAAAAAAAAAAAATCTCATTTGACAACATTTTCTATGTCATGAAATTTTCAGAACTTGTATACATTTCATGACTCCTACACCATTCGTTCCCCCTAAAACATTAGGGGGAATTCTAAGTTGGCAAAACGGATACCTTATAAGTTACTAGTTACAACCAACTCAATCAAAGACGATAGCCCATTCATCCTTTTTCCTTTTTAAAGGAAAATCTAACAAATTTATTAATGGGATTCTTGGAAATTGTCTAGCACTATTTGCTTGATAAAAGTCGGAAGGAAATTCCAAAGAAATGTGTAAGACGGATTAGATAGTGTTGATTTTTTTTTTTTAATATATATACTAATTAAGACTACTGATTATGCATGATATATCGTAATTGTTTTACCATCATCTACCATTTTAATTTGCTAAACAAAAATTCCTGAAAGTTGTAATTGGGATGCAATGTATTGTGATTCAAGTGAGGAATGCAATGTGATGTTGATTTTGAGCATTGTCAATGGTTCAGGGATGTGGAAAGACTGTGATATTGGGTGCGGACCTTCATGGCAGCCCGCTAAGCATCCACCCTCTTGAGATCCTTGCGGGGAAAAGTATCATGGGAGCTACTCTTGGAGGCATCAAACCCAAACAAGATATTCCACACCTGGCTCAAAAGTATCTAAAAAAAGTAAGTTAATTTTAATTACGTAAATATCCCAAAAAGAAAATGTTGAAAAGTAATGTGGAGACAACCACCCCAAAAAAAAAAAAACAGTTTTTTGGGATCCCATCAGCCAAAAGAAAAAAAAGGGCTTTATTTTTATTAACCATTTAAAACTGATACCAGCACCAACGGAGGTACAAAATTTTACATGCTCATTTGTTTCGACCATTTCTAAAGTTATTTGAACGAGTTAGCGTTGATAAAAGAAATGGAGAATATGAACAACTTTTTCCCGCGTATGGTGAATGAAAAGCATTGAAGCAAAGAAAACAGGGCGAGAGTTAAGTATGTTCAAAGCAAAATGACAAGATGCAGTACTCTTTCTTCTGTTTGATAATTTGGCAGGAGCTACGTTTGGATGGTTTCATAACACATGAAGTCAGCTTTGAGGAGATCAATAAGGCATTTGATTTGCTTCTCCAAGGGAAGAGCCTTCGTTGCATTATATGGATGAATAGATAGAACCCATCCTACTGCAGTGTCGGCAAAAAGACACTTGAGAATTTGCCAATAAACATGATGGTATTGACGGTTGATATCTAAAAAAATTATGTGATCATAAACTGTACGTTCTCAATTTTGGCTTTCCGGGTTTCACTTTTATTTGATAATCCAACCCAAAAGGGGGGAGAAAATTTTATGGGTTCTGTTCATAGTTTATTTCGAAATTGAGGTGAATGCTGGCATTCAAAGAAATTGTCAGAACTATCGTAACCAGCTGAAAATCATCGATGCTTAACTACATGTGAAGCTGATTATGTCTCACCTCTTGTTGCCTGCCTGCAAAGTGGGGGGGGGGGGGGGGGGGGGGGGGGGGGGGGGGGGGGGGGGGGGGGGGCTGGTTTGGTTGAAGGCCGGATCTCAATGCTTTGGACCGTGATAGATTTCAACCATTTGGCTCCAAATTATAGTAATGTGATGCATCTGCAATCTCACCACCTCAGTGGCCACTAACAATCTAAAAGAATCATCATTTCCCTCCACCCCCCAAAATTAGCATTGATTCGGTTAGCACAAACCCAACTTCAAGGATATAAATACGATCTCCTTAACAACTCTAACAAGATCTATGTTAGTCTATTTTTGATATTAGATCTCTGTGTTTTTTTTTTTTTTTCCCAAATTGATTGTAGAATCTGATATTTCTTAGATCTAACTTGTCAGATTTTACCTTAACGCTTGGTTTTGAATTAGTTGATTGGTAGATCTGCAAGGAATCGTGTAGTACAGTTGGGAAGGATGTACAAATAATCTTGGAGTTACAAGTATTTTATCTTTAGATTTTTTGGAGTTTCCGTATAATATTATATTAAATTTCTAGATTCGTAGTATTAAGTATTTATTCTTCAGATTTGTTTGCATTTATGTATGATTGATATAATTTCTATCATTAATGTAGATTTTAATGAAATAATTTTTTTTTATAAAAAACCAAATTTAAAAAATGCAAAATCTGATACTCATAATTGCTATTCGTGATTAGTAGTGAATATCTTCCAGGTCAATACCGAAGTATAAACAAAAAAGGCAAAAGGCCGACCGAGGCTGCAATCTCGAGTTAGAGCTCGAGTCAACGTGGAGTTCAAACTCAGCGTTCATATATACGAGTCGAACTCGAGCAATCATTTGTTAGATTGGATTGCTCGACAAGCCGCTGGAAAAGTTTGAATTGATATGAAATTATAAAAATACCCATACATCAATTAAAATTGAGCTAACTTCGAGCTTCTCGTGAGTTAGAATGTCGAGCGAAATTCGCGTTGACGTCTCGAGCTGCTCGCGAGCCAAAAACAAGTCGAGTTTGAACTTTTTTTTTCTAAGTCGAATCGAGCTCGAATTTCATTTTTTTGGCTCGACAAACTCGAGTTCGGATATTAACAAGTTCACGTCAACTTGATAAGTTCAAAACTCGACTAAACTTGACTAACAACGAGGCCCATGTCAACAGGCATTAACCTAGGTAATAGTCCTGACTAGACCTTATCGCTCAATATTGGATTCAGGTGAAAACCCAAAGAAGTCCAACTCCAACCGGCCCAGGATTTAGTGAAACGTGGCTTGCAGTGAGTGGCCTCACCGGCTAACAACTACTAGGCTCGACCAGTCTAAGCTTCACTGCTGAATTTCCAGTAGAGCCTTGTGGATTTACTAACTTGTAGTAAAAACCTAAGGCAGCTCGATCGTCTCCATTCATCCAAACCAAACCGGCCCTTTTGTTAGCTGACTCAGAATTCAATGGCCGACGTTGGAACTGCCAAGCCCCCGTCCTTATCCGAGGTCTGCGCTTTTTTTTGATTGTTGTATGCTGCTTTTCTTTCGGGGTTCTTGAAATTTCAAATGTTGTGATGTTATTGTTGAATTCTTGATAGTTGTTGAAATGGGTATTTCTGGGAAATTGAGGATCTAAATTTTGTTTAGGTTTTTTATACATCTTGTTTTTATTGGGATAGGGAGTTGTTCTTGTGAAATTGCTAGTGTTTGCTGGAATTTGGGATTAGGATGGTGAGAATCCTCCTGATTGAAGTGTGTCCATTGCTTTAACTAAAAATCCGCTCTTGAATATGTGGAGATTGTAGGGAGAGGAGTGTTGAAAGGAGGAATGGTATTTGTATTAGGACAATTGTAGGTTTGTATTTGGATTAAAGAACTTGGATCTGAGAAAATGTGATGGAGGCCTAGTTTTGGAGTATAAGGACAGAAGATAAAAAGGGGAAAGAAATTGTGTTATGGGAGAACACAAAAAAGACAAAAGAGGGGAACAATTTGTTAGTATGTCTTGATGTTTGTTTGGTGGAAGACGTCAAATTTTAAGAATTTTAACGAAAAAGTCTTGCTTTCTCTGAGGATGGAAGAAACAAAATGAACTGCTGGAAAGTTTTTTTTTTTGAAGGTGTTTCCAATTATTTTTCTTTTCTCCCCATCTGAAAATTCTAAAGGAGTGAAAGTTTCATTTTTCTCTGCAAATCTTTCATTTCTTTCAGTTTCCTTCTGTCTAAATGAAGCGTGATTGTGTTGAAATCACGTTCTTTCTGAGACCACATGATTGTATTGAGGACAAGGGATCCAGTGTTTTCAAAGTAACAATCTTGTTGTCACTGGTTTAAACTTGATGCATGCTTAAGGTCATTGTTTGTATCCTTTAGATGCAATCCAAGATTGCTTGAGCAAACCCATAGTATCATAAATCATCCAAACAAGTGATGATTGAATGATACATTTGACATATCACCTGTACGATTGAATCTTTAAAATTCAAGTTGGAACATGTTTTTCCCTGCGATATTGCGGACTAACTGCATATGAGAAGTTCTGTAAGCAGTTTATCTGATAAGTAGGATAACAAGTTATATTTTGCACGATAACATAGTTTTTATGAAGTGTGCATTCAATCGCTCGTAGCCGTGAATCAGCCGTGTTTACTACTTGTACTATCTAGTACAAAGGAGCTTGTAATGCAATGTAACAAGCTTAGGGCATATTCCCTGAGCTGAAGATGTACTGTTTAATGGACAGTTTGCTTCCAGAATTGGTTTACAAAGATTTGGTCTTTTCGTGCTTTTCTGTTGGCTGAGCTGATGGTTATCCTTGTACAACTCAAAACAGAGAGAAGGTCCATATACAAAATATATCCAGAGAAATATTGAGCTTATTCAGTGAGCAGTTATAGATGAAAAGTATGCTTTAATAGTTGTTACTGAAAGCAAGGGTGCTAGCTGATATGTGATTTTAGCTGGAGCGCCCAAGTATCCTGAACTTACTTGACCTGAGTTTAGATAAATCTTTGGTTCAGTAAAATTGAGTGAATGGAAGTATGGTAACAGTAAATGCTTTTTTACTAATATCTTAGGAAGGAAAGATTCATGTTTGAGTAAAAGCAGGCAGACTAAGAAAAGAACCTGTTTCACTTTTACAATAAACCTCCAAATTAGTGGTTCAGGAACAGTTGAGAAGCTGGAAAGACAAGCTTTAGTTTTGGCTTGCCTTCTTAAATGCTTGTGTCCTTAAACTTTTCCTCTCTGTGTGACATTTTCCTGGCATAATGACTTCAGAATTTTGTGATGTCTTGAGCTTTCATCTTCCACGATGCATTTGTAATTTTCTTTTTTGCAAACTTAACATGCAGCTTTATATTACGGATTAAACCTTGTCATGCCTCCTTGACTCCATTCTAGTTGGTTAGTTTTCTACAGCTTCTGCACAATTGATGCCAATTCATTTCTTGTTGTTGCCGTACTTTTGTTTTGATGACTTGTGCATGTGGATTTGGATAGGCAACACTTGCTTTCTTTTGTTTCTCTGTGATACCTGATTGTCTGATAATTCTTTTGCCTAGCAGCAATATCTATTGAAGGGAAAAGAAGAAACATTTGAAGTCATAACAAAACCTGTGGAAGAAGCTGAAGTTAAAACTTCAGAAAATATTACTGTTGCAGAAGAAGTTGTCGAGAAAGCTGAGGATACTCCTGTCGTTGAAAATAGTGAAGTCCCTCCTACTGGTGCTGATGGAAGCAGTGAAGCTTCTGATACTGCTGCTGGAGAAAGCACTGAAGCCACTCCTGCTGCTGAGGCTGGCTCTGGAGATGATACACCTGCTAGTGAAAGTGCTGAAAGTGAGGTGGCAGGTGATCAAGAATCCATTGAAGATGCTCCACATTTTACGGTTGGTTTACTTGCTAATTGATTTTGACCTTTATCCATTGCTTGTATTCCCGATGTTTGGTTTATTCATCTCTTCATTGTCCTCGTTACCAGCTTGAGACCGCACCTGCAGACTTCCGTTTCCCAACTACAAATCAAACCAGGCATTGCTTTACCCGATATATTGAATACCATAGGTGAGTTGTTCTTGTTGGCATCTGCTCTATCTTTTACTTTTTATTTCGTTAGGCTGTGCAGACTGTGCTTGAGTTAGGCTAGTGAATTAGTCCGGGCATTCCAGCATCATAACCCAGTTTATTTTCTCAGGTGCATAGCAGCAAAGGGCGAAGGTGCCTCTGAGTGTCAGAAGTTTGCCAAATATTATCGTTCACTTTGCCCAGGGGAATGGGTATGTTGCTTTGCTTTCACAACTTTCTACTCATGGACAGACGGGATACTCTAGGATGTTGGTGCTAGAATCATAAATCCATGACACTGGTGACATCGTGCTTTGTCCTGGGCCTCCTGGCCTCCTTGCAAAGAAGTAATAAAGTAAACCCAGGAAAAAATGCACGGAGATTTCTGATAAAAATGATTTTGTTGTCTACTGGTTGGACACAATATCTTGCTACTTTGCACTGCTAGATCACGACTGCAATCTAGATGTCAAGAAAGCAATTCAAGTCTGCATGAACATTGAAAGTGCATTTCCTGGTTTCTTTCTAGTATTTGGTTTTTATGTTTCTGCATTATGTTTTAACCCTGCAGATTGATAGATGGAACGAGCAAAGGGAGAATGGCACCTTTCCGGGACCTTTGTAGATGATGCCAGCCAATCGAAGATGGTTCCTGGAGTTGACTTGCGAGATGCCTGCTGTCTTTCCATACGCATAGAGAGAATCCTTTTCAATCAACCGAGATAATAAAAATTTTGGCTTCTGTATTCTATATTGGAGCTTGTTCAAGCACGAAACTTGTTGCTCCTCAACCAATGAATTTGCCGCTGAAGAATGATCATACCTTTGAGTAGACCTCTCTTTGTTCCCTTTGTCAAGCTTGACATTTGTAACAGTGATGAATCATTGGGCGGATGCCCGGTTAGAACTTCTTACTGGGCAAACGATTTTTCTACGTGTCACAGAATAAAGCTTATTAGAACTTGTGGAACTATTTGGTAGTTACCATGCTAGATTTTCTAGACCAGTGACATGAGAAAGCAGACTGGTGCATGAATCTCAGTAGATGTATACAGATTGCTTATGGAGTTATCGTCAAGTACCCTCCCATTCCAGAACGAATTTGGTTTGCTTCATTGCTTGTTTTCGTCACGCAATGATGGAACCAAAATGCAAAAATTAACATAAGTTTAGAAAGCATGGTTCTAATATCGAAACAGCTTTTTAGGTGGTTAATTACACTTATCCACCTGAACTTGGGGAGTGAGTGACACTTTGCCCCCCAATACCTAGGTAATGTACACTTTACTCCCATGTTAACATCTTGAGGGTTCTGAACGACATCATCAATTTTCACTCCAAAACTTACCCCAACTGAAATTCTTATACATGGAGCACAATTTGTAATACTATCCTAATGGTCACTTTGTTAATTGTTGCTCAATATTCTCTACAAATTTGGCTATAGAAACCAAAGAAGCAACTGTTGAATCACTATACCATTTGATAAACATCCAGAAACCCAAACGAAATGCACAAACTACAAAAGCAACTAGAGAGCAGAAGATGCATAAAGCCTTATGCAACATTTAAGACATGCAGCTTTGAAAGCTTTAACCATTCAAACAATGAATTACATTTTCATGTACCTTGTTGAAAAAATTGAGTAGCAAAAAATTTAAGTGGTCTTGAAAAGATTTACGAGTTGAATCTAATTCATTTAGTTGTTAAAATACTTTTTTGTTTTTGCATAATTATAGAAGCTCTTACACAAAAGAATGTCAAAGCATTTTGTTTTCCCCTAAACATGCAATTGTATGCATTTATTTCAATGGGAAGCAAAACTATGTGAAGCTTATCGAAGTTTTCAAGTTACCAAGTTTTGTACTTTTACAAGAACAAAATGAAAATCAAACTCCATTTTTCCTTTGGACTTAACAAAGATATCAGATAACAGTTCACATCTGTCTCCTTTTCTACTCTTTTACTACTAGTCGACTACTTGCTATCACGCACCTTATCTTCTCTGGTCCTTTTTTTTTTCCCTCATAAAATTCCCGAAGGAGGCCTTGGATAAAAGCCATCCCTTTCTTGCTACTGCCCAGTTCAAACTTAGCTCCATCCTGCAGAAAAAAATGGGACTCCATTGTTGTTTAACTAAAACCAATTTTCAAACGTTAAAACTGGCTACAATCCCCTGCTCTTCCTCCTTCTCCTCGTCCGTCTCCCTCTCTCCACTCCCCAAAATCAGAACCATCGCCACCATCTCTTTTCCAACTCCCCGCCATTTCTTGTTCGCCAGAGCTTTCTCTTCTACCGCCACCCAAACCACCATCCCTCCTGCCGTCTCAGCCCCCGCCAAGGATAGCAACAAAGGTCAGCAGTACTTCAACTCACCTATATGGTTTTGTGCATCAAATTTTGTGCTTTGTTTTGGGAAAAAAATTGAGTCTTTGTCGTGGGTTTTTTTTAATCTTTAGCGGTGAAGCCTCAATGGAAAGCAGCAATTGATTTCAAGTGGATAAGAGAGAATAAAGAGGCCGTGGCAACCAATATAAGGATTAGGAACTCCAATGCTAATCTGGAACTTGTTCTTGAGCTTTATGACAAGTTGTTGAATGTTCAAAAGGTAAGGCTTTCTATCTTTTCATCTTTATAGGGAACCTTTTTTACATAATATATATTTTTGTCATGCGTTTTCTTGTTGCAAATTTTCGCTTCATTGCAATGCTAATTTTTGGATTGGGCCAATTAACAGCATTAACTTCTTTTTCCCCTCAGTTGGATTGGTGCTGCTGTTGTTTAATATATAATTTTGATCTTTCTGTTTGGGATGTGAAAAATCACCTTTTCAATTGTTAATCTTCCTATTGACATTGATGTCATCGAATGCTATTAGTTTCTCTTTCTGATTCTTGGATTAAACAAAGTTACTACATGCTGGTTTCTTCTCAATTTTAGCTAATTTGATCACAGATAACAGGAAGTTGAAAGGCTTCGAGCAGAGAGAAATGTGGTTGCAAGCAAGATGAAAGGAAAATTAGAGCCTTCTGAGCGTCAGAAACTCATAGAAGAAGGTTTGCATCATATTCTCTCCTGGAATCTTTCAGCTGGTAATACTATGATTCAATCTGCCTTGAAATTTTTCTATAGGAAAGAACTTAAAGGAAGGGCTTGTTACTTTGGAAGAAGATTTGTTAAAGCTTACTGATGAACTTCAGAAGGAAGCACAATCTATACCAAATATGACGCATCCAGATGTTCCAGTTGGAGGTGAAGATGCCTCTACTTTGAGGAATATGGTTATACACTTCTTCGCTGAGTCCTAGAATCACTTTGTTGCTGCTTTCTCTTTTTGGCTCATTCTTTGACTTCTCAATATCTTCTGGTAGGTTGGTGAGCCTCGTAAGTTCAGTTTCCCAATAAAGGACCATGCACAACTTGGAAAAGACCTAGATCTGTTTGATTTTGATGCTGCTGCTGAGGTATTCACTCTAATCTAAGGTGTTTAATTACTCTATCATCAGTTATTTGCATATTGCACCCTGCTTCCTATCTTCCATGAAGACGAGACTTTAGGACCTCCAGAGTGTGATTTACAGGTTTCTGACCCTGAGTTGCGTGTGGTTGCAATTCAAGTAACATATAATCTTTGTTTCTTGTCAATGTGCTGAAGCTCCTTTTCCTTGCAAAGATGGCCATAGAAAAATAGTTGCTATTTATGCTTTATTCTGTCTGTTGTCTGTTTATAATCTTTGTGCACTATACTCTCCCTTTTTTTTCCAGTTGTTGCTGTAATAATGTGCTTCCCCTCTCAAATAGTCTCATATTCAAGGTTTATAGGGTGTAGAAAGAGTTGGTTGTGCACTATTTTGCATGCTTCTTCCAGTTTATATGATATTTCTGCCTTTGTGGAAGAGTGGGGGATGAGCCTAGTGGGAAAAATGCTTATTATTGGGTTCAACACAGTCAAAGAATGCAGATTTTGTTTTGTCATCTCAGATAATCCGATTCCCCTATGCACTGTAAATTTGGAACTTACAAATTAAGCATATCCTGTAGAATTATACGTGGCACAGAACATGCTGGATAATCATATCTTTGCACATACTTATAGTTTGCACGATACACCTGATTTTGGCTGCTCTTTTTTTAACCGTCAAAATTTGGCTCCTGTGCTATTATGTCTTCAATCATTCCATAGTTGCATGGCACAAATGACGTTTGAACTTGATTACTGGTGCACTACTTTTGCATTCATGTATATATTATGTGTTTCTTGCAGATCAGTGGATCAAAATTCTATTACCTAAAGAATGAAGCTGTTCTGTTAGAAATGGGCCTTGTAAACTGGGCAGTCTCAGAAGTAATGAAAAGAGGCTTTACACCTCTCACAACACCAGAGATTGTCCGGTCCTCTGTTGTGGAAAAATGTGGTTTTCAACCACGTGGAACAAACACTCAGGTGATTAGAGATGGTGCCAATACAAATGACCTCCATTGTTGAATTGTCCAAATCTGGGAAAAGGATCTGGTTATTTCCTTCAATGTTGATAGTGTTTCATAGACAGGACATGAAGTTCAGTGGATTTATTTATCATTTTTAATTTTAACAAATACTGATAGGTTTACTCAATTGAGGGAGGTGATCAATGCCTTATTGGCACCGCAGAGATTCCACTGGGAGGAATTCACATGGATTCAATACTTTTAGAGTCATCTTTACCTCTGAAGTATGTAGCTTTCTCCCATTGCTTTCGCACTGAAGCTGGTGCTGCGGGCACTGCAACTAGGTAATAAACAAATCTTTCCATTGAAGATGATATTGTTCTTGCCTCTGATTTACAGTAAAATTTCCATTGTTGTGCTCTTGAAATAAAGTGTTGTGCCTTGTGTTGATCTCTTGTACTTGGTAATTAATATTGTTTCATTCATTGTTTAATTTTGCTTTAATGATTTGTTCGACGTTTTCTCCTTAACTTTACAAGTGAACTTTAACCGAGGAGAATGGTATTGCGGACATGACAGGCACAAAATGAGAGGATGAATGGGCAATTATCTAAAAATCCTTTAATGAGCTCGTTTCGTGCTTTATCTTTTTAAAAAACTTTTTTGAGGACTTCTCCTTTTGGTTGAATTTCAGTGTGTAATTTCAGTTGCAAAGCACTAATTTTTTTAATTTTAAAATGGGGGTCTAATTGGACTTCTTGCTAAACTGGGATATTTTACAACTGAAGTTATAGATTATAATGCAAAAAACTTCATGTCATGTAACTTATTTTGTTCTCACATCAAATTAATCATTGGGCTATATTATTGGAGCAGGGGTCTCTATCGGGTTCACCAATTCAGCAAGGTCGAGATGTTTGTACTATGCCGACCAGAAGAAAGTGATTCTTTCCATCAGGAACTGATTGAAATTGAAGAAAGCCTTTATTCATCACTAGGACTCCATTTTAAGTGCGATTCTAATTCTACTTGCAGTTCTGTTGTGCCTATAAACATCCTTTATGTTCCCAAGAGTTCAGCGAATTCACCATTCATCAATCTTTACATGTCAATGCATTTCTCAGGACATTGGATATGGCATCAGAGGATTTAGGTGCCCCAGCTTACAGGAAATTTGATGTGGAGGCATGGATGCCTGGTTTGGAACGTTATGGCGAGGTATGGGCATTATTCTTGCTTTCTTTAGCTGCCAAGAATTTAGTATTTCAACTATAGTCTAATTAGCTGCTTAGACATCTAAGCTGCAGTTTTACAATGCACTGATTCTCTTAGCCTTTCGTCCATATGTTTTTGCTATTGCGTTTTAGGATCTTCTGAGCTAGTTTGTTGGATTGATGGACAGATTTCAAGTGCATCAAATTGTACAGATTATCAAAGTAGACGACTGGGAATTCGATTTCGACCAGAGTCATCATCGTCTAGTCCCAGAAAGGGCAAAGGCAATTCCGCTCCCACACAATTTGTGCATACGCTAAACGCCACAGCTTGTGCAGTTCCACGGATGATTATATGCTTGCTTGAAAATTATCAGCAAGAAGATGGCTCTGTTATTATACCTGAGATATTAAGGCCTTTCATGGGTGGGCTTCACGTAATCTCCTACAAATATAAATAGGATACCTTTGCAATATATACATTCTTTTTCCATTCTTGACATTGTAAAAGTTGACTGATTTCGACATTTTACCAGTTTTCTAGAACGATGAGTGAAATTTATACTACCTGGGAAATTGAAAAAAGATGTAGTTATCGGACTTTTATCTTAAACTACTCAAAAAAAAAAAAAAAAGGTTGTTCCAAAGTAGGATAAATTTGCTGTCTCCGCCTGCAGGTCTCTCTCTAGATTGTCTCTTCATTTACCTTTTCCTTCTTATCAGCTTTTGTTTACGCATCCCCTATATGCTAAAGGCAGGAGTTGAAGAGAGGCTTTGAGAGTATTACCGCATCAAAATACATTATTCAAGCGTGAGTAGCAAATGATAACAAGACGAAAATAATAACCATCTTATATGGGCCACAAAGCAACAAATTAATCAATGCCAGGAGACTAGATTACGTAAAGTTTGCTAATTTGGCAAAAAGCAGTAATTTGTTCAGCCATGTCCTGCGGCAAATCAAACTCTGCTATCTGAAAACTGTGGAAGCAAGTCTGCAATACCTATTTGGTTTAAAACAAATTGTGTTCCTGCCAATATTTTGAACTCGATACTTAACTCACTGAAATTGGCGGTCACATTTACAGTTTGAGTTTGCTCAACTCAATTTTCTGGACAGGATAGGTATATGCTTCATAGTTGATCTGTTGGCCCAAAGAACTCAGTTTTGTGAGAGTTGTTATCAAGTCAACCTGAAAAAACAACCGATACCACTGTCAGCATACATCATGGACATGTAGCTTAAGCAAGAATCAGTAACTTGCAAGCATTTCTTGTCACAACATACAGCTTCACGATCAATGTGTATCATCAAAACCTATTTGTGATGGATTAGTTCCAGAGGATAAATTAACTACCAACAAGTTTGCCTGAAGAAAGACAACAGATTTGGTGCGTGATCTTGAGCCTGTCAAATTGTAAATTATCAACTTGCTAAACATTTCTTTGATATGGTACTTAACACAGATGCTCAGCCAAATACTTCTCTAGCTACACTTGTCAATCAATTTTCTTGGATAAGAAGAAGAAAAAGGGACATGGTCCTTGCCTCGTAGTCGGTTTGAGACACGGTCTCTCGGCTGCGTTGATATTTCTGAACCCATGGAGAAACATCTGGATCTGTTGCTAGCAATGCTTCGGTTGCAGCCTGATCAGGCCCCAGGAATGCAGACATAACAGCCAGCTGGGCAACATGACATGAATATGACTGTGTGATCAAAAAAAAAACCTCTTTTTTCCCCCAAGATACTTTTTCAATAGAAGAGAGTGGTGTTCAAATGCAGAGGATACAGCTATACGGGTAAACCAACTGGGCAAATTTGGGATTTCTGAATTTCTAAGATCACTATGACAATAACTAGATAGAAATGTAATAGGCATCTTGCAAAATGTGGTAAAGCATATGCTAATGGAGAGGAGGAAAGGGAAGATTCATTGAGTAGTTTCTTCAACAAGAAGCCTAAAGCTTACATGACTACAGTTCAAAAAACAAATAGGGGAATGTGCATGATATATTTGAAGATAACAGACTGCAAGTTTCCTTTTGTCTTTGTTTTAACTGAAACTCAATGTACCTGACGTGGACCAAAGCCGAGAGCAGTGAATTTATCTTTCATCTCCTGAACACTTGCTTTCTCCCACTGAGGTACCCTGCCCTCTGGATCAGGTTCTTGGGCATCTGACCGCCCAAATTCCCGATTAAACAGGCCCCACTTTATGGAGAAAGCGCACGATCATCAGGTAGAGCTATTTTCATTGTTTTCAACATTTAAATGCAGGAACACAAACATGGCGCATTTTAAAAGTTGTGCAGGTAATGATTGATAAGTAGTTCATCATTCTTCCTATGGTAATGACAACGAGGAAAAGAGCTGCCCAGCAAAGTTGCTGGGCCATGTACATTATTGCACTGAATTGGTAGTAATGAAACAAATGCTAACTTTTCCAAGAGTGTGTGAAAGTTTCTATTCTGCGACTTTTATCATGCTTGGAGCAGTTTTTTTCAGAGGAGTTCCAACTTCAAGAACGAATTCACCGCAGAGATAAAGCTATATGTATCATTCAATTTAATCTTTGCAGGTGCTTCACCTATACAGATGAAATTTCAGGGTGCTTGAGATATGCATTGAGATTGTTTTGATGTAAAAACTCAAAGGCTTTTACAACAAAAGAAAAGATTGAAGCAACTAACTTTTAATACTCTAGAATATTTATTTGGACTCCAGTTTACCAAAAAGGTAAAATAAAGATAAATGCTTTTGTGATATGCAATCTGGGGTTACACAAAAATAACCTGTCCATTTGACCCGTATGCAGTGTATAGCAAATTGCCTTTTTCTTCATTGCCACCACATTTTTTAATGGCGGCAGCTAGAAAGGTAGATTTTACTGCACTTTGTGCTGCACCAAGCAAGCAAATCAAATTAAGAAAGGAACATTGAGGCAATAACATGAAAAGATTTGAATATTTGTGTTTAACAAGTGATAGCAGTGAAGAAAAGTGATCAACTAATATCCATTTTTGTTAGAGGCATCTGAATAAATTCCTAGACTAACTTGACACTTTCATTTTGCTTTTCATCTTTAATGGCAGTTTGCAGTATTGTACTCTGAATCTGGACTCTGTACTTAGGATGTGCACTTGCTAACTGTACATAGCTTTTTCTAGTTATGTAAAAAGCTCCATGCTTTCAGAAAGCTAATAATTTTCTTGTTTTTTATGCTCTATCATAGTTCAATATTTTTGAATAACAGCTTTTTTTAAGTATTATTCTGGTAATGGAGCAAATTGTCAGTTGGAGTTTGTTTAACATTGAATGCTGTTCAAATATAATGGTGCGGTGCAATAAAATGCTGAAGTTCAACCATGTTCAACCTATATGCCTCACCTGCATATTGTATCAGATCTGCATATGACATTGGTCCCCCTTTGGAATATGAATCAATCTCCTTTTTGGCTTCCTCTAACAGGTTCAATGCAGCCGCAAGGCCCTTATTTTCTGGTCTGCTGATCTCTGAGCTTCAATCAAGGGAATAAAAAATAAGATGAATAAGGCTATCTGGCTTATCTAAGCAAGAAGTTAAGGTGCTTAAGACTATGGAGTTGAGAAAATCAGAAAACAAGTTTAGAAACTTAGCTATCCATATTTTTCTATTTTCCTATCCAATTTTGTGTTAACGGATGCTAGCGATTTCAGAGTTTATCTGCCTTTTATGGAGAAAATCAAAGTAGCAAGCATCTGTAGCACATGGAATATTAACATTGGATACACTGACTGAATAGCTCAAAAGTCATAAGATACTTCACTATTCAAGTAGGAATTCCGGGTAAGATAAACCCTACGGCTAGATTGAGGCCAAAAATAGCACTCTGCAACATGGAAATTACAACTACCTGAAACGAATTGATCCATTTGGACCGCCAGATTTTGTACTCTGTAAATAAGCAATTATGAATAAGCAAGTCATTTGTGCTTCCATTGAATAAATGTATGCAATTTACAAAACTCAACCCTGACCTTATCATAAGTCACAGAGTCATTAAGTGCTAAAGTCAGTATGGGTGGAATGAGATCTGGATTCCCCTGGAGAAAGACACAGACCGTACAAGTGATAAATTGCTCATTGACATAAGCTTAATCCATTCACGTGACATAATAACCATCATGAACTCAGCTCTTTTTACCTTTATAGCTGTAGCGAGGGTAGCCTTGACGCTTGCTAAGATAGCAATAAGAAGGAAAAAGAAAAGGACACAAGAGGTTCATCCAATGAAGAAGAGAAAACAAAGTGGATTTCAAAATGACACGAATATGGATAGCTCACACTGAAACTCTGAACGCTGTCTCCGTTGTATCAAGTCAGCCGCATTGGCCACTTCAACAAATAAGCAGGATCTGGCCATTACGTCCTACGGGAAAATTATAACTGATGGAAACTCATCATCAAATCACGCTTAAAGAAACAAAAACCACTTAATTTTTCCAGCTTGTTTGATAGAGTTTTACAATGCACTTTTTCCAATTGCACACACATTTTAACTATTATCAGCATACCTTGCTCTAGTACAATATCTCACTAGTATGTATGTGAAAAATATGATCCCTGCGGCTAGTTTCTTTTAGGAATGTTAGCAAGAATATATAAGCTTCTAAAGTTCTAAAGCAAAGTATACAATCCAAAATTAGAAGCCAACAACTCAAACATGGAAACCCTGAACAAATGTAAAACGAAAGAATCTCACCATGCCAATAGTAGCACCAATGCCGTGCAGCATATCTCGCCTACGAAAGCCATGTCGTTGCACATTATCCACTTCAATCTTGCAGCAAACTATGCCCTGAATACGACAAAGTCTTGAAACTAAGGCATACTACATTATAGCCATTTCTGAACAGAATCAAAACAGCATTATCATATTGACAGGGTCCAACATATAGTTATAGCGGTAAAGAAAAAGAATGTGAGAAAGAGAAACAACAATTAAAAGTGCTCCTGATTGCAACCAAGCATGCATGGACAGTTTTGCTTTAAATTGCAACAGATGTCAAAGTAATTAAGCTGAGTACACTGGGGGAGGGAGCGATGGGTTGGGTGGTTCTTGAGGAGGAGTGTAAGTGAAAGGTTTCAGATTCGAGCCCTTTCATTCACACTAAGAAAAAAAAGAAAGAAAGTTGAGTGTAGTGGTAGAAAAAACAAAAAAAAAAAAGAAAAAAATTCAAAACTTATTCAGCACAACAAATTAATGCAGACTGCTATGTACTTACAGCATTAACGGGGGGGTGTCTGGAGGTAGTGCTGGATGGTGCAGGTACTACTGCAAGGAAGGAAGGGACGGTTGAGACGAAGGAGACCATCCCCAGTTGATCTTTCTCGCAGTTTCTTCGAGAGGGAGGGGATGGATAGTAGTGTCTCTGTCTATGTACGTGAAGTGTGTGAAGTAGCGAAGAGGAAGGTGCAAAGGATATAGTATCATTACGGGGCCAATTGGGAGTCGACGTGTGACTGACTATGTACACTGCCCTCATCATCATATCTAAATGCGCTGTGGTGTCTAGTCATCCTCCTATCCTTTAAAACTTTCATTTCCTCAACCTTAGACATGCACCAAACTGGAAAAGAATGAAAAAAAGAAAACTCAAAAAAGGATGAAGATAAAGTATAATGACTAATGTCTAAGCATCTAACACATGGGGAGGAAAAAAGAAAATCTAACAAACAAAAGGGTAATTTTTTAAAAAAAAAAAAATTTTAGCTGGTAATTGTCAAATTCAATTGATAAGCTGTGATATCAGATAACTGCAAGACTTTTGTCAATTATTCGAATTTCCAAGATTCAGGAGACTCTTGTCTTCGCAATTCACCAAAGCAGCCGTGCCATTGGACCCATGGAGTAATTTCTTTCTCTTTTCCAAATTAGGTAGATCTATTAGTAATTCATCATGTTCGAAGGCTGGAAAAAACAGTAGTATCTAGAATTAAGCGTGTGATTCAATTTATTTGGCAAAAAAAAAAAAAAAAAGGTTATAAACAGAAAAGGATACCTAGCTCAAAACTATGCATGAAGGACATTAGCCCATTTGCCAACTTTGCAAGAGGAAAATAATACAGTGAAAGAGGAGCAAAATGTTAGCCACAAGATCAGAAGAAAAACCCTGGGAATCTGAACAGAAAACGAAAAGGCAGTTTAAGAATCAATCAAGTTCTTTGAAGGGAAAAATGATCTCCCATTTTTTATTGCATTGGACGAATATCCAAGAATGGCTAGCACACCAAAAGCTTAGCTTTATTGTAAACGAACGGAATGCTTACATTCACTTTGCGTATTGATCTCTTTTTACAAATGCCTCCTCTCCTATACTCCGCCGAACAAACAAATCCTATGCTGAACAAAATAAGTGCCGACCTAAAATGATCTCTCTTCTGCAATCGTTGCAAATGGTTTATGCGTATATCTATCAGTCAAGAGTCTCCCTGGATCTGTGTAAAAAGCCTATGCACATCCAATGATCTATAAATGGTGGCACCAATGGCTCGATCTTCAATAAATAATTACATGCACATTGTGGCGTTGATGCACACCCAAAGCCATCAAAGAACCAGAAGAATGTGTTCTGCACTTTCATTGGCTACCTTCTGATTCTTGAACTGTTTGTATATCGAGATTCCTTCTGACATAGACAATCTGGCAACGGGTTCACATAAAATGCCTCTTCTGACCGAAATCTATCAGTTCCCTTCGTTCCAGAAATTGGGCCTTTTCTCTTCCTCGGAGATCCTTGCCTGACAATCAGTATTAGACAAGTAACGTAAATATCGAAAACCTTATTCATATGGAAGTAAGTTTCTAATAGCATCAATGTGACGTAGAGCAACTGAATGCTCATAATTCACATAACTGCTACTTGCTGTGATCATCACTGTTACATTAGTAATTTTTACACATCTACGTACATGCACTTATTGTATAAGCACTCTAAAAGATGAAATGGATCTTCATGCAGAACGTAATCCTGATGCTTAATGCTAATAAAACTACCAGTTAAACATGACAAGCATAAAACTACCAGTTAAACATGTGCACCAAATAAGGGATATTTGCTTCAACATACCGCCTTTTGTGAATCTCAATGACTCGACTTGCCATGTTTTTCCCTTCTTTCATCGTCCCCAGCTCAATTTTGTCAAAAAGACGAACAAGTGCTTTGCTGATAAATCAACGGATATATACAAAAGCAGTTTTAGTCCTGCTGGGACTGGAAGTGAGATGCAAATTTTCAAAACCTAGACAAAATCCTTACCTATCCGGTAAAATAGTTTTTCTATGCCCAAGAAAACGTCGATGTCCCTCCACTGCCCTTGCCATGTTTCCAGAGTATGAAGGAATGAATATGTCACTCTCAACTGACACAATGTAGTCCAATGCAGCCATTTGAGAAGCATGATTAGTAAATGGTTCAAGCTCCTCGAAAGTGGCCAATGTTTCCTGCATAGGAACAATAAATCTAAACCAATCTGCACTTCATCAGAAGGTAGGGGGAAAATCATGCAAATTAAAGGCATCTCTCAACTTATCACAAGGAATCTGCTAGCCCCAAATTTTTTTGTACTTGAAGTCCAATTTAGTTAGAGGTGAATATCAAAAGGTAAGAATCTTCTTTTGTTTTCTTGGCAGGAGGACTTGAACTGAATAATGCACTTTTACAACGATCATTGTAAACTCTGCTATTCCACATGTATGGCTATTTTTAACTGGATAGCATACTTTTACAATTAAAGACATTTTTCTATGATTTTACCTTGTTCATCAATAAGGGAAAGCGTGACCTTAGATCAGCCATCCGGGAATCACCTCCATATATCTCTCCAGCAGCAATATATATAGGGGTGTTTGAAGAAAATCCAAGAAGACTAAGGAACATCCCAACCTCCTTTGGAGTCAATGGACAGTAACCTTTAGCTCTCTGCTCTATAGGATCAATCTCTTTTACTTTCCACCAGGTGGTGTTTTCTCTATAAATTTAATAGGATACGCATCAGGGAAGGCCATTAGTAGAAAGGCACAAGGACCACTTCATAGTCGTACATGATAAGATGTACCTAATTGCCGTTAGTTCCTCAGCTTCTTCTTGGGATAAATCATGCGTGCATCCACTAAAGGCAAGCATATCCTTCTCATATCTTAAATGCAAAGCAATGTAGGGACCAAAGGCCCTCATTCGCTCCACCAACAACTATGAGAAACAGAAGCTGATTCAGTATCATAGACGAGAAAAATAAAGCAACTAAAACTAAAGCAGCATTCAGCCTGGAAACAACCTTTCCCATTGCCTCAATTGTGGGAGCAAAACGGAGTGCTTGATAACAAGCACGACAACGCAACTTTTGAATATCTAGCGGCAAGTTATTATTTGCCAAACGAGAATCAGACTTTGCTGCTCTAATGACCTGCAAATATTAAACATTTAGTAGCAAAACAACAATCTATAAACCAGCATCCACCAAATTATATTTCCACAATATGCACCTGATATTCTTCCCACATGCTAGCTATCTCTTCCTCATAGTACTCCACACCAGACCAACTTCTGAAGTGCTTAACCGCTCTAGTAGCTGCAACAAGTTCTTTGGGAAGCTTTTTGATAACTCTTATGTCATTTGTGAGGGAATTAATGAAATGAGCTTCATCAAAGACATCAGAAAAATTGCTGCAGTTCAAGATAAAAGAATCAAATGTCAATATACCATGAACAGTTTAGTTATGTGAGATGTGTATCAATTAACATTAACATAATAAAGTGCCAGAAACAGTTTAACAATTCTCGTCCTAATGAAACAAAAGAAAGGGGGGGGGAAAAAGGTACCTAGAGTCCTGCCAAAAAGAGCGTTTGTCAAGTTCTGGAATCACAAGAGTTGCATTTATAATACGAGCAACAGCAACCATGTCACATATCTGCAAGCATTAATCAGGTTCTTCAACTTCCAATTTGGTTCCGGAATAAACATTCACTCATTAAAAGTATATACTTATATATGTGTAGGAGTTCTGTACTCCAAATTCATTGCGCAACTGGACAGAAAAGAAAAAAATTATTCTCACTTTCCCATGCTAAGTCCCACTGTGTATGTTAACAAACTTCAGTTCAGAAAGCACTTTTGTCTTAACTTGCTTGCTATTGAAAAGAGATCCTAGAAGAAGTTCAATATCATATGCATGGCACAACTTTGTCCCAGTTTTGTACCTTATGCTACATAAATTAGAATTAGTCAGACAAGTGCAAGTTGAGCAGGGGCGAAAAAGTTACATGACATTGAAATGGGATAGCACAAAAAGCAGAACAGTAGCCAAAACAAAGATTCATAGCAAACTGTTTCAATGGTTGATCACAGAGAGCTATTAGATTCAGAGGGTGAGCACAGAGCAGTTAAACTTTTCCTTTCCTAGTGCTGAAACAATTAAAGCCTTTTCAAAATCCTGAGCACAATTTGCTTATGTTCTTGGCAAAACAAATAAACTTTATCTAGCAGTCTAGGGAACTGACTTGTTAAAGATTCACAAGTATTTAAGCAACATCAACAAATAAATGCAAATTTGAAAAATTGAAAACATGTGATCCGGCAAAGAACGGTTCAATGTTAACCTGTCCCAGCCCCAGGAAAAAAAAGGAGCACAAAGAGAAAAAGAACACAAAAAAAGAGGATATTTGAAAAGAAAAAAAAGGGTCCCTGTGGCAAAAAGAAAGAAAGAAATGTGCAGACTGCAATTGCTTTTGAACAGGCTTAGGAGGAGAAACAAACCCCAGCTCTCATCTGATTCAGTCCACCATTTGCATGAACCAGCAGGTAACCACGAGGTTCCGGAGGAGCTGAAAAAAAAATAGCGTATTATTAAGAGTTGGTGCCACATCAAAGTCTAATATGAGCACTCAGATAACCACAACAATCTCCCCTTGTCTGGAATGAAGAAGAAAACAAAGGTTACTCACATGCGTAATATGGACTTGGGGCAACACAGGGTTCATAGTCCCGATTTGGTGGCGGCTTCCATAACTTGTCCAAATCCGAAGTACCACTTGCACTGTCCAACTGTCAAATCTAAAAGAGTGAAAACATGAAAGATGCATGACTACTTTTTATGGAACATATGCACACATACAACTACAGCACTCAAAATCAAGCCACATCTTATATGAATCACCACAAGCACATCAGTTTCTTTGTCGAGCAATAGGAAAGAATGCAACTTCTTTGCAATAGGTCAATTAAAATAGAAGGACAATAATGCATAAACCAAGAAAATACAGCGTTTCAAGGAAAAGCACAGTACCGTGCGAAAGCGAGGAGATTTTGGCAAATGAGGCGGAGAAAAATCTTGATTCCATCTTTCCTCTCTTTGCAGGTTCTGAGACATAATTTCATGTTGCTACAAGATTAAAATTACCCATATCAGTAAAATTCTTCAAAAACAGGACAAGCAACAATGAGAACTAAATTTCCACCATGATCCTACCTAACCTCAAATACAAAAGTACCAATGCCGATCTTTCACTTAATCGAATACCAGTATCAACAACCGGATTCCAACCGACATCCCAAATTCCTTTCTCTCTTCCTCCCACAACCCCCCCCCCCCCCCCCCCCCCCACAAAAAAAAAAAGAAAGAAAGAAAGATGCTTTCTACTGAATTAGGTTGGGAAAAAAAGGCAAGTAGCAAACAAATACTAATAGACTGAAAAATTACAAAATTACCTCAGAACCGGAAAAATGCAATATAGACATCATAAATGCTCTAATAACTTCAAACCCCAAAATTTCATTTGACAGAATCAATAAGTAATATCAAAAGAAAGTAAATGAAGAAAGAGAGTAAAACAGAAATACCGTTGTAAGCGACTTGGTGACAGCAGAGGGAGAAAGTCCCAGATGAACATGTACTGACATCAAAGCCACCAAAGCTATCGCACCTATGGCCAAAGTCAGCAACTTTCTGACCAACACCACCGTTTTCCACTTCCTCTTCTGCATCACTACCACGTCCTTCGAAATCCCTCTAAAACCCACCAAGAAATATCAAATGTTTACGCATTTTAGCATCCCATATGGGCAGAAAAATATGATGAAATATGGAAAAAGGGTCGGCTAATTTTGACACTTTCTTGAGTTTAGAGCCCAAATCTAAAAAGTTTTTGGTGTGTTTTGTGTAATGGTTCTATTGTCTTCAGGCCTTTTTGGTGTTTGGGTCGGTTATAGAAGTGGAGTTAGCATTTATATACAATTACTGAGATGAAACAGTGGCATGGTATGGTATGAAGTAGAGCGGAACAGGCCGAAGAATCCTACGGGGATGGACCAAACCAATTGAAAAAGAAGTTTTGGGGAGAAAATAAAGATGTCAAAATCAAGATTATGTGGGAAGGGAGAGGTTAATTATTGATTTCCTTTTCTTTTATTTTTGCAAGCTTTACTTCCAATAGTTGTGACTATGTCCACTTTATATACTATTGATGAGTTTCAATATTGCTGGAAAAAGAATACAAATGGTAGGGAATTTAACTTGGTGAAAATTGGTCCCCCAGTCAACATACAATAATGCATTGCAATTTTTGATACCCTTTCTCTATTTAGGCAGAGTGATATTGCTTAGCAGAATTGCGTAATGTTTTCTTTCAAAAAAAATATTGCATAATGTTTTACTTCACATTATGTTGTATTGTGCTACTGAAACATTTAAAGCGCTGTTTAATAATTCAATTTAATAGACTCAAATTTTATCATATTTACGCCCAAATAAAGTGACATTTTTAAATTTTTTCTGTAAGGGAAAGGTTCTTTTAGTTACAATCCCTCTTCCCTTACCACCTAACCCAATTCTCCCAAAAGAAAAAAAAAAAAAAAAAAAGGTGATAAACTATTCACTAGGGGTTTGTTCTCGATTAATTTTTTGATTTGTTTTTAGCTTCTAAATTTAGGGAAAAAATAGGAAAACAAAAAGTTATTTGATGTTCTTAATTGCTTTTTGTTTCAAAATATACCCTTTTTTAAAATTGAAATAAACTAAGGTTACAAAGTACTGGTATTTTGATTTCTGAATTTGGCCTCTTAAAAATCAGAATCAATTGAAAACAAATTTCTTAATATTTGTAGAATTTTGAATATCAACTTGAATTGGAATATTGGCATTCCTAGTTGTGCTCACTGATTTAGGTTGTACTAAAAATTTGAAAAGCTTTCCTTTTTCTTTTTTCTTTTTCAGGAGAAGTACAGGACTTTTGACGCCAATATATTCCATAGTGAATCATGATTAGAAATATGTGAGCTGTGCATCGAGATTGAACCAAAATTGTCACGTAAAATTTTCCACATGGTCTTGGCACCCCCAAAAAAAAAAAAATCACTAAAAAAAAGTTTATTAATTAGCACAAGCATTTAGACGGGAAGCTTTCACTATCCATCTTAACTCTGGCGGAGTTATTTGAGCATCGCCGACTACAACCCCTACCAAATTCTGTGGCACCGAGTAAGCCGTTGAAAGGGGTATCGGGGACAGCGGGTTCTTCTTTAAGGCTTAGTAGAGACTGCCTTACTAACTTTTCGTGGTCCCGCATCGTTTCTTCAGAGTTAGGGGGTTGGGTAGTTAAATCCCCAGATTTGCCTCAAGATCGAGTTGACGGCTTTTGGGGTTAAATTGGGAATTAGGTTTAATTAACTAACTTCAAAAGTCTGAAAAAAAAAAGTAAGCCATTGAAAATGCAGTGGTACCAAAAATGTTTGAAGTTTATGGAGATGTCACCTTTGAACGAGTGAATTAATTACTTTGGCAAGTTGGCATACTTCTCAAGGTTTTTAATGCCTCAATAGAAGAAGAGAAAAATTGGCATGACAAGGTATCAAAACTATGGGGGGGGGGGGGGGGGGTTTCACGGAAAATTAGTAAATTCTCATTAATACATGCGTTTCATAAAACTGAAGTCTACAAATTGAAATATGAGATCTGAGATGTATGAACCTATTAAATTATTAAGTATTAAAATCCTAACATTTAAGTATATTTTGCATTAAGTCATAGTTAAGTGAATAGATTATCAATTATTTGTTGGAGTAAGTCTTGCCTTAAAAAAATTAAGTGCCGCTTAATTAATTAAAATATTTTATTTTTGATTATTAAATTAAGATTTGAACTTATTAAATGAAATGTCATATAGTAGTAAATAAGCCGAACGATAATGTCTGGTGTCCCAAACAAAGTAGCAGTAGATTGTCTTTAACGAGTAATCTCTGATTAGAAGGGGTCCATGAAATGAGAAAACTATTTATTATTTTCATATGCCTAAAGTCGGATTAAAATACAAGAACGCAATGACATAATGCTGCTGCAATTTTGACTTTGGTTGCCAATTCTATGAACGTGAAATGTTACTGCCATGCCATGCCATGTCAAGCCCCAGTGGTTAACATGTCCTCCTTTCTCACCGGTTAACATAATAATAGTATTTGTATATATTAAGGCGAAGACTTGAAAGAGAAGAGCATGGATAGTATCAAGGTATAAGGTTAAGAAAGCAGCAGCATTGATTGATTAAGCATGGCGCCCAATGCATGCGCAATAGAAATCCTTTGTTATTTGGCCTGCAATCGGCCTGACTGAGTAGGTTTTTACTCGGTCCAATTCGTCGTCATTGATTGATATCCAGAGTTAATGACGGTACAGTTTGGTTATCTAGAAGAAATGAGGCTGACAAATAAACTGTAGTTGGTAATTGGCAATTAATTACCCTGCGGCCCGCTGGAAAAAAACAAAGAAAAATTTGATGCTATAGAAAGGATATAAAAAATAAACAAAGAAAAAGGAAATCCCTCCTCCTCTTTCACATAATAAGACCCAAGACTCCAAGAATATATAGGCAGCTATATATAAGTTGAGGAGAAAATTATAAGTTGAAGAGAAGGGAAAAGAAAAGTATAGTAGATGCTTCTTCGGCTTTTGAAATCTCCCTCTCAAAAACTTTCATCAACAAGAAAGTTTATAGGATAGAGAACGAATGAACATATATGATGCATAAACCCCGAAACATTCACAAATAATTGTCATCTCATCGGCTTGCATGGTATACAGTTTACAGATCGATTAAAGACAGTTATTATTTCCACTAAGTTAAATGTAACCCAAAAGATTTTCATTTATGAGACCGTGTATTTTTACTTCCTCCCTCCGTCTCACGCAGAGATAATATTCTTATTTCTATTTTCACACGGATTAAGACGTGAAAATTTGAAATATATATGTAGTCGAAGCAATTAAAATGTTTAACTAATGAAGCAGCATATTTGTTAATAAGATGCACGTTAAATAAGCAGCATATTTTCGATATTATTGTTCTGGATTTTGGAGCTTCATTAAGTTCGAAATCTCGATAATTAACATGTACGAGGTTGTAGCCAGTGTAGTTCATTGAATTCTGCAGCGGTAAAATAAGAAAATTTCGAAAATGTCGACTTAGATTTACGAACTAACTTCAGCATCATCATTCTGCTCTCCTCCAAAACAAAGGAGAAGAAGGGCACAAAAAAAAAAGCATGCATTTTTACTTTCTCGATTGTCGAGCACCTTAATTCGTTTAAAGTGAGAAGATCCCACTGCAATTGGGATTTCACATGATTTGATACGTCATGGACAGAAACTGCTGGTAATGTATATGATATCGACAAACAGAATAACTTTTTACGCAATCACACACATATAAAGCTTCAGGTAAATTCTCACTTCTTTCACTTTGGATTCATGGATCTTGATTTCCATCCGTTACTATTAAAGCAACTTTGCTACTCAAATTCATAGTTTTACTTCAATGGCGACACTTTATTTTCTTTCTCCAGTTAACTTAAGCAACTTTTTGTTTCATGATACTTCGCACAAAACCCAGGCTAGAATGAAATTAATTACAGGAGGAGCTTGTTTACTTCCTTTTTTTTTCAAAAAAAAAAAAAAAAAAAAAAATACCACCCAATCCAATCCTCTTCGAGCTTGTTTATTATGAATGTGTCTAAATTAATTAGTGGCATTTGTGTATGTTTGTGCGTAAACGAGAACTGATGTAGAAATCATCTTAAATGTGGCAACTCATCTCCTTCTCAATTAGTAGACAGGTTTTGCTTGCATTAACCCATGTAATGTTGTAATAAATTAACAAGAAAATTATCCATGACACATTTTATTAAAAAAAAAGTTTTGGTAATGATTGTCTAGCTAGCATGACTAGTCCCCAATTTAAAATTTAAAAAGAGAAAAAGTTTGTCCTGTTGACGTGTTTGCTAGGTAAGGCATCCTTTTGTTTTCGCAACAACAACAAAAAATTATTTCTGTTTGATGTTTTAGGGATTTTATAATTCCATAAAAAAAAAACCCCCAATTTTTTGAACACATAGAACCACATGGGAATTTCACTACACTCACAAAGTCATAAGTAGCAGTAGTTAATAGAGTGTTTGGTAGCCGCTAATTTTGTTAATCAATTTGTCTTAAAAATTAATGGGTTGGGTTTTTCTTTGTTGTATTTGCAAAATTTTAACGTCATTTGTATTACATCACCATGACTATATAACTCCAAAATATACTATATGACGTACGTATAAACAAACGGCAAACCTGCTCCATTTGAGTATTTTTACTATTGATGCAACTATCTTTTCTGAAGTATAAGGCCATTTTTCGGTGGGGTTCGTCACTCTTGTAACTTTACAGACTTCTTAATTTATTCTTAATAAGTTAATTTAAACTGCTCACTATACCTAATAAGTAAGTAGGCATGCAAGTTCACCAAACAACTCGGATTGAACTTATATGTAACTCGTGTTCGGCGTTGATTGAACTCGAGCTACTCGTTTGCCTGCACGAGTTTAGTTCGAACAATGAAATGTTGAAGATAGTAGGCTCATCAAGGTTAATTGGACTTCTAATGTATATTTATTTTTAAAAATTTTTATAATGATTAGTGTGAAATGTCAATTATATCCCTTATTTAAAACTATATAAAATATTAATTTATATTATGTAAGTTCGATTGGGCTCCCTTAAACTTGATTACTCTAGATTACACTTGAGCTCCAGCTTGATCTGAAGTTCGGATTTAGCTTTTATAAACTTGATGAGCTTAAATTTAGATATTTTATCTCGAGTTGAGCTAAAATAGTACACTATTCAAACTCGATTTGAATCGAACGCACTCCTATACTAATAAGCACCAACTAAGTATGTTAATTTACCCATTCAGCACCCACTTAATCTTGTTTAACCTCTACGTTATACATTCGCCTGTCCATTTCATAAATTTGTAGCACGTAATCAAAAGGTTTGCAAGTTTATAAAAACAAGGGGAAAAAAACTGTTGCAAAACTGTAAAACCAATTTCTATAAATTATCTATAATTTTTATTTGTTATAAAAACAAAATAATAAATCCCAATGCAAGTATGTTCATGGAGCCAAGAATTCAGAGTAAGTTTTCACAATGCCTTTTTTTACGAAGCTCTCAGTGTCATCCGACTAACATCCAAGTAATCACATCCTTCACTTCTCCATATCATATATCTAAACTGCCATCTTGCTTCTTTGGACGACTGCATGGGATCAAGCAACAGTCGGCAACATTCAACACTGGAACTGGACACCATTATCGCCCATGTTTTGATTTGTCAGAAGCATCAAAATTGCAATTTTCGGAGCTTTAAGAAAGCTAATCGAGAGATGATCCAGAACAATCGACCAGTGAACCTGTGAAGGCAACGAAATCTTGTTCAACAACGAAGAAAAATTGGATTTAACAGTACGTACAATTTTCCATTAGGCTGCTCAACAGAGAATCTACGAAATTATCTAAAACTTGCAATTGGGTCCTTGTATAGTGCCCCCAGAAGCTTCCGACAATGAGTTTCCATCAGGCCTCTCATATTTGTATTTTTAGACTGATACCTAACATGAAGATTATGCTAGGATCAACCTAATGTTGGGAAGAAATAAACATCAATTGACTAGATCAAAGGCCTTGGGTTTGGTTAGAAGTTGAAGTATTCATGTAAAATGGACATTAAGAGGTCATTCAATTTCCCTGTTTCTGGCCTGACTTCATGCTTTAAACCATTTTGATACCATATTTTTTTTATTACTAGGACAAGTATGGTTAATATGCGTTTAGTCCACAGAATTAATTAGCCCTGGCATTCTCTTGGCGTTGCTTTACAACTTTGATCAACTCATCCCTCAAGATCATCAAGAAAACAAGATTAACCAACTTGCAATTTTTGAACCTGTTTGGATTGCTATTTTTTGAAATTTCTGTAAAAAAAAATTATTGTAACAATTTAATGTATTTGAGGTAAAAAAGATGACTGAAAACTGTGTTCTCGAAAAACATAAACATTTTTTGGAGAAAAATGACAATCCAAAATTGTGCATCAAGATTGTCTTCTGGAGAGGAAAATTAATGATTCCCCGGCGTCCTTTTGAATTGTGACGTATACGGTATAACTTCTGGTACAGAACTTTGTCAAAGGGTTTTAAATTATAAGAACAAGCTTTTCTTGAGTACAATTTTCTTACCGATGAAACTTCTACGACTCTCTCAAGTTGATGTCCATTTATCGATGACCAGTCATAGGCACTTTTGTTTTTGAGTTTCAGGGTGATCAAGTCGCTAATCTACAGACTAGCTATCACATCAGCGACAAGATCACTTAGAAAAAAGCAGTGACTATCACCAGTTCAGATCAACAATATATGGTAAGAATTTATGGTTCCGAGTCATCGGCCCACTTCATTACAGCTTTGAACTTGGGAAGTTCTACATTTGTGCTTTCTGAGTCTATGTCTACCTAATGAGGTCGCATTGGCAACTTCCAAGTCTTCCATTTCATTATTTTATGATTGTCAAATGCAACAAGGTTAGTTGGAGAAAAGTAAACCATGCATTACTCTCTTTTGTATGTTTCCCCCCCATCAATTAGTCGCTCTTCATTAATTAATTATGTCAATTGTCTAGACTGGAGGCATCTGAGTCTTTCTTTCTGGTGAAATTTTCTTTCGGGACCTCCATTTGATAATGAACTAGTGGTTTCTAAGCCATCTCTGACGATTAATCAACAATTCAAAGTGCTTTTCTTGTGTCAATTCCGAATTTTGTTATCACTTTACAGGGGTACTCCTTTTGGCATCAAGACCAAATCATATAAATATAATCCAAGGGGTATTTGAGTTGGTCGTTGGAAGTGGAGAGAAGGCATAATCCTTGAATGTAAAATGGGGAGGGGACTGATTCAATCCACGCAAATTCATTAGTCATCATTACATAGGAGCACTTAACTTCCCATGTTTAATGGATGGATTCGTGAGTGTTTTGCCTTGGAAAGTAAGCCTCGTGTTCAGAATATATGTAACTTACCTAACTCAGAAAAGGACTGGAGATTATGAACGCTACTAGGAGCTCACCAGGTGGAACTTAGTGCTCAGTTGGGCACTCACTCTTTGAGGTGGGTTGGTTCTGCATACACCACTGAATAATTACATTGTCAATTTCCTATTCTAAGTTTTTGGTCTGGCACTGCTACTAATGTATTAAACTCTGCAGCCAATCCCTTTCATTGCTTCTGCAGTTACATTGGATCAAATTGATTGGTACATCATTGAGTGATTAGAGCTGAGTGATGATCTTAGCAAGTAAGGATGCTGAGCATATATTTGACGACTTCAAAGTTATGCGAATGCCTATACCGTTTATACATAAGATTAGAAGGTAATGAGCACCCCATAACCAGCCCAATTTTGCAAGTAAACGGTGAGTTTTGGGCCAAGTTTCACTCACAATTACAAAGTTAGATTATCCAAAAAGCCATTTCTGATTTGGTTTGGATCAGATTGCGAAGCTTATTTGCAAAGGGGGCACGATTTGTAAGATGGGCCTTTGTAAGATTTACTTGACGTAGAATCGGGACAATTGCAACTCACAAGACAGTCCAAAATATGAAAAGGCCGGTGGCCTTGTCATATACTGTGATTCCTTCTTGGGCAGTCAACTGGTCTCATTCGTGGGAACGGGCGCTTAATGGGCCTTACGGCCCTTGCATCATCGAACTTCCCCACTCCCCCATGCCGCACCAACCCCAACCCCCCGCCCCGGCCCACTTCAAAAAAAAAGATTATTAATAGGTTAATAAAGTTGTAAGTAAGAAGTTTTGAATTTAAATCCTTTCACTTAAAAAAAAAAAAAAAAAAAAAAACTTGATCGGTAGAAATTAAGGTCTTGAAACTACCTCTCAAGTTTCTTGTTTAAGTATAGACTTGAATCATAGTCATATCAAACATTTGAATTGATTATTTTTCTCTTTTATTTTTAGTGCATAATTTTTTTTTTTGAAAAAATTCAGCTTTAAAAAGTCATTTAATGCTTTTCACAACATATCTATGCTATAGAAACAATCGTCGTAGGGATAATTAAAAACTAGGAGGTGAGTCAATCTTTTATTTTGCTTCTATCTAATAGAGTTGTGTATGGGCTCTGTTTGGATTAGCTGTTTTTAAAAAATTTTGCAGTAGCAGAGTTTTTAGAAAATATTTTGGGATATTTTAAGAGTAGAAGAATTTATAGAATATATTTTGAAATATTTTTTAAAATTTTTAAAAAAATTTAAACCAATTTTTAGATTATCTTTTAGAGTACTTTTTAAAAATTTTTATTGTATTTGAAAAATTAGCCCACTATATTTCACTTAAAAAAAAGGAAAGCCTTTTTTTTTAACAAAAAAAAATGAAAGACTTTATTCCACTTATATACGCAATATTAGTCCATCATATAAAAAGTCCTTTTCTTGACTATCAATTTGACTTCTACTTGTATTAGCCCATACCTTGCTCTTCACGGTGGTCTTTTTGCGGGGGAACAAGCAAAAGAAATGGACACAAAAGGAAACAGAAACCATGTGAACACAAAGCAGCCGCAAGCCACAGCGGATTGTATGCAAATTGACCGCCGCACAAATTTTCCTAGACGAAAGCAACTTCACTCATAACAATAACAAGTTCTAATTTGTTCACATCCGGTACTTTTTCGCTGAATACACATTTGTCATGGAAAATTCGAGGAATTTGGTCAATGTATCAAATCTTGGCTGGGTTGTCAAAATCAAAATTTTCATTCTTTGCATATGACTTCGTCCAGCATCAAAAGAACTACTATTATATAAAAGGGTCTTCGTGTGAAGTTTCCTCGCGAGGGGAGTTGGTCATAATTCGTCAACATGCCAGGCAACAGCCTAGCAGTGGGTGGAGAATCTCGGGGTTCTTTCGCGGAATATTTTGTCTAATCGTATGATTTACCTACTAAAGACAAAACCAGTTGCTTCTTCTTCTAACCAAACAGATATTCCTATATGCTTATAAACTAAGGCACAAATTTAGAAATGATCTGGCTGTTTTGAGAACTAATATCTAATTTGACATGCAATGGATCTAAAGCATGCCACGTAGTTACTTGATAAAATAATTAGATTATACTAAAATTCTGAGTACCGTTCAACCTTGTCAAGTAATGTATTTATAACCTTGTCAAGTTACCAATTGGCTGGATGGTGTTGGTTTGTGGACTCCACCTTAGATTGTGCTTTGTATCAGGATTTCGATTACCTCTTGAGTATTAATCTAATTTTGTTGCGTTCTTTCCAGTAATTTCGATTGTTGAAAAAAGTAATGTATTTATAATATTATAAAACTTATTAAAAAATTTGAGTTTGAAAACTTGCTTAAACTCGACTAAGCTCGATTTGGTCGAGTTCAATCTCAAGTTCGAGTAAGGTTAAATAAAATCAAACTTGAGTTCGAGTTCAAACTCAACTTTGAAGAACTCGGTATGTTTGAACTCAAGTATTTTTATTCGAGTAGTGCACAATTTGGAATTGAAATAACTAGTTAGCAGCCCTGGTGCACATTTAGATGCATTCTACACATATAAAGTTTGGTGAAATATTCCTTATTTTCCCTTTTTTGTGGTGCAAAAAAGTTCGAATGAATTCGACTTCAATCATCACTACGGGTTAGAACATATCTTTTAGACTTATTTTTTTGTGATACGAAAAAGTTCAGATGGATTTAATTTCAATTATCACTGCTGATCAGAATGTGCCTCTGGAGCCATAAGTCATTTACAGAGATTTTTACAGATCATCCACCAATTTAACTCTCATATCGAGAATGAAATTCGAACATACGACTTTTTGTAAGTAAATAATTGATCCTTATCAGTTAAACCAACTTGTGCCGGACTTATTTTCCCCTCTCTGTGTCCGTAGATGTCACTCTGTATTTGAATTTTGAATCCTCAATTGTCAAAATCTTGTCTTGAATACTTTACCGTGGAAATCAATGTACTTTTTTGCACAGCTTTTGAAAAATAAGTTCAGTCAATCACGTTGTTATGACTTCAAGTAATACTTTGACCAAAAAAAAAAAAAAACTTCAAGTAATACACCTAAGCTTTGAAACTTTACAATTAAAAAGGAATTTTTTTTGAGGAGAACTGTGCAATTAAATTAAGTCATAGGCTGGAACTTTTTTCTAGAAAATTTCTGATCCCTGCTTCCAATTAGTTTCGGACAACTGAATGAAATTGCATCTGGTCCAAATCTAGCCCTCTCTTCTCTGGTGTTCTTTTGGGGCTCCAGGCCGATGAACCACAATCTAAACTTATAGAAATTAGAATCCCTTTTGTAACTATTAGAACTCTTCCTTGATAAAAAAAAAAAAAAAAAACTATTGGATCTCTTCCATCAATTGAAATTTCATTCGAAAGATAAATTGAAAGAAATGGTTTCACCGTAATAAAGACCAAGGAATTAAACACAGGGAGGGTCATATACCAATGGTGAAGCAGGCAGCTCATGCTGAAAATAAAGGGTGGATGTGATTAACGGATAAAAGATGATTAATGAATAGCTCCAGATGTACGTACGTATGGCAATACAGATCTACTCTAATTTCTTTCATTAATTCCATATATAATGAATCACAACATGGATGTGAAAAGAAGAACAATTTATTGTCTTCCTTTAATTCTGATCTATGTATTTACTCTATCTCCTGTTGTGAAAAGAAAGAAAAAAAAATACCTAAATTGTGAAATCCAAGTTTGAACACTATACATTCAAAATCGGCAAAAGATTTTTTTTTTTTAGAAAAAATGGTATAAAGAATCAAGGAATATGGTATGCCCATCAATGAACTCTCGTCACAGTCCTTGAATGAACCAAACCCTCATCAGTCCTCTTGCTTCTTGGCCGTAGCAATTTCGACCAAAAGCCACTCTTTTTCTTGCCATGATCCATCGCAATAACCTCGCCTGCATCTCTCCTTCTTGTGATAAAAGCCACTGATCTACTCTTGGTGAGCACATTTCTACCACTTCTAAAAAAACTCAAGGAGGACAGCCCTCTTCCATCCGAGGTCATTCGATAATGATGGCTATGCACGGGGGAAGAACAAGAAGAAGCGCTAGCGGAATAATGAGACGACGACAAGGATGACAAGGAAGAAGAGGAACAAGAAGAATCAACCGTGGTAGCAGTAGTGTTACTACGTGATGAACTTGAGGATAATTGCGAGAGCTTTTCAGTCAAACAAATTGAGCAAACACCTGGTGATTGTTGATGTTTTGGATGCTTGTTGCACATCCCATTTGGCCTCGTTGATCTAGCAGTTTGTTGATGCCTCGGCCTCCTGAATTCCATGGCAAAAATGTGGGATTTTTTTGGTTGGTCATAGAAGATAGGTCATGTATATTTATAGATGGTCTTTGGTATTCTCCTTCTCGTTGATTTTTGCATGGTGTTATTTCCTTGAGATTTCATGGGAGGTTCGCTGGTGTTTCACAAGTCACAACACAGCTTCTTTTGACGGGTCGTGTAGGTTTGAAAAGTCGGGTGAGGACTAAATGCACGGTTGGATGGGGAAAAGAAGTTGGCAGTGGGGCCGTCGCACAAGTTGAGTCGGTGGCTGAGATGATTTCGGATTTCCTCATTTTGAGCGAGGAAAGTAGAAAGTTTTGGGTGCTACGCACGGATTTGTTTTTCACTTTTTCTGTGTGGGGCGGCGTGGAAATGTACACGACCACGCATGTACAACTTAATCTAGACGATTAGCTGAATAGGAACTTAACAAAGACCAAGCTCCCACGACTCCTGTTTCTATTCCACCATTTTTTCTTAGATTTTTCTAACAGGTGCCCAGTTAACACCCCTAGTATTCATTTAACCTATCATATATATATATATATATATATACTTACTAATAATGATTATTCTCTTTTGCATTTATATAGTTTTTCTATTTAATCTTATCTATTTTCTCTTGTATTTATTTATTTTTTTTAATTAATCTTATATTTCAAAAAATATAGTACCTGAAATATACCTCAACGGATAGCACACGTTAGACAAACTGTTTTTCTTAATATAAAATATCATCAATTTGATTAAATCTTCATTAGTGACAAATGTGAAATAAGGCCACCAAGAGAGTTTTAAAAGCTCTACTTAGATGAAGATCAATGGATCAAATCTCCTTGCCTACATTCCAGAAATCCAGGTTTCCTGCGTACTCATTTGACCCGGTGGTGGTTCAATCCCTTTCAAAATGTTCTTGAATCTGTTCAGGTCCCCTTCCCCTTAGTATAGAGTAGTGTAGGTCTATCGTATCAGACAAAAAAAAAAAAAAAAAAAAAAAGAAAAAAAGGGCAAATGTGAAATAAGGAAGATCAGAAAAATTGAATATAAAACAAAAGGTTGCATTTTGAAGCTCTAAACATAATTTCAAGAACATCTGTGTATGTTGCAATTGTCAAAGCTATATAATGAGATCCCGTTCTATTTCTTCCTAGTGTGATATTTGTTTAACAGTACAAGGGAAGATTTTGCGAGATTTTTTTTAATGAGAAATTAGTGAGAGTTGAGAAAAAATACAAAGTGTGACCACTTTCTTCTTTTTTATATTTTCAGTTGAGTTGGAAAATTGTTGTCGGATTATTGATCATTATTTTTTGTCAGTTTTCATGGTTATGAGGGACTTTATATATTTTGCCACAGTTCAGTTCATCTTTTAACTTTGTACAGTAGGAACTTTTTGTTATATATTTTGCCACAATTTGTACTTCAGTAAATAAATGTCATTTCCATTTAACCTTATGAGCTAATTTTGTACCGTTATAGTGCATTTATTTCCAGAGAGAGAAACATTAAAAAAGAGGGGCAACAAGAATTCCCCTTATTTAACTCTTTTTGTCACACTCCCAAAATTTCTCTTGAGTTATTTGAAAAGCCATAACAATTACTGGGAAATTACTTAACATGCTGTATTTTGGGTTCAAAGCAAGACTATGAACATATTAGTCATTAAATCTCATCCTGAACATTCTTCTTCTTCTTCTACCTCCCCACCCCCCCCCCCCTCCTTTTTTTTCTTTTGACATCAACATTGCTCCATTTGTTTGACAAGAAAATTGTGTAAGAAAGTGCGTAACAGGAAAAGTGAAAAAAGTGAGGTGAAGTGATGTAAAGGAAAAGGAAACTAAATTTCCTATATGTATTTGATAGACAAGAAAATAGTGTAGGAAAATTTAAATTGTTGTATTTGGTTGATAGGAATATTACAGGAAAATTATTTAAACTTCTTGGATAGATATTATCGAAGTACTAGTGCGCATTGAAATATAAAAATACATTCATTTGCTAAAATTATTACCTAAAAGGAGCATAAAATATGTAATAACATATTTAATTGCATAATTATTTCAAAAAAATAAATAAAAACTAACATGAAAATAAAGTTGAATGCATATACTTTTATACTATTAAATCTAAGTAATTTATTCAAAGTCATACCATGAAGAGAAGAAGATATGAAGATGAAAAGGAGAAAAAGAATGATATTTTTTGTCAAACAAATCAAAACAAAAAAAAAATGCAAGAATTCTATTTTCCCTCACTTTTCCTCTACTTTCCTTGCAACCAAACGCTATCGAAGGTTTTTCAATAGGAGATGATCCCTTTCCACCAAAGTTTCAAACTCTCGATGGGAAACAGTCTCGTGTTTTCAATAGATTTTTCCAAACCAAACGAAAGTTTTATGGGCTTGGCAAAAGAATAGAGTATAATCCACAGCAAGGATATTATAGTTTGCTTTATCCCAAATACAGGAGGCTTTTGAACTATAGGATTAGCGAACAAACTTCAAGCTTTGGTCTGCTTTATGCAAAATCAGCCCACCCCAGGTCTAGGCTGTCCTGAAGGGCCTGCTTCAGAGTATGGCCCAATGATGAAACCTTGCCCATAGGTCAATGCACCACTTTCCGTTCTTGACATTATACATCCCTTCTGTAAAATTTTTCGAAAGAATATGAATCGATGGATTGTCATCAGTACCACAATTGATAATATCTAAATAATTTTGTTTCGTCCCAAAAGCACTAAGCAGCTAATTAACACTCTAACATGTTATGTGAAGAAAAATAAAGCATATGCTATTTTTAAATCGGGGAGTGCAATGCTCTTGCTTTGATCAAATAACCAAGTTGATTGTCATATGTCTCCGATCTTCATTTTCAAGAATGAGAATTCTATAGATAGTAGTAGTTGTGTTTGATCTTTGATGAGGGCCATGTTTCTTGCATGCGTTGTCATTTGTCACTGCAATGTTAGCAGACCTTGTATTCTTGATGATTCACTACTTGTCCACTTTCCTTCTCTGCAATTTTCAAGCTCTTTTCTTTCTGCCTTCCTCGTTATCAATGGAGTCTGATTCAAAAGCTTTATTTTATTTTGTCCATTTTCAAAACTTTAAGCCTACCCTATTTATCTCACGCCACTGCACTGATCCAAGTTGCCAGCTCTTCTGGACCATATGAACTCGAATTTTTATCACACCCGAGCGCAAACAAAACAAACTCCTCAGTCCCTTCATTGAACTCGAATTTTTGTCGCAAAGATCACAGGTTTCATGAGGGGCCAAGAGGCAGTTTAGACACGGGAGTATAATAGAACTTCACTCTAATACTGGCGAGTATATGGTACTTGCAAGGCAAAGTCTATTCATTTCTTTGTTTTGACGCAGGTGCCTCAGGTTTGCAGGTTTTAAACAGAGGGAATCTCAAATCTTTATACATGGGCCTCTTTTGTCGCTGGATTTAGAGTTATCTGAAAAGCAGAACATTGAATTTGATGGCATTCTTGGATGGTAATCTAATTAAAGTGATGGCTACCCGGATGAAGCAACAAACAAGTGTGGCCATGACACCACCATTTCTTTCCTTTCCCATTGAAATTGGAACGGACAAAAAGTGGCCTTGGCCCTTCGGCTTTGGGTCCCCTGGCTCCTTTTTGGTTTTCAGCATCATCATCTGGTAGGAAAAATAAATAAATGCAAGCAGAAAGACTAGAGCCATTCTCATTTTGGTAATTAGGCGAATAATAATAGAGATCATGGTAACTATTCTTTCGCGTTTATCAAGTTCTGATCAATGCTAATTGATTTTTTGTTCCTTTTTCTTCTTTTCTTCTCTTTTTTCATTTTCTTTTAGGGCATGACTTGCCTTAAGAGTTGGCAAGCATTAGTCCCACGAGCCTTGAATACAGACCTGCAGCCAAGACTGGCCCTTGATACTAATCGTACATGTTCCCCGGGATTGGGGCACGGTTGGCATTTGGTATATTTTGTAATATTCCTTTCATCATTTGGTGTATACTGTACACGATTGTACTCGTATCGTAATCATATACACAAACAAAATTCACATGCATAACAAAGCAATATGAATGTATTATCATTTTCTTATAAAAAAGTACAACTACTGTACCCAAAATCTCGATCGTCGCCTGCTCCAAATCGATGCTCCCCTTGCCCTGGCAGATATACCATAGCGCAAAACTTCACTGAAGTTAACATCATGGTGAAAGGGGAGCTGGATGGAGGGGTAGGTGGGACTCGAACTCTCTTCCTTCATGAATCTTTTGAGGTTTACAGGTAAAACTGCTCTGGCTCCTGTGTTGATGATTTGATGCTATGCTACCTCGTCTTGCCTTTTTCTTTATCAATGTGCATTACAAGGTTGATGTCAAACTCACATACTACAGGTGCATGGTTTCACGTAGAGTGATCAATTGGTAATCAATGATTGTTCAAGGACATGAATTCATCTACCTCCTTATCCAGTGTCACTGCTAAACACTGACGCTCTTGCTTGTACGAAAATATTACGAGTTAATATCCGACATGATTGTTAATTAGTAGGAGATACTTGACATTTCCGCCAAATTTATACCATAAATTTCCTCAAGAAACTTCATCTAGTTCAGAAATAAAAATTCTTTCGTGTAGAATACAGTATATATACTATTACATTGATGATGCAAAAGACAGGTAAGCTTTTACACTACAAAATTCTTTCCTTGGCTTCTTAATAGTTCAAACTTTTAGGTGGATGGTAATCAAGATCATTGGTTTCTTGGATCAGAGAAGTACCAATAAAGGGGTGGTGCTTGATCAACTGAAAAGATGTTGCACGAGTCATCGGCATAACTTGAATGATTTTGGTCTTGCATTTTCATAAATTGCTGCTGGTAATCCTTCACCCTTGAATCCAACAAATGAGGATGGTAAACTGGGGCAGATAGAGAGAAAGCATACTGATCCAATCCATTGAATGTAGGGTTGCATGAACTTAATTTTGATACCAGTGGCTGCACATTCAGATTGTTGCTATCTTCATTCAAGACTCCACTTGAGTCACTGTCTGATAAGCCATCTTTCAAATCAAGAATCCTTTTAGTCTCAGATGACAAGTGCAAGTTTGTGTAGACTTCATGATTTGCATGTGTTGGCCCGAATTCACTAGAATCATTACACTTTTCTGAGGCCATTTTTGGGGAACTCTGTAAAGTTGCCACCTTTTCAATTGAATGATTGGTTTCTGTATTATCCTCTCCCAATTTTTCCCTTAGGCCCCTTAACTGCAAGATAAAACACAAGACAGTAAATAGTGATACCAACAAGAATCGAATATAGCCCAGTAGTTAAAACTCAAAGGGCTTTTGTTCTCTGCTCATCATCCTTATCTACTTCCTGTTTCTTCCTTCCCACCCTCCTCTGCTAAAAGATTAACAAAAAGATGTTAAATGTACAGAACATACCTCGGCAACTAAACTTTCTTTCTCTTGTTCAACTTTACTATAATTGAGTTGAAGGGCTTCATAATTGGCCTTAAGAAGGTGATAATCCCTCTCCAGTTGCTTAGTCTTCCATCGGGCGCGGCGGTTTTGGAACCAGATTGCAACTTGTCGTGGTTGGAGGCCTAATTCTTGGGCTAATTTTATTTTTCGCTCAGGGTCAAGCTTGTTATCAACCTCAAAAATCCTCTCGAGTGCTTGGACTTGATCAATTCTTAATCTCTTTTTCTTCCCATTGCTGCAGTTGTATTCTTCTATGCTGTCTTCATCATCTAAACCATCTAGCATTGCCTGGAACTCATTGCTGTAGCCCACATTTTCCCTTGTATTGTTCTCTACTTTCACCAAAGCATGATCCAGTCAATAAGATTCCTCAGTGGATGGTCAGAAAAACATGCCAAGAAACTATAGAAGAAAACAAAGTTACCAATTTCTGCTGAAGCACAATAATACTCTAGCTTCCATAATTCTGTGAGTAGCATGCAAATTAAAACGTTGTAATTCTAGTTTTCTGTTTCCTTTCTGATTATTCTTTTAAGATTTTCCTAAGCTGGGAGTCCAAATTATTGAGGAACATAAGAGGAACACCGTTGGAGAGCAGAAAACTTTGCAGTAACTGATAGAATTCATAATGCAAAATTACCTGAAGAATCAAAGCAACTGAACCTGTTCATAGCTGCTGTCAGTGATAATCTTCAATAAAGAATACGAAAAAAACCACGCTTCTTCCTTTTGGTTCTCCAAGGAATGCACTCAGAATGCAGGACTAACTCAGAATTGTCAACTTCATAGTTCACATGTACATGACATAAATTGATGCATCTTCCTGAGTATTCTTAGAAGGCTTCTGGACTGAGAGCTGATTTTCTAAGGTATGGACATAGGTCAAGAGGGCCTATAAAGTAAGAGAAGAAATTGGTGTTCGTGATTAGCCAATCAATCCCAATAGAACAGACGAAAAGGGCGAGGCATTTTGATATGCTTTTCAGAAGTCTAAAGGCTCTGAACAATAGTAAAGTGTGGTTGTTGCTAACCAGCTATGTGTCTCCTTTTATCTGATGCGAAACGAGTCATTTGTCCTTTTGGATTCAACCGTTGTTTGGTACTTTTGTTTCACTGTAATGCTTTAACGAGTGATTATGTGAGATAAAAAATGGTTAAAAGGATTTTAAAAAAGGGTAATTGAAAAGGAAAAATCACTCAAAATATTTTTTATATTTCGTCAAATGGAGTTTTTTATCCTTCACTTTTAAAATGACAAATTTATGTCTCTCACAAAATTAAGTTGATAAAATTTGGTCACAATTTAGATTTTTTTTTACCATGTTTTACCCTAAATTCATCATGTGAGCAATACATAGTCAATTTTTTAGGAGAAAAAAAAATAAATCTCAGTTATAGTTAAAGAAATAATTTGATTTATATTCATTTTTACCCTTAAAAAAAATATAGGATTTGACTTGAATCATATTCATTTTTTCTACTAAAAAAGTGGGATTTGGGTCAATTTTTATTCATTTTTGCCACTAAAAAAGTGAGATCTGACATTTTTATACATAAAAAATGATTTGCATGTTGGTTACATGGTATGTTTTAGACTAAAAAGTGAACGGAAACTTAGATTGGAATCAAATTTTGTAACATTGAATTTGAAAATGATGCAAAGTTAATATTTCAAAAGTGAAGAATGAAAAAATTCATTTAGTGAAATGTGAGAGACGTTTTGAATGAGTTTTCTAATTGAAAAATACGTATAGAGATTCTCAATCAAATTTTGCTCCAAATAATTGTTTTCCAAAATGACCCAAATTATTATTTTTCTTCTTTCCTTGAATATCATTTCTCATTTTTTGAGGGGGAAATAATTTACTGTGTTTTATTCTTTGTTGTTATTCGGATTCTAAAGAAGCAATCGAGCATCAAAGTCTTCGTGTTTTTTCCCCTTTTTGAAAGTAAGCATCGAACTATTTGAACTATATTTTGAGGCTAGGAAGAGAAATACAAATTCCGTGACAGCAATTTAACTTTTGTTTACGAAATTTTCCAACCAGGGATGAGAGTAAAGCTTGATCCTTGATTAATCACGTACTGCAGAACCAAATAATCAATCAATTAAATGAAGGTGAAGTTTTTATGATTAAAAACAGGAAACATAGAATTGCCATAAGCTTTCAATATGTGTCTGATTTTCTTCAATACATTCTTGATCATCACTTTCCAATTAAACATGTGGCGAATGGGATGATATTAGTGAAGGAAAATCATCATCAAATAAATTACATTAAATGGATGTATAAATAAATAAAAAAAACTAGTTTACCGCATTGAGTTAGCAGGAAAAAGGATAACAAAATTGATGGTCAGTTGCAAAAATAGGTAGCCTTAAAAGGCCACCATAATAGACAGTTTGGTCAATGCATAATTGGGATTTTAAGAACATGTTCACATCTGATTCCTATCATGCATTCATTCATAATCCAAGCTCACATTTGCAATAGAAATCCTTACACCAGTTGAGTTCAGAAGCCAGGCTGTATGCATGGCTTGGTAGAGCAGAATACAGAGAGAGAGAGAGAGAGAGAGAGAGAGAGAACTACATTACTTGCTATTTGCCAATAAGCCATCTGCCAAAACTGAACTTTGCTACCAACCTCACATGGTGTGTTATTCTCTCTACACAATGTTTCCACCTTTCACTCACACTGCAGTGCACCACATGGTGTGCCCCCTTTTCTTGTATATTTTGCTTATATTTTCATGGCTGCCAGTTGGATAGAGTCTTTTGTAGCAGATTTTTGGCCATAAAACATTACCCCAATGGCATCCTTTACGTCACAATCAATCGAAAGCCTACTAGAATCTTTGAATTTTAAGTAGCCAGTTCTATAGTGTTCATTGCAACAGTTGAACGGTTGATTTGGATCCTTTTCCTCCAACACAAATTTTTTTATTCTTGGATGTTCGCATCTTTTGGAAAATGCATGATGCGTGACGCAATTGACGTTTCAAGAAGAATGAATAGGGTTTCCAGTGACGAGCCTAATGAAGCAACTTTAAAGGGTCCATATTCATTTCGAGCAATTGCACAACTATTGTAGGTTTTGGATGTTTAAGGATATCTGTATATCCTTCTTACCAAGAGACGTCTAATTGCGCCTTCAATTTTTTGTCGACTACTAATTCATTGCTCTATGATTGATCAGGGCCAGATTGGATTACTAACACAGCAGTGCTATTCATGGTTCATTCTTACCTTATATATCCTGCATAATTTTTTATTATCTGTTTGCTACTTGGTCATCTTGTTTGTGTGTGTGTGTGTGTGTGTGAACATTAGAAAGTCCTAAATTCTCAAGAACTGGAATTCTCGTTCAAAAGGCAAAAGATCAGCCGAAGAAGTCTTGTGTGTGGTAACCCGTGAATCATGTTGAGTGGATTACACACACATTTTTCTTGCATGGTAAAACAGTTTAAAGTTTCTGCCATCCTTTTGCTCCTTGTCTCATATCCTTCACTCAACATGTATGGCCTCATGTCAGAGTTCACTTTGCTTTTCCATTGCCGACCAAAATATAAAAGAGAAAAGAAATGAAATGAAAAAGGAGAGCAAGAAAAGATTTCACTTTCGTTCCCATGGCTGTGAATATTAGGTGACAGGATCGTTACCTAACCCTTGACTATCCGTATTAATTCTTGCACCTCCTTTTCTCTTCATGGAAGACTTCTGCTGATGAGACTTTCTTCAAATTCTGCTTCCAAAATCGTTACACCACCCCAGTTGAACTGACCAAAAATGGTTCTTTGCGTGAGGGAGAGATGAAATTTGCTAGAGAAAGGAAGACATGCATGAACTTCAACAACATAGTTGGGGATTCAACTAATTAATGCTGCAGCATTAATGGTCCAGAAACCATAAGAATCTAGACAGCAAGGAGCCGGTTTTTCTTCCCTTTCCTTGCAATTTAGTGCTAACTTATTTGCATGGTCCTGAATACGATTGAAAATTAGGAAATCAATGCATCTTAAATGCTGACGATTGACCACAACCGGATTCTTTCAAAATTTTGATTAGCCATGAAATTGGTGCAAGCATAGACTTTTTCTTTGGTTGTGCCTTACAGGTCTGGAATAATTACACAGATGGGGTTCATCTGCACTAGTTTTCTATATGTGTTTAGACGAAGTATTATTTGAAATAATTACTATACTAATACTTTTCCTGTTGTCATGTATATGAGATAAAAAAATAGTTCGAAATATACAAATATAGTTCGAAACATGATTATGAAACAAGCAAAATAATATAGGGAAAAAAAAAAAATTTGTATCCAATCTCTTTTCGGTCGGTTTGTGACTTCACTGTATTGATACATGAGAAATTGACAATGAATTGAAACCCTTCAGATCAAAGGATTTGAGCATAATCGAATTTAACTTCTTCAGTGAAAGTTCCGTCCATTTAGGAGGCTTAAAACGCAGTACTGCACATTTCTCCGTCGCAAATCTACCATGTCGGTTCTCCAGATTTCAGAAGGGAAATCCAACTAATAAGTTCATTTTGCATTGTAGAATTTTTCTAGGTCATGATGCAATTCGTATATAATTGGGTTAAATCCACACAGTCTATACTGAATTCAGGCAATTGTCAATCAATTAGACATGAATGCTCGGTGCATGACAGATTAGGTCGATCATAACAGGAAAACTGGTGCTTCAATATGAAGCAAGTGCTAAATTTCTATCTTTTAGTTACGCATTATATATATTGTAGGTATGGCTATGGACAACAAAGTGGTTGACTTGAGAGAGAAATTGGAAGTGAAGAGGGAAACGACAACGATGCATGTACTGATAGTAATATGTTCGCATATCTATCATCAATTCGGCAAATTTTGCAGTAAGAAGCGATGTTTGATATCTATATATGTCAATTCCTTTTTCTTTTAAGGGTATCAGCTGGGTTCTAAATTTAACCAGTAAAAATCCCACAAGCAACGAAACACTATTTGAATTATCAATTGTATATGGAAAAGATAGCATGCTTTCATATATCATCCCAACAAAGTTAAGTGGTCTGAAGGACGAAGAAAGTGATGGGATATGTCGTCAACTTGTAGCTGCAAAGCTTTGTGGTTCAATGCGTTTGGACTCCTCTACTGATTGAAAATGTTGGGTGTTTCACAATTAACTTACCAAAAAAAAAAAAAAGGGTCTAAATGGTTCTGATAAAGTAGACTTTTATCAGGCTCCCAATTAAAGGTTCTGATAAACTAGACTTTTATTAATCTGTCCTCAAAGAAATGTGTTTGACTTACAAAAAACTATGCATGCTTACCTTTTCTCTTTTCATTTTGTGTTCTACTAGAGGAAGGAAGAGATGAAATTTAAGAAGCAAGAGAGGAAGGAATATTTGAATCTAAAATCTCTGGATTCTGGAATTTTGAACCTTAACTATTAGAATAAATCCTCTTTAGTTAAATGTCCTTACCTAAATTTCAGAAATTAATGCCGGAGTTCAAATTAACTGAAATAAATTTTGACTTCCTGTGCAGATTTTTCCCATCAAATCAAGTTTAGCGACCCATCCTTGCATGCATAACTTACAAACATATGCATTCTCAATATTTTTTTTTTCTAGTTGACTCTTTCCCACAAAAAGTGCAGTGTGTTTCAGCACCATGCACAGAAGAATGACCACGAATGCAGTAAACTAGGACACACTCTTCGAAAGCACAAAAATCTATGCTCGAAGCTGTATAGAATTGAGGATCAAAATTTATCAATTCATTTGCTCCAAGGGAGTATATACCATCCACCATTTGTCTGCTCAGATCAATTAGAGACAGATGCTCCTGCATTCAGCAGTACATCACAGTGCAGGAGCGTATTGGCCAGAAATTTGTTTCCACCGTACTGTCACGAGCATGTATCTAACATCTGTATCGGTTAGGTGCTCAATGAAAAGTCAATACCAAAATTTTTGAGCTTTTTCCAGCATCAACTACCGTATAATCACTTGCATGTGTCTTAGCAGCTATATTTGCTTGAACTGTAGAATATGTACTCCTACAATGTTGAGCTTTTATCAACATCAAACCTTCATCTCATGACAACATGAAGAAATGTCGATTCCTGCAACCTCCATGGCATTGCAAACCCATTCAGGCACATCACCTTTTGGGAACTACATGACCAAATTAAAAGATGTAAGAACTATAAACACAACTCTGTGTCAAGAAGCAGATTTGAAAGCACTCCTATGGATTGGACAAAATGTGCAAATCTCAAAGTAAATTAGCTAAAGTCATAAGTAGCAAAATAGTAGATCAACGTTATTCTCAAAGTAGCAGAATCGAAAAAGAGACGACGAGAATTCAAATAATCCACCAGGGTGCTATTGAATTCTATTTGACCAAAGATTGATCTAATAATCTTCACATAATTGTGGTGAATAAATACATATATCAGGCCTCCTAATAATTGGGTGTAGTGACTATGACGTAACTATCATCATGAGGAGCATCTGGTTCATTGGTATCCCCAAATTATAATTGTATCAGAAAGTTACTTTTAAGGGTAAATGGATTGCATCCGTATTTGTCTGTTATATACGTTTAAGTACTTAATCACTAGATGAGTATGAGAGAGGGTTCTCAGGTCACTGATGAAATTACTTATTATCCTGTTCTCTTCCAGTCCCTTAACCTTTGTTTCTAATGTACCATATTTTTTGTTAAGCACGAATCCCATTATTGGCCAGACTTAACAATTCTATCTGAGACACAGTACCAAGAACAATGCTTTTGAAAGAGACAGGAGAAAATATAGTAAATGTGGAAGACTAAAGTACCATTGTCTGCAGAAACTTGCAAACAAACCTGCATTAGCAAAACGAAGGAACAGCGTAAATGTATTATAAGAGATGGATAAAGGGAAAAACAAATAAAAAAGAAAAAAACCAACTGAATGCATCAAGTCAAGGTCTTTTCCTGATCTTTGAGGAATACCCCAAAAAAGAGACCATAAAAATAAGTAAAATAGTTTAAGAAATTAAAAGATCACATACTCTGGAAACCGTCCTTCAACAATTGATGAGTGTAGATCTCTGCTAAGCTACAAGATTCGAATAAACTTCATTATTTAGTCTTCAAAGTGATTGTTCACGGAAATAAGATGACTTAGTTATCTTATAATTGATACCTTCATCATGTAATATAAATTGTGATATGAAAGAAGTTGAGATCCCATAGCATCTTTTGTTACTAGGCAATGAATGTAAGCCCTTGTGTAATTTTTACAGACCTCCAGCAAAGAGACAGAATACCAACATTAGAGACAACTAAAAGCAAGAAATTAAGCATCTCTCCTGGACATACCATACACTCGCACATGGGATCAATAGGACGTATATCATTAGCCATTGCCTGGTGTTTCAGTTTCAAAACTCCCTGGATCAATGAAATATATAGAATCAGTACCAAAGATCGAGGAGGGGACTCATTTCTCCATTGAAGATAACAGCACGTTTGTTAGGCAGGAAGGAGAAACACAACTTTATCACAACCTTGTCAAATTTGTTAGGCCGAGAAAGAAAATCAAAAACAAAAGACTTCTTAGTTCAGTTAAATATTTGAATGACCTACATTTCCTTCTCAAGAAAAGCATCTTCAAGTCCAATTATCAGTATACCAATGGAAGGCTTTGATAACATATTACACCCAAGCATCTCAAATATATCCTCAAGGGAATTGCATAAGCCACATGGTAACAGAAATTATTTACTTGGAACTGAAAATCGTAAATTGCTAGTCTCATAAAGGAAAACCTAGACATTTAATGATGGTTTAGGATATCCAATTAATGGGAGTAAAAAAGAGTCCTATTACATGTTTCAAGTTCATCAACTCTGCCATTCTTGACCGGAAAGACATTCTAACTTCATCCCTGGAAGATTTGACTACTGATTAATAAGACAAATTAGATAAAAATGAAACCAGAACTATCCAGATTCTGAAGTCGATATGAGAAAAAAGAAAAAAGCAATTTTCAAACAGTAAGTGCCAAGCTTAAGTAAGAGCGAATACTTCTTTTAACTTGATAAACTGTTTGAAATTGACTTGTTCTTGTATAAAGGAGTTGACGTTAGGGTCAAAAGAACATATGCTCACAAAGGCATAGAGACACCAAAGCTTCTTGTCAGTGACAAAAAGATAATACAAAACTGCACAGAGTTCACATAAAGGTCAAAAGAACACATGCTCACGAAGGAATAGCACCAAAGCTGCTTATCAGTGACAAAGAATAATGCAAAAAGTAGCAACACTATGACAAATCTGCTGAAAAGAAAAAGAAGAAATTTTTTATCCACACAAAGCTACAGACTCCTGAATAAGCATATGTGGGACTTTCTGTTTCAATCATATGTACCAATGCAGAATTAAATGAGATAAGAAGCAATCACCTCTGGAACAAGAGCTGTGCCAAAGCGAGCTGTACGAGTGGGATACACGCAATCATACATGTCAGCACCTAAAGCACTACAAACAACAATATCTAGAGGGTAACCAACACCCTGTGGGAAAAAAGTAAACCAGATTTAGTTCACAACGAAATTAAAGTGGTAAAACAAAAATCATCTCTGGATGAGTTACATTGCGAAATCTAATTTTACCATGACATATCGTGGCTTATCCTCAGGCAATGCAGCAGTACATTGAGCAACAACACGCCAAAATGAATCTTTATCTTCACCGCCTGCAAGACCACCAATAGCATAGCTGTGACAGAATTAAGTGAAGTTATTTCAACCACTCGGCCATTGAATTCCAACTTCTTTAGTTAGATATAGTTGCAAAGACAACAATTGTTTCAGAAGATATTGTGACCATGTTGAAAGGGAGCCTAAGATACAAACTTGCAGCATGACAGAATAAATGAAAGGGGGAAACAAAAATAGATTCACCTAAAATGATGATGGTCACTGAAAAAGAAAAAAGAAACTCTGTAAATTTCTGATCAGAACTAACCAACCTAATATGCAAGTTTTGCTGAGAAAAAGTAGCATTTTCAATAGGTTGCCAAATACAGAAGGCTACCATTAGTTACATTTTTAGTAAAATGAAGAGACCTCTAGATAAGTAATGAATACAAAAAAAAGGTGCTTACATACCCAGGCAGATTACGTTCAACCAAACCTCTGACACATATATCCCTGACACAAACAAAGTTATCCAGAAAGCTCAAGATTAGATTAGGCTAAAATCATATGACAACTGAAAAAATCGAAATCTTGCAAAACTGTTACTGATTAAACTTCAAGTCACCTTAATACTGGATCTAAACCACCCTGAACTATCCCAAATAAATTTTGTTCATTTGGCCTCTTGTGAGCTGTCAATTGACCACATTGTATTAGTCTGAGCTTGAACAAAATTAAAATTCTTGACAAACACACTTGACAACGACAAAGCAAATGTCTAGCTATTTTTTATACTTCCCCCTTCACCTTCTTGCAAACATATTGTTTGTAACATCTGAATGTGGTACAGGAGATGATAGAGGAAAAACATAAATATTGGAAACGTTAGTCAAGAAAAACTACATAATCAAATTGATTGGTAAAAACATGCAGAATTCAAATTCAAAAATGTTGATTAGCCTAGCCAACAGATAAAAGGTATGTAGATGAACTTGACATTCACAATCAGCTTGTCCGCCACAATTTGACATAATTTCTAAGCTTGCAGGAAAACCAATAATATTTTAGCTACTTAGACCATACAACTTATATTGACAAAGGCTATGCGTAAGTAGAATAGGCTCATCATATGCTGTCAAGCATATTTACCTGCTATGCACCTGTCTATCCAACGAAGAGTGCGGTACATTGCTTCTTCAATTCGAGGCCCTGTGATAGTGGTTCGCACAACATCATCGAGGGCCATGATAATATCTGCTCCAATTCTGTTCTGCAATCAGTTGTATGCAAAACACAGTACAATGAATTAGCAGTAGCCTAAGGGCCACCCAACTGCATGAAACAAATCAACTCCTAAAAGTCCAACAGCAGGAAATTACAACTACAATTCCTCACATAAATCCATAAGCAATAAGTAGAAACTAGTACCATCCTGCAATGATATTGCACATGCAGAAAGAAGCTCATGTGCTACTATTGCATGTACCAGGAATTGATCGTCCTATAAATCTAGAACAGAAAAGCTGTTAAGAGCTCAAACATTTATTGTGCGTGCTATTAAATCTAAGTAAATCAGTCCACCCAAAAACTGGATTCAGTAGTCTAATCAAATTTCATGTCTTAATGCAAAAAGTGCAAGCATTTATAACTTTGTACAGCACACAACAAGATAGGATGCATGCCAAACTTGCTTCTCCTGCAAGTCCTCGTTACCAATAAGGGAACTTCCTTAACAATATATTAACAGTTCATAGGTATCAAGCATCACATATTAAGTGAGCATAACCTGCTACATAATGAGCCAGAAGAAGAAAAAGTGGACCTACTTGAATTTGTATTGATTCTTCGGGTGTAAGAAGCATCGGTTTCCCATCGACAGGTGACTGCAACAAGCAGGAGGGAGAAAATGAGACACCACTTAACAAGCAGGGAGATCTCTCAAAGCAGTCAAATAAGAAATAACAAACTGCACTTGTAGGAAGAATAAATTGCAGGCAGGGATGGTTAATTGAAGTTTTGAAGGGAATAGGCTATACACAACAACATTGGTTAGGAAATCAATTTACTTCAGAATGACTGACTCTAGCACATGAGTATGGCAGTGAAACATGGAAAATCAATAAAAAGAAAATATATGAGAAGATTTTACATACATAGTTCACATGAATAGGCTCCTGGTATGTTAACACAAAAGGCAGTGAAAACTAGTGTTACAGAAAACAGGAAAAAATCAAATGCTACAATCGAACCCTGTTGGAATCTCTGGTTCATCATGAATCATTATTGAAATAGGGAAGCAACAAGATTTACCTGAAATGTGACACCCTTTTCTGTAATGTCAGCCAAATGCAATAAGGATACCTGAAAACAATGCTATCATTAGTTCATTCACCACATAAGGATGGTTAGTCATACATCCTAGAAAGACCAGCAGACACCAGAAATAATTTTGCCTTTCTGATGATAGTGCATCAAACATACTCAGATCATGCACTATGCATGCATTGCTCCAAAAGCAAATATATTCAGATCATACATAAGGAATGTGCAAAAGCAAGCCAAATTCAGAAAAGCTAGGAATGCCATGATAACACTGACAAACTACAATAATTGCAAGTCAGCAGAACAGGCCAAATAAATGCCCATACATGCATATGAGAAAGAGATACTAAGACTGAGACTGAGACTACCATTTGGAAACCACCAGAGTCTGTAAGCAGTGCCCTTGGCCAGTTCATGAATTTGTGGAGACCGCCCAACTCATCAATGAGCTCAGAAGTCGGACGTAAAGCTAGATGATATGTGTTCCCAAGTATAATTTGACAACCAATTTCCTCCAGCTGATTCTTCGTTAAACCTTTTATAGTTCCTATAAACGTGAAAACTCCATTTCTTACATCAATCAACCAGCAGCTTCCTCTTGTTAGCATAAAATAAAGTTTCAATTGAAGAAAGTTGACTAGGACAAGAAGCTAACTCATTCATATCGGCGTAACTGTATAAAACACAGATTTGGAAAATGCAAGTGCTATAAGATATATGCTGTTCACTTCTCCGTATTATTTGTACTAGAACTTTGATGCTGCAAGTTGAAATGCAATGCAGGTATTGACAAATGGATCCTTTAGCCTTTTCAACCATAAATTTCAGAAAATAATTTCTTAGACTTGCACGCTTGAGTGTGTGCGCATGCATGAGAGAGAGAGAGATGTGTGTTGCAAAAGTTTGAGGTATAGGTCTAGAGGTACTATCAACATGATTTTAAAATAGAAGACAATAGTATGATCACCCCAAAGTCGAACCTTGGGTACCCACTGGCATAAACAAAGGTGTCTGGCACAGATAGTGAGGGAGAGTGAGTTGAGCTGCACGGGCACGATTAAACCTTCCAAGTACCTGATTAGAAAGAAAAAAAGTGCAGATGCACAGCTCCATAATCAAGCCCAAAAAATAATAACAATAATAAAAGAACTATATACACCAAAAGGGAAAAAAAATTCAGGAGATCGATAACACCTATCTGTAATGCATCTCCATCTAACCATCAAGCAAAGATGACAACCAAGATCACTAAAGATGCTGTTTGGATCATTTTTCAAGTAACAAGCCACTATCCAGCAAGTAGATAGAAACTTATAATTTGGCTTTTTAGCACAAACAGTTTTGATCTTCTACCAGTATCTTCCACCTGACGCCTCTTAATCTAGATGTATTTTCCATAAGAAAGGCCCTCTTATAGTCTAAATATGCTTATGTACCTGAAGAAAAAGAGGCACAGCCGGTATAGAACAAGCTGAAAACCACGCCATTCTGATTGGCAGAGTTTAACAAGTCATAGAAACAACTGGAAAACAAAAAGTATATTACGAAAGAAAATATTCAAAAGAACTAAATGAGCTAGCGAAGTATACCCCAGAAGAAAAGAAACAACCAAATACCAACTACATTGTTATCTGATTCACATATAATGTCGGATTAGATAACGTGCTAAATTACCAGGATAAGAGCTACTTTCAAATAATACAACATACACTTCGAATTTATGTAATGGATTTCCGAAAATTAGACAAAAATTCGTAAAAAATGTATGGCGTTCCTTTTATATCTTTTTTTTCTTCGTAGAACTAAAATGTAAAAGTGAGAGACAAAAGAGTTACCTCAAACTTAAGAGCCATTAAAGCACCAGCTTCCTTGTTCTTCAGTGTGCAGCAATCTATACAGAAACCACACGAATAAAAAGTAACGACGAAGAAGAGTTGTAAACTTGAAATTTTAATTGTGATAAAAAACTAATTACCGAACGTAATAGATTACATAATGCTACTCGCAAAAAGGAGAAATAGCTTAGTTTCTTGTGAGATATGAAAACGCAGGAGGAAATTCAGCTGACGGAATTGAGCGGCGGACAGGGAACAGGTGGCGGCGGCGTTGAAGTGAAGCGCGAGTTGACCGTTAGCAAGTGCCCTAAACTTGGTAGACCAAAGCGCGCCGGCGGCAACTTGATTTACGTGGTTTATATACGTAAAATACATATTGCTTTCTGCACTCTTGCCCCACAAGCTATGGGTATTTCGTTTTTAGGAACTCCCGGCAAAATGGGCAATTCTTCTTCCAATTTATTTGCATCTATGGCCACAAAAATGGTAAGTTCTTTTGGTTCAAGACCTTACAAGAGAGCGGGAAGGAGGAGAAATGAGAGACTTCTCATGAATTGAATACATGCGTGACCAATGTTCTATATTAGGTAAAGTAAATTTTAGGACACAAATAAAATGTTGAGATGCATGTACCATAAGTATCTTGAATTTTTAAAAGGAACCCTTTTGATTCTTTTTTAATATCTGTATACCTTATATAAAGTATTAGTACCATTACATTCGCACATTTCAATATTTGATGATTAATACAAATTTACATATTGTTTTGTGCTCTTTTATTTCTTAAATGATTTTTTATTACGTATAAGTAAGGATAACTAAAGTTTGAAATTCTGAAATTTAAGAGGTTTTAAGTTCAAATTTTCTTTTTTTTTTCCTCACTTTTAAAATCTCGTTCCTTTCCAATTAGAATCATATATATATGTTTTATAAAAATCTTATTCCAAAAGAATCGGCTCTGTTTGGATAAGCTGTTTTTGGAGATATTTTTGAAAAATTTTACTATAACAGTATATATGAATTTTTTTTGAAATATTTGATATATTGTATAGATAAAATGTATTTTGAATTATTATGTATTACTGTAATATTATATTTAAAAAAATTATTTTAAAAAAATGACCGATCCAAACGGACATTTTTCGCTCTATTTTTGGCCTAAAAATGCACGTAAAGTGGAGCAAGCGAAGTCAACATTAGAGTAAATTTAGGCATTCCAAAAGATATATACTTGCTACTTGTTATGTGATGCTCCTAACTAGTTTTTCGTAATTATAGGAAATGGTATAAAAATGTCGTTACAAAAAAAAAAGTACTAGTACCATTTCTGATTTCTTGGCCAAATTGGGCAATTACTAAATTCAGAAAGGACACGAAAATCAAATCACGCCACTAGGGTAAGAGTAAGGCCGTAAGGGTAAGGGATTCTGACAGTAGTAAAAAGCATGGTGGCTCCACAGCTCACTTATTCAATTCAAACCCACCCCTGCTGTTTAATAGACAAACAAACAACTAACCAGGAAAAGTATTTAGTAGTACTACTCATAATAGACTACTATTCTCAAAATTCCAGCCAAATTAATTCAATTCAATCTCTTCATTTCCTACTCCTCATTTAACTTCCAGATCTTAAATCACGAAATGCTTGAACCTTTTACCTCCAAACCCTAGCTCCGATCCACCAAAATTTGGAGCTCAGGTGAAATTTCTTCCCATTTCGCATTCTGATCGATTCTGTCGTGATCTATTCTTTGCCATTGTCTTGTGCAAGTTTACAATGTTCGAGATATTGGATTGCGTATGATTGTGATTTTTGTTTCGTTATTTCCAGGTTTGAAAAGGAGCTCAGTTATCAGTGTTTGATCAATTACTTAATCAGAGAAGTGAAAATGCAGCGTCTGCCGGCGACAATTGAGGAACAGTTGATAGTTAAAGCAATTAAAGAAGAGTGCTTGTGGGATAAACTCCCCAAGAGGCTTCAAGCCACTTTCAATTCTAGAGACGAGTGGCACAGAAGGTTTATTTTGCTCAATAACTCGTGGTTTTGATCCTTTTTTTTTTTTTTTTTTTGAAGTTTTAATAGTTACCGAGGTAAATGATCAGAGAAAAGGTTCCATATTGCTTTCTCATTACCAGGTGAAGTACTTATTTTTGTGAAATTGTTCACTTCTTCGACTAGCTTGAGGGAAACTAGTTACGTACTGCATGAATGTGTGTTTATCGAGACATGGTAGTAGTGGAATGCAATGATCAGAAGTGCAAGTCCCGCAATGCAATCAAGGAGCTACTTATTGCATTAGATGTTGGCCGATATTTTTGGCAAATGAGTTGCGTGATTTTTTTTTTTTTTTTTCAACGAATGGACTAAATTTTGAATCTTGTGATAGTTTAATCAACAGCTGTGTCTGTACGCTTTAGAACTCTAGGGAGTGGACTGAGTATGGGCAACTGAGAATTGGTAATATTCCATGTGGTTCAAGAGCAAATTGAAGGACAAGAGTTTGCTGCATTTTCTGCGTCCTGGTGGTTGATTGATCCCGTCTAGCTTTTTACGTTGTGTGTTTTACATGGACTTCTTCAGCTTAAGAAGATTCTTGTTGGTAATAAGTAGAGAACATGCTCAAGGATACTTAGCCAACTTAGATATTGTTCTCGACAGCTTGTGATATGCTAACAGCAGATTTTTTGAAAGGGAAAAATACTGGAGCAGGCCTTAGAGTTGCTTTTAGTAACAGCTTTTAGCTTTCAAACACAAAGAGCAAAACCAAAACAAGTTTTTTAAAATTGTTCAATATATTTTCAAAGTTATCTTTTTAATTTCAAAAGAGGAGATGCTGAGAACATGACCTTAAATTTATGGCACTAACATTTATTCTCGGAAAAAAATTTCTGAAAATTTTTGTCTCAGCTGGGGGCATGACTTTCTAACACATGTTTAATAACTTGGTTGATGTTTGGCATCTGTTGGATAATAAAAAGTTGCAGGATACAAATATTTTGACCCATGTTTTGTTTTTTCCCTTCCCATCACATGCTTAAATGAATTATTTTTTCTTTTTTTTTTATGTTATCGTTTTGCTTTCTGCAGGGTAATTGATCACTGCATTAAGAAAAGGCTCCCATGGAATACTTGTTTTGCTCGGAAAGTTTGTAAAGAAGGTGAATACTATGAAGAAATGATGCGCTATCTGAGAAGGAATCTAGCGGTGTGTATGATGAAGGATATTCTTCAGTTCTTTGCGATAAGATAAAGCCATTAACATTTAGCTATTTATTGTACATTTAATTGTCTATCACAAAGTGATCTTGGGTGATAAAATAGCTTGTCTAAGTAAATAAACAAGCATTAGTAAGAGCACATAATTTAGTCGTGAGAATAGCTTGCAGAAAATTATGAAAGTGTACTTTTTTAAAGTTTAGAGTCATATTTGTTAAAGGCTGTCATGTCAATTTTGGGATGTGTGGTTCATATTGCACTGTTGATCTAAAAGATTATCACAATCCCCAGTTGTAGTGCTATGCGAGAATTTTCGAATTTAGGATTGATTCTCAAGAGATGTCAATTACCTTGGAATATTTCATTTAGATAATAGGTCTTATGCAATTGAACTTTTGTTTAAGTTATTAGTACACTAAGTAATATTTAGCTGGGACTGTGGATACTGCATTAGAAACTTTACAACTGACCTTGTGATGTGAAGGAATACATCGCTATTTATCAGCGTTGAAAAATATTCTTAGTAGTAGAATAAAGGAAAATTTTCTGTATACTACAAATTTTGAGTTCACAATTTGCTGCTTTTTTTTTTCCTGTAAGTCTTAAAATTAAGCTGTTCATGTTGTATTTGCAGTTGTTTCCCTATCACCTTGCAGAGTACATTTGCCGTGTAATGAGGCTGTCACCTTTCAGATACTACTGTGAGATTATATTTGAAGTCATGAGAAACGGTACTACCCACTAGAATCCTGTTTCAATAACCTTATATCATTGCTATTAGATATTGAGCCCATGGTAGTTGTTCAATGTAGTTGTTTTAACAAGTTATGAGTTGGATATAAACTTAGCGCTGAACTGAAAGTGCATCTGGTGGGAACTGAATATTGAAACTGTAATGCAAGGTTTAGTCTCCTTGATTGCCAGTTCTCTTCCTTGGAGGTAGTCAGCTTGATGTTCTCTAACTTGAATTAAAATCTGTTTTACATGAATGTTAGTTTTTAAGAGTGCTCAGTATCAATCTGCGCGTCCAATCTAGATTTTTTTTTTTTGGGTATCTCTTTTAATTTCAGCTTATTACTGGCTTTTAGTAGCATGGTTTTGAGCATTTGTTAAATTAGATATTTATGTTGAACTTTTACTGTTGGTATTGTTATTCTTTGTGGACTACAATACTTATCATTAGCGTTCGAAGTAGTCAAAACATGAACTGTTACTGCTACCTGTACTTGCTTATATGCCTAGTGAACCAATAGGATATCTTTGGTGGCCACATATAACCAGATCACCTGCTTTCAGATGTAGTTAGCAAACTATCAGGTTGGTGATATTTGAGAGTTAACCATCATATTGTACCTCTTGATATTGTTTTGATGCCTGACTATGATCTTTTGTGTTACCTGTTAATGTACTGGGAATAATTTTATACATACTTTGCTGAGAGACTGCTTAACACTCTCAAGCAACGCAATAATGAGAGACTGGTAATGTACTGGGAATAATTTTATTCATACTTTGCTAAGAGACTGCTTAACACTCTCAAGCAACGCAATAAGGAATGCTTAGCATGAGATTTCTTGGCATTTTTCATACTTATGCTTAATTATTTTCCAAATAAGCTGCACAATTATCATGCTTAATATCTAATTTTTCCTCTTTTTCCTTTTCCCTTCTGTGGCATTGCTTTATCTTGATACTTTCATTATACGTTTGCTCAGTCTCTTTCTTTCTTCTATCTGCAGAACAACCATATGACAGCATCCCAAATTTTAGTGCTGCAGATGCCTTACGACTTACTGGCATAGGAAGAAATGAGTTTATCGACATTATGAATAAGTGCAGATCTAAGGTAATTTCTGGAATAAGTTGCTCACAATATTGTACTTTGTAGTATGATCTTCTGTACATGTTTGCTCACCGTGGAGAAAACCGAATGTTCAATTTTCCCGCCTTGGTGCAGAAAGCATTGGTGTGGATGCATGAAATAAATTGCTACTATGAATTGTTTGGAGTCTCAATTTTGTCTCTTATCTAATTTCACTATGTTGATTCCATTTTGTATATTCGTCTTGGCACAGATAGTTTTCAAGCAGCTTGTCCTAGGTGAAACATGGTGTTGTCAAGCTGAGAAACATTTTTTTCCAGGATATTGATGTATGTCAGAGTACAATTTAGTTCTGTGCAGCTAATGAGGATTTTTAGCTTGCTTAATACTGTGTTGGGGATTCTAAAGATGGGATACAAGAAAAGGGTGAAAGGAAGAACTTTCTTATTTGATTAATCTTCTAACTGTAGTTTATACAACCATGAGAATTAAGAACCCTTGTTCTATAACTGAATTAAGGCTCTTCGTCCCAAGTTACCCCTTTTATCTCCTCAAACTAGATGCTTTCTGTAACTTTAAAATAAGCAATTATCATGATCTAGAGAGTTAAAAAGGAAAAAGATGATCAAGTTTGTGCATTAACTGACTCCTCTTTGCGTGTGTTTCCATCTACATGAAACTTTGAAAGTTAAAGACATGTTGGGTGAGTCTTTTGACGAGTTTGCTATATGTTATGAATCACTATCACACTTAAGTTTGTAAGTAACGTTAACCAATAGGATGCTTGTTTTTAATTCCTTTCTGCAGAGCTAGATTCAGTCATTTGTTGTGTTCTGACCCTGAAAGTGATGTTTAGAATCAGATGAAGCACCAAATGGTACATTATACCTTTTCTGTCAAAGGTTGTGAAGAAACATCACCATGATGGTGAATCATGTAGAATAAGTTTATAGTAAGAATGATTTTTTTGGACACTTAGACAATTGGTGAAAGATTAAAATGAATAAGAGACACTGTGAAAAAGTTAGTCAGTTCTTGATTGAACACAGATTCTTGGGTACTTGTAAAACTTTTCTGCTGCTGCTTATGGTATTGCACATCTCTTGTAAGATTAAAATGAATACGAGACACTGAAAAAGTTAGTTCTTGATTGAACACAGATTCTTGGGTACTTGTAAAACTTTTCTGCTGCTGCTTATGGTATTGCATATCTCTTGTAAGCTTGAATTGTTCATCTTTATTTTCTTATGTAACATCTGTTAGTACTTTTGAAAATTTTTTAAATTCACTTTCCCCGGCATAAAATATTAAATAACAGCAGTGAAGTACTTCTAGTCTTGATTGTTACAGCTTACATACTTTGATTGGGCCTCTTAATCAGTTTTTTTGGCCTTCAAATGCAATCTTTGATGCTTCTGCATGACCATATGTCTTATGGAGTGATTTGTTGCACAAGCAAGTAGCGAAGAATGTTGTGAAAACAATAACATAGGGATAAAATTTTCCAGCTCTTATTAGTGGTATGGCCTCTTGTATAGAATCACCACAGCCGGAATTGGTACTCAAGAGTTATTTACAATCTTCTTTTTAAAAGGCATGTGCTTCTTTACGTGGATTAAATCCTCTAACTTGATTTGGGTAAATTTGGAGTATTGCAGAAGATCATGTGGAAGCTTAACAAGTCAATAGCGAAGGAATTATTGCCTAGTCAGCCGGTGGACTTCACCATTGAGCCATGGTGGGGAGTTTGTCTCGTCAACTTTACTTTGGATGAATTTAAGGTGGATCTATGTTCAACTTCAGCTATAAAAAGGAGTTAATTTTTTTTATTTATAAGTCATTTCTTTGTATGAATGTCTGAGGACTGAATTAAGTCTGTTTTTAATCAATTTTAATTGCATCTGAAATTCTCGAATGAAACTAAATATCTATATGATATACTCTCTAATTCGTGATGTAGAAACTTTCGGAAGATGAGATGGCAACGATTGATAAAATCTGTAAGGAAGAAGCAAATTCATTCATCCTTTTTGATCCTGATATTGTAAAAGGACTTTATCGACGAGGACTTGTTTACTTTGATGTTCCCGTTTTCCCTGATGATCACTTCAAAGGTAATTTTTTATCTAACTCAACTTCTTTCTCTTAAGTGAGTCATCAAACTCGTGTCTTTGCATATTTGGATCACCTATTTTCCATTGATTGGACAACATGTAATTTAGGCCACCATTAAATAGACACTGAATCTTTGACTTTATATTTGATAAAAGGATAAATGCTGCCCACTTCATGTGAAGGACATGTTTGCATCTGTACTTTTGCTAGCTGTAGAACTGTAAGATGTGCTTTCAAATTTGAATTTATCGAATGTTATAAAGACACGAGGCTTGGGGAGCTTATGCTCTTGACTTGTTTTAGTATGTTCTGAATGTGATTTTTCTCAATTTAGAGTTCTTAAGTTTTTGGATTTGCAAGTCTTCTTCAATGACAATTCCTTGATGAGTAGGTTTGGAGATGGGTTTTCTTCTTGGCATAACTGTTTAAGACAAAAGGTGGATGAGGCACTTTAGTGCTTACTTTTTTATTTGTATGGATACTATCATGTTTGCACACATACTGAAAAGTAATGGGGAATTTTCATATACCGCTGCTTGTTTGGTAATGACCAAATTGCATACTGGAAAGGAGGGAATTTCAAATCTTTCCTTGTCATGGTTGTTGCATGAACATAAATCAGATGTAGATAGAGTTGTATCCTTATGCACTCAAATAGAGCCAACTCCTTTTCCATTTTATCTGATGTCTAGAGCTTTGTTGGCCCAGAATGGTCTACTAGAGTTAATGAGAGAATGATCAGGGCAGTAAACCTTGGTGCATACTTTTTGAAAAGAAACTATTCTAAGATGTAATAGCTCTTTTTCCCTGGACATACGTGAACAAGAAAGTATTACAGTAATCAGCTTAATTAACTTGTATCATCGTTGAATTAATTTAGAATTTCTTTTACATTTATGTCAACATTTTAGGATATGCTTTACAAGCCATCCTAAAGATTACATTCCTCAATCTAATGGGGCTGTCTGGAACCAAAATCAGATGACTTTTAATTCTCTTCTATCATTTTTTTATGCTCATCTGTTTGAGATTTTGAGTGTTGATATATGTCGTTGCAGTTTCCAGGCTTGAAGGTTTTGTTTCAAATAGAGAACAATCTTATGAAGATCCTATTGAAGAGTATGGAACTCATTTTTCTAAAAGGAGATATTGTCTACCATTTTGATTTGATTGACTCAGTATTGACCTCAAGATCATATGATCTTTATCAATCCCATCACACAGGTTGCTTTATGCTGTTTTTGTGGTCGCGAATGAGAATTCTACTGTTGCTGAATTGGCTGCAACACTACAGGCTGATCTTTCTCAGCTGCAGGCAGCTGCATCTTTTGTTTGCCGATTGGGATGGGCTGAAAAGTTAATAGATCCAGCATCTATTCTTCAAGATTCAAATGTACCTGGCTCTCCTAAAAGTCTGCTTAGTGATGAAGAGGATGCTATCATGGGCTCAGCAAATATGTCAATTGATGGCAGCGCTCCTCCACCCGGAGAAGTTTTATGGACTGATAATACTAGCCAAGCTTCCGGTTATACTCGTGTTGCTTTTGTGGTTGATGCTAATATCACATCTTACTTGATGATGGGATCTGTATCACCAGGTTTGATTATTCTTATGCTTTTGGTCTCTTCTTTGCTAGATTCTCACTAAACCCTGACCTGAAATCTTTTACTCCTCATGCTGTGTGCAGGTCTAAAATCTCATGCCGTGACATTATATGAAGCAGGAAAACTTGGTCATGCTAGCATTGTGGATCTTTGCAAAGATTTGAGTACATTAGAGGGTGCAAAGTTTGAAGGAGAACTTCAGGAATTTGCCAATCATGCATTCAGCCTACGTTGTGTCCTGGAATGTCTGACCTCTGGTGGGGTTATTTCTGATGAAAGAGACAAAATTGACATGTCATCTTTAAGTGCAGAAGAGGATGCTTCTTCAGTTATTGAGGCATTGACTACTGATGAGTTAGGAGGTTCTGATACAAAAGAATTTGCAAAAAGTACAGATGATTCAACTAATTTAAGCATATCGATAGAGGAATCTGGTCCTTCTGAACATGTATCTGAAAGTACTGGTAATGACATCTCCTCTGCTGTTATATCAGAAGGGAATGATTCCTTAATTGGGGATTCTGTTTCAGATCATAGCTCCCAGAAAAATGAGAAACCAGCATGGAGTGAAAGTTCTGATGGTGGAAAAGAATTGTCAAAGAAACAGAGGAGGTATCGAGTGGATATTCTTCGGTGCGAAAGCCTGGCTGCTCTTTCGCCAGCAACTTTAGATCGTTTGTTTTTGCGTGACTATGACATTGTGGTGTCAATGGTTCCACTGCCTCCTTCCTCAGTTTTGCCGGGACCAAAAGGTCCAATTCATTTTGGTCCACCTTGTTACTCTTCAATGACTCCTTGGATGAAATTGGTCCTATATTCTGCTGTGGCTAGTGGACCTATATCAGTTATTTTGATGAAAGGTCAATGCTTAAGATTGCTTCCGGCACCATTAGCTGGTTGTGAGAAGGCTCTGATATGGTCTTGGGATGGATCAACTGTAGGGGGTTTAGGAGGAAAGTTCGAGGGAAATTTAGTTAAAGGTAGTATTCTTTTACATTGTTTAAATTCGCTACTTAAACATTCAGCTGTGCTGGTGCAGCCTCTTAGCAGGGATGACCTTGATAAGGATGGAAAAACCATTACTTTGGATATCCCATTGCCCTTGAAAAATTCAGATGGTTCACCAGCTTGCATAGGTGAAGAGCTGGGGTTATGCCCAGAAGAGTGCTCAAAATTAAATGTAATGTTAAATGACCTTGCGAAAAAGATAGATCTCCTGACCATTGGTTATATTCGCCTGCTAAGACTATACAAAGAACAGGAACCTGAAAGCTCTATTTCTGATGATGAGAAATATGAGTGGGTTCCGTTAAGTGTAGAATTTGGAATACCACTCTTTAGTCCAAAATTGTGTAACAACATTTGTAAACGAGTGGTTTCTTCACAGTTACTTCAAACAGAGTTACTTACTGAGCATCATGATGCTATGCAAGACACGAGAAAGAGGTTGCGGGATATATGTGGCGAATATCAAGCAACTGGTCCAGCTGCCAGACTTCTTTATCAGAAAGAACAACCTAAAGAGTCATCTCGGCAACTAATGAACTATGCAAGCGGAAGATGGAATCCGCTTGTGGATCCTTCTTCTCCCATTTCTGGAGCCTCGAGTGAGCACCAAAGACTAAAACTTGCTAACCGACAGCGCAGCAAAACAGAAGTTCTGAGTTTTGATGGTAACATCTTGAGGTGTGTATTTAGCATTTTACTGTCTCTGTCCTGTCTGAATATAAAGTAACTTTTATAAACTCTACTTCATACATATTTTTGCTACTTTGTTTCTGGCACTGACATTTTATAAATGTGCTGAAAATTTTAAAGCAAAATGCTTCTCTATGGCATGTAGTGTATGGTCATTCAACTTTGCTGGTTAGCAAAAATCCTCTAAACAGCTGTCGATAAAATGCTGCAGAATAACAGGAGTTTGAGAATGCACATAACAATCTGCAGTAAAGCCTAGTATATGCCCTGCATAGTTTGGTGCGAACAATGTGAACAGCTAGGAATGCATAACGTATACATTTGCAACTTAATGCTTTTATTTTTTAATTGAAAAGTGAGAATAAGAGAACATAGAGTGTCAAAACATCCAGTGATGGCTGACCCTAAGGAATCTTAAATTTCCCATCCAATATTTGAATCTTGATGGATAATAGGATAAAATCTTGAGTTTGGAAGCAGTTTTTCCCTCATTTTTTAGCCCTAAAAAGAATAAATTTTGTATGGCATCCTAGAGCTGATTTATTTTAGTCCCTCTGACAAGAACCAAAATAAAAATGGAAGTACAATAAACTTATTGAATTTGAACATTTCCAAATGGCTTTGCAGATCTTATGCTCTGACTTCTATTTATGAGGCTGCTATCAGGCCTGATGAAGAATCACTTATTTTAAGCACCTCTAAAGTTGAATCAGATGAAGCTGACAGTAAAGAAGTTGTTCTGCCTGGTGTAAATCTTCTCTTCGATGGATCTGGATTGCGCCCTTTTGATATAGCTGCTTGTCTGCAGGCTCGCGTACCTGTCTCTTTGGTATTTGAGGCCTCAGCAGCATCTGCTAGTTCTATGGTCAAGTAAAACTGTGGAATGTGTTCTTTCATGGTTCTCTAAATTTGAATTTCTCCCAACAATGAGTAGGTGGGAGTGTTAAATACATCATGTGCTCATCACTGTATCGATCTGCTCAGTGTGCTTTGGATGGTGATGATGCAAAAGGTAGTATGGATGTCAAGGTGAGGACAGATGTTGTCTTTGGACATGATGTCAATTTTTTTGGGTGATACTTCTTTTAGAAGAGTATATAGACTTAAGTTCAGTAATGCGTCTTTTTTTGAAATGTTAGACAATAATGTGTAAGTGGCTCATTGTCAGTGCAAATGCATGCAACCGCACACATGCAATAGATCATAACAAAGTAGTTAAAACTGTGCTTGTGCAATCTCATAGCTTTATGTCATTTTCTATAACCAGGATTTTATGTAAAGAATTTGACACCAAACAAGGAGCTTATTCTACCTTTACTCTCCCTTTATCTACTTCTTGGTGCAAACAAGGACGAACAGAAGAGTCTATTTCAACTTTAATAGTGCACAGCATTGTTCCACTTCCATCAAGTAGATTATATAGAAGAAAAAAAAAGCTTAATCATTAAAATTTACATCCGCCTTTTCTTTTTGATAAAAAGATTACTGCTATTGCTGATCACAAAGTATCACAGGAAAATAGGGACATACCCTTATATAAACTAGAAAGAATAAAGAAATAACAAGAAAATTGAACAAATAATATCCAAAATCTTCTAAAATAAGTTGAATGGAGCTATTGTTTGCTAAACACTTGTTCTAATGTGATGAAGGTATATTCTTGCAAGCAGCAAGAGTGAATCTAATGCAGAAATGATCTTAAAAAGATTAGTCTGAGTAGGCAGAAGAACCATTTGATTTCTTGCCAGCTGTAGTTGATAACATAGCAGTAGCAAGGACTACTTGTCATTCTTTTGCCTAGCAATTTTTTGAGTTGCAAATGTGGTAGCTTTGTAGTTAGAAATGAACTTTTGGCTCTTGGAGTGTGTGCTGGCTACTGCTGCACTAAACCAGTGTGTGTCTCCTAGCATATCTTCTTGATTGAACCTGGAATATGTTCTTTATTGATCTTCTCATATGCTTATTATCCTTGTAACTTTGCAGGTGGTTATGTTTTCTGGCTGCATTAGTATAGGGTGATAATGAAGAACAGATCAGTATCCGTGCACATCTTATTTTAGGGGGGGTGCCCTAAATACATACACGTTTATAATATAACAGACATTTTGCTGAGCCAACCGGAGATGTTTTTACTTTTTTTTTTTTGCACGTATAATCCAATTGGATAGAATGCCATTCATTTGTAAAAAACCTTTCAATTGTTTTACATAGATAAGAAGAAGTGCTTTGCCTTGATCTTTGAACTGACATTATACTCTTTCAACTTTCTCAGATGGTAATCACTCTCCCAGAAAGGAAAAAGAGAAAGTATGATGTAGTTTTTTCACTAGACTATTTTGCCAAGTTATCATGTTTCCACTTTCCAGGCGGATGTCTTTCCAGCTCTTTGCTGGCTGTCCCATGTAGCAATTGATCTCTGAAATTAAGGTAATGCTAGGTCATATTACATTTTGCCTCGTAGCGCAAAAGATATAGGTTGAAGCATGTCTTCAAAATCAGCTTCCATGCATTTATGGGGTTTAGCAGTTGCCTCTTTCAATCTTTTAACGACAATGTGGTATTTGACTGTTTGCCTTGGGTCGGGAGCTGAGTGGTCAAAGTAATGCATTCTATTCGGCAATTCTATTCTTCTGGAGTTGAAAGATAGTCTGAGGTGTATTCATCTACTACTTTTTAGCTTCTGCATTTTGCATGGATCTCGATTTAAAAACTGGAAACTAGATGTAAGGTGCTTTCCCAAGTGTAGAAAACCACTTGCGAAATGATAAATATCAACAAAATACCTGGACATGCTAACCCTTTTTTGTAACTCTTGAGTAGATTATGAAAGGCTTGTTTCTATTGTAACCAAACCTTTTACCTTTTTTTTTTTTTGGTCTTTTTTGTTCTATACAATTATAGGGCATTAACACTATGATGTGCTTTCTCTTAACTCATTCCTTGGAGATGCAACCGATCTGAGGATCTGTTGAATTCCGGCAAAATGACTATTGAGCAACTTCTGACGTTCCTGCCAGTCCTTAGATACATAATGAAATGCGTCCGCACTAAGGTCAATTTAATAATCTAATTCAACACTTAAATTTAATGAATTCAAATTTTAACATATTTAGTGTATTTGATAACAAAAAATAAAAGATGCAAATCAGTTAAGTGATATTGAATTTCATAGATAAAACTTGTTTCAAAAAATAAAGTGATAACGATTCATTTATCATTTAGGGTCCGTTTGTTTCGGGTGAAAATATTTTCCAGGAAAATACTTTCCTAATTTCCCGTGTTTGGTTGCACAAAAGTTGCTGAAAACATTTTCCGATGTAAAATATTTTCACTCATCTTATGGAAAACAACTTCCCTTCCAGACTTACTGAAATTGTTTTCCGAAATGCATGCATCCCGCCTGTAGTATGTTCCAAACTTACTGAAAACATCTTGTAGTATGTTTTTTTTTTTAGTGTAAACAGGAGGACTCGAACCCAAAATCTCGTCCTTACACTCCCTCCTTCGTACCACCCAACCCAACCCTCCCCCTAGTATATTCAAAATAAAAAAAAAAACCTCATCCTATTCATCCTATGCTAGTAATTAATTATGTATAATAGGGACATTCTTTTCTAGAAAAACTTCCAGCAGTGAGAGTGCAAGATATATGTCACAATAAGCATTGCATGTGATTGATATTTGACACTAAATGGCCAGCAATTTGTTTATTGCTTAAGGAGATATTTTTTATTTATATATACATTTCTCCAAGATTTTTTAAAGTTAAACAATGAGATAAATTTTTTTATTTTGCATGGGAAGAAGTATGTAGTTATAATGTGTAGAAAGTAAAGATAGAGATAAAAGTGAAAATATTTCAAAAGTTAAACAAACACCAAAAAAATGAAGTAAGAAAATATTTTCAATAAGCTAACCAAACACCTGAAAATGATGAAAGGGAAATGATTTTCATAGAAAATTATTTCCACGGAAAATATTTTTCCAAGGAAAACATTTTACTTCCAACCAAACAGACCCTTAATGTAAAATATGTTCAAATTTTAAGATTTTAATACTTAATAATTTAATAATAATAATATAGTAAATTCACATTTTAGATCTCAACTTTCAGATTTCCTCTGAATCTCTATAAAGACGGTATTAATTAAACCATGCTCTAGTTCTTAAAATTCTTTCGACCGCTTCGCTAGAGAATAGAGATTTCATTTCTTGGTACCGTGACTAATGGTTTAGTAGATCCAATCATTTTGGGACGATGAATTAGGTTGGATTAGAAGGAAATGGAATAAAGTGGCACACTTTCTTGCAAAAACAGCAAAGATAGTTGGTAGCGGTTTTTGGAGTGTTCCTCCAGACTTTTTATGTACTGCTTCAGCAGCAGATTGTCAGTTGAATGATTTGGTTCCCATCCGAGACAACACCACATTAATAAGTTATCCATCAAATAACTTATACTATTTGATTTAACTGTACAATACATGTGCGACTATGTACAAGCCTGCAAGGACTAAGCGAAATCGTACCTGGTAATGTAGCTATGCAAGTCAGTGTAGCTTGGCGCCGAGTCCCACAGAGCTAACCTTGGAAGTGGCACCTCGAACCCGTGATGAGGTAGTTAATCAGCTTTTTCCTTCATTTTCCGGTCGTCAGAGTTTAACCGCCGGTGGAGAAAACCTCCCGGAAGTCTCCACTTTCAGGGTCCCACAGGTGGACGATATTTCCCCATAAAAGGTCTAATCAAGCCCACGTGTCAACTGTGAAATCTCTATGCCCCCCCAGACTCACGTCTCCGTTCACGTGGCAGACACCAAAAACTTCCTTCCGTGCCGCTCTCGAAACTTACCCCCCAAAAAAAAAATTGGTAATAATAAAAAAGAAGAAGAGGAAGAAGAAGAAGAAACAAAAAGGAAACGTCCAATTCCCATTACATCACTCGAACTGTCTGCTCATTCTAAGAAAAAGTACGCTAAAAAGCTAGTTCTAAAAGCCAGTTAGTTACCTCTTCCCTCCGTTCATAGATGCTGTAAAACTTTTTCAGATTCTTGTTGGGAAAATAAAGATGATGAAGAATATGATGGTGCTTTCCAGTTCTGCTACATTCATTTCTAGTAATATCTACCCTTCTTTCCTGTTGCCATTTCACCACTCCTCCTCCGTCATGGGGTTGGTAACGCTTTACTACTCTTTTTCCAAATTGTCTATCTTCATGTGTAATTAGCCTGGAAATGGAACTTTTGTTTTTAAAAATTCCTTTAGACAAAAAAGAGTAAATTTTTTTTGTTTTGGGTTTTCTCAGTTTGAAGTGTTGTAAAAGAGCATCGGGGGAAAATTCTTCCCACAGATTTTCTAGTAAGGTGAAAACGGCTTTGCTTATCTTGGTTTGGTCGATTATTGGGAATATAACATTGAGTTTATGTTATGTGATGGTGCATGACTCTACACCTCTTGGCTTAGGTTAGATAGAAGATTATGGCAAAATCAGATTTCCTGATGTATATGCTCCTCGAGCCCAACAACAACAGCAGCAATTGATTGAGGTACTCATAAAGTTTTTAACTTTATGTTTCTGATATTTTCTTTCAGTGTATTCATCGAGAGTAAGCTAAATGTTGATATTAAAAGATGCTATTCATAATTTCTGCATTTTCTTACCCTTCCCCTGAATTTACTCGAACCAAAAAAAATAAAAAATAACAATAAAAGGAGATTGAGAACTGTTATTAACTTGACTTTGTAACTGTAGGAAGAAGCTCCACCAATGACAGAGGTCATTCCCTCACTACGAGTTTCCCCAGGTCAGGCACATCCACTTGGAGCATCAGAGCTTGAGAATGGTGTTAATTTTGCCATTTTTTCTCAGCATGCAACTTCAGTCACGCTTTGCTTGCAACTTCCTCAGAGGTTGGGTCCAATATTGTTATTGAATTCCAAGGCTCCTATGTTTCATTCTTTTATTTTGGCTTTTGTAAACAGGACCTGTTCGCTTGTCTGGCTTCAGATTTGTCTATTTATATCTAAAGATTCTCGTCAATTTTGTATCTTGATGCTTAGAGGTAGACTGATAGTTGTAGTCAGTTGCTGGAGAAAAGGATTCTAAGATTATTAAATTTTTTTATATATTTGATCCTAAAGCAATGCTGCCCTTTTTCAGTATAATGATAATTTAAGTCTATGTAATCTCTGTTCTCAATTACTTGTATGCTGAGCCCTAAATCGCGATGCTGATATCTTGAGTGCAAATGATTAGGTTCCTTTCTTCTGCATTTGATCTGATTTAAGAACGGTTTCCATCATTTAACAAGATGACTGATATTATTGATCAAAAGTGAAATAAGATAGATAATGAAGGTTGACTTGTATATTTTCATGCTGGATTATTGATGGTATGATCCTTTCATTTAGTGCTGATTCTTACTCGATTGGCATACTGTTTAAAAGGTCAAAAGTTCTTTTATCTACTTCCTTTTTTATTTTCATAATCTTTCATGTGATTAGTCGGGAAATGCTTGACACCTTGCATGGAGAGATGATTGAATTGACGCTGGATCCTCAAGTGAATCGAACTGGAGATATATGGCACATTTGTGTTGAGGTAGGCTATGCTTCTGTTCCTGCTGCTTCTCTTTCTTATCATTAGTTGCAAGTGAATGTAATAGTTCATTATGCTTTCTTAAGCATGGTATTAGCATTAGGTTTGACTCTTCTTAGTAGTATTTGAGCTAAGGTGATCTTGTGTCGTAGGCTAACTGTCTAAGTTTTCCTCTATCCCCCTCCTTTTACTTTTAAAGTAGGGTGTAACTCTGTGCGCAGTATGGTTTATGGGATAGAGTTTACTAAAGCAGAAAGAAGATCCCAGGCAGTTACAGTGGAGAAGAAGAAAATATGGGTAGGGAGAGTGGGTTTGCACCATTTTCCAATTAGGTCGTATGTGTAAATATCCTCCTTGCCCGATCTAAAAGAAAATGACAGTTGACTTCAAAGTTGATGGACCATTTAGAGGGCTTCTCTATGTGCATTCTCATGAAGTCTGTCATATCAAAATCTCTGTTTTATTCACTCTTTTCCTTCTCCAGTTCCTTGTACCCTTTTTATTTTTTTTTTGGTATAACATCTTATGTCTGGTGGGTGCCACTTCATGTATCAATTTGCATATGTAGGATTTGCCTCGCAGCAATGTCCTGTATGGCTACTACATGGATGGTCCTAAAGATTGGAGTCAAGGTCATCGATTTGATAGAAGCATTCTGCTGATTGATCCCTATGCTAAGCTTGTTGAAGGCCGGCGAGTTTTTGGAGATCTTAACAATAGAGGGTCACAGTTTTTAGGAACTTTTGACTTTGATACCTTGCCATTTGACTGGGGTGATGGTTACAAGCTTCCCAATATACTCGAGGTAAATTGTAAGTTGCTGCATAAATAGATTAAGCTAATGAGATTTGAAACATGAGTTAGAGCAACAAGTGAATAGCTGCATGTTTATCATGTATAACTGTGAATTTATCCATGTTAGCCACTGTTGAACATTCATTCATTATGAGCTTGTACATTAACCGAGTTTTTTGTGGGTATTTAAACTATGGAGCAATGTTTACTGTTGTTAACACATGTTAATCCACTGAAGGATTAATCTTTGTTAGAACTTTGTGTAGCCATTGACAGAGAAATTTTGTTGAGCTACCTTCTATCATGGACCATTGGACCTTACATATATGCCATTGGATTTGCAGAAAGATCTTGTTATATATGAAATGAATGTCCGGGGTTTTACCGCTGATGAATCTAGTGGATTGGATCCAAGCATACGTGGCAGCTACCTTGGTGTGATTGAAAAGGTAATGTTGTTAAGCTAAGAATTTTGTGTAACAGCCAGGAATTTTGTTGTCCTTTCTTCTGACCTGATTTCTTGTTCCCTTTCTTCCCATGTGCTAGCTCTGGGCTTTCTTTCAGTTCTCCATCACTGTTTAATGTTGATCATGTAATCTGATCACCAACTAGTACTTCTGTCGGAATATATTCTGCTGATGTTATAACTCAAATTGTCCCTTAATTTGGTTCACATCTGGTTGTGTTAATCAAATTGGCGTGGTGATGGTAGTCTCTGTCGGAACTAGTGGCTCTTTTTGTTGTTGACTTTCATTTTGTCTCAGGGTTTGTAGTCTTAAATTATTTTCATGTTATGTTGTGTATTCTAACAAGCCTTTTCTTGTGAAGATACCTCATCTCTTAGAGCTTGGCATAAATGCTGTGGAATTGCTGCCTGCCTTTGAGTTTGATGAATTGGAGTTCCAAAGGCGCCGTAATCCTAGAGATCACATGGTGAGCTACTATCACCCTACCCTTGTGGTTTTGCTGAGAAAAATTGTCATCAGGTGCACAATTGTATATCTGCTTTATCTTTTTACTTGTCAGAGAATGAATTTGGCTAATGTATAATATTCTCCTTGCTATTATCTCTCATGTAAAGTCAAGCCTTCAAATATTGGTTGAGCACCCAGTTTGGTGTCCTATATCCTTACATCACCTACTTCGATTTATGCTTCATGCATTCTGAAAATTTTACTATTAACAAGTCTTTTAACACCCTCAGCCTCCCATGTTCCCATGTAATGGAACTGCTAGAACATTTGAGCTTTGTAATAAGTTGAATGCTACTTCTGTTTTTGTTTTTGGTTAACTTAATTATTGTGATTTTATGTCTGTTTGGTTGCTCTTAGTAACAGAAGACCGATGTCTTGTGATATCTGGGGATGACTGTAGTACTAGTTTATGTGTATGGTATTAAGCATATGTTATTGCTGTTAATGGACATGAATGCCAAGTTTCAATGGTACTTATTGACTTATATTTCTTTCAAGATCAACACGTGGGGTTATTCAACTATAAATTTCTTTGCACCTATGAGTCGCTATGCAAGTGCCGGTGGGGGACCTGTCAGTGCTTCTAGAGAGTTCAAAGAAATGGTCAAGGCACTACATGGTGCAGGAATAGAGGTATGGTCTCGTAATATCTTTAAATCTAGCAATGTGACGCTAAATTTCTTAGGTTTCTCTGTCTTGATTGCTTTTGTACTGAAGTCCTTGGTTCGCCATATACTCATCCTTTTACTTTGTACAGGTCATTTTGGATGTTGTTTATAACCATACAAATGAGGCTGATGATGAGAACCCATATACTACCTCTTTCCGTGGGATAGATAACAAGGTGATTGCATGGTGGCATCATAAAGTTTGAGAGGTTATTGCAATTATGACATGCCAATTTCATGGCATGCCTGATGCCAACTACATTTTCTAACTGCATGAGGAATGGCTAATTCTTCAAAACATTTACAGTGGAGACTTGACACCAGAGATATAAATACTGTACTAGGATTGTGGAATCATGGTTGAGATTTGGAAAATGACAAGACCCAGTTGTTTATCTACAGAAACACTATGCTGGTTGACAGGACATCCATTCAACAACAAATACTTAATATAGCAGATGCACAGCTACATGGAATCATGTAGCCTTTGCAGCGAACTTCTAGTTGTAGTTAATTATTAAGTTTATACAGTTTTTCTCATGAGGATTCGCTATTTAGGCTTTTGTCCCTTTACTTGGTTGCCCACATTTTTCTTCTATTCTTACCTTTTTTGCCTGATAAATTGCTTGCAGATTTATTACATGGTGGATTTGAACAATGGTGGTCAGCTGTTGAACTTTTCAGGCTGTGGTAATTCCTGTGTCTTTGTAATGATTTTGTGAAAGGTGGATGAAGGGCATCTATAATTTAGCATCTCTTTCTGTTTGTTCAGTAATTTATGATGGCGAGTTTAGTTTTTCCTACCCAACTTTTGCATGATATTTTTTGATGCAGAGACATAGGTGTCATTCCATATGACCCAAAGGGAAGTTATGCATGACTTAAGTTTCAGAAGTTGGAATTCTGAGTAATTAATATTATTGTAATACTGATGTAAGTAACAAATTTGCTTATTATCTGCAGCTGAAATCAAGAATAACTTACTTTCACACAATCTCCCCTGTAGTTTAATCCTTCTTTTTTTTCAATTCGTTTGAATCCCATGTGAGTGTGAAATACATGAGATTAATCATCATACTGCTACCTAGACATGAAATAGCAAGATGATTAACAATGACAAGCATATAATGGGGCATCATGACACAGAAGATTCCTGGACGCTTTGCAAAATCACTCTGATATTCTTTTCAGTGATGACATTATTAACTAATTGACAATTGGCAGATCCTTTTTTTTTTTCAAAAGGGGTGGTGGGTTTGGAGGCTGGGGACTTGATGGTAAAGGATTCTCCCAAAGTATGACCACTGTAATTGAGTCATGGTATAAGGAGCCTTAGAATCATTTTCTGATGCTTGTTTGATTGGACAACTGGTAAGGTGATAAGAAGAATTTACTTTCTACTATATTATTCTGGCTATCAATTTGCTATAGAACCTTATTCTATCTAAAACCTGTAACTCTTTGTTTTTAAGCTTTGTACAAGCTCAAGGAATTAGAAATCATTGGGTATTCTCTCTTTTTCTGTTTGTACTTGGTTCCTGTTTATATTATAATGCTTTTCTTTGTGAACGCCTTATTGTGTGTAGAAATATAACAGATACATCATATGCTATTTATCTGTGGAATACAGGGAACACATTCAACTGCAATCATCCTGTGGTCATGGAGTTTATACTTGATAGCTTGAGGCACTGGTACTTTCTCATTCTTTTCTTCCTCCTGGAATTTTTTTTTAATATTTTGTTTAATCCCTATTTCCAAGGCCTCCCATTAGACATCAGGCTGTCCGCCTAATGCAACACCAATATTGTTGTGGCCAGAAACTTTCAGATTGAAATGTAGTTGCATGACTCAGCAAAATGTATTCTGAAATTCTGTTCTTTGTTATAATAATTATAACTATTCAAGGGTCACAGAGTATCATATCGATGGATTTCGCTTTGATCTAGCCAGCATTCTTTGTCGAGGAGCTGATGGTTCTCCACTTAATGCTCCCCCACTTGTTAGAGTAAGTCAGTGGTACATATCTGATTTTACTTAATGTTAGCCCATCCTGGTATCTCTGATTTTTTGGGAGGAAATCTTTGGTCCCAAAAGTTTGAAATGGCAAATGTACTTTGAGAATTGTTGTATGAGCTGAGTAGCTAACTACAAGATGGCACTTCTTTCTCAATGTGTATACATGCTCATATAAGAAATACTTCAAGATAAAATCAATATAGTTCCCGAATGAATCTCTGCTGTGTGGTAATAGTTTGTGTCTTTTTCATGACACATCCATTTCTTGTGCTTCTGAAGGTAATGTGAAAAAAAAAAAAAAGAAAAAAAAGAGGGGATTCTGTACCTATCCACGCACTTCATTATAATCCTTCTGTGCAGGCAATTGCTAAAGATAGTATCCTATCACGGTGTAAGATTATTGCAGAACCTTGGGATTGTGGAGGTCTTTATCTTGTTGGAAGTTTTCCAAATTGGGATAGGTAATTGTACATAACCTCATCAACATTTAGTGGATTGCTGCAATTGCTGAACTTGTGACCCTGTCATAATCACTATATGAGACAGCTTTTAACCACTCCTGGAATTAACTGTACAAAATAGTCTCAGAAGATTCAAATGATGATTGTTGTATGAAAATTTCGAAATTATAAGGGTAATTGCTCCATATAGAGAACACTATTCTTTTTATTGGACTGAAATGTTGAAATTTTAGTGAAATCTATAATGCATTCTATAGGAATTAATCATCAATAGCCTGAACATTGATGAACTGGACTTCAGTTGTAAGAACCTGACTGCAGAATATCATCTATAAAGCATTCATTTCATATTTAACATAGCTTGAATTTTCTTAATCTTGTGCCTGTATCTGTTCACATGGATACTTCATTTGCAACCATATGCTTCTCGCTGGCTTGACTGTACTGGCAAAGCTAGTCTATTTTCTTGTATTGTATCCTTTATAAATTTCTGATTCTCATAGATCCTTGCTTATCTGTCTTTGTGTGAACTGAATCTCTGATAAATTTATCTTACTAATTTGTCTTCATAGGTGGGCCGAGTGGAATGGTATATACCGTGACGATGTTAGAAAGTTTATAAAGGTAATTTAGTGCTAAAATCTTAAATATTTGTCAGTAAACTTTTTGATGTCAAGCAATTTACTCAATATTGGTGGAACATGTTTCCATAATAAAGTACAGGAAATAATTGAAAGGGGATGAACTTCTGGTAAGATTATTGAAAAACTGCATGCATTCAACATATTTTGATTAGGTGTAATATGAGAAACTTTTTGTTTTGTAATTAGCATAATTCTTCTCATAGACATGCCCATATAAGTGTTCATAGTCTATAAACAATTTTATGCTTGTATTCTTCAGATTATGAAGGCCAAATACACCAACTTCCATATTATCTTTTTAAGTTCGAATTATGCTTATAAGTAACATCATAGACATAATTAAGCTCCCAGATGCAAGCAGTGTATGATATGCTGATCCAATGTTCCAAAAACCTAATATGCTTTTGTCCTGTTTCCTAACTTTATCATCTTCACTTTACCAGGAGAAGACATCCATCTACTTTTCATGCTTTTCCTTGTATAAAATGTATATGCACATGCATGCTTTTTAGTGGAGTAACAATAACAGATGAGGACTGAAAATGACTTGGAGGGTGAAAGTCCTTTTGCACGTTAGTTCTCCATTAGTTTCAAGAATTTCCATGACATGCTTGTGGGTGTTTCCCTGGTATATTCTTGATTTGAAATAATGGTACTTTTGCTTCATTTGTTATGACAGAGTCATTATTTGTCATGGAATTAAGTAGAGGTGAGGCAGGATGCTCCTATCTTTTTCCAGGCTAGATGGTGGTTTCTTGTAATGTTTTGCCCTTTTTGATTTTGGCCGTTGAACTAGCTTGAACACTATCTGCTATATTACAAAGTTTATGTTTGAAATCTTCTGGGAGTACAACCAAATAGGTGTATCAAGGTCCAAAGTTTACATATGCAACTAAGAGTTTATTGGTTTGCTTAAAGTTTTATTCCTTAATTGTTTATGTTTGGCCAGAACAATGGTCCATGTGTGGAAGAAAAGAATCTCTATGGACTTGATACATTGCTTCTTTGTTGAATTTGATACAAGATTCTGCTTGGTGTGTTTATTTGTAATCGTATGCTCTTGCTCTTTTGCTGAGGCTTTTTATTTTCAAGGTCTAGATTTCTCCATGTTTATGATTAATTGTTCTGCATATTTTCTTTTAGTACGGCATCTGTATCTTTGCTTCTAATCTTGCATTCTCCAATTGGAGCCACCAAATACATATGGCAAAAGAATAATTGATACTTGAAATATTTTGATATTCTGTTATTTATATTCTTGAACAATCATAATCTAGGGTGATGCTGGAATGAAAGGGAGTTTTGCAACTAGAATGGCAGGTTCTGCTGATCTTTACAGAGTGAGTGCTTTAACTTTGCCAACATAAGTCCAGTATAGCAACACACATTTATCTGATGTCTATGAGCACCTGTGCAGAATATAGTAAATGTCTTGCTTCTGCTTTGTGCAGAATATAGTAAATGTCTTCCTTGCTTCTGCTTCCTGCTAGGTCAACAAGCGCATGCCTTGTCACAGCATCAATTTTGTTATTGCACATGATGGGTTTACGCTATATGATCTTGTTTCATATAACACTAAGGTATTGGTGAAGAAAGTTGAGGACTATCTCTCTTACTTGTTCTGAACTTAAAATTCGAAGCTAATTCCTTCTGAAATTGCAGCATAATGATGCAAATGGAGAAGGTGGCAATGATGGAAGCAATGACAACTTCAGTTGGAATTGCGGAGCTGAAGGTAAAGTTCATATTTGTTTTTTGTACTCCTGTTTATGCTTATATTGGCCAGCATACAATTGCTGTTTATGCTTATGCCCGCATTACCAATATCTACAATTGAGGTTTGCTTTGTGAGGTGCAGCACAATTAATATCAGGAGGTCATTTGACGCTGGCCATTTTCATTTTAAACCAAAAAAGTTTTGCTGCAAATGCTGCTACTTGAATAGAACACACGTGCACACACAAGTATGTACTGTTTTATGTATGGTCTGCATTTCTATGGAATGTTGTTGCATAAAAACATTTGTGTACATAGTTAATTGAGCTCCATCTTTGTCATCTATTTTCCTGCGCTGGAATCTACTTTAGGTTTACTTGGAAATCTCTTGATAAGCAAGCTAGTAAAGAGAAAATAAAATGTTTTTACGAATACTGACGTCAAAAATGCTTGATCTGGTAGGAAGACCAGCCTAGATGTTGCATAAACTTATGTTAGTGATTAATGAGAGAAAATATCTCCATGTTTAGAGCACATTAACAGAAACACCTACATCTCTGATTTGTTGTCTAAAGATTATGTTTTGATGATTTCAATAATTCTTTGGTTGCCATTGTGAAGGTAAAATTAGTGAATTCCTACTTTCTGAGCAGGAGAAACTGCAGACCCAAAAATTCAGGCACTACGTTCCCGTCAAATGAAAAATTTCCATTTAGCACTAATGGCATCACAGGTACACCTTTTCTTTTTTGCAATAGTAGTTTTTAAATATTAGTGCTGGCTTAACCACTACACTGGAGTTGTAAGCTTTCTGGATCAGGCTTTTCACAAAGGTTTAGTTTGATATAAAATGGACGGTCCAGAACAGAGTTACCTTTGATCAGAATTCATTCAACTTACAAGTTTTCAAGTCGTGCATTCTCAGTGAGCTTTAAGAATATGATTTTGTCAAGCACCTGTTTTATTTCTCTTGGAAGATAATTTCTCGAGTGAATAGTTTTAGGGTTAATCACAATTAATCCCCTTAAAGCATACCTCATTTCTCACTTAAGCCCCTAACAATTTTTTTGTCTCACTTTATCCCCCATTGGACAAAATTATCCCTCTATTATTCTAAACTCTTATTTTTCTCTTTTATTTTTTTTCCTTTTCCCTTTTGTGCTCCTTGATTTTCTTTGCCTCTTTCTTCTTTCTTTAATTCTTCCTCTTTCCCACAAAAAATCTTCATCTTAATGATTGAAATTAAAAAAAAGGAATTGCAAAGATCAATTTTCTCCTTAAATGATTACAAAATATTCAAATCACTTCCGTAAAATACAATTTTTTTAGCCTTTCAATTCTTTTAATTTTGGTTTTTCCTCTTTTCTTTCTAGCTTCTCATTTTATTCTCAAGAAAATATCATAAGATGAAATTGTGACCTGATTAATAATCATCAATTGAAAATTGTGACACGTGGCATCATACAAAAAATCAAAATTGGTTTTTGATACCTTTTAAACCTTCACCCAAAAATGCAATTACAAATTCAAGATAAAAATTTCCGTTGAGATGGAGTTTTCTATCGGGAAGGATGAAAGAGAGAAGAAAGAAGAAAGAAGAAAGAGAAAAAGAAATAAAAGAGAGGAAAAAGGATAAATGAAAAGTCAAAATAATGGAAGGGTAATTTTGTCCTATACAGGGTTAAGTGAGCAAAATTAAAGGTTAGGGGGTAAAGTGAGAAATGGGGTATACCTTAAGGGGATTAATTGTGATTAAACCTTAGTTTTAATATCTGATTCCAACTTGAGGTTTACCAAGGCTGAGGATTGGGATTTAAATTTACATTATAGCTCTAGGTTTACCAATGATTATGGGTATTATGCCCTTGGGTCAGGTTTAATTCATTTTACTGCCAATTAAAAAGCAAGATGTGTTCAATTAATTCATGTTCAATGCTTCTCTGGAAATTTAGTGTTCGTATTGACTATTAAAGCTAGATGCTGTAAGATTGAACTGTAAAAAGGTAGAAATTTGTCCTCAAATTACTTGGCCCCAAGATTATGCTTCTTACAGAACTCAAATCTTATTAGTTACAGATTTACATGGTCTTGAAATTTTTTTATCTCCAAGTATGTTTTGCAATACTTTGACCAGAGTCATGAGGTCCACATTCGGTTGCTGACTTTTTGTCGTTCTTTAAGAAAATTTAGATGACAGAGTAAATACACGTTGTTAATCATGTTCCTGGACCCTACTTGAACTTTCTGTTTTTCATCTGCTTACTTTGCACTAAATGATATTCCTGTATATCATGTATGTGCCCAAGGCAAGCATTGTTCCATAACACATCGAATGCAACTTTTTGGTTGAGTTTGTGGGTGTTGATGCACTTCTTTGGTTGCATATAACCAGGGGGTACCAATGATGCTCATGGGGGATGAATATGGACATACTCGTTACGGTAATAACAACAGCTATGGCCATGATACTGCTATCAACCATTTCCAGTGGGGACATGTATGTTGTGCAAAAGACATCGTGGGTATTGTTAATTAATCTGAGGAAATATTACTAAGCTTCTAAACTCTTGACAAAACAGTTGGAGGCCAAGAATGATCACTTCAGGTTTTTCTCGGAGTTAATAAAATTTCGCAACCGGCATCATGTTTTTAGAAGAGAAAATTTTATTGGGAAGGTAATTCTTTCCAGTCTGGTGTTACTCGCTTTTCTCATCTGCTCATAACTTTTTTCTTCTTTCCATATTACTAATTCTGAACCTCTTCTCTTGCAGTATCTAACTTCTGAAGTTAATTTTTATAGAATTCTATGGATTTTCAAAATAGAAATGCTCTTTCATGTTTGACAGGAATCTTTTCTTTGTCTCTTAGTTATTTTGCATGTTGGATGTGTGGGGGAGAGGTTGGGGTGCTTGGGGTAGGTTAGGAATAATGCTATTAGTTTCATCTGTAATCTATAGGATATTCAGTTCCTTCCCCTTTTATAGGAATATAATTAAGTACACAATTATCAATCTTATACTTCTTTTTGCCCAAAGGAGAATGGAGTGGGAGCTGAGTATTTTTCAATATTGATCTGAATTGTCAATAAGTTTATTTGAGGGAGTGGGTCCGAACTTTTTGGCACTCAAGAATCTCCTATCCTTTCCTGACCTGTTTTTTGAGAATTACAGAACTAGTTCATCTATAAATTCAACAATCAAGGTATTTTAATATTTGATGAGTTTTCTCACATGGATGTTGCTTCACTTATTCAGATAGATTACTGTCAATTATGTACACGAGGCATCATATTTAGTTGATATGACATTTACTATTTATCTTTTCTTTAAAGCATATCAAGTTGTTATTATATATAGTGGACCTGTATAAATAGCACAAGTTTATCTGAATTATGTTTTGAAATTACTGCAAAAGATCCTGTTTGTTGTTTAACTACAGTAACAGCAGGAGAAAGGCCATACAGTTTGGATATAATTTCTTTACATTCTCCTTTCCTTCCCCCCCCCCCCCCAAAAACCTTATTGGAATTTGGGGAGTGGTTTCTTGGAATTTTTACCTGATGTCTTACTCCAAACACATTAATCACTCTTCTGTGCAGAGTCAGGTGACATGGCATGAAGACAACTGGGACAATGCAGAAAGTAAATTTTTGGCATTTACGTAAGAAATACTGATTTCATCCTTTGATGAAGCGGTTTATATTACCATGAATTCTTTGTGCTATTATTCCTTGGATCAGATTGCGTGCTTCATAAATACCATTTTAAGACTTGAGTGTCATTGGTGTTGGAATGTTTTATCTATGTAAGAAATCTTATTATAACCTTTTCACTTTTGAAAACATAATATACTTTTGCGAGATTTTTTGTATTTTTTATACCAGAACTTCAGCATTTTGTTTATTTTCTGAAACATAATATACTGCTGTAAGATCTGTGTATTTCTCTTCTTGCACCTTTCTATTTCCATCTTTTTGTATCTAACTGTTCCTTTCTGTTCTGTCATTCTCTTGCTGCATATGACAGAGACGAGTGATAATTTATCGCTCTGTTTTTGTTATTTTTCGTTTACTAGCAGGTTCTTGAACTTGTGAGCATGCATCTCTCAGACTTGGAATATGTTGGAATAGCAAGATGCAACTCTTGCATTTTTAATATTTTTGGTTTTCTTCTTTAATATTTTACTTTTTCCATATCATTAAGAATTTAATATATTCATGAACGGTTTCTTGTTATGATTGGATGACCAAAATTGAAGCACATTTTTTGTAGGCTTCATGATGAGAATGGAGACGATGTTTACCTTGTATTCAATGCACATGATTATTTTGTTAAAGTTGGAATACCATCTCCACCACAAAAAAGACAGTGGTTCAGAGTGGTTAGTTTTCTTTCCTTCATTGAGTTCGCATTTTTTACACTTTTGCCTGAGTATAGGTTTCCTTGAAAATGTTTTGTCCAATTTTTCATCATATTTATCAACATCCATATGAGCATTTTTGTTGGTAATTTCGAAGCCTTCTGTGATCGAGGTTCGGCACTGCTGACATTTGCAATCGACTATAGTTATAATTTAACTGCTAAATGCTTAAACTGTTTTAGTGTCACTTGATGTCTCTTCAGATCAAAGTACTGCAATGTCCCATAAGAATGAAAGTCAAATAAACTTAGCCCTACATAGCAGTACGACAACTTATTTTCGAAGGGAAATAGTGGGTGAATATATATTGAGCCACATTTATAAGTAACCCTTCGTACATCAATAACTTGAAGATCCCAAGACCCCGTAGTTGATCTTAAGTTTGTCAGAGCTCCCATAAACATTTATTATTACTATTTTTTTACACACTGGATAACTCAGTATTAGTAGGCTGCCTATTTGGATTGCTGGAAATTAATTGTGTCTAGTCCACTATGACAAGAGTAGTCTGTGCGTTGAACATGATTGCAGGGATGTGTATTTACTGGCACATCCACTGCATTTAGTTGCTAAAAGTTAGTGGAAGCCCGAAACCCCAATACTCCCAAGATCTCATACTACAAGCAATTATGTCGCAGGTAGACACAAATCTGGAATCGCCAGATGATATCGTGCTCGAAGGTGTTCCGGGAATTGGGGCTAGATACAATGTTGCACCTTACTCTTCGGTGCTTCTTAAAGCAAAAAAGAAGTGAACGGCAGAGGTGTTGGTCAAGAATGTGGTTGCCCCACACTTGAAGTTGCTTGGGGGTGGTTGATAGCTGCCAGAGATCCAGAAAAATAAGAATAAGAGACTGCAGTATCTTAACCAGGTGGAGAATAAAAACAGGTAAAACTTGGACAGGATTATACATGGGTCATCAGTCATCTGATCAAACTCAGGGAAAGCATCCCCCATAGTGGTAAACTACAAATTTTTTATAATACAGCCAGGCCATAAAATAAAGGAGGACGCGTCTAATAAATTCTTGTCCATGGTGCAACACAGGAGTCGCAATTTTTTGGTTTTCAAATCAATATGTTCTTGCACTAATAAAATGTCAGATGCACCACATTGGCAAGTTAATGTCCTGGGATCATCTTTTTTCCTGGGCCAATATTGCCAGTGTTGTGATGTGTTTTTCTTTCTCTCTCATTTTGGTAAGCTTCTCTTCTGGTAGTGAATGAAATTAAATTAACAGCAAGTGAATGGGTTACAGTAATGTTCCATTGAGTCTTGCTTTCCATTTTACAATCCTTCCCTTGCCTTTAGTTCCAAGAAACATGATGTGGGCTTGTGCACTGCTGTCCCAGAAGCAAAGCAACTGAGAAATGTGAGGGATTCCCCCCAGCCCAACACCAGTCAATTGTGTCCCTTTTCAGGAAAGAAAGTAAAGTTGAAAATCAAGGGAAAAGGTGGCCTAAAATGCTAGTTAGTAATAGTATGTATTTGGTGGTGGGTGGGGGATCTCTCCATCTCCAGGTGGACTACAGTTGTTAAAGCAAAGATTATTGGCAGAGGCCACGGGTTGTGGAAGCCTTGAGATATGGGACCGCAAGCAAACAGTACACCCAAAAAAATGCGACCACTTCAATGTGTAACTCCGTTCTAAGTACTAAAGCGGCGCCGCCCTCACAAGCAAACAATAATCTTTGTACCTTAAAGAATTGAATGCTTTGCTATGTTGGATATAAATTTAAGCGCTGGCTCTTTTTTCTTGTCACGCGGCGTTGGGTGTGATTCTGACGTACCTAACTTGAAAATCCATGCCATAGTTGTCGCTCTCCATTCTTTATTACTATTCACTTCTGATCTCGGCCCGCAAACAGGAAGAGCAAAAAAAAAGCAGAGAATGAAAAAGGGGACCATTTCGTAGAGACTCCACCAGATCAGAGCGATGCAGCGACGTTTAACAATCTGGTGGTCTATTACCTATTGCTGTTAGTGGTAGTTTACCTCAGCCTGAACTGCATCCATTTTCGGAATCGCCTAATACCCTTCAGGCTTCAATGAGACCTTTAACTTAATGATATAAGAAAAAAATTCATGATTCATGCCTGCGACTGTGCGAACTAACCTTAAACTTGAAAACTTCCAATAAGAAGTCGAGGTGTTTTGGTAAAAATTTGCCTATCAGGAACTATTAGCGGGATATTAAAAGAAACTAAAGCAGTGTGAGCTATAAATCTTGATTGAAGATCTGCGAAACAAGAGGGATAGAATGAACTATGAAGGATGTCCATTGCCCAAATGGCAAATATTGGGCAGATTATATGTTTTCTGAATCTCTAATAAATGACCACAACCACGAAAAGACTTGGAAATGGTTTTTTTTTTTTTTTTCTGGATACGATAAATTCTATTCTACTCTACATCTATTCCTACTCTATATTAAGGAAGGGGGAGATCCAAAGGAATCAACGGAAAATCCGGCGGAAGTGAGCCACCGCTAGTCCGTAGGCGCTCGCTGGCGAAATTTTTCTAAAAAACTTGGATTTAGACCCAAGTAGGTGCATTTGATAAAATTGAAGTCTGAAATCTGAATCTATTAAATTATTAAATTGTTAAATATTAAATCTAACATATTTGAGAGCATATCATATTCGGTGATAACTGAATAGTTTATCACTTAATTTTGAAAGCAAGTTTTGCCTCAGTGCCACTTAATTAATTCAGATGTTCAATTTTTAGTTAGCAATCGGTTTGAATATATTAAAATATGAATCCATTAAATTTAAATATTGAATTGGGTTATCAAACATGGCCTTAAAACTTTCTTGGTGGCCAACGACTCCATGAGTAGCTGGCTGGTTCCCTGGAAATGGTATGGGCTTGGAATTAATATATCTTTCAGTACTAAGTAAACGCGTGAAACAAATGATGAACAACACGCTTCCTACCCTAACACGGAAAGGAACAAGTGTGGAGTAGTGGTTGACAAAACTCTAAAATCAGCAGCAATTTACGCTAAGAGAAGTAAACCCTTATCTTTCCTTCCTTCAACTTCAAGGGTTTGTCGAGAACCGGAAAAGTGGAGATAATTATGTTCAAGCTTTCACGACTATGGTAAAAGTTATACCTTCCATCTTTTCCTTGGGTTTTGACAATATTACTTAACATGGAAACTTGGGCTCGTTCATATGACCAAAATACTATGGACTTACGGAGCTTAATTAGCTTAAATTGAATAGTTCACCATTATTATACGGCAAGCCAAATTCACAGCATGCTAGCTTTAAGAAGCTCAATCAACTAGCACAAGACAAGACAAGATAATATAGTCTTAAAGACGAAATATTCATAATTTTAACTAAAGAAGTTGGCAATATACATTTTCTAGGGTCCGATCCGGCCTAATCTTCAATTTTTTTTTTTGTAGACTTTGGAAATTAGGACATTCTCCAGAAACCCTTTTCTTGTCAAGAAAAAATCCCACAAGGAATTCTATAAAAAAAGGTGGTGTGACTTGGTTCTGATAGAGTAACCCGGCAGCAAAAAATTTGTGATCCCTGAATCAAACTCTCTATTATACGGACGTCTCAAACCATTCCATCTAGCAAGTAGCCGCTATGAAGTTACTATCGTATCAGCATTTATTCGAAGGATTTCTTCAGTGAGCGTTGATTAAGCACTCTTTAGCACATCTGATTTATATACTACACTTATCATATAGATACACACAGTCGCATTTGTTATCCTCTTAAATTTAGACACTTTCTGAAATTAATAAGAGTTTTTTTTTTTTTAATGGGTTAGTATTCCTAAATCACACTTAATCTATCATATTAAGAATTTTTCTAATGAAAGTAGGCGCTCGTTAACACACCTAAATCATTGTCACGGTAAAAAGAATAAAAAAAAAAAAAAAGCAAGCATATTATGAACAAAATATTTCATTCCCGACAAGCTTGGCTACTTACAATCAACCATATGATAGCTGGTTTGGCAATGTCGTGTCCTGTACTAGCGTGCCACCGGCATGCTCTTCGTGGCTTCGTCCCCCTTGCGATGGGTTATAGCACATGTTTTGTGGGAATTTATTCTACTATCTGTGCATTCTTTCCGCAAAGCACAATTGTCTAAGGCGATTCTTGAAACAAAGACCAAACACTTGTGCCGTCTTATTCATGATTGACAGTTGACACACCAAATTGGCCGTTCAGAACAACTGAGTGTTGATTTATGCATCCCCCCACCCCAAAAAAATTTATATATATTTTTTAAGAAACTGAAGCTTGTGAATTTGGAAGTTGAACTTAACCAACAAGTTTTGGATTTTCATTCCACTTGTTTAAGCTTTTGAAAACCTTACTCCTGGTTTGGATTTGTAATTCAGCTCTTCAATGCATGTCTTTCAACTCTTGAAGTCTTGATCTACATCCACATCCATTAGTTTGTGATTCAGCTTAACATTTTAATACGAGGGGTTAGCAAGTATAAGAGCCTACTAGATCAAAGGAGTGTTCCGACACTTGTTTTGGAATTTTTTCAGGTCAGATAGGGTTTCGAACTTCCGACTCAGGGAGACATTAATAGTTCTGTTTTTGGTGGCCATCGGGCCAAAGTTCAGTGGTTGGCTATATTACTTTTTGTCTGTCCAACGATGATATGAATGTTAAAGAACTTGAATTACAGCTAGTATTTTGTTTTCTTTCAATTAACAACCCCATCCACACACAGTCATATAATAGTTTTTCTCAGCTGCTGCTAATACAATAGTAATAATAATAATACCAAGTGTAATGCGTATATTTTTTTTAATTCTAACTTTACAACACAAATTAAATTAATACATGCATGCAAATGCAACGAAATTATTGACCATCCCTGTCACAGAAAACATCATTTAAATTTAAACAAATCCATGATCTGTAATTTTCCGTTGGAAGTCGTAATCATAATCATTATTAATTACAAAGAAAAGCATTGTCCTCCCTGTCCCCCTCATCGCCCTCTGCCCAACGTGCCAATCATAACGGTAACCAGAATACATTTGTCACGATAGTAGTATTTATTTTTTAATTTAATAATGATCCAACGGTCCTCAGAATCTTTCTTTCCCAAACCAGCCTCGCCCGTCCGATGCACACCCCCTTCCACGCGTACGCTAAAGATCACTCCAAAAAAGTAACCCTACCGCGTCTCCAACTCTCCCCCGACTTTCCCCAGCCTGTGGTCCAGTTGTCATCCAATCATTAGCTCCCAGGTCCAATTTACGGCTTCCTTAAAATTTCCCAACATTTATTATTGTATTTCCTTAAACCGACTTAGTTTTCTTAATTAAAAAGTAGTCCTGTTTTTCTCTCTCCTACCACTATATATATCCTCCTCCTCCCCTTTACGACTCCTCAGATCCCCGCTACAGAAAGCCTCGTCTCTCTCCCTGTACTACGTGCTAAAGCTGCTCTCTCTCTCTCTCTCTCTGTCTTTCCTCTGTTGAGAAAACCTTTGTTTGTTCTCTCCCTGTTTACAACATGGCTTTTTCAAGAGTAGTTTTGGCTTTGATGATGTTCGCTGTTGTGGTTGGAGCAGCGGTGGCTCAAGCACCGGGAGCATCACCGGCGGCTTCACCGAAGAAATCACCGGCTCCAGCAGCATCACCAAACAAGGCAGTTACCGCACCGACTCCCTCCGCTGCTGCGACGTCACCGGTTTCCGCTCCCAAGACCGCGCCAACCGCCGGTCCCGCGGCTTCTCCACCATCGCCTCCAACCGTTGCTACCCCTGCCTCTGGTCCTTCTGCTACTTCTCCGTCGTCCATCGCTGGCAATCCTTCTGGTGCCCCAGCTTCCGCTCCTAACGGTGCTCCCGCTTCCACTCCTGGTAACGGTGCTGCATTGAACAGAGTCACCGTCGTTGGATCTGCTGGCGTAGCATTCCTTGCTGCCGCCTTGTTGTTCTAGATCTTCTCCGATCCGGCGAGATTTGTTTTCCACTAGACTTTCTTTAGCATCTATATTTATTTTTCTTTTTTACAGTGGTAGTGATGATAGTAGCTCTGGAGACGGTGATGATGAGTACATTATTTTGATTTACTCTTTTTTTTTTTAATTTTTTTGGCCTTTTGGTTTGTGCACTTGATTTATTATCATTATTGTTGATTTATTATTATTATGGATTCTTTTTTTTATAATATTTTGTTACTAATTTTTGATATTCGTGTTATTAGAGTAACACAGTTCTTTTACTAATTCTAGTACGGGAAAAAATAATTATTAGTATCTTATTTTGATTTTCAGATAATTAATCCCGTGAAACAAATATATACAGTAATCGTCCGTGCTTTTTTATATTAATAATAATTGTCATCATTATCTAACACTTATCGAACAGATCATTATTTTTGGGTAAGCTCAAATTAACTTCCAAGTATTATCATAGCTTTTGTGATAATTAAACTTTTTTGTAAAAAAAAAAAAAAAAACTTTTGTGATAATTGTACAGCGTTAATATTTTCAGAACAGTAATAATTAAACTGTTCGTTTGACCCATAATCGACAGTGTGTGACCTCGCAATTTGTCTCTAAGTAGAGACCAAGGCGTCATCAAAATATCTAAAAGAAGTCTGCACCCGTTTCTGGGTGTCGTACTGTGGTGAGAGGTTTTTTTTTTTTTTTTTTTTGAATTTTGGTGCCTGTGTAGGTAAATGATGAAGTATGATTATTTATGCTTTTTATGAGTCTGGAAACTGCTTTAGTGTATGTGTCACGTGGAGAGAACAGCTGTTGGGGAACCTTATCGTACAGAAAAGCCCCCCATGTGCTCCTCCGTCGTCATAGCGCCGAGGGTGGGAGCCCCCAAGGATTACTAGTATTAAACAAGTTTGCTGCCTTGTTTGTTTTGGTGTCAATGCCTAAAGATAGTCGTCGGATTTTAAACTGTTGTCACAAAATACACCAACCAACATTTGGGGTAAAAACCGACCTTCCATGACGAGTCTAGTAAACAAATACTAGTAGTTTTTTTTTTTTTTTTCGCCTTTTCCGGACACCATAGACCTAAATTTACTATGTATTAGGTGAAGGGAAGACTTGAAGAGACTCAAGGAGAATTTGAAGGAATCTGAACTATCGCCAATTCAGACGGGTGTATAGGCATTCGTTAATGATAAAAAGTCTAAATTTTTAAAACATAGATAAGGGATTTAATCTCTTGACCTACGTTCAAGTAAAAGTTTAAAACTCTCTCGATGGGGTTAACTATTGTAGGAGTGGTAGATTAAATACTAGTAGGTTGTATACGTTGCATGTATTATTCTCTCCTCCTCCACAAAATAAAGCAAATTGTAGTGGTTCTTGTGTTTGCTCCAAAAGCATGGTCACGGTGAAATTGGAAGAGAAGGAAATGTGAAATTCAAATTCAAATTCCTTGATCCAAACACAACACCACTACATTCATAAAAGCACGTGAATTTTTTTTTATCACAATTCGCATATTTTGAATGTTATTACAATAACTAATTTCGCAATTTATACATCAGGTGTAGATTTTAGCCATTTTGAAGTCTACGATCAATTGAATCAATCACCCTCACTTATATATATATATATATATATATATATATATGGATCGTTGATCAATAAAAAGTATGTGATCGCACGGCCTGGAGATTTTCATCAATTAAATAAATCACCATCACTTTTGAGGACCGTTGATCAATAAAGTAATCACATTTTTTTGTTATCGAACTGGCAACATTTCATTCATAGACTAAATCATATTACAATTTTTGGAGCAACTGCCCCTATAGTCTGCTTGTACCAACTCAAGCAACCAAACTAGGAAGTCTGACTTCCATTCAGCAGTTTCTTCCAAATTTGTAGCAAATTTAGCTACCTGATGACTAACAGAGTTGCTTCTCCTTCTAGTGAAGGAAAAGCAACATTCATAAGAACTGGACTTCAGCCTTTCTATATCTGATAGCACAGTTGCGATATCTATATCATTTTCTCCACTATTTATCCTATCAATAACTTGCTTACAATCTGTCTCAAACTTTACCCCTCTCCACCCTTGACGTTTGGCCACAAGCATGGCTGCTCTTAGAGCCAACGCCTCCTCCATTTTTGGATTTGAACAACTTGTGCCTGGCACTGCCCAGGCTCCCACTAGCTCCTTCTGCCAAGACCTCGCAACCAGTCCCCACCCTGCTCTAACCTTGTTCTAATGAACAGCTGCATCTGAGTTTATCTTGACCCATGCCTCCCTTGGTTCTTTCCATTCACTCAGCTCCTCCTTCCCCACCCTACTACCTCTAACTGGTTCCCCCTCTTCCACCTGAGCATCCTGATACTCCCTCCATTCCCCAACAGCTTTCTGGACAACTGTCATAGGGTCCCTAGCCTTAGCTTCAAACTGCCTCGTATTCCTAGACTTCCATATCTGCCATAACAGATTTATTGTCAAGGCAATCCGCTCCTGTCCCTTTTCCTTATGCACTGCATCCTTCAACTCCTCCCACCAGTGCCAGAACTTATCTTTATGATTCACCAGACCCTCCTAGCTTACTGGTGCCACTTCCCAAATAGCCTTCGCATAGTCACAAAAAAACAGCAAATGGTCAACAGTCTCTAGATGCTCCCCACAACAAAAGCACATATGATCCCCTTTAGAACACCTTGCCTTTATGATTGCATTCACTGGTAGGATATTTTGTAAGTATTTCCAGATGAAATGCTTCAACTTTTGCTTCAAATTCAACCCCCACAGAAAGCTCCAGCTCTGAGCTGAACACTTCCTGCTGCTGCTTGACTCAACATTGCTCCTATCATAAACCACTTTCTTCCTAATGCATTTTGCCAGTTTATAACCTGACTTAACTGTATATTCACCCGTACTAGACTTACTCCAATATATCCTATCTTTCATATTACATACACTCAGAGGTATCCTCACTATGTCCTTCCCTTCATTTTCTTCAAACACCTTTGCAATTAGCTCCCTATCTCACTGCCCATCTTTAATGAGCTCACTTACCCACTGGACAGCCACCCCTTCAGCCCTTTGAGTTTTAACTTTCCCATTCTCAGTATTTGGTAACCACCTATCCTCCCAAATATCAATTGATTTTCCATCCCCCACCCTTTTCCTTATCCCCTCCTCCAGTAATTCCCTTGCTTTCAGTAAACTCCTCCAATACCAGGAATCCGTACTCTGACTTTTCATTGCCCATATTGAAGTTCCCTTAAAGTATCTTGCCCTCGTAACCTTACTCATCAGCAAATTTGGCCTAGTTAAAATCCTCCAGAGTTGTTTTGCCAGCAAAACCAAATTAAACTCATGCAGCTCCCTAAACCCTAGTCCCCTTTCTGCCTTCCCATCAGCCAACCTTCCCCAGCTCAACAAGTGGATTCTGTGCTCCTTTTCCCTTTGACCCCACCAGAACTTTGCCATCTCAGAGCTAATTTTCCTACACAAATCCTTTGGAAGCATACAACATGACATTACATAGATAGGTAATGCCATGATAACTGACTTAAGCAACACCTCCTTCCCAGCCTGGCTCAAAAGCTTCTCTTTCCACCCCTTCAGTCTGTCTATTGTTTTCTGCTTGATAAAATCAAAAGTCTGCCTTTTGGACCTTCCAATGACCAAAGGCAGCCCTAAGTACCTACTTTGTTGAACTTGCTTCATCCCTTGCAGTTCCCTCATTACTCCTGCCTTATGTCTACCCATCACATTCCTGCTAAAAAACAAAGAAGATTTCTCAATATTGATCAGTTGTCCCGAAGCTTCCCTGTATCCTCTAGTATTCTTCTTAGCTGTCCAGTTTCCATAGTAGTTGCTTTGCAGAAGATCAAGGAGTCATCTGCTAAAAATAGATGAGACAGCCTAGGAGCTTCCTGTGCAATTCTAACCCCAGTCAGCTTACCCTGCACAACTGCTTGCTTCAATAGTGAAGAAAACCCTTCAGCACATATCAGGAAAAGATAAGGACACAAAGGATCACCTTGCCTCAATCCTCTTGTTGGCCTAATAAAACCTCTCTTCTCTCCATTAAAATTTATGGCATAAGTGACACTAGAGACACACTGCATCACCCACTGAATCCACTTTGGACAGAACCCCATTCTCAACATAACTTTGGCCAAAAAATTTCATTCTATTCTATCATAGGCCTTAGACATATCAAGTTTGATTGCCATATACCCATCCCTCCCTGTCCTTTTATTTTTGAGGAAATGAATACACTCATGAGCTATCAGGACATTATCCAAAATCTGCCTCCCAGGAATAAAGGCAGACTGAGAATAACTAATGCAATAGTTTAGGACATGCTTGAAAATAAAGTAATCATATAGATCGAAGACGGTAACCACATAAATACAATTGTAATTCTATCTATAAAAATTTTAAGCATTTATTGACAGTAATGTAACATGTAATTCCTATCTCAGCATTCATATTCTGGTTATTGGATTTTATCCTTCAAAACTACTTTTAAAAATTTGAATTTTATCCACAAACTATTCTCAAGGTTGAAAAATTAAATGGTTAATTTTTAAAGTCGATCCATTTCCATTTTACACTTTTCATCTGTTCTAAAAAATATTTATATTAATTATTAATTTAGTGCCTGTTGTAGTTTTGAATTTCGTTGAGTTTGTCTGTCAGTTGGGTTATCACCACAAAAGAAGAAAAAGGGCAAAATTAGTTGCTATTGAACCTGGCATCAATTCATGTTGGCAAATCTCAATTAAGAATTTCAGAAAAAAGTTGTTGGAAAGTTGTATACAGGCAACCCATCTTTTTAACACCAACTGCAAATCAACTTTTTTTTTTTGTCGTCCATGCAAACAAAGTATGAGGTTGCAACGTGGAGTTTAAAGTTTCATGATGAACCATATATATATATATAAAATGATTTGTTATTACATACTTGAATATGAACGACAGACATGGCAAGTTAATAATCTGTGTTTACAACATCCGTTCAGTTCAGCTGTCAATTGCATCAGATCTTACAGTTTTCACGCAAGGACACAATTGCCATTCACGCTATAGATTGAAAATTAAGAATTATTAAATATGAATGATAGAGCAAACACATCATCATTTTTTTTTTTAAAAGAAGATTCCAAAACTCAAAATTAGTTTACATTGAACATGAAAATTAATCATAGATAGATATTGGGCTTTCAAATATTGGGTCAAAGAAAGCCCGATGAACTGCAGGACTGACCAAATTTTTTTTCACAAGTCCATCACTATGTGCCATCCATCCTGGATACACGTACTATTACTAACTAGAGATGCACGTGACATTGACATTAAGGACGTGCAAAATCGAAAAATTTCGATTTACCGAATTCAAATTAAATTTAAAATTTTTAAAATTGATAAATCAAAAATCGGAATCGAATTCGGGTTTGGTACGACTCATGGTAGATTAATTCAAATTATGGCTTACTTAATTAATAAATGGCTCAGCAAAGAAAATATGACGTCAAACGGCAAAGTCTATTTGCCACTTTCAGTGCCACCACATGCCATAAAACCTATTTGCGGTTCTCAATGACCGGTAAATTATAATGCCTCGCTAATGAGCATATATCAAAGTTAAATAATGGGATAATTTCACAAACCTCCCCTGAGGTTTATAACAATTGCAGCCACCTCCCCTTAATTTTTAAAAATTACACCTACATCCTCTATTTTTACTATTTAGGTAACTATAGACCCAATATACCACATTTCTCTTCAAAAATCCTAATATGCCCTTATTGACATAAGTACATAACAACAAAGAGAAAAAGTTAGTTTAATCATGTACATTTTCTTTTTCTAAAACGACCGCAAACCTGCTACCATTCCAAATCAATCGAGCAAACTATTATTTATAACTCGGTCTTCATTCCAAGTGACTTTAACTCAGTCTATTTGCAATTTTGATTGCCACTACACACCATAAAGCCTATTTTTGCAATTTTCAATGACTGGTAATGCCTCGCTAATGAGTATATATCAAAGTTAAATAATTTATCAACTCTAAATTAGTGGTGATCATGCTTGGTTATTGTTTTTCTTTGCTTAAATTAGATTACTGCTTAAAAAAGAAGTTAAAAAAAAAGACCCTTCGTGGCATCTGTGCCAAATTCCTCGAGAATGAGTTGCACATTATATCATTCCATTTGTTTAAATTATTAGTTTACCACCAGGGAAAAAAGAATTAAACATAAAAGGCCCCATGGTGATATCTATGCCAAATTCCTCGACAATGAGGTGTGTATGCATGAAATTTGTAAATTATGGGGCGACTATAGGGCTGCAAACGAGCCGAGCCGAGTCGAGTTTTGAGCTAATCGAACCGAGCCTTAGCTAAATTTTATCAAGCTCGAGCTCGAGCTCGACGAGCTGGCAATTTTCGAGCTCGAAAAAAATAAAAAAAAAATTCTATTTTAAAAAAAAATAAATAAAATAATATTTTTTTCTGAATAAATAATAAAATATTAAGGATATATCCGTAATTTCACTATAAAAATAAAAAATTTAAAAAAAATATATATATATATAATATACGTAATTTTATTATTAAATAAAAATAAAAATAAAAATATATATATATATATTCAAGCTCGCGAGCCGGCTCGCGAGCTAACGAGCTTAATATTCTGAGCTCGAGTTCGAGCTCGAGTTTGACTCGAGCTGGCTCGAGCTCGACTTGAGCTCGATTAATGTCGAGCTCGACTCGAGCTCGACTCGAGCCGCTCGCGAGCGGCTCGATTCGTTTGCAACCCTAGGGCGACATGTATTTTATTTAGAAAAGTAAAAAAAAAATCTTTACTATTATTATAAACTAAAGGTTAAATTGCAGTGCCTCTTAATCTTTATTTTTGAGTACTTTGCCCCCTAATCCTTATTTTTGAGCACTTTGTCCTCTTTCGTCGGTCAAAAGTAATATTTGACCATTGCGAATTACTGAACTCCTAAAAATGCCCTTATTCTTGCTAGTTGAAACTTTTTTGAAAAATTACCCTTGTCCTAACATCAAGAAATATACAATACTTTTTTGGACTTGGGATTATGCATGTACATATACATAGCTAATGAAATTACAAATAAAAAACGTATATATATAGGATCTCTCCTTCAATGTGTTCTTTATTCTTGTATCCATGTTGTTTTTTCAACTGGCTTTGCAATGTGCTACCAATCTCCTTTGACTTCAAGATTTTTGGATACACCAACTTGAAAAATTTACATGCTTTAGGTGTCTATAAAAAAGTTAATTAATTTTTATGCAAAAGTTTTCAAAAAGTAACACTAAAAAAAAAATACCAAATCAATTACTTTTTATGTAAAAGAATTTCAATAAATAACACAAATAAAATAGTACCAACATTTGACTAAAAAATTTTGGGACTTTTTTTAACGGTACTGAGCCATTTATTTGTCAAAAGAAAAATGATATAGCAACCCACTAGTGTAATTTTGTCTAAAAATTCCAACAGCTAGAAACAGGGGCATTTTCAAAAGTACAGAACCCTTTTGGATTGTTAAATTTTTGGACTTTTTATAGAAAAGTTTACCATACAAATTTGATTTATGTCAGACAAAAAGGTAATTGAAAAATATATTAATGAAAAACGTAAAAAATTTTCTTTAAATATTTACAATCCAAATAAGGCCTATAAGTAAGTTGTAACAGTCAAGCGTTGCTTTTGACTGATGGAAATGGGCAAAATGCTCAAAAATAAAGGTTAGGGAGCAAAGGGGTTTTGAGACCAAAACTTTAAGGGGATTTATTACTACTTACCCTAAACTAAAGAAATCGTGTAAGAGTAGTGTGACAATAGAAGTAGAAATGCCATTACCAAGAGGAATTTTTATCCAGGGGTTGCTGATGGAGCTTCGTCGCAGGAACCAAGACTCCTGGGATGTTATGCAAACCACAAAAGTACGTATAATTTATCTTATTGAACTTCCACAACAAAATTTCGGCCTTCATATGAATTTTGAAATCTTTGCCACCCTTCATAATATTCGTGCTTTTGGTAATACTAAAGAGTATTTCTAAATTTACCAAAATTTGCTTGCTACAAAGGAGTTAGAAGGATTAGACAGAGTCTACCAGCTAATTGAATGACGCCCAAGGACCTATTTTTGAATATACATTTGCCTCATTTCCATGATTCCATCTCAATATTATCCGTGGCTAAATGTTCTTCGTCTTCTTCTTCTTTTTCGGTGGGTAGAAAAGAGAGTTCATTGCACAAAATAAAATTTGTCAATAGCAGCCATCCATGGTAAAATATTGAAGGTTTTCTTGAAGATCCACCCCCCCCCCCCAAACAAAATCTGAATGTCCAATTGCAAATTGTTCACTATAAACAACGAAACCAATAAATGGGACAATTATTAATTAAGCTAATTAATCAAGGACAAAGACAACCTCAACAAAAAGTACAAGAGAAAAAGCAAGGATTGAATGACACAAAAGAACAGGAAAATGGCACTGCCTCTATCCTGGCTAGAGTAAGTACTACTAGCCCTCTTGCTAAGCTTTTAAGACATAACCAACTTAGAAATCAGAGCTACCAAAGTGAAAAACAGGGCTCCAAATGGAGTGAGAGCTGCTGAAGACGATGGCTGGGCAGTAGTTGTGGTGCTTGAAGGTGGTGTTAGGGTGGTTGTAGCGGTTGCCGGAGTAGTAGTGGTGCCAGATGATGGAGAAGTAGTTGTTCCGCTTCCAGCTGGTGGAGATGCAGAAGGTCCTCCTCCTGTCACGGTGACGGATAACTTCATCCCACCGCCGCAGTGGCCAACGACACCACAGATGAAATAATGTGTCCCGGGAGTTTTGAGAGGGATAGTAGTTGCGCCTGTGTTGTCTGTACTAATGGCATTTCCCGCTGCGCATGTGCCATAATCGCTTTGTGTCACTTCATCCACGGTATGGCTAGTTGCATAATTGAACACTGCATATTGAAAAAATAATAATAATAAGAAGCGCAGAAGAAGAATAAATACAAATTTCAAGACTTGTACATGCACAAGAAAATACCAGGATCACTACTGCTAGTAAGATCGTGAAATGTAGGATGCAAAAGTTGGCTAATGGATGTCCTTACCAGGTTTAATTGGGTATATTCATTCCCAAAAAGCAAGGTAATGTTGTAAAATACGAATTGATTTGGTTACAATAACAAAATGAACAACGCCAATTTCAAGATCCATGCTCAACAAACAAATTCCTAGAATGGACGTTCCTAGCTAGCCTGTAAAAATAGGACGCAAAGGGCCAGTGTGGTTGTTACTATAATTTAGTCGTTGCTCTTTCTAGGATTTGATCCTCACCTCCTTTATGCTTTCACCATGTCCAAAATTAAGAAAACAAATGTAACGCAAGTTGTTCCTGGTTTGAAAGCTGAGAGAGTTTACCAAGGTTGTCGCCAACTTTGAAGGTCTTCCCACCAGTCCATGAGGTATAATCAACCCCTAGTGCCCAACCAGAAGTGTCTCCAACTGTGTAATCAGTTGCCCAACTTGGAACAGCAGCAAAAGCGATCAGGATCAAGCATAAAATCCCAGAACTTTGTTTTGCCATGGTACGTGGATGAATAGAAGTGGTGGGAGAGGGATCCAATATAGGTTTTTTCGACTATGGTATTGGTTATTGATGATAACTGGGGGAAATGGGAGTTCCCTTATATAATGACACAAAAGGAAATGGAGTTGTTCACTTAATTTTGTAAGGACTATGTGCATGGTTGTAAAGGAAGTCATTCATGGGGATAACTTCGGTCAGACTCTAAACCTACTTCTTGCATAAAATGGCTATTAATTTCGTCATTTTTCCACCTTCAAAGAACATGGTATATTTTGAAGTATCCAATATTAATTCGTGGAGTAATTTTCGTCTTTACTGTATTATGCAAATAAAGACTTGTGCCAAAAAAAAAAAAAAAACTCCGGTCTCCAGAAGAGACACAGGAAAAAGAGAGAACCAAAACTGGACGTCTGATGCTTCAGCAAGCAAATTACCACCCTTAGTTATTATTGGTTATCTTTCTCTGTCTTCTTGCGTATGCATCTTGCCTGATGCAATTACAAAGTTCAAAGGCCAACATTAGATATTTCTGAAGTTGGTGAAAAGAAATTCTCTATGCCCAAATTTTTTTTTTAAAAAAAAAAAGAGAGAGAGAGAGAAAGGAAAATGATTCCCTACACTCATCATTAGATGAGAACATAATCATGCCAAGGGCCAAATCAAACATACTCGCGAGCCCTACTCGTACCAAAAGATAAGATAAGCAAAAAAAAGGGGGGGGGGGGGGGGGGGGGGGGGGGATGGAGCTCTCAGAATTCAGACCATAAAGCTATTGTCATATGATCAGGATTCGAAAGTTACATATGATGAATAAAAGACGGAAGTGGTAACTAAGAAAGTGGAAGTCTTTATCCTGTTCAGCTGGATACATGGATGCTGGTCATTATGACTCATGAGTATCTTCTTTGATTTTTCATTCTCTGCTTCTTTTTTTTTTTGAGCTTCATTTGTTTCATTGCTACTACAACTTCCAACAGGGGATTCCACATTTTGACCCTAACAATTAACCTCACCCCCCCCCCCCCCCTCTTTTTCAATTTTTCAACAAAAGTAAAAGGTGAAGTTTTGTGGCTAAGAAATCCATTTTTTCCCTGCAAGAAAGCTTGATTAACCTCTTTGAAAAATTCTTGGCTAAACAGTTGCACACTGATACATTTAACACAACAGACCTCACCTAACAACGCACTTACAGCATCAAATGGTCCCGCCACATCCCATGGTATCCTATACTTTTTGGTGAACGCGGAAGTATGTGAGTGGTTGGGGAAGTTAGCTAGCCTCTGGGGCGGAAAAATTTGGAGCAACTGCTGCTCTTTTGTTTCATGCATACCTTTCTGGTTCCTAGTTCCTACTTTCCTACCATAATTCTCATTCTTTTTGAATTAAATCATCTGATTCTTCCATCCCTCTGCCTATTTCTAAAGTTCTTGGCCACCTAAGCGTGACAGCAGAGAAAATTACCATGAAAATGTAAGAGTGGAAATCCTGAAAGCGCACCTATCATCCATAAATGGCATTCTTCTCGGATGCAATGCTGAAATATGATTCACAGGTTGAGCCCCAGTAGCTGGAAATCCATTCAATGGGATGACTTTGAAAAAAAAAAAAAAAAGACTCATAAATATGCATGAATGCTGATGCTTACTTCAGTAGACAGCAAATTTTAATCAACGACGAAGGACAACAAATTTCAAAACAGAGATTGCAGCTTTGTCTAACGCCATTTCTTCTAGTTTAGCGGCATTACTCGAATGAAGTTTCCAAGTTCAGTAAAAATGATAACTTCAGGACCAAGAATAAATAGTCTAAGACTATCAGAATCATTATTACCTTTGAAAGAACAGTACGAATTTAGTTACAAGACTATGACATTCTAACTGATTTCGTATCAGCCACGTAGTAGGAGAAGAGGAAAAGGTTGCTATTCTTAATAGCAAACTGGCATTAAGCATGGTTGGTTCTTGCATCATTTAAGGAAGGAAAATTAATAGGGGGATGAGGGGTCGCTTTAGCATGCACGAAATCAGAACTCAGCTCATTCCTGGTGAATGACCAGCCTGCCCTTCCTACTTTGTTAAATCAGAGACTTTTTTTAAGTTTCAACAAATTACTGCACAGGAGCTTTGTTGATTTGAGAGTAGTGATGATCTTTTAACACGACACCCAAATTTTCATGACTAGTTCAAGAAGATAAGCAGAAAAGCATCATTCTGGAAAACCCACCAAGATGAGCAAATAACAGAAGTGATATTTGGTATGTTGCTTGTACATATTTCTGATGACAAATGAATCCTATTTTGAAGATAAGTGACCCTTGTAATGAAACTTAAAGAAGCTCTCCAATTAAGTTGCAGTAACAACACATATCAGTAGTTCAAGGTCAGGCAATACGTAAATGTTTGACAGAGTTAAAGTGATAGTAGTTATTAGTCCCACCTCAGACAAGCTCAGTTCTTCTACACCCTCTCCTTGTCTGTGCATGATTTCCTTAGAGACCTTAAATCTGCCAAAATTTGGTAATTTGGAGACCTTAGTTTCACTTTCCTCTAAGAAAAGAAACTTTTGATTTCCTGATGTAAATGCCAAGTGCCAGCAAATAATCCTTGTTTACTCAAAAGTTATCTACATCTATAATACCCTAAACAGAGTGCTCAAGCAAAACATCTATCAGATACAGACTAGAATCTATTATCCTGTACGGAGTAGATAATCCAGTTCATGCATGATATATAAGCTAATTCATAATCAACCTCTCAAATTCTTATTTCCAACAAGCATCATTTGAGAGGGGGGGAGGGGGGAAGCGATAAAGGATGACACTTTCAACAAGAGTATCTAAACTAGATAGGCCTTGGAAAAACAATCAAATCATGCATATTGCCAAAAATCACCAAAGCAAAAAGCAAGTTCTATTGAAGTTCAATATATGAAAATATCATAACCTAAAACAGCAAATGCAAGCTAATTTAAGTAAAAATCCCAAACAATGCACGGCTGAAATGCAAAGACCAAAACTTAGTCACATACAGTTCTTTGACACCACCTCTCCCTTCCCACTTTGGACAAATAAAGTTAGTAAGGGACAGAGGAGACACAACAAGAGCAAGTAGCTTTTCAAAGTCTCCTAACACTAGTCATCTTTCATAAGCATAGAATCAAATGTCATTCCAGATTAAGGCTGGGTAATTATTTGAAACAAAGTTTTACAATAACAGTTGTCATTTCACAGGGAGCACATTGCCTATTAACAACATGAACAGCACTGGTTGAGCGTATGGAAGCATGATTGAAACATAAACAGAATTTTCTTACACTATAACAGGAAAGTGTCAGAACAGATACATCTCTAACTGGGCGCTGCCTCAAGGCAATTGCTAAGGTCAGTTTTTGACCCTGATTGAGCCACATCAGCTCAGACCAATCTGAGTCTTCAGCCAGCCTCAGCAACTGTGAGGCAGGCAATTTTCTGCAACTAGTGTAATACAGAAACATTGGTGTCCCTTCAGCTATTCCAAACCCCCTTAGATAGTAACCCCAGAAATACATGCTGTTTGTTCTCCTGCTTTTAACTGGCAAATGTGTGTGTGTATGTGTATATTCTCGCTCCATAGACAACTTTCGTAATTTAATATGCCATATTCACAAGTCTACTTCATCCAAATAATGAAAACAAGTCTTCCATTGAGTAGTACTTCATAATCAATTGTCCTTCAGATGCTTCTTGCGAAGAGGTAATACCATAGCAAATACAGTTGCTATTATTAGTCACAGGGAGAGGGGGAGAGAGAGAGAGAGAGAGGCAACAGCTTTTCAGTGAGATTACTTCCTTTTTGCTGAATTAAGGACAATACCATCATAACGCAAAGTTTAAGATACAAACTTAAATTGTTTGCAAAGCCAGACAGAACCAGCAGTTTCAGCTGGTCTAACTAGGAATCTTATTTCGGTAATGACAGAAAGCAAGAGAATTAGAAAGCAGCCCAGCCCAACCAATCCTAGTCACTGCTGGTTGACAATGGTAAGGAAAAGTAAGAACCAGACTGCAAGTGCCAGTTTCTATGATATTCAGAAACTTCTCCCCCTTGTTTAGTTAGTTGATTCTAGAGAAATGGAAATGGGTATAAGATCACAAACATTAATGGAATTTGACAGACGCAGATCACCTTGCCAATCTTCTTCCGCTCTTTCATCTGTGGATACAATCTTCTTGTTCTTTTCAAAGGACATGGCCACTCAGAATTTCTTATCTCATCAATTTAATTCAACTTTATCAGTACATGCTACAACTCTGTTTCTGTAGTTTCTAACTTCCCTTTCTAATAGAAGAAAAAGTTTCAGTTTAATGCAAACAAGTAGAAGTGAAGAGGGGATTCAAGCTCCAGTAGACAATTGGCAATAGTTAGGGATATAGTACAAGCTATACCACCTTGATGGCAAAGTATGGAGTGCACAAGTGTTAATTTGAATATCCTTTCCACTTGCCAATTAGGAAATTTAATATCCATTTGCCTGTATGAGAAATTAGAAAAATAAAAATGAACTGAACATAGACTTTTAACACCATGCTTATGACTGGATGGCATGCTAAATTGCATGTGCAAGCAAACACAATTAGCTCATAAGTTGAGGAGAGTTGACGATATTTTTTTTCAATGAAAGATTACTCCAGGCCAACCATTTTGGTAACACAAGGAAACATCTGCATTCCTTTCCCCCAAAAGGCCACTAGAAAAGATTTTTTTTTTTAAAAAAAAAGAAAGAAAAGATAATGTATTTTGAATACAAAACTAAAAGAAAAACTAACTGAAACTTCAAAATTCAGCTCAAGATGCTTATACAAAATTGAGTGCATCTAGCAGTTTGTAAGTAGAATTTTACAAGAAATATAAAACACATCTATAAACTAATTAACCTTCATGCTCCATTAGGGATCTCTCAATTCTCTAAAGAATTTGAGTTAGCTGTGGCAATATCAGATTGAACATCAGCTTTTGTTTGTGGTCTTAAAAATCGTCTACTGCGTGCCACTCGAATTGGCCTCCCCATAAACTCCTGCAGCAAAGGACTTTCTCAGTGTTCAACAAGAGAAAAGGCTCTTCACTTCAATATAGATTAGAGAAACTAAAAAACATAAAAAGAAATACAGATGTGCAATAAACCTTCAACATCAAATGACATCAGAAGAAATAAGCAAAAAACCTAAGATTACCTTCCCTTTAAAACCTACTAGTGCAGCCTCAGCCTCCTCCTTAGTATTGAAGGAAACAAATCCATAACCAGCAGACCGTCTAGGATTATCTTCAAAAATAATCTCAGCAGAAACAACATTTCCATTATTAGCATTGAAAAACTCTTTGAGATCTTTGGCACGGGCTGCAAAGTGTAAATTTGCCACAAATAAGTTGTGTATTGGCAATGTCTTTGGCTTTGGAGGAGTAGCAGGTTTGATTTTCTTCGGCTTAGCCCAATTCAGCTTTAACACTCTACCCTGATAATCCTATTCACAACATAACCAGAATTTTACATAATCCCATGAAAAATAGAATGTCCAGAAACAGCCAAGATTTATCGAATATGCTTACATACGATTCGAGATTCCTGAAAGCAGCCAGAGCTTCCTCATGTGAAGCCATTGTAACAAATGCCAAACCCCTGTTTCTGGTCTTGTTATACATTGACAGCTTAAACAAACGAAAAAATAAAAACAAAAAAAAAATCATTCAGAATATTAACATTTTGCACAATTCAGACATTCATTCCACTGATTATCAAAAAAATCAAGATATAACTGGAGCCGTTATGTTTAAAGCAAACAAAACAACCTAAAAAGAAAAAAAAAAACACAATCTAGATTGAGCATAAGTTGTATTTTTTGTTTTTTGGAAGTTGAACAAAAAGCAATGAAAACCAACCTCAATGTCCACAACAGTACCATACTTCTCAAAGAGAGGGCGAAGATCATCTACAGTGGAGGTCCATGGAACATTCTGAGCCAAAATTCTGGTTTTAGATAATTCTTCTTCTTCTCCTTCGTCGTCTTCTTCTTCTTCTTCTTCTTCTTGATTATCTTTTTCTGCATTTTCTGAATTTTGAGTAATGGGTTGGGCTTGGGCTGAAAAAGGGACTTGGAACTCAAAAAGATTGAATCTTTGGGACTTAAATGGGAGTTTGAATGAAAGAGAGGGAAAAGAGAGAGTAGCGTTGAGTGTGGGAGGTCTGTGAGTGGCGGGTTGTGGTGAAGCTGAGGAAAGGTTCTGGTGGAAGCAGAAGAAGTTTGTGGGACATGATGGCAAATGGAGAAGACGAAGAAGTGCCATTTATGGGTAGAGAAATCAAAGTTGAAAAGAAAAATCTAATGACTTTTCATGGTTTGTGGGGTTGGGTACCCTGTTTCAGAAGGGGAGGAAACATAGGAGTTGAGGAAAGGAAGGGAGACTGACGAGAGAACCAGAGCGATTGGATGAGGGGGAACATGACAAAAAATTATCTGAATAACAAATAATTGTATTTATATAATGAAAAATATCCTTTATTTTATATACAAGCATATATATAATGAAAAAAAAATATCCTTTATTTTCTATAAATAATTTGAGCATTTTTTTTATCTCAGGAATTAACTATTGTACAGCTAAATAAACGAAATTTCAGGTTCTTAATTTAAATGACGTGGCAATGTTTATGTATGAAGATCTGAAACCCTTTTTTTTTTTTTAGATTTTTAATTTTTTTGCATTCTTGCCTCTTATTGTTAATTTGAATGGCTACGGACCACTGGGAAGTATTACGATTTAGGACCGGGATTGGTAAAATATTGTTTTGAGGAACGATTGAGATGTACTTAACCAAACACATTTTATCTGAGAAAATAGGAAAGGAAAACAGTGCTAATGTACAACCCCAAATTCTTACATGTTATTGTGCTGATAGAAAATAGTTCATCACAAATAAGGTGGAATTACCAGCTAGAGAAGTGTAACTTCAGAAATGTGACAAAATTAATGTCGTACCATAAATGCAAGGACGGATTGAAATTTTAAAAAGCAACTCACTGTAATTGAAGAATGGTTAAGTTCTGTTATTATAAGTAAGGGTGATGTTGAGCCAAATAAGTCGACTCGATCTCGCGAACCATTTGGTCAATAACTCGATTTGAGTTCATTTTGACCGAGTTCGAACTACTCGTTTGAGCTCACGAGTCAAGCTCGAACTCTAATATTTTCTATTTGAAAGGTCGACAAGTCTAATTGAGTTTTTTATAATATATATATATATGTATCTTTTAATTTTTTAATATTTATTATTGTGAAATGTCAATAATATCATTTATTTAAAATTTTATATAAAATATTAATTTTTGTTACGTGAGTTTAATTAAACTCGAATAGGCTCGATTAAACTCGATTACATTTGAATAGACTTGATTAAGTTCAATTTGACTCGATTAGATTTAATTAAACTTGAGTTCGAGTAAGGTAAACTGAAGTCGACCTTGAACTTGACTTCTAAAAGTTTAACGAGCTCGAGCTCAATTATTTTAGCTTGTTGTTCGAGCTTGACTTGATCTAAAACCGTTAGCAGAACCAAGTATAGCCAATTAGCCATGATAGAATACCTCTACCGTCACTGACATCTCTGCCATTATTTGGTCAAAAAAAAAGAAAAAGACAATCCCAAGTCTACTTTCAAGATTTTAGTTCAATACACTGCGCCAACAATCAACATAACCACAGAATGAAAAATATTTCCATTGGGCTGCAACATAATGATTAAAAAAAATTTTGTTTAGGACAGAAAAAAATAACTTTACAAGCATGTGATTTATCAAGTATGAATAGGTTCATTGAAACACATTTTAGTAAGATGAACGGTATTTCTGATACAATAGAATCACAAAGAGATTTTACTAAACAAAGGCAAAAAAAAAATTTTGCAACAACATTGTCAAGAAACAGTATGTTTGCTACTTTTTGTGCATCCTGCTTTCAGGCGAGTACTGTTGCAAAGGTGATAATGGTTGTCTTAGTGAATCAGCATCACCGAAATCAATTTTCTTCTCAACTTGGCTGCACATCTTGGGGCTGGACTTTCTCTTGTTACCCTGTATAGAAAGAAGAAATTCAATTAATCATTTCAACACTACACATTATAGCAAGTATATAGGTGCCAGCAAGCACTTGTTTTGAGCATCTATCACCAATCATAGTTTTGGCCTACAATATGCAACTAATTTTCTCTAACCTTTGAAGAAACGCTGCCAGAATGTTTTCCGCCAGAGCCATGTAGATTTCGTTCTCTGTGGAGTTGCCTCATTAACTTTTTGTTCTCCTCATCCAGGATGTTGTTTTCTTCAAACAACACCTTCACCTAAGGTCAGAAAACAGAGCTTCGTAAACAACACGCTGACATGAACTTGGCACACCTTTCAAACGAAAGCTTACCTCCTCCTCAGCCCTATCAAGGTTGACTCTTAAATGTTCCTTGTGTTTCTCCAAACTCGTCAACTCAGCCACCAAAGCTAACACCTTCTGTGTTGACGGTCTCAAGCTACCAATGGAAAAAGAAATATCAGTCAAATCAGAAAAAAACTGCAACAAGATTATTTTATTGGAATATTGTAAAGTATATGATATAGCAATACCATCATAGATTTGATTGTCAATCTTACCTATTCCACAGGCTCAACATCCTTTCAAACACATCAACTCCACGATTAGCTTCTAGAAATGAATGCGCAGTTGACATGACATTGTCTTTTCCAAGTGCAGAAGCCAATAGTGACTCAAGTAACATTTGTTCTGTCGCTGCAGCCTCTCCTGATGTACCAACCTTCAGGTATGACAATGAGCCTCAATGTGAGCTTTATTTGGTTTAGATGCTTACATTAACAAATTTTCATCTCATAATACTATCCACATAAAAGAAGACAGATTTATCTGTGCCACACACGTCCACTTTTAAGATTCACAGCAACACACAAAAATTACTTTTGATAAGCAACATTTTGGTAATTCTAAAACTTAACATCTCAAGTATTTAAGATTTAATTATCTAGATTAACTCTAACCATAATGTGAACCAATAAATTAATACCAGATATCAAGTGCAGATTCATCAAACATGTGATACACCACCCCAGCTTTTGCCCAGAATAAAGGGCAAAAGATAGCTCCAGCATTTGAAGTAATTAACTCTAAAAGAAACAGTAAAGAAACACATCCATGCCACATAAGCTACATTGAGTAAAAAAATCATCATACTCTACAGGTAAGCCTTCTGCTCTGAGAGAATCATCAACCATTGCAAGGATGTTGTCGAATAGAAGCTTAATTTTCATTAAGTATACTCTAAATTGTCGAGATTGTTTCAATTTACTCTCTGATTGCTTAATCCTGGTATTTCATTCAAAAGACAACTTTGAACCGGTAATTTTTATCAACTAGACAGGTATACATTTATTAAGCTACATATATTGGATAAAGACGTAACTCGATGGGAAATTTTGAACGAAAGAGATCAAGGCAGCAAAGATGCTCAAATAAGATATTAAAGCCTTTATCCAATTAAAAAAAATAAAGATGCTGATGATACAAAATGAAGAGCCACATAAAATGAATGTTTACAATAAAAAGTACACATCAGATCTATAAATAATTAGAGGTGCAATTTTTTGAGCCACAGCACACAATGTGAACTAAGTTAGTACTATTTGATATTATAAAACTGCACATTGTTTCCACATTTTTGGCATCAGCTGCCTGGTTCCTAAATTCTGCACAGATTACACACCTAGAAAACCTTTGAGAAGATAATTCAGTAAAACCAAGGTATCATCAAAGCATACAAGCTAAGCCAGAAGGGTACATGAAACAAAATCATCACTACACCAAAGGCCAATTTTTTACCCATTCAGCAAGACTAAGATCTTTTCATTTAATCAGCCAGCCAAGAAATCACAGGGCAACTTAAAAGCATAGTCAGAAGGTATCATCAAAGCATACAAGCTAAGCCAGAAGGGTACATTGAAACAAAAGTTATCACTACACCAAAGGCCAATTTTTACCAGTTCAGCAAGACTAAGATCTTTTCATTTAATCAGCCAGCCGAGAAATCACAGGGCATGCTTTTCATTTAAAAGCATAGTCCTGTTGCAAAAGGTGATCATATAGCTGCATGCTTAAAAAAAAAATCTAAAAACCACTAATACGTAGGGGGATCAAGGTTCAACAGTTGGTGTGCTCTTTTAAAGTCCTTTACAGCAGGTAGACCTCTATTCTGGAGAATCATTATAATCAATTATTAGATAATGCAAAAACCTCACAATACTTGATATGTTTCAAAAACTCTTTCAGGCTTCATATAAAGATTGACACCTTAAATCATTCCATAATTATTGAAAAATTTTGGGAATGATTAAATTCAGCATCAATATCAAGTTCAAAATTCAGCAATAAAAACCCAACTTAAAACAGTTTCCTTTTCAAAGTCGCTGTTGGATTTCAGCTAAACTAGTTTGAAGTCTTTATATCCATAGAAAGGAAAACCAAATAAATCCATGCAAAACATCAAAACTACTATTCACCATGCAAATATTATTCATCAACCAGCAGGCAGTCGGTTACAGCAAACATATATAAATTATTGTCATCCATTAAACGAAGTACAACAGAATCTTCAAGCTAAACATATACAAAACAATTTTGCATTTCATCATGTCAATTCAAGATTATTCAGTGACCATACCAGATGAATAGGTAATAATCAATGAAGTCATAAAAATATTTTACAACTAAGAAGGATAAAATCCCATGCCGTGAACAAATAAAAACATAGTTCCATGTTAAAGCAATAGATGACATTCAAGTTTCGGGCCAACCCCATTTTTGTCTTCTTTAAGAATCCAAATACCAGATAAACCTTTTACAACTGAAATTAATTACTCCATTGGATCCTGTTACACAAAATGGAGGGAAAGGATCGAACTTTTACCGATTGTTCATCATACTGATACTTGTAAGATTGCAATTCCTCTGATAACGTCTTCACCTCGTCTTCCAACTCATGAACTCGAACCTCAGCCTCTTTAGCTCTCTCATCCGCCTCATTTCCAAAATCCATCAATGCCTCGCGATCGTGATCATACAACGAGCACTCTCTCTCCCACCTGTTACACTGCCCCAACAAATTGGCACATTCCATTGCCAACTTCTGATTCTCCTCCACAAATTTCTTCAACGCCTGCGCATTCAGAGTAGCCTCCGCCTAAAAAGTTCCACAAGAAACATCAATAAAACCCTAAAAGCCCCAGAAATTTGCATTATTTTCCAATTAATCAGGGGAAATAACAAAAATTAAAAAAAATTACAAACCCTAGCTCGCTCGATGATTTCATCTTTTTCTCTGAGTTTCGATTGGAGAAGAAGATACTGATTGCGAAGATGATATTGGGCTTCTTCCGCGGCGCGAAGCTTTAATTGCAGAGTCTGAGTCGAGACCGGCAAGCTGAGGGTATATTCCACCGATTCTCGAAGGAAGTCTTCGGTTTCTTGAGAAAGATCCATTCTTGAACTTTTTAACAAGAATTGAAACCCCAGAAAAAACGAATACACGATGTTGGATCAACTTTTTCAGGGAAATATCAGATAATATGGAGAAAAAAAGAAACCCTAGGGAATAAAAGCTAGGGTTTTGGGTGTGAAGAAGAACTGTGGCGGTGTTCTTGGGAGGTTTTGCCGAATTTGAATCGGAGGGAGGGAGACGGTTTGGTACTGTGGGAGAGCCGTTGGAGAATTGGGATCTTTTGTTTTAATTTCGATGGTGAAGATGGTGGAGAAGTGCAAGTGGGCGCATCACAGTGGACGAGGAGTTTTTTTTTGTTAGCGAGCGAAACTATTTCTTTTCTTTTCTTTTTAATTTTTATCCTTTTTCTTTCCTTAATTGGTTTATTCCCCTTTCTAGAGGCTCCTCGTGTGTGTGGTTTTTTTTTTTTTTATTTTAAAGTGACCTATTAATTGATTTTTTTTTTTGGTAAATAAAGATGCATTAAAAATAAAATCAAGTCAACAGAGTGCAAATTAAGGTACAGTCATCCGTGGGGTGGAAACCCCCTTTAAGTCTTGCAAAAGTAAGGGAAGTACAAAATTAGGACATAATTCAAAAAAAGTGAAGTCTTGAGTGTTGCTTCTTCCCCAGTTGGCAAGGATGTCTGCACATTTGTTTGCTTCTCTATAATTATGGTGAAAACATACTTTCTGGAATGTAGTCAATAGCTCCCTGCAATCAAGAATAATAGGTGCAAGTTTATGAGAAATAAGATTATTTGACTTACACAAGGAGATGATAAAGGCAGAGTCCATCTCCACTTCGAGAGAGTGGACGTTGAGATTTTTTGCAAGTTGTAAGCCTTCTCTAAGAGCCCAACATTCAGCAGAAGGAACTGAACAGAAGCCTAAATTTCTTGCAAAGCCCGCAATCCATATCCCATTTGAGTCACGAATAATGCCGCCAGCTCCTGCCTGATTTGTTGGTCCAGAGACTGAACCATCAGTGTTGAGCTTGGCGAAACCTATAGCAGGGGGGATCCATCTGATGAATTTTTCTTGTCTAGGGGATCTGGAGATGTGAGAACCAGGCCCTAGTAGGTAAAATTCATGAGCATGGTGTAGGCAAAACTTGATAGGATCATCAATTTTGTTTTTTTGAAAGATCTTGGCATTGCGAGCTTGCTAGAGGCTCCAACAACCAAAGCTAAAGATGGTTCCCCAAGGAATAAGGTTGAAAGGGGAAGGAATGTTGGACGAGCATCCATCCTTGATCCAGGAATAGAAATCCGAGCTGGTTTGGAGGGAGTTTTGGGAGGGATGGGTGAGTTTAAGCCAGAAGGAGGTTGCTTGGGGACAAGATCTTAGTACGTGATTCGAATCTTCAGAAGGAGCTTCACAAAAAGGGCAAGAGGCTTCGGAAAGAATTGTGCGATGTGTGAGAAGACTTTTTGAAGGGAGTCTATCCTGGGATGCTAGCCAAAGGAAATGCTTGACTTTTGAGGAGGTATTAACTTTCCAAATCCAGCGGAAGTGGGATGGAGCTCTAGAATCAACTGGAAATAAGGGAGGATTTTTGCAAAGGTTATAAGCAGATTTCGAGTTGAAAACCCCATTGCTGGAGTAATTCCACCTAAAGAAATCATGGGACGGATTGAGCTCTTGTCTTGGTGTACCCTTGATCTCCTTCACGAGCTGAAGAGAAAGCTTGAAGGATATTCTATCAAGGTTCCAACTGGTGGGGGAGTGAAAAAGTTGAAAAACTCTTAAGTCCTCTTCCCCCTCAGTTAGAGGTCCTTGGATCTGACTTCTGATAGAGCCTGATTGAAGCCATTTGTCTCCCCAAAATCTGACTAAATGCTCATCTCTGATAGACCAAATTAAACCTTCATTGAAGGTTTTGATCCCAATGTTGAGGCTTTTTTTATTTATGGAGCCATTTACATTGTTGAGCTGGAGCATATGGGTGTCAGCGGAAAGAACTTCATTCACATAACAGTACCTAAGAACTTTCACCCAAGGTTTGTTACTCTCTTGGGTGATATTCCAACAGAGTTTGATTTTAGCAGCCTTGTTGAGCAAGGCAGTCGGTTTGAGTCCAAGTCCCCCTAGGTGCTTGTCTTTGGTAATATTATCCCAACTGACAAAATGAATTTTTTGCTTATCCTCTGTGGAGCCCCAGAGGAATCTTCTTTGCTCTTTGTCAATCTCATGACAAATTTTTTGTGGTAGTGGCAGACATTGAGTGTAATAGGCTGGGATTGCGGAGATGGATTGCTGAGCAATTGTTTTTCTGCCTGCTAGGGACAAAAGTTTGGATTTCCAACCTTGAAGTTTATTTTTGACTTTGTCAAGAATAAATGAGCAGTTTCTCACAGAGGACTTGGAGATGGTGAGAGGGATACCCAAATAGGTACCAAGGTCTTCAGTGGTGTTGATTTTGAGCATGTGAGAAAGAAGAGTTTTCTGGGCAGAAGGGGTATTGGGGGAGAAGAGGACTTTTGACTTCTCATAGTTAACGGTAAGTCCGGAATTGAGGCAAAAATCATTTAAGGCAATTGTGACTGCCTGAATGGAGGAAAATTCAGCAGTGCTGAAGAGAATTACATCATCTACATAAAAACAGTGGGAGAGGGTGGGGCCTTGTCTACCAAATTTAATTGGTTTCCACAGCTTTTCTGAGCATAGGAGTTCTATTTTTTGAGATAGATACTCCATGCAGATAATGAAAATGTATGGGGAGATAGGGTCTCCCTGTCTAATACCTCTAGAATGGGTAAAAAATTCTGTGATTTGGCCATTTATTATTAAGGCCAGCCTAGAAGAAGAGATGCAATTCAGGATTAGATTGATGAAAGAAGGAGGGAGTTGAAAATGGTAAAGGGCTTCTCTAATAAAACCCCATTCCAGTTTATCAAAGGCCTTTTCAAGGTCAAGTTTGATTGCACAAAGGCCAGTTTTTCCACTTTTCTTTTTCATCCTAAAAAGAGCTTCTTGCACAAGCAGAATATTGTCCGAACAGCTTCTGTTAGGAAGGAAACTTGCTTGAAGCGGGGAAATGATATCAGAAAGGATAGGTCTTAGACGATTGACAATGATTTTGGCCAGGACCTTGTAGGCAGAGTTATTTAAGCCTATAGGTCTGAACTGTTTCAGGGTTTCTGGGTGTTCCACTTTCGGAATAAGGCAGAGAAGTGTATCATTGACACCAAGAGGGAAAGGTTTGAGCTCAAAGCAATCGGAGATCATTCTGATAAGGGATGGTGAGGTTTTATCCCAAAATTTTTGAAAGAAATAGGGGTGTAGCCCATCTGGTCCTGGGGATTTGAAAGGTTTGAGTTCAAAGAGGGCTTTTTTTTATTTCTTGAGGAGTAGGTTTAAGTGCAAGAGTCCTAAAGAGTTCAAGATTTTGGTTTGCAAAGGGGATGGGGAAAGGCTCAGGTTCTAAGAAGTTTGAGGTGAAGTCTGTGGTGAAGAGATTGGCAAAGTAGTTTTTGCAGATGTTTTTGATAAGAGAAGGATCAGTGACCCAGTTACCTAGTTCATCTTTAAGACGAGATTTTGTTCTTGTTTCTCCTACACACTGCAATGGTTTGGAGAAATTTAGAACTAAGGTTGTCCCAACAGAGATAATCCATTCTAGCTTTCATTGCCCAAAGATCTTTTTCTTGATTAAGGACATGATTATAATTAGCTTGAAGAGAAATTTCCAATTGGGCGAGAAAGTTTGAGTGATGGTTTTGAAGCGATGATTGAATACCCTTCAATCTATTAAGAAGCTTCCTTTTTTTTTTTGAAAAGATTCTCGAAGGTCACAGAACTCCAAGAAGACACCAAATCAGTAAACTGTTTAGTGGTATCAGGAAAGGGTTTGTTTGGGTTATTCCAAACTTGATCAACCAGGGAGGCAAAAGAAGGGTGTCTCAGCCAAAATCTTTCAAGCCTAAAAATCTTTTGAGCAGGACAAGAGAGATGGGGTTTGAGATTAATCAGGATAGGACAGTGATCAGATCTAGTGCGAGGAAGGTGCAACACATTGGCAGTATCAAAAAGGGTGCGCCAGGAGTGATTGCAAAAAGCTCTATCAAGTCTTTCATGGACAATTTTTCCATTGAATTTTTTTCCAGTCCATGTGAACTTTGGACCGGAGAAGCCCATGTCCATGAGACCACAATAGTCTAAACAGCATTTAAACAAGGCAACTCTACTATTAATTAAAAGATTCCCACCAAACTTGTCAGAGGGATTAAGCAATTCATTGAAATCACCAATGCAAATCCAGGGGAGATTAACAATATCAGAGGTGATTTTAAGATTTTCCCAGAGAATTTTTCTATTATTCAGAGAAGGGCTAGCATAAATAGCACTAATAAGCCAAGGGGTATCATAAGGGTGTACCTTTGCCGTAGCATGAATAACCTGGAGGTCATTTGATATGCTTTCAAGCTTCACTTGAGCATCATTCCAAAATAGCCAAATTCCTCCTTTGAAACCTTGTACATCTACAATTTTGTAGTTGCTGAAGAGCAGGCTGTTACACATGGCAATAGCTCTGTCTCCACTCAATTTGGTTTCAACCAAAATGACAATACCCGGCTGATGGGTGTGGATGTGTTGAAGAAGGTGGTTTATAAATGCGGTACTACCCGCACCACGAACATTCCACATTAGTATCTTCATAGATGAGGAGTCATATAGTTGAGTTGGAGAGAACAGAGATTTGTTCTTCCGAGATGGTCTTTGACTAGGTCCTACCAAAGCAGGAGTCCAAGTGTGCAGGCGAGATGCCCTTGGTTGAACCTCCATTTTGTAATGGAAGTGTTCTGGCAGAGGAAAGTGTAGGGGTGTGGGGCATGCAACAAATATCCTTGCCCCTTCGACCTCTCTTATAGGAGTGAGAGCCACCACCTTTTCTTCTGAAGAAGGGAAGTTTAAGACTAAGTGGGAGATAGAGAGGGTGTAATATTATGCCTGCGCTAAAATGAGGACATCGTCTTCTACATGCGATTGCCTTAGAAGACTGCGATTTTGTTCTGGCATTTCTCTTATCCAAAGAGAGTGGTAAATTGGCAGGTCGTCTGTGGAATTTGATCCTGAGAGGTTTGAGCTGTTCAAGTCGAAGTTGAGGATGATTCCTGCACTTGAATCGTTGCTCCACATCTGGAGGTGACCCACGGGTGAACCCAGATCCATGGTTTCTTGGAATTTTTCTGGTCTTTGGTTTGAGACTGCCATTCTGTGGATAGGTTGAGGGGTGGGAGCAGTCCCCAGCAGATAATTTCTTGGACGCCAAACTTGACGCATGAGAGGTCGATGTTGAGGGCGAGAGACCCAGTGTCTCCCTGGGAGATAGTATGGCCCGTTTGGGAGTCTTTCCCCTCTTCTGGCTTCTCGACTGGAGGGGAGAGTGGTAGAGAGACGATCCATTGGATCTCTTCGGTGAAGTGGATTGAAACTATTTCTTTGTTGGTGACGGCGATGAGAAAATGGAAAAGTCATGGTTGGCTTGAGTGTTAGACGTAATTGATGCGAGAAGATGCAGGTTGTGTGAAGGTGAAAGCTTATGAAGAGTGTTTTGGTTTTGTTTTGAGAGGGGTGAAGGAGGAGCCGAGCAGGATTTTTGATGTAGCATATTGTATGTTTTGCAGGTGGTTGAGAGGGTGGAGAGAGAGATTCTGCTTTTTGTCTCAGGCAAAGGTTGTCTATTTTGGTGTAAAGTGCTAGCTGGAGAGGATGGTTTGGGTGCAAGAGAAACTTGGGGTTGAGAGTTTGACTTAGAAATGGGTGGGGTATTGGTATGCGTAACAACAGAGTCAGAGACTGTTATAGTCGAGGAAAGACAATTTTGTGTAAAGTTTGGGATAACACGAAGACAGGAGTGAGATAGTGAAGAGAGGTCATTTTCAGTTGGGCCTGATGATTTAAAATTTGAGTTCAAAGAACGGAATGATTTTGAACCGTTTGAATTGGCTCGTGAAGGTTTTCGGCCCAAGATCGGAAATATTTTTGGTTTCGGAGGGAGATGGTGGTGTTGTGAAGGAGAAAAGGCCACTGAACGGGAAGGCTCTGCAGCCTTTGTTGAGAAGCTAATGCATATGCCTTCATCATGTCCCAATAACCCGCAAATAGAGCAGAAATTTAGGCCTTCATAGAGCAGAGGCTGAAGGAGTTGATCAATTTTTATGGAATTTTTCAGGGGTCTGTCAAGGTCAATTTGGATACAGATTCTCGCATATCTGCCTCTTTCGGAATTTGCGGTTCTGGCATCAATTTGGATAAGGAGACCTAGAGCATTTCCGATATGGGTGAGAACCTCAGAATCGAAGTATTCCAAAGGAAGATGAGGTAGGCGAACCCAGATCGTTGAGAGTCGTGGAGTGTTTTGATTTGCAATGAAATTAGGCTGCCAAATGCGAACTGAAAGAAAGGACTTGTTAATAAACCAGGGACCCCCGACAAGAGCTTTATTATAATCCTCTGGGTCTGAGAATTTAACAATAAAGTAATCCCTGCCAAGATCCACGATGTCAAGCCTGCCTTTGGGAGCCCAAAGTCTCCTGATCATGACATCGAAAAATTTGAAACCTAGACTTTTTCCTAGAGATTTGACTATCACAGCCTAGCTCCATTTGCTACGAATTCTGGTTTTGAGCTCTTCTGAAAGGAGAATAAGGTTTGAACTGCAAGCTTCAGCTCCACTAAAGTTCTGATCAGAGGGTTGAGGAGTGGGGAATGTTTTTGAAAGGTGAGAATCCAAAGAGTTTAAGGAGGCTTGAAGGCAATCTTTGTAGGAGAGTTGAGAGTTGTTGTGGATAAAGGGGGGCTGAGGCTCAGGGAAGAGAGGCTTGATGAGGTTGAGATCTCTGTCTTGACGATGTACGGATGGGAGGTTGACGGAGGAGGTGTGGTGCACTTCTGGATGCACTTCAGAGGAAGTCTTCATCCGTAGTGGCACATCCCGTTCTTGCCACTCGGTTGGTACTATACGAGGATTGAGGTTGTTTGGTTCCCTATTAATTGATTGTATTTGCATGTCAAATTGTCAATAAATGTTATGAGATTTTGAACTAAAAGTTTGTGTTGTAATTTTGTCAGTAAATCTCTACAAAATACAGGTTATACTTTTTTACGTTGGATTTGTCTATTTAGTGTCCTGAAATAAGAAGTGAATCCGATGTTGTATTTAATAATTTAAGTAAAAGGTAAAATTTCATGTGCAAAAATATTGCAATTCATTATGTGAGTAATAACTTTAAAGCATTAATAGTTTTTTTTTTTTTGAGCAACCTTTTCACTTTCCATGGATCAACCAAGAAAGAGTGTACACAGAAATGCACATTCCAATTATATTAGAAACACACTAAACTAAGGGTTCGTTTGGTTCATGGATTGAATAAGATGGGATGACTCATTTTCGGATTATTAATCCAAGGTTGAATCATCCTTGGATTAATAATTCAAGTCATCTAGTGTTTGGTTGATTCTAGGTTGTATAGCATATATTGGGAAATAATCCTATCTTGTGTTTAGTTGAAAATTGGATGAGATGTGGTTACTACTTTAATGACCAAAATACCCCTTAATTAGTAGGATTGTTCTAATAAAATAATTTAATAATTTATAACTTTTATTAAAATAAAGTAATTTGAGACTTTAGAATTATGAAGTAAATCAAGGATTTTGATATATAAAAATTTGCATTCATTTAAACTCAGTCCATTCGGTCCCTTAAAAATAGGTTTTAACCTAGTTTTTTAATCTAAAATTGAAATTCAATTAAATAATGGATCAGTTTTGGTTAAGTTAGGATTCAATTGAACAAAATCCAACCCATTTAAAAGTCTTAAACGAACCAAGTTCAAGCCAATATAGAATATTTTTTTTGGACTGAGTTTGGGCTTTATTGAAACCCTCATTGGCAATACCCAATTGACAAGGTTATGTATTTATATAGAATTTAATTGAAAAAATAAGGCTAGTAAGGATAATTTAGTTCAGGGGCAATATAGTCATTTTGTTATGATGTAAATAGGGGCAAATTAGTCAAAAAAAATTAAATTAATAATAGGGGTAAATTTGTCAAAAATTTTAAAATAATTAATAGGGGCAAATAGTCAAAAAAATTTAATATAATTAGAAGGGACAAATTAGTCAATATATTATCATATTATTATGTAAGAGTATGGTTATATAATATTCAATATGAATTTATATCATTCGTAGGACAAATTAGTCCAAATATTGTTATGTTAGTAGTAGGGATAAATTAGTCAAAAAAATTAATTAGTAGAGGCAAATTATATTTTAAATTAATTAGTCCATTCATGTTATATTATCATGTGAGGGTAAGGTTATATAATTATGAAAGTATAAATTTATATTATTTATAAGGATAAATTAGTTTAAAATTTCATCATCCTGTCTCTTAGTCATCTTAGGATGACTAATACCGCCTCCTCCATTGGATTATTTTATCTCATGAATAGAGAATTAATTCAGTTAGTTGGAAAATGTCATTCCGTATGTAAAATACAACCAAAAAAAAAAAAACAGGATGATTAATTCAATCTTGTGTTAACCTATGAATTACACGGACCCTAAGGGCTTGTTTTATAAGACTGAAGTTTGAAATTTGAATTATGAAAAATAAATGCTGAAAGTATTAATTTATTGAATTGATTAAATTATATTTGTTTGATAGGTAATCGAATTATAGTGCTGAATTGAAATATAGCATAAATAATATTTTTTTTATCTTTAAAAAGATTGCCTTTATTTGTGCATCTAGAGAGAAAGAAAAGTATGTATGTGTGTATTTGAGAGAAATAGAAAATAATGAAACAATTTAGAGGTGGTGTTTAAATGTGAATATTGCGTAGGAGAGTGTGTATTTGCATATGTGCGCGCACGTGAACAGAAAGAGAACATATGTATATTTTTTGCAAGAACATATATGAGAATATGTTATATGTACGAGAGTTATATAGTATGTGCAGCCAATTCCAAAAATTCAGTGAAAATTTTTCACTAAAAAATTTGTACACAAATTAAGCAGTGCTTAATATTTAAGTGGTAAGACATTTCTATTATCAAACATACTGAATTCAAAAAATTTTAAATGAATTAATTTTTAGCATTAAGTAGAGTTATCAAACTAGCGCTAAATACAAAGAGTCAGCAACTAAACTATATAATTGACCGCCAGTTAAAACAACTACACGGCAGCCCAAGTTCCATAATTAGTTCCCAATTATCTTTGGACAATGGAACTTTACTGAATCCTGCTACAACATCTCGAACAGCAGAGAGAGTTGAATTGAATGCAAAAATAGCTACGGCAGCCATAGAGGTTTGGCGAAATGCAGCTTGGTTCCTAGCCCTCTATAGATGATAAATTGCAGCACTAAAAACCAGCCTCTTCGGATGTCTCGAAACTTTTTTCCTACTCCAAGCTTAAATATACATAAAAAACTACTCGCAAGTCACATCTCAATTGAGAGGCCGGCAATTAAATGCTTAACAAATTTTCTATATCCATTGACCTTACCTACTATTAACCACCAGCCTTTGGGTTGGTAGCCACCACCTAGCTTGGTGGGGTGCCTCCCATCAAAATGCCACATTTAAATGGTTTGCTTAAATATACATAAAAAACTACTCGCAAGTCACATCTCAATTGAGAGGCCGGCAATTAAATGCTTAATAAATTTTCTATATCCATTGACCTTACCTACTATTAACCACCAGCCTTTGGATTGGTGACCACCACCTAGCTTGGTGGGGTGCCTCCCACCAAAATGACACATTTAAATGGTTTGCTTCAAAAACATTCAGACGGGTGTGTTGTGCACTCGTTTGGTTCGGTGGTGGTTCAATCCCCTCCGAGTTATCCCTGGGCCTCCTTAGGTTCACCCTCTCCCCCTTAGTGTAGAATAAATTAGGTTATATAACTGTTGTCGTTTCCGAAAAAAAAAATTGACCTTACCTACTATTAATAGAAATGAACACGGTAAATTTCAGGATAAGCGTGAAAATTACAAGATAAGAAGCAGTAATTAACACTATCAACTAACAAATGTGACTTTCTATTATGTACCATTTACTTACAATTTAGATTTGTAGGTTCCTGTATAGTTTATGCATTTAAATATCTGTAGGTTTGGTTTTCTTCTTCCGGGCTTTCGCTTCTTTGGCTTTTGCAGATTCCTTGGCTTCATCAATTATTTTTAGTGGGAATAGTCGTATATTATTTGTAAATGCTTTAATTAACCAAGTGTCTTAGGCCAAACCCTTTCAACGAAATTTCCAACAAGATGAGCATCTTTATCCACGGCTTCGCCAATCTTTTCAATAGAAATCTCAGTTTTTGGCTTTCTGGAAGTTGGTCAATTATTTGGTTTGCCACTTTTTCCACTGCTTCTGCTGTCTTTTCTACCCGTCTCCACAGCTCTTTCAACTTTGTATGTTAATTAGTTTTTTCTTTTGACAGAAAAGATCATTTCATTTAAACAAATCTGTACTAATGGCAAAAAATAGTACAAACAAACATGACATAGATACATATAGATATGAAATTAACAGATATAATAGATCTAAAAAAATAATATAAATAAAAATGACATTGATGCTCCTATATATCTCCCATCCGGATGAATCATTGTATCCCAATACATCAGTGCATGTCTGCTGATAATCAGATCCGATTAAAATTGATTCAAGTTTAAAGAGAAATTTAGATCTGACAATAATAGAGAAATTGTATATCTGAGAAACTAGATTATAAATTTACAAAGTCTCAAATTTCACAAAGATAAAAACCTAAAAAATTCTCACAAGAAAAAAAATCTAAAAAGAGAATAAAACTCTCGTTAGAACAATTTAGGAGAGAAGAAACCCTCACTAGGAGATTTTAGGAGAAAAGAATATCTTATTAGGAAATTTTATGAGAGTACTTATTCAAATAAGATAAACTAAAAACTATAAAATGTACTTCCTCCCATGGGAAAAAACTAGATTTGGTCTCTCTCCCATGGGAGAGATGAAAAAGATCTTGATTTGAAAAGTTCAACAGAGAAGGAAGAGAAACTTCCTTCCAATTAAGCACATAAGTTCATGAATTTCTCAAATCTCAGATGGAGTATTACTAATAAAGTAGCATGTACATGTAATTATAGGTGGCAAACCAACTCATTTAACTAAATTTATCCATACCCGCCCATGAATAAATGTGTATGAGTATCTTAAATTTTTATATATGGGTATAAATGAGTATTATTGGGTAACCTAATTAACTCATTTAGAATTCTCTTCCCCTAAGTTTCTTCTCTTCCCCCACGCATTTTTTTCAGATTTTTTATTTTGTCATGATGTCAACTACTTTTGTTTCATTATTATTATTATTATTTGTTGGTTTTATCTTATTATTTTATTTTCTCTTAGTTTGTTAACTTGCTCATTTTTCAGCACTATAAATTTATGATAAGTTTTAGTCTCTTTTCTTATCTTTCTAAAATGAAATTTTCAATTTATATATGAAAAAAATGTTAGGGGTTCAAAATTTTTAGATTAAGTTTTTATGTTAACTTTTATAGTTAAGGGTTAAAATTTTTATATTCTTATTATTCAATTGTTAAATAATATGTAATTTTGCGACATCGAGTATAAATGGAAAAAAATTGGTAATTTAGCTTATTGAGCATTATAAGTAAATATTTAAAACTAACGATGGGTACAAAGAGCGGTATAAATTGATAACTTAGTTTGTAAAAATGAATTTAAATGAGTTTACAAAAAATTAAAATAAATGGGCAATTGAGTTACTCAATTCATTTTTTGATATACCCATCTAATTAAATGGGTATAAATGAGTTGACTCACTTATACCCATTACTCATTTTACCCAACTCAAACCCGCCCAAGTCACCCATTTTGACACCTCTACATGTAATGCAGTACTAGAAACAAAATTCTGTGGCTTAATAGCAAAACTAAGGAAAATGTGGTGTTGATCGATTGCAAAACCGAGGGAAAGCAATTAATTACTCCCATACTTTTAAGTTTCAACAATGGCCCCCATTTATTGGTGAAGAAGGGTAGAACTACTGTGAAGACAATAGCCAGAGTCTCCTTTTCCTGCAAAGATGTTTTCAAATGCAACCCCACCATTTAAATTAGCAAGAAATTAATTCATTGTGAGCAATGTCACATTCCCTTATTCTCTCAGGTAGCAGAAGTGAATTTCAAAATACCAGGAACTTGGAGGTGGTTGAGGAGGAAGAGGAACCCCTGGCTGAACACTGCTGTAAACAACTAGTGAGTTCCTCGATGCAACAAATATAAAGGCAATCAAACAAACAATTGCAAAACCATCTTTTAGCACTCAATAATAACCAGCATACGATCATCAGCGAAATTAAAACCTGCTCCTGCACACAAAATTAATCACAAGCTAATACCAACCTCTTAGATTTGTTTTGATCATATGGCGACAATAGTTGGTTTTGTGCTTGAGTTTTCTTACTAGATCAAATTCCACTAAAGTCCATGACACAAAAAAGCAAAAATCTATAGGACGACTTTTTGATATTAAATCTTGGCATTGGAGTATTTTTGGACCACTCTCATATCCTGTCAAAGCTTGTGAAGAATTCCACTTTCCAAGTGCTTCTTGTCAATTTGCAGCAATGCTTTATAAATAACGGGTTAGTCATGCCTTGCAACACTTAGTTGGTTTTCTTCCATACATCGGAAAAGCTAACAACAGGTTTGGTACAAGAATTTCTAGTGCCAAAAGAACTAACAAATCGACTAACAAACATGAATTATCTCAAGGATAGAGTGACATAACTAGATCTTATTATTATTAATTAATGAGCTAAAAAAGAAGACTTTACTAACAAAAAGTAGTGAATGACTTTACAGACAAAAGTTACAACATGCATGCATGTCCGGCCCACTGAGCAGCTGAGGAATCTGTCTACTTTTGATCATTTGCTGCTGCCTTCACAGTGCCTTTTGATCCATTTGTGAGCATAGATTCCACTTGCTCATCCACTTCCTCAACCTGAGTTATCGATTTCATTGAGAAAAATTTGTATGCAAACTTCGAAGTTTATAGCAAAATTAAAAAACAATAATAATAAAGAAAAAGGGCACACAACAAAAAAACAAATGCTAGAGAAAATCGAACTAAAGATTTTTATCTGATCTTCAGATCTGTAGTACCCATTCAACTTATTTTTATCGGATCTTCAGATCTGTGGTATCTGTTCCTCAGATCTGTTCTTTTATATCTGTGTATGTTTGATGAGGTAAGTTTTGCCATTAGTACAGATTTTAATAAAATTATTAAGTACTTTCCACAATTCATATTCAAGACATTTGCGTCCACAGATAGGTACTCCCTCGGCCTAAAATTGAGTACCCTCCTTTTGTTAATGGGATGTAAACCAAAAAGTCAATAACAAAGATAACTTTGAAAATTTGAACGGAAATAGAAGATAACCTATTCCCTGAATTGAGTGTTATTTAGCAAGTGAACTATATAGGACTCTGAACACAATCAGAGGAGTAAAAGAATGGCATCAAGACAAACCTTGTCCATCAAATCTTGAGCCAGTTGAGCATCCTTTTCCATTTCTTTGGCAGCATTTTCAACAAAAGCAACAACTTGCTTGAGTTTACTGCCTTCTGGGAGCTTCTCGGCAACATCCTCCGCCATCTTCTCCACGTCCTCCGCCACGTTTTCCACGGATTCTGCTATTTTCTCCACCGTCTCAGCCACGGTTTCCACTTCCTCTGTGCAATATTAAACCATTAAGAGTCATAATCCATCAAGCCCCCCCCCCCCTCTCCCAAAAAAAAGAATCCACACCATCTTTCACTCTATATCCTTTTTATTTATTTTTTACGTGGTAACACTCTGATCCTTACTGGTCAACGTTAACAATCTTTGGGCAGCCACGGGTACTAATGCCACCAAGCCTAGTAGCCAAGTCCTGCAAATTAAAGATTTCTGATCTTAATTAGTTGTTTGCAAAACTTTAATAATACAAACAAAAGTATACTCTTAACAAATTTACCAAGAATTTAGTTTCACATACCAAGAATGTTCTGTAGGGGGCCAAAAGTTCTCTGTAAGGGGCCAAAATGGAAAGATCCCGCCTGCTTCTGGGGGAGTGCAGTAGACGGCAAAGTCCCTGCATGGCCGAAACAGTTCCAAATGTTAGCAACATGGATCTGGAATCAGAGCTAAAGGAAAGAAAAAGATTCCTATAGATTTGGAAGTTTAAAGGGTAAAGCAAGTAGTTCTACTTGTTTGATCTTCTGTTAATTGGTGCGATCTCCAAGCTGGTCCCGAGGTACTGCAAGCTTCCATTTTTGGGTAGTGATCTTGGAACCTCATGTTTTGGTAAAGGGTGCTGGAAGATGGAAGATCGAGATCTCTTGCATGACTTGATGTCAAGAAGACTGGTAAAAAAGTTAGTATAAAGAACAGACGATGATGCCATGGATGAATTAACAAAGGTCTTCGGTCTTCACTAGCAATTAAGGTTTTCTTTCTTGTTTAATTATGAGAGAAAGAGAGAGATAGGGAGAGGCAATATAATATGCATAGTTTTTCTAACGGGGGAATGGTTTAAGTTATCTTTTGCAGCTGTGGGAAGGATTTGCTCCACTTCAATGAATTCTTTCTCCACTTTTTGTAATACACATTTCAACTTGCGACGTGTGTCATTATTTATTAACAATGATTAAAGTTAACTAAAATTAAAATTATCATATTTTTTAATAAATAAAGACATATATTATAGATCTAGATATCTGTCATGTGAGAAATGAAGGGAAGGTCGACAGGACTAATCCGCTCTGAAAATATCCGTACTATTGGAATTATTGCATCCAGCATGAAAAATGTGTGTCCGAGTCTGGTTAAAATGGAAATTGTCTCTGTAGTAAAGGGTCTCTAGTGGGGTGGTTGGTCTGGTCTGGTCTGGTCTGGCACGGTGTGGACCTGCAACGTATTCGGAGTTTATCATGAAAAGGGGAGAAAGAAATTACTATACGCATTTGAAGTTTATCAATTACCATGAAAATGGCGAAAAAAAAAAAGAAAAGTCCACTTGTCTCTTTCTTTTTTTTTTTTTTACAAAAAATAAAAAGCAAATTTCATTAATCAATAGTCTTTTAGTACCGATGGTCAATAGCTTTTTGTGCATCTACTTATAAGATTCCTTCTTTATTTTTATTTTCTTTCGGTAATAAAAAAACGTCTACATATAAATGATTTTTCAATAAGTACTCGTTAATATTTCTATATTTCAGTCACCTTACTATGTATTTGGATAGAGTATTATTTGAAATATTATTTGGAATAATTACTGTAGCACTTTTTGTAATGTGATATATATGAAATAAAAAAGTGATTGAAAATATAAAAAATTCGATTGAAAGATGTGTTTATGATACAAATTCCGATATCGATCAGATTTGTTTGGATAGAGTATTATTTGACATATTATTTAGAATAATTACTGTAACACTTTTTGTGATGTGATATATGTGAGATAAAAAGGTGGTTGGAAATATAAAAAGTTCGATTGAAAAATGTGTTTATGATGCAAGCGAAATAATATTTGAAATAATTTGCTATCCAAACACTCGACAATTGCTGATCTTTTTTACATTTACACACTTTTTCTAATTAATTTTATATTTTAAAAGATTTAACATCTAAAAGTACATCTTTATAAGTGCATTTTTACAACAATTTGTCTCGCTATAAGTAGTGTTGTTAATTGAGTCGAATATTTAACTGCCGAACTCGAATCGAGCTTAACTTGAGCCAGGCTCCATCAACTCATAAACGAGCCGAGCTTGCATGAGCTCGAACTCAAGCTCATGCAAATTAATCACAATAAAAACCTATAATTTTCAATTTTTATTCTTTTGAATTGTGAAATGACATATATGCCATTCTTTATTGAGTCTAATCGAGCTACTCCGATAATAAACGAGTCGAGTTTTCTTGACTCGTTAATTAAACGAGTATATCTCGAGTTCGAACTCAACTCATTTATCACAACTAACGAGTCGAGTTCCAGCCTTATCGAGTCATCTAGCTCAATTGAACTTTCGAGTTGCTTGTTCCATTTAACAGCTCTAGCTATAAGTACGTCTAAATTGGAGTTGCTGGAATCTAGTAAGTAAAGGCTTGGAATCAAAACATAGAGGAGCAAGATCATGACTCATTTGATTAGCATTTTCCAGAAGCACAAATTTTCACAATCAAATTCAACAATGAACTGATTAATGTAAAGAGATTGTGCAAGTTCAAATTCATCTCTAAGTCCCCAACATTCAGCCATAAGATTAAGATCTGTCGTGTGGCACAAATCTCTTGCAAAGCTTTAAATCCAGCCTCCGCCAGCTCGGTCCGGGTTGCCAAGTGAAGAGTCATTCTTGGATTTTGTTATAGTAACTCTGAACCTACAATTGCTAATTTGTCCCCATGATTAGGAGCAAAATAAATCGCATTGTCATTGATCCGAGGACTTTAGACTAGTAATAAGGCTACTAGTCATCGTCCATAACGATACTTATTCGGAGTTTGTCATGAAAATGGAGGAAAAGGAAACGAAAGAAAAGAAAAGTCCAGTTGTCTCTTGATAATGTCTAAAGAAAAGTAAGAGGAGGAGAAATCTAGGACTAATTCAAAATGGGGTTTCCATTACTTCGACATCAAACCAATAAATGCTATGGGAGATTGCTTGAAATATGATAACGGTCCAAATATTAAATATAAAATGGCAGATACGTCTCTCTCTCTTCTTGAGTCTTGACTAATTGGATATACATAAGAAAGATGCGAATCCAGCTAGCTCGATCGGTGTGCCACCGAAACGTGACAAAGTCATACTTACCATTTGTTTTGCAACGGATCTTTTTCTCTTATTTTATTTTATTTTTTATTATATTACTATTTTTTCTTCATAAGCATCATATTTTATTTCTTTTTTATTTCCTTCAAATTCAATAACTATTAACTGAGTAATACACAAAATTTAAAAAACTCAAAAAATCAAAATGCGTAAAAAATGAGTTTTTTTATGAATTTTCTCCTGTATTTTTTAATATTCTATTATATATTATTTTTTTGAAACTATTGTATTTATTTATTACTTAGTTAATAGTTATTGAATTTTAAAAAAATAAAAAAGAACTAAAATATGATATTTATGAATGAGAGATAGTAATATAATAAAAAATAAAATAGAGAGTGACACAGAAAATGAAACAGAATCCGTCGTGCGTTTGCTCGCCCACGTGGAGAAATGAAAGTCGCCTAATTTTATCGTCGAAGCACAGTTTCTTAATCAATCAATCTCCAAAGGTATAGATGAGAAAGTAGAACAAGAAAATGATACTTTTCAATGTACCTTTTAACTTTTGACCTTTCTACATAATGTTTTCGTTTTAGTATTTTCTTTTTTTATTCCAAGCTTGTTTGCTTGAGCCTGAGGCCTTTCAATCTCAACCCAATCAGCACCTTCATTGTTTTGGCCTGAGGGTGTGCGCAGTCAACACTCGTTGACTCATCCAGAAGCGAAACTTGACATCATCTAGAAACCCAATTAGCTTCGCAAATGGCCAAATTCTGTAAAATAACAAAGATATCATCTAGCAGAATTCCATAGGCTGAATCATCGGTTTTTAAGCATATTGATGATTTTCAAAGTCTCCCTCTAAAACAACAACCTTAGGAACTTGCAAGTGATAAAGTGACTGCTAATTTTGAAGCATATGCTTCAATTACTTCAGGAGCAAAGATACTTAAAATGTTGTGAGAAATACCAGCAATAATAAAATAATTATCACATTCATCCCTCGCAACAACTTCCACTCCAGAGCAGCCGCCTCCATAGAATATTGCACCAAAATTGGCCTTTAGAAAAACTATAAAGTTATTGGAGTTGCTCAATGAAGTTGGAGTTGGACATTGGGAGAACGCGTTGAATTGTTTGGGCATCAGAACAACTCCACATGGAAAGTTTGACGGACCAACTAACCAATTTTTTTTTTTTTCCCGATTAGTTAAAGGTCTCTAGTTCTATTGGAATAAGTTATATATATATATTTTTTGATTGTCTTAAAATTGTGGGCATTACGTGTTATCCTTTTTGTTCTTAAAGGGATCCAAGGCAGTTGAAAATATGATCATCTCGACCTCATATTTGCAATATCAAGACTAAAAAGTTACAACAGCAAGTATAGCAAGTGATTTTGATTGAAGAAAATTATTCATGAACAATTGTTCTCCTTTCTAGCAAATCTTGTGCAATTACACTAGGGAATATATTATACGTACTTAACATTTGAAAATGTGCATAATCAATAGGGTTGACAAGGACGAAACCCCTGTTGCAAACAATAAACAAATTTTGATAGTAATTCATGAACTATTTCCGTCGACATTTACAGGCTAATTAATTAATTAATTTGGTGCATGTGTCATTTCTTTCTAAGCGTTCAAGTCTCAGCTTTCACTTCTCTGGCAGGCTCCTTTGCTTCATCAGGGATCGCTTCTTTTTCTCCATCAAGAGCTGATTCAACAGCTGATTCCACCTGTTCTTCAACTTCTTGAACCTGCATTCACTTTTCAACATTAGTTTTTAATTTGACCTCAATCGCAAACACGACACAGTAGGTACATTGTCTAATTTTTATAATAGCATCTTTCTGGGCATTTTCCTTCTGGGGCAGGTAAACCAAAGATGTTTGCATTTTACGATTCAGACAACAAGAAGTAGGGTAATTTTTGTAGCCGCCAGCCTAAGAACAAGTTGCATGGCACTGAATTTAATAGTAGACTAAGATTTCAATTATATTAGTCTGATCAAACTTTGATGATAATGAGATTTGATCAAACCTAATTGTATCATTAACGTACTAAAACAATACTGAAACGTAAATTAATCAAGTATATTAGGCTGACCTTATCAATGGCATCACCAACCACTTCTGCTGTATCATCAATCTGATCAGCTACATTTTCAATGAAGGTAACAAAATTTTTAAGTTTTCCAGCTGGAAGGCCTTCGGCTATATCTTCCGCCACCTTTTCCACTTGCTCCGCCACCTTTTCTACAGCGTCCACTACGTTCTCCACCGTCTGTACTGCAGTGTCAACTTCATCTGTAGGTGACAAAATTTCAATGCGATTAATTGCTTAGGAAGCCAAGTACGAGCCGTTACTTGTAAGACAAGAAATACCAAGACAGATAAACCACTTAGAACTTAGAAGAAGAGCCTTACTTTTGATTTTCAACAATGGCCCCCATTTGTTAGTCAAGAAGGGCAAAACGAATGTTAAAACTGCCCCCAGAATCCATCCATTCCTGCCAGTTCATCAGGCAAAAATGATTCTACCATCAGCATTCGGTAAGTCAACCAAGAAAGCGGAAGAAAATTCAAAATGCATCTAGTTCTTTGAACATCGATCCCAGGAAGTTTCCTATTAAATTGTTTTTTCAAACAGGAGGTTTCCGACTAGAGGTTGGATTTTATCATTTTAATGAACTTACCAGGAACCTGAAGAAGGGGGTCCTGAAGGTTGAACACTGTTGAATACTGCGAATTTCCTAATCAAAACAAAAAGAAATGTATATAGTTGTTAGTAAAATTGCATTTTGTGTTCATGTTGATCAATGATCATGGATTTTTCGAAACGGAAACAATCAATGAGTATATATATATATACCTGTTGCTCTTGTTCATTATTTGCACTCCATGGCTCGGATGAATCAAGCTCTGGCAACCCGCAAAAAAGAGGGACCTTTTCTGAGCTAAGATAGCCAAGTCCAAAGGGCGATTCAGTGTGAAACCTCCACGCCTACGAAGGCCAGTTGGTGTGGAACAACACAAAAGGATGGATGTACTCATTTCTCAACCTTTGTTCAGCAGGTTCTGCAGTAGTATATTATTTGAACCGTAAAATATGTCGACTTGAAGAAGACCTATGCAAAAATCTTGATGCAAGTTTGGATTCCTTGACTGGTGGTTTGGTTGCTATTACAATAGATGCTGTGTATTTATAAAACAAACGACCTTAAAAAGGAAAACAAAACATGGATGGCTTCGTTGACTATCCAACGGTCGGCGGAGAACGAAAGTACCTCCCAATAACCTAAAAATAATTTTTTGGTATTTTTGATACGAGTAAAATTTAAAGGAAAGGAACCTTTTGAAACGCAACGGATCTTCTGTCTCACACCATGTGCCACTCTCTGTCCCACTTTTTATTATATTGCTATTTCTCATTCATAAACATCATGTTTTAGTTCTTTTTTGCTTCCTTATGATCCAATAACTATTAATTGAGTAATACACAAAATTTAACAAACTCAAAAAATCAAAATGCATAAAAAATGAGATTTTTTATGAATTTTTTGCTGTATTTTTTAATTTTCTATTATATATTGCTTTTTTGAAGGTGTTATATTTATTTTTTACTTAATTAATAGTTATTAGATCATAAGGAAGCAAAAAAGAACTAAAACATGATGTTTATGAATGAGAAATAGCAATATAATAAAAAATGGGACAGAGAGTGGCATAGAATGTGGGACAGAAGATCCGTTGCGCTTTTGAAACGTTTTTCTTCTAGGGATGTTACATTATTGATAGCACGGGCCAGTCAATAAACGGTGGCCTTCAAAAGAATATTATAAACGTTGACAATTGCGACCGAAGAGCAATGAATATTATAAACTGATTGGTCCCGAAGAGCAACGAATCCCAGAATGAGCATCATCCATTATCAATTGTGACCGTTCTCTCTTTTTTCTCCTTTTCTTTTTTTTTTTTTGGAATATTTACCTTTGAATTATTCTCGCGGCACCTTTTCGAATATTGCTTACTCACTGCGAGAAGATTGACATTTAGCAATCCAAACTTTGGTAGCAAAAATTTTTTAATTTTGTAGCCAAAAGTCTTTAACGACGACAAAATTTTATGGTGACTGGATTGTTAAAATTCTACTCGTTGATTAAATTTTAGCTCCCGTTTTAGGAAATAGTTGTTTTACGGCACAAGATTAATTAATCCGCTATATATATAATGGTAGAGGTTTGGGAAGGATCAATCCATGCTACATAATCATCAAAAGAAGTACTTGTTTTAATTTCCTTCACTACCTAATCATCAGATTATTCCTTATAAAATTTTTTCTTTATCTTTTTTTTTTTCTCGTAGAGAAGTTTGTTCCTTTTAGAATGAATTCAAAGTTCTCCTTTGGCTCGGTATTCAAATAGAGTATAGGTTTGTTAAAATTGTTTTAGAAATTAAATAACTTTTTCAAGAACTTTGAGAAAATTTCTTTTCTATGCTTTAATCAACAAATAGCGAACAATTATTTCAGATTTGATCTGAAATAGTTTGGTTCAATTTTTAGCTCTACCTCAACAAAGTACAGCATTAAAACTCGTGGTGCTTGTCAACATATAGTTTTGCAATGAAAAAAGATAAAATTTTGCTTCCTATAATTGGAAAACGTACATAAAAAAATTGAACCTTTCTCGTATTGGAAACCAAATCACTGCCGCTCGATCGTCGAATCGCGTTGTCATTTGTATTCAAATTCCATTGTTCACTAATTATTGTGCGAAAAATCAGATTACTAAGGCTAAACAATTTCGTTGTTACTTGCCCCCCCCCCCCCCCCCCCCCCCCCCCCCCCCCCCCCCCCCCAAAATTCTTTAACTAAAGTAAATGATTAGAACCTGCAATCCTCTATTAAATCCTAGAAAAATTGACACGGAGGATCAATTTTTTCTTTTCTCCATTTTTTTCGTTCAATCAAGTATAAGAAATGCTGCTTTCTTGGCAGCTGTGCATTATCGAAATATCGATCAAACATTCTTGCACCTAACAGTTGTGTTCTATTCTGCCATGCTCTTCTAAAACCGTAGTTGAATAAGCTTTATAAACTAATCTCTACAATATACAAATTCTAATGTAGTAATAGCTAGCTCCATTCTATCCATCAAAAATTACAGGCAAACTTTTATACTTGCGTCATTTGTTAACCAACTGAAAAAGTAATTTGTCGGTTAATTAATTAAGTGTTCAAGCCTACAACTTTCACTTCTTTAGCTCTTTGGCAGTCTCCTTTGCTTCATCAGGGACTGCATCTTTTTTGTCAAGTGCTGCTTCAACCGCTGATTCTGCCTCTTCTTCCACTTCTTCAACCTGCGGTCACATTTCAACATTACTTCTTAGCCTCGACAGCAAAAACTTGCATTTCTACGGCTAAGACGAGCAATGGAGTAATTTTGTCTATAGCCGCCAAACCAAGGATAAATTTTCCCTACAACTAAAACTAGAATAAGGATGCAATTATTTATCTGATCAAGGGCTTTGTCAGACACAGAAAAAGAAACAATGAATAGCATTGACCAGCTACTTGGGAGTTTGGATGCTGTAAACCAATAGGAAAAAGTTAAGCAATCAAGTGTATTAGGTTAACCTTGTCGATGGTTTTTTCAACGACTTCTGCTGTATCATCAACCCGAGCTGCTACCTTTTCAACGAAGATTGCAGCATTTTTGAGTTCTCCTTCTGGAAGATGATCGGCTACATTTTCCGCTACTTTTTCAACTTTCTCCGCTACCTTTTCGATTCCTTCCACTGCATCCTCCACCTTCTCTACAACTGCGACAACTTTATCTAGTAGGTGCCAAAAAATTCAAAAGATTTAGATAGAAATGTAAGTAAAAGTTACAAATCCAAAAAAAAAAAAAAAAAAGCAAAAGAAAATTACAAGGCTTAAGAGAAATTTTAATGGAAGCCGACTTTGGATCGAGGTCTCACTTTCAAGTCTCAAAAATGTTTTCCCGCATTTTTGCACCAAGAAAGGTATAACCACGGTTAATACGATTCCGATAATCCAGCCTTTCCTGTTAGGTCATCAGCAGATAGATTTCCATTACCAGAAATGAATAAAATGGAACAAAAGAAGAAGCGCATCAAAAACTACTACGATTATCCCAAAAGAAGAAGCGCATCCTAGAGGTGGGATTTTAATGAACTTACAAAGGATCTGAAGAAGGTGGTCCAGAAGGTGGAGGAACTCCTGGTTGAACACTGTTGTACACTGCAAAATTCCTAACATACAAAGAGTGTAGAATTAGAGAGGTTGCTACTGAAACATTTGTGCCGACGGTCGGGTGATCGTGACTCCTTCGAAATCTGAATCCGACTAAGTACTCAAAAATAAAATCCGACCAAGTACCTCTGCCTCTCATTCTTTCTTTGCACTTCATGGCTGAGATGAATCAGGCTTTGGTGACCAAGAAAATACATGGGATTTTTTTGGGGTGCTAAGATACCCAAATTGGAGCCAGGATTTAAAAAGAGGCCTCGACGCCTAGTATATTCATCACAACTGGAGGGCTTGGTAATAAGCCCTCTCGAATTTAAACTGCCCAAAAAGAAGGATCCACTCATTTCTCAACCAGGGATTCAGTTAGAATTGGAGTAGCGAGTGACTTATTTGTATGCAAGAATTGGATTTCTTGAATCGCAATTTTTGTGTTAACTTGTCAAGGAGATGAGCTTGTTCTTATTGGAGGAATGTTAAAACGAAACAAAGGAAATTTGGTCCAATAGTTGAGGAAACCAATTGTTCGACGTACTTAAATATTTTCCATTCATTTAGCGTGTCTTATAATCGTTTCTACCATCGACGTTTTTGACTTGTTCTAAAACAAAGACGGAAACGTGTTTCCATAGAAAACGTTTGCACGCATCAGCTTCATGAATAGTAACTTTGAATATTCTTCCCTTGGCTATTTGCAACTTAAATTTGTCTTATGGATTTATCTTCTCCCTGTCAAAGAGATTTTTACTTCACGTTCTTCACCTGCTAATTATCAAAAATCAGTTGTTAATCTTGGATTAGCATATTTCTTTTTCCAGAAAAGGATGATGGAGGGTGGAAGATTAAAGAATTTCTCGAATTTTCTAGAAGTAGAAATGTAGAAGACACAGACGGATCAAGAATTCAATCCGTGCTACATTGTCTGATTTGTTTCATGATGAGGGGTACTATTCATTTGCAGACTTCATAGTTCATAATAATTTATTTTCTTTCAACTTTTTACTTTTTCTTCTGATCATAGATAAACTTCATAAGTGTCTCGTACTTATCCCAACAGATGAAATTAATCCATAAAGTTGAAAGGTTTAAAGGTTTATGGGGTAATAATCCTATACTCTTCAAAGTAATCGTTTCATAATCTCTTAATTCACCATTAAGCACATTGACTAATTGAGAGTTCTAAAAATTCAGATAATTGGAAACTTTAGGAATTTCAATAACTGCAACAATGGCAACATAACGAGGATTGAGATATTATACATGATTGAGACTTCAATATTTATTTCAGTAACAATTAGAATTAACTTTTTACGCACTGACAGTGCAATGATTTTTTTTTTTTTTTACACTAAAAGCTAGCTATAGATGTACACTACATCTACATGATTTAGATTTTAAAGCTAAATTCATATTATTAAGCATGACCTAAATTTGTTAGTATGCAAAAAATTTTACACTTCCGGTGTATAAAAAAAACTTACTATAACGTTGAACAAATTTTAGTTTGATGATATGAGAAGGTATATATCAAAATAGATTAGAAACTTGTGCAAGAATCACAAGATGTGCATTTTATCATTTAATTGGCGCACCCACTAGGTTTCACATATTTTCAATGCCCCAAAAAGTGCACAAAAATATTTAAATAATTATGTTGCATTTCTCGCAATTATTGAAATATAGGAATATATTTTCGTCAAACAATGCATGAATATGTCTTCTCCACAGGCTCGGTCCATGAATCAGCTCCTATATTCTGGCCCAAGAAAGGACAGACTTAGTCCCGTCCAGTGGGTCGCTCAGAATGTCCAGAGTAGGAGAAGGTTGCTTTATTGATTCACGGAGAACTATTGGGCTTGGGCTGACTTTCATATCAGAGCGAGTGAGCAGCTCGAGGCCTACTTCATATACATACGCACGCATATGTCTTGCGAGTTTATTGCCAAAATAACTCTTCTCCCAAAACATATACATAAAGTAATCTAAATTTAAAATTCATTACTTTTATGATCTTTTTTTTGCTACTTAGGCTACATATGTGCCATGATGAAGATAAAGACACCCTCCATTTCTTTTTCCCATCTAATATCTTCTTCAACTTTTTCTCTAAACCTTTATGTATTTTTTTTTCTTTCGTTATCTTTCTTTTGTCAAACGTAATTCTAAAAAATCAATATTTATGTTAACAACATCTACAAAATACGCTTCTCGAGTCAATAATGTCCAGGTAAATGAAGATTATTCTTTTGTCTTTTCAAGGAGTAGGAAGGATATAAACAAATATAATAGACTTAAAGTTTTTGTAATTGCTTACAATTTTTGTTGCAATGTTTGTATTTTTAAAATTTATTTTTTGAAAAAATATATACAATAGGTTTGATACATTTAAAAAAACTTAGAGATCAATAATAGCAAGGTCAATAATGGTAGAATTTATTTTAAATAATTATAAGGAAATTATAAAAGTTATGTAATCTTTTTGTGCCTCTATAAGAAAAAAATTTAAATTTTTAGTTCATGTTAAAAACTATAAACTACAGTAGAACTTTCATTTTTCGTTATCCTACATGACAATAAGGATAGTTAGATGACAATAATAACATTATTATGGGAATAAAATTTGAAAGTGAATCACATTGAAAATATTTTTTAGCAAGAGTGTTATTTTGGCAAAAAACTCTGTATCTGTATCTAAAAGGGAGGGTTGGCTGAATGATCAGTAAAAGAGTGTTTTGGTATTGGTTGATATGTTTGGGCTATTACGGTCCATTTGCATCAGTCCCTTGCCAATTGCTCATCTGATTAGCATTAACCTTAGTATTTCTTCATTTTTCGATAGTACCATTTGCTGTTAGGATGCTAGAAGATGCATGCTCTACTTGTGTGGTTCCTTTGTAATTTATTTGTTCTTTGTTTCTCTTCTGTTTGCATCATTGTTGCCCCTTGTGATCCGTAGAGATGGGCAACCTCAGCTATTCATGAGTATTAGTTTAGCCTTGAGTGTTTGTTTTATTTTCCAGTTATGCCATTCATTTTTCCCTTCATTCAACATGTATGTTATATTTGCTTGGTTGCTTTGTAATTTTATTGTTTTTTGACCCTAATTTTTTGTTGACTTATTGTTCTCTTTTGTGAATCACACATATGGGTCACTTTTTGTTTCTATGCTTCTTTGAAAGCAGCCTCTTTTTCATTGGAAAATGCTCATTTTGAGTTTGCCTTTTTTTTGTTTCCCATTGATACTTAGGGGCTGCGTGGTTAAAGGGTTTGAGAATTATAGAAAGGAATGAACTCCTTATTTGTTGCTTGGGTTAAATCTATTGGAATGCAAATTTTGGAATCATTTCTAAAAAATCGGACTTATCCTATTCCGGAGCAAATTAGGAGGTTTTGGACAAAACCCTTAACTGATTCCCTCAGACAATATTTAATTATTTATAACGGACCTACCATCTCTTTCCCTCCATCACTCGCCGCACCTTCTGTTCATCTTTTTCATCAGATTTTCTATCTCTTCTTCTTCATCTCTTATCCAAAACTTCTTCTCCGTTGTCTCTGTAATTTTCTTCTCCGTTGCCTCTGCAATTTTCTTCTCCGTATGCAAGCTTTTTTCTTTCTTCTTCTCTATTTTTTTAGGCTACTCACTGGCTAGCTAAAAATAAAAAAGAAAAGAAGGGAATCTGATACAATAACACTAACTGGACCAAAATGCTATGCTCTGGACCCATCACCTTCTCACTTTTATTCCACTCACACTACTCACTGTGTTTTCTTGAATTATGCATTCAATGGAAGCTCAGAAACAAAGGGTCAATCGATTCTTGATCTTTTGGTTATTTGATCCGTGAATACTGGTATAGTTTGGGTGGGCTTCTAGTTACCTTGTACCTATTTGTAAAATTATTTGCCTGAATACCTTTCAATTTCATAGTTATGGGCAATAAATACAAAACCTGCCAGTTTCCCATAAAGAGTTGATATGTTATGAGCAAATTTTTTTTTTTTTAACTTTCACATATTTAGTTTATGTTAAATACAAAACATACTACTTTTCCTTTGGGCGCTATTTAACCAATTTTTCCCATAAAGAGTTGGTATATTTCTCATAAAGAGTTGTTACAAAACATATTACAAAATCTGACAGTTTCCCATAAAGAGCTGGTATGTTATGCACTAATTAACCAATTTTTCATATTTAAACAAATTTATGAAAATTAAAATAATGTATTTGAAAGTTGCGTTTTTATTTGGAAGAACGCATTTCTTGGATGCATTTTTCACCCTTTGGGAAGAGACTCAAAAATCGCCACCCTTTGAGAAATTAGTTTAAAAACTCCCTCTTTTGGGAATTTACTCCTTGTTAATGCAGCAACTATATTTATTTTCTGTTATTAATTTTTTTTATGGTTTATGATTTTCTTATATTTTATAAAAAAGTTAATAACTATTGTAGTTACAATTATGGAGATGTTAATTTGTCGTATGTGTAATTCTTTTGTTTTATAAGAATTGTTATATCAGGGGTAAATTGAAAATTTAATTGTATTTAATTCTGAAATACTCATCAAACCAAGCATTAGGAATTGGCATGATGCTAATTCCAATGTGTGAACCAAGTTAGATATTGGAATGAAAAATTTAATTCCAAAACCAGAGTCTATGATTCCATTTCCATTTCCGATTTCAATCTGTGAAACAAGCACTCCCTTAGTATTTGTTTTGTTAGCTCGATTTTCTATCCCATATTCTGTGCTACTTTTTATTATATGACTATTTTTTTTTTATAAACATCATGTTTTGTTTCTTTTTTATTTCTTTAAAATCTAATAACTATTAACTGAATATACAAAATTTAACAAACTCAAAAAATTAATATGCATAAAAAATCTCATTTTTTATGAATTTTTTGCTGTGTTTTTTAATTTTCTATTATATATTATTTTTTGAGACTATTGTGTTTATGTTTTAGTTAGTTAATAGTTATTGAATCTTAAAAAAATAAAAAAAAACTAAAATATGATATTTATAAAAGAAAGATAGTAATATAATGAAAAGTAAAATAGAGAGCAGTACAAAAAATAGTACAGAAGATGTGCCCCCGTGGAGAAATGAAATTCGTCAAATTTTGTCGTCAAAGCACAGTTTCTTAATCAATCAAATCCCCAAAGCTGTAGATAAGAAAGCAGAACAAGAAAATGAATACTTTTCAATGCACCTTTTCAACTTTTGACCTTTCTACATAACGTTTTCTTTCTAGCAAATCTTGTACAATTGCACTAGGGAAAAGTATTTTCTAAGTGTTCAAGCCTCAGCTTTCACTTCTTTGGCAGGCTCCTTTGCTTTTTCAGGGATCGCTTCTTTTTCTCCATCAAGGGCTGATTCTATTTGGTCTCCCACTTCTTGAACCTGCATCCACTTTTCAACATTAGTTTTTAATTTAACCTCAATCGCGCAAACACGACACAGTAAGTAAATTGTCTAATTTTTATAACACAGAATTGGAAGTGTTTTTCAAAAATTAATTTTTCAAATACAATTTCAATTTTTAAAAAGTACTCTAGTTTAAATTTTTAAAAAATATCTCTATATATATTTTAGAAACTCATCAACTCTTTAATATTTCAAAACATTTTTTGAAAATATCTCAAAATATAATCTAAAAACTCTATTACAGTCAAATTTTTTAAAAACACGCCCAAAATAGATAATCCAGCGGAGCAAGATTCCTACGTGACTGGGGCATTTTCCTTCCAGGGCAGGTAAACCAAAGGTGTTTGCATTTTACGATTAAGACAACAAGAAGTAGGGTCATTTTTGTAGCCGCCAGCCTAAGAGCAAGTTGCATGGCACTAAATTTAATAGTAGACTAAGATTTCAATTATATTAGTCTGATCAAACTTTGATGATAATGAGATTTGACCAAACCTAATTTTATCATTGACGTACTAAAACACTACTAAAACGTAAATTAATCAAGTGTATTAGGCTGACCTTATCAATGGCATCACCAACCACTTCTGCTGTATCATCAATCTGATCAGCTACATTTTCAATGAAGGTAACAGCATTTTTAAGTTTTCCAGCTGGAAGGCCTTCGGCTATATCTTCCGCCACCTTTTCCACTTGCTCCGCCACCTTTTCTACAGCGTCCACTACGTTCTCCACCGTCTGTACTGCAGTGTCAACTTCATCTGTAGATGACAAAATTTCAATGCGATTCATTGCTTAGGAAGCCAAGTACAAGCCGTTACTTATAACACAAGAAATACGAAGACAGATAAACCACTTAGAACTTAGAAGAAGAGCCTTACCTTTGATTTTCAACAATGGCCCCCATTTGTTAGCCAGGAAGGGCAAAACGAATGTTAATACTGCCCCCAGAATCCATCCATTCCTGCCAGTTCATCAGGAAGAAAAAATGATTCTACCATCAGCATTCGGTAAGTCAACCAAGAAAGCGGAAGAAAATTCAAAATGCATCTAGTTCTTTGAACATCGATCCCAGGAGGTTTCCTATTAAATTGTTTTTTCAAACAGGAGGTTTCCTATTATCATTTTAATGAACTTACCAGGAATCTGAAGGAGGGGGCTCTGAAGGTAGAGGAACACCCGGTAGAACACCGTTGAATACTGCGAATTTCCTAATCAAAACAAAAAGAAATGTATATAGTTGTTAATAAAATTGCATTTTGTGTTCATGTTGATCAATGATCATGGATTTTTCGAAACGGAAACAATCAATGAGTATATGCCTTTACTATACCTGTTGCTCTTGTTCATTGTTTGCACTCCATGGCTCGGATGAATCAAGCTCTGGCAACCCGCAAAAAAGAGGGACCTTTTCTGAGCTAAGATAGCCAAGTCCAAAGGGCGATTCAGTGTGAAACCTCCACGCCTACGAAGGCCAGTTGGTGTGGAACAACACAAAAGGATGGATGTACTCATTTCTCAACCTTTGTTCAGCAGGTTCTGCAGTAGTATATTATTTGAACCGTAAAATATGTCGACTTGAAGAAGACCTATGCAAAAGTCTTGATGCAAGTTTGGATTCCTTGACTGGTGGTTGGTTGCTATTACAGTAGATGCTGTGTATTTATAAAAAAAAAAAAAAAAAAAAAGACAAAAAAAAAAAGGATGGCTTCGTTGACTATCCAACCGTTGGCGGAGAACGAAAGTGCCTCCCAATAACCTAAAAATAATTTTTTGGTATTTTTGATACGAGTAAAATTTAAAGGAAAAGAACCTAGAAGAGTTTCTCGTTTGAAACGTTTTTCTCCTTGAGATGTTACATTATTGATAGCACGGGCCAGTCAACACACGGCGGCCTTCAAAAGAAATATCACTTATAAACGTTGACACGTTTCTCACGGTCATGCACTGATTGGTCCCGAAGAGCTATGAACCCCAGAACGCGCATTATCCAGTGTCAACTTTGAGTTTGACCGTTCTCTCTTTTCTTTTTTTGGAATATTTACCTGTGAATTATTCTCGTTGTACGTACTTTTTTGGATATTGCTTACTCACTACGGGAAGATTGACATTTAGCCATGCAAACTTTGGTAGCAAAAAAATTTTAATTTCGTAACCAAAAGTCTTTAACGACGACAAAATTTTATGGTGACTAGATTGTTAAAATTCTACTCGTTGATCAAATTTTAGCTCCCATTTTAGAAAATAGTTGTTTTACGGCGGCACAAGATTAATCCGCTATATATATAATGGTAGAGGTTTGGGAAGGATCAATCCATGCTACATAATCATCAAAAGAAGTACTTGTTTTAATTTCCTTCACTACCTAATCATCAGATTATTCCTTATAAAAATTTTTCTTTATCTTTTTTTTTTCTCGTAGAGAAGTGTGTTCCTTTTAGAATGAATTCAAAGTCCTCCTTTGGCTCGGTATTCAAATAGAGTATAGGTTTGTTAAAATTGTTTTAGAAATTAAATAACTTTCTCAAGAACTTTGAGAAAACAGTTCAATTTCTTTCTTTTCTATGGTTTAATCAACACATAGAGAACAATTATTTCAGATTTGGCCCAAACAGGAAAAAAGGTAAATGTTCAAAGTTGGAGGCATAACCAGGTTTATTTGGGTAATAGTCATGGGCTCTGTAAATAAATCATATCTTTTTATAATATGTCTCCATTTATAGTTGGACACAAAGAAATTAGATGAAAACAATTCGTAGCTACTCTAAAGTAGGGGTGCAAACGAGTCGAGGTCGAGTCCAGTTTTGGCTAATCGAACCGAGCTCGAGTTAATTTTATGAAGCTCGAGCTCGACGAGCTCAAAATATCAAGCTCGAGCTTAAAAAATAAAAAAATAATAAATATTATTTTATTTTTAAAAAATAAAAAATAAATATTTATTTTAAAAAATGAATAAAACAATAATATTTTAACAAATAATAAAATATTAGGGATATATATGTAATTTTACTATTAAAATAAAAAATAAAAAATAAATATATAATTGAGCTCGCGAGCCAACGAGCTTAATGTTTTTGAGCTCGAGCTCGAACTCGAGATCGACTTAATTAGCTCGAGCTCGACTCGAACTCGATATTGACGAGCTCGAGTCGAGCTCGTATTCGAGCCGCTCGCGATCGGCTCGCGAGCGGCTCGATTCGCGAAACACCCCTGCTCCAAAAATCTGATTTTTGATAAGTATACTATCCACATTGAAATACACATAATTAATTTTCAAAAATTTTGAAAGTCAAACAGAATTATATTTCTTGGAATAATCAAGACAAGTTGCCTCAGGCATCATTGCTCATGGTTGAAAGGACAAATTTGAAATAGGGACGTCATTATTTTGGATCTCCTTTTTTTAAAAAAAAAAAAAAAAATCAAGCCAGTGTTGGATTGAAATCAATGAGAAACACATGGTGTCCGGAAGGTAAATCAGCACACCTAGAAAAGCAGAAAATCAACCCTAACGAAGATTTATTTATTTATTTATTTAAGGTATAGGATTGAACGCTAGAAGGATATTAAACGAAAAATGAACTAAAGAATTTTGGTCAAGTAAATTAAGCATACATTCAGATGGATTAAGTATAAAATGTGTATGTGATATGATCTTTTAATATCTTAGTAGTTTCATATTTTTTTAACTAGAGATATAAATGAATTTACTCAAGTCAAATGCTTTAGAGTTCAAACTTATTTGTTAATTTTAACGAATTTGGAATTATATTCAAACCTGGTTTGTTTATCTATCGAGCTAAAAGCTTGAATATTTTTGGGAAAAATCTCAAATATTATGCTCCTTGAGTCAAGTCAAAGGCAAGTATAAAATTTTTTTTGAATGCAAAATATTTGTTCATGTTTAATTTGATTAATTGGTGAACTAAATTTGAACAAACTCTACGCGAGTTGAACTCGATTTGGTCTTTTTGGTTCAATTTTTAGCTCTACCTTTAATGGTTTAAAGAGGGGGGGGGGGGGGGGGGGGAAGGGAGGGGAAGGGCACAACAAAGTACAGCATTAAAATTGGTTGTGCTTGTCAACATATAGTTTTGCAATGGCAAAAGTTAAAATTTTGCTTCCTATAGTTGGAAAACGTATTCAAATACATAAAAAAAATTGGAAACCAAATCACTGCCGTTCGTCGAATCATGCTATCATTTGTATTCAAATTCCATTGTTCACTAATTATTGTGCGAAAAATCAGATTACTAAGACTAAACAATTTCGTTGTACTTGCCCACAAATTCTTTAACTAAAGTAAATGATTAGAACCTGCAATCCTCTATTCAATCCTAGAAAATTTGACACGAAGGAACAATTTTTTCTTTTCTCCATTTTTTTCTTTCAATAAAGTATAAGAAATGCTGCTTTCTTATAAATTTTATAAGTAGGAAAATATAAGGGTAGTATTAGAATAAATGTTTTATCTTTCTTGTGTTTCCTCCAAAATGGGTTAAAATATTACAAGAAATATCAATTCAAGAGAGGTAAGTGTAATTTTAAAAACCTCAGAAGAGCTAGTGATATTATAAGAAACCTCAGGGGAGGTTTCTGAAATTATCCCTGAAATTAATCCATAAAGTTGAAAGGTTGAAAGGTTTATGGGGTAATAATCCTATACTGTTCAAAGTAATCGTTTCATAATCTCTTAATTCACCATTAAGCACATTGACTAATTGAGAGTTCTAAAAATTCAGATAATTGGAAACTTTAGCAATTTCAATAACTGCAACAATAGCAACATAACGAGGATTGAGATATTATACATGACTGAGACTTCAATATTTATTTTCTCTTTTTTTTTTTGAGAAAAATCAATGTAGTAAATAGTAGTAATACTTTTGTTTTCTTTTCTCTTGGTTGGCAGGATAGGGTTGAAAGTGTATTTTTGAATTAGCTATATCATTAATTATTGCCTTGAAAGCAATGAAATACACGTGATCCGGAGGAGGAAGATCGATTATATATATTGACAAAAATTGTAGCACTTGGTTTTCTTTTGTCTAAATGTTTTTGTTTTTTAAAATAAGAAAGGTGGGAGGAGATCAACACATACTAAGAATTCATTTACCCCAATTAAGGATTGAATACTGGAAGAACCCTATGTGTGAAATAACATAGTTGGTAGCTTGATTCTTTCCCCCAAATCTGTAATATTTTTACATTATTCCTACTCTAACTTACTTTATCACTCAAAATTTCAGTAACATTTAGAATTAACTTTTTACGCACTGACAGTGCAATGATTTTTTTTTTTTTTTACACTAAAAGCTAGCTATAGATGTACACTACATCTACATGATTTAGATTTTAAAGCTAAATTCATATTATTAAGCATGACCTAAATTTGTTAGTATGCAAAAAATTTTACACTTACGGTGTATAAAAAAAACTTACTATAAGGTTTAACAAATTTTAGTTTGATGATATGAGAAGGTATATATCAAAATAGATTAGAAACTTGTGCAAGAATCACAAGATGTGCATTTTATCATTTAATTGGCGCACCCACTAGGTTTCACGTATTTTCAATGCCCCAAAAAGTGCACAAAAATATTTAAATAATTATGCTGCATTTCTCGCAATTCTTGAAATATAGGAATATATTTTCGTCAAAACAATGCATGAATATGTCTTCTCCACAGAGTGTAGTAGGCTTGGTCCAGCTATATTGTGGCCCAAGAAAGGACATACTTAGACCCGTCCAGTGGGTCGTTAAGCATATAGCAGAAGGTTACTGTATTGACTCACGGAGAACTATTGGGCTTGGGCTGAGTTTCATTTCAGAGCGAGTGAGCAGCTCGAGGCCTACTTCATATATATATATATACACACACACACACGCACACACACATGTATATTGCCTTTTTTGGTCAGGAAAAGCATTTTGAAAATTGAGAAAATTTATTTTTGCATCCAAAAATTTGTTTTTTTTTCCCCTTTAAATCTTTAATTCTCTGACTATATGTTTACACTAAAAAGTGACTTCTCCCCATTATACATTGTAAGATAAGATGTTTAACTTGTTATATATAGAAGAGAAAACTGGTCATTTCTCTTGCTAATTATTTGAGTAATGAATTTTTCTGAGTATCAGACTTAGATGCCAATTTGAGTATCCCCTACCTCTTATCCGAAAAACAAGCAAGTGAAAAAAAAAAATGAAGTAGTAATACATATTTTTAGATACATACGTCCAAAATAGATGGGTGATAGCAAATTGGATTCCTCGGTAAGGTAATGTCTCAATCCATATACTTTTTTTTTTTTTTTTGTCAGTTACGATTCATTTGTATAACCTACTTAGAGCTGGCAATTTGTCCCAAGTCCCAATGGGCTACCCATGCCCAAAGGAACTTTGGGCGGGATGGGTATTATAATTTGGTATTGGGTTTAAGTTGGGACACATCCCAACTATACCCATTAATGAATGGGAAAGGATGGGAAATACTTGGGTACCCATTGGGCTCAAATGGCAAGGGCTCCGTTTGGATTAGCTGTTTTTTGTAGGTGTTTTTGAAATATTTTATTGTAGCCGTGTATATGAAAAATTTTTACTATAAAATTTTTTTGAAATATTTGATATACTAATATGGATGGAATGTTTCTTGAGTTATTGTATATTACTGTAACATTGTATTTGAAAAACTTATTTTTTGAAAAAATAGTCAATCCAAACGGAGTCTTAGATTCAAAAATTATCTTTAACAATTTTTATAGTCATACCAGCGAATATAATCTAGTAATCTTCTTAGTCATTATCCACAAGAATTTCCAGCATTTCAGTTAGTTTAGACCTGTCATCCTTGGACAATGATGAGGATAAATATTCAACATCCTAAGGACCTTGGCCATCTTGATATATGTTGGAATATGGCTGTATATCTATCTTTTCCTTTATTTGTTAATCCAATTTTTGGTGGGAATCTTGAGTATAAAGCACTTGCATGTTTATTTAATAAAACTAAAAGAAATTTAATAAATCAAAAATATTAAAATTATATAAAAAATAAAAAATGAATTAAAGGAAAAAAAATATGTAGAAAATGAATTTGGGTATTGGGCGGGATGAATCTAAACCCATCCCAAAATGATCCCGCCCAAGTTAGTCCCAAAACACATATGGGTAAGGTTGGACCCAAACCCATATGACTCGGTTCCATCTCAAACCCAAGCAAATCCCGCCCATCCCGCCCATTTTGCCACCTTTACCTACTCTATTCTAATCTAGAAGGAGGGGAGCCTAAAGAGGCTGTCTCAATCCATATACGAAACGTCCATTGATGCATTAACGTTGTAGGTGAACAAACACCGTCTATAGGATAGATCAAGCGAAATTTGGATAATCATTGAAGATACAAAGTCCATTCCGACGACGGCCACCGACTGACCATTTCGTGACATATACACATATTTTTTTGTGGGTTGTGTCATGTGTGTGTGGGGGAAGGGAAGGGAAGGGAAGGGAAGGGAAGGGATCGTGACATATAATTCACCGCCTGATTAGGCTCACTAACTTTTTGATTTTCACCAACCAAACAAATTGTTGCGTAAAATCTACATCTGATGTGGACTTATCACCAAACAGGCAAACATCATGAAAGTTGAAAGGGCTGTCTCACTGTTCAATACTCAATACCCACCTTAATCACTCCTCCTGAGTCCTGACCTCTCCACATCGAACAACAACTACGTAACAAATGACCCCAAAAAAAAAAAACTAGGAAAAAAGGACTGTTATTGCATAAATCCCATGAAAGTTCAGAGCAGCATCCATGAGTATAACACTAATAACAGTTGGCTCAAAAGATAAAATTTATACACATTGTGCACATATTGAAATTAAGCTTTGCTCCTAACAATCCTTTTGTTTGTATGTAGTCAGTAGGCAGTAGTCAGTCAGTTTGTAAGAGCCACTCATATTTTTTTTGGATTAATTTTTTATACACTGACAATGCATATACTTTTACTATTAAATGCATGACACATAATTCAAATTTAAATGCGAAAGTTAAATTTTGCATATATGTCGTATATTCAACCGTGATAGTGTATACATCGTCAGTGTATATAAAATTTATTTTAATTTTTTTTCATGTGTACATGTAGCTGTTTTCTTTGCACCAACATCATACATAGACTTGACTTGGCGAGTGGTTTATTATTATTATTATGCGTGGAGAAAGGGGAGACAGTCAGACAGGGTGAGCAGGTGATAATTTTCAGAGGTTCGTTAGTATATTGTGCTACGTAGAGTTGCAAACGAATCGAGCCACTCATGAGCAGGATTGAGCTCGAGTCGAAATCGAGCTCAAAATATTAAGCTCGTCGAGTATATATATATTTTTATTTTTTATTTTTTTATTTTAAGTATATATATTTTATATTTTTTTAATTTTAATAGTAAAATTACATATATATCCTTAATATTTTATTATTTATTAAGAAAAAATATTATTTTATAAAAAAAAATAATTATTTTTTAATTTTTTTCGAGTTTGAGCTCGAACTTCAAATTGTCAACTCGTCGAGCTTGAACTCCAGTTCGAGTTTAATGAAATTATGTCGAGTCTCGACTCGATTAGGTCAAAACTCGACTCGATTCGGCTCGTTTGGAGCCTCAGTGCTATGATTGAGGCCATGACTTCTTGTGAGAATATTGGAAAAATAATTAAAGGCCAGAACCGTGCTATGTTTTGCACGATGGCAGGTTGGTAGTTGGTAGTAGTGATTTTCTGTGGCTAACAATTTGAGCTGCAGAATTTCCAATTTGACCAGAGACTTCATTCTAAACAATAAAAAAAAAAAAAAAAAGAAAGAAAGGAAAATGACGAGAGAGCCGTCATCAGTTGATGAATAATACAATTAACTCAAACACAGAAAAGTCTTCCACCAGAACTTGAAAACAGATTAGCATATTATTTTCTTCACCTATGAACACAACGTGGCAGCTACAGTACGAAGTCCGGAGTTTCTTTAGTCTAAAACACTGCCTCGTTTCAACGCTAATGCAACCAAATTTCCTCTTCATTGTTCAAGAAAATCAACTGACCAAAACAATAATAATATTCCTCGTCTCCCTCAGTCCCTTCCTATCTTCTACCCTGATTTCTTCCCCCACACAGCACTGATATGAGGCACAGAAAATTACATCCATTTACGAAAGGTAACGACACCATTTCTTGTCCAGAGATTTGCGGTTCAACATGCCAGGAGGGTTGCTATCCTTATACAACAAACTCAATGCCTCCTCCGGCAACGGTGCCACCACCAATAGCTCACAATTCGTCAGCTAAACAAGGCCATCACGTTTCCCCTCTTGTCATAGTCTTAGGAACGTCGTTTGCTAGCTGCTTCCTTCTTGTCTGCTACTATTTTATAGTGGTCAAGTATTTCTTGGCATGTAATCGTTCTAGGCCGCGGCAACAGCAGCGAGGAGCTGCTGATGAAGAGTTCCTGGATGAAAATCGTGGCCCGGGCATTGATCATCCCATTTGGTACATAAACACGATTGGTCTACAGCCATCAGTTATTGAAGCTATCACGATTTTCAGGTACAAGAAAGGTGATAACTTCATCGAAGGGACTGAGTGCTCGGTTTGTTTGAATGAGTTTCGAGATGATGAAACTCTTAGGTTGTTACCAAAATGTAGCCATGCCTTTCACGTTTCTTGCATCGATGCCTGGTTGAGGTCTCACACAAATTGTCCCGTTTGTCGTGCTGGTATTGTTTCCAGTGCCGCAGCTACTCCTGTGGTGGCTTCAGTTGGGATTAATTCTCATAACATGCGCCCGGGTGAAGCTTCCCAGGTGGAGAATCCGGAAGATGATGAAGAATTGAGTACTAATCATGCAAGGGAAAATGAATTTCGTGAAAACGGGGGAGGTCCTACAGGGGAAATCACTGAATTTCCAGAGGTTCATCAGGATGGACGGGTTGTGGAAGCTGCAAAATTTTGGGTAACTGATGATTCACACGATAAATCGATGATGGAGGGAGGGAAATTTGAGATGCAACCAATGAGAAGGTCTGTTTCAGTGGATTCTTTGTTGGCTGCAAATATCAATGGTGCTGTTGCTAACATGCGGTTGGCTGAATTTGAGGATACCCCAGTGGATCAAGATGTTGAGGCAGACCATGTTTCCGGAGAGAACGTCGTCGGTGAAAATTCTAGGACGCCTAGGATTAGCAATGGGAGTTCTTCAATTACACAATTTCTGCATATGGGACCTGTTAGGATGAAGAGATCGTTTTCATATGCTGGGAGGTCATTTTTATCCAGGCAAAGTTCAAGAACCAACTCATCACTTCCCTTGTGAAGATGGCATATTCCTGAAGAATTTTGGCTCAATGCAAAACAGAGTGATGATACCCATTGGCTTGTAACACTAGCAAGAAAAGTACCGTACGAGAGCTGTTTACAATTTCGCCAATTTCAAGCTGCGGAAAAAGTTATTCCAAATTATACCAAGAGGTAAATGCAGAAGTGTAATATGCATCACGAAAGGGACGGGGACAGTCTAGGTCTGAAATTCATTTGACTCTGTCAAGATATCCAGTCAACTAGCAATTGGATTTACCAATTGATACGGTTCTAAAATTGCTTGTAAATTGTTGAAGATTTTTTGAATTAGCCATCTTCTTCTATTTTGTTGCAATCATTTCAAATTTCTATGTGCATACAGGGTGGATAACATCATATGTTCTTCGAACTTGGCTTTCAGGTGCTAATAGCCCATCACCTTCTTGCGTGGAGGAAATCCAATTTGCAATTCATTTCCTTCCTGCGATGTATTGGCAAGAATGCTGATGAACGATTAGGCTCAACTCTACCTGCAAGATAATCAACAATGGTCTTGCCACCATCACCATTTAATCATACTTTGATCGATGCATTCTAATACCGCGAATATCCCACCTCTTACTAGTCTCAATCATTGGTGTGTGATTGCGAGTAAAAAAAATTATGCACCTTCTCTATTTAATTTTCACAGTGCACTAACACGAATTCTTTTAATTTTTTTTTTCTTTACGTCATGATTATTAGGTGCAATCAGTGGTTGTGGTGTGATAAGATTTTTGTGTAGCAAATTGGTAAGAAAATTATTGAGATCTGAATTAGGAAGTTTGACTAGATTTAACTAAAGTTAAGACCATCATTAGCTATAATCGATTTCAACCCTTGGTATTTTATAAATACATGTGTCAACTGTCAAGCATCTAAATGTGGGGAGTATCTATAATCACTTTTGGATATCATACTCTCAAGTTAAATTCACCATTGCATGATGAAATTAATTTTTTAGACTCTTAAATTGTTTGAACTTTATTTTTTTTAATTTAAAGTATTACTATTATTAAGAAATAGAAATTAAGGGAATGATTCCTTAAAGGAACTATAGACTTTTCTCTAAATGTGCATTAAGGGAAATTGGGGAGAAACCCTACCGAAGAAGAGCTCACCCATGTAAAAGTGATGCATATCCCACACAAGACAATTTTACTATAGCATTGTATTTCAAATACTTACCATCATATGGATTAGGTGTTTTTGGAAATTTTTGCAAAATTTTACTATAACATTGTATTTTAAAAACTTATCACTACAGATAGTTCGTATATATCTAGTGTTTTTCGAGATATATTTTTAGGCGTTTTTGAAATTTAAAATTTTTTGAGATATTTTTAAAAATTTGTTAACTCTCCATTACCACTACCGCTCCCTCTTCTCTCCGTCTTCCTCTCTCCTCCATAGTCACCATTGCCCCTCCCTCTTTTTCCTTTCTCCTCCAGTTGTAAGGGGAGTTGCCAAGGAAGAGGAAGAGAGGTAAAGGAAGGAGGGAAGAGAAGAAAGAAGGGGAAGGAAGAAAAAGGAAGAGAGAGGAGGAGAAAAAAGGGAGGAGGAGGAGAAGGAAGGGAAAAGGGACGGTGGTGGTATGCAAAGGAGCAAGGAGGGTAGGAGGGGCAATGACAGTGAGTGGTGGTGTGTGGTAGGTGGAAGGAGAAAGTAAGTGGTAGGAATTGCTATATTTATTATTTTTTTTATTTCTGTGATTTTGTATATTTGAATTATTTTTGGAGTATTTTAGAGTGCCTCGCTGTATCAATGATGGACCAAATATTTTTCCATTGAAGATTGGACTCAAGCGTAGAGGGCATTTAATGATTGCTTGAAGTTTGGGCCTATGAAAGTGAGAGAATTCAGAGGGTTTTTGCATTGTAGAAGCACAAGAGAGAGTGGGTGACAGAAAATCTTCGGCTTGGGCTGGCTGACGCCTTGGGTCCAAAAATAAGTGAAACGTCTAGGGGTCCAAATTAAATAAAGGCTTGCCATATGCATTCTTTATCTTTAGTGAAGAATACTAGTACCATTTTAAAGGTTGGAGCTGACAACGTTATTTTGCACAAGCAATAAGGGATTTATCTTTTCTAAATTGACAATGTATCCATTAATGGGTAAGGGTGTTCTATAGCCTATAATCAATAATTTGAACATAAAAAGTTTAGTTTTTCTCTACAAGACTAACATCCAATCACCATTCCAAATTTTTTATTTGGTAATGTGGATATTAATAATTGAATTTCAGAAGAATAGGTGATATCCAAAATTTTAAAATACAATTTTCTAATAGAGATTAGTTAGAATATTTAATGTGTAATTGGCATTGTAGAAGTTATTAATTACTTAATTAATACTCATTTAAGCTTTGTGTAAAAGCACGAAATCTAACTTATAACACTATTCACATATAGATCAATATGTAATATGATATATTGGTAGGTATGCAATATATGAAACGTGTGTTTTACTAAAATGTGAAATTCGATAATTCGGTCGGTAATTGAGAATTTGGAAATTAAAATTTCAATTTTTTGGAAATATGTTTTACCGATATTCAATCTAAATTGAGTCGGTCGGTTATTTAGTTTTTTGTTCTTTTTTCCCGAAGGACGACAATTAATTTCCATCTAAATTTAAAACACTAGTTCTTAAATGCAAAGACATATTTTTTAAAGTTAAATGAGACATCTTCACCTTATTTCTGACGGATTCCAACACATGAACATTAATGCCCTAGTTTATTCGATTCATGTCATTAGACTTGCCCCCATCTCTATAAATCATTTAAAAAGCCCCACAGCTTTAAAAGACCATTTGGCGAAGATTTGATATTTGGAGACAGACAGAGCCGATTGCCAACATTGTCCAACTCAAAGTGAAGAAAACCAAGAGAAAGCGTAATTTTCTTTTTTCTTTTCAACAATGCGTGAAAATCAACCAACTAATTTGGACATTCTGAACTCCATTGTCCGGACGATTGCTCAAGAGAAAGCGTTATCGATGATCAAAAGGTTTAAAAGATGGAATGAAGAGAGAAGGGAATAAAAATAAAATACTAGCCGGGCTGCCACTCTGTGGGGAAGAGTTCAGAGATTTGTCAGAAAGCATGATACCTTTTTAAGCCTTTTACGTACAACTTTAAGTCCTATCACTGGTCATCTTCATTAATCACATGAGCTCTATCTCCTAAAGCAGGATTGCTTTATTTGTAGTAATATAATATGATACAATGAATGCATGAGTAACTTACTTGGAAGATTTGTGGACTTTACTTCCTTACTCTGTTCGCATATGAAGCATTTATACGTGACAAGAACATACGAATAGTTGAAAAGTTATTTGCTTTTGCCGGAGAAAGACTCACTTGTTGGTAGCATCAAAATGAACTTTTTCTTAAAAGAAATTATTAGCGTTTGATTCTATAAGGTCAATGCAACTACCCAGATGTACAAGAGCATCATCTTATACAACCTTGGATTAATCTTTCCTGCAGCATAATCTTCCTCCAAATTTTAAATTATAACTTTTGCACATGTTACATGCATCGTGTAAAAAAAATTCTTAGATTGACCGTGCTGTAAAGATTAATCTAATTATATTTATAAATTTAAGATGGGTTTGGTTTTGTTAGAAAAAATTCTTCTACTATATTACTTCTTATTTTTCTTAAAAAAAAAAAAATTGGGATCTATAATCGCCTGTTGAGAAATAAAACTGAGCTATGTTTAGGAAGAATGAACTTTCATGGCTGGTAGCCGAGTAGATTCTTGTGATCGATGCCGTGGAGAAGCACGAGAAAGAACTCATGAGACCGGTGATGTTGTTCCTCGCTTGGTTTTACATCAACCTGTTCAGAGGGTCAATCCCCTTATGATTGTTTGTGTGGTAAACAAATATGATGATAGTGTTCTCCCGTGTGCATTCTCTGTTCCCAACATTCATCGCTCCTGAGTTATCATTAGTACCTGATTTTACCTCTGATTCTCTAATGTGGTAATTAAAACAGAAAGAAAAGGAATGAGAGATTGAACCATCAATGTCAACATGTCCCAAAGAATATTTCATTTTGTACCAAAATTTGCTTAGCTATTTGAGAAGAAGGTAAGTATTTTGAAACTTAATTAGGAACACATCCCATTAAAATTCTAGACTTTCATATTAAAAATTACTATAACAACGAAATTCAGTCTAGTTGATAAGATGTTTGCCGACAGGTAGTAGCTAGGGAGATCACTATTGTTTTTGTTTTTTTTAAGGAAATAAAAAAAGAAAATAGCCATAATATCTTCTGTTTGGATTGAGGTATTCAAGTCTTGATAAATGTACTGATCAAGTACTAGCTGGTCGTCCTAAGATTTGGAGAAATTGACTCAAAACAGATCTAATCTATCATGAGAGTGCTAAATTTGCAACACTTGGGAGTCATTTGAATATGCTTTAAGCAGTGGAGTTCAGATTCTTTATCGCCTTTTCCAGTCTGCCAGAATGAGTGCATCCCTTTACATCTTCAGAAAGAAAAAATGTCAGCAAGAAGAATTCTAATAGCAGTCATCATCCAAATAAAGAAAAACCATGCATCACGGCCAGTCTGAACCCAAATCAAATGCTTTACGTTTCTTTCCCTTTTCAATTTTCCAAAGGAAACTCAAATCATTTGGCCAAAGAGGAAAAAGAATGTAAAACGTCAACATGATATGATGAGCAATAATAATGACAGTTTTAGTCAGTGTTAATTGCTGGGAGGGAGACGGCTGAAGGTAGCTAGAATTTTCCCTGCATCTCCTACCTGCTGATCAGGCCGTCAGCATCTGCATAGCATCATTGTTTATTCTGTGTACAATGTGAACGGATGCACGCTCGTCAACGTGGGGCTTTAACCCATTGCAAAGGAGACAAAGAGATGGCGAATCTAACACCTCATGAATCAAAGACAGAATCATGCCTACGGATACTAACAAAACTATCTAAAACACCCTTCATAGAGAACTAATTTCATGACAATTATATCTCCAAACTAATGGGTCCTTAGGTAGGTTTTTTTTTTTTTTTTTTTTTTTTTGGGTTACAAAGTTAGGTTTAAAATAGTCACAATATCAGCTTAGAGAATGATCTCCATTAACAATTTCCAACTTGTCGCTCGATCTCCATTAACCACTTCATAGAATAACAATTTCCAATCGGAGGATATATTATAATTCAATGAAATACAACTAGGTACGCAGAACATTTGATATCTCAATAAAATGTCATGTTGAGTCTCACGATTATGGTTTTGTTCTCGGTTGTTTAGATTTTATAATATCTAATTATAAAAATTGATTATGGAGAGTAATTAGAATCAGCGAAAAACTTTTCTTTTTGGATGGTTATAGATTTTTAGCTTTTTTGACCATTAAAAAAAATCTATAACTAGAGTATAAAAAGCAATCGAGAACATCACAAAAATTGATTATCTAAAATCAGAATATATAATCAGTTAAGATAATCAACCAAGAACAAGTATTATATGTTTAATTAACTTTATAAGATTTCTGCTTTGATCTACCTAGCTTGGAATGGTTTCACTTGTTCATCAACTGAATTTTTTCCCTTATATATCTTTGTCTTCTTCTTTCTTTTTTTTTTGAAGGAAAGTAGTACTACTTTAGTTTACTCTGAAATACGTTCAGTTTCTTAATTCATTCGCGGTGCTTGACTTGTTTGATGGGAACAATAGCAGAAAGAGAACTAGTTTGTGGCCCTCTAAATATTTCTATTAAGCCAATTTCTTTTCAGGAAAGTTGGGAGAGTACTTGTACATTGTCATCTAATAGCCAAACAGATGCGGTCGGCTTCTTTATTTTAACTGCTTCACGGTTCATATACATGTCTCAGCCCATTTATATTAGTATCTAATAATTTGTTACCAAATAGAAACTGTGTTGCTAATAATGAACCTCAAGAATAGCAAAAGGGAAAAAAAAATAAACAAATTAAAGGGAGACAAGCATTCGGTTTCTACCGTTAATTTTTGTTTTCAAAATCAAGAAATGATTTTTTTTGCGTGCCATAGACAAACCGCAGGGGAATTTACTATATTTTATCCTTAATTTTTGTTTCAAAATCAAGAAAGAAAGGAATAAAAAGAGAACATCAACGGCCCCCAAAAAAAAAAAAAAAAACAGAGAGAGAGAGAGAGAGAGAGAGAACATCAACATTTAACAGTGCATGACATGACATTCATTGTTCACCTACTTGAGAAAGATGAGAACGGTAAAAACTGGAAATTTGTATTTGAAAGAAGTCTTGTGGCTTTACTAGAATTTGGAAGGATTCAGGCGCTTTGTTGCAAATGATTTTCTTTTCTAAAATTTCAACGACAAGAATTTTGAACTCCTCCAGATTCATGTACGAGAATGTTCAACTTCCACTGTTCCAGTCATGGGACACCATTCTTGTAGGTCAAAAGAAAAAGGAAAAGAAAAGACAAAAAAAAAAATATTGGGACTTCAATCCACATCTAAAATTTTATTCATTTCAATCTTAAACTACAATTTTTTCTTCCCAGAAAGCCGTATGGAACAGAACAGGCACCACGGGATGAATGATCGGACGCCTGGAGGGCTAACAGAGAGTACTGCATGCACATGACAGAATATTTCGTCCCATTATAACCAACTAGCTAAGAGACACATCAATATTACAAAGACGTCCCCCCACTACCACCACAACCAGGAGAATTAGAAAATTATATATATATATAGATATAGATATTAAAAAGAGAAGTAAGTAATTAAGGTGGGGGAATGAAGCAAGAAACTAGAGGCCAGAATATCTCTTGGACAAAAATTCAACCCAACACATTAAAAAATTTCAGGGTTTCAGCTTCAAACAGCTCCTTCTTCAATTCTGCCCAGTAAGTGATTCACAGCATCAGCTATTTCATCTATTGTTGTTAGCTGGCACCCTTCCTCAAGCTGTTTATTTCAAGAGATTATAATAATTAGCCACAAATTGATTAGTACATTTTTTCCTCAAAAATGTTTAAATGGAAAGTTATCGTAGATAAGAAGCCAAAAAAAAAAAAAAAAAAAATTAAAGACGTGAAAATAGCCAGTGGGTTTGAATTAATGTATCTTTGTCAAGTATAAATAAATCATGAGTAAGAAAATGAACCAACCTTAACACTGATAGAGTAGAGAACCTTTTGGTCAAGTGTTGTTGTGACATTAAGGTGGAGAACAGTGAGCCAAAGCAACTGAAGCCCAGCGACTAGCTTCAAGAGCTGTCTTGGACGTCTCTTTGAAAGAATCTTGAGGTTGGCATGGCTTTCGGCCATTGTGACCTCGATGTCGGCTAGCGCTGACGGGTTCTGATCAGTTGCCGCCCTGCTAGGCTGTGGCTGATGATCACTTGTGGTGGTGGTCACTGGTGAATTGATGGTGTTAGAGTGAAGAGTAGTTGAAGATGAACGTGTTGAGTATTGTGGGAAGGTAAAGAAATCAGCAAAAAGTGGCGGTGACGTTCCATTTTCTTGTTCTTGTTGGCTATTTCTCCTCCTTTGTGCCTCTAGGGTTTGAAGATGCTGTTCAAGCTCCTTTACGAAATTAATTGCTCCTCCAATTATTGAGGCTTGGTCTCCCTGAAATAGGAATTTAAGAGGAAAAAGAAAAATTAAAGAAAGTTATGCTGCACTACTTACTGTAGTCCACATACTATGGCTTTGTGACTACTGAATCAGCTGTTTTATTTGAAAACAGATTGACAAGCCATATAGCACTAGTTTTTATGCATTCCGAAATGATAAGACAAACCGTTTAATTGCTTTTTTATCATGTCTCTTTCATGAAAACGATAATAAACATTGAACATGAAATTTTTTTTTTTTTTTTTGGGGTTATGTGACGCTTTTCACGGAAACAAAAAGAGTCCAATTATTTACCTGATGGGCTGCACATGTTTCTTTTAAAGACAATAACAGGATAAGGAATAGCAACATTCGTCCATAATTTAAGATTCGTTCTTCAAAAAGAAATTATTTTAAGTATCGATCATATTATTATTGGGCTGATTAGATTTTGAAGAATGAATTATTGTTACCCTTTGAACATAGGAAGGTGGCATCATGGATCGAATAACTGCAAGATAATCATTCATTTGTTTCCGTCGATTCCGCTCAACAGCAATGTGTGTCATCCTCTGATTCTCCAACTCTTCTTTGTTCTTGCAAGTTCTAGCGCGCCTTCTTTTTCTCTTGCCTGCAGCCGGGGTAGATGCAGACTCTGGTGGCTCTTCCATCGCAGGGGAGCCGCCTTCTAAAAGGAGTTGGTCAGCTGTGCAAGCCTCCGGTGAGGAATTCGGATCCCATTCCTTCACATTTTGCATCACAACTGATGAAGATGAAGACTCCCAATTCCCGTGTAAATTATGGTCCATGCCACTATCCAACATCTCTACAAAACCCTTTTCTTCTTGCAAGCCAAAGCCATAGCCATAGCCCCATCCACCATTTGCTCCTCCACCATTTGCTCCTCCTCCTCCCAACGTGTAAAATTCCTTGAAGAAGTAGCCAAATGAATCTTGCACATGAATTGCAGCATCAAGGGCCATTTTCTTTAATTTCCTTGGTTGCTGCTATTTTAGTTCCCTTGTGGCTTTCCTCTCAACTACTCTATTCTCTTCTCTCTCTCTCTCTCTCTTGCCACAAATAGACGAGCATGTTTGTGGAGAGGGTAGGAGTATGAGCATTAAGCAGCAAAAGTAGAATAAAGGGCCCAAGGAGAAAAATAGGAGGAGAAGAAGATTAAAGCTATAGTAATATGCTTACTACTAGCTTGACGAAAATTGACATCTTATTATATAGGAAGGTTCATGCATAAGACCAAGAAGGAGAAAGGCAAAAGCCCAAACAAATTAGGCTTTTATTCATTCCCATTCCCTTTGTGAGGAAAATGAATAATGGCTTTTGCATAAGCTCTTCTAGACAGAGAGAGAGATAGAGAGAGACCCTTAATCAAACAAGTAAAGTTACAGTGATTTACACGTGATCGACGTCGTAAGTTGGACTAGTCATAACTCATCAGAATTTTTATTTGTAAAGCCGAATATGGAGAATTCTCTTAGTACTACCATACCACGTACATAGCTTCATATATGCAGTTTCTCCTTTCTCGCCAATGCATACATAGATAGCACAGTAATAATGCTCATGACCCTTTAAAGATTCACAAACCAAGCTGTGGGGCCTTGTTGAATATAATACGTAACCTTTGAGTAAACAATCTTTTTTGCATATTATTCTTCTCTTAATACATGAAGCAACTGATCGATTTGGGCACTGTACTTTTCTTTCGAATTCACAATATTAATTCCTTAGTCTTAATATGTACAATTCGGACTACTGATATCGTGTTTTATATATGCATAGGTTAATTAGTATGTAGACATAAAAATGGTAATAATATATATTTTTTCCCAAGTTTTTGTTTGTTATATATCGTTTCTTGTAAATCAAGAATGAATTTCAATAATATGTAATTCTTAGCATAAACAAGAGTTATTAACAATTCTAATTTGTTATGAGCAAATTAATCATTGGAATAAACCGAGTACGTACCTTGGATTGGATGGAAAATTTTTTTTTGGATTAATTACAATTTGCCCCTCTAGCTTCAAACTTATAAACTCTGCCCCCCTATGTTGACTAGTCAAGCATTAATGATAACCTTTCCATCCAAAATTTTGATGAAATGACTTGAACACTCGTTCAGAATGCCTGTTGGATAATGCCACACTTTAGATCAAAATATGAAACGCCTTATTGAAAAGAAAAGCACCTAATTAATCACGTGATATAAAAAATTAAAAGAAAATTCCCAAAGCTTCTAACCGGTTTTTTGTCACTTTTCTTTTTGCTTTAAATTATAAACGAATTAGTTTTAATAATTTTCACTTACCTTGCAGCTCTCACAAGATTCTAATCATGGGTCAATAAGATGCTAATTAGTACTTGTATGACACATTCGTAACTTGCTTTAATATTCTATTTGGAATCTAATTTATTTGGTAAACAAATTGAGATTCTCTAAACACATTTTCTAAAACATTTATAGTTTCTTTATAATCTTTTTATTTCACATAAATCACATAAAAAAGTGATACAATAAAAAAAATTCTTACAAATAATATCTTCCCTCCGAATGTACTCACTAATTTTATATAATTTAAAATAAGCACCATTATCGACATTGAGATAAGCACTTCGAGTTGCTTAAACATTTTTCTTGTAGAAATTTATTTTATTTTTTACTACTAAAAGGTCAAGTACGTCGTACGTGTAGTTGTGTTGATAATGATTTAGCGATTGCGTGCTGAAAAAATATTCATTTATTAGGTTACAATTGTTCTATAAATGTGTGCGCTCAAAAATTAACCAAGAGTATTTTGGTCTTGCAAAAGGTACCTTTGTCTTAACCCTATTAACTATTAACTGTAAGTGGTAAAGTATACATGCCTATAGTTTTGGAAGACAAAATATAGTTCATCACAACATTTTATAATAATACTATAACACTGTTTTGTTATATTATATATGTCAGACAATATTGTGATTGAGAAAATAAAACGGTAATTGATAAATATATTTATAATACAATGGAATTTTTGGGTAGAAAAAAACTAATAAAGTAAGGGTGATTTAGTCACTTGAGTGGTGGCAGCAAGTAGGTGGTGCATTGCATTATTCGGGGGAGACGGACGTCCCCCGAGGACTGTGAAAAGCCCTAGTTTCATTTGGTAATAATATGGTCGGACACTGGCACGGAAGAAGAGAGACGCTGACGAAAAGTTGACACTGGCTCAGAGATTCTGTTGTAAGATCTGGAAAAAAGGAGTGTAGGTGTCGAAGTGTGTGTGAGAAAGATGACGGATGAGGACTAAGGTTTGGACATCTGCTGCAGAGGAATCCATGTGACCTTACGAACTCTGCCCATTCTGCTATCATCTACGATCAAGACTACTAACTACGGCCCTCTCTTTCTCTCCTTCTCTCTCACGCTTGCCTTCCCAAGACTACTGTCGTGTCGCTCTGTTAAACTAGCACTGCTGGTACTGCAGTCATTAGCATTAAGTTTAGCCAACATTGCCAAAGTTACACTAGATCTTCTCAATAGGACATTCTTTCTTGTTTCATTTCTTACCATGATGCATCTCTATTTTCTAGTTTCAACGAAATGTTGGAATCTTACTTGTTTCAATAATTTTAGTTATGAAGACAAACTCCCACATAAACAAAGAAAAATTGATGGGATGAGTACGCACGCGTTACTTGAATTTCACAAACTAAGAGGATAGTTTAAGTGGATTTGCATTCCTGCGGCATTTTACGTATTAACGTACCATTGGATAAGACATTTTGGCAGCATCGTTTTGTGCAGCCTATGTAGGTCTCCAGCGGAATACTTTATAGTTATCATTCATTCTTTACTTGACTTTTTTAACAAGATAAAAAGGAAAATGTTGGAGGAATATTTTAGAACTACGGTATTTTGTCCTCTGATTTAATTAATACAGGGGAAAGGGAGCATCCCATCTGGCATTATTTTGTATGTATCAATAACATTCTTGTCTTGTTTAAGACGCTCGATGTCTGATGAAGTCAATTAGAGAATGCAACTTGACTGGCAGTAATACCAATTTATTAATCAAATCTTGAGATTTTCCAAGGAAAGATACACGTAAACGAGTTCGAGATTATAAAATGTCTGCATTAATTAGCAATAGGAACACTGTTGTAATCAGCACCCTGTAGCACTTTTGATGCCAGTCTACAATGTTTGCCAGGGAAAAAGAGGAAGAAAAAAAAAAAGCACTCTATTTAGTTGGATTTATTCTCCCTCTCCCGAGTCCTATCCTTTTAGCTGGTTGAAACCATTAACAGAAGATTAATTGGAGGGCCCTTTTCCTTGAAGAAGATCTTGTATATTTCATCTAATTCAGAGTTTTAGTTCTAATTTGGTCAAAGCAAGTAAAGAAGTGAGTAGATATACAGCAGAAAAGACTGATTTCTTGTCAATGAAGGTGGGATCATTGGTCAAGTCTAAGCCCTCAACTTTAATTTCTGTCTTAGCTAGGCTGTGTCATTGTTACAAAGTAACAAAACCTGGTGGCTCCTACCCATGTCCTTATAATTACAACTCATCGTCCTATATAAAACCAAACTTAATCCTGGTTCTAGGCGATTAATCTAATGTTTTAAAATTCTAATGGCATGTGTTCCCAGCGTGAACTGCGGTTAAGTTCCGTACTCTAACCTAGACATGTGGGGAACCTTTCGTTCCATCCTTGGTTTTCTTCTTTTTTTCTTTTCTTTTAATTGTTATGTCAGTTTTAGTCTTGTCGGGATGGACACTGATCAATCAGTAGATGTATAATAGAAAAACAAGAGGGCAACGCTTAACAGCAAGACATGATTAATAAAAACTTTTCCTAATTCTAGGGGAAAATGGAGACCAGGTATGTACTTGGATATTAGTCAAATTGATGAACTTTTTGAAACCAAGTAGAATACTGTGTTGTAGTATTCTTGTAGATTTACCCTGCGCAACATCACAGGTGATGGAACATCTGTGTTGCAGTTCTTTTGTCATGAAAAATCACGGTTCATCAGTTCCACCCCACCTCCCCCCCCTTCCCCTCCTTTTTTGTCATTTTCTTTCGAGGTCAAGACGAACATGCCCTGTTGAGTTATTTAAGAAACTGCGAAAGTTGGGACCTCAAATTCTGCGAACCTGCTACTGAATTTTTTATGAAAGCATGAAGGCGAAGATTCTCTTATGATTTAGATCCGGCGCCGTTCAAGTACTTTCGCAAGTAGCAAGTAGCGACATTCCGTTTTTCTTGAATTTTGGCACGTTGAGATTCCAGGTTAAATTCTACCCTAAAACAGTTCAGAATTTTTCTTCTCATTTTAATATTCATCCATCATTAATCCTTAGTACGTAGTTTCATGGTTTTTGCTGGGGACTTGATCGGTGGTGTATATGGACTAATCAGAAGAGAAATTGATTCTCCTTTTATGCTTAAATCAGGATTTGGTGCAAAAAACAAACAATTCCCCACGTATCGAGTCCTACACTGCCACCCATCCATGTTTATAATATACTTCCATTGAGTGGAACAGGTCATTAATTGATTGTTTGGTGTCTGAACCTTTTCTTCAAGAAGTGATTTCCCCTAAGATTTGTCGTCAATATGCCTTGTGCTTCCAATCACGGTCTTGCTTGATACGGTTGGAGTTACTGTAACATTTTTTTGTGATATAACATATATATATGTAACGCGAAAAATAATTGAAAATTGTAGCACAATGGTAAGGAATAAAATAATAATGAATAAATGTATATTCAACCTACCATATATAGTTCATAGAGGATGTAAGTGTGAAATAATTACAAGATGGAAAGAGGTTTCTTTTCTTTCAAGTTTATTAGAAAGCCAGCATAGTTTTGTAAGTGTCAAAAATGATGCTTGTTTGTGACAAACAGTACCTCTGTCTCGTTGGTAGTTGTCACTCCATTAATAGTTAGTTTTGTTCGTTCGTGGCTCTCGACATCATATCTGAACATGTCATGTTCATTCAGTATATCTCTTGTGTCAAACTATATATATTGTCCCATTAACTCAATCAATCTCTCATTGGAACTTTGGTTTCAAAATAAGAAATGTCCCTTCACGTCCATATGCATATAATGGCCTAGCCAGATCCATAGAGTATCCAAAAATAATTACTAAATTTTTATTTCCAGGAGCGAATTGAATACCCAATATTATTGAGATCTTGAGATGTAACAGACACGAATGAAATGGTTGAAGCACGAAGTTGCAATTGCAGTACTGCCACCCGACAAATTAAAAATACGTACTAATGGAGATAGACAACGAAAAGAACTGTGTGTGTCAATTGTCGCAGCATTTTGCTGATGGTATGAAACAGATTAATTTTCGAAACTATGCCAACTCTCGAGTAAGTGCTAGGAATTCTCCATCTGCAGAAGAATATATAGTTTGCAATTGGACTGTCAATATGACAAAAAAGAAAACAATTACTAATAAGAGGGTAGTGTATATTGTATTCTTGGAAACCATTCTTTTTCTTTTGAAAATTTGTGTCGTGGAAACTTAGTAATCTAGCTACTTCTATAGTTAAACCAATACTTCATGTATACTCAGCCTGTTGCTCCTTTAGATTACGTATTGCAATTGCTATTACAATTCAAAAAAAAAAAAAAAAAGAAGAGATAACTGCTGTTTGTTCTAAACACTAATGACTAAATGAAATGACTAAAATGCACACAGCAAAATGAAAGCTAGGAACATTTTTTTTTTTTTTAAAGTAAGTGGGAGGGATCGAATTTATAAATTCTCACTTTATACTCTGTTCTCCAAACGATCCAATCCATTCCTCCCCTGAGGTAGGGACTAATTAAATTAGTTGCAATATACTATTATACAATCCACACAAATTTTAAACTGAAATCCTATAATATACATACACACACATAATATATATATATATATATATATATTAAGAATATCAAATAATCTAGACTTGAGGAAAATTCACGCATGACTTTACAATACACATAGTACACAGTTTTTTTTTTTTTTTTTGTTTTCACACACTCTCTCTCTCTCACAGTGCAAACGTAGAATTTTAAAACAAAAAGAAGAAGAGATGCAAAGAAGAAAAGAAAAATAGAAAAATAATGAGTTTGTTTGGTTGCCAACTACTTTTTTTTTATTTTTATTTCACATATATTATATTATAAAAAAATACTACAATATCATTTTAAATATGGTCAATCTAGCGAGTGCTCCATTCGTTAAAATGTAATTCTGATGTGAGATTTTTTAAAAAATAAAATTAATTAGAGTGTAAATATAACAAAAAATAATAATTATTATATATGTATATGCACATATATAATAAAATATATGTAATATAGAAGCGTTAATAGGTATTCAGCAGACACTCGTTAAAAGAAATCCTTCCAGATAAAATATATTTTCAAATAATCTCCAATCAAACCACACCCATACTTGTAATCTTGTGCAGATGCAACGCAAATGCACCAAAAAATTCATCACGTCGGCACGGCCGCAGTGACCGCATAAATATGGTGTACGGTAAGCCCATCGTCTGAAAGATGAAGTGACGGGTGGATTCGTCGGGTTCATTTGGACGAGCATCAACTTGTCTACAACCGGCCGTACACGTGTGTGCAGCCTCGACATCTGGCGGGACCCGCCTTTCTGCCGTCTTCGAGCGGGCAAACCGTCTAAACCGCGGCGCAGGGTACAATACCACTCTGCCTATCAGAAGCGCCTGAAAAACCATGGATTCCACGGGCCACGGTAACATTTAGTTAAATTACGTTTTATGCAGACATATAAAAGTTATTTTTCAATTTTTTTTCTTTACATATATTAAATTCTTATAACTTTTTTTTTTTCAAAATTACAGAAAATATCAATTCAAACGAGAGATTCTTAACAATTATGGAGTTTAGTGTCCTAGTCTCTTAAATCGGTCAAGACCTTAGGCCCCTTTTGGACAGTTATTTTTTGTCGAAAAATTGTGTTATTTTCTGTAATCACATTCACATACATCAAATCACTACAATAATTTTTCTACAAAAAAATTCAAAAAAATGTAATCCTTTTCATAACTACAATTTTTATTTACAGTCGAATGTGTTTGGATAGTCGATTATTTAGAATAATTTTTCTAGAAAATAGCTGATGACAACCAGCAGTTAGCCAACGTAGTTTTTTAGGCTCTGCTTTCTTCATTAATTATTTTTTGTTGTTTATACATGAGTCAACCTCCTAAAAAGGCCAATTTCCTAGCAACAAATAAGGACACCATATTGGACGCTGGGGCGTCCTCTTTTATGATGATTTATGACAAGAGCTGTTGACAAATTCCTCGGCCAACCAAATTTCCTCTTGTTTTTTTCATTGACTTTCTGACTTTTTGTTGAAATTTTCTTCTCATAGAAATTGGAACTTTATACAATTCTAAAATCAACCATTCGTATGGCTTTAAAATTGCTCCGTTTTTTACATGCACTTCACAACTTGCAAAACTTTAAACCCTACTTCACTACAATTACAGTATTTATAAAAGAAGTTACTTAACATATTCTATTTTTCAAACTTTCATTTGATCACGAATTCTTTTCTTTTTTTTTTTTGAAAATAATTTGTCAACTTTTGAAATTCGAGAGCTAGTGGAGAGAAAAAATTAGAAAAATGTATACTTTTTTTTTTATATAAAAGAGAGAAAAAGGTACTTAAACCCTTTCATCTCTCTTAATCTGCCATCACAATTGGATCAACTATCTGATCAATTTAGGGGTACGTGTAAAATGGCCTTAAACATGGATTCTATCAGCCTAAGCAGGTTGAAGATGGATGACAATGGAAATTGACACCCTGACCAATGACAATGGTGTCCAAGAAATAAATGTGCTCATCCTATTAATCTTGTATACGGGCTTCTAGTTTTCCCACAAGGCCTGTATAAACTCTTGTGGATGGGCCTAACTAACCCAAACACACTCGCATTAGACAAAACATTGAATCAATATGTGTTTTGTTTGAATATTATTTTGGAAAAATGCTTTTATTTGTTAACAATTATTTTGATACGTGAAATATGTGAGATAAAATATGATTGCAAAATAAAGAGTGTCTTTGGTTCAACTCTCAATTTCTACTTTCGCTCTTGTTTCTTGTAAGGCTTGAAACCTTTTCTTAAATAAAAATAAATAAATAAATAAAAAGGTGTTGACAAAACATGTTTAGAGAATCTCTAAATATTTCTTTGTCCAAATAGTGCATATTCCAAATACACTAAGTTCTATACATATTTCAAAACAATTAGAAGATTTGAACATGATGTATACAATATCCAAATCAATGTTCTTGCAACCAACAAACATGAAAATCCTAATGATTACAACTTCAAAAATAATAATAGTGATTCTTGATTTGTAATTTAAAAGTGAAAATTCAAATTTTGTACTTATGTCAAATTTTGTAAGTAATGATAAAGTTATAAAATAGAAAATATTTTTGAAGAACAAAATGATCAGAATATTTACGTATCGATAGGATTATGGGGCCTGTTTGGAAGTGAGTTTTTCGGCCAAGTTTTTTAGCTACAAGTTTTTTAACAACTTTAGCTACAGGAACCCAAAAAAACTTATCAAATTTTTTAACCTACACACTTCAAAATATCTAATACACAAAAAACTTCTATCTTTCTTCTTCTTTCTCCCCTACCTCATCCACCATACCTTCATCGCCGGCCACCACCTCCGTCGCCATTTCCGGCGCCGGCGTTCCCAAATTTTTTTTCCTTCCTTTCTCCCTCCCTCTCTCCTTCCCTCCCCTCTTCCCCTCCCCTCCCTGGCCAAACTCCCCCGACCTATGCAACAGCAACAGTTACTTTCCTCTTGCGTTTTTCTTTCTCCCTCCAATCACACCAATACTATGGCTGACGGGGGAAAGAAAGAAAGGGGGTAGTGGGAAACGGGAAGGGAAACAGGGGAGGGGGAAATGGGAAGGGGGTGGTGGGGGCAGAGGGGGTGGCGTGCAGAGGGGAGGGGGAAGGGGCAGGGAGGTGGCGGGGGGAGGGGGTGGCAGGGCAACTGGGGAAAGGGCACAGGGGAAGGGGAAGAGGCAGGGCAGAGGGGCTAGCGGGGGAAGGGTTGGCAGGGGGAAGAGGTGGCGTGCAGAGGGGAGTGGGAAGGGGGCAGAGGGGGTGGCGCGGCAGCGGGGGAAGGGGGTGGTGTGGTAGCGGGGGAAGGGGCTGACGGGGGAAGGGCTGGCAGGGCAGAGGGGGTGGTGTGCAGAGGGGAGGGGGAAGGGGCAGAGGGGCTGGCGGGGGAAGGGGGTGGTGGGGGAAATGCAGAGGAGAAGAGAAGGGGAAAGGGGAGGAGAGGGGTGGTGGGAGGGGGAAGGAAGAAGAAAGAGAGGAAAGAAAAGAAAAAGGAAAAAAAGAAAAAGAAAGAGAAAGAAAAAAAGAAAGAAAGAAAAAAAAGAAAAGGAAAAAAAGAAAAAGAAAAGGAAAGAAAAAAAGAAAGAAAGAAAAAAAAAATTCACCTTACAAAAACTTCTACAAAATTTTTTCAAAAACTTCTACAGTGCACTACAGTAAAGTTTTAGACAAACTCTCAAAAAACTTAGGTTCCAAACAGGCCCATGGTCTTTATCTTCGTCTACTCTATACGTATTACAAATAAGGAAATCCCATTAAGAAGTTTATTGGGATTGTAAAACAGACAACTATAAATATGAAATGAATCGTAATAGGGTGTAAATGAACCAAGCCTCTTAACTAATAATTTGGATTCAATTCAAGTTCGACTTATTGAGATTTTGACTGAAATTACATATCTATTATTTTATTATATATATTATTGATAAAATTAAAAAATAAATAAAATTTTGAGCTCTTGAATCAAACTCGAACTTATCGAATATTAAATCAAATCAAACTGAAGTTTAAATTTTAAGCTCAAATAAAATCGAGATCGGCTCAAAATTTGAATCAACTTGACGACTCAGAAGTTCAATCCAATTTCATTTGTTTACAACCTTGGATCATGCCAAAATATCAATAACAACAAATATATGAGTTGCAAAATCTTAACAAAATGTAAAAGAAAAAGCACATGTCAAATCTATTAAAACTGCAAATCTGATTAGATTTGGTTTATATGACAAAATTTTCTCTCTCAAAAAAAAAAAAAAAGACAAAAATTCCTCTTGGTGAGATAAAGTGATGAGCAAACCTTTTTAAGGTGGACATGCAAGCATTGTTCATGGAGGTAATGAACCATGATTATCCATTGCTTTGCTTGTTGCTTATGATGCAGTAGTCACCCAATCTACATAGCGTACGTGCCAAGAACAGTTGTTGGGAGCTTCTTAGTTTGGCTGGCAAGTTACAACAACTACCATTCTATGATGGCCGCTTCCATATTCTCCATCTCCGTTCTGTGGAGGCGTGGACCATTCGATGATCACACACGCAACTACGTTTAAAACTTTTGTTGGACAAAATGGATCGGACCCTCGTTTTTTCTTGATTCATTGGAATCGTTTTTATTTCGGATAAATTTAAAGACAAAGAATTACATCCAGACAAGACAACGTTCACAACCATCAAAGTTGGAATTTTTTTTTTTCGGTTCTGGAATCTTTACTTCTTTAGTGCGTAGTATTAATTAGTAACCAACTCATGATGTCTTAAAGAATGGATTGTTGTCTAAACTAGAAGAGTTGGGAAAAGGTTTAAGTATAGCAGGTGCACTTGATTCTTATAGTAGATGAGAGGCAATGCCTGGAAGCAAGTGAGGAATTAACTATTAATCTGACTCCAACCTTTCTGCTACTCAGTACAACTGCACTATAATGCAATCAGACGTGAAATTATAGTGTGGTTTTAATGTTACAAAGTGTACTTCATTAAAAAATAAAGACACGTGAAAAACTATAGTGTGGTTTTACATCTTACATAATCATATTCTCAATATAGATATTCATTAACCCCTCAAAAACCAACCATTTTATTTTGAGCAAATGACTTTCTCTTGAGAGTACGTAAAAGCAAGCAGGTCTCGCCCTATAAGCAGTTCCCCGGACGGGTCCCCTAGTCTTAGTTACTGAAAGGAAAGGCACAAGAAACAATTCTATTGAGAGACAGTACGAGTTTGGACTAATTCCATCCAAAATTGAAGTATTGAACGGATGGATAAATATTTTCCTCAATTCAAATGCACATTTTGTAAGAAAAACCGGTAACTTATCGATGATGGCCGGACTCTAATCCTCATTGTATTTCACTTGGCGTCTCCCTTGCTATCTTGTCCTAGTTGGTATATAGTCGATATGCCAATTGCCAAATATCAACCTGTAATCACACCAAAATTCAAGTCCCACACTTCACTCTCCACACCCACCTTTTTTGTTTTAAATTGTTTTTGTCCCTATGAACTGCCGGGTCAAATCACCCAAAACAGGAGAAATGATACTATCTCATTTTATCTTAAAGCTCAAGGCACTTCGCCGGACCCCTCCACCAAATTCCCCTCCTTATTTAACGCTTTTTTTCTGCCCCCTCTTCGGCTCAAACATTCCCACAAAATTTTCATCTCAGCGCGCAAAAAATGTACTGCATAGATGTGTGAAACTAGAGCCTCCAACTGATTCGCCGAGGAAATGAAAACGCACCTAAAACATAGGATTTCTTTCCTATGTTTTCTTTGCCAACTCAGCCATGCAGTAATCAAACTCAAATTGGTTCTCATGGTTCTCGCTCTCCCACTGCTCTTACAAAATGCAGCCGCGCAAAACGAAACTCTGCCATCATCATCTTTTCCTCTGCCGCCGCCGCCGCCACCGCCGTCAAAGTCAGAAAGCTTTTCATTTGACACAAAACTTAGAGTAAACCCCTCGATGGCAATCATTTTTGTCTGCCTTATAAGTGCTTTCTTCATAATGGGGTGCGTCTCCGTGTCCATCCGCCATTGTTCCGAGCATAGCCTCGACGCCATAACCGAAGATTACAACCTTGGCTCACGCCGTCGCTTACGTCGGGCAGCGGCTCGTGGGCTCGACTCTTCAGTTATAGACACCTTCCCCATGTTCTTATATTCCGATGTTAAAGGGCTCAAGCTGGGCAACGGTGCGCTAGAATGCGCTGTTTGTTTAAACGAGTTTGAGGACGATGAAACGCTCCGTTTGCTTCCCAAATGCTCTCACGTCTTCCATCCAGACTGTATCGGAGCTTGGCTGGCATCCCACTTCACCTGCCCCGTTTGCCGGGCCAACCTTGTTGTGGATCCGGTCGAACTGGATGATGATGACCGTGGTTCAGACACTCATGAACCGGTCAATCTGTCATCTAACTCCATATCGACCCAAGGTTTCAATAACTCGACTTCTCAAACCGGTAATGTGGCTATTGATATCCATATTGGTTCACCCGAGGTGATAAACCTGTCTGAACCAACCATTCATACTCACACGAAAAAATTGCGAGTTAATGAAAAATTTCCTCGAGCACACTCAACTGGTCACTCAGTGATTCAACCAGGTGAAGATTGTGAGAGATTTACACTAAGATTACCGGAGGACATAAAAAATCGTTTAATTAACTCAGAGTTAAGCAGGGCGAAGAGTTGTGTGGCTTTTACTCGAATTAGAAGCTCGACAAAAGGGTATAGAAGGAGTGAAAGTGGTGGTGGTGGACGGAATAATTCAATAGATTATGAACGGTTGGATCAAGTTGGCCGATTTGATAGGTGGGGTTTTACAATTAACCCACCTTTCTTCTCTCGTACTGGTTCGACCAACGATGTAATTAACCATAGTGGGGAAGAGTCAGCAGGAAACCCCAAGAGCTTGTTTAGGTCCGGTAAGAATTTTAAAACATCATTTGAACGTTTGTTTAGCAGTGCTCAGAAAGAGATTGATGGGGAAAGATCGTTCAATAGGTTAAGACCAGATAATAGTCCGGTTTAAATTTTGAACTAATCAAATTTCTGTACTATAGATTAAGTATTGGACTCAATTTATCTTCTTTTTTACAACCAATTTTGTTTTTAATTACTTGTAAATAGTCATCCTTAAAATTTTTTTTTTGGGTTGGTATCATCCTTAAATATTTACCTTGACAAAGTTAATATAGCAGTTCAGCAACAATCATGTTTGTCAAAACCCAAATTGGATGAAATGGAAAATTTGTGTGATCGCCCACCTCTTCTTGGTTGGGTCGTGAGTAATGAGAAACTTTATATGTTCTGTAACTAAATGATGATGTTAGACAAGACTAAAATTCGAAGGAAAGCGAAATTAAAGCATGTCTTCCCTTGTTTTGTTTGCTTCAATTTGAAGTCAATCTCAAGGATCGATATTTAACCGTGTACTCCAATAAACTGCATTGGTGGAGTCTCCTTTAATACACTTTTTGTTCATAGTAGGGGACTATAGTACCTTTTCAATTACAGTTTTCAAAATAAAATTTCGAATGAAGCATATATGTCGTTGTGCATATCCATAACTGCCTATAAACCTTCTCAAAAGATCTGCCTCGAACAAAGTTATAACGAACAATATATGAATCTTCAGGTACAACTTCATTGCTCCTTGTTATGTCAACAAATGAGTAATTGAGACCCAATTGACGGCTATTAATTATTTAGTTAATTTCATATGGTTTGTACTGAGTAGTACCACCACAGCACAAGGATCACAAATAGGATTCAAAGGTTCTATTTCATCTCCTGTAATCTTTTGTCTAGTTTTATTCAAGCAAATATCTTAAAAGCAGAATTTGGAAAATCTAAGAACAAAGGTTGGATTTCCGACAACGCATGCGGGATATTTCTTTTCATCACCACAACGACAAGTTCACTGTCGGTCTTTGTAGCGGTGTGCATTTGTATATCCTAATTCACGAATGATATTGACATTTTTCTTTTGATTTAGGAGATATTAGAAAAGACTTTTGTCCAAATAACCACATTTGGTCGTTGAAGGTTGCATGTCAATTTTTTTTTTGTCAAAACGATAACATTATATATATATATGTGGGTATATATATATATACACACACTACTACAAGTATTACTTACAAAAGAGGCCACTATCCTCATATCATTCTGGTCTTTGTTTTTGTGGATAGGATTCGAACATAACTCTGTTATTTATGATCCCTTCCATCTTACCATCCAATCCAATCTTCGCTCCATAAGTCTAACAGCGATATTGGGAAATTAGAGTTCCATCTAATTTCATTAACTAGCTCGATAGCAAATTTTGCTGGCCTCTGCCAAGCCATACTCCCTTCCCTATGGAAACAACAAATAAATCTTGGTTAGTGCTATCGGAATCAACAAATCCAGCCGAGCTTGCTTTCATATGAAGACGAATTAACCTTGGGCTTCTTGAATTGGTAAAGCCTAGTTCCAAATGTTACACTCCTAGGACTTCAACCTAAATAGTACATTCAAGTCCAAAACCACGAGATGCAACGCAATAACAAAACCAAAGTTACTGTTAAGGATACGAGCAAGATAACCATAGTATCTCCATTTGAAATCTAAATATATCTCCTTTGTTCTTTTCTCTTATAAAGCTTGCCATCTCCCCTGAATTTGAAAAAAAAAAAGGTAAAAGACAATAATAAGCCTTAATTAGAGGACATAGATTGAATATACGTTTTCTTATTGCGACAGAACTGAAGGAGAATGTAGAACAAACGCTTAGCACAGATTTCTTCAGAAATATCAGAAGGCCCCATTAGAGTTTCCAACTTTTAGTGTTGATTTGATATCGTACGTACGTAAGAATTGTTCGAAGAGCCTGGGTTTAAGCCCTATTACAAATTAAAGGTATACCAGATAATGCTAATAATGGGGTGATGATGAAGACGGCGACTGATCCAATCAGAATTTGCACATCAGAGCTTAACCATCGCTTTGCTTTCGATATGGGATACTTCTCAAAGAAGCAAAACTTTTAGTGTTTTACGCGGTTTGCATGAACAAGTGTCCATGATTTGAAAGCTTAACCTAATTTGCCCGTCCAACAACTGTTGAGGGAAGAAGCAGTAGTGTTTATCATAAACAGACTACTTAGCCAAGTCCAAATATGTTACGCCATTAATTTTTTGTGAATGAGACGGTGTCGGTAGCATTTGGACAGGGAACTTGGGATAGACGTTTTAGACACAGGATCTCAAGCCTGTTTTCTGTCCGCTTAAGGTTTCACCAATAATTATGTCGTGACAGTGACAGAAAATTTTAAATGATTGACCTGACCTAGTAGCTAGTAATTCTTTAAGGATGCTTCTTCCCAATTGTTTCTTTTCCGCGGAGTATACATACAAGTCTTTGCATCATTCACCAATATAAAATTTTTATTACCAACTTGTGGGGTTTTTCCAGGAAATTAAGAGACTACGACTTTGTTTTTTGATAAGCTAAAATTGTTATTGCGTTGTATCTGTTGACTAAAAATTTTTCCCTATATTTAAATTTACGGATAATTTCACAAACCCCCAGAGATTTTTAACAATTACAGAGAGCTCCCTTCAAATTTTAAAAATTACATATATCTCCTCTACTTTTACTGTTTAGTAACAACATAGGTCCAATGAAATAGATTTTTTTTAACAAAAATCCTAAATTACCCTTTTATACAAAACTAAGAAAGAAAAATATTGTATACTCAATAATTTTCTTCCGCACTTTGTATAAATCAACAAATCTAATCCTTATCAACCATTCAAGCATAAGTTAGCCATCCAAAAAATTTCAAATTGTATATATAGTATCAATACTCTCCAAGCAAAAAGCAAAAAAAATAAAAGACACACACACACACACAAACCTTATTGACAACCAATTGTACCCTAAAATTAAATATTAATGCTAAAATACCTTTTCAATACAAACTAATTTGATCTAGAACCGCTATTATAACCCTTCTACAACCTTAAAAATATTGATATCTCAAAAATAGAGAATAAATTTTACCTCCATAATAAAATCATAATAAAAAATTTCTAATCCAATAAAAGAAACCTTTATGTAATTATTGACATTTTATAAAAAATTTTCTTGCAACAAAAAAAAAATGACAAATTCCACACCTTTAGTTTTTCTTTTTATTTCAATTATCAATTTCATTATTTATTTCTCTATCACTGTGAGTCTCTTCATTTCCTTCTAATTTAACATATAATCTACTCTCTCTATTGATTTTATAATTTCAATTTGCTAATATCCACAAAAATTGGAGATAATAAAAGAGATTATATTAATTAGAAAAGAGAGCAAAAATAGACAAGAGATAGAAAAAAATTTTTTTTATGGGTTTTGTAAATTTATTGCCTTAAATTTAAAATTGTTTGCCAAGTGGAGGGCATTATAGATATTTTAATATGTCAAGGGAGGTAAGTGTAATTTTTTAAATTTGAGGGGAGCCGAGTGAAATTGTTAAAAATCTCAAGGGAGGTTTGTGTAATTATCCCTTAAATTTATGGTAAAAATAATGCTTGACCAAGTTATTGATTAGAAGGGAAATAGTCGAATATATATATATATATTCTCTATTCTTTTGTTTTAGTCACTGCCCATCAGGAAACATCGTGGAAATGCAACCGAAGGAAATAGGAATCTCGAGCCATTCCCCCATATAAATTTAAGACAAGTTGAAAAAAATGAAATCCATCTTATCATTCTTTGTAAGCAGAAAAGTTCCATACAGAGACTTCATCAAAGGTCACTCGCTAAAATTATTAGCCAATCTCTGTCCCTCTCGCTTAAAATGGTTCGGCCAAGAAAGCTGCGAGAATTCATAGGCCGCCTCAAAGACAACGCTTCACTAATCAAAGCAAACTTAACCACAAAACGCACCGTTTCTTCGATAAAAATCGCCATCCTCCGCGCCACTAGCCACAGCTCCACCGCCGCCCCACCGGAGCACCAACTAGACGCCATCCTCAGCCTCGGCCACGACGTTCATCTTCCCCTTGCATGCGCATGCGTTGAAGCTGTCCTAGACCGTCTTCACAACACTCGGAGCCCTTACGTGGCACTGAAATGCCTCTTCATCCTGCACAACATCATTACCCACGGTTCCTTCATCCTCAAGGAACAGCTCTCTTTCTACCCTTTGACCGGCGGTCAAAATTCTCTGAAGCTGACAAGGTTTAGTAACAAGAGCAACCTTGAAAATTGGGAATTGTCCCAATGGGTCCGGTGGTACGCTAGTGTTTTGGAACGTAACTTGATCACTACCAGGATTTTAGGTTGCTACCTCTGTTGCACCTCCTCATCTTCAAAGTTTCAAGAAAATAGAAATAACAAGATTGCTATTCGACCACCAGACTGCGATTTACTGAAAGAAATTGATTCTCTGGTGTGCATGGTTGAAGGGATTTGTGCTGCACCTGAGTCGTTACATTACCAAAGATTGGATTTGGTGCACGAATTCATGTTATTGGTGAGCGAGGACTATCGTTTTACTCAGCATCAAATTATCACAAGACTCAATGAGTTAGGTGACCGGACGGCGAGGATGAGCTACGATGACTCGGCCGAGTTGATATGCTGTTTGAAGAGGCTGGAGGACTGCAGGATGAGGTTAGTGGAAATGTTTGCAAACAGGAAAAGAAACGATGAATTTTGGGATTTGGTCAGACAAACCAGAGTGGGACTGGAGGAGCTGAATGAGAAGCGAGATAGAGGAAGAATGGTGGTGTGGAAGGGATGGCAAGATGAAACAACTGAGCTAACTCGGTTTGTTGATCAGCGAGTTATGGGAACGAGTGAGGTAATCAAGCTCTCACCATGTAGAAGTCAATGGTTAACTGTTTCGGCCGCCGTAGCGTGAATGAATATCATACGTAATCGTATGAGAACTTTCATGGTTCTTGCATCTGCCATTTGTCTGAATTTTCGCTTTAATGCAATCCAAAAACCTATCACGTAGATGAATTGGTTTGTTTTACGGCCATTTTGCAAACTCTTTGCCACAAGTCATTTTTCGTCTACACTAAATTTCCAATACTTTGGAAACAATTTTCCACGGGAATTCAGTTTTTTTTTTTTTAAATTTTTAGTTGTGGATTTTAAAAACTCCAACTAGTAAATTTTGAGCTTTAATTGAAATGTACCAGAAGATTTCAATTCAATTAAACAGGCAGGTGATCCAAAACATGGACCGGTGTTGCTAAATTTAGTTCCGATTCCTTTAGATCGGAGGGCATTGCAAACTTGAAAGTCATGAGAGGTATTTATGATGACGGTCAAGCAATTACCAGTTTAATCACTTCGTTTTAATAGAAACGAGAGGAAAAAATGATAAAAAAAAAAAGAAAAAGGAAAAAAGTCAACTGTTTAACCATTGGTTGTTTAGTCCCGGCGAAATTTACAAGTCATTTTATAGTACTACTAAAATCTAAAATGGCAGCCTGCAGAAATTTATGAAAAGTTAGAGACAGCAGACACTTCATTCCTTTTTATTGTTGTTGAGGCGGCAGCCGAGTGGAGAATAGATGCACTGCGTGTTTCTTTGAATTAGTCGGTTGGACTTCCTTATATATTGTCTTGTCCCAATTGGTACCGAATCCATTACCGACTTATCGTTTTCCTCAGAAGTCTTCTTGAAATCACATGCATTTTTGGATGCTTGTTGGGGGTGTTACAAGACTGGATTGGAGCTGCTGCTTGGCTCATCTACAATTATAAAAGACCCCAAGTGGTGCAAATGCTTCAAATTGTGAAAGACCTCAATTATTGTTAAGTTATCATGAGGTGCTTTAGTCCCTGAGGTATGAGAGCGCCTTAGTCTTTGAAATCTGTCCAAAAAAAATTTTTTAATCCTCATTGTAGCCTCTAAAGTATAAAATTTAATTATCCTGTATAAGTATAAAATCTGTCTTACTTCTGTCAATGATTTACTTAAGTGAGACATATTTTACGTTTAAGGAATTTAAGTGTCTCATTTAAATTTTTTGAAACCAAAGTGAAAATTTATGTACAGTTGAAAGGTGCAAAGTAGAATTAATCCGTATTTATTTAACAATCACTAGTGTTAAAAGCTAATGTCTGTTTCAATATATTTGCATGCAATACTGGCTGTATGAAATTGTTTTCTTTCTTCTTAAGAGAGACTCTAAATTAAAAAGAAAAAGAGAAACGGAGAGTTTGAAAGTCGAACCGGAGATATCGTGGTTACTTGACATATAAGCAAATATTTACCATTTAATCAAGTATAAAGGCCATTATTTGGGAGGGAAAGTTGGGTTGGGTGATAAGATGGGATGAATTGTAAATAGGAGATTCTGAATTCATAATCTTCTACTTATCAAAAAAAAAAAAGGAAAGAAAAGCAAAAAAAGCCATTATTTGCTTTTCTCAACTGTCAGAAAAAAAAATCATTTTCCTAACACAAGAAGTTCTAATTATTTGCTTTTAACCAAAAAATAAACGATAAAATATTCACTTATCACTTAATGCAAATATGCTCAAAAGTAAGATTTCAATACTGAACGATTTAGTAATCTAACATATTCAAAATTTAGAATTGAAATTTCATATTTTAATTTTATCAAATACACCTTTAGTGTTTTAGCCCTAGCCCATGTCCTGTTTAAACCCGAATGAGTCTCGATATACATGAATAAAATGTACTTTGCAGTATCCTTAATTTTCTTGGTCTTTATATGCCATGCAATAACTAAGAAAAAGGAAATGCAACGCAATTCATTTTGACTTGCGTCAGGCCTTAACATCATGGTCGAACTGAAAACTAGGGAATAGGGATATCAAGGTTGCCTAATTAACATCTCTGTAGGCTTCTGTTAGAGTAAAAAACCTTGATTTCCTTCAACAAAAAAAAAAAAAAAAAAACCTTGATTTGTTTTATGCATTAAAAGCCAACTCTTCTGCTGAAGTGCTGATTGCAAAGTATACGTATAACATAGTCAGAGAAAGTCAACATGTATACATACCTGAACACCCATCCAAAAACCTAGCCCAAGGGAGCACCAAGGGGAAGCCCAACAAGATAGCAGCAGCATAGATTAATGTATGCAACACTTGTTTGCCATCCGGATCCAACAACTACCCCTGTAGATGTATTAACACTCAATTAGCCAACTTACTGTCCACTAAAACTTTAATTTACCTTAGTTTTGAAAAAAAAAAGGAGAACAAAATTGAGCGAGTCAATTTACATGCATGTCACTTCTAGACAAAAAAGATTTAGGCCTTGTTCCTGATTGCTTTAGACTTTATTAAATCTAATTATATAAACCGATTATGGAGAATAATTAAAATCAGCGAAAACTACAATTTGGGTGATTATAGATTATAGATTTTTTTGTCGTTAAAAAAAAATCAAATATAAAAGCAATCGAGAACATTACCAAAATTGATTGTCCAAAATTAGAATCTATAATTAGATAAAATAATTAACTGAAAACAAGCCTTTAATAATCTTATTACCAAGCTTGTGTTGAATTTCTTGAGTTGTTAATGTTCAAATAAGTCAATATGTATTTTTATTCTTCTCACAATCTGTTTAATTCTCTAAATTAAACCACAGCTAAGAAATCAAATACAGGCCCCAAGAATGAGAGATCCTTTGTTCAAGAATTGGCCCTAGGATTTCAATTGGTGTCTACTTAACTTTTTAAACGGTCTGTTTAACGGTGACTATTAAAATGTATTTCAAGTGTTAGATTTTTAGAAATATAAGATTAATTAGGGAAAACATATAAATGCAACGAGATTAATCATAAAAAGTGTATAAATGCAAGAGAAAGTAATAATTATTAGTGTGTGGTATATATATATGGTAGGTTGGGGTGAAATGTAAGTGTATCAACAAATAACCGTAGGGCACCAGTTAAAAAAACCCTTTCTTAAATTGTTTTTGAGATATTATCCATTGTTAAATCTGTCCCAGCTGTCAAATAATCTTGGGATAATTTCATAAACCTCCCCTGAGGTATCTAACAATTTCACTAAGATCCCTTGACCTTTAAAAATTACACTTATCTCCCATGATTTGACTCTTTTTGTAACCAAACTTTGGACTTAGTAAAAAATTTAATTGAATACCCCAAAATACCCTCACCTTATAAAATTCAATTACTTTCTAAAGCAATAATAATATATTTAGTCTATGTATGAGAATGGATTGTCAAGTTTTCAATACCAAATTTATTGTTTCATAAGCAATAATGACAATAATTCTATACTATGATAAAATATTTTTCAATATCAAATTTATTCTTTCTAAATTAGAGAAGAGAGTGTCATCGTAATGCTTTTAGAGTTGGTTGCTTTTTAGATCCGTGAAAATATCATAATGCTTTTCAATAGCAGTTTTGGACCTTTATTTTTGAGTTAGTATTGCTTCTAATACACAAAAAAAAAGAAAAAAAGGATTGACAAATAAAAGTTGGATCATATTAAATTTCTAAAAAAAAAAAGTCACTAGTTTGACATTTAATGTTGGTATTTATATTTCCATAATTTTACTAGTAAAAAATATAAAAAATGAGGAACAAGAAGAGAAAATGAAAAGAAACAATAGTTATAAATCCCATTCCATTTATATACATACCAAACAAAGGAGTTTTATTTAAATGTTAAGGCTAGTATTGTCATTTTAGATGGATAAGGGAGGTAAGTGTAATTTTTAAAATTTTAGGGGAGCTCAGTGAAATTATCAAAAAATTCAGGGGGTTTCTGAAATTATCCCATGAATAATGTATGAGGTGAATTAGCTTGATATGCGGGTAATATTTGCATGGGTTAATAAAACTTTGACCTCCTGAATTATAGGATTCATCTCACTTTGCCCACCTGAACTAAAAGAATAAACATTTTGCCCCTACATGGCAAGTTAAGAGTACAGTGTCCAAAAAAAAAGGTTGATGTAACGAGTAGGCTACCCTTTTCTAGCAACGAATGGGCCAAAGAACCCTTGAGTTCTTTAATGAAAAGTTTTAGAGTTAATCACAATTGGGACATGAAGAGAACCGGGGGGGGGGGGGGGGAGGGGGGAGGAAATCTTCATCTGCACTAGTGTTGTAAATGCATTAATCGGATAGTATTTACTTTGCTTAATTTTGTGTCTGATAAATGGATAATTATTCCAATTGGAAACTTGTCTCAGTTGCTCCTAACCAGCTCTTGTTACTTGGAGACAGATGTTGATAATCACTAATAAATGTGTGCTGGTGATTGTTAAAAGAACCGGAGATAGGTTCTTATGTTAAACTTCTCTAATTCCTTGCATTTATAGATCACCAGCTTTAATGTAATAAACTTACTTAAATCTAACGGATGTCATTTCAAATCATGACAAATGTATAAAGGGACCGATTAAACGAGACATTGATAATGATCAGGGAATAATCAGGAAAAAAAAATGCACTGCTAAACATATTTTTGACATTATTGACAAAATTTATTCGCAGTCCACTAGATAAATTTTTGACGAATTCTCTAATGGTATGAGATATTCTTGACAACAGAAAAGCTTCAATCAAAAAAAACCAGGCAACTCCACCGTGCCACAAATTCAGTCTACAAGTCATGATAACAAATCAGGAATTGGACATGACAATTTTTGGATATTCCTGGAAGCATTTTCGGCCTGCAAAAACCCAGAAAAATCTTTAGAGTAAGATTAATCCACAACAATAGAGCTTTTAGTTGAGATTAATGGGTATTTAAGTCTAACTACTACTTACCTCTTTTTCCCAGTCGCGATGGATGGTTATTATGGCTAGTATCCCTGTCTGCACAGCAGTTCCACCAACGATCATTCCGCCCCAGATACCCTGGATGAGTGGATGGATTTCAAAGGCTTAAACTTTAAACTAACATTATTCACAATTAGAACTGTTAAGTCAGTCGAGTAGCTCAAAAGCTCGTTAGAGTTCGGCTCGTTAATTTTGGTTAACGAGTCGAGCTCGAGCTCGAAACATGCTCGTTTAGTTAACGAGCCGAGTAAGCTCGACTCGTTTGATACTCGAGTAGCTCGTTAGAACTCGTTAATGAAGGGCATATTTGTCATTTTAGAAATCAAAATTATAAAAATTAAAAATTATAGGTTTTTATTAAGGTTAACTTGCACGAGTTCGAACTCGTGAAGCTCGACTCGTTTGTGATAAACGAGTCGAGCTCGAACTCGAGCTCGAACCACATGTACATTTAACGAGCCGAGTTCGAACACATTTTAAAACTCATTTTCCTAACGAGCTCGAGTCGAACTCGACTCGAATTAAACTCGAGTCGAGCTCGCCAGCCAAATACTCGGCTCGACTTGACTCGATTAACAGCTCTATTCACAATCTTTAGCCTTCTTTTATTTTGTAATTTCTAGTGGCTAGCATGATATTAAAGGCAAAAATTGCAAACATTTATATGCCTAAGACTCAAAATTTTGGACCATGTATCAATTGGTGCCACGATCTGATGATAGTAAACGTACATGTGATAGTAGCTTTGTCCCAGTAATAGGAATTTAGGATGCTCTATGTACAGATGAGGGATTAATTCCTCCACTACAACCTAATAAAAGTGATGTTCCTATGAAGATTATAGGGAGAATTGTAGTTTTAGTCCCTAATGTATTACCCATGCAAGGAACTGGTTCTCAATCTATTTCAAAAAGTACATTTGGTTCCTAACTATCCAATTTTGCATAAAATACATAAAATAGGACAATTGACAGATTTCTTCCAATTGAGTAACGGAATGTGGACTATAATAGTCCAAGCATAATCCAGTTCGCTGGTTTTGCTTCAAACCGGACTGCTTTGGCACTGTCAATTGGAAGGAATCTGTCAATTGTCCAATTTTACGCAAAATTGGATAGATTAGGGACCAAATTTATTTTTTGAAATAGATTGAGGACCAGTTCTGTGCATGGGTAATACATTGGGGACTAAAACTACAATTCTTCCAAGATTATAATAGTCCAAAATCTAACTTAGGGTGGATCAAGGATTTTGCCTTTAATTAAATATTTAATTTTCTTTGTTCATAATTTCACCACTTTTAGTGTGGAGTGTCCACGAGTAAGGGACATTTCATAAAGTCGGCCCGACATGAACAATTCCATGACAATGGTCCTTTTTTACCTTGGAATCATTTTCAAACAAAGAGACCTATAAATTTAGAAGCACTTGGTAATTAATGAATTATTATGGAATCGTTTGGTTCGTGGACTGGATGTTAAAAGGACAAATTGTCAGAAATTATTTTGTTTGCTTTAAAGAGTTCTTAGGCACCGACAAATTGAAGCAAAAAACATATAATTTTGAGGGAAAAGAAAAAATCTAAATTTGAAGAGGTTTCTTTCGTCATAAATGTGTGTATGTGCATGTATTATAATAAATGAAAAAGTGCGTGTCTCCAGTTCCTAACACTGGTTCAAAAATATTTATTTAAAATAATAATTTAAAATTGTGTTAGTACTTGAAGCTTTGTCCCTGGAATAAATTCTTTAAATGAAATAACTTGTATATTGCATAAAATCATCTGAACATAGAATGGCGTGAGATCCATAAAACAAAGCCCTCATAGTTTGGTTTTTGTAAAAGAGGAAGAAAGTAAAAGGCAGGCAATCAAGAAAAAGAAACAAAGAAACAATAATAATGTCTCTAATTGTGGGGATGCTTTTGCCTCAAATGCCCTATGAGTAGTGGCGGAGCCACATTGTGACGAGGCTGTGCAACTTTGCACCACCTTAACTTTGCAAAATTTCAAGAATAGTCTTGACACTTTTATAAATTTTTATGTTTCTATTATAATTGCGCCCCCTCAATTTTAAAAAATACCCTTTTTTTCCTGTATATTGCCCTCTTATATTATAAGAAATTCTCATTCCTCTTGCATTAGCTCTCTAAACAATCAATTTCTTTTAGATATCTCTAGCTTCTACAGCACAAATGTTTTGAAACTATTAAAACACAAATTTGGTTACTATTTGAATAAAGAATAGCTTTGATACTTTCAAAACACAAAAACCCAATAATAAAAATCTTATTTTTATGGGTAAAAAATAAAAAAGCCCCCTGTGGTAAATCTAATACACAAAAAACCCCCCATGGTTTCAAAATATACAACACGACCCCTCATGCTTTAAATTAAATTGTAAAGGTGACGGAATCTGTTAAACTTAACGAAAATGGACAAAATGACCAAAATGCCCTGATATAATTAAGCAAAAGATAGTTCAAAAAAATCATTTGTTTTATTCTCTAAATAGAGAGAATTGAGGGTTAAGAGGTAGAATAGGTATATTTGATAAAAATTAGATATAAATTTTTTTTTAGGTTCCAATAAGTCATTTCCGTTAAATTTAACGGATTCCATCACTTTTACAATTTAGTTCAAAGCATGAGGTGTTGTGTTGTATATTTTGAAATCATAGAGGGCTTTTCTGTGGATTAAGCTTACCACAGGAGTTTTTTTTTTTTTTTACCCTATTTTTATTTGATATTTTCTTGCATAATAAGAACATTATTTTAGGTGTATAATGCTAGCTCTACTGGCTATAGTTCTTGGCTCCGCTACTATTTATGAGAAGGGGTAGATGAGGTGAAGAGATAGAAAAGTTCAACATTGAAGCATTGGATTTTGTACAAGCGTATGCCTTGTTCTTCCCTGCATTTTAATCCACATCCTAGTTCTTGGCATGACTTGCTACTACAACATCCAAGTATTTTTTACCCTTCGTGTATATGTAATCGGATCAAATTCATACGAATAGTGCTATTGACAACTTACTATGCATTACTTGAATTTTCGAGAGTGGCAATGCCAATATCACTTTCGAGTTTGGACGTGAAATGAGAAATCAGTTGTTAATATTTTGAAGAGTGACATGAGCACATAAAACATTGGTGTAGAAGTGGTAAAGTTACCCACAAGAGGGGTTTCAATTGAAGTTTACTTCAAATAATGCGGTAATTTTATTCTGCGTCCCTCAATTATATATTAATTTTTACTTTGGTCTCTAAACTAAAAATTTGAACGCTTCTAATTCCTAAACTATAAAAACCGTCTAACTTAAGGACAATTATTAACAGAATTCCCAAAACTAATGGGATATTATCAAGTGACTGGCAAAATAAATAAATAATAACCCAAAAATTTCCAAAATTAGGAGTGAAGAAAGGAGTTTTAGGGATCAAATTGAGAATCACGGACAATTGTCGATAGAATCTCCGAAAATAGCAGAATATAAGTCAAGTAACCACCAAAAAACTTAAACAATAACCTAAAAAATTCCAAAATTAGAAAAGGAGTTTAGGGACTAAATTGCGGTATAATTTAGATGTTAAAGTGTCATAATTTAATGTTTAGGGACCAAAATAGAAATCAAAATATAGCTGAAGGGTGTAAAATAGAATTAATCCAAAGAATTTTAAGTAGTAATTTGTTTCCCAATTCAAGCATAACGCTATAGCAAAGAATTAGAAGCAGACTGGCTTACCTCAACACCCAAGTCTAAGAACCAACCGAGTACGATTCCCGCGGGAATCCCAACTACATAATAACAAGTCAAATTCACGTATGCAACCCAAGCTTGCCAACCAGATCCTACAGCTACACCTGCAAATTTTGATAATTAAAAAAAGAAAAACATATGAAATTTTGTTGACCCAAAATAAAGACTTTAATGAAATTGAATAACAGGCAAACAACTGGAGGAATCCAAATTAATCTCTAACCGGAGAGCACTGGTTGAACGCTGTTGAGAAGAATGGTGAGAGCTAAGAGGTACGAGAACTTGTTCACTGCTGCAATAACTTGGGAACTTGATGAGAAAATGTAAGCAATTTGGTTATGGAGCAGCAGAATAAGGCCGCAGAAGATGATGCCTATCACTGTTGATTGGATAACTGCCACTTTTGCTGCAAATTTCGCTGCCTTTCCGTTCCCCGCACCGAGTTCATTGGCTACCCTTACTCTGTCATCAAAATTTTGATAATTAGAAGACAGAAAGCAATTTTCCCTGGATCAGAATTTCAGATGCAAACAAAGATGAAAATCCAAAAATATACGCTAGGGAAATACATTTGCTAATATTACACAATTTTTTTTTAGTGTAAACGGGAGATTTCGAACTCGAGATGTCTTACTTACATGTCCTCTTGCTATACTGTCCAACCCATTCTTTCCTTCCTTGCTAATATTACTTGTGTTTGGGCAAAATGAAAATATTAACTTGAAATAAACAGTTAAATTAGCCTAAATTTTTCCATGACAAAAACTTTGTGAAGTGCGACTTTGCTTGTTATTGGACTAAATAACCTTTTCTAATTATTATTATTGCTGCAGTTGTTGTCTTGTTATTATTATTTTTCAAGGGGAAACTTTCAACGTTACAATGTCCCAAGTACTAAGAATATATTGCCATATACTGGTTTACATCCAAATTAATGAGGTGTTGTGGATAGAAAAATTTGAAGCTATTTCAAATAGTTTTTTTTTAATTTATTGCTTTATATCCAATTTAATTAATTTTTGTGGCCAGAAAATCTAAAGCATTTTAACTAGGTTTTCTTTAACAACTATTATCTAACTTATATCAAAATTATCATAGAGATGGACATACTTAAAAAATTTATTGTCCATCCTTGCATTTAAACACTGGACAAGTCCTATTGAATTTCTTCCTGAGAACCTCTCTTAGTTGTGCTCCTCAACAACAACAAAGCTTTTAACCATTCAAGAACAGTTGAAATTAAACATCGATCCATCCAATATTGTTATTGCTCATATGTTTGGCCAATTTTAGATTCCTTATAAAATAGCAAAACCAACAAAAGGAATTCGAGATATATGGTACCCGGTTGCCGCAAAGAATGCTAGAGGAATCATCATTTCCCAGCCATTGATGCCCATGCTGCCAAAATTGCAAAGAAACATATATATTTAACACATTTGTTTTTGGCTATGTTAGGTTGTAGTAGGAAGAGAGTGAAGTCCAAATCCTAAATACAGGCTCAACCCTTGACTTTATTAATTTTTAAATTTTTACCTGGTCCATCAATTTTGCTAGCTAGAGCAGATTTACCTAACCAATTACTGCAGATCTTTAGATAAAAAATACGCACCAGACGGAGAGAGCATCCACAGCAATAGTTGCATTCTTTAGGTTGCCGGTCATCAATATCAATATTCTATAATACCAATTCTCCAAACTGCACAATGATTCAGTTGAGAAAAAAAGAACACCACAAAAAGAATTCTAATCAATCAGAGTAAGGAAAGAGTAAAGGAAGAAGCAAAAGCACAGTACCAAAGCATTACACCAGCAGCAGCAGAAAGTCTTGTAAACTCCCAAAGACCACAAAAGGCCTGCATAGAGAAACCAGTCCATGTTTGAGGACACCCACCCCAAACAGTATATCCCAACATACCCAAAACCAAAACCCACCAAGATATATCCAAGGCAACAGCAGCTCCAATTACACCCATGTCAAATTGATACACAAAAACCCAACTAATAATTACGTGAATCACAAGAGCTGCCAGAGATGCCCACACCAGGACCCCAGTCTTCAGCTGGCTCTGCAAGAATCTCTGTAACGGGCACTGAAGTGCAAAGCTGAAATGCATCGGAACAAACCACAAGGCAAGCTGCCCCGATAGCTCGGCGACTTCGTCCGGCTGGCCTAGCAACTTCAAAACGGGGGTGGCGTACAAGTAGAATGGCAACAACATGAAGCAACAGATGGATAGAACTATCCATGATCTTTGCATGTATGTGCTTAACAAGTGGTACCTTTTAGCCCCAAAGGCCTGTCCACATAAGGTTTCCAATGCGCTCGCCATTCCCAGCTGAAATGGAGTAATCGACAATCATAAACAATAACCAACAAGCATATATAGATTAATTTTCTTAATTATACTTGCAAATCAAAATCTTATGTCCAAACCATGAATTCTTGCAAATCAAAATCTTATGGCTGCATAAATAATTATGTTCATGTTGGATTTACTTATGTAAAGTTGGATAAATGTTTATATACATATGACTTGCTAGAAACTCGTCTCCAGAGTCCCGACCACAGGAGGTGGAACTGCATCTTGTGCATTACTATACACTCCCTGAATATTACCCGATACCAACTCGCGCGCCTAGGACGACTGGTTATTCAATTCCCTTCATAATGGGAGAAAAGTAAGAGAAACCGATGGCCAGTAGGATCCCTTAATTTGTAGTCTAAAATCAACAACATATGAATCAAAGAGGTTGATCATTCAGAGATCCGTTTTCATCTTTCAAGAAAACAATACATATGGTAATAGTAGTACCAAATTTGTGACATTAAAGTGGTCCATGGTCCTGTTCGTGAGTTAGCATCAAAAGGGATAAATAAAATGTGCGTACCAAGAACCCGAAATTGAATCCTACAATGACAGTGTTGGCGATGGAGACTGAAGCTAGTTCAACCTCACCAAGGTGGCCGGCAAAGGCTTGAGTGATTACGTTCATGGAGTAGGAGACGACGCGGGAGAAGATGGATGGCCCAACTATGTGCCATAGCTTCTTTGATTCTGTCCACACCCTGCTGCTAAGGTCTCCTCCTGAACCTTCAGCTGGTATGTACTTCTCCCGGCTATTTGTACTTAACGCCGAATCTTGCACTAATAGTGGCTGAATAAGCTCATTGCTCTTGGCACTCTCCATCCCAAACCTGGTATCCTAAAACCACCCACCCTCAATTATTTAGCAGAGTGAAGTTAGGAAATGATGGGTGGTGCTTATCATGAAAGTGGATACTTTATATACAACTTTGTGGCCATCTGGCATTATGAATTTAGCAAAGGAGTTGTTATTGGCACTCCTCCTAAGTGGAGTGGACGGACGTTTTTCTCATGTAAAAGGACAGAAATATGACCCTCCCCCTCTCTTGTTTTTGGGAATTACAACTTCGTGTAAAGGGGTGGATATAAACACATCAATTAAAAGGAGCACCGGCCGAGCTTTGCTGCTACGAATTAGTAGTGATTACCTGCAAATAGCCAGGTGCTTTGTGAAATAAAAGTTGATTAATTGTGTCCACTAGCAAATTATATTAGATATGAAATATGTATTTCATCATGTGCCCAAAATAGGGAAAAAAAGTTTGGTAACAAAATCATCTAATGACAAAAGTTTTTTATTAATTCTTGATTTTTTGGAAGGGAAAAAAGTTTAATTGACAAAAAAATTATAAGTGACTACAAGCATGCGAACAAAATTAACTCCTTGTACATCATCTAAGCAAATGGGTGGAATTAGCTACAAGAGGAGGATGGAGGACTTAAAATGATTAAAATTTCACTTAATATTTTGCCCCTAGTGGCAGAGCCACGTTGAGGCGACACCCCTTCAACTTTTGAAAAACTCTAATACAGCCTATAAAAATTTTAAAATTATAATATTGTCTCTCTCTCTTGTCCCCTGAGTTTTGGTAGGATTCCTTCTAATCTCATAATTACCCCCCCCCCCCCAAAATTGTTATAATTTTTTACAATTGTCCTCTTTATTTTCATAGTGGTAAACCTAGAACTAAAAATATATTACATGATGTTATTTGTTTCCTTTCTATCAAATGTAATTCGGTTCTTTTGTAAGAAAATGGTATTTACTTAATATTTAACTTTTTACATTTTCCATTTCATTTGATAGTTTGATTGTGTACAAATTATTTGCCAATTGTATATGTTAATTAGAATATACAATTTGTATTTTTATGCATAATTTTATACCATTGAATGAGCTAATTAATAATGAATCTTTACTTGCATGTTTACTGCAACAAATATTTAGTTATTCCAAAAATCTACAAACCAACATCTTATAAGTCTAAACTAATATTATTGCACCCCTTCAATAAAGATCTTGACTTTTTCTTTTTGGATAGATTCTATTTTACGCTTATTCTTATTTTATATTAGGAGGAGAGAAGACCTAAAGAGGTCAAAGGGAACACGATGAACTATCGCCGATCCAAACGAATGCCTGCGCACTCGTTGATAAAATTTTCAGAAAAATCTAGATATCAAAATGCAGGTCAAGAAATTTGAATAAAGTTCTTGGCACCGCCACTGTTTGCCTCCCTTGAATGTGGTTTATACTCCCAAGCCACGTACTTTCTCATCCATGATCCATGCCACCTGCAAAAAGTGAGGTAAATCGATATTTTTCATGCATTTCGCACATTGGACTTGTAATTTATCTACAATGACAGAAAAGGGATGCATCTTATACATAGTTTCTTTAGACTTTCATCCTCCTAAATTAGAATAAATTATGATATAAAGATGCTACCGTTACCCTTTAAAAAAAAAAAAAAGACAGAACGGAATGCAGATCGAAAGCCACGGACTTTGTTCAATTTTGCAGTCAATGAATTTTATATATCCCAATGATTCAATGCCATGTGCCTGGCATCGCGCAGAAGGTTTCAGACATAGTAGTTACACAACCTACGTAGGAAGATGTGTCGATTTGGAGTTTAGACAAAACAATGTGTGCATTAGAGGAGCTACGCTACCCAAAAGCAATATCAGGTCCACCGCTTTTAATTTAGATCTAAATTATCAGGAGGTTAGGTTTAAATTCCCCGCCATCAAGTACTTATTTTCAAATTTATAAACTTTTTACTTTTATTTTTTTAAAAAAATAGAGAAACTAGTTTGCTAGCTTTTTGCATTTCTTTTTTTTTTTTTGGGAGAACTTCTTTTTTCTCATTTTTGTTTCTTTTAACCATTAGGACACTGGTGAAATTTTAATGCTTTTTTAGTTCGAACCCCTCATTCTCCATCTTTCCGAGATCCCTCAAATTCCTCTATTACACCAATATTTTTAGAAGTGTTTTGTCCATCATGGAAACCCAGTAATTCTTGAAATGCATCATGCAACAACTTCAGAAAAATATGTACTTGCCAGACTTTTTTTTATTCAAATTTCATTCTTTACCCCCTAAGATATTGCTTAATATCTTAATATGTATTGCTTTTTAATTCTGGAAAGTTAAAAAGAAATGGATGATTACGGCTTTGGTCCCCAGCATGATTGAATCCTCATGTGTAAAATAGCTGGAATTAATTTAAACGAAAGCTTGCTAACAGCGGAAAGGGCATGATCACTACTACAATCCAGTCGACAATTATTCAGAAGGACAGCTTTTTTGCATGGCATCTGAAAATTTCTTTATATGATAGTGGCTGACCATTTTAGTTATAATCATGCATGTCTGTGCTTCCTTTTTTATTTTGGGTCTTTTAATTCATGTGGGTCTACATTCCTTCATGAAGAATCTACGGGTATGTTGCGTCTTGGGAGAGGCGAAGTGGTAAACAAATTCAAGTATGCGAAATTGTCTGGATCGGAGCGTTTTGTTTTGACTTGAGGGAAAGCATGTATATCTTAATTCCATTTCTTGCGCCTTCAACACGGACCATGATTCTTCCTCACAACCTAGACGGTAGACTGACCCCATTTGCATTGCCTTGCCTGGCCTACGTTTTTTCTCTATAAGTTTTTTTTTTTTGGCAAGTTTTTGTCTGCTACAACTTTTTTAAAAACTTGAACTACAGTAACCTCAAAAAACTTTTCAAAATTTTTAAACTATGCATTTCAAAATATTCAAAATTTTTTAAAAAATTTTTAAAAAACTTCTACAATGCGCTACAGCAAAGTTTTAGACAAATTTCTAAAAAACTCACCTTCCAAACCGGGAATTTAAGCTACTGTACTAGACGATTCACCAAGTTAGTCCAACTACCCACATTTAAAGTGACTTCAAGGGTCCGTTTGTTTCGGGTGAAAATGTTTTCCAGGAAAATATTTTCCTAATTTCCCGTGTTTGGTTGCACAAAAATTACTGAAAACATTTTCCTATGTAAAATATTTTCACTCATCTTATGGAAAACAACTTCCCTTCCAAACTTACTGCAGTTGTTTTCCGAAATGCATGCATCCTGCCTGTAATATGTTCCAAACTTACTAAAAACATCTTGTAGTATGTTCCTTTTTTTTTTTTAGTGTAAACAGGAGGACTCGAACCCAATATCTCTTCCTTACACTCCCTCCCCCGTACCACCCAACTCAACCCTCCCCCTAGTATATTCAAAATAAAAAAAAAAAACTCATCCTGCTCATCCTATGCTAGTAATTAGTTATGTATAATAGAGACATTCTTTTCTAGAGAAACTTTCAGTAGTGAGAGTGCAAGATATATGTCACAATAAGTATTGCATGTGATTGATATTTGACACTAAATGGCCAGCAATTTGTTTATTGCTTAAGAAGATATTTTTTATTCATATATACATTTCTCCAAGATTTTTTAAAGTTAAACAATGAGATAAATTTTCTTATTTTGCATGGGAAGAAGTATGTAGTTATAATGTGTAGAAAATAAAGATAGAGATAAAAGTGAAAATATTTCAAAAGTTAAACAAAGACCAGAAAAATGAAGTAAGAAAATATTTTCAATAAGCTAACCAAACACCTGAAAATAATGAAAGGGAAATGATTTTCATGGAAAATTACTTCCACGGAAATATTTTCCCAAGGAAAACATTTTAACCAAACAGACCCCAAGACATGACTATTTTCCAGGAGTTTAAATTAAGCTGCACTTGTTAATTTGTTTCCTTAGTTTTCCTTAATTTTGAACATTTAACTGAAAGTTTAACTGCTAAAATATCAAAAAAATTTTACACAAAAACTGTTATCTTTTTAACTGAACTAGAAGATCTCAAGTATACGTAAATATTTTGTAATTTCTTTTAGGATCAGGGGCCTCTTCAGTTGAAACTTTTGTCTAATTCTGTCCGATTATGTAATTTATATAACATTTCATGTAAAATAGTACAAATTTGGTGTAAATGTAAAATTTATTAATTCATATAACTAATTCACGATTATCGAAAAGGTGCATGAGTTTATGCTAAAAGTTGTAAGAATTACAATTACTAGACCAAACTGGACAAAATCAATTGGATAGGCCCTGATCTCTTTTTTTTTTTTTGTTTATAAATTATTATTCTAAGATCCCCTTTGGATTGTGAGTTTCCCAAAAATTTTTTTGAAGATATTCTCTTGATATATTTTTCAATTATTTTGTTACCTTACTCACATCACATTATTACAGTACAGTGTTTTTCTACAAAAGTCTCAAAATCACCAATCCGAACAGGCTCAAGGTTTTATCTTATTGTACTTGTACTTTATCTTTGAGTTTTAACTAGTTACTTCCTTTTCTTTTTAGAAAAAAAATACTTGTCATTATTTTGACTACCATGTAGAGCGCTTCGTTTATTCATGCTTCAAGGATGTTGAATAGAAAAAACTCTAAACTTTTCGACACAATGTCTGCGATTACCAAATGCCATGATTAGTATAAAATGGGGTAATGCACATATATAGCGTAGTTATGAATTTCTTCTTCTTCTTCTTTTTTTTTTTTTTTTTGTTCAGGGCCTCCTCTTTCCAAAATTATCCTGCTTGATATTCCAATTTTGTTGTTTTTAGGGTGATAATTTGGAGAATTCATGTAAAGCCACTCATCATAAAAGATTCCAAACTCAGGCTTGATGTTAAAGACGAGGTGCTCAAGCTGTTAGATTTCAAACACGTACGAAAGCATTGTACACTTCCTTTGAGCGATTTTAAATCCAAGTAGGAGAAATACTCACTAAACCTAAACCAACAGCAAATTTGTCTGCTGAACCAAGACTTCCACAGTTGTGTGCTTGTCTTTCTTGACTATGACATGCAAACAACAGAAGGGAAAATTCAATTACATCTATTATATCATTTGTTAACAATCTCCATAAAGAAAATGAATGGATTAATGATGGAGCAACAACCCTCCTAGTTTTCTTCTTCTTTTTTTTTCTGTCTTTTTTTAGAGGGGTACGGTGGGGGACTAATTGTCGTTGCCCTTCAAAGTTTGATAAACAACAAAGAAAGAGAATTCTCGATCGAATAGTATTTTATAACTGAGCACGGAAAAAAAAAAACACTAATACAGTCCATACTTAAATCAGATTAGTTTGATGTCACATGGGCAAGAGCAGGTCTCTGGAACATATCATCAGATCAGGGTAATTAGGGACCCCTTCTTGTGCATCTGCTAACTGCTAGAAAGATCAAGATTTACAACGAGAAAGTGTGAGGTTTAATCCCCAAATATGAAATGCTGTGAATAATACACTTAATTTCCAACTCTAAAATACTACTATAAATTTCATTTCAAGAATTGTTCCTCCAGATTTTCTTGAATAGGATCTGCTATACTTTTCTTTTTTTGTCAATTTCGGTTTTGTTGTGAGACTGTTTATTATTTGTTATTCAAGGCCATGGACGCTGACAGATCATTCCTGTGAGATCGAGGTTGCCAGTGGGATACGTGATCTGTTGTATGGCATTTATACGATTTGGTTGATCATCCATGCGATATTGCCTGTCTAGCCTGTAAGTCAATGCCAATCAAATGAAGAAAATTTTAGTTCTAAAAATTAAAATGTTAACAAGCACAACAATTTGGGGGAGATTTGTTCCAAGGAAAAACCTCGTTGTCCCAATCTCGACGCAATGCAATGACAGCAAGAATTCCTGTTTGCAAAGCAGTTCCACCAAAGATCATTGCGCCCCAAATTCCCTGGTTTTTCATTAATAAGAAGAAAATGCAGTTTTAGTCCCAAATGTTTGGATCATGAACGCTTCTAGTTCCTAAAGTGGGGAAGAAAGTGAATGTAGTTCCAATTGGTTTAATCTCTCAATACATCTAATCCTATTAACTGATTTTTACCAATTGCTATCTGAATCCAATCACATGCTGCTACGTATCGGTAATTAATTTTTTAAAAAGAATTTTAAAAAAATTTTGAAAATAAATATTATTGGCCATAATTTATAATAAAAAGGACAAATCACTTGGTTGCTGATCACGTGAGCAATAAGACTTTAGCCGAAAAAAAAATTCAGTTGACAAAAAAAAAATTAGGTTAAAGACTAATTACTTATGTAATCAACATATGAATAATTAGTCATCTTTTATCATAGATTATGGTAAGTAATATTTTTAAATTTTTTTTTTCAAAAATTACTTACTAGCATATGACTTGATTTCGATAGTAATTGGTAAAAATTAATCATTAGGACTACATGCGCATAAAATTTGGAACATTTGAAGTTATATTTATTTTCATCCAAACTATAGGGACTAAAAGCACTTACACCCTAAACATTTGGAACTAAAACTGCGATTCTCTCTTTTCATTAATTCAAAGCATTGGTGTACTCTTGAAGTAACTTCACATTAAATCGTCGATAGGCACTCCCATCTTTGTTCTTGGCACCCTTTTTGATTATTCTAATATCTCTATCTTTTAGCAACAAAAAAAAAAAAAAATCTATATCTTTCGTTCTAGCTAAAAATAAAAACAAATACCTTGGAAATTACTACTAGCAACCTGGGGACTGCAGAAAATTCTTCGAGTTGAATTCGTAATCTGATTTTGTTTGCTGTGCCTACGTATACTCATGGGCTATCGGAGTCAAATGGGCTGGTTCTGCAGGAACTTTGTTGTCTCCAAATGTAGGTTTATGCACTCAAAGGAACGCACCTCTGGTTCGGAATTTACTTAAGTTGGGCTGAAATGGGCTAGGATCAAAGCGATTCCGTTCAAGTTTTCGGTCGCGTTAAGGAACAGCCCAATATTGTTTTGTTGTTCTGGTTCATTTTCTATCCTTATGGAGCTCAACAAGTTTATGTGTTGTACTTGCGAGTGAATATTTGTATTATATCTGTATAATACATGTTCATCCATATAATTCATAAAAATTTTTGTATTTCATACATTTCAAAAAAATTGTGCAAAATACTCTTTCTTTTTTAGTGTGAATGATAGGATTCGAACTCGAAATATCTCACTTATACTCGTTTTGTTATTGTACTTTCTTTTAAAAATGCTCGTACATTCTAATTGATCGTCAAAATATGTAATAAACTTTTGATGTATTATACTTCAATTTTTGAAAAAAAAATTAAAATAAGATTAAGTAGTTATTATATACAAAATGATAGTGGCACATAACATAATTCTGTAGATTTATATATATAAGAATAATAAGGTGATAAAATTTTGATAAATTTAACATCTCATGCGTAAGGATAAGAATTAAAATTGGTATAATATAGCATAATCATTGGAAAAAATACAGTAATTTTAATCTATGTTTAGTTTCATAACTTTCAAATATATTCGTACTATTCATGTACGAGTTTATATGCATAATTTTGTGCCAAAATTTTAATTGTACTTATGAAAAAAATTTTCCACAATATGCGCACGTATAATATCTTATATGATACACATCCTATATTTTACTAACTATGATGGCCATTTTTATAATGGTCAGTCATACTTCATGCTACTAGTTATTAAATTTGTCATATTTTGCTTAAAAACAAAAAGTTTAGTTCTACTCTCTCATTCTATATATCTTGGAGATCACAGACTAATTTTTCTATTTTGGGTTTAAACTCATTAGTCCGTTACCAGACTTCTTATTTCTCTATTAAATGCTACTGAATGCATTGCCTCACCTGTCCCCAAAAACAACCACAAAAAAAAAAAGAAAACAAAAAGTGCAAAATACGGACAAACATACCTCAACACCAAAATTGAATACCCAACCCATAACTACACCAAGCGGGACTCCCACAACGTAGTAGGATCCTAAGTTAACGTAGGCAACCAATGACTGCCACCCTGATCCAATGGCGATCCCTGCCAAATGGAGAAGAAGTTGGCTAGATCACTTGATGTAATAATTAAAGAAATAGAGGTGAAAAAGTACGTACGTAATTGAGCATCTTGGCTGTAGTGAAAACTTAAAAAGTCCTCTCGTTATTGCCTTTTGTTTTTGCATAATTCTGTTTGTATGAAATACAGAAGGATGAAAAATTGTTCGAATTCTCACCTGACAAAACTGGTTGTATGCTGTTGAGCAGAATGGTAAGAGCCATAAGAAGCGAAAATTTATCGGTAGCTTTAATCACAGCTTTGCTATATGAAAAGATGAGGGCCAACTGCTGATGGAATATCAGTATAAGCACACAGAAAATGATCCCCATAATATTGGATTGAACCAAGGACACCTTGGCTGCAAATTTTGCTCCCTTTCCATTTCCTGCACCTAGCTCATTCGCTACTCTCACTCTGCAAATTTTCAACATAAACGAAACCATATGTAAGACCTCTGAAATTGCTTGCGTACGTTTTAGAATAAACCCTTTACTTTCACCGTTATGGATAACACAATAGTAACATGCATGGCGGGGGCACATTCCCCAAAATTTAGAAAATCAAAAATTTTATGTGTCAAAAATATTTTCCAGCATTCTCATTCAAAAAAAAAAAAAAATCGAAATCTATTTGATAAAAAATATTTTGTTAACTTTAAGGGAAATCAAACAAACTTGTTTAGCAGAAAATATTGATGCCAGAAAGGCTAATGGAATCATCATTTCCCATCCATTGATGCTCATGCTTCCAATCAAAAACCAGACACAGCCAAAATAAGAAGTCATATGAAACATGCATTTTTCATGACTCCCAAGGAGTTCAATATCTTATAATCATCTGAAATCTTCACCATTTTGGAAGGAAGCTAGCTTGGAATTGTCTAGTAAAAATGAAACCCTTTCTCCCAATAAATATAAAAGAAAAGGGAAACCAATACTGGGATGAAAATACCATACCATATTGATAGTGCATCAACAGCTATAGTGGCGTTCTTTAGGTTGCCAGTCATTAGTAGCAAAATTCGATTGTACCAAAACTCCAAGCTGCAAGTGTCGATATAAATATCAAAAACAAGCTCAGTAAATTAAAAAGGGTTAATAGAAATTGGTACGTACTTGAATATTCAAAACTTATACTCACTCGTCGAGCGAATTGCAAGTTCCATAAGCTACTAGCCATTAGATTTAGGTAGGTATATTACAAAATCCCACTTCAGACCAATTAATTTGCCAGTCTTCTTCTCATTATTAATATATACATTCGCACCTCAATTTAGAGAACCAAGTAGTTAGTTGAATTAGAATCAGTGAAAGATTCAGCCTAATTGCGTATTTTGTACCTGTTAAAACATCTACAATTTAGGTGATTATCGAAGGATTTAACCACAAAAGGGGGGAATTCATTCATCAAAGTTTGCACTTTGCACTCTACCCCGTGATGATAGCATTTATATATAGTCATGATCAAATTACAGCTTCCCTCGTAGAAACGAATACGGATCCATTGATGCTGATGGTGATTATTCTAGTGCCGCAATCTCCCGCTGACTATGGACTTGACTAGAGCCAACAACATTAACTAGTACTTGGAAAATCCATTACCTCGTCATAAACATTAAACAGCACAAGTATACGTACCAAAGCATGATTCCTGAAGCAGAAGAAACTTTGAGAAACTCCCAAAGCCCCGAGAAGGCTTCCACGGAAAATCCAGTCCATGTTAGAGGACACCAACCACCGACAATATAAATCAACAAGCCGAAGACCGAAACCCACCAAGAGATGTCCAAAGCAACGGCCGCACCTATCACTCCAAGCTGAAAATGATGAACCATAAGCCAACTAATGAACACATGAAACACCAACGTAAACGTTGTGATATATGCCACCACATCACTCCTGAGTTGACTCTGCAAGAATCTCTGCATTGAGCATTGAAATGCAATGCCTAAATGTTGGGGTATGAACCAAATTGAGATTAATCCAGATAGCTCAGCTACGTCTTCCGGTTGGCCAAACAGCTTCAAGATTGGTGTGGCGTAAATGTACATTGGCAATAATAAAATGCTCGCCAGAAGCAGAACGATCCACGACCTTTGCAAGTATATGCCGAGTAAATTGTACCTCTTGGCTCCAAATGCTTGTCCACATAGTGTCTCCAATGCTGTTGCCATTCCAAGCTGATAATTATTTTTTTTTTTAAAAAAAACTTAGAAGTTAGAACCCTGCACAGCCAACCTGCAACCTTTTTATAATACTCGAACATCTGTATTCTTACTTTCCAAGTATAAAAGCAATCAGGCTAATGCATTGTGCTATATGATTTCTCATCTCATTTATATGTATGAGTATTTATGCTCTTACAATTTGTCTAGATATTCTATTTGGGAATGTGATGGGAATAACTAACCAGAAGGCCGAAGTTGAAAGCAACAATGACATTGTTAGCTATGGAAATTGAAGCTAGTTCTACATCACCAAGGTGGCCAGCGAAGGCTTGTGTGACGACATTCATGGAGTAATTGGCTAAGCGGGTGATGATGGCCGGGCCAGCAACTTGCCATAGCTTTTTTGATTCAATAATCACCCTTGTTTTAAGATCTTTTTCCTCATCATCATTCGCTTCATCCTTATGGTGCACATCTATCAAGCATTTGAATCCATTCTGATCAGCTTGTAGCAAATGCTTCTTCAGTCCTTCTTCCATGTTGAAGCTGGTTTCTTGAAAAATTCTTGGCTAGCTAGTTATGAGCCAGACAGCAAGTGAAGAAACAGAAGCCTCTTAGCGATCCATCAGTCTAACTCTCGTTATATAGGTGTGGTTTTAAAATATAGTAATCTTTTTATTTTTTTTTTTAAGCTGCTACTCTCTATATGTACTAACTGCTAGTCGATTATCACTTGAGATCCTCGGTGACATATTTTCTATGCCATCAATAATGTTGTGCCAAGTGTCATGTTATTATTTACATTTTTATTTTCTAATAATTTAATTTGGCTTAATTTAACACAAGGGTAAATAATAACATAACACTTGGCACAATACTATTGGTGGCATTGAATTAGCATAGAAAACATGTCACCGAGAATCTCGAGTCGTCGATTATACTACTATTTTACTAGTACCACTTATGAAAACAACTGATATTCACACTTTGAAGTTTGAAGTTCGAAAACAAAATAATTTTCAACTTTACATAGGGGAATTTTTGATATTTTAGGTGAATTCGTTATGGATTGTAAATTTCGTTATTTTAACACTTTAATTCAAACTATGAAAGGATCATGTATAGCTTTTGAAACCATAGGGGATTATGTACAAAAACACTAAATCATAAGAGGTAAAATGTAACTTGCCCCAATAAAAGAATAATTTCAAAAACCTCCCTTGAGGTTTCTAATAATTGCAAGATGAGATTTGAAATTTTACAAACCCAACAACCCCCCCCCCCCCCCCCCCACACACAAAAAAAAAATTATGTCTTGGTAACAAATGGTGATGTAAGAGCAAAAAATCCAATGAATATCCTATATTGCCTTTATCTGATTTGTAAAACAAATTAAACAATAAAAGAAGTCAGATATCACTGTTATCTACTAGGTAAAAATTTCAAAATAGTTCTTTGCCGAAAATTTGACTCATGTTTTGAAGGCATCCTTTCTTTGTATTTGAACATGAATTTATCTTTTTTTTTTTTTGTTAAGTGATTTGTGAAAATACTCCTTTTAACAAATATATTCTTATGAGTTAGAGCTTCTTTTGGAGAACTAAGTGTTAGTGAGAAAAAGTTTCCTTTTTCCTCTTTTAAACCCATTTTTTACTTAGAATTTGTAGAATTTATGAAGACCATTATAGTCTTTTCATAACATTAACGGAAGTACGTATAATTTTTCCAAATCTTAGGGGAGGTGATTGTAATCGTCAGAAATCTCAGTGGAAGTTTCAAAAATTATCCCTAAAAAAATCTGATTTCTAAATTAACAGAACTGGTTAGAAATTATTCAGTTATGTTAAAGATGATTGCTAAGGATCATAAATGGTTTTGGCAATGATGACGATGGCGGCATCACAAGCAGAAATGCATTAGAGGTTCCCATTTTATAGTTAAACCAGTGGTAAATGGATTGGGGGATTGAAGAAATGGGATTCTCGCCATTTTAACACAGTTTCAAATCTAAAATTATGCCATATTTAAACACAGCGGAACCTTAACTGCTATATCTGACTTTCGAGAAGTAGATACTAACTTCGGTGACGATGAATTTGTCTGTATCAGTGCTCTCAGATCCTGAAAACATGGACGTTATTTATTTCCTCTACTTGCATTGAATCAACTTATGATCTGTACTAGCTCAGATAGTACGAAAGAGAAAAGAGTTCAGTGGGAGTATCAGAACCAATTATATGAACGGAAATTTCAAATTAATTTGCAATCTGTAGTTATATATTGTTCCCTTTTTAGCGTACTATTTGGAGTATTCAGACTTCACATGGCGTAATTAAAACATTAGTGCTTGACTGCATCAAGAACGCAATAAAAGCTCCACGCAAATTGCTGACCAAAATTATAGATCGACATATCCTCCTAGGATCATGGAGATTACAATCAGACATTTGATATCGTCCACATCCAGCTAAGAAGGCGAAGAAGGGGAGCAAAAGAGAGAGGGCAAGAACTGCATTGAGTAGAATAGTAGAAAGCGGCATTATGAACTAACAACAGGGGGGAATACAAAAGAATGGAATCATTATTATTAAATCTCCCCTTCATTGATGCGCACGCCCTCAAAATCATATGCACCCAAATTAAGGGGCAAATCCTATTATCTTATTTTATTAATCAGTGCCATCAAATTCAATTACTCTGCCCAAGTTTTGATTATTCATCTTAGTCTCAAATATTTTTTAGCAAGTTTTAGAAGATTAAGTGAATAGCTTACGTTATCACAAGGGATAAATTCAGAAACCTCCCTTGAGATCTGTGATAATTTCACGTAGCTTCTTCGTAAGTCTAAAAATTACATTGACCTCTTCCGGCATATTGAATTGCCTAAAACAACTTTCACTTTGTCTCTATTTTATTTACATGGAAGAACTTTAATTTTAATAGAAAAAAAAACTCCTCAAAACCATTTCTAATTTTGTTTACTCTCTCACTTTCATTCTTCTTCCTCTTCCTTTTTCACTTCCTACAGCATGCAAGCTCTCCCTTAAAATAAATTAGCAATGCAGATGCAATCATGCAAGTTTGTGTTTTCTCCCTCTAATGCATGCGTAGGTGTATTATGCGCTGGTATTCCCACTTGACGCATAACTAGGATTCGACTAATACATTAATTTTATGCATGTACTCCCTCCGTCCCGTTTTGTTAGTCTTGATTTTTTTTTCACACAGATTAAGAAAGTGTAATTAATTTGATTGGAAACATAAATTTAGATTAATAATTTCCTAAAATACCTTTATGCTAATCACGAAGAGTGCCAATTAATATCAGTTACAGCTAATGGGTTAGTATTGGAAAAATTCAATGTATTCAATGTAGTGGGTTAGTATTTAATAACAATGTATTAATAACAAGATATTTAATAAGGGTATTTTAGACAATTTGAAAGATTACTACATTTCTTAATGGGAAAGTGGACTATAATTTGGGACGGACGAAAAAGGAAAACAAGACTAACAAAGTGTGGGACGGAGGGAGTATCATCCACTATGAGGCTAGGTCTATTTAAATATCCTCAACTTGCTTGGTATTTCAACCTACGTTGCAGAATTGATCTTGCACGTAGCTTGAGGCAAGGATATGGGTAGAGGCAAGTGTTCCGGCTTCTGGGAATGGTCTCCTTGTGGAAGAGTGCTGGTGGGCAACATGGGAATGCGGTCGCATTAATTATTGCCAAGGGTTCTCTGCTTCAAATAAGCAGAGGCAGCAGAGCTCTTATTTTGAAAGGGCGAGCTTCATCAAGATATATAAACTTTGGAGTTAACATAAACTTTCAAATAAAATTTCAGAAATTTTAACATATAAGCGACATCTTTTAAACTTGGGTAAATTTCACTTTATCCCCCTGTAGTTTAATATTTTTTTACATAACCCTCTTATGGTTTCAAAAGCTATACATAACCCCCTCATGGTTTAAATTAAAGTATCAAAGTAACGGGAATGATCATTCTTAACGGAGTCACCTAAAATATCAAAAATACCCTTATGTAAAGTTGAAAATTATTTATTAACCAAGGGGGTTATGTGTATATTTTGAAAACTATAAGGGAGTTATATGATAAAGTATTAAACTATAACGGATTTATATAAAAATTATACGGGGTTAATGTGTCATGTATTTATAAGGGTAATTTCGACATTTTTAGAAGTTCCATTACAAATGACTATTTCCGTTACTTTGACACTTTAATCCAAACTATGAGGAGGTTATGTATAGTTTTTGAAATCATAGGGGGTTATGTTAAAAAAAAAGTTAAATCACAGGGGGATAAAATGTAGTTTGCCCTTTAAACTTTCAAGTTAAAGGGAGACAAACTACCACCCGGCTTAGTTCCTGTTCCTTCCTCAAATACGAGTCTTTCTTTTATTCCTGGTAAGCCCACGAAATTTGTAAGTATGCCTAGCCTAAGAATATGAAAATTTGACACTACACTTTGATAATGCTGAGAATTTTTTTTTTTTTTTTTTTGACATTAAAACCTGAGTTAATACATGAAGTAATTGAAAGAATGGCAATTTACTTCGATTAGGCGTCAATGGAACAATGTAAATAGATTATTGCTATCGGTGTGATATCAGATTATGTCCCTGCAAAACCTGGCAAATATTTGTTAGTAAAGCAAAAGGCCATGGCCAAAACCACATCCGTTGCTGAAACAGGATTTTCATTGACGCCACTTTGAGATGATCCATCAAAGGGTTATGGGACATGGTTCCTGGAAAAGTAAAGGTTGAACAACAAAATGCACTAGCCGGGATTTTTTTACCTTTCTTTTTGGTGGGTGCTAAAAGCTGTTAAACACTTCTAAGCTCTAACATGATGAACTTTGAGAAGGAAAGAGAAAAAGGGGGGGGGGGGGAGGGGACTTATACTCGTAATATTTCAGTTTGGTGACTGTCAGTCACCCTTTGTGGACAGCAGAGAGTTTATAATCTACTATTTTACATAAAATCATTAAAAAAAAAATTTTGACATTATTATCTTTTTGTTAAATTGTCTTGTTTCAGGCTTCCATCATATTCTGATATTATGCCATGTAAAGAAATCCATTTCTTGCCTAAATCTTTTATTTGCCTTGGCATTATCGTCTAATTGGCACCACCTTTCTTCTTCATGCCTAGCAAAAATTCATCATATTCGTTGAGTATGACCATAGAGCCACAACCACACCTCTTATGTAAATAACATCTTCTAATATTTTTGTTAATACTTTCATCTTGATTAGGTTCTTTCATGTGAAACAACGTAGTCATGAATATCTTTTTACATCTCCTTTGTACGTTGGATCCAAATTTGACAATTGGCTCTTCAAAGTATTCCAATAACCACGAATAAAGTATATATTCTATAGTCTATTTTTGTTTCAGAATGCAGAGTTTCTCCAGAAAAATTTTTAAAAAAAATTGAAAGGATAATTCCTTATGTGGAATATGGAACTTTTTTAGGTGTATTTAAGGTTAGATAAAGGATATCATAGATTCAACATCTGCAGTTGTATTTAAGATTCGATAAAGGATACATAGAAACTTTACTTCAGAGAACCATCAATGTAGAAACCACAACAAAAAAAAAAAAAAAAAAAAAAAAAAAAAAAAAAAAAACTTAGAAATCTTTGATTGCAGTGTGTGTGCTCATAACATATTTTAACCTTTCTATCCGTTATAATGTGGCAAGATGCGGGTGTGTTAGTGAATGGGTGCATTTGTAAAGTACAGGAATCTGAGTGATTAACGAATTTGTTCATATAACGAAATCTGAGTAATTCATCACCGCTTTGGTGCAAAATTTTTGTCAGCTTAATTTAGCCCTTATCAGTCCTTCGACTGACCCAATCAAGGCCACTACCGAAATAACCATGCAAACGAGGCTAAAAACTTCAAGAAGAACCCATTTTCTTGTCCAAGCGCCAATCTTTTTCTGCACAATATACATTTCCACGGGGAAGTATATGCCAAGAGACCAAAAGTTCAAGGCTCCCAGGACCCCCAATACTTGATTGAAGTACGGGAATAGCATTGCATTTCCAGTTGCAGTGACCACAAATGCGGTTCTGAACACAAACCTAAACATATTCAACTCAAATTTTGGAAACATTGGGAGCTTCAAATCTAAATTCTTCCTCAGTGCGCTGTTTGGGTACTCAGCAGCAAACCACTTTTCTACGAGTGCAAAGATTACTTGGCATGCCAGCTGCATGGGGGAAATATACAAGGATGGTGAGAATCAGGGATCCGAGAGGCTTCTCCCGTTGAACTTTTTCCAGTTATGTAATTCTTACCATCAGCGTAAAATGATACAACTTTGGTATAAACGTGAATTTTGTCAACTCATACGACTAATTCACAATTATACCAAACTTGCATGAAATTATGCAAAAAGGATTCAACAAGTAGACCAAGCCGGACAAAATCAACTGGAAAGGCCCTTGTTAGACCCTTCTAAGACCACAGTGAAACAAGAACCTTGAGTGTTTTTATTTGAGTCTAAAAAGCGTAAGCTACCTGATATCCCCCAACAAGGTGCAGAATAATGCAAGCATTGGCAAAATCGACAAGCCAATATGGCTCGTAGAAGCCAAATCCAGTCAAGAGGTTTCCAGGGGTTTTGTCTCCAAAGGCTGCATATCCAAAGCATCCGCAACAAAGGTAAAAGATAGTGGTGGTCGCGATTGAAATGCTAGAGGCCTTTTTCATGCTCTGGGTTTCAGATGGAGGTGACTTCAATGTGTCCTGAATGCAAACTAATCTTTAATTCCTCCAGGCATCAAAATTCATACAGAAAAAACTTTGGCATCCAGAGATGTTTGGATTTTCAACCTGTATCTCCAGAAGAATAACTGAATAGGGATAAGCAAAAGCTATGTCCGCAATCCCTTGAAAGACTAACCACAACTTTTCTGCTCCACTATCTGCTGGAACTCCAGAAATGCTGCCCATGACCATCCCATTTCCTGCAGAACTTTTGGTAAGAGTACGTACAACATGTAATGGTCATAACTCAAATAAGAAACCGAAATCTGTCAGCAAAAAGAAACTTAGTCTTATTACCAATGGTTTTTGCAAGGCCAAGTGCAAATCCAATGAGAGCATAGGTGAAGGACATAACAGCAGCAACAATAGACAACCACGCCATGTTATGGAAATCTGGTATCTGAGACACTAAAATCTGAACCGCACCAAAGATTAGCATAAGCATATTAGCATTGACATGCCTGCAACTACTATTGTGCCCTTCTATGTGATAACAGTTTGATTTCTTTATTGCACTGCAGAAATTGTCAAAACAGAACCAAAACATCGAGAAAGATTACATTAGTCTTGGATTGACCAACATCTATAAAGAGTCTTCAGCCAAGAATTATGAGTGAATAAGGAAAACCACACATGATAATTTTGCACTGTTTGACTCAGTTTCCTGGTAGCTATTTGACAAATATATTAATGCTAGAACATGCCATTTGTGCCAATTTTTCTGAAAAATAAAACTTTGCTATGCAAAGACTTCTCCAGGATCGCTCAAATTCAACTTTTTCATCATCTAATGTAATGAATCAGAAGCCAAGATTAATAAGAAAAATCTAAAACTTCAAAAATAGTGGCTCTAGCAGTTAAGAGCAATTTTAAGCAAAGGCATTGAATCGCAGTACAATGTCATGCATCTAAGGCAAGGAGTTGGAAAGCTTACAAGAGTACCTAGCACTTTCCACTACTGTGATGGTATATGCAACAGCAGTGCCATATAAGCTCTCCAGAACAAAAATTGCACATATCCTGTGCCTCTTCTCTCCTGAAACAAATTTCCAAGAGGCAAAGTTATAACAAATATCTCCTCTGACTTTATTAACTTTAACGACTGTTTTTTTCAAAAATATGATAAGACCAAGCTATTAGATGATTACTTTTTCAACGAGAACATTGAACGGATAATAGGTATTAAAACGTCTTTGTACAGCTTAATAGTTGCAGATTCCCTTAATTCAATTATTACAGCGCTCTTTACAGACAGTAGCCATGATTCCTGCAGAATCTTCAGCACTGAAACTGTTTGTACAGCTTCATAATTTCTACAGCACCTTAATTCAATTATTACATCTCTCTTAGCAGATGGTAACAAAAACAAAGGTCACTGTAGAATCTTCAGCACTGAAAGAGACCAGAACAAGGGATCCGAATAAATCATCCCACAAATTCCTACTTCCTATAATCCCATGAGAGTTTTTTCCTCAATGTACAAAAAAGATTACGTGAAATAGTATTTAATGGCTACCAACAAGAATACCGACAGGAAGAAATAAATCAAGAAAATGACCCCTTTCTTATTCTATTCATTCCTGAAAAATCAACAACAGAATGCTAAACTTAATGACTACTAACCCAAGAAGAATTTGACGGCTCCTGTGAGGGAACCGTGTCTGATTGGACCGCATTCGGGATCAGGGGTCATGTAGCACTCACAAAGCAGGAGAGTGGAAATGAGGGTGATGAGGGCAAAGAATATCATGGACAATGGACCTGCAATCCACCCAAGCTGGGCGGTGCTCCATGCAAGTGACAGTACACCTGCCCCTATTACTCCTGTTATTATATGTGCTGTTGCAGTCCATATTGTCCCTGCAATAAAATTCATGCCAAAACCACAAAAATAAAATCAGAAACAATCAGCTAAGTTCACATTAAAATCCCCGAAAAACAATGGGATAAACAAAGACAGATAGAAACCAATCAACCAATGAGGACTAAGGGAAGTAATAAGGAGGAAGTTTGAAGGGGGATGGCATTAATTAGAAGCAGAACAAAGACTTTTAAGCATCAGGCCATATGTTCGATTCTTGAGAACCCAACAAATTAGGTAGGAATTAGGCAGTGTTACCTGTTCTTTTGAAGAGCTCCTGACCAGGCTCTGTAGAGTGTTCAACCTCGAAAGGCTTTGAGTTGGTCAAGAGAAATGCAGTGTCTCCATAGTCGTCTGCATCATCAGTATTAATACCAATGGCTTCTGATTTCTTCAGGGGAATGTCATCTTTCAAGTCTCTTTCCTCCGGCGGCAAGTCTCCCTCAGATTTCAATCCAGGGATCTCCAGATACCGCATTTTGTAAGTACTTGTTGACTTAACTAACAAAAACCCTTTTGATTGTTTTCATTTTGAATCCTTTTCTGTATCTGTTTCTGGCATCTTTCATTCAAACTCAGCTGAAATCTATGACCCTGACCATAGCAAGTTTCTCCGCATGAGTATTTACACCAACCTATTCTAAGATCTCTACTTTGCAGTCCTACTATTAAGAAGAGTAAATAGGGTATAATGCCTTTTCCCAGAAAGTCTTTTACAATCTATTGAGACATATGCTGCTTTCAGTTGAGATCTACTTTAACCAATCAACTACGAGTTTGACATTGGACAGTACAGTAGCAACAACAAGGAGAGATTTTAATATTACAAGTTGAGTCAAAAAACCGGTATAACTCATTAACTATCCGTTTACATGTGCTTTTTGGTTGGCGGAAGTTTTGAAGTCTAAGCAACAGTAGCCATAAAACACCTTGAAAAATAAGTCGTTGGAGAACAGCAGAATCAGATATGTGAGAAACCTTACAAAGGTTGCCAAACGAGTGAAAAATAGCATTTTAGCTACAAACATTCCTCCAAAGTTCAATAAAATGACGATAATCTTAGAACCTCGGCCAAAAAATTCATCTTTGTCAATTGAAAGTTGAAAAACTACCAAAATGTACATGCAACAAAAATTACCTTGTTACTAAGAGTTTTGCTGCTAATTTGATTCTCCAGAAGTTATTTTTTCAAGGAAACGGTTTTTTTTTTTTTTTTGGGCCAGTGTCCGATCTCAATATCATTTGATTAATCTTGAAATTGGAGAATTGAGGAATTGTTCAACAGCTAAAATGTTGGTCTGAATGGTGATTACTTGACCTGATCAAGATCAAAGTGGACCGCATATGCCCAATAAAAAAAAGAAGATAATTTTGGCTGTCATATTGTGTGCTTATACCTCGTCAAGCGAACCTGTAGGTATTTAGCCAAGAAAGAAACAATACTTTAGTTAGTGGTGTAAAATAATGACTCTCTTTTTCATTCATCAATTTTTTATTTAATAGACGTAGAACAATAAACTAATCACAAATATCTCTTAACAAATCCCAATCAAAAAAAAAAAAAAAGTTAACAACTCATCTAATCTTCTGTTAAAAAATCTCCTAAATAATTAAATACTAAAATTGTGGAACAGGGCCTAATTTATTCAACAATTATTTTATTTATCCTAGTGCTAAAAAATTTGCAGATAAGTTGCATAATCCAACGCTCCTTCTTGCTACTTTTGCTATAAATTCCCAATTGTCCTCTTAAATTCTCAAATCTTATCTTGGAGAAGATTTTTGAGAGAATGTCTACAAACAGATGATTAGCCTTCGTCTTCTTGTGCAAATTGATGATTAGCCTTGCACCAAAATACTACTACTTCTTTTGGTTTCTTGCACCAAACTGCAAAGTAAAAGATGGCTTCTTTGATACATTCAAATAATTTTTTTATAGGTTCAAAGTTGAATACCCTTATACGATATTTAAACCTAAACAGAAAATATGAAACACACGAAAAATGGTTGTTATGGGATATATAAAACAACCTTCAAATTTTCTGCATGATTTTTTATAAACTTAGACATCACCATTACTCTTTGTCATCACCTTCACAACTGTAGATCCAAAAATAGCAACATTTTACTCTTAATGACTATAGGAATCAATTTGACACCTTTTGACTTATCGGAGATAGATCCCCTCTTGAATTCTTTCAAGTTCTAAATTCTTGGTTTTATCATACTCTATTTTAGAATTGTCAAAGTCTGGCCAATTCAAAGTGAAATTTATTCCTTTTATGTTAATTGAGAATAATTCATTCTCAACTAAATTATAAATAACACAATCCAGCCATTATTCTTGTGACAGCGGCACCAAAAAAAATGATATGTAAATGTTGATCTTGGATTGCAGTCTAACTATAACCTTGTGATCTCTAATTTGTTTATCTATCGGATCTTCAAATAGTGCTAGAACAAAATCTGTCTCCGCCACATTCCATAAATCAGAGATCATTGATTACCAAAATGAGTAAAAATTTTACGCCCCAAATTTAGTAAATTTCACCATTAAAAGTTGGAGCAATATTAGACAATAAAAGTTTGTCTCAACATTTTGGTTTTAATTATAAAATATTCTCACCACATACACTCTCAACAAGATACCACACATCCTTAAGATAAAAGCCCTTGATATTACTTTGTAGGAATTTAGAGTAATAGAAACCAAGATAAAAGCTCTTGATACCATTTTGGCTTTAATCTTGGTATCTCGATTCTCAAGCCAGGCTTTAATCTTTGCAAATCGGCCAAGCAGATCAAGTAACCTTGATGGTTAACTTTGTCCAGCTACTTTTCTACTCACGCTACAAAACTACGGATCTATTAAAATGCATGTCTGCATCTCACTCCTAATTATGCTATGAGAAGTTGAATATTTCTCAACGAAGATACTACACCAATATATGTCTCTTTAAACTGAAAAGTAACACCCTGGATGGTCATATCCACTTAATCAAACTGTTGAAAATTCACCCACCACAATGATTGTGAAGTCTGCTTCAAGTGATCACGTCTTTTGATCACCAGGACAGTTTTTGAACCCCTGCAACAGCTCGCTTGGCCTGAAATGTACATGCGATGAAAGATCTGAACAAGAGAAGTAGCTTAAAAAGACAAAAAGAGTGAGAGTGCTGTAGACAGTCCACCTCTTCATCCCAGTTGCACTTGACAGTTTTGATAGCTAGTATTACTGTCTGCACTGCCGTCCCACCAAGAATCATTCCTCCCCATATTCCCTGATTTTCCAAATTGAATTTGGAAGACACATAAAAATGTGATGTCCATTGTTCTGGCCAGTCCATAGCAACTATTGGATGAAAGCAAAATGCCATTGCTAAAAGTTTTACTAATTACCAATCATAAGTTAGGAGAAATTTAGTGGCAGCTGTGACTCCTGTGGATGAATATAACGTACCTCGACTCCCAAATTGAAGAGCCAACCCATAGCCGCTCCCAATGGAAGTCCAATAAGGTAGTAGCAGCCGAGATTTATGTAGGCAACAGATGATTGCCAGCCTGATCCAACAGCCACCCCTAAATGAAATCCAGCAGACACTTCTTACGACATTTCCCCTAATCCGAATCAGAACCAACTTCACCACCAAAAAGCATAGTAGATTAACCTGATAGAACAGGTTGAACGCTGTTGAGCAAAATCGTGATAGCCAAGAGGTAGGAGAGTCGGTCAACTGCCTCAATGACTTCAGCACTTGATGAAAAAATTAGTGCAATCTTATCATGAAACATCATTATCAACCCGCAGAAAAAGAAACCGATTATTGTTGATTGTACAACAGAAACAATAGTTGCAAACTTTGCTGCCTTTCCATCTCCTCCCCCTAGCTCATTGGCAACCCTTACTCTGCGCTTTTCACATTAAATAGGTTAGATATATGGCTAAAAATCCTCTTTCGGATAATATTTCCACCATATAATAACTGCTGGTTATCCTTAAGCCTGCACCATTGCTTTGCAAAACATACAAAATGGATCAACAATATCCATGAATGTATGTATTTACTTGATTTAGCCATAACTCCCAACAGTTTGATTACTACCATGTTTTAAACATTTTCATTACAACTGAAAAGTATCTTTGTCTAAAAGGGGGTGGGGGAAAATGGGAAGTGCATATGACTGATAAAAATCTGCCACTACTTATTCAATTCTCATGGACATTAGCCCTCTCTTTTTCATGGTATTGATTGCTGTCTAGACTCACAAAATTATTCTATAGCAAGTTTTGTGAGATAACGAGGAAGTGAATGTGATACAGTACCCTGTTGCAGCAAAGAAGGCCAGAGGAATCATCATTTCCCAACCATTAATGCTCATGCTGTTAAAGACAGTTGCCAGGCACAGATTATTTTGAATTCACATAATAGAACATCTGATCTAAGCCGAACGTAGAAGAAACATGAAGACAAAATCTTTAAAGTAAACCTAAACTGAATATATTCTAATGAATGACATATGCCGCAGTAAGATGACATACCAAATAGACAACGCCCCAACTGTGATTGTAGCATTTTCTAAGTTTCCTGTCATTAAGATCAATATTCTATAATACCAATTCTCCACACTGCATGAGACAATTAGACATAATGATTTTTTGGAATATATCATGGGGAAGGGGAAATGAAAGGCATAAACTAACCAAAGCATGATACCGGATGCAGTGGAGAGTTTCAGGAATTCCCAAAGCCCAGAAAAGGCTTGCATAGAGAAACCATTCCAAGTTTCAGGGCAACCACCCAAAACAACATAACCAAACAACCCAAGGACTAAAATCCACCAAGAGACATCTAATGTAATTGCAGTACCCACAATCCCCAGCTCAAAATGATAAACCAAAAGCCAACACATAAGCACATGAACCACTAGAGCCACCAAAGAGACCCAAGCAAGAACTGCTGTTTTCAGCTGGCTTTGCAAGAATCTCTGCAATGTGCATTGAAATGCAAAGCTGAAGTGTAATGGAATGAACCACATAGCCACCGTTCCAGATTGTTCCGCTACGTCATCAGGTTGTCCTAAAAGCTTCAAAACTGGAGTGGCGTAAAAATACAAAGGCAGTAGGATGACGCAACCAATAAAGAGGACAATCCACGACCTCTGTAGATATATGCCCAACATGTGGTAATTCTTTGCCCCATATGCCTGCCCACACAGCGTCTCCAATGCACTTGCCATTCCTAACTAGTTCATGGTTTTAGAATATGCTCAGTTCGCAGAAGATGGAAACACATGGATTCATATTTAAACCAGTATTCTGGAAAGAAATGGAATATCATGTTAGTTTAATTATTGGATTCTCCTTGACTCCATCTAAAGCTCATCAGTCAGCGAAGACACAATTTTACATTCATTTTCTGTCGAAACTTCAGGTTGTACGTTCATCTCCAACTTCACAAAGTGGGACGCACTTTCAATGTTGCAACCTGTAGGTGACATCTTTAACTAATGCTCCAACTTCACAAAGTGGGACACAATTTCAATGTTGCAACCTGTAGGTGACATCTTTAACTAATGCTACGAGAAATAATTGCAGCGGGACTAATTTTCTCTTCATACTGATTCAAGAGACTGAAAAGATCCGATTTAAGGACCTTTAGTCTGTACAAAGGATTGTACAGCCCTCCTCATGTCTTGCCAAATTGGACAAATGAAGTTTCTATTAATTTGTGTTAGCTTTAGTTAGGAGCCAATTTGAGTGAACCAACAAAAAATTTGTACCTTGCCATTGTAAAATAAAATGAAAAATTTTTCCATCCGACAAAGAAACTTCTTTATGGAAAATCTCGACAGTCATCTTTCAGAAATGACATAACAAGAGTTAACGTTTATTGAACTCTACTCTCAATTTTCTAACAACAGGAAAGAGTTCTTATAAGATCAAACAGACGAAAGGTTTTATTTACTAGTATACTTCCAAAATAGGAATGACTGATGATAATGCCAGCATTCCTTGTAGTCTATTAATCTATTAGAGTGCCTAAAAAGAGGAGTAGCTAGCTTTTATTTTCAGCTTAAACCATGATAAAATTTGAATTTTCATTCAACACTTTCCTCCGGCTTTTTTAGGTAAGCTAGAGAGAAAAATGGCTGGGAATACTGGTGTACTAGGACAGCTCATACAGACCTTTAGCACTTCGTGGGGTCTATGGTTGGTACAATGGAAACACCCTAGCATAGAATTACAAAAACATGACAAAAAGGAAAGCACGTAGAAAAGGACAACCTTTTGCATATACTTTTGAGAAAGAAAAATACCAGTAGACCAAAATTGAAGCCCACAATAACAGTGTTGGCAATGGAGATGGAAGCTAGTTCAACATCACCAAGGTGGCCTGCAAAGGCTTGGGTGGCAACGTTCATTGAGTAAGAGGCAATCCGGCTGAAAATGGCCGGTCCTACTATTTGCCATAGCTTCTTTGATTCTATACACATCCTATTCTTGAGGTTTGTTGCCTCAGCATCTTCATTTTCTTGAACTCGCCCGTCGTTATTATTCAAACAATTCGATTCTACTTCATGCAACAATTGTTGATGAAGTTCTTCAATCCTAGAAACACCCGCCATTTTCAATCAAAACTTCTAAAAGCCTTGGAGCCAGCCAAAGAGATAGAATTTGTGAGAGCAAAAGAGGGTTAATTATGATCAAGGAAGAGATAGCAAAAGATACAGATTAAATAGGGAGGAGAAGGATGAGATGATGGAGTTTGAAGCGTAGAAAAGTGAAAAGTGAGAGCTTGAGAAAGGAGCCTGTAGATATTGGAAGGTGACTGCATATGCGTGGCTATTTTTATGGATTATTAGTTGTTTAGAGCAATGTATGCGTTAAAGTAGTGGTGGTCAATCCTAGTATGACTCCACATTTGGCATTTACTCATTTATGACACTCCAAATATCACAAATGGTTACTAGGATTTTATGACTTTTAACGAACGAGTAACGACCAAGGATGGCGGTAGCAATCTCTCTCTTTTTTTTTTTTTTTTTTCTTTTCCTGTAATTTTTTCTTTTAAGCATCAACTACTCTTCCATTATACCAACCGGAGCCATCTCAACTACTTGCATATTCCCCAAAGAACATATAGGAATATATAGGCTAGGACAGATGAGTTGAGAGTGATATTAAGTACCAAGCAACATAACAATGTAAGCTACCAGTTTGTCCAAAACCAAAAGATTCCACAATTCCCAGTTGATTTCTTTCAAAGAACATTCAGACTAGTACAGATGACTTGAGAGTTATAAGCACCAAGCAAAATAACAATACGAGGTTACCGAAGTTTGTCCAAAGGGAATATATATATCTATATATAATTGAATTTGAGATGGCTCTCTAACAGCATATCCCTTGTGGAAGCCAAAAAACAGCATCATAGCTCCACGTATTTGAAATGTCATCTGTGATTGTCCGCTTTGATCTCAAGAAATGCTGGGGTTTGCAGCCATGCATTAGAAGTTCTGGATAATTTGCAAGTTGACTAGTCCATAATTTGGCAGATGAATTTGCAGTTTAAGTAATTGGAAGCCCGTCGAATCTTCACTTGAATCGAATCGTGCTGTGCCTGCAACAATACACAAAAGGAAGGAAATTGTATCCACAACCCTTGTATACGGAAGGCTAAGTTTGATCAAAACTTTAGTCTCACACCCATTTCAGTTTGGCTGTGAAATCTGAACCCATCAAACAGAGGTTTTATGTTCAATTTCCAATCCTGAGATACAAATTAAGGCTCCAAACTTTGTTCTCCTCGAATGTCTTTTGCAATGAATTTCAATATTGCCCAAGGGTAGTGTTGATCAAGAGTAGCCAGGCTCAGATTGAAAGTTTACCTCGTTTTCCCCTTGAAACCTGATTGTGATAATGACGAGAATAAATGTCTGAACAATGGTCCCAATTATCATTCCAGCCCAGATGCCCTGTTGAATTAAAATACATGTGAGGTTAATCACAGAGTAACTGAAGAACAACTAGGAGCATTGGAAAACTATAAGAAATAGCAAAAGACTTCAGAAAACATTTGGTTTGGAAAAGAACACCTCACATTACATTTGCAAATTTTACCTCATGTTCTATGAGAGCTTAATACATAGAAGATTCAAATTCAAAATTTTAACTGCCTTTATTGGCATATACCTTGATTCCAAACTTCAGACACCATCCCAAGACAATCCCAAGAGGCATTCCAACAATGTAATAGCTTCCTACATTCACAAATGCCACCAGTGCTTGCCAGCCATATCCAACAGCTACTCCTGAAATGTTATATTTGGAGCATAATGATGAATTATGCTAGCCATTTTATGTTCTCCTTTTCAATTTTCTCAATTTGTGTTCATACTCTATCTGAATCATCAGGTTTGTAGATTTTGAGGTTTCTTCACCTGAAAGAATGGACTGGATTCCATTGACAAGAATGGTAATCGCTAAAAAGGGTGAAAGCTCATGAACCATCTTTGTGACAGAACTACTTGATGTGAAGATCATTGCAAGCTTGTCAGGGACTATCATGACAAGTAAAGAAAACAAGACACCCAATGCTATAGCGTTTAACAATGACACTTTGGCAGCAAACTTGGCACCTCTATTGCTTTCTGCCCCAAGTTCATATGCCACCCGCACCCTGGATGCATAAGCCATCACACATCAAACATAACTTAGAATACCATTCAGTTGTAACAGCCATCTAAAAAGAAGATAATGAATGGTCTATTATTGCTAGATCATATCTATTTTTAACAAAGAAAGTAACAAACATATCAAAATAAGAAATCATGTACTAGAATAAACTATCTGGTTGATAGAATCAATTGCAGTTTTGCATTCTTCGAGTTACAGTTGAGGACAAACTTATGCTTGAAAGGACCACTCAAAGCTAAATCACTTAAGAAAGAGGTAAGATTATCTTCAAAAATAGGCTATTCTTTCCCCATTTTGAGGGAGCATTTTCAATTGCTAAGGATTTCACTAGGTTCCTCTATTTTACCAAACTTCCCGACTTATTACAAGTGGAATACATGTGGTTTAGGCAAATAATCAAGTGAAAGTACATTAGAGATTTTATTTTTCTTTTTCCATAGAGAGGTTCGTTTGGAACCCTGTATGCAAGTTTTTGGATCTATATTTCTGATTTGTATCTTTGAACAACGTCAACAAGATGTACTAAGTATAATGTCATATATACAAAATTTGTGTATATTTATGGTAGGAGTCTCCAATCTCTCTCTCTCTCTTTTCCTGTCATATGATATACAACTCGGCACTTCACTTTAGAATTTTGGTATGGTATTGAAACTTCAAGAATGGAAACAAAGTGAAAAATGAATGAAAGTTACAAAAAAAAAAATACCCAGTTGCAGCAAAAAACCCAAGAGGGATCATGGATTCCCATGCATACATCGTAATGCTGTCAAAGGAAGAAGAAACTACATAAGCATCTAAACAAATAGCAAGAAACAAAAATAAGATCAACAAAGTACCGAAAACCAACCAGATGGACAGGGCATCAACAGCAACCTCAGCAAATTCCATATTCCCTGAGACAATAATCAGCACTCTATAAAAGAAATTCTCCAATCTGAAACAGTAGACATAGCTCAGAAGTGTTAGTTATATAAGTCAAATTATCTCAAGTTCAAGGAAAGAGGAGCGGGAAACATACGAGAGCATGACACCAGAAGCAAAAGAGAGTTTGAAGAACTCCCAAAGCCCATGAAATGCTTGCTTGGAAAATCCAGTCCAAGAATGAGGGCACCCACCAAATACACTATAACTAAACAATCCCACGACAGAAAGCCACCAAGAAAGATCAAGTATAACTGCAGCACCAGTAATTCCAACTCTCATGCGACCAACAAATATCCAACTCAATAGCACATGGACGACAAGCACCCCACCAGACAGCCAAGCAATCATCCCCGTCTTCAACTGGCATTGCAAGAATCTCATCAACGTAAACTGAAAGGGGAAGCTTAAGTGCATTGGAATAAGCCAGAGAGCCACCTCACCTGTTAGTTCAGATACTGCTTCTGACTGCCCCGTGAACTTTATTATGGGTGTAGCAAATAGAAAAAGAGGCAACAGAACTATGGAGCTAATGGATAAAACAACCCATGACCGCTGCAAGTATATACCCAACATGCGGTATTGTTTAGCTCCATAGGCTTTTCCACACAGTGTTTCGAGTGCACTAGCCATACCCAGCTGGAACACTGATTACATGTTAGTGTCGATACGCATGCCAAATACAACAAAATGATGTTGCAATAGCAAATAGATGCCCCTTTGCTCCAGCCATTCATAGTAGAATGTTCGCAAGTCACAGAATTGAAGTCTATTAAAGTGTCGCTGGAAAACATCAGTCGAGTTATGCCCAGGTGTTCTTACTGGGACTGCCCAGAAAATTTAAATATGTACCGAGTTGTATAAAATTCCAAGAAAAGCACAATGAAGAGATCAAAATGAGCCGCAAACTTCATTCACAGTTTTTTCGAAAGTCAAACAAAAATTGAATAAATAATTTGACCGGTTGTTAGCCTAGACTAACAAGTGTAAAAAGCAAACAATGTCAAGAAAACTTATCCCCTTCCACTGAACAACTAGACCACCTTGTACTATAATGTTTAATCAAATGTTTTTTCTGTTACTCCATAGCCGACTATTCATATCTTACAACTATGGTTAGTTTACAAATTTTTCTACCAGGGTTTCCAATTGGCGCTAGTTCAGCATACACGAGTAATTGACCATGTATTAAATGCACGCATTCGTATTTAGTGCCTCTTACATTCGCATTTACATTTACGGCCCAAGTTCACGAATATTGATCTACTTATAAATTGAGAGAGAAGAAAAGGAAAGAAAAGAAAAGTTAGATTGCTTTGACTTACCAGGAAGCCGAAGGTAATGGAGATCAGGACGGTGGTGACAATGGAGATAGCGGCGAGGTCACGGTTGCCGAGATGGCCGGCGAAAGATTGGGTGATGACGGTGAGTGAGAACATAGCTACTCGGGCGAAGCTAGAAGGACCCGCAATTTGCCATATTTTCTTGTTTTCTAACCATATTTCTTGAACGAGGCTTTGGGTTTCATCCAATGATTCTTCATCTCGTTGGTGCTGGAGCTGCTGCTGGTGGGAGGTGTGGAAGCGGAGCTGGTTATCGTCAGAGGTTGAACTAAGCAAAGGCTCCTCCGCGGGTGTCATTTTTTGAGAGTGCATTGTACTCGGTGCTGGTGCTGGTGCTGGAGTCCCAGGAGTCCAGGACATGCCAGAAGACAACTCGGCGAGTGAACGTCAACCGCGGTATTTTCCTTCTGCTTCTGTCATCTATGAACTCTTGTATTTTTTTTTTTGGAAACGATAATTATCTATGAACTCTTGTATGCTTACCTAAGGAATGCTTAAGCCAAATAAGCAATTTAGTAATAAATAAAACTATGCTTTTCTCGAGTTATATTCCAAAATTTACCTTTTTGAGTGCTATCATTAAAGCACTACTTGTATCACCCTCCCATATCCATTTTGGGTAATATATTTTTGTGTATATTTATATGACTAGGATATTTCTAATTGAATAAAAATGTGACTCATATCATAATTACTTATAACCAGACAATTTGCAAAAAAAAATAAATAAATAAATAACACCACGTGAAGATTTTATTACGAAAAATTTATCTAAGTGTTAACTTGGTAACTAAATTAGAGGAAATTTCTGCATTTCAAGAAGGTGACACAGTCTAAGAACAGAAAAGCGGAGTAAAACTATTTTCAAGTACCATTGTTGAAGCAAATTCTTACCTTATACTATCGATCTTTTGCTTTGTGGCAATATTAAAAGTTAAAATAATAATGTGAAATCAATTGCCAACATTTATGTATTACTTAATTAGTATTTTGAAGATCTTGTTGTAACTTACTATGTGACCTTTTATTTTAGCAATATTGAATCAATTTGATTAAAAGAAAGCCATCAAAAGTTGAGTGATGAATTGTTCTTTAAATTCACTCTTGTAATGGGGTAATTCAATGGTTGTAAAAGTCTACTCTGGTATATATTAAACAAATAGACAAAGTATATGTCCATAAGATCCATCAATAGTCACCTATTATTTTGGGTTGAAGAAAATTCAAGGATTGAGGGCAGATAAGTACGTGTGATGTTGAAATGTTAAATTGGAGAGCTTTGTATTGCCGGGCTAATTAAATATTCCTACCATGTGAGCTTGCAGGTTTCAACCAAAGCCCACCCCGATTTGGGCTATTTGCATATAGTGTTCTTGAATGCGGACCTGGGCCACACCATTTCTTGGAATGTTTCCTCGGCTGGACTCTTTCACTTCCCTAAAGCTTTCTTTCTACGATTTGTCAAACCGGTATCCATAATGTACGCAGTAAAATATATTTCAAGTATTATATTTTTGAAAATATAAGATTAATTAAAAAATTAAATAAGTATAAGAAATGACAGGCAAGATTAAATAAAGGACAGTATATAAATGCAAGAGACGATAATAATTGTTAGTGTGTGTGTGTGTATATATATATATATATATAAGGTAAGATAGGTGAATAGTAGGTGTGTTAACGAGTGCCTTAAAGAGATTCGTTAGAAAAACCCTTCTTTTTATTACTGTTTTGCTGTGTTTAACATTTTCACCTTCCTACATCCAAAATATTAATGTTCCTGAAAAAAAAGATTGGCAAAGAATAAAGACTTGTTTTGTATCTAATGATTATGGCTCTGCTTAGGTGAGCTTGTATTTGAATAAAAGTTTTTGTTTTCATGGTCTACAGTGACCGACTCTAAAAACGCTTCAAAAATACTCCAAATACAAATAATTTCAAATGTACCTAATAAAAATACAATAAAATAAATCCTATCATCTTTTTTGCTTCTACCGACCATCGTCCCTCCCCACATCCCTCCTCTACTGCCATTATTGACCCTTTGTCATCATCCCTTCTTGATGACAAAGGTAGTGGTGGTAGAGAAAAATTAAAAAAATACAATAATAAAATTTTAAGTTTTTAAAATACCTCAAAATACATTCCAAAAAACACATGTGTAGATTTAAGGTCAAAAGTTTTTGAACCCTATAGTTTTTTGAAAACTTGAGATCCAAAACGGGTCTTTCTTGTTTTAGAAATTTAGAAGGCATAAATTTACTACTTGTTAGTTAGTAAATAAATTAGAAAATAAATAAGCTTCTAACATAAACAAGTGACTCTCTCATGGTATTGACTCTTCAATTGCCTCGTGAGTTTAAAACTTTAGTCCTATATTTCACGTGTGAAATGAGGGACAACATCTCCATCCACCAACTGCTCTAGGCTCTAGCTTGTATAAATATTTTTATTATTTTTTAAATATCAATAGTGATTTTTCACTTATTTCTTTAACAATTCGAACACATAACCTCCTAATTACAAGTGAAAATTTTTATTAACTAAGTTGCATAAGTACTGCTATACATTGTGTTAGTTTATTTGCATAATTGCTATTAAAGTAATTCAAAGTTTTTGAAGTGTTTGATGTTCGTTTCTTCTAAAACGAATATATATATATATATATATATATATATATATATATATATATATATATATATATATATATATCAATAGTGTATATACTATCATGATCATATGCATGGCACATGTAAAATTTAGATTTTGAATTCAAATTCAGATTAATTCTTCTGCATTCAACCATAAGAGTGCATACACTATTAGTGCGTACAAGATTAATCATTTTTCTAATGAATGTAGCATGCTATTGACCGGCCACCAATTATCTATTTCGTATTTGCTATCCATTCATTCGGAATTAAAATAAAAAAAAAGGAATTGAACTCGCATTTTAGGTATCTAGGTTGAACCATTTAAATATTTCGTGAAATGAAAGAAGATAGTATGGATCTTCAACGCTTTCAACAACGATTGCATTCACATCTCTAGTTGAGGATTGATAGTACAAAGTAATGGGCACAATCCCTCTATTTCAATTCACCAATTATTTGGCATATGTACTACGAAGAATATATAATCTAATTTAATTAATTGCAGAAAAATTCTAGTTCCTTCTTCATGTGTTAACTAATTGGGGCGTGCAATCAACCTTCTTGCTAAATTTTGGTTGTATATACTTTGGTCCTCGTGATGTTAAACATTGTTTATATTTGTTCAAAATTCTTGGTCAATGTACTTTTGGAATTTAGAAACTAGACAAGAAACGATGACACACGTTCCCAAATTACAAAAAGAATATAAATATGGAGAACGAGCGATTTAAGTCATGCGAAATTGGCATAGAATTTTATATAACTTGCCAGCTACGCGATTATCCTCGTGGTCGGTGGTGATATCTCTATCATTATTTGACCGGCCTCAAATAGAACCTAACTCCAATGGGGAAAAAGAAGAAGAAGAAAATTAAGGACGAATTTAATATATAAAGACATCATAAAGGGACAATAATGATTGACTTGGATGTTTCACTAGGTTAGCTATGTATTGTAATTGTCGGAGGATACTAGCTATAGGATAATTTTTGTGTATTTTGAGAGCACTACAAAATGAAAAATTATATTAGCATTATATTTAAGAAATGTTTGAGATTTTTTGAAAGGTTTGGATACACATATTATTTCAAATAATATTTCGCTTGCATCATAAACACATTTTTTAACCCACATTTTTATATTTCCAATCAACTTTTTATCTCACGTACATCACATCATAAAAAGTGCTACAGTGATTATTACAAATAAGATTTCAAATAATACTCTATCCAAACAAAAATTGGTTTGTTTGGATAGAGTGTATATATTATTTGAAATAATTACTGTAATACTTTTTGTGATGTGATGTGATGTATGTGAGAGAAAAATAGATGACGGACTTATAAAGGACAGACAACTTCGAATCTGGAATTATTACTAATAATAAAAGAAAAAAAAAAAGGTCATCCTCTAAACGAAACTTCGTCTTGACATTAATTAATTCTCAGAAAGTCCAACTTGGCCTCTTGCAAATTAACACACGACACTTGTGCTTTGGAGTATTAGGTGCACAGTGAAATTTTTACGCTATGCAACCGACCCCTACTAATCATGCCCAAATAAAGCACCTTTTGACTTCAAAATACAGCAAAACTTACAGTTCAGTTTTTGCATTACTTCTTTATTCAGGGTCAGGTTTTCTAAATTTTACTGACAAGTAAATTCTCTGATCGAAGTAGATTTATTTTGGTGTTTTTCCGTACCTAAAAATAAAATAAAAAAAAAAAACTTTGGTAGGCTATTATTTTTAATGAGGTGCAAAACAGTGCTGAACAGAGACTAATCTCATTTAATGAGGCAATTAATGTTTGGTAGGCTATTTATTGACTGTTGAGAGCACTGTAGACTAGAATAGACGGCCGCTAGAGTTTGTCTTAAAGTTGGTTCCATCCTTCCAAAAAAAAAAAAAAGAAAGAAAACGTTGGTTCCATATACAGCAGTCCAAATTGACTTCTCGGCGGGACTAGCTATTAGCTGACACAAGATGCACGAGCCCTTCTATAGAGTTCATCTCTTTGGAATTATATTGAAAGAACTTTCTTCGACATCTTCAAGGTCGGTGACCGCACTAGCTAGCTAGGTGCTACATTTGAAGCAGACATTGGTTTATCACGGGTTAAATTTTCAATTCACTAACTCATGTCTCAGTGTGCGTTTTGATAAAATTGAAGCGTAAAAATTGAAATTTGAATTTATTAAATTATTAAATATTAATTCTAATACATTTAAGTGCATGTTACATTCAATGATGAGTGAATAGCTTATCATTTTATTTCGGTAGTAAGTTTTGCCTAGAAAATTTAGTACCATTTAATTAATTCAAATGTTCAGTATTTAGTTATCAAACGGGTTGAATATATTAAGATTTAAATCCATTAAATTTAAGTGCTGAATTGTGTTAAAAAAAAAAAAGGACTCATGTCTTAATCTCATTTAACTAGGGATCGATAATGATGCTACGAATGGATAAGGTGGTAGCCAACTTGGGAGTCTTTAATCTCTAAAACACCCTAAAAGCGACCAACTGATTAGAGTCAAAACATGTGTTTACACCATGGATTATCATTCCATATATGTGCTCCATAAAATTTACCACTTAACATCGTTGTCCTATACATGTGCAGCAGTAGCTGGCATACAGTCTCATTTTGTTTTGTTTTAAATAAACAAGTAACAACAATTAAGAATGAGTATTTTTGAATTGCGTGGTTTCAGATGTCTAAAAATGAATGTTCAGTGCATTTCCAGCAATCTGTAGCTTGTTGTTCTTGTTCATTGAAATTCAAAGCAACAACATTCACAAGAAATTGCTCTTCCTGCTTTTGCCCGTGTCAAATGGCTTAACCTCAGCTCTCTCTCAAGTTCCCAAACCATATTTTACTGGAATAAATAAGTCTATAACAATTAATAAGAGATGTGGGTCCAGTCTACGTATAATCAACATCTAAACAAGTTCATTAAGTAAGAAATGTCAAAGAGATGCAGGTGCAATTTGCGAGTTCCATATTCCAAATCAACTACGCAGTAAGTATTATTTTGAATATGAACACAGTTCATTAATTCTTGAATTGTTAGTATAAACACCCACCCTCTGGCCTCTACTTGATTACTTTTATATTCCAACAAGCATTTGCTTATCATCATCACTCTTCACTAAAATATGTGTATATATAGATAGCCCTGCGCATTTTCCGCGCTCCTCATTGGACTGTTTAGAGCATAGAAGAACATATCCACACAAAGGTCATCAGGCAACCAATTCTCGGAGCAATAATGCCTCTTCTCAAAAACATTCATATGGCTTATCCATATTATTCTCCACCACCACCTCCTCCTGTCCCATGCAATCATGCACCACCTCCACCACCGCCACCCCCTCCACCTCCACCTCCACCTGTTCCATGTAATTACGCGCCCCCGCCTCCATGCAACACAACAGTATCATCCCCACCACCTCCACCCCCAAAAGTTGCGCCACCACCAAAACCTTCTCATGGTCCTACCGCTCCACCACTGTCACCTCCTGGTGGACCTGCACCATTGGCACCGCAAGCACAACCACCTAGTAATTCACCACCCCCAACCCCAACACCCGGTTCACCACCACCGCCACATACTTCCCCAAGCCCAACTCCAACACCTAGTTCGCCACCACAGCCACATACTTCACCAAGTCCATCACCAATGCCTAGTTCACCGCAGCCGCCGCCGCCACCTACTTCACCAAGCCAGCCACCAACATCTACACCCCCTCCACCGCATAATTCGCCAAGCCCAACACCAGCACCTAGTTCACCACCACCGACTTCACCAAGCCCAACACCGAGGCCTTCTTCCCTGCCACCACCGCATTCGCCAAGCCCGACACCTGCACCTTCGTCACCACCACCGCATCAGTCGCCAAGTCCAACACCTAAACCTGCTTCACCAACACCACATCATCCACCAACTGGTCCAACTCCAACACCAGCGTCTACTCCACCACCGCCACGGCATTCACCAGCACCAACTCCTCCTACTCCAACATCCCATCAATTTCCACCTCCAGTACCATCACCAAATGCTATGCCACCCTCCCAAAATCATACTGCGCTTCCACCTGCACCAGGCGGCGGCGGCGGAGGCCACGACCACCATCACCATACAACTATAATTGCTGTATGTGTCTCGGTCGGGGGTGTATTCTTCCTTGCATTTCTGGCAGTCGCTCTCTTTTGCTTCGCCAAGAGAAAGAAGAAGCCAATCATCGTTCCTCCAGCTCCTTGCGTTGAGGAACCAACTAGTACTTACGTAGAAGAAGTTGTAGCAGTGGAGGAGATTGAGGGAGGAGGTGCTAGTTCTAGTTTTTACGCTGCTGGTGGAGGAGGAGGTGGTAGTTCTTACACCGCCGGAGGGGCTGCTGGTGGTGGAGGAGGAGAAGGTGGAAGTTCTTACTCCGCTGGGGGGGCGGCTGCTGGTGCCAGCTATTCTCAGGATGCGGGCGGCTATGGAGTTTCAATTTCATCAAGTACTGCTCATACTTCAAGTTCAAGTTATCAGCAATGTGGCTAACGGTGCCGTATTGTCAGCTTCTGCGATTCGCTGAATTGCTGCCGTTTTACTCCTTTGCGTTCGAAGTGGATTTTTTTTTTTTTTTTTTTTTTTTTTTTTTTGCAGTGGATGTGTGCAATTCTTTCTTTAATTTTAGATGGATTGTTGATTAGGGTATCAAAATAGTAGTACCAGGTAACAACAAATAATTACATAAATTTAAATCGAAAAAAGGAGAAGAAAAGTTAGGTAGGACATTTCTTAAGATATAGAGAGCAGCTCAGTCGTCGGCTATATGCTGTCAGCCTGCGCCAAAAAAGTCTTTCAAGAGTTAGCTTTTGATCATTTGTCTCATTATTGCTCGTGCTCTCAATATATGCTCAAAGCTCACATTTTATTTTATTACTGCAAGCATGGAACCTATGATATATTTAGCTTATCTTGTTTGGAATTTTCCGGTCCATTTCATTCTTTTATTGAGGGTTCAAAAAGTGGAACTGAGTGCTATTAATTAAGAGCGTGTTTAGCTGGGAATTATTTGTTAAAAAATTATCGATTTGCATTACAAACATATTTTTTAATATGCTTTTTTATTTCACGTATATCACATTATAAAAAATAGTATAATAATTATTTTAAATAATATTTCAAATAATCTCTTGTTCGATTGTTTGAATCTCAGGCATGCAGTAAGGCAAAAAAAATTTTGGTTTTTGTCGATGAATTATTGAGAAGGGCTTCTACTCTCCAGTCACTAATCTGATTTGTGACGGATTCCATCTAAATGAGTGAATTAACCCATGCCCGGATCAACTTTGATATGACCAGTTGTAGTGCTCTATCTCTGAGTAATATGTGGAGCCAGCATAATAGGGTAAAGTTTTTTATTTTTTTTCCAAACGTTATGAATACAATCACATGATAGAATTCAGTTCACCCCACCCAAAAAGAAAAAAGAGGATGACAGATATATCATAAGGGTACAGATAGACCAAAGAGGATGTGATCTTTTTGGTTTTTGATGGAGAGGGTGCTGATGCAATGTATGTAAACTTGGATTGTTGAATGAAATCTGTCAATGGAAGAAAATGGGAGCTGAGGATTGTAAATTTTCCAAGCCCATCGGGCCCAGCACCAATTTTTGGAGTAGCAGACATCTACTTTTCGTTTTATGATTATTCCGTGGAACTCACTCATGTAGTCATGTTGTTGTTAAACATCATTTCCAAAACTTGGGATCCTCGGTGACATGTTTTCTATGTCAATCCAATGCCATCAATAGTGTTGTGCCAAGTGTCTTGTTATTATTTACACTTTAATTTTCTAATAATTCAACTTGGCTTGGTTTAACACAAGTTTAAATAATAGCATGACACTTGGCGCAATACTATTGGTGGCATTGGATTGACATAAAAAACATGTCACCGATGATCCCAAGTGCATTTCCAAAGCTAGTTGACTTTGAAAATTTTGTTTCTTTTTTATTTTTTTGTGTGTAAAGTTTTTGGATGCCTGCTGGTCATATTAGGTTTCGACTAATTTTGAATCCCGAGTACTGTCAATAGGGGTGGCAATGAGGCGGGCCGGGGGCGGGGGATTGCCTATTAATTATTCCCGTCTCCCATCAAAATTAAATTTGAACAAATAATTAAGTACTAAAATATCAACACATCACTAAATTATTATTCATTGTAATTTTACAATTGAAATTCATAAAAATAATTAAACAAAAGTTATTTGAATACAATCTAATATGATAAAAAAATATAACTAAAATAATCAAATTTTCACTTTTGATACAAATACAATCACTAAATTATTATTGTATTTTTTTAGAAAAAAAGTTATTGTATTAAGTGTAGTTAGGAATTTAATATAAATGTATTAATAAATTTAGTATAAATAATTAATAATTTTTATTAATAAACATGTATAATTAATAGTATAATTGATAATATTATTTTATATATATATATATATATATATATATATATATATGTTTTTTCAGTTTCAAACAGGTGACGGTGCGGGGTTTGGGACGGGTGAACCGTCCCCCGCCCCGCCCCAACTCCCGCCCCAACCCCGTCCCAATAGTCCCCCCTAACTGTCAAACCCTTTTGAGAGTGATCCTCCTAAAGTTTTTTATTTTTATAATCTACAAAAAATTGAATTTGAGGTCTTATTTAAGAAATATTAAACTCCTTCTCACTTAATACAACGGCCATTTGTTGAGAATTTTGATCCAAGAGCGACATTGCTAGGAACCATCAATGCCATCGAATGTTTATCTACTTCTGGATTTTCCCGTCTATTCTATGCTGGATCAAGAGACCCGGCCAAGCATGAATGAAATACAGACGAACAATAATATTTTGGTCAAATAATCAAATCTGAAATTAATTTTGCCTATATGTTACCCACTAAGGTTTTGACTGCTTAGATTATTCTAAGCTATTTCGGGATCGATTTCGTTATCTCTCTACATGCTAGAGAATTATGTGGAAGATGATCCAGCTTCCGTCAATTATGCCCGAGTTTTGGGAATTCAAGATGAAATGCTGTAGAGGCATATCAATCAAGTTATGACTTCAACTAGTTTTCTGTGTTCTTCTGCGTACCTTGCAACTTTCGGAGAGGCAAAAACATGAAAGAAGTTAAGCCCCTCCTTAGGCTGTAGGTGAGGGTTCAAATCTCACCTGCAGCGAAAAAAAATTTAAAAGTTGTGTCATAGCACTTTCTTAATCTAGTTGGGTTTGTATACTCATTAGCCCCCTACCACAGCCTCCTTAGGCTCTCCCTCCCCCTAGATTAGGATAGAGTAGGTTATACAAATATATTGTTACTGACACAAAAAAAAACATGAAAGAAGTTAGGATGAGAATTGAACACCTTTATTTAAAGTCCTTGACTAACACTAAATAAGACCTTAAATGGTAGAGATGATGAGGAGTATTTTTGTCGTGGAAAGGAGAAGAGAATACTAAAATATTAATTTTAACAGCAATAAATCTATTAAATTGAGTTTTTTTTTTTAAAAAAAATCCTCCCATTTCTCTCCGCACTCTTTCCATCCTCAATTATCAAGTACAAAATTCTAATTTTGAATCTGACTGCCGGGAGGAATATAACAATCCTCTCTTGACCATCCCAATGGCTTATTAAATTGAGTTATTTGTGTTTAGTAATTCAATGTGACCCGAACGAATATATTTGTTTTTCTTATAATTTCCAGCTAACTAATACTATCCATTTCACCACCTTTATATTTCGGCACTATAATAAGAAGACCTATCTAAAACTTTAACATCATTACCCTGCCCTTGAGTTGCATTTGAATTGCGTATATTTCTATCGCAATACATCTTTTGTTCTATTCTCTGTGTCGCTCTCTATTCTACCTTTTATTATATTGTTATTTCTCTTTCATAAATATCATATTTTAGTTCTTTTTTGTTTCCTTAAAATTCAATAACTATTAATTTAGTAAAAAATAAATACAACAGTTTTAAAAAAGCAATATATAGTAGAAAATTAACAGAAAATTCATAAAAAAATTCTCATTTTTTATGCATTTTGATTTTTTGAGTTTGTTAAATTTTGTGTATTACTTAGTTAACAGCTACAAAAGTTTATCAAATCCTTTACTAACTAGTAATGATGTAAAAAAAACTAGTAACGACGTAAAAAACTGAAGGTATACGTGTCATCTATGATCTAACAAGTTTATCAGATCCTTTACTAACCAATAATGACGTAGCAAAAACTGAAGATATACGTGTCATCTAACAAAAATAAGTGAAAATTAAAAGGTTTTTCTAATGCATGTCGAGTTGGTATTTGTTAGTGTGTACTTAATTAATACCTAACTTTTATTTTCTCAAATTTGTGCAATCCCTTGCATGTAAACATGGAAAAAATTTGGGTTAATTACATCTACCTCCCTTGAGGTATAGCCAAATTACAAATCAAACCCTAAGGTGTAGCCATATTACACCTACCTCCCTTGTCACTGACACCGTCTGAAATCGATAAATGGAATAAATGAAATGACAAATTTACCCTTTAATCCATACACATACTTTAGCCAATCTCAGCCATAAATATAAGGGATAATTTCAAAAACCTCCCTGAGGTTTTTGACAATTTCACTGCCCTCTTCTAAGGTTTTCTAAATATTATTAACCTCCCTTAAAACTAATATTCTTGTAACAAATTAGCCCAATTAAAAAAAATAACAATAAAAATGATTTCAAGATTGAGAAGAATATTTCATATCAAAAGTACCCCTTAACTTATTACCAATTGGTTGACTTATAATCAAAAGGAAATATTAGTTAAAAATAGAAAATAAAGACTAAACTCTAGCTAGCATGAGTATAATAGAATTTAGCAACAATGGCTATTTTTCATAGAACTACATAAAATGGCAAAATCAAAGTATTAGAGAGGAAAACTTGTTAATTTGGAATCAAGATTTACACGTAAAATTCCTAAACTCTTAGTATCAGAATTTGAAAGATTCTGAATAGGAATTGAACAAGACAAATTTGGCATTTTCAAGAAAAAAATTCACAATAAATGGCTAATGATAAAAATATATAGAAAATTCTAAAATCTGTTATGTTTTTGGATTATTTCTTTAACTTCTGGGGTCCATTATATCACATGATTAACAAGAAATTTCCACCATTTGTAATTAAAAAAAAAATCTCAAGCAACGTTTGAATTAATAAAAAGGATATGATTTTAATGGCAAAGCAAATAAATCAAAGTATAAATTTTTTTTGCTAATCATCTTGTTTGGATTACGTATACAAAGAAAAGAAAAGAAATACCAAAAATTTTGGAAAAGAAAGGAAAGAATATATTATGTGCAGTTACATTTTATCCACAACTTAATAAAATCTAATTGTAAACATATTTTAATAATTTACACTCTTTTTTGTATATTTTCATATTCATCTTGTTATTCTTATGAAAAATTTATGAAATAATAATATTTCAATAGGAGTTTTAATCTTTTTTAGGAGAAAGAAATTACAAGAACTACTGTAATATAGAAAAAGAATTTTAAAATGTTAACAATTATCATTATAAAGTTTGGTATTCAAGATTTTCAAATTTTTTATATTCCAAATCATGGTTTAATTTAGTTCAAGTGACTCAATTGTTTCTCTCCATATAAATACGTAATATTTCCTAAGTCGTAAGGACAATAAAGTCATTTCAGTATCCATAAGAATGAAGCGCGCTCACCACTGAATCAGCGATAAGCCTTTGTATGAATGCAATACCTTAGGAAAATCAATTATATGTATGACAAACAACAATCAAGAGTTACTTAGTTTCTTCTTAAAAATAATTCTCGTACACAAAGTAATTAGTATTTGTATTATACCACATAACAATTAAGCGTAATTAGATCAATAATAGGAAATAGGAATGTCCGCAGTAATTTTGTGACCCCTAAATCCTAATTGGATGATTGGTATTCAGGGAGTTCGACGATCGACTTTCTAGTGAATCGGCTCTATCATAAAGAGCGGGGAAAAAATTGGAGGTAAGGAATTTACAACTTCACCTTAACAAAGAAAACGAATTTACAATTTGGCTTGTAGACAACCAATTACAAGTGACGAAAATCAACAAACTCTTTGTTTGGATTGTAATCTATCTGCCAATATTTATTTACCTGCATCTTCAATACATTTTTTAATCACTTTCTTTATCTAACGTTCATCATACTAAAAAAGTGTTACAGTATTTTTTTTCAAAAAATTATTCTAAATAATTTGCTATCCAATGCATTCCAAACAAACCCTATATTCGCATCTAAGTTTGATTCCATCATTAACTTTTATATAATGTCAAACAAGAAAACTAAACAGCAACCTTTGAATTTTCTTGAAATCTTTGTTGGAATGGCTACCTGGTAGGTGTCCCTGTCAAACAACCGAAGCCCAATGGCCATCTCAGATTAGTATGGATTTATGCGGAAGAGGACGGGTGGAAAAGTCTGAAATCAGAATCATATATTGATGGAGAAAATAATAGGTTCCTGTTTCAATCATTTGTTCGTAATACAGGAGTTCTTTTTTATAGCATTAATTTTTTTCCCAATCTCTTTTTTTAATATAAATTTAACTCAAAAAATAGGCAAAAACAACCAGTATAATACTTAATTTTCCGACTAAGCACGACCAGTAGGGTCCTCAACTGCTGTTTTAAAATAGTTTCCACTTCCACTGACTTAACCGTTTTGGGATACATTTCATCTTAGGCCCTCATATGGACACAGGACACAGGAATGAGGTCGAACTATTGAGGACTCCAAAACTGATGAGGCTTACATGTTAAGTACGCTGCTATAATAAGTAATCTTTTGTTAACGTTAATTAAATAATTTAAGATTTTATGGGTCCCCTCTAAAGAAGTCTTGGGCTACATATCAAATGAGTTATGAGTATGATGCTTAGAATAAGAAAATTGTTCTAGTAATAAATTTGGAAGAACACGAAGCAAGGTACCAAAGAAGGTTAAGCCAAGTGCTAACTGACGAATGAAAGATTTTATGCAGATATTATCGTAACAAAAGCAAAAGTCGAAGTTGATATAGCTGATAACTATGTGACAATATGATTCAAGATTTTGAAAATTTACTGCACTGCCTAATATGCATTATTATGCACTTTATTTACACCCCCCAGGTTTCATTTTAAGTTAACATGGAAGTGGATGAAGTTTTGCAACGCAGGACCATAAGGGCAAAACATAGAACGAAATCGCCTTTATATATATATATATATATATATATATATATATAAGCAATCCTTTTCAAATCACAATTATAATGATAATAATAAACTGAAAAGAAGAAATTCAATGCAGACCCTGATTTTTATTGGTTTTGCAGTAACATACTAGCTAATTAAGTATACAAACTTGTATTATTCTAAATCTAGAGTCTAAGAAATTAACCCTGAATACGCATTTCACAAATTTATCTTTAATTAGAATGGCCTAGATCAATCGGCTTATAAAGGTTGAGATTGCACATTTAGTTGGCACAGTTTATTTAAGATTAATCTCGTATATATTGATAGTGTATATATTATTATCATCAGATGTATGATAACTAATATGAATCTGAAGTTTAAATTCAAATTTTGTATGTATATATATATATATATATATATCATATATCACTATAACATATACACCATTAATATGTATAAAATTAAGTTTTGAAATGGGCTGACGGTGTTGTAATCAGCAATGTAAAACAAGCTAACTGTGTGATAGTTAGTACTATGAACCAAATTAATTGATCAAGTTGATCAAGTTAACAACTAGAGCTCCAAAATTTATGGTTAATTTTATATCTTGAGTTCGTTTATGATTATAGATATTGAGATGCACTGTCTGTATTTGTATTTTATATGATGACCACATCCTTGTAAATTTATACATATGTATGAATAAAAGTTTGAAATGCGTTCTGTATATATAAATTGAGTAAATTTTATATACACTGTCAGTATATATACTATCACGATTGGATGAATGACACATGAGCAAATTTTGCACATGTGTTTTATATCTAATAGTAATAGTATATATACTGATAGTATATATAAAATTAATCTATATACATTACCGACGTGCTCATACTAAATTATCAAATACAAGTATTTTACAGAGTTTGTCTTAATTTCTAGCTTGTCGAGACTTGATGTTTAATTCCGAATTCGTGGATCCATGTTTAAAATGACATCTTAACCAAATGGTGTGGATACAAAATTGCGCATTTATTTGTAGCTTATCATCTCGCAAAATATTTCCTTTGTCTCAGTAATCATGTGCTTTTCAAGTTACTAAAATTTGCATGTCCAAGACAATTTTATAACGTAGCTGGCTCAGAGTTGTGTCTTACAAAAACAGTTGGACCATGTATGTTTGCAAGTTGATCAACGAATTTGATCGAAGAAAAAAAAAATGTAAGAGATTTGATTTCATGAATTTATTAATCGTAGAAATTTCCTCGAATTTGAATTGTAAAATTGGCCGGAGAAGATTCTATGATCCCCTAGAGAGCAACGATAGCATTAGCAACCGTCCATGGCCTACCATATGCCTTCATTTAGATGCCATTAATTGTTGATATGCCAATTTCCTAAAATAAATGAAGGATAACTAATGTCGTTTTTGTTACAGAGTGCATATGCCAATCATCCTTAGATTTGTTGGTACTCCATTTTTATACTACAAGCCAAGCCTCATCTCCTCCCCCACAGGTAAATTTAGAAAACCATACCTAAGACGCAAAGATACCACCACCCATTTTTATTGCATGATTTTAATAATGCAGAATCGCAGACGGACATCTTCTTGACTTGATTGCTTGTTGGTGTCATGAATAGGACGGATTCAATCAAAACAGTTGGGTGTAGTAAAAACAGATACTATCTCAATTATTTATGTAGCATACGTTTTTGTTTGTTGTTTAATGTCCAAAGTTTCGATTTTTCTTCCCAGGGATATCATTTCCAAACTCATTAGAAGAATTTACTTTTAAAAAATGCATAGGCAAATTTTAGTATGACTTTTATGCATTTACCGTGTAAATTATTTGTTACGAATAGGTCTAAATGCATTCAAGGGACATGTACATATAAAAAAAAAAAAAATTAAGCTTGTCAAATCATAATACCTTGTACTATGTTGCAAGAATCTGGGGCACTTACGTAAAGCTTTTTCATTACTCATGCATGAAAGATTCATAAACGAAAAACTTTCGTGGCTATTTCCCATTCGATCAACTTCACCAGTTCAGTTATTTTACATGCAAACGTCTGACTCTCATGGAGAGTTAACCGCTGTACCTTGAAATTTTTGAGCATTTTCTTGAGATAAACATGAAATTAAAAGGTAGTTGGATGAATAATTGAAATGGAAGAAATCTCCAAAGAGAGTAGGCCGCATTCTGTCATGCATGTACTTTGTCAATTTAAACCAAAAAAAAAAAAAAGCTTGTTGTCAATTAACCAATTGACTTGGACGAATGTCATCATAATTGGTGACTGATCTCGTTGCTGCATAAATTATTGTGCAGGCAATGGCAAGGGACGCAAGAGCATATGAACTAGGAGAAGCTAAGTACTACCTTGTCATAACTTGGAGTGCCACAATTTGGCAGTTCTTCTTCTTGGGACTTGGGAGCAATTGGGGTCATCTTCTGTGCTTCATCTTTTTCTGACGGCCGTCTTGCTCCCAGTCACCCAAGTGTTGGCAGTTATTGTCTTCGATGAGAAATTTCAAGCAGAAAAGGGGGTTGCTCTTGTCCTCTCTCTTTGGGGATTTGTTTCATACCTTTATGGCGAAATTAAGAATAAAAAGTCCGAGGAGGAGATAGAGGATCAGAAAAATGATTCCGGATCAAGAGAGATGACTTCAATTGCTGCCCCATGAATTAAGAATTCCTTCCTTTTGTTTACAAAAATTAGCCAAGTTGTAGCTGAAAAAATTGAGCACAATACACAAGTTACTTAACTCCTAGCTAGTGGTATGAACCTATGCAACCACCCAGACTCCCCCCCCCCCCCCTCCTCCTCCTCCTCCTCCTCCTCCTCCTCCTCCTCCTCCTCCTCCTCCCAGGCCTCATTTCAAGGTATAGGAGTAATAAATTTCAATGTTTCCATTTTATCATTACTACAATTTGCTATGTCAAGAAACTATAAAATCGACCTTATTTAGCCCAGTAAAAAGGTGTTTCATAAGCTTTTATAGGAACTTGGATAGGTTTAGCTTACTTGTAAATTGAATTCTCATTACTCCTGAAGAGTAAACTTTCGTAGAGCATACTTCTGATGAAAATAAAATTACAAAAACTTTATTAAAATTTGTTACTGCAGAAAAAAGGTTGAAATAAAAAAGAAATAATTATTGATAATATTGTTGCATTGATATGTATTGTGAAAGAAGATTTAGATCATGAACTTAGATCAGTTGGTGAGTATCAATGCAGAAATGATTGGCTAAAATTGAAAGAAGCGATTAATTTGAATTGGAATCACTAGCAAAATGAAAAGTTTTGGAACCTGTAATCCAAACACCAGAAGGTGTAAAACCAATAGGATATAAATAGATATTCATGTAGTGAAAAATGAGAAAATTATAATTGTGAGATATGAAGTAGGCTTTGTAACCCAAGATTTTTCACAAAAACTTTTATTTGATTATGAAGAGATGTATTGACTTATATTAGATGCAATCACATTTAGATATCTTATGAGTTTTAATTGAATGAAAAGCTAGATATGCGTCTTATGGATGTATTTGCTACTTATTTACATGGGAATCTTAATAATGATATTCATATAAACATCCCTGAAAAATTGAGAAGCAAATAAATCAAATTTTTGAGAAATTTATTCTATTAACTTATAAAAGTCTTTATATGAGTTTAAACAATCTAGATGTATGTCGTATAACCACTTTAATGAATCTAGATGTATGTGGTGTATATATACACACACACACATACTTGTAATCGTCCGAAGCTAGCATTGAGAAAACGGAAACCTATATATATTGTTCCATCGACTTCTTTTATTTTACATTATGGAAAGATTGTATTTATGCGTCAAGCATTTGGCGTATTTCCGTTTTCCTCAGCACAGCTTGATTTTAGCTTATGTTGGAGTTTCAACTCATAACTGACCTCATCGAGAGGTCCACCTAATCAAGCAAAAACTTCTCTTCCCAAAAATTGCTCGAAGACTATAGTACAAAAAGAATATAGAGCATCAAACAACTTGTTTAAAAAGATTATTTTTATTAAAGTTATACAGTTAAAGGCTGTATTTCTTAATCAAGTTTCAGAAACAGAAAAAAAAAAATTTTTTGCCTCAACCAATCATTCAAATTCAAGGATACATATATGTTTTCATTTGTAATGAGATTTCATTGCAAGATTCTAAAGCAATTAAGACCGGTATAAGTACTAGGGAGTTCTTGTATGAGTTTGCTAGATTGTGCATAGTATTTTGCATTTCCAGTTTCCTCATGGGCTACTAAAGCGGTGCGGAAGCAATCAAAGAGGAAAAAAGAAGAACAATCTTCTTTAATAGCTTTCAAAGAAACTGAAAAAAACTTCAGCGCACTTAAGTCGAAATTTTTGTCGATACTTCTGAAGGCAAAGTACTTTGCTAAAACCGATTTTCTCTCAGCGAAGATTGGGTCACTTTCGTCCTACTTATGGAAAAGCATCATGGAGGGAAGGAAGCTGCTGAATAAAGGAATTTTATGGAGAGTGGGAAATGGTGATGCGATTCATGTTTGGGACGATCCATGGATCCCAGTTCCAACATCATTCAGAGTAGCTCAGCATTCAAAGCATTTATGGCCAGGGGCAAGAGTAAGGGATCTGATTGATTATGAATCTGGAAGCTGGAAAATGCACCTCCTTAATGCCTTGTTTCTGAAACATGAGGCGGAGTTGATTAAGAAAATTCCTCTGTCAGCATGTTGGCCACAGGATGAGATAGTATGGCATTATTCAAGGAATGGCATATTTGATGTTAAATCAGCATATCACTTGGCAAGAAGCTCTAAAAATCAGGGAAAAGGTGAAGAGGGATCATCATCGAGTAGTAAGGAAAAGAACTTTTGGAATGGATTATGGCTTCTAAATATTCCTCCAAAAGTCAGGGTGTTCATATGGAGGGCATGCTCAGGTATTTTACCCACTGGTCATAATTTAAATGCCAGAATACGATGTGAAAATAAAAATTGCAGATACTGTGGGTGTGAAGTGGAAACTGATAAACACATATTTTTTGAGTGTGAGTTTGCCCAAGATGTGTGGAAAGGACTTGACAAGCCGAAGTTGTCTGAGAACTCTTTTGCCCCAAATTTCAAGGAATGGTTTGGTTGGGTTATGAATTCACAAGGAAAGCAAGAGGCAGAGTTAGCAGCAGTAATTACCTGGCTAATTTGGAGATGCAGGAATGAGAGGATTTTTGAAGGGAAAGTAAGGGATGCGCTCAAAGTTGGTCAATATGCAATAGATTTCTTGCAGGAATATTGGCATTTACATTGCAGAGGTGAGTTACCAAAGTCTGATAGCTTGACCACGTGGGTAGCTCCAGAAGAAGGCATTTTAAAAATAAATGTTGATGGAGCTTTCTCTGATACTGGGGCTGGAATTGGAGTAGTGGTGAGAGACCATCAGGGACAAGTGGAAGCTTTAATGGCTGAAAGAGTTTCGGAGGCCCTTAATGCAGAGCATGTGGAATGCTTGGCTTTTCTTAAAGCCTTACAGTTTGCCAAAGAGGTTGGTATATCTCATCTCATTCTGGAAGGAGATGCCTTGGGTATTGTCCAGAGAATCAATAGTACAAGTCCTGACTTATCTGTGTTAGGTAACTTGATCAGAGCCATTAGAGACATGCTGAGGGATTTTTATTACATGCGGGTTTCACATGTGAGAAGGAAGAACAATGTTTCTGCTCATTTATTGTCTCATTTGTCTCTGTCACTCGAGGGAAGTCCCGTCTGGTTTGTAAACTTTCCAAAGGAGATTATGTACGCTGCAAATGCAGATTTACTTTAATGAAGTTCCGCTTTTATTTTCAAAAAAAAAAAAGAAAAGTCGGAATAAGATTTTCGTACTAACATGCGGCCAACAACACTTTTAATTTGGATATTCTTGGATTGTATAGCTGGCGGAAATATATCTAACACAAAGTAATTTTTTTTCCAATATTTGTAGGAGTTAAAATATTTAAAGTAAGAATCTTGTTAAAAAAAAGAAAAAGAAAATTTTATGTAACAAAAAAAAATCTTGTTTAATATGCAAGGTTTGTCTCGCTAAGCATGTACGCAATTTGCCAAGATTGAAGCTTGATGAAATGACCTAGTTATGAAATCATATGAAAATTTTAGTACAGTAATAACGCTAACGCTAAACGAAGATAAATTTCCCCTGCACTCACGAAAACTACGAGCTTGCATATGTGTTTTACTTGTGTTTACAAGCGTTGGATGCCTAATTATGGTAGTACAAATAGTTTATCAATGTTAAATGATCTGAAGATCCAGTTTAATTGATAGATACATTAGTTAAATGAAATGACTGAGATCTTAGTTGCATTTTTAAGCCCTCTCTTTTCCCTTGTAAGGTTTGGAATATTTTCCTTGAACCAACTTTAATATAAAAAAAACAGATACAATACTTGTTTGCAGAAATTTCAATCTGTGACCAAAAAAATGTTGACCCACTTCACTTCAATGGTCAATAATCCACACAACATATAATGCCTGGACCCAATGTGTGTGTTGTCAAGACACAACAAGAATTTTTCTTGAATACCGCCATTTTTCTAGTTATTGTGAAATTAGATTGAAACACAATTTGTAATGTTTATCAAGCCTAAATTTTCGAGTATAGAGAGATGTGTACAGGTATTTTTCTTACTAATTTCTTTATTTTGCTTGAGGTATGGAGCTTGCTTTTTTTTATTTGTTATAGAATGAAATTCACTGTTTTCAATTATAAAAGTGAGAATTTTTCTTTTGAAAGGTCAGAAAAGTAGTTAGCTTATTCTCAAGGAAATTTTGTTTCATATTATTGTTTAATTTCTAAAGTTTGTAGCAAGAAATTACCTTTTATAGTTGTTTTGTTTTCAAAAGCAATTGCATTTGAAATTTATTCCAAATCAATTTTTTTCTATGAAAAATGTTTTATTGAAATTATATTTCTGAATTGTATCTCAAAGTATTTTTTTAGCAAAATGTATCTCAAACTTGGTGTTACCTTACGTGGATAGATGAAGAAATCATTCCAAATATGCTCCCTCTTTGTGTATCTCAAGGAAGTTAACTTGTACCCTTTTCTTTCCTATTCATCTTATATTTTTAGAGCAATTCAAAGGAATCTAGTGGTTTACAACAAACTATTTTACCTTACAAATAAGACAAAGACTGCAAATTTTGTCTTATCCTTATTGGATAAGGTTATGGACTCCATTGAAAAAGAAAATATCATACAACTTATCATTGATAGCGAATCTAGTATGAAAGCAGTCGGAGAGCAACTCATGAAGAAAAGGAAGCATTTGTTTTGGTCACCATACGCTGTGTATTGCATTGATTTGATGCTGGAAGACATTGGTTAGATAAAGTCAACAAATGATGCCATTAAACAAGGTAGGAGAATTACCAATTTTATATATAGTGACAAAGTGGTTAATCTAATGAAGACATATACAAATAATAGAGAGTTACTGAGATCTGGCATAACAAGATTTGCTACCGAATTCATTGCAATAGAAAGTCTTCTTTGTTATGCTACCAAATTGAAATGAATGTGTACTTCAAATGAGTGATAGGAGTATAATAGTAGTTCTAAAAGCAGGGAAGAAGCTGCTGAAGTGCCTGATTTGATTTTGTTAGGAAGATATCGGAAAAGGGTAAGCCAGGTATGCGCAGTCATGGAGCTGCTAGTGAAAGTTTTAAAAGTGATCGATCAGGATAAAAAAACCCACACTATCCATTATATTTGAGGCAATATATAGGGCTAAAATGGCAATAGAAATTGCAGTGAAAAACTATCAAAAATACTAGGATATTATTAATGATAGATGGTATAAACAATTACACCGAAACTTGCATGCAGCAAGTAATTATGTTTGACACTTATAAATAAATATTTTTTAAATAAATTTTTTGTGTTAAAGATTTTCTCATTTGATTATTTTTTATGCCATTGGTCCAGCTTATTTCTTAAATCCCACTCTTTAATATTTCGGTACGTATGAATTTAATACATCTGAAGTTAGAAGAGGATTGAAATAAGTAATTAAAAGGCTTAAACTAGATTTAGAAGTGTAAGCAAAAGCAATGAATGAGGTAGACAAAATTGCCATTATTTATTCACTTAAATTATATTATGTATTTTTTTAAATTACTAATATTCTAATTTTGTGATATCTTTAGATAAACACATTCGTGAACAAAATTGGGGAGTTTGAAAGTGCACTTGCAATAAAGGCAGTAGCTACGTTTTTACCAGATTTATGACTATGATTTTGTCTTTAAATTATATTATTCATTATTACATTATTTTAATGATAATTATTACATATGCATCATTAAAATTACAATTTTTTTGCATTATTTTTTTTTAATAACTGAATGATAGAACATGTATGGTGAAAAGCTCCTAATCTAAGAAAAATTGCAATTAAAGTTCTGAGTCAAACTTGTTCATCATCTAGCTGTGAAAGAAATTGGAGTACGTGGTTTTTGATACATACAAAACTTCGAAACCGATTGGCAATTGAAAATTTGCACAAGTTGGTATTTATGCACTACAACATACGACTCAGAGTGAAAAATTTGATGTACAAAAGTGACACCGATGATTTTTATGACCTAATTGATTTAAATCACATTTTTTATGAAAATGATATATTAGATGAGTAGGTTCGAGAAAATGAGCCATCATTGATTCATGAAGACGATTTAAGTTAGTTGCATAAAACTATCAATGAAAGTGAAGAGAAAGAGCAAGGTCATCATAATGATCATGATAGTGATATGTCTTTGTCCCAATTCATAACTGGTATGGAAAAAAAAAACATAAAGAGCAAGTATCTACAAGCAAAGGTAAGAGTATTGGGAAGAAAAAGGTTATATCAAAACCTATCCCATTTTTTGGAACCAGCACCACTAGCAGTGGAAAAGATGACGGCAGTAACAATGATGATAATTGAGGGGCAAACATGAGACAATCTAAACAAAAGAAATGTCAATGATAGTCATGGTAACTATCATGATAGCCAATATACTGGTGGTATGTCATGGATTCAAGAAGATGATAACTATTATACTACTCAAGACACTGATCATGGATATCGTCCAGGCATAGAAGCATAGCGGCAACATTTGAGCAGAATAACTGAATTTTCGAGTAAATGTGACTCTTTTTACCACTCAAATTCTAGGAGATATTTTGGATTTTATGAGCACATACAAGATTTGAATATAGGTCATTCATATGGAGCCTATGATTGTAGTAATAGTTTGGGTACTAGGTGGTTAAGACATGAGTTTGAACGATCACTTGCAAGTTCTACTTCTTATGACGCCGAATACATATTATATGGTGAATCTAACCATCTTCAAAGGTTCACTAGTGTTTTTACCAGTGGATATTATAATCGGTCAACTAGAATATTTCATGAGAGATCTGCATTTGATTCAAGTAGTATTAGTTATTATGGACACAATTATGATTCATCCAGAAGCATCACTGATATTTTACACTACTAAGGGTCTAGCTATTATCATAGAGATGAGGAATTTAGATCAAATCCACCACTTTTACCACATTTTATTCATGGTTCATCTAGTGTGTCATCAAGTTTAAGAGATATGGTTCATATATTTCTCCCCATTCACATGAAGAAAATCAAGTGTAAATGTCATATTCTTACTATAATAGGTTAGGAGATGAACATGATTTTGAACCTTCTTATCATTCTACATGGTATTAATAGGTATGTAAACAAAGTAAAAATATGTTTTTACTATATTTGATAGAATTCAAGAGTTGTACATAATTCATTAATTTTAATATTTCATTGATATTGATTTTTTTTTATTTTAGGAAATTGGGATCAATCACATGGGCACTGCAGTTGATCAATGATGAAAATGCTTATTTCTTTATGTCTTTGTATTTCATAATATTATTTAATAGGTATTTGTTTGTTTTATTGTATTGAACTAAATACTGCTACTTCTTTTATGTAAGTATCATGATTTTATTCTTATATATAATTTCTTATCTCTTATAAAATAGAATTAGAAAGCACACTTGCTAAAATCATTTATTGCTAATGCCATAAGTTTATGGTAACAGTAGCATTATTTATTTAAATAATTAGTAATTATATATGATAATGTAGGTATTTAGTAAATATAATTTGATAATTGTCCCTTTTATGGTATTCTCTATTTTTAGTAATTTTTTCAAATTTTTAAAAAATTTTATGTGCTATAATATGCATATCACCCGATATCCAATCAATATGCCGTGATAGATGTGGAACAACCGTAACCACGATTCGCGACGGCGAACCATGATTGCAAAAATGGCAAAATTTAGTTCATTTATCATCATTCATAGTAATTTGTACCTTTGTTTGGGTATGTCTACTAAAATGTAATGGTCCAAGCGGAGAACGTGCAGATGAAGAAAAAATGGAACATTTTATTTGCCTTGCTGATTGTCGAGGGCGTCCGGATCCACCTTTACCTGCCAACTTGATAGGTTGCAATTTATCTATTTATTTTATTATTAATTTCTCCTATTACCTGACCTGATGTGGATTAATTAGTAGATTCTACTCACTTTTCATAATTTGCACTTATTTCAGGGAGTAGAACGAAATTATGATAACAGGTGCACATTTGATAAAAAAAGAGTTCCGATGATAGAGATTGTCCCAAGGATATTTTTGAAAAAGAAGATGTTACGCCCATTTTGGTAAATCCCGCAAGGAAATGACGGTTGAAGGGCTTCTGCGAAGGTACGCCGCAATTAAAAAAGAAAAAGGAGGAAGCTTGGGGGGGAGAGCAGTTTTGAGCATCAGATCTTCACTTTTCCCTGGGAGACAGCGGATGAGGCAGCCGACTTCATGCTTAGTTTTTCGTCTTTAGCTTAGCACAAATTGTTGACTTTTCCTTAAAGTTTTACTTTTTGCTTTTGGGACTTACGAATGTCAGGAGCTTAGCCATTGCTGGCTTTGACTTTTCTTCTCTAAATGCTCTTAGTGGTTTCTTTTCCTTTGTGCGTGAGACGAAGTGAAACTATGAATTGCCTTTCGTAGCTTTTCTATTTATTCACATTCGAACGAGTTGGATTCTCCAGAATTTCAACGGACAATGGCCGCTGTTCCCTTTTCAATTTCCCGTGGATTTAGTTCATCAATTATGAGCTAATTTTCCAATCCTAGTCAAGGAGCAACGAAGGCTCTGGCTCGCCTAAAAATTGTGAGATCGTTTTAATTCAATCTTTTCCTTTTATTTATTGGTATCCGCATATTTCCTGATTGCTATGTTTATGGTTATTTAATTCATTGATTGTCTTGGATCCGGATAATTAATTGATTTGGTAACCTATTGTCAATTAGGGTATTAAATCCGTAATTGTTTAATTGTCCTGAAATAGTGACAACTGGCATGATTAGATTCGTGCCAGGGGGATACGCGGGCTAATCTGAAATAACCCTGGTAGTGCGTTATTTGGTTAGAATAGGGCTCCTCTAATACGTAAGGCAATTGGGAAATTAAATCTTACGGGCGTACTTAGGATTATTTCTTAATTAGAGCAGTGATTAACAGACGTACCTTGATCACCGACTCAGTAAGGAGGGGTTGACTGTCATAGCTTGTTTGACAGTTATAACATATTTATCAGTAAATAATTGGAATTGGCTTGCATCAATGATCAATTAGGTGAACCATTGCTGAAATTACTTCTTGGCTAGTTCCTTAATTAATATTATCTTGGTTTTAGTGAATTGCCATTTGATTTTTAGTCGCCTACTTTATTTATTTTAAATTGTTTCCTTGTTTTAATTGATTTAGACCTTTAATTATTGTTATTCTAAATTCAGTGAATTGTGGTTTAATTTCTAGTTAGTTATTTATTTTTATTTTCTTGTTTGAATTTATTTAACTGCCGTCGTTCCTACAAAATCACCCCCTGCGTTACTTTGGATTTCTTAAGAAACAAATATACCCAATCTCTGAGGATACGACCCTACTTGCCCTGTCTACAAATTCATAATTATTTGTGAAAAAATAACCATTCCATTCGGGTATATCGGATTACGCAAACTCTTCGGGAACATGGTAAATCGAGTAACCCAATGCACACCTAGAATCCCTGCTCCAGTACTTGGAATTGGGTTTTGGTCATTTTAACTGGCAATTAGGTTCAATTTTATTATTGTGCAGGCTTCGACAACCTGTCACAACTACTTTGGAAATTGTCTAACATCATGCAGGACTAAAGAAAAAACTGCAAAGTTGATTGGAGAAGAAGGATTTGCTATTGCAGTGGAGTTAATTCGAGAGGCCATTCATCGGAGATTGAAGGACATGGACGCACTCTTCAATACTTCCGAAACAGAAACGAAAGAATTTGAGAGTTTAAACTGGGACAGAGTTGTAACGGTGGCTGGCTCACCAAGGTTCAATTATTACGATTTGGATTTTGAATGTTTGAGTTTGTTTCAAGTGATACGGATACGGGGGGCATTTCTCTTGCGGGTGGAGGAGAACCTGATGGAGGTGTTGAGGTCGGTCTATCTCTCCTCAAGCCCAAAATGAATGCTTTTACTTCTATATTTAATGATGGTCTCGATGCTTTGTAAAATTCGATTATAAAACTTTTTTTCGTGCGACACTTGTATCTCCTTTCTGGTTCTTTGTTTGTGTAAGAGCTTTGTTTGTTGATACTGACAATTATGGTAACTTTATTTCTTGAAGATTTTGTATAAAGGGAAAGATGTCTTTTTCGATAATTCAGGGTATTCCAGGCAAGGAAGGGTAACTGGTCCGTCCAGAACAAAATGTTTCTATTACAATTTGATCTATCTAATAAGCCAAGCTAAATAGGAAAAAACATGGATATTGTGACAAGAATTGTGCTTCAATAATTCATATGCCACTCGATGCTTAAGTTAATGTTTATTTTATACGTAATCAAGATTGGTTAGCCTCTTGGAAGAGATGGTGGCATGCCTTCTTGTCAATCCGAATTTGAGTCTCTCCTGAGACATTTGTCCATCGTATGGCACATGCCTTGTACGTCTTATCCCTTTGTATAGTTAGCCGGCTATTACATGAGGTAGGATTTATCTAATGCACACTCTCGAGTAGCGGTTACAGATTCCGTTGTCAACAAAAAAATTGGCTAGTCTCAATATTGCGAGTGAAATTCTTGTAAATCATCTATACAGCAGTAGCTTGATCATTTAGTGCAACATTATGAATTAATATTTGACAGATTATTGTTAGGGATATTACAAATGAAAACAGCTAAACAAAAGCAAGTTTAAGATACAATGATGGCTTCAAATCATGATTCTAGATTACTTCCTTTATGCTTTATTTGTCTAGAAGTTATGCGTAAAGAATTTGGATAAATATCTTTTAGGATAATTTAAAATTTGTTTGCTTTTCACTTTTGCACTAAATAGGATAAACTCTACTTGAACTGTGACTTGATTTTGCAGAGCACTCTAAGTAATAGGGCGGTGATTTTCTACAGTAAACCACCTTCTACTTAACCTTTTATAGAGGAGATTGATAAAGTGATCTAGAGTTGCAATTTTTATCCACAAACTTATGACTGTCTCTTGAATTGTGTTGGTCAAAAGGTTTCTTAACACGAATGCAAGTATTCAGACAATCTTTTGGGCGAATAGGTACCATTTGGTAGGTAATTCACTGCCAGAAAAGCGACGATTTGAACCATTCTAACTGTTACAGAATCCACGGGTCGAACACGTAAGGGAAGATAAATTTCCTGCTCTCTGGAAAATTACAAGCTTGCTGACGAATGCGTAATAGAGCATACGTGTTTTACTTGTGCTTAGACTATTTACTTTCTGTGACGAGATTAATGATTTCTTGCATGACCAGTACAGGTGGTTGTTCTGACAGTAATATTTCATATAGAAAAAATTATTCTTATTTGTTATCAGTTCTTTGCTGACAATTACCCTTAATCATCAACACCACGATTTTGTATCAAGTTATTTTCAATTCCGCTATAAAAGATGGAAACGGACAAGTGATTGTGATAGGGTATAATTTATTAGTATTTTTATTATTAATTTTCCCTTCTATCCCTGACAAATATTGTGTTAATTGCTGATATTTACTCATATTTGGTATTTGGAATCAATTTCAGGAATGAAGCAGAAAACTACCAAAAAGGAGGGACTTTGTGAAAAATATGGAGACTTCTAAGGGCTTCAATCCTTGGACCCTTGAATTGGTGGGGGACCACAAGCTAGTGAAAGGCATTTGGTCATTTGGGCTTCAAAGAAAGCAACGTAGAGAGACTTGGAACAAGAAGTACTTGGGAGGCTTTGTCCACATGTGTGGGGACCGCCTAGATAGCTTTTAGTCATCTTTCTTTTGTTGCTTTAAAAGGGGACAACGTACAGAAGCAAAAGACATCTAGGGCTTTAGTTTTAGTTTTTTAGTTTAGTTCTAGTTTTCTTTCTTTGGACTGGCCTCTAACACACGCCAGGTATTAGACAATATTCCCCAACGGGGAGATTTTCTCATGAGGCGTGGTTAAGCTTTTCTAGTCAAGGGGACAATTGATGATTTGGTTCGACAATTACTGTGAAATCGAATCTGTTTTAATTATTTTCTTCATTTATTAGTATTTATATGTTCCTTGATTTTAATTGCTATGGCCTTGTGTATGATTGATTAGTGCGCAATATTTAATTATTCATATAGGATATTTTTGCTAAATTGAGGTAATTGAATCCGTAATTGGTTGTTATCTCTATCTTAGTAGCAACTGGCGTAATTGGGTTTATGTCAGGGGAGCATATGATCTAGTTTAAACAAACCCTCGTAGCGTGTTTGTTGGTTAGAATTGGGCCTTTCTAATTATTAATGCAATCTAGAAATTAAATCCTACGGTCGTACCTAGGGTTATTTTTGGGTTAGAGAAATAGCTAACGGTCGTACCTTAACTATCGAGAAATTAAGGAAGGGTTGGTTGTGTATCGCGTGCATGACAACTATAACTAATCTATTACTAAATGTGGAATTATCTGTGAATCAATGATCAGTGCCTGAACCATTTCTGAAGTGTACCCTTGGCTAGAGTTTTCCCTTAATTATTTCTTTGAATTAATTATTTTCTGCAGTTAATTTATTTAGTTAGCATTCAATCCAAAACCCCCCATACATTGGATTCTAGAGGAAACGAATTATCCCCAGTCCCTGTGGATTCGACCCTACTCACCGCTATATACAAAATCTGTATTTTTCTTGAGTAAGTATTTATTATTGCACAGGTTCGGCACCTGTCAGATTGAAACAAGAACCTATTATAATAATTATATTCCCCATCAATATATGATTCTGATTTCAGACCTTTCCACCCGGGCATGGGGCACAAACGATTGCATTTTCCAACCGTTTGTGCCGATTTATGTATTTTCCAACAGCGCGTAACATTTTTTGCACATCGTGTAACTTTCTTTACACATGAAATAACTTTAGAACAATTTTTTGTTCTAAAATTTTTCCACCCATCCTCTTCCACAAAAATCCATGGCTAATTGGCTATTGGTTGTTTGGCAGGGAAGTGCAACAAACCTACCATTGTTAGCAAAGTATGGCCTTTCTGCGGCAACAACTGCAGCCACTATAGGATAAAAGGAATTTTCTTCCCTCAATACAGAAGCAGGGGCCAGGGCACGGCATGGACAAAGAAAACCATGTGGAGTTTGTCTGAAGAATGCTCTGAAAAGTTTAATTCTATCATTGCACTTTTGTCAACACTTCAGCTTCCAGTGCAGTTGAAATTAGAAGCCATTTGCATTCTCAATCTCAAATCATTTCCATCAAGAATTTAAGACACAAGTATATTTCCCTTAGTTGTCAAATACAGGATATTTTGTTTGTTTATCAATATAGTGATTAGAAGTGAGTTTTGAGGATAATTATGCACGTGTTATCGTCCGAATTCATGTAAGGGGTTTGGTGTTAACGTTGGGGTTAACATTAATTATCACTTCATGAATTTCCTTTTTTGCCCTTATAAAAACTACTTTTTTTTTAATTACTTATAATTACTCATGACTATTTTTACTTTTAACTGTTTAAGTATATGTTTTTAACATAATTACCCTTAAATATTATAATTACCAATATAAAATTATTTTATAAAAAATATTTAAAAGATTAAAGTTGTTTCAGTAATAAAAATTTTATTTAAAATATCTGACCGTAAATATTGTGTATTTTTTTTGATTGCACACACATTGAGTGTGCATTGAGCACTAGTTCCAATAATTGAGATGGGATAAACATTTGAGAAAATTTAAATGCATGTTTTTTGTGCAATTTCATGCATAAATCAATGGTACACACTCAAAAACAAATTCTGGTGTTGGGGTTTATATAATTCAGCTTGTACCTGATATGTTTCAAGTACAGTTAGAAGAGTCCACCGTCCGAATGAACAAAAGGAAATTTCGTAAAGGATTTCTGTGAAAAAAAAATTAATAAACAAAAGGAAATTTTGTAAAGGATTTCTTTAACATCTGTGCCACTCAAAATTGTTGCTATAGCATTTTGATTGTACTAAGAAAATCAAAATTGATCCCCAAAAAGAGATAAATGTGGTCCTTTTTTATAGGATTAATTTTAATCACAATCCTTCTTTTCCAAACTCAAAAAAATCGACAAAAAATAACTAGTACAATAATATTCCGATTATGCACGATCAGTAGGGTCCTCAACTGCTATTGTATAATAGTTTCCAGTAACGTAAGATATTGGACTACATTTCAACTTAGGCCCTCCTCCCTCTCCCCTTCTCTTTCTACATATACATATATATATATATATATATATATATATATATATATATATATATATTCAAAAACTCATAAGGCTTACAAATTTATTACGCTACTATAATAAGTAATCTTTTGTATCATTAAATAATCTAAGATTTTATGGGTTCCCTCTGAAGAAGTCTTGGGCTACATATCAAATGAGTGTCATGTAATGGTTACTACTGCAGTTTTAAATAAGAAATTTTTTTAGTAATACATTAGGAAGAAGACGAATCAAGGTATCAAAGAAGGATAAGCTAAGCTAATTGCAAACTGACAAATGAAAGATTTTAAACATGCATTAGCAGATTTCATCGTAAACAAAAGCAAAAGAGGTCCAAGAGGTCTTGATTTAGTGGTCCAGCGAGATTTTTTTTTTCTCTCACAAATGATCAAGAACATATACACAGTTAGATTAAACACTCAGAGAGACAGCAAAGAATGATCCAAACCACTACTTCGTAGATCTTAGGTTCAAACACACAGTGGTCGAGATTGAGTCCCCAAAAATTATAGATCTTAGGTTCAAATATCCAGTCTACTTCTTGAATGCAACCCTCGAAGTTGAAACACCTGACAACACTTCTTTTACAGCCCAGGTGTCATTTTAAATTAAGATGGAAGTGGATGAAGTAATCTGCAACGCACTATTGAAAATTACGAAGTTCTCCTTGCAGGACCATAACCAAAAGTGCAAAACATGGAACGATGATAAATATCACCCGTTAAACAGAACAAGCAGTTCTTTTCAAAACTCAATAATAATAATAATAAACATAGAAGGAAAAAAAAAAGTAACTGAAAAGAAGAAATTCAATACCAATTGGTTGGATGGTGTTGGTTTGTGAGCTCCACCTTAGATTGTACTTAGCACCTTGACGTCGATTACCTTCGAGTGTTAATCTAACTTTGTTGGGGGTTTTCAATTATCTCGACAGTTGAAAAAAAAAGAAGAAGAAGAAATTCAATGCAGAGGCTGATTTTCATTGGTTTTTGCATTAATCTACTGACTGATTAAGTATAAAAACTTGCATTATTCTAAATCTAATGTTTAGGAAATTAATCTTGAATATTCTTTTTACAAATTTATCTTTAATTAGAATGGCCTTGATCAATCGGCTTGTAAAAGGTTGAGAACCACATTTGGTTGGCACGTTTTATTTTTGAATACATTCTACGCATATTTATTTCCATCAAGAAAGATACACCCACTTAGGAACTCACTTGACATTTTAGCCATCCAAAAAGAGTAAGAGGAAGAGTTCAGAAAGCTCCTCGAATGTTTCCAACTTTTGCTTAACGCTGAAGTAGATTTAAAGAATGAGTGGTGGGAGTTTTGTATCATTTTAGAGGAAAGCCACAAGAGGACTAGCTCAATTTTTCATCCTCAAATGCCAGCGGAAACCAATCAAACAACATATAAATGGCCGAACAGACAACAGCTTTATCATACCATGTTTGACGACTTTGGATGACAGTTTGTCAACAAAGATGGTCAGGGACATCAACAAATGTGGCAAACGTTGTGATCTCCTGTACAAGTATCTTGCGGAGTCTTGTCTTTCTTGCTTGATGTCTAATTCCGAAAAGCAAATTGTTCGGGAACCCACTAAACTTTTTCAACACTTCACTTTTAAGAGCATCTATTTATTTACTAAATTATCAGAAATATAAATTTTGAGCCAGTATATCTACTTTCACGATTAGGTCTGTTAAATCTAAGGACTTGTATGATTCACGAGACATAACTAAGGGGCAATTTAGAAAGTATAGAATGTATTTACCTACTAAACTATTGCACAAGTATGTATTTATGCACTAAACTATCGTGTCATTAATTATTTACCCACTACACTATCGTGTAAGTCCTTAAATCTGGTGCAGTCAAGGATGAAAACAAATGGAGTGGTTCAAAATTTATAATTTTTGATAGTTTAGTAAATAAATACATACTCTTGACAGTTGAGTGGCCAAACCTCTACTATTCAAAAAGTTTAGTAGGCAGCGGGGTAATTTGCTCAATTTCCGAATCTATGGATCCACGGTGTATTATTGTTCGCTTGATTAATCAAATAAAAAAACAAATTATCAGGGAGAATATTAATTTTTTTGTCTGAATGTATTCATTTTTTGTAACTCACATTTTAGCACGCTATTTCTTTGTCTCACAAATTATGTGCCATTCAAGTTAATAAATTTGCATGTCTAAGACAAGAGAAAAATATAGTTTTGATATCTAAATTTTGACACATGAGCAGTTTTAATCCCCAAACTTTGGATAAAAACAAATCTGGTATCCAAACTTTCAATAATTGAACACATTTAGTAACCCTAGTGATTTTTTTTTTCCAAATTACTACTTGAAAGAGCCGTGTGATAGTCATATTTTTAGCAAATATTGTATAAAAAATACCACAAAAACGTAAAATACCTTTCTGACACTAAGGTGAAGATGAAATGCAGCAAAAGAAGGAGAAAAGGAATAAGATGAGTAGAGTTGGGCAAGTGATTAAAGCTTTTAAAATATCTTTCTTGGTACTTAGTATCAGAAGGATATTTTACATTTTTTCGGCATTTTTTTTATGCAATAGTTGTCGGACATGCGACTATCACATGACTCTTGCCGATAGCATTTTGGAAAAAAATCGTCAAAGGTACTAAATTTGCTCAAATATTGAAAGTTTGGGTATCGGATTTGTTTTTGTCCAAAATTTGGGAATTAAAACTGCTCATGTGTCAAAATTTGGATATCAAAACTATATTTTTCTCTCTAAGACAATTTGATAAAATAGCTAGCTCAGAAATATGTCTTCTGGACAACCATGTAATTTTGCAAGTTGATCACCTGGAATTTAATTCATGAATTGCTCAATCTTACAAAATTTCCTGGTATTTTTTTGAATTATAATAAATTAGCGGACAAGATTCTGTGATCGCTAGATGCCGACGATGGCATCACCAACCGCCTGTGGCCTACGATGCAGAGGATAGGACTTCTTTTTAGTTTTTACCGCTTGAACTTGACTTCTTTTTGCTGCTAGAGACCAATAATTGATGACACCTCAGATAAATGCGAGATAATTAATGTCATTTTCATCACAGAGTGCACATGCCATTCATCCTCAGATTTGCCGGTATTCCATATTTATACTATACTATATAAGCCAAGCCTCATCCCCTCTCCCAGAAGTTCTCACTTTTCAACAACGTGAAATTTATAAATAAAACCATATCCACGACACAAAGATGAAAATATCGGTTTGATTGCAGCACAATTATTTTTCTATTCTTGCGCAACAACCCATTCAGGCCTCCATCTTTTATACTACTGTATAAATTCATATCCTTAGGGAGTAGCAGGACTCGAGGCAAAGGAAAGGAATCTAAACAAGTTTAGGTGGAAGAAATGGACGCTCAAGTCAACAGCGCTCTGAGCAAAGCTCTGCTAGTTGTCAACTGTTTGATTCTCGCCATAGGCAACTGCGGTGGCCCGATAATCATGCGTCTCTACTTCGTCAAAGGAGGCAAAAGAATCTGGCTTTCAAGCTGGTTACAAACCGTAGGATTTCCTATTATTGCCATCCCACTACTCATCTCCTATTTCCACCGCCGCAAAACTGAAGGGCCAAACACCAAGCTAGTGTTGATGAAATATCCTCTATTCATTGCCGCCGCCGCCGTCGGCCTCGTGACCGGCATAGACGACTACTTGTACGCCTACGGAATGGCTCGGCTCCCCGTTTCGACCTCTTCCATCATCATTGCTTCACAGCTTGCTTTCACTGCTGTCTTTGCTTTCCTTCTTGTCAAGCAGAAGTTTACTGCATATTCAGTAAACGCTGTCGTTTTGCTGACCGTGGGAGCCGGGGTTCTGGCTATGCACTCCAGCAGTGACCGGCCCAAGGGTGAGTCCACCAAGATGTATGTTTTGGGGTTCCTCATGACGGTTGCAGCTGCGGTTTTGTACGGCTTCATTTTGCCAGTGGTGGAGCTGATGTATCTCAAGGCAAAGCAGGCGATTACTTACACTTTGGTGCTGGAAATTCAGCTGGTTATGTGTCTTTTTGCCACTGTTTTCTGCACCGTTGGAATGATCGCAAAAAAGGATTTTCAGGTACGCTCTTCTTTCTTTTTTTTTTTTTTTTTGCCACACTATCAGATACTACTATATGATTAAATAAACAAAACTTAAAGTGAATAAACACACACACACACACACACTCACAATTAATAATGCAGAATCGCTGACGGCTGGCTTCTTGAGTTGATAATTGCTTGTCTGCCGGCCTGGCCTTGGACTGGCTGGTGTCATGAATTCAATCAAAACAGTTGGGTAGTAAAAACTAGAGGCGTCGGACCGGGTGACGGGCACAGATTTGAAGGGATCATAATAATTGGATAATGACTAGAATTTGATTTTTGTAGTTAGAAAATAATATCTCTAAAAAAAAATGATAAAAAAATGCCTAGACACGTTTTAGGTATGACTTTTATGGATTCATCGTATAAATTATACAAATATGTCTAGATGCAGTCAAGCAACACGTACGTGTAAGAAGAGGTCGTCAAATCATAGTAACTTGTACCATGTTGCAAGAATATTAGGGACTCACGTAAAGCTTTTTTCAGTGATAATGCATGAATTCATATATAATTGAAAAACATATGTGGCTATTTATTTCCCATCATATTCGACTTCTCTGGTTCAGTTACTTTACATGCAAACAGCTGGCTCTCGTGGAAAGTTAAAATTTTTGAGCATTTTCTTGTGATAAGCATGAAATTAATTAAGGGAGTAATTGAATTTTCTAACCTATATGGAAAGAAAACTCTCAAAAAAGGTAGGCCGCATTCTATCAATGGAAAGATAGAAAACCCTAAAGAAAGTAGGCCGCATTTTGTCATGCCACGTGCAACTTGTAGAATGAGTACTTTTTAAAAGGTTGAACTTTCAAAGGTTGAACGCCACTCATAAAATAAGTGGTCAAGTTGAGGTTGACAACATATTAGTGCCACCCTCTCATTTGGATCACTAATATCTTTCCAAAGCCTCATTATGGATCCTAATATCTTTCTAAAGCCTCGTTGCCAACATGTTGTTAACCAAGAAAGCTGCATCTTCCAATCGGAAATTTCTTTATAATCTTGCCTGTTACTTGGTATAGAATAAAACGAATAAATAAATAAAAGGCCGACAATAATACTTCACCGAAAGTTTTGTAGTAAGTAAAATATGACTCAAGTGATAGAATCCACCTCCTTGATTTTATATGATTTCTATATTTATATCTATTATTTAGTAACGTCGTTATTTCTTTTATAAGTGGACGCATGCTAAGTTAGCCGTGTTTGAAATGTGAGTTTTTTGGGAGTTTGTCTAAAATTTTACTGTAGTTTACTGTAGAAGTTTTTAAAAAAATTTTTGAACTGTGTAGAGTTTTGAATATTTTGAAGTGTACAGTTTATAAACTTTGAAAAAATTTTTGAGGTTGCAGTAGCTAAAATTTTTAAAAAACTTGCAGCAGATAAACTGGACAAAAAACTTGGGTTCCAAACAAGTCCTTCGAGTTTTCAACGGATCAATGGGAACATACATTAAATATTTCGCTGTCACTAGATCAAGCCTACTTCGAGTTTTTTACTTTTCTAGACGTGCCTACCCATGCACGTATTGCCAGTTTGCCACTACCAAACATGGCAAGCTATCAATCAGGGGACAACAAATCATTGACTTATCCGTTGCTCCATATACATTTAAAAAAAAAAAAAAAAAGAGAGTCTGTTTCATACGAATATGATCAGGCTTCTCTAAATGATTATCAAAATACAACTTAGTCCTATCCAATTAATCGCCCATTGGACTACATGCCACCACGTTCATCTATTTTCAAGGGGGAAAGTATGAATCATTGGCTCCATACGCAATCATAGAATTCGACCTTTTCTGTGCAGTTATCATGCCATGTTTGCCTTGCGAAAAGAATTCGTGGGTTTGACCCTGTTTCTATATATATATATATATATATTAGAGATCCTTAGATTAAAAGTTTCGGGTTCTGTGAATTTTCCAAAAATATATAGCTTCTTTTCTTCTTTTTGTTTTCTTGCCAATTGACCAATTGACTTTGACGAATGTCATCACAATTGGTGACTGATGTCGTTGCTACATAAATCATTGTGCAGGCAATGGCAAGGGAGGCAAGGGCATATGCACTAGGAGAAGCTGAGTACTACCTTGTCGTAACTTGGAGTGCCGTAATTTGGCAGTTCTTCTTCTTGGGAGTAATTGGAGTCATCTTCTGTGCTTCATCTTTGCTATCCGCCATTATGATAGCCGTTTTGCTCCCGGTCACCGAAGTTATAGCAGTAATCGTCTTTCAAGAGAAATTTCAAGCAGAAAAGGGAGTTGCTCTTTTCCTCTCTCTTTGGGGATTTGTTTCATACTTTTATGGCGAAATTAAGAATAAAAAGTCCAAGGAGGAGATAGAGGGTCAGAAAAATGATTCTCAATCGACAGAGATGACTCCAATTCAGTGACGGAGATACTAATCCCCCATCAAAATATATGATTTACATATAGAAATACATAGCTTTGCCCCCATAATTACATAATATTGCCCTCACTACTCTTTAATAAGATATTTAGTTTATTTTCCTTAGAACTATCTAGTTAATATTATTTTTTGTTTATCACTCTGTCTGTACCAAATGGATTGATAAAAAATAATAGACAATCCATGTCACTTCTCGTAGTTAAATGGAAACTAACCAATAAAGACTCAACTTTTTCATTCTTTTTCAATTTGCTCTCTCTGCACAAACCCGTTCGAAAAGTTGCCATAATTTTTATTTCTCTGCATATCGAACTCGAACTCGAGTTAAACTTCTAAGAGCTCACCGAGCTTGAGTTCAGACTCATTTACCTTGAGTTGAACTCAGAATAATGTATTACTTGAGTTCAACTCGAATTGAATACCTCTGCCTCCTTCTCTCTAGAGCCATTTATCCAAAATATAGGCATGCAAGTTAAGGTATGGGAGCAATAAATTTCAATGTTGCCATTTTATCATCACACAATTTGCTATGTCAAGAGTCTATAAAGTGGAGCTTAGCCGAATGAAATGGTGGTTCAGACGCTTTTATACGAAACTTGGATAGGTTTAGCTTACTCGCAAATTTAGTTCTCATTAAGGATGGGCCGAGTTTTGGCTACCCAGCAAAATTTAGAAAATATAGTCCCCCTCGAGTATGGCTTTACTTTAATCATTGGTTATACTTCTTCCACAGCTAATTTAGAGTCTATTTGAGAATGCGGTACTTTTTGAAGTACTCCTAATATTTTTGGGTAATAAAAGTACCTTTTTTCTAAAAGTAGTATTTTTGGGTAATAAAATACTTTTGAGATGTTTGATCATCATTTTATAAATTTAGGAGTAAAGTTTATGGTATCAAAAGTACTTTTAACAAAATTTTCAAAATTAGTGCTTTTACAGTAACTTTTATATTTTAAAAATAAAACATATATTTTGACCATTTTATCATAAATTATAAACTAAATAAGGAGATAAATGCATTTGAAGGATTCAAAATCACACATTATCTAATAGAATAAGAATTCGATTGTGGTTGCAGTAGTTTATTGAAAAGTACTTCTCTAGTAGAGAATTTTATAAAAGTACTTATTAAATGCTTAAGTTCTTTTAAATATAGTGTTTGGAAGTATAGTTCAATAAGTGCTTATTGTATTTGATAACGTGTAACTTAAAAATTTTCAAATGTATTTATCTCTTTATTTAGTTTATAATATTGAATAAAATGATTAAATTTAATGTTTTAGTTTTTTAAATCACAAAAGTTACTCTAAAAGCACCAAATTTGAGTTTTTGCTAAAAGTGCTTTTCACGCTGAAATCTCTACTTCTAATTTTATGAAATGATGTTCACCAGATGTATTAAAAGTACTTTAATGTGCTTTTTCATTAAAAGCACTGCAACCCAAATAGGGCCTAAGCACTTATCATAGTAAATTGCATATGAAAAGGAGTCCTGCAGCCTCCTAACAGGAGAAGGTAGGTTTTTACTGTTAAACTAGCCTTGTTTGGAAGCCAAGTTTTTTGTCAAATTTGTCTGCTACAAGTTTTTTAAAAACTTTAGTTACAACAATCTCAAAAAACTTTTCAAAATTTTTAAACTATACACTTCAAAATATTAAAAAAAAACACACTTCAAAAAATTTTTTAAAAACTTTTACAGTAAACTACAGTAAAATTTTAGGCGAACACCCAAAAAACTTATCTTTCAAATGGGGTATTTGGCTTCCGCAACAGTTTACACTTCGTCAAATGAATAGAATTATGCATTTTTTTATGAACTACTGGTCACGAATTAGGACTACATTTTTTTTTTTTTTATCATTTGTCATCCCTACTCCTACTCCTACTCTAATTAGAGGGGGACTGATGGGGATAGAATCACCACCGGACCAGAGTGAATTTTTCTGGATTTGATGCAGAGCCACAAGAGTGGCATTTTGGTGGGAGGCAACGTTTGAACCCTTGCCTCCGTCCCCACCAAAGTCTTAAGGGCTTGGTGGTGGGCACCAGCCCAAGAGCTGGTGGTTACAAATTAGGACTACATGATAAGACCAGATTTGCAGCATCACAAATATAGCTTATAAAACTCAAAGAATTAAAAAACTTACCAAATATTACCACATTCTCTTCTTCCACCCACTACCACCACTATCGCCTCATCCCTTCTCCCTCATTCTCTTCCACCTCCACTGTCACCACTACCACCAGCCCTACTACCATCATCGCTTCTCCCTTCTCTCCCTCTTCTCTTACCTTCCTTCTCTCTTTTCCTTTCCCTCCCCCTCATTTCCCCTCTCTCTCTTCCCTACAACCCCTTCCCTTTTCCTTTCCCTTGAGTCTGGTTGTGAGCCAAATTGCAGCCCGTGGCTAGACTAGATCTATTGTAGACCAAATTGCAACCCGCAACTAAATCAGACTAGATCTGGTAGGAGAGGGGAAGAAAAAAGAGGAAGAGGAGGAGAAAAAGAGAGGGAAAGGGTGAGAAAAGAGGAGGGGGGCGAAGAGGCGGTGACGATGGTGGTAGTGTTTTAATTTTCAAAAAAATACACCAAAACAATTTTTTAATTCTAAAAATATCTTAAAATACAACCTTAACAAATATCCCTAAAACACCTAATAATATATAGTAAAAATTTTTCACATATATTGTTACATAGCAAAATTTTTAAAAATACCCCCAAAAATATCTAATTCATAAAGATATCAAAATAAAATAAAAACATAAGTTTAGGAAAATTACAAAAGTAGCGAGGTTGGGCTGAATCTGACTTCACGCCCAAAGAGCTGCTCTAGACATAAAAAGCCCCGTCAAGAAAAGCCAGACGTAAGTTACCATCCCTTCAGCCCAGGCGACCCACATACATGATAAATCACAGTATTGAGTTTTCTCTTAACCAGAGCCCTTAATCTAATCGGCATGTGTTAATTAGCTTTCTTAGAAATGAATTAAATTGGAAAAATTTATGTCAGTTTAAGAGGGTATAAATTAATTACGGGTGTGTTAATTAGCATTTTTTTCCCCATTAACAAGAATTCCCATGAGGGTTATAGTGGTAGAAGTTTTGTAATGATTAAAGAGGGCAATCAATAATTCTTGAAAGGCTTTTTGTTTGGTAAACACAAAATCATTTTATTAATAACTGGACTGAAAAATCAGCTAGTGATAGATGATTCACATAATCATGTGGATTCTCCTTCATGTTTTGCTACAAAATTTGCTTTCTAAGCAAACTCAAGAGCTATTTTGTACACACTTTTTGTGGAATTTGAAACCTCTGCTTTCTTAATATAGGATTTTTGTCTTTATGTTTTTTGAAGGAACTACGCGATACGATATATACAATATCATTAAATTTCTAAAAAATATTTTCTTAGCTAATTTTGGTTTATCAAATAAATAAAAAAAGGTATAAATAAACAATTGTGTTGTAAGATATTTAGCTTGATCACAATATTCTTTTTTTTTTTTTAAAGTATAAGATTACAAGCAACTCACTATGGTGAAAGTAATACAAAGCAATTACAACTCAACAAAATAATCTACAAATACCCTGAATTTCAATAATGTTACAAATTAAACTTAAATAGTAAAATGTAACCAAAAAAATCTTAGGACTATTGCCTCTAGTCATAATCCACTTATCCTTCTAACTCCCCATTCATTCTTGGTTCCAATTGGATTGTATTTTTTGGGAGTTTTTGTAAAAAAAAAATTATTGTAACAATTTTTTTTTTGAAAAAAATGATGTATATGGGATAAAAAGATATCTCTAAAAATCTTTAAAAAATATTTTCCACAAATACAATACAAACAAGGTTGTACCCAAAAAATTAAAAATTAAAAAATAAAAGAAAAGTTATTAGGCTATAGTTAACTAGTAACACTACTTCTTTCACTCCACCAAAAAATGATAATTCACGTATATTCAATTATATTCGTTACGTATAGGAATTTTAACTATTAGTAAATTAAGTCAAAATTCGGTCAGTAACAAGAATTGGTTTAGACTAGGGATAGTTGCAGAAACCTCCCCTGAGGTTTCTGACATTTGCACTGACCTCCCCTGTAGTTTAAAAAATTACACTGACCTCCCTTGAGGTTACTAATTCTTTGCAAATTTAGTCCAAATGATTAAAATATTATTTTAGGGAGTGAAATTAGATATTTGTACCAGATTTGCTCTTTGTGGTACATATCCAATGAATGACAAGTATTATAAATCAATTAATAATTAATAAATTTTAAGGAGTAAAATTTATGGACAAACACATATTACTCATTTAAAGTACCAACTCTTTACGAGTATTTTACTTTCAAATATTTAATTTATGATAAATATATCAATATTTGCAAGTAAAATTCAAAAATTGTTATAGTAATATTATTGCAAAAAGGAAATCGATAGGTTATTTATTTAATATAAATTAAATATTTTTTTAAAAAATAAATGGCCCATAAAGTATTAATTTTTTATGGCTTTCATCCATTACACGAGTAAAGTATTTGCTCTTTATGTGCATTTTATTTTGAATCATTTAATTTATATTAAATACATAAATATTTGTAACTAAAATTGAAAAAGTGTTATATTAATATTTTTATGGAAGAGAGATTGGTAGGTTTTGTATTTAAAAAAAATTAAATATTTGAAAGTAAATAAAAATCTGTATTTGAGCGTAAATATTTGTATTAAATTAAATGTTTGAAAGTAAAATACCCTTAAAAAACCGGTATTTTAAATAGTTATCGGCTCTTTATAGGTAAACACGCATTACTCATTTAAAATACCGGTCTTTTACGGATATTTTACTTTCAAATATTTAATTTATGATAAATATATCAATGTTTGTTAATAAAATTTAAAAAGTGTTACAGTAATATTCTTGCAAAAAGACAATCGGTAGGTTATTTATTTAATATAAATTGCTTATTTTTTAAAAAAATGACCCATAAAGTATTAATTCTTTATGACTTTCATCCATTACATGAGTAAAGTATTGGCTCTTTATGAATATTTTATTCTGAATCATTTAATTTATGTTAAATACATAAATATTTGTAACTAAAATTGAAAAAGTGTTATATTAATATTTTTATAGAAGAGAGATTGGTAGTTTTTTATATTTAACAAAAATTAAATATTTGAAAGTAAATACAAATATGTGTTTGAGTCTAAATATTTGTATTAAATTAAATGTTTGAAAGTAAAATACCCATAAAGAGCCGTTACTTTAAATAGATAATGCATATTTGTCTATAAACTATACTCCTTAAAGTTTATTAATTGTTAATTGATTTATAGTATTTTGTCATTCATTAGATGTGTAGTACAAAGGACAAATTTAGTAAAAAATTCTAATTTCACTCACTAAAATAATATTTTAATCATTTGGACTGAATTTGCAAAGGCTTAGTAACCTCAGGGGAGGTCATTGTAATTTTTCAAACTACAGAGAAGGTCAGTGCAAATGTTAGAAACCCTAGGGGAGGTTTCTGCAATTATCCCTTTAGAGTTTAGACTATGTAGCATTGTCTTGTTTGCTAGCCTCCACAGTCCACATTTTGGACCCCAAATTCCGTTAACCGCCGCTAAAGAATAAAAGGAAGCGGCAAAGCGGCTGTAACTGCGTCAGAAGTAGATGAGGATAAGCAGACATGCCGCCACTCCTTCACTGCTGTGAGTATTGCTCTTTGGCTAATCCATCTTTACCTCTAAGATGTGCAGTTATTTTTAACTCTGCCACTCAAACCAGAGCTTTCTTCAGATCCTCTAAAACCCCAGATAAATTCAACTCAAAATCTTTCAGGAACCTGTCATTTCGTGCGACAGATTCAATTTTGGGAACAACCCGTGTTTTATTTTGCTCTAAAAATGAAGTCTTTGAGGATTTCAAGAGTGCCCATGTGAGGCCTGAAATTGAGAATTTTGATGAGCTTGAATTGCTTGATAAGCCTTTTCCAAAGCAAATGGATGATGGTTCTGTAACAGAAATTGAAGAGGAAGAATTGAAGAAGGATGATAAAGACGATGTCTTGGAGGAATTTTATAAGTTTTTTAAGCCCAGAGATGAGTTACGGCAAGAAATTGACGTAGAAGAGGGTGGAAAGGGGAGTCAAACTGGAGAAGGTTATCAGAATGAGAAAGTAAGTATTGAGTATTATGAGCCTAAACCAGGTGATTTGGTTGTTGGAGTTGTGGTTTCAGGCAATGAGAATAGGCTTGATGTGAATGTTGGTGCTGATATACTAGGGACAATGTTGACAAAAGAAGTGCTGCCACTGTATGATAAAGAGATTAATTATTTGTTATGTAATTTAGAGAACGATGCAGAGGAGTTCATGGTTAATGGGAAGGCGGGGATTGTGAAAAATGATGAGGCTGTGAGTCGGGAAGCAATGCCAGGTAGGCCAGTAGTAGCGCCTGGAACACTTCTTTATGCTGAGGTTCTGGGAAGAACACTCAGTGGCCGGCCATTATTGTCAACAAGACGACTCTTCAGACGTATTGCTTGGCATCGTGTGAGGCAGGTTCTTTTCTCACCTTCTCAAGCCTTTATTTGGCAGTTCTACAGCACTTCTGCTCATATTTGCAATATGATATGTGTGCCCCTGAATTGGTTCCATATTAGAGAAAAAGGAGATTTTGCAATCCTAAAAGCCAATTTTTAGATTTGGTTAATGTTCCTAGTATGGAAAGGGAGAAAGTAGAGAGGTTTGGAGGGAGAAAGGACAAATATTTGAGCAATTTTTGTCAAGCACTTTTTGGAGTATACTCAACACATAGACTCTGTGGTTAACACAATATAACTATTTTGTGGATGAGAAGCATATACATAAACACGAGTGGATAACTCCTGCTCGGTGCCCTTTTCTTTTTAACTTTTTTTTTTCCCTTTGTTTTGTATTGAAAATGGAGTTATCTAGGAAAGGAATTTAGAGCTAACTAAGATTAGTTGAGATCATCTCTATGGTAATAATGCTTACTTAGACAAGAATTTAAAAGGCATATCATTTGAAAATGCATTTGTAATTTGCAGAAAACTAGAGAAGTCGGGTTGAAGCATAATTCTTCATTCATGGGTATAATGCGCATTAGACTTGGCCAATGTCATTTTCCTTTGTTCTTGTACCTTTTTGTATTCCTTAACCTAGCAAACAGAGTCATAGTATGCCATTCTCTGGCATCAAACTCCTTTTCATGGCAAAACCGACAGTCATATGTCCTCCATTTTTTTATTTTTTATTTTTTTGTGTAAAGTTCTGGTATTGTTTTTGACATGTCCAAGATTTAAAGAGTGCAGGATGTTGGTTTGAATGGACATATAAATACCTGGAGTTGGAGAAAGAAGCACCTTTGATGGTCCATATGAGCAGCCCCCAAAAAAAAAAAAAGAACTAACTACTGTCTACTTCCCAGACAATTATGAATTGTTGACCAAACATCTAGCTAGGCTATCTTTGGCCATTAGAGTCATTGAGATTGAATAACATGTAAATTCCAGATTTAACAAGAGAGCCGTTAAATGTCTGCTAATGCTGCTTGGGATAGCTGTTTACATGTCCCGTTCTGTTTTGTTGCAAGTACCTAAAGCTAAAGGAGAATATAAAACATTTTTTAGCCCTTTTTCTTAAGTTGAAACCTAGAATTGATGTTTATTTTGAATTGTTTAATATTACTAGCTTCAATTGTAACTCCGGTAAAGCTAATTCTTTTAATTTCAATAATGTTTGGAGTTATGCTATACCTCATGCAGATAAAGCAACTCAATGAACCTATTCTCATCACAATAACAGAGTGGAATACTGGTGGTCTTCTTACTAGAATAGAGGTGGTCTCTCTCTCTCTCTCTTTCTCGTAAACAGAAGTGCTATCTGAATTTTGACAACTATATACCTTAGTTATTGATTGTTTAAATGTGATTCTGCAGGGTTTACGTGCCTTTCTTCCAAAGATTGAGTTGATGAATAAGATCAGCAATTACACTGAGCTGAAAGAGAATGTGAGTTGCAAGCCTTCTTAAAATTCTTACAACTGGTTTATATTGGTTTTTCTTTTGGTTTTGGTTTGTACTTAATGGATGCATGTATCCACCTTAAAGATTATTTAGACCTCTTCCTGGACGATCTATAATGTGCCTGACAGATATTCATTTGGAATCTGGACTAAAAAGAGCCAGAAATGAGAAGAAGTTCTAGTCAGTAGTTTTAGCTAAAACCCAAACAAAATGAGTTTTATTGACTGAGGAGCCTTTCTGATTGGGTTTGCTGACACCAACCTTTTAATTGGCATCTATGGTGATGGAAGGACAGAAATGCCTGTGATGGCTTCTTTTCTTTGTTGCTCTTGGTTGATAAAAATGCTTATGACTAATTCATTTATAGTTGGGATTAACTACATATTCTACATTCATTGTGCCTTTTTAGCTATTCGCAGGTTGGTTGCTGGCTCTATGTGCTTATTAAGAGAATAAATGAAGATACAAATGATCTGATACTCAGTGAGAAGGATGCTTGGGTCAGTTTTTTGATTGACATTTTCTTTTCCACTTCATGTTATACCTTATGATCTTTGAGTCTTATATTACTTTTGTCTTTCTCCAGTTTTGTGTTTATTCATTGCTTCTTAGGTGTCTTTCCTCTCACCTTCTGAAGGTTCCTGCTTATTTTGTGTGACAGGAAGTCCTTAATCTTCGAGAGGGGACACTTCTTGAGGGAACGGTCAGGAAAATTTTTCCATACGGTGCTCAGATCAGGATTGGTGAGACTAACAGGAGGTGAGTTTAAGGTTCAATAATATCAGTCAAAATCAAATGCTTCAAGCTTTCTCGCTTTCTTTTTTCCTTTTTCCTCCTCTTTCCTGGAGACTAGATAACTAAGTTACCTACTATATACTGAACAGGTTAAAAGAAATTATAGGTGGACCAAAGCAAAATCCAGCTTGTCTGAGAAACCCAGAAACCAAATAAAGTATTTAAATCTCAGAGCTTATTTTAATTACCATCAAGACTGCTGTCTGTGTTCTTTACCTTATGTTGATAAATGACTCAGCCTTGTATGCGTCAAGCTGGTCCATTTGATATATTGTCTGCACTGAAGTCCCTTTCTTTATTTTTCCTGGGTAAAGTCCTTTCAGTTAGTTTTTTGGCATCAAAATGCTTTTCATTTGAAGTGACTTATAAGTTTTTTGCACTCTGCTCATATTTTCTGGTCTGAATATGACTAGGATATTGTGGACTAATATTGCTACATCTAATGTTGATGTTCCTTGTAATGGAATTAACTTTACAGCTGACATCTATATACCATCCTAGTTTTCAAAGGTTGAGAGAGGAGAGAGGTGAAGCTTTCCTCTGTGTTGTGACTCTCCCAGCTCAGCTCAGCACCTACCAACACCCCCCCCCCCCCCCCCCAAACAAGAGAGAGAGAGAGAGAGAGAGAATAAGAAGAAGAACAAGACGGGAAAAAAAAGAAAAGAAAAGAATGAGAAGAGGAGAAGGAGTCCCATCATGTTGAAGTTCATGTGACGCCAAGGAAGCATTCATTTACTTTGGAGTTTAAGTTTAAAAAATTACTCATATACCAAGTGAAGAGGCAATGAGTTCTCTTGTAGGACAGGAATTTGGAGGAAATACAGATATATTCATGGTAAGGAGAGGAATGTATCTTGAATATGACAGGGTAGAATGGTGGTCAATTCATGGAACCAGAGTTTCTGTTTCTTCCTTGGAAGAGAGTAATGGGAATGAATGGACTTCATCTCTTTCACCCTTTCCTTTCATCTAATCAGCGGAGAAGTTCCCTAAATATAACCTTTATCTCCAACTAGTTACAGACAATGAAACTCTTTCATCGTGTTTAATTTCCTTCCAATGAAATTAGTAGTCATTTCTGTGTCCACCTTGCTTGACCAATCAGATGTCCCTTCTGTTTTACAATGCTGGTTTTTGTGCTTGTTTTATGGGAGACTTAGGTGGAAATTTTAAAATGCACAAGGCAGTGCTGTTTATGGCAAACTCAAAAAGGAAATTTAAAAAAAAACATATTTCTTCCTATTGGGCAAAAATTGGCAGAGACAGGATTGGGTATTGATGACTTCATAGGGCAGCCTGCTATCTGCTGTCTATATTACACAATGCAGTCTTCATATCTGAAAACCTTGTGAAGCTTTCCTCTTGTGACGTTTAGAGGGCTTATTATACTTATGGGAGTTCTATATTGATTCATGTGTAAGACTTTTCTAAATAACTAGTATTTACATATGTAAATGTAATGTAATATTTTTGAACATGTGCCTATATGTATACATGTGTTTGTGCATCTTTTACATACTTCCAGATAGAAACTGAAGGAGCCAGATGTATATAGCCTCACCAGGGTGGTGGTTGTTTGAAGTTAATCCTCAATTAATCCTTTCAAACTGTGGACTGATTTTCATTTTGTTCTGTTTCAGTGGATTATTGCATATCTCAAACATCACTCGGGGACGAATTGCTTCTGTCAGCAATTTGTTGGAAATTGATGAGAAGGTTAAAGTTCTAGTTGTTAAGTCGATGTTTCCTGACAAAATATCTCTGAGGTAGGTCATTTGGTTAACTGGTTCTTTGGTCTCATCATCGTATGTCTATTTGTTCTTGGGACAAATGTCAATATTTTACTTCATAAAGACAGTGCTGATGACTACCCAGATTGCTACATTCATATTAGCTATATAAATTTATTGAGAAGGGAGAAGGGAACTTCTGATCTGGATAGATGAACTATTGAACATCTTTGGCATCTAGCTTAATCGTTCACATAGGAACAAATGTTTTATTTCTGTTGGCCTATACTTGTGAATTCGTGAAATATTAAAACTTGGACAGCTCAGAAGCCTATGCAAGCTGAAGTTTCCTTCTGTAGTTTGCATATTCAATTACATATCAACTAACTTGAAATGAGTCACCTGTTATTGCCAGGCCAAGTACCCCTGTTTTGTTTTTTTTTTTCCTAAGCATTCTAGACCTTTAATGTCTTTTCCCAGCCCATAGCTTTGGACAGAATGTGTGAGGAGGACGTACTAATCAAGAGAAATTCATACTAAATTCTGCCATCTTCAACTTCAAAAGCATACCATTTGTTTATTAGCTGACCACAGATCGTGATTTATGCCTGCTTAGAGCAAGAATAAGTTGCAAGATAGTTTCTATCTTCTGGTGAATTAATTGTATCTTATAGCATGGATAGCCTTTGCTTGGGTTTATTCTGTGCCGAAGTTATATCACTTGAAAAAAAAAAAAATGCTGCCTGTCTGGGTTAGTTTTTGAAGCCTTGATGTTTCACTTCGCGGATTTGCCCGATGCTTAGGTCATGATTCTTTTGGCCACCAGATGCAATTTCCAGACAACTGTTATACTCGAAATAAGGCTATTTCCTCTTGGCTGGTCTATGAATTCTTTCAAAGATACATATTGAAGTTCTTTCGATGGGCTAATTTGCAATACAGCTTGCAAGAAATATATGATTGATCTCATATAATCATATTAAAGTTTTATGCATGCAGTGTGGTGAAGCAAATAGTTAAGTCTTTTTTAAATGTTGGCTAGCGGTCTAGCTCACTTTTTCTTAATCTTATCTCATGCAGTATAGCTGAACTTGAAAGTGAGCCAGGGTTGTTTCTGTCAAACAAGGAGGTACGACTATTTTGAAAGTGCATTTCAATTGTGTACTGTGCGTCCAAATGTATGGCAGACTGCATCTGTATTTAATGTTTCCGCTATTAGGTTGATGTTGGATTTTATTTTGTACCAGAAAGTATTTGCTGAAGCTGAAGAGATGGCAAAGAAGTACAGACAGAAGATGCCAGCCGTTTCAGCAGCCCAAAAATCAGATCCTCTTCCGGCCAACTCAATACCTTTTGAAGATGAAGAAAATATTCTAGCAAATTGGAAATGGTTTATATTTGATAAAGATGGCGTACCAAACCCATAGTTTCACAGTTGGAAAGCAGAAGGAACCCAATCGGGAAAGGCCAACAGAAGCCTCCACAGATTGTACCACTTCCTCCCCTCAACCATGATGCGCTTGAAAGCAAATTTCAACTTGGGCAGCTTCATTTATGGTCATGATCAAGGTAAATCATAAAGTTTATAACGGGGCACTACAAGATCTAAATCACCAGCCATCTGAAATTAGAGGAGCTAAGCAATTTAATTGTCAGGATATCCAGAGGACAGGCCCTAGTAAATTCTGCTTGATTATTTACATAATCAATTAGGTGTTTTGTATTCGTACTACCATCCGTTTCTCTTGCTTATAGCCTCTTCTTCATGGCTATTTATTTGTCCACAGACTGACTTCTTGATGTGCTTTTACCTCAGGCTATCTTCTGTAAAGATTATTCCTGCATCTTAGGATGCCAAAATTTTTGTAGTCTGCACTAAGGCATGTGCTTCCAACTATGAGTCTTGTAGTTGCAAGGCATCATTGACATAGCCCCAGAAGGGTGGAAGTGGAAGAGAAAATAATGCATTAAATTCTTGTACCATACGATTTTACCATCTGGCACAATTTTGCACTGGCCTCGCTGTATGCATCTCCATTCAAATGGCATGTTCAGCAGATAAATAACTTATTATCCCGACTCTTTGAATAAGAGCTAATAAGTCGTATTCTCTTCATACGGAGTGATGACAGTATCAAATGGACACTTAATGATACCTGAAAATAGGCATCCCTTTTTATTTGAACGCTTGAAGAATCTTGTAGTAATTAAGATGGAGTACAAGGAAAGCAGATTATTCGTTGGATACTTCAACTAGCTCAGCAGAAACTTCTTGCTGTCTTCTCTTTGTTTAATCTCTACGCTTACGTCTGACTCAGGAGGATTGAATTCGCATGTTTTTGTTTATCAGTATCCATTGCTTGTATCGAACGAGAGCAATATTGACAATTTTGTTTGCTTCTACAAGTCATCTAACTTCTCTTGGCTCAAAGCAGGATTCCAGAAAGATGCCCCAAAGTCAGAAATGTTTGGCCACATTTTCTTTTAAATAACGCTACTAAGCATGGAAATATTGAGCATTGTTTAGTCTTTCCTGGTCCTCCTCGGAAGCTCTATTTCATTTTTGTCTTCTTCATGCTTGTTTTTGAATGGCTTACTTTTGCATTATTCTTCAGTTAATCAAAGCGAGATAGATTCTCAATGAGCTAATTTGAGTGACTACTGCCTATGCTAAGTATAGGTTTGGGGCTCCATAAAACAGAAACAAAACAAAGTTGATAAAAGAATAGTGAGCAAAGTCAGACCAAATGGAACATCATTAGCTGCACAAGGGGATGCCATGAGGCATAAGCTTTTTTTCTTTGCCCGCCAAAAGGGGTGCCAACTTATCACTTACTTGCATGTATTTTGGCTTAAAAAAATGACTTTTTGCTTAAGAAATCAAAGAAATCAGTCATAAATTGACAGAATAGCAACTGCACATAATATAGATAAAATACTTACATGCACGAGACAAAAATATTATGGTTTCAATTTAATGAAAAACAAAATTTTATTTTCAAAATTTTTGGCTCTCAAGGTTGTAATCTCAAAAAAAAAAAAAAAAAAGAGGACTAAACTGTAGTTCAAAGCCAAAAATTCAAGAACATTCCTAAATTTCATAGAACCTACCGATAATCTTGTGAGTTTACATCCGTTTGAAGCTTGATTTTATCAATTGTGAAGCGAGTTTGTCTCACAAATTTTAGCTAGTAGCTCTACCTTGGTCTACAATGCAATGATTTTACATAGAGCACTAGATGTTTCACACTTCCACTCTGCAAGAGACAGCAAGAGAGTTTTCTGCTTACAACATAGCCGAAAACATGTTTAAATTGGTTCTTAGCGTAGGCATTCGGCTTCATGCTGGCATTTTAGTGGACTCGCTGATGCCACCAGCATTTGAAGAATCTCTTTGCGTGGTCTTTAAAAAGTCATGAAAGTGCAAGTCTTCAATGTACTACATGTCTATGATTAGGCTAAAAGTTGGGGTTTCTGCCAATTCAGATAAGCTGAACCACATGAATAATTGTTGGTCAAACCTCAGAACTGAAAGATTTTTCGATTGAACTTTGGAATATAGTATTAGAGTATGATCGGATAAAATCAGTTGATGCACATTTATAGCCCATTTCGGTGTATCTTGGAACCCTTTAGATCTGGTCTTGTGCCTTTGACAGGGGACTGACTGGACCACACTCGACAACATAATAATGGTTCAGTTGTTCTAATCTTTATTTACTTATTTTTCTCTCCAAAAGAAGATATTCACTTCTTCTTGCTTGCCAGTTAAACCCCAGAGGAGAATAATACTTATGATCTTATGCGAGGCAACACAAGATGAAAGACCAAGAACCCTTAAACGAGAATTGGCAAAAAGTACAAGCAGTCTCAAAAAGTAAAAACCATAATTGCTGCAGTCTTCAATGCCCTACGCAAGAAATGGAAGAGAAAGCAAATTATCGTGGAAAACTAGAATGTAATCCCTCCGTTAAAGCTCTTATGGTAATCCCTCCATTAAAGCTCTTAACAATCCCTTAAAAATTTTCCTTTTCTCTTTAAAGTTTTAAACATGGTTTGGTTTGCTGCATGTTCTTTCAAACATTAATTAATGCATTTTGGCTGTAAGTCTCTAATTCTGCATACATGCACTCAGAATTGTAGAGACTAATAAAGAGCGGCTTAGAACAAGTAAACAGTAAACAGTAATCCCAGAATTGGGTGGTAGTATCCCACTTAGCAGCAGGTCCCCCCTATAGGTACATTTGTCCCACATCGGGGTTGGGGTTGGGTTTGGGTTGGGATATAAGTCCCTGGGATTGCCTCAAGAGTTGCCGGCTTTTGAGGTTAATTCTGGGATTAGGTTTATAAAACAACAAAAGTCTGATTCAGGCTGTTGAAAAAAAAAGAACAAGTAAACAGTGAAATCTTTAAAACCCTAACAACACACTAATCGTAAATTGTGCCCTACTGTAATCTACTACACATGGCCTCTCTCTCTCTCTCATTCTTACTCATGTGACTGTACATTTTTCTTTAGCCCTACTCCCAAAACACACCCACTAATATCTCCTCGGAAATCAAGTCATCACCCTCTTTATAGTATTTCTTAATTTTACCACAACACAGTGATTAAATAACAGTTAAGAAGAAAATTATTTACAGCTGCTTTTCTAACTTTTAACCCCAAAGAAAAAGATGCTCCATTAATTAAATTTCCTCTACATGCACGCCCTGCCTTTATTATCCTAGTCCTGTGGTGTATATACTGTAACCTGTAAAGGAAGAATAGACTTTGTTTATGTGCTTATTATATAGCCCAGCAAAAGGACATTTATTGTAGTTTGTTTAATCCAGTTCTATTTTAATCCTCTTTTAACTTTCACAATACCCCATAAGCTGCCTCTCTGCTGTATCATCAAAACTAATCTCCTCTTCCCTAGGCATTCTGCCAAGTACTCTCCTGTATATGCACATATAGATATATATATATATATGTACGTATATATCTCTCCTCCCAGTGGCAACGGACTCTGAAATCTTTGGTACTAATACCATCTTAGAATCTTTGCACAGTACAACCTAAAATTAACAAGGATAGATGGGTTTAAAATGATTAATTTGCATGCTAAAAGCTCTTGGAACTTGACCCTTCACAGCATATTTATTCTATCCTTACTAAACCAAAAGCAATACTTTGTTAGAGAAAAAGACAACTTGTTTGGATAAGAATTTATTTGAATGATTTATTTAATCCAGTTACTGTAGCACTTTTTGTGATGTGATGTATGTAAGATAAAAAGATGATTGGGAATTATGTGTATATGCAAGCAAAACAAAATCTGAAATTTTTATTCCAAATTCTTGTTGTCCAAACAAACTCGTTTCTTTGAGAACATTTTCGTAAATTGCTAATGCATTGGATGGTTGAAGAAGGGTACTTTTAGGAAACAAAAAGTTATATTTGCATTCTATATTTGGAATTCTTGTTAACTCTAATTTATAAGAAACAAAAACTTAGCTTAAGATTAGCGCTTTGACAAAATAAACTTAGGTCGTTTTCTGCACGCTCAACTCATATTTGTAGAATCTAAAGAACTTTAATTAGTATCAGGGGAAAAAAAAAAACAAAATGGCCCTTTAAAGGAAAAATGTATGATTTGCAAGATGTTGTGCAAAATGAAAAGGAAAAATAGCTTGACAATAGTGTCTCTCTCTCACTTTTTTTTTGGGGGGTTGGAATGACAATAGTCTCCTTACAGAACTTAATTAACTTAGGTACATCCATGCAACTTCGAAAGGGTAATTTTGGCTATCCGATGCATCTCAAGTTTTAATATAAACAACTAATCACTGGCGCCCTAATTAACTATCTTCATTTAAACCCAACGTTTGGTCTTCACTCATCTTGAAAGTTGAAACTCTCAATCAATTGTTACGCCGAGAAAGAAAGAAGAGAAGGATAAGCTTAGAACTCTGGCAGTCGCCTCCTTCCACCACCACTTCCAACCAGCCATCACGCAAAAGCTAGCCTAAATACTGCAGGAAAGCTAGCCTGGATACCGCCGGAAAAAGATAGAAGAAAACCCCAAATGGCCAACTTTAAAGCTACACCAGTACTACAATCTTCAGGAGCTGAGACATAAGTTTTTACTGTGCACCACCACCAGCGCTAGCACCTTCACCGGCTGCACCGCCAGAAACGGCGGACGTGGGAGGAGAGACTTATCTCCGGTAAGCATGCTACCTTCTGCATGAATAATCAAACAGTTGAAATAGTGCTGCTTCTTTATTAAGGACTACTTTTTGTTCACATGCATGGTTTTTGATCAGCACCACCTAGTGTGTGTTTGAAGCATACCTCATCACCCCATTCTACAGCAATAGAGGCTTTCACATGCATGCTGTTCCCTTGAGGAGTGGACTTTCACCACCATTTTTTGTCTGTTAGTCCCATTCTTGATTAATATTCTTGACTACTATCACTGCTAAACCAGTTTTTTCAGGGGCTCAAATGGAGAGAAGAGTTCATTTTTTGACCTCAAAAGCTTCGTTTTTCTTCGCCTTTTGCTTCTGTTATGGTTTCATTGTCAGTCCTAGAACACTAGTGACTTCTCTTTCACCTGATGGCCAGGCTCTAGTTTCTCTTCTCTCAGCTTCTGACCCTTTTACCAAGTCTAGATCATCTGTGCTTTCTTCTTGGAACCCCTCAAGCCCAACTCCATGTTCATGGGAAGGAATAACTTGTTCTCCTCAAGGAAGAGTCATTTCAGTCTCTCTTCCAAACACATTTCTCAACCTTTCTTCTTTGCCTACAGGGCTCTCTTCTTTGTCCTCGTTGCAGCTTTTGAATCTCTCCTCTACTAACATCTCAGGACTAATCCCTGCTTCCTATGGTGCATTTTCCCATCTTCGCCTTTTAGACCTCTCTTCCAACTCTCTTTCTGGGCCTATTCCTCCTGGACTAGGCAGCCTTACTTCACTTCAATTCCTTTTCTTGAACTCAAACAGATTAACAGGCAGAATCCCACCACACCTTGCTAATCTTTCTTCATTGCAAGTCCTCTGTCTCCAAGATAATCTCCTTAATGGGTCCATTCCGGCTCAATTAGGCTCCTTGTCATCCCTCCAACAGTTCAGAGTTGGGGGAAATCTGCATTTAACAGGGGAAATTCCTCCACAGTTAGGCCTACTTACTAATCTCACAACGTTTGGGGCTGCGGCTACTGGACTTTCGGGTGTTATACCGCCTACATTTGGGAACCTGATCAATCTTCAGACTTTAGCCCTTTATGATACTGAAGTGTTTGGTCCAGTGCCCCCTGAGCTCGGGTCATGCTCGGAGCTTAGAAACTTGTATTTACATATGAATAAGCTAACTGGTACAATCCCACCTCAATTGGGAAAGTTGCAGAAGGTTACTAGCTTGCTTCTTTGGGGTAATTCTTTGACAGGAACTATACCGGCCGAGCTTTCAAATTGTTCATCACTCGTTATACTTGATGTTTCTACAAATGAATTGTCTGGTGAAATTCCAGCTGATCTGGGGAAGTTGATGGTTCTTGAACAGCTTCACTTGTCTGATAATGCACTAACCGGTTCAATTCCATGGCAGTTGAGTAACTGCTCTAGTTTAACAGCTCTTCAGCTTGATAAGAACCAATTATCAGGTCCAATTCCCTGGCAAGTTGGTGAATTGAAATATTTGCAGAGCTTTTTCTTGTGGGGTAATTCAGTTTCAGGAACCATACCGGCTTCCTTTGGGAACTGTACTGAGCTATATGCTCTTGACCTCTCGAGGAATAAGCTCACTGGAATAATACCAGAGGAGATTTTTGGGTTGAAGAAGCTGAGCAAAGTTTTGTTGCTAGGAAACTCATTAATCGGAGGAGTGCCTCGAAGTGTTGCAAGATGCCAGTCTCTAGTGCGGTTAAGGCTCGGAGAAAATCAGCTTTCTGGTCAGATTCCTAAAGAGATTGGACAGCTGCAAAATCTTGTGTTTCTTGACTTATATATGAACCATTTCTCTGGTGGTTTACCTCCTGAAATTGCTAACGTTACGGTTCTTGAGCTGTTGGATGTGCATAACAATTACCTCACTGGTGAAATACCATCTCAACTGGGTGAGCTTGTCAATTTGGAGCAGCTTGACCTCAGTAGAAACAGCTTCACTGGGCAGGTTCCTTCAAGTTTTGGTAACCTCAGTTATCTGAACAAACTTATACTGAATAACAATCTGCTTAGTGGACCAATCCCAAAGTCCGTTAGGAATCTGCAGAAATTAACACTTCTTGACTTGAGCTACAACAGCCTCTCTGGTTTAATCCCACCAGAAGTTGGTTATGTAACAAGCTTAACAATTAGTTTGGACTTGAGCTCGAATCATTTTTGTGGTGAACTCCCAGAAACAATGTCTGGTTTGAGACAGCTGCAATCACTTGATCTTTCTCGTAACATGCTTTATGGAAAGATTACAATTTTGGGTTCCCTGACCAGTCTCACTTCATTGAATGTGTCATATAACAATTTCTCAGGTCCTATACCAGTCTCACCATTCTTCAGAACTCTGACTTCAAACTCTTTTCTTGAGAACCCAAACCTTTGTGAATCTGATGATGGCTTCACTTGTTCTTCACGGCTAAGTGGACGAAACAGGTTGAAGTCTGCTAAAACCATAGCTTTAGTTGCGGTAGTTCTGACTACTGTAATGATGGCACTTGTAGTTACTTGGATTCTTGTCATGAGGAATCAAAAATACATGTCGAGAAAGCACTCAGGCATGTTGACTCCATCAAGGGAAGAGGATTTTTCTTATCCATGGAATTTTATCCCATTTCAGAAGCTCAACTTTACCATCGACAGCATCTTGGAGTGTCTGAGAGATGAAAATATTATTGGTAAAGGTTGTTCAGGAGTTGTTTACAAGGCAGAAATGCCAAATGGTGAGTTGATTGCAGTGAAGAAGCTTTGGAAGACGAAGAAGGAAGAAGAACCACTAGATTCATTTGCTGCAGAGATTCAAATCCTGGGACACATTAGGCACAGAAATATAGTGAAGCTTCTTGGTTACTGTTCTAATAAGAGCGTTAAGCTGCTCTTATACAACTATATTTCGAATGGAAATTTACAACAGCTCTTGCAGACAAATAGGAATTTAGATTGGGAGACCAGATACAAAATTGCAGTCGGAGCAGCCCAAGGTCTGGCTTACCTTCATCATGATTGTGTTCCAGCAATTCTTCATAGGGATGTTAAATGCAATAACATTCTCCTGGATTCCAAGTATGATGCATATTTGGCAGACTTTGGACTCGCAAGGCTAATGAGCTCTCCAAATTACCAGCAAGCTATGTCCAGAATAGCAGGATCTTATGGATATATTGCACCAGGCAAGTCTCAGTGAGCTTTAGTTTATTCCTGTACTTAATAGCTTTCTGCTTAATTACCTGTCGCAATTGCTGAATTTAGATGTTTATGAATGTGTTCTATTTTGAGCATTTTATGAAGTTACATCAAAGTTTAGTGTTTTTCATCATTTGGTAAACTGGGTTCTACCAAATAACCATTCATCTTGTGCTATTGAACAAGATAATAGGCTCTGAATTGCTCTTTTAGTATCATCAATAAATATCAACAAAAGTTTGTTCCATTATTGCAGAATATGGGTACACTGCCAACATAACAGAGAAGAGTGACGTGTATAGCTTTGGAGTTGTTCTGCTTGAAATTTTAAGTGGTCGGAGTGCCATTGAGCCTCAAGTTGGAGATGGAATGCACATTGTTGAGTGGGTAAAGAAGAAGATGGGAAGCTTTGAACCAGCTGCAACAATACTCGATTCAAAGCTCCAGGGATTACCGGACCAAATGGTGCAAGAAATGCTTCAGACATTGGGGATTGCAATGTTCTGTGTAAATTCATCGCCAGCTGAAAGGCCAACCATGAAGGAAGTTGTTGCACTTCTAATGGAAGTCAAGAGTACCCCTGAGGAGTGGGGAAAAACGTCACAACCTCTAATAAAGCAGTCCTCAACCCAAAGCTGATGCTTTTTGGCTTTCCTGACTTGCCTCTTCTAGGTGTCCGTGACTGATCTTCTTTGGTTCCCCAGCTTAGCTAGAATGACATCTCCAAGCATTGAATGATATTTGGGGAACTTTTGTACAGATTTAGGCAACATTATATGGTTCAATTGCTTCTACTCTTTGCAATCCTCATTCTGGTTGAACCGTCCATCTCATGAATCAGAGTCATTGTGAGGCCTCAGATTTGTAGTATCTGACAGCTCAGGATGAATGAATTCTCATGTATCTTAGTTGTTGAAACTTGTACTGGCGAAGAAGTGCGGAGCAAGAAAAAGTTAAATTGACCAAGGAAATTAACAATTGGAACAAAGTGTAATATCAGATCCATCATAATTAGAAAAGATTGCTTCACGTTCTCTGAGAAAACATTTGCCTGCTTCGTCGCGCTCAATGGCCTGAGCAAATCTCCATTGGTTCCGGAAAAGGGTAAACAGGAAACGTTTTGGAGAGGTCATTTCTTCGCTACTCACTCCTTTTGTCTCTCAAGATTTTGCCTTCTGTGTTTCTCTCTAACGGAAGTGTTACCTTTTGCAAAGGAAGCCCCTTGCTTCTGCTCGAAGAAAAACCAAAGAATGGATTGGTTTCTTGATTCTTTAATCATTCGCGATGAAGTTGAAAGACATTACGTTTTGAAGTTTCAGGAACCAAATTCAATCTTCCCACATCCCAATCCAGAACCATTCGCAAGCGAAATCTACTGATATAAAACAGCAGCAATTGTGGCCTCAATGATCTTGGATTGTACTTAACTGTCGGACAGTAACACTAGCCACACAAATTTACCCATTTACACCATTTAACTAGGCACCTAGATCTTTAATTGATCCAAGGCACAAGTTAGAGAGTGGAGCGTATATCTTACAATTACTTCGCCCATTTTCTGACACATCCATAACAATGGCTGAATACTGTTCCAAGATGTGCTTGTTCACCGAACCGTGCAGGGAAATGTGATTGACAGAAGACAGATCCATAAAGTCACATGCAACAAGAACACTTCGTCTTCCAGCAGGTGCACGAACTCGAGTTCTCGCCAAAACATTGAAGTGGAAACTCCAAGCGGTAGAAGGCAGGGTGTGGAGACTAGAGGCCCTAGACAGCCGAATAAAGATAGCAACTCTTCAACACACTCGTACATCCGTAGGCCCACTATTTCAGTGAAGCAGGGAACACATGGAAGCAAGCCATCCCTTCTTCCCATTCCTCACTAATGTCCAGCGAAACTTTTTTTTTTTTGGGTTTGACCAAAAATTTATGAAAGTGGAAGTCGAACACAATTATTTAGATCATGAATGATCAATCTACACAAAGACAGTTGTCTGCATTCTCCCATGTCATATATCATATAGTATCTTCTTTGTTACATACCTATCTGACGAAACTGTCTACATGCAACATGTTCTGTTTCCATTGAGAATAAATTCGAAGCATGCTCCTAATAATTGAACAGAAGAATGAGAAACAAATATCAGACAGCAAATTCTAGAGAACTTTATGGTTTAACATTTGGAGCTTCTAAGCACAGTTATTGCCTATTGCGTAAGTTCATAACAGCTTTCAGCATTCCTTCACTTAAGTGGTATCATTGACAGAACAAAATCCTAACCTCAATGTATTTCCTAGATGTTGTCGAGCATATTGTTGTTCTGCAGGTAGGAGATTAGGGTTTTAAGGGAAGTCAAGTCAACAAACTGAATATCGGCTCCAACAGTACAGGAATTCATATTTAAACTATAGAAATTTACCAGGCTCGGGAATGCCTCAAGCCAAGTATTACAAGCTCAATTAACTCAAAATACTACTCAAATAGCTAAACTCAAGCTCGAGTTCAGGGGGAAAAAGGAAAGAGAAAAAAATTAAGTCATTGAGCATGGTTGACACTCCTTGAAGATGTTATGGCCATAATTATATGTGGAATCTGGCACTATAAATTGACTTAGTCCAGAATCTGTTGCATGGGATGATCCAGGAAGGCAGACTTAGTCCGGTAATTCCAGATTGTCAGAAAATGAAATACATCAACTTCACGGATTTCAGCGCCGAATAGCTACTAATACACGGAATTCTAAATACCGTACGTAAAAAGTAGCAATAAACATCCAGCGAAATCTACATTACGATCTCTAGATGATGTAAGCTCAATAGCCGAATAAATTCAGAGTTATGTACTCGTTAGCCATTTTTTTCGTTTCACATTCTTATAGGGCTCTATTGCTTTTCTTCCTATGTTCAACGTTGCAATAGGAGCTGTGTTGTAGACTAATTTACTCTTTTGAGTTAAAACTAAAACTAGGAAGTCAATAAATATTTAGAACCAGACATCTTGGAGACACAGATAAAAGATGCCTTCCAAGGCTCAAACTCGGCAGAAGGAAAGCATGAACAATCTCTTCTCGCCAGTTTTATCATTAATAATAAAGACAGAAAATAATGTTCCATTCTCCACACGAAAGCCATTGTCGCAAGGCCCATGGCACATATTTGTATTAAGCATAAAAAATGTAAAATATAAGTTTTTCTCCTCGGTAGGACATGAATGAGTAACATTTCACCAGGAAAACATTTTTCCAGCTTGGAGGTTGAGCGCAACCACAAATTTCAATTTTAAATCCCCATTTTAATGGAACAAACAACACAAGTTACCACAACATGTAAGAAAAGGGATAACTAAGCTTGTATGTCTCACAGCATGCAGTTCCATTTAGAGCGTTCACAACATATCCAAGATAACCATAAATCCTCAATATCACAACAAGCATTAAAACAGCAACACCAAATTATTGATCACTCTGCTTGATTAAATTGCCATTGCTGGAAAAATTCGTCTAATTATTTCTTTTCAGCCATAACAGACTAGAATTAATTTCATTTCATCCATAACAGAATACAAAATTGAATTAATGATTCAAACAACAATCAGCACAAATTTCCAATTAAATCTACCTCACTACTCATTCAATTGTTCAAGTTCAGCTTTCAACTGCTCAATCTTGAGCCCCATGGACCTCTGAATTGCTGCCTTCTCATTCTCAGGCAACTTTCTCAGCAGCCCTTCATACAAGTCTAAGACTTCCTTAACAGCAGCACGTGCGCACTCAGCTTCGTCATCAAAATACACAGTTTCTTTAGATTCCATAGCAGATTCTATCTCCTCCCTGGCCTCTGCAAACTTGATATTAATTGTATCAACTTCTTTGTCGGTTTCAGCACTGTAAAGTCTTAGACTTTGGAATTTCTTGAGCTGGGTCGATGAGCTTGAGCTCAATGACTGAAGAAAAAAGGGGTTTATCTTAGGGTTTAAGAGCGAAAATGAGTGTAAAGAGCATTGGTTTGCCAGAGACGTGAAGGGATTCTTGGAGAATGTAGACATGGGTTTTGAAGATGGCCGAAAAGGGTGTCTGAAAATCAATTTGCAGAGACGGATTGATGAACGCTGATGCATTTTCCGGGATGTACAAAGAAGAAATCAGTGAGGAGTGCCCGAAATCTGGGAAACCCCTGTGAGGCTACTGATGATCAATCTGGCAAGGGCTCGTCAAATGGCCTGTACGTCCATGTAGTGTTGGACTCCTATGGGCCTTTAGGTAAAGTAAGCCCAACTCCAAAAAAACCACCTTCCTTTTCTGGTCTATTCAATTAATGTCAAGTCTATTCAATTAATCAAGCGAGGTAGAAAGTAAAAACTCTAGAAAGTGCAAATATTTACGTGTATCTTTTTTTTTTTTTTTTTTTTACATGTTGATAATTAGGGTTTCTAACATATTATAATTTCAAAAGTTTGAATGTTTGTGGTGATTCCATTATATCAAATAGGTTTATCATTTAATTTATTTGTTTCGTCTGATTGTAAAATTGAATGTATGAATGAAATAACAACGTGATTATAAGTTCAAAAGTTAATCATATAACCATAACATTTTAACCACTAACTCATTAATTTTTCTTTTTTCCTGTCATTTCTTGCTGTGCTATAGATAACTAGGTAAGTTTAGATGAGTCGACTGCTCTAACTAATACAATTGCCATGTAACTTGCTTTGCCTTAACCTTATGCTTGACACACCAAACCAAAACCACCAAAACCACGAGATTCTGTTGTACCAGTGCCATTATTCAACTGCGAAAGTCAGAAATTTAAACCAAATTGTCCAACAAATCCTCAAAACTTGACCCTCAACTGGCTTGCCTAAAACTATATAAACATATTTATATTTGCAGCAGTAGCACCATCAGATTTCTCATGGCTAGACATACACCCTTACACCATCATCTGAGTAGCAGCACCTCCCAGGTGGGCCTTGCCATTGGGTCTCTATTTTTGTGTGCTTTTGCATTATTCATGTGCGCTTCTCACTCCAGGAAATTGCGGAAATGGCGCAAATGGAGAGGTTGTTATGGTTTTGGTGATCCAGACCCTCTTATACAACTCAACCCTGAAAGGATTCAAGCATACCACTTTGGAGATGTTGATGGAAGCACTTATAGTGGTGAAGCATCACTCTGGAGGAAGAATGTGATGATGGGAGGAAAGTGCCAACTCCCAGATTTCTCTGGAGTCATTATATATGACACAGCAGGAAATTTGGTTTCACCTGCCAAGGCTCCTCCTGCTCTTCCATTGAAATGATGAAATCTAAGGCAAATTTCCAAAAGCAATAGGAGGAAATGGAATGCTGATAGCGTTTATAATTGTTTGATGAACTTCAATGGAATTGGATAATATGTCATTTAATTTTCTTGATGGAACAACATCGCGTTCAAATATCACTAGCCAATGCATAATCATTCATATGCTACACAGACCAGGTAGCCTGCAAAAATCTGTTTAGCAAGCTTTACTCTAATTCAAGTAATTTGTTAGCGCAATAGCTTTCGACCCTGTCCTGAAAATATGGCCTCTATCATCTCAATTAAGATCAAATGGTCATCCCAACAGAACTAATAGCTGTTGGCGGGGAGTGAAATCTCCACTCGCGCATCTCAAGCCCTCTGTCGCAATCTTTCAAAAAACACAAGGACCTAGAGATCACGAAGAAGGAATCGAAACTCACTATGCATATAAACTACAATTGAGGAATGGCTCAATGAACTCTAATATACTGATTACAAATCAACTGAGCTTCAAACCTTCAGGCTGACTTGAAGAGGAACTTCTGCCCCTGAATCCCACTACATTTAGTTTTGATCTAGAACTTGATACATCAGGTTTGCGGCCCTGAAATTCTTTATGGCTAACCTTGGCTTTTGAGCTGTTTGCCCCAGAAAAATTTTTAGAAACTTTAGCAGTTGCCGTCACAGATTTGCTACCAGGACTTGTTCTGAATGTCCTTTTTGTAAGATCTACCTTGCCCCCAGCACCATTTTTGGACAACCCTTTTTTGGGTTTTGCTTTGCTATCAGCACCGGATGATTTAGCTGAAGCAGCTGTAGCAGTCTTCTTATGTTTTGAAGCTTTTAACAACTTTACACTCTTTCCCTTCTGCTCATTTATGCGTGCCCTGGCAATGTCTCTTTGAACACTACCTACAGAAAGAGACTCCAAGCTCTCATTTTTTAATATGGCCTCTTCAATACGAGTGGCCAAAATCTGGTCTTTCTTTGCAACCAAACTTGTTACTTTCCCTGTTAGAGTGAGACCAGTGAACAGGTTTTAGTGCTTATACAGAAAAATTACATTTGGTGTATGCATAACTGCATAAGTAGACATAGGATAATTCTGATTTTTGCTCAAAACTTCTAGTTAGTTGAGTCCCCATGCCATGTACATTGAACAATAAACAGTATTCATAATTGATGCCATCCGGGATCTCAATTCAACTTTTGACAGTGAAAAAAAACTGAAGCCTACATACCTTTTGCACCCATACGAGCAGTTCTTCCAGTGCGATGGAGGTAATCAATCTGAAATTTTAAGGGAAAGGAAGCACCACTTTCAGGTGGAGGGAAGGAAATGCACAAGGGCAAGTGCAAATGACAAACACACCACAAATTCTTACAGAGGTCAGTGGAAAATCAAACATGATAACATGATCAACATCCAAGTCCAGTCCCCTAGCAGCCAAGTCAGTGCAGACCAATGTGGGGCAATCACCATCTTCGCTCTTGAACTTTTCCAGGTTTTCAACCCTATATAGAGAAAATACCAGTAAAGAAAGGAGTATGGAGAGCTATTACAGGCCATATTTTACGAGATTCTTAGATATAAAAATCTTCACAGAGGCTGATCAGAAACATGACCGCCATAACTTCCCAAAATGAAATACAGATTTATAGAAATCTATATTCATCAAAGAAATCTCAATTTTGTACCACTACTTAAAAAAGCTTTTTCTCAGAAATTTGTTTGATAACTAATTATAACCTAGAGAGTTAGTTATCGACATAACAGAACATTTAAGATCTGTCAATGATCTCAACATGCTGAACCACCCTTTCAGTGCATAGGAACAAAAATTCTCCATTTTTACCACTATTTCTTTCAGGAAGAAAATCAGATATGTTTCGAGTGAAAGCAAGGGTTTCAAATTAATTCTGACTCCAACTGTAATTGCTTGAACAGATGCTAACAGTTTGTAGTTCTTTATCTTCTTCCTACTGTTGAAAACAGTGCAGAAATTGACAGATGATAGAACCTTCTTCCATCTCACCTTTCCTCTGCTGGCACCTCTCCATGGTAATTGACAGTAGAGATTCCATTTTCATGCAGAAAGTGATCCACAGCACGGCTAGAGTTCAAAGTATTGCAGAATACCATCACTCGATTTCCCTTAGATAAACTTGGCTCAAGAACCTGTATTAAGCAACATTTTATCAGACTCAAGCTGATTTGGGAGCTTCGAGAGGAAAGTGGTATGGCAACATTTAACATATGCTTCAGTGCAGAAATTATTACTTTTATAAGAAAAACACACCTCATACCTGCAACAAGAGATATTTCTTTATCAGATATACCTTTGTAAACATGATTACTTTATGTCATTTTTATCCATGACAAAGAATGTCATTCTTTATCCGTTACTTAGGCATATTACCAAACGACAGGAACATCTTTCCATTGCATTTCACCTACCCTTGGAATAAAAGTCATTGCATTTTTAAATGCAATAAAAGAAGTGCTTTTTTTAATATTCTGAACATGTTGACTTCAATATATGCAAAGATACCCGTCAGCATTGTTCCTACTTCTGAAAGGTATCCTGTCCCTAATTCTACAGTACCTTTGTTAGCCCCATCTAAAATACATTAGTCCCATTCATCTCAAAATGAAACATCCTTATGCATTCTCTTCTCTTGTTTCTCCTAGCCATAATTGACCAACAGGAGTTCCAATCTTAAGTCAATCTCCTTACGGCAATAGTTCGGGGTTTGTGCTCTCCGTCAAAAACAGCAAAGAAAAATTTAAGAAAAATCAACACCAATAGAACACATAACTAACTCAACCTTATTGCAATTCAATCTGTAAGGGGTAGCTGATGAGAACAACATATGATCAGTCAGTGCCACTACTGTAAGGTTTTTCATTCATATTCATGAAGTTCTACTCAGGTCAATTATCACACAACGGTCAAGTTACAATAAAACATGAAGAAAGTATACCTGTAGCAGTGCCTCCAGCTTATTTTCTGAACCAGAGAGTTTGATGAAATCATGACGAGCAGAAGCAATCTTCTTATGCAGTGTTGAAGTACGCAGATGTACAATCCCCTGAAACTCCTCATCAACCAGTTTTTGCACTGCCTGCAGAACCATACCCATATTATTTCCAAAAAAAAAAAAAAAACCTTGGTAAGAAATGTGATTGAACTGACAAAATCATCATGGAGAACTGTTTGACCAAGGCACTTTCTGCTCAAGACACAATCATTTTTTTAACAGAAACATTTTTCTCTGGGGAAAAAAAAGAAACAAGGGTAACATGACTCTCCATGTTCAATGAACAGCCAATTTCTAGGAAACAAGAAGTTACTAAAATATCTATCACCTCATCTAAAAAATTACCGCTGATAAGTATCTACAGCAAGCATCTTTAACCCAGCACTCCTCAGGATATAAGATATGTTGTTAATGTGTACCAATATCATCCATCTATCAATTAAATTTTCCAAGATGCCTTTTCCCCCCCTTTCAGTCACACTTAATTCAGTAAAGACAGTTTGAACTGTACCTTTGTCATTGTTGCAGAGACCAAAACAGTTTGAAATCCTAGACCATCATGTTTTGATGCACGATTCTTAAGTGGCCCAAGAAACTTGCGTATATCAGGACCAAAGCCTCGATCAAACATAGTATCTGCTTCATCCAACACCTAACAAGAACTAGCTTGTTAACAACTACTTATGATTAGAAAACAAGTACTTATGAAATCATTAAAAGATTTATCACAGAAAAAAATTACCAGGTATCTGATATCACCATAAACCATGTTACCCTCCTCAATATGCTGAAGAACCCTGCCAGGGGTTCCCACTACCAAGTCAATTGGGGTGTTCAAGGAATCTTCTTGGGGTCTTAAACGTCCACCCCCACTTACCATGGTAGACCTGAACCTGGCATGGTGACTAATGGACTTCGCAACCCGATATACCTGCATCACCCATCTTGCTTTAATCAACTAGAAACATGTTCTCTCGTCAAGGTTAGCCAAATAATTAAACTGCATATAAGTCATACAAACCTGCTCGCAAAGCTCCCTAGTGGGGCAAAGCACCACGGCACGGGGACGCCTGGGCCTCATAAGAATACCATTTAATGCCTCATCTCGTCTCAACAACTGGGAGAAAGACAAAAAAAAATTCATAAGTTTCTTATTTTTGTGATGCAAAATACCATTACAGAATCCAAAAGGAACAATGGCCCATTCTGCGTACTAAGGAGTGCAAGCACATCAGCACTCAGATTTTGGTACCAAAATTTCCTGATATTCCAACAAGGAGCTGGAAGCATCTAAGAGCATGATATTAAGCCTTAGGAATGTAATTCAGCCCAATATCTCTCCTTAGCCAAAAACAAACAAAGAAATAAAAGAAAGTACCTTTCTAACATGAAAATGCATTCTTTGACTCTTAACCTGAGGTGAATTGAACCATTCACAGCTAATCCAAAAGAGATTGAAGAAATTAAGGGGGATGGATGGAGGAACACAGATATCTGGCCAGTTCTTTGTACCCTTCTAATTATGCAGTTTTTTCCACAGTCCAGTATAAAATCACCCGTCCCCCCAAACAAGCACCCTTCACCAAAACATCCGCTTGCAAGTTACAAATGGCAATAATTCCCAAGTAACATATATTCAGTTCAGTCTTTTCTGAAATTCCTAACACACAAGTTAATAATATACAATGATTTTTTCGATGTGTTAAAAGTAAAGAACTAAGTTTCAATGTGTTAAGGATTAGGAGAGCTCCTCAGTTTCCACATCAAGCTGAAGCGCATTAGCGAGAAAAAAAAGCCATAGTAACCTTTGATTTTACTTAAATTAGGAAGAAAGTTACTTGATTAATTATATTACCGTACAAGTATCAAATCTTCTGCATTTACACATGTTGGTAGAAAATGATTAGGTAGCCAGAACTGAAAAAGCTTGGACCATCAAATTAAAGACATTTTTTCTTCATTCCTCCTTTTATAATTATGTCATCAAGTGTTGATTTTTTTTTCTTCTTCTTCATTATCTGCTTATAGCTGCGACATTCTATGAGATTCCTAAGTTAAATTTCATCTGTAAAGTCCTGAATGTTGTTTCTTTGGCTTGAACTACGTGTTCGGCATGCTTTCGTCCCCTTCTTTTCTTTCTGTTCCTTCTAAGATTTCGTACTGGAAGACAAATACCGTATAGTGAAATTTTCCATAAACAAAAAACAGAAAAAATACACCATATAAGAGTCGCAATTTATCAATGCATAAACTAGTAAGCAGGCTATGAAGTCATTTCATCAAGTAATCAAAATCAAAGAATGGAACAACATGAATTCTAATTACCAAGACGATAAAAATCAAAACTTCCAACCTGAACAAGAGGCAACATATAAGCAAGAGTCTTCCCAGAGCCAGTATGAGAACCCAAAACCACACTTTTCCCTGCAAGAACGGCAGGTATCCCAATACACTGAATCTCAGTGGGAACTGAAATACTCAACTCTTCCAAGGCCCCCATAACCTCTTCACTCAATCCCAACTCCTCAAAATTAGAAGCCAATGCCTCGTTCTTCCTCTTATTCTTCTTTGATATCCCTTCATTTACACCACTTCCAGTTTTAGCCCCCAAAGACTCTGCCTTTAATTTCTTGGATTGAACTTCTGGGCTGGCTAGTTTTGCAGAATCTTTGAGGTGTCTGACTCTTAACCTTTCTAACAGAATCGAATGCTTAATGGGTTGCAGAGAATCTTCTGATTTAGGCGCTGTAATGGTGGTGGCGGAGCAAAGGGGTCTAAACCCCACAAAAACCCCGTTAGCTGATGATTGTAGAAGGGGGAAAAGGGGCTTATAAAGAGAAAATCGTTTGGTTGAAGAAAGAAGAGAGAAAGAGAAGCGGGTTGTTGAAGGAGAAGCCAGGGAGAGGCTTAAGAGTACTTTTCCAGTTCCACTCATATCTTTGCAGTAGTCTGGTACGGGATTTTGGCTTCTGGAGGTGGCCTTCAGTTCTACTGTCTATGGATTTTGTAAAATATTTGTAGATGATGACCACTTGGTCCATTTCTTTGCTTTGGGCCAGAGTTTTTTCACATATTTGCTCTCGTAGGCCTCTTTTTTTTTTTTTTTTTTTATGTTTCGATTTCCCGTGGACCCGTTATACCTTGACAAAATTTTGAGAATAATTTGAATCTAGTATTTAAACTTAGCTCAAAAAATTAGTATTTAAGTTGTCATTAAACGAAAAAGGAGCAGAATAATTCATTTAATTTGGTTTAATAATTAGTTATGTGTGATTTAATGTTAGTTTTTCAAATCACATCTTGGGAAAAGGAAAATGGTGAATTTTATTAAACTTTTATAAAATCTCATACAATTGCTTGTTTTAATAATAATTTTCGCAACATGCTACGAGTTTGCTTGATCATTTTTCTTCTACCTAAAAACTAATGTTGAGGAATTAATATGATGATGTGCTTGTATATTTTTATCAATGATAAAGCTCAAACAAATCATTCAAGGATACAAAAAAGAGAAAAAGGTTTGGTAAAGGAAAGACTGATTATCTCCTTTATGAGTTTGTATTTGGTATGGAAAAAAAATCATACAACTTCGTAACTTTACTAGTGTAAGGAAATTTTTTTTATTATATCTGTAATTGGTTTAATGAAATTCTTAAATCTAATGAAAAGTTACTACTTGTAATATAAAAATATTTACATAATTTTGAGAATCAAGTGAATATGAAGGTTTTTAATATAAAAATATTTACATAATTTTGAGAATCAAGTGAATATAAAGGTTCTTAAAAGGTTTAGGAGCAAATAACACAATTTGCATTTGCTTTTAGAAATGCTTATGAGATTTGTGGCAATTGTCAACACTTTTTTTTCTTTGTGTTTAGTATATCACAAAAAATATATATAATTTCCATTGTCAATTAGTACACCTTTCTCGTACCTTTTTTTTTTATCCCTATATTTGTATACAGTGATGCAGTAACTTATGTACTCATATACCGTGATGTGAAACTTTGGAGGAGATTTTCAGAATAATGATAAATTTTGGGGGGTGGCTGCAATTTGCAAGTGTACTTAAAGTCTGTAGCCCAACAAGCAAATTACTTGATCCATTTCCAATTTTGAACCGGAAACCTCAGAAGCTTCGATATCTTTGACATATCTGTGACTCCTGCTTCTTGGCGGCACGAAACTAAACCATCTCATGCCCTTAAACCCCACGAACAAAATCCTCGTCTTCTCCAAACTCAAACCTCATAATGTCAGCAATGGACTTGAATTCTCACATTGAGAAAATCTTGTGGACTGACCAAGAAATTTCTCAAAGAGTTTCTGAACTTGCTTCTCAAATAACGCAAGATTTTAGTACCAACTCTGACAGTTCGTCATCTTCCTCTGCTCCCATTATAGTTGGAGTTGCCACCGGCGCGTTTCTTTTCTTAGCCGATCTTGTTCGGAAGATTCAACTGCCAATCAGCGTTGACTTTGTTCGGATTGAATCCTATGGTTCTGGGACTGTCTCCTGTGGTAAACCGAAAATTACATGCGATTTAAAGATTGATGTCCGAGATAAGCACGTAATTGTGGTGAGTGGATTGGATTAACGCTTATTTTTGCTTTTAATTTTTTGTTTATTTTAGTTTGCTCGTTTTTAATGCTAGCACTAAACAGGTTGTAGCGTGCTATGATTGGGGAATTACTACTCCTTTTGGCTGTTTATGATGGATGCTTTTTCTGGGGTTTGTGATTAATGGGATGTCGAGCGAAAGCTTTTCAGATACAGGATTACACGTGGAGAGAAAGCTTATGTTTGCTAATAATATTCTAATATGTTGAAGCTATTTGCAGACTGATAAAGGCTCTTGTTTTTATTTATTACTGATAAAAGGTTCTTGGTATTGATCTGGTACTGATGAAGTTGCCCATCAATAGACCTGCAATCGTTATTATGTTACACATGATTTCATTGGATTCCTTGTAGTTTGTTTATACGAGTTAGTACTTGGGGAGAATTCAGGGCAGCAATGGCCTTAGCGACCTGAAATCTCATTGCTTGATAATCTACAACTCTTTGACTGATGAAATTAGAGTACAAGAACAGGTTAGATGAATTAGATAACTTAGAGTATTCAATGATGTTGGTAGTCAATAGCGCAAGTATGATATCCCTAAACTGTTCACGAGTCCTTCTTATAGAGTTTCTTAAGGTATCAGTTTGCTAAAACTTTAAAAGCTAACAATTAAAGGTGTCTTGTGAACAAAATTCAAGGCAAAGTGGGTTACCATTAAGTTTGACAAGCATTTGGACCAAAGTACCTTTAATTTTGTGCTGCAACAGCTATGCTACACATTTGTGCCTAGTATGCTGATATTTTTGAGGCATCCTACGGATTTACTTAGATGGCTCATACTTTTCTTTGTTATGTTGGATGTCACTGACTTCTTAAACGTATATTTGGTTTCTTGCCATGGTTTTAGGTGGAAGACATTGTAGATACAGGAAGCACTTTGTCGTTTCTCATTGAATACTTGAAATCAAAAGGATCATTGTCCGTATCCGTGTGTACTCTTCTTGACAAACCAGCTAGGCGCAAAGTCAATTTTGAACTTGTGGGAAGCGGAAAGTTTTACTGTGGCTTTGAGGTTCTCTCTCTCCCTCTCTGTCTCTCTCTGTCTCTCTTTCCACGTATGTACGTCTGAATACTGGTTCCTCAGGCCCTCCCCCTCTTTTCCCAGAACAAAGGAAAAAAGGGGCATAAATTATTTTTCAGTTTCATGGCTACCTGCAGATTCAATAGGCTGTTGTTGATCTTATATTAATGTTTGCTGCTTACCCCTATGAAGTTATTATCTTTTTTGTAGTCTCCTGATTTAAATAGTAGCCATGCTACATATGCTTGAGACTTGAGAGGCTTCCATGATTGACTGAGTCAAACTACAACAGGCATTTCATTGACTTAGAAGCAAAAAATGGAATGGACAAGTCATGCCACCCAATCATTATGTACATAGAACTAGTGTTTTTGAAGGAATTGGAACCTGTAAAAATTTTCATCGCTTTGTTACTCCAATCTTGATGATCTTTTGGCAAAATTAGAAGCATACTTCTGCTTAATAGTTTAAAAAGCTTAAGTATACGGTAGTGGGTGGGTTCAAGTTCATACTAGTACTGGGCATCATCTACTATCATGGGGACACTTTAGATCACTTGGTTTTTATTTTCTCTTATGAAAAGGCTCGTCCATTTGGTAAGAAAACTAACTCTCAGAATCAGTTGGCAATTAGCTCCTGAAGAGCACATATGACTGTGAAGGATCAAATAGCATGAGTCACAATTTTATGCTGAATTTGAAGCTAGTAATCTTGTCTACGAACTGTTATTTGTTTATCATTTTCACACTGTCACAGTTTGATGCTTCCATTCTTTTGTTCTGTACCTTGCAAAATGGCTTCTGCCTTTGTTGACCATTCTACAATTTCATTTTGACAGTGCCCAGATTATTTCGTGGTCGGTTATGGACTGGACTTTGCAGAGCTGTACAGGAACTTGCCCTATGTTGGGGTGTTGAAGCCTGAATTGTACCAATGACTACGGTCTCACTGATGCGTAAAACTATCCATTGATTTTTGGCTTAATAGACTAAATAAACGGGGATAATGTTCTCTACCTCAGCAACTGTACAAACTTCAGTAGAGCGGCGTTTTCTTACTTCCCCTAAGTTTCCTGCAGTGAAATTGATATCCGGAGAGCATGCATGCTTTGGACATATATTATTTGGCCATTTCTTAGTCTGCATTTGACTGTTGCTGGCTGGTATGCAATATATTGCTCTTTACATTATTGGATCCTCTTTTCCTTGTTCATTAAAGGCTCAAAGCTTCGAAAGATAGACTCCCAAAATGGAGATCAAAAGAGCAAGCTGTGCTCAAATAGCATGATATTTCCTTTTTGGTTCAAAGGGGAGAGAAAGAAAAGGGAGGAATTAAGAGTCGAACCGGGCATTTCGTGGTTGTCTAGTCAATGTCTACTACTTGAATAGAAGTTTTGTAATAGCATGATGTTCAAAAACTTTTTGTTCTCATTTAATTAAAATCAGCAAATGCTACTATTTGATTAGTAGATTATGCTAGCTTTTTTGCTATTAAAAAATTTGTAATTTAAATACAAAAATAAATAAGAATATCAAAATTATTAATTATTCAAAATGAGAACCTGTAATCAGTTGGAGTACAATTAATGGAACAACCTCTACTTTTGTTTTAACCTCTAGTACAATAGAGGCAAGAAACACCAATCCTACTTTCTCTCTCCTATGAGAGCTCTTTCTCTCTCTACGAGAGCCCCCAATAGTGGGAGCCAAAAACCTTTCAACTCTGCAAACTTTTTCAAACTTTCAAAAACCCAAAAGCAGAGTCTCAGACAAAGAGCAAACAATTAGATACTTTGCAACCAATCAAGGTGAATCTCTCCGCATTTCCAAACAAGAACAATAGTAAGTGCTGATTGCTGTCGGAACAGGAGTTTGCCCAGGTTCCAGGAGTTTCGGACATCTTAAAAACAAGCTGGTCGGAGCTAAGAAGATGGAATGTCACAGTACGGAAATTTGCAGCCATAAATGCATGCTTACTTAAAGCCAGGGTTTCACTTAGGTTTTCTTTCTTAACCTATTTCTCTGCATTAATTACATTTATTGCTCTCCTTTATTTCTTCCTTTTTCTTTGTCTACTTGATTTCTGGTCTCCAAGAAAGGCATTTACCCAGTGGAAGTACGTAGATTTGAGTGCTCATCTGTATAAATTTGGTTAGATCCTGTTCATACCTACAGAGAAGTGGGATTCCACCTAAATATCATATTACTACTATGGCGGGAGAGTTGACTGAAATTATGCAAAAGTTTGCCTTAAACAGCCATGTGACTGACCTAGATGCAGGAGATGTTTGCATAGGCAGGCAGGAATGCCAGACCAGTCTGTTGGGGAGAATCAGGGGAGATAAGATAGCTAATTTTACTGGGATTAAAAATTTTGTGGCAAATGCTTGGGGTTATCCGAAAGATCTCAAGGTGACTGAGCTAGGGCCAAACTTCTTCCAGTTTGGAATTAAGGGGGAGGAAACTAGAGAAAGGATAGTCAATGGAGGGCCTTGGATTTTAGATAACCTGATACTTGTACTGAGTAAGTGGTACGAGGGGATTGAGGATGATCCTAATGCCTTCAGAATAGCACCACTATGGGTTCAAATGTGGAACCTTCATTTACATTGCATCTCTAAGGAGGTGGGGAAGAAAGTAGGTGCAGTGTTTAAGGAAGCCGGGGAATTAGTTATTCCATAAAATAGAGGTAAAGAAGGAAAGCATCTAAAGGCACAGGTTATGGCTGACATTTTCATCCATTGCTTCATGGAACAACAATCAAAATGAATGGACTAATGAGATGGATTAAATTCAAATATGAAAGGTGTCCTGACTTTTGCTACACATGTGGGATTATAGGCCATAATGTAAAGGCTTGTAAGTCAAAGATATCATTAGAAAATGGTCAGCAAGAGAACCAGTGTGGTCTATGGTTGAGAGTAAATTTTAGGAAATCTTCACCCCAAAAGGAGAATAACAACTACATATCTTCTTCCAAAAGGTAATACTGGGGGGTGGAAAATGAGGAATTGGTGAGGAATGACTCAAAGAGGCAGGAAGAGGAACATGAATCCACAACTCTAAGGGGAAAGGAAAATCTAAAAGGAAGCGATAAGGAAATAAATAAACCAAAGGAGAAAGTGGACTATATACCAAGGAAGTTGAATAAGGAACTACAGGTACAGATTCTGGTCAGCAAGGAAGAGAGAGGAGGAAGTCATACAAGTATTGGAAGTGTGGAGGAAATAATACATAAGGAAGTCCAGGTAGGAGCTCAACCATCCAGCAATAGCAAGATGATGGAGCTTTTGCAAGAAATGGAAAGATGCAAAAAACCAGAATTTCTAGGAAGTAATGGAGATGATGAAGTAATGGTAGACAGGAAGCTGCAAGAACCAAAGCAAAAATTTGGTCTAACTATCTAAGAGGACAGCAGTAACATGATCATGCCAAGTGAGATACAAGATAAACCTATGAGTCAAAGCAGCAAAAGTACTCAAGTAGAACATCCTCAGAGATAGAAAAGGAAAATAAGGAAAACAGCAAGTATATCATTGGGAAGGGAGAGGAAGGTTTTGCAACAGATTGATGACAATTGTCTGAGCCCAGTGGGAACGACCAAAAGGAAATTGGCATTGGAGGATGAAATATGACAGACACTGAGACCATTGAACACATTTAGAAAAAAAGCAAAGGGGGAGACCAAGAAATGGAAATAGAACGATCAAGGGAAGGGGTGGGTGCCAGCCTTCACTGGACCCCAAGTGATCAATGAAGGTTATGGTGTGGAACTGCCAAGGTGCAGGGAGCCCCTTGACAGTTCCCCACTTGAAGGAGTACAAGAGACTTCTCTCCCCAGAATTGATGTTTCTATGTGAAACTAAGAATAGGAAACAATATATGGAAAAGATTCAAAGGATCTTAAACTATGAACATAACTATATAGTGGAATCAATGGAAAAAACAGGTGGTATGGTACTATACTGGAGTGCACACACCAAAGTACTGCAGGTGCAACACACGGCCTTCACTTTAGAGGCTCATATAGAGGACCAAAGCAGCAGCAGTGACTGGTAGATGGTTGGGATCTATGCTAGCTGTGATGACTCAATAAGAAGACAACAGTGGTCAGTCATACAAAGGAGGAAGCATCTATGGGGTAATAGATGGATAATAGTAGGGGATTTCAATGACATTTGTTCCAATAAGGAGAAATGGAGAGGAAGGATAAGAGAAGAGTGGACTTTCAATGACTTCAGGAACTTTATCAATGAGAATCAGTTGGTTGGCATTGGTTACGAAGGACAGCCTTGGACCTAGAGCAATAACTGGGAAGGGGATGGTGAGATTAAACAAAGGCTTGATAGGACACTGAGCAATGTACAATGGAATCTGAACTTTGAAAAGGCAAAATGCACTCACATTAAGTCCCACGCGTCTGATCACAGTGCTCTACTATTGAATACTAACCCCTTGGAAAGGAACAGGAAAAAAAGATTCTTTGTTGACAAAAAGATAACTTCAAAGGGAAGGGATATCTGAGGTAATCAACGAAGCTTGGGACAAGAATGTAGAAGGGTCCAGAATGTTTTAGATTAAGACAAAAGTGAGGAATTGCAGAATAGCTCTACTTAAATGGAGCAACAAAAGCAACAAGAACTCTAGAAAAAGGATTGAGAGTAAAAAGGAGAAGTTGGATTAGATCCAAGGAACATCATTGGCAAGTATCAGGAAGGAAAAGGCTTCTCTCAAAATGCAGTTGAAGGAAGCTTACAGGGATGAGGAAATGTTTTAGAGCCAAAAAGCGAGACTCAGATGGCTACAAGAAGGAGACAGGAATACTCAGTTCTTTCATGCACAGGTTAACGGTAGAAGGAAAATGAATAGAATGCAGAAATTACAAAAGGAAGATGGGACATGGACAGAAAATGAGGCTGAACTGGGAGATGAAATTGGTAACTACTACAGGCAACTCTTCACCAAATCAACCGAGAGTAGTAATCATGAGATTCTAGCTGGAATCCCAAAATCCACATCTGAGGCTATGAACCAGGATCTAACTAAAGTTGTAACAGAAGAGAAAATCAAATCTGCAATCTTCTCTATGGATAGCAACAAGGCTCCTGGTATAGATGGGATGTCCCACCCTTTTTTTTCAAAAATTCTGGGAAATAATCAAAGGAGACCTGGTAAATGCCATAAAAAGCTTTTTTCATTCTAGTAATATGCTAAAAGCTATCAACCATACCATCATTTCCTTGATCCCAAAGGTCCCTTGCCCTACTAACATCAAGCAATACAGACCCATTAGCCTTTATAGTGTGATTTACAAAGTTATTGCCAAAATTCTAGTCAATAGGCTCAAACCAATTTTGCATCATTGCATCAGCGTTAATCAGTCTGCTTTCATCCCTGGGAGACACATTCTTGATAACATCTTTATCTCTCATGAGTACTTGCATCATCTTAAAAACAAAATACACAGTAAGGATGGATTTATAGCTGTGAAGTTTGACATGTCTAAAGCCTATGATAGACTAGAATGGCATTTTTGTAAGCTATGATGGAAAAAATGGGGTTCTGTGACAAATGGATAACATGGATTATGAAGTGCATAAGTACAGTCTCCTTCTTCTTTAACATCAATAGAGAGTGTAAGGAATACATTGTACCAGAAAGAGGGATAAGACAAGGTGACCCACTGTCACCTTATCTATTCCTCATATGTTCAGAAAGCTTCTCTAGCTTGCTGAAGAGAGCAACACAAACAAGGAATATGGCTGGCATGAAGGTAAGCAGACATGGTCCCTCAATAACCCATCTTTTTCTCGCTAATGACTCCTTGATCTTTTGCAAAACTAACTCTCAAGAAGCAAAGGAGCTGAAGAGGATTCTAGAGATGTATGAACAAGAATTTGGTCAAATGGTTAACTTAGACAAATCTAGTGTGTTTTTTAGCAAAAATGTGAATTTGGCAACAAAGGAGGAAGTGTGTGCGGAACTAAGAGGTATTCAACCAGTATTGCAAGAGAAATACCTAGGACTACCCATGGTGATATCAAGGTCTAAAGGACAGCTGTTTAACTACATAAAGGATAACATTAAAAGAAGGATGCTAAGCTGGAAAAATAAGCTTCTAAGTTCAGCTGGGAAAGAAATTCTGATCAAATCTATGTCTATGGCAATGCCTACTTACACAATGTCTTGTTTCAAATTACCTTGCAGGTTATGTAAAGAGATAAGCTCAATGCTTTCTAATTTCTGGTAGGAAGAAAAAAACAACAAGAATAAGGCGTACTGGGTAGCTTGGAAGCAGTTGACAAGGGAGAAAAAATGAGATGGCATGAGATTCCAGGAGATTCAAAGCTTCAATAGAGCTTTGTTGGCTAAACAGATTTGAAGAATCATCAAAAATCCAAATCTGTTATCCAGCAAAATTCTGAAAAGCAAGTACTTCCCAAATTGTAGTGTGTTGGATTGCAAAACTCCCTACAATGCCTCATGGTTTTGGCAAAGCATCATGAGTGCAAGAGAAGAGCTTGAATGGGAGATACGGAAAAGGATAGGGAATGGACTTTCAACAAGAATTTGGGAAGATCAATGGATTCCAAACCAACATTTAGGGAGGCCTGTCACAACCAAGCCAAAAGAATGCCAAGTTTAGAAAGTTGCTAACTTGATAGAAGGGTACAGGTGGAATAGAAATCTCATCTTCAAAAATTTCAAATAGAGAGATGCTGAAAACATTTCAAGATCCCCATAAGCATCACAAGAAGAGAGGACAGCATCTTCTGGACAGAAAACCAAAAAGGGCAGTACACGGTGCAATCTGGCTACAAGATAATCTAGCCTAAAAAAGAACAAGAGGGCAGAGGGAGAAGAGAAGGGATTGAGTCTAGCAATATACCAAGAAAGAATGACATGTGGAGAGTGCGTGGAGCCTAAGAATCAGTCACAAAGTTAAGATCTTCACATGGAAAGGCCTGAAAGAAGCAATTCCAGTCAAAGAATTAATCTGGAGAAGAATGTCAAAAGAAGACCCTATATGCTCAGGGTGTGGGAAGGAGCTAGAAACCTTGGAACATCTACTGCTGAAATGCAAGAAAGCAAATGAGATCTGGAAAGCTGCACCAGTACAATGGGATGGGATCCAGGAGCTGACTGGGAATTTCAACAATTGGTGGGCTGCATTATTCGAAGCAATTCAGAGAGATCAGGGGCTGGACCATATATCTCTTACAGCATATATTCTTTGGCAAATTTGGAAAAACAGGAACGAGAAAGAGTTCAACAACAAAACACATGATCCAGCACAAGTGATCAACAAAGCCTGGAATGCATGGATGGAGTTCAATGATGGGATCAAAAAGGCTAAGAGTTGTAGCATTGGAAAAACAACAACGCCACTTCAAATGGAGGAACAAGAAGATAGCCAAATCCCAGACAATAGAACAGCAGGAATGCAGATAAGAATAGCAACCAAGTGGAGCAAGACATCAAAGTCCATTGGGTATGGTATTGTAGCAGCTGACTGTAGAGGGCAGGATGTGATGGGATGGAAAATGAGGGAAAGCGAAAGCTCAAACCAACATCAACATGAAGCTGAAAGTGTAAAGTGGGCTTTGATCAAAGCAGCAGAACAAGGTTGGAGGCTGGTATGTATTGGAGTTCCTGGTACAGACCTTTTGTAGCAAATTCAAGGAAAAAAAAAACAATAGACGTGTGGCTAGCTACCCTGATAGAGGACATCCACGAGCTAAGTAATATGTTTTACAAATGCTCCTTTTGCATAGAAAAATATAAAATGAATAATATAAGCTGTTTGTTTAGCGCTCAAACTTTGAGCAATTATTTTGATATAGAGTGGGTCAACCCCAATCTATTGTGCTAAATGCACATTGTAAAGCATCGAGCAAGTCTCGCCTGTATATAATCCTATTTCAATCAATATAATCTTATCATTTCGACCAAAAAAAAAATACAATAGAGGCAAGAAGGCCCATTACTCAGAGATAGAGCTGTTAATCGAGCCGAGTATTTGGCTGCCGAGCTCGTTAGGAAAACGAGCTTTAAAATGTGTTCGAACTCGGCTCGTTAAATATACATGTGACTCGAGCTCGAGCTCGACTCGTTTATCACAAACGAGCTCGAGCTCGAGTTCGTGCAAATTAACCTTAATAAAAATCTATAATTTTTAATTTTTATAATTTTGATTTCTAAAATGACAAATATGCCCTTCATTAACGAACTCTAACGAACTACTCGAATATCAACTCGGCTCGTTAATTAAACGAGCATGTTTCGAGTTCGAGCTCGACTCGTTAACCAAAATTAACGAGCCGAGCTCTAACGAGTTTTCGAGCTACTCGATTGACTTAACAGCTTTACTCAGAGACCAACAGAGGGAATGAAACCCAACTTCTTGGCCTAAAGCATTTTACTCAATCAACCTTCACGACCAGGCCAGAGACCAGACGACTCTAATTGGCCAATTTCCTAAAAGTCAAATTCCCCATTATCCCGCCAGAATTACTAGGGAGTTTAAAAATATCCCCAAACTTCATTTCCTTTCCACCCAAAAACAATCGCCGGCGGTGTTACCATCTAATCCGCCATGCCGCCGTCGACGGTGTTTTTCGCCCTCCAATGCTGCCAATGCTCCACCATGCAGGTAAATCAAACTCCTATCACTTATTCAAGTTTTACAGGCACGCAGCACAATGTGTTAGTGCGTGTTGAATACTTAGAATTTGCGATTTGCTATCGAAATTGAAAAATATGCAGGTGAAGCAACGGAAGAAGAGTAGCAACAAGTGGACTTGTGTGGTCTGCAACCAGAAGCAATCGGTCTGCAAGGTGTTTGCTCAGGGATATATGGCCAAGGACGTTCGGAAATTCGTCCAGAGTTTCAACATGTCTCGCCAATTCGCCGAACAAAATGTGATTCCGGCGGATGACGACAAAGCAACCCTAGAAATTGAAGACAAAATTCCCCCCAATGGCAAGCTGAAAAGGACCGATTGGACCGAATACATTGATCCAGAGGAGGACGATTCAGAAATACCAAACATCGGCGAAAATCCTGGTTTGGTTTTTCTATCTCATGCTCAAGCCATTTACATGTTGATTTTACAATTAGGTGCAAGTGAGATTAATTATCTGTAACGACTACATTTGTTATCGAATCTGTTAAATGATTGATTAAATTTGTTCAGTGGATTTGAATTTGTAAATCTGATGAGTTTTGAGTTTATATATGAGCCAATTATTTATGTTTTCAGTTTTGTTGTGTAATTTGATTTTCAGGGGACGAATTTGAGCTCAAAATAGTGACTGAAATGCCTAAACCAGTTTTTAAAAAGCCTAAATTGAAGAGTTATCATGTCGCAAAAGATTGTGAATATGGCGATGAGAAGAATATTCTAGTGGATGTTGGTGAGAGCCTTGTCAGAACAAAAGGCTGTTCTCAAGGTAAATAGATCAAATGCCGAATGGTATGTTTGTTTTATATCCAAATCCTTGCTGTTATGCGTGTCTAGGACTGAAAGTGTAGAATAAATTACTGATTTACAGGATTCATTGAAATGTCCACAAATTTGGTTGAACCCAAAGAGCTTTACTGTTTCAGGCCATGTTTGTGGTTTAGTTGATGAATTTGTGTGGAAATTGTCTTGGCAGCTGGCGCGTCAAGTAGATATAGGGGAGCAAGGGTTAGAGGGACACAACAAGAGAGGACTAATTATGCAGCAGAAATTAAAGGAAAGTCTGCTGATAGGCAGGAAGAAGTGAAGCTCGAGGAGCCAATGCATGGAATGTTCGAATGGAGAGGCTGTTTAGTTCAGGGTGGTAATGTCAAACTTTCTGATGAGGTGCCAGGGAGAAATCGGTCAGCAACAATAAAGGGATGGAGATCTTCAAAATGGAGTTGTTACATAACAGAAGAAGATGATAATCTATTGCCTGCAAGTGGGAAAGCTAACAAAAATCAATCCAATCAAGGGTGTGATCCGAATGCATTTGAGACTGAATTTGTTGATCAAAGGGTAGATGAAGACATTCATCCTGATTTTCTGTGAAAGTTTTTACATATATGGCACCAGATTGACCATTGTAACGTAACGTTCACAAAATATTACTAACTTGATACTTGCTGCATAAATATTTGTAAGTGAAATGCATGGTTTTGTATCATAGTGAAATTGCGATCCTTTTATGTGCCTAGGACCGAAAGCACTGTGGAATTCTTTTTATATGAAAGTGCAAAATCCACTACCAGTTGGCTGAAAGCAATGAGCCATAATCTTTAGGCCATTTTTGCGGATATAATTGATGAATGTGTGTTCGCAGCTGCAGAATCCAGTAGATGTTGAGGAGCAATGGTTGATGGGACAAAGCAAAAAGGAGTAATCATGCAGCAGAAATCACATGCTGGTTACATAAAAGAACGAAACTTCAGCAGCTGTCAAGGTCAGCCAAATTGCAACTGCTCGGATAACTAGCCCCTGCCACTGATAAATTTTCAAGATTGATTCTGCTTATTTTGTCATTTCTCGGATAGACCTTTTGTTTGTTTTTGTCCATATTATTTTGCCAGTCATTCTTGCATCACCGGGCTTCAAATTTGAAGAATAATCAAACTCAATCTACCAAGGTGTACATCACTAATACTGCTTGAAAACAAACCTTGTCAAAACTGCATAGTTTCTCGGAATGTTGTGTGCTGATGAAATGAGTTATCCATTTGTCATACAGATTATCCATTTCTCCCCCTCTAGTTGCCATTTCAGGATAAACATCACATAGCAGACCACTATTTAAATTCCCTTGGGAGCCAACCATGTAAAAGTTGTCAAGCAGCATCCAAAATTTTCCGAACAATTAATTCGAGTACAATGTCCAGTTTTGAAATTCTCATGCGTGGACACGATACAATTAATATTTATTGAAAATCTAATGTACTTCTCATACTAAACAGACGAGGGACAGATTGGATCTTCTCAGATCCGCATTAAATCAACAGTGGAATTGTAGAAACATATTTTCAGTAATCGGAATAGAAGAAATATTTTCCTCACGACCAGTCGTGTAAGGTGTTGATAATGTAATAAATATATTGCATAAATGAGCCAATGCCGTTGATTATTGATTAAGTCATTCTAACACTGCCGAGAGAATGAAGAACTCAAAACTGTCTAATACATCATCAGTGAATAAAGATTTAGCATAAGATTTTATTAGACCTTATTGCACAAGCGATGCGACGAAAAACCAAACAAATTGTGTAAATAATTGTTCAGAGAGATGAGATGTGAATGATTAACCTTATTTACATGATGGCCAAGAAAGCATCCTGCGTAAAATTGACTAGTAATGCGTTTGGAGCGAGACATTAGTAAAATTCACAACCAGGTCCAATAATCAATTGTGTTAGTTGAATAATCCTGGTGACGTTGTTTATTTGAAGGTTGAAATTCAACTCCTGTATAACAAGTTTGAACGAATTAAATTTGGAATGAAGTTACCTTAAATGTAATTTTAAAAAAGAAAAAAAAAACTAGGACAGGAACCAAATAATAGGTATACAGTTGACAAAGAGAACAATAACAATTTAATCTAGACTCTAGGGTTGCGATTAATAAAACTGAAGTTTAAATATTGAAATATGAAATATGAAATCTGAATACATTAACTTATTGAATTGTTAAGTATTAAATCTAATACATTTTAATGCATATCATATTCAGTAATAAGTGAATCGTTTATCACTTAATTTTAGGAGCAAATTTTAGTTAGAAAATTCAGTGCCACTTAATTAATTAAAATGTTCAATTTTTTTGTTATCAAACGGTTTGAATATGTTAAGATCTCATTACATTAAATTTAAGTGATGAATTGAATTATCAAATAGGGTCTAAGCCAAAAACAAATTTCTTCGTGAAAACAAGAAAGTTGAACATTATGTTGACCTTGGTCCCTAACTTTTGATGTTTACAAAACAATGGATAATACTAATATCTCTTCAAGAAATATTTTCAGTTGTGAAGCAAATCAGATTCAAAGATCAAGTGCAATTGAAAGGGACAAAGGCTGTTGAAAGCTGTCGGACGCTTGGATCGGACATCCGATAATCATTGCGCAACTTCGGATGCATGAAAAACTCCACCACCGGATGTCCGAAGGAAATAAGACATTCCCCCTGACTCACTGACCTCGATCGGACGTAAGCATCGGACGTCCGATAGGATCGTTTAAACTCGACGAAACCTGCCGGACGCTCACAAAGACAATACCGGTCGTCCGATAGAATTGAAAAATATTTTACAAACTCACTGCTTGCTGTCAGACGCATGCTTGGGTAGTACCGGACGTCCGATACTCTAACGGCTAGTTGACTGTTCAGTTACTTTTTATCCGTTGGAAGCATTAATGAAACACTTTCTTGATCTCCTATAAATAGAGCATGGTCAGAATCTTCAAACAACTTTTGCACACTGAAGATACAAAAGATCTAGAGTAATTTTAGTGAGAAAATACTCTCCAAGGAAGATTTGTAGTCTTAGTAGTGTGAGATTCATTATAAGTTTTTTATTTGTGAGTGAATACTTCATGAGTGTAGCTCTGCGAGAGTTGTCCTGAGGGATAGTAAAACTTTCTAACTTGACCGAGTGGAGTTCGGGGCAAGGAGGAGGTGAACTTTCCTTTGTACACAAGAGTGATTGTAATTCATCAACTTGAAGAAACTTGTTTGAATTAATTTACAAGTTCAAGAGGAGTTGGGGTAGTTAATTGGTTTGCAATTCTTTCCTTTTTATTTACTTATTGTTACGTTTGTGATCTTTACATTGCTTATCTCTTCTACTTCTCTCAAGTGATCTTGTTCATTCATTAATTGATTCATTATGTGATCACTTAGAAAAAAGGGTAAATTTCATATTGAGCAAAAAGTGCCCATAAGTTAATTAGGTTTTTAATCAACTTAATTCACCCTCTCTTAGGTTGTCTTCGATCCTTACACATTATCGAGACACGAATAAAAATTAATGGTTTCGATAAGGTTCAATGCATTATGCATCATCTACTACGAACCACCTTTTGCTATTTGTTTTATGGGATAATTTTAGAAACCTCTCTTGAGATTTTTTATAAATGGGGCCACTTCTTTCAAGGTTTGAATTACGCTTACCTTGGCTATGAAAAAGGCTATGATTTTATTCACAAACATTACAAATTTTAAGTGAAAATAAGTTTAAGAGAGAAAAATAATTTTTTTTGGCAATATTGGATATTTATTGAATTTTTTGTTTGCTTACATCATCAATTGTTTCCAAAACATATTTTTAGGGGAGGTTTCATTAATTTTTTAAACCTCAGAAAAAAATGGCTGCAATTGTTTCTGAAATTATCTCTTGTTTTATTCCCGTCCAATGGAGTTACGCCCCAAGTCGCTAATAGAGTACTGAAATATATCACGGGGAGTAGGGAGCGGACCACAATCTATCGAACAGTTTTAATTAGAAAAGAAGGATTTATTATTAACCAAAATTGTTCTATACATTACCCGAATAAGAGCAAATAATTGAAGTAAATGTCTATGATTTGAAGGGCCAAACAATTGAGAACATATACTATCCAATCGTATTGCTCTATTTAGGAGAAGTATGAAAATTGAACCATTTATACAATTTGTTGTTGCATTTTGGAAAAGAAAAGAAAGTAATGATATGGACTAAAATGACCTGTCAGTTCATTTCCTTGCCCTTATACTATATAAGAATGATTTGTGGTCAAAGGGGTTTGAATTTCAACTGCATTAATCGGAATTTTTTGGAAATATGGAATGTTGTGTAGTTTTTTTTTTTTAATTTTTGGTACAACTAAGGGCAGCATGTGTTTAGATATATTTATCAAAATGCCTTCATTTTTGGTAAATTTAAAGTTTTGATTTATGGAGATATCTGGGTATTTTTAGAATATGAAATTATTTTGCAATCATTTTTGCATCGAGTACAACTCATATAAGCTTATGTGTTGGTATAATTACTGAAATGGTGTTATAGACACGTTTAATTGAAGTGTGTCTTTTGTTATACAATTAATATAAAAACATATTAACACGTTGTACAATTAACATGTTGCTATAACTAACCGTTGGAGGATGTTTCTTTGCCTTAAACAACTTATGTCTGTTTTTTGGCGATTTTTAACTGACATCTATAGGGGTCTTTGGAAAATGGTAAAATTGTAAAAGCATTAATAAAATAAAGTGTATAAGTGTGTGTTGTAATTAGAATGTATTATTATTAGTTTTGTCATATTTGATGACTATTTCTTTCTAAAATGTACGATTATTATTTGTTCAATGAAAAATCCTCTCTAATCACAGATACTAAACACTCGCGCGATGTACGAGTACTCCCCCCAAGTCTAGAAGATAAAAGAGAAGTCTAATAGTTTGAAAATGCTCTCTGTCTCTATATATATATATATTGATTATTTAATTTGGTCTCACACGTCTTCTTGAATGTAGTTTATAGAGTTCAAATTTATTAAGTCTTTGGAGATTAATAGGTGCAATTTTTTTCCTTTAGAATTGTGGTGCCTACATACATAATTTTTAACAAGATTGTTATTTGACCTTCTTGGTATCTTTCTTCTGTTATTTGGTCTTCTCGCTTCAAGAAATTTTTTGTACTTTAACACCGAAGGCTTTCATTAAAACTTTGAACTTGCATACGATAATGTTTTGTGTGAATTGACCAATATATGTAATCTAAACCTTGAAACTCTCAATTGTGCGATTGAGCCAGGCTTTTAGTAGTCTTTGGACAGTTAACAGTTCTAAATTTATGAAGAAAAATTTATGCACTATCATTGAGAAAAAAAAAAAAAAAAAGAGATAAGACAGGTTAGCCTAATGTTCCTACATTTAAGGCCCTTTTTCTTTATTTATTTTATTAAAAACTCATTAAGAATAAAAAACTAATTTTCAAATAAAAATTAATCGAAAACTCATTTTTTCCTTAAACCTAAATTAATCAAAAATATATTTTTTTTACACCAATATTCTCTAGAACTCATTTTAAACAAATAAATTTTATTTTTTTTCAAATATGGGGTGCGACAGAGGAAAAAAGAAGTAATGAAAGGATAAATTTATCATCAATTTATTAGTTGATTTTGAATTTTTGCTATTGACTGCTAGTTTTAATAGAAAAAATTAACAGTGACACATTTTCTCAAAATATAAGAGGGTTATATATAAATTTTTAAATCATATAGAGTTATGTATTAAAACACCAAATTATAGGGGATAAAAGGTAATTTACCTTTTTTCAATGACAAGTTCGAAGCTTGATGAACAATAGCTGGAGTTTTGTCTCTTCTTCTAAACTATTTGAAAAGTTTGATGTCTGTTTGATTTTGCTAATTAAGAGCAAAAATCCAATTCGTAGTGCAGCATTAGTTTGCTGGTGTGCCAAATGCAATGATAACGATGAAGCGTTTAGAATAAAAAAAAAACGTGGTGAAAAATGTCAAATTCCCGAGTAAAGCAACACGAGTTACACCATCTCAAAACCACGGGTCGTCGGTACGTACCTATCCAGTCGAGACGTATCATGGATTTATGGTTGCAAAGAGTTCTCTAATCATTATATGATTCCTATTTGTTCTGGTCGTTTGACAACTTCTTTGTTTTTAACGAATTAGTCGTTATCAGCATCTGCCTAATACTTTTAATACCAACCTTAAAAAGAAAAGAAAAAAAAACTTCTTGTTTAGGTAATGAAGACACCGAAAGCTTGTAGCCATATTCATTCGGGCTGTGACAGGTGTTGAGCCTGTACAATAATAATTATCTACTTAAGAAAAATACAAATTTTGTATATAGCGGTGAGTAAGATCGAATCCACAAGGACTGAGGATAAATTATTTCTTCCAGAATCCGAAGTATGGGGGATTTTGGAGAATATAAAATAACTAATTAACTAAAAAAATGAAACAACTAATAAAAATAAATAAGAATTAATCAATAACCAATACGACTCTAGGCAAAAGTGCAACTTTTCAGATACGGTTCATTCAACTGATCATCGATGCAAAAATAATTCAATTACTCATTAATAGATTGGTTATAGTTGTCAAACACGCGATAAACAATCAGTCTTTCCTTACTTTTTCGATAGTCAAGATATGACCATTAACTATTTTCCTAATCAAAAAATAACCCTAAATACGATCGTAGGATTTAATTTCTCGATTGCATTATTAATTAGAAAAATCCAACATTAACCAACAAACACGCTACGAGGGTTTGTTTAAATTAGATCATACGTTTTTCTAATATGAAACCAATTACGCCAGTCGCCACTAGTATTAATCAATTGAACAATTACGGATTCAATCAATTAATTTGGCATTAGATCATTAGGTTAATTTGAATATCGAGCTCTTGACATTCAAATAATATAACAAGCATAAGCAATTAAATCAGGAAACGTATAAATATCAATGAATAAATTAGGAAACGTATAAAAGAAATAAATAAAATTAATTCGATTTCACAGATATTTGGAACCGCGCCTTCAAATTAACCTTCTACTAGAAAAAGGGAATTTAGCTCCCCATCATGGAGAAGAACAGAATGTTTCTCATTGTCTCTTGTGCCCGAAAAGAAGGAAAAGAATCCAACTACTAGTCTGCCGGCTCACTCTTTTATTCCCCAAAAAAAGTAGTAATCAAACGGGAGCCGGACTTTGATGAATTAATCTCCCCTCCGTAAATGTTGCAAGCCCACTCTTCCTCAAACGGTCTGTCCTTTGCTTTTTCTTTTTGTTTCCTATTCGGACTCTATTACCAATAACACCGCATGTTTCTTAAATAGAAAAAGGTAACTACTAAGATAATATTCTAAGTTCCCTAATCCAACACTAAAACTAATAATGAAGATTAAAATCTTCAAAATCTTCCTCCAATACTGCCTTGAATTTGATTCGGACTTGGAATTCGGTTCTAAACGTGCCACCATCAAATTAATTGAAAAATTGCCTGCCCCTTTTTGTCACGTTTTGCTGCTTTTTCTACAATTAGCACCAAATATCAAATATAAGTAGAATCGATCAATTAACACAATATTTGGCTAAAATAAAAGAGGAAATAATTATGAATTAAATGACAATTTCACACCCTATCAATTTCCCCCACACCTGAATCATGCTTATCCTCAAGTATGAGAACAACAAATCAAGTAATCGGATTCAACAATGGCTATTATTCAAATCTTCTATTGCCAAGATACAATTAAATATTTGTCAAGTATTAGTGGCAATTTTCAAGAAATATCTCTTCAGTTAGCTTTCAGATCAAGGACTCTTTCAATTTATGACTAACTAATCTAAGAATATAAAATATTCAACCAGCATCCATAAGCAAATGGTTCGACTATTAAGCAAAATCTCAACATTAAAATTCATCAATCAGTGGGCTAACAATTCATTCAAAACACTTCCACATTTTTCACTATTAGCACATTTTTTTTCTAAGATATCCTCACACTTGATTGATTTTTTTTTTCAGGAGGAATGCTTAGTCTTCAGCCATTTAAGCGTTTTGACGCGAACTCCGACATTGGCCAAATAAAGGAGTCCGGTTACTCAGTCATCATCGCTTAAAAATCACATACTCATAGTTATCGTCGCTTTTTGACGTAAAAGTCGACACTTTTGGTGAAGATCTCCGGCTACTAGGCAACGATACTAGTTGAGTATAGCCAAATACTATTCATAAATAAGCATTAACAATTACACAGACCCGTTTCATTTCTAAAACATGGAGAACTAAGATTAGGAGTTGAACCAATTTGCATAAAAAAAATGCTAGACAAATATTTATAATACTTAAAAAAGTTAACCACAAAGCATAAAAGTCACAAAATCTCAAATATTCACCAAAAAGATACTCCTAAACTTAATCATGTCATACTTAACACCTTAGAGTGTAAAATCTTAATAATAGAAAATTTTGAGACGTCTAACCATCGTTTATAAGAAATAACCACAAGTATGCATAAAGATAGGCAAAAATTGGACAAAATTCGACAGAGTCAAACAAAAAAATTTCAACAAAAATGCCTACACTTGCACTTTCTCAATATATTATCAATATACTACTCCCCCCCCACACCTAAATCTTACATTATCTCCAATGTAAGCAATAAAAAATAAAATACAAAGCAAAAGGGACAACGAAACTTCCCTGATCATCTAATGAGAGTTGTGGCATAGCTGTAGGTGAGAGACAAAAGACATGTAGAGCTCGATGGCATAACTGATAAAGATGAAGGCTTTGATCGACAGCTAAGAATGTCGGGTTGCTCACGATGGATGAGGAAGAATTACACTTGATGAGCAGCGATAATCAAGAACCGACGATCCATGTTGAACAGCGCAACGGTGGCAGTGAAATTTGAGATCTTTTGGTTGGAAAAGAAAAGAAAGGAATAAAAAGGAAAGGGAGAGAAGAAGAAAAGAGAGAAAGAAAGAAGAACGAAAAAGAAGAAAGAAAGAAAGAAAGAAAAAGAAAAGGAAAAAGAAAAAGAAAAGAAAGGAAAAAAAATTTTTTTGGAACCACTGCGTTAAACGTGGGCATGCTTAACTGCCCTTGAGTTTTCTGACCAACTCACGGAAATTAAGATCCTCAAGAGTAACCATATGGCGTAGGCACGCCTAACTACTAGAGAGTTTTCTGACCAATTTTCGAAAATTGAGTTCCTTAAGCGTGACCACCTGGCATGAGCATGCTTAACTAATGGAGAGTCTTCTGCCCGCAGACACAAATTACCTTTCTTAGGCGTGACCACTTGGCGTAGGCACATCTAACTACTAAGTAGTTTTCTGTCCGCCAAATTAAAACCTCCTTCCTTAGGATCCCGTACAACTAGCACTTGGGATCCTCGATTACATTTTTTTAGTACCCACCCAATGCCACCACTAGAATTGCACCAAGTGTTTTGTTGTCATTAGCAAGTTAGTTTTTTATTAACTCAAATTGGTTCAAAGTTCACACAAGTTTTCTTATTCTCTAAAACTCTGAACCAAAAGGCACCCGGCCGGTCTAACTCCTACATCAATAATTTTGTATGACTGCTGCTTTGGGGAATCTGCTGCTTTGGGGAAAAAGAATAAGAAAACCCTCTGTTTTCGATTATTGCCTTCAAACTCTTCCGTGCTAACAGAGCGTCGGCTGATCAGTTAGCACTTGTTCAGTCCATCCTCGGTTTTCGTCAGCAGGAGTTCCCCTTTGTTTATTTAGGGGCTCCAATTGACAGGGGAAGGACAAGAGTTGTTTTATTTGATGGTATTCTGGAAAAGTTACGCAATAGGCTGTTTCATTGGAGTTCAAAGTTATTGTCTGCTGGTGGGAAGATCATCCTATTGCGGCTTGTTCTCTTAACGATTCCGTTGTATATATTGCAAGTTATATATCCTCCTAAAGCTGTGTTTGTTCTTCTAGGGAGGGTGTGTAACTCTTTTATATGGGATCATAGTTTGGAGTCACAAAGGATTCACTGGAGCTCTTGGGAAAAGCTTTGTTACCCTACAAATGAAGGGGGTATTGGTGTGCGGTCCTTTGAAGACATGGCGAAGGCTTTTTCTTGTAACTTGTGGTGGCGTCTTTGAAAGAATGAGGGCATCATTCATGCATGCTAAATATATACAAGGGATGCATCCTTCATTAGTTACCTTCTTTAGACCTTCGCCAATTTGGCGGAGATTAGAGAGTGTCCGGGATTTTGCGGGGAGTAAGATCTCTTGGTGTTTAGGGAAAGGTAATATTCATTTGTGGCTTGATCGATGGTGCTCCAGTAAACCATTAGCCCAAGAGCTTTGTGTCGTGGATCCGCCGCATCAGTTGGTTTTGGATTTCTTTGGTCCATCTGATTGGAATATTCCATTGCTTCGGCAATGCATGCCGGATCGTTGGGTTAATGTGATCTCCCAGATGAAGTTTTTTCCGGACAAGGATGATAACATGATTTGGTTGCCTTCTTCGTCTGGTCAGTTCACAGTTTCATCGGCTTGGGATGAACTTCGTTAGAAGCGGAATGTCTTATTTGTTGATTCGTTGACATGGAGTACTCTTATACCCTTGAAACTCTTTTGGCTTTTTTAAAAGCAATCAAGCACGGAAGAGTTTGAAGGCAATCATAGGAAACAGAGGGTTTCTTAATCTTTTTCTCCAAAGCAGCAGATTCCCCGAAGCAGCAGCCGTACAAAATTATTGATGCAGGAGTTAGACCGGCCGGGTGCCTTTTGGTTCAGAGTTTTGGAGAATAAGAAAATTTGTGTTAACTTTGAACCAATTTGAGTTAATAAAAAACTAAAGTGCTAATGACAACAAGACACTTGGCACAATTCTAGTGGTGGCATTGAGTTGGCACTAAAAAAATGTAATCGAGGATCCCAAGTGCTAATTGTAACGTTTAACTAGTCTTCAAGAGGATAAAGTGTATGCTTTTGAAGTTCAAAGCGACAAAGCGTGACAGTTCCCCCAAAGCATAAGGGGGTAAAATGTGATCAACCCTTATTTTGACAAAAGTTAACTTGCAAGCTGTATTTTCTCAATAATTTGCAGATACATTTGGTTTAATTCTCTATTTTCCCAATAATTTGCAGATACATCCAAGCTTAAGGTTGAATATGGCAAGACTTATTTGCTTCGTGTGATAAACGCTGCCGTGAACGACAATCTTTTCTTTTCCATTGCAAAGCACCAAGTCACTGTGGTAGGATCAGATGCAAGCTACACAAAGCCATTGAAGAGTGATTATATCACTACATCCCCTGGACAAAACATCGATCTCTTATTAGAAGCTAATCAAGCACCAGATCGCTATTACATGGCTGCAAAGGCTTATAGTAGCGCTCCAGCTGTGCCTTACGACCCCACAACCACAACCGGAATTGTAGAGTACTAGGGAAACTACACTCCGTCTTCACCACCATCTTTCCCAAATCTTCCACTTTTCAATGATACCAAAGCATCCACTTCTTTCGTAGGAAGCCTAAGAAACTTAGCAAATAAAGTTGATGTTCCACTAGAAGTGGACGCCAAGCTTTTCTTTACAATCTCCCTGAATTTACTTCCTTGTGAAGCAAATAATACTTGTACTGGACCTAAAGGCACCCGGGTTGCAGCCAACGTGAACAACATAACCTACTATAATTCCCACATTGACATTCTTGAGACTTACTATCGCAACCTTACAGCAGTCTATGGAGATCAGTCTCCAAGTTTTCCCCCTTTACAATTCAACTATACTGCGGATAATCTTCCAGCGGAACTTCTAAGGCCTAGGAGAGACAGGCAAGTTGAAGTTCTTGAATACAACTCCAATGTGGAGCTTGTTTTCCAGGGCACAAATGTGCTTATGGGAATAGATCACCCCATGCATTTACATGGACATAGTTTCTACGTAGTTGGTTGGGGTATGGGAAACTTTGACGAGAAGAGATACCCTTTGAATTATAATCTTGTTGACCCTCCTCTCATGAACACCATTTCAGTTCCATTAAAGGGCTGGACAACCGTCAGATTCAAGGCCAATAACCCTGGTATGTACATTTATTTTGTTTCTTTAAATTACTTCATATACCTTGCATGATTTATAGGTCCTTTGGGAAATCATTTTACAATTTTTGAATGACCAATATTGTAAAATTTTCTAAAAAGAATTATAGCTAATTAACTTAAGATCTTGGGGGATCGCTACCCGTAATACCATATACATATGGGCCACAACTTTTGGTTGTTTTACCCCAAAATAACCCTCTATCATTCCACTTTCTCTTACTAGAAAAAATGTTAGAGCGGAGTGTCAGAAACTAGTTTTGAATAATGCACTGTCATTTTGAGCGTCATGTAACTTGGGGAATGGAGATGGTTTTTATCGTCAAAGATGGAAAGGGTCCAGGACGACAATTGCTTCCTCCACCCCAGACATGCCTAAATGCTAATGCTGGAAGTCTATTTTGTTTGAAAGTCATCACTGAAACTATTTTCTAAGCCCACCAATGGGCCATAGACATTTACGAAGTCAACCACAGGTATGTTGACAACTGAGAATTGGAAATGGACACATTATCTAAATGTTGACGGAGGATCACGCTTGTTTCCTAAGATTTGCTTGTGAACTCCACTGGATTTTCAGGCAATTAGACAACTAATTAGACTAGCAAACAGGGTGACGGATTTTTTTCTTCTTCTTTTTTTTTTTGGTTGGCGGATGTTTGTTTGGATAGAAGATTATTTAAATAAAATTTTTCATAATAATACAAATTTTTATATGATGTATGTAACATACATCAAATGCAGTCTGAAGAATAAAAGATGTTTCAAATATGTTCTTATAATGCAATAAATTTTCCTTTGTGTTTTTTTTTCTCTAGAAGTCAGTATTCAAACAACCCCATATTTACTAGTACTAGAGTATGACTAGGTGATCGTATTTAGATGTTTATGTCCCTCAGCTTAAGCTTCCTACTAATGACAGCTTTGGGGCTTTTGGTGGCCAAATTTCGAACTTCATGGGGGGATAGGTGCTGTCTTGGAGATGGAGTCGAATCTGGGAGCCCATTCATTCTCTTCAGTGTTAAGAAACTATAGTACTCTGAATACATTAACTATGAATTAAAGAAAAAGGCTCCATGGTGCGATCTGAATCTTCAGACGATTATTTTCTAGGGGCTAATTCTAGTCATATCCACTCGTAAAACAAGGCTTTGAGTATATGTTTTTTAGACATATAAGTAAAAAAAGAAAAAGTCGAAAACTCGGACTATAACCCTAGAGGATTATTCATAAAATTATTAACTGACTAGGAAAAAGGGTGACTTAATCTTGAAGGAAAAGTAATTGGCCTATTAGAAAAATCTACGTACGAAATAAAACATGGGCCTTTTAGGGAATAAGGTCATCAGCGATCAGGAAAAGAATTAACTGCCTAACTCGATACTAAAATTTTGAGCCAGCAATTCCAACAATTAGTTCCATGGAAGTATCACTAGGATGATTTTACTTGGGATACATATTTTTGCTCTGCATTAAAAAGTTTGTGGAGAACCTCCAGATAACAGCCGAGTAGCTAGGTACAGAATAAGGTGGCCAGCATATTAATCGAGATGAGCAAAGATTTTTGGTGCTGTGAGCTCTTCTTTTCTAATTTTGGATTAAAAAAAAAAACACTTATTCCTTCTTTGTGATTCTATGGATTGGTGCTTTACTATTTAATGCGTATAGAGTTTCCAAATATGTCTTGAATATGTTGGACTATTCAAATCTTCCAATTGATTTATATGGCAAAGTATTAAAAGCCTACATCGCGGATCAACTTCCCATCGCAGTATCTTTTCCTCAAGATTGCTTGTGGCGACTTTGCGGACATAATTGATGAATTTGTCTTGGCAGTTGGCAGCTGGCTGCCAGTGATCCGAGTAAAAAAAAGTATATTTGCACGCATAAGTAATCCGTTTCAAATTAAGGAACCAGTAACATAACGCGTTGACAGTATGAGAAAACTATAACACGTTTCGAAAAAAAAGAAAAAGCTATTGGTCCGATTAACTCAAGGGTGCTGGTTGGAAAAAATTTGCCAATGTAAAATTTATATAGACAAAGCAGGATTAAATGTTTAAGACATAAACATATGATTTTGTTAACGTTATTGCCCGTTTGATAGAAACCAAAACAAATTTTATATATAATTCTTTGCACAAATGGGTTAGAAAAGATTTTAGCACTATTTAGTTTGAGGCTAAAGAATGTAACTTGCATAAGAGGGACCAGTAATGCGTTCTTGACCAAGAAATTAATACATTACACGGCATCCAATAATCGCTTGTGTTACTTAGAGAGCATTAGCGTCCCTTGTTCTGAAAGTTCAACATCCTTTATGACAATTTTCAGCCTTTTTGTTTAGATGAAATTACCTTTCGTCCCGTTGTGGAGGTTTAGTATTTCACTACGTAACCTCCATATGATTTAGAACTCGCTCCTAGTTCAAGTTAATGTGTCACTGCTAGTTTTTCTATTAAAACTAACGGTCAATAGTAAAAAGTCGAAATCAAACTAATAAATTAACAAACTCACCTTTTACTATATTTTTTTCTTTTTTCCTTTTCTTTCTCTCAGTTTTTTTTATTCTTGGAAAGAGAAGAGATGATTTTAAAAACATATACTTTGGTCTACAAAATCTTATTTTTCTCCAAATACAAAAGAGATGTTGGGGAAATAAAAAAATAAATAAATAAGAAACAAAAAATAGCAATCTTTTTTTTATTATAAATATCATTATAAGTTTTTAAACCAAATCTTTAATTGTATTTTCTATTTCTTATTTATCTATTTTTTTTTATTTCAATCTCCTCTTTTTCATGTTTGGAGGAAAAAAGAAGTAATGAAAGGGTAAGTTTATCATCAATTTATCAGTTTGACTTTGAATTTTTGCTATTGACCTCTAGTTTTAAAAGAAAAACTAAGGGTGACACATTATCTCAAAACATGAGAAAATTATATATAAATTTTTAAATTATATGGAGTTATGTATTAAAACACCGAATGACAGGAGATAAAAGGTAATTTACCTTTCTTTAATGACAAGTTTGAAGCTTGACGAGCAATAGCTGGAGTTTTGTCTCTTCTTCTAAACTATTTGAAAAGTTTGGTGTCTGTTTGATTGTGCTAATTAAGAGCAAAAATCCAATTCGTATTGCACCATTAATTTGCTGGCCTGCCGAATTCAGTGATAACGAAGAGGCGTTTAGGAAGGAAAAAAAAAAAAGCATAGCGTGTTGAAAAATGTCAAATTCCCGAGTAATGCAACACGAGTTACACCATCTCAAAACAACGGGCCGCTGGATTTCTGAACAGCACCAAAAGCAGTATTGACATTTCTCTAACCATTATATGATTCCTATTTGTTCTGGTCGTTTGACAATCTCTTAATTTTTAACGAATTAGTCGTTATCAAGCCTAATACTTTTAATATCAACTTTAAGAAGAAAAGTAAAAAAGAACTTCTTGTTTAGGTAATGAAGACACCGAAAGCTTGTAGCCATATTCATTTGGGCTGCTTGACTTTTATTTTTTATTTTTTTAAACCTCCCACCTGTCTCCACATTTTTCCCACCTCCGATTTTCTTCTAATTCCGATGAAATATTTGTTTATAACTGCCAGACATATAACATTTTAAGTTCATTTGTGCATGTAAATTTTTAATCCGAATATCTACGTTGTCACTGTCTCTGGCAGTTTAAAATCATCTAAACTCTTTTTTTTTTTTTTTCCATCAGGCTACACAGATTTATTAATTGTCTTAATTGTTTGTTAAAACCAATTTATTTTCTGCTATTTTATTTTGGTATAGTAAAAAGTTGTCAGTGACATACGATGTGTTCTTCATTATCCATTTAATTCTGCTTATTATATATTTTTTTCAGATATTTTCATTTTTGTTAAACCTTCTTATTAGTGCCATATGGAAGGACGTAGCGTCACTAAATATTGAAATCTATCAGCATTGCCACCCCTATTCTAGTTCTAGCCTCCTATGGGGCTTTGTACCTGCACTAATTTTGTTTGGAGTTTTACAGCTTGAATCCCTACTTGTGATATAAATCCTTCATTTTTGTGTGGGAAAAGTATAGCCACCCTACTTGTGATATAAATCCTTCTTTTCCCCCCTAGATATCCTAAGTATAGTCAAGCTTGCATTTTCCTGGGGAATTAGGCCTAATCTTGGTTGGTTGGTGCTTGAAGGGTTCGCCTTAACAAAATGTTGATAAGTATGGCTGTTTACTTTTCAGAAGGCAGTAAACATTTCCTTAAACATTCTATTAAAACCATTTCACTCGATGCTTCACAAAAACGTGGATGATGAAGGTGCAAACAAGAGAATAATCATTGTGAACACACACAAAAGCTTTTTTTTTTTTTAAATAGAAGATTACAACTGAGACTCACAATAGTGGGATGAATACAATGAATCGGAAGTAACCCGTACAAATGATGAAAAGAATAATTTAGACATAGCAACAGAAGTATTTAACTTACTTATCAAGTAAAATGTGAAAACATCTTAAGATCGAGTGACTTTTTAGCCAGTTGATCTTAAAGGTGACTGTTTAATTAGTTAGCCTAACTCGCTCGTTATAGCACCGAAAGGTTTTAATTCATAAGAAATGTAGACTATTTTGAATGTATGTTCTTTGTGCATCTGGCAACACATTCTGCAATTTATTGTCCTTCTGCTAAAATGAAAGCATATTTTGTGCTTCTTTTAATTACTAATCAAAACCTGCATATAAGCTGGAGATGAAATGAACAACAAAAGTAGAGAGGAAGATTCCAAGGTACTCAGTAAGGTTTGGTGAGTTCTTTTCAAAGGTTTGAAAATTTTATTTGAACCGGTGAAAAACCTACTGCAAACAGTTTACAAAGTCTGCTGCGTTTGGGAATGGAAGGTATTGAAGAAGAATACGCAGTCAACTACACCGATCCCATCCACAATGACGAAAAAAACAACCTTTCTATCCCCTCGACAATGTATAAATATGTATAAAGGCTTATGCAAACATTTTCATTACAAACGAGAAGTATACTGCATCAAGATATATCTCTTCTTTGCCTGAGTAATTCTAGTTCTTCATAATGAAGGGTTTCATCTTACAATTTGTCGGGTTTCTATGTTTGGCTAGTGTTCTTCTACCTAGCGAAGCTTTGACGCATCGCTTTAAATTTGTGGTGAGTATTATGCTTCTTCAATATCAATTAAGAAGATCCATTAAGCAATTTCATTTAATTTTTTGTCATAGCTAAAAGTCGTTATTACATTGTTGCCAAGCATTTTATATGATACTTGTTGCATATCGAGTTGTGTACCTATCTCATTGTCTGAGTTCTTGTTAAGCAAGTAGACCTAAGAAAAAAAAGTGGGAAGCTATTTTAAGTTGTCTCGAAACTATTGGCAATTTTATTATTTTTCGGAATCAAACTGTCCACTAGAATCTTTTATCCATGCATATTAATTCGTCCATGCATAACTTGCTAAACACCATGAATGGTCAATTTAATTCACAACAATGATGTTGAAGAGACGACGCATAATTTATCTTTGTCCGGTTTGAATTTGATTTTATGGGCCTAATGTTTACAACTCACCTCATGTATGCAGATAGAAGAAGCTTCATATACAAGACTTTGCAGCACTAAGAATATATTGACAGTAAATGGCCAATTTCCAGGACCAACTCTGCGCATTCGTCAAGGCGATACGGCCATTGTTCATGTCCACAACACGGGAAAAGAAAACATCACCATTCACTGGTATTTATTTACACAACTTTTCTTCTTTTTAATTGCAAGGATGCAATCCTAAATAATGAACTCATCAGCTAGAAAAATAATGAGTTTTGTTCCTTTTTAGGCATGGAGTGAAACAGCCGAGGTATACATGGTCAGATGGCCCAGAATACATAACTCAGTGCCCTATCATGCCTGGAGAATCATTTACTCAAGTGATTGGGATTTCTGATGAGATTGGAACCTTGTGGTGGCATGCTCATAGCGATTGGTCTCGAGCAACAGTTTATGGTGCTCTTATTATCTACCCTAAGAAAGGAGATAGTTATCCATTTCCCAAGCCTCATGCAGAAGTGCCCATCATCTTAGGTATATAATAAAATTTACTAGTATTTACTTTTTGACTTGTGTTGGCAGATAAAATATTATTAATTGACTTTGGTTTTCAAAAGAATTTTGGAAAACAAATAATGTGCATGATTGGTGAAATTCTGTGGCAAATGCAGGAGAATGGTGGAAGAGTGACATACAAGCTGTTCTTAGCCAGTTTTTACGTGGTGGAGGAGACCCGAATGTCTCTGATGCTTATCTCATAAATGGTCAGCCCGGTGATCTCTGTGAATGTTCAAAGCCAGGTACAGACACATAAATAAATTCTAGTTGAAAAAAGAATCATTCACTTCCAATGGAAAATTTTCCTTGTATGCATATCTATTTGTAGGACTTGGACTTTTTCAACTTCTTTAAACATTAGAATTTGTAGAATGCGTCTTAATTTGGTCGTTTTCGAAAAGGGTTATGGAAAAACAAAAGAATTTTGTGAATATTTTGGGTGACAAATTTTTGTCTCAAGAACAAAACACATGATAATCTTTGCAGATACATACGTTTAATTCCGATTCACAACATGATTATTTTTCCAACAATTTGCAGATACATTCAGGCTGACGGTGGATTATGGCAAGACTTATTTGCTTCGGATGATAAACAATGCCATGAACAACATCCTTTTCTTTTCCATTGCAAAGCATCAAATTACTGTGGTAGGATCAGATGGGAGCTACACAAAGCCATTCAAGAGTGATTATGTTGCTATATCCCCAGGACAAACCATTGACTTCTTGTTAGAAGCCAATCAAGCACCTGATCACTATTACATGGCTGCTAAAGCTTATAACAGTGCCCGTCCTGTTAGATTCAGCAATTCCACCACAACTGGAATCATACAATATCGTGGAAATTATACTCCATCTTCACCACCATCTTTCCCAAATCTTCCACTGTTCAATGATACTAAAGCATCCACTTCTTTCACAGGAAGCCTAAGAATTTTAGCAAGTAAAGTTGATGTTCCGCTCAAAGTGGACACCAAGCTTTTTTTCACACTTTCTATAAATACACTCCCTTGTGAAGGAAATAATACTTGTGCTGGACCAGGAGGCAACCGGCTTGTAGCCAGCGTAAACAACATAACCTTTGAGAGCCCCCATATTGACATTCTTGAAGCTTACTATCGCCACCTCAAAGGAGTCTACGGAGATCAATTTCCAAGTTTTCCACCTTTGAAATTCAACTATACAGCAAATAATCTTCCAGCGGAACTTCAAAGGCCTACTAGGGATAGGCAAGTTAGAGTTCTTGAGTACAACTCGAATGTGGAGATTGTTTTCCAGGGAACAAATTTGGTTGCTGGGATTGATCACCCGATGCATTTACATGGATATAGTTTCTATGTAGTTGGCTGGGGTATTGGGAACTTTGACGAGAAGAAGGACCCTTTGAATTATAATCTTGTTGACCCTCCTCTCATGAACACTATTGCTGTTCCAAGAAATGGCTGGACAACCATCAGGTTCAAGGCAAACAACCCTGGTATGTATTGTTCAATTGTTTTCCCTTGTGTTATATCATATAGCTTGCTTGATCAATAGCTCTTTCAGATATGATTTCAATTTTCCTGAAGGAGAAGTACAGTGAATTAATTAATTCAAAATGTTGGGGGATGATTAACACTTAGAACCATATAGATATCCGCCGTATATACTTTTGGATATTTTTACTTAATTAGATTATATTGAATTACCCCAATTTTGTCTTCTTTAACAAATTAAAGGAGTCTATTGATGAAAAAGGGCTTACATGATTTGTTGCAGGTGTGTGGCTCATGCATTGTCATCTAGAGCGTCATATAAGTTGGGGAATGGAAATGGCATTCATAGTTAAGGATGGCAAGGGTCCAGGAGAGCAAATTCTCCCTCCACCTCCAGACATGCCTAAATGTTAATGCTGGAATTCTAGTTAGCTGGCAAGGCCTCTTCATGCAGCCGCCTCTAGTCTTTCCTTAAAGAGTATCATTGATATGGAAAAAAATTTGCCATTAGTTTATTTCATTTATTTGTTGGCAATAAAACAAGGAAAAAAAAAAGCTTGTATTCTTCTCAATATCTTTCTGCCTAATCGATTGTCCTGTAACCTCTTTTTTTTTTTTTTTATTTGTAGTCAACGAATTATAAGTTGACGAGAGTAATACTCGTTATTATTATAGAATCATTCTGTTGTTTGTTTTTCTTTTGCATCCATCTAATAATGGTACTTATGTCCGTGATGTTGATGTTTAATGCCATAGATCTGTATCAATACATCTTTAAGTCAACATGAAGTCAACGAGATACTCAGATTCTCATTTTGATTTGTGACAATTCTTCAACAAGCCTTTAGTACCTAAAGATTTAAAAGTAGCTAGTTGGACTCACAAACTTTGTGAACATACAAATTACAGTTTAAAGAGGTCAACCAAATATCAAGAGTCAGTTCGTGGGAAAGCCTTTGGATTCATATGATAAAAACTTGTGCATTAATTTTGCGAAGTACCTCCTGAAGGCTAAACTAAGTCGACAACTTTGGACGGCAAAATAAAATGGCTGCCAGATTAATCTAAATGGTCAAAGACTTGCTGTGCTCTTTCTGCGTCTCTTCTTTCATAGTAATACTGTGAGTTGGTGCTGCCATGAGTTGGTGTTGTAGAATTCAATCCATCCATTTGAGTTTTGTTCTAATCTTGTCTCCTTTTTTTTTCTTTGACAAGAAAATCTGCAACCGCTATTTGAGAGTGCGTATTGGGTAAATCTCATTCCGTGCAATAACCTGTCAATAATACGGAGGGTATGATGCACCAGATAATCTCTGTGCGACGAATAGTTGTTCTAATCTTGTATTGTTTTTGTAGAGGTGTCGTAAGCCTACGTCATGGATCAAATTTCCACCGCATCATTATTGTTTCCCCAAGATTGATTGGGTGGATCTTGCAATTGGATTCCTAGGGGCTTAGAGTGCAATAGCATATTTCCACCACTGGATCACTCAAACTACTACTAATCATAAAAAAGGCAAGAAACAAGGCGAATTAGTACGCATGCAGGCAATGGCATCATGGATACATGCAAGGATTTTCCCATTTTGAAAGCTTGGACCTAAGATTGCTGCTGCTTTCTCAGCAGATCAAGTCATGGATTTACTGAGTTTTACTAGCTAAATCAGTTTTTGCTGCTAAACAAGTCATGTATGGAAAAGTATGAAGTTTAGCAGCTGTTCTCACTGACATTTTACTGTTCTTTACGAAATAACTTTCTGTAATACTAATTCACCAATGAAGTTTTACCAGGCCTTAAAATATATGCATCTCAAGATTAAAAAATAATAATAATAAGTATCATGTTTGTCTATTTCAATCTCAAAGAGGAACAACCCGATCTTCATACTGTGTTTGTGTGTCTACGTGAGATGATTTAATTCACCGTTGAGGATAAGCTAATTTTACCCATCAACACAGAGTTGGTGATTAGTATATGTTGGGGTTCAAGTCTTGCTAATGAAGAATGAGTAATCCTTCTTAATTAAAAGAAAGACTCTAAAATTAGTAAGACACTAAAATTTAGACAATAAGACAAGTACCCAATGGGGGATCATATCGAGATGTGTTAAGTCATTCAGAAAAAGAAACATGGGAAGGTTTCTTCACGCGGCTATCCCACTGTAATTGCCTCTTTGCAGTACTCTTTCATAGCCATTTTCTGCCCTATCAATTTAGCAAGGAGATTCTTTAGCACCTGGAAAAAGCGGAAAGGATGAAAAGGAAAAAAGGGTATGAAGGAATTGAGGTCAGATATCAACATCCCACTTAATCAGGATCAGCAGTAAATCAAAAAATTTTTCCATCAAATCATGTGTCCATTCCTCAGGATCATCTGTAAAAACAATGTGCCAGCAAACACAATGGATCCTAGAAAAATAGAACCGAGCCAAAAAAGTTTAAAAAAAAAAATTAAAGCCTTTAAAGTGCCTGCAGACGTTATAACCAATCTACTCAAAAGGTCAAATGCCAATCCTGGAGACTCGAACTCAGAAGAGTTCAAAATCCAGTAATTTGGATTCTTATACTCAAAAAAATCATCTAAATTCATCGTCGTAACAGAGGAAAAGTTGAACAAGGGTACGCCTGGTAAGTGTTTCTTGCTTTTACACAAAAGAACTATTTCTTATACATTCACTTATTTTCTGATTAAAAGAACACATGGTTATCCTCCAAAAAATATCAGCGCACAATAAACTCTACATTTATAAAGTTCAGAATTTAGACTTGCCTGTTGCTGCTATTGAAAAGAATAAGGTATACAAGATCCTCAGACGAGAGCTGGTAAAGCTGGAGGAGTATGTAGGCACATGTGCTGATACTGAAAATCAATAAAAGAAAGGATACAGTAAAGGCCAGCAAAGTAGTATGTAAATAAGTGCCTAACACGATAACAATGGGCATAACTTTTGGAATATGAATCAGTCACAAAGGTTTCATGTCTGATCGCTCAACTTTCATCTAAGCTCAACTAAGCAATAAGTGTGAAGCATCAAACAGCTTTTAGCAGCTATTATCAGCTGATCGTGAGACAAGAATGAGATACCTGATAATATAGAGAGGAAGTATATAAAATATGCAAACAAAAAACAACACCTGGAGCCTAGCCATAGGCTCTTGTACATCTAAACAAAGAGGCATTACTATCAAAATGCTCTTTCAATGTATAAGCTATGTAACTTTGTGATCCAAGCATAACAAAATGCAGATTTCACTCCAACAAAGATTCTATATCCAACTTAGCATAACAAAGATCAAAAAGAATTGGAAAGTGTTCTAGACCCAATAAACTTTGGAACGAATGACATGAATAAGGTACATCACAAAGGATGGTTCCACTTTCTTAGAAGCATAACTTGGTAATAGATAACATGTATGTGTATAAAGTAGCATATATATTTCATTTATTAATTCACCATAAAGAAAATTTGAAGAGCATATGCATATATTTATGTACGTAAAACTCTGCATAAGCATTTACTCTTCATCTGCTAACACACTCTCACATAGAGCCCATGCACCACAAAACATGAACACTGAACCTAGTAATATATTAACCCAACAACCGTGCGGTTAAGACAAAGATTACCTGCCAAAACATATCAAAAGAATTATCCAAAAAGAAGCACCTATCCAACTTGATTCCTTGTATGCAATCCAAACCTACAAATTGAGACACACAATGGAATAGAAATTGAGCAATCAAACTACTGAAATTTGGTTGCTGCTGTCTGCACATACAAATATTACATGGGCAAGTACTTAATGTAATGACAATAATGAAGCATTGACTGCTAAGACATACCGATAGTGCAACAACATTGATGTAAAAGTCAACTAGTGTTGCTGACAACCACCTGCAAATAATGTATGACTTAAGATCAATCAAACAGATATGCATTCATCTACTGAAGGAGATTTACTAAATATATACGCTCAAGAAACCACAGGCTGAACATTTACTTGAAAATATTGCTCGATAGCCATTAAATGGAAAAAGAGCCTGAAGAGCACATAGAAGAAAAGAGTTAAGAGAACATGAACTGCAGTAACCCAGAAAATAGAAGAAATACCTTTGTAAGTGGCGCATCAATCCAATGAACTAAATAGTGGTGGCAGAAGGTTTTTTAAGAACAGATTCTGGTTTAAAATCAACTAAACGAATGAAAAGCACTATGTATGCTCAAAATGCTGAGTAAATAAAGATAAAACCTCTTAAACAAAATTCTCTGATCAAGTCAATGTTTTTCATAATGTAAGATAAATTTAACTGGAATAATTCTCATGCCTCGCAGGTGGGTATGAAAAAGGAAAGATCTGCATATTCAAGTTTATAGTCCTTCACATCATTATCCAGATTCTTAACTCTTCTCTCCACAAAGATCCAATATTCTGAGATGTTGAACTGGACACCAAAGATAAGCTTTTCATGGTCAGGTGGCAGAGCTAGAATTCCAAATTCTTAGCCAATTCCATAATTCTTTGTGATTTATCTCACATTTCCCAAGAGCCATCTGACTATTATAGAGAATGAGATAGTCAAAACAAAAACGGATTTTCTATTCCAATGGAACTCTGATGGTAGAACTGAAGCAAATTTGTAAAATTCTTCCAACAACTAGTGATAGAGAACATATCATAATTTGCTTCAATTATAAATTATAACCCTTTATATGAGCTAGCTGATACCAGCCATTTATATCAACCACCATTCCAGTCCTTTAGATCAGCCAGTGTATGGTAGACAATATATCAACTGTGCCTATTGCAGAAAGTGAGGCAAGAATTCTTCAATTGATTTTTTCGGAATGAGCTCTGCCTAACCAGCTATTTTTAAATCATTCAAGACTTCTCCAAAAGGAGATCACCAATACCAAAGAAAAATACAAAGCAAAAGAATGGAAAACAACTTACGGAGTCAACACATCTCTGCGAAATGGAGAACCATCAGTGGCAATAGTGTATATCAGCGTTCCCAGCATCAGAAAACCCAAAGCCCCAAACATAAATCTTGCAATCACAACAGAGAATAAACTCTTTTTTTCTGGTCCATCCCTGCGAGAATAAGTTCTATAAGCACATAAGAATCAGATTGAACATATAAGGAAACAGTGTTTTAGTAATTAACAACAATGAAAACAGCTATGACAGCAGCGACAATAAGACAGCTGTACATCGTAACTCTCTCATCCAAATAGAAGTACCAATACATTCTGCATCGAACCCTAAGGATCTTTTGGAATTGTTAGACCGATAAATCTAAACTAGGCCTTATAAACGAAGACACATTTAATACTAAGGAACAACCAACAATAGAAGTGATAATGGATAAACAACAGTGTAAAGGTTAACATAACCATATAACTGTCAGAACTCCACCAGAGATGAGAAGACAGGATAGGATGGGTGAGGGTAACACTGTATCTAACTTAGCACGCACAAACATTCTGCATGTACAGAGGCCTTGTCTTCTGCCCCAAGATAACAACTAGTAAGATAAACTGCATACAGAGATATCGCCGATTCAGGTGGAGGAATCATTAAAATGCAGCAAATAACATTTCAGGTGTAGATCAACATTCAGCAAAGGAAAAATTTTTATCCCTGTCTTTAAGAGAAGCAAATATAATTGGAAAAAATATCTGTCACCACATTGCATTACCAACAAAAATGAACTTTCAACTGATGGCAGTAATTTTGCATACTTACTTCTTCTTATGTCGCAACAAAACATAATACACAGGATCTTGTGAAGATTCTTGAGGTGACAGCTTGAACAATTGCAAAACTATGTAGGCACATGCAGTAATGCTGCAAAGAAGTAGATAAGTTATACATAATTGCTCATTACAAACAAATAAACCACCAAAATTAAACAAATGTAGATTGGGAGATATAATATGGGAATACGTGAGAAGGTAGCCTTGACGTGAAATCACAAAATGACTTAAATCATTGTCAAATTGCTCTATTGCAACCTACTAAGGGAGAAGGTCATTCAGAATAAATGATTTTCCATTTTCCTTTTACTTCATGCTTTTTTTTCCCTGGAAGATGCAGCCAGAGGGGACTAAAGAAACAAGACACCCTAATCTAAACGTGTTCAGCACTTAGATTGACATTAACCATTTCAAAGCTACAATTTCATTTCTATCCATATTTTCCGCAAAAATAATCCAGGCCAATTATGGCATCAGTTATCAATTGTGTACCATAATCAAGACTGCTAAAAGTTAATTATAAAAAAGAATGCAGAAGAACTTACAAGAGTATTGCCATACCTTCCCAAACATACCAATAAAATTATCCAAAGTATTGCACTGATCCAATTTGATTCCTTGTAAATAACCCAAGCCTGATGTCCATAAGACAGGTAATGCACTTTTAAAGGCAAATATTGAGGATTAAAGAATGTAAGTCTCATTTGTAAATAAACTTACTTTGGCTATTTTATTTTGCTTTCCAAGTATGAGAAGTTAACAGAAAAGAATTAAAAAATAATGCTGCAACTTAAGTGGACAACAGTTCAAGCTTACGATCTCTCCCATTCATGGCCTAAGTAAGAAGCACTTATATTGTAGCTGAAGTCAAGAATTCCAAAGTCCTACTACATCACAAGATCAGCTAATTTCATCTCCTCGACAGAGACTTAATGTTTTCTTGTAAGATGCTAGCAAAATATTTCTTCAGTCGCCTAAGGGAGTAGAGTTTGAACACTCTCAAACCAGAAATATCATTGCCTACTGAGAGAATGTCTAATTTAGGATAGACGGAAAATTCATAAACAATGTAAACAAAATTCATCTAGTGAATGCATAACTACAAGTGTCATACCCCAATAGCTGCAGAGAAAATGTCTGACTTAAGAGATACTCCTATCAAGCATCCACGTGCAAATGCCCAAAAAAAAAAATGGTAGAGAGAGTAACCACACAAAGTAAAAGTATCATACCCCTAAGGCTAGGATATTGATATAGAAATCAATCAAAGTTGCAGTCATCCACCTGCAAGGAATTCCACGGAAAATCAATTATACCGTAAATGTTTCTTTGCCAGATCACTCACAATTATTAGTCAAATTATGAATGCCAAAAGCTTGTAACTTAAAAAAAAAATTAGAACAGAGCGAAGAACAGAAATTTTTCATCCATTGGAACTGTCCAAGGTGACAATCAAAGTGATCCTTTTACTGAATCATTAAGATGATACATACAGCAAAATGCATGCAGGCTAAAACCCACGTAAGGCCTATCAAGAAATACCAAGTTATGATTGTGAACACAGAGAAATATAAGAAGAACATACGGGGTAAGGAGTTCTTTACGAAAAGGAAGGCCATCAGTGGCGATGGTGTAGATAAGGGTGGCTGTCATCAAACATCCCAGCAGAATGAACAGACTTTTCAACCCTGTTGCCACTGACACTGCCATTAGTTCCCAAGTCTTCTTGCTCCTCCGGAATTCAATCACTGATGGAGTTTGTCTCAGGCTAAGGCGAGAGTCACAGTACAGATTCAGAGAAGGAGACGGGAAGAAAATAAGGAGTGCGTTTGAGTACTAGATTATTTGAGATAATACGTTTTTTGAATATGATATATGGGAGATAAATTGGTGATTAGAAAATATATTGATAATACAAATAAATAAAATTTTTAAAATAATCCACAATCCAAACTAGATGAAAATCCAAAATGAAATCCATAATGGAATTTTCCTTTCTTTTCTTGGAAGCAAATAATTGCACTAATGATTAAGGAGAAAGTAAGAATTTTGAAGGAAGATAGATACTGAAGGCCGCCATTAATCCACGTCTTATGCATTTGGGCCATTGCTGTGAAGTGGTCCCAGAGAACTAGACTTGGATGACTGGAATTTTCCTCTTTGATTCCATACTCCTTAGTTTACTTTCTTTCTTTTTCTTTTTCTTTTTTTTTTTTTGGGTCCTACTTATTTTTCTATTTTATTTCTCTAATAAAAACTGATATCCCTATTTTATTGAGAAAAATTACGAAAACTTCACTCCAGCTGTTTAATAATGTTGACATTGAAAATATTCTGTATGTGCAAAATATGAAAGTAAAAAAAAAAAAAAAATCCTCCATATATGTAGAACGCATACTATGTAGAAAGCCCCCAAAATATAACTATAGTGAAATGCTATAGTGTAGTATTTGAAAAATACCTTCAAAAAGATTTAATTCATGCAAACCTTTTATTATTTGGAAGAAAATAACCCGTATTCACTAATAAGGCTTTGACTCCTCCGGATATTAGTTAAGTTGGCCGTAAGTGGAAAAAGTAAAATTGTTAATGCATCTAAATACAAGAGGACAATGAATGTGAATTTGTTGGCGTGGTAACAATTAGAAAAATTTGTTGGCTAATTACCATATATGAATTCTAGTTAACTATTAAAATGTCTCAAGTAAATCAATAGTGATCTTGGTTACTTTTAGATTTTGCAAAATCTGATCACAGAAAGTGATTACAAAAAATAATCAGAATCAACAAAAACTACTCTTTCGTTAATTATGATTTTAACTTTTTTGGTTATTAAAAAATTTATAATCCAAACGCAATTTAAAAGCAGGATGCATAATCAATTAAAATAATCAACCGAGAACACGCCTTTAGTTTTTACCAAATCGTTGAGTACTAGACTATGTCCATAGCATTTCTACTCGTTAAGGTAGTTAATTTTTATTTAAGGATCAATTAGACTGAAACAACACTGGATATCCATTCTCGACTTAATTTGGGGTATTACTGTAGTAATTCAATTGTAATCACGCCTGAAATAACAACAGTGATACATATAAAACAGTCTAAATTGAAACTGAAAACAGGAGTCGATGATTGAAACTGAAAACAGGAGTCGATGACATACTACAATTCTTCAGATCCCTCAAAAATACAAAACAAAACAAGACAAAAGGGGGGGAATCAGGGCTAAACAAATTTGATGTCTACATGTGGAGGTCAGCACAGAGCATAGCTTAGTGATACAAAAGAATAATCAGGATTATCAAAGTAAAATTCGGCCCTCAGACTAAAAATGATGTGTTAACAAGCACAACCACCTCTTTGCTCAGCTTCCGAAACAGCCTCAGGAATATTTTGGAAGTATCTGCAAATCGAAATTACCACAATTAGAAGCACAACTTCTTAGATGGTTGAAAGGTGGCAACCTCCCCTCCCCCCCCCCCCCCCCCCCCCCCAACACCCAAATGGCATGCATATAGATATCAATGGGTGTAGTTGATTCCTAGACCGGGTGTATCAGACTCTGATGATGAAATTTTCCACTTCCAGTTGAGCTAATGAGGGTGCAAATAAACCATAGAAAGGCATCATCCAGTCTAGTCTCAGCTTGCGAGCACAAGCAGCAAAAAGATTCCACCATTTCGCTAAGAAGTCAATACCCTAGTATTGCGATCTAATGTTCAAGAATAGTTCTATTCCTACAATATAAGGAATCTATAGAGCATAACTTTCAAATTCTGCATTATGTAAATCACTTGTACATTGTCATAGTCAAATCAACAATTGGTATTTCTTCGCGCTTAGCCACCTCCACATTCAAACCAAAGATTTGCACTACAGTGAGCAAGAGGCCCTCAATCGGCATAAAGAATATTTAACAGTTCTGAATGGCCAATAAGCACATAACAATAACGATAGAGTGCTTATAACCAAAGGACATAACAATCAAGTTTGCACCAATTAACCTATGAAGAAGCTGATTCGTGATATTAGACTACATTGGCAGCAAGTACTTTTCAATATCAAGAGAAAGTCACCAATCTGCCAAGGAGGTAAATAAAAAGCCAAAAAAGGGAAAACTGCTGCCTCAACTTTTTTAGCAATCATAGAAAAGGTAAAGAGACGGAAAAAATGCTTAAGAATACAGATTATGAGGTTAGACATACAAAAGAATGGTAAAAACTGTGCCTACACTAATCTTAGTGGATTAAACTGTAATCAAGATCAACATGTTATACATCATACGTTCACGTCAACCTAAGATAAGTTGCCTTTAGGTGTACATAACTAACTGGTTAAAATTGCTACAGGAGGAGAAAAAAAGAACTGAAAAAGAAAAAGTAGAACCAGCATGGTTAAACTCATTTGTACAGTGAATTTCTTGAAATAATGAGAATCTAACAGTCTTCTTAAAGCGTGTAGAAGTATAAATTGGAAGAACCCATTCAACCCCTTCAACAGATAAAGTATTGAAGCATTGCCCAGTTGACAATTTGGTGCAGATTAAACACTCCTCAGTCAATAATAAATATGTAAAGCAGACACTCTTCATTCTTTGCCAGATAGAAAAGTGAGATGTAGACACATGCAGATGCATTTCAGCACAAAACTTTAATGATATAGACATGCTTGACTGTATAAATATAAGAGAGAATTATTAACTATGTGTTTTTCTGCTAACTTTTTCAGCATGGCAAAGAAATATGCACGCAAGCAATAATCATAACACTCCTGAATCTCAAACAGGAAACTCACATATCCTGCTCATGCTCATTGGCTAAAGCAGTTTTTGCAATGCAGAAGAATGAAGCATCAACATTGTAATCCTCCTTGGCAGATGTCTCAAAGTATGGGATGTTCCCTTTTGAAGCACACCATTCCTTCGCTTTTTTCTCAGAAACCTATGGGCAGATAATCAGAACCAAACCTAACGAAACACAAAAAACAATAACAAGTTTGTTGAAAAATATCTTACCACTCTGCTATTCCCACCATCTATATCAATTTTGTTACCAAGTAATATAAATGGAAAAGTCTTTGGATCTGGAGGGTTTGCCTGTGTAACAACAAAATTAGATTAATTCACAGAGAACAGATTAGTGTTCAATTTATTACCATGGATCTGCATCAGATAAAACTATTCTAGACTTGATGAAATGCCAAGCAAACTTTAGAAGAGAACCTATCAATAGGTGATACTATGGGTCTTAAATCATTCAATAGTGACATTAACTACTTGATTTTCCAAAAAAAAATCTATTTGAAATCTCTCTGAATTTTTGAATAGGGTGTAGCAATTTTACTACACCAATTTTACTATAGGGTGTAGCAATTTTACTAAGTAAAATTGACACACCAAGTTCCAGTACAAAAATTTGCTTTTCAGAATTTTCAAACAATCAGTTTTCTATCATATCCTGCAGACTACAACCTCAGAGTATATAAACCAATGCCTTGCAATTTTTAACCATGAGACATGCTGTTTTTGTGGGGCTTTTTATGCTCTTTCATGCCAACAGATGGAGATAATTGAGCCATGTGACATCTATCAATGTTTCTCAAAATCATCTATTACCAAAACTAACATTATTCTCTAGCAATACAAATTGCAATCATTATGGAGAAACTCCTTGAGATCCATGTCATTCATTCCAAGGATTTTTAAAAGCAACAATTTTCAGGACGATACTACATTATCACAAAGATTAGCATTATATCATTGGATTTATTTTGTTGAGCTTATGATGCAGATACTAGTGTGCCAATATCATCTGCAAAGACATGACTCATCTAGCCTAAATCCCTTGTGCTCCTAAAAGGTATAATATACTTAATACATTCAGGAATGATAATAAACATATGACTGAACTGAAATGCCGCCAGAAATTGCCTCATGCATCCATAAATAGTCCTGGAACTTCATACCAAATTCACAGCTTTTATTTCCACAAATAGAAGTAATCCCAAATTCACAGTGGTCTTTGATACAAAAATGGAATCACTCAAGAACTAATGCGAAACAAGACTACATGAAAACATGACTTGCTTTACAATATCTCCAGAGGCTGCAATTATTGACGTCACCTTTCAGAATTCTCAGAGCTAAGCTAAAAGAATGAGTGAGGTCTTCTAGAGAATTATGAAGAATGACATAGAAATGCAAATCTAATAATGGTAGCTGACTAGATAGTAATTGACTAAAACAGTGAGAAAGGAGACGGATGCATATGCATGTAATATATACAAGTCGCTGAATGCACAAGGCATGGTCTTTGTTTACTACCTAAATGAGTTACAAATGCTCTTAATATTCACCATACCAAGAAAAAGCTAATGCAATAAAAAATTCCTCTTTTTCTTTCTTTTTTTTTTTTTTTTTTTTTTTTTGGGGCAAGTAATTTTTTGTCCTTTTGCAAACAGGAGAAGACAAACTCTTATGCAAGCAAGCTTTAGCAATGAACAGTAAAGTTTTCCTGTATTAATTCCATTAATTGCTAAAACAGAATAACTAGCAACAAGCAGGTTGAGCATCTATGGTGTGCTTCTTACCATATCTGGATACAACTAAATTTCTAAGAAACTATGCACTACTAGTAGGAAGCAATAACTAGCAACAAACCAGAAGTAAGGAACTTGAGCAACAATTCACCAACCTGTCTGAGAAATTCTTCATGCCAATTGTCAAGGGTATCAAAAGATCTCATAACATTAACATCATAAACTAAAACACAGCAATCTGCCCCTCTATAAAACGCAACCCCAAGGCTTTGAAATCTCTCCTGCCCTGCAGTGTCCCAAATCTACCAACAAGAAATTGCTCAGTTACTCTAGGTTAAAAAACATGAATCTGACAACAAAACCAAAAGCTACAATTTTTCTTGAACTCAAAACACCTACTTGTAGAGTAACAAGTCGGTCATCAATTTGGAGTTCTTTTGTCACAAAATCAGCTCCAATTGTAGCTTTGTACTGCTGACTAAACTTTTTGTGTACATATCTATTAACCAATTAAGACCAAAACATGCTAATTCCCAGCAAAAAAAAAAAAAAAACACTATCAATTACGGAATCCCGTTACCCAAATAGGAGAAATAATTAACTGCAGCTAGTAGCCGAATCTGCATAGCGCAGCATAAGGGAAAAAGGAAATGATTTTTCTCAACAAACTGCAGTTTATAAACAGGCCAAATTGTTCAGATTCAAATTTTGCCAAGAATTCAATGCAAAAAATAAAAATAAAAATAAAAAGTCCAATCCAATGTTGCTTTAAGGTTTGCCTCCTCAATAGAACCCAAGATAGAAAAATAGCAAATTGGTCCCCAAGAAATTCGGAACAAAGCAAATGCAGCTAAAATAGCTCAGATCAAGGATACTGATTCATCAATGAAGTTTTGCCAACCCTGAAAACAAAGCATGTTAATTTAACAAATTAAGATCGGCCAGATAAATAACTACTTGACATATATCTCAAGGGGAAACAAAAATGTAAATCATGGGTTTTTTTCCTTTTCTGGAAACAAACAACCCCAGACAAACAAACGTGTAGAACGTTAAAATATTCAGGGCAAAAAAAAAAAGAAAAAGATAAAGAAATGAAAAGGGGTTTAGGAAAAAGAAATGAAACATAATTACCCGCTGTCACCAAGAACGATAACCTTGAGCAAGGTTCGTCTACGCAAAGACATAGCTTCTTTAGCTATGAAAGGATGAACTTCCTTTTCTTTTGCTGATTTCTTTCTTTCTTTTTTTTTTTTTGGGTCTGAAGAGAGAGACAGAGACAGAGACAGAGAGAAGAGTGTGTGTCTGTATGTGAGAGAGAGAGAGAGAAAAAGACAGGGAAAAGGGGCGCCAATTTCGATCTCAAAGAGAAACAACGCGAAACAGTTTGTGTGTGTAGTGCGTGTCTGTGAGAAATTTAATTTAATTCACCCTAATGACATTATAATTTTTATATTTTTATATAAATATACATGTATGCATTTATAATACATTTATAAATAAATATATTTATATATTTATATAAAAATATATAAATGCATTATATTATATATAATACATAATATAAATATATTTATAAATGTATAAGTGTATATTATTATAAATGTATAAATTATAAATGAATATTATATAAATGTATAAATTAATATTATTATAAATATATATTAATATTATGTATAAATGTATTAATATAATTAATATAAATGTATAAATATAAAATTAATATTATGTATATTAATATAAATGTATAAATGTATTATAAATCTATTATATTATATATAATACATAATATAAATGTATATTATAAATATGCATTAATATATATGTTACGTATAAATGTATAATATATATAATATATAATATATATTATATTATATACAATTTATATAATATATAATATATATTATATTACATACAATTTATATAATATATAATATTTGCATAAATATATAAAAATATTTTAAAAATAAAATAAAATATTTATAATATGTATAAATAAATATATAAATATATAATATAAAAATATTTAATATATATAATATACATTAATATTAATTACAAATATTATAATATTATAAATATGGTGTTTATATAATATTTCAATTTGTAATATTTATTGTGTATTTCATTATATAAATATTTATAGAATATATAATTTATATATATATTATATATAATTTTCAAATTGTATAATATACATTATATTGGATATATATAATATAATATACATTTATACATTATTACATATTATGTATATTATATATTATACATAATATTATTATACATTATTATACACAATAATGTACATAATAAAATTATACATTAATAATGTATATATTATAATATAATGAACATAATATATTATGTATAAATATTTATACATTTATGTATACAATATTACATATTATGTATATTATATTATATTATGTATAATATTAATGTATATAAATATTTATATAATATGTAAATATATAATTTTCAATTTGTATATTTCAATTTATATTAATAAAATATATATATATATATATAATATACATAATTGAAATATACATATGGAGTTGTTTTTGATATAATGTTTGGATATGGTGTTTTTGGAGTTGTTTTGGAAATACACATTTACTGTAACATTTAGAATGTGAAAAACAGTTTTTCAAAAACAGAGGCAAAAACAAGGAATCCAAACGGACCCCTTATCTCCCAATCAACAGAGGGTTGGTGACTCGTAATATATACGTTTGGCAAATGAATTTTTTGGATGTTTATTTAAAATTTTGCTATAATTTATGGTAAAAGTTTTTTAAAAAAATTGACATATATAAATTTTTGAATATTTTGAAATATATAATTTAAAATTTTTGAAAATTTTTTTAAAATTACTATAGTTAAAGTTTTTTAAAACTTGCAATAGACAAACTTGACAAAAAACTTATCTGCCAAACAAGGCCATGATGTGTCAAGAGTTGACCCAAAGCACATCTTCGAGTTCAAACTCTATGTTTGGTTTGAGTTATCTTTTAAATGATATAATAAAATGAACTCAATTGAAAAAAAGTAAAAAAAAAAAAAAAAGATTTTAAAGTATTTTTGTTACAAATAATGTCTTAAAAATGTATATCGATGTTATTTTAGTTTTGTGGAAGGCTCTAAAACTTAAAAGTTTCAACGAGTATCCTTTCTTGCTTAAGTTATGAGCAAAGCATGAATATTCTTTTTCTAGTAATATAAGGAAGAGTACAAAATTTTAGAAAAGGCAACAAGGAAAAGAAAAGAGTTAAAAGTTAGGTCGGTCGAAACAAGTACATTAAAATGTAGTTTAAGTGCTAAATTTAAAAATAATTAATGAATTAAAGAAAGTGTATAAAGGTAAGGCTATGTAATAATTGTTAATATGTCCATTCACATGATAGATTGAGTGTGATTTAAATGTGTTAATAAGTATTCATTGAATATGTATTAAAAATGCTTTTGGAGTTAAATTAGGTCAGTCTAAACAAGTACATTAAAATGTAGTTTAAGTGCTAAATTTTAAAATAATTAGTCAATTAAAGAAATTGTTTAAAGGTAAGGGTAAGTAATAATTGTTAATGTGTCTATTTACATGATAGATTGAGTGTGATTTAAATGTGTTAATAAGTATCCATTGAATATGTATTAAAAATGCTCTTAGAGTTAAATTATGATCCCGTGATTATTTTATTAGTATTTGAGTTGAATCTCTACTCAATAGTATTAGTTTTGGCATATATATACACCTTTTATTCACTTTTTTTCTTTTCTTTTTGTCCAAACTGTGATACTATACAAACTGTTCCCAATCACTTAGAACTCAAACTTATTTTCGACATCTCATTGACTAAAGTAATTAGTGATTTCTCCATAATCAAACTATGGAGTTTTATGGAATGATGCATAAGGTGGTTAGAGCTGTTAAATAGAACGAGTAGCTTGAAAGTTCGATTGAGTTCGACTCGATAAGGCTTGAGTTCGACTCGTTCATTATGGTAAACGAGTCGAACTCGAGCTCGAGATATACTTGTTTGATTAACAAGCCGAGTAACCTCGACTTGTTTGTTGTTCGAGTAGCTCGATTAGACTCGATGAGCAAGGGTATATATGTCATTTCACAATTTAAAAATATAAAAATTAAAAATTATAGGTTTTAATTATGGTTAATTCGAACAAGCTCGGCTCGTTTGTGATAAACGAGTCGAGATCGAGCCACATGTCCTATTTGACGAGTCGAGTCTAAACACATTGTAAAGCTCGTCCGCCTAGTCGAGCAAGCTCAAACTTGGTTCGAATTAAGTTCGAATCGAGCTCGGCAGCCAAATACTCGACTCGATTAACAGCTCTAAAGGTGGTGTAAAAGTATTGTAAAGTAATCAGTTACTTCTCCATAATAAAAAGCTATAGGGTTTATGGAACGAGGTATAGGGTGGTGAAAAAGCATTGTAAATAACATTTGACTAATATTAGTGAAAAATCCACATTTTGTTAACAATGCTCTATTTCTGCACGTGTTTTTTACAAATATGAAAAACGAGTTGAATATATAACAATGCTGTTGTAGTAGAATCCAATCAATCACTGCACCACACCATTCCTCCAATTATAATACTCCAAACTAAAAACAGGGAAAAGAAAAAGAAAAAAAAACTGGTATCTGCTCGTGCATATTGGGATCTGGGCAACCCAATTTTATGTAAAAAATTGGGTATCTAAAAGTGCTCATTACCCGTTTGGTTGGTGGAATCATCTCTACAGAATGGGTTTTGAGGGCTTAGAACCCTTACATGATGTTTGATTGGTCGCTGTGGGTATGAATCTATCACTATGGAAGATTCAAAATCGGCCAATTGTCATTGCGAATCAAATTGGGCACTTTTGCATCCATTCCAAATTTTGAGCGTGGAAAACTTAAAATAGCAAAGTAAAAAAAAAAAGGTACAAGGAAAGAAATTCATCTTTCCTGCTCTTTCTTGATCTCCGTTTTCTTTTTTAGGGTTTGCTTTTGGTAGTTATATTTGTATTTACTCTCTATCACATAATGCCACTTTCTCTTCTCTTACAATTTAACATCCTGATCATAGAAGTTGGGGTTGTTACCATTGATGGGTTTCTTTTTTTTCTCTAATTCATACTCAAAAATTTGATAGACTTAAAACATTTGACAACAAACTAATATTTAGATCTTTATAAGAAATTAATCTTAGATTTTTATCTCCATTTGATTGGAATAGTTGTGGATCCACTATGATTTGAAGGAAATTTTGGCCCTCTTTTATTGGGTTTTTGTTGAATTTGTTGTAAAGAATGAAATCATAGGAGGAGCTTTGAAATGAAGAAATGGAAGCTATTGATATGTTAAGATTAGTCCAGGAGACATTCAGCAAGGGACCCACAACAATTAGGTTTCCGCCGACAGAGCTAAAGCCATGAAGACGATATGGTAAAAAAAATTAAAATTATGATTTTGTTTATTCTTTTTGTCGCGACAATAGCATTTGTATAATCTATTCTAACATAATCTAGAGGAGAGATAGTCTAATCGACGAGATTCGATTCTCGTCGGAGGAAGCTATTTGAAAGTAACAACCACGATGAAGTGATTAAGTGAGAAGCTCCACCCACATAACCAAGACTTTAAAGTTTTGGTGATGACAGGTGTTGGATCCCCTTCCCAAGTGGCAAAAAAATAAAATTATGTTGATTCTTGTACCAAGTGGCCAATACGACCAAAGTCGAAACACCAGTTTTTGTCAAACGGAATCCCTCGTACATCCCTTACCAATAAGGAGTCATGGTCGTTGTCAGTCTTTAGTGTGAACCAAACGGGTCGTTTTTTCTCACGGGTGGGATGGTGCCGACAAGCCTATGTGATTGCCGGCCCATTCCTTATCTTCCTTGGCAACTTGTCCAAGTCCAACAAGTTGTGGAATATCCAGAATACCTTTTGTAAAGCTCTCATCTGATCTAAGTTTGTTTATTTTCCGTTTGCTATACCCTTTTAAAAGTTCATTTGTCCAGATTTTTAGATTAGCAAGCTTCTGAATTTTTCTTGTCAACTTACTCCCAAAACCTCATTCGTGTCCCTGTATCTCACTCAAGGACTAGTTCAAGTTAATTTTTTTAATAGTAGAAGTTACAAGGTATGATAAATTGAAAACAAACATCAAAACTTGTTTGAAACAACAACATAAAATGAGATTCTCAATCTAGAAATAGAGATGGCAATGGAGGCGGGGTGGCCGAGGTGCCCACCCCGCGGGGGGGAGTAATGAGGCGGGGGTAGGGAAGGGGGGAATTTTTCTACTCCCGTCTTAAATGGGGCGAGGGGCGGGGGACGATACCCCTACTCTATCCCCCACCCCATCGTCCATTTCAATTTATTAATATAAATAAATGTAATATATTATATAATCTAATAATAATAAATTTAGAATATTTGGAAACTAAACATAATATTTATTGCATTTCTATCCAAATTTCTAGTTGATTTTTGGTACAAATATCAAACGTGTTTTATGAGTATTTCCAGATATTATCTATAAATCAATTGAATTTCTTAATTTTCTTGGTGTTTTATTTCAACACTTTTCTTGTTTCATTTTTCATTTTTCACTTTTTTCAAATTCGTATTTTTATTTTATTCTTTGAATTTAGCTTTGATATATTGAATAAAGGCTTCTAGAAAAAATCTAAATTATCACCTACGGATACCTGTGGAGGGAAGCTAGGTGGGGCAGGATGGTGATGGGGGGAACGGAGGCAGGGGATGGGATAGGGACGGGGGCGGGGAGAGTTTTTTGGCAATAGAGCTAGGGACGGGAGAGGGATTTCCTGCCCCAAACCTGTCCCGTTGCCATCCCTACCTAGGAAAGATGTTGAAGGAATAAATGTTAGTGCCCCCAGCTCTAGCCTCAAGAAAGTTTAAATAACTGTTAAAATTGTGTATGCATGTATGTTTTGTAAACCTGTACCGTACTAATGGTTACTAATTGAGGATGAAACTAAGGGGTGGGCAGTTAATAGGTGAGTGACTTGTAATTTTGACAACAATGAGAGTACTCGAAATCCATCTCAATGATAAGTGGCTAAGTGCATTGTGGTATTCCTAGTTCGACTATTTCCTTTTTTTCTAATAAGCTTTGGAGTTTTTTTTTTTTTGCATGAAAAAACTAAGAAAATTTTTTGACAGTATATTGTTGATAGGTTTGCTTTTGATAGAAATAAAAATGAACTGTTCTCAAGATCTAATTTACCTGGTGGAGACATTAGCTCAATGAACATGAGGTTTGGATTCGACTCTCAGACACTCCCCTTGCTCCCTCTTGTAAGGCTTGGAATTTTTCTTTCAACTCAAAAGAAAAAAAAAAAACTACATTTAACAGCTTCTTTCAAACTTCAATGTCTCACATCGCAAGCCTTTCGTTATGGAGGAATACAGATAAGATGCTTTAGCTTTCGTTAATCCACTTGGAAACTCGTTCCAATGGGCTGTCCAATTTTAACTCTCGCAAATTTTGTATTACTTGTTTGACCCCATAACTGTTGTCTTGGCCCACTTTGGTAAAGCCCATACATCCATTTCTGTAAATAATTTCGGGATAATTTAAATCTCTTCTGAAATTTCCAACTATTTCACTTAGCTCCCTCAAAGTCTTAAAAATTATGATTACCTCCTTTGATTTGACACCTTGGTAACAAAATCTTAAATAGGGTCAAAATTTTACTGACTATCCTAAAATGCCCTTATCTTATAAAGTTTAATTTATTCTTCTAAACAATTATAAAGTAATTTGGCACAATTATAAAAGGAATGAGTGTCAAGTTGCATACGACCTTACCAATAAGTTGATTGGTTTTAGTCCGATCTCTCTCACATGAGAGCTCTTTCTCTCTCTGCGAGAGCTTTTCCCCCCAATAGTGGGAGCCAAAATTTTCCAACTTTGCAAACTTTTCAATCTTTCAAAAATCCAAAAACAGAGATTCAAACCAGGAACTAATAATCAAATTCTTATAACCAATCAACGTGGATCTGTCCGCAAATCCAAACAAGATCAGGTGCTAATGTTGGTGGGTGTCGGAACAAAAGGTGCCAGGGTCCAGGAGCTTCGGACATACTATTTATAGCTGGTCGGAGCTAAGAAATTGGACCGGCGCAGAACAGGTTTTACAGCCATAAATGCATGTTTTAATGTCTGAGGTTCTCTTAGGTTTTATCCCTTAACTTTTTTCTCTGCATTAGTTACTTTTATCGTTTCCTTTCTTCTTCTTTGTTGTCATCCGTGTATGTGTTTCTCCCAGAAAGGCATTTACCTAGTGGAAGTTTGCAGATTTGAGTGCGCATCTGTATAAGCTTGGTTAGATCCTTTCCATATTTCAGAGAGTGTGGGTTTCCATCTAAATATCATATTACTATAATGGCTGAAGAGTTGACTGAAATCATGCAAAAGTTTGCTTTAAATAGCCATGAATACAGTGTGATTGATCTGGATGCAGGGGATGCCCGCACATGTAGGCAAGAATGTCAGACCAGTTTGTTGGGAAGAATCAGGGGTGATAAGATTGCTAACTACACTGGGGTTAAAAATTTTGTGGCAAGTGCTTGGGGTTATCCGAAAGAGCTCAAAGTAACTGAACTAGGGCCAAATTTCTTCCAATTCGGAATTCAAGGGGAAGATATTAGAGAAAGGATAATCAATGGAGGGCCTTGGATTTTAGATAACCAGATACTTGTGTTGAGTAGGTGGTATGAGGGGATTGAGGACGATCCTAATGCCTTCAGTATAGCACCACTTTGGGTTCAAATGTGGAATCTTCCTTTACATTGCATCTCCAAGGAGGTAGGAAAGAAAGTAGGTGCAGTGTTTAAGGAAATCAGGGAAGTAGTTATCCCACAGAATGGAGGCAAAGAAGGAAAGCATCTGAAGGCCTTGGTCATGGCTGACATATTCTATCCACTGCTTCGTGGAACAACAATCAAAATGAATGGTCAAAAAAGATGGATTAAGTTCAAATATGAAAGGTGTCTTGATTTTTGCTACACATGTGGAATTATAGGCCACAGTGAAAAGGGATGTCAAGCTAAGATACTAGTAGGGAATGATCAGCAAGAGAATCAGTATGGACCATGGATGAGAGTACAATTTGGAAAATCATCACCCCAAAAGGAGAAGAACTATTACAAATCTCCATCTAAGAGGCAATACTGGGGGGTGGAAAACGGGGAACTGGTGAGGAAAGAATCAAAGAGGCAGGAAGAGGAATATGAGTCCACAACTCCAATGGGAAAGGAAATTCTGGAAGCAAGGGACAAAGGAACAAATAAACTAAAGGAGAGAGTGGAACATATTCCAAGTAAGTTGAATGTGGAACTACAGGTCCAGGCTTTGGTTAGCAAGGAAAAGAGAGTAGAAAACCAGGCAGACAGGGACAATGTGGAGGAAATAACTCTGGAGAAAGTCCAGGCAGGTGCTCAACAATCCAGCAGTAACAAGATGATGGAGCTTCTAAAAGAGATGGAAAGATGCAAAAAACCAGAACTCCAAGAAATAAATGGAGAGGATGAGGTTATGATGGATAGGGAGCTGCTAGAACCAGTGCAAAAAGCTGATCTGAATATCCAAGAAAATGGCAGTTACAGTACTATGCCTAGTGAGGTACAAGGTAAACAAGAGGGTCAAAACAGCAAAGGCCCTCAAGTAGAACATCCTCAGAGACAAGAAAGAAAAACAAGGAAAACAGCAAGGTTATCAGTGGGAAGGGGAAGGAAGGCTTTGCAGCAGATTGACAGCAATTGTCTGAGCCAAGTAGGAACGGCCAAAAGGAAATTGGCTGTGGAAGATGAAGATATGACAGAATCTGGAGCAAGCGAACACATCCTGAAAAAAAGCAAAGGGGGAGACCAAGTAATGGAAACAGAAGTTTTAAAGGAAGGGGTGGGTGCCAGCCTTCACTGGACCCCAAGTGATCCATGAAGGTTATGGTGTGGAACTGCCAAGGTGCTAGGAGCCCCTTGACAGTTCCCCACTTGAAGGAGTACAAGCGACTCCTCTCCCCAGAAGTGATGTTTCTTTGTGAAACTAAGAATAGGAAACGATATATGGAAAAGGTCCAGAGGATCCTAAATTATGAGCACAGCTATATAGTGGAATCGATGGACAAAGCAGGAGGTATGGTCCTATACTGGAGTGCACACACCAAACTACTGCAGGTACAACACACGGCCTTCACTCTAGAGGCTCATGTAGAGGACCAAAGCAGCAATAGTGACTGGTGGATAGTTGGGATCTATGCCAGTTGTGATGACTCAATAAGGAAACAACAGTGGTCGGTCATTCAAAGAAGGAAACATTTATGGGGTAACAAATGGATAATTGTAGGGGATTTCAATGACATCTGCTCCAATGAGGAAAAGTGGGGAGGAAGAATAAGAGAAGAATGGTCCTTCACTGACTTCAGAAACTTTATCCATGAAAATCAGCTGATAGACATTGGCTATGAAGGACAGCCTTGGACCTGGAGTAACAATTGGGAAGGGGATGGTGAGATTAAACAGAGGCTTGATAGAACACTAAGCAGTGTAGAATGGAATCTGAACTTTGGAAAGGCAAAATGCACTCACCTGAAGTCCCATGCGTCTGATCACAGTGCTTTAATTCTGGATACTAACCCCATGGAAAGAAACAGGAAAAAAAGATTCATTTTTGACAAAAGGTGGCTTCAAAGAGAAGGTATACTTCAAGTTATCAAGGAAGCTTGAGATAAGAAGGTAGAGGGGTCCAGGATGTTTCAGGTTAAGACAAAAGTGAGAAATTGTAGAATTGCCTTACTTAGATGGAGCAACAATAATAATAGGAACTCTAGGGAAAGGTTAGCGAGGATAAAGGAAAAGTTGGATCAGATTCAAGGATCTTCACTGGTAAGTATCAGAAAGGAAAGGGTTTCGCTCAAGATGCAACTGAAGAAAGCTTACAGGGATGAGGAAATGTTTTGGAGCCAGAAAGCCAGACTCAAATGGCTACAAGAAGGAGACAAGAATACTCATTTTTTCCATGCACAGGTAAACAGCAGAAGAAGGGTAAACAGAATGCAGAAACTACAAAAGGAAGATGGGACATGGACAGAAAATGAGGATGAACTGGGAACTGAAATTGGTAGCTACTACAGGCAACTCTTCACCAAATCTACTGAGAGTAGTAATCATGAGATTATAGATGGAATCCCAAAATCCATTTCTGAGGCTATGAACCAGGATCTAACTAAGGTAGTAACAGAAGAGGAAATCAAATCTGCAATCTTCTCTATGGATAGCAAAAAGGCTCCTGGCATAGATGGGATGTCCCCTCTTTTTTTCCAAAAATTCTGGGATATAATCAAAGGAGACCTGGTAAATGCTATTAAAAGCTTTTTTCATTCTGGCAATATGCTAAAGGCTATTAACCATACCATCATTTCCTTGATCCCAAAGGTCTCATGTCCCATTAATATCAAGCAATACAGACCCATTAGCCTCTGTAGTGTGATTTATAAAGTTATTGTCAAGATTCTAGTCAATAGGCTCAAACCTATTCTGCATCATTGCATTAGCATTAATCAATCTGCTTTCATCCCTGGGAGACACATTCTAGATAACATCATTACCTCTCATGAGTACTTGCATCATCTCAAAAATAAAAGATATGGTAAGGATGCATTTATGGCTGTGAAGCTTGATATGTCTAAGGCTTATGACAGAGTTGAATGGCAATTTTTGCAAGATATTATGGGAAAAATGGGATTCTGTGAGAAATGGATAACTTGGATTATGAAGTGCATAAATACAGTCTCCTTCTCTTTTAACATCAATGGAGAGTGTAAGGAATACATTGTACCTGAAAGAGGATTAAGGCAAGGTGATCCTCTGTCACCTTATTTATTCCTTATATGCTCAGAAGGCTTCTCCAGTCTACTGAAGAAAGCAACGCAGACAAGAAGCATGGCAGGTATGAAGATAAGCAGACATGGCCCCTCTATAACCCACCTTTTCTTCGCTGATGACTCCCTGATCTTTTGCAAAGCCAACTCTCAAGAAGCAAAGGAGCTGAAGAGGATACTAGAGGTATATGAACAAGAATCTGGGTAGATGGTTAACTTAGACAAGTCCAGTGTGTTTTTTAGCAAAAATGTGGATGTGGCAACTAAGGAGGAAGTGTGTATGGAATTAGGAGGGATTCAACCAGTATCGCAAGGGAAATACTTAGGGCTGCCTATGGTGATTTCAAGGTCTAAGGGACAGCTGTTTGGTTACATAAAGGATAACATCAAAAGAAGAATGTTAAGCTGGAAAAACAAGCTTCTAAGCTCAGCTGGGAAAGAAATTCTGATCAAAGCTGTAGCTATGGCAATGCCTAATTACATAATGTCTAGCTTCAAACTACCTTGCAGGTTGTGCAAGGAGATAAGCTCTATGCTTTCCAATTTCTGGTGGGGAGAAAAAGACAACAAGAATAAGGTGCATTGGGTAGCTTGGAAGCAGCTGACAAGGGAGAAGAAACGAGGTGGTATGGGATTCCAGGACATTCAAAGTTTCAATAGAGCTCTGCTGGCTAAACAGATTTGGAGAATCATCAGAAATCCAAATCTGTTATCCAGCAGAATTCTGAAAAGCAAGTATTTCTCAAATTGTAGTGTCTTGGATTCCAGAACTCCCAACAATGCATCATGGTTCTGGCAAAGCATTATGAGTGCAAGAGAAGAGCTTCAATGGGGAATTCGAAAGAGGATAGGGAATGGCCTTTCTACTAGAATCTGGGATGATCAATGGATCCCAAACCAACATTTAGGGAGGCCAATCACAACTAAGCCAGGAGACTGCCAAGTTCAGAAAGTTGCTGATTTGATAGAAGGCTACAGGTGGAACAGAAACCTCATTTTCAAAAACTTCAAAAAGGAGGATGCTGAAAACATTGTCAAGATTCCCATAAGCATCACAGGAAGAGAGGACAATATCTTCTGGATAGAAAATCAGAAAGGGGAATATACGGTGCAATTAGGCTACAAGGCAATCCAAGCTAAGAATGAACAGGAGGGTAGAGGGGAAAAAGAAGGAATTGAGACGAGCTATAGACCAAGGAGGACTGACATGTGGAGAGTGCTGTGGAAACTAAAAATCAATCACAAAGTTAAGATTTTCATATGGAAAGGCCTGAAAGAAGCAATTCCAGTCAAGGAATTAATCTGGAGGAGAATGTCTAAAGGAGACCCTATATGCTCAGGGTGTGGGGAGGAGCTAGAAACGTTGGAACATCTTCTTCTGAAATGCAAGAAAGCTAAGGAGGTTTGGAAAGTTGCACCAGTATAATGGGATGGGATCCAGGAGCTGACTGGGAATTTCAACAGATGGTGGAATGCATTATCTGAAGCAATCCAAAGAGATCAAGGGATAGACCATATATCTCTCACAGCTTACATTCTGTGGCATATCTGGAAAAGTAGGAATGATAAAGAGTTTAACAACAAAACACATGAGCCAGGACAAGTAATCACCAAAGCCTGGAATGCATGGATGGAGTTCAATGATGGGACCAAAAAGACAAGGAGCTGTAGTACTGAATCAACATCAGCTTCACTTCACAGGAATAAACAAGAACCGACCCAAACTCCTGACAACAGAATAGCAGGAATGCAGTTAAGAATAGCAACCAAGTGGAACAAGGCATCAAAGTCCATTGGATATGGTATTGTAGCAGCTGATTGTAGAGGGCAGGATGTGATGGGATGGAAAATGAGAGAAAGAGAAAGCTCAAACCAAGTTCAACATGAAGCTGAAGGTGTTAAATAGGCCCTGATCAAGGCAGCAGAACAAGGATGGAGGCTGGTATGTATTAGAGTTCCTAATATGGACCTGCTGCAGCAAATACAGGGAACAAAAACAGTTGGCCTGTGGTTAGCTACCCTAATAGAGGACATCCGCGAGCTAAGTAAAATGTTTTACAAATGCTCCTTTTGCATAGGAAAATATAGAAGGAATGATCTAAGTTGTTTGTTTAGTGCTCAAGCCTTGAGCAATTATTTTGATGTAGAATGGGTTAACCCCAATCTATAGTGCAAAATGCACTTTGTATAGCATCGAGCTAGTCTCGCCTGTGTATAATCCTTTTCCAATCAATATATTCCTATCGTTTCGACAAAAAAAAAAAAAAGTGTGTCAAGTTGCATGCCAATGTTTGTCGTTTGATAATCAACAATAAATTTTTGCAATAATAGGCTACTATTTAGAGTGCTTTATTGATGATATAGATTCTTTTTAAGATAGAAAAGAAAGTGCTATCTTTTTTTAAAAAAGTTTATGGACTAGTTTTTTTATTTATTTTTAATTATTGTTGGTTTATTCTTGATTTTGATACAAAAAATTGGATGATATTAAAAGTTATCAAAAAAAATATTACTAGTTTAGCATTTGATCAAGATAAAGGTTATAAACAACATTGATAGTTCTTGTATATTTCTAATGAAATACAAGAAAAATGAATAAGAAAAAAAAGAAAAAAAATTATAAAATCCATCCTTTTGTATAAATATGCAAGAGTTTAATTAAAATATTAACATTAGTACTGTCATTTGAAATGGGTAAAGGGAGTAGGTTTAATTTTTAAAATTTAAAGAGAGTTAAGTGAAATGATTAGAAACCTCAAGGGAGGTTTCTAAAATTATCCATAATTTTCATTACTACGTAGTTTTCATAAAGTCCACAAATTCGTGCAAGTTTTTTTTATTAATGGCGCTCATAATTCTTTGGATTAAATAAGCGAATTTAGATGCATGCTACACGTACAGAATTTAGAGTTCAAATTCAAATTAATGATGGCTATCACGCATCCGTTCTGCTAGTCTATGCATTATTAAAAAGATTAATTCTTGTTCTTGTAGTCATGATTACAATTTTCATGGTGCCCTACCATGCAAATTGGTGCTGACTTCCAATGAATTTACACCACCATACTGACAATCAACTTCGTGGAAATCAATGAATAGGAGGTTAAATAGAGTTGTGGGACTCTTTTGAACCGTTTACGTCATGTAGAAGTTGCAAAAAAATTTCTTTCCCACTCGCATGTTAAATTCATCCATCGTTTCTTCCAGCCGTCTAGAAAGAATTAATGTCACTTTTCAAGGAGGTGTAAAAGGGAAAAGCACAAGTAGTGATGTATCAATAATTGCATGTATTGACATTTGAGGACAGTGTTATATTAATTTCAGGCATGTGAATTTCAGATTCAGCAACATAAATTTTGAAGAACCACCAAAGAATGTAAATTTCTCATTGAGCAACATATATTTTCTGCTAATGCGGTGGCTATCTTAAACTACCAAATGACATTTGAGCCATGCACATAATAACAATAAAAAAAAAGGCATGAATTATTAGATAATTAATCCAGGATTATACCTTCGACAGTCCCCTGGCAAAGTAGGGAAAAAAAAAGGGGCGCCGGCACTTCCATTTATAAGCAAAGAAAGATGGATGATTGGAAACATTTAGATATCCTTAACCTGAACTGCATTACCATTAAACTGAAGTTTTGGCAGTTGGTTTTAAAGTACAAGATGGCTTTTTTCATGAGATGGCCACTCTGTTTTACTAAATTCAGTTTACAATTTCTTTTCTTCTTTCCTTTCTTTTTTCCATTTCTTACCTCAGTTTGTAAGTTGAGGCTGTTGACTCAAATTAAAGTTACGAGGCGGCAAATGAGTGAAACTGAACTATAAGTCTTCTTCTCGGTGAGTTTGATAATTATGCTTAAACATCGTCAGGGTGCAATATAATCAAGCCTAGTTGGGTTATGTTTTTATGCACCACTACATACATCAAAGCCTTGTAGCAATCAAAGCTTCTTGGTTGAGCTCGATCTGGGCCCAAGTTGATGTTGATTTGAGAACTATATACAATGTCTGTTGGAATAGAAGAGTGAGAAAATTAATGATTAACTTTACAAAGAGAATGAGCTGGCTTTTGATTTCTGTTCGAATCACCACTCGTGTCGCAATTATCCTTTTTGTTGAGGGACATATGGACCTAATCACTACTAGAGAATTGCATTCAAAGTTGCCCACCAGGTATTTGTTGTTCATCAATGACATCTTCAACTCTCCTTTTCATGGTTGCGGTCTTTTGTTTCCAAGTAATTCTCTTGCTGCTTACTGGAGGGGAAGGAAAAAGGGTGAGCACAAATGCTACTTATTCTGTCCCTATCGGATCTTCTTTTTCCCCTAATTTGAAACTAATTCTATTTGAATCTGTCAAATCTTCACCGCTATACCACTAGCATTTGCTCAAAAATGGAGTAGCATATTTGCTTACCATGTTGTAGGAATAACAGCAGTTGGAAGAGACACGAGGGCCCCCCACCTCCCCACTAAATTTTAAAATTTTCTCTAAATCGGCATGAAATTTTAGAATCTTTGTATGAAGTCCTTCTCTTGCCCTCCCTAAAACATTGATCTAATACGATATATTGCCCCCTTTCCTTCACTATTGCCTTGTAAAAACATTCAATGTCTACTACTCCTTTTAAGACTTGCAAAGTATTTGTATTCAACATTCATGAGTCACCCTCTTCATATATTTCTGGCTCCGCCGCTGGGTACATGAAACTTGTTTAGGTATTAATTACACCTTTGGAGTCAAACCCTAACTTTGATCTTAGAGTAGAGCATCCTTTGTAGGTGATGAAAACACAGTGGAGTTATTTGATGTACTTGTAGTCCTTCTGAGAAGACCGCATAATTGCGAGAAAGAGATTATTTTCTTCCTAACTACTCGAGACAAATATAAGTTAAGTTGTAACTGGTAAGAAGTGCTTTTATCATGTACAAAAAATGTTTAAGATCCTTTTTAAATAGTCTTTTCCCTAATTCATTTACAGGAACCGTATCGACCTAACAAGAGGCAACACGTTTAACAGAAACAAGGATTATTCTGTAAGAAAGTGGTGAGATATTGTTTACTAATTACCACATTTATATTCAAAACTAATTGAAGTACTTCGATTTCATTTTCCATGTCTTTCGTTTACTTTCTCTTACTGCACACTTTTCGTAAGCTCTACGAACTGGAATTGACTTGATGAAGTCACGTTATAAGTAACATAGTGTATCTAGAAAAGGGTTGCAAATGAATTAAGATGCTTGCTAACTCTTGAAGTTGACTCAATCAAAAATGATGTTGTCATCTCCAACGCCATCACCAACTTAGATCTCCATAAAAAATTCAGTCGCAGTATAAATGACATAAAACACCAACTTGCAATGAATCTCTAATTTCATCTTCACATGCGGTAGTGGAAGAAACTTGTACTTCTCGAATAAATTCTTTGATTGATCACTCTTGTCAAAAAATTCAAACATATTCACCCGTACTCCATCCAATGCTCCATAATTCAATTCATTCATGTCACTAATAAAATCTTCCAAAACTAGAAAATCATAAGTACGACCATCGAGGTTTTCAACATCACCATGTTTTTCCTTTAATTTTTCAACACTATCAGCTGCATCAACTTTAGTAGTACTACAACCTTCCATTCATTTGTCCACCTCGCAATTGATTTCAACCAAGTCCATCGCTTGATTTTTCTCTTCAAAAAATTCATCAATCTTGACAAAATTAACAATTTCTATGTTGCCATGATTTTCAGGCACATCTTTAAGTTCATCAGTGGCTTCACTTTTTTCCTCAACCACACGTGAGATTTCTTCTTGAATCACAAATTCTTCATCTTCATGTGCACTCACAACTTCTACAATTTTTTCTTTCTTTGACTCATCAAAATATTCATTTTCTTTTTCTTCATCACAAATTTCTTCTTCTCCAGCACGACTATAGGAATTTATCAAAAATTTTCAAGTCTCCTTTGCTGTCTTTACATGTATGAATTTTTTCATTACATGTAACTGGACTTGGGTATCGAGTTAGTAGAATACCTTGTAATTCAACTGTCTATTCCTCTGTAATTGTTTAAGTGCATCATTTGATAATTCTATACTTGCTATAGGTTCCGTGAACCCTTTTTGGATAATATTCAAACTCCAATATCTTTAAAAAAATTCTTCATCATCGACCTCCAAATCTCAAAATTTTTTTTACCATCAAAGATAAAAACATGACAATGTTGTAAATAATGCGGATCCATATTTTAATTATGCAATCTCCACTCAATTAGGACCAATTCTGTGTCCAAATTATCAAAAACAAATCTTTTGATCTTGTGCTCCAATTTTACAAACAAGTCCCAGGATTAAAATCTAGAGTTCTGATACCACTTGTTGGCATGAAAAAAACATGCGCACATACAGTAGAAGCAATTTAACACATATAAAAATATGTAAAAAAGGGAGGAGAACAAATACTCAACAAATCCTCAATAATTTTATTTAACTCAAACTCAATAATAATAATATCAAGTCGTAACCTTTCGCTCAGGACAACTTACAAATCTCAATTATGAGATTTTCTCTCAAGCCTATTTTTCAAGATTCAACTCAACTCTTCAAATAATAACCTACTAGACTAGTAGTATTTATATACTCCAAAATTTCCTAAAACAAATACAATTGTAAATCGAAACTTACTTGGAAACCAATTTGGGATTTTCTAATCTAATATGGAAACTAAACAAAAGACACCAAAAAGAATTAGGAAACTAAATCCTAAAATAGCTTGATTTAATTTCTTACAAGATATAATAAATGGAAGATTATGTTCTTCCAAGTCGAAAAATTTACAAAAAAAAAAAAAAGTAATATCTTCGAGTGCTAAATCTTCATTCTTCTTTTAATCTTAACAACCCCAACATTCTGTGCATGCCTTTAACAAGTAGATCAAAAGAAGACGAGATGGAACAAAAAAGATTAAAAACTATCATTAGGGAACCTTATCATAGGACTGAAAAACCCGACTAAGAAATTCTAGAAGAGAGAAAACTTGTGTAGTATTTAAACCTTCCATTTGCATGGGAGTTACTAAACAACCAGTAAATTTTTGTGTTAATAATTTTGTCGTCCATCGAAGGAAAGGGGCAAGCATACATAATTCTATATGTACATCTCCTTATCCAACTTCCTGTCCCACCTTCCTTATATTACTACACAAATATTCTATTTTAATTGTATTTGTTTCCTTTTGGAACTGCAAGAATTCCTTGGGAAAGGAATTGGAAGTAGTGAAGTTTTAAAAAGTGAAAATTATTGTTGCGACTGTACTAGTACTATGTTCCTTTTTTTCCCCTCTCCCCACTCTAATAGGAGCATATATGTGTTTTAAGTAATTGCAATATATTATCGATTAACGTATTTTGTTGAGAACAAAATTAAATTCTACTACAAAATATCTTCGAACTGTAGTTTACAATAACTTCCAAAATTGGGAGAAATAGAGTGGCTATTTTCATGCAAAAAAATTAATCCAAACCAACATAAAATGAGTATGAAGCTAAAACAGTTAGACTTGCTATTTCAAGTTAAAAACAGAAGCATTCTAGTTATAGAAAAAGAAAGGAAACAGAGAAAGGTCAATCCCACGACACACGTGCGCAGAAGGAAGTTGAATATACACTCGACGATTGAATATTGGGGTCTTAAGTTCATACACCTTCATGTAGCTTTGCCAAGTCAAGTGGTCATTGGCCTAACACGAATACATTATTGTCAATACAGATGCTCTACCTTTCACCATTTAACCTAATACTTTAAATGCAGTGACATTTTCATGCTATAAAACTCGTATGGTTCATTGTTATAAAAGAGGGCAAAAAATTAACTATAGGTTCATTGTTCTCCAGGGGAAGATGAAGAAAACGAAATATATTAATGTTGGTAAGAGGAGTTATTTGTTAAGCGGACATTCTGACCATTTGAAGAACATGGGATTTGCACTTATGATTCTGCCGGACCATGTCAGAATTTGGAACCAATTCTTCGTGTTCCGACTGAAAGATCTGTTGAACTGTATCCAATAATGAGCTGAAGAGAAGTAGAATTTTATAGGTACAAAAAGTCCAAGGAAAAATACCCTGAACCAAAATCTTAAAATTTTATTGATTTGTCAACCCCAGTATGGAACCCGGGATGTTGGTATTTATTGTGTTTCATATATTTGAGCAAAAACCACAACCCTTAAAAAACGTCAATTTTGTTGTCATCAATTGGCATGCGTGAGTGGTTGGCTGGAATGGGTGCCCAGAAATATGAGTAATAATGAGAAACTCCAAACCACTCATTAAATGCAAAATGGGAGAGAAAGAACCTGTGGCTGTATATTACGACCCAACTTTCAAACCTGTGGCTGTATATTACGACCCAACTTTCAAACCTGAGTTCACAGCCCAACTCGCCCGTGGCTAATTAACTGATTTGTCCTCTCAAACCAATATCGTGCTTAATTTTTTTTTTTTTAATTTGATAAGATTACAAGGACTCTAACAGTAGAAGTAAGACAGACAGGTCTCAATTCAAACTATTTCGATTGATTATAGATTTTGATTTTGAAAAATCAGTTTTTCTAATGTTTTTGGTTGCTTTTATATTTTGATTATAGATTTTTTAATGACAAAAAAAGACTAAAATCTATAATCAGCCAAAAAGTAACTTTTGTTGATTTTGATATTCCTCCATAATCAGTTTGGATTAATTTTCTATATACTGACAGTGTATACACTGTTACCTTTAGATGAATGATAATTATGCAAATTTTCAATTTGATATTCAATTTTTGCATATATGTCATCAATCTGATGGTAATACAACTCTCTATGTGTGTTAGTTTGTAATAGTATTGTATTTAATTAATTAAAATTTGAAATCTCTCACCTAGTTAGGGTAACTTTAGTTCCAATTCAACCAGAGCCTTCCGATTCTTATCCATTTTGAAATCTCTCATCTAGTTAAGGCAACTTTGGTTGCAATTCAACCTGGCCAACCAATTCTTAGCCATGTTTTTTTTTTTTTTAAATTCTTATTGTTGTTACAATTGCAAACACCAGATTTTCTATAGACTTTTTAACCTTTTGACATTTGGAAAATCAAAGACTTGATAAAGTCACTGTAGGCCAATCAAATTTCAGTTCTCAAACACCATTTCTAGAATTAATTTACTCCTAAGTGCGTCAAACAATATATAGAATTTGTGATAAGTTACTTTCTTGGGGAAGGACCACAGGGGAATTTATATGTAATGTAGTTATTTTGAGGACATTCAAACATTATATTCCAATATGGACTTTCAAACATAATGTTCCAATATTTTTGGATTGGACAACTACTTTAGGAGTGTGTCAAGACTGGTTATAAGCTGACTTTTATCCCTTTTTTGGGTTTGGGGGGGGGGGGGGGGAGGGGGGTTTGGTATTTTTTCCCATTCAAAATTTAGTTAAATTTGAAAAAAAAAAAAAGTGTTGTAGTGCGTAAAGAGATCATCTGAACCTGATAAATATACTCAGTTCTTAACATAATTTTTGGTTACATTAAACAAAGGCAACTAAGTTTAGGATGAACCAGTTGCTTGTATGATCAAAACCACATCAATTTAGTATAAGATAGCAAATTAAGATTTTGAGTATATTTTTTTTCAAAGACTTAATTATTTTCAGATGATCATTGTCTGTTATATATCTTTTTCTTTTCTTAATTAATTTTGAGATCTAGCAATATAGTGGTGAAAGTTAGATCTTTCCTATGTAACGTTGTTGTTTATTTGGCTTCATCTGCTTGAATTGCCCTGTTCACCAGACAATTAGTTTTAGAACCCCAAAACGTTCGCCATTTATCTCATACATATCCACTTTAACTGCTACGATTTACAAACAAAATATCCAAAATTCTCTTCTATTGTATCCTGCAAGAAGATTGCTTTGTCAAATAGAAGATTCAACTCCAATCACCACTTTGGTCGGGGGCGTGACAATCCACAGTAACTAATCCACCCTTCAGTCCATACAAGGATTGTTAGAAATTCTACATGTCCAGCAGAATAAAGGCAAAGAGCCGTCCACCATAAATTCCCCACTTTCTACTTACTTCCCGCTGGTTGGTACAGACTACAGACTCTCGTCTGTTTGCTAGTCAAGTCTCCTAGATCCCATTTTTTTCCTTAATCTGAATTATGAATTAAAAATGCCCCACTCTGAAAACATTTGAAATTGTCAGTTTTGCAATACGGTCACTCACAAGTTACAGCGAAGAAGAAAGCAACATAACCACACACGATGCATTGATATAGGATTCCAATTGTTAGACCTTAATCCTTTGATTTTTGTTTTCCAATGAGTTGACAAAGGTGGTGCCCAAGACCAATTTGCGCCTGTGGAATTAAACGTCTGTTGAAAATTATTTTTACATGATCTTCGAGTATACCACGCCACAAAAAAAAAAAAAAAAAAAAGAAAAGAAAGAAAGAAAGAATCTTCTCATACTTTTCTCTTTGGGTAAAAAATAACCATCTCAAAAGGATGGGAAGCATTTCAATCTCTATTCATTACATTTCATACGAAGAATATAAGATTCTAACTTGGGGGTGTTTGGTATATGGCTATGAGGTGTGTATGAATGGGAATTAAAATGAGTTATGCCTATGATACCTATTATTTGGTAGATAAGTAAACATGTGAATCATTCAATAAAAATGAAAGTGTTAGCTATTTTTCTTTGCCATTATTCACTTATAATTTGGGATTCAAATTAAGTAACACCATATAGAATGAAGCCCATTACACTTTCAAATGAAACATGCAAGGGAAAATGACTATAACTGAGACACATGATGAGGTTTATGATTGTGATTCTAAAATAAGAACCAAACACCTCCTTAATTCCTGTGGTGAAGGATGTAAGACTTGATCATCAAAATTCTCCAGCACCACTTTCAATGTATTAATTATACATTGACTCTATGACTTGTGGGAATATCGAACAGACCTTTTTGTTTCAGGGTTGAAAGAATGAATGTCTAAATTGATGAGCTCGAATGGCACACGGTCCATACACACCTTTTTCCCGCCCTTATCTATGACCATAAGTTGATAATAACTTTGATGCCAATCATATCACCCTTTTTGTACAACTGAGACGAGATTGAAGATTTGGGATTAAACATTTGAAGATGTCTTTTGCAAAAGAAAAAAATATTGACCAAAATAATGACTTGCAAAAAGTAAAAGAAGCAGGAAAAGGTCTCTCCGGTTGTCTACAATTTCCAAAAGGACAAAAGAAACAAAAAAAAAAAAAAAATTCTTTTGAATTTGTTTCTCTTTGGTAACCTTACTATATCTGTTTGGTATGTTCTTTATGAAAATTCTTCTTACAACACGTTTTTCGTTCACTTTGATAGGTTTTTTGAAACTCTCAAGCTTTGCTTATTAGAAGGCTTGTAAAAAACCTTCAAGCCATAAAACTACCAAAAATCAGTATTGAGGATCAAATTACAACAAAAAGGTGCCATAGGACCGATTTAAGTAAAATAATACTATCAACTTCTCTTAAACTCTCGTTCTTGATAATAGTTTGGAATGCATGCATTTTATAACACATAGAACAGGTACAAATGCTAATTGCTACTTATCTATTAGTGCTTCAAAACAGTCAGATATGCGAATGTACGTATCGCTGTAATGCAGTCATTGATGATAAATATCTTTTTCTCTTGTTTTACAAATGTGCTGAAAAGAAAGAAATGATGATGCATAAGAGCACTTATGATGCAGTAAGACTTCTTTCTTAATGCAGAAAGTTTATTGTTTTACGAGATTTATAAAAAAAAAAAAAGCCATAAGAAAATAACTAAAGAAGAGAGATAAAATAGAAAATAAGAAAACGCAAAACCAAGAAGAATATAAAAATGTGAAGAGCAATGAAAATTATGAATAAGTAGATCAAGTTACCAGTCTACCCCTTATCCGATAAGGCCATACGATACTTTATTGCAAAAAGGTCAAAATACAAAGTCAATTTGGACAATCAGGTGGCCACTTCCGTGGACAAAACTCGTAAGAAGGAACCATTTGACACATAGGACAAGTTGAGGGTCCCTTTGGAAAAAATTTGAGTCTACAAAGGGACCCTCAAATTAGAGCCAACCAGTAAAATTTGTGATTCTTTTGTTATTGCAATAGTGGCTTGCTCTCTGGCATAACATAGACTGCTAAAGAAGCCCACAGTATCTTGCTAGGAAGTAGCTTAGGAAACCGCTTAAAGAAAATGACAACTTCACTGTTCTACTATATATATAGATGATGATCCCACTTTCTCATACCAAAAGCCAATTAATTAAACGACTCAATACATTCCAAGTCTTTGCCTTTCTACCACACCATGTTCAACTCCACTTCCCTCCCACCACCAGAGCAAGGCATTGGCGCTCATCATGGCAATGTTGTTCCAAGCTCTTATGCTTCTTCTGATTACTTGCTTGAAAAGTACTCCAATGATCATCTAGGGAGTCATGAACTTCTTCATTATCTTGACTTACCAGATCATGAAGAGCCTTTAATCAACAATGTTCATACTGATTCCAATTCAACCCTCACAGCATGTGTTTATCCAACTCCATTCACTCGAGAAATGACGAATATTACTGGAAGCTCGGCCAACTACATCGATGGCATGCCAATCAATTGCAACATGCATGAGTGAGTCAACAAGTTATGTATAATTTCTTTTAAATCCACAAAATAAGAAGGAAAAATGATTCATGTTGTAGCTTCCAAGACATCTATTGGTAGTTTATGTTTTTTTTTTTTCAGTTTAATTATGATTTAATTGGTTCTTTTGATATTTGTATAGATCAAGATGCATGAGGGCAACGAAGATGGCTAAGGTGGACCAAGGAAATATTATTGCTATTCGAACGAAGACTCAGCTTGAGATCTTGGATGATGGATTTAAGTGGAGGAAGTATGGGAAGAAAACGGTGAAGAGTAATCCTAATCCTAGGTAAACAATAGTATTTACCAAAGCTCATGAAAATCTGCATGCATGTTCCAACCATACAAGATCATCGAGGCTACTAATCAGGAATAATAATCACACATGTTAAGCTTATCAACCTGATTACATATTATGGCCGACCCCTTCTATCCTCCTCCTGTTTTGTTTTCATTTCTTTTTTTGTTGTTTTATGTGTATAATTGTTTTTATTTTTATTTTTATTTTGGGTAAGGGACTTAGTGGCTGGGGGGGATCGGATGAGGGAGGAGGGGTGGTGTTTGAATGCATAGCTACATCCATCTTTGGATTGAGTAAGGACGTTCTTACAACTTCACTCTCCTCTTGAAGTTAGTTTAGAATTCGATGAATTTTCTTAGTACTGTTTTCAGAATTTTCTAGTCAATTAAGCATGTGGAGCTCCTTAGCTGCTTTACTTTCCTGGAAAGCTACATGTCTAGTCTCCCAAGTATACATGTGGACAGCACAACAACAAATAATGAAAAGACTTGCTTTTTATGGTAATCACAAAACCAGAGTGATTGTCATCAAAGCGTTTCACTGATCAACGTACACATATGATATAATTGATTTCTTGATGAAGAAGATTTTTGGCCTGAATTAGAATTTCAACCACCTTGCATGCATGCATGCACATCAAGAATGGTTTATACACTTTTTAAGATTGTCATTCATGCATTTCTCCATCAGTCACACACACACACTCAAAAGAAAGTAATTCCCCAATAGATCTAACATTCTTGGGATCAAATAACTCATCAGTACTGGATATGATGCATGTGGTAAATTAATTATTTGGTCTTTTGATCTACAAATTATCTAACAGCGGATTAATAAATGGTTACACAGGAATTACTACAAGTGCTCCACTGAAGGGTGCAAAGTAAAGAAAAGAGTAGAAAGAGATGGCGAAGATCCAAGCTATTTGATTACAACCTATGAAGGCAGGCATAACCATGAAAGCCCCTGTTTTATCTACTGTGATGAATTGCCTTTGGCCATTTCCTATGGCTGGACCTTGCGACCATCGCAATATTCATGATCAACAAGACTAGTCCTTTCCTCTACTACTACCTACCAAATTATTTGCACAAGTATCCAGCTGCAAATATAGTAGTTTAAATTAATAATAAAGGCAAAAAGGATAACCACTAAGATGATTAGAAATCTGAAACATAAGCCCCACAGATTTCTCTTGTAGAAAACTACACAGCCTGCCGGCTACTTAGCCATCACTTGGGGGCCGAGGCAAACCTTCCTCGAAATTACTCTTTCATTGAGTATGGTCCAGTGCAATTTTTCTTTTTCTTTTTTGATATTTTCATCGTTCTAGTAAATCAAGTTCCAGTTTCATTAATAAGATCTTTTAAGGTTGTCTTCAAATAATCTCAACAAGAAATTATCTTACTTAATATGGGACTTGATCAAACCTTTCTGTAACTTTTTGGAATGCAAGAAAAACAAGTTGGTTAAGTTAGAATAAGAGATCTTTTGGAAGAGTAATATAAACTACAATAGCAGTAGTAAGGCATTAATTCAATGGTTAAGGGAGAGTTTTTAGAGTTTTTTTCAATGTCAAGTTCAGGATTCCAATCCTGTATCTGACAAATTGAGGATGAAAAAGAAAATAACTACGATGCAACAGTAGATAAGATGAAAGAATGAACTCACTTCTCTTTTTTTTTTTTTTTTTTTTTTCACTACTTCCTCTGTCTTATAAATTCCACGGCCCTAATTTGTCGTATAAAGATCTCCACTCATGTTATTTAGCAATACTACAAATACACAAGCTTTTTTTTTATTTTTTTTTCTTTATACCAAATATGAGAAACTTGAAGGATCCAATAGCATTCAATTAGTTTCTACCTCATCAAACTTAAACCACTTTTTGAGAATAAAATCGTTGACAAAGCACAGCGTTATGAAATGATCCTTTTCTTTCGCATAAGAAAAAAGCTCTTCTACCTCCATCCCTAACCGTCATAACCACATGAAAGAAATTGCAATTAAGCAAAGAAACTTTCTAAGATGTTTTTCAATATTTGCTTGAAAAGTTAAATAATATGGCACTGTATGTGTTGGTTGGAGGTACCAAAATAGTCAAATTCAAATACCTTTAGTGACAGTAATCAGAATCTGTACATTGCTGGAAGTAAAATCTTGAATGATTACAATGATAGTAATACATAATCTCATTCTGTCACGTTAATTTCTTCAAACTTTAATGGCTACTTATGACGGGTCTTATTGACCCTACTGCAATTTCGCCAAAACTACGCTCTGGCTTTTTCATGCTTACTATTCTTCATTCGATCCTCTCATTCGATTTCACTCTATTGGTTAAACCAATAGTTATCCGGTTGAACCAGTGATTTGTACCCAAGACCTTCTCCTAGTTTGACTTAACATTATCTTTTTTTTTTTTTTTTTTTTGCACAGATAAGGACATGCACCAACTAAATTATCTTCCTGTTGAGAGGGAGAGAGTTGGGTTAGATATTAAGGTGAAAAGAATTATAAATATAAGGTTTCGGATTTAACATTCGTTACTTACTAAAAAAAGAAAAAAAAAACTCCAGCTAAAATTATCTGTGTACATATTCCACATTCAAGTCCTCCAAATCCATCAAAATCCCTATTGGGGAAGATATAATTGGCCCACTAATATTTTTTTCTGCTCTAGTCCTGCTGAGACTTTTCCAAGTTCAACTAACCAAAAAAAATAGAAGTAAGAAAAAGTTGCAGTTACTCCACCGTATTCTGGCCTCTTAGAGAGTTGACATTCCAACCACCTCACTCCTCTTCGACGAAGGTAGGAATTGCTGCGGCGGCGCTTTGTGGCTGCAATCAGCAAACTACAAGTAATCATAGAGAGTATGACAATCAAATAAACAATATATATATATATATATATATATATATATATATATATATATATATATATATATATATGTCACAATCGCGAGGCGCACTAATTATTGCTGAAGGAAAAAAAAGAGTAAAAATTATGCGAGATTTCAATCGAGAGAATTGCAGGCTATGAATTATTAATCTTATGAACCTACCCAGAAAAAGTAATAAACAAAAAAGTATTTATCTTATGAACATATTTATATTACTACAAATTAGACTTACTTACAGCCATTAAACAGTTATCAGTCTATGTTACTAGGTACGCGTACTGTGTTATATGGAGCGCATATGCATTTCATTAAGGGTCTGTTTGGTTGGAAGGAAAATATTTTCCTTTCCGTGGAAGTAATTTTCTATGAAAATCATTTTCCTTTCATCATTTTCAGGTGTTTGGTTAGCTTATTGAAAATATTTTCTTATTTCATTTTTCTAGTGTTTGTTTAACTTCTGAAATATTTTCACTTTTATCTCTATCTTTACTTTCTACACATTATAACTACATACTTCTTCCCATGCAAAATAAGAAAATTTATCTCATTGTTTAACTTTAAAAAATCTTGGAGAAATGTATATATGAATAAAAAATATCTCCTTAAGCAATAAACAAATTGCTGGCCATTTAGTGTCAAATATCAATCACATGCAATGCTTATTGTGACATATATCTTGCACTCTCACTACTGAAAGTTTCTCTAGAAAAGAATGCCCCTATTATACATAATTAATTACTAGTATAGGATGAGTAGGATGATGTTTTTTTTTTATTTTGAATATATTAGGGGAGGGTTGGGTGGTACGAGGGAGGGAGTGTAAGGAAGAGGTCTTGGGTTCGAGTCCTCCTGTTTACACTAAAAAAAAAAAAGAACATACTATAAGATGTTTTCAGTAAGTTTAGAACATACTACAGGCGGGATGCATGCATTTCGGAAAATAACTTCAATAAGTTTGGAAGGGAAGTTATTTTCCATAAGATGAGTGAAAATATTTTACATAAGAAAATATTTTCAGTAACTTTTGTGCAACCAAACACGGAAAATTAGGAAAATATTTTCACCCGAAACAAACGGACCCTAAGGGAAATGTTATTTACTCTCTATTTTTTGTTTTTTTCGCTTTCATAATTTGTTTTATCATGCAGTCTAATAAATAAAAACTATCTGATTAAAATGATGGTAAAAGTGTGAATTAAAAAAAAAAAGGAGTGCAACTAATATTTCCCTTTGATTAATAGTAGAAATTTAGTCTAATCTTTTACGTTTTCAATCTTTGATTTGCATTCTAAACTCTTGCGTTTTAAGCATGAAGTTTTAGCAAGACCATTAATGGTGTTCTTTTTCTTCTTCTTCTTTTTTTTTTTTTTTGGTCTGGGGTTGGGGATGTATAGGTTCTACATTTAGGAAGGTGCATATGGGTGATTTTAGACGAACTTGTTTCAACCGGAACCAGGCGGATTGACATGTACTTATTTCATTAACTTTGTGACACAGAAACGAATCATACTTAGTGTAGCAAAAATAATCACAAAACTAATAAAACTCAAACCCACACAATATGTGTTTAGGAATATAAGCTTTGTAATTAAATACATCTTCTGTTCCACTTTTCATTATATTGTACTTTTTTTCTTTACAAATTTAATCCTTTTTGGTTTCCTTAAGCATCAATAACTAAAAATAGGATACAATTAAAGACATTAGAGTAATAAAAAATCAAAGAAAAATGAAAATTTTTATGAATTTTCTGTTGGATTTTTTTTTGTATTATATAGTGTTGTTTTACTATGCTTTTTTTTTTTTTTACCTTGATATTAGTCATTGGAACTTGAGGAAACAAAAAAAAATTAAAATAGAATATTTGTGTAGTAATATAAGGAAAGATGGGACAGGAAATTGGATAAGAAGATGTATATATTGAATTATGTATGCTTGCCCCTTTCCTTCCATGGACGACAAAATTACTAACACAAAAATTTACTGGTTATTTAGTAACTCCCATGCAAATGGGAGGTTTACATACTGATTCAACTGATTAGGAAAACGAGACTCAACCTCAATCAAAGCTGAGCTTGTGGACCTTCTCAAACTTCGTTCCCTGCATATTAACCGGCAACGTCTAGTAACAAAAATATGCATCTAGGAAACAAGGAAAAGACAACATATATTTTGGGGGTGTTTTTAAAAAATTTTCCTGTAGCGGAATTTTTAGAGTATATTTTTAAAAAATATTTTGGGATATTTAAGAGTAGAAGAGTTTCTAGAATATATTTTGAGATATTTTTTAAAATTTTTAAAAAATTTAAACTAATTTTTAGATTATCTTTTAGAGTACTTTTTAAAAATTTTTATTGTATTTGAAAACTAGTTTTTGAAAAACACTCCCATCCAAACAAAAATAGTGTTTACACTTCAGAAAAGGGTTGTAGAATTGTACACCATTCGAGCAGAGGCCCTTTGTTGTTTAATTCTAATTAATCAGTTGCCTTTTTCTCCCTTTCAGATGGATGGACGTTGGAAAACATCACAATCTTCTTATGCTACTATATATATGAAGTAGTATAGTAGCATAAAAAACCACCAATGCTCATATGAGTGGCTTATACTAATCAATCAATTTGCCAAAAAGAACAAATTCTGGGTTAATAAAATGTCAATCAATCTAAGATGTAGTTCAAGTGTTAATATTTTTAAAATATAAAATTAAATAAAAAAACTTATAAATATCTGATGAAATATTAATTGTTATAATAAATTTAATATGATTCAGACGTCTTATCAAGTGTCCATTAATCAACCTCTAGAAAACCCACAGCCATCATCTGTGAATATGGTCATAGTGCGTTACACATCTAATGTTTCTTTCTTAGCTTTTTTGCTTTATAATAAGTCAAGTCGCAACTCGACGGCCATGCATGGTCCTTCCTGTATGATCAGATGAAAAATTGTCTTCCAGAAACTTGAAGAGATTTGGGCTCGAAAGTGACGAATCGAGCCAGGGTGTGCGTGCGGGAACGGATATTTTTGTGTCATTCTCTACTTCATTTTTAATTATGTTACTATTTCTCTTTTGCAAACATTATATTTTAATTTTTTTTAAAGTTTCAATAACTATTAATAAAGTAATACGTGAAATTCAACAAAAAAAAATTAGAAAATTAAAATTCATAGAAAAAAGAAATTTTTGTGAATTTTCTACTATAATTTTTATTTCTCTATTATATATCATTTTTTAAATTGTAATATTTTATTTTTTTACTTTATTAGGAGTTTTTTAAGCTTAAGTAAATAAAAAAGAATTAAAATATAGTGTGTTTATGAAGGAAAAATGACGGCATAATAATTAAAAAGTAAGACTCGATGAGACAGACAGAAGATCTGTTATGCAACGCAGGCATTTAATTTGCCAAAAAACCTAAGTCAAAGTCATTATAGTATAAATTTGATAATTGAGAAAATTCAGGATTGGTTCTTATCGTTCTCGTGTGCACCCACCCCCGATTTGGGGCAGTACAGTTAAGCTTTCGTTGACTGTTGACTAAGAAGTAAGAACCCCTTCTTTTACTTTTCCTTTTTCTCTCTATATTTTGTTTTCGAAAACTGCCAGTTTTGTTGTAGCTATGCATTGCTGGCAGCAGGCAACCTAAACTAAGAGTGACATCCACCAAATCTCGACGCCTTTTTGTTTTCTTCATGTAATTTGTAATTGGATTGTGCACGTCAATTATTTGAACATTGACAGTGGAAAAAAAAAAAATCAAACTAGTTGTATATAAGAGTGTAGCAGGGGGAAGATTCTCTGTTTTTGCCGAGGAAATCTAAGCAACAGAACCATAGAATTGTTAGCACCAGCCGAGAGATGAACATGTTCAATACTCGCAAATAAATTCTGCCCTGAATCGTGAAAGCTTCAATTCATCCGCACGTTTTTCCAGAAAACTGCGGTTCCCTTCCTCATGCGGGTGAACACAATAGCCACAGAGGCAAGGATCCAGACCACCAGAAAGTTCACCGTCCTTGCCCATTCTAGCGGGGCGTCCTTGATAGCAAATACTATCAAAATGGTTGTCAATGCAACCCCAGAGAAAGTCTTGGTAACTGGTTAATCTGATTTGACCAAAGATTCCCGAAATAATAAAGCATGAATCATGTCAGTTAATCATTAGATTTGTTTCATGCCTGTTGCTTGCAGCAATATATCAGATTTTGAAGATGAATAGCACTCCAAACGCAAGCAATTGCAAATGCATGGATCCATGTTTTGAAACTCAAGACCAAGTAGCGACTTAGTCGAGTTAAGGATCAATGGATTCCACCAGTTAGATTGAGTGTCAAAGTGGATATTGATAACATCATAAATACATCGTAATTACGTATTAATGATATGTAATTACAATAATATATACAAGTTATTCTTAAATTGATGGTTTATAACTTCACTTACATGTTTGATAAGTCTAGATTTAGTCCACCAAAAGGACTCAACTCTCGCATAAAAATTATAACTCCAAAACGGTGGTTGACATATAGACGGTTATACACATAGGTACCAATCACGATGAGGATGGATTGAGGATAAAATCAATATGATGTCATTAGTAAAACTTCTTTTAAAACTAAATTGCTATGTAAAATAACTAAAAGCATGTTAATACCAATAACGGTATATTCATACATGTTTGATGTTTCAAAACTATTTAATAAGAAAATAAAAAGAAATTAGAACAATCAGGTAGCAATTTATATAATTCAATGCATATTTACAAGTTTAATGTTAAATTCATGGACTTATTCGAAAAATAATACCAAACTTTAGAACAACATTTATAGACTATGAAACATTTCTAGGTAGATTAATATTTTTTTTAACACCCTAGGAGTCAGAACACAATATTAAAAAAGTTTCGAACCCCACATTAATATTCCCCGAATTTCACTTGCCATCTCAATTTATCACAGGGCCCCATTGATTTCTCCCTAATCTCTTCCACAAAGAAAGAGGTTGTTGCCCACTCACCTTCTTAAATCATACAGTATAAAATAAGTGAAGAAACAAAATTTGCCAGAAAACGTGTAAAAAGGTGAGAGAGACAACATTGTATTTTATTTGTTGGTGGTATAAGTCAATTTGTAATAGCATTAGTTGATATATATATATATATATATATATATATATTTTTTTTTTTTTTTTTTTTTTGGGTAAGATCTGCAATTTTTCAGGTTTGGTTTGTTAGTGGCTATAATTGAGGTCTCAAGGTTTAGAGATCCTAAATTTAAAAAAAATTACAAAAAAAAAAAGAGATTTAAACTTGATAATTAGCCTTGTAATTTTTTATATACTGAGTCGGATTATTGACTACGTACATGCATAGATCCTTTTGGAACTGCAAGAATTCCTTGGGAAAGGAATTGGAATTAGTGAAGTTTTAAAAAGTGAAAATTATTGTTTATGAAAACAAAAAAGAAGAAAAAGAATCAACTCCTAATTTTCTGTTGGATTTTTTGAACTTTGACTTCCTTTTTTTGTCAAAATTTTAACTTTGACTTCTCGAAAATCAAACACTTGACAAAGTTGCACCGACCAAATATAAGTGGACAAACATGGATTTCTAGAATTGAATTTACTTCAAAGTGCATGTGAGATAATTATTCTAATTTACTTCAAAGATAGAGTGGAATAATTACTGTAACACTTTTTGTGATGTGATGAATGTGAGATAAAATAGTGATTAAAAATATAAAAATGTAAATTAAAAAATATATTTATGATGCAAACGAAAAAAATTTTTGAAAAAATTTGCCATCCAAACATAGCAATATTATTATAGAGTTTGTGATTAGGTAATTCAAATCCTCAGCCGTACTTTCTTGCGGAAGGGTCCACAGCGGACCATTTCTCAATATCTGTGTCATCCTCACGCAGGGCCATGCAAAGCAAAAATTTCCTGTTATCAATCCAATTTTATTATTTTTATTTTGCGGAAATTCAAATATTGTACTACTGTGTATTTCCAATATGGAATATCAAACCTAATGTTCCAATATGTTTGGATTGGACAACCCTTTTGGAGTGTGTCGAGGCTCGTTATTTTAAGCACAAAGATGACTCTGCAAATCTAACAGTTCCAACAAAAAAAATTCTTTCCCTTTTTTTGTTGGTGGGGGGAACTAATGAAGAACACAGATACAAATAGTGGAATCATAAAATTGGTTTTGGTTTGAGTTTGGTACTTTTATCCCATTGGAAATTTATTTAAATTGGAAAACAGAAAGTGGTCTATTTATTGTAGTGCATAAACAGACTGTCTTAACCTGATAAATATACTCAGTTTTTAACGTAATTTTAGATTAGACAACATAAAGGCCATTAAGTTAGGATGAACCACTTGCCTATATGTTCAAAACCACATCAATTTAGTATAAATAAGATAGCAAATTAAGATTTTGGGTATTCTTTTTTTTTTTTTTTTTTTAAAGGACTGTTATCTTTTCAAATGATCATCGTCCGTCATCTTTTTCTTTCTTCTCCTTCTTCTTCTTTGCTTAATTAATTTTGAGAACTAGCAATAATGGTGAAAGTTAGATGTTTGCTATGCAACGTTGCTTATTTGATTATCTCTGTTCGCCAGAAAATTAGCTTTAAAACCCTAAAGACGTTCACCTTTTATCTCACACATATCTACCACTTTGACCGGTGCAATTTAGAAACAGAAAATCTAAGACTTTAATTCTCTTCTAGAGATATTATGAAATAGGAGATTCAACTCCAATTACCACCTTAATTGGTCGGCGTGCCTAAATAATTCAATGCAATAACTACTAACGCATCCCTTCAGTCCATTCAAATAAGGGTAGAAACCGACATGTATCTAGCAGAATAAAGGCATCCGTCCATCAAAAATTCTCCACTTTCTACATACTTCCTGCCGCCTGGCAGACTACGGACCGGTCATTTGTTTGCCAGTCAATCTCCTAGGCCTAAAGATTGTCGCATTGATTCGGATAGCAGGTGAAATTGTGTTTTTATAGTTATAATCACTCACAAGTCATAGCAGCCAAGAAGAAGGCAACATGACCACGTATGATGCATTAATTTAGGATTCCGATTGTTAGACTTTAATCCCTTGATTTTCTGTTTTCTAATGCGTTGATGAAAGTGGTGACTAAGACTGATTTGTGCCTGTGGAAAAATTAATCATTTGGTCAATACTACCATTATTTTGACATGATCTTCGAGAATGCCACGTCAAAAAAAATAATGAAATAATCTTCTCACATAACATCTCAAGATGATGGGAAGCATTTCAACCTCTATTAATTACATTTCATACCGGGAATATAATGCAATTAAGGGTGTTTGGCATATGTGCATGAATGGGTATCAAATTAATTAATGATACCCATAACAATTATTTGATAGATCATTATGCATGTGAATCATTCAATAGGAATGGAAGTGTTAAATATTTCCGTTTGTCGTTGTTCATGGGTTTCAAATTGATTAACATCTTAGTAGAATAAAAAAACTCATTACAATTCCAAACCAAATATGCAAGGAGAATAACCAAAATCGATCCGTGCACATAATGAGGTTTATGGTTCTGCTTCCTGAGTAAGAACCAAACGCCTCCTTAATTAATTTTGTCTCCAGCAAAAACACAATGGTGAAGGATGTAAGACTTGACCATCAACATTCTCTAGCACCACTTTCAAACGCGTTTAATTATACATTGACCCTATAATTTGTGGGAATATTGAATAGACTTCTTTAATTTGTTAAATAAAGTTAAACGAATGTACATTTCAATTGATGAGCTCGAATAGCACAGGGCGCGCCTACACTCCTATTTTTTTTTTTCCTCACATACGACTATAAGTTGATAATAACTTGAAGCCAATCACACCACCCCTCTATGCACAACTGAGACTATAGCTTGAAAATTTAGAATTAAAGATTTGAATATTTCTTTTGCCTATTATTGTTTTCCTGTTTACAATAAGTGTTGACCAAAATATTGACCTGCAAAAAGTAAAGGGAGGCCTCCCCTGTTGTCTAAAATTTCTTAGAAGACAAAAGGGAAAAAAAAAAAAAAAAGGCTATTCAATTTGTTCCTTTGTTAATTATATATTATAGGATCCCTTTGGTAACTTTAATATCTCTGTTCGGTTTCTTCTTTAAGAAAATTCTTCTTATAACACGTTCTTCGTTCATTTTTATAGGTTTTTTGAAATTCTCAAGCTTTATATGTTAGAAGGCTTGTGGAAAACCTTCAAGTCTTCCAAAGCTATAAAACTACCTAAAATCAGTAGTGAGAATCAAATTACAACAAAAGAGTTCCATAAGACCGCATTAAATAAAACAATACTATATATCAACTTCTCTTAAACTCTCGTTCTTGATAATAGTTTGAAATGCATGCATATGTAACACAAAATAGGTACAAATGCTAAAAATCTAGGGAAAATGACATTTTACCTTCCCTATGATTTGATGTTTTATTACATAACCTCCCTATGATTTAAACTGCTATACATAAACCCTTCCTGAACTAGAGTAAAGTTTTATTGTTAGTTTTTTCGTTACAACTAATGATCAACATTAAACAGTCAAGTCAAACTAATAAATTGACAAATTAACCTCACCAAAATAGAATGAAATTCATTACACTTCTAAACCAAATATGTAAAGAAAAATGACCAAAACCCATACACATGATGAGGTTTATGATTCTGATTTTCGAATAAAAGCCAACCACCTGTTTAATTCCTATGGTGATTGGTGAATGATGCAAGACTTGGTCATCAACATTCTCTAGCACCAATTTCAAACATATTATGCATTGAACCTATAACTTGTGATAATATTGAATTAGACTTTTTTCAGATAAAGGAATGGACGTTTCAATTGATAAGCTCAAATAGGACACGTTCCATACACTAGATTTTATTTTTTATTCCTTACATAACCGTAGAGCTGGCAATTTGTCCCAAGTCCCAATGGGCTACCCATGCCCAAAGGAACTTTGGGCGGGATGGGTATTATAATTTGGTATTGGGTTTAAGTTGGGACACATCCCAACTATACCCATTAATGAATGGGAAAGGATGGGAAATACTTGGGTACCCATTGGGCTCAAATGGCAAGGGCTCCGTTTGGATTAGCTGTTTTTGGTAGGTGTTTTTGAAATATTTTATTGTAGCCGTGTATATGAAAAATTTTTACTATAAAATTTTTTTGAAATATTTGATATACTAATATGGATGGGATGTTTCTTGAGTTATTGTATATTACTGTAACATTGTATTTGAAAAACTTATTTTTTGAAAAAATAGTCAATCCAAACGGAGTCTTAGATTCAAAAATTATCTTTAACAATTTTTATAGTCATACCAGCGAATATAATCTAGTAATCTTCTTAGTCATTATCCACAAGAATTTCCAGCATTTCAGTTCGTTTAGACCTGTCATCCTTGGACAATGATGAGGATAAATATTCAACATCCTAAGGACCTTGGCCATCTTGATATATGTTGGAATATGGCTGTATATCTATCTTTTCCTTTATTTGTTAATCCAATTTTTGGTGGGAATCTTGAGTATAAAGCACTTGCATGTTTATTTAATAAAACTAAAAGAAATTTAATAAATCAAAAATATTAAAATTATATAAAAAATAAAAAATGAATTAAAGGAAAAAAAATATGTAGAAAATGAATTTGGGTATTGGGCGGGATGAATCTAAACCCATCCCAAAATGATCCCGCCCAAGTTAGTCCCAAAACACATATGGGTAAGGTTGGACCCAAACCCATATGACTCGGTTCCATCTCAAACCCAAGCAAATCCCGCCCATCCCGCCCATTTTGCCACCTCTACATAACCGTAAGTTGACAACAACTTAGAAGCCAATCACAATACCCCCTCATGCACAACTGAGACTGCTTTGAACATTTAGAATTAAAGAATTGAAGATTGCTTTTGCTGTTCGTGTCTTGTTTACAGTCTTATGCGACCAGAATATTCAAATGCTAAAAGCAAAAGAAGCAGGAAAGGCATCGAATGTCTACAATTTTCTAAAAGACAAAGACCAAAAAAAAAAAAAAAAAAAAAAAAAAAAAACCTCTTCAACTTTTTCTTTTGTTTATGTAGGATCTCTTAGGTTACTTGACTATCTCCGTTTGGTTTCTTCTTTTAGAAATTTCTTCTTATAACATGTTCGTTCAGTTTTATAGGTTTTTTAAAATTCTCAAGCTTTACATATTAGAAAGCTTGCAACAACAAAAAAACAAAAACAAAACTTCAAGTCCTAAAAAGATATAAATCTACCTAAAATCGGTATTGAGAATCAAATTACCAAAAAAAAAAGAAAAAAGGGAAGTTCCATAAGACGGGATTAAATAAAACAATACTTTCAACTTCTATTAAACTCTCGTTCTTTATAATAGTTCGAAATGCATGTATATACGACGCATAGAATACGTACAAATGCTAATTGCTACTCATGTATTAGTGCGTCCAAACGGTCAGATATGTGAATGTATTGCTGTAACGCAGTAATTGATGATGAATAGGTGCCTCAGTTACCATGAAAAGATTTTCTTTCCTTTACAAATGTGCTCAAAAGAAGGATTTCATGATGTATGCAATTGATCATGATGCGCTCATACTTCTTTCTTAATACGGATATTCATATCTCAATAGGAGATTTGCTGGTCAGTTGGGATAATTTCAGAAACCTCCCCTAAGGTTTCTGACTATTTCACTGTCCTCCCTTTAGGTTTTGAAAATTACAGTAACCTCCCTTAAAATTTATTATCTTATAACATTTAATTCAACCAATAATTAAAAAGTGATAGTAGAAGAGAGAGATAATATGATTCCATTATTGCCCCTCATCTATAAAACTGTTTAATTAATCTTATGCCAACCAAAATATTAAAGAAAATACTAGAATTTATTGTTTATTATCAGGAATTAAATCACACATAGCATCAAAAAAGTATATCATTCTCTATATTTCATTTAATGTAAGATCTAAATTGTTCTTTTCAGTTGCAAATCCATTATCAAACAAGATCAACAACAAATAATTAAAAAAAATCTGCAACCAAAATATTACAAAGAGTAAATTTTAATACCATAAAAATCTCAATAACTAATCTTAATATGTTGACAAGAATATTTATCATGTTAAAGTTTGATCTTTGTAATATTTTGGTTGCAAACTTTTTTATTATTTGTTACTGATCATGTTTGACAATGGGTATATAAATGAAAAGAATAATTTGGATCTTATATTAAGTGAAAAATATAAAATAATATACTTTTTTTTTATGCCATATGTGATTTGATCTCTAATGATAAACAGCAAATTTTAGAGTTTTTGTTTAATATGTGGATTGGTATTGAATTAATTAATTAATGCCTTAGAAAATGGCACCAACAGAAAAAAAAAATGTTTGGTTTTCCAATCGCTTCAAAGTATTCCAGATAAAACTTGAGAGGAAATATGACACTTGTTTGCTTCAACATCCGAGCCAACCATTGGTTTACTTAGAATGATCTAAAATCAAGTTCAACCTTTTCTTTTTGTTCAACTGTGATAATTATAAGGAAAACATGATATAGCTGAACATCCCTTATTTTCTATGTCCATATTAAAGCTGAAATCAATCCTGCCAAGAAAACGTACTGTTTCTGTGATGCTTCAATTTTGTCTTAGGAGTCGTTTTACCTTTTAATAACTTATTCACCACATTTTTACTACGTTTTCACATTGCCCATCGATTTCGTTTTGTGGATAGTTTGAAGGACATGGTAGTAACTTATGTTTTGCCTAACTTCTGCAGAGGGAAATTTTCTCAAATAAGAGTTATTTCTTTTTGCTTTCTCGTAATTAACCTTTTCGATTCTTAACCTATTGCCTTTTCTTCTGGTTAATTCTTCTTCTTATTATTTCATCCCTCTGCTGACCTAAATTTCAAATCTTAGTTTTCTCAATCTTCAACAGTTAAAATTCTAGAAATATATCCTTTTTAGATGATACCTCTTCCACTATTCCAATAAATTCATTTATACTAAACTTAATTTTTTTTTGTATAACCCACAGGTATCCGCATCCGTTTTATGGTTTGCAATTAATCCTATTCAAGTCGCGCGGGCCCCTTTACAGAGGAAAGCTCTCCCAACGTTATTTTTTTTTATTTCCATAAATTTCGAATTTAAGATCTCATAGTTAAGGAATACAAGTCCCTTCGCTTACACCAACATCCGTTGGTATTTATACTAAGCTTCATGTAGTTTATACCAAGGCACTCTTCTTAACATTAGGAGTGCAATACGAGATCAAAGGATAACCTCATTAAAAAACATACAAAAGCCAAGACTCGATTTACATACCAAACTAGAATGCCAGAAATCACCCAACCACCATCCTTCCCACGCCGCCAATAGTAGGTGCGTTTTGTAAGTTAATTTGTTGTTTTGCACGACATAGGAAAAAAAAAAGCCATAAAAAATGATTTTGCAGCTAAGACCTGTACATGTGTGCTCAAGTGTGTATGTGTGTGATTATCGTGTTAAGAAGATTGAAAAAAGAGCAAAGAAGAAAACACAAAACCAACAAGAAAACGAAAAAAAGCAATGAGATATATTAACAATTAAAGCAAGTTGCTAGTCTACCCCTTATTCCATAGGACTAGGGCCTTTCTAGTTCAATTCTGTCTGGTTGGCGTAATTTTTACAGTACATTTGGTATAAATTCGTAAAATTTAGTGTAATCATGAAATTTATAAACTCATGCGATTAAGTGGTGTAAAATTCATAATTACGCTAAATCTATGTGAATATATACCAAATGACGTAAGAATTGCACCAGTCACAAGACTCAACTGGAGATGCCCTGTTTCCTATTCCATAAGCAGCCAGAATGATATTTTGTTGCAAAAGCTCAACCTAGCTACAAGTCAATGTGCGCACAGAGTGGCTACTTCCGCGGGCTTAAGGGCGCAAATAGACAGAAGGATTCATTTGAAACGTAGTAAAAGTTGAGGGGCCGTTTGGACAAAATATGAATTTATAGAGCGACAAAATGGGACATTCTGCATAGTTTAGTGACAAACTCTAAAATTTCTGATTCATTTATTATTGTAATAGTGACTTGCTATATTAGTACAATATCTAATGGTGACTCCTAGCCATTCTCATCGAAATTAAACTTCACTCCTTCAAATTCCGACATTTACAAATCCATAATTTGTTGTTGTTTTTTTTTTTTTAAATGGACACATGTAGCCTATGCAGACCATTAAATCTCGAAAATTATTAGCTCAATTTCTTTCGTCATGTAGGGTAAGAAGTCTCAGTACAAAACAATTAATCTGACATAATATAGACTGCTAAAGAAGCCCCCAGTATCTTGCCAGGAAGTAGGTTAGGAAGCCTCTTTCAGAAAATGACATCTTCACTGTTCTACTATATGTATGGATGATGATCCCACTTTTTCATACCAAAAGCCAATTCAACTACTCAATACATTCCAAGTCTTTGCCTTTCTACCACGCCATGTTCAACTCCACTTTCCTCCCACCACCAGAGCCAGGCATTAGTATTCATCATGACACTGTTATTCCAAGCACTTATACTTCTGATTATTTACTTGACAAGTACTTCACTGATCATCTGGGAAGCCAAGAACTTTCTCATTATCTTGACATACCGGATCATGGACAGCTCTTAATCAACAATGTTCATGAAGATTCCAATTCTAGCCTCACAGCATGCGTTCATCCAACTCTGTTCACTCAAGAAATGACTAGTACTACTGGAAGTTCAGCCAGCTGTATGGATGGCATGCCAATCAATAGCTACATGGAAGAAGATCAGTTAGTCCACAAAGTTTTATATAGTTTCTTTCAAATCCACAAAATAAGAAAGAAAAGTGATTCATATTGTCGCTTCTCAAATATCTATTGGTAGTATGTGTTTTTGCAGTTTAATTAAGATTTTTTTTCTCCATAGGTCAAGTTGCAAGAGGGTGATGAAGAGGGCTAAGGTGGATCAAGGAAATGTTATTGCTATTCGAACAAAGACTCAGCTTGAGATCTTGGATGATGGATTTAAGTGGAGGAAGTATGGGAAGAAAAAGGTGAAGAGTAATCCTAATCCAAGGTAAATAATGAAGAGTATTTATCAAAGCTTATGAAAATCTGCATGCATGCTCCAATGCACAAGATCGAGGTGACTGATAATTAATAATTATCACACGTATTAAGCTTGTCGATTTGATTATGTTATTTTTCATTCTGTGTTGTATTTTTTTTTTTTTTCAATTTCCGGTAGGGGAAGAGGTGTGGGGGGGGGGGGGATTGAGGGAGGAAGGGTGCAGTTTGAAACCAGAGCTGCATCCCTCTTTAGATTTGGTAAGAAGGTTCTTATGAAGGTTCTTATCAACTTCACACTGCTCTTGACTAGACAGGTGTTGCTTAAGTTGCTTGAGTATCCTGTTATCTTGAAGGCTTTTAGTTCTTGAATTTGATGAACTTCTAAATACTTTCATATGCTCTTCGTTGAGTTCCAGTCAATTAAACATGTGGAGCTCCTCAGTTTCTTTACTTTCTTGGAAACCTACATGTCCAGTTTCACGAGTATATTTGTGGACAATCACAAATGATGAAAAGAGTTGCCTTTCATCGTAATCACAAAATCAGAGTGATTCCTATCAAAGAATTGCACTGATCAACATGCATATATGATATGATTGATTTCTTGAGGAAGAAGATTTTTGGGCTCAATCAGAATTTCAATCACCTTCCTCGCATGCACGCACATAGTAAATGGATAATTCATAAATTTTTTAAGCAGGCATTTCTCTATATCAGACACATACACACAAACTCATGACAAAGTAAGTCCTTTATAGATATAAGATATTTGTGATTAAATAACTCATCAGCAGATGCAAGAGGTTAATTAATTATTAGATCTTATTTACGTGTATCTATTACTTGATCTAAAAATAATTATCTAATAGCGGATTAATGAATGGTTGCACAGGAATTACTACAAGTGCTCCACTGAAGGGTGCAAAGTAAAGAAAAGAGTGGAAAGAGATGCCGAAGATCCAAGCTATTTGGTTACAACTTATGAGGGGAGGCATAACCATGAAGGCCCCTGTTTTATCTATTGTGATGCATTGCCATTGGCCATTTCCTATGGATGGACCTTGCAACCATCACAATCTTCGTGATCAAAAAGGCCAGTCCTGGTTCTGTAATACTACCTTCCAAATTACAGCTGTAAATATAGCAGTTTACATGAATAATAAAGGAAAAGGAATAAACAGTACGACTATTGGATATTGGAATATGAGCCCCACGGATTTTTCATGTAGGGAAAACTCCACAACCTGCCAGCCAGTTGGCCATCATTTGGGGACTGAGGTAAACCTTCTTCGAAATTACTCGTTTACCGAGAAAAGGTCGCGTTGAATAATAAGGCGGAAAGAATCGTAAGCAAGTAAGAGGTCCTGAATACAGACTTTCCACTTGCAAAAAGAGAAAAAAAGAAAGTGTACTCTTTCATTGAGTGTAATTTTTCTTTATCTTTCTTTTTGCAGTTTTATAATAAATCATGTTCTACTTGACTAGTAAACTCTTTCAATTTGTCATTAATTAATCTCGATAGCAAATTATCTTACGTGACTTGGGACTTTATCAAACATTGAAAAGTCATCTTGTTCAAAAAAATATTAAAAATAAAACTCCTAAAGGAATGTTATCGTACGTTCTGTAAATTTTTGTAATGCAAGACTAAGGAATTAGATAAGTCAGAAGAAGTGAGCTTTGGAATTGGAACAGTTTTATAAACTAGTAGAATGGTAGTTAGGCAATACGCATTTGGTAGATGACGCGACTTATTCTAGAAATGATTTTAGACACATATGCTGCACGCTCAAAAATTCGAGAAATGCGTATGTGAGATAAAAAAGTGATTAAAAAATATAAAAATTTTTGGATAAAAAATTGTAATCCAAGCAAGGCCTCAATATTTCCATGTCGAAATTTAATTGGCAGCAGCCACACAGCATGTTGCTTTAATAGAAATTTGTCTAAACTTCATAATTAGTTAGGTAATTGCAACTAGCCAATTGACGAGTTCATTTGTGGAATAATGATTGGCTCATCCTCAAAACTCAGTCCAAGTGCATATTTTGCTACATGAGATTGATGATTCAATGTTTTATTGCCAAGAAATACATTAGTGAGGGTATTCTTTTGGATGGATATTTGAAAAACGAGGAATCTTTTAATCATCCAATACACATCTCCAATTGTGCAGAATGCCACAACTAAACCAAAAACGATCAATTATGCGTGCATCAACCACTATGCGATCGACTAATGTGTAGGTAGTACAAAAAAAGAAAAAAAAAAAGAGAGAGAGAGAGAAAACTTACTCATTTTTATTTATTTTTCTCCATTCCATACTATTTCATAAAAGCGCATTCCTAGTTTATCGTTAAAAAAGAAAAATAATCACGATTTCCACTTAGTTTATCTTTTTTCTTTTCCCAAATATGAGAAATTTGAAAGATCCAGTAGTATTCAATTGGTTTCTACCTCGTCAAACTTAAGCCATTTTTTTTCAGAATAAAATCGCTAACAAAGCAAAATGTTTTGAAATGATCCTTTTCTTTCATATCTATACGATATAGGTAGAGTGAGGAAAGGGTTGGTATAAATATTTTATTGTCGCTTTATATATCCTCATTTTTGCCCTTATAAAAAAAAACTAATTTTACTTTAATTATCCAAATATATATTGTCAAGATAACTTCCCATAAGCATTCTTAATTTACTATTTAAACATATATTGTCAGGACGATTGTCCTGTCGTGATAATTAAGTGCTTTTCTGTAGATATCCATGACCATGAGCAATAGTTTTCTATTTGTGCTTTTTTCGTATTACTTTTTCTATTGTTCTGTCTATGTCCTTATTTTTATGAGATGTTATTAGTAATTAAATCTAAATATTTGATTCGTTATTAAAGTATAAAAATTGGATGAGTATAGTTTCATGGAGGAATTTATTATTGGAGCTAACGAAAATTAATATCCAAGTCTAAAGGAGTTCTATATATATTCAAAGGAAAGAGAAACACCAATCTCACAACCATGCATATAATCAACCCCCCACAAAATAATCATATTTTCCCAAACTTGTCAACCAAAACAGTGAATTTGTATTACTAGTCATCTGATCAAATTTGTATTACTACAGATTAAACTTCCGTCTGCAATTTTGTAGCCCTTAAATAGCTATCGTCTCTGTTATTGTGCTAATTATGCATCCTGTGTTATATGTAGCGCATATTTAGTTGATTAATGACAGAAATTCAAAAAAAAAAATCTTTGATTAACATTCTAAAGTTCTTGACTTTTAGACATAATTTTTTTTTTCTTTTTTCTTGGAGGGGAGGGTGGTGGGTGGGATTAGGCTCTTCTCCATTGCATTGGAGAGATTTTCTGTCTATGATGCCATAATAAAATTAATTTAAAAATTATTTTCAAAGATCGACTCCATTCATAATATATTTCATTACTTGTATTGGTTATACATAAAATTTCATATGAAATTGACCAAATTTTGCCATTTGAATGACCATTGCAAATTTTGTCACAATTTTGAATTGTTTTTCTCCGTTACAAATATTTTGTGCAAATTAAGTGTCAAAATATTCTCAAAAAAATATCATTTTTCAATAAATTGATCTAGAGATCAAAAGAAAAGTAAGGACACAATTGCTTAATTTTATAACATTATATAAAGTTAGATATGAATAAATGGAGAAATCAATGGAGAGAATTCAAATGGAAAGGATCCTAATCCATGGTGGATGGGGGTATATAGGGTCTACAATTAAGGAAGTGAATATGGGTGATTCTACGTGAACTTGTTTCACCGAAACCAGATGGATTGACGAGTAATTATTTCATTAACTTTGTGACGCAAAAAAGAATTGATAGGTTGCATTTTTGTTATTAATTTTATGATTGTTTTTCCCTTGAATTTTATTAAATATTGCGTTAATCGAAAGATTCTACTTATTTTTTGTAATTGATGTTAGTTATAGGAATTCGAAACAAAAAGAGAATTAAGGTGGTGTTTGGTTCCCACATCGGAATTGGATTCGGATTTGGAATCGGATATCCTGGGTTTGGAATGAGATTATTCATTCCAATACATTTATTTGGTTCAAGTACCTGGAATGTGTATCATTACTATAGTTGATGTTTGGTTCGTTGACTTTTTTGGCATGGAATATAATAAATATATTATAAACCAGATCATAAATAATAGTTATTGGCTCTATGTAAATGAAATATAAGAAATTTTAACTAATTAATAATATTAGTACAAATGTATTAGTAAATTTAGTCTAACTAATTAATAATTTCTATAGTAAACATGTATAATTATTAGTATAATTGATAATATTAATTATATTACATAAATTAATATACATTATATAATACATATAACTAATAATATTATTATTATAAGTTTGTAACTAATTAAATTAAATATTATATATAATTAAATATAAATATACAAATGTTATAATATAAATATATAATTATAATTCTATAATATATACAAATATTAATTATAAAAATATTTTATATAAATATAATATATATTACATATTAAATATAGTTATTATTATATATTATTATATTTAAAATAATACTTATAATTATAATTATATAACTTATTAATATTAAATACATGTATATATTATAATTATATGCACATATAATATACATTTATAAATATACATATATATTATAAATATATTATTATATACTATTAATAAAATTATAATATATATTATATAGGTATAATTATATTTAACTAAATATTTATAATATATAATTATATAATATAATAATATCATTATTATAAGTTTGTAACTAATTAAATTAAATATTATATATAATTAATTATAATTATACAAATGTTATAATATAAATATATAATTATAATTATACAATATATAAATATTCATTGTACTAATATTTTATATAAATATAATGCATATTAATATTAGATATAGTTATTATTATATATTATTATATTTAAAATAATAAATATAATTATAATTATATAATTTATTAATATTATATACATGTATATATTATAATTATATGCACATATAATATACATTTATAAATATACATATATATTATAAATATATTATTATATAATATTAATAAATTTATAATATATATTATATAAATATAATTATATTTCACTAAATAATTATAATATACATTTATATAATATACTAATATTATAATAAAATATTATAATTATAATATATTATATATGTATATATTATAATATAAATATAAATATAAAGATATAATATATATAAATATTAATTATACTAAATATTATGTAATTATAAGATTTTGGAATCACACTTGGGTTTTGGACAAAACCCACCCTTTTACTAGGGAATGGAGAGATGCCAAATTTTTAGAAATCATTCCAAAATTTCAATTTCTATACCAGTGAATCAAACACAAATTATGAAGTTTATTCCATTACTTTATTCCGATACCCTTTTACCCAACGCCCCTAAAAGCATGATTTCTCACTAGATGTGCTGTTCAGCATAAACACGTCAAGCTCAATATTTGACACGTAGGAACATGTCCAACTCTGAATCAAAGCCGTGATTGGATTTGACAGAATGGATGGTCTTTCGTTTGTACTAGGACACTAGTCCATTCTTTCTATTTTAACTTCTTAAAGGAATCAAGGCCGCTTTGGAATTGGATTTCACCAAGCAGAAGTAGTCTAGTAGTATTAGGAAACGGAACAGCAGGAGGATGTTTGCTTTCTTTATCTTTTCTTTCTCCAAGCAAAACAAGTGTAGTAGGTATCTTTTCTTTTCGGAAAGAAGGAAGAGTCAACGTTCTTTCTTCTTTTCTTTCTTGCGATGCTTTATCTCATATTTGGAGGATAGTCATGTTAATTAGTTCGACTAATTTGCGTGGGATTCTTCAACGAAGATGAATTAATTTTCTCATTCTAGTTAAGAAACAACAGAGAATTTGGTTCAACTTAAATTGTGAGATCAAACTGTTTATATTTATTTCTTTTATTTACTAGCATTCGTATGTTTTCTGATTTACTTTCTTATGGTTATTGTTTTATTTAAATATCAAGGGCGCCCATATTTAGTTCAATCTAATAAAATCAATTGGAGCAGTTAAATTCGTAATTGTTTAATTACTTTAAAATAGTGGTAACTTGTATGATTGGGTTTGTGTAAGGGGACGTATAAGCTAATTTAAAATAACCCTCGTAGCGTGTATTTGGATTAGAACAAGGTTTCTCTAATTCTTAAGCCAATTAAAAAATTAAACTTTAATGTCGTATCTAGGATTATTTCTTGATTAAGGTTGTGGTTAACGGTCGTACCTTAATCACTAATACAGTAAGAAAAAATTGACTGTCATCGCTTGTTTAATAATTATAACTTGTTTATCAATGAGTAAATAAAATTATCATTGCATCGATGATCAAATGAGTGAATTATCTCCAAAGTTATTTCTTGGCTAGAGTTTATCTATTATTACTTCAATTTTAATAAAGTGTCACTTAGTCTTTTCTATTTGAGTTATTTATTTATTCTCATCTTTATAAAAATTTCCCTTACTCTGTGGTTTAGAAGAAACGAATTTTCCCCTATCCTTATGGATTCGACCCTACTTACTGCTATATACAAAATTTGTATTTTATTTTAGTAGGTATTTATTATTACACACACTCGATACCTGTCAAGATTCATATTACTGTAACAAATAATCACAGTACCAATAAACCTTAAAACTATATCATGATTTGGTGCCATAATAGGCCTACAAGCTCGGTAATTAGATACATGATCAACTCTTGCTATTCCTGCCCCTTCCCTTCCAAGGACGACAAAATTACTTGCATAAAACTTTACTGGTTATGGGCGGCTCAAATACTGATTCCACCGATTATGAAAACGAGACTCAGCCTCAAATCTTTGTATATATAGTTACTGAATTGTGAAGCTTCTCAAATTTCTCCCTGCATATGAACAAGCAAGTCTAGTAACCCAAAAAAAAAAAAAAAAAGAGCATCTGGGCAAAGAGGAAAACACAAAATACATATAGTTTTCCTCTTCCAATGGCTACAATCATAACTTCAATGTGAAAGGATCAAACCTGGACGAAGAAGATTTTAGGGTCTTCATGATTCATCAGTTGGACCATCAACCACCATGAGTGTTTACACTTCAAAAAGGGTTGTAAAATCATACACCTTTTGAGCAAAGGCCTTTTGTTGTTTCATTCTGATCAGTTGCCCTTTCGTCCTTTAAGATGGATGGAATGGTGAACATCACAATCTTCTCCTACTGCTACATGTAAAGTATTTGCATGGAAAACCAGCAACCCTCATATGAGTGGTTTAAATATTTAATCATTCTGCCAAGAAGAACCATTTCTTGGTTAATATAATATTAGCAATTGGAGCATGAATTGCATACAATTTTTTCATGTTAATAAACCTGTGCGCAGCAGCCACTGAGCCATCATTTGGGAACAAAGGTGATACACATTAATTTAATAAGTCGGACTCTGTCTAATGCTTCTTTCATGACTCGTTTGCTTTATAATAATAAAGGAAGTTGCAATTCCACCTACGCATCCTCCTTCCCATCTGTAATGAGAAAGAATGTTCAGATTGAGAATTGTGTTCCAGATACTTGAGAAAAAGTTGAGATGGAAAATGAGCGACTCGAGCCAATATGGGTATTTTAATTTGCATAAAAAAACTTGTATAAAAATAAGTATAGTATAATAAAATCAGGTTTGGTTCTTATCGTTCATGTATACAACATGAGTTGGTTCAATTTCGACACGTACAGTTGCGATTTCATTTTTGTTATACAATCACATGACATTATTTGCCCCTCCGGGTTCGGTCCCGTGGTTGTAGTCCCAGTTGGGGGAGAGCCACGTCCAGGGATCGAATCCCGGTTCTACCGTGGCTGGTGACGCTTGGGGCAGGCCTCTCCCAGCCTGCAGTGGAATTAGTTGGGTCGTACGGTAACCAGTCCACGGACCCAAATACTCACTGTCGATAAAAAATAAAAAATAAAAAATCACATGACATTATTCTATTCGTGAAAATTTTAATATACTTGAATAAAATATTTCATATCATATTCAGTATTATAAGATAATGTGATTGTACATTAGATTAAATACTAGGGCAAATATAACAATCACAAGGAATCATTATCAAAAAAAAAAAAAAAACAATCTCAAGGAATTGAATAAACCCAACTATATATGCCAGCCTGAGGTCCACATCCTCGCTTATAGGCTCGTGATGATCAATTGCCAATTGTTTGTTAGTTTCAAAATTAGTCAATTCCAGGTTTTCTAGAGACTTCATTACTTACAGTGGATAATTATGCATGCCAAACTAATAGTGACATGCACCAAAACTGGATGTCGTTTTGTTTGCTTCATCTAATTTCTATTCGTATTGTCCACATCAAGAATTTTTTTTATCTGACACTTCTAGTTAGGTTGCTAGTTTACCAATCCGAATTGCTTTTGAGACTTTTCCTACTCCTACTCATTTCAGCAGTCCTTTGCCAAAATAACCTTTGCTTTCCTAGAAAATATTCCGACAATGATTCAACTCCAAATTTTACTACTAATCTAATCTTCTGATCTTATCTCTAACAAGTAGAAACCTCCTCCATGTTTTTTCAATCAAATTCTACAAACTCGATCAGATTCTTGTCACCACCATTGGCAACACAGGAGATTCCAGACTCACGAGTGTTCATCCAAAATAAATGCATAAGCTCCTTTCCTCAACCTTACTTGCTATTCCTCCCACATAACCACATGCACAACGAACTTCCGTCCAATGCAGCTAGCACAACAAAATCAAAACTAAAACTCCAAAAAAAGAGTTAATAGAATGAATAAGCGAAGGAGAGTTCCATGTAAATATATTAATAATTCCAATAGGAATGAAAGCATCAGAAAGAGAAAATCACCATAATTGGAGCGGAGATGAATAATCAAAATTTGAGATTTTTCTCTCATGTTTGGTGATAATTCCAATTTCCCTGAATGAGTTTTTGTTTTTTTTTAGTGAGAAGGAGACAAATTTTAGATTTTGTATCATCTGTTTTATGTTAAGTAACCAAGACTTTTTGGGTGAAGAGAGTTACAGAAGAGTGGCAAATAGAAACAAAATAGAGTCTTATAGTCCGAAAAGGGGAAGATGGATTCTCTTGCACTGTGTTAATGGCTAATAAAGGGGTTCACCCCTTTTTCTCATTTTCGTTTGAGCCTGACCGGATGGATAGCAGAAAAGGCTATTATGGAAATAATTAATAAAGTATGAGGGAATCATTTTAGGAATATTTTTTGTGAGGGAACGGAGACACAAAGGACAAAGACCTAAGAGTAAATTAGCTATTTGGGCCGAACTTACGTTTCGGATAATGGTGCGTACAGTCCAACTCTTCTAATACAATTGTTTAATTAGCATTCTGAGCCATGTAATCCAATGATTTATACATTGAGACAGAGTTGTCTGATTGGATCAAATCAGTGTCATTCCCAGTAGGTCCAAAAAAATGCATTCCCAAAAAAACCCAGTTTCGTGAGCAATATTGGGGACCAATGTTAAAGTTAAGAACGATAGGAGACAATGACGTTTTCAGGGCCTTATTAGCTAACGTTCAGGACTCTCAGAGGAAAGTTCTATGTGCAGGCCGCCCTGTTCTCGATTGTTATAAATTTTGCAAAATCTGATTATAGAAATTGATTGCGTAAAAAAATTAGAATCAACAAAAACTAATCTTTAGGTGATTATAAATTTAACTTTTTTATCATTAAAAATTCTATAATTAATTAAGAACATCACAAAAACTAATTATCCACCGTCAGAATCTATAATCAGTTAAAGTGATCAATCAAGAGCAAGCCCGTAGGGAACTTGTAGGAAGCAATTTCATTGTGATCGATACTATTGCTCCTAAACTCTAAGGAACCCACCTCACTCGTGTCATCCTGTGTATTAAAAAGGGCAAATACAATACCAACGAGATGGTTCAGGTTTAAGATCCTTTTGAAAGTGATTATTATGTTTCAATCATGAGAATATCAAAAATTTTTTTTTTTTTTCAAGTGAGAGGTTTCGAACCTAAGATCCCGGTGGCTTCGCGATTTTCTTGCCATTATTAACGCTTGATTGATTGCCTTGGCCATGCTTATGTACCGGTTAAGTGTGGCATAAAAGAATTATCGATCAACTTCATACCTTTAAAATAGCACAAGTAGTTAAACTTTTCTGGTGCTTATTAATCTCGGGAAAAAAAAAATAAATTATCAATCTGCAAGTACCCAAACTAGTTATTTATATTATATGTATATGAGTGCAACAGGGGAAGGTTCTCTGTATTTTCTGAGGAAATCTAAAGCAACAGCACCATGTGATGGTTAGTACTAGCTGGAACATGGAAATGTTTAAGAACTGAAAATTTTCACGCCAATAAAATTTGCCAAAACTCATGGAAGCTTCAATTCATCTGCCACGTTTTTCCAGAAAATCCCTAGTTCTCTTCCTCATGCGGGTGAACACAATAACCGCGCAAGCAAGGATCCATGGGGGAATACGACCACCTGAGAGGTTCAACTTCCTTGCCCAATCTGGCGGGGCCTCCTTGATAGCAAATACTATCAAAACGGTTATAAATGCAACCCCGGACACTATTTTCGTAACTGGTTTGACCAAAGAGTCCTGAAATAAGAAGATGTTATAAAAGCATCATGTCAGTTAATTATTGAGTAAATTTTATACACACTGACAGTGTATATACTATTACAGTTGGATGTACAACACACATGCAAAATTTATATTTCAAATTCAAATTCGGATTATGTGTCATGCATCCAATGGTGAAAGTGTATACATCGTTAGTATATGGAAGATTAATCCTTAATTATTACATCTGTTTCATGCTAGATGCTTGCAGCATCTTATCAGATGTTCAAGATGAATAGCACTCAAAAAACAATTGCAAACGCATGGATTCCAACAAAAAAACACAAAATTCATATGGGAAGTTTTTCAAAAAGCAAAGCACCAAATATTAATATTCAGTATGATTTGGGGGGGAAGGTAGAAACAGAGCAAAGCTCTCTTCTTAAGTTAAGAAAAGCTTTGCTCCTTGGTGATTATATGGTCAAAATGAACACGTTAGCTACATATGCTATTAATGCTATTTTAGCAGATACCACATTTTGGTATGACAAGAAACGTATCCTGCAAGAGAAAAGAAATCATGAGATTACATCTTAAAGGCTGTATAATTATCCAACCGCACATCAAACTAAAAGCTTTATTACGAGATACCATTGCTACAACTTATGTCCTTCCCAAAATGTCTAAGGATCAAGAAATTGCAAGTCGGTCCTATTGTGTCCTCCTCGTATTTTCCTGCTTCTCTCCCACCAGAAAAGAGGTGCTTGTCCACTTACCATCTCAATTCACCACAGGACCAACCCCCCCCCCCCCCCTTCCTCCTCTTCCACAGAGAAAGAGGTTGTTGCCCACTCCCCTCAATCATGCCCCCTTCTCCAATCTAATGTGGATTTGTCTTTCATGGTTAGAATAAATAACAATCAAAATTTGAACAACCGGAAGTTCAAAAGCTGAACATGAAAATTTAACTCCAAGTTGAACAAGACTAAACAATATTTAGCACTACTCTAGGCATCTTTTTTATTTTTACTTCTCTTCATTTGTTGCTATATTTCGAGTAATGTTTCATTTTACTCCTTGTCCTAGCACAAAGGAGGCTTGTATGACCACCCCTAGCTCCATTTAGAATGAAACAAGTTGATGTAGAACCATTTTTCCAACTTAGCCATAGACACACGCCACCATCTTCAAAGTTAAGTGAAACTTTTTTACATCATTTCAACTCCCTGGCCACGTAACATGTCAATTCTGCATTTGAGAAGTTCCCAAACCATTTGAAAGAAAATTTAAATTTAAGAAACCAGATGATACGCATAAACCAGAAACTTAAGTTGCAGAAACTTTTTGTTCACAAGTGACCTATCCATAAGAGTCTCATAAAAGAGCACACACGAATAATGATTTTCAAAGCTATATCAACTTTTTAGGCATGAATAGGTGAGGTAAGACCATAAGGTTAAAAAGGACTACAATTATGCACCCGCCCCCCCCCCCCCCCAAAAAAAAAAAAAGGGCGGGGGTGTTGAATCTTCTACTTGATTTCTGCTCTTTGAAGGGGAACCGCCCCCCTGTTCTCTCTTTATTTTTTTTATTTTCCAGTCTCTTGATCCACTGATTTTCATAAAAAAAAAATTAATTTTAATATTCTGTGAAACAATATGAAATTAGAATAAATAAAAATTGTATTATGCAATTCTGAGGATACTAACCAAACATATCGATCCAAGATTTTGAAATGTTCATGTATCTACATGTTAATAGAAGGAAGGCCAAAATAATCTTTAGGCAGCCAACAATTCTCCAATTAACCTTCAGTAAATGTGGCATAGCTGCAAAACAGAGGCTTCTTAGTGGAGAGTCAAGTATTACCCAGTAGCTAAAGGGCCTTTCTTCCTCATTGTTCCCCATTCTCCCTCCCAAGTTTATGCTTCCCCTTCAAAAAATTCTTCTCTTTTTTTTTTGCCCTTTAAAACCCAAAAAACAGGTTTCATTGTGGGACCAAGCTCTAACCCATTGAGCTATTTAGACTATTTGAAATTTTGTTTCTAAAGAATCATCAATCAAATTATTCATTAAGATAGCAATTGCATAATTATCTGCCAACCTTCCCCAAATTACATTCGCTATACTCCACTGCAACCTGTCAACACATATTAAGGAGCTAAACACTATCTATTCTAGCATGGTTTTTTTAACACTAAAATTTCGAATTTGATGCTTGATAAGATAGACACCACATCCAGAACAGTAACAAATTCAGTTTAATTTCAAATCCCAATTCATGCCTATACGAAATTTTACTGCCCATCAAGGCATCAATCACAAAATGAAAATAGTAATAATACTAATAACAACAAAAATTTTAAAAATCCCAAAAAGCAATGCACGAGAATTTAGAGTAATACTGGAATTGTAGTTTAAATTACCTTGGGTTGTCCATCGAGGTAAACAACGGAGCCATCTTTGTAAGAAAGCAAAGATCTGCCATTTCTGGGATTAAATCGGATCGGGGCTCCGCGACCTGACCCAGGAGTGAAAGCATAGACGGATTTGAACCCATATTTGTCCAGAATATCGCGGACCTCCAACTGGTCTTGGTCCCACCCACTGAGGCTGGACTTGAAGACGTCGATGGGGCCTTTACCAAGCTTATAGAGGTGGACCTCGACCTCGGGCACCTTCGTTCTAACCGACCGGATCCTATGGGGAGACTTCGGGTCCGATAATAACGGTGATGACTCGTCGGCGTTTGCTGGTGCGGCTTCCTCTTCGATTTCTCCCATCCGAAATTATTTTTCTGCCGGCAAGCCGATGTCGGAGAGGAGGAGTTTTCTGTTTGTCACTACTTTATAAAGCCTTTCGAATTGGTTCGTGCGGGGGCCCACTTAAGCTGAGAGGTGGTAAAACTTACACTGCTACTATTTTTTCTTTTTCTTTTTTTTTTTGGGTGAACAATTACTCGTATTTTACGTCTCTATTTGGGAAAATGCAAATTTTGGTCCCTAAATTTTGGACCACGGGTACATTTCATCCTTGAAATTTCTGGAGCAACACATTTAGTATTTGAATTATCAATTTTTGATCAATTTCATTCTTAAACGGATAATTAATCAATTTGAATGAAAATTTGCCCATTAATTAAAAAGGTTTACACAACTTAAAATCAGCAAAATTGAATGGATATGTTCACTTTCCCAACTCAAATGCCTTTATTCGTAACTCCAAAATTTCTTTAAATTGATTAATTTTCCATTTGATGATAAAATTGATCAAAATTTGATAGTTCAAAAACTAAATATGTTATGCTAAAAAGTGCAATGATAAAATTTGTTCATGACCCAAAGTTTTAAGAGTAAAAACTGGCATTTTCCCATCTCTATTTCATTCTTGGGGGAATTTGACTTGACTCAAAATGTATATTTAGCAAAGAAATTGATAGACGGTTGTAGTGGATTAAGTATAAATTATTTGGAACTAAGCAAACGTGGAACGAGTTTCAATTAGAATTTGTGAAGTGGAACAAAAAGCAATTTATAGCATAAATCAAATCAATAGTAAATGGAAGTAATTAATTAGGATTCAATACTTAAAACTCCAAAATCAAGATTGACACAGTTTGCTTGCAGTTATGGGAAAAAAATGATCTTAAAAAAAAGGGTAAAAAATAAAAAAGTCCCCTGTGATAAGCCTAATACACAGAAAAGCCTCATATGGTTTCAAAATATACAATACGACACCTCATACTTTGAACTAAATTATAAAGATGACGGAATCCGTTAAATTTAACAGAAATGATTTATTGGAACCTAAAAAAATTTTTTATGCCTAATTTTTATCAAATATACCTATTCTACCCCTTAACCCTCAATTCTCTCTACTTAGAAAATAAAACAAATGATTTTTTTGAGCTGTCTTTTGCTTAATTATATCAGTGTATTTTGGTTATTTTGTCCATTTCCGTTAAATTTAACGGATTCCGTCACCTTTACAATTTAATTCAAAGCATGAGGGGTCGTGTTATATATTTTGAAATCATGGGGGCCTTTTCTGTGTATTAGGTTAACCACAGGGGCTTTTTTATTTTTTACCCTAAAAAAAATTTAAACTAGATTGGTTAAAAAGGGTGGAACTGGCTTTTATGGTGACCAAATGACAGAGGAATAATTAATGGCACATTTTGGGAAATGATTGTGATAATAGTAGTAAGGTGAGTTTGCATAAACGGTCGATACGTACGTTTTTGTACGGTGATAGTAGTGATTAAAACCATAAAATCAATTCTATTTTCTAATTACTAGATACTAAGTGAAGAGATATATAACTTGAAAGCATTTCCCTAAGCAGATCTTCCCATTTTGGCTTAGAAACTTTTACCATCAGACGGTGAACTTGGCAAGAACAGCTACAAAAATCTGACAAGGTAAGAAAGAGGCAAGAGCTCCGTGTAAATGAATGGATCTTGTCGAAGTCAAATCCCATATGTTTGCAGCAATGATCCTTCTGCTGATATGTTTGGTTCCACCCCATTATGGTGCAATGGCCATCTCGAATAGAGCTGGATAGTGTTGAGCAGCCAGAAACTACACATGGTTCCCTGACAAAATCCAATGCCTGCGAGGTTGGAGGACTTGTTCCTGGAGGACCAAATCCAGAGAAGTCACCTGGGGGTCGTCGTCGGATCAGGTCGCTGTTGAAATCGAATGTTTTCAGGCCTAAATCCTGAAGAATCGCCAGGTACTCCTCCTAGAGGCACGTCTCTGTCGGATAAGTCCAAGGTTGATCATGAAGTTCTTTCTGCGCCAAATCCTGAACAGTCGCCAGGTACTCCTCCAAGAAACAGGTCTCTGTTGAAAGCGGCTGCTCCTCCTCGAGAGTCAACAGATACTCTTAATCTTGATGCTAAAGAGACTTGTGCCTAGTTCCGGAGGTAATGCAGGTGGAAATGTTAAAAGCCTTATTGAAGACTTAGGAGTATGAAGATACGTAGGCAACGTAAACATGTTAATTACTCATTTATCATGGAAATCGATTAAATATTTACCATACCATTTCTTTCAACAACGAACGAGAGCAATGGTACTTAATGAATCAGCTGTATGGAGTTTCTATACACGTACGTTGTATAATCTGTATCAAGAACCTATGACTTCTGCAATTACATTATTCTTCTGCAACATTATTGATTATGCAGAAGTCATGCACCAGAGAATGCAGCAGAGATTCGGAGAATATGAACTCTTGTTCCTTTTAATCCCTCCCATCTCTTTAAACCATTTCAGAGTGTTGCTGCATACCACAAAGTATATTAAGTTAACCCCCAAAAAAAAGGGGGGGTCGAAGTGTTCCCCTCGAGAATCGCCTTGATTGTCCCAAAATTTTTGAGCACTTTCTGGGATTATTTTCAAATCTTCTGCTCATGACTATCCATGTAACAAATAGATGGTATCAAATTATCTCATCAGTCACCAGTTAATTGCAAGGTAATTAACTCTGTTAAATTAATAGCATCATACGTACCAAGCAAACAAATTAGTATTGATACCTAATAGCATTACATGATTAGTGCACTGGAGCTTAATAATAAAACAATAATTCATATTTTCAATTCGTCCAACTTATACTACATTACATTAGCAAATCAGAAATAATTAATGGCAATTTCAGCCGAGAATGTTAGATTGTGCAGTAATATTAGTTCTTGGAGAGTAATTTTTATTTTATTAATTACCTTCCTTTTTAATATATTTGCAATAATAATTCTTTTAATTAATTTGCTAAAATTTATCGATCATCATTGATTCTTAATCTACTACTATACATATCTTTTATAGAGCATTTATTGGTTTGGCCAAGGGGTTAAGAAAGGCCTCATGTGTTAGTTTTTTTTTATAAGGAAATTTCTATGGGCTGTTCACGTTATTATGAATAAGAAAGAATCTTCTTAATAAATGCATTAATTTTTTTTTGATATTTCGCAACTATTTACCTAACATTTTCCCTGAAAGTAAATATTACAATTCTTCCAATGACATTTATTCTTCTGTCGCCAAAATAATGTAATTCACCAATCGCCATCGTGCCAAAAGTCACAAAAAGTGTGTTAAATTTATTTATCAAATAAAAGAAAAGGAGAACCTAGTAAATCACACACATACAATTTGTTTAATTAAGAGAACTTAAAAAATATGCTATATGATTCACTTGTATACTCGATTGCTTTAATTTATCGTTTCTCTTTTTGCATTTTCTTTTATCTTGCAAGTCTTAAAACTTTATTAATGTATGTGTTCTTCTGTAAAAAAAAAAAAATTTATATTTTTCCTTCCCATTTTTTAGTTTCTGGGGGGATAAAAAAGTTCTATGTTCATAATGGCATTGTTTTGGGTTTCTTTTTAGGATTTGAAACAGACTACCTATTTATAGTTCAAAATAGGTAGTCTGTTTATTCATTTTATTCATTTACACATTTATTTCTTTACGTGAATCTTTCCAAAATTATAGTTCTTAAATGCTCAAATTCATTAATTATAATAACTTTATTCACATTAATTAATGCACATTGGCACCCGTTAGCCTAATCATTTTTATAAAAGTATAATTAATTTTAAAAAGTGGATGCACTAATTGTGATTTTATATATTCACGTAGAAAAATCTAACATTTAACCCTAAGAGATAATTTTTAACAATTTCAGCCATGAAAGTTGAAGTTTACATGGAAGTGTATCTTTCAAGTAGCTAGAAGACTGACTCAAGATGGACATAATCGATAACATTGATTGGCTATTAAGTTTTTTAAACAACACATAAATACGGGTATTAATCACAATTCAATTATATTGATTTGTTCAAATTCACTCGCTAATAAGTAGGGTTGAGCTTGTAAATTCTAAATGGGTTTAAACAGGTAACTCAATCAAACTCATATCATTGATAGATAGTGAATTTATCCGCATTACCTATTTATATCCATTTAAAAATCAAACTCAATGATTACTACATTTAGTTGAAAATTTCTAAATTAGGTACAGTGACTATATCCATCAAATATTGAACATTAATGTTGTTTCCATGTTAAGATAGTGGAAAGGAAACTTTGGGATGAATTCATGCACGAGACGAGAACAACTATAAAAATCAGACGATACAAGAGAGAGCTATGAGTAAAAATGATGGAGCCTGCAGCTTGCCAGGGCCATATGTTTAGGGCAGTAATTCTTCTGCTTTTGAGTTTGAATCCATGCCATAATGTTGCCATGGCATATGATCTTTCAAAATTCATTGGCTATGAAATCCTGAGACGTGTTCTGAAGGGACCGAATCCAGAAACTTCACCAGGTACCCCTGCAATCAACTCCCTCCCAAAAGCAAATGTTTTCGAGGTCAAGAGACCTGTTCCTTCGGGGCCAAATCCCCAGGGGCCGCCAGATTCTCCCCCTAGCTTTGATGTTAAGAGGCTTGTTCCCTCAGGGCCGAGGGCGCAAGAATCACCAGATTCTCCCCCGCCCTATGATGTTAAGAGGCTTGTTCCTTCAGGGCCAAGTGGTCAGCAATCACCTGAACCTCCCAGCCCATTCGAGGTTAAGAGACTAGTACCTTCAGGGCCAAATGTGCAAGAATCACCGGATTCTCCCCCGAGCTATGATGTTTAGAGGCTTGTTCCTTCAGGGTCAAGTGGCCAAGAATCACTTGAACCTCCCAGTCGATTCGAGGTTAAGAGACTAGTACCTTCAGGGCCAAATGTGCAAGAATCACCGGATTCTCCCCCGAGCTATGATGCTAAGAGGCTTGTTCCTTCAGGGTCAAGGGGCCAAGAATCAACTGAACCTCCCAGTCGATTCGAGGTTAAGAAACTAATACCTTCAAGGCCAAATGTGCAAGAATCACCGGATTCTCCCCCGAGCTATGATGCTAAGAGGCTTGTTCCTTCAGGGTCAAGGGGCCAAGAATATTCGAGGTTAAGAGACTAGTACCTTCAGGGCTAAATGTGCAAGAATCACCGATTCTCCCCCGAGCTATGATGCTAAGAGGCTTGTTCCTTCAGGGTCAAGGGGCCAAGAATCAACTGAACCTCCCAGTCGATTCGAGGTTAAGAAACTAGTACCTTCAGGGCCAAATGTGCAAGAATCACCGGATTCTCCCCCGAGCTATGATGCTAAGAGGCTTGTTCCTTCAGGGTCAAGGGGCCAAGAATCAACTGAACCTCCCAGTCGATTCGAGGTTAAGAGACTAGTACCTTCAGGGCCAAATGTGCAAGAATCACCGGATTCTCCCCCGAGCTATGATGTTTAGAGGCTTGTTCCTTCAGGGTCAAGTGGCCAAGAATCACCTGAACCTCCCAGTCGATTCGAGGTTAAGAGACTAGTACCTTCAGGGCCAAATGTGCAAGAATCACCGGATTCTCCCCCGAGCTATGATGCTAAGAGGCTTGTTCCTTCAGGGTCAAGGAGCCAAGAATCAACTGAACCTCCCAGTCGATTCGAGGTTAAGAGACTAGTACCTTCAGGGCCAAATGTGCAAGAATCATCGGATTCTCCCCCGAGCTATGATGCTAAGAGGCTTGTTCCTTCAGGGTCAAGGAGCCAAGAATCAACTGAACCTCCCAGTCGATTCGAGGTTAAGAGACTAGTACCTTCAGGGCCAAATGTGCAAGAATCACCGGATTCTCCCCCGAGCTATGATGCTAAGAGGCTTGTTCCTTCAGGGTCAAGGGGCCAAGAATCACCTGAACCTCCCAGTCGATTCGAGGTTAAGAGACTAGTACTTTCAGGGCCAAATGTGCAAGAATCACCGGATTCTCCTCCTGCATTTAAGGTTAAGAGGCTTGTTCCTTCAGGGCCAAGCGCTCAAGAATCACCTGATGCTCCGCCAAAACCCGAAGCTTTTGTTTTTTCTCAATCTAACAGTTTTGAGCAATCTCCTCCAGGATTATAGATAGGAACAGGGTGAATTAGATATATAACATGATTCAACAATTGTTTTAAGGAGATGCATTAGGCTTTGAATTGTGTAACTGCTTCATTTGTCAACAGTGAATCTACTATACGGGAAGATTAGGACCTTGCAATTAGCTTCTGCAAATTTTTATGAAGGATCTATAACTTTCATCCACATGTCAAAATAGTTGACGAGTCGCCTGCCTTGACTAGGGAGCAAAGGTGTCAAGTCTGCTCTGACGTTGTACTCGTGTACAAACAAACAATTGGAGGAAATCAACCATGCATTAGGCTCTACAGTTATACTTCTGGAGATCAATTACCAGGAAACAATAATCGAACATCTGGGAAGAAAGTTCAACAATCGAACATCTAAATCTCCATCCCTAATTTAACACAAGAAAAAGAAAGTGCAAATCCTATGTTCCAGTCTAGTTGTAGAGGTAACTCCGCATATCCTCGCAATTAAACCATGAAACAGGAATAAAGAAGAAGAAGTATCCAAGCATAAAACAGAAAGTATAAGGAGAAAAAACATATAAACCCAGTATTGTTCTAGATCTTGTCCTGTGATTCTTAGCTGAGAATCAGTGAGAGTGGGGCAGTCTCTTACACATATGAATTCCTTTAATTAACTAAGATCAAAGATAAGTTCATAGCACTAACAAAATCCATTCTCCAAAGATTGTTCTGATCGATATAAACCAAATGATGAATCAAGCCATCCTTCAACCATTGCCTGATCAAAATAATGTTTGAACTGTTTCTTAGCATCCGGTACATCCAAAGCTAAGTCATCAAGAGATTCAGCCACTCTCATGAACCCCTTCGTCATCTGGTTCATGGTTATTAGTCCCATGCTAAAACACTCTTTAAGCAGACCCCACAACCTATCATTATTCTTCTTCTCCATAATAATCACCAGTGATTTCTTAACAACCTCGTGGTGAAAAAATGGCATCCCTAACTCCTTAATGCACCTGCAAGCTTCCCTTGTGTCCCCTCCAGACTCATATTCTTCAAGCAACTTTCCTATTTTGTCCTTGACATCTTCAACTGCCCACCCATTTCTGCTGCTTCCTCCACCACCCCAGCACCTTAAAATCCGCTCCCCAGAAAGTCGAGCCTTCAGCAAGGACTTTGCCATTTGAGTAACTTTATTGCAGATTGAGCCTGACCCCAAAAATTGATTTTCAATATCCTCCAAGTTTTGTGGTGCTAAGACTTCATCTACCTCTGCCCGGGCCAAGAACAGTGCTAGATCCTCAACGACAACAGGATTGTCTAGGGCCGTGTCATCTGCAGATTCTATCAACATCACAAATCCAGTCACAACGTCATCAGCTGGAAAACACAAGGACGATAACAAAACAGAAGCCATTTCTTTCTCTCTATTTTTCCGATCCATGGCTAAAGTAATTAGCTTCTTGACAAATATCGCATTCAGTTCTCCTGAAGAGGAGCTGTTTGCTGATTCCAGACAGTGAATTACTTCTGAAATATCACCAGAGAGAAAATACTCCTGAATTATTGACTGGGCCTTCACCTTGAAAGCTTTTACAACACCGTCTCCTATTGTTTGCTTTCCAGGCTGCAGCGACAGGGCTGACAAAGAAGAGGCACACAGCCAACCTTCTGATGCTGCCTTGGAAATCAATGACTGCAATATCCTTTTAGCATTCGGAATGTCGAGTGACAAGTCATCTACATTGTCTATGATTCTACCAAATCCCTTTGAAATTTGGCTTGAATTAATAAGACCTTCTTCAGCAGCTGTCTTCAGCAAGTCCAGAAGGTAGCTTTCAGCATGCTGCTTTTCCATTGCCATTATAATAGCTCGTTTGACTATCTCATGGTGAAAAAAAGGCACATTCAAATCCTTGATGCATCTGTAAGCCTCTTTCTTGTCACCACTTGATACGTATTCAGTCAATAGATTGTTAATTCTGCTTTTGAAATCTTCAGCCGTATTATTCTTGTTTCCTGCCCAACGCCGGCCTATGCTATCTGTATGCAGAGGGGCTGACAAGTAACTCTTCTGAGCTCGTTTGATGACAAGACATCCCTTTGAGTCATTAGGCAAGGACGCAAATGCCTTTGTCAAGAATGCAGGAGGAAGTATCTCATCAACTACTGCACGAGCTAGAAACAATGCAAGAACATCAATTGCATCTGGTATATCTACAATCAAGTCATCAGCAGCCATCAATAGCCTAATGAAACCTTTGTACATTTGTTGAGGATCAATAATGTCAGCATAAAGTGAGGATAAGAGAACAGCAGCCATTTCTTTCTCTTTATCACGCCTATCCATTGCAATAGAGATGAGCTTTTTGACAAAATAAAAATCATAGTTTGGCATTCCAAGTTCTCTTAATTCATTGGCTGTTGAGGTGATATCATCAGTGGCAAAATATTCCTCGATTATTATGGTCGCCTTCTTTTTGTACTCCTCAAATGATGTATTTACTTTTGTAGCAAATGACTGCTCATTTTCCTGAAACCAAGAATTTCATTTCATGATTGGCATCAAGAATTTCACGATTACTTGCAAAACACTACTAGTGGACTGAAGAGTGGAGACAGAGAACAGAATTTGACCTACAATATAATATGCAGCCTTATGAAGGCGGTTACCTCAGTGCTACTGTAATTTGGATCATTTGGGTCAAGGACATGGCCATCATCCGTATCAAGTAGTCCCCCCCATGTTCCTTTTCCTCCACAACCACCTGCGTGATCCGAAGTATGAAGGGAACAACTTTAAGCATGCTTTAAAGCCTAATTTCTTTAACAAGTGTCTAACCAATAGAAGCCGCATATATTAATTGATCACAAAACAAATAATCCAGAACCAAGCAAGAGAGAAATAACAAATGCTATTGTAAATGTCTAATGCACTACTAAAATCACCCAAGTGATTTGCCACATGCAAAAAAAAAAAAAAAAAAGGTTTTCAGCAGGTTTTCATTCAAATTATACTGTAAAAATTCAAAAATATTGCCCTCAAGTTATGAACTCATGATTCAACTTAGAACGCCAGAAAAAATTATGTCCCAACCTTTCTTTGGACGGCCATCTCCTTTAGAATGTGACTGTCTCAGATTTTTGAGTGGACTTTTCTTGCCTGTCCCATGCTTACCATGAGGAGATCTAGGAGAATTAGGTGATCGTGGTGAACTTGGAGATTTTGGAGACCTTGGAGATCGTGGTGACCTTCGAGATGTGGATATCTGCAAAGTGGAAAGAGATAAAAGATCTACACTCTCCGAAGCTGATTGGTGTTGTTCCCGGTGCTTCTTTGACATATTCCCATCGCTGAAGTCCATCAGGGTGAGTTCTGATTGCACTAACAACTTGAGAGAACCAAGTCGACTTGCAGCGTATATAAAGCTAGCAAACGTTCAACTTGATTTCAGAATCTTGAAATCAGAGGTAGTTTGAGTATCTCCTGAGAAAATAGGAAGCTGAGTCTTTGGAATGTCTGACTTCACTTAGGCTGTGATTAAGGTGAAGATTACAATAATTACAGGAAGTAGTTGAGAAAATTGATTTAGCACCAGTGACGGGCGTAGTCCACTGCCGGAATGGCGTGAAAGCCGGGCTCCCTGGAATCCTGAAATTAACAGACATTATCAACATCAGAAGCACTTGCTAGACTCGTGCAGTTTCTAGCTGATAAATGGCAAGAAAAACTGATGCTAAATTAAGCATTTGTATGCTGCATATTGTTTACTATCACGTCCTCTATGAGTTCTCATATTCAGATCCACCTTTAAATGATCAATGAAATCAAACACCTAATGACTTCAGGGCAAAAAATGAGGAGAAAAATATCGGGAAGTCGATTTCTTGCACATCCACTTCTTCTTCATTTCCTCTTCTCTTGTTTTCTCAACCTCCCCTGCTTCTCCTGTACTACATTACTAAAATTTCACCACTCTTCCCTCCTCCATATCTGTAATTTGTATCCTTAGATTAAGAAAAGAAAATGAGACCAAAAAAAAAAACAAAAAAGGTGTATATCGAGCGCATCAACTGTTTAAATTTTAAAGCATAATCATGTTCCAGAATTCAGAATAGCAGTGCTAATGTTTTCGTCAAGGCACTGCTTTTTCTCCAGTCCAATCACACAGTATTGCATACACATAAAACAGCGCAGCCTTTCCCCTGAATACTGCTGTTTGATAGAAATGGATGAAATTAGATTTTATCCTTTCTTGTTTCTTCTTAACAGCAGTCTTATTCGAACCTTTTTACTTCCTACCAAAAGAATCCTTCTTTCACTGTTTTTTTAGAAGAAATTATGCTGTAACGAATAATGCATCAAACTTCTCGGAAAGGAAATCGTGCACAAAAAATTCCAAGAAAATACTACCTGGGATCCACCAAAAACATACGTGTTTTATACTTTCTCAAAATTCGAGAAGAAAACAAAAGTATAACTTCCAAAATTAGAGTCACAATTCAAGTTTGCCATGAAGAAAATGAGCACGGACAAATAGTATAGTAGGAAAAGAAAAGGAAGCTCACCAATTCAAATGGGCTTCGTGCAAAGAATGCAAAACCTTAGTTTCTTTCTGGTAAAATTTTGGAGAATTGTCTTGTCTAGTTTAGGACAGTGTAGAGTTCTGTCACAAATTATTTGTTTGACAGGTTTATTCATTGGGGTTCAAGAAAGTTGTTTTAGGCATCTCGGTGGGAGTTATGAAACGGTCGTTGGAATCAGTCGGGGTGTCCTACCTCTTTCGTTTCATCCGACGGACGAGAGAGCACTTTGGGAATGGCCTTTGAAACGTTACGCCCGGGAAACTCGATGGTCAAAGCAACTGAAACGGTAATTGAGCTCTACACTTGGCTATAAATTAATGCCCTTCTTCACGAATTAATAAGGCAAATGCTTGGTTGTGCCCCTTCTTCACAAATCATGGAAGGCCAAGTATTTGCCATTAATAAACCTCTGCGAAATTAAATAAGCAATAGAATATCAACTAATCTATCAGACTATCAATCCTATTTCCCAATAGTAATTAGTACTAACTGATAGAATATCAATCAATCAATTAGAGTATCAATCCTAATTTACCCTAAAAAATTATTAGCCATCATCATATCATTAAGATTTCAATCAAGTTATTTTATGTCTCTAAAGAAACAAGTCTCTTTTTTTTTTTTTTTTTTTTTGGCCATCAATCTACTCCTAAACTAGTTTGGCGTGTAAAGAGGAGCACAGAGCACTGCTACACACTTTCTTTTAGATTTTAACATAGGTGCAAGAGTTTGAATAGAAATTTGAAAACTTTGCTTTCTTTTTCAAAATCTATTTTTTCTTGTTCTTGGTCTGAAAATAAAGAAAAAGCAATTCCGTGACATGTGGCCAAAATTTATATAACACTCCTATAAATCAATTTTCTGGATGCATAAAGTTGAAAAAATAATTTGCAAGATAAATAAGTTTGATATGTAATACAAGTATATTCTCTATTTTAAGTGCTTAAAGACATTTTTTTTTTACAATATTCTAGTGATGTACACAACTACTACAAGATTGTTAAGTTTAGGTTTTCTAAAAATAAGTCATCAAACACACATTATGATACATAAGTTAATTTGATCCATGACATCGTTCATAGAAAAGGCATTATAATATCTAAATTGAATGCCCCCAAAAAATAAAATAGTGGAATTCTATAACTAGAGAGAAATCAAAAGGCTCAACGTGGTATGAATTTTCTTGAATAATCTTCAAATGATTTTTCAGAAAGAAAAAAAAAAACCTTCAAATGCTGTGTCAAATTTTAAACAATAATACATCAATTTTGAATTATGTGCTATTAGAAGATATTTCAAAATGATCAATGCAACCACGCCTTTCTGCCACTGACCCAAAGGCGTAAAGTATCTCAGCGCTACAGGTCGCGTCTTCTATGCTCCATCCTTGAGCCGCGAAATACGTATAAGCTTTATGCGCCAGTTTTCAAACATTTTGAAAAGCCTACTTCCGGTACTCTGTTGTTGACTTCTTGTTCTGCATAGAGGCATTTTCTTGTAAACATATCGTCGAACACTTGAACTTCAAAAGATAGCAGTCACAGCAACATGCGATGGATCTCGCAAACTCCGACTCCGATGTGGACCTCATCAGCTCTCTACAAGCACAGCTCCACTCTCTCCAGAAAAGAGTCAAGGTACCCAGAAGTCAGAATACTAATTGATTGCTCTTTTTTGCTGTTCTTTTTCCTATTTTGTGTCTAATATAAGTGTCTGCAACATGTAAAACTCAGGAGTTAGAATCAGAAAAGGCTAAGTTGTCGTTATTGCTATCAAATTGCCATTGTCAAAAGGTTTGCTTTACTTTAACAATCCTCTTTTCTTTCTCTCTTTCTTTTTTTCCCACTTGTTTCTGTATATAGGTGAATATTTTAAGTGGGATTTTTTTTAATGACTTTGCAGGGGCAGGAAAATGTTAATGCTAGTGCTGTAGCTGAGGAGTTAGAGGAATTAAAAATAGAGGGTGACTTAGCAACCTACAAAGGGAGAACGAAGAAAGATTCAGGTTTCTGCATTTTAAGTTTGAATAATACTCTTTTTCCTCTTCCTAGTTTCTGTGATTATTCATTGTAATAGATGATATTTCAAAATTATCACGGTGAAATGCATTACATTGTTAGCTAAAATATAACTGCCTCCCAGTGAAACTAGTCTGCAGTTCTCCATTGTGGAAATTAAGCACTGAAATCCAACTCATTGTCCTAGTTACATCCTTAAACAGGGAAGTAAAGGAGTCTTTAGCAGGAATATTCATGTTCAATTGCATAGTGGAACTTTAAACGGGGCTTTTTTTTTTTTTTTGTACCTCAATAAATTAGGATGCATTGGCCCTCTTTTGCATGTTTGGCAGTGTGATGAAATGTTATCCTTCTTCAATAAGATTTGATTCAATATTTGGGCACAGGTCCCCAGACAAGTGGTGTGCGTCAATTCCCCAGGAGATATGTTGCTTTAAAAGTTATGTACCTTGGTCAGAGGTATGAGTTCCAGGGATGGATATAACTCGATGCTTATTTCATTTCTTCTATTAAAACAAAAACATAAGAGCACACATATTTACAGGAGACCTTTTTCTACTATTCCCTTGTAAAGCTATCACAAGCTATACTTTCATGTTTTTCATAGTCAATCTTATTGGTACATCTGCAGTCTAAAGTTGTGTCAAGCGGTTTTAAGAATCGATTTCACGTCCATACAATGATTGATGAGTTATTGCTGGAAATTGTCTAAATGCTTGGCTGAACTAAAAAGGAACTAGTCATTTACAAGTGTATTTTTGTTAGATCTGGTGTGGTGCACTTTACCTTAAATTTTCTCTTACCTACCATATAGGAAGTATACGTAATAGTATGTTTGTATATAAGCAATGGATTGAACACAACTATTTGACATGCTTCTTTTAGGTTTTATGGTTTTGCTTCAGAGGCACACATGGATCCAACTGTGGAGGTGTGTTCACTAGTTTTTCTAGTCATTCTCCTCATTTCAACAGCACTTGATGATTCATGTTCCTTAATTGACATTGTCATATTTCTATCCATGAGTCAAGTCATTCTTTTTTTTCTCATCTTCTTTCGTCATTCTTTCTTTTGCTGCTTTTATTGCATTTATTGTCATTGATAGATTATTAATTTGGGAAGGTCTGGGAAGATGAGATATTGAATTGTCAACGCGTGATTGCTGTGGGATGGTTTAATTGCATATTGTCTTTACTATTTTACAGCAAATAATTGAAAGATGATGGGTGTTTCCTTCCTTTTTCCAAGTTTTGCACTTCATACCCTTTGTGGTCCACTGTAGAATCTTGAGTTCCACTCAGTGCAAAGAAAGATTGATTTCTAATAATATTCATAATGATTGGGGTGGTTATCCCAAGTATGGTTCTTCTGAAATATGCTCTATGTTGGCAATTGTTCCCTGTTAAAACAACTGTGAAATTGCTTTTTCATATAGAAGTGTTCTGCTGCCATTTGAGGCCAATTATGCTGCATGTTTGAACTAGAATTTGGATCTATCAATTGTTAAGAGTAGAAAAGGCTGTTTTTTGTGCTGCATTTCTCCTTTTCCTTTAGAATTCTTTCCTGATATTTTCCACTTATGCACACTTTGGGAAAGAAACTACTTGATAGACAATATTGGATTGTGGTTTATATGTAGTAGTTAGCTTTTGAATTTTCTGATTTTACAGTCTGAAATTTTTAGAGCTCTTAAGAAGACAAATCTCATTGATAGAGTAGACAAGAAGGAACTACAATACTCAAGATGTGGTAGAACAGACAAAGGAGTTTCTTCTACTGGGCAAGTATGTTGTCAATCCTTTTGCTCCATCTGTTGCTATGATTCTGTGAATGAGACTCGAGCTGTCTCAAAGCACTTTGTTCTTGTATAGCTGTCTTCATATTGTCTGACCATTTTAAGTTTTAGAATGCTTGAAGTTAGCTGTTAGTAACAGATAGCTGCATTCCAGTGTGGTAAATGGAAGATTAGCAAAATATTTCATCTAAATAGTCACACAAATAATGTGAAAACTACTTTATATTTCCCCTCTTTTGCCAGTCCCACCCCCAACACCCCCCCCCCAACAAAAAAAAAAGGAAAATAACAAGAAAAAGGAGAAAGGAAGAAATTATCTATTTTTCATTTGGCTGGCCACTTCACAGGTCAATCAGCTTGACAGAAATATTGTTGGCTCTACATCAGACTTTTTTGTAAAGAATACTGTATATAGTTAACATTTGTAGTTCATCTCCTGATCTGAATAAAGTTCGACATCTTTGATTGACAATTTTTTTTTTCCCCTGGAAGACCTCTCTCTGTTTTATTTCTGTATTCAACTACTCATCCAATTTCTCTTGGTTGGAAGGTGGTATTCCACTTAATTGTTCTACTCGTTGAAAGCTCAAAGTAAATGGATGCAGGTAATTGCTCTGTTTTTACGGTCAAACCTGAAGCAAACAAGAGGGAACACTGAATATGCTGGAGATATTTGGCCGGAAGAATCATGTGGTCAGCTTTTATTTTTATGTATCAGAAAGAATAGTCTTTGCTTTCGATCGTACCTCAGAATCAAGTTTTTAGAAGATAGTTATGTTATTTTCTTTGTTTTGAAGGTAAGTTCTACCTTTTGGGTGTGTCAAAATAGTGTCAAATTTAATAGAATGAAGAGTTTTACTCGTAAAAGATAGATATAGGTTTTTCATTTATGCAATGATTTCTTAATGCCACCTTAGTTTGAAGTCTTAATGTCAAACTGTTGATGTCCTTTCTAGCTATATATGTTTCCTTGCCAGTTAATATGCATTTCTAATGATTAATAAACAGGAGAAATGGACTATGTTGGCATAATTAATAAAGTCCTTCCAAAAGATATTCAAGTTATGGGTTGGTCTCCTGCTCCAGTTGATTTCAGTGCAAGGTCATAACAGCTCAGCAAAGCTCGCTCTCTTCTCTCTCTTTCTGATGGAAGCTATGGTCTACACTTTTATGCTTATTTTTATTAAAAAAAAATTATCCTCATTTGGAAGATGTCAAGTTGAAGGGCTTCATTGCATGATAAGGATTTCTGAGAATTCAAATAAGTTGCAACTATTTATTTACCTTGTTGAGTACATTATGAACAGGCACATGAAAACAGCAACATTTCCCATGCTTTGCACGGGTGAGATAGTATGGTGACCAATATAAAAGAGATGAAATATGAGGCCTGCACATTAGCTCCTATATGTGGATAGCCATTGCCTGAATAGGTCTTCACTTCTTATGTCCATTCTGTGGCTATAACAGCACCCACACGATTGGATGATTCGGAATGTATATGGGCATTAACTCCATGTTTCATGATGCAACAAAGTTAGGGGTGCCAGGATTTCACTATGTTGCATGAGATGAAGGGTGGAGAACTAATTGGCTGAATGTTATGCTTATTGTGGTCCCTTAAGGCCTAAACATAATAGTGCAGAAGGTTTAATTAGCTTTACTTAAGAAGAGGGTTAAAATTTCGGGATTTCCTATTCTTGTTCTTGCCTTCATTTCTCCTCTTTTTATTTGTCTATTTTTTGTTTTGCGTGTGGGGGAGATAAGAGGGAGTTGTGTTTCTTTTCTTGTCATTTTTGGTTTGGACCAATTCCAAGGACAATAATATCCATCCTTGAATGGTAATTTGCTTATCTCAAGGAATTTTAAACTTGACAATATATTGGACTCTACACCAACATGCTTGCCCAATTTTCTCTGATTATTTCTTTGGTGCTGTTCTCCAGGTTCAGCTGTTTAAGTAGACAATATAAGTACTTCTTTTGGAGGGATAATCTTAATATAATGGTGTGCCTTTTTCTTGAATCCAAATTCTGAGACTTAATTGAGCTGTTTGCTCCCTGTGCTGGATATATACTGGAAGGATTATGAATATGTTTCCCAATACCATGTTTTACTAGGCAATGGAGACTGCTGGGAAGAAATTTCTTGGTGAACATGATTTCCGAAACTTTTGCAAGATGGATGCGATTAATGTACACAATTTCAGACGTTGCATCACGCTATTTGAGATTTCCCGTTGCAGTGAAAGGTTGTGTACTCTTAACTCTTTTGACTGTTTAACCTGTGGCTCTCACCTCTTTTTTTTTTGTAGTAGAATGTAAAGTATATTTGTTCTCATCAACTTGATATTAATTTTGCATGGTACAAGATTTTTGTTCTATACTTCATTTGCTTGATTGGTTGTCGAGTATTTTCTTTGAGTTATACTTCATCCATATGTAAGAAATGATATTAATTCCATAGAACGATGAAACATGTGCTGTCTTTGAAGCTGAGTGTATATGAAAACCTGTATGCATTTGAGTCTGAACTCCAACATAGTATGAAAAGGGAAAGATGGAATGTAAAAATTGTCCACTTTTACTTCAAATTCATACATTCTGTGGTGCTCTGTAGTTGAGTTCTGTCCACTCAATTTAACCATTTAGTCACCTCAGTCAAGCTCGGCTTATGAAAAAAAAGATAAAATGAAATAGAGCTTGGCCTTAGAAAACTTGAGTGAGTTCCAGGAACCTTCAAAGGAGTAACTTATGGGTGAACTTTATGGAGTGGAAGGGTGCACCTGGAAATTGCCCCTCATTTTGCTCTTTTCTCCTTCTGAGGGAGAAAATAGAGTAGCTTTTGAGGGGAAGGAGAAATCAATTGCACTGCCTAAGGCATTCTGAAAATACATCAAGAAAGGTATTGCGCTAAATGTGGAGATATTTGAAAGAAAATATTCTTATATAAAGAAATGAGATTAGTATTTTTAACTAAAGGTATAGCTTAATGTCATTTTCTCAGCTAGAAGAACCTTATTCATCCCACCTTTCGAAATGAAAAAAATATCACTTTGATACATGTAAAATTGCAGTGCCTAAGGCATTCTGAAAATACATTAAGAAAGGTATTGCAATAAATGTGGAGATATTCGAAAGAAAATATTCTTATTTAAAGAAATGAGATTAGTATTTTTAACTAAAGGTATAGCTTAATGTCATTTCCTCAGATAGAAGAACCTTATTAGTCCCATCTCCTTTGGAAATGAAAAATATTACTTTGATACATACAAAATTGGTACCCTCAGATTGATTGGATTTGGCTTCTTGAAGGTCTTGAAGGAACCTTTTAAGATTATATTGCTATCAGAAGTAGCAAATTCATGTGTGGAATTTTAGTTTGGCTATCTATCCTTTTGTTTCAAAGTCACTGGCATTGTATAATTTTAAGTCTTGTTACATTGAGTGAGGCTTCACTTCTTCCTCTATAGTTTGGATGAATTCACCTTTTATGTCCATCCCTGTACTCCCCTTGGCAAACCACTCAAATACCGAATGTAAACTTAAATAAGATATGTGTGTGTGGAACATTTATTTTGCTCATTAGAGTCCTTAACTGAGAGTTAAGCTCACAATTGTTTTCTTAGTTCTGGTGCCTATCCACAGACCTTGTGTCACATTGACTGTTGTCCCCATGATTTTGCAGTTTTGAGGACAATGAACTCTGGGCGATAAAAATTAAAGGTAGTGCTTTCCTGTGGCACCAAATCCGATGCATGGCTGCTCTACTATTTCTGATCGGAGAAGGCCTTGAAACTCCTAATGTGCGTAAAAACATGCAGTGTGAAAGTCATGAATTTTCTTAAATCTCAAATGGTGCTGGTGATAGTATGATGTGGTTTGAGTCTGATGATGGGATTCAGCAGGATACACTGAGTTCCATTGTCAAACCTTTTATAAGTAGAAGGCATTCTGACAGCATTATCTTGTAGGTTATAGATTTATTACTTGATACTGAGAAGACAACAAGGAAACCTCAATACACAATGGCTGCAGAAATTCCACTAGTTCTTCAATCTTGTGAATTTGAAGGTCTTAGATTCATTTGTTCATCAGGTACTTGAGGCCTACTAGTTTTATTGTTTGATACTTATGCAGCTAGAGCTGGAATTCTTTATGCTGGATTAGCTTTACATCATCAGCTACTTGAGGACTACTTGTTTTATCTTTACTTATATGCAACTACTGCTGGACTGTTTTATGCTAATTCAGCTCCAGTTAATACATTTTGTGTCATACTCGTTCATGTTCAAGTGCGTTATTGCAGCTTGGCAACTTAACGCTAAAGAGTATGTTCTGTCATTTGTAGTATTTTGTTTCTGCATTGCTGAACCAAGGCATATTGTCACATCTAAAAGAAATCCGAGTGTGAAACTTTTCACTTTTACTTGTCTGCAATAAGGTGCTTTAAACATAACTCATTTTCAGTTGAACTACTGATGATGGCCGACGATGTACTTGGTTTTAAAATTTATTTACCCTCATCACCGTTGGTGTTGGTAATTTTGTTTGCTTAGCATGAAATGTTTCTTTTAGGTGCTAAACAAGCTTTGGCTGAGCACTTGAAGAAGGAATGCCTTAATTACAAGCTTCAAGCTGCAATATATGATGAGGCTTTGCAGAGCTGTTCCCTTATTGAAACTGGTTTGATTTTAGTAACCCTCTTACTTCCTCTTCCCTAATAACAACTCCAAACCGTGGTTATATTACTTGGTTAACTTTCATTTTTCAGATGACAGTTTGCTGAATACTGTTAGATTGAAACATAGGAAAGCTGTCTATGTTCCCATCATGTCAAGGCCCACCGAACGTAAGTTCCATTATCTCCCAACCTGTAGCATAGTCTGCCACTTTAAAGTTATTATTTTAGTGGATAATATGGTCGCTTGAATTGACTTGGCACCTTCTTTCCTTGTGCAATTTGAGCACTTCTGATTCATTGCTGGAAAGAGAAACAAGAATAAAAACCAGCCTAGTTTTTTAAAAGCCAAATCAATACAATAGAAGGAAGACTATTGGTTAACATGGATGCGAGTTTCAAAATAACCCCTGGGTATCTTATATAACCTCTTTGCGCTTCAACGGAATATCTGACTTTATTAGAGGAAAAGAATGCATTTGACATTTAAGTTTCCACCTTTTTTCTCTGCGCATATTTGTGTGTCTACACACCTATTTGACAATTAAACCTAGACTTATTTATCATTTCTATCAAGTTTATTTGGAGGGATATGCGTTCATGATGTCAATAACTGAAAAATTCATCAAAGATCTTTGTTTCATAATGCGGCGTATGCTTATTGTGCAGTGGATCAACCAGTCATCCCTAGCTTCACCCACCCAAATATACTAACTTAAAAAAAAAAAAAAAAAAGGTTGAAAAGACTAAACAATTTTCAACATATAGATGCATAAACATGTAAACTTTATTTTAGTGGTTTTAGCCATTCTATCAGAAAATGGAAGTAAGGTGACTTCTTTGGTTATATGGCTGGCACAAATCTTGAGTAGCATCCTGAGTTCATGCTAATCTGTACAATGCCAATCCAGTTGAACATATGTCAATCTGAACACTAATAAGCTAACCAGTTGTTTTCATTCTTCTTTTATAAGCCATCTTCTAGTTGACAAGTTAAGCTAATATTCTTGCATACACTCTATTATTGACCTATGACAAAATATTTCTTTGCATGCGCCTCTCTCCGTTTTCGCATGATGTTAGTTGTATATGCTTTGTGCTCGAAGTTTTTTTGTTGTTGCTTTGAACTAATACTACAGAAACATTTTCAGCTTCCTATGAAGAGCGGCGTGCTAAATTTAGCACTGCAGGTAAAACATGAGGGTAGAAGTTTAGCAGACTCACAGGCACGCACACACACTCCCCCCGCCAACCTATTCCAGACTGCAGAATTTCAAGCGTTCGCTCGTGTTTCCTTTTGCTAGTTTTGGTTATCCTGTTGTCGTAACAGTAACTTAAAAAAGAGTACTTCGAATTTCTAATGCCTTTGGTGCCAAATGTATACTCTTTGTTGTCAAATCTGCATTCTTGTCAGAGAGTTAAAGTCGAACTTGGGCGAAGCGGGCAAGCTACCTAAAATTCCGTAGGCAGTGTGTGTCATCTACAGGTATTCTGATCCTCTTGCAGCTAGATAAGTACACCGAACAAGCAGCTGCTGCTTCTCCTAATGCTTGTTTTGCATCCAGTACTTTTAATTGCTGCTATTAAAATGATTTTTTTTTTAAAAAAAAAAAACTTGTGCGGTTACAAGTGATTAGCAGTTCTTGTACCATTAGTCAAGTATTTATTTTCATCAAATTTAAATTTTCTCTTAAAAGTTAAATTTCAGGGTTTGTTTTGTTATCAAGATTTGCACAAAAAAAAATATTGAAATTTTGTTTTGCCTTTTTATCATAAACACAATTTTCAACTACTTTTTTATCATATTATAAAAAGTGTTATAGTAATTATTTCAAATAAATATTTCAGACAATCTCCTATCCAAACGGAAGAGGGGCAGGAACTTTGCTTCATGGCTAAAATTTGATTAAAAAAAATTGTACGATTCAGATCTCATCTTGTTTCTCTTTTTAATAATATGCGTGGAACTCATAAATTTTTATTTTAAAATTACACGTTGTTCAAAATAAATCATATCATATGCAAACACAAAATGTTTGATGGATGTGCACTTTTAGCGGTCTTAAACAACTTTGCGACGATGACTAGTCCGATGACAAGTCAAGGTAACATAAACAGCACCTGGCATCTGCCTCAGCAAATGTCCCATTTCTTTTGGACACAAGTCCAACAAGATAACACTTCAAAAGAAAGGTGTGGTTTGAAAGCCTCTTCGTCTCATTTTCAACCATTGCTTATTCCATGGTCACTCATTGACAACGCTCACCTCCATAACAGCTATCATATCTTTGCTTAAAAGTAGAGCCAATAGGTCCCAAAACAGCTCACCGTCACCCAATGTTGGCCGTGGATTGATGATAACTGGCACGAGGGTTCACACATGACCTTAGCCAAAAGCCATTAACATAAATGGTGGTTATAATAATTTCCAACTATACTGTACAAGTACTTATAATAATTTTGATTGAAATGATTATCGTTTGACCAGCTACAAATTGTTTTTTTTTTTTTTTTTAACTTGCAACGTTACCAATTAGATTAGCTAATCAATGCATCACTTTTGCTAAACATTGACTAGAGTGCTCTGTACAATCGAAGTAACATTTTAAAAAAAATGCTCGTTGTTTCACTTTTAAAAGGAAAAAAAACTTGCATGGTAAGTTGATTATTAATATTAAAAATCAAGAAGGAAATTTATTTTGTTAAATTAACTATTATGTTTAGATCGCCATTTTTCTCCAAAAATCTATATGTTTTTCATGAAAATATTTTTTCAATCACCTTTTTTCCTCACTCACATGTATTAAATCATTATAATATTTTTTTTTAAAAAAAAAACTCCAAAAAATGATAATATTTTTCTGAAAAGTGAAAATTAAAATTCTCAGGGAAAGAAAGAGAAATAAAATCAGAACCAACATCCAAACCAAATATGATTCTCCTAAGTAGGAAGAAAAATGAATAAAAAGAAGTTCAAGAATTTCCATTATAATCAACAGGGGTCCAAATGTCCAATAACTAGGCTGAAGCTGGCTCTCTTTGCAACCTTCTCAAGTAATCAAAGCAGCATTCTCTCCTACGGGTGTGCATCGAATTCGAAATCAGTAATTCGGAAGTTTGAATTCGGAATTTTTCGAAATTTTGGCATTTGATAATTCGATCGAATTCGATTTCGAATTCACCAATTCCGAATTCGGAAAAATTCACCACGTAAATTTCGATTTCACCGAATTCGGAAAAATTTATATATTATTATATAATATAAAATTTATTATATAATATAAAATTTATAATATAATATAATATTATATTATATTATATAAATTTTATATAATATTATATAGTATAAATTTTATATTACATGTATAAAAAATATATTTATATATTAAAAATGAATTTGAATTCGAAATCGGAATTCGAATTCCGATTTCAAATTGTGAATTCGAAATCGGAAATAAAAACTCCATTACCGAATTCGAACCAAATTCAAAATATATGAATTCGAAAAACCCGAATTCGATTCCGATTTCTGATTTACCGATTTCGAAAATTCCGAATTCAATTTAAATTTGATCGATAAATCGGAATTTTTTGATTTTGCACACCCCTATTCTCTCCATTAAAATGGTTCCCGCGAGGGAAGCTCGGATCAAACAAATCGCCGAAAATAAAAAAATCACAATAGTTGGAATAAAACAAAACGACGATTTGTTTTTTTTTTTGGGGGGGGGGGTGTGGATAAGAAGACGAGCAAAATACTTTTCTCTCTATCCACCTGTCCATACAGGGCTATTAAGCAATACAGTTGAATGTAGAGAGAGAAAGTGGGGGTGGTGGTTTTGGTTTTGAAAAATGGAGGCGGCAATGGGGTTGATGAGAAGAATTCCGCCCAAGCATAGCGAAACGGCGCTTTCTGCACTGCTCAGCCTATTGCCTCACCATTCCTCCGATCTCCTTTCTCAGGTCGATCAGCCTCTCCAGGTAAAATTTCTCTTGCATTTGGTCATTCCGATTTTGCTTTTTACCCCCTCTTTTGTGTGGTGAAAAATATATGAAGATAATTCAACTATTTACTGGTTTTTATTTGGAGGGTCATTGTTTTTATGGAGTCTGCAACTAATTTGTGTTTATTATGCTTTTCCTTTTACACTGAATGTGGTTTTTGGTGAGGCCTTACGGCTGATTAGGTTGAAATGAGAACACCTATTCCTTCGGAGCAGTTCAATTTGCTAGGGTTTTAATCTTCTGCTGCACTTTCTGTGGGTATGTTTGCTTCATGTTGAATAAGTAGTAAGCAGAGACTCTTCTAGCTTCAAAGAATGTAGCTTTTTGCTTGACTTAAAAGAGGAGCAAAATGAATGGACGTATTATTGGCATTGTGTGTTGTTTCTAGTGATAGTTTTTGTCTTTTAAGGGTAGATTGAATGCAATTTCGTGGTTCAGTTCTATTGAGAAGTTGAAAATACTGCCTTTGAATTGAACTGGATTAAGGCTCTTCTTTGGTTAATATAAGATGTTCTACGTGAACATGCATTTCAAGTAAATCTTATCGTGCTCAATAAAATGTTATTTTGGTTAGTAAAAGATGTTTTAGAGTTTGTTTGAAGCTGTATTTGTTAGAATAGAGCAATTTGCAGTATGCCATTCTTTTTTGCAAAGAGTTCATCTTGCAAGTTCTTTCTATTATAAGCTGCTGTTCTTATGCAGGTATTTGGTGCTTCTCTATTGCTGGGCTTTATATTCATGTAGAACAAATGCTAATCATTTACTCGGAAAGACAGGTTTTATGTGATGTGGACTGTGGGAAAGAGTTCATTTTGTGTGAATACAACAGAGATGCTGACTCTTACAGGTAAAGTTCCCTGTTTGTTATCTTGCACTGTTATAAAATGGAATATTATACACTTCAGATTGGAAATTACTCTGTTGACATTTGTTCTAAATGCCCTGTCCAAGGTATCTGGTTGCTTTTGCTATTTGTCATCTATATTATCAATGGCATCCTGAGTACACAGTTTTTGTTTTTCCTGTGGTTAAATATCTACATTCTTGTACTGCCAGTTCTAGAGCTTAGTATTTGGGATGGTAACATGTCTAGACAAGCCCCATCAGTCCATATATTAAGTGTGCATTAGGTAGCTTATTTGAATTTTATCGGGCTTTTGAAGATGCATAACTCAGTTACTCAACCCTTTGCTGATATTGTCTTTTAGCTTTTATTGTAAATTTATATTCTGAAGTACTGTCTTACAAATCCCTGGTTTCACTTGCAGGTCGCCCTGGTCAAATAAATATCATCCACCACTAGAAGATGGACCTCATCCATCACCAGAATTGAGAAAACTTGAGATTGAAGCAAATGAAGTTTTTGCTGTCTATCGTGAGCAGTGAGAACCTTTACCTATCTCGTTTTTCCTTTATCCTATAGTTAGGGAATAAAAGAACTGTTCTATGTTAAGACACCATGCTCCCCACAATTTCCATGTTTGAGAAAGACCCAGGAGAAATTGTTTCCTTGATAGTAGCTTTGTGCAAGATTCTTTCTCGTTCTGGATGATTCATGAAAGGACAAGCCATAAATAGTATCTTGACTCTGTTTAGAGCTTGATCTTCAATTGATCAAATTGTTGTTAGGTACTATGAAGGTGGAATTTCATCTGTATATCTATGGGAAGATGAAAATGAAGGGTTTGTAGCTTGTTTCTTAATAAAGAAAGGTAATTGTTTCTATTGAATTGGTAGAGAGAAGGGAAATGCTCTTTCTTTGAACTGATTTCTGAAATGTCTTGAAGATGGCTCGAAGACCGCACATGGTAAAAGAGGTTACCTGCAGGAAGGAGCTTGGGATGCCATACACGTTATTGAGGTAGTTCTTCCCCGCAACCTTCTATAATGAATAAATTAATTAAAAGGGAGCAAGCTCCCATTCATTTTTTTTCTTAATCTTTCATGCCTCTTGTAAATCTCATACATATGAATTAGGTGGGTCCCGAGGAAGAAGGAAAAGCCCATTACTGTTTGACAAGTACAGTTATGTTGTCATTGACCACAAATGATGAGTCATCAGGCACCTTTAATTTGTCCGGATCAATTAGAAGACAGGTAATTTATATACGATTGTTTGGGCTTGATGATTATTGTTGTGACAGAGATGGTTGACTGGAATATCTTTTATTTTAATCTTAATGCTTGCATTTGGTTGTATATTTATGACTGGATTTTTCCTCCCGTAAAAATTGGTATTTAAGCTATGAGGTTCAAGTTACTGCTATTTGTTGTTTGTAAAAAATTTTTTGGCTATGCCGTAGTTCATCCCACAGGTGTATAAAATGATGCAAAGAGATGAGAAGGGCTCTTTATGCAGGTTTCTTATATCATGATTTTGACTGTCTTTAATTTTGCAACAGATGAACATGGACCTCTCAGTTGCAGAAGGTCATTTATGCAACATGGGAAAAATGATTGAAGAAATGGAGGGAAAACTTAGAAACTCTCTGGATCAGGTATAGCAATTCTATTTACAATAGGTCATCAACACTCGTCATTTTCTTGGTGTACAAGAACCAGAAGATTTTTGTTACCTTCAGTTCTTGTCATGATATTTGTATTTCTTAAATGTCTCTTCTGTTGATTGGTTTGCTCAAAAGACACAAAACTTAAAATGTTAAATCTTCACGAATCTGCAGGTTTATTTTGGGAAAACAAAAGAAATGGTTTGTACCCTGCGGCCTCCAGCTGAACTGGTGCAGATGAGACTGCCTGATAGCTGAGATTCTTTTCTGCCTCTGTTATATGTGCTTTTAAGCGCATGGATTTTCTTCATCTGTACCAATAGTTTGACACTACCCCTATAAATTTCTTGTCTTCCACCAATTCTAGTAAACCATCTCGCTCGCCCTCATTTTTCTCTATAAAAGTAGTAGGTAGTAGGTCACTCTTGTGATTAATCATGGCGTAAATCTGCGGTTATTTGAGGAAGAGAAGTTTGTTTACCGTCAAATAGATTTTCTGACCTTGATTCTAGAGCATGTCATACTTCATTGAATTTGTCCATTTGTTTACTCATCTATTTATTGGAAATTTGGCGGGGCGATCCTTAGTACTTCAATATCCTGCAGCTCCTCTGCCTTGAACAAGATTAATTCTCTAATCAGATCAAAGAATCATACAAATATGCATTATATCAGTGTTGTTGTTGTTAAGTTGTCAATGCTATTGATTATTAGCAAGTTTGATGCTTATAATGACCTTAGATTTTATGTCCACAGTCCAGGCCATACGTGTGTATATATATATCCATAAATTGCAATCGTAAACTTGAAATTTGAATCGTCAAAGAAATGAAAAAGAACAGGAAGTCCTTTCTCCTTCTGTTCAAAGGAGACCGAAGTCAATCTATATATTCGCTCAAAATAGAGAGTTTTCGGATCTGGATATAAACATTAAATTGGACCTATTATTATTGCAATGAGCCTCAAGATCAAATCAATGTGGTGCTTCGGATTTCAGCAACATCAAAAATTCGCTCTGCGTAGTTCCGGCTACAAGTTCACTACGACGCCTCTTTCGTTGCATGGCCTATGCTGAAAAGCTCCTGACCAAATGCAATTCCCTACCACACATCAAGCAGCTTCAAGCCCACCTCATAACCACCGGCCTTTTCAAATCCTACTTTTCCCGGTCAAAGCTGCTTGACTTTTGCGCCACCTCCTCCGCCGGCAGCCTGTCTTACGCCACCTTTATCTTCAACCACATCCCCCACCCTGCCACCAATGATTGGAACGCCATTATCCGCGGCCTCGCCCAAAGCCGCCAACCACTAGATGCAGTCACTTGCTACGTGTCCATGCGGCGTGCCCGTTGCACCCCTGATGCCTTGACTTGTTCCTTCACCCTCAAGGCCTGCGCTCGCGCTTTGGCCCGGATTGAAGCCCTTCAGTTCCATGCTGAGATTGTCAAGCTTGGGGTGGGTGCTGATGTTTTATTGCAGACCACTCTGCTTGATGCCTATGCAAAATGTGGGGATTTGAATTGCGCGTCGGTTTTGTTCGAAGAAATGACTAGGAGGGATATTGCGAGCTGGAATGCTATGATTGCTGGGATGGCTCAAGGGAACCGACCAAATGAAGCTCTAGAGTTTTTTAAGCGGATGAGGGAGAATGGGCTGAGCCCAAATGAGGTTACCGTCCTGGGAGCACTATCTGCTTGTTCACAGCTTGGTGCTTTTAAGGAGGGAGAAAAGATTTATGATTATATTAGAGATCAAAAGCTTGATGACAATGTAAACGTTTGCAATGCAGTTATTGACATGTTTGGGAAATGTGGATTTGTTAACAAGGCGTTTGAAGTGTTCGGTGGCATGAAATGTAGGAAAACACTTATTACTTGGAATACAATGGTTATGGCATATGCAATGCATGGGGATGGAGTTAAAGCATTAGAGCTGTTCAAGCTATTAGAACGAGATGGTTTGGGGCCGGATAGGGTGAGTTATTTGGCAGCATTGTGCGCGTGTAACCATGCAGGGTTGGTGGATGAAGGGTTGAAGTTGTTCGAGTCAATGGAGGAAAGTGGGGTGGATAAAAATGTGAAACATTATGGTAGTGTTGTTGACCTGTTAGGAAGAGCAGGACGGTTGGAGAAGGCGTACAAGATTATAGCATCAATGCCCACATATCCAGATGTTGTGCTTTGGCAAACTTTGTTAGGGGCTTGTAAAACTTATGGGAATGTGGAGATGGCAGAGAAAGCATCCGGGAAGCTTGTAGAAATGGGATCACGTAGTTGTGGGGACTTTGTGTTACTGTCGAATCTTTATGCTTCACATGGGAGGTGGAATGATGTGGGGAGGGTGAGGGAAGCCATGAAAAATAGGGCTGTCAAAAAAATACCGGGATTCAGTTATACTGAAGTTGGTGGTGTGATCTATAAATTTATTAACGGTGATCAGAGCCATCCCAATTGGAGGGATATTTATCAGAAGCTTGATGAGATTAGGTTTAGGATTAGTGAATGCGGATATGTGCCAGAGACCAATAATGTGTTGCACGATATAGGTCATGAGGACAAGGAGAATGTCTTGGGTTATCACAGTGAGAAGTTGGCTGTGGCCTTTGCTTTGATAGGCACTAGCGCTGAGGTGCCTATTAGTGTAAACAAGAATCTAAGAATATGTGGAGACTGTCATACAGCGATTAAACTCATTTCGAAGATTTATAAGAGGGAAATTATTGTTCGTGACAGAACTCGCTTTCACAGATTCAAGAATGGCTCTTGTACTTGTAGAGATTATTGGTGAAATGCATAATGTTTTTAATTTCTCGTCTGTGGGCTGTAAAAGTGTCCCTGGATGGTTCTTGTTACTTGAAGATTGAATTACTACAATTTCGGATGCATACCTACCTGCGCACGCATGCATTGATGGATATACAGACAGCATTTCAGAACAAGTGCGGGTCCTCGCAAGAAGCTTATTGCAACTGCTGAACAGCATTAGGCTAATTCTTTTTACTCTGTCAATCGAGAAGTGCAGTCTGAGAAGGGGCAAAACTATCAAGTGCGATCGTACCATTATTTGGAAAGGGTAACTGCACCGCCGTATTCATGTACGCTTGCTTGCTCTCTCTTTCTTCATGGTCCAGAGACGAATGAGCACTTGTTTCGTGTCTTCACCACGCTTGAGACTCTAGTGCAAGGAAGGAACAAAAGTTCGATTGCACATCTACTTCTTTTAATTAAAGACTGGTATTGATTTTCTTTTGCCTTTGCCGTCTTCTTCCATTCCCAATCCGAGTTATGAACGTCAAGTTACGAGCACTTGAAAAACTTACCGCGTGTTAGAAGTTAAAACAGTACCCGTCAATTCAAGATTAGAACCAAGTGTCGCCCTATTCTCTCTTTTTTATCAATCCGATGACCAACTACTGGTATCGTCTTTGGCTTTAGAAAGGGGAGAGGAAGGGTCAGAGGCAAGCCAGTTCAACCTTCAAAAGGTAACGCCTGCTGTTGAACCCAAAAACACATTGCCAGCAAAAATCACAAAAGCAATACAATATTTTCCATGTGTTGAAGGAGGTGGAAAATGATCTGAAATTTCGTCTGAGCCAGAAGAAGGAAGAAGGTGGATAATGATCTTAAAGAGTATAACAAGCAGTATAACCACAGTGGATTAGTGACATTAATACAAGCCTACTTCATGTTAAAAGGCCTAAATTCATTATATTCAAAACACCATAACAAGCACACAAGCTAAACATGTCAAACGATGGCGTATCCCAGCATATGTCATATGACTAAATAAATTTTAAAAAAAAACCAAGACCGACGACATGCTCAGATCCTCTCAAGTTTCTTGCTCCTCCCTGTCCTTTCAAGCTTTTGTTTCTGATTCATTGCTAGCAGGTGCTGTATGTGGTTCACCACTAGCTGCAGCTCCTTCTTCCTTAATTTCATCCTCCGTGTCACTGTCATCATCTCCTGCAAGTTCATAATACCAACCACAATTGTCAACCAAAAAGCCGTTCAGCAAGTTTATATAAACAAAAGGTTCAACATAAGAACACTTGCCTTCATCCCTGTCAGCAATATCAGCATCAAAATCTCCACCTCCGCCCATATTTAATTTCTGAACATATGGAAGCAGGTTAATATCCAAAAAAACAATAGATGAATCACTCGTGACATATTCTAGTTTGATACTTACCGAGAAGTCAATGTCACCAAAATCCATGTCAGATCCAACTGAAAATAAAAAGGCAACCATGAATACCAAATAACAAGCAGGAGATATCTTCAATGGGAATCAATTAAGGAGCGGGAGATATAGGATTCAGGATTGTCATTTACCTTTCTCGTCTTGCTCATCTTCATCCACCCATTTGTCCCAATCAACTTTCAGAAAGATAGGAGGCTTTCCACCCTGCTTTAAGAGTCTACTCCACCATTTATTCTCAGCCTTCTTTACAAGATAACAAATGTTCCTGGAGGTAGCACTAATTTTGCTCTCCTAAAAGACATAGTTTTAAAATATTGTCATTCTTCGTCAATGCGTATATATACAAGAGGCAAAGTGAGAGATTTTGCAACACCTACATTTACATCGACCTTGTCAAAAAGATCGAATTCAACTTCATAAGGCGTGTTATCTACTCCAGTTGTGGCAGAAAACAAAAACTTTCCTTCTGGCTCTAGCTTATGTGTCACATTATTAGCATCCGGTAACTCAACAGTTATAAACAACCTGTCAGACCTCTGAGCCCACTTTACCATAGGATGTCGGCTGTACAAAGAACACAAACTCTCTCAATATAGATCAGCAGCGAAAAAGGAAGGAAAATCAATAAGAAAAAGTAAATGTAAATACGTAACATAACAAGTAAAAAGTCCTCACCAAGTGAGTCATGCTTATTTTAGATAATTTCATAACAACTCCCATAGAAAATCACAGGCTGTGCTCATTAATGAATTATTTAGCAAGAAAAATGGTATTCGTTAATCACACCACCATACAGAATCAGGTTATAAAACAACATGAATGGAATATTTTCAATTGAATACAAGCATTAACATTCATGGTAGTCTCCTTAATAAACCTTTTGAAACTACAAAACCTCCTAGTTGGTTCAGTTTCTATGCCCTGGGTTGGAGGCCACCACCACACTATTATTTAAGATATCACCATTCATTTGCAAACTCTATCCATGAACCCTATCCAAACAGCATTCAACCCGCAATCGCAACATGCAAGAAAATTCATCAATTATTTTGGATTTCAAATCCCAAAACGTATTCAGTTAAATCGAATCAAAACCTTACAGAAAATTCCCAAAACGCAAATTCACAAGTTAAAGGCCCAAGTCATCGCTACATTTTGTTGCATTAAAATTCCAAACAGATGGGGAACAAACTAAACAGCAAATGAAAACCCTCCAGGGAAAAGAGTTGATTGCTTCAGTTGGAGTTAAAGTAGCAGTCTTAAACCCTAGGGTTTTGACTCGAACATCCACTAGAACTTGAGATAAAACTGAACGGCACAAAAAAAAAAAAAAGACCACCAAACTAATGAACTAAAAAAATGCACTTCACTAATTAAAAGTACAGGACAAAATTAAGCAGAATAAAAGAACACAAAATGGAAAAATATAACTATAATCCAAAACAAAAAAAACAAAAAAAGCAAAATAGTACACAATTGACAAAAGAGAATAGGACAAAAGGAGAAGATAATTGTACCTCATCTTTGCTATTGTTGATCTGTGGTAGGAGAAGTTGTACTGTTAAACTGGTTATGAGGATGATGGGCAATGAAGAGTTGAGGGAACTTATAATTGCGAAGACGCAAAAGGGTAAATATTGAAGGAAAAGCAGTGGGAGCTGGAAAGCTCTAGATGCTTTCCTGTACGCCTTCACAACTTTACGCTTCCATTTTAGGGCTAATTACTGCATGCCCCTTTCGATGTTTTCGAAATTCAAACAATTGTCACCTTTAATTTTTGAATTTTAATTGTATTATAAATACGCTTTTTAAATTATTTTTTTAATCTTTTGAACTAATTTTTTTTATCTCACAATATATAATATTTTTTTACTCCAAAATGTTATGATTTTCAATACAGTTGCCAACTATTTTGTTAGATATACATCAAACACTCATTTTTATTATTTCGCACATAATTCATTTGGTTAGCATGATTTGCAAACAAAAAAAAGAGTTTATTCAACTCATATTGTATTGTATCATATCACAGAGAATGCTACAATATATTATTTCAAATAGTTTTTTTAAAATAATCTCTTGACGAGTGTTTAAACGAGAGTTAAGCGCCTGCGGTACTTGTGAAATTAGTTAAAACTTTAGAAGTTCAAAGTGGAATCAGTGCTTGACGGTATATTTTTCTGTTCATTAGGTTGTCCCCTTTCAAATTGTTTCAAATCCCCGTTTGTTGTTTCCAAACTTCATTAGCGACGGTTATTAGTGCTGTAATATTGATTTGGTTCTACTAATAAGTATATAGAAAAGCACAAAAACTCTAACAGGAAATTGCTCTGAAAGTTGTGAGGATTAATGATGATAGTTTGTGAAAGTCTAGAGATTTCTGAAATTTACTGTCGAAAGTATAACCAATAACTCCTAACTTTGGAAATGAAAAACTTCGACTTGTATCAAATAATACAAGAATTTGGCCATAACCATTGGCTACTGATAAATAAAACTTGAAGCTGTGGGCTGCTGCTCCCTACCGCCATTATCCCCTCCCTCCAGTTCCCCCCATGCACACAGAAAAGATTCAGGTGATTTGTTTTTACGTGCAGTTTTCCTAAAGAAAATCTTGCACACATGAAAATAAAAGAAAGTAGGGGATCAATAATTTTCGAAAAGCCTGGACAATGATCCACTTCAGAAAATTTCAGCAAAGCCTGCAAGAAAGTGACTCAGCTGTGCCAATGAAAGGCTTGTTGTCAGGGATGTACTAATAAGCTCAGTGGTGCACATTTTAGTCTTTGAAAGAGAACTTAGGGGCTTATAGAGCTCTACAAAACAGGATCGAGGAAGGTCTTGTAATATACTACAAAAGACGTGCATATGACAAGAAGAAATATTAGCATAAAAGTAAACATAGGAGGAAAAAAATGAAAAAAATATATTTGCGATTAAAAGGCAAACACCACAATTACATCTAATGTAAATATCATCAGACTTTCTACTTACAGTTCCTGCCTCTGCAAGGAAAGGTCCTACAAATACCAAACTGCGATATAGAATTGTCAACCTGCCAGAGTACGAGCAAGTTATGAATGATGGAACAACTAATACTGCACAACACACGCTTCAGGGATAAACATACAACTTTAAAGGTAGGTTAGTGAACTTGAACTGAAAATCTATGCAGAAGGGAATTAGTCTAAGAAATGGGAAAAGGAATAAACAAAATCACTGCATAAGAGCTGGCAGCTTCAATTGAAGCTAAAATATATTGTCTTAGAAATCATATAGGCAGCCTTTACAAGGTTGTCGCACGGTCCAAATTGTGCAAGCTTTTTACCATAACAAACCGAATAAATGATGCAATCAGTCTTTGATCAGTCTGGCCTCAAAACCCCCTTCAGGTCGCTTGACAAGTCTGTATGGCACGTATGTTCCTAGAAGCTTGTCCCAGATGGGAAAGAATGGCTGAGAGTAGTTGAACTTTGTGCCTTGGAGTTGATGGTGAATATCATGGTATGCAGTATTGTTTTGGAAAAGTAGATGGAAAATATTACCAGGAAGCCATAGTCCACAATGATCATCCACAGTTTTCACTACAGCGAAGCAGAAGAATATCACAGCAGTTCTTGCAGTCATTCCTGAGATGAGAAAGGAAATAGCACCACCAAATGTGTCTAATAAAAGACCTTCAAGTGGGTGATTGTACAGGGCCCCAATGGCATAAGGGACAACCAGCCTATGGTGTTGGGAATGGATATGTCGGTATAGAAACAAGTTCTGGTGCATGTAGCGGTGCACAAAATATTGCCATGTGTCCATAACCAGCATTGCAATGATTATCTGCACAATCTGGATAAAAATTGAAGGCTGAACTATGATTCCAGATGAATTCATATTTGAGGTCAACTGCAACGAAGGTAAAAGGGATTAGTTGTTGAATATAAATGCATGAAACAATTCAAGGTAATTCTATGAGCCAAACAACAGATCGAGGACTTATATTGAGGTGAAAAGTACCAGAGGCATTTCTCTGGTACAAAAAGAGGTAAGAATCTAACTTTCACATATAGAGGTGAAAAGCAACATAATCTTGACTTTCCATGAGTTGTTCACATATGTCGGTCATTAGACGTTGTGCTGTAGTTTTACTACAGACTTTACATCATTATGGTTTGGAAATACACATCCTATTAGGAATACTAAAACGTGAACCGAAGAACTTCTAAGGGGATAGGTAGGTATAAAGATTCTAGCATTCATAATCAAATCTCCTGAGAAAGTACACTAATATAATCAATAAAACCATAAAATGTTTTTTAGTCTACATGATACCACTATAAACATCTTTACGGCCTGATAAACCAGTATTTTTCACTTTCTGAATGATCATCAAGAAAAAGATTAAAGGATCACGAGAAGAAATGAAAGTTCAGTTCCTCTCTCTTCTCTCTGTCTCTTACTCCTCCCCTACCATGAAAAGAAAGTAGCCATTTCTGGTACTTTCATCACTCATTTTCCTTTTAAATAGGTTGGTTTTTTTTCTTTTTGGTGGTGGTGGTGGTGGGGGTTGGGGGATGAGGATTGCTTAAGAAACTATAGAGTCACATAAGAGCTCTTTTTGAATCTAAATGCCAGTTTTGATTTGCACAGTAATATTTTATTTTAACATACTCAAGTATGGTTTGAGTAAGTTCCTTAAAACAGATAGCTTTAATATCTTTGCAGTAGAAAATAGGAGCTTCATCGTCTCTCACCAATATAGTAGGGAAATTTTGAAACTGATGGCACTTGACAATGGTATCAGAATGCAAAAGGTAGCAGGAATGATACCAATTAGCTGCTAATCTTCCTATTGTATCTGCTTGCAGATGCATTATATTGATATGCACTTTTTATAACTACCTTTCCTTTTGCAGTTTCTAGAAGTTCCATCGCATTCTATTTGATCCCGCACCTTTACGTATACCCAAACCCCCAGACACAAAACTGGAGGACAACTTCAAACCAAGCAAACAGAACATTCTCTTATTTCAGAAAGATGGGCAGAAGCTAATTCTCATAATGATATAGTTCTTCAAAAATTTACATTCAAAAGGGAGACTAGAACAATTTCTAATATCTTGAAGGGGGGGGGGGGGGGGGGGGGGCAGCTGCACTGATGCAGCTCCACCATTGGTAGTCTGTGAACGTGCCAGATAAATCCAGTTGAAATCCCTTTAAGGTTTTCATTGTACAAAATATAGACCGATTATCACATTCTTCATCGGTTAGTTTCCAAAGCAGTAACCACCCAAGTAAAGTTACTTTTCTTTTGAGCCTTTACCTTCATTTGTATAAAAATAAAAGATGTGGCGAATCTGATCATGTATTCTTGTTATGGCACTCATTGCCTGTTCGTTGGGGAATCATCTTGGCCTTCATTAAGTAATAGGCTGTTATAAATTTTGTTTACTAAGAGTGTGAGTCTGCCATATATGTTCTTTAACTCTTACACAGTTTAACACAAATTCACTTTAAGACTTAAATTGATGCTATATGGAAAATATTCCACTGTTTCCCATTAAAATTTGACATAACTAGATAACTTTTCAAGGATGTTCAAACCTCTGTCGTTTACTATACTATCAGGTGTTTTATCCAACAGAAATTTAAACCTATTTTATCATAGACAAATCAATTTCATGCACAACTGATTAGATAATTTTTCTTACCCATCAAAAACAAATCTCCAGCTTCTTTTGAGGATATTGATTATCTAATGCTAAACTGTCCAAGTATTTCAAGGAACACAGTGCAACAAAAAACACATTTAATTTTATTAGCATATGTGAACATGATTCTTCCATTAAAGGACATATTGGCTACCAGTACTTTAGATTTTAATGACCAGTTCAGGTAAGCTGTTGGAGGTGGCAGGTCATACATGCAAACTTGACGAAGAGCATAAGTAGTTAATGGAGCACAAAACGCAAGGAACTTTAACTGCGTAATATTTAATTCGAAAATAGTGAATAAGGGCATCCTGAATAATGGAGGAAGGTTACCAAAGGCGGTTGTGAACTCCGAATCTGGACAAAGATAAAAAGTAAACGCTAACCTCAGGATGACAATTGTCCAATGTACAGCTATTTGCCCGCGGACTTAATTTACTCAAGTTAAACAAGGAAAAAAGAGAAGTACGTTTGGGGGCAAGGAAAAGTTCAGAAACATTTTGGTTTAAGCTCATCTGACTTTCCCTAAGATGAGATGGTCAAATGATTGGGCAAATCAGGCTGAGCACTCCCTTTTGGATAGCTAGCAGAACCAGAGGGCTGCCAGAGCAAGCCCTCGAAATTTGTGTCTAACCTTCAGAAATAGCCATTTGAACATAGTTATTCATGAAAGTCAAATAACCAAACTTCTCAAACTCTTCCTTTTAGATCAAATATTAACTGAAATTACCAACTCTGACCTCAAATATTCAGCATCATCTCATCTTTCCTTGAAGAAAAATCAATACCAACGTCCATCCCTTAAAGCAATATAAGACATCAGAATGGTCACTAACATAATAATGCTCGATTACTCCTACAGAATTATGGCAGGAAAAGTAACTGCATTACATTATACCTTCTTCCTACTAAGCTAATTAGGCTTTTGAAGACCATTATAACGTCAACAACAACAAAAGAATACAGTCCAAAGATCAAGAATGAAAAAAAAAAATTAGATAACTGAAATTAATACGAATTAGAAACAAACTGAAACGGAAAAAGTCTTACCCGAAAAAGCAATTCTGCAACTACAGCCTGAACCAGCTGTTGCAAAAGGACACCTTTAATAACTGACCCCAAAGGCACCAAATTCTTCTCATCTTCCTCCTTTCTAGTATGCAACCTATACTTGTCTAGAGGTGGGAGCAGCTGGTAAAACCCAGCATACAGCCAATACACCACTATTGGAGCAAATGTCCCCATTGATTCATCACTCACATACGCCTCCCAAAACACCATTCTCTAAACCTTAAATATAATACAAGGCTTTTTTTCTTTCTTTTTCTTTCCCTTTTCCCAGTTCAATTCGATACTCTCAATTTTGGCAATTCTAAGCCCAAGATCTATGCATACATAGAACTACAGATAGTTTTAACGTATACCCTGAAAATTAAAGAAAGAAAAGGATAAATAAAAATCCGGGATGTGCAATTATGATGTAAAAATTCAAACTTTAAAAGTTTGGAGACTTACATATGTGATGAATGAGCAGGTAGGATACTGGAATTTTCTGTCAAACAGATCTGGTCTAGGCTAATCTGTTTCCTTTTATTTTTTGGTGTTTCAGGAATTAATTTTCTAGGAGAGGCAATGTGGATGACAGTTGTGAGATTCTCGGAAATTCTTGCAAATAGGGAGTATTTAAGTGAGGAGATTCGCTGGAGAAAAAATGGAGAAACGGGCTGGGAAGGGAAGGAGGACGCAGAGAAGTGAGGCTCGGGAGCCTCTGGACACTGGACACTGGACCAGAGCAAAACTAACAATGATTGCTATTCTTTCCTTTCTTTCTTTTTTTTCTTGATTCTTGTTTCTTATTTCAACTTTTTGTTCAGTAGTTTTAGATTTTTAGCAAGCTTTCATGAAATTTTTTTATCTTTTATGTTTTATATAAATATTTGAATAAATTTTATATACACGGTCAGTCAGTGTATATACTATTACGGTTGCATAGATGACACAAAAGTAAATTTCAAATTTCAAATTCAACATATATCATATATCTAATTGTAACAGTGTAGACAACGACAATATATATATATATATATATATAATTAATCTTAAATATTTTATTATTTCCTTCAAAATATAAAATCATGCATGTCACGAATCAGAAGGTTAATTTTTGAGGATGATAATGTGAGTATAACTTGGTTTTATTCATGAGGAAGGATAAAAGAGGTCAATTTTGGTTTTGTTTGTCCATCTTAGTATAATAATCTATCCAATTTGAATAATCAGTCTTATTTTTGTTACTAAACTAGGTTCATCTGCATTCTGATTATTGGTGAAACTCTAAACTACTAATAATTTGACTTAATTATTAGAAAGTATTGTAATTCTAATATAACAACAACAATTGTTTGATTTCTTCTACATAATAATAATTTGCTGTAGAAGCAACCAAAATGACAAGAGAAATTGAGATTCTTAATTTGATTGGGCTATTCTTTTCATAAACATGTAGTACAATTTATTGAAAAGGACTATTCACTCCCCAAAACGTTCAACATGAAAAGTTTTGAGTCAAAAGACAAGAAGAATCGCGTACTAATACAACTTGAGACGAACATCTCCATCTCAAGTTTGACACAAATTTGAAGGGTGAAGATCATTCCTTTAACCTACATTATCTTTGATTTTTCTTTTTCTTTTTTTTTTTTGAAAAAAGAAAAGAAAATAAATCTATTTAAAGTGTTTACGTATAAAATGTGAACATCAACATAAAATACTGTGCATGTTTTCATACCATACATATGATGACGACAAAAGTATGTTTTCGTACAATATATATGTTTTGAATCATGATTATGATTTTGACAAGACTAAAATTATCTAAACTTTTTTTTTAATCAAAAAATTCATACGATACTATTCTAAGTACTACTACTTAGTACTTACTCAATCAATTAATCCAAGCAACATAAATTCAAAATTAACGTTGTGATAGTTGAGACCAGCTAGCATGCGTTATAAGGTCAGTCAAGGTGGGCTGTTTGCTTTAACCTAAGAAGGCAGCTGATCCATTGCCAGGCTGGCCGTGGATAGAAGAACTTAGAAGGAGAAATCAGAGAAAGATCCTCTCAATAGGCTATCAGATTTCCACCCAAGGAAAATAAATGCCATCGTCAGATTTGCCCATAACTATCTAAACAAAAGGAGATGAAGCACATATATCAAAATCAAGTGTCACAATCATCCTTGCACATTCGTAGAAGGGTCCTCCTCCTAAGACCACACATCTCTTGAGAACTATCTGATGACTCTTCTTCTATTCTGACCTACGTTGCTCTACGTTCGTATTAGCATGAGGAAGATAGTCTTACTCTTACCAAAAAGAAAACCCAAGAAAGAATGAAGCTAATTACAGCAACATTAATTAACAATAGACAATTTGATTTAGTAAAAGGGATAATTTTAGGAACCATCTCTGAGGTTTCTGACAATTTCACTAAACTCCCTTGAGATTTGAAATATTATACCTACCTCCTTTGATTTGATAGTTTTAGTAATAAAACCTTAAAATAATATTATTGAATCGATCAAATTTTGAAATGAATATTCAAAAATGCCCCTGTGTAATGAGTTTTAATTTACTTTTCCATATAATTATAAGATTATGTAGTATAGTTATAAGGAAAAGGCGCCAAAATTTTCATGTCAATACCTACTATTTGATAAATAACTATAATAATAATTTATCACTGTGATAAGAAACTTTTAATGGTATTTTATTATGAATTTAGATTTATAAGATAGCAAAAGAAAATGTTGAAATAATTCATTTAGGGTTTATGAATTTTTTGAATAGTGGGATTATCATAATTCAGTAGTGATTTTGGGCTATTTCTTTTTGATTTATTGTTAATTTTAATACCAAAAAATTTGAAAACAAAGATCAGCAAAAACATTGGATTGCATATAAAGTTAACTCATAAAAAAAATCAATAGTTCGGCGTTTGATTATAATAGAAGTTAGAGATAATAGTAGTAGTTCTATAGTTCTATTGGCAAAAAAAAAAAAAAAAAAAAAGAATAAGAGGGAAAAAGAATGAAAAAATAATTTTAAAAAGCCATTCTAAGTATAAGCATACAAAACAAATGAATTTCATTAAAATATTTAATGGTAGTATTGTAATTTCAAATGATAAGGGAGGCATGTGTAATTTTTAAAATCTTGAGAGAGCCGAATGAAATTGTTAAAAACTTCAAGGAAGGTTTCTGAAATTATAAATACCTTATTAAAAAATAGAAGTTCAGTAGTGAAATTTGTATAACTGACTGATTGACTTGTTTAATAGGATGAAAATTCAGTGGTTAGCCACTTAGCCTGCTATCGTTGAAAGTTATTTATTACTACATGGACATGTGTGAACTTAGAGGAAGGAAGAAAGACGTTGAATGAGGACCACCCATATTGCAAAGTCAATGTTTTCTTTTTTCTCTTTTTTCAAGTAAGAAATTTTGAACCAGAATTTTCTATCTATAATCCCCCGTGCTACCTTATTATCCAACCAAACCCTCCTCTAAAGGGCTTTATTTATTTACTTACTTATTTTGCCTAAAAAGAGCAACAAAGCAATTCCAAATGAATATTTTATTACGAGGATAATAATGGTATTTATCACATTTAAACCCTTAAATTTACGCCAGTTAAACCTCTTCTTTGACCAGCAATTTTACCATACAAAAGTACATTAATGATGAGTGGTAATGTACTGACGTACACCTTTGAATAGCATGGGTTTGGGTTTTGACAAAAAAAAAGCATGGGTTTGGGGGAATAAGAAGCTTACCGTGATCTCTTCTGTTTTTGGCCTAGTCTTCTAATTACTTGGTCGGTGTCTATATTAATTATCTTACTCTAAACCATTATGCTAGTAAGTGATTTTTTGTTCTCTTTTTTACAATCTTTTCTAAAATTTTAAAGTGTTTATATCAGTTAATACCTATTCGTACTCGATCAGCTCGTTTTTGTTCTCAATCAATCTAGGCTAAGCGTTGCTCTCAGCAAATTCTATGGTTTTATTTCAGCCTTTTCATTTTTAAAAAGTTATTTCAACTTTTTGTATTCTGATTTTAGATTTGTCGGGGACCAAAAAAAAAATGCAAATTAAAGGCTGTATCATACTACTTTTGGAGTCTGATTGTGGGTTCTATTTTTTTTTTTATTTTGAGAACACCCATGCATACATTTAAATAGCTTTTGTAACAACAAACGAGAATATATGAATTATTTTTAAAAAAAAATCTGATTTTCAAGGATTAATTATATAAAATTAATTTGCACGAAAACAAAAACAGTTCAGCCCTGTTTGGATTGTCATTTTTTACCAGAAAATTGCATCGTTTTCCGTGATCATATTTCTCCATTACCTTTTTTCCTCACATACATCAAATCGCTACAGTAATTTTTCTATGAAAAATCATGAAAAATGCAATCCAAACGTCCAATCAATAAAGAACACCAAATGGCCATACCAACTATTCTTTTTTGGAAGGAAAATGGTCAGGTCAACTATTAGTGGTCCAATTCTTCACAAAAAAAAAAATAGTGGTCCAAAACTAACATATAATGCGTAATTCTTAGTGGCAAAGGAAAGAAAATTCTTATAAAACTCACAGAGGGCTGCAAATCAAAATCATGCCTGCTGTAGACATTTCCTAGGTATTACGGATTTCTTCTTTTTTTTTTTCAGCAAGTCAATTCTCCCTGTTTTCGGGCACGTTGCATTCACCTAGTACTACTATGATTGTGCATTGTGCACTACGTGGATTTAATTCAAATTGAACACTCCTATTCTAGCTTTATCTTCCAACTCCAGCTATTGCTACTGCCAGAACACAATTAAGAGCCAAAAAATTTTTTGACTTAACGGACAATTTTATCTCTCGTTGGTCAATATTAACTTACCCAACTTTTGTCCAAAACATACTAGTTATTTTTCTTTTGTCCACATTACCCAATAGAGCCACCGGAAACCCAAAGGGGAACCACTGCTGAATCAAACGAATGTACTCGTTGAATTTGAAAAATCAAGAAATCCTGACTAGGGATGATGGTGAATCAAATAATTCGACTTGAACTCACGAATTATTCGGTCAACAACTTGACTTGAATTCGTTTTGCTCGAATTCAAATTCACTAGTCGAGATCGAGTTCCAAATTTTTGTACTCAAAACTCAACAGATTTAATTGAGATTTTTATAATATATATTTTCTATTTATTATTGTAAGATGTCAATTGTATGTTTTTATTTAAAAATATATGTAAAAGTTAATTTTTATTAGGTAAGCTCAATTAGATTCAAATAGGTTTAATTGAGTTTGATTTGACTTAGTTAGATTTAATTAAACTCGAACCCGAAGCTTAATTAGATTCGAATAAACTTGATTAAATTTGATTAGATTTAATTAAACTTGAGTTCAAATAAGGTAGACGAGATCAAGTTCAGTAGTTTTATTTTACCTTGAATATTACTCAAGTTTAACTCGACTCGAATACACATCTAATACTAATGTTTGATGCTTGTTGGCAAGAATATTTGATTCCCCCACCCCCACCCCCAAAAAAAAGGAGGCATTCCAAGAGGGACTTAAAAGATCCATAGAGATGGCAAAATGGGTGGCATTTGCTTGGGTTTGAAATGGAACCGAGTCATATGGATTTGGATCCAACCTTACCCATGTGTATTTTGGGACTAATTTGGGCAGGATCACTTTGGGATGGGTTTAGATTGATCCCGCTCAATACTCAAATCTATTTTCTACATTTTTTTTTCCTTTAATTCATTTTTTATTTTTTATATAACTTTAATATTTGTATTTATTAAATTTCTTTTAGTCGTATTAAATAAACATGCAAGTGCTTTATACTCATGATTCCCACAAAAAAATAGATTAACAAATAAAGAAAAAAATAGATATACAACCATATTTCAACACATATCAAGATAGCCAAGACACTTAGAGTGTTGAATATTTATCCTCATCATTGTCCAAGGATGACAGGTCTAAACTGACTGAAATGCTGGAAATTCTTATATGATTAGGAAGATTGCCAGATTATATGCGCTGGTATGACTATAAAAATTGTTAAAGATAATTTTTGAATCTAAGACTCCGTTTAGACTGGCTATTTTTTCAAAAAATAAAATTTTCAAATACAATATTATAGTAATATACAATAATTCAAAAAACATCCTATTCATATTAGTACATCAAATATTTCAAAAATTTTTTTTATATACACTGCTATAATAAAATAGTTCAAAAATACCCCAAAAAATAACAAATCCAAACGGAGCCCTTGCTATTTGAGTCCAATGGATATCCAAGTATTTTTCAAAATTTCCCATCAATTAATGGATACAATTGGGATTTGTCCCATTGTAAACTCAATATCAAATTTCAATACCCATCTCGTCCAAAGTTCTCATGAGCATGGGTAACCCATTAAAACTTGGAACAAATTGCCACCTCTAAAGATCCATTTGGTGGGCACCGGACAAATGGTCCGGTGGTTCGAAACATAATTATTCATTTTATCAAGTTCGATTCTTAAGTTCTTAACTCCTATTTTTGACTCTCACTTTGTCATCCCCTTAACACAAAATCTCCAATTATAATTGTAAAAAAAATAATTCTCCAATTACATGAAAAAATTTAGAAAATAAATAAGAAAAGTTGAAGAACTTTCATGGATTAACCAATTAAAAATCCACAAAAAAAAAGGGGAAAGTCCCTCTAAGTCCACTTTCAATCCCCCTGCTACTTCCACCCATGCTCATTTTTATCCGTTCAAACCTAACCTGATCACCATTTTCCATATACCCAAATTCCTGGAATCTTCCCCTAGAGGGATCACGGCCCTACCCCCTCAGCCTTCGAAAGCCCGTCAACTCTTTTATTCTTGTTAATTATTCCTTCTTTTGATTAAATCCCATTTTTCTGTCTCGCCCTTCTTCTACTACTCCATCACTTCTACTCTTCCAAGCAAGCCCTTTTGGGTCGTCGCCTTGGTCCATTTAGGGTTTTCCTTCTTATCTTCATCCATTCATCCAAATTTTTGTCCTTTGATCGGTAGAATATTCAATTTATATATTTAATTCTGAACTTATTTGTTCAGAGTAGTGAGTAATTTTTTGATTGTTAAAGCGAGATCCAAAAAGATGAAGGTGATTGAAGAGGAAATCTCGTCTTGTTTTGGGAGCGGTAAAATTTTTCCACCCGGGTTCCGGTTCCACCCCACCGATGAAGAGCTGGTCCTCTACTATTTGAAGAAGAAGATGTGTCGCCGTCGACATCTGCTCGACGTCATCGGCGAGACTGATGTTTACAAGTGGGACCCAGAAGAGCTGCCTGGTATATGACTACTATTCTTTTCCTGCTTTGGTTTAGCTTTGCTCATAGGGGTTTTCTTGCGTTGACTTGATTTGTCATTCTGGTTGGCCGTTCAATTTTTGGTTGTGATTTCTGCTTTTGGTGTTTACATGATTGAGGGAGGCTTTTGATGTGTTTTTGGGGGTTTCGATGGATGTCTTGGGTGTATTTGATGGTTGACTTGAGTGTGTCGATTGATTTTTCATGTGGGTTCTGTTTAATTGTGTGCTATGTGTGATATCTGAGTGGATCAATGGTTATTTATGGTTCATAGGTTGTTTGTGTTTGAAACCTTGGATTGTTCCTGGGATTATGGTCCACGTGTACTCTTGTTGATTGTCAAATGGTTTTGGACTGTTGTTTGGAACTAAATATTTGTTGGTTGGTTGATTCTCCATTGTCTCGTTAGTCATTGAATGGTTTTGATTGGAAATGTCATGGCTGAAGCTGTGTGTGATTACCTCATGTGGTGGCAATTTTCAAGTTTGACAGTTTTTGTTTTTGGTTTTATACATGTATCTGGTTGGTCAGTCGGTCTTCTGTTAAACTCTTTATCAAGGGATTATATTTGCTTCATCTGTGTGTTAGCTTTCTGACAAAAGCTAAATTAGGAGCAGTGATAGGATTGATGCTGCATCCTAAGTGCTGTTATCTATGCATGGATTTTATTTTACTTTTTGAGACCTGGTTATCAGAATATCGACCATGAACCTGCCCCTGGTAGTTATTAGGATTTAAAATCTTGGCTGGGCCGCTTATCTGCCTCCTTTTTTGTTCCTTTGTTTTCAATAAGTTGATAATTAACATGGTAGATGCATGGTTGCTGGTCTTGTACTTTAATTGCAGACTGAGCTTCTGCGGTGTTTTAGTCATGGAACAAGTTCTATAAATATTCTGAATGGTTTAAGTTTTCCATCTTCAGTTTGTTTGAGAAAATGTTTGAGGATATTTACTTTATTGGTTATTGAGTTGTAGATTTGAAATTGGTTTTCAGTTCTGAAGAATTTACTGACATTCCTTTTGTAAATTTGATTGCAGGATTGTCTAAATTAAAAACTGGGGACAGGCAGTGGTTTTTCTTCAGTCCCAGAGATAGGAAGTATCCCAATGGAGCGAGGTCCAACAGGGCAACCAGGTATGGGTACTGGAAAGCAACGGGAAAAGATCGGATAATTGCATGTAATGCTCGTGATGTTGGGGTGAAGAAAACCTTGGTTTACTATAAAGGTCGTGCACCTTCAGGTGAGCGAACAGACTGGGTGATGCATGAATACACCTTGGACGAAGAAGAGCTAAAAAGATCTCAGGCTGTGAAGGATTATTATGCACTTTACAAGGTATATAAAAAGAGTGGGCCAGGTCCAAAGAATGGTGAACAATATGGTGCACCTTTTAAGGAGGAGGAGTGGGATGATGAAGGAGGTGAGACCAATGGACTTATTGACCATAACGACCAGGAGAATCCTGTGAAGCTGGTTAATGAAACAGCTCCTGTTAGTGAGAATGGAATTGTGTCTCAGCCACAGTCCCATTTAGATGATTTCGAGGAGTTTGTGAATGGGATGGCAAACGAGCCTGTAGTTGTTCCATCTCCTGCAGTGGACTATGAATATTCTTTGGAGGAGCTCTTGTGCGAGGAGGAGGCCCAGAGTAATCTAGTGGATCAATCCTCATGGGAAGTCAATTTACATGATCAAAGCACAGCTGTTCACCCAGCCTGTCAGGAGTACAATGTGCAGCCTAGCTTTGACTTGACACAGTCAGGTACATCTCAATTACAGTTGCACGAGGCATCTGAGGTCACATCTGCTCCACAGAGTTATGCATCAGCTCCTCATGCGGTTGAAGGGGATTTCCTGGAAGATTTTCTAGAGATGGATGATCTTCTTGGTCCACAACCAACTGTTCAGGCCTTTGGAAAATCCGCTGTTGAAAATCTGCAGTTTGATGAGTTCGATGGGTTGAGCGAGCTTGACCTGTATAAGGATGCACCCTTGTTTCTTAATGAGTTTGAAACAGGGGAACAGGGGCAGATTGCTCAACCTTATATGAATAATATGGGCACTGAAGTTGTGGATCCTGTTTCAAGTTTCTATTTCAACGATGGTGGAACGGAAACTATAAACTGTGAGCAGACTTATTTAAGCAATCCAGAGGAGGTGAGTTTTCAACCATGGTCACATGATCAAAGGAGCAGCGTCTTTGCTGCAACAGATGCTCATCAGGGGACCATACAGCCAGCAATCTCAGGTACTGCAAAAACAACCAAATTCAGTGTTGACATCTTTGGTTGGCATCGGTATCTGTAGTCTCATTTACGTTTTTTAATTTTTGTACAAAAACTGTTGTCTTTCTCGGCTAATCTTATAGAGCTCTTGGTCAGATGGATGGTATGGGAAGACCATGTCATCTTCAACTTGGTGAAAACTCTACTGCCCAAGTGGATATGGGAGAGTTTGAGCCAGCTTCAAGAGCTCTTCTGCTTTTACTGTGGTGTAAGACTTAATTGCTAATATTCATAAGTTTTGGCATGTTTAGGTATGTTTTATGATGGTAACTTTTCCGATCATGGTTCTGGAGCTGATCAAAATCAGAGTGGCAAACAGGATGGTACAGACTCTTGGTTTTCTTCTGCTCTCTGGTCTTTTGTGGAGTCTATACCCACCACTCCTGCTTCAGCTTCAGAAAGTGCGAATCGGGCCTTTGAGCGAATGTCTAGCTTTAGTAGGGTAAGAATAAATAGTAAAAACATGAATGTTGCTGCAGGTAGTATCTCAGCAACTTCAAGTAGTTCAGTCAAATGTAAGAGTGGATTTTTCTTTTTTTCATTGCTTGGTCTGTTATGTGCCATCTTATGGATGTTGATAGGAACATCTGTAAAAGTCCTGGGAAGATGCATAGCCTAGTAATAATGTAAATTGAAGTTTTGCTGGTTTTACTCAAAAGTGTTTTATACAAGTTGAACATAGCTTATGAATGTTGCAGAATCTCGTATCATATAATTCTTAAACCTTGGCAGCCCCTCGTCTGCAGGAATTCCAAAGAGTAAAAGCCCGAGAAACACAATACTCAGCAATTCTGTCTTACTTTAGCATAGCATTCTTTCCATGTGGTAACTAGAAAATGTTTAGCATCTGTAAATGATGAATTTGTATAATTCCCATCTCATTGTAAGGAATCTGCATTTCTTCAAAAAATTGTAGTTTATCATTATATGATTGATCAGTAGGCTATGAGCGTTCCCAGGATGAGGGATTTATTGTACCATCCCAACACCTGGACTAGTTGAGTTAAACCAACAGCTTCTGCCAGCAGCAGAGTCCCAAAGTGCTACAAGAAAAATGGCGAGGATGTTTGGGCTCAAGGAACTTGGTCTCCTTTGGCAAAAGGAGATTAGCGAGAGCAGAAAATGTTTTCGTCTTTCACTTGATTTGATTGTTATTTGGAGAAGTTGTAAATAGTTTTGCTCCTACGTTTATTCCCTGTCCATTCATTTTGTGTACTAACGTATCTTCGTCTTTCTAACCTAGATCAAGCTATGAATTGAGGAGGCAATCATTTGGTAAAGCTCCAATCTCCATTAAAGCTTATCAGGGTTGTTTGTCTAATAGTATATCCTCAAGCTTTACATCTCTGAAATGTTTGCGCAAAATCTTTGTATGGTAAAGAATAATATGTTCAGCAACATTTGCGAAAGAAAGTAATTTCTTCAGTGAAGTCATCTATGAATTTCTTACATAATATGCACACTGAAATTTTGTAAGATGTTGAGTATATTTCCGCATGTAAACTGCTGCAAAATGGATAGGGGCATCAAAATGGAAGCATGGGATTGCAGAGCAAAATGGTTTATCTTGTACGGAATTCTCAGTTTCCTAATGATGTATTTGCAACAGAAGAAAAGGAGAAAAAAAAAAATGCATTAGATATCGGGGTCTCTGTTACTCGTTTTCTTGATCAACTAGCTATAACTTGTTAGGAATAGAAAAGCACAAACAGATGAATGTAAAAGAAAAATTTAGTAAGAGGTGACTGCATTATTATGCTAGTGGTAGTACAGCTCATTTTTTCTCATTTCAAATGTAATTTAGCCTGTCCAGTGCGCATTCTGGACCTTAATTCATGTTGCTAGTTGAAGTTTCTAAGTTGATCTTGGAGTATCTTTTGAAGTTGATCTTATTCTTACGGTATGCTCGTTCCCACTTGCGATTTCAGTAGTCACATTATTGTTACCATCTCATGCTGATGCTGCTACTATATATTATAACAACTGAAAATCAGCCACCAGGATACTTAATCTCGATCTTAGTTAGTTCCTCTTGCTGATACAAATCTGGGTTGATCTTCATGTTTCCTTGACTGTCTTTGAAACAGATTTTAATTATGCTCATTATACGTTTTCCTCGAGCCCACTTTCGGCTAGAATCTTGCCTGTCTGCTGCAAGACAAGTTTTGTCTTAGCTTTCTTCAGGCTTTGATGGTTGGACGTTTGTGTTCCTATTGCAGTCAAGTTTGGTGTCTTAGCTTGAAGCAGAAAACCCTCAGTTGCATGCACAAGCTACAGCTAGGGAAGCAGGCAGTTCTTTGTTTTGGGCAGAATGTATTGTTGTTCCAACTTGTAAAAGCTGTCGCCATGGTTACCATTGCGCAATTGGATCTGTAGCAGTCTTTTGCTAACTGGTTTGTGTATTTCCTGGGGTATGCCCCTTGTAGTTTTGTATCTCCTTTGGGTATCTTACCCAACAAAAAAAAAAAAAAAAAGATGTTAATTTTGGGGAATCATTAATATTATTATTTCCTAGTATTTTCGATGATATCATGTCTCGCTTAGTTGTTTAACATCCTTTCACATATTAAAGTTTTATTTGAGCAGAAAACTAGGAGCATATTCTTAAAAAGATGCTTTCTGGAATTTGCTTTTACTACTGTTTTATGAATGCAAATAAATGTTATCCAGCTTTTTTAAAGTCAATTGAGGCACGAGAATTGACCTGATAAAATCAGGAGATGAACAAAGACCTAGTCAGTGAGCATGACGTAAAAAATTTGAAAAACCACAACCTAAAGCTGTTTAGGTGGAAAGGTTACCTGACTCTCGTACATGCACTACAGATTTGAAAAATCGCTTCAAGATCAATTCAGAGCATGTTACACCATTTATTTAAAAAAAAAAAAAAAAAAGGGACAAAATTCGGAATTAGTAACACCTTATAAAGTATTTGTTCACATAATGAAGTCTTTACATGAGCTGAGCTGTCGCTATCAATAAATACAAACCTTTAACCAATTAAAAGATTAATGATTTTTTTTTCCTTTCCACACCCTTTCTATTTTCAACTCTCAGATTAATGATCCAATATTCGAACCCTCAACCTGATAGTAGGAAGAACTCTTAATAGTTTTGCTCTTTCTATCTACTTGACCAAACTTAAACTGGTATTCTGGTATTGTGAACTTCAGTTATATGTCATGAGCATATTTCCACTTGGTAGCAAGATAATTACGTTCTACATATATTATTAATGTTTTTTGTACGTGTGGGTTATTCGCAGAAGCAGACATAGGCAAAACTATAGTTTATAAGATGAGGTGATCAGTTCAACCGTAGATTGGGTGGTTCAATAGCAGGTTGGACGGCATCTATATTAGATAATGTAATAATAGATTTTAAATTACAGAAATAATAACATTTTTAAGTAAACGGTTCAACTGGCAATTTTTTTTTGCAATTCACCGATTGAACCGCCGAATAATTGACTGATCAACAAGTCTATTACTTGTCCGATCTAATTAATGACCCAACCCAATCCTATTGCTTAGTCACCAATTTAGACAGTTCGATTGTCGGGCTGAACCGAATTTTATAACTATGGACAAAACATCCCAAGAACTAGAAGGTGCTTGGATGGGAGATTATTTGAAAAAGTTACGTAGCATTTTTTATAATGTGATGTACGTACGATAAAAATGTAGTTAGAAAAATAAAAAGGTTAATTGAAAAATATATTTATGATAAAAGTAAAAAATAGTTTGCAAATAAGTTTAAACCCAAACAAACCCAAATCACTTAGCTTGCATTTTGCTGGGAGCCATTTGAAAAATAATGGAGTCATGCAGCAATGACTCAATGCCTGGAAGTCTCCTGTATACAATTATTTTGTTTTTCCTTGTTAAACCTTTGAATTTACGCAAGGCGGTGGCCCTACATTTTGCCACCTACTCAAGAGAACATGTACTCGCTCTCTCTTCCTGTGTTTGAATGACGTCCCATTCCAGAATTTGGGAATACATTGTGAAAGAATACTAAAGGCAGCAGAAGCATAAATATCATGTGGTTTTCCCATTAAAAAATCAATAAATAATGAATTGACGTTACAAGAAAAGCCTCTGAAGTGCTCTTGCAGCAACACGAGAAACCAACTTGGCAAACAGGTCAGCTGGCAACCGAAGTAACTGTTGTTGCACATCTGGTGGGAGCTGCCAAAGGTGTAGAACATATTTGTCAGAACTTCCTTTCCATAGAAGTTCATATTACCCAAAACCAATGACGCTAATCAGCAAATGTAATCAGAGGATATACTAAATGAACAATCACAAAGGCCCGGGATTTTCTGATAAGATTGGAAGTCTTCACTTATATGCAAACAATGTAAGTAGTCAAGGAATCTAACCCCCCTTTTCTCACTCTCATAAAGAAAAGAACATCTAAATGTTGTGAGAGCCATAACAATGAGAGGCTTCTAATATCTGGGAGTTCATTACTAGTATCCTGTAGGTAGACTCGGCCATGATATTCCTTTGACCACGCTGTAAACATCTAATCATCGGTCTATTCAGACTTGAAGAGCTAAATTACCTCGGGGACGACAGCAAGGAATCGCCCTAATTCCTCAATTGATACAGATTGATAAGGAACCAGGGAATTTCCATTTGAAGATATTTTCCGGCTATTGTAAGCACTGACCTGCAAAAAATTATGTAAATGCCCCATCTGGACATGTTAATACATTTGAACATTTCATGAGAGAAAACCTGTACCATATTGTCTGGCCTTAGTGGTCCTAAGTCGTAGCTCATTCTTATTTTACTGTTTTATGAGCTAGAGTATTATCACTTCATTAGGATTAACTCTTGTGACACAGTCGTGAATTCATCCCTTATGTTATACTAAATTAACATTCTTATTTAAAACCAAATTTTAAAAATTATACATCAAATGTGGAGCTACAATGAATTTCACTTGCTCAATGAGCAGTGTTAAACAACTTGTTCGATTGATTAATTCATCCTTGTAGGGTCTGTTTGGTTGGAAGTAAAATGTTTTCCTTGAGAAAATATTTTTCATGGAAGTAATTTTCCATGAAAATCATTTCCCTTTCATCATTTTCAGGTGTTTGGTTAGCTTATTGAAAATATTTTCTTACTTCATTTTTCTGGTGTTTGTTTAACTTTTGAAATATTTTCACTTTTATCTCTATCTTTATTTTCTACACATTATAACTACATACTTCTTCCCATACAAAATAAGAAAATTTATCTCATTATTTAACTTTAAAAAATCTTGGAGAAATGTATATATAAATAAAAAATATCTCCTTAAGCAATAAATAAATTGCTGGCCATTTAGTGTCAAATATCAATCACATGCAATGTTTATTGTAACATATATCTTGCACTCTCACTGCTGAAAATTTCTCTAGAAAAGAATGTCCCTATTATACATAATTAATTACTAGCATAGGATGAGTAGGATGAGGTTTTTTTTTATTTTGAATATGCTAGGGGGAGGGTTGAGTTGGGTGGTACGAGGGAGGGAGTGTAAAGAAGAGGTCTTGTGTTCGAGTCCTCCTGTTTACACTAAAAAAAAAAAGAACATACTACAAGATGTTTTCAATAAGTTTAGAACATACTAAAAAAAAAAGAACATACTATAAGATGTTTTCAATAAGTTTGGAACATACTACAGGCGGGACGCATGCATTTCGGAAAACAACTTCAGTAAGTTTGAAAGGGAAGTTGTTTTCCATAAGATGAGTGAAAATATTTTACATAGGAAAATGTTTTCAGTAACTTTTGTGCAACCAAACACGGGAAATTAGGAAAATATTTTCCTAGAAAACATTTTCACCCGAAACAAACAGACCCGTAATACAGCACATTATAATCAAGTTTAACATATTCATCCATGTTTAAGCTATCTCTTACAGACTGAATTGCATAATCACTGGCGGTTATAATCATGATGAAATTGAAGTTGGGGTTCCAAAAGTATCAAAGCAACAGCTTAAATTTGTGAAGTGACTATAGGAAGTATTCTAATGGTCACACATCCAACTTCTCAAGGACTAGAAAGTTATGCATCATCAATGAAGATGGCTTGACATATTTGTCATTCAGCAGTTACAGTTGCTTTTTCACTTGCAGCACTGTTACATATTTGGGCAAAAGATTTTCAAATATTTTGGTGGTAGCTTGATTAGAAAAACGCACTTATGATAAAACATAAAAACTGTCTCTCCCTCACACACACTCTCTCTCTCCCCACAACGCAAGTACCAAAACTTATCATTACACTTCAACATGTACACAGAGGCCTGTAGAGGTTGATATACACGCAGTTGTGCAAGTCATTTCATTCATTTCTATCATTAGAGACCTACTTAACAGATGAGTAATGATTTGACTTTCGACTAGTTAAACTATTGAAATGAAAATCTCTTACCATGCCAGTTTTTCTATCCTCTTGAAGACCTGATAGCAACGACACAAGGCGCTGCAATGTTCTCAAATTTGCACTATCTTCATCAGTCATTAGTGAAAATGATGGAGAACCAGAGAACGGGAGTCTTGCAGTAAGTGAAGATGCTACAGAATCAAGAGTTGCAAGTCCAAATGCATCCAATCCCTAGAAAAATTCGTAAGACTATCAGTAACCTGAGGCATCTACAGCAGCATGTTAAGATACAGAAGAAAAAGTAGTTCTTATACACCAATGCAGAATCTTGTGGATTTAGAATTTTAACACCATCAACTATTTGGCAGTTTAGAATCTTGTGGATTTAGAACCATAATGCAGGAGCTCTTTCAGAATGTGATTAGGTGAACCAATCTTTTAAAGATGCTATAAATTGCTGCATGCGTGCAATTTTTCAAACACAAGAAAAAATATGATAGCTTTACTTTCCTCTTTCTGAACAAAGACTGTCAAGGCTCTCCAACACTGTGAATTAAGCTGTTGGATTTACATGCTTGGAGAAAATTCAGCTTCTTGTTTGTTATTTTGCTGTAATGGATTGGAGAAGGGTTTTGTATTTTAATCAAGATATAAATGTTCATGGACCATCCGCTACCTTGATTCCATCTCTTATATGCATCAGAAAACTATTAAACAAAAATCCTTTAACCTACTATACCTTCGCAAATTCTTCAAGAATTATCTCTCTAACAAAAGCCCCCTGCAAAATTTTTAGTAAGTTAACTATCCTTTCTCTTCACTGAATGGCAAAATTCTAGTCCCTTCAACGGCAATAATGCATGAACAAGCAAAAAACCTTTTCAGTCAATGTAAAGGAAAGGACTTCCTTGACAATAATATGGGAATCACCATCTTCAATTTGTTTTCTGATCGATCTTTCTGTCCGAGCACGTAGGGACTGCCAAAGCATTCAAGGTTTTCAAAGAAATTAGCTAGTGGTATGAAAATACCAAACTGAGAGAGGGAATAGAATGGAATAATGAAATTTAGGAACTAAAGAAAGCATATTTCAGTCAAACAATTAGTAACAAAAGCAGAATACTCTTCAGATGCTCCACATTACTGTGCAAATAGAATCTTTAGTGGCAATAGCAGATTAGCCAATGATTCAACAGAAAATATCGGGACAAAGAGAGGTCAGCAGACAACTTGCTTTAGAGACATGAAATGAATAAAACTAATCTTTTCAAAAAAAAAAAAATTTATTTAAGGGCAAAAAAATTCCCATGCAACCATCTCACCTCTGTGACCAGAGACTCCAGACGGTCAATCCTGAACACACCATCCTGACATGAAAATTAGTCAATCAGGCTGTGGGTTTTGACAAGGATAAAGCGGTGGTAGATGATATAGCAGATAAAACAATGACATACAGTTAGATTGCATCTTCAGCAGAGACAGGAATTGTATCCACAAATTTACCTTATAGAGAATAGCTTGAAGCGACAATTGCAGCTTTAATGAGCTGTCGGTCAGTACCTTCCTGGCTATCCATGGGTAGGTACTACCCAAAACTTTGTAATTTGGATCAAAGCTGATAGCAATGCCCTCCAAAACAGCAAGGCTGGAAGTTTGCCGGAAACAAGTAATGAATTTGGATGGTGGATTAAAATGCAAAATAGCTAGAAGGAAATCAATTTCCTAAGGTTACTACAAGGATGTACGGGGCTAAAAGAACAAGAAATTCTTACAACAAACATCTGCTTTATTTACTTTGATTTTCTAGTGAGTATAGTGACACTATTCTGCTAGAATTGAAGAGGAAAAGATGGGCACCTCCGAATGACAAGAGAGAAGTACGATGGTATCTGGAATTTGAACTTATACCTGCCAATTATTGAAACAATGTTTATGATGAGAAGAAAAAATCAACCATATATGATTTTTTTCAGAATAAAAAGAAAGAAGAACATATTTAGGTATGCTTTCTGAAGGACAACAACAGATTTTACTTAAACGTCATTGTTTTGCAGGTTCATAGTTCAGACTTTTATCCAAGGTGTATGCTGAAGATTGCATATTCAACTTAGGCACCAATGTATCAAATGGGAAAAAATATACAAAAAGCATTGAAGCATGTTTAGCACAACTCTCATGCAACGTAGAGAATATTGATTGAAAAGAACACTTTCATGTAAAGGAATCTCTAATATATATATATATATATATATATATATTCATGAACAACCATTTCACAATATCACCATCTTTAAATGATTTGTTTTTTCTTTTTAAATAACGGAAGTGAAACTCAAAATGCTAGGTTAGTTCTTCAGTCAATAGTACAAGTCTATTCTCTAATTTTGTGATTTCCTACGATGAGATACATGTAATTATTCAATAAAAGGCTTAAAATCAGAGCTTTACATGGTAACTCCCAAATCTCCCAGAAGATCCCCGAAACTTATATTGCGAACTCCTTTGGCAACGGCATCTCGAAAAACACCTGTGGAGGCCGGAAAACTATCAATGAACCCATACATAATATATTGACGTCACCTCTTCAGATTCATACACAAGAGTTCATATTATGAAGAGTAAATTTTAACCTGTTAGTGCCACTGTAACAGCTTCCTTGTCTGCAGTTGGTGGAAGAAGTCTGTCAAGTAAACAAGTAAATAGTGTTTAATCAATGCCATCAAGGGTAGAACCAATTTCTTCAGCAATTGAATGAAAACATGATCATCTACCCAAGTGTCACGAAGTCCTTGGCCAATGCATCATAATCACGATTTACAAGATGAAGACAAGCTTCAATAAAACCATCACGAAGTTCTTGTTTGAATTCACCCATCATACCGAAGTCTGAAGTTGAAAATACAGGGAAGTTAATTTGACTAGTTTAAGCAGTAAATTTAATTATGATTACACTAGAATGGCAAAATAAGGTTTCAGCTTCAATCAAGGCAACTAAACAGGCAAAATCATAATGTTCAAACCTAAACACAAGAAGAAAAAAGGGAAATCATAATGTTAGAACCTAAACACAAGAAATCATAATGTTAAAACCTAAACACGAGAAGAAAAAGGGGAAAGGAAAAGGAAAATCAGGGGCTATTGGCAATTAAATACAGCATTATGTATTTCCGTTTACCATTAGTTGTGTTAACTAAATCTTAATATGCTTCATAATAGATGTAAGTTCAAGAGAGTACCTAAGTATGCAAGTTTCCCATCATATGTGCGAAGTAAGTTTCCAGGATGTGGATCTGCATGATAGAACCCTCTCTCCAGAAGTTGATTAAATGAGCAATAAACTCCTACCTGTGTGAATTCAGAGTGCGGCTTTTAGGTCTACAACATTGTGCTATATGGCAGATAATCTGAAAAATAGGGGGAAAAAAAAAGAGAACAGAAAACGGGTTCGTGATTTGACCTCAACCAAATAGAGATCCTTCACTTCAGCCAGCTTTTGTCCCTAGAGATCACCAAATTTGAATTATACGAGGATAATATTGAACTAGTTTTGGAAGATGAATGCATAAATTATACTATATGACACTTATCCTCCATATTAGCAAGTGAACAGATATTGAACTATGTAATCCTGGGAATAAACAATGAGAACAACACGTCTAGATGTATGATTTAACATTTAAGTTATGATAGTACCCCTTTCTAGAGGTATTGTTCTAAAATGCAGAGTATGGATTTGGTGGTTAACAGTGAAGAACAAAGATAAATAGTTAGCTATATGAGCAAGCAGAAACATTCAGCCTGATCCTAAAATGCCTTAACTTTATAACAAATGAAATAAAAATGCCCGTACAAGTTGTCCTAGATGTCAAGTCTTAGATGACCTAAGATAATGCAAATTTTGTTGAAGGTAGCTCCATGTCAAGTGAGAAGAAGCACGACCAGATAGGCACTTTTCTTGCAAAACGTGATTCTAGACAACCCAAAACCAAGCAAACTAGAAGCAAGAAGTAATTTTATTGGGTGGCCAGGGGCGAATCTTGTAAATAGCTAGGTTGGCTCTGCAGTTAATTTATTGAGGACTAAAGTAGGAAGCTAATGTTGACCAAGAAAATTAGTGAATTCCAAACAGGGCTTTCCTACTGAGCCCCTTTCTTTATTTTAATTTTATACCCTAACAAATTTCTGAGTTCTTTATGCTGTGGCTAGCAGAAAACTTAATTGGTTTGTTAAAACGAGCTAAATCAATGGTAGTTGTGACAAGAACCTCCAATATTACCTCCACCCATTTCATGACAAGGATCTTGCGAGTTGTTTGATTCATGAATATTTCGGGAACTACAACATCTTTTATTCCACCATATAATTGCCTGCATAGCACAACGGGGCAATAGTTAAAACATACAAAGACAGAAAATATGGTCAATATAATCAACCAATAAGACAAATGAGTGAGAAACTAGGCATTTCTGTGGAGGTTGAACTCAGAAGGGATCGTGAGATTCATGGCTCAAATATGACTAAAAAGCCCAGTCCCAATACAACATAATAGAAACTAAACCAAGGTCGACTGAACATATATCAGTTCCATTCGTAATCAAGCTGACTATAACAGCCAACATTTCTAGCAATAACTCTTGATTGGCATGCAACCATACAACCACATCACATTACAGATTGGTCAGCGTTATAGCAATGTACCCCAAAACAAAAAATTATGTCACAAGAAAAGATTAACTTAGATACTTATACACACATTCTTTCAAGAAGGGGTTGAAAGGCGAAACTTTTTCCAATGCATCGTAGACATAAGATACTGTGAGACGGTTATAGAATCCAACAGATACTTGCCAAATTTATCTTAGCAGAAAGAGTTGACTGACGACCCTGATTAATTCATAAATCGCAATGCAAAGATTTTCAACAGTTAGATGATTCATTGGGTCCTGCTCCAGATAGGTTTCATGTTAGCCTGTAAAGCTAAAACGAACTCTCATGATGAGCTGAAAAGAGACTGCAGAAGCACCATACAGATACATATACACATAATAAGTGCAATATGATTATAAGTTAAAATTTTGGAATTCATATTTGCCGAAATTGACCTTGTACCTGAATTTAACTCCATTGCTGGCTTCTTGTATGTAGTCCATCTCCTGCATTCAATTTGATTACCTGTATTCAATACAAAGCCCTAAGAATATATTCCTCTTTTGATCTTGTGATGGAGATTAACAAGCAGAATTTAAATTGTGAGAACAAAACATGGTGTATGGTAGCCTGAATACTGTGGTATTTAAACAGTAAGTGATTCAGGGTATGATAACTGTGGCTGCTATAGTATTTTGGCAGCAAGTGATTCCATTTTTATACACAAATTACATGAGATACATCTATTCAAATAACAGAAAACTTCTATTCATATTAGTGCTTAAAAGGATCATAAATCATCCATTCCCCTTCTTCTAAATGAATAATGCTTCTGAACACTGAAATTACACATGAAAGGAACAATATTGCATGGACCATAAGTTACCTTGATCTAACAAAATAGGAGTTTCACTCTAATGCTGCTCACCCCTCATAAAAAGATGCTGTAATGTGAATAAGATTTTGACTCAAGCCACTTTTAATAAGTAAGAATGCTGTTCACGTGCATGAACTTAAGACTCCTTAAGTTACCTCATCTTGTAAGGTTATTTCCATAGGCAACTAACTGAGAACTTCTTTTGGGAGATTCATTTAGTCTCAACCTTCAAACTTGTCTTAGCACTGAGAATTTGGATGAATGCCCTAACTAGCAGTCACATACATGCAACCATGGAAGTGTAGCTACATATGAGCAATCAAGTGTAAAATGATGGATACATACCCGAAAAAGACTTGATGCCCACTCATCAACGATACCCTACGAGTTGAAGATCAGACAGTCAAACCCCTATATTACACTAATAAAACTAAATTTATTGTAATTTAATTACAAGTGGATCTAGATATAAGGAGGTATAACCTCCACAAGAAAAGATCACAAAGACCTCCTTTCAGGAAGTATTCCTAAGGCGACAATACATGCACCAATTCATAGGATTCAGCCTACATTGCCTGGCAACACTAGTTGTAGACTTTCCAGCCTAGGAAATGCAAGGATCATGTGACCAAACTACATATTTTCCGCTTCTTTGTACACAAAAGAATCATTTATCTCTTTCACAAAAGACTACCTGAAGGTCAGAGTTAAATTTGCCAGCTCTCTTTATTAATCCTGCAAGGTAACGCAAAATTAATATGTCGAGAGAGATTGCTGCTTGAACTCCTGGCCTTTGAACCTTGACAGCAACTAGTTGTCCATTAGAACGAAGCCTAGCTTGATAAACCTTTCCAGACCCAAAGATAAAGAAAAGATAACAAACCTTTAGTTATACGGTTAAAAATTAGGGACAACCACAACCAGCATTAATTTTGTTATTGTCACCATATGAAGTACTCAATATGAGTTAGAATCTAAATAATAAGTTACAAATAAGCATGAATAACCGAAAACCTGCCCAAGAGATGCTGCAGCTACAGGCTCAGGCGAGATCTCTGAGAAAATTGCATCTATTGGTAACTCAAGCTCTCTCTCTATCATATCAAAAGCAACATCAGAAGAAAAAGGTGCTATTCGATCTTGAAGCAGTGAGAGCTCATCCAAATATGAAGGTGGTATCAAATCCTGGAAGAATATGTCAAAGTAGAGTGTAAGATGTGCCTGGTTAAAATAAAGTAAATAAAATATCGTAAAACAATGTAGTTGCATAACATTAATGCAGTCCCTTTCAGGATTATGCAACAATGCTATTAGAATGAAAACAGGGGACCTAGAATGTATGAAATGCTGTTTCTTGAACAAAATCATGAAATACTACTCAAACATCTCCAGCTTATAATAATTTAAATGCCTGAAATTCACAAGCATGCACTTTTTTTTTTAATCAACTTTGATTTTGCAATCACCATATATTATATAGCTCAAGAGTGTTCCTAACAAGGAGGATACTTTAACTTAAACAAAGATACTCCACCTTCAGAAGGAACTAAATAACCAATAATACATGTCCACTGCAAATTGGCAGGTATCAGGTTGGAGAACAAGATGAGGACTATCTTTCCTTTACTATCTCTCTATCTTCTTTGTTTTTTCAGAGGACGTTGTTTTTGTGTATCTGAACTTACAGTAAGTAGTGTTAACATGAGAAATGATGGCTTAAGCAACTAAACATGGCCGATCAAATTTGTTATCACAAATTGTTCTCTTTTATTCAAACATGAGATGTTGAAACACTAATCGAGAAACCATCACCAAATGATGTATGAATTTAATTCAGGGCCTGATGCAAGTCTATTTGATTGAATACAGAGACACCTTAATTCTTCTATACGTATGGCCAGCATCGTTTCTCCTGTACGAACTCATTTAAGTTGCAGCTTGCAAGAAATTAATGGTTTCAAACAATGTGCTGCTAATTAGTGGAATCATCAAACTGCACATTTTATCAGCTTCAATACTACCTTCAAATTGATTTAAATTCAAATTAAATACACAAACATGAACAGAAAAATGTAATTTCTGGATGGTAAACATGAAGGAGATGGTTTGGACATGTTTGACAAAGTAGATGAGCTCTTTGTACTTTTGTCACTTGGGAGCTGTTTGAGAGAATGGCTTTGCTCAGTTATCAATGAGAGAAAATGTGAAGAATTCTCCTTTTGACATTGCCTCTAACTTTTGGTTGTTACTTTTTCTCTGATAATTGCAACTCGACTTTGTTATATTCTTTTTCTCTGATTGCTAACCAAATGCAAATATCTCCTAAATACCCCAAACATTCAATGTATGGTATTCAGAAACTTCATAGGAACTACTGAAGCAAGCTCATATGTAGCCTGCACAGAGAACCACTGGGTTTAATTGGTTGTCTTAGATAATTTTACTTGTCCGTCTTCTTTTGCGCACCAATTCAAGAGGCTGATTTTTGCAGTTGCTGTGTACGAAATTTGGAGAGCTTGAAATTCTGGGATATCCCAAGCTAAGCATTCTACTGCAGGTGTCATGGCAGCTATTGTGCAGAGTATGACGCATGTGGTGCTTACTTGGGTAAAGATTCCCAAAACCAGAGAAAATTGGAACTAACACTCAATTGGATTTGCCACTGGATAAATCTTTTTTAGGTTACTAGAGTTTATTTGCATTTGTGGGTTTGTGGTGTTGATCTGATGTAGCTGTGGATTAACCTTGTGCACACACATTCTCTCAGTATAATCAATAAAAGGTCAGTGTTGCTAAAAAAAAAAAACTTGTTTGTCTTTACTCTCCTTCAAGAAGATCCAAGAGCCACTACTGAAGAAGAAAATGATAGATATCAAAATTCAAGAAAAATGCAAAAAAAAAAAAAAAAAACTATCAGAAAAAATTCACAGCTTAAGGAAATAAAGATTGAGGACTCTATTTATGCCATCAATGATCAGCATCACCCATGGGGTCTATGTAGAAAGCTTTAGTACCAAATTTTTGTGCTCATAGTAGTCAAAATCATAAATAATCACAAGTATAAAAAATTCAAGAAGTTTAGAAGCCTTAGCAACTTAATCTTGACAACAAATTAAATAGGAAATGAAGCCAAGCCAATGGTAATGAAAGAGAAGTGTCACTTACAGGTCTAGTTGAAACAGCTTGAGCTATTTTAATATATGCCTACAAAAGGAAAAGAAAAAAAAAATAGCCTGAATTAAAATATAGACGCATGACTAAATTCATAAATTTCTGCTTAAAAAGTTAATACGTCTAGAACATACCGGCCCAAGCTCTACCAATATCCTTCTCAGTTCCTCTGCTCTAACCTGAGTAATCAATAATAACAACAATTAAACAAAGAACAACGCAGTTTAACTACAAAACACTCCCTGCTACCACTTGAATGATCATAAAATATGGATTCTAAAAACCAACATGGAGTTAACTATTAAAAATAAGCTTTTATCATCTCAATATAACTTGATATAGTCAAATTCGAGCTTAAAATAATTTTAAAAAGAATTTGATTGGTTCAAAAGTTCAATAAGAGTTATTCAGATCTTGATAAGTATAGGTTGGAGTGAAAATTACCTCAAACATCTTGTCGGCACGCTCGGTGAGTTTATCCACGTAGCGAAGTGCGAACCATTTCCCGAGTGTACTAGCGAGTTGGAAGAGGCGACGGAGGACAATGAGCGGCTTCTTCTGATAAATTCCGGCGATTTTCGAAACGTTGTACTCCGTCAACGAGTCCGCTTCCGAGGGGCTCAGCCGGAATAAATATCCTGAGTACTTGGTGAACGTATCCACATTTTCCACGGCGCGCGAAGCTGAAGACGAAGACGAAGAAGAAGAAGAAGAAATAGAGGAATGAGGTGGTGTTGATAGTGGAAGAACGCGGCGGAGAGAGTTCAAATTCGCCGCATTCTTAAGGCGGATAGAGTAAGATAACGGCGGCGGCTGTTGAGGTGGCGAGAGGAGCAGTGGCATTGTTTTATTATTTGCGACGGTCTTTCTTTTGCTGAGTGGTTCTGTTCTGTTGGTTAAATTTTGTTCATTTTATTATCGGTTTTGGTTAGATTCCTGGAATGCCACGTGGCTAGATTATGGAGAGTGAGCGGAAGGTTGCGTTTACGAGTGGGACCCGTCTTTGGTAAGGAATGAAAAATTGCCAAATTGGCAAGATTAGCATGACCTTAATTTTCGGCACATGGATTTTGCGTTTGATTTCTAGATTGTTTAATTCAACCAAAGTTGGTTTAAAATGCCAAAAGAATGAAGTAGGCCGTTTGAAAGCGAACTTAAAATTGAACTACACTAGCATTTCAAGCGGATAACATTAATGCTTGAGATCTTTAAAAGAAAAAAAACAAGCCAGAGTTTCTGATTTCTTTTTCTTTCCAGCAGGATAGCGTAAGTTTATCAAAATGAAAATGGTGAAAATTTAAGAATGTCATTAGATTATTAGATTGCAGGTTAATAACATAGTTTAGTTATATTAAATTTAATTATACAGCCAATCGACGAGAGATGGATATAAATTTTAATGATAGAACTAATATAATAAGGATTAATCTTTCCTACACTGACAGCGTTGGATGAATGAAATTTAATTTTTGCATATATATATCATGAATCAAACGATAATAATAATATATATACTATTAATATATATAAAATTTACTCATATAATAATCTCACGAACTATATTGCTTTTCGAAATTTGTCAAATGCAACCATCATTTTATCCGTATAAAGACGAAGAAAGATACGTGCAATTATCATTAATAACAAGGACAACTTTCTTCTATATGTCATGAAAGACGTGCAAGAAAAGGAGACTGAATTGATATTTTGTGTAGTAAGATTTATTGCTTTTCGCTTCATTTTCTCAACGTGACGGGGTGCTTCTAGCTTGAGGTAAGAAAATTACTAGTACATAATTTCCTTCAAAAAGAAAAGGGTGCATTTTTTATTTCCTTTCTCTAACGTACGTGGTTGGATGATCATCACTAAAACAGTCCAAATACGAAATGTGCACGAGTGTTTTTTTCCACGCTGCGTGACTTAAGATCCTTCTTTGGATAAGGATAATGTTTTGTTGGCATGCTCTTTTTTTTGAAAATTTTGTTGGCATGCTCTTTGATTATTAATTTCACAATGTAGTAATTCTGAAGTCAAGGGGGGAAGTTTTATACCTACATAATCCTCTATCAGTTATTACAGGAACAGTTTAATTTATGAGAAAAATTGTTAAACACCTTGACTTTTAAGGGAAAAGACAAAATTTTTAAGATTTGAGAGACGGTGCACTACCTGTCAACTAATTGATGCTCAACTATTTTTTTTTTTTTTTTCTTAAGATCTTGTTATTTACAATTCCTCCCCTAATCATCCAATCCAATCCAACCCAACCCAATGGTGCTCAACTAGTTAAATTCAATCTAATTGAGAAAAAAAAAATTTCAAAACCTGCGGCTAAAAACAATTATTAACCAATCATCCTTGCCAAATGAGTAATCTAGTATTGATCTCATGAAATTCAAGTTCCTTATTTATTGCAAAGTTTTTCGCGCATGTACAATCACTAACACACGAACTAACACTTCGTCCCAAATGACATTACATGAGTGATTGATTACCTAGAAAACAAGCAAGCAACAAGTGGAGATAATTAAACTAAGCAATATCTATGTATCTAACATTTCTGGGAAGTCTCCCGAGTCACTTTCTTGGGGATAGTCACAGTTAAGACTCCATTCTCAAGCCCACATTTGATTCCCTCCAAATCCGCATTTTCCGGCAGCCGGAACCTCCTCCGGTAGCTTCGACGGCGGCGCTCCACCCTATCTCCACTGATTTCCAGCATGTTGTTGTTATCTTCTACCTGCACCTTCAAGTCTGCCCTGTTGACCCCAACCAAAATTAAAGCAGCCATTTATTTTAGACAATATTAACCTTGCTAACATGCACCCTTGTGAATATATTGCACATATCCCTACTACACACCCCATGAAGTAGGGCTGTGCATCGAAATCGAATTCGGTAAATCGGAAGTTTGAAATCAAAATTTTTCGAAATTTTGACATAAATTTTCCCGACCGAATTCGATATGGGGAATTCCGATTTCGAATTTGATGCCGAATTGAATTCGGAATTCGGTGAATTCCGAATTCACCGAATTCAAACCTGCTCCTTTTTTTTTCCTTGTTCAAAAACGGAAGAAACCTCTTCCAATTTAATGACTTCCCCAGGTGCAGTCCCCTTGGATTCCACAAGTCGGCTGTTTCTCTTATTCAAATTCAAGAGGAAAGGATAAAGGATGAAGCTGATAACATAACAATTATAGCCTATACAAACATCCTAGCAGAGTTTGAAATGCAGAAAGGAGGTGGAGGGCTTGGAGGAAGAGGAGGAGTAGACGGATTTAAGGGCGGCGGCAGCGGAGGAGGAGGAGGCGGAGGGGCGGCGAGAAGAGGAGGAAGGATTGGTCGAGAGTGGTGAGGCGCTCGCAGAGGCAGGAGGGGCAGAAACCAGTAAATTGTTCCTGAAGGTAGCGGTCACAGCTGAAGGAGGAACGCGGAGGCTGCGGCGGAGGAGGAGACGGAGATGCTGGGTCAGCAGCAGTGGGATTCATAACCGGTGGTGGTAGTGCGAAATGCCCCCCAGTCCAGTGCTGCTCATACTACTATTTGTCACTGCTTACATTCACATAAATTCGCTAGATCTAACTCTGGAATTTAAGAGAATGTTTTTGGTTAGGATTCCTGGGTCTCTGCGTGTATTTGTGCGTGTGAATGTGGTGTTTCCCTTCTTTCTTTTCTTTTTTTTTTCTTTTGTACGTTTGTTTTTGTTAATTGTTGTTATATAATATATATTATTTATGTATTGTTAAAAAATATTATATTATATTATATATAACTATTATTATTTGAAATCGAAATCATAGTTCCGATTTCGAATTCCCCAATTCGAATTCGGTAATTCCGATTTCAAAAATTATATTTTCGAATTCGATCCGATTTCGATCAATTCGAAATCGAAATTACCGAATTTCATTTCGAATTACCGAAATTCCGAATTCGAAATTCCGAATTTAATTCGAAATCGGTCGGTAAATCGAAATTTTTCGACTTTGCACACCCCTTGAACAAACCTTGTTGTTCACCACATACATGACATATATGAAATACCCCAAACAAAAAAATAATAATTACAATTAAATCAGTTCACCTAATACATTTTTTTGCTCTTTTATCTAATATTGAGGTCATCAAATACATTTCTTGTGCCCAATTTGGGAAAAAAAATGGAAAGAATAAAGTGCTCAAGAAAAGTGGATTGTGCTTATAATTAAACTTGGATGAAAACTCTTAATTATTGGATTACATCCAAATCTCAATAATAGATAAATATCATCTTTTAGACCAATGAAATAAATGATGTTACTTAAGTTGAAGCAAATGGATTATAAAACGATGCTCACAAACATTAAGAAAAAAAAAAAAAGAGAGAGATATTTAATAGAGACCACTATTTAAATGATGTTATGCTATAATTTAAACTACATGATTTTAAACTAAAGATTTTTTTTTTGTGGGAAAAAAGAAAATTGGATTAAAGAGAAAGGAACGATAAGTCGATAACCAGGCAGATCAACACGAAGGAGTGGGCATGGTCAGTTTCGCGCCAATCCACGTTGGCATGAGCCAGAGCAGACACGTCATCACCCCGGTCGCACCGCCCCCCCTGCCGGTGGTCCAGCCGTCGTCACCATAGCCAAAGGGTCCCATATATTCGAGGAGGAGAAAGCAAGGGAACGAAATCCGGCCTTCGCCCGCCCTGCCACGGCCCTAATGACGACATTAGCAGCACCACTTTTTGTTACTAATACTTTAAACCAGCTTTGTTTAAATTAAAATTAGGTTTTCTCGGGGCTTTTATAGTTGGTTGGTGCTTGATGGCCATTTTGGAACTGGTTTGCTCGGAGCGAGTGCATGGTCGGTCGTAGCAGCAGTACAGTGTACGGCGCCGCTGTTCGGTTCAAGTAACAGCCACGTTTCAATTCATTGCCAGTTTACATGGAATGATGACACGTACGTTGTTTGATGGATTTCCGTCCCATGATGACGAGGACGAGAGTTGGATTACTTTCTGGAGCAGATGGGTGTTTTGATCCTCTCATTTTTGTAACCTTAGACTAATGTAATTTAGTTGTGCCAAACTATAATGTTAATGTTGCAGGTTCAAATCCCTGCCCACTCCCTCATTTCATAAGTTCCATTCGTTTCTTGCTAATAAAAAAAAAAAAGAGAAAACCTATAATATTGAAAGTTGGTTCTGTTTGGATTGTTATCTTTTGAAATTTTATAAAAAAAATATACTGTAATGATATAATATATATAAAATAAAAAAATAATTAAAAATTGTATTCACGAAAAATGTAAAATTTTTTTTTTTTTTTTTTGGAAAAAAATGACTTTCCAGACAAGGCCTTAATTGTTGTTTGGGTTAAGCACAAATAATTGTTCCAAATAAGTATTCATCAAATTGGGAAAGCTATGCTTAGTTTTATCAAATTCCAGGATTTATGTTTATAGGGTCAAATTTAATTTGAGTCTAAATTAGTATGAAATCTTTTTCATACTTTCTTTAAACTCTTGGTGTTGAGGTTGGGATTTCGTGTCTTGATTTTGGCAAGTAGATGTTAACATTTCTTTCACTATGTATGGATTGTTATCTACCAACTAGATAAGAGAATAACTCAAGTTCTCCATTGATGTCAAGTGTCAAGGTCTCATTTGAGGAAACAAATTTCATTTCTTTATTTTGGACATTAATGAGAGAGAAATGTCTATTTGAGCCTTGGTATTGAAGTTCAAAGGCCTAATAGTTTCTCACTATTTAGGGGCTAATTGGTAAAAATAGTTGAATTATTTTCATTTGATTCTTTTGTTTGGTTTTTAATTGGTGAGAAAGGTCAATTGAATCCTTTTATAAAAACTAGCTTTTTAAATAGTTGCTAACTATTTAGGGTTATTTTTGTCCATTTAAAATTATTCCTTTTATATTTCTTTGGTCAAATGTAAACAGTTGTAGACTATTTGGGTGTCCTTTTATCACATGGGGTGTTTTGAATTATATTATATTTATTAAATAAATATTCCTAATTAAATATTCCAAATGTAAAAGCCATTAGAACTAATGTGCCAGCCAAAGTCTTCCAAAGAAAGATTACTTCTCCACGTCTTTGTTCCCTGCATTATAGAGCTATGACGATGAATCCACTCATCGATTTCTAAGCACGTGACTCCAGTCTTTTCTCGTTCCAAACTGTAGGCCATTTTTGTACTCAAAAACAGTGAGGAAAGGAAAAGGTTTCGGCCCCTTTCTTTGGTTTGACGGGAACCAACGAAGTCAAATAAATGGTCTTATTAGTCACTGAAGTTTTTCTTCATTTAGGCAGAGTTTCCTTCCTCTTTCTTTGCATCGCATAGCCTCTTTCTTTTCGCCGATTAGTAGCTAGCTATATGAGCCTGCAAAATGTTCAGTTTTCAGTCAATTTGTCCTTTCTTTTGATTGCAACCCACAAATTCCTCCGCACGCACGTGAATTTTTGTTTTCCCCCAAAAATTAGGTCATTGAAATTTCTTTCCCCAAAATCTGCGAGCCTGCAAAATTTTCAGTTTTTTGCCAATTGTTCCAGCAACTAATTGTACTTCCTTTCGATTCACTTCCAAAAAATCCTCCTCATCCACGTGAATTCTTTTTTTCCCCCAAAAACAGCTCATTTTAGGTATGGCTACTGTACCGAGTTATCATCCATGGTACAGTTTTCAGAACTTATTATTTCCAGCCTTATATATACATTTGTTTCCCACTTTTGCCGGTACTCAGAAGAGGAGCAAACAAAATCTAGGTATGTTTCTATTTTCTCTCTTCTTATTTTTGAGTTGCAATTTTTTTACTTTGAATGTTCTTCCCTCCTGTTTATCATTGGCTTCCGTTAATTAGACACTGTCATGTGTTTCATATTATGCATAAAAGAATGATTATGATGTAATTTATCGATTAACTTATGTTTATTTTTTTCTCTGTTTTTATTGATTTCAAATGTTGCCCGACTTTTGCCAACATTCAGCCGAGCAAAGAAAATATAGGTATGTTTCTATTTTCTCTCCTTCCATTTTGAACTGCAATTTTTTTGTTTCATTGTTGTTGCATCTGTCTATTGCCTTCCGTTAATTAACGACCTCCATGTGTTTCATGTTATGCTATGATGGTTATTTTTCGGATTAACTTATGTTTATTTTTGCCTCTTTTTTAATTTCAAATGCTGCATGATGTTGTTACCTGTTTATGTATTGAAAAATTACATAATTTAGTGTTATTGTAGTTTGGGTTATTAAGGTAGTCATTCTATATATATTAGTTAGTTTTAGCTATTCTAGGATGCTTTGATTTTGTCATTGTTGTGTGCTTTTCGCTTAGTATCTTACTTTCTTTATAGTATTTATAGTAAAATTAGATTTTGATCTTTTGTGTTTCATAATGAAGAAAAAAAGAAAATTTAGTTCAGTTTTTAGACTGATAGATGAGATATTTGATGATGTTTTTGATCTAAGCATGTTAGAAAGAAGCAAAAAGAAAAACTTAAATATGCTGACTGATTAGCACTGCCCCTCTAATCATAGCTCTTCGTGTTAAAGTGACCACATTCAATAGTAAAATTTTCACTATGCATTATGATTTCTCTATTGTTTGGTTTCTTAGTACTTTATGTTATAATTACTAAACCATTTCATCATTTTTACAGCTTTGTCATTCACTACAAGGTATTCATCTGGAATTCTGATTAGTCCTTCACTCCCAGATGACCTCTCTTTCAAGCAATGGTAAGTCTACTTTTTTTTTAGATTTTTTACCTTAAATTATCAATTAAATTTACTGGTACATTTTTAATTTGTGTTCTAAACATAATCATTCAGGTTTACTTTGAACAAGGAAGAAATCCAAAATTTGCTTAATGCTAAAACATACAGTGATGCTAACTGTTTACTTCCTCCTCCAAATGAAGAAGATATCAAAGCAATCAGCACTTTTCAAGCATTATTTCCAATTGTAAGAGCTATTTGTTATTTTAAAATTCTGCTTAAATATAACTTTTTTTGTCTCTAATTGACATTCAAATACCATTCTTGGTTGCTTGACTCAGCAAAAGGCAGCTTGGGTGCAAGGAACTGTCAAACTTGCATATGGATTCACCAAATATTGGACTACTGCTTGTGTGAATTGTCACAAAATTGTGAATGTTGACATTGACTGGATCATTCATTGTCCTTCATGCAAACAGCAAAGTGAAGTTGAACTGAGGTTAGACCATAAACTTATGCTTCTAAATTAAACATTCTTCGCATTTATTACCATATATTAATCTTAATTCCTTCACTTGACTAAAGGGCTCGCATTCCAATTATAATAACTGATCCTTCGAACTCAATACATTGCATTATATTTGGAGAAGATGCTGAAAAATGATTGAGTTCACTCCACTACAACTTAAACAAGCACAGAAAAATGTAAATACAAATTTCCTGTCTTATATTCAGCCATAAATACAAATATACATAGACAAGAATTCACAGAACCTAACTTAAAAATTTTTCTGCTGTAGGGCTTTGGAATAGATACTGAACTTAATGATGCCTTGAAAAAATACACAGTTGTCTGTTTTCTGAAATCCTATGAGACTCCCTTCCAAGGTCAACTGCAGAGAAAGAATACTGTCATCAAGGCTTACACTGCAGCTGAACTATCGCACCATCCCCTTCCACTGGCACTTCCAGAAAACACTCAAGTTTCTTCTGCACTTGGCAGTTCATCAGCAAGGCATCCAGAAAAATCATCAAAGGATCAGATGTTCACACCAACGACAAAGTTGGTACTTGAAGAAATTGCTGGAGCTAGTTCTTACAAAGATGGGCAGACGTCTAGAACCAGTGGAGCAAAAAGAAGCCTTGACTTTCCAGAATATTTACCAGCAGACACACTTCCTGAACATGCAACAAAGACTGCTGAACAGTTTGCCAAAGAACCTGCAAAATCATATAGCCCACCTGGCAATATGAAGGATAGTCCAGCAAAGAAAGCTAAAGCAAAGGAAGACTGATATGGTCTAATTCTGTACTTTTGTTATATCTTTTGTTCATTGCCTTGATGACTGTCTTGATTGCTTAGACAATGCCTTTTGAATTACATTATGATCCATTATTCTTTTGACTTAAAAAGTAATGGATCCTAATATATCTATGAATGGTTTAACCATCAATGTTGTAATTCAATAGGCAATGAAACTTATTTAAACCCCCTAATATGTAACTGTGGCTTGAACTGAAGTGTGTGTTCTGCTAAGACATAAATGATTGAGTTTATGTAATCTATGGTTGTGATTTGCATATTCATTATTTACCTCTTCATTTTTCAGTTGGTCATATAGATATATGGTCTCGATTGTCTAGCTGTGATTGAGTTGTTGTGATAAATATGATATTAGTTGATCATATCAGTGGGTAGGTCGCTGCATAGCACGGCCAAAACCATGCTAGTTTCCATATTTGTGCATACTATTGGTCAATAACTTGTAATTTGTCAAAATTCATCTCACCATTATGGGTTTGGCTTGTCATCTAATCATTATTATTACAAAATAATACTGGCTAATATGAAAGAATCTACTTTTAAGCCGAGTTCCCCTTAAGCATTAGATAGTTAAGACGTTACTCTTTCAATCTCTGAATTTGGCAATTTAACTTTAATTTTTGTGTGTGTCAATCAAGTGCTGTAACATTACTATTTCTGAGAGAAACATTCTTTTTAATTTCCAAGTCTATGACTATGAGATGATGCAAAATACACAACATATTCTCTCACGGTCTTACACCACAGCAATTAAAACTCTCCGTCTCCACTGAACTATTCAAGCAGAACGCACGCAAGTGGCATTAAGTCCGTAGGGTGAATTAAACGTTAGTCCTCCGAAAGTTGCGATACTATAATTGACCCCTCCATACTTCAATCCTTTCAAATTTCCAAGTGCTGTCAATCAAGTGCTGTAACATTACTATTTCTGAGAGAAACATTCTTTTTAATTTCCAAGTCTATGACTATGAGATGATGCAAAATACACAACATATTCTCTCGCGGTCTTACACCACAGCAATTAAAACTCTCCGTCTCCACTGAACTATTCAAGCAGAACGCACGCAAGTGGCATTAAGTCCGTAGGGTGAATTAAACGTTAGTCCTCCGAAAGTTGCGATACTATAATTGACCCCTCCATACTTCAATCCTTTCAAATTTAGCCTTCCAATTTCAAAAAATTTTCCCCATTAGTTGAAATGATATGGTGATTGGTGTTGACTGATGTTGGCTTAAATCCACTAGACAGAAACACAGAGGTCATGAAAACCACATGAGGTGTTATATGGCAATCACTTAGATATAGTCCACTTGATTTTTAGTCTTTTTTTTTATAAAAAAAAAATATTTGGATGAGTTCAACTCCGATCATTACCACGATTAAGCCGTACCCCCTAGAACATAGGTTATTTGCCTGATTCTTATAAATTTTGTCCTATCATCTTCAGTTGATAATACCTCAGTAGAAAGTTAAACCCGTTCAAATTATTTTTCATCATATGTAAATGGAAGCAAATTAAAGTACATGTGAGAGCATATGCTAGCTGCGTCAACCATGAACAAGTTTTGAATGTGTTCTAAGGTATCTCCATTCTATTCTTTTCTAATACAAGAGTAGGGCCATGTGGAGGGAGAACCCCCTCCCCCCCTTTTAGAACATATGGAAGGGTCCTTGTAAAACATTGATAATTTTATTGTCATCCCTTAACCCTTCTTTCATAGCTAAAGTTTTTTTAAAAAAAATATATATATATATAATTTGAAAGTAAAATTACGTGAAATGGCGAGATTTTTTTTTTTTTTAGGAATCTAGTTAGATGCCATGCTTCTTTATTATTTTTCTTGTATGGTAATTTAGCAAGATACAAATGTGCTTAGCTTTAGCATGAATCACAGCTATTCTTAAAAGTTGGCTCCATACATTATTGTATCAGATACAAATTAATTTTAAAGGGATATATTCGTGCCAAATGTAGATTAATTTGACAATTCATTGAAGTAGCTAGGTTGTAGTTCATAATTGACAATTATCTTTCATTCCACGTCAATTATCTTTCCTGGCTAAACTAATTTCGGTTTGAGCAGTGACTAGTGAGCTAGTAATGGTATGGTGTCATGGACAAGTTTATTTGACTTCTTATGGTTCTCCATCAAATACTGCACTCAGAGAAAGTTAAAGTCCACAAAAACTTGAAAATATAGAAAAGTTTAATTTCGTATCATCAACTGACAATACTTGCACCAGATTGCATCTGAGAGTATGCCAGCCCCAATTTATTTCTAACCAAAAAAGAAATTGCAAAATTACATTAGGGACCAACAAGAATGGCATTGAGCTGATCATTGCCATAATTACGCTGGTCTTCTACAATTTGTTTAACAGAATTGGTGGCAGAAGCCCTACACCATTTCATCTCAATCAATTGTAGAGTTGGAATTTCTCTAAATCTCTTCAAGTTGCCCACAGCTTAGCACTACAAGTTGCTCAAGGAAGGGGAGGTGCTCGCTAGTTGCATTCCACTGTACAATATCCAGAGATTCTAGTTTCAAGAACTTCAGTTTCTGGAATTTGCCTTCTCTCATGTCCCATTGCTCCCCTTCGAATGCCTTGTCGTGTGATTTTAGAACCTCAAGATTTGGTAACTGGCCAATCACTGAAATTTCATGCCACGGTAGGCGAGCATTCGACATTGTCAACTTTTTCAGCTTTGAAGGGAGGCTAAAGATAAGGGGACAGGGCGCCCAAGCATGGAACGACATCTTGAGCGATTGAAGTTCACACAAAAGCTCTAGTATCCGAAACGGATTGCAAGCTTTAAAGTAATCCTTCCATTTTCTTGAAAATATGCATCCTAATTTCTCGATGTTGGGTAGCCTCCTCAAGAACTTCTCAGCACTTCCATGTTGTATAGAAATGGTGGAAATGGATTTCAGATTATTCAGGTCAGAACAGTTTTCAAGAAACTCTTGACTGTAATATTCGCAACTGAAGAAAGAATGATCCAGTATAAGCTCCCTCTTCATTGCCGATTTCCAAATAGTCTCTGGTAATATGACGTTACCAATTGCACCACTGATAAGAAAAGTTTCCAAGTTTCGGAGGTTGCCGATATCAGAGGGAATATTATTTGTACGAATCCGGACAGCCAAGTATTTTAAGTGAACCTGCTTGGCTATCTTGACAAGATTAGATGTGTCGGCGCTACTTTGGACTCGAACATTTCCCAAGCCTAGCACACTAAGGTGTTTGCACTTGAGAATTGAACCATAATCTAAGTGCCTGCTTTGGCTAGTTCTGGTGCCAAGCACAAGCCCTTTTTTATACCCTAATCCTATCTATTCGGAGAGATTATGCCTGCCCTTAGAAAGAAAATCTCTGAACGCACATTGAGGAGGCAGAGACCCTGAACTCACTAGTTCAGTTCCACCAGGTTTATGAAAGTACAGCAATGAAGAGATGTTCGTAGAGATGTGCAAAAAATTCAAACCATGCAGTCGGAAACTACCCAAAAGATTTGCAATTCCATGAGAAATGTCTTCTCCTGTCATAGATCGTCTTTTCCCAAGTTTTGCTGTGCAATATTCATGCAGCACATTATGAACACAGACATGCTTTGACTCCTCCCTTGGAACTTTTTCTGGCTATCATTACAAGACTTCTATCAATTAACTCATTCAGGTAACTCTCTGCCTCTTGCTTTAAGTTCTTGCGGCCCCAATTTGACTGCTGCACAAATCCTTCGGAATTCCATAACCGCATCAGTTTTGACACTGAAATTGTTGTGTCCTCTGGAAAAGTTCCTAAATAACAGAAGCATGGCTTCAAGTGATCTGGCAAGCGCTTGTAGCTAACTTCAAGAATTTCCAGGATTTGTTCCTGTATGCTTAATGACCTGAATAACGTCTTAGCGACATGTTTCCCAGAATCCTTTTTTCTCTTTGTCCTTTTCAGAGTACCAGCTATCAGAACCAATGCAAGTGGCAGCCCTTTGCAACAGCTGGCTATACGGCATGAGATACTGGACAATTCCTTAGGACAAGGATCTCCATTAAAGAGCTTCATTGAGAGCAATTCATAGCTCTCTTCATCGGAGAGCAGACGAAGAGCATAAGTAAGGCTTTTAGCTTCCAAAGCAACAGCATGGCTCCGAGTAGTAAACAAAATTCTACTCCCATTCCCGTCATCAGGGAAAATTACCTTTAAACCATTCCATGCCTCAATATCCACACAAGATCCTAGTGCCACTTCCATATTTATGCAAAGTGTTCTATTTATTTAATTTGTCATGTGCTATTTATTTAAATTTCTTCTGTCATCACGTGATAAGTGGAATTGACACTGAATTTGGCACCGAATAGTGACATAGAGGATCCCAACTAAACCTCGCGGGGGTGTCTACTAGCACACGGGATCCTCTGTGTCACTTTTCTAGTGGCAATTTAGTACCACTTCTATATTTATGCCAAGTGTCCTATTTATTTAATTTATCATGTATTGTTTATTTAAATTTCTCCTACCATCGCATGATAAGTGAGATTGACACTGAATTTGACACCGAATAATGGCATAGAGGATCCTAACTGGTCTACTAGACCAAAGCCCGGTGGTTGAAAAACATCTACTGGTCACGTTGGTTTTTTGACCTTGACAGCACGAGCACCTTAAGGCGACACCCTGACCAACTGGGCTAATCCAGTTGTTTAGCCATACGAAATAACTAATTTAGCATGGATTAAGACATTATCCAATGAACGAAAAATTCTAGGAAAAAAAAAAACTCCCCCACCAAGAAATTTTAGAAATGTAAAAGCTTATTACACAAACGAAAGAGGAGTTTCAAGAGACTCATGGAAGGAATTTTAAAGAGTAGTTTTGGGTGGAAGGAATTTTAAAGAGGGTGAGGAGAATATTAAAAATGGAAAAAAAAAACTAAGTAGTAGTAGTTGGTTTGTGATAATCCAAGAATGTAGATTAAGACATTAGCGAATCAAAGAATACGTAACTTCTTACCATCCATAAATATAAAGCAAGTTTTGAGGGAAATATGAAATCAAAAAGCCCCAAAAAGATAAAAATCCTTTCTTCATTTGGCAAAGCTTTTAATTGCATATTTGCATCCTTTCCAATCCAACTTGACGAAGACAAATTTTGCGGTCACCCATCGGAGCAGCCAAGGTCTCAGCACACTGAAAGCATACTTGCCGTCAGAAGCATAGAAGCATTGAGCCTATTTGGATAGAAATTATTTCTTAGCATTATAAACACATTTTTTAACATACTTTTTTATCACATATATTACAAAAAAATGCTATAATAATTATTCTAAATAATATTTTAAATAATTTTCTATCCAAACACACCCATTGAAAGGACACGAGGCCCCGGCCCGAACGATTGTTAGAAAAATCATTTAGGTCGATTTTTTGCAAAATACACAAGATATAATTTTGTATGCACATGGTGTAACTTACTTTCAACAACATATAACTATAAAACAAAATTTTATGTGTCTCACACATGATATGAAAAATGACGTACAAGGTACAATCTGAATCTTTTATATATATATATATATATATATGTATATATATTGTAAAATCTTGACTATCAACCTTCAGGAACGGTTGTTCCTACCCTCCTTCCCGTTGAAACTTGTTTAAGATGTTAGTGACCAGCCGTCTACACACGGGATCTTCAGTGTCACTTTTTTAGTGACAATTCAATGTCACTTCTATATTTATGACAAATGTTATGTTTATTTAATTTATCACGTGCTATTTATTTAAATATTTTCTACCATCATGTGATAAGTGAGATTGACACTGAATTTGATATCGAATAGTAGCATAGAGAATCCCAACTGAGCCGTCCTGACCTTTGGATTTTGTGATTATTACCTATCAACTCAAGGGACCTCCCCAACTAGTGGTCACTTATCAAAAAGCCTTTTTTACATGACCGAGGATTGACAGATTACTAGCCTCAGAAAACGATTAGCCACAATTGTATGGGCCAGCATAAAACTTTAGATCCAAAGACCATCCAAATACATTATTGCGCCTTATTCTATGCTCTAAATCCAAACACTTAATGCGTCACTGCTAACATTATTTTTTTTTCCCCAGCAGCCCATCACTAAAATTCAACCGACATAACTGCGTCAGTGCTCAGATCTTTACTTGAAAAAGCCCCTAAACTTCCAGCCAAACGTTTTTGAATTACAATTCTCAAACAAATTTTTAGTTATCCGTTATATTTCCTTCAAATAGGTAATACTCCGATGAAATACAATTAACTGTACTGAATTGAAGAACTATTTTAGCTGCTACTCATTTCAATACTTTCTCAAAATTTCTTTGTTTTTTTTTTGAAGAAAATAGGAATGCCACTTGTACTTTTGGAAAAGAAAAAGATTGCAGAAAAATAAAAATTCCACTTTTACATTGGAAAATCCACTCAACCTCCAAAATTATTATGCTGTTATTGGCAATACCGTCACTGTTGAGAAGATATTAGATGGAGGACAGGAGTAATGGATAAGAGTACACATTTGTCCAAGATTGTCCGCAGCCGCCTACCAGGACCCGCCTTTGTGTAACAATTCTGTAATGGAAAGGACAAACGATCTTTTGTTCTACGCCTCCTTCGCGGGGATGCCTCACTTATGCATAGCACTAACCTCTGCGGGCTCCAACAAAATGGGAATCTCCTTTTTCGGCGTCTATATAGTGGAGCCCTCCTCTTTGCGGCATTTTCACAAGCACTTGCCAATCCTTTTTTTTATTCTTCTTCTTCATCTCATACCTCAAGAATATCCATGGCCGAACAAGATCCAGTCAAATTTGGCATTCTGGGCTGTGCTGAAATAGCCCGGAAAGTTTCCCGCGCTATAAGACTTTCCCCCAACTCCACACTCTACGCCGTAGGCAGCCGTTCCGTCGAAAAAGCAGCAAAATTTGCTAAAGACAATGGATTTCCGGATTCAGCTAAGGTCTTTGGCGGCTACGACGCCGTTCTGGACGATCCAGACGTCGACGCCGTTTACATTCCGTTACCCACTAGCATGCACGTCAAATGGGCTGTTTTGGCTGCCCAGAAGAAAAAGCACGTGCTTCTGGAGAAGCCCGTTGCCCTTAACGTTAAGGAGCTGGATGTGATTCTGGAGGCGTGTGAATCTCACGGGGTGCAGTTCATGGATGGTACCATGTGGATGCATCATCCTCGTACTGCAAAAATGAAAGAGTTTCTTAATGATCCTCAACGATTTGGTCAACTTAAGACGGTAATACTATATACTTTCCATTCCCCAAAACAAACGTTGTTTAGTACTAGCAGTTTCTTTTTTGTCATCTTAAAATTAGATAGACTAATTAATCAAATATTTTTGCTTTGTGGGCCTTTTCCCTGCTGATCCTAACTTCAAGTCGTGTAATCTGAGTAGAAATTTGGACTTATTTTGTTACTTAATTCGGTTATACTTCTGATGTACCAGCATGCTCTTGGTCCAGTCAATCAAGATGGTGTTTTTTTTTTTTATTTTTTATTCTGAAGCTGATTATGGAAAAGCATTCTGGATAACCTGTTTTAGTAGGTAAAGTAATGTTTTTGCTTTCAGAACTTCAAAAGGTTCAGTAGAAGTTCAAAGACACTAGTTCCTGAAAATGTTGCTTTCAGAAGCATCAAGTGTTAGCTCATAATCATTTTTTGAAGATTAAAATAAGCTAAGAAAGCATCTGAAAACAGATTTTGTTGAGAAAAGGCACAATCAGGTGATTGTAACCCCATGGAACGAGCCCTTAATATTGTTGTTAGTTCTTCGTTGCCTTGGTTAAAATAAATTCTAAAGGTAGAAATCAGTGATGATATTGATCCCCCTTATGCGTGTCATGATGTTTTCAGCTGCTGAAGACAACAACGTTGAGCCTTCATCTTAGGTGAACTTTATATTTGCCATATTACATGATACCCAATGTGAAAGTTGATTACTTATGATGTTCTCCCTTTTCCCCATAGTGAAAGTGCAGATGTCTCTGTCTTCTATCACTGGGATTCAACAATACACGGGGTTTTATTCTAGTTGTATAGATGTCAATCACCCTTTATTTTCCTCGGTTACTTTGGGATGTTACTTAGCTTTGTGAACTTTTCGTGGTCATTGAGGGTAAAATGCTCTAAGCGTAAAGCCGGATGACAGAATTACTGGTAGTTGAAAAGAAATGCTCCTGGCTAGTCCATTCTTTGGTATGTAGGTGCAAGTTATATGTTGGTGATATCCATATATTTGAACAGAAACACAAAAAGTTTCAGTAGTATTGGTAGTGTTAGTTATTGCAATAAATCAAGGTTTCATCTCAGTGGTCTCACTTTCCTTGCGGCAACCACTGATGATTAATTTTAAATCTTAATGCATAGTTGATTGACTCTGTAATTTTTCAGGTGCAAACTGTTTTTACATTTGCTGCTGATCCTGAGTTTCTGGAAAATGACGTTCGGGTGAAGCCAGAGCTGGATGCTCTTGGTGTTCTTGGTGATGCTGGATGGTACAACGTCAGAGCATGTCTGTGGGCTTTTGATTATGAGCTACCGAAAAAGGTAACCGCATTGCCTGGCCCTGTTTTCAACAAATCAGGGGTGCTGGTATCCTGTGGAGCTTCTCTGTACTGGGAAGATGGGAAAGTGGCTACTTTCCACTGCTCTTTCCTGTCCACCTTGACGACGGATGTAACTGCTGTTGGTACAAAAGGATACCTGCGCCTTCATGACTTTGTTATCCCTGATGAAGAGGACAAGGCTTCATTTTTTACCCGTGAGAATCCAGGGTTTGCTGAACTTCAGAGGGGGGTGGTTGCCGACCGAAATGAGCATGTCGTAGCTACTGATCTACCTCAGGAAGTTAAAATGGTCATGGAGTTCTCGAGGTTGGTTGGAATCATTAAAGCTGAAGGTGGGAAGCCTGAGAAGATATGGCCAACCTTCAGTAGGAAGACACAACTAGTTCTGGATGCAGTGAAGACATCAATTGAGAAGGGCTTTGAATCCGTTGAGCTGATTAGTTGATCATACTTTTTCCTGTTGCCCATTTGGCATCCATCTTGAATTAGCAGTTCTTCCTATCTTTGCCTGGGCAATGGTATGTAGTGAGTGCTCTTTAATTTATTCCTTCAAAAATCTGGTTGAAAGTTTTGTGAATGTTGCTTGGAATTCATTTCCACCTTTGAATTGTAAACTTAGTCAATAAGCCTCTAAAAGTAGCATGAAATTGCAGGTTCAGTTTTTTTTATTATGATGATTTCTTTGAAAAAAACATACTGTTTATTAGTAGGTGGTTTTTTTTTTTTGGATTGCTGTAGGTGGTTTCAAATTAATAAAAAAATCGTTTCAATTAACATGGCCATTGTTGATTAGATCCTAACATGGCATTTGAGTCTAGTTACCAAACATGTACTTTTTTTTTTCCCCTAACGAGTGTCTAATGAACACTTGTTAATGAACACTTGTTAAGACATGTATATCACACTTAATTTATTATATAAATATATATATATACAATAACAATTATTATCTTATTTTATATTTATAAATTTTTCCTTATTAACTTTGCTTTTTTAATATATTAACTCCATGATTACATTTTAATGAGTGACTTTTTTTTTTTCTCCAAAATTTGTCTTGCAATGAAGGTAAAATTTAAAATCCCTATACTCCACTTTTCTTGACTTTATGATCTGAACCTTTCCTCCTCCGATTGGATGATCGGTAAATAAAACAACATATTCAAATGATTTTGCAAATCCATTTGGGTATCATAATAATGCTGACAACTCGCACGATTAGCAGGCCCCAGCAATATGGCCCCTGTTTAATTATCTATAACACAATTTTTTTTTCTTTTGCTTTAAAAAAAAAAACTTATTGATTTATATATTTATTTTGGCAAAATCCAAACAGCAAGAGGCGTCACTGCTCGCTTTTGTTGTCCCACTCATTGCAAACTAGTTCCACTCACCGCGTTTTACTCTCTGCCAACTCTCGGGCTCCCTCGCTCCGCAAAACCTGAGAAGCATCCGCTTCTCCCCCCGTTCACACATTATCACAAATACTTGACTATCATTTCAATCCCTACGCCAAAAATCCTAGAAAAACCAATGGCCGGAATCCCCATCAAATTTGGCATTCTGGGCTGTGCCGATATTGCCCGGAAAGTTTCCCGGGCCATTACGCTTTCCCCCTACTCCACCCTCTACGCCGTAGGCAGCCGTTCGGTGGAAAAAGCCTCAAACTTTGCGAAAGAGAATGGCTTTCCGGCTTCAGCAAAGGTATACGGCAGTTATGACGCCCTTCTAGATGACCCAGATGTTGACGCTGTTTATGTGCCGTTGCCGACCAGCTTGCACATAAAATGGGCAGTTTTGGCTGCTCAGAAGAAAAAGCACCTGCTTTTGGAGAAACCAGTGGCCCTTAACGTTAAAGAATTTGATGTGATCCTCGAGGCGTGTGAATCCAGTGGGGTGCAGTTCATGGATGCTACCATGTGGATGCATCATCCTCGTACTGCTAAAATGAGAGAATTCCTAAATGACCCTCACCGGTTTGGTCAATTCAAATCGGTATAGATAATTTATTCTCCCCCCAAGCAAATATTTTTCAGTAGCACTAGCAGTTCTTTATATTCTCTTCCCCTATGGGATTAGATATCTTGATTAATCAAATTGAATAGTCTTGTTTGTGGGTTTCTTTGCTCTTTTTTCTGTGCGGAATCTAAGTGTGATTTTGACAAAGTTGTCAGTCTGAGTCAAACATTTGGACGCATTTTTCTCAAGTACAGCAATTTATGATCAAAGTATCCTCTCTTAGTTGTTATAATTGGAATTTTGTCTGGAATTAATCATTAGAGGTTGGATTTTTGTGCTGTTAATTGAAACATCAAATGTAATATTGGTTCTCTTTTATTTTGCCGTATGATAGGATGCAATGGTCTCCCCCGACTTCTATTAGCATTAGGCGGGTATACAGGGGTTGATTTACTTTTTCTTGATGCAGATAAGAGTGATGTCACACGTTAACCTTTGGTTTTTTAGTGATCTTTGAGGGGTAAAATGCTGGAAAGATTTTTAGCAGATTTAGTGGTAATTCAAGATCTACCGGCTGGTTCATTCCAGGTGCACCGGTGCAGATATAGAGCTTTTGTTGAAGAATAAACTCCTAGCGCAAATAAAATTTTGAGTCTGTATGCATATTGGAATGGTTCTGAGATAATCAATGGTACAAGGAGTAATGTGATAGAATTATGGATGGGATGAGTATTTTGTGGAAATAAATGAATTGTTATTTGTGTTTGTGGCATCTTATCTTAGTAGATACACGCACCAACTGAAAGAAATAAAAATGAATCCTGCCAGAGGGACTAGCTTTCTATTAATTAGCTAATCTTGCAGGTTCACAGTGTCTTCACATTTACTGCTGATCCTGATTTCCTGGAAAATGATATTCGGGTGAAGCCTGATCTGGATGCTCTAGGTGCTCTTGGTGATGTTGGGTGGTACACAATGAGAGCAATTTTGTGGTCTGTTGATTTTGAGCTACCAAAATCGGTAATTGCATTGCCTGGTCCTGTCTTCAACAAAGCAGGGGTAGTTTTATCATGTGGAGCTTCTTTATATTGGGAAGACGGGAAAGTGGCTACTTTACACTGCTCTTTCCTGTCCAACATGACGATGAATGTAACTGCTATTGGAACAAAGGGTTCTCTGCACCTTTGTGACTTTGTTATCCCTTTTGAAGAGGAAAAGGCTTCATTTTCGACCAGTGTTGAATCGGGTTTCACTGATCTTGTGACTGGGTGGGCGCCCAAGCCAAGCGAGCATGTTGTCACAACAGATCTTCCCCAGGAGGCTCAAATGGTAAAGGAGTTTTCAAGATTGGTTGGACTCATCAAAGCTGAGGGTGCAAAGCCAGAAACCAAATGGCCAACCTTCAGCAGGAAGACTCAGCTAGTTTTGGATGCGGTCAAGACATCGATTGACAGGGGCTTTGAAGCTGTTGAAGTTATTGGCTGATTGCACTGTATTGCGTTGCCCATTGGGCATTTATCTTGAATAAGATGTTGATTGCTCCTTGTAAAGAAGAATTTGCTCCTTGTAAAGAAGATTCTTCTTTGTTTGCCATTGGATTTCATTTCGAGCTTTGATTTATTAACAGCGTCAAATTTGTTTCTTCACGAAGCGGGAACTTACAACGTGTTGGTATCTTGCTGGATTTTGTTGGACAGAATGATATCATTTGCAGGTATGTTAATATTGGTGCAAGCCTCAGAATTATATTCGAAAGGCTCGTGATTCTGGTGAAGAAACTGACTTCCAGATCCTGTATGGTTTATTGGCTCATTGCCATGGATGTACATTCCTAGTACTGAACTACCAAGCACGCCCTTCTATCATCTCATAACTATGCCGTAATTAGGGCAGCAAACCTCGAACTTTTAAACCGTCATGCTCGGTTCTACTTTTTGGGCCCAAACTTGAATTTAAGCTCAAGCCCTATACGAGTTTAAGTTTCAAGCTTAAGTTCGATTCAATTAAATTATCTAATGGCTCAAGTTTGATTCAAGAGTTCGAAATTTTATTTAATTTTTTAAATTTATAATATTATATTATCAATAATATATATAATATGTACATACTAAAATAATAACGATTAATTTTTCTTATACCGTTAGCACATATGTCTAGATGCATGCCAAACCATTTCAGTTTAAATTTGAACATTAAATTTTACATATGTAGCATGTATCAAGACAAGTTTTCTTGAAATTTTACATAAGGGTGTGTTTGGATTAATCATTCTTGAACATTAATTTTACATAAGGGTGTGTTTGGATTGCAATTTTTCTTGAAAAATTGTTAAGTTTTTCGTAGACGTATTTTTCAATTATCTTTTTACCTCACATATATCAAATAGTTATAATAATTTTTCTACAAAAATGTAATCCAAACAAAAGCCTTAGTATATACATAGCCAATGTATGCAAGATTTATCCGACTAATAAATGTGTGATTTTCTATAAAATATTAATAATATGTTAAATACTAGAGAATATAAAAAAATTATTCAAGTTTTACGAGTAGAATATTTAAAAGTTCGAATTCGATTCAAATTCAAACTTATTAAAAATCAGACTCAAATTGAATCCAAACTGTCTGTCAAGTTTTTGATTCGTTTATGAATCTAGCTGTAATTAATCTAAGTATAATGAATGTATGGATTATCGATGTATATTTTGACCAACCTTTCCTGGTTTTGACGGACAATTATTGTACACTGATTGGTCTTCACTGCACTCTTCGTAGAGATTATGCACAACCGTTGAGAAAGTACGAACGCTAGATAGAACAAAAAGTCGCATTCTAGCCAGACTCCGGATACCGGAGAAAGACTGGAAGTGGACGAGAGAATTGACCCGCAACTACTCCCCCTGGCTTTTGACAATGGTTCAGATTAATTAATTAATAATAATGGTGGCTACTGCCTGCACGGAACGGACAAATTTGACCTCTGTTTCCGGCCAGCTTTGCGAAAATCATCCATCAAGATGTTGTCACTGTCACATGAGTCATGACAATGAAACCAGCCATTGCTACCAGGGAGGGACTTAATCACTGGGCCAATGGTTCAGTGATCACCAGAGAGGGACTTATTAAGTCCCTCCTTCTTGGTCTGTAGGTGAGGGTTTGAATCTCATTTGCAGTGAAAAAAATTTAAGAGTTGTGTTATAATATTTTTTTAATTTAATTGGATCTGTATACCACTAGTTCCTTACCATAACCTCCTTAGGCTTAAAAAAAAATGACAATGAGTTCAAATCTCTCCACTTGTACTGGAAGTTTTAGAGGCTCCCGTTTGAATTGCCGAGTTTTGCACAAAATTTTTTTAAAATATTCTCTTGATATATTCTTCACTTATCTTTTTTACTAGTTATAGTACATTTTTTTTTGGAGTATAAAAAAACTCTCAAAAACTCCTATCCAAATAGCAATAGGCTAGAACCATCAGCCTTAGGCTGATGGCCACCACCTTAAAGGTTTTGGCGAACCCTTGCCTCCCACTAATTTGCCACATTTGTGGTTCTTCAAAAAATTCAGACAGGTGCGTGGTACACCCGTCTGGTCCGGTGGTGGTTCTGTCCCCATCGATCTCTCAGAGGTCCAGTTGGGTCTCCCCGTAGTTACATTAGAATAGAGTAGAAATGATGATTGACAAAAAAAAAAAAAAAAAAAAGCAATAGGCTAGATTGTAAAATGCTTTCAAAAAGTTGCTTTAGCTAGCTTCATTGGTGTCGAAATATTTGCTTTTGTAAACATATAAAAAATCACGAGTACAGCAAAGGTTATTTTTGGCAATTCTAAAAGTTGATGTAGATTATCTGTTAAAAATTGTTTGGTTTTACAGAAAAGTGCAAAAAATTACACTGGGTGCGATTGCAACTGGCAACAACAGAAGCCTCTAGACTCCTATTAATTTACCTCATGCAGGATTCCATGTCAAGAATCGTAATTCTCATCTAACATGATAATGATGATGTCCTTGTCGATAATTCACGTTAGTAGGGGGTAATATCCCTTTGGAAATAGGAGGTAATATTCCCAATGACGTGTAAATAGAACTTTGCGAATACACTGAAAATGGGGTCGGGCTAGCCCAAATCCAACCCATTTGACCTCAAAAAAAGTTTTCTAAGCACAAATTTTAATTGGATCGAACATAGTTTGAACTTCAATATTAGCTTTAAACTAAATGTGAATCGAAATTGGATTATACTAGACTCAGATTCGATTAAGACCCGCCCATATATGCGTATAATTATATATATATATATATATATAGTATTTATAATATCCATAGTTTATAATTAAACATATTATAACATATAATGTTAATAATTTATATATAAATTTATAGTAATTCATAATTATAAAATATATATTATATATAATTAATAAATATGCATTTAAATATGAGTTTAGTCCAAATTCGATTTGAACTCAAGACTCATATTATAGTGTGAACTAAGTTTGAACTTTTTAATTTCAACTCGAATAACCAAAACTTGAAACCTGAAAACCCGTATACTTTATCAGTCGAGCTGAGACTTATCAAAACTCAGCTCAGGAAGCTGAATTGACATTCCTAGATGCAAATTGCAATTGCATTCGCCTCATATGATGCTTAGAGAGCCAGATTTTTACGTATCAGGACAATTACGAGGCAATCCCAATTCGAAAATAAGAAGCAGTATTATTATTGTGGTTCTACAACAAGATCTATTTTGATTCAGACAGATAGTTTACAAGATGAAATGTAATAGCACTATTAGTCAAAACAAAAATTATTGCGACGACACAGTTGAGTCGCTGAAAGAGAAAAGAGTTAAATTAAGCAGCGGAACAACGCAGTTATTTGTTTAGGAATGGTTAACATATGTTTAATAAAGCTTCGTTTTTACTAATTGTTCTTGGCTGCTAATATTTTGTTTAGGAATGTTTAATTATCGAGAAAAAACCCTTTGCCTCTCTTGAAAAAAGTTTGCAGACACGAAAAAAAATTCAGGCTTGTGATCCATGGTACAGTTGAAGAAGCACTAATCTTGGGATTTATTCTCACCTCTCTTTTTCCCTAATTTTTCTCGCTGTCGGCGAGGAGATCTTTCACAAACTTGGATGGCTTTCAGGTCTTGTTTTCTCTCTAGTTACCCATAGAATCAAAAGAGGAAGATGATCCCAAATTTTGAAAACAACCAAACCATGCCAATTAATGAAATGGTTATCCTCAAATCTTAGTTTGTTATAAGTTTCAATCAGATCTTTCCCCTCTTCTGGTGAAGTCCCTGTTGGTCCACTTAATGAATACTACATTAATTACACAGTGAGCCAATCAATGCAACATTTTCCACGTAGAAGAGTCTTAGTGAAGTGACCGAATTGCCACGGCTAGACTTGCGACCGATGACTTGAAGCCCTCTACTTGTAGCGAAACTACGACAACTCTACAAAGCTTCAATGGATGCTGGCTGAGCCTGAGAGTAATCTAATTTCACGCAGCCTACTGCTACTGAAAAAGGGGGGGAAAAAAAAAAGAAGCACGGATTCGGAAAAAATGGCCGAGCCGCCGGTTCGTTTTGGAATCTTAGGCTGTGCAAAGATAGCAAGAAAACTATCTCGAGCCATAACTCTGGCTCCAAACTCAACTATTGTAGCTATTGGGAGCCGTTCACTGGAGAAGGCCATAAGCTTCGCAAGAGAGAACGGCTTCCCGGCTTCCGCCAAGGTGTACGGAAGCTACGACGGCGTGTTGGACGATCCGGACGTGGAAGCGGTCTATATTCCGCTGCCTACGAGCTTACACTTGCGCTGGGCTGTTTTGGCGGCTCAAAAGAAGAAACACGTGCTTTTGGACAAGCCGGTGGCGCTGAACGTGAAGGAGCTGGATATAATTCTTGAGGCCTGTGAATCGAGTGGGGTGCAGTTCATGGATGCTACCATGTGGATGCACCATCCACGCACCTCTCAGATGAGGGAATTTCTCTCTGATCCTCAAAAATTCGGCCAGCTCAAGGCGGTAATTTTTTTTAAAAAATTTTTTTCCTCCTCTTTTTGAATTTTTTCTTTCCTTTTTGCGTGTTTAATTTTGTTCTTTCTATCATGATATTGCCATAGCCCGCACTTTATTTTTGTCCAAAAAAAATCTTTTAATTGTAAACTGCACTGGATTTGTGAAGAGCAAGTTAGGCAATTTTGTGCAAAAAATTACCATGGGAAATAAAATTAGACTGGGGCATGAACAGCAGCCAAATTTTTTCTCGTTTGTAGTATTGAATTTGAACCAAAAAGTGGATCATTGGTACCATTTACATGTTTTTTTTCTCTTCTTTGATTATTTAGTCCTTCCAATCCAAATTTAATCAAGCTGGATGTGGTCTTTTAAAGACGTACACACGTTATACAAGAGTTCGCGAATGAATTATTGCCTAATTATTGATGTAACTACAAGAATTGGAGTTTTTAAGCCATGACTTTTTTTGGTACTGATATAAAATAGTCCTTCTTCTTGATGCATAGGTTCACTCAATGAATACGGGGTGAAAAGCAACAAAAGGACCAATAATGGGAATTCAAAAGCAACAGTAGGATCAATAATGGAAATGACAATATATATATATGGTAGTTGCCTTATTAAAAGCTTGAATTAGACTATTGGACAACCTTTTTTTAGATGCTAATGTTCCTTTTTTGTTTTTTAAGACTACTGGAGTGCCCATTGGACTACCTTTTTTTTAATATATAGATGTTAGTGTTCTCATAATTTCAACAGGTCCACAGCATTTTCTCATACGTTGAGGGCCCTGAATTTCTCAAGAATGATATCAGAGTAAAACCTGATCTTGATGCACTTGGTGCTTTGGGTGACACCGGCTGGTATTGCACTCGGGCAATTCTGTGGGCTGCAGAATACGAACTCCCTAAAACTGTAACAGCTTTGCCTGATCCTGAATTCAATGAAGCAGGCGTGATCTTGTCCTGCGGTGCATCCTTGCGCTGGGAAGATGGAAAAGTTGCAACTTTCTATTGTTCTTTCATCACCAACTTGACAATGGACATCACAGTTCTTGGAACAAATGGAAATCTTCGGGTTCATGATTTTGTCATTCCATACCAAGAAAGTGCTGCACCATTTTATGTGACTTCAAATTCCAAGTTTGTTGAGCTCGCTATAGGGTGTGATCCTTCCCCTAATGAGCATATTGTGGGAACGGATCTTCCTCAGGAAGCCCTGATGGTGAGGGAGTTCTCTTCTTTGGTTGGTGGTATAAAATTAAATGGTTCAAAGCCTGAGAAGAAATGGCCAAACATCAGTAGAAAGACACAGGCTGTTATTGACGCAGTTAAGGCTTCTATTGACAAGGGGTTTGAGCCTATTGAAGTTGTGTTTTAGTTGTCAAGATTGTCAACCCGTGCGCTTCATGTCTGATTGAGAAACTGCAATTTGTCACCTTGAACATTTCCCTTGTGTTATTAGATTGGTCGCCATGAACTGTTTTTGCAGCAATTCCTGTCTTGAACCATTGGATTCGATGAAATAAATATCTATCTTACATTTTCTATGTCAAGATTGTGCATGTGCGCTTGGCATGTTTGGTTTTAACGTAATTTAGGTTACTTAGAATTGAATTTGTGTGAAAAGTTATTCAATTCAATACTTCAAGCAAGAAATCTGATGCAACAAAAACAATCTAGATGAAATTTTATAAGGTACTTAGTGCTGCATTGCGATCGCTTACAAACTGATCGAGTTTTGACTTGCCAAATTGAGACTGCATATCAATATTCGATTCATTGATTCGTCAAACCGGATCAATCTAACATATATATTTTTTTATAAATTTTTATTCGTTGTGAAGTTACAATGCAAGTCCCTTGTGCTTTTATATTTATTACAGTAAAATACCGATTTTATTCATTTGAAAAAAAAAATTATAATTAGTTTTCATTTTATTCGAACTAGATTAAGTACGAACTCGAGTTTGAGCACGAGAGCTTCACTGTTCAAGCCCGGTGAAGCGGGGTCAAGATCAACTTGAAAAGGCCGGGAACTGATTACCATTTGAAGCGACAAATATTATGGGTTTGTTTGGATAGTGTATTATTTGAAATATTATTTGGAATAATTACTGTAGCATTTTTTGTGATGTGATGTATGTGAAATAAAAAGGTGATTGGAAATATAAAAAGGTAGATTGGGAAATGTGTTTATGATGCAAGCGAAATATTATTTGGGATAATTGGGGTATCCAAACACTCTCCATGGTTTCAAATTTGCGGAATTGCGGCTCATGGTGTTTGTTCAAGCATCTGCCCGTACACCATACATGGCCTCAATTGAAATGTTCTGTGCAATCTTTATCTGCCTTTGTGTTATCGTAAATTGCTATCCGTTATATCCACTTTTAAGTTTGATTATGATTCGTTAAAATGTTTTTCCTGATTATTAGTATTTTTGATAAATGATAATAATAATTTCTTTGATTTTTTAAAAACTTTTGAGTGTAAGATACTTTTTTGTCTAATGCAATTTTTGCAAACCAATTCAGACCAAACCTAAAACAACCCAATTTTCCAAGTAACCCATTACTAATTTTAGGAGCCCAATGGGCTGGATAAATACTGGTCATTATTTTATAAGCAATCCCATTAATTGTCAGCTGTAATATTAATCTAGTGAATCATTTTATATGGTCCTTGATTTGTTCGAGTGTAAGGCCTGTGTCCCCTCTATCTAGTAGTTTCAGTCAGTGTTTTAATAAAATTCAAAAGGTTAGCGTTCTTACGTTTGGCCAATTTTTTTTTTTTTTTTTTAAATCACCCCTCTCTAATTTCTGATCAATAGATAACTAGTGGACAATGAAATGCAACCTATATGGTAAGACGCTTCACAATAGGTCATGAATTCGAGTCATCATCGAGAAGTAAATAAAGAATCGCAGTTGATCTTCTTATGAAAAACAAGAAAAGAAAAGAAGAAAAAAAAAAGTAGATACTAGAGTGATTTCCTCAATTCTTGACCGCAGGTATTTCACATTAAAGGTAGATTAATTCGTACGAAATTCTTTCATATGTAATAATGTAGCGCATCCTTTTGCAAGACATGCTAGACTTGTCACTTCGCAAATTGCACTGGGGCAATCTGCTCCAAAGTTTCTTCAGCCAATTCTTTTTGCTGATTTTTTCACGTTCTCCATCAAGAAATTCTGTTGTTCCAATATATAAAAAGAAGTCATGCAAAAGGATTCTTTCATATGGCACTAGCAATTTGTCGGTTTTCGTAATATAAGTTTGGTGCTTTTGGTGGTGGAAAACAAAGAGACCATACTTGAAGAAGAAAGCAAGAGTAGACGGGAAGGATGACGGCATTCAGAAAAGTGTCTACAGAAATTGCTGCAAGCCAAGAAAAATTAATGTCTTACATGAGAAAGTATTTAATTATGCTTAATCATTAATTGATGGCAATGAAGCTAAAAAATTAAGTTTGTGGGCTGGCCATTTTTGTTCAAATTGTAAATAATGGTCTAAGTACATTGATGTAAGACAGAAACATGAGAATTCTACCAAATAATTAAAACATAAAATGTTTAACAAGATATGAAATAAAATACCTTGCAACAGCAAAATTATTATCGGAAGAATTCCTATTATACGCTCTTTGTATATTTAAACAAAAGGTAATATTGTAAATCTTCAACGCACAGAAATACTTGTAATCTTTTTTTTTGGTTGAGAATTTGCTTCTAACATCTTCTATACAAGTTAGCATCGTACTCTTTCTTGAAGATTACTCATTGTCTTCTTTGATCAGTTATTGTTTTGTATTCCCAACATACCTAATTATAGAGGCGACAAGAACAGAAAGATCTACGAATTAATAAGCAAATAAGCAACTAGTTACATGAGCTGATCAGTTCTGTAAATGAGGAGGACAGTGAATGTGAAGATCGACTCTCACCAACTGTTGCACAGGGCAAATTAAGTAATGTTTTATGATGATGTGGTCTTCTTATAAGACCTCTTAACTGTAATAGATAATCTCAAAAATGATAAAACCTAATTCTATATAAGATGTCCTGTCACATGTTTACTGCTAGTAATCTTATCTTGGACAGAGTTGATGAGAAAACAAAATAGGTGACTGTATTAATGTGTTACGAATTTTAATGAGATTTTATCATTCGTTATCAGAACTGATCACTGGGTAGATAGAGTAGTCTGCAACCACGCTTTGATGATAATGCAATTTATTAATTGTTGCAAGATATGGAACCATTTGTAAGACATATTTGTCATTCTTTTCATGCATGTTCAACAGATGATGAGCAAATTACTATATATTCAGACAATTTTTTTTTTTATATCATATACATGACATGTCATCATATTTTTTTGACATTATCATATATTACAATGACTATTTTACCGTGTATAGACCACATCATATGCAATAATTTGCAAGTGAACTCATAAATCGAGTTTCCTTGAGTGTCTCCCAAGCCCCAACCTATTGCTTATCTGCCATTTGCGTCAAACACCATAAATAAATTTACTACTCCCTCTGTCCCACTTTGATAGTCCTGTTTCCCTTTTTCATTTGTCCTAAATTGTAGTTTAATTGAAGAATGTAGTTATTTTTTAATTTCTCTAAAATACCCTTATTCAATGTAAGTTGTTGTTAGTATAAACTACCTTATTTAATATAGATTGTTATTGAATATAACCTACCCCATTTAATACATTTATATTTTCCAAAACATATTGATATACGAATGAGAATTGATTCTTCTTGACCATCAATTCAAGTTTCCATAAACCATCAATTCAAGTTTTTATGAATAATTAACATAAAGTTGTACTCTATTTAATATAAGGGTATTTTAGAAAAATAGCAACTTGCATTTATTTTTCTAACAAAATTAACTATTTTTTCTTAGACTATGTGAGAAAAAAACTAGGACTATCAAAATAAGACAGAGAGAGTACAATTCAGGTCTCACAAGTTGAGTTCCGTTGAATTCAAATAAATTTGTGAGATTCTTACAAGAAACTCATAGAATTCAACTCGTGAACCTCCGATCCACTTTGTATTAGTAGTAAACATCAAGGCTCTTTTTGGTTGTTGCCTCGTTTTGTGCATATGACCATACATAATGTGATATAGAACGTCAAGGCGCCTTTTTTGCTTCTCACTTCTTACTAAGCGACCTAAACGGGCGTGCATGGACATGCATGTCAACGGTCGACCAACGATTAACAGTTGCAGCCGGAAATGCAAGACACCCAAGACAACAAACATTCACAAAATTTAACAAAAACTATAATAAACAACATTATATAGTTGCATGAAATTTTTCAAAATCTCTTTGACTTTCGTACTTAATAATTTCAGACTCGTTTAACCAATTAGTCCCGTGCAGCTCCTAGCGTAGGCTCGCAGAACAAAATAGGACGGCGCAAATCAGTGACCTAGCATGATTAGTGTCAAATCTTCGAGATTACTAAATTACTATTAACCTTGTGAAAATGCAACAATGAACGGAGGTCAGGCGAACACTTGCATCAACAACGGGAAGCCTCGTAAGCAAGATACGAATTTGGCATGTGGATTTGGAGAGTTTAATTGGGATTATGCAAATTAATCACCCCACCCGCCCTCCTGGCTTCTCGCCAAACCGCACGCACACACGCGTCGATTTTGACGATAAACTTTGTGTATTAATTAGGTTAGGGATCTAACTTTGGAATTGTAAATGTGTGTGTGCTCGCTTGCGTGAAGTGCTGATTGCGTGGTTGAGATTGATGAAATGCTCGTGTGGTCTTCTATGCTTTCGGATGAATGTTTATGAGGGCAATTATTAGTAAAAGGAGAGTAATTAACGGGGTGGAAAGTGTTGTGCTGCTGCCTAGATTGCCGGGGATTACTATTCTTCATTGGACTAATCAACCTGCTACTTTTAAGTTCCTGCAAAAGATCAGCAAATACCTTTGCTTTCTTTTTAGTTCAGCTCAGTATTCTGCCTCCATTTGTTTCTACCCTCCACTATACGAGACCACAGCAGAGATCAGCAGATCACTTAAAGATTATACAACGCAGGATAACCAAAAAACACACACACATTTTAGTCATAATGTCCGAACAAGTATCCTATGAACAAAGTTATGCCCTTTTTTTTTTTATATTAATTAGGTGATGTAATTGATTTCCTTGGGAGGAGACGATCCAAACCCTCGAAACCTCCTGTTTTATTTTGCATTTGGTCATTTAGTCGTTGCCCCATAGGGCGTTAAAAGATAACTAATTTTTAGATGGATATGTCTAACGGGTACCCATTTGACAATTATCAAGATGTAGGTCAAGTGTGTATAAATGTAATAAAAGGTAATAATTATTAATATGTGTATATACATGATAAGTCAGGTAAAATTTAAATATGTTAACGAATGACCGTTGAGCACGTATTAAAAAACTTCTTTTTAGATTTCATCTCTTAAAAATTTCAATACAAGCATTGCACTACTAGGTGAAGTAGCCGAATACTGCACCTTAAATGGCTCAACTATGATAGGCACACTAAAAAAAAAAAAAGAAAGTGGATCAATTGTGGATACTTTAAATTAAATTACCACCCACGCCTCTGAATTGCAGTACTTTCACTAGAATTAAAGTAATTGTGCTACGAGGTAAACTAGCCCGAATACTGCACCTTAAATGGCTCAATTATGATAAGCACACTAAAAAAAAAAAAAAAAAAAAAGTGGATTAATTATGGATACTTTAAAACCACCACCCGCCGCCCCTCTGAATTGCAATACTTTCACTAGAATTTTTTTTTTCCACAGAAAAAATAACACTAGACCCACTTCTTATTCAGTGCGCCCAAAATTTATTTACTTCTTTATTCTGTGATGGCTATAACAAAAATTAATAGCTGTATCCGCCTTCTTCAAGACAGTAGACAGGTTTATATCCAATCATCAACCGGTCAAATTAAGGAAACAAGGAGGCTGGTTAAACACAACGGGTACTGTGACATTCAAAGTTGGAAGGGGTCGGTGCCTAAACTTTCTTGGTGATTAGCAATTAGCTGTACTATGTTTTCCAGTAATCCGACCTGATCATACCTAGGGTTCATATCGATATGCATAGTTGCACCAAAATATCTCTAATCGAGTCTCTTCAGCCTGCAAAGTCTTTGGATATTAATACCTTAATTATTTGCCACGCAATAGGTAGATTGATGTGAAAATACACACCGACAAATTTCCTCAGCTCTTAATTGCTGTACACTGGCTGCATTAATTATAGATATTGCATTTCTCTGAGCAAAAGGATATATAGTAATTGAATATTAGAATTTGGCAGTTTATTTGTGCCATTTTGTGCATGTAGAGGTGCTTGTGCGTGTGCCTGCGTGTGTGACAGTGAATAAGCATCATTTTAAGGAAAGGCCGCATCATTCTTCGTTTGGCTTCATTTAGACAAGCAAGATGCATATTTAACTAAATTTCGTTTTCCACAGCTGTCTGTCTGCAGGAAAACTCATTTTCTATTGTTCCCAAAGACCATAGACAAAAATTAGCTCCACAATTAGTGGAAAGAGTCCTATATTTCATCCTCTACCGGAAAGTCATGATATAACTCACAGCTAGCTCTCTATTATCTATAATTTTTATTATCATTCTTTTAGAAAATTTCTATTTATGTTAATTAATTATCCATTATTCATGCCATTTGCTCGCATTAAACTCAGTTGTGTACAGTTTTTGATCAAATTTAGTCCGTAAATCCCAGTCTTTGAAACGTTGATCTAAGTTATATATTAAAGTAGGGTGGGGTTTTCTAGGAAATTATTTGCCACGGAATATTATTCCCTCACTTCACGCTGGAAATAATACGAATAATTCTTCTCAAAATATTAAAATGAAATTAATGGTCTATCCTCTTAAATCAATAAGACGTGTATCTATTTTCATCGAGGGTTTGGCTTAATTTCTTTCTATTTTTAGGTGTAGAAGCTTTTACTTAGTAAAAGATACTTACCTTTGAGGTCCTAAATTAATGTGTGCGTGCATGCGCGTGTGTATGAGAGATAGACCAGATTATTAAAGAAAGTTTTCATGTATGTTAAGAGATTTATGTAAATAAATATGACTAAATGATTGCCAATATTGAAATTAATGTCCAGTGACTTTGTTGAAAACCAAATAGTAATTTTGGGTGTTATCATCGTCTCCAACTCCATAGACAGTGTAGTGGTAATTAAGAACGAAAAAGCAACATTAACAAGGTAAATCAAACTAATCAAGCAAACCAAACTCAATTAAATAAAACCAATTAGTTGATTGAGAGAGTTCCATGCAATTGTTAATGACAGTGCCGTCAACCATTACACAGCTCACCATGCTAGCTAGCTTTTGAGAGGGTGATAATGGACTTCCCATTGGAATGCTTTTCCATCTTATCCTAGCCAACTGGAAATAGAAAACTAATGTTAGTTAAATTCTTCCAGAAATACATCTTAGAAAGAAAATGCTCGTGTCTTGACGGCAGATCATCGATGTAAGCAAGGAAAGAGATGTGTCTGTGGTGTGTACTTCACTAGGAAAGAGCCGGCACACATCATTCACTATTCTAAATACTCAGTAATCCAATCGTTTTGGATGCTGAATGTATACATCTAAATGTGAACTTACCAAGAAAATTGTCAGTTTTCAAGAACGGAATATTTTAGTTGATCCATCCTAGGAAAAGATTAAGAAATTACTACTTTGCAAATAATTGCATTTGAGGCATAAACTTTTCTTTCCACTGCCTGTGTTACTTCTTCCCATTTTCTAGCAGAGTGACTCTGCTCCGTAGACTCTTTCTAACAGAGGTTTTCACCGGTAATTAGATGATCCGTCCATGGAAAAGATTAAGAAGATACTTGGCATGTAGTTCCTTTTGAGGCACTAACTTTTCACGTCTCATGATAGCTATGTGATCCTTTTTTTTTTGGGCGTGCTTTTCTCTCACTGTCTAATGTTCTTTCCCTTTCGCTCTTGACTCTGCTTAGCTGACTCTTTCCAATTGGGTTTTTCCTGAATTCTATCATTATTTGACAAATTCTTTGTGCTTTAGTTTTACCAAATTGCTGTATTCTATAAGATGTTGGCATCATAGGTTTGCACAAGATCAAGATTCAATATTAAGAATAAGAAACCATAAAAACTTGTGCAATCACAGGTATTCTGCCAAGTATAGAAGTGATCAGTAAGTGAAGAGGTATTTGTAAAGTATGAGGGAAGGTCAAATACAAACTCATTTAGGTGAGACGAAGGCCGAGTAAACAATACTTCAAACACAGCCATTCGCTTAATGGTCCGTCCAATGTGTGCTTGGACGTCATTTGAGTCAATTTTGAGCACCATACCACTCCTCAGTCCTCCTCCCACCCAAAAAAAAAAAAAAAACCCTTTCTTCCAAAAAAAATGAAAACAAAAATAAAAGCCATGGTACTAATATTTTAACCATTCAAATTGCTTCCCACTACACGACATGCCTCCTATTTAAGCAGCATTGCCACCTTATTCCTTTCAATTCATCCTCACAATCTTCCTTCCACAAATCCTCTTCCATTCCATATTAAACTCTTTTCGTTTCCACTCCATCATTCAAACCACCCAAAAAACATGGATTTTTCATCAGTCTCGGAGGATAATTGGTGGGTGTTCTTTACACTCCCAGCAATTCTTGAATCCCAGAACTTATGCAACATTTGGATTTTGTTCTCTACTGCCATGTTCTTCCTAGCTGCAGGGCTCATGACTTGGGCTTTCTCTTCTGGAGGGCCTGCATGGAGAGCTGGCCGGAACGAGTTAGGCCAAGTTCCAATCCCCGGACCCAGGGGCCTGCCAATTATAGGCAGCTTATTCAACTTGAGCCACGGCTTGGCTCACCGAACTCTTGCATGCATGGCTTCAAGCCATGGTGCAAGTCAACTCATGGCGTTCAGCTTGGGATCAACTCCCATCGTAGTGGCTTCCGAACCACGAACGGCTCGTGAGATCTTGACCTCACCCCACTTCTCCAGCCGTCCCATAAAACAGTCGGCTAAGCAGCTCATGTTTAGCCGAGCCATCGGTTTCGCTCCCAATGGAGCCTACTGGAGGCTTTTGCGGAAAATTGCCTCATCTCACCTCTTTGCACCCAAACGCATATTAGCCCATGAAGCTGGACGTCAGCTAGAATGCGCAGCTATGTTAAGGGCCATTTCCAAGGAGCAAACCATGCAAGGGTTTGTAAGCCTTAGAAAACACCTACAAGTAGCTTCCTTAAACAATATAATGGAAATTGTGTTTAGTAAAAGGTATGAAACGACATCACTTAGTGAAGAGGCTCAAGAGTTGCATGAAATGGTCAGAGAAGGGTTTGAGCTCTTGGGAGCATTCAATTGGTCTGATCATTTGCCCTGGTTGAAGAATTTTTATGACCCTTTTCGCATTCAACAACGTTGTTCAGCTCTTGTCATTCGGGTTAGAAAACTTGTTAAAAAGATTATTGAAGAACATCGAGTTGGGAAGTCAGCTGAGGTCTCCGATGATTCTGATTTTGTCGATGTTTTGCTCTCTCTAGAAGGTGAAGAAAAGCTTGATGAAGATGATATGGTCGCTGTTCTATGGGTTAGTAAATGCATTTCAATTCTCTTTACCACTACTAGATGGCATGCCATTTTTTCTGTTTGATAATGTAAATTATTTCTTTCATGCCAATTAAATGCCAACTGGCAAACAATTTTCTAAAGGGATCATGAAGGTCTTCCTGGGAAATAACTTTCTATCTCTTAACGAATTTCGACAGTATATACCTGGACTTTTGCACCAGAGCACGCTGAAAATGACCTTTCTTAAAAGAAAATAAAACTTAACCTTTTTAGGACTGATTAGGTAGGTTGGGTTGTTGCAGTATTTGCATTAGACTAAATGTAATTTATTTTTGGTTCCTATGGTATGGTTTCAAGAATTCGATTCTTTTGCTGGTGACCAACACAAAAGAAACAAAATTTTATTCTTCGGCACTTAGCCAAGTGACTATTTAGCTGCCTGTTGATGTACATGATTTACAGGAAATGATTTTTCGGGGCACAGACACTACTGCACTTCTAACTGAGTGGATCATGGCAGAATTAGTTTTGCACCCTCAAGTCCAAACCTATCTTTACAATGAGATGAAAAATGTTTTGGGAGATAAAAGTGTCACAGATGCAGACGTGGCTAAGCTACCCTACCTTCAGGCTGTGATCAAAGAGACTCTGAGGCTGCATCCACCAGGACCCCTTATGTCGTGGGCCCGTTTATCGACGGATGATGTCCACCTGAGCAATGGGATGGTCATACCAGCCAACACAGTTGCCATGGTTAACATGTGGGCTATAACACATGACCCTCAGGTGTGGGATGAGCCATGGATGTTCAAGCCAGAAAGGTTCATACCATGGGCTGGTGGTGTAAATTTGGACGTGAGAGGAAATGACCTTAGGCTTGCACCATTTGGAGCAGGCCGTAGGGTTTGTCCAGGGAAGAACCTAGGACTTGCGACTGTGAGCCTTTGGGTGGCTAAATTGGTGCAGAATTTCATGTTGGCTCAGAACAATGAAGCTCAGCCAGTTGATTTGACTGAGGTATTGAAGCTGTCAAGTGAGATGAAGAAGCCACTCTCAGCTGTGGTTGTTCCAAGAAATGGTGCATTATTGACCTAATTTAATTATCCTCGTATGGTTTCCAATATTTGTATTGAAGTAGTTCGGTGCCTGTTAGGGTGATTCTACTGTTTCTGTACTCCTTTCTTGTTCTTTGTGATAGGTTTGCTGTGGCAAAATATATGTATTCGTAAACCTTATGTTGTACTTGTACCCAATAAAACGTGCGACAAGTGTACCACTCAGGGTTTCCTAGTCAAGGATCCTTCAACAGCACTCTTGTTCAAACTGTAAAAGTTAAGAGTAACTACTTCGCAATATCATTCTATGCTAGTAATGCAAAAGTTATCCACTACTACATGCACTTGGATGTACAAATCAAAATACTACTCACAGACGATCTACTTTTTCATGGTATATGCTAGCGGATGTACCATATTTTAGGAGTAATTCCTTTTCTTTAGTTCCCTATTCGATTTGCTTCTTGGAGGATTCCTAACTAAACAGGAGTCTCATTAAACAAACTCCCATTCGTGGACCAAGTCTCTGGTTCTAAACATATTTTAAACGGGTTAAACAAAAAATATTTCCACTTGTGGATTGTACCTGTGTGAAATTTTTTATTAGAACAAAATAGTTAGAGGGCTTCGATGAACACATAATTGATTCTTTTTGGTGGAAGGGAAAGAGGACAATGGGATAGTGAAATATGTCTGGAATATATTATTATTAGGGTCAATTCAATGAGGAACATAAGTGGGAAAAAAAAAAACCCTTCTGCAAAGGAGAAATGTCGTGACTTAGTTCATAGTGGCAGAATAAGTCACGCAGCCATTAACTTATACAGAAACTATGTGCTGCTTCTTCTGGCTTCATCATCAACTCATCTTCAGAAGCCACTCATTCCGGACTTGTATTTGCTTCAACTTGACTTAATTCCCATGTTGACTAAGAAAATTTGTGCTGGTCGGTCAATTACACGGTACTATATTATGAGTTAAAAATTGAAATTCCTGACTTGAAAAGGATTTAACTAAAACGACTTCAACTTCTGCCCAGTGACTTGTTTTCCACTTAATCCATGGCGGCTCAAGAATGATGGCACATGTTAAATTGCAAATGTTTGGTACACTTTCTGGGAAGTTTAGTTGACACTCCCATATTTGTCTGTTTGTTTGTTTATGACAAAAGCCATAATTTTTTCTTTTCTTTTGAACATATAAAGATACCATCACTTCTGGTTTAGTCACAACTTGACAAAACAGTAATAGTTGTAAATGGAATTAAGGATAGAAATATTTCTTGTTTACTTGACATAATCGAAAAGATAGGACGGAGTGCCATTATTACTTAAGGATGTCAATAAGAATTCTCTCCCAAGTAGAGGGAACCTAATTAAGATGCACGAGTTTGTTTAAAACGAGTTGTGACCTATCCCACAGCCTGATAGTTAATTATGTACTTGGGAGAATTCTTATTGACATCCTTATTAAGGCACTAGATGGGTATTTGCTTTTCATGGATACAATTATGTACGTATATAGTCAAAAGCTACTACATAGTTAATTATGTACATACATAATTATGCAAGTACATAGTTAATTATCAATAGTTGGAAAGGGTCACTACAACATTCTTGCAATACTATCTATAGTAATTAAAGCTACTTGCAGTTCTTTTATATTGTTAAAAGAATCATCTTGGTTAGGTCTGCCTATTGTGAACTCATAATTTGGACGCATGCGGTCAGGTTGCATTCTAGCATTGCTGCTAATTAAATCGTGCTCAAAGCCTCAGCCTTCTGATTCCGAAAGAATAGAAACCATTTGATACTGTTGTGATATGTTATTTTACATTTGACAACAAACAATTCGCACATCGAATTCACATATAATGCATAGTAAACAAATTGTCTAGTCAAATCGTTATGCAATCATCAATTGTTTTGCATGCGAGAGTGATGGCAAATCAACCCTACATATGACTATATACTTCTGTTTATTTATGTGTGTGATTTGGCTTGTACCTTAGTAATCCCAACTTGCCTTTCTTAATTGAAACGCATAAGCCTCTTGCTTGAAGGTCTACTGGCCAGGCGTTCATGGAAAAAACAGACATTATTTTGGATTGAGGGCCTCCGGTAGAGCCACCAATTAACCATTCACCGAATTGTCTCTTGTTACTGCCTCTCAGATGTTAACTGAATCCTTCATGATGTACAATGAATTTATCTACCATCAACAACATTATCAGGTATTGGTGTTGTTAGTTTCCGGCATTTGTTCTTTTTTTCAACGCATGTTTGTTTTTTTATGTCCCTTCTTTTGATCTTTTTACAAGTCTCTTTATCCAAACACTTTCCTACCTCTTTGGCTCTTTCTGATTATCGTGACGAGGACGAGAACAAGGACAACACAATTCTATGTATGCGTATGTGTGTCTGCGCGCATATATATATATATTTCAAATTTGGTGACAGCTATCTCTAAGAGTATTGTATAGAGCAATCATAATACATGCCATAGTTTTTCACAAATATCAATTTTAAGAAAGAACACAATGATTACAGTTCATCACAAATGGGACCAGCATGCATTTTTTTAAAAAGAAAAATCAACCATAACAACAACAACAAATGGGACCAGCATTACTGAATAGTTGGAACGGCCGACTTTATCCGGACCATACACACTATGCTGGAATCTTAACATTTCGTTCTCTTAATTCAATTAAGGTTTTTTAGCCCCTAGAATAAATGTCGTATTGGCATCCCATTAACATTAGTTATTGAATTAATCAATTGACTGGTGCCCTATTACGCATTGTTGAGTTTATCGCAAATTAGTTGTGAAAAGCACAGGTCCTTGGTTATAAGTGTGAGGGAAAGCCTCACTCTTTGAACTGGTTTTAGGGTGAGAAGGGCCAATAACACCCAACTGTGGTGTCAAAGTTTGGCTCACCCTTTGAACTGCTTTGGGGTTGAGAAGGTCTAATAGCACCCAACACTGGTATCAAAACCTAGTTATGACAACTCTTCCTATAGATACTTGGATGAAAAATTGTCCAATGTGTGAGGAAAAGATTGTTAAATTTATCTCGTATCGTTATCCCATATCAGTTGTGAGGGGAAGATTATTGAGTTTATCCCATATCGATTGTGAAAAGAACATTGTTAAATTTATCTCATATCGGTTGTGAAAAAAAAAAAGCAGGGTACTTGGCTATTAGTATGAGGGAATGTTTCATCCCTTCTATAATCAATATGGGAAAGTCTCAACCCTTCTATAACTGATGTGAGATAGTGTGAGGGAAATGTGTTTGGTTATTAGTGTAAGAAAAAGATTCACCTCTTCCATAACGATGTGGGATAAGGGAACTTGGTTATTAGTGTGAGGGAAAGTCTCACCTGTTCTATGAACTTGGTTATTAGTATGAGGGAAAGTCTCACCCCTTTCATAAAGCTTGGTTATTAGTGTGAGGAAAAGTCTCACCCCCTCTATAACTGATGTGGGATAGTGTGAGAGAAATGTGCTTTAGTTATCAGTGTAAGGGAAAGGTTCACCTCTTTCATAACCAATGTAGGATAATGGAACTTGATTCTTAGTGTGAGGGAAAGTCTTACTCATTCCATGAACTTGGTTATTAATGTGAGGAAAATCTCATCCCTTTCATAACCAATGTGGGACAAGGAGAGGGAAAGATTGTTTAGGGATTAGGGCGCTTGGTTATAAGTGCGAGAGAAGGTCTCACACTTTTCATAACTGATGTAGAATAAGGGGGGGATTGTTGAGGGATAAGATAACTTGGTTATTAGTGCGAGAGAAACTCTCACCTCCATAACCAATGTGGGATAAGAGAGAGGGACTGATGTGGGAAATGTGTGCTTAGTTATAAGTGCGAAAAAAAGTCTCACCCTTTCCATAACTGATGTGGAATAAAGGAGAGATTGTTGAGGGATAAGAGAGAGATAGTTGACTTTATCCGATATCGATTATAGAAGGGGTAGATGGGATAAGGGGAAGACTGTTGACTTTAGGTAGGATAAGGGGGAGATTGTTAAGCTATAAGGGGGAGATTGTTGACTTTATCGTATATCAGCTATCAAAGTGGTAGTGTAAGGAAAAGCCATGCCCCTGAGATAAAATTCAACATTTTCCCCTCTCATACATCGGACCTTAGCTATATGGATAAACTCAATAATCTCCCCTCTCATATATCGGACCTTAGAATGGATTAGATCATCAACCTATCATCCAACAGGTATCTTACACTTATAACTAAACATTCTATCTCAACCTATCATCTGACAATAAGGTAAGCTCAACAATCTTCCCATCCTATCACAATCTTTCCATAGGCTGATCCGAGAGTGTTGACTGAGGTAGTCGTCGTAACTGGACTTTGATACTAGTGTTAGGTACTATTGGGCCTTCCTACCCTAAAAACTAGTTCAAGGAGTGAAGTTTTTCCTCACATTTATAATTAAGCATCCTATTCCTTTTACAATTGATGTGGGATAAATTCAACAATTTTTCCCTCACACATCAGGTCCTAGGTTGAAATAGCATCAACCTTTCATTAGATAAGTACTAGATTGGGACAACATCAACCTTTTATCCGACGAGCGATATTTCATCTAAGTGTTTATTGGGGGAGTTGGCATAACTAGGTTTTGATACCAATGTTGGGTGCTATTAGACCTTCCCATCCCAGTGGGATAAACTCAATAGTTTCCCCCTTATACATTGGGCCTTTGGTTCGAACATCACCAACTTTTCATCCGATGAGTACTAGGTTGGAATCACATCAATCTTTTATCTGATGAGCAACATTTTATCCGAGTGTTTACTGGAAAAAACTAGCTTAAGGGATGAGGCTAGCTTTTCCCTCGCGCATCGGGCCCTTAAGTTGGATCATATCATCAATCTATCATCCGACGAGTACTGGATAGGGACAAATCAATATTTCATCTCAGTGTCTACTGGAAGGAGGTATTATAATCAGATTTTGATATCAGTGTTGGGTGTTTCTCACCCCAAAAGCTAATTCAAAGCATGAGGCTTTTTCTTTTACTTATAACCAAGCATCTTGCCCCTTTTACCATTGTTGTGGGAAAAACTTAACACACATTCACGCCCATGATCCTCCACCACAGACAAAATGAGCTATTTTGTCTCCAAATGTAAAACCCACAATTTTTGGGCTCATGGTTGTTATCTTGCCCAATTAAATTAAATGGTAATTTACCCATGGTAAAAACAAAAATAATTGCAAGTTAGGTTAAAAGGTTAATTAAGGGATAGGATGAGATAAGATAGGGTAAAAGTTTATAACAGTTAAAATTCCTATTTAAACTACCTACTGGTAGGTGGTTATTAGGGTTTAGCATAATTATCAAACAAAAAAAAAAACCTATTCCATACCTTTCATTGTCTGCCTCTCCCTAGAGCAAAAGCCGTCAGAGAGTAGAGAAGGAGAAGCAGACGACACCGTTAATCGATCAGACGACTAGGCATCTAAACCTGTAAGTCCCGAGTTCACGCAAAACTTCTCTTTAAGTTTTAGTAGTTGCATTAATTGTCCTAGGGATTTTACGGATTTGTTTGTTGCTATATACTCCCTCCGTTCCTTATTAGATGTCCTAATCCATTGTTTCTTTTTATCTGTCATTTTATGATATCAAGAAAGCATTTATGAACTTTTTTCCAAATTTACCCTTGCTTACCCTTTCAACTTTCTTGAATTGGAACTCTAAATAATTAAATGCAGTATTTGTAGCATTAACAATAAAAGTAGTTGAAGAGATGAAGAGAGATAAAGGGTAATTTTGAGAAGTAAAGTTAAACTTTTGTTGACTTTTAGAAAATAACCAACTTTCTTAATCTAAGAGAATTAGTTATTCAGGCCATCTAATAAGGAACGGAGGGAGTATATGTTTTTAGGAAGATTCATACGTGGATTCGTAGAAATAGGATGTTTGATTTTAATCTTTGGTTAAATGAGTTGCCCAAATCTGTTGGAGGAAAAACAACAAAAAAGGAAGAGAAGAGCAGCAGCAGCCGCCATTGCTCTGTTTTGGCTAAACGTTGCAAAAGCAACGCCTCACACGAAGGGAAGAGCGGGGGCCGCCGTCTCTGGCGACAGAGAAAGGAACTCTAAAGGCCAGAAAGAAAAAAAAAAGATAGATGATGTCGCCAGCAAGTGCTGGCGACAATAGAACAAGGTTATGGTTGGCTTTTTCGGCCAACCAATTGAGGATTTGGGTCGCTAGTCAGACATGGTTGGCCTTTGGGTCCAACCCGAAGAAGAAAAACGGCAAATTAGATTTGGACTAAACTATAATATAAAATTTAGTAAGTGTTTAATAAATAAAATTTTAAATATAACTAATCCATTTTATAGTTTACTGTGGGTATTAAAATTCAGGATCCAATTTAAAATAATTGTTAGAATTGAAAGGTTAGTCATGTAAAATTATACTTAGTTAATTACGCATAAGATACTTAAATGGAAATCTAAAACATCATAATTTAGCCGTATTAAGCAAAATTAGAATAAGTTCTAAATTGTTAAACGAAATGCTTAAAATAATAATAATAATAATAATACTAATAATAACAACAATGATAATAATCATAGTAGTAAATAATAATGTTGACGATAACACTAATAATAATGATAATAATAATAATAATAATAATAATAATAATGGTAAATAATAAATAATAGACAATAATAGTAAGGATATTAACAATATGGACATGGAGGAAATAAATTGAAGATATGAACGAAGATAAAAATATAAATACGAATGGGATAAACTAAGACAATAATAATTGTAATAAGCCAATATATATATATGTGTGTGTGTGTGTGTGTACATGTGTACATAAATAATAATAACACTTACACACGCATAAAAGTAGAAATAAAAGAAAAGGTAATAGTAACTAATTAACACACATATATATAAGTGGTAATAAAATAAATTAGCAACAACGAGGACGATAATAATAATAATGAATAATTATAAATTATAAATAGATATAGTAAGATAGTAGTCAAGATAATAAGCATGATTATGAATAATTATTTTTTTTAAATTAGGAAACTTTACTAAAAGGAGAACCTTCCCAATTAAGAAACTTTCTAAAAATAGAAACTTTCCAAATTAGGAAATTTTTCAAAAATAGAAATCATCCAATTTGGGGGAAAGTGCTGTTAAGGTTCATACAATGGTCTAGACATGGATCTTCAACTTACTCAGAGTTTGTATATTTATGCATCTATAGGAAGTAACAACTAATTATGAGACTCATGCATTTGATAGGTACGGTACAAGGATCTAAGGTAGTTCCACTCGAGCAGCTAAACAAAGGTAGGTGGTACTTACCCTTTTGAGATTTCAAATGTGTAAAATGAAATTCTTGTTTTCAATCATATTTTGTTGTGTTGACTCGAAAGATGTATGATTAAATGCTTTATTTGGATATTTATGAAAGCTATATTTTACTATACAAAATGGACCATGTGACTTATTTGAAATGTTTTGATATGTTCCTATATACAAAATGAGCTGAATCTTTTATGGAAGCAAAGATTTATGTATATGATATATGAAATGAATTTTGACAAGTAAAGCTCAGAGCAGTCATGGAATAGACGATAGGGGCTATAGTCCTGTCTAATCGCCATGATAGCCTGGTATAAAATCCGGCCGATTAGTAAGGTCATGGTAGCTTGGTATAGAGTCCGGCCGATTAACAAAGCCATGGTAGCCTGGTATAAAGTCCGGCCGATTGGCAAGATCATGGTAGTCTGGTATAAAGTCCGGTCGATTAACCCAAGAATGAAATGAGATCAATCGATAGTCACGAAATCTATTGGTCGCCCACTTAGAAGGGGTTTAATCTCTAGACTGAGTACTCAGTAGCCGGTCATTACATGTACTTGTTATGAGCTAATATGGAAAGATTTATGAGCTAATATGAAATGATTTACGAGCTGATATGGAACGATTTATGAACTGATCTGAGATGAGACTTATGAATTGATATGAATTGATTTGTGACTTGAGACGAAATAATTTATGACATTACGATTTCTCATGTTTAATTATCAATAAGATGCTTTTAAATTGTTTGTCATTCTTTACTACTGATGATTTTATAAACGACGGTGCCTCCCTGATTTTGGAAGTGAACAAGGTGCAATGATTTGAGTATATCTATATATGTGTCTATAAAATCAAGAGTGCATGGTTCAACAGAGGGGTAGATATTACCTACTGAGCGATGTGTCACTCAACCCACTTCTTACCATTTTGCAGATTCTAAGGAGTATAAATTGGTTTACATAGAAGACCCTGAGGATGACTTTTATTAACTTTGGATGAATAGAAGTTGGCAGGCTAGCTACTTCTAGTTGTTAGTCTTATTTATTTTTGTTTCCGCTGTTCCAATTAGAGAATAAATGTACGAACGTCTTGAATATTCATAAACTTTCCTTTATATGTAATTCATATCACACTTTATTTAGTACTGTTAAAGTTAAATTAGTTAATGTAGCCTTTTATTCTTGAGTGAGACTTGGAAGGAGTACGGCGGATGTCATGTGACGGGCTCGGGATGTGATACCAAAATTTCGTAGTTTGTCTTCTAAAATACAGGCTAGAATTTTCATATCATTTTCCAATTAAGCAAAATGGTCGACAAAGAGGAATTTTGCCAAATTCTAGGGGGATTGTAAAGTGCGTTATATATATATATGTCAAAAGCAAGTTTAAACCAGCTGGAACTTGACGCCTGGTTTTGGTTACTTCGATTGTCATCATCACAGAAGATTTCATTAGATTTTCCCTCGTAGTAGAGGCGAAATTTAAGATGAACTCTTGCTTTTGAAAATCAATTTATCAGCTGCCTCCAAAAGCATGGAAACTTTCAAATAGCTCAAAGTTCAAATCAATAGCTTAAACAAACTCGCTTTAACAAGCTTTAAGTTTAGAGAGTGACAACTGCATTTTATATTAAGCAACAAAGATTCGGGGATCACCACTGAAGACGGCATAATCTAGTCTTCAGCTAAAGAGGTTTTAATATATATGAAGTTGAAGACTCGTGAATACATGCGAACATTTTGTCCATAACTCATGCGTCTGTGCATCCTAATTTATCGTAGTATATAAATTTGGTGTCTCATTATACAATATTAATTCTCCTAGTATATGGTAAATCCTGAGTCTAACTACATGTCAATTTTGGGTCAGTATGACTAAACAGATAAGCAGGACTGAATCTAACTCTCTTTGCTCCCAATCTTGAATCTTTCAATCTTTCGTAATGAAGGAAAAATGTGGTCAAAACACCTTAGACACGCCATTGCTTTCGTGTCAAAATTATTTCCTTCAATTTTGATTACATGTCATCCTTTTGAATGGCTTTCAACTTGAGATATAAAAATTTCTGATTCAAGTATAACTGAGTTCAAATTAGAACGTTGAATTGGTAGAAGGTGAAGCTTAAACTTTTTTATTCATCGGGGTGCACAAACTAGTAATAAAAATGTATAAATCAGATTGTGCAAATTCGTTGGACCTAAAGATGAGGAAAAGGTCTAATCCAGTTCCATAGCAATATGAGTTCAATACTTTCTTTCTTTCTTTCTTTCTTTCTTTCTTCTTCTTCTTCTTCTTCTTATTCTTCTTTTTTTTTTTTTTTGAGACAACACTATAGAAAATGACATATGATCGGTTTTTAAATTGTAAACAGAGTTGCTGAGAAATTTTTGTGTGAACTGCTCGACTAGAAGCATGCTTTTGACTACTTTCCAACCAAAAAATCGGTAACAGCCTCAGCAAAATGGGACGCCCTTAAAAATCATTCTATTTGGGACGAGAGCTTCAGTAGTATGGTCTTTTGGTTCACCTACTAATTCTCTCAATTACAGCTTTTTGTCTGCATTCTCCGACCTTACAGCTTCTTGTCTCAGTTCTCCGACCTTGGCTTCGTAAAAATAACTCAAAAATTGTTAGTAGAGTCTTTTTGGTTCACATATTGATTCTCTCAATTATAGCTTCTTGTCTGCATTCTCCGACCTTGCAGCTCTTGTCTGCGTTCTCCGACCTTGGCTTCGTAAAAATAACTCAAAAATTGTTAGGATGAAACACTCAAAGAGGTGCAATCTGTAAGTCAAGAACATTGCCTTGGCGTCGTAAAGTTAACTAAAGTACTGTTAGGAAGAAACACTAAAAGAGGTGCAACATACAAGTTAGGAATTCAGTGTTAGTCCAAAAGATTCCCGATGTTGATTCAAAAGTTTAAATTATTAAGTTTCAAACTCTTACTTACTTAGGTGTTAAATTCGTCCAAAAGATTATCTTGAGCCAAAAGTTTAACTGCTCTTACTTACATTTTAATCACATATTAAGTCACTTGTTAAAGAAATGTCCAATATGTAAGTTAGGAACTGAGCGTTAATCCAAATGTTTTAGATTTTGAACCTTCATTTATATACTAAGCGCTCTTTTTCCATTTTTAAAATCAATGTGTATGAACCTAACAAAAATGAAGTAACACGCGCCTCATTTGCCCAAAGTGAGTTGTAATTAAGTAGTCCGACGACTAACACAACACAAGATATTTGCAATGTCACTAATTTAATCGAATGGTCAGCGGCCCGACAAAATCATTAAGACCGTGATTACGTATCTTGCACTTTTATAGGCAATTTCTATGCAATTGTTCGGGCAAGCAAGTTGCAAGGCAATTTCTGTGCAAGCAAGCTGCAATAGTATAGAATTCTTGTTATGCAGGTGAAGACCGTCCAGATGCAGCTCGCACCTAGATTTTTATTATGCGTGCAAATGCCCCCACGTTCCTTAAATCATTTTTTTTTTTTTTTTTTTTGCTTATTTGTTTTTGAAAGAATCCATGGATCATTAGTGGACCTAGTAGTTCTTCACTTATCTTTTTGATGGCTCAAACTCAAGATCTCTTAAGTATAGGTAAATTGTCTTACGAATTAGGCTGCATTTCGTCCACGAACATATATGTAAAATAAGACAAGTATGTCACTGGGGCTAGAAATAAGTGCTAAAATTGTTGCAACTTTGCACAAATGTTCGCCTGATAAACTTTTTTTTTTCTATTAGGCTTATAAACAAGCAAAAGAAACAGCACTAACGTCAAATTGGAAATGATTTTTTGTCCATTTCTTTAATAATCTAAATCACCAATTATTGCTGAACGCCACTAATATGGAAGTGTCATCAGGGAAAAAAAAATTCAGATACTGTGCAAACTTTTCTCCATGAAAAAGGAGAATATTTGATTCTGGACACAAAAGATTTAGATAAAGAAAAAGTACTTTTCTTTTTCACTTCATCAACATCTTTTCTACTTTCAGGGAATATTGAGAACACCAACTGGCCTAAAACTATTCTAAAATCAAATTTTCTCCAACATATCGCTAAATTTGATAAATTGTTAAGGATTAACTTTTTATGCACTGACAGTGTAGTGATTTTTTTATATTAGAAGTTTTAGATGTATGCCACATCTACATGAATTGTATTTTAAATTTGAATTCATATTATATGACATATGATCTAAACCTACTAGTACAAAAAAAAAAAGTTCTCAGTATATAAAAAAAAAAAGTAATCCAATTGTTAATCCCATTAGAACTAGACCTACTGGTTTGTTATGTTTTTAGTTTGATAAAAGCTCTAACTTATGCAAGGGAAAAGGAAATTTTGGAGGATTTAAAAATCCCACTGAAGATTTTCAAAGACTATTTTGAGTACCAAGTAGGGACTAGTCTCGCCACTAGGCCTTTGGCTTGGTGGTCACTGTGGTTTGTTATGTTTTTAGCTTGACCTCCTACCAATTTGCCATTAAATGTGGCGGTCTTAATTGGTTTTTTTCGATGGACTCTGTTATCACATCGAGTCCCCCCATTCCCTAGATTAGATTATAGGAATCCTACCGACACCATTCGCAATATATTTCATTCTCTTGGCAGTGTAAAAGTATATTGTTTCCACAAACTGTGGAACTTTGTGGGCTGATTGAGGCTGGATCATCAGATTACTGCAAATCTTGGGCTTATTGACTGGGTTCGGAGGGTGTTGGATTTTGAGAACATGTAGTTGGGCTCATTGTCACGGTTATGGGTAGAATTGGGTTTTAGAGTTAGCACAGCGATGCGAATTAGGTTCAATTTCCAGCTTTCTATCCGTTTGTCCAGATCCGTCAGACGTGTACGTAGTCGGCCAGAATAAAATCTGAAAAGATCGGGCATGTATAATTTGATTAGATTATGGGGTGGTTAATTGCATAAAAGTCCCACGAACTATTAGAGTAGTTGCGTTTACACCCTAAAGTATCTTAATGGCCAATGTACACAATCAACTAAAAAATAATACGAAATTTAATATCATCCAAGTAATTGATGAAATGACCAATTTATCATCTATTACAAAGTGACAAAAAAATACCATTTTAGTGGGAAAGATTAATACTTTAAATAGACTGATTTTCACTTTATATCAAAAAGTCTAATTGTTAACATATAAAAAAATATATACTACTTCGCTTTGAATGAGAATTAAGAGTACTGGAGTCAAAATGGAGGCAAAATATGAAAATTTTGAATGACTACTGTTGTAATTATTAAAATCTCATAATTTTCTTCAACACATCATAATGCCATAACTTTATATAATCAGTAAAATTTCATTTGAAATATTCGCAAGAATAAAATTGGAGTAGAATCCAAAAATTTTCATATGAATTTAGCACAATAATTGCAATAAAGTTTTAATGCTGAACCAAGATTACAACCCACGTATTAATATTTTTTTTTACCAACTCTGGGTAGATAGTTAGGAAGTTTTTTGTTTTATACTTATTGTCATCATTATACAAATATAACTAAAGATAACTGAAGGTTCTTTTATATTAATAATTACCACCCTAATTGAAACACAATGAATTACACAATAAAGTGTAAACATTATTTCATTCAAAATGTAAGCAAACATAAACAAAAAAAAAAGGAACTTAAATAGCGTACTAAGCCTTTTTTTTTCTTTAGTAACATATTACATCCTACATTTGATGCATGGATTTATTTCTTCTTTTTTTTTTTTTGGTTTTTTTGGTATCATTCTTGAAGGTGCCAAAAACTATTATTAACGAGACTGAAGTCACACCATCTACTAAAGATTCCTCGCAAATACTAAGCAACTGCAAACCGTAGTAGTCCAAGACTTATAATACTTTGTCTAAGCAACATTAGCAAAGTGGCATGTCGGGAGGTGGGGGCAGCAATTTTTCCTGCGGACGCTTTCCATTTTTAACAATGAAAGTCATTTCCATGCCCCAGCTTATGTGACGTTCAAGATGGCAATGCATCAACCACACTCCTGCAAGAGATTGTATGTCCTTTCCAATTATAATAGTTGCAATAAGTACACAAATTTTAATTATGAGATGCAATTACATGTATATTTATATATGTATATATATATAGTGTGTGCGTGTATGTGCGCAAAAATTGATTTCCATCAATTATTGTTCTTTGACAATGAAAAGAGTGGAAAATTCCTACGATTATGAATTTATCACCCAAGAAATACCAGCTTTGCATAATTTTACAAAGACCTGAGCATAGTTAATTTAAAAATAAATAAATAAATATAACGCTTACCAGGGTTATTTGCCTTGAATCTTATGGCTGTCCAGGCATTCTTCGGAACTGCAATTGTATTCATCAAAGGAGGGTCCTCAAGGTTATAGTTCTTAGGGTCTTTGTCCTTGTCAAAGTTTCCAAATCCCCATCCAACAACATAAAAACTATGTCCATGTAAATGCATGGGATGATCAATTCCTGCTACCAAATTAGTGGCTTGGTAAACAAGCTCCACATGCGAGTTATACTCAAGAACCTTCACTTTCGTTGTTCGAGTAGGCGTTTGTAGGGAAACCGAAAGGTTTCTTGCTGTGTAATTGAATACCAAAGGTGGGAAGCTAGGAAAATTAGGTTTATACACTCCATTGATCTGGTTATAGTAAGCCTGAAGTATGTCAATCTTAGGGCTGACAAAGCTCATGTTATTTACAGTTGCCGCGAATCGATTGCCTCGAGGTCCCTTGCAGGTGTTATTTGTTTCACAAGGAAGTGACTTTATGGAGAGTGTAAAGAAAAGATTAGTGGTAACATTTTTTGGGACATCAACAGGGAATTCTTTACTCGCTAAGCTTCTAAGGCTCCCTGTGAAATTAGCTGATGCAATTGTATCCTTAAAAGTCGGAAGACTTGGGAAAGATGGAGATGAAGGTGGAGTATAATTTCCACGGTATTCGAGAATGGCTGTGGTGGTTGTGTTGTCGAATGTAACAGAGCTGGCACTATTATAAGCTTTAGCAGCCATGTAGTAGAGATTAGGTGATTGATTGGCATGTAGCAGGAAATCAATGGTTTGGCCGGGGGATATTGCAATGTAACCACTATTTAAGGGCTTTGTGTAGCTTCCGTCTGATCCCACAACAGTAATCCGATGCTTTGCTATGGAAAAGAAAAGAATGTTGTTCATGGCAGCATTAACCATTCGAAGTAAGTAAGTCTTGCCATAATCCACAGTCAACTTGTAACTGTCTGCAAGTAAAGATTATGTACATTATATCTCACTACAAGTGTAGAATTTGGATAAATATGTCATGCTACTATAGAATGTGATCGATCTTTTGAAATTCAATAAGAAGATGGGAGAAAAGGAGTTCAATTTCCATTCTTGTTTACCTTGTCTTGAGCATGGATACAGAAGACCAGGTTGACCGTTTATTAGGAAAGCATCAGAGACATTTGGTTCTCCTCCGCTGCTTGAAAACTCGGTAAGAACCTCCTGTATATCACTTTTCCACCATTCTCCTGCACCATTCTCAACACTTTAGATAATTAGGTGTCCATTTCTTGAGCTCATTCAATTCTCTGAGGTCATTCAATATATTTATATCTATGAGGTCATTCAATTCTCTAGTTTTTTGGTCTTGGCCAAAATGATCGAAAGAGCTCCAATTCTTGAGCTTGGTCGAGTCACTATTCTGTCGAGATTCAAATCACAGATGCAATTTCAAAATGTCGCTAGTAATGTAGTGATCCTTTTGTATTGCCTCCTTTATGTAAAACTGGTACTAAGTCAAGAGTTAAAATAACAGGTTTTTCAACGTATAAATGGGTGAATCTTTCCTTTTCTTGTTTTAACTTTTTTGCAAAGATTGGCAATCACACATTAATTGATCAGTTCAATATTAGCGTTCAGTAGATGATTTGAATTCCATTATACCTAAAATCATGGGCACTTCTGCTTGAAGCTTTGGAAACCCCAATGGGTAACTACTCCCTTTCTTTGGATAAACAACAAGTAAACCATGAACTGTTGCTCGAGACCAGTCACTGTGAGCATGCCACCACAACGTTCCAATCTCATCAGACAGCACAATCTTTTGGGTGAACTTTGTTCCTGGCCTCATAGGGCACTGAGTAATATACTCTGGACCATCTGACCATGGAAATCTGGGCTGCTTTACTCCATGCCTGGAAAGAAAGTTAAGCTCTTTTATCTTCTCTTAGAACAAGTAAAATTTGAGACCAAGAAAAGATGAGGAAAATTTTCATACCAGTGAATGGTGATGTTTTCTTTTCCCTTGTTGTGTACATGAACAAAGGCTGTATCTCCTTGACGAAGGCGTAGAGTTGGTCCAGGAAATTGACCATTCACTGTCAAAATGTTCTTGGTGCTGCATAGTTTTGTATATGGAGCTTCTTTTACCTATGTATACAAAAGCAAGATAATATCACAAAAGCTGAAATGCAAGCCAAACTTCATTATATGTAATTTGTAACCTTCCTAATAAAACAGAATAAGTTTATATGTAATTACCACGAACTTATATCTGTGGGTCAAAGCTTGGGTAGGTAAAGGACCACCCAAAAGAAGAAACACGACAACTTGTAAGATCAAAACCCTCATGCCCGACATCATCAGAAGTTATGCAAAAACTGCTGGGTTTCTAGTTGCGTTATTTGTAAAAAACCCTGAAGTATTTATAGAGTAATGATAATGTGCAATGGAGAAAAGGGAACAAGTTACTGATTTTCTTTCTCATGGTAAAAATTCAAATCCCTTGTTGTGGATCACGTTTTCACTTAACAGAAAGCTTTGGTACACCAACAACCAGACCTATTTGCTGATTTTTTTTTTTTCATTTTCATTTTTTGAAACATGTGATGTGACTCTCTCACCACGTTTTCAATACAAGTAGCAGTTTAATGAATAAAAGCCAAACAAATGCCCATGTAGTGGTTGACAGGATAATTGAGTTGTGTTTCTTTACAGTTGTCTTTTATACTTTCCGGTAAGAACTTGTGTAAAACAATTAATTCACTCTGTTAATTCATGTTTATATTATTGCCTATATATCAAGCCTGAGCAGCTTACTAATTTATATGTCTTGTCCAAGTATGAAAATGTCAGCTAATAGACGTTTCATTGCCTGGACCCTTGATTATTTGTCGACTCGTTTTTTTTTTTTTTTATAAGCCGAGGTTTTGAATCTAAAACGTTCTATTTACAATCCCTTTCATCTTACCATCCAATTCAACTCTGTCCTAAACTTACCTGCTTATTTCTTCCCTACATGAAATTATGTTTTTGAAAACATTTTGATTTAATCACAAACTCCAATAATGTGCTTTTTTTTCCTGCTACATCTACATATACAGACAGAAATAAAAGAATTAGTGCTATTCTTTAATTGATGATTTTGTTAGTATATGTTGACTACAGTACGTACTAGAATTTAGCTTGTGAATTTGTACAAGTATGAATGTCATTGACAAAATTCCTACATTTCAGTGATATTAAATGTAGAAAATATCATATTCAACAAATACTACAATGCATGCTGACAAATCAAATAGATATTCTTTGAGATAATTATAATTTTTATAATGACCATGAACCTAGAACTACATATTTGAACTCAATTAAATATAAAAAATTTGGCAATTCATTTTCTCATGAACAAATAATCAATTTTGCTCAATAAAATTAATTATTTAGCGTAGCAGTTCAAGTCACAATAAATAATTTTTTTTTGACACTAGGTAAAGTTAATCCATATTGACAAAAAATTATACCTATTTAATAAAAAGATAATATTATTAGAAGAGAGGAGAACCATAAGAGACAGTATAAGAAAAACTAAACTTGAAAAGAGTTCAATACAAATATGGGTAAAAACCAAGCATTCAAATGACCCATCAATTTTATCTTTTCTTAATTAGGTATGCCAATATAAGAGAAAAAATAGGTAATTTAATTAAGTGTGTGCGCGCGCACACACACATATATATATAGTCTGTGCGCACGATCGTGTGTCCTCTAATTCTTGTTTGAAATGGATGTAAATCATTTAGACATGTCCTTGTTGTCGGTGCAAGTTCAAAATCTTTGAAGAAGACAAAAAAACTTTAAAATGCAAAAATTCAAATTAAAGAAAAAAGTTTATTATGATATTATTTTCAGAGTTTCCAAAGTGGCGTTACACAATAGAAAAGTTTAGTTATTTCTCTAAATATACACACCTCATTATTCTTAAACCAAGTCTTCCAACATAATAATAATAAAGAAAAAAAGAAGTGCGGAACAATCGTTTATCTTTTTTTTTTTAATTACAATCGTTTATCTTCATAATAAACTACAAATCTATCATTGTCGGTTGGCTCCGTTTGGATTAATTATTTTTGGGGGTATTTTTGAAATATTTTATTATGGAAGTGTATATAAAAAAACTTTTACTGTAATTTTTGTGAGTTTTTTCAAGGGGTTTTTGAAATATAATTTGGAGTAACTTTTAAAATTAAAATATTTTTATCATATTTTTTAAAAATTAATACTACTACCCACAACCACCACCGCCACTATCTCCACCTACCCACCATGGCCGCCACCCTCTTCCTCTTCCTCTTCCTCCTCCTTCTTCCTCCTCCCCTTTTCTCTTCCCCCCACCTCTCGGCCCCTTCTCTCCCCCTCGATCTTGATCTAGTCTCGACAAGATAGAGGCCTTTGGTCACGAACTGGTCATGACTAGAGGCCTTTTGGTCACGAACTGGTCATGACTAGAGGCCTCGGTGGGAAGGAGGAAGAGGGAAAGGGAAGAGGGGAAAAAGGAGGAGGGAAGGGGTGGTGGCGATAGTGGGTGGGTGGGTGGTGATGGTGATAGGTGATAGGTGAAAAATGTTGTAAAATTTATTTTTTTTCAATTTTTTGTGTATATTTGTGAGTTATGTATGATATATTGTATGAATCAAATGTTTTTTGAGTTATTTTTTTGTTTGTGCATTATTGGAATATTGTATTTGAAAAATTAATTTTTGAAAAATAGATCAATCCAAACAGAGAATCTTTTTCCGTTATTAATTGTTCCAATTGATCACGGTTTGCTCTATGGAATGTTCCTTGCCTTCGTTTTTTTTTCCTTTCTAACTTCTCTTCCTCTTTTTTTTTTTTTTTTGGGGGGGGTGGGATTTCACATTCCTATTTCCACCTTCCCAAATCCCAAGTCCTTGCTTTTCAAAAGTTTTTTTTTCAAAAAGAAATTACTTGACTAAGCTAACTCTAAGTAAAGGTTTAGTTCCAAAAAAAAAAAAAAAAAAAAGAAAAAAGACCAAAACCATAATCAACGGTTCCAATTCTGGTTCAAACCATTAATATACATTAATGACGACGGGCTCGGCTAAAGAAGATTGTTGACTAATTCGACAGTTTTCCTTTATTCCATTTTAACATCAATGAAAAAATCATCTAATCTTTTCTTTTGTTTAAAACGTTTAGTAACACTAAAAAATGTGATGTATATTTTATAAAATTTTTATTATTTTTCTTTTTCCTTGTTATAAAATATTAAATTGAAAGTCATTTTTTCCCCTATATTCAGTGTCTTTGGCTTCTCCCGTTCTAAATTCATTGTTTATATTCGCATTTTTAGTATCGACTCTCAATATTTTTACAACTAAATCTTGATTCAAAATACTAAAGTCATTATAAATTGAAAACCTAGTTGATAGTTACTACACAATGTTGGTGGACACGATTTTGAGTATAATCTCTCTCATACAAATTGAAAAAGTTACAAAACTTAAATCACAACTGCTGAATAATAGTACTATGTTAACATTTAATGCATGCGACTATAATTAGTAAGTAAGACGTCTCAATTAATTTTTCATCGCCAAAAACATAAATCAAAGTAAAAGTCTCATTCTCCTTTTTTATTGTTGTATTATTTAACATCAAAAGCCATGAATTCGTACTTGATTATTAGAATGATTGCTTTGTCATCAAATGAATTGCTGGATGATAACGTGACAGAAGGGTGGTCATGGCATGATTCCCTCTGGACGTTCTTCAAGTAGCATTAATCTAGAATTTCTCATGTCACAATTACCGACTAAAAACAACTAATTTCTCCGTCTTTCAACGCATAAACATTTGATATTAATTCAGGTAGAACCTCCGTTTGATCAGGGCTCTTTTCTTTGACTGCTTCCTGCCATTCAAGATGATTTTGGTGAATTAATAAGAATTGATTGACCTGTCTCCACCACTCCATAGGAACAGCCCCTATTAGGAGAGCTGATGCTAACCACTGAGCTTTGCATCAATGGCTATTCAAAGAGTCCCTTTTGGAACCGTAAATCAGAGATTCGAACTTCACCTTTAATGAAAAAGATTTAAATGAATTGTCAGAACACCTTTTTAATCTAGCGAGATTTGTCCGAGCAGAAATGGATGAGTTTTCATGGAGATTAGCCGACTAAAGTCGGCTGAACGGTGGATCAGCATGACCCCACTTTTGCTTATCCTACAAGGAAAGGGTCCACAGATCCCATCAATTTCCAATCCCTGCTAAAACATGCGAAAAGTCAGCGGAAGTTTTGCCATCTAGTTTGCAAATTTATCTCACTCTTTGCTGTAATCGGAGAGTTGAAGAATCCTAGGTGAATTGATTGCAAGAATCCCGTTCATTTGTGATTGGAGATTTGCGAGGTCAAAATCACAAAGTTTTGTTACCTTTGGTTGCAAGAATCCTATGTGTGTGTTAACTGTTTTTGACAAAAGAATATGTCCATGTCCATAATAAGAGTACTATCCATCATTTGGGGAAAAAATTTACTTGTAAATCACAATTCTTCTGCATCCATCTAACAAATTGAAGAGGAATATTTCAATAGATATGTGTGCATGAATCTCATTACACAATAAAATTTAAACGACACAAAAGTAATTAGATATCATAACACTTGTTAACTTATTATGGTTGTATTAAAAATTATGACTCTTGAACAGGTCACAGTATTCAATCAAAAGAAAGTCCATAAACTCTTGACTGGATTCCAGTTATCTAAAAAAATCTTGGAACAGAACAAAGGGTGTCTTTGACAACCCAATTCAGCATTTAAATTTAATAGATACAAATCTTAATATTTTTAGACATTTTTAATAATAGAAAAATAAAACGTCTTTCTTAATTGCGTGACTCTAAATTATTTAGACAAACTTACTCAAAACAATAAGTAATAAATTATTCACTTATCACTTAACATAAGATGTACTCGAATGTAAAATTTCAGTACTTAACAATTCAGCAACTTAACAGATTCATGTTTTAGATTTCAGATTTCATACTTCAATTATATCAAAAGCACTCAAAGTGTATGTATACCTTACTAAAAATTAAACGTAGGCCACCAATTGATAATAGTAGTATATCTTTTTATCCATGTCTATCACTTTCAAAAAAAAAAAAAAAAAATAGGTGGAGAGGGGGGGGGGGGATGTCAAAAGACAAGAGTTGGAGGGGCGCATACGAATTTTCTACTTTCAACAAAACCAAAATACACAAAGACATATCACAGCTCATAATCCAGCTTTTTCCTAGCGTTGAACCAAAAGGAACGCTGAAGTTTTGACATGTCCGCACATGAATTGGAAAGAGAACAAACAACGCTAAAAACAACAGAAATTTATCATACATAATTTATTGTCATATTATTTATTTCAAATTCATTGTCATATTATTGTAAACTTTATAACGATAAGTGACAAGGATGATTAGAACCTTAATTAGTGGAAATCGGATCCTTAACCAGAAGAAACCAGAGAGTAACTAGAGGTTTCAAAACCACAACAGTCACCCATCCTGCAAGAGGCAGTTGTGATTCCACTTTTTCAGAGAACTAGAACCCGGATATTTCGAAACCATAAATAATGATTCTAGAATTGTAGTTATGCGTCCCAATCCGTTTATTTTTTTTTAATAGCAGAAGAAAGGTGGAATTCAAGAAACAGTAACAGAAAAGGGGAATTTGAGCTCAGAATCTAGTTGTTAACTTCTAATTTTGTACAAAATAGAAAACTATGAGTTTAGTTCAGTTCAGCAAAAGGACAGGAGATTGCATCTTTTTTTTTTTTTTGCCCTTTTCATTTTATGGTTTCACAAATAAGCGAAATGAATGGAAAATTGCTTGAGGTCTTGAATGTGAGATACGTTACACTTAAGAATATAAAGAATGTAAGATACGGTCGCTGCAATCTGAGACCGGCAGGTCCAGCACAAGTATTGTTTGCCTCACAAAGGCGTAAATTGACAGAAATTGTCAAGAAAAGCTTAGTGTCCACATCTAATGGAACATCTACTTTACTTGCTAAGCTTCTTAGAGCTCCTATGAAGTTAATTGATGCTTTTGTATCATTTCAAAATGGAAGATTTGGGAAAGATAGTGGTGAAGATCGAGTATAATTTCCGTGGTATTCTATGACTCCAGTTGTGGTCGAGTTGTCGAAAGGTACAATTAACGCGCTGTTATAAACCCTAGCAGCCATGTAGCAGTGATCAGGCACTTGATTGGCTTCTAACAAGAAGTCAATAGTTTGTCCAGGGGGTATAGCAATATAATCACTCTTGAATGGCTTTGTATAGCTTCCGCCTGATCCTACCACAGTAACTTGAAGCTTTGCAATGGAAAAGAAAAGAATGTTGTTCATGGCAGGATTGATCATCCGGAGCAAATAAGTTTTGCCGTATTCCACTGCTAGCTTAAAGGTATCTGAAAGTGATGGAGTGTTATTAGATAAGCAAGCCATACGCATTTGACAAAAAAATGTATTAAAAAAAATGCTCCAGGTCTCACTCAGGAGAATCTTTTTCTTGCCTAAAGATTGATTCTTATGAGAAACAACAAGTACATGCGCTACACTGCAGGGGAGCTCAAGTAGCAAAAATAAGATTTGGATTGCAGCAAGAAAGGTCTATTTAGTCTCGTTTTTTGGACATCGTCAAATGTTGTTTTCGTTTCGTTTTCGGAGATGTTATTCCTCTATCCAAAATTCCAAAGGGCAAGACACGCATAAACATTCAAGAAAGGGAAAGATCCATGTCAGTCTAAGGATTTCCAGATGGGAAAGAATCGATGCTTCCAATTTTTAACAGTAGTGGATTGGTAGATTTTTCCATTCAACCAAATAGAAGGACAAAAATTTTGAGTATTATTTTGTTTGGAAACCCCAGCAAAAACATAGAGCCGAAAATAATATAGAGACAGGATCAGATTTATAGTTACAATACCTGGTTTTGAGCATGGATAAAGATCACCAGGCTGCCCATTTATCAAGAAAGCATCAGATACATTCGGGCCTCCTCCATTACTCAGGAATTCGGAAAGAACCGTTTGTACATCGCTCTTCCACCATTCTGCTGCATTAATCATGATTAATTTTGGCCTAAATTTGTCAAAAGTCATATCATACCAAAAAAAAAAATGAAAAATTGTAGTAGATGTATATGGATTACTTAAAAGTGCTTATTTCTACCTAAGATGATAGGGAATTCAGCATGAGGCTGGGGAAATGGATAGTTTTCTCCTCTCTTCGGGTAAACAATAAAAGCACCATGGACTTTGGTGGTAGACCAATCACTATGAGCATGCCACCATAATGTTCCAATCTCATCAGTTACCTCAATATTTTGGATAAAAGATTTTCCAGACATGATAGGGCGCGCACTGAGTGATGTACACGGGACCGTCTGCCCTTGGATTCCTTGGCAGTTTCAATCCATGCCTAGTAACAAAGTCAAAACAATTAATTTGAGATTACGAACAGTTAAGTAACACGGGATGCTTTTGAACTATTTTCTTGCAAAAGGGCAAAAAAAAAAAATTCTGCTGCATACCAGTGAATAGTGATGTTTTGGTTTCCCTTGTTGTGGACATGAACAATGGCTGAATCTCCTTGACGGATGTGTACACTTGGTCCCGGAAATTGTCCATTTACGGTCAAAATGTTCTTAGTGCTGCAAAGTCTTGTATATGGAGTCTCTTCAATCTGCATTAGAGCATAAACATATAAGAGAAGTTCTTAATTTTGCCATTAATTCTCCATTTTGGAATAAGTTGTAATGCATTTAATGATAACGTGATATATGTTCATGCATGATGTTGAACTTTGTTATTAATTCACGGAATCAGCTACAAGGAAATGCATATTTTGCTGGATGGCTGTTTTAACCTTCAAGATCTTCAGTGAACCTTTTAATTAATGCAAATAATGAAGCCAAGAACTTGTTAAATGAAGTTGGTATTGTAATGAAAGGGTTTGCAGAAAATCTTCACGTACTTATAGAGTTTAGATAATGAAGGAATAGTATATGTCTGCCTTTTCTCATCATTGTACACATAAATTAATAGTAGATCAATTCCTGTTTTTCCCCAGAATAAGTACTCCAACCTTCTAAATTGTATTTTACGTTTTTGGTAAATTTCCTGATCTTTTTATTATTGATTGATAAACAAAAGAATGCACCATTGAATTGGGCAAAACCCTGCAACATCGGCCAATCAAAGAAGTTAAACCATCATCCTATCAGACAAGTATGCTATACAAGTCCTATTAGTACAATATACAAGACTTGAAAACAGCAAAATGGGATTCCTAATTTAATACAAAGCTTTACGTAAATTGTCTGTATGTTGTTGAGCCGTACTGGTTCAAATCTTCAAATGTTGTGATTACGACCTTAATTAATTGCACAACTTGGAAAATTCTTCAGATCAAGGATGGGCCGGCGATTGCCATTGGCCATCACAAATTACGCGAGTTTTATTCCTTCATTTCTTTCTCCCATTGTAAGTCTATTTTAATTACTATTCTCTCCATTCATTTAACTTTATTTAGTTTTCCATCTACCAATATCTTAAGTATTAAATTTTAGACATATAATCTGAGCATGCCATGAAATTTATACATTTGAGTAGATTATTTTACTGAAAAATCAACTCTGTCGATGATTACTTTACTGTTGAATCCACTTTTCAAATTCTATCTCTTAGAGAGCTCTAAACCTCCTATCCTTTTTTCTTATAATTTTGATTTATTTTAATTAGATAAAATAATATTTAATGTTTAGATCATATACTTTTGATTTATTTTAATTAGATAAAACAACATTTAGTGTTTAATTAGATTACATACTTACCGTACGGAAGCTATCAATTAGCAGCAATCCTAAAGTCAACTAATTAAAGAAAACCTAACATACCATCTCAAATTAAAAACTTACCAAACTTATAAATGGTCATAACCAAAAAGAAAATAAAATACTCCAAACCATTAAATTTGGCAACACTAAAATTAAATGCAACGTAGCAGATGAGGAAAATTAGATAAAAATAACATTTAATATTGGGATTATATACTTACCGCATATAAGCTATCAATTAGCAGCATTTTCTAAAGTCAACTAATTATAAAAAGGGTCTATCAACGGATGGTCATTGGGCACTTATTAAGATATATTTCAGGTGTCATATTTTAGAAATATAAGATTAATTAGAAAAAGTAAATAAATACAAGAGAGGGTATGTGAGATCAAATAGAGAAAGCATACAAATGCAGGTAAGGGTAATAATTGTTAGTATTAGTATATACATCGTTGTAGTTAGAGATGAATTTTAGATGTATTAATGGTTCACAATCCATTAGAAAAACACTTAAAACCTAACAATATTTCATAACCATTTAATGACCATAACCAAAAAGGAAATAACAATATTCCAAACCATTTAATTTGGCAACACTAGATAAAAGGCAATCTACCAGATTGGAAAAATTAATGCTGACATTCAAATCAATATGGAAGTAACAATATATCAAACCTTCTTTCTGGTAATTTTAACTTCAGTACATAATATGTTTTTCCTCTTTAAAAAAAATTAATTTTTGACTCATCGAACATCTTTATATTATACCATTAGACCTTCGCACCCTAAAAACTAGTTTAAGAGGTGAGACTTTCCTCACACTTACAACCAAGCACCATATCCACCTTCCACAATCGATGGAATAAACTCAATAATCTCCACCTTATACATAGAGTCCTAAGTTGGAATAGTATCAATCTTTCACCTGATAGATATTAAGTTGGGACAACATCAACATTGGGCAACATTTCATCCAAATATTGACCGGAAGGAGTTGTTATAACTAGCTTCTGTCATCAATGCTGGGCGCTATTAGGCCTTCCCACTCCAAGAGCTAGCTGTTGCGGTGAGGCCCAATAGCACTCAACTTCCTTAATCAATTGGCAATAATTTTTTGGGATTAACCACATGCACCTTCTTGCTTCTGGTGTGGCTAAAACCTACAAATCATATACCCGTCTTAACAGTGTCTAGACCCATCTAATTGATGTCTTGAAACAACAAAGATGCCCCCTTATTAGAATATCTGAAGAAAAAAACAAAAAAAATCGAAAACAGTGAAAGCATTCTTAAGCCACGTAATTGCTCAAAGCCCATAAAAGCGAAGAGCATTATCTCATGTTTTTAATGAGGGCGTCGATATCGGATAAGAGGATCAAGTTACAAATAATTAGCCACTAGTTTCTTGGATAAGAAATTACTGCCAGTGCCAGGTTAGGCCACGCTAGGAAAATTACAGCCACGTTCCTTTGGAGGATTTGGACTTTGGCTAGTATATCATTAATACCACCCAAAAATAAATGTATAGGAAATATTGTATTATTTGTTCGATACTTCTTCCTGTCAAATAATTGTGCAATCAAAGTTCATTTTGAGACGGGTTATATTGAAAATGCAGGAATGTACATTGGATTAATATTTAAGGGTGGTTCAGCAGCAGCTATTACTTGATGGATCAAGTGGAAGACCATAATCATTTTGGGATCAGAGACTTCTAGATTTATGTTTTTGAGTTGTAAAGGAAATTTTGTGATCAATTAGATAAATGCTTGATATTGTGAAACTAGACCACGACATTGCGGCCTGAATGGAGGCCTAACCTACTTCCTTTGGGATTGAGATCCTCAGCAGAGTCACAGTTAGCTCTTGTCATCCAATTCATTCTCTCCTCATCTTTCTCTATGTCTCTTAGTATTTTGCTTTTCCTCTGGAATGCTTCTAGTCAATTCAAAGAAATTGGTAGAATCAAATTTATAATAGAATTGGAAACCTCCCAGTTTGGTTTTACTACTCTTTTTTTTGGGGGGGGGGCGGGGGGGGGGGGGGGTTATTCATACATGAACTGTATGAGGTTGGAGCCGGGGATTTGGGGAAGAAGAAAGTTTCCTTGTAGAGAGAAGAATTGAACCACAGTTTTTCTGATTGGCCGGAATTAAACTTGAGTTTTATGACATAATTAAAGAAGGATAAGTGTCACCATGTTAGGATGTTTAACAAGGTATTACACTTTCATGTAACAGAAGAGTCATAGTGATGGAATTGGAACTGTTTTGCAGGTCATTTGCTAGCAAACACAAGGGATGAGGAAATATTTAACAAAGAAACAGGTTTTAATGCAGTCGAATGTTCCTTGCCCTCTCTCTCTTTCTCTCTCTTTTATTTTTCTTTTATTGGAATTCCTGTTTCCTACTTCCACCTTTCCAAGTCCTTGCTTTCTCCGACTACAAAATTGAAAAGAAATAATGAAAACTTCATACCAGTATAGTTCTTTACTTTTGATTCAACAAAAAATTGAAAAGTATTAGTGTAATCCAGTACAGCCAATAAGATAAGAAGACTGAGTATTTTCCTTTTGTTCGGTTTTAAGAAATAAATGAAATGAATGACAATTATCAAATATTGAATATAATATATATATGTCACTTATATAGAAGCCTGGACCATTAAACTTCTAATTTGAGTGTGTGCACACACACACACACACACATGGATCAACAAGGTGGCATGTCTGAAGGTGGAGGGAGCAACTGTTCTTGTGGGCTTTTGCCATTTTTAACAATGAATACCATCTCCATCCCCCAAGTTGCATGACGCTCTAGGTGGCAGTGCATCAGCCATACTCCTGCAACAAATCACGCAGCCCTGTTATCTCAATATAAGAATTGCGACAGCAAGAATGAACACGATATTAATTCAGAAAAAAGGCCTTGAGGATGCATGTATTCTTCTTAATTAGTCCAATCGTAAAATAATTGTACTAATCATCAAGCACTAGATAGCTAGCCACATCAATATATATTTCAATGTTCTTCATAATTGCCCAGGAAAGTAATTAGATTAATACTATAAAAGTCATGAACATGTTGTCCATAAACTGTGTGAGAAATGTGGAGTTGTCTGGCAACAAAATTTCCTCAGTTTTCCCGGTCTTTTAATCTTTGAAAATACAGACCCAGAAAAGAAGAAGTGACACGTACCAGGATTCTTTGCCTTGAATCTGATGGTTGTCCAGCCATTTCTAGGAACAGCAATCGTGTTCCTTAGAGGAGGGTCAACAAGATTATAGTTCAAAGGGTCTTTTTTTTCATCAAAGTTTCCGATGCCCGAACCAACTACATAGAAACTATGGCCATGTAAATGCATAGGGTGATCTGGTGACCAAACCAAACTTGTTGCCTGTAAAACAATCTCCACATTGGAGTTGTACTCAAGAACTTTAACTTTTGTACCCAGAGAAGGTATCATCAACTTGAATGGGAAAGGTTGTGCGGTGAAATTAAATTTCAAAGGTGGGAAACTCGGGAATTGTTCTTCATAGACCCCCCTAAGACCACCATAGTAAGCTTGGAGTATGTTAATTTGAGGTTGAACAAAGCTTATGTTATTGATGCTCGCTGCAAATCTGTGACCGGCAGGTCCAGTACAAGTATTGTTTCTCTCACAAGGGCGTAAATTGACAGAAATTGTCAAGAAAAGCTTAGTGTCCAAATTTAATGGAACATCTACTTTGCTTGCTAAGCTTCTTAGGCCTCCTGTGAAATTAACAGATGCTTTTGTATCATTTAAAAGTGGAAGGCGTGGGAAGGATAATGGTGAAGATGGAGCGTAATTTCCGCTGTATTCTATGATTCCAGTTGTGGTGGAGTGGTCGAAAGGGACGGGTAGAGCGCTGTTATAAACCTTAGCAGCCATGTAATAGTGACCAGGTGCTTGATTGGCTTCTAACAAGAAGTCAATGGTTTGTCCTGGGGATATAGCAATATAATCACTCTTGAACGGCTTTGTGTAGCTTCCGTCTGATCCAACTACAGTAATTTGATGCTTTGCAATGGAAAAGAAAAGAATGTTGTTCATGGCAGCATTGATCATCCGGAGCAAATAAGTTTTGCCGTATTCCGCTTCCAGCTTAAAGGTGTCTGAAAGTGATGGAGTTTTTATTAGATATTCAGCGTAGATACATTCAGCAGAGGTCAGAGAAGCTTTTCTTGCCTAAAGATTGATTGTTATCAGAGACTTAAGTACATGCGCTGTATTTTAGGGAAAGCTCAATTACCAAAAAGAAAATTTGGATTGTAGCAAGAAAGATTCTTTTTAGTTTATAAAACTAAATTTTGGACATAATAAAATTTTGTTTTCTTTTTTGGAAATGTTCTTCCTCTATCCAAATAGAAAGAACCAAATGAATACACGTTAAGAGCAAAAGATATATGTCAGTCTATTGGTTTCCACGCGTGAAGAATTGATAGTTTCAATGTTTAACAGGACTCAGGAGTGGATCAGTGGATTTACATTTTCAGCAGAATAGAGGGACAAAGTATTAATTAGTTTGGAAAACCCCCGCAAAATATAGAGCCGAAAATAATAGAGTGACAAAGCAGTCAGATTTATAGAGATGATAAGGGCATATATGTACCTTGCTCTGAACATGGATAAAGATCACCAGGCTGCCCATTTATCAACAAAGCATCAGACACAATCGGGTCTCCCCCACTATGTTGGAACTGAGTAAGAACAGCTTGTATGTCACTCTTCCACCATTCTCCTACAATAATCATCAATTTTGATTATTAACTTTGGTCTAAATTTGTCAAAAGCCATATCATACCAAAAAGGAAGAAACACGGCATTAGATGTATACGAAATTATGGATTACTTAAAAGTGTTTCTTTATAGTTTATACCCAAAATGATGGTGTTTTCTGCGCGAGGCTGAGGAAATGGATAGTTTTCTCCTCTTTTCGGGTAAACGATAAAAGCACCATGGACTGTGGCTCTGGACCATTCGCTATGAGCATGCCACCATAATGTTCCAATCTCATCAGTCACCTGAATATTTTGGATAAAAGATTTTCCTGGCATTATAGGGCACTGAGTAATGTATACTGGACCATCCGACCATGAATTTCTCGGCAATTTGACTCCATGCCTAGCAACAAATCAAACCAATTAATCTGAGATTACACGAACAATTCACGTGTGATTCATTTGAAATATATTGTTGCAAAAGGGCAAAAAAAAAAAAAAAAAAATTCTGCTGCAGACCAGTGAATAGTAATGTTCTGGTTTCCCTTGTTGTGGACATGAACAATGGCTGTATCGCCTTGACGGATGTGCAGACTTGGTCCTGGAAATTGGCCATTTACTGTCAAAATGTTCTTAGTGCTGCAAAGTCTTGTATATGGAGCCTCTTCAATCTGCAGTAGAGCATATTTGACCATGTATTAAAGCATATACACACAAAATAATCTGTCAATGTTTGTGCGATTGATACTCCACATCGGATAAGCTGTTAATTAATGCATTAAAAATAACTTGCATCATAGATATGTTCATGCATGATGTTGACTTCTATTTTCTATTCGAGCAAGCTGCAGCTACAAAGAAATGCACATTTTTCTGCATGGCTAGCTGCTTCAACCTTCAAGATCTTGAGACAACTTTAATGCAAATAATGAAACCAAAACTTGCCAATTACACCTTAGGGGCAAATATTAGAAGGGAAAGCTGGAAGTAGCTAATGTTTCACAAATACATACATATGTGCCATTGGATAACAATCTTGACAATACAAACAGAATCTGTTGTTATTGATAAAGAAACACAACACTTACTATAAACGAATAGCGGTGCACCGAAGCTTGGCCAGGTAGAACGCGTAGAACCACAAACAGTGTTAAGATGAAACCTTTCATGATCTGATCAATTACCAAATTACTTAATCAAATGAATAAGGTTTTGTAATGAAATCATTTGCATGAACCCTTCACGTCTCACGTATTTATAGATGTTCGATAAAGAAGGAATACTATATATATCTGTTGTTTTTTTCTGATTGTACTTCATAGATATATGCCGGCCTTGTAATTTGCCTTTATTATTTTGTTGAATCTTACAGTTTCTTATCTCCAAATGTTGTAAATACGACCTTAATTATATCTGTCACATCCAACATATCTCTTACTACCTTTCCCAAAAAAAAAAAAAAATACCTCTTACGATTTGCGTAGCCGGATGGGCCGGTGCTTTTTCCAAAAAACTGCAAGCGCTTGGGTCCTTTTAATTTGTTGTCTACTTTGTGTCCATTTGATCATGGCTCACACTTGGGACGAAGGATGCTAACTTCAACTTTTGGAGTCAATTTTGCTATTGGTATTAAAGTATGTTCCAGTTTGTTCCATACGAATCTTAAAATTATAGCCAAGTCAACTCTCATAGAGTACAGCTGGAAAAATATTAATAGTGGTTACTTTTAGGAGTATTTTTCAAAGGCTTATTACTTTTGTAGTTTAATATTATTTTCTCTACAAGTAATTATTTTTCAAATGTAATTTATGCTTGTTTCCAGGAATGTTTTTAGATAACATCCCTTTGTTTTTTTCTTTTTGTAAGTTAAAATGTGTGTGAGAGATAATAATATGGTTGAGAACTTGAAACAACTATTGCGAGTAACAGAGGCTGTACATCTGTTTACGAGCACAGGCAAGTATTTAACAGAGGCTATCATGTGAATCATTTATTTACGTATTTTGGCTGAAGTGAGACTCCAAGCCTTACAAGAGTTACTATCAAGGGGAAATAGAAGGGAGATGGGATTAAGAGTCGAACCAAGGCTATCACGTTTATTGCGTTCTTATCAAGGGATTTGGTACCTTTTCAGTGGATTCTTTCTTCATTTTTCATAGTATACATTTGGATGCATGATATATATATATATTTTTTTTTCATTTACTAGAAAGGAATATGATCGTTTTAAATTTGACTAATCCCAACCCTTGTTAGTAAATGAAGATACATATTATGTATCTAAATATGTATCGTGAGAAATGGAAAGGGAACAACTGCAGAGGAGCCAAGTTCACAACTGAGTTGGTTTTGGGGATATTTTACGTTTTTTTCTTTAAGGGAGAAAGGGTTGTTCACCTAGCCAATATCCAAACTAGATGAGTTGGCTCTTGAGATGACATGAAATTTCTTTCTCTCAAATAAATGTGCATATAAAGATCTAATATTTGGTAGGGAATCAAGTCACCATGAGCTCCCTATTTAAGCTCTTACACTCTTCCCTTCCTCCTTCAAAAAAAGAAAACTCTTCCCTTTCCTGCCTGTCAGATAGATGCCCAGCCCACTTCCGTTCGGGCCTGTTAACAACAAATTGGAAGAAACAGCCCACCTGTTTTCCTTGTCAACCTAATGAGAAAACTGCATCCTTGTCCGGAGCTTTTAAGAGTCCATCAGTCGAGTTTGGATTTGCGGATTAGAGATTTATGGTGCGTGTATTTTTTTTTTTTTTTCTCGGTAAGTGGGTGATTTATGGTGCGTTGATAAAACTAAAATTTAAAATTTTAATTCATTAAAATTTTTTGCTTCTATGTTATTTTGACTCTATAAAATAATAAATCTTACATTTATCTAAAGTGATAAGTAAATAGCTTATTACTTATTTTTTTAAATATATTTTGCATAGAGAATTCAGAGTCATTTAATTGATTCAGACGTTTTATATTTTCTTATCAAATACATTTGAATATTTAAGATTTGAATCCATTAAATTTAAATATTGAATTTAGTTCTCAAACAATGTCCTAGATGCCAATGTTTAATAGTTACTTTTAGATATTTGCTTCGATGACAGCAAGAATATTTCTCATTCAACTCTCAAACTCATTTTTTTTTTATATTTGCATTACAATAGAGTGTAAAAATTTGATTCGAAACCTATCTCTCTTGACCAAAACTTCTTATTGGAATGGAAATTAACATCTTGCTAAAAATATAAGCATCATCACATGATCCATTGCTTTCGTATACAATATCATTTCCAAAAAAGAAAGCATAAGAAGAAGAAAACAAAATATCACATGTCAATGCTTCTCAACTTATTTTGTGTTGAACAATAACTTCAACACTACAATATTCATATTAGCCAAGAAAGAAAGCGTAACAATGCAAGATTTTTACTCTTGGTTGCTAGCAAATAAATGAAGTAAATTGCATCAAAGGGAGTATATCATTAATCTTGCAATTGGCCCAAGAGTATTAACATGGTGGCGCGTCTGGAGGTGGAGGAAGCATTTGTTGTCCTGGAAGCTTGCCATTTTTGGTAAGGAAGGCCATATCCATTCCCCAGGTTAGATGACGCTCAAGGTGGCAGTGCAACAGCCAGACTCCTGCGAAAACACGCATGACCTTATGAATAATAACATTCCTGTATGCTGTTTACTAGTAATTAAAGACTTTGAAGAGGCTCCATATACAAGACTTTGCAGCACTAAGATTTAAACTAAAATAGAAGTCAACATCTTCCATAAATTTAAAAGTTGTAACAGCAAGAAATTAAAGATCACTAGTAATTTATGGAAAACTGTATGCTGTTTACTAAAAACTTAAAGCACAATTATTACTTATAAGCAGGCATTAGAATTCTATGATTCGGGGGCTTAGTATTTCATAGTTCAAAGCTTCAATAGTTCTAACAACACATATCTCAATTTCTTAAGTTTGAAAGTTCTGTAAGTATTTCATTGCATTTCCAATACTAATTATGTTTTCTATACTTCTATTAGAGAACAAAATTAAATTGTGCTAGCTATGAAAGTCCAAATTTGTCGGCCATGAAAAAGTTAAAGCTGTCTTGGGTCAGCGCCTTTACGGGCTTTCCTATCTTTTTTGTCTTTGATAACAGAAAACTCAAAGAAAAGAAGTAACACGTACCAGGGTTATTTGCCTTGAATCTAATGGCGGTCCAACCATTTTTAGGAACAGCAATTGTGTTCATCAGAGGAGGGTCGACAAGATTATACTTTAAAGGGTCTTTTTCCTTGTCATGGTTTCCAATACCTGCACCAACTACATAGAAACTATGTCCATGTAAATGCATGGGATGATCTATTCCAGCAACCAAATTTGTTCCCTGGAACACAAGCTCCACACTGTTATTATATTCAAGAACCCTAACTCTAGTATCCCGGGTTGGATTTAGCAACGTTGCCGGAAGACTATCTGCAGTGAAATTGAATACGAAAGGTGGAAATCTGGGAAAATTTTTTCTAAAGACTCCTCTTAGGCTATAATAGTAAGCATGGAGTATATCAAACTGAGGTGAAACAAAACTTATGTTGTTTATGCTCGTTGCAAGTCGCTGCCCTCGAGGTCCAGCACAAGTGTTGTTTGCCTCACAAGGGCGTAAATTCACAGATAGTGTGAAGTAAAGCTTAGTGTCCACGTGTGTTGGAACATCAACTTTTCTTGCCAAGCTTCTTAGGCTCCACGTGAAATTAGTTGATGCTTTTGTATCATTAGACATTGGAAGGTTTGGGAAGACTGGTGGCGAAGACGGAGTATAATTTCCTATGTATTCTATGATAGCTGTGGTGGTGGTGTTGTCGGTTGTACTGTCATAAGCCTTAGCGGCCATGTAATAGTGACCAGGTTTTTGGTCGGCTTCTAGCAAGCAGTCAATGGTTTGGCCAGGGGATATGGCAACGTAGTCTGTTTTCAGTGGCCTCGTGTAGCTGCCATCTGATCCGACAACAGTGATTTTATGATTTGCTATGGAAACGAATAGGATGCTGTTCATGGCGGCATTGACCATTCGGAGCATGTAAGTTTTGCCATATTCCACTGCCAGCTTAAATGTGTCTGCAAGAATTTGTAAATATATAATTAAGATTTAGCGAATGAAACCAGTTGTATCATCGTGAAGAATTTGGTTGAAGTAGAACATTGATGTGAGGAGAGGATCATGAATTATAACAAGAACACGCAGTACAGTAGGAAGGAGTACGACGACCTAAAATAATTGCGGAGAATGATGAAGCAGAATGATGCAAAATAATGCGTGTAATTTGAGCAAAATAATTGTGATAGATACCTAAGGAGAAAAATAATAATGATTCTGAACAGTAGTTAAACAGTGACTATGAACAGGAATGTGATTATAAAAGCATCATCCGTACAAGGCGAAAGCGAAATATATTAGAGCTAGCAACTTTTAACAGTATTGACAATACGAACCGATCTATTAATTAGTTTTACTGCAAAACAATTGGAAGTCTACTCTACTTTCGCGTAGAAAAATTGTTCTACTTTGTCGGTTCCAAAATTCCACAAATCTGGACGGCAGAGCTACATGTGTGTGTGTGTGTGTGTGTGACTTTTTATTTGCATTATTTGGCCAACATGGGAAGTAGAAGTTCGGATGAAAGAGATGTGTGTCGGCCAAAAATTGGATATTCCTAAGTACTCTAACCTCATCCTCACTAATACACAAAATAAGAGAAATTCCTAAAATTTCGTGGCCACATACCTGGTTTTGAGCATGGATACAGATCACCAGGCTGACCATTTATCAAGAAAGCATCAGAATTGTTTGGGAATCCTCCATTACTTTTGAATTCGGTAAGAACCGCCTGTACATCACTCTTCCACCATTCTCCTGCAAGAAAACATCATCAAACTTAAACCTATAAATTGTTTTCTGACTTATTCATGTCAACGTACGCGCAAAAATATCGTAGCATTTGAGTATTATAACCAAAAACAAAACAAGAAGCAGACATTATATACCAAAGGTGATGGGCACTTCTGCATAAGGCCTAGGAAATGGATATGTGTCGCCTCTCTTGGGGTAAACACGGATCGCACCATGAACGGTTGCTCGAGACCAGTCACTATGAGCATGCCACCACATAGTTCCAATCTCATCAGAAAGCCTAATCTTTTGGCTAAAGGATTTTCCAGGCATGATGGGGCACTGAGTTATGTACGCGGGACCATCTGACCATGGATACATCGGCTGTTTCACTCCATGCCTATATATATATTTTTTTTATAATATACAACAAAAAAATAGTGATGCATTTTAGACTAGATCCTTGTGGAAAGAAGAAGAATTTTTGGCTGGGTATGTACCAGTGAATGGTGATGTTTTGGGTCCCTTTGTTATGGACGCGGATGATGGTGGTATCCCCTTCACGGATGTGAACAGTTGGTCCTGGAAATAGGCCATTTACTGTTAAAATGTTCTTAGTGCTGCAAAGTCGTGTATATGGAGCTTCTTTTATCTGCACGAGTGAGGTAAGTGGTATAAGTTGTGCTTCTATAAACATAATTGACAAAGCTTGAAACCTGACTACATGTAACTTTTCATAAAGGGGATATATCATACAAATGAATATTTAATTAACTTGGGTACGTAGTTTGTATCTCAATATCGAAGAAGGAGAAGTAGTTAATAGTGCATAAATTCAAGGGTGCTACTAGACCATGCTTGGGAATGAATAGAACTGAAAATTGAAATCATTGCAAATCTAGCTTTCCAAATCAAAGTCTCTAAAAAACAAAAAAAAAAAAAAAAAGTGAGAAATTGAGAAGCTACACCAATGGAAAGAATTGACCGGAAAATTGTTATGATGCCAAAAAAGAAAAAAAAATTTTGGTAATCATTAGCACAATCATGCATGAGATCACTTAATTAGTGATAATTATGGATGAGATAACCTTAAATTATACTTAGGGTATGTTTGGTTTCCCATGAAATTGAGATTTAGAATTGGAATTGGGGCCCCAATTCCAAATCTGTTGTTTGGATATTGCTTCGGTCAAAGAATTAGAATTGAATCTGAATTCTATAGGGTCCAATTCCATGATTTGAATTCTTTATTGGACCAAAAGAATTCTAATTCCAATTCCACAACTAAACCCTGCGAAACGGGTCTACACGCGGATCTTGTGGGTAAAAAATTAAAATCGGGTCAACTAGGTAAGCAGCTTCAGCCTCTGCTTCACTGACTCTTCTTCTTCCTCCTTCGGATTCCTCAAAACCCATTTCCCTTTTCCCCACTCCAACCCATCGATGGATTTCCAACGGCTTTTTCAAAATTGTCACCTGCGCTGCTCCGAAGCATGGCATTCACTCCACTGAAGCAATTGAAACTACTATCGGGTATCAAGTTGCTATCTTTATCTTTTGCCTTTCTAGAAAATCCAGATTGCTTTTTAGTGCACCTTGGACGAGTTTATTGCGGTTTCATTTTTTGTTCTCTCGGTTGCTGTTTTTTTTTTATTATTTGTTTTGCCATTTGTAGTGATTTTTTATTGTTTGAGGTTTTTGATGGATGGCGTTAGGTGGGTTTTGTTTCTGGTTAAAGTGGAGGGATATTTGGGCGGTTGGTTGTTGAATGTACTGAGTGAAGCTGCTGATCGGTTGCATCGTGGATACTTTACTGAATGTTTTGAAATTTCATCCTTTGATCTGTGATAGGGACTGTGATCACAAAGCAACCTAGGCTGGCTTATGGTTTGGATTTCCGTTCATGCCATTTGTAGTGAAGCACCTTTCTTGCCTTTATTTCTGTGTTATCCACAATAATCTGCACTGTCGCTCTAGTATGTTTTTCACTGCATTCCACATCTTCCACCATTGGTACTCTTGGTGATAGTGTACTTATGTCCAGAGTACCCCATTGATCAGAGAGCACTCTGCAGAAATCATCTAATTCCTGCATCTTCGGACAGCTATTGCTGCTAGAGAAAAAGGGATTGACAAAAGGGGCTCTACTGAAGGTTCTTTTCTTGTTTCGGATAGCTTGTTTATATATCTTTCTTTCTTTCAGCAGTAGGAGATACATACAGCTCCTATTTTCTGTCTTCTTGTGTTCTCGATTTCTTGCAATATTTGTTTTTTGGGTATCACTTCAGTTAATCTCGATGATAGAATAAGAGAATAGGAACCCAATGATTATTGTTGGACTTTCTGCGGTTGAAAGTGCCATTGCATTGATTAAGGACAAAGCTAAAGTTGTAGAGTCTTGATAAAGCTCCATCAAGTTAATACGTATTATTGAGTAGTGGATAAACTTTGACTAATGGGACCAACTCATTGACGTCTTGATCAACGAGCAGGGCCTAATTTTCAGCCTTTTTCTTCTGTTTGGTATATATAATCCAATCCCTACTTTTAATCTCTGTTTACCATAGTGCAGTAGAGCTTATTAAAGCATATGATTAAAAATTCAAGTACGGACATCCTTTTCTTATGCATTATTTTGCATGGAACTTGGCATGATTTGGGATATTTGCAGTGATAGGTATAGCTGTAATTTTTGTTTGAGAGTTTTCCAATAGCTAATTTGGTCTTTTGAATTAATAGCTAGTTTGGCATGATTTGGTCTTTTGACTTACCTTTTCTTATTGTTGTCATGATTTTGAATTGCAGAATTTTGGATATTGACATGGATAAAGAAGGAGGCGAGCAAAAAGCAAAAAAGAGAAAAGTGGTAGTTGCAAATTATATGGTAACAATAGCTACATTAGTAGTTTGGTGGCATGAGAAACATATAGTAAAGGAGCCTTACTTGGACTTTAAAGTAGCACGTGAAATATATCTAAGGCGTCTTTACTATGGAAACAATAGAGTTTGTGTAGAGCAACTTAGACTCAATAAACATTGTTTTACTGTTTTATGTACAAATTTAAAAGAGCATTGTGGGTTGACGGATACTAGAAATATTACTGTTGAAGAGGCAGTTGCAATGTTTCTCTATGTTCTTGCTCATAATTTTTTTAAGTTAGAATATACAATTATTTTTTATTTAATATAATTTAATTTTTTTAAAAAAAAAGAATTTTTTATTTTTGCAAAAAAGGAACTAATTTTTTTTCTTTTAAAGCTTTATTAACAATTAGTTAAATGCAAGAAAAAATAAATTATTAAAGGTACTAATTGGTTTTTTCCTTAAAGCTTTAGTAACAATTAGCTAAATGTTAAAAAATTATTATATAGTAAAAAAAAGAAATTTTTTACGTAAGGAAATATTAGTTGGAAACAATTCTAATTCCTAATGAATTCTTCTCTCATACAAACAAAGAATTTGGAATTTCAAATAAATTCCGTATCAATTCTATGCATTTCCCAAACGAAAGAATTGAAATGACTTGGAATTCCAATTCATAGAATTCCAATTCTATAGAATTTCAATTCTAATTCAATTCTAATTCTGTAGAACCAAACGTAGCCTTACTATAAATGTATAGCGATGCATCATGGCTTGGCTAGGTAGAACATGACTAGACAAGAGCAGAAACACAGCCCAAGTGAAGATGAAACCTTTCATGATTGACCACCCCCACTTAGTCACATAGAAATGGAGTGCGTATGATTCTATTTCACGTTTTGTAATGAAAAATTGCTTCCCTATTTGCACAAACCCTTAGAGTATTTATAAAGTTTGGCTATTGAGAGGACAACACATCCAGGTAATTTTCATCCACAAGCACGAAGACATTAGTTAGAGGATCACTTCTTCCTTTCATAATACGCGTAAGCAACAGGTCTTGTCAATGTCTTATGTCTTCAAAGTTGCTTTATCGGTTGAGATCATTAAATATTTGAGGTACGTGAGTGAACGCGAGGCCTCTCCTTGAATTTTCTTCTTTCATTTGCATGGCCTGCGAGTGTGATGGAGAATTTGAAATTGACAATCGCGAGGCTATGATATTTTTATTCTTTTTTCTTTTGCTCTTTGCTTTCACGTTTTAATAATTGAGGTTGAGATTTCAATACTTACTAGTTCCGGATTCTAGTTTTCCTTCCTCCTATCTGATTTTTAAATCCCACTCCTCTTCTAGTAGAAAAAATTTTAAAAATCGATTTTCTCAACGTAAAATAAGCCTCACGCCACTCCACATGTAGTCTTGTTTGGATTACCATTTTTTCTAAAAAAAAAATTTACGTTTTTTATGAACGTATTTTCAATTAATTTTTTACTTTATATACATCAAATCGTTACTGTACAATTTTCTATAAAAATCCCAAAAAAATAGAAATCCAAGATTTACATTTTATCCTCATTATTGTTTATTTTGAAAATTTTGCATTTATTTGCCTACGTAATGCTTATAGAGACTGTTAGTCAACTTGGACAAAAGTCAAGGAATCCAGTGTCCCGTCGGTGGACGAGTAAATCACCTCTAAATATAGATTACTTCTAGCCGCTAAATGTATTTGGATGTGATTAAGTTACGGACCTAATATAATTTGTTATCTCTATATTTTAGCCATATCCCCCCTTATTTTGTAGATAGTTTCGAAAACCAAGTCCTCCTCCTATTTCCATTTTCACTAAGAACATAAGGTACTAGATAGTGCATAACATGTTGAGGTCATTAGAGACGACTAAGTATGGGGTAAAAATGTTAAATAAAAGTTTTGAATGTTCAAAGATATCAACGAAGAAATTAGGGTTGCGTTTGGATTGCATTTTTCATGGATTTTTCGTTGAAAAATTACTGTAGCGATTTGATGTATGTGAGGTAAAAAAATGATAGGGAAATGTGTTCACGGAAAACAAGACCATTTTTCGGTGAAAAATGACTATCCAAGCAACAAGGCCTAATACCAACATAAAGGGGAAGATTGGGTGCTCAAAATTGTAATAAAAGGAAAAGTCAAACCGGTAGAGGATCTTTGAAAGATTGTGTATTTCTTGTTTAGAATGGCCGAATTGATATCCTGAATGAAAATTTTTCGAGGTTTCGTGTTATAACCAAAAAAAAAAAAAAGAAAAAGTTGAACCCCGTTGGGAAGGGCGATTAGAAACTTGCCCTTGTTCTTCCCCAAAAGAAGATAGAGAAGCCAGTCATACGAATACCAGTCCAAATTGCTGGCAGTACGATTCCGGCAACCGACAAGAAGACTCCCAGCTAATGCTACCGAATTTGTTTCAGCTGCCGTCATAGCACAATCAAAGAGGAAATGAAATATCTGGTAGTACTTGGAGATGGGCAGACCAACAACTAAAATTGGACACTTGCTCCTCATTATTGAGGAAAGGAAACATTTGCGTGCTGTCACTTTAAGAAAGTTTCCACCAGACGAATCATATTTAATTCATGCATGCATGGAAAATTGAGTCCTGCTCTAGGTAACTTGATTGTTGACATTTAGTATGAAGGAGTGAACCATTGCATCGAGCCCAGAAAGGGTTTACATCATCTTTTGAAGTCTCGTCTTCCATTTGGCAACCTGCGGCTGCGGATCGATGAATGGCGGTTTCCAATCCCGCACGCAGTAAATTTCTTGGTGGCCTAACAACCGAGCTGAAATTCCTATAATCAGAAAGTCCACTATGGCTCCCCGAATTCTTATCTATAATCGTACAGGGGCAATGAGTTACTTGTGCAACAAAAACAAGTAATGTCCATTGATAATATCTTCAAGCTGAAAGTGGTCCTGGCTGCAAATTAAAAGCAGTTGTCTTTTGGTGAAAAATGCAATTGACTTGTACTGTCGTCACATTGTTGGATCCTAGTCATATTTATATTAAGGATAAATTACTTTTTATCACCTTCCAGTTTGGTGCTTTGCCACATAAGTCCCCTATAGTTTAAAAACATATAAATAACCTCGTCATGGTTTGGTTTAAAGGGTCACCGTTAGTTTTAAATCAACAGTAAAAAATCAAAATCAAAATTGACAAATTTAATTACTTCTTTTAAATTGACAAAAAAAAAAAAACTTTGTAGGCACCAATGATTAATGGAATCTAAATCGACTTGATATCATTAAATTAATCATGCATAATTAACTAGATGAAATTAGTCAGCCATAAATGGACAGTACATATTACTAATTTGTTTCAAGCATAAGTGCTCTTACGGCAATAGTAAGAAAACTAGTAACTAAGTCGCCAACAATTCCGGTTAAGGATGGCTGTCCTAGGACAAATTGGACAACTTTCATATAAATGTAATTCTTTTCGGAGACTCCAGCAAGAGAAAAAGAGTTAGATTCAAATAAAAAACCTCACAGTAATATGTTTAGTATTTATACTAGCTAAGCTGGGTGTTGGAGGGACATACATGAACATAAATTTAGGATTAAACGACATACAATTAAGTCCATTTTTAAGATGTCCTTTAACATTCAATGGACAAATGGGTCAGGGCATTGTCACAAAATAGCTCAAAAACTTGGGCTCGTCGAGTTTGTCTTTAGAAATGGGTCGGATGGTTTGGTGATGGATCTCTACTTTCCTTGTAGCCAGAAAGGAGACAATAATGTTGAACGCCGAACCTTCTTGAAATTTAAGCCGTGTCCAATCTAAAGTACGGACCAGACCCATTTCAACTACACGGACAACATTAGACGAGATTGGGTTGGGTGTGTAAATGAAAAGATATCATAAAATTTTGTATTATTTTTAGGGTTATTATCACTTTACCCCCTTTAACTATATCACTACTATCAGTTTACCCTCTAACGTTATCTTTTAGTCACTTCACTCTCATAAGTAATTCAACTTAACATGTTAAGAAATTTTGAACAAAAATACTCTTTTATTCTATAGCATTAACACAATGGTATTATTACTTTATTCCTTTAAATTACAGTGATATGATTGATTTAATTCCTAACATTATTTTCTAAGCATTTCATTTTATCGTTAATTTAACTAGTATGGTAAAAAAAGAATTGAGATCTCTCTCTCTCTATCTTTCTCTCCTCCTCTCTCGATCTTTCTATTTTTTTAATATTAATAAGATTGCCAAGAAGAAAGAGATTAATACTGTGACTTTTTTTTTCTTAATATTAAAGAGGAGAAGAGCCACTCTAAAATTTTTATTATTTTTATTATACAAATAGAAGGATACTTTCTTCTAAAATTTTTTAACTTACTAAATTGGTTTAATGATGGGATAAAATTTCTAAAAAATAACTATATGGGGTCAATTAATAATAAAGCTAAAGTTTATGGGGGTAAAGTGATAATAATTTTAAGAGCTAAATTTGTCTTTTTAATTTATTTAACAAATTCTGTTAAATTTTACAGTTAGTTTGGGGATAAAGTGACTAAAAGATAACGTTAAGAGGAAAATTGATAGTGGTATCGAAGGTTAAGGGGGTAAAGTGATAATAACTCTTATTTTTAATGTTATTTGCACTCTATATTTTATTATTTATACTTCCACCATTTGATATATTATATAGTTTATAAATGAAAATCATATAATAAAAATGATAATGAAAATGCAAATAACAAAAAATAGAGTATAAATAACTTTTCCTTTTTATTTGTAACATTGTTATATACGAAATAGAAAGCTGATTGAAAGAAATAAAATTTATGTATTTAAAGAAATTTTTTGTATTTTACTTAAAATTTTCTTCTAGTAGAGTAGGGTAGAATTTAAGAAATGGGAAGGGAATTGATATCCAGAAACCTTTCAATACAAAACATGTTTGCAATACAAGCAAAATAATAATTGGAATAATTTTGATATATATGAGATAAAAGATGATTGAAACATAAAAAGTTAATTTAAAATATATGTTTGTAATATTAGCAACATAATATTTGCAACAATTTTGGTGTCCAACACACTCAATATTACAGAAACTGCAAAATCCCAGCGTCATTCATCGTAGGGGTGGCAATCAGGTCCAAATCAGGTTGCCGGGTCAGGTTGAGACCCATGTATAACAGAAAATCGCTGACCCGAACCTGACTCGACAATCCGAAACGGGTCAGGATACCTGCCATAAACCCGAAAATTTCAGGTTGGTGGGTCAACCAAAATGACCGAAATTTAATTTTAATTTATTAATTTACCATTGTAATTTCTAATAAAACCAATTTCGCACAAAACTAATTACATAATCAAGTAATAAATTTTTAAATAAATAATCCCAAACCAAATCTAAAATAAATTAAACACCATAAAAGTATTTTATTCCAAACCAAATATAGAGATAAATTAAAACAGTATAAAAGTAAAAAATAATATAATACATTATTTATCCAAATATAATAATTTCAACTTCACACAAGTTAAATAAATTCATTTAGAATTAAGTGATTAATGCATTTGAAAAAAAAAAATAACTTAGTTTAGTTAGATAAAATAATTATTATATTTATTAAATTATTTTTAATTTGTAAACGGGTCATACCGAGTCACATACGGATTGACCTGAATCGGCCCGTTTTCTTTTCGGGTTCTTCGGGGTTCCACCCAAATCTGACTCGAACTCGCGAAATTTCAACCCAAATCCATTAATTTCGTGTAAGGTTTGTATCATGCTTTCAGGTCGTGTCGAAAATTACCACCCCTAATTCATCGCTGCCCAGTGCCTTCTCACCCCTAAAGCCAATCCCCCCATCTCCTCCTTTTCCCCTAATTTCTAGCCACCTCAACGGCCTTTCTCCTCCATTTTACAGGGTTGTCGAAAAATCCACAAACTATAGCCAAAAGAGGTAATACCAGCGCTTCTTGTTTTTTGCACAAAAAAAAATCTTTTTTTTAAACAAAATCCTTTCTTTTTTAAGTTAAATTAGCTCAACAGGTAAAATTCAGATTCACAAAGGCAATGTTGTTTGTTCAATTAATTTTATTGGAGTCTGCGGATATTATTTTCTCATGGAATGAAATAATTTGGACACATTTTAATATTTCAGTATCATTTGGGACAAACTTTTGGTCTTCTTTCCTAAACTCTTTCTCATTGAACTACAAAAATACCAAAATTGTTCTAAAGACAAGGTGTGGGTAAAGGGACATTTGAGCAAAAGCAGGGAGGTTTAAGGTAAATAATCCCATAGTTGGCTGAGTTCTAGGTTTTGCTTTGGCTTAAAACCATCCTTCAAAATTTGTCCAGGTCGTCTCCGTAATTCTTATTGCACATGTTGCTGATACTCCACACTATTCAGTCTTGGCAGCTTATCTAGCAGAAGCAGCAAAGGAAAATATTTGAGGAAGAAGATAGAAAGAAAAAGATGCATTGTATTCAGCACAATCCTTCTACCACATCACTTTCTTCCTCTGCTTCATCTATACATGGCCAGAATAAATTTAGCGATATCAGGTGTGCTTTCTTACCCTCTTTGGTTTGTTTATGGTTCCTCATGAAAGATAAGAAATTGAAAAAGGATGAACTTCTTTTTTCTTTTTAGTTTCCCTAAGTCTGGAGTTAAGCTATATGGGTTTGTGGAGTAATTTGGGAAATTGTATTGCAGGACTCAGAGCATTTCAGTTCGGGGGAGAGATGGTGGTAGGAGTATGATTAAGTGCATTGCAACTTCTTCATCTGAGAAAACTGGTATTATTAATGCCTATGCCTCTTTTTCTTTTTCTTGTTCTTTTTTTTTTGGGTGTTTTTTTAATTGATTTTTTGTTTTTTGTTGGATGGTTTGTGTAGCTGTTGTTTTCTTGCATTGACGCTACCACTAAATTTGGAATTTTTTTTAAGTAGTGAATTTTTTCGGGATTGTGTGGGCTTTGTTTAAAAAGATTTTAATTGAATATTGTGAGTTTTGATGATTGTAAAAATGTATTGCACATTTTATTCGGTTCCTGAAAGTATGGAAGTCAATGTTTGCAACATTTTGGTAGATATTTCAAATATTAGAAGGTGCATGAAATTAGGATTTCTGGGGTCAAATTTCGGTAATCCAATGTCATTAATATAAGGCTGATGGATGTACATTTATACTGGGTGAAAATGAACATATGTCCAGATGTATCACAATTATATATTTCAAGTTGGAATGGACAGTGGGCTTTTTGTTGGTAAGTGCTCGTGCTGTGGGATGTTATTTAGTTTAGAGACTGCAATGAGTCAAGGATCAGGGACATACATCTATGCTTGGTGAACATGCACATGTTGTTTGAAAGTTATTTTGTGTAAAAATGGCAAGTTGGAGACGACAATTCTGTTTCGTGATAGGTGCTTATGTCATCAATCATGTCCTTTATACATGAGAATTTGTACATGTGAATGTTAATTAATGTGATGTGCTGCTTTTCAGGATATGTATGCATGTTTTGGTTAAATGCTTTTCTGAAAGCTAATAGGATTCTTGGTGTTGTATGCAGCTTACAAAACACAGGTTTCTCGTAATGAAAACCTCGCTAAACTCCAAGCTGGTTATTTGTTTCCAGAGGTCTGTCTCAATGCACTCATTCTCTCTCTCAACTTTTGGGACTTCATATGGTGCATTACTCTTGTTCTGCTTACTATTAATGCATTTTTATTGTCCTCAAAACAGCAATTAATTTTTCTGATATATGCTTGGTAGCATATTATTTTTATGGTCCAGTCTCAGATGGAAGTGTCTGGACACAAATGCAGATATGTGTGTGTACATGTAAATGTATATGTACGTATATGTGTGTTTGTGTGTGTGTATATTATATAGAACATACTAGGATGAGACAAAAGAGATTGACTTAGAGAATCAGTGTCATATACTTTTCGTTTTGAATGCATAAGTTGATATATGATACCTTTTTTTTCTTAGTTTGAACTTTGTTGCTAGTGAACACTTTTTTGTCATTAGTCTTGGTGTAATGAAAGAATATGGATTGTGATTTTTTTTTTTGGGAATCAGATTGCTAGAAGGAGGGCTGCACATTTGTTAAAGTACCCTGATGCCCACGTGATCAGCCTTGGGATTGGTGACACCACAGAGCCCATTCCACAAGTGATAACAACAGCCATGGCTGAGGTACCACTATTAATACTAAAGTGAATTCTCATCAATTTAGAAGAGCAATTTTCGCATTTCTAAGTTCGTGGACTTTCATACCAAGTCAAACATAAGTTGTTTGATTGTTGGATGGTAGTCTAATTTTATATTATATCTGCCGATTTAGAGACTGCTGGAAAAGCAATACTTTCTCTCTTTTGGTGGGAATATTTTGGAACCTGTTGAAATGGGACATTGTTTAACGTACCATATGCCCCTAATCTAAGTTGGAGTTGGTGAATGAATTGCAGTATGCTGGGTTTCTATGTATGATGATTTTACATATTTGCACCTCGCAGTTGCATTTTAATTCCTTTATCATTAGTGGTGGTGATAGGTCAGTAATTCGATAGTTATGGCCCTTTTAACTTCCTCCCCCTCGTTACCTCATCTTAGATACTATTGCACAAGGGCAATCTCATGGTATAAATATTTTTAATTTCAAAATTGCCATCGACGGTGTTCTCTGTTAGGCTGGTCCAGGGTTTGTGTTGATTGAAATATCCTGTGATCAAAGTTGATTTTGGCTTTTCTGTTTTCCCATTATTACAGAGGTCACGTGCATTGTCAACAGTTAAAGGTTATAGTGGTTATGGAGCTGAACAAGGTGAAAAAGTATGTTAAGATCTTCTCCATCTACTTGTCAATTTCGATATGCTGCAGTTTTGATCTGCCAGGAACTTTATCTCACTGTTAGACATGTTTCTTAATCTCTTCAATTCCTTTCTCACTTATCACGAAGCTGGTGAAATAGATTCTGTGTATTTTCTCATATCATTGTATAGTCTTGCGATAATGCCAACCAATGAAAGAGAATAACCATGGGATGAAATATTACATCCCCAGAATTTAAATATTTCATAGAGAATGTACTCTTGTAATACTTCCACATTATTTTCTCTTGTAGTTATAATGTAGAGGAATGATGATGTTTTCCAAAAGAGAAAGATTAATGCTTGTATTGTTGACTTGTGCAGCCATTGAGAGCTGCAATTGCTTCAAATTTTTATGCAGATGTTGGCATTGAGGAAGACGACATATTTGTGTCAGATGGTGCAAAAAGTGATATATCTCGTCTCCAGGTTTGGCTGTTTGATCCACATCTTTTTTTGTATATTTTGAAATTTTTATTTTTCTGTCTGAATGGAATTTGTCATGTCGGATGATGTTATAATTTAATTTAGTCTGGCTTCTTTTCTGCAGGTCCTTTTTGGGTCTAAGGTTACCATGGCTGTCCAAGACCCCTCATACCCGGTAATGTTTTTAAAAAATGGTTCACAAAATACAAAAGAAAATGGTTCTCCTTTTGCAGCAGTAGTAAATGGTCCTATTTTTCTTCAAGATTTAACATTCTTTGACAACTTTAATCAGAGATGATCTGGCTTGGTCAATGCGGAAAGTGGTCTTGCTTTCTTTTATTTTCTTTGAAAGTCATTTGCTTCCTGTGTAGTTGACCATCTTTAGATGAACTTTAAAGTATATTTTTAGTTTCAAAACATTAGATCTCAAGTTAAATCTGATAGGTACATTTCACTATAGATTTTGTTATGTCGCAGTGAGGTCCTTGCCAACATAATACCTCCCTTGTTTTTGAGCGCATAGATTTGTGATGCTTACGTAGAATATGTAGCATTAAACAAAGGCAGCGAACAAATCAACAAATAAGATGAAGAAATAAAACAAAGGGAAATGATTCTTAACAACAGAGAATGCATGGCTGTTTTGTGCAAGTGTCTTAGAATTTGTCAAGTGGTTATGGCCGATTTTTAATCTGAATCTGGAAGTGGTTAGCTGATTATGGGAAGCAGAAAGCTTAAACCACAAACCACTTTGAACTAGGAAACTTTTGCTTTTATTCGGAGGTTTATATTCTTATCTTTGTTTCTGCTCCAGGCCTATGTGGATTCAAGTGTTATTATGGGCCAAACTGGACAATTTCAAAAGGATGTTGAGAAGTACGGAAAGATCGAGTACATGAGGTGCAATCCAGAAAATGGTTTCTTTCCTGATTTGTCCAAGGTTTTTCGCACAGACATCATATTTTTTTGTTCGCCAAACAATCCAACTGGTTCTGCTGCATCAAGGGAGCAACTAATTAAATTGGTACAGTTCGCAAAGGACAACGGATCCATCATAGTTTATGATTCTGCATATGCGATGTATGTCTCTGAAAACAAACCACGATCCATTTTTGAGATTCCTGGAGCTAAAGAAGTAAGTAGAGAATAAGTGGCTAAAGTTTGCATCTCTACTTAAAATGCACAGTATCTGAAGTATTGCACTTGCAGGTTGCAATTGAAGTTTCCTCGTTCTCCAAATATGCTGGTTTCACTGGAGTACGTTTAGGATGGACTGTTATTCCTAAAGAGCTCTTATATTCGGATGGGTTTCCTGTGGCCAAGGACTTTAACCGCATTGTATGTACTGCTTTCAATGGTGCTTCCAACATTGCTCAAGCTGGTGGTTTGGCATGCCTTTCACCTGAAGGCATCAAGGTCAGTTTGATGTTTCTCGTTCAATCATTATTAGATAGATGATAGGAGACACAAAAATGCTGCAATAACCATGAAATTAAAATGGAATTCCCCAACTGTGGGAAAAAAGAAGGAAGCAATTTAGAAAAGTTGCTTTCTAGTTTTCTTCCTTGGTCACTTTCAGAGGACGATAATACTATCCTGCTTTCCCTAATTGACAAACTTCTGGTATATTCAGGCCATGCAAGATGTGGTTGGTTTCTACAAGGAAAATACTCAGATCATAATGGACACGTTCAATTCCCTTGGATTTAAGGTTTATGGAGGGACAAATGCCCCATATGTCTGGGTACATTTTCCTGGACAAAGTTCCTGGGACGTATTCAATGAAATTCTGGAGAAAACCCATGTAGTGACTACTCCAGGTAGTGGATTTGGACCTGGTGGTGAAGGTTTCATTAGGGTGAGTGCCTTTGGAAACAGGAACAATGTATTGGAAGCCTGTAGCAGATTCAAGCAGCTTTACAAGTGAGAATTATTTGTTTGTGTTTCTGCTTGATCTGTAACGGTGTGAAGTAGACTATAAATTGTTGAGCTTTCATTTCTCTCTCATTCGTGAGATAGATAAAAGCTAAAGAAATGAGCCCTTTTCATTTTCTCCTAAACTTTCAAGTATCAAGAACGAATTTTTCCTTCCTGTTGTTCTGTAAACAGTCGTCTATTCTTTCTCCCTACCCTAGGGGGCGCCCTCCTCCCTCCTCTCTTTTGACTCAGAGAAATATAAATAATCAAGGAATTAGCTTTGATCGTCACTTTGCACTTGAGACACATTATTATAACGAATTCTTGAAGGTTACTTCACCATGAGGTCACATCCAACATATGTATGGGAACTAGATTTTGTTTGGAAAATTTCAAGTATCCTTGCCATAACAGGAGCTTTTGTTGCTTTAACATTTTATATATGCTGCGTTTTTTAACTAGACAAGAATTTGAGTAGTAGAATCCAAAATTGGCTATGCAGCTTTTTCTTGGTGAAATCGTTCCATTGTTCATGGTTGACAGTGCTGATGTAAGTGGTACCTTTCAAATAGAGGTGTCAAAATGGGTGACTTGAGTGAATTTGGATTGGTTAAAATGGATAATAGGTATAAGTGAGCTAACTCATTTATATCCATTTAATTAGATGGGTGTAAATGGTTAAGTCAATAAATAAATGAATTGGGTAACTCAATTACTTATTTATAATCCATTTATTTTAACTTTTGGTAAACTCATTTAAATTCATTTTTACAAACTAAGTTATCAATTTATATCACCCTTTGCAACCATTATTAGTTTTAAATATTTACTTATAATGCTCAATAATTCTAATTGCCAATGCATTCATACTTTATGTCATAAAATTACATACTATTTAATAATTGAACAATAAAAATATAAAAATTGGAACGAAATACTATAAAAGTTAACATAAAAACTTAATTCAAAAATTTTGAAATCCTAGCATTTTTTTTGTATGTAAATTAAATTTTATTTTGGAAAGGTAGGAAAAGAGGCTAAAACTTTTCATAAATTAGTAATGCTGAAAAATGAGCAAGTTAACAAACTAAGAGAAAATAAAATGATAGAATAAAACTAACAAATCATAATAATAACGAAGCAAAAGTAGTTAATATCATGACAAAATGAAAAATCTGAAAAAAAAAAAAAAAAAAAGTGGAGGAAGAGAGGAGGTTTGGAGGAAGACAATTTTAAATGAATTAATGGGTAACTCATTTTTACCCATATGTAAAAACTTAAGATATCCATATTCATCTATTCATGGACAGATATGGATAAATTTATTTAAAATTTTAAAAAATATCTTAAAATATATTCTAGAAACTCTTTTACTTTTAAATATTCCAAAATATTTTCTAAAAATATCCCAAACTTTCCAATTTGATTAGGCCACGGAAAAGATCTTCTGTATCTCAACGCACATTAATGAGTGTGTTTGGACAGGAGATTATTTGTCCAAATTTATTTATTTACATCACTATTACAATTTTTAATATACCTTTTTTATCTTCACAATTATCTTTTTATCTCATATACAGCACATCACAAAAAGTTTTATAGTAATTATTTCAAATAATCTCCTGTCCAAACAAGGGCGGATTTACAGTGGGGGCACTGGGGGCACGGGCCCCCACTGCCCTCCTTAAATTCCTCTAATACTCCTATAATTTTGATATAATTTTAATGGTGCCCCCAGAATTTTTAAAAAAAAAAATGAAAGAATGGGTCACAAAATTTATATCATTCACTTTCTTCCTCTAAGGACCAAATATCAATTATATCAGTCATTACTTTTGGTCCCCACTCTCCAAGTTCCCTTTACTCCTGTGGTCCCCCATTTCACTTCACAACCCACGACTCCTCTTCTTCCACACCCAACTAACTACTCTTTCTTTTTATTACTTCATCCAATCATCATTAATCATTTACTTCCTTTGTCCCCATTCCCCAATTTTCTTTTCCTCTTTTGCCTCTTGGTTGTCCCCACTGAAAATGGTCTCTCCCATCAAATAGTCCGATCCTGGTTTTCCTGTCATGAAAATGGTGTTGTTGACTACTTCAAACAGTGTTCCATTAAAGGAGTAGGCTTTTTGAAAACCAAGACCTACTTTCTTCAGTTCAACCGCAAGAAACCAGTCCTTGAAGATGACTTCTTTCCAATTAAATAACGTGATACGGGGCACAAAGGAAGTAAAGGGACCCGAGTCTGCCACAGTGCCACTGATTTGCAATTCTTTTCACCAATTTTGGGAGACCATTGAAATCAGGTTTTAAACAATTACTTATTATTATTATTATTTTAAATTTGTTTGCAAATATATTTCTAGAGCATGAGATTATTACTGTTTTAGAGAAATTTGAAAATTGATTAGTTAATGTAATAACTAATAAATGGGTTATTTGATATTTGATAAATATTTTAACTTGTGAAATGGTGATTTTATAGATTTATAATTTATTTTTTATTTTCCATGATTAGTTTCTTATTTGGAGTTAATGTAATGATGAATAGAGGGCCATTTGACATATATTTTAACTTTTAAATTATTCTTATATGGATCCTTTTGTCTAATTAACTTGATTAGGTTCATATATTCTAATTAATGATTTGATATAGTAATGAATGAATAAGTTGTGATTTGATATAGTAATGATATGTTGTGATTAATGATTTAATAAATAATTTTAACTTGTAAAATAGTTTTTGGATAGATTATTAGATTTTATTGTACATTTAATATTTTAATTGGATTAGTATCTTATATATTGATTTTAATTTCTTTAGCTATGGAGAGATATTTCAAGAGGAAATCAATGGAAAAAGAGCCATCTAATAAAGAAGAAGCCAAGGATAATGAAGGTGCAAAAAATGACAATAAAAGAAGTTTTTAAATAAAATTATTATTACATTAATAATTTTGAGTTTGTCTTTTTATGTTTTTCATGGAATATACATATCAATTGTACTTGTTAGTGAATTTATTTAGTTTTTGCTCAAAAAATTAAAAAAAGAGTAGATAAAAAATTTTAGTATTATTTGTGCCCCACTAAGATTTTTTTCTGGCTCTGCCCCTGTGTCCAAACACACTCAATTGTTTTTCTTCTTTCTTTGCGTAGGGGGAATCTGTATCTTACTTCTGAAGAATCAAGAATTCATGTAGCAAAATCAAAAGCCCATGCGAAAGCGTTATCATTGAGGTTTCAAAAGTCGGCAGGATGCCGTGACTAGAAGTGGCAAAATGGATATATGGTTGATAAATGGTTTTAGTTAAATGGATTGTGGATCAAATTGATCCAATCCAATTAAAACCATTTAATAAATGGATCTAAATGGATGTCATTTAAATGGATAGTGTAAACCATGATCCATCCATTTATCCATTTACTCTCCCAAATCCTAAATTTAAGATCAAAATGTTTTTTTTCCAAAAAATACATATCCCCAAAGTTCTATCCTTGAATCACCTAAAACCTTTTGGTAATAACAAATGCTTGTACTACTACTCTATTTCAGTTCTTCATAAAATTAGTTTAATTCCAAGAAAATTTAACTGTTGTGGTCAATTTAACCTTTCGTCATTACTTTAAGTATCATTTTGTAAAGTAATGAACAATTAAGAACTTGGCCATATTTTTATAACTTTTGAATGAATTGAATACGGCTTTACAGTGAAAAAAAGTTTACGTTTCCAATTTTTTGCACTCCTGTTCAAGAGTGATGTCTTGAATAAAAGTGGAGTTCTAATAAGAAATCTTATGTTATTTGACAAGTAAAATATTTGCATCACATGTGCACGTAGTACCTAAAAATGTATGAAACTCCTTATTATACCATTGATATACCAGCTACCTTATATTACTTAGTAAATTAGGTGTCTTTTGTTTTTTGGATAGTTGAGTTGGGTGATAAGGGGAGAGGGATTGCAAGTATGAGGATTTGGGAAAAAAAAAAATGTCATTTACATATCTTAACCAATGTTGCGGGGACACTCGTTAGAAATTTTTTTTTTTATAAATAAAAGAATTAAAAAAATAAAAATTATTTTGACACTGCATGATGCATTCTCGCTTTTTCTTTACTTAAGAATATAAATGTTTGCAATCATTACTACATGAGAGTTTAATTAAAAAAATAAGAGTAGAGACTAAAATATAATTTTGAAAAGGATGGAAGAAGTCTGGGAACTAGAAGCAAATAAAATGCAATTAATGTTATTGGCAACTTGGCATGCGAGGAAGTTATGAAAGAAAGAATAGGTGGTCCCACAAAATTAATTTGACATATGATAAAGTTATGAAGAAAAGAATAGATGGTCCCACAACATTTTATCTCACATTCTTATAAATGTGTTTTCTATTTTTTAAGTTAAATGGATGTATATGGATAAGATGGATAATCCATTTAAATCCACTAACATAATTGGATTTAAATGGTTATCCATTTAAAACCATTGAATTTATATGGATCATCCAAATCCATTTAAGGTTGGTTTATATGGATGGATTAGTGGATATGAATCCATTTTGCCACTTCTAGCCGTGACTCATTTAGCATACGTCTCTCAAACCATCCATTTCAGTACCGTCACATTGGAAAACAACGGCCAGCCAGTTTATTCAGTATACAATATGACTAATCAAGCATGTGGCATTAACAACTAGATAAAATAAGGATTAATTTTTTTATTTATTTACTGTCAGTGTAATATATTTTTAACATTAATAGGTATAGATATATGTCATCTATACAAAAAGTGAATTTCAAATTTAAATTTGAATTATGTGATTTGCGTCTATACTATATACTGATAGAAAATGTTTAATAATAGTCGAGACAAAACTAGTTGACCATCTCCTTTTCTCAGTTTCGTACAAAACAAGAAAATATATAATAATAGTCAAGACAAAATTAGCTGACTATCTCCTTTTCTCAATTTCATTTAAAATAAGGACTTTAATAAACAAGTCATTGAAATGTCAATCCATCACAATCTAATCAATTATCCATTTTGTCACCTCTATTCATCAGCAATGAAAATGATGTCCAAAGATCATTTCGCAGTCAGTTTCAATCACGATTGACTTGGAAATTAATTGGAAGATACTCATAACGAAATTAACGAGTCTCGCGACAATAGCACCATGAGCGGTGGCTCGCGACCAATCACTGTGTGCATGCCACCAAAGGGTTCCTTCCTCTTCAGAAAATATGACTTTTTGGCTAAATTTGTTGCCTGGTTTAATTGGACATTGTGTCACATATTCTGGGCCGTCTGACCATGGATATTGTGGCTGTTTCACTCCATGCCTGCAAATTCTTGAAAGCTCGTTAGTTCACTGTAATTATTGTCAAGAACATGATGAAAAAAAAAAGGAGATAAAGAAAATTGATATAACAGCAGCTAAGCCCTGAAAATTAGGTTGCTGCCATTGACCATGTCGTAAAATCGTGGCATTGCCATTGTGGATATACATAATTGTTCATTTTCCCCTCCTGAGCTTTAACTTAATCTCAGTTTACCCCCATAGGTTTGAATATTATGCAGATAAGAACCTATAACGATTTTTGCTAGATATTTAACTCTTGATTAAATTTTATACATCTATAGCTATGAAATTGATGATGGTATTTATTACTCCTACGGTCACCATATGCACTTATAGTTCTGATGAAATGGTGATAACGTAAAGGAATTCCATATAAAGAAGAAAAATATGCAAAGGCAACAAATAAATAAAAAATTTTCATTATTTTGTTTGCATAGATAGAAAAGAAGATAATAAGGCTAAGAAAAGCAGCAAATACAAATAGATAACAATATTGTGATAATGATTTATTCTTTTTTTACCCTTCTTCGTTTGCTCTTTTTATAGTTCTTCTCAATTCTAATCACCCTTTTATATTTGATTTTTAAATAATCTAAATATTTCTCTTACCCCTAATATAAAGATACGATCATATTTCATATGCATCCTTCTGCCCCCCTTCGCCATTTTCGCTTCTTAAATCCTATTCCCCTCTTACTAAATTTTTTTTTTTTTAAGAAAAAGCACATGTTTGGATGTATGCAGTTGCAGAGTATTATATTGTACGTCCTTTTACCTAATCAAAATATTTAAGAATAAATACTAAACCAAATTACCAACCGGCATGGAAGAATCTGCCTGATTGTGAAAGTTGACCGGGTCTCTGGAAAATTAAGTAAAACTACAGGGCAAAAAACAGAAACCTTAGACATTTATATAGCGTACCAGTGAAGGGTTATATTCTCATTTCCTTTGTTGGAAACGTATACAATTACTTCATCTCCTTTGTAAGCATACAATGTCGGGCCAGGAAATTTTCCATTTACAGTTAGTATCGTCTTTGAGCTACACAATCTCTCATACCGAGCTTCGCGTACCTGTATACAGTCACAAATTTATTGACAATCGCAATATATATGCTCATCAATTAACATATTAAGAAAATTTATCAAATGTTAACAACAAATTAATTTTCTCAGAACGAGGTGGTTTATTCAGAATTAATTGCAATACAGAATGAGGAGCCCCCGAGTTCAGGAATTCCCCGTCTGTATCTATCTAGTATTCTAGAATGAGGATCCACATCCTGTGTCAAACTGAAACATTTAGCTACCTGATGATGAAGTACGTACTAATCCACCCGGAAAACAATGGAGATAAGAAAATGAGCAGCACTTACAACGAATGTATAACGATCAAAAGCTCGATCGGGAGGAAGCTAGACAAAAGCAGAATAGCAAGAAGAGATAGTGTGAAACTCTTGCAGCAAGGGGACATTTTTGGACCAAGATTCTTGTATCTCTTGTTCGTAGCAAGCGCTGCAGTGGACAATTAAGGTGTCTTCCACAGTTTTATACGGAAACGAAAGATAGGGAGTAATTATTTGGTTGATGGATGGATGGTTTCTGTTGCTGGTTGATGGAGATAGTATATCTATCTAATTGATCATCTTGGCCTCGTTACGTTAAATGATCAAATGATCTGATCAAAAATTCATTGACTTAAGAAAACAGGTTTCTAAGTTTCCTTTGGTTGAAGCTGGACCATTTTCGGGCGAAGGAGTTAATGTTGTCAACAAGTTTCGTTTGCATATAAAACAAAATTAATTCTGGGATACTTCAATTCTCAATTGAGACTTCTTTTGTATTTTTGGTTCTTGTTTCCAAAATTCATCAACGACAGCCTTCAGCAACTGGAGGGCTTGCTCCTTTATTTGGTACACATTGATCACATATTCACATGCTTATCTTGTAGTGGATTTCTAAATGGAGTCCATAACTTTACCAAGATTGTGCTTACCAAAAAAAAAAAAAAAAAAAATTTACCAAGATTATTAATTTCTTTATTCCTTTTTTCTTTCCCCTCATTGCCTTATTTTTCTCGAACTGATAAATAAAAAGGATTTTTTTTTTAACGGGTGCCCTTAGCTTGTTATCAATGGCTTGTTAGACAAACTGTAAATAAAAACCTTGTCCCTCTATTATCAACGGCTTGTTATCTTTAATTGTATAACTTTAAGGCCTGTGGTGTGAGACAAAAATTTAATGCACAGCTGGGAAGCAAATTCAGGTTCATGTATATTAAGAAGTTTTTGCCATTTATGCATCCTTTTCTCTTTCAATTTGTTTTTTCTATGTTTTTCTTACAAACATGTATGGATGAAAGTTGCTTCTAAAGTCACCTAATTCACACCTTCCAAGTCCTGGAGTCAAAAAGTATCCACTAGTTGAAAAGACATCATATTCATATTCCATTAATAGCTCTCACTCCCTGTAAAAGTGTTCAGAAATTGGTTAAGGTGACTCTAATTAAGACTATCAAGAAAAAGTTGGTGAATGATAGTAGTATGTGGGGTGAATGATAACATGCCCTAGCTAATTTCATAAAACTTAGTACTTGATTTAATTTATCAGTTTGCAACGACTTGAATTTCAACACTTCAAGCTTTGTGAATTTCAGGAATAGTTCAACTATAAAGCAAATGCTAATAGCAAAAAAGATTGATTAATATAGGACCAATTACAGGTGGTTAGCCAAATGATTAATGCAGTATATCTGAACGTTCTTATCTCAAATAATTGATTTTTTTTCCTTATAGTATGAGTGGGAGGGCTCGAATTCATGATTTCTCAATTATACTCTCTACTCCAAAATCACCCAACGAATTCAGGATTGCTAATTGAAATAGAACATGTAATTGCTTTTCTGACTTAATTGGTTACTAACTTTTTCGCACTTTTTCTCCATTCAAAGTATCATTCTATCGATATAGCATTGCATCTCTAATATAACGCTAATCTATAATCCTTTGGACATTTCAGCAATTAAATTGCAAGTTTCAGCTTTGCAAACAATATGATGAAAAAGTTCAATTTTTATTGCACCAGACCGTGCTAATTTGTAAAATTAAATCCATCATTATTGTCATTAAATGACTCAGGCGGGCAAGAAAGAAATCAATTAGCTTCACGACGTCTATAAAAAAATCTGGCTTGAAGATATATCTGGATCTATCTTTTCTAACCACAACTATTCAACGCAACATTGAAAATTCAATACTAAGAGCTCAAACATCATGAAAATCTGGATATGCTATCCAAATTAGTATTCCAACATAAGAACAACCAATGTAAATTAATGTAACTACTGATGAAAGAAACCAAATCCCAAAGTTTAATCTCTCCAAGGTTCAAACAAAAACAAGAAGAAATCTTGGGCCATTAATTATTTCCTAGGCATTATTTTTCTTCTTCACCTAATCAACATGCTGGCATGTCCTGTGGAGGTGGCAAAATTCGTTCTTCAGGTTTCTTCCCATCTCTGACGATCAAAACAGTACTCATTCCCCATATTATGTGACGTTCAAGATGACAGTGCAGTAGCCAAACCCCTATATATTATCCAAGGGAAAAATTGAGTAACTGTAATGTAGTACAAAAGACAGTGTTACTCAAAAGTGTACAAATGACTTGGTGAAAAAACATCAACAGCAAGACCACCGAGCCCATAATTAAGTTCTCAAATATTCTTTTAGCAGGTGGAAATTAACTGGCCGGGATGGGACTTACCAGGGTTGTCTGCTCGGAATCTGATGGTGGTCCAGCCATTTTTGGGGACAGCAATGGTATTACGCCGCGGAGGGTCAACAAGATTATAGTTCATAGGATCCTTTGATTCATTAAAGTTCCCCAATCCCCAGCCAACTACGTAATAGCTATATCCATGAAGATGCATTGGATGATCTATTCCAGCGACTAATTTTGTTCCCTGAAGAATTATCTCCACTGAAGAATTGTATTTGATTGTTTTAACTTCTGTCCCTCTTTTTGATCTCTGTAACTCCAAAGGGAGGTAATCAGCTGTATAATTGAACACAAACGGAGGACGATCAGGAAAATTTTTCCCAAAAACTCCTCGAATGCCATAGTAATATGCCTCAAGTACATCGAATGATGGGGTAACAAATGTTATGTTGTTGATACTAGCTGCCAATCTAGTACCATTGGGTCCGTCGCACGTTTTATTTGGGCACGGGAATGTGTTGACTGAGACAGTTGACATGAATCTTTTTTTCACTGTCAATGGGACATCAACTGGATAGTCTTTGCTTGCCAAGCTTTTTAGGCTTCCACTGAAATTTACAGCCGCGGAGGTGTCGTTGAAGCAAGGAAGGTATGGAATTAGGGGCGGCGACGAAGAAAATCGACCGTGAAGTCCTGCTCCTCTGTACTTTACCATTCCTGTGGTGGTTGTTTTACTAAAAGTGACATTAATGCCACTCACGTATGGCCTTGCAGCCATGTAATAGTGATCTGGTTTTTGGTCTGCAAAGAGCAGGCAATCCAGGGTTTGGCCAGGGCTTATTGTGATGAAATCCCTTGTCAATGGTTTTGTGTAACTAGCATCAGTGCCAACAACAGTGAGTTTGTGCTTTGCTATACCAAAGAAAAGAATTTCATCCAGGGCGGCATTGATTATCCGAAGAAGATAAGACTTCCCGTACGTGACCTTTAGCTTAAATTTTCCTGCCGCAATGAGGATGAAAGGAAAAAGAGAATAAAATGAAATGAATTGTTACTTAAGTTGATTAAAGCCAAAAGTAAAAGCGTCCCTTGTGGATGTAAGTTGTCCTCCACAAAAATTGCTATAGAAGACCTCTATACTTTACCCACAGAAAAATTTCTTTCTTCAGGTTTAAATCTTTGTACAGTGGGTAATAACATAATAAACATAATGTGATTGGCTATTAGGGGACAATTAAGATGGATATGTATATACAGTCGTCTCAATGTCTCTAGTGCTTCATTAATTATGAGATGATCATAGTGTATTAACCAAGTTTAGTGAAAGCGTACACGATTGAATTAGAGGTAAAAGGAGATAATATGAAATCCTACCACGTTTGGAACATGGATAGAAGTCCCCAGGCCGACCATTTATGGTATAGGCATCAGAAACTTTTGGCTGGCCTCCTCCTCTAACAAAATCCTCAAACACTACCATTGCTTCTTCCTTCCACCACTCTCCTGAATATGTAACTAATTAGTATTGCAAAAACTGATTATTTGAACAACTAAAAACTTCGTACCAATATCAAAGGGACTTCTGCATATGGTTAAGGAAAAGAATGTATACAAGTAACATGAGGGATCATAAACTCATACCTAATATGATAGGGACTTCTGCATAAGGCTTAGGAAATGGATAGGGCAAACCACGGCGGGGATAGACAATAATAGCTCCGTGAACGGTGGATCGCAGAAAGTCATTGTGTGCATGCCACCAAAGAGTTCCTTCCTCATCTGAAAATATGATCTTTTGCCGAAATCTATTGCCTGGCCTGATTGGACATTGCGTGATATATTCAGGGCCATCCGACCACGGATTCCTTGGCTGTTTCACTCCATGCCTAAAATTTTTGAAGTCTCAATTCACTTCATTTTTGTCAAGAAATTTGAGGGAAAGAGAATAGAATGAAAAAACACTAGAGTTCTAGTCAGAAAAACTATATTTAGTCTGCCATCAGTACCAGTGAAGGGTTATATTATAGCTTCCTTTGTTGATAACGTCCACAATGACTGTATCTCCTCTGTGAGCATACAATGTCGGGCCAGGAAATTTTCTATTGACAGTTAGTATCTCTTTTGAGCTGCACAATCTTCTGTACCGAGCTTCTTTCACCTGTGCATGGTGCAAGAAAATTTGAACTGATCAAGGGCTAGTACAATGAGCAAGTAAAATCTTGTAGGTGTTGATTTGTTAAGAAATTTAACAAGAGAAAAGAAAAACATTGATATAAAAAGAGATAAAAGAATCAATATCACTCACTACAAATTTAAAATGATGAAAAGCTTGGGAATCTTGCAGGAAGCTGGAGAATAGCACGCAAGCCAGAAAGTATAAAATCAGGCTGTTGCTGTTAGGTGACATTTTCTTATGTAAATAGTTTACTAGCTAGTACGTCTGCTGTATAAAAGATGTCCAGCAGCTATATATAAAGAATTGAAAGAGAGAGGGTAATAATTAAAAGGTAAACGGAGGGATTGAATGGTAGTTGATCGAGATATTGAATTTCTAAATTTGATGAAATTTTGGTTTGTTTTGACGAGATGATATGATCAAATGCGTGCACCCATGCATGCAATAAAGATTGGCGGTGACTTGGAAGGAAAAAGAATTCTTGATTCTGCTCAGAAACTTCAAAGAACTTTTGGGAAATTAGCTAATTTTGTCAAAGAGTTTGCATTTAACGTTAGACAGACTGACTTTTGGTATACTTTCAAGTCTCTAAGACTTGTTTCATTTCACTTTTTTTTTTTTTTTACCATTTTTAATCACCAGCTTCTTCAACTGACCGAGGACTTCCTCCCTCCTTTGTCACATATTAATATGTTTGTCCCTTCTGTGGCTGGCCTCTTCTGAAGGCAAAACTTTGACTCTTCAATTTTTCGTTTTTGCTTTATGTGCATCTATGTGTTAAACAAATTATGGCCATTCCGTCATCTGAATGTTGTCTTTCTAATTTCATAACTTTAACGTATTTAATGCACGGAAAATTTTGTGTTTTAGCAAGGAAAGAGTAAAATTTTAAGATGCGAAGAGGGAGAGGCAATGTTAGTGGCACTCAAAAAATTGTTGTTCACACTCCCTTACAATTCTTTTCACCTGTAAAATGACAAATTTTGGAGAGGGAAAAAAGTGATAAAAGGAGTGAGAATAACGGGAGTTGGACCAATACAGTCAGGGTCGGGTACGGTTCAAATTATTGTACTTTTACATTATCTGGTACACAATTATATTACACTACTGTATTCGGGATAAAAGTGGTATACATGAATAAAATATTTATCATATGCTCAATATAATATTATGATGTATTTATATATCAAAAATTTAAACATGTACGGTGACATGACAGAATTGTACAAAACGCAATTGCGCACTCAGTTCTTATTCAAAAATAACAATCTTGAGTGTGACATTAACATTTCTCTAATACACAATTTTTTTTATTTCTTTGTTTTCATTAATGCATATCACATCCACATTTTTGTTTTTGCCCGTATATTTGACAATTATTTTCTTTTTATTTTGGTGTTTTTCCCAAAGATAATGCGGGAAGACACCAATGCTATAATCACTCATTCGCAAGTCTCTAGAAAGTCAAGAATCCGGACTAGAGAATGAGAATAATTGCATTCATACACGTACACATCATAGTTTAAAAGTTCATTAATACGGGGTCCTTCATCAGATAATAAGATACAGAAAAAAAAAATTATTAAAGCGCCTAATTGAGAACTTATCCAAGAAAATAAATGGACAAAAATATAATTTTTTGTGAATTAGTTTGCCACTTGAATATTGAATTTCCATGATTCGGGATCAATAGAATTGTTGATATGAAACTTCAACTGAAACTGTTACTACAACATATATTCAAGGAGCCTATATATATATTGCTTTGATCAGACTGTTGATTTCTTGGGAATGATTACGTCTTTAGATTACAGGTAAGTCAAAATTCTGGTGATACTCACTTGATTATGGAATTTCTGCATAAAATAACAAAAAAGTGAAGCTTCTACCTTCGTATACTTTTTGGAGTAAATCCTTTAATTTGTTAAGTATATATATGGTAGTACAAATCAAAAAAAGGAAATCATTTGGCCAGGCATCATTTCAAAGATGGAAAGATTTGAGTCTTTCATCATGATCAACTTTTCAAAATTACAAAAGGTATAAAATCTTGATTTCTTTTAATTTATAAAAAGCAAAATTTTATTCCCGATCGAATTGCTGAAAACCATCCAGCATGATTTAATTCACATCATTGTCCTAATGGCCGATTAAACATACACTAGAATTAATAGATCAGATTGCAATTTTACATATATATATATATATAATATATCTGAAAAATCTTGATTTGTTTTTAGTTCCCTTTCATGATTTTGTTTAAACTTTAAGGCGTGGAGTTTGAATAAACTATTTATATTGATTTTGTCAAAGTTTGAAATTTAATTATCGGGATGAAGTTTGGGTACATTGCATTGATTTCGAGGAAGTTTGGCTTTACTTATTGGGATCTCTACAGAATTCGTGCACTGAGGTTCATTAATCTTTTAGTCAAAGTACATAAAAGCTTCTCTATTGAATTGAATATTGTTAATGATAGTTGTATATGACTTTCATATTCCCAAAAAGAGAGAGTAATTCCGTTAGGGTGTCACGTAATTAAATTTCGTGCATTGAAATTATAAAAAAAAATTAATTTTATGCACTTTTTTAATTTCCACGGGCGGTAGGACTACTAAGCCAATTATAGAAATTTCATGATCCAAACTACAAATATGCATATGCTTAGTGAAAATTAAATATCTTTTGTGTGACAAAATGAATGGAAATAGATTAGCAGTTAAAGGTTTAAACACCATTTTGAGAATAAATCAAATTGCTTAAATGGAGTAATTACCGATATTCCACATGTTAAGAATATGTAATCAAATGGTAATATATCCGTGACAAAATTGGTTCCTTTTTAATTTTTTTTTCCCGTACAACTTAAAAGTGATTTAGAACGTTCTCGAAAAGTTTAAAAATCAAAAAATGCGTTGAGTGCATAATAAATTTAGCCAAACTGTATTTTAATAACTTTTACATTATCTATAGAGGCTTTTGGAATTCTGATTAGGGTTAATTCCACTTTATCCCTCCAAACTTTGGGCGATTATCCACTTCAATCCTTAAACTTCAAAATGAGACACTTAAGTCCCTAAACTTATAAATACCTCCCAATTAAGAAAAATTGTTGACAAAATTCTGAATGTTGTTGGTGGTCGAAGTGTCCCATTTTATAAGTTTAGGGATTTAAGTGTCCCATTTTATAAGTTTAGGGACTTAAGTGTCCCAATTTATAAGTTTTAAGGACTTAAGTGTCCCATTTTGAAGTTTAGGGGCTGAAGTGGGTAATCGTCCAAATTTTGTGGGGACAAAGTGGAATTAACCCTTCTAGCTGGGAAAAATTAATCTTTTAATTTAGCCGCATATAGTTTTCCAACTTTTTTATTTATACCCTCCATCTCCACCCATTTTACATGTCTTTCCTTGTTGTTTTAGTGTGACACGGGCCTTGAATCGAATATTGGGCCGTCGAACACGAACAATAAAAGCCGCTGCGATTTCGGCCCAAACTCCAGTCCCATTCGGGTCGGCTCCACATAGATCAGCCGTTATTCGCTGACCCATCGTATCTGAATTGCTCAAACCACACTATTAAAAACAAGAAAAATCAAAATTCGTTGGATTTCATTCATCCAGTTTAGATAATTTCCAAGGAAATTTCATGTAAATTTCGCATTTGATCGATTTGCTGTATGTTATACGCGTAGGCAGAACAGTTGTGCATCAGCTAGCTAGAGAGAGAAAAGATGATGGTTGAAGATCTCGGCGTGGAGGCGAAAGAGGCGGCGGTTAGGGAGGTGGCGAAGCTCTTGCCGTTGCCGGAGCTTCTACAGTCAATTTCTTCCATTAAAGCCGATTACATTGCTCGTCAACAGGTATGAAATTCAAGGAAAAAAGAGAAAAAATTGGTCACTTTAGTTCATTTCTTCTGCTGTTTACGAAATTTTCTTATTCGCTCTACATAATTTTGTGGAAACAGTCAAAAGGAAGAATATCTGTCGAATGGAGCATTTTTGGTTAAATAACGAAAAGAAGATCATGTTTGGCTTTTACTTATTCTTCAGGTTCTCAGCTGGTTGATACGTTAATAATTAGATTGAGCTGACAAGCATGTAGAATTCTCTGTTTTAAGTGGCACTTGATATTTGAATAATTACTCGAAAATTATCTGAGAAAAAGCGAAAAGCCCATTAGTATGAAAGCGAAAATTATCTGAGAATTCCCTGGATTCTGAACAACTAATCGTCTGGTTTATGCCCATTAGTATGAGTGCTTATCTCATTTTGAGTTAGTTTGCTCATAAGATCGGTATCTATCTTATGCTGATAAGAAGAGAGAAGTGTTATACCTGAGCATCTTGGGGGCTCGAAAATTTTTCTATTTAATTGATAGAATGCTTAAGCTTGGCACTTGCACGTCTGCATTGTATTGTAGCTGAATGAAATGTGTTATAGTGAAGTTTTGTAGCCAATGGACTTCTTCTTTTGAAGAATTCAGAGTGCTTCAGTAACATTATATAGTTTTCCCCCTTTTATTTTATTTTTATTTTTTTAACTTTTTTTTTGGACTTTAAAGACTGAAATTGCACCTGATTTGTGCCTTTGGTTGAGAAGGGATGAAATTATGAAAAAGGCTCTCTAGGCACAAAGTCTGTTAACCTCAATTACCCTGTGGATATCGTGTTACAGACCAACTAATTCTCACATAATCTGCAAATATAGATGACTTACCCCTGTTGCTCTGTAGTTGGAACTTGTGAGATGCCATTAGGTAGTATCATCTTTAGCAAATTTAAGCACCTGAGTTTCTCCATCCATATACTCTCCTTGTCCCTGTGTTGCATCCGACAATAATTCCTCAGACAAATTGACTTGATAACTACCTATCAGATGAACGAGTTGCCATTGTCAGAACACTGGTGATATTTTATATGGGTCTTCTTGTCATAAACATTATATTTGGATAATATTATTGTGCCATCTATCAGAAGACTTGAGCAAACCAGCTGTATGCCTGCTTGTGTAGTTCTTGGTAGATGTTTTCTTTGATTTTATGTATTTATTAATGAGCCCTGGACCTTGTAAACTTGTGAGTCTTAACTGCACGCTGCACCTCTCCCTTGTGCTCATAATGTGAGCTTATGAGTTATTAAGGATTTTAGTTGAGATTTTAAGTTGACGTGTCTTTGGGGCTTTCGCTACATGTGTTAAAGCCAAAGAACATTATACTGTTTCTATTTCTTGGAAAATGTGAGTTTTGATCATTTTTGCTTGGGATAATCTGATTTCAAGATTTTCAATGTCTGTTTCATTTCTGAGTTTCCTCAATTAACCGAACAGATGAAGAGAATACATGCTTTTAGCTATTGATCTATCAGTTGGTCAGAGTTTGAAGATTTACACTCATGTATACTTGAAATTTCTGCATGGCTAGTTCTGTGTGGCTATTTCTGCAAGATCAGTAATTACTTATGTGGATTTGGTGATTTTTGATATTTTGATCAATTTTCCTTACTTGGAAGAGATTGAAAAGACAAGCTGGAAAAGTTCTTTAGATTGTGCTCTCAGCTTCTAAATTCTCCTCCATTTCAGGCAAACGATGCACAACTCAGTACGATGGTGGTTGAACAGGTACGTTGCTACTTATATTTTTGTTTATATACTGATTATTATTAAGCCTTTATTCTATGTTCTTGACTTATGACAAGCTTATAGAGACAGAGAACTCTGATCCCAAAGTTTATACCTAATGCATTTTGCTGCAATATATTCTACTATTATGCAGGTTGAACAGGCGCAAGGTGGTCTAGAATCACTTTCATTATCTCAAAAGACAATAAACGAGCTGAGGGAGAACTTTGTTTCCATTGAGAAGTATGGGACTTGTATAATATTTGGTTAATGCAATTATTCCATATTTGTATTACTGGATCCTAGTCTAGTATTGGTGCAGAAACTGGCTTTAAAGAAATGATGTACTACGGTCTCGGTATTCCTAAGAGCTTTGCTTGTGGATCAGGTTATGTCAGGAATGCCAAACGTTGATAGAAAATCATGATCAGATAAAGCTCCTCAGTAATGCAAGGAATAACTTAAATACAACTCTGAAGGTGCATAGGCACTTTATCCTTGACTTTTTTACTTTAAGCCTTTATGGATCAACTGCATAGTTGTGAATTGCTTGAAATTTTCATTAGATGTTTTGAGGCATCTGCAGTTACTAAAGTACAGTCCATACAATATTTTCCTAGGACTTTCCTTTATATCTAATTTCTCATTCTGTTATAGGATGTGGAGGGAATGATGTCAATTTCTGTTGAGGCCTCTGAAGCTAGGGATTCTTTGAGTGATGATATGGAACTTATAAACTCTTACGAGGTGAGCTCTTCTTGTATTACATGATTTCATTTCCTTTTTATTTGAATGACCTAATCATAATCTAACTTTTTGTTGCTAATGTCATCCCCTTATTGCATGTAGAGATTAACTGCTCTGGACGGAAAACGAAGATTTGCATTAGCAGCTGCAGAATCTCATAAGGAAGAGGTTGGTAGATTAAGGTCAGGATCTTATAATGCAGCTCACTAGGGTGCTTATGCTTGTCCTAAATTCCATGTGTTAGCTAGGTTTTTCTTGCAGATGTTGCAAATTCTTTCACGCGTACCATGCAGCTTTATCTCTTTTTCAGCTGTATAGTCTCTTAATTTAAAGATTTTAGGTCCAGAGTGCTTGAGTTAGCAATATAGCCAATTCCACTGTAATTAGTGAGAACAATTGTTGGCATAGTTTCCTTGTACAAATATGTAAAAGAACTCTTTTCTGAAGTTTGAAATCCAGTAAAGCTTTGACTATATACGATTCACCATTGGCTTTACTCCAAGGTTTATCTAATACTTGGATTGGCCTTTATTTAGTGCCTAGAGAAATTATAATGAGACCGGTCTTGTATCAGAATGGATAAGTACTGTATAGCAGATGTTAATGAAAACCAGGTTCAGAAGTTTAACATAAATAAATCGTACTTGCTTTATCTAATACTTGGATTTACCTTAATTAGTCCCTGGAAAATGATGAGACCGGTATTGTATCAGAATAAATAAGTATCCTATAGCAGGTGTTAATGGAAACCATTGTCCAGTAGTCTAATGTAAATAGATCTTACATGCTTTAGTGAGGTTATGGACAATTTTGGATCAAGTTACTGAACTTGTTGTTTGACATTAAATGTGTGCCGCTTTACAGAGAATATTTTGAAGATGTAGATCACACATGGGAGACATTTGAGAAGACACTATGGGGTCATATTTCAAATTTCTTTCAACTGGCTAAGGAGAGGTATTTGTTGCCTTATTTCAAGCTTAGATTGTATTTAGGCTGCCAAATTAGATTCCTAAAATGCTCGGATGTCAAGCATGAAATGACGTATGGATCTTTCATTTAAAATGTCTTAGTTGTGTATAAATTTGTTGTCACTGCTGATACTATACAATATTTAGCTAGCTTTCAGTGAGGTGGCTGCATAAGTTAGAGCATTTTTTGGTTGGTGCTGCAATTATCTTTTCTGCTCTCTTAGATGCATATAAAAGATCTGCTAAATTTTTCTCTCTACTTCAACAGTTTTGATAACATGTTTGATCTCAAATATTAAGTTGGCTTGTGTAGCATTTAAGTAGGTCTAAGCGAGATTGAGTATTAAGTTTTGGTAACTGAGTCAAATTTGAGCATATTTCCAGACCTTTCCTGGCTTCAGCTGACCTTGGGAGTGCCAATGTGGATTGAAACCTAGCTTTGAAGTGCATAAGTTCAGCTCGGCTCATTCAATTGCTCCTCACTCGCCTTCTCATAACTGACAAGCTTAGTATAAGACTATGCATATTATTCTAGTCTTGTTATTCAGGTCCAGGTAAAATTATTGTACATAAACAATCTGCATGAGAGCTGTAGTTGACTAATGCTAAGTTTACTTGTGAAAAAGAGATGTAAGTGGTAGTTACATTTTGTATTTGTTCTTGAGTGATGAAGAGAGTACATTTATTTTTTATTTAAAGGTGCACTCAGGGTATGGCAGTAATCACCCTAGGGTCTAAGAAATTCTCATTTTGATATGATAGTTCTGACGTTTGTTACGGTACTAATTAGCTATCATCTTTGGCATATGTTTAGTAGGCTGTAAATTTGGTTGTTTGTTACATTTGGTTGTTTCTACCATATCATGTTTGTAGAGCTTCTTGTGTGTGAATGTGGTCATCTGCAGTCCAAGCTAATATTAATTAAGTGTCTTGTGATTTCTCTGATGCTTATGTGACTTCATGTCTCCTGTTTGCAGCCCGCAAACACTTGTTCGTGCTTTGAGGTGTGTAACTTATCATGTATTCTTGTCATTTCTTTTGGAAAAGTAATGCATGAAACTGTCAGAATAGTATGAGATCTTGCAAATCTGACACATAACTTTTCATATTCTATACAATTATTCAATGACAGCACATGTCTGTATTTTATCTTCCCATCATCCCTTCATTGAAGTGGTGATATGATTTGGTTCTGCCATCCCAGGGTTGTTGAAATGCAAGAGATTCTAGATCAGCAACTTGCTGAAGAAGCAGCTGAGGCTGAGGGAGGTGGTGCAATGGCATCAATTGCTAATCCACGGAGAACTGCCAAGTACCTTTTGAATAGTTTTACAATGTGGATTTTCTTTAGAACTTGCTCATGTTTGCATTATCATACGCATAATCTGATATGAATTTTCAAATACGGTTCCCCATTTGACAAAAATGTTTTGTTGATGTGTTAATTCTAGTGACCACTTGTGGCATGCAGGAAATCTACCACTACAATGCCTTCTTCTAGAAACATTATGCAGCAAAAATTGAAGGTTCAGGGAAAAGGCTACAAAGATAAATGCTATGAGCAAATAAGAAAGTCAGTGGAAGCACGTTTCAACAAACTGCTTGCTGAGGTTCATCTTTCAGATACATTATTTTGATCCTTAACATACAAATTCAAATTTACGGGGCTCTTCCTTTTATAATTTGTGTTAATTTCCTTTTAGTTCTATATCCTATCATAGTGGTTCACCCCACAATTTTACTTATGATGCAGGAAGATTTAAAAGCAGCTATAGAGGAGGCTAAAACGGTAAGCCCTCTTATATTATATTTCACAATATGAATTTTGTTGATATGATGTTAAAATACTCTTAATTTTCTAAGGGGCAGAACTGGAAGAATTGAAGATGGTATTATGCTGTTATTAGATATTTCTTGATTGACATACTACTCAGCATCTTTGACTAACTGGCGACATGCAGAAATGACATATTAACATGAGCATATACATTTTCATATTCTTAGTGACTCGCCTTTTATCTACCATCCTTGTCAACTCTAAGTGTTATAGTCTTTGTTGATCTTTGCAGTTCTGTACTTCTTAACTCTTCATTTGTCCTCATCTTTCAAAGGCTACATGTTTATTTTTTATTTGACTTCTGGGTAAGCCTTTCTCCAACAAGTAATTGGATGCTTTATTTTCTTCAGATTGGTGAAGAGCTTGGAGATATATATGACTACGTGGCTCCTTGCTTTCCCCCAAGGTTTGCTCAGCATCACATACACTTCAATTGGATTTCTGTTTTTGTTGCAGCTTTTGACTTTACTAGCAGTTATTTCTTCTATATATTTATTAGTTGAATCAGCTTATTGCCCTTCGTTCAGCCCACTTTTTCATTGCTTTGCTGAATTCAAGCTTTTAATCTTGGATTACTTAAGTTATCTTTTTTCCCCTCCCCCTTCAAATGCTGAATTCTGGTAATTTCTGTTTTTGGACATCTCACTTACCAATTATATGATTTGTGCATGCCAAAATATTAATCTCTGGTATTATTTACTCAAATGTATATTTTCAGTGAATCTCATAATGGAAATTGTTGCACCTATAATTCTTTACACCAAATTAAGGAAAAGATATATAAGCAGACAAAAAGATCATTTTCTACTGAACTGTATGCAATATCCTGATTTTGACTGGTTGTTAGTTGATACCATAATAAGCAACACAACTTCATGGGAATCATCTTCTTTGGTGATGATTTTGTGCAGTTTGTTTCTTTCTTTAGCTTTGCAAATGGGTTACCATATGCCATGAATTGCATCTGTTTAATTGCTGTTGTTTCATTTCTCCAATGTTTTGTAATGACAATTTCCTTGGTTACAGATATGAAATATTCCAGCTCATGGTAAATCTTTATACGGAGAGGTTTATTCAGTGGTTGAGACTGCTCAGTGACAAAGCTAATGAACTGACAAACATTGAGATTTTAAAGGTACTTGCACCTTATTTCAGTGATTCTAATCTTGAGCCATCTATTTCAATAGGAAAGACAGTTAAACCTGTTCATTAGTCTTTGGTCCTTTCTCAGTTTTGGAGTAGTTTAAGTGGAATTGAAGCCAACAATACACTGTTTGATGTAAGATGTTTGTTCTTATATGATGGTGGCTGCACTTCAAACGGTCAAAAAAGTAAAGCTTTGCTTTCTCATTTCACTTTTTAGAAAGATTGTTGAATTTCCGTTTACCAAAGTATTTTTCTTTGCCATACTTTGGCACGCTTGTGGTGCTTAGAGGATTTAAAGGCATCTTAAAGAGGATCACCTGCTCCCAAATTAAAAATATGGGATCAAATGCTGTCACTCTTGGATTTGTATAAAATCATGTGTTCTTTTGCTGTATCTATTTTCTTCATATTCTGGATTTAATTGGTGCTTTGTTATAGGTCGGGTTTGAAGATATGATGGTAAAATAAAGAATAGAGGACTAGCCATCTTATAGTAGATTAAAATTTAGAAAAATAGAAATAACACATGACAGATCAAAACCTATTCTGATATGTTATCTTTAAGGATGAACTGCAGATTTCTGGATTCTTAAAATGTTAATGTCCTTTTCATCCACTTCCTAATATCTGAGTTTCCCCAGATTCTGAAATTCCTCTCTCAGTACGAATTTGAAATCCCCCAGTAGTGGTATTATTTTGAAGATCTTTTACTTACAAATTATGTCTGAAACTGTTTCATCATTTGTTTTAAATGTATATTTGAAATCTGCAAGAATTTGTCTATAAGAAATGTCATGGTCAGAAGGTAAGTTTAGATTTTTTAGTGTTTCTTTTCCTGTCAATTCATAAATTAAAAGAGAAAACTCTCAGGAAGAGAAGGTCAGAGATTTTAATACATTCTAGAATGGATTTTGGGTTTTGTCAAGAGTGGAAAAGAAATAACTTCAAATAGGACTGCAAAACCATTCAGCCTAATTGCTCTTTGGTTTTCCTTTTCTCTATATATACACTATGTAAGTCCTGTGAGTATTTTTGGTGATAAAAAAACATGGCGCATATATTGGAAGCATTTAATCTTCACTCTCTTTTACTCATATCAGTTAGTAATTTGGTTTTTCTTTTTCTTTTAAAGAAATTAATTCTCAATATATTCAATTAGGTTACAGGTTGGGTAGTTGAATACCAAGAAAATTTAATTGGACTTGGTGTGGACGAGTCCTTAGCTCAAGTTTGTTCCGAGAGTGGCTCAATGGATCCCCTCATGAATGCATATGTAGAAAGAATGCAAGCTACCACAAGGGTAATAACTATATGATGTCTACTTGGCTTTGCTATTCCTTCATTTTGCTCGTCTAACAAATATATTCAGCACTGCAAATTTCATTTTTAACTTTGTTCTGCAGAAATGGTATTTGAATATACTTGAGGCTGACAAGGCACAAGCACCTAAGAAAACAGATGATGGAAAGCTTTATACACCAGCTGCTGTTGACTTATTTAGAATCCTTGGAGAGCAAGTACAAATAGTTCGGGAGAATAGCACTGATGTCATGTTGTATAGAATCTCTTTGGCTATAATTCAGGTGAGTTTGAGATAGTTTTGTCATTCATATCATGTCAAAAGGAGCTGTTCATTTGAGGATATAACCAAACCAATTTCACCTCAAGTACTTTACATTTATAGTATTTTTTTTGTTTGTGCTATAGTAATTACTATGTCAATGAACATTATCTGCTTAGATCCCTTTTGAATTTGCTGCCAACTCATACAGTTAACTGCGAAAGGTCTGAATTGAAGCTGCATTTTCGTTGTCACTGTGCCCATTTTGTGCCAGAATCTGTTTCTAGCAATTTTACATGTTCCAATTTATTGATATTAATTCCCAGTCCACTACTTGTTTCCTAAAAGCAAATTACTAGAGTAGGTTGGATCTATGTTGCTAGATCATTTAAGCTGTCAAGAACTCTAAGATTGGAAAATTTTCTTGTTTTTGCCTCATCTTTCTAGTGGACGTATTCTTTTATAGTACCTATGTTGTTGATACTTCTGAACAACATGATTAGCTGGTATATCACTAAACAGTTTACACATTGTTAACACTTGTGCACAGTATGATTCTATAGTTTTTTCTAGTTACAACAACATTTGAAACTTTGTTACTAGTCTCCAGCCTATCTTCTGCGTGATCTGTGGTGTGCCCAAGTTCATCAGAAAATTCAATCTACATTTTCATACAGCAGAGTCGAACAAATGCTACTACTTAATTTATATCTGGTCTTGTCCCTATCTTAATATATATTCCCTTCTCACTATGTTGTTAATTAATCATTATACCAGTTTGCCCATTCTCTCTCCTATTTTCTGCTAAATTGGTCATCTCTTCTCCTTAGGTGATGATTGATTTTCAAGCAGCTGAAAGGCAGAGATTAGAGGAACCTGCTTCTGAAATTGGTCTAGAACCTCTTTGTGCAATGGTAAGTGAATTTTGTAAACTTCGTTTAGTCTAATTGATCTTTTATTATGATGACTTTTCAACTTTAGTTTGCTAAGGATATAACTGAATGTGACAGATAAATAATAATCTTCGCTGCTATGATCTTGCCATGGAGCTGAGTTCAAGCACCATTGAAGCTCTTCTGCCAAATTATGCTGAGCAGGTTTGCCTACCTCGGAATACTGTTGCTTCCCCCTCTTTAATTATGCTGGGCTCTACATGGTAGATCATTGTATATGTTTTCTATGCATTGTCCACAAGCATCTATGTGCAACTTCTTGTCCCAAAAAAGTGCTTTCATTTGCTATAACATTCTATTTTAGCCCATCAATATTTTCACTGTCATATTTTAGGTTGTTAGCTTGGGGTGGAACACGAACAAAACAATGTGAGGTGAGGTTATGTGTTGTCAGAAAGCAACATCATTTTCCATGGACAGAAAGTTTATAGTACATAGATTTGAGATGTGAGGTGAGGAAGTACTCCTTTTTTGAGGAAATAAATTTTAAATAAAAAATAGGAAGATTCATGAGAACAAATGGAATAAGACTAATTAGCAAATCACAGAGCTCTTCTTTCACTTAGCTATGAATCATACTGAAATAAGCTCTCTTCATATTTAGGATTGATTTTGGATCTTGACTACATTAAGTCTGAGGGTTTTTCTGCTCCATCATTATTATCAAAGTTGTTTGTGCATGCATCAAGAGATGGATATTTCAAATTTGACGTTATGATGAATACGTAGATGACTACATGATTCTGAAACCTAAACTCTTATAACTTTGTACATGTCCATTTAATTCTACAGAAAGTGAGATGATTGCATGTTTCTAGTACCTTAGAGTAGTTATCTTCTGATTACTACCTGTTTTAATGAATTATAGATTCTTCCACCAAAAATTAGTGCATATGTAGTTTTGTATTGCATGATGCATGACAAAAAGTTGATTAGATTTCTAATGATGTCTTCTGGAAAACATGTGAATATGTGTGTAAAGTTTTACAGAGATTGCTCAAGATGGAAAGTTAATTTTGTAAACTAGAACTGTGAACACAATATATTGGGCCTATGGTTTAAATGGGGGAGAATAAAGGAAATTGAAATGCGTAGAAATGTCAAGTGAAATGGGGGGCACAAAGATTTAGAAGGGAGCAAAGAAAACAAGCATAAAGAAAAAACTTTGCTTCAGTCGGGAGGGTGAAAGAGGGTAGGTATTATTGTGTTACAAAACCTTAATTAATCGGGATAGCTAATCGCATCAATCAGGAGCTACTTTCTTCACTAGAGACTACAGAATGTATGCCGGGCATAGCTCAGAAGATATTCATGCTTATAAATTTCTTATATTGTTGCATTTTTTCTTTTTGGCAGATGGACTTTACAGGCCATTTGCTTTTCTCCCACTCTATTTTTGCTATGCTACATGTACAGTATGATAATTATTCATGTGTTCTGACACGTGCTTACTCACATTTGCAGGTTAATTTTGAGGATACATGCAAAGGTTTTCTGGAGGTTGCAAAAGTATGTTGATGCTCCTACCTTTTTCTTTTATGAAGTTCCAAATCCATGTCTATAGTTTTGAAGCAATATGTATTGCCATTCTATTAGATGCATACAACTAAGCCCTATGCACTGTGTATATTGACAAGATGGGTATCACGTGTATGTGAGAGTTGAAAGAAAAAAAAAAAGTTTCTATCTCTGTTCTTTGATAAATTAGTTTTCCTTTAACCATATGTCCTATTACACTCCTAACCGATCATATTTGCATTTAATAGTGTATATTGATGCATTGTGTACATTTTTTGAGTTCTGTGAAAAGGTTTTCTCTTTTTGGAGAACTTTAAAATTGAAAATATTCTTTTACTAGTAATTGTATTTTTTGGAGAAGGGAGTGATAATGTTAGCTTGTTCTCATTATTCCTTCTGGATTGCAACTCAATCAGCTCTTCTGTGAAGACTCCATTAATTGTGTGCGTGTGCTTGAATGATCATGTTTACTTAAATCTTCTATTAATTCCAGGAAGCTGTTCATCAAACTGTCAGCGTCATTTTTGAAGATCCAGGAGTGCAGGAGTTACTTGTCAAGCTATATCAAAAAGGTGAATAAATTACACCACTACACCCCTTCTTTTAGATTCAGTTTTTGGTAAATAAGTTCTTCTATGTCTGTGTTTCCGGAAATTATACTCGGTTTTGTTTTGTGGTAATGACAGTATTTCCTTTTTTGTTCAAATTTTAGTGTAAAAAGAGCCAGCACTTCCAATATCTTCAGATTTTGTAGGTTAACATCTGTAGTATGTTTCTTTTCAGAAATAATCTGTTAAGCGGTCTTGTTGTAATCATTTATCTACTTCAAGTAAGTAGTGGATTATTGATAGAAAAGTGCCATTAGAACTACTAGCCCATTATCATCCTTATAATTCCTGTGTCATACGTTTCATATCTTGTTGAATCAAGACAGCATTTTGAGCAGATTCATCTCAGTTTAGATGGAGAGAAAGAGAGCAATACTTCTGTAAAAACAGATGGATGAAGTTACTGGAAAATTGTACATATTGTTGGAAAATTCTTGTTGAATTGCATTGTGAAGCTAGTATGATTTGATATAGCATATAATGAAAATGTAATTTTGTGCATCCACTACATTGTTCCCGTTCTTTTTGGGAAAAATTTTAGCAACTTGTCTCTTCGCCGAAGACTCACATTAACTCCCTAAATGAGTAAAGTGCTTCTGATTTCAAGGACATATTGGGCCTTGTTTTTTTGGGGTGAGGGGGGGGAGGGGGTTGTGGAGAAGGCTTTGGCAACTTGTCTTTTCAATTAAAGAATCACCTTAACTCTCTAAAGCTGTAAAAGTGCTTGTCATTCCAAGGAAATCTAACCAAAATGATTTAAAGACAGTTTTGTAAAATGGTTTAATCCTTAATAAAGCTGATAGTTACCTTGCATGCAGATATCCTAAACGATTAATTTGCATTGTGTTGGTGAACTGGATATGAGCTCTGGTTCATCTAAGCAAGTTGGTCGTTTGTATAGATTTTTGCCCAGAGGTTCTTTTAGGTGATCTCACTGTTATTAATTCCTTTAATTAGATAAACAAAGAACTTTTGTTTGCCTTCGGACATGTTTCTATTTGGTCTGCTTACCTCTGCTGTTGTAAAGCCCAGATTGGTTGGAAGGACAGGTCACTGAGTACCTAGTTGCAACATTTGGTGATTATTTTACAGATGTGAAAATGTAAGTTGTCATCAACTTGAGTAATTCATTCATTCTGAGATCCTCAAAGTTTGGCAATTCTGAAATTCCAGGCTGATATAATTTTTAGTTCTTGAATGACCTGCTTTCCGGTTCATGCACCAACGTTAACTCTTATGATTTTGTGTGCTCTTTTTTAACAAGGTACATAGAAGAAAGATCATTCAGGAGATTCGTTGAGGCTTGCCTGGAGGAAACTGTTGTGGTTTATGTTGATCATCTTCTCACCCAGGTTTCATTGCTACACAATTTGCCATTTTGTCCTGATTCTTTTTGTATTGCAAGTACTTTGAGATGATACTTTTTCTCTCAACAAATTGATATTCTTTACTGGATATGTTCTATAGAAAAATTATATCAAGGAAGAAACAATTGAAAGGATGAGGCTGGATGAGGAGGTTATCCTGGACTTTTTCCGAGAGTACATCAGTGTTTCTGTAAGTCATTCTCCCTTGATATTTCCATAATTTTTAGATTCCCCTTGCCTTTTGATTCCAAAACCTTTACATTCTTGGCGTCTTTGTATTGACTTATTAGAAGACAAGAAGTTATTGTTTGTGAAAATATTACTTTTATTAAATTCCTGTATATAGGTGATTTGATTATTATTATTATAGTGCATACTCTCCCCATCCATTGTTGCATTTGTTGGTCTCTTAACATTTGTACTTATAATGGATTGCAGAGTCAAGCTATATATTTTTGCATCTGTACGTGGAGTTGGACCCATTTTTCTTCCTCTATTATTTAAATATTACAGCTTGATGTGGATTGTCTTTCCTTTTGGACAGAAAATTGAGGGCAGAATAAAAATAGTCGGTGACTTAAGAGAACTTGCTTCATCCGAGAGTCCAGATTCGTTTACTCTCGTTTACACCAATATTCTTGACCATCAACCTGATTGTCCTGTAAGTCCTATTAAGCAGTGACTTTTGCTTCTTAACTTTTTTGGGTGTGAGATGCGTGCATCATATATCCATTTTTATATTTGTTTTACCACTATTAACCTCCATTCTGTACTACAGCCTGAAGTTGTTGAGAAAATTGTGGGACTCCGAGAAGGTATACCGCGTAAAGATGCCAAAGAGGTAAATTTACATCTGTAGTAGGTTTGAGGATAGTAAGTTTGAAATCATTGAATCAGGATTTTTTGGAAACTGCCGATATGCTTTGCTGAAGCATCTAAAGAGCAAAAATATGATCACAGATTCTAGGAAAACATTCTTGATACATAATGAGTAAAAAGTGCGCTACTGGTGAAATTTAGAATCGACTGATAATTGTTAGTCAACATTTACTGATGTCAAAATGACAGTCTTAATGAGCTATAGCATTAGCACTTAATTTGTCTGACACTGGGAGAACCTTGAATCTCTCTCTCTCGAGTTAGTTATTATGCATATAATGACAAGATTTTATTCGGCCACCAGGTTGTTCAGGAATGCAAAGACATCTACGAGCATTCTCTTGTGGATGGCAATCCTCCCAAGGCCGGTTTTGTATTTCCAAGAGTGAAGTGCCTATCAGTTTCTAAAGTCTCATTGTGGCGAAAGCTTACATAGTCTGTAATGACCCGCATTTCTCTCAATCTTTTACAATTTCTTCTGCACTTGTATAGATTTTTTTTTTTTTGGCATCGACGTTTGCTTGAAAGATTTCATAGGCCAAAAAGTTAAGGTGAATGGCGGCATGTCAACGTTATTCGTGCGAGTGAAATCTAAATGTGATTCAAAGAGGCTTTGGTTCAAGGCACCCTCAATATAAGTGCTTCCTTGTGACTGCCACGACAATTACTTGAAGCTTATTCTCATTTTGCAACTCCAAATCATCAGCAACCCTTTCTTCAACACATCCAACATTGCTAAGGTGTTCTCTCCTTTATTTTCTCTTTTGCCCCATTTCCTGGATGTGGGGTTATCGAATTCAACCAAAAGTAGTGATTGATCCAAAAATTAAAGGATGAGGCATACTTTTGCAAGTACAGCAACACATCCACGCCATTATGTCGTGCTTGATTTGGAGCCAAGAAAACCACAGGCAGAAAGCTCCATGTCATGTTTCATGCCTGAAATTGACAAGTCTCATGCCGCATATCTGTGGGGGTAATGCGTTTATTCTAAGAACGCACTGTGAGTTTTTCCCCCAACAAGGCTGATGGCACGCATCTTTGTCATGCACGCATGTTCGTGCTTTTTAATTTGTAGTAGTATATATTCACACATTTTTCCGCAAGTTTGTCTCCCAACATTTTCTCAGCTTGAAGAAACCGTCCTTTGTGACTAAACTCCAATATCACGGCCCCCCTACACACGTGCTAATTATAATAGCACCAGCTTTCTATCATGTCATTTTTGATATTGACACTAGTTGAGGGAAGTGCAATGCATTGCATCTAAAATATGAGAAATAAATAATTCCTCAGGATGGAAGAGAGATGTTTGTAGCCAACAAGTGTAATAATGCAACATGGATTTGCAAGAATTTGGGCATTTTGCTCACCTTAGTCATGTCACTTGGGAGGGAAATAAGGATGCAATGCCAAATAAACGTCCATTAGAGAAACAATTGACTGGTGGTGTGTTTACACTATTATATTGTGATCAAAGGAGCAATGCTGCCCAACTCAACTGCCCCACTTGACAACTAAATACTACGCAAATAACACTTTTTGGGTTGGGGGGGGGGGGTTAGAAAAATGAATCAGTCTTGTCAAATTTACGTGGGATGCTCGATGGAGTGTCGCTAAATTGCGACTTAATTATTTAATTTGATGTGCCCCTTCGAAAGCTATTGTGACATTTATTTGTGGGATTCGAGAGGGACGAAACCAAAATCATCGAATTAACAAACAAACAAATCCCCTTTTCTTTGAACGAGAGTTTCGACAATTTGATTGAAGTACGCTAGCGAGCAGACCAAACCCACCAGGATTTGAAAACATTATCGTGAAAGTATCCGCTTAGTTTTAAATTACAAAGAAAGAGCCACTTCAATTCATGTCATTCGCTAGTATAAATTACAAGCCTCGCTCATTTTGGTTCTTGGGCAGCAGATCTCTAAATACCTATACCTATTGTCTTGCTTCTCAAGAGAAACCGGGTCCAAATAACATGGAAAATTTTTCTCAAATGGTCGCCAGAGATCAAGGGAGAAGAAGCTCAAGACGCTCGACTAGATACCTAGGAGTTAGAAGGAGGCAATGGGGAAGATACGCAGCTGAGATAAGGAATCCATACACAAAAGAAAGACATTGGTTAGGCACATTTGACACTGCTGAAGAAGCTGCTGTGGCTTATGATCTTGCGTCCATTTCTTTCAGTGGCATTCAAAAAGCCCGCACCAATTTCGTTTACCCTTTTTTGGCTTTGCCATCACCATCAACATCACCATCGCCGCCGTCACCGCCTCCGCCTCCACCACCAACTCCTGATTTGGAAGAAGTTCATCAAAGCTGCGCGGAAGTAAGCAGTTTCGAAGATGATGATGATGAGTCTCTTTTCATTGCTTCTGTCTTGGAGTCATTCCGCCAATCCAGCTTTGATGGCACACAAAAGGATTGAGTGCCTCTTATTTATGGATGATTTTTAGTTACGGCTAAATGGAATTTTTTGCATATGGCTCAGAATCAGAATGTGTTGCAAAATGAGCACTTTCTCACCATCTTTCATGGTTACAGAATTAAATGTCATTGTTTTTGCATGCTTAATCTGAAATGATCAAATTAAAGGGTTCTTCTTTTACGTAATCTTTTTCACTTGAAGAGGGTGAAATACGACACTAAAAGCTTCTGTGCAATCGTGAAGATGCTATATTTCTTACATAATAAGGTGTCTGCTTGTAATTAGTATCTTGAAAGAAGGAAAACGGCCACACAAATTCCTATTCAAAAGCAAGTAGGCTCCTGTTGGCAGCTCATTTTCGACTTCGTTCTCATTAGCACAGGATTGAGGCTAGGGAAATAATTCCTAGATTTTATGCTAACCCTCTCATTTTTGTTCCAACAGACATCCAGAAGAGATATATATTTTAACAAATAGGTTTCACAATTCTAGATTAATTAGCCGAAAGAGCCCATGTGGACCAATTAATCACTTCTACCATTGCCCTGCGGAGCAACTCGCAACCTTCTATAATGTTTGAGACATGTCTATATATATAGGAATACATCCTTAATTGGTTGAGTTAGAAAGCACAGAGAACGACAGCAGATCGAGATCGCAAAGGCGTGGAGTAATAACATGAATTTCTGTAAAATCGTGGACCTTTGTGTCTCCTCTGCTGGAGAAACATAATTTCTTGTAACTTGATTTCATATTCTTTTTTATGTTCGTAGGAGTTAGAACTGTCGGTGTGTGTTGGTGGTCCAAAATTTTGTCTTCCACCACCACGATTCGAGTTTTTGACAACGTTGTTCTAGAGTCTATGTTTTGCTGTTCCCTTTTTTTTTTTTGGTGCAGTTTTCCCTAGAAGAAATACAGGAGAATCCAGTCGAATTAACGAAGTGAACACAATCTGGATAAATTTCCAACACGCTCTCTACTCGTAGTTGGTTTCTTCAAGGTTGAGAGGAGGAAAAACCATTAGAGAGAGGAGGGAGCACCAAAAATAAGGTAAAAAAGGAGTAGGCTTCTATTCGATGCATTAGAGAGAACTAATCTAGATCATACTCAACAAAATTATTTTAAAAAATTAACACCGTTCATTAAATATTTCATTACTTGTGTTAGTCATACAAAAAATTTTAAATAAAATTGATTAAATCTTACCGTCTGATTAATCATTATAAATTTTGTTATACTTTTGACCTATTTTTCAATATTCAAATGTTTCATATAAATTGAACACCAAAATATTCTCGAAAGAACATCATTCTTTAGTATATTAATCTAGAGATCAAAAGTAAAGTAATAATATAATTAGATGACTTTATAAAATTATAAGCTCCGTTTGGATTGACCTATTTTTTAAAAAATAATTTTTTTTAAATACAATGCTACAATAATACATAAATTAAAAAACTCGAAAAATCTCATTCATACAATATATTTAAAATAACTCACAAACACACACAAAAAATTTAAAAAAAATAAATTCTACAACTTTTTTCTCCTTTCACCGCCACCCACCACCACTCACCATCGCCCTCTCCCTTCTTCATTCTCCTCCCTTTCCCTCTTTCTCCTTCTCCTCCTTCTCCCTCTCATTCCCTCTTCTCGTCCTCTCCCCTTTCCCCACTCACGGCCCTCCCCTTTCCCTTCCCCCTCGATCTAGTGTAACTAGAGGCCGCGATCTAGTCATGGCTAGATCGCGACTAGAAGGTCACAACTTTCTGGTTGTGATCTAGCAGTGACCAAATCAAGGGAGGGGATGGGAGGGCTGGAGAGTGGAGAAGAAGAGGAGGGGAGGAGGAAGAGGGAACGGGAAAAGGGAGGAGAAGGAGAGGAAGGGGTGGCGGTGGTGGCAATTATGGGTGATAGTATTAATTTTTAAAAAATTTCCTAAAAATATTTTAATTTTAAAAAGTACTCCAAAATATATTCCAAAAATCTCTTCAAAAATATCACAAAAAATTTGTATAGTAAAAGTTTTTCATATATACTATTACAGAAAAATATTTCAAAAACACTCCTAAAAATAGCTAATCTATGTGGGTAATATGCTTATAGTTTAGAAACAAAAGGAGAAAGAAGCACACATAGCAAAAAATTGTTGCAGCCTTCAAACGAAATGATTGCACTTGAATCAATTGCATTCAAGATTGATGATGATGTTCCTTGAATGCAGAACCATTGATTCAAGATTGATGATGATGTAGAAGAAATTGCATAGATAAATAATACTACTAAACTGAAGTACCTGGCATTCCAGATACAGATGAAAAGTTTTGGCAACTTTTTATTTTAGTCGCAAATAAGATTTCATATTTCCATTAAAGTTTGACCAAGAATTAGATTCGGATGGACACAATTCTAAAATCCATCATATAAACTTCACATAAACCAACTACATTCAAAGTTGAAGCTTTTTTTTTTTTTTTTTTTTTTGTGAGGGAGAATAGTGTAGATATAGTGAAATTTAAACTAATTCGAAGCATGTGTACTGCTACTTCGTAAGTTGAAATCATAAAAGCTCTCTGTACAATAATCTCGTTGTGGACTACAGTAATGAAATTTGAGAATCCCAACAGTCAGGTAGTCCATAGACTCCAATGAGAATCCAATCCGCTTAAATTCAAAAAAAAAAAAAAAATTTACTCAACCAAAAAAAAAAAAAAATGAGAACAAGTAAACAAGAAATTACTAAGCTAAAGCTTGTCAGGCTTATCAATCATCTCTTTGGGGCAAATTGTAATACTAGTTTTTACCATTTTTGGTGACCTTGTTGGTCGGAAAACCATGTTTATTTATTTCATTTATATGTTTTCGTTCTAAAAAAAAAAAAAAAAAACATGTTCATTCAAGCCACCATCAATGTCTATCAGCCATTAAACACACAAGTAGCAATAATCAGTACGCATAATTTACTAACTAAAATATGAAAGTTATTCTAGTAATCTCTGTCAAGCCAAAGAGTTACAGAAACAGGGGGAAAAAAATTCAGCCACAAACACATAGATTATATGTTTGATTATATATGTACACTGACGCATGCAAATCAAAGAGCAAACTGGTGAAATATTAATCACGAGGAACTGGAGTTGGTTTGAGGATTTCCTGTGCGAATTCCTGGCCTCGGAGGAGTTCTTCCACGCCCTGCTAAATCCTCCTGATATATTACACACATAATTAGCAGTACAGCATCAGATTAGAAACCCTCCAAAAATTAATCAAATTTCACATCACACTCGACACAAAAAAGAAATGGGAATAAACATGGTACCCCATCCGCTAAGAGGAAATATATGGGCCAAAAATTAAAAAGCAAAAGAAAGTGGTAGCTAAGAAAATGAAAGAACGAAACTAGTAGGTCTCTTACCATGGGGGGATCATCTGCTGGATCCATTGATGAACGTGGATCTAGAGGTGAATAGGAGGACTGGTCATCTTGACCACTGCAACCGTTTCGTTCATTGTTAAACTTTTCTTCATCCTTCTCCTTGGAGCATGATGAAGATTTGTTGCCATGATCATCAACATATGGTTTTGCTTCATCAAATCCTAAGCACTTTAGCATGGCACTTACAGCTTTCCTTAAAAAACTGCATGGATTATAAACATCATGATCACCAACTCCAGAACTTCTTCTTGTTGAAGTTGTGTCTTCCATATTCTCCTTTCTTCTTGATAGCGGTAATTTTTTACTGTGTTCTTCGACCAGTATTTATTTCTACATAGGATACACGCTGTACCTGTATTTAATGCGATCGAGATCGGTGGGGTGGGGTTTGGTTAAATTAAATGACTTCTGTTTCTTCCTGCAGTTTTTTTTTTTTTGGATTGCTCATTTGATTTTCTTATTTTATTTTATTACATTTTTTGTTGTATAAAAATACCTCAGGTTTTGTGTCTGAGGGAGTTGAACGTGGCACATGCATGTATAACAACGTTGCGTTGTTCTAAGCAGACAAAATTAGCCTAGAAATTATCGAAATCTGAATCTGATTTATGCTTCAAATTATGTCGATTGTAATTTTTATAGGTGTATTTTCAGAAAAATTATTACAACGCTTTTTGCTTTGTTTTATAAATGAATGTATACGTTGAAAATGTAATTTAAAAACGTCTTAAGAAGCTTTAAGAAATGCGTATTTTTTAGGGACAAATCCTTCGTCCAAATGGAGCTGTGACTAGCCACTAACAAGAAGTAACCACAAGATTTGATCCAATTAAGGATATATTCAAGATTGAAATGAGAAAGATGTTTGTAATTCTTTTAAGAGTTCGTTATATATATATATATATATATATATATATATATATTGACAGTGTATATACTATCACAATTAGATGCATCACATATGCAAAATTAGATTTTAAATTCAAATTCAAATTAATATTTGTTATTCATCCAATGATGATAACGTATATACTATCAGATATTGTATAAAAAATTAATTCTTCTTTTAAATTCCCATGTGACATTCAAATATAGATTTTATAAATGTGAAACACGACATGTTAACTTAGGATAAGAACCATGATTTTGTTTTATGAAATCTTTTTAGTTTACCATCAACTACAAATCAATTCTTTCAGAGGGGGGAAAAAACTGCATATAAATTAATTAGCACACGTAACTCAACCATTCTTGTCTTTTCTTTCCCTTCATTTGCCTTATCACTTAACTAATTATGTAGATAAAACTCTTGGTTCAATGTACTCCAAACTCTTGGTTTTGTCGTTTGTGTTCCACAAGAAACAGAAGTGAAATTAGTTAAACCAGCCACGTGTCAACCAACTAAGAGAAAAATATATAATAACGCGTATACACAAAACTTACACACATGACGTGAGTGTGTATTATACCCAACCTGTACAACTGAGTTACTTCCTTAATCTCTATTGTTTTCGATAATTAATTATTTCTTTATCTGTAAATCTTTTAGGTTTCAGAACTTCAATTATCGAAATTACGTCCTGCTGTTAACTAATAATACTTACAAGACTGGTATAAGCAATTGTGTCTCGATCGGGAGCATTTATTAATTGGAATTTTGGGAATGAATATTTTGATAAATAAGACTATAATTAAATTGGTAAATTGTCTGGCCTTAAGAGACTGAATTGTAATTATATGCGTTAATTTATATTATATATAGTAAATCGCCCGTTATATATAAAAAAAAAAAAAAAAAAATCTTTTCAAGTATCATCAACACATCATCAGCTTCTTAGATGTTATCGTCAGTCAACTGAGATATGCACAGCTAGGGTTAAACCTATTTTTTTTCTTGTTAATAAAATATTCCACCACTTCATTGGTGCTGAAAAATACCTGCTCCCGGGGGAGGGGATGTCAGATGACAGATGTTAAGTGTTGGCCTTTCCTATTTGTCTTGTCCCATGACACCTGCTCTCCCATATTAAACTTCTCCCAACTAATTAGATTCTCGTATTAAATTAAGACTGGTTTGTTTAAGTAACTACAGTCAAATAAATGAAAACCACAATTGCTTCCCATTTTCAGTAATAATAATTATTACTCATAACTAATAATTATTACTCTCTTTTGTATTTATTTATTTAATCTTACTTACTGTCGCTTATACTTATTTTTACTTTTTCTAATTAATCTTACATTTTTTAAAATATGACACCAGAAAATGTATCTTAATAGGTGTTTAATTGACACTCATTCATTAGGTAGACCCTTTCCGAATTTTTAAGAAATTGAGTGAAAAGAATAGAAGTTTAGACTGATATGAGCTCTTCATTTTCGTCTTCTATATTTAAAAATTTTTCGATCACTTAACTTGTTAACTTTTATTTTTCTGTTTCTCTTTCTTTAAAAAGTACTTGAATTTAAAATTTTTCTTACAAACTAATAAAGCCAGCCTAGAATGTCTTCTTACCGGAGTTTTACCAAGGTCCCATTATACTCCTTCCGTCCCACTTTGATAGTCATGGTTTTCTTTTCACACAGTTTAAGAAAAAATAGTTAATTTTGTTGGAACAATCAATTTAGATAGCTATTTTCCTAAAATACCCTCACATTAATTAAAGTACAACTTTATGGGAACTTGAATTAATGGTAAAAAAAGAATTAACTCTCATTAAATGGAGTAGGTTTATAGTAACAACAACTTCCATTGAATAAGGGTACTTTAGGAAAATTAAAATACAACTACATTCTTTAATTGAAAAGTGAAATATAATTTGAGACAGACGAAAACGGAAAATAGGACTATTAAAGTGGGACGGAGGGAGCAAGTGATTGGATTGCTATTGGGTTCTGGACGTTCATCTGAACAAGGCATCTACATGATCGATTGGGCTTGTTAAGCTTTCGAAACGATCCGTTCTGGGCCACTTACGACGTTGGATCCAACTTGAAGAGCAACCGAAAAGCGTTCGTTGAAGGAACCATTTAGGCTGGTTCTGGCTCAACAAGTCACGGTTGTACCATCTATGTACGTTCCTCCTCGGGTTTCTGTTTCTTTTTTTTATGCTTAAATCATGCTGACGAAATTTTGATTTTTATCTTCATTTTACTGACAGATTTTGCATACAACTTTGACTGGGCATTGGAACCATCTAAATCATTGCACTCAGCAGATAGGCGTTCCGTGTAGCAAATTATTCCTGGTTCCTTTGTACTAAAATACATGTTATGACGTTATTATTTGAGTGAGAGGTCGAAAATTTTGCGTTTCGTCAATTTCTTTTTGAAAAAAAAGAAAGAAAAAATAGGAATTGATCTTTTAAGGCAATTATTGTAATGAAAAGCGTACTATAACGATTTGATGAATACGATGAAATAGAAATTAAGATAATTGAGAGATGTATTTATGAGAAACGTAAAAAATTTTTTTTACGCTGAAAACAACAATTCAAGCAAAGCATGGCTATCCTTGCAACTCTGTTGTGCAAGAGCAGCAGGGCACCATCCCAATAAGATAAGAAATTGAAAAGAAAAAGAAATTGTGCACATGACACTATGGCAATAATTACGCAGCTTTTTGAATTAGACTAGTGATAATTTGGCAAAGAATTAAGGCAGACGAGAGGTCAACACTCGACACTTAGTTATCATCATTCTAGCCATTTAGTCGTAGATGGATGATGAATGGTAGTTTTTTCGGCTTGAAAAGAAGCAAAAGGAAGATGCCGTATCATGATCTGTTTTCAAAACCAAAGATTGGTCAAAAATTTTCTCTTCTCAAAAACCAAAAAAATCAAGACTTTTTTGTCACTCCATACTCCACTCGTGCCGCAAAGCTTATCCTAACTAAGACCCCCTTTTCCCCAACCTTTGGTATTCTTTGCTTGGATGACTCGACCGGAATCTTACTAATCATCGTTAACCCACAATTGCAAATCAACCTAAGAGGTGGTCGGAGTTGAGACAAAAGTAGAAGAAGAAATTCAACAAGTAGACAAAATGAAACTAGTCGATTCAGTTCACAAAAAATTCCCTTATTCTCTGTCTTAACTATTCATGTAAATTCGATACGAATGACTTTAAAATAATTAGTTTTCTGCCGGAGTCTGAATAATCACCGTAACACAAAAAACTAACGTAAAACTTGTTATTTTATTGTCGAGATGTATAGCTTAACCTTTTGTCTGCCAACTAGGTTTTGTCTGCCAACTAAAACCTAGTTCAATGCCAGCGGGAAAATGTCACAGCCAAGTCCATTATTCCAAGATAGGCAATAGGAACAAAGGGAATTTAAAAGCATGATGTTGATTTGGGTTCAATTGCAATCACCCAAAAATTAATTCAAAGTAGGAACGAGAGCCTAAACAGTGACCACAACAAATCAAAGACTACGGGACAAAGACAAGAACAAATGTTCCAAACTCTTTATTACCCAATTGAACTAGAAAATGTGTGGAGTCCAAGTTGACTCAAATGTGTACCCTCTGATGGTGATGATGGGATTCCTTAAATTTGTAAACCAGTAATGGCATTCGGAAGCCCTTTTCCCAACTCCGTTAGTATCCTCAAAACGGAATATTGACTAGGATTTGGACTCTACGACCTCGGCGACCTGGGCTGGGCTCCACACTTGTCCTCAAACGGTGTTATGCTTCTACAGTCCCGTCACTTTCCACGATTATCTAATCTCACAGGTCGCTTTCCAACTATGTGTGAAAGGGGGGAAGCAAGTTTGGTGCAGGGCTCCCAACCCAATAACTTACACATTGCACATATTTTCTTCTGAAATGAGTACACCTTGTTTGGGATACCTTTTTTTTTTTTTTTTTTGGAGTTTTACAAAAAATATATATATTGAATTAATTTTATATATACTGTCAATATACATTATCACTATTAAATATATGATATATGTATAAAATTTAAATTTGAAATTCAAAATTTACTCATGTGTCATCCAACCAACCGTAATAGTGTATCTACTGATAGTGTATGTAAAATTTACTCAAAAATATTATTGTAATATTTTGATGAAATGTGGTGTATGTAAGATAAAAAATTATTTTAAAATATGTTAAAAATATACTTCAAAAAATCAAAATCAGCAATTCTTTTTCTTTTTTTTTTAACAGGATGATCAATAGTGATTTCTCACTTATTCCATTTGGTGATTTAAATTCGTAATCTGTCAGTTAAACGTCTTACTAATTATGTTATGTTTTATTATCCAAAACCAGCAACTCAAACGAGACTAAAAATTTGTTTGGATTGCATTTTCTATGATTTTTTGTAGAAAAAATACTGTAGCGATTTGATGTATGTAAGGAAAAAAATAATAGGGAAATGTGATTACGGAAAACAACACAATTTTCATGGCTGTCCAAGTATTTGCTAAAAATTACTAGACCAATTGAATTAACTACAGTCTTATACTAAGTGTCTACTTATAATTGGTAGTTGTATATGCCTAAAGACAGTTCCATGAGGTTTAGTCGTACCAAAAGAAAAACATGGGCTAGTCAATACACATGTCTAAATTATAAAATGGGCTTACATAATTAACTACTATAAAAAGTTTTCCAATAAAAAACAAAATCAAGGAAGCATCTATCAATTCCTTTAACTTAATTGGACAAAGTATTGTCTATGGACTTTCATCCCCCACGTGCAATGCTATTGTTTACGTGCTCCCACGTCCAACCATTTGACAATTGGGTATTTTGCTTAGGATATACTTAATTAAAGAATTGCTTAGGTGTAAGTTGAATTTAATTAACGCGATTACGTCATTTTCAAATGTTAAATAGTGGTAGTCTATGATTAATGATAAAATGACGGCTTCACTAACCATCTATCTAACTTCAAACCACAAAGAAGTATTCTATATGGTCTTTGATTATCTACTTGGAGCAGCAAATATGCAGCTCAGATATTGAAGGACTTGAAATCTACTAGAAGGTGCTACCCATAAAAAAAAAAAAAAGGAATAATGGAATAGTTAAAGAAATTATTATGCTTTTTTGCTTTACTTGTCATAAAATATGCAATAGCAATTCTGTAACTTAAGCACTCAAAATTACGCAAGAAAGATGTTCCAATTACAAAAATATGATGCTGCATGGGACATTTAATAGATCAAACTTTAACACGCATGTAAATGTATGTCCTGACTATAATTATTTGACCTTTTGCCTATTCGCAAATATTGGCTCTTTCAAGTGCAAAGTTGTACTACCATTAGCTGTTTTTTGGTGTATTTTTGAAAAATTTTATTGTTGCAGTGTATACGAATTTTTGTTTTGAGATAATTTTGAGTTGTATATATTTGTGTGTTATCGTGATATTGTATTTGAAAAACAGACAAATCTAAACAGAGTTGTCCAAAAAGAGACTTAATCATTTTTAGTGACTACTGAGCCAAAACTCGGTGGTTAACTGTAATACTCATGACTAAAAATGAACGCTTGTCAAAATCAAGGGTTCAACATTTCCTGAATCCCTAAATGAAACGGAAGATCCAAATTTTGTACAATGGATACTAATTACGACAAATATTATAACTGCATCATTTCACTACTTAAATATAGCTATCATTAAAAAATGGCAATCTTTTTAGAGGAAGACTGGTTAATAATCACTTCTAACATTTTGAAGCATTTCAAATGTTCTTCATAAGTGGTTTTTGAATGGTTGGTCCGGAATTGCGCTCAGATACATCCAATTCAAGTTTGCTGTTCTTGTTGCATAAATCAATTCGGCACAAGTTCCATTGGCAACAATGTGTAAATTAATCCTAAAGGTTCAAGAAAAAAGTTAAATCCATTGCAGATATAGATCAATCATACATTCAATATTTGAATCAACTTGGCAAGAGATTCTTTGAATTTAGTTCGTCAACAAGTTAGATCACGATTGAAAAAAAATTTTATATTCGATAATTTTAAAAATCAATAAAAAATGCGTTCAAATTCGATTCGATAAATAGATAAGCCAAATTTATACAAAATTTTAATCTAGTTAAAATAATCAAACAAATTTAAATACTAAATTATTCATTTGATTAGTCTCGTTCACACCCGAATTGGAGAGGCCTAACAAGATAATTGCTGTTGTTATCTCAACATGTCTCTCTGCCGCTAAAGGTAGTCAAAATGCACAACTTTAGGTACACTTTTATTATGCATTTATTACCATCACACTCTAAAAGTAAAGAAAGAAGTTAGTGCTAATCACATTTGTGCATTTAATTACTTTGACTTAACAAAATCGAGGTCATTAATAAAGAAGATATAGTTATATAAATCTTTAGATTTCCAAAACCAAAATGAGAATTACCAGAGAGCTTGAATGTAACAAAAGAGCACAAAACAAAAACAATAAAAGAAAAGGAAACCGTGGTCTGTCAAGACTGGAAATAAGGGAAAGCGCGAAGCTGTTTGGAAGTTAAAAAGAGCTTTCGGGCAGGTGTCCGGGCAACAAGCCCACCGTTCGGGCACCACCCCTCCTCAGAAGCCCACTGCAGAGCGCACACACACGCCCAAAAAGATAATAATCTCTCTCACACACTCACGCACTCTCTCTCTCTCTCTCTCTTTCTCTGTGCAGCAAAGAAACTGAGTAGAGAGAGAGAGAACAGAGGAGAGGCTTCTAGTTTGGAGAGAGAAAAAGCGTTAGTAGTTTAGTACAGTACAACAAATACAATACTACAATACAATCCACATAGTCATTACAGAAGTGAAAAGTTTGCAGGGTGATAAAAAGGGTGCAACATTAACAATGGAAAAAAAAAGAAAAGCCCAGAAAAATAAAAGGCCACATTTATCACCTTACTGACTGAGGAAGCAAAAGAAAGAGAAAAAGATAGAATCTTTGAGGGAAGAAAAGGGATTTTTAGAAATGGGTTTTTGGTAAAGTACGGTTAAGTGATAAGATCAGGTTTTTTGGGTTTTTATTTTTTTACTGTAGTTAATTAATGGTGGTTTTCTTTGGGTGTAAAATGGTGGTTTTTGGGGGAAATGAGGGATAGGGGTTTGCGTGTTTTGTTGTTAATGCTACTTTTAAGTGTGTTTTATTTGGATCTGAGGGATTAATTGTTTTGGAGCTGGTGGGTTAAGAAAATACGCGTTCTTATATATGAATTTGTGGGGGTTTTGTTGCTGATAATGAAGTTGAGGATGATGGCAAGGGAGGAGGGATTAGTTTCAGTGGTGCTCTGGTTGATCATGGTTTTTCATCCACTCAAGCTCATTCTTGCTAACATGGAAGGTCTGTATTTTGAAGTTTACTATTTGTTGAATTTTTAAAGCTGCTTTTTTAATTTTTTGTTGCCTTGTTTGATTTTATGCATGCAAGGGTTTTTTTTTTGGTGGGTTATGGAATTTTGGTCAGAAACATTTAAGTTTGCCGTGATAATGGCCATGGTTGTTAATTTGTGGAAATTGGTGTGCGGTTTATTTTTTTGTGAGAATTTCTGAGAAGGATGACGATCAAGTATCTATTGGACTTTTGGAGCTGGTCTTAAAAACTAATGAAGTGTCTTGATCTCCTTTCTTTTGTAATGTGGTATTTTCTCGTGTGTGCGTGTCTCTGTGTGTGGTTGCATTACTTGATTGATGTCTCCTAATGCTGTAGCTGAAGATAACTGTAGCATATTCAAATCATATTGTGCATGTGAAACTTGTGACTGTTTTGTGTTATCTTGTTGATGACTTACAATTTGGTGAAATGCTAATTTGGCAAGTCTAAGAGTATATAGCGAACTGCTTGTTCTAGTTCCTTGATGATTTTTAGAGTTTATTTGACGGACAAAGAAGTAGTATCTCATTGATTTAATCTGGCACTTATGCAGGTGATGCTTTGCATAGCCTAAGGACGAACTTACAAGATCCCAACAATGTATTACAGAGTTGGGACCCTACTCTTGTTAATCCATGTACCTGGTTTCATGTTACTTGCAATAATGATAACAGCGTTATAAGAGTGTAAGATGTTTTATTCGTGAAATGCCATAAATTTTGTATTTGGGTTGGTGAGGATACTGAATAAGTCAATTATAGTGTGACTCATATTCATTACATAAACTAATTTTGTTTCTGCAGAGATCTGGGTAATGCTGCTTTATCTGGTCAATTAGTCCCACAGCTTGGTTTGCTGAAGAATTTGCAGTATTTGTAAGCCTTTTGTACAGTCAATGTTTTGTCACTCTCATCCTGTATACCCGCTTTAAGTTTACTTCTGTTAATATTCCTTTGTTCATCTTTGATGTTGCTGTTGCTTTTGTAATGCGGAGCATCAGATTTTATTTTATTTTTTTGACCAAGTATGAAGCTGTAGTTCTTATTTGAGTTAATTTTTTTTCTTAAAACCTGTCTTGGTTCCTTTTAGCATAGTATAGGTAGCTAAAGGTGTAAAAACTGTTTATTTTGGTAGTACTGGTACCATTTGAGTTGACATATAGGCCAAATTTCCATAATGGAAATGGAAGTAGGAAGCAGATTCAGAAGGTTTAATTCCCCAGAAGTTCTCTTTTGAGTATGGGGGAATTGAGGCTGAATGGAATGGATGGCATGGAGAAAGAGCTTAAAACTGTTCAGTTGATCCTAAATTAAAACTATTCAGAAGGTCAATGTAGAAATTGGACTAGGCAGACAAATTTAACAAAATACCTAATATAAGTGATTGAAGGATTGGTGACTTGTGCTGAAAAATGCATTTGAGTTCTCTAAAGGATTAATCTTCGACTAAGTTGATTTGACAATTAACAGCATTTTGAAACATATAACATATGTTCTCTCTAAAAGATCTATTAAGAGTAGCTGGACTTGAAATTTTATGAGGCAACCTGCACATCATGATTAGTTTCCTGACATCCTTTACTTTTTTCTGTCAAAATTTGTCAAATGAAGGGCCATCATGGATAAGACTATATGGATATTGCACGCTGATAGTGTTGTATCTGACAAAGTAAGATGACAAGCTGACAGAACAACATGGCCTGTTAGATGATTTGCTTGTCAGATCTCTGAAAAGCCGTTATTATATAGATATTAAGCTGATATGAGGAAGTGCTGTTTCTGTTCTTTAAATGCAGATAAAACACCTTCTAGATTTTGATTGGCTGGACCTTTGGCTGCATTTACTGCCCTTGGCATTTAGTTCTTTGCTCTCCATCTGGGTCGAATGAATGATTTAGATGCTTTGTTTTTCAGTTATTTTTTTCATTCTGTTGACATCATTTTCACTTTCTTTGAGAGGGATATCTACTCGGAAAAGCATTACTGGGATGTGATTCTACGCTATTAATGTACTTTAGATGCAAAAGTAGCTTGCGTCCCCACTTGTTTCTTATTCATTCTATATGTTGCAGACACACACACATATACATGTATATGTGTATGTATATGTATATGTATATCTTACCTAAAACAAGATGAGCGTAAACCAGTTGCTTGCCGTATTTTTTGAAGGTCCTCATTTCTAAGTTACAGGACTGTTTATTCTATTCAGTTTTAACTCGCATATCAAGCTTGATACATGTTATCACAGAGCTAGCTTGATAGAAATTTCCCAAGGCAGTAAGAAAAATGTGCACATTTAGCAATTTTCTTGTATATCAAACCTCTAATGTAACAAGTTGAATTTCACTAAAGTTTTCTTTAGTTTGTGGAGTTATTTCGGCATACAGGATGGGGCCTGTAGTTCTTGTGGATTGTTCAGTCTTGGTTTTGAATGGATAATTATCAATGATGGAGACTCAACAGCCTCAAACAATAGTAAGAAATTATGAGCAGAAGTCATTTTAAGATGGTAATCACACGTTTGGATTTAAGGCCAGAGGATTGTGGTAAACTGATCTTAGCGGCATCTAAAAGCAAATCTTCCTTGGACTATTTCTCCATGTGTCATTGATTAGCTGTTTACGATGAAGGATTGTCATTACTTGCTGTCTTATTTGTGTGGTAAAATGTTATCTTAGACTGTAAATTTACAGGGAGTGGCCCATTTTGCTTGAAAATATTTTCAAGGCAAAGCCAGTACTCAATTATGTTCAGAAGGGAAACTCTAAAACTTGCAAACTTTGGGCATGCCAGTCATGAGTCCAAGTATGGTAGGGCAGTGGTAAATTGATTGAAGAACTTCTAAGAAAAATTGAATGATGAAAGAAGCTGCAGTTTTTGCATTTAACTTGAGGTCGATTTACTTGTTGGAACTTTGAACAGGAGTATATCGTTTATGAATCCATAGAACGTAATCATATACAGTGTCAATTGACAATTGTTTACTTCACTTGCCTGTGTATAGCCACCAAATATCTAAAATAAACTGTACATGGGATAATTTGTACTCATCTTGTCAACCCAAATTTTAAGAGGTAAAGATTTTGCAGGATATGCATATTCAAATATTAAATATTTTTGGTTGCAGGGAGCTCTATAGCAATAACATTAGTGGACCAATACCCAGTGATCTTGGAAATCTTACTAATTTGGTGAGCTTGGATCTCTATCTGAATAGTTTCAATGGTCCAATCCCAGACACACTGGGAAAGCTATCAAAATTGCGATTCCTGTAAGTTTGTAGTCATTGATTTATCCATTTAAACTGTTATGACTGGTCATATCTTTGCTTCTCAGTATCACATCCTTATTTGGAAAAATTCCCTAAATAGTAAAAGTTATGCATAATCTAGGTTACTGGTTGCTTGCCAATTATTTTCTGGTTATATCCGTTCAATGGTCTTAATCTTTGTGTTATGTGGTTCTCTGATGCTGGTGTAAGGATAGGCGGCTCAACAACAACAGCTTGACAGGTCCCATCCCATTGTCATTGACTAACATATCATCGCTACAAGTCTTGTAAGTTTTTTCTTTTTTTTTTTCTCTGATTTGAGGTCTTGATCTTAGAAGTGCTGTCTGAACATATGCTTGATTTGGTCTACTCAAACATTCTTATCGCAAGAAGGTGATGGTTTGACATTGTATTCATTTGCAGGGATCTCTCTAACAATCGTCTTTCTGGTGCTGTTCCAGATAATGGTTCCTTTTCCCTATTTACACCAATTAGGTATTTCACTTATCTGATGCATTTAGCATTTTATTTGACTGAAGATCTTGTAGTAATGATATAACCAATTTGTTGAATCCACAGTTTCGCTAATAACTTGGATCTATGTGGCCCTGTTACTGGACGCCCTTGTCCAGGATCTCCTCCATTCTCTCCTCCGCCTCCGTTTGTCCCACCACCTCCAATTGCTACTCCAGGTAGTTGTCATCATCGTTGCTAGAATTGTTTCATGTGTTGTATTGTCTTCCAGGCTCTGGTGTTAACCTTTTTCGTGATCTAGCTATTGAAATACAAATAAAAGAAAACAAAAGGTTTTGATAGAGGTTTAGCAGAAGTAATCTATCTTGTATCCATTTTCTTTTGAGAGGGGTTCCATTTATTTTACATGTTAGCTAAACTAGAATAATCATTAGAAGGGGCCGGTATTATACTTACAAATACTTCTAAGCTTTTCTGGGGAGAAATTCGTTTCCCTCTACTGCAAGATACTACAACCCTCTCTCCAGTGAGTATGTACTCAACTATTCATCTTTGGGCATGGTTCTAAAATTCAGGAGGGAATAGTGCTACTGGAGCTATTGCTGGAGGAGTTGCAGCTGGGGCTGCTCTGCTGTTTGCTGCTCCTGCCATTGCATTTGCATGGTGGCGTCGGCGAAAACCACAAGAATATTTCTTTGATGTACCAGGTATGTTGTTTGTCCAAGCAAGCTTGTAAAGATGTTATATTACTCTTTTGACTCCATATCATTTGCATTATCTTTGCAGCTGAGGAGGATCCTGAGGTGCATCTAGGGCAGCTTAAAAGGTTCTCCCTGAGAGAATTACAAGTTGCAACGGATAGTTTTAGTAATAAAAACATTCTGGGTAGAGGTGGGTTTGGGAAGGTTTACAAGGGTCGACTTGCTGATGGTTCCTTAGTGGCTGTTAAGCGACTAAAGGAGGAGCGAACACCAGGTGGAGAGCTGCAGTTTCAAACGGAAGTTGAGATGATCAGCATGGCAGTGCATAGGAATCTCCTTCGACTGCGTGGTTTTTGTATGACACCAACTGAACGGTTGCTTGTTTATCCATACATGGCCAATGGAAGTGTTGCATCGTGTTTGAGGGGTAAGCTTGCTTAAGACTGTAATTGTGCTTCACATATTTGTTTCCTTTTCTGTCACACAAAGGATCTTCTGTCCTTATTGTTGACACTTATTCCGCTTGATATCATTGGTCTAATTACCAAGACTTTCATTGATTTGAAAGTGTAACAAGGGTTCCCTCAGATTGTGCTAGTAAATCTGTTGAACTTCTAAATATATGCATTTTCTTCTTGTTGCCAAGCAAATGCTCAAGATAGTCCTTTTTGTTGATCGTGAATGACAGATAAATATTTATCTGTATTTTGTAGAACGGCCACCAAATGAACCACCCCTAAATTGGTCAACCAGGAAGCGCATTGCATTGGGATCTGCAAGAGGATTGTCTTATTTGCATGATCATTGCGACCCAAAGATTATTCACCGTGATGTCAAAGCTGCAAACATTTTGTTAGATGAAGAGTTTGAGGCTGTGGTTGGAGATTTTGGCTTGGCTAAACTCATGGATTATAAGGATACCCATGTTACAACTGCTGTACGCGGTACAATTGGGCATATCGCTCCAGAGTACCTGTCTACTGGTAAATCTTCTGAGAAAACTGATGTCTTTGGGTACGGGATCATGCTTCTTGAGCTTATCACCGGACAAAGGGCATTTGATCTTGCTCGCCTTGCAAATGATGATGATGTCATGTTGCTTGATTGGGTAAACACTGGTCATTTTCTCCTACAAGACAGTACGAGTGTTGGATTAGTGTAGTCACCTTCATCTTTAGGCAGCATTCTGTGTTTGATGTTACTGTTTTCATCCCTTTACACTTCTGTTTTTCCTTTTTTTTTTTAAAAAAAAAAAATTAAAAAAATCTAAATCGTAACTACTTGTATTGGATTTGTGATTTTTTTAGGCCATGAACTTTCCTCTATAGCTAGTACAAATCTGACACTAAAATAATACTGTATTACAGGTCAAGGGACTCCTAAAGGAGAAAAAATTGGAAATGCTGGTTGATCCTGATTTGCAGAACAATTATGTCGAGTCTGAAGTTGAGCAATTAATACAGGTTGCCTTGCTATGCACTCAGGGCAATCCAATGGATCGGCCAAAAATGTCGGAAGTGGTGAGAATGCTTGAAGGTGACGGCTTGGCTGAAAGATGGGATGAGTGGCAAAAGGTAGAAGTTCTTCGTCAGGAGGTGGAACTGGCACCACCTCCAAACTCGGATTGGATTGTTGACTCAACAGAGAATTTACATGCAGTCGAACTGTCTGGTCCTAGGTGACCTTTTATAGCCAAATTCAAGAAATGAAAATTGTTAGGATCTCTCCTTTTTTTAAATTTTTTTCCTCCTTTTTTGGGGTATAATGTTTTCTTTTGTTCTGTTATTTATTATGATCATGAAATTATTGACATTCAGGCCGCCTGCAAGCCCATTGTGAAATGTATTTCAATTTGTGCATAAGAATGTGTATTTGTAGGCATTTTAGAATCCAAATCCTGATGAATTGCAGCACATAGGCGCAGTTTTGTAATTTACACTTTACATGGTGAAGCTTTTGGTTCTTTTCATTTTGCTTTTAGCCCCTACGGATGTTCTCCAGTTTCTCATGCGAGGAGTAAGTCTATGTTTAGGAGGGAAATGGGGCAGGGACGGTCATATTAATGGCCATGATCTGGTCTCAAAAATTTGTGCGGTTGAGATTACAAGTTGTAACTTGATTTTTACGTCATGTGTGGGTCTCATAAAAATTTGCTCTAAAGTTACGCGATGTGCAAAAAAAATTACACGATATACAAAAAAAATTACGCGCAGTTAAAAATGATCAAAATCATCCGTTCCTGCAATCGTCCGTGCCCGAGTCTGTTTAGGAGGCACATTGTCAGTGGCCCCATGCCGTCTTGATTCAAATTCTCTTTTCTGTTTTGCTAAAGAAATCAGGAAAGTTGGTTATCATTATAGGTATGCTAGCAGCTAGATCTGGCTCATTTGGGTCCTTTTTCATCATTCATACCCTCACTTGTGTGCCTTGGGACTGTACACAACTTTCAAAGAGTACTTGGGACCAAGGTTTGTAGAATCGGGATCCTACGTAGGATCGATTTTAGTTTCACAGGATCGGATCGTAGAATCGTAAGATCCTATCAAAAGCTCTTAATTGCAATTAAAGGTTGCAATTCTTTGATAAATTACAAATATACCACAAATATTTTCATTTATTTGCAAAATGGAGCTTCGTATTTCACAAATTTACCAAAAAATTGTAGGATCGTACGATCCTACCGATTCTACGATCCTACGATCCTATACGATCCTGCACGATCCTGCTACGATTCTGTGCGATCCTGCAAAAAATTAATATGATTTACGACTCTGCATACGATCCGGATCGATTTTGATTATCCGGATCGTAGGATCGTACGATCCTACGATCCGGATCGCGATTTTGACAACTATGCTTGGGACTCGATTAGGTATTGACCTTCCTCCTGCGTATTGGCAGCATTATTTATTGTAGACTTCTGCATGCCCACAGCTGTAGGTACTTGAAGAAACAATTATAGCTTGCGGTAGTATCCCTTAGGATACCGGCTTTTGGGTTCCTCGGGTTTTAGGTTTGTAAAAATTGACTTAAGCTCTTTGGTTTCGAAAGAAAAAAAAATAGTATCCCTTAGGATACTGTCTTGGTGTAGCCAGAGCAGACCCAATGGGAAAATGGAAATTGGTTGTGGTAAAAAAAAAAAATAGCACTGTTGTGCTCTCTCCGATGCAACGAATTCAATAATTTGAAAGTTTAAATTCGAAATTTTTCAAAAATTTGACAGCAGAATTATTAACCGAATTCGATTTTGAATTCATCAATTTCAAATTTGAATTCGATTCCGAATTCACTAAATTTGGAAACCTTTTTTCCCTTTTTTGTTATATGTATTGTTATATAATATAAATTTTATATTGCATATATTATAAAAAATATTATTATATACAAATATATATATTAATATATATATACATATATTATAAAACGAATTGAAATAAGAAATTTCTATTTCTACTTCCGATTTCAAAAACTCCATTACCGAATTCGAACCAAATTCGCATAATTCGAAATTAGAAATTTCGATTTCAGTGTCAAATTTCGAATTACCGATTTTGAAAATTTCAAATTCAATTCAAATTACGTCGATAAATCGAAATTTTTCGATTTTGCATGCTCCTACTCCGAATGCATCAGCACAGCCAGGTGTTTCTGGTCTTGAACTTCTAATGCGAAGATGCCCGTTATAACCTCATAAATCCTGCTTGTTATTTGCAGAAAGGGAATGCAAAATTGGAATTCCGTCGATTTTACGTTAGATGAATGTAAAGGCAAAATAGCAAGAGGCATGTAGAAGTCGGTCAAACAGAGTTTTTACCAAACAAATTGAGCAATTGGTGCAGATCCAAAAATTAATGTTAGGCCATCACGGTAAGTGTTACTTATCAATTGTATTCATAAGTTGAGTATATAATATAGATTGATCTTCTGCCAATCCACCTTTTTATATTTCCAACCACCTTTTTTATCTCACATATATCACATTACAAAAAGTGCGACAGTAATTATTTCAAATAATAACCTATCCAAACAGACATATACCCCATTATGAGAATTGAATATTTCCCAACTAATCTAAATTTAAACTTGAAATTCAAACTTCACATATATCATGCATCTAACCATAATTGTGTAAATATTGTCATATTTTCTTGTGCAAGTATTGGCACAAACTTGATAGTGGCACAAACTTGATAGTATATATATATATATATATATATATATATATATATTGTCATATTTCCTTGCACAAGCGTTTGGCACAAATTGTTTGCTATAACTATAAGCTAAGGGGCCTATGTAAATGCCGGTCTTTACTGAATTCCTTCACAACTAGGAAACGACTGCTCAATACATCCCATAAAAGCCTCCGATAATCCAAACAACGCCCCTAATTTACGGATGACACTGAATAATCAGAACAATTCCATAAATTCACAAATACTCAAACGAATGACACTCGATTTACAATGGCACTCCATAAATTCACAATGACACTCGATTTACGGTTCGTGCGTGGATCTTGAATGATCTGCAAACGAATTTGCACGAGATCCAAAATGTGAAGTCTGGGATGTGAACAAGTTTGGGTATGAAGGGTCATCATCCATCGAAGGCAACCTCTGAAATTGGTGATTGGCTTCTCCAAGATTCGGAACATGGACATTGGATGGAAAGGGATCATAATCCACTTTATTATCATCAGAGGAAGGGACAGGAGTGATCCGAGGGCCAATGTGATTTTCATCTATGTGATGTGGGCTTGGGGACCTCAAAACACCATCAGAATCATCTAAGGAGCTTTGATGATCTAAATGAGGTTTCTCTGAAAAGTTGGACTTCTCTGATTCGGCATGGAATGGATTCACATGATTGCCATCAGGTACCCCGCTCTTTTGCTTGACAAGTTCATTTATCCTAACCTGAGCAAGACTAGCAGCTGCACGAGCAGCAGTGGCAGCACGTTCAGCAGTTTCGGCAGCAGCTTGAGCAGCAGCCAGTACATCCTGCAAATCTATATTGGTCTCGCTTTTGGGTCTTGAGACAGAAGGTGAAGGCTCATCTTTCTTCACAGGAAATGGTGTAGAAGTTTGTGATGGGGGTGTTATAAATGGCACAAACTGTTTTTCCGGTGAATGGGATGAATGACTTGGAGATGATTCAAATTCTTTGGTCACTGATCTCTGCTCTATTACTTTCTCTGGTTTCAAGTGAAATTCCTCTGGTAGACCTTCATCTGTTCCAGTAGGTCTTGAGGATTCATGCTCTAGTTCAGAAAGTGCAGAGGCAGGGAAAGGAAGCATTTGTGGTGCAGATGCATCCCCTGTATTTGACCTCAGTGGCTGCTTCGGAACTTCTGGAAAGTCTAGTGAATCTAGCCCTGCATCAGAATCAGATTGTTCACCAGAGCTTTGTCCAGAACCAGCAGCATACAGCGGTTCTTCAATATTTTCTTTTGGAAGCGGAACTTTGGATCCACTGACAAATTGAGTTGGTCCATTCTGGAACAATAAAGGTCAAATATGAGTCTAAAGAATAAAATAATCAAGCGCCTAACCGTCAAAGTAGTTAAATATACCAGTAAGTCTTCATGTGGCTTCAACAACTCATTTTCGGAGGCACTTGGATCCCAATCAAGCTCATGCTCTTCTGCAATTTCCTTTAATAGCTTCAATTTCACATCAGGAGCAGGAGCTCTAACAGACAAAAGTTCTATTAACTGAAAAATAATATGAAATATTTTGATGAGAAGCAAATCAAAATTACAAAAAAGACAAAAGCAAAAACAAACCATTATCTCAAAATCTTCTCATGCTAAAAAACAAAGTCCAATAACCTGACGATTGACACCACACTCTGGCCTGAGCTCTGTTGCTGCAGCAACAAACTCTTTACCATATTTGGCAGCAAACAGCATTTGAACCTGTAGCAACTCTTGTAAATCAGCACATCTTGGTGCTGCAAAACATACACTGGATATAGCTTCTTTCAAATCTATAGGACATTCCCTGAAAATTGTATTTTAAAACATGGTTCAAAGTCAGATGCCAGTTCAGAAACAATGACAACATTTAACAGAAATCCAGTGGCAATCATGAAATCAATAACTTCAGGTGTTAGTATAAAATGTACTCCTAAAAGAGTAAAGAACATAATCATACATTCATGGGTAAAATCTCAATTCCCATCATGCCCTTTTCTTCCCTAACAAAGAGCCCGGAAGCCAGATACAGCACATCAATAATGGTGAAGAAAATGAAATTCACTTTTAAGAAGTTTGGTCCATAAGAATTACAAAGATTCCTCCTAATACAAATAAATTCATCATGGTAAACTACAAAGAGAGTGCAGATGGAGAGGATGAGAAAAAACGTGAATACAGAGAGCAGGAGCCAACAACATTAATGATAGCAGGCTGCAAGCACTTTACCATGTAGAAATTTTGACATAACTGTAACAGTAACAAATTTTATTTACTAAACCTTATCCAAGACATTTAAAAGCAATGCTAGCAGTTTGTACACACACACACAAAGTTGGCTATGAAAGAGGTTCCCATGACAATGTTCATTTTGCTTTTTTCAAGATTTCTTCTTCATTGCCAGTTTTGTGGTTGATTAAATGTCAACTTAACCTTGTCAACTAAATTGCGTTTGGGAGCCCAAGCAATGAAGAGTTACTTGTGGTGTAAGCGTGCACCAACTGATAGAACTACAACTCAAGAACAAAATAAACAAGTAAAATTCCTTATAACTGAGAGAAGACCATGTAACACCTAATATTCCCCTAAAAGAGAATTAAAAGGACACCCATTATTCCACAAAAAGATGAATTAGTCACAGTTCCCTCCACTCTTAGTACAAAGTATCAGCAAGCAAAGCCAAAAGCAATGCCATAGAATAAGGGTCTTTAAGCAGGTTCTAGAGAAGTTTAAGCAAAAACTTGCTTTGCAACCTGTCATTCTATATATTGTACATATCTTCCAATTTCTGCTTTATAGAAGTAAAAAAAAAAATTTTTTGGAAGAGCCGAACTTCTTAAAATCCTGTTAATTTGTTGAATTTCTCCCTCTCAAAACACACTTGCACATAAAAATAGAGATAGGAGTAATTAATTCCTATACAGGCATACAAACCGAAAACAGCACATTCATAATTACCATTTAAGTACAGAGCAAAGCTAAAAGAAGAATCTTGTAAACTAAATAGTATTACAGATTGTAAAAAAGATACCTTTGAGCTTCGATTATAGGTAGACGAACAACTATAAGCTCGCAGAACAGCTCAATGATCTCTTGAGCAGCCATCATTTTCTCTTCTCTTATAATATGCTCCACCTAAACATACTCACAAAGGAACACAAAAAACAAGTAAACATTAAAATCTTAAACCTCTTCATTCATAAATCCCACAACTTGTTTGCACAAAATGCTCACTTAAACCTCAAAACAGGGAAATCAATACCCGAATTCTGGCAGTAGCTTCTTGACCAGTCTCAAGAAGATTGGCGATATCTCTCCGCATTTGCTTAATCTGGATCTCTCTCCTATTCCTCAATAACTTAATCCGTGGAATCGACAACTTTAGCAAGGTTTTGCTGTCAATTACACGATATAAACCAGATTAAATCAATAAACAACATCACCCCAAATATCCACAAACCCAGGTACCCCAAAAAAAAGGAACAAAAAAGCAGATACTCAAAATTAGATCAACATGATGACTAAATTTCTTCCAAAAGTGAAAATTCTCGTCAAATTCAATCCAATCATCAAAACCCTAGCTGAACTAAAAACCAAGGAAATTTCAAAAAAAAAAAATGACAAGAACAAATTAGTAGTACCATTTAGAAGCTTTGAAGCCGCCTTTGCTGAAGAAGGAATCCATAACCGATTATCTGCTCAAAAATTTCAACCGAGGAGTGAAATTCCAATCAAAGATTTAAACTTTTTCTTTCAATTTTCTGAAAAAAAAAGAGTAAACGAATAGAAGAAAATTGTTGAGAAATAAGTTAAGAGATGTAACAGAGAGTAATTGGGGGAAACTGGAGAGGTAGGGGTTAATGATCGAATACCTGCTCCTCTATGGGACAAACGACGACGGATTAGACGCGTTCGAGAAGCCCAGTTTCCTTAGGAACGAAGGCTCTTTTAGTTGGTTTCTTATTTTTTGTCTTTTTTATTCTGGAAAATATATAAAATAACTTAAGGCCATTATTATAGGAACTTCCTTTTTTCTGACGATATAGGAAATTGCTGAAATTGAAATGAGTTTTGCTGCGTAATACAATTTTTTTTTAATCAAAAAAAGATACATAATTACATAATTGTTTTAAACTGAGAAAAATCTTGATTCGGATTAAGATTAGTGCAGATTTAGGATAGCAAGATGACAAGATATAGCATATGGCCCAATGCAAATCAAAATTAGCCCATGGGCTTCTTTGTCATACCTGGCGATGCAGTAAGCATGTGGCCCGCCTAATTTCTGTTCTTGTTACAGCCCCAGAGAGGTGGTTTTACGTTTCCAAAACTCATTTTTGATCGTTCAATTGTTACTTTGAGTTGGAGCAGATTTTGTACTTAAAATTAACCATACGAAAGTTAAAAACAAAACAAAACAAAAACCCTCTTTACAACTCAAGGCTTAGTTTGGGAGTTTAGGATAGATAAGAGAAGAAGGGAAAAACTTAAAGTTACGAGAGAGAGAGAGAGAGAAGAGAAGAGAAGGAATTTTTATGTTATTTGAAAATTTTGAGAGCTAGTTAAATAATTTTAGATATAAAAATTATTAAATATTTATTCAAGATATTTTTAAAAATAAAATATGTATTTTAAAAAAAAAATCGCAAACTTCCTCCAACTTTCTCTCCAAATTTGGAATGAAAATTTTTTTCCTTTATTTTCTTTCTTACTAAAAACTCCCAAGCAAAGAAAACGAAACTCTCTCTTCTTTCTCTTTCTTTCCCGTCCAAATCCTCAACTTCCAAACGAAGCCTCAAGCCCCAACCCACCCTCGTTTCATTCGAAATGATGTCAAAGCTTCTCCTTCAAATCAATGGAGTTGGGAGGATTCTTTCCTGTAAGCCTCTCTGGCACCTGCACTACTACTCCTCAAATGCAGCGGCATCATCTAGAAATCAACCCCAGAATCCTGATTCCATGGTAGGACACCTCATGGACTCGCTTGGGTTCTCCCAAACCCAAGCCCTCTCCGTCCGGAAAAGGTTGAGTGCCTATAAAAGCTTTAAGCAAGACCCAGATTTAGTCGTCAGTTTCTTTCAAGGATTAGGTCTAGACAAAACCCAAATTAAAAGATTCATTTCTACAGAGCCCAGATTGCTGTTTTGCAGCGTAGACAAAGCCCTCAAACCTAGAGTTCAGATCTTCCAAGACCTTGGTCTATCGGGGCCGGACCTTACCACGTTCTTGGCTCACCATGCTTACATTTTGAGGAGAACAGATTGTTACATAAGACGCCCGATCGAATGTTTAAGAGATATATTAGGAAGTGACGAAATTGTTGTCGAGGTTGTAAAGCGTTGTGGCCGGTTGCTTGATCCTTATGCACCCTTAGCAATAGAACCAAATGTTGCGTTGCTGCGAAAATTCGGCTGGTCAGGTGACAAGATTTCCAAGTTTATAGTCAACAAGCCTTGGATTATATTGCGAGAGACGAAGTGGCTTGAGGGGTTGTTGCAGGGTGCGGAGACTGATTTTGGGATTCCTCGCGAGTGCAAGATGTTCTATCATGGGGTTTTGGTCTATGCTTCGCTTAAGAAGTCGACGTTTGATGAAAAAGTTGAGATTTTTAGGAGCTGTGGCTGGACTGATACGAGTATCCGGAGCTTGGTTAGGAATTTGCCTTTTACTTTCACTTTATCGGAAGCTAATGTTCGCAAATCTGCGGGTTTTTTCATGGGGGAGCTTGGATATAAAGACGAGTACTTGGCTTCTCATCCCATTCTTTTAAGTCTAAGTTTGGAGAGGAGGGTGAAGCCGAGGTATGAGATTTTGAAGATTCTGATTGAGAAGAAGTTGATAAGCGAGAGAGTGAATCATTATAATGCTTTCTGCTTTAACGATCTAAAGTTTGCGAATCTTTATCTTCACCCCTACAAGGATGAGATACCGGAGAAGTATGAATCTTACATGAGTAATTGCAGAAGAGGTATGGTTAGAAGGGCTGAGAATTAGAACCTTGGTGGCACTTTCAGTAGATTGACTATCACTCCTTTTGCACAAAATGGGCAGCCAGAGTTCAAATGCGAGTATTGTATCATCGGTGCAAGATTATGGATTTGGCAAAATGGGCTGTACTCACTACTCACAAGGGGAAGTTTTACTTCCGCATACAACTTCTATCTAATAAACAAAAAAATTGGTCTAGAATCCATCTAAGAGTCTCCACTTTCCAGTCTGTTAAATTTTCTGAAATGAGCCTATCCAGGAGGACATTACAAAATCCTGGGAATTTGCAGCTCCGGGTTAATCAAAATTTCCCATTTCCATTGCTTTGGTCAGTACAACAAGCTAATCCCCATCTCCATCTGCAGCTCCAGTTGAGCAAGTACACAAAAATATTCCCTGAACAACTACTTCAAAACTGAGAGTCCCTCAACATTTCCTTTGTGTACAAGAAGTAATAAAGAGCACTCTTGCACCAAATTCTGACCTGCCACTAACTAAACTACCTCTAGAAAGTGTTCACACGGTTTTTTCACGTCATGTTTACACCAAGAGAAAATATCCAAAAGGAAGAAAACAGATGACAAGCAAGAATTAAACCGCTGAACCAACAACTGAAGACGGTGAGTTACCTCAAACAGATCAAAGTTTCGCAAATTTCCTATCTTCTAACATCTCGATATATGATCCATAGACATCAGGTATCTCATCCTTGTGAGGCAGAAGATAACGCTTGACAAATTTCAACTCTGGTAAGCAGACAATGGAATGAAGTGACGTCTTTCTCTTGATCAACTTCCTTTCGTTCAGGATTTTCAAAACTTCATTCCTACGCTTAACCCTTCTATCCAAACTCACAGAGAAAAGCTTAGGGTGAGAAGCCAAGTAACCAGAATCATAACCAAGCTCGTTCATGAAAAAATCCAAACTTTTTCTCGCTCGATCCACTGACATGTTAAAAGTTACAGGTAGAGACCTAAACATTCTCCATATATCCGCATCCGACCATCCAAAACTTCTCAAAATTTCCAACTTTCTCTCGATATTCTCCTTACCAAGCAAAGAGAGCACGTCAACTGCATAATAAAACATGGGGGATTCGCGAGGAATCCCATAATCATTCTCAATCCTCTGCAATACATCCTCAATCCAATCAGGTTTGTGTATGAAAATCCGCCTGGGATTCCTAATGATGAACTTGGCAATTTGCTCATCCCTCCAACCAAACTTCTTCAACAATACTACATTGGCTTGGATTCGAGTCTGTGCATAAAAATCAAGCAACCTAGGAAATTTCTTTATAGCTAAAACAACTCCCTTATCACTACCCAGCAATTGCCTAAGATATTCAATCCGAGGTCTAATAAAAGAGTCCAACCCTCTACTGAATACAGATCTACAGCCTATTATAACCTTGACCAGGTCCGACCCAGATAGGCCAAGTTCTTCCAGAACCCTGATTTTGGGTTTCAGGGTCTTCTCCACATTGGTTAACAAGAATTTGGGATCTGAGGAAGCGATGGTTTTCATCTGCGTTTTATCTAAACCCAAATTTTCAAAATAACTGATGAACAAACCGATGTCTTTCTTGTATAATTTGAAGTACTGTACCTTTCCGGCGGCGGAGATGGCTTCTTCTCTGGAGAACCCAAGTAAGCGTTCGAGGCAGCCGATGAAGAGATGATTCTGAGGTTGCACGGCTGCCAAATTTGTTGAGTAGTTAAGGAAATAATTGCAGAACAAATTCCGCTCGCCGCCATTGATGCGAAGCTTGGAAATGCGGGTAAGCATCGTCTCGAAATTGGACGCCGATAGCAAGCAGCAGCAGACTACTCGATTCGACTGTCGAGCAAATCCCCCGAATAGTCCAACTTTTTTGACTGATTCATGTTTGGTCCTTCATTTTAAGAATGAGACATACGCTTTGTTTGGATACAACTTTTTCAAATAATATTTCATCTGTATTATAAATACATTTTTTAATTTGTATTTTTGTTTCATATACATCACATTTAAAAAAAAGTATTACAATAATTATTTCAAATAATACTCTATGTAACCAAGAATTTTTTAGACTCTATTTGTCTTCATGTAACGGAACAATCAAGAAAATTCAAATCTGACTATCGCTTTGATCCAATTTTTTCATGACTGCTCCGCTATATTGAAAAACCATTTTATCCTATTTTTAAAACGACTCCGAAGGGATGCTTTAGTGGTTACAAGATCAAATTCATTGCCTACAAGAAAGAATGGAAGACGGTGACAGCGACAGCGACACAGCCATAGCAAGGACAGAAGGCAAGATTGAAGCTTCTGTGGATAATTTAGATGGAACACTACTGTCATTAAATAGATCGACAGTGATATAATACTTTGAGATTTACTGTGTCAACTCTTGCAGCATTAAGATGAAAAATGCAGATAACGAATATGATACTTTGAGACTTAACAAGCTCTCTCGCATATGATGTATAAAACTACTGCTAACATGAGCATACATCCTTTGGTTCATCATCGGCAAGCCTGATGAAAAAAATTCACTGGCATGGTGGTCCATGTCCATCGGCAAACCGGCAGGCTATCAGAATAATCCACTGGTTGACTCATATTGCGGGTCACCAATGGACTCAAGGGACTTTAATAAGATCCAATGAGCACAGCAGCCAAGGCGAAAAAGCATAAGAAGTAGCATTCCCATAATAGCACCACCCTCTCTTGAAGCCATTGCCCTTGTTGTCAGAACTGAATTGCTATTGATGCCCTGAAGATTGCTCTGGCTTCCGCTTTACATTCTCAAAAGCTGTTCAGTGAGTCGAGAAGCAGGTGTAAGTCAATCAAAGCTAACACGAGAGGTGTTGCACTAGGTTTTACTGGTATTAAGGGGTCACTGACCTTTGTGTGAATTGAAGCTCGGGGATAATGTTTTTTCAAAGAAACATGAAAACGAAGTCATTTGTGAGAAGTATATTGGAAGAGAGCGCACTACTACTCTTTAGATGCACAAAAAAATGGTTATTTCTACAAACCAATGGCAAGCTAAAGTGAGCCTTTCCATTAAAAAAAAAAAAATCCACGAAACATACAAAATGAGGAGACAAGAATCAAATCCCAAAATCCAGTCGTCAGTCCAAAGCATTACAACAAAGTGCATTACCTACAGCATATCAAAGTCTGCAAACCTTCTTGTACCTTGCAACAGCTTCCAGCCATGATTTATGCAGATCAGGTATCTTGTCCTTGTAGGGCAGGCAGAAGATAATCCTCAAGAATGTGGATGCATGTTCTATTTCTGGTTTTCATAATAAGCATTGGCAATTTCTCCAATCAATTGTGAAGTAAGACTACCTTCTCTAAAACAGCTACCCATACAAACAAAGAAAATGAAAGAAGAGAGCAAATCACTCTGAACAATTTAAAAGTTCCCAATTTTTTTCTTCAGATGTCTTGTGATGTACGATTCATAGACGTCAGGTATCTCATCCTTGTAGCGCAGAAGATAAACCTTGATAAATCTTGATTCTTTGTAGCTCACGACAGAATACAGGCTTGCATTCCTCTTTTTCAGCTTCTTCTCACTCAGAATTTTCATAACCTCAACTCTTGGCTTTATGCGATCTTCCAAACTTAGAGAAAAAATCTTAGGCCGGGAAGCTAGGTAAGCAGGACTATAGCCAAGGTCATTCATGAATAAATCTAAACTTTTCCTCATTTTAGCCTCTGACACTTTTAAAGTATAAGGTAGATTTCTCATTAGGTTATGTATATCCGCATCAGACCAACCAAAACTCCTCAAAACTCCCCATTTCATATCGATAGTCGACTGTTTAATCGAAGACATGACTCTAAATCCATGGACGAACATGGGCGTCCCTCGTGGTATGCCAAGATAGTTCTCCACTTTATCGAATACTAACTCAATCTTGTCAGGGTTTAACCCCAGAGCTCCCCTCGGATTTTGAATAATAAGCTTGGTGATATGGTCATTGGAAAAGCCAAGTTTCTGCAACAAAAGAATAATTCCAGCCATTTTCCTGGGCGCATAATAGCCAAGCAAATAAGAACATCTTTTCAAAGCCAAAACTACTTTATCATCATTGCCAAACAAATTCCTCAAGAATTCAAGCTGGGGTTTGATGTGAGAATCTAAACCCCTCCCTAAAAGGGTTTTGTTACCCATAAGAACCTTGACTAGGTCCGATCCGGATAGCCCTAAATCTTGGAGGAACCGGATTTTGGGTCTAAGGGTTTTGTCCAGATCATTGAATAGTAAATGGGGGTATACCAAAAGAAGACTTTTGATCTGGGTTTTGCTAAAGCCCAAATCTTGGAAGAAATTGACAATTAAACTGAAGTCTTTTTTCATGGGTTTCAAGCGCGTTACCTTCTTCAGGGATGAAGAGGAGTTGGCTTCTTCTCTTGAGAACCCAATTGAGTTTATCAGGAATTCTTCCAAGACATGATTTTTCTGGGGTTTTGCAGATGATACTGCTGCAGTAGCGGTGGAGCATTGGAGGAGGGTTTTGAAGACGAACAAATTCCTGGCGCCATCATTGATGTTAAGCCTTCTGGATACATGGGCAAGCATTCTACTTGTCTTGTGAAAGCTAGAAATTTAAAGCTTAAGAAAAGCAGAAAAAACTCGGCAGAATCAGGAGGCACCAACTGACAGAGTAATCTCAGAGATTGTAGGTGAAACCGCCGCCGCCGAAATTTTTGCCCACTCAAATTTTGGAGGGCTTCTGTGTAGGAAATGCATTCTCAACTAAACCCCTCTCCTTGAACTCCTTGAAAGCGTGAAAAGGTCTTGAAGAAAGGAGCCACGCTCTCACGCTCTAAGTTAAGTTAATTTAAAATGCCAGTAGTGTTGACTTGAAGAAAAATGGTACTACGATATTAGAACTAATTTTGCATCATGTCATTCATTACCATTTCTAAGGAAGTAGTAATAAAAGTTTATGCATGATATTGAGGGGAAGAAATGGTATCAATTAAGCACAAAACAGTAAAACACCTTAATTAATTATCCTATAATTAGGAAAAATGGACTATTATCCTGTGATTAGGGATACACTAGGTTATTATCATATGGCTGGATAATCGAATGGAATCTTAAAACCTTAATGATTTAGCCTAACCCAACGGGAGAGGAAAGCTGAGAGCCTGAGAGGTCTTCCATTCCCACATAGGAACCAGCTCCTTCGTTACCTTTCTTCTTTTCCCCCGTGCCAACTGCCAAATTAAGAGAAATCCCATTATGGACCCTATTCACAAAAACTAGAAGCCAAACGCAAATAAGAGAAAATAATAGAACAACATTTGCAGCTGCTCAAAACGAAAAGAGAAAAATTGCAACTATGATGACATCTTGCGATTATATTACATTCAGGAATCGAAACAGTGATTGTAATGACAGTCTGTCTAGTTTTTGTATCAATTCCAGATACAAAGTGAACGAGTTTGAGGCTTTGCATGGATGCCGGTCTTAATTCTCATCTCAGTTTCAGAGAATTAGATTTGGATGAACTGATGGGAATGTTTGTGGGACGGGATCTTCGGTTGCTGGAAGTTGAAGGAGAGCTCCGATGGGAGGATGGGTTGGCTTCGGAATAGCTGCAGATAGGCTGAAAGCAAGGCGGCTGATGACTGGCGGTTGCTGCTAAAGGCCCGTGTGAATGGACCCAACAAAAGAAAAAGATAGGGCAAAAATGCAATAATAATTTTGATACCCATTCCACTAAAAATTGTACCAAGCAGTAGTGATTTCAATGATACCAGCAGCTTATACCCATACTGATTTTTTATAATTCAATCCGTATCCAATTTTATAATTCATTCCGTATCCAATTCCAATTCCGGAACATGAACCAAGCACCCCCTTAACGCAGGGCGGTAAGCCAAGTAATTAGAGGTATATCCCAGTTCCTTCATGAAAAAATTCAAAGCTTCCCTAATTTTAGACTCTGGCAACCGTAAACAAAGAGGATGCTTGCCAACAATTGTTCGTACATCAGCATCAGACCAGCCAAAACTTCTTAAAATGTCAAATTTCCTGTCAATGGTGGACTTGGCAATCGTACTAACGACTTCAAAGCCGTAGTAAAACATGGGCGATCCACGAGGAATCCCAAAATCATTTTCCACCGCGCGCGACATTTCCTCAAAATTTTCAGGTTCTAGTATAAAAATGCGCCTAGGAATCCTAAGAACAAAGTTAGCAACATTCTTACCCGAAAAGCCATAATTCTTCAACAAAGCAGCAGCCGCAGCCACTTTTTCAGATGCATCATAACGAAGCAGCGAAGAACATCTCTTCACAGCTCTGGCTACTTTCTTCTCATCGGCGCCTAACAAAATCCTAACATAAGCAAGTCGGGTTCTGAAAAAATCCAACCCTGACTTGAAAAGATGTTTTTGAAACATAAAAAGCCTGACAATTTCCGACCCGGATAAACCAAGATCCCGGAAAAACTGGAGCTTGGGTTCAAGTGTTTTGTCCGGCTGATAATAGAGTAACCCGGGAAGTACGGAAACAATGCTTTTGATCTGGGATTTGCTAAAACCCTGCTTAACCAAGAAATGAATGACTAAACTAGGGTCTTTTCTGAAGGGTTTAAGAGATACCTTTTTTGAAGCGGAAAAAGCTTCTTCTTTTGAGAAGCCAAGTGAGTTTACGAGGTATTCTTCCAAGAAACGGTTTTTCTGGTGTTCTGGGACGGCTGCTGCTCTAGTTGTGTAGTGAGGCAGAGGCTCGGGGAAGAGAACCACCACCCTGGTGCAGGCGCTCGTGCCGCCATTGATGCGAAGCCTTCTAAAAATCTGAGCAAACATTTGTGTTTTAGTGCTTAATTGGGGCTTATAGAGAAAATTTCCAGAACCCGCGAGTTAAATTCAATTTGGTCCCTCAACATTTTATCGCATGAATTAAGTCCAGATGACTGCTTTAATCAATCTATCACTTCAGAAAGCAAATATAATTTTCATCTCTAGAATTAGGGGCTGTTGAATGTTGATGAAGAATTAACCATGCATTTGAGTACTCGGATGAACCCTCAACCATTTTCAGTACTATAACCACGTCTGTCCAGCCAAAATTTCTAAATATAGCGAATTTCATGTCAACTGTAGACATGAAGCTTTTATAAGGTACAACCACGTTAACTAGGCTTGCCCCAGGAGAAACTCTGACTCTAGGTGGAAACACGGTTCTGAGTATGCAACTTCTTTAAAGTGCATGATGAATCGATCATCTGCACTTCTATAGCCCATAGCCAACTGCTAAATCAATTCCTGGGCAATCAAACACAAGTTAAGAACCAGCAAATGCACTACAGAACTATAAAATAATAATCCTAATGATCTACAATCAGGCAGGCTTGTTCTGATGTGCAAGAAAAAGACAAATTAGAATGAATTTTCTGGAATTCTCCTCACAGGAAAGTCTGGAACACAGACCAGAGCGACCTTTTGGCATTTGGAGGATTCAAAATTTCTGGTCAGACCTAGAGGTTTGACATCATTTGCCAGCAAAACTTGCCGCCAACAGTGGGCACCTAGAGCGAGGTGTTTCAATAGTACTTCAAACTTGCTTAAAACAGAAACAACATGTTGGTTTCCAGCATAGAAACTCCTCTAATTTGCAAAAGCAGTAAAAATCAGTTAGCAATCAACAAAAAAAAAGTTTAAATCGCAACTCCTAATAGGGCAAAAGAAAGTCATTCTTTCCTGTGCATCTTCTTTCTAGTTAATCATTAATGAATCATATGAAACATCCCACAAAATCCAATGATCTGTGGCATTATCTCCCCTTTGACCTAAGCACCCACTACTGCAAGGAGGAAGCCAACCTATGTATGTATTCTTCTAAACTAATCAGACAATATTTCTACTAATTGTTGTGTGCCAAGGTAAACTTCCAACAAGTACCCCAATGGAGAAAAAGCACAAGAAAAACAAAATTCACAATAACTTCATTGACAGAATACATGACATGACAAACTGAAACAGTCTGTTACTTCAAGCACATCAAAGTTGCTTTTTCCGGCTGCCAACCTTCTTCAAATATGACTCATACATGTCAGGTAAAATATCCTTGTAAGGGAGAAGACACCTGTTCTGAAACTGCAATTCTGACAAGGACAAAATGTTAACAAGACCGGCTTTGCTCAACTTCTCGTCATTCAGAATTTTCAAAACTTCATGCCTGGGCTTCACCCTGCCTTCCAAACTAAAGGTGAAAACCGAACGTCGGGAAGCCAAGTAATCAGCACTAAATCCAACCTCCTTCATGAAATAATCTAGGATTTTTCTCATCTTAGAATGGGACGTATCCAGAACACGAGGTAAACTCCTAACCATTCTGATTATCTCTGAATTGGACCAACCATAACTCCTTAAAATCTCAAACTTCATATCAATTTTTGATTTACTACCAGAACATAGCACATCAATTCCCTGGGCAAACATGTTAGTATCGCGAGGAATCCCCCAATCATGTTGCAGCCGGTGCAACACCTCCTGCAATTTTTCACTCTTTGCAATGAAAAGGGTGGGACTTTTGAGAACAAATTTGGCAATGAAATCATTAGAAAATCCATTATTCTGCAACACTGCAACATTTTGTTCCATTCTCTCTACCGCATTATTACTAGGCACGAAAACAATCTTCCTCAAAGCTAAAACTACTTTCTCATCATCTCCCAACAATTTTCTCAAGCACTCAATCCGGGGAACAAGATGATTATCTAACCCTCTGAAGAAAATTCGGTGATACCTCACTACCAATTTGACGAGCTCGGACCCTGACAGGCCGAGTGTTTGGAGATAGCTGATTTTTGGTTTAAGGGTTTTCTCGACGCTGGAGAGTAGTAACTGGGGGCTCTTGGAAATAACTTTTTTGATGTCGGCTTTTGTTAAACCCAAATTAAACAAGAAATTGATGACTAAATTGGGATCTTTCTTGATGGCATTCAAGCGGATTAACTTACTTAAAGCGGAGATGGCTTCTTGTTTTGAGAACCCAAGTGAGTTTATCAAGCATTCTTCCAAGAAGCTACCAGTGGTAGGCGTAATTTGCTTTGTTTGAGGGGCGGCGACAAGTGCGGCTGGGGTGGAGCAGTAATCTAGGAGGGATTTGAAGAAGAAAGGACTGCCGCGGCCATGGACGTGAAGCTTGCGGGATACGCGAGCAAACATTTGCACCGTACTGCTCACCTGCTAGTGCCGGCCAGCCATACAAGGGAGAGGCAAGGCCGCCGCAATTCCAGCGAGCAGAAACCTAGGAATCGATGCAATTCGTGACGGCAGAACACGCCCCTGTTAGTTAGTCACTCTTCTGGATGGGTACGAGGATATGTGCCGAATCCGAGGTTATCTTTGGGGGTTATTAGTTGGCTGACTGGAACCCTTACAGTAAATTGTCGATATCATATCTCAGCGGTATGGTATGATTATTTTTGCAACACAATTTATTATGTAATAATCGCAGAAAAACAAGTTATTTTGTATCCTCGTTCGTTGCTTTTCAGATTTAATTCCGCTTTATTGCAAAATTAACAGCGGAGTAATTAGCAAATACGAGATGAACATGACTGGGGGAAAATACGCTCAGCCACTTTTGGGTTCAGACGTTCAGTTTTGGCATACCATTTCTTGATATTTGCAATCCAGCTTCTAGGATAGTCGCTCATGCAAATACCCCTCCACGTTATCAAGACCAAAACGGAAAGACACAATCCAAAGCTTTGACATGCACATCATTAGAAATAGAGCAGTCAGAATGTATACGGACACTTTCAGTCAATGTTTACTTGTCCAAATTATGTTGGCGAAATGCTGAAGGCTAGGACCACAATAACACTTCTTTAGAGCATCTTTCCTTTCAGAAAAATTGAGCTGGCTTAGATGATGGTGCAAATGCTGCAGCTGCTCGAATTGCTGGAACTACTGGCAAGAAACCAAATGCTGCTGGAGAGCTGCAATGCGTATGCTTACTGGAACCCAATCTGCGTGGACCCCTGTACCTACAATCGTGTAACATATCAACTTCGTACCTTTGAGTCTCGCGGGACGAGCTGCATAAGATCAAACCCAAAGGCAAACTTGCTCTCAAAATAAATGAGCGTAATTTGGGACCAAACAATCAGTTCTTAGTGAAACAATAAAACAATCAGGATTTAGTGAAGAAAATAGAAAATGGAGGAGAAATTGTAAGGCCAAGAAAGGAGAATGAAAGAGTTTCAAAGAAATTGCTGTACTTATTATCATCTCATTTCTCCTGTTCTCAGATCTCAGACGAGTACCCTGGCAACAACTGATGCAGCTGTTTGATAAAATTATGACGTAGTAAAACGGCCGCCTAACGTCAATTCGTCTTTCTTTGTCTTTGTTACGTATCTTGACATAATAAATATCTACAAACAAAAAGGGGTCTAAGCAGATTTGTACTGTCACATCGCATGATTCAATACTCATGGAATTCAGGTCCAGTTGTTCCAGAAGTCAAACAGAATTCAGTATCCATCAAAGAAAGGTAATATTATCCACGAGTCAACACTACAAAATAACACAAATCTCGATTTACAGATAACAAAAAGCACCTATGGGACTTTATGTATTCATACTGATTTCTTCAAATTTACATCTTCTCTATATAATGGGTTTCATAGCCTAATATGATTGTCAATCACGACAACCCGTTAGTAAGTGCTTTTGAAAAACTCAGTGTTCATGAATCATGAAAAATTGCGTCCAGCCACAAATTGGAGCTACTAAAAGTAATTTTTCCACCAAAAGCACCCAAAAGAAGCTTATCAAGAAGATGATAATAGCAACCACAAGAGGACTTGCCAGAACAATAATACAAGAACCACATCACATAAATATGCAACGAAAGAGATTGTGTCACCTTAAGCACTTCATAGTGTTCCAATCTGCTGTGCACCAACATTTCTGACATAGGACTCAAACATGTTGGGAAATTCATCCTTGTAAGGCAAAAGATAATCCTGCACAAACTTCAATTCTCTCAAGCACACAACTTGACCAAGGTCCCCCTTCCTCGTGCTCTTATTCTTTTCATTTAGAATCTTCAAAACTTCATTCCTTGGCTTAACTCGTTTTTCCAAACTCAAAGTAAATAAGAAAGGGCGCGAAGCCAAGTAATAAGGAGTATATCCAAGTTCATTCATGAAATAATCCAAAGATTTTCTCACTCTATTCCCAGACATGGTTAAAGTTAGAGGTAAACGCCTAACCATTGTAAAGATATGCACATTAGACCAGCCATAACTCCTCAGGATGTCAAATTTGTTGTCGATTGTTGACTTCTGCCTGCCACATAGTATCTGAACCCCATAATAGAACATGGTTGACTCTCGTGGAATCCCCAAAAAATTTTCCACTAGACGCAATTTCTCCTCAATCCGTTCAGGGGTCGTCAAGAAAATGTGTCTAGGATTGTTTGCAATGAGAGCGGCAATCTTCTCCTTTGAAAAGCCATAATTCTGCAACAACAGGATATTTTTGTCCACTTTTTCGCACTCAATAGGACCAAGCAGCAAAGCATATTTCTTCAAAGCTAGAACTACCTTCTCATCAGTACCCAACAATTCTCTCAAGTAGTTAATGCGGGGTTTAAAGTGACCATCCAAACCTCTACCCCAAATGAGTTGTTTACAAGCCAAGATTACCTTGATCAGGGCTGGCCCAGAAACGCCCAGGTCTTGAAGAAACCTGATTTTTGGTTTGAGGGATTTGTCCACCCTACATAACAGCACTTTGGGGTAGGAAGAAACAATGCTTTTGATGTGGTATTTGTTCAGACCCAAATTCTCAAAATAATTGACGACTAAATTTGGGTCTTTTTTTATGGGCTTTGTGCGATTAACCTTCTTCAAAGCAGAAACAGCCTCTTGTTTCGAGAACCCAAGAGAGTTTAACAGATATTCTTCCAAAAAACTACTGTTTTTCTCCAGCTGCGCCGTGTTTGAAGTAGTAGAGCAGTGAAGAAGGCATCTGAAGGAAACGGTTCTGCTGCCACTGAACTGAATCTTGGACACGCAAGTCATCATATTCTCTGTCTGGGACAAAAAGCAAACAGCTGATAGGCACGGACAAAACAAACATTTAGGTGTACCTGTCAAAATGATTAATATAGGATTGCCATGGCGGCGGAGCTGCGGTTTAAAAAAAATTCAAGGCCTGCAAAACTTCAAATATTGAAAATGTATCTTCAGCATGGCTCCCTAAAGGCGTAGAATGTCAGCCAGTGAAAACTTGCGCCTTCATGCTTGTGCGGAAGACTTGCGCTTTAATGCCTTTTTTTTTCCTTTTTTTTGGGGGTGTCACGATTGCATTAGGACGGATACCACACAGGGAAAAAAATATGGGTCCGGTAAACTACGAGGATTTTCTTCATTTTATCGAGGCATAATTCCAGAATCCTTCCTTAAAGTTTCGAGTAATATCACTTAGCACCCCTATACTTTTAGAATATCACTTGTCGTTCTTGTCGCCCTATCAACATCACACAACCCTCATTTGACACCTTTACCCCAGTGTCTGGGCTTATTTTGTGGAATATTTTTTCATCAAAAAGGCTTGGCATATTTCTTTTCCTTTTTTTCTTTTTTTGAAATAAAAAATTTGAATATTGACGAAAATCTCGGGAGATGCTTCAACGTTATCCCTTTTATCAATGGCATGCATGCAAAAAGATTTGGGCTATTACTTCACACAATGCCAAAAAGATTTGTTACCTCTTAAGATTTGGGCTATTATTGAAATGGATTGCTAATTGAGGGAGTACTTTTCAAGAGTAGCTAGCTTCTCTAAGCTTTTATTGCCAATGAAACAACTCATTTCTAGTTTAATAATATCTTTTATTGCCCCGAATATTCGGGAGCCATAACTGATTGACTGGTAAAAGTTTTTAGACAGATGGATGGCCCTTAGTGTATATATTCTCCTGAATACTTGAGAACAGCTTACTGGTTCATGTAAACATTATCCGCAGAAATGCATGACACAAGCGGATGAGAGAGTGGAAAATGAATAAACTTTCAGTAAGATCCCGGAAACACTAGGCTATTAGCAGCAACAATTTATATGCTCTCAACTTGGTGCTTTACTTTTTTTTTTTTTTTTTTTTTGTGTGTAAGCGGGAGGACTCGAACCCGAGACCTCTTGCTTACACTCCCTCCCCCCCCCCCCCGGTACCACCCAACCCAACCCTCCCCCCCGGTGCTTTACTTACTTCTAGTAAATGGGACAAAATGTCAAGGTTTGGATGCCTATTCTCGTGCAAGAAATAAGCTGAAACACGGTTTGAAGTGGCACATCAGAGTGCAGTCCTAATCGTCCTCTTTTGGTTGGAGGAAAATAGGCAATGATCTGGAGCAAATCCAGTGGAAATTCTTTTCAGCACCTAGGCTTCTGAAAATCTCAAATGATGAAACTGAAAGCTGCTTGAAAGCAGGAACAGTTTGTTTTTCCCCTCCAGGCAGCAGGGACCTTTAAAGAAGAATGATTGAGTCCATTCTGCAGTTCCCTTAGGGCTTAGAGTATAAGCCTTTTCAAATACTGAAGTGGCAACCAAGGTGAACATTAATCTGGGAGCAAGCTCGCTGTCAACGGTTCAACCTAACTTCCCCAGATGTTCAGAGCCCAATGTACCATATTAGTCTACCAACGAAAAGATGCCACTGCAAGACGGAAAAAACTATTAAACAAAAAAGAACACATGAAAGAAAAACAGACAAGACTGATTTGGTTGTTCTTCTGCTTGAATATTGTTATTTTCGGCAGACCATAAGGGTTATAGGTCCATTGGTGTGAGACCCGACATTCAGGAAACAGGTCCATAACGTAACAAATTCAGGTCATTGCAGAATCAAGTACAACATGGTGTAAGCCTCTTTGGGGTTGTCACGGTTGGGAGAATTAAGATCCAAACCCATATTAGAGTATTACCATTAAGTCAACAAATAAGTCAAGAATACAGTTCCCAGTGCCTTGATTTCAGAAAAATTACATTCAAGACAATGACAAGAAGAATCTAATGACAAAGCACGAAAACATGTTCCCTATTTAGTTATGTTCTCTACAAACAGTAAGGAATTTCATCCTGACGAAATCTTTGACTGCATTATCTGAGCACAAAAAGTGCAGTCCCTCAAGAAAACAGAAGTTTCTCAAAATAATAGCTTGCAATGGCTTTGATGTACAATTGTTATATATCAGGAAAAGAAGATAATCTTCCATATAGAAAGATTTTAGTTAGCATGACCTTTTGAGTTAAGAAATTTCAGCACTTCAAATAAGGCTTCACTTATTCAAAACTGAAACATAACAAAACAGCATGGCATGCCAAGCAATCAGGGGCATATCTGAGTTCCTTCATGAAGAGTTCCAAACGCATCCTCAGTTTAGCATTTGATGCAGCTAGAATACGTAGATGAATCCTCAATATTTTAAGTACGTATTTACACTGAATTCTTCAAATTTGCATTATTTGGGTTTTACAGCATAATAATATGATTGTCAATAACACATCCACATGAGAAGTCCCTCAGAAAAACCATAGTATTCACGACTACTAACGAATTACATCTGGCCACAACATTGGAGTTATTAAAAGTTCTATTTCAATGAAAAGTACCCAAATGAGAGATAACAGAGAAAAAGAAGATAGTGACAAAGACAAAAGGAGTTGTCAGGAGAATAATACAAGAATCATATCAAACCAATGTAAAGAGATTGTGCCACCTTGAGCATTTCATAGTGGCCGATACTTCTGCTCCAACTTCTTGATGTAGGACTCAAACACATCAGGCAATTCATCCTTGTAAGGCAAAAGATAATCCTGCAGAAACTTTGATTCTGTCAAGCACATAGCTTTACCAAGGTCCCTCTTCCTCGTGTTCAAATTCTTTTCATTCAGAATCTTCAAAACTTCATTCCTTGGCTTAATTCGTTTTTCCAGACTCAAAGTAAATAAGAAAGGGCGCAAAGCCAAGTAATCAGGAGTATATCCAAGTTCATTCATGAAATAATCCAAAGATTTTTTCATTCTAGTCTCAGACAGACCTAAAAATAGAGGTAAACACCTAACCATCCGAAGTATGTCCTCATTAGACCAGCCATAACTCCTCAAAATGTCAAATTTCTTGTCAATTGTCGACTTCCGCAAGCTACAGAGTATTTTAAGCCCATAGGGGAACATGGTGGACTCGCGAGGAATCCCCAAATAGTTTTCCACTAATTGCAACCGTTTCTCAAACCATTCAGGACTCGTCATGAAAATCCGCATGGGATTGTTTGCAATGAAAGTGGCGACCTTCTCCTTTGAAAAGCCAAATTTCTGCAACAACAGAACATTGTTGTCCACTTTTTCGTATTCAATGAGTGTGTTTGGACAGCCAATTATTTGGCCAAATATATTTGCTGACATCACCATTACAATTTCCAATACACCTTTTTATCTTTCCAATTACTTTTTTATCTCACATACATCACATCACAAAAAGTGCTACAGTAAAAATATTTCAAATAACTTACAATCCAAACACACTCAATGTTTCCAAGTAGCAATGCGTATTTCTTCAAAGCTACAACTACTCTCTCATCAGTATTCAACACTTGTCTTAAATACTCAATTCGGGGTTTGATGTGACTATCCAAACCTCTATAAATCAGTGACTTATAACCCAATAGTAACTTGACAAGGGCAGGCCCAGAAATTCCCAGGTCTTGGAGAAATCTGATTTTTGGTTTCAGGGTTTTATCCACATTAGACCATAGTACTTTAGGACAGGAAGAAACAATGATTTTGATGTGGGTTTTGCTGAATCCCAAATTCTCAAAAAAATTGACTGCTAAACTTGGATAGATGGGCTTTAAGCGAGGTGCCTTGTTTGAAACAAAGATGGCCTCTGGTTTTGAGAACCCAAGCGAGTTTATCAGATAATCTTCCAACAAACACTTATGTTGGGGTGCCGCAGTTGGTGAAGTAGTAGAGTATTGAAGGAGGGATCTCCATAAAACTGTCCTGCTGCCACTCAAATGGATCTTGTAAATGTAGGCCAACATTCTAATGTCTGGGACAAAAGAGCAAACAGATGATGGGCACAGACAAAGCTAAGTAAGTAAAACGGAATACAAGGTATCTGGAGTCTGGACTGACTATAAATGGCTGGTGTGGGATAATCAACCACATTTAAATCAACGGCGGAATAAATTGTAGAGGGAAAGACTTTAGGTGGATTTGCAAAATATTAAAGGTAAGCCCGAAATTTCCCCTCCGAAATCCGAACAAGCATCTTCGCAAGCCCCCATAAAGCCTTGTAGGCGTACAAATGTTACCCGGTAAAATTTGAGCCTTTAGGCAGTCGTGGGCAATCACAACTTTGAGTGAAACCGTGTCTATAGTAATCCGATTTTGAGATCGCACAGAATTATAGTTGCCTTAGTTTGGAAATTTAGGTTTGAGAAGGGCAGAAAAAAAGATTAAATTGTATAGAATAGGAGAGAAAAGATGAGCAGCATGTTAATGTTTTTTTTTTTTGATAATGTTTGTTTAACCTGCAAAAATAACATTACAAGAAAGCTTACCCCATTTTTTGCAAGGAAAGAGATGTGGCATTTTGTGTTGGTTAAATCCTTACATTTCTATTTCTATCATTTTCTTGCCGACTCGAATTTCTATATAAAATCCATCAGCCTCTCAAATTATTGACTATCATAAACGTTCCAAGTGTTTTTGTTGATTGGGAGATCAAGAATTTGAATTTTAATATCGTATTTCTTCCAAATCCAGCAATAAGAGACTTCACAAAAGATCTTAATAATTTCCAAAAATTTCTTTGTTTTTGACGATCTAAAATCTTCCCTCAGAGCTCCTTTAAAGTCGTGAAGGTTACCCTGGCTGCATCACTTGTGAACAGTCTTTTTCGTCGAGCAGATTCACGCTTTCACGTCCATGTTTCTGGCTCCTTGCGAACACAGTTCATTTGTATTATCAGTGGTTTCATAGTTTGATGAGTAAAATGAGACCAACAATGAAATGGCCTAAGAATCATCTTTTAATTCATCAGGGGCATTGCAAAATCTGAATCACCTGGCGGGTTAAAAGATCTTTTACTTGGGTCAATAACAGCATCAAAACAAGAGTTTCTCAATCTGAACTAAAACTAACCTTTCCTGGAAAACAAAACACTGCATGGAATAGGAAACTGCAGAAAAGGGAATACAAAAGTTTCTCAATCTGAAGACACATCAAAGCTTCTAATAGCCCCCTTTATCATTCCCAGCCGAATATATATGAAATCTTATCAAAACTTTCAGGCTTTATTGCTACAGTAGTGCTTGAAGTTTCATACAAATTTTCTCTTGGGCCCTGAAGTTTTTCCTAAACTCAGCTCTGATTGAGCTATTTCTTTTGTCTGTTTCTCGTTGATAAAAATAAGAAAATGAAAACAAAAAGGCTTTCTGATTTAATCCAATGCAAATTAAAAAAAATGGGATACCATAATATCCATTTGAAGATGAGATGGTGGCTGGCATCAATAGTACATTATTGGGATTTTTGAGTTTCCTACTTTAGTATCATCTTTTGCTAAATACAATTTTCTGGTTGTAATATAAACAAATTGCTAAGTGTCCTTAAGCTCTTGGAATCAACACATTTGATCATGGATAATGAACAATAAATTTATAAAAATCAGTTACTCATACCTTTCCGAAAGTGATACAATCATTCACACATTTGATTAGAATAAAAATAGAAGCCTCGGGTTAATTAGAAAGTTAGAAAGGTGATTACACTAATTCTGCAACTGCATAGGGTTATGTAATCACTTTTAATTGCTGTGAATGGTATGCTATTCAGAGCAATGGACCAAAATTTGTTTAACACAAAAATAAGGATGTCAGATTTGACGCATATTTTAGAAATTATCTCAAGAATATTCTCCAAACAAATTTTCCAACTATATTTGTGTCGCGTAGATTCTAATTTAAGAGGCATTACAGCAATATTTTCTCTAAGCTAAACGACTTTCAAATGAAATGTTAGATTTTTTTTTTTTAACAATGCACTAATTGGACACAAAACCGAATATTGCAAAATTTGAAACTTGTAAGTTTAATCAACTGATTCTCTTATACAAAAAGACACAAAGCTTAAAACGCACCCGTCTAGACCGATGGTGGTTCAGTGTTCATCAATTTCTCGTGGGGTCTTTTCAGGTTCCATACTCATAGTATAGATGGTGAAGGTATAACGCTTATACTATATCAAGAAAATTTTCTCAAGGAATAAGGATCTGAATCACTGGGCTACATTTGATTCTGTGAATTACTACAATAAATTATAGTAACTTCTAATTGCAAATTGTAATTTAAGACAAACTAGGCGGAAAACCGTAGGGCTGTAACTCAATTTGGTCTCCTGCCTAATGCCTATTAGTCAAGCAAGTAATGTACTTGCATGAAGAAATGCACCATTGACTCGTATATATATAACGAAATTGCAAATTTCACCATTGATGGGAGACCATCGGCTGCATAAATGGACTAAAAGCTAAGAAACTTGATTTAGCCCATCAAACAAGCCCCTCAAATCATGCGAAAACTCATATGCTCTTCACCGACTTCATTGGTACAGTTTAGAAGTTGACATTGTTACTCTTCTAAGACTGTAATGAAGTAGAGAAACATAATAGGGAAGGATGTGAAAAGGCAGACATTAATTTCTATGCTTGGCTTTAGAATATAAATTTAGTCAAAACATATTCTGGCTGAAGCCATTTGCTGTGAAAAGAAACTTGAAAGATAATTTAGGATTGTCCTTTCAAGGATTTCACTTCAGATCAGTGTCCTTCCTAGAGTTGTTTCTATTTTCTGTTGTTGGTTTTTTTTTTCCCACTTTTTCTGGAAAAATATAAGGTCGTCTATTTTTTTGCAATTTTCCTTTACATGTTACTGTTGGCAATTTCAGGTTGCGTTGTAGATCTTTATTTTGATTGGTTTAAACTTTCCACTTTTTTCAGTTCAAATTTTGTGTAGATTCTGTAAATTGGAAAAACAAGGCGTTTACAAAACACAAACATTATTATCTTTTGCAGGGGAAGAAAAAATTAAAACAAAAAGGAAGGAAAAGTGACTTGAAACTCTTCTTAATTAATTTGAAGACAAAAAACAGAAAACTCTTGCAAATACATGGCAGTAAACAACTCATAATTATAGCTGCCTCTTAAGGTTTTTGCATGGACTGGTGTGTTATCATCATACAAACTGTTGATTGCGAGAAAACAAATCATATTAGCCGAAAGTTCAGGTACAAAATTTATGAAAACTACAAATTAATGTTGAAACAAACTGCAATGTCTCAGCTGCCCATTATTAATCCCTTCATGCTTCATCTGGACTTCCAACTTCCAAGACGAAAATACTAATTTAAGGGCTCATCTGCCCTTCATTGAAACAAGTAAAGTTTATGGGAATTACAAACTAATATTACAACAAACTACAAAATCTCAAGCGGCTATCAGTATCATCATGCTTCAACTGGACTTCCAAGAAGTAAATACACTGATTTCGGAGTTGTGATCAATGGCTAAGGTCTCTTTGTTGAAAGATCACAGAAGAAAGTAACCGAATTTGGATGCAGATTGTGGCATGGAGAAGAACCTGAAGGAGGCACGTAACCCTTAGGAAGCATAGCCGAAAATGGCCTGCTGGATGTAGGAACACTGAAGTTCTTGGTCTTCTTTCTCTTGCTTTTCGTAAAACCCTTGTTTTTCTTGAACCCTTTTCGGTTCAAGAAAAATACTTTTGAGTTCTTGAAGTTATAAACTTGGTACTGCGAGGACTGGGAGGGCAGATTGGAACTGGATGGTGCAATGTTGGGTTTGATCAACCGATGATGATCGTCAGATGATGATGGTGGTGGTGAGAGAGAAGAACAGGGAATGACAATGAGTAGGAGGAGGAGAAGAAAGAAGAGAGAGTTGCAATTACTCAAGGTATGATGGTATTGATCTGCCATAGTCTACCTTGGTGACTGTAGATTGCGATGAATATGTTTACGTGAAGAAAAAGTGCTGTTGATCTTGAGTAGAGGAAAATAGGGATGGATTTATTGTTGCAAGAAACTAAGGAATGATGGTCTATTCTATTCTATTATATAGCACATTAATATGTATATGCAAATGCAAAGTACGCGCGCGCGCACACACACATATATATATATAATGATCTGAGAGGATTACGAGGACAATTAAACGGAAAGCATCTCCTAAGCAAAGTATGAAGCTTTTTTTAAGCCTTGGCAAGACCATCCCTTGACACAAACTGCAGTTTCTCTTGCCCGGAAAATACATCTCCTAGGCATTAAGCATTTGTGGCAAGCATGGTTATCAAAATCGCGATCTGAATCATTAACATCGATCCATATCGTACTCAAGATAGAAATTTGTCTTAATACCAGTAGGATTGTGTATACGATTGCACGATCCTACAAATTGTACCACTTGAAATATGTTCAATGCTTAAAAATCTTGATTCACGTGTGATGTTCAAATTATGAAGCTTTTAAGCCATGGCAAACCATCCCTTTGCACAAACTGCAGTTCTCTCGCACGGAAAATGCATCCTAGGCATTAAGCACTTTTTGTGGCCTGGATCAGAGATCTGCTTCATTGTATCAAAGTGACCCTTTCCCTCCCGGCTTTCTCATTCACCCCTTCGTTCTACTCACGAATATATATATATATATTGCTATATCTTTAGCATTTGTGTCAGTTTCATCTTTATATTATTAGTTTACTAGAGTCATAAAATTCTTATCTTTTTTTTTCTTTTAAAGAAACTTTTTTCTGAAAAATATACGCCACTGAGCAACAACTAAGCCACGACTACTGCGAAATATTATATTATTATTAACCGAAATGCAGAGCATATCGTACTCTTAACATTGCAATGCAGATTTTGCTAATTGTACTCTTAACATTTAGACAACTAGCTGTCCATATTGGATATTTACAACTTAAAAAATCAATAACTTTCACACTCAAAATCATCTTTGATCCATAAACGGGGTCCCGTCAGAAGTAAATTCTGTATGGCGTATATATCTAGTCTGAGCATACCTAATCAAGGCTTAAAAGAATATAAACAAGATTTACAAGTAGCAGATCACAAGATGGTCTGAAGTCTCCACTTTGCAGAAGCACCTTTTCTTCTAAAGAATCAACCCAAATGAAAATGTGTGGAAGTGCCAGGCAGGGGCTTCACTCCCTGAAAATATAGGCTATAAAACGCAGTAAAGGTATTTGAAACCTGCAATATGCATTCCCAGCTGCAGCGGCCTTTACATTTGGTCTAAATCATGTCTTTCTACCAGTTAGGAAAACACAAAGTGAACACCTTAGTAAACAAAAGCTTTTTCAAAAAGGTCCAAATGGCCAGATATACACTGATTTTCTACATCAATGGCAGACTCAATGAACGGACTGTATGCTTATCTAATCACATTATTGTAAACAGAAGCTCCCTGCCTTCGTTGCTCTGATGAAACTTTGCCTCACCTTTAACAGTCCGTTATAATGGAATGGTGCTTCACCTTTAACAATGTTTGCTGGGACGAAACTCTGCTTCACCTTTAACACTGTCCAGACACAAGGTTAATGACTCTGTTAAGATTAGCAACACAAAGGAAAAGTGGAAACTAGTTAAAAGCACTGACCATAGAAAAATTCCAAGAACATGTGCTGTCATTTGTAAAATACTTATTAGATGCTATGTGAGCTGATGCCAAAGTTTGTGCCAGACATCTACACGTCCCGGTAATTCGCGATACCTCTTTTCTAATATGCACTTATCAAAACAGTGACAATGATGAGGCACAAAAGAGATGCTATGTAATCAATTATACTTCCTAGTATCAGAAGACACACACATGTGATATGCCTAGCTGTAGTTGCAGAAATTCAGAAGACATGTCAACAGTGTGATATGATGCACCGATAAATTACTACTCATAGTTGTTTAACTTTACCAAGAAAAAGGAAGGAGAAAATGCTAGCACAAGAGTATTGCAAAAATCTGCTCTAACAAAATAAATCCACGTGGTATAGCAAAAACAACAAAAACGTTGGAAGGGTGTCCAATTTAATATGCACAAGGACATTCTCTTGATGAATATTTTCAATTAACTTACAAATTACCTATGAAACCACAACCACTTCAAAGTAAAGATATCATCCCTTTATAAAAGATAAAAGAATCAATCTTCTCAAAGTTGACAGTTAAATAGGCATAACATCCGATACCCCTTGATAGGGGTCAAGAATATATATATATATCCTTGCAGCTATTCAAACATAATTAGAAATAAGAGAATAACCATATCACTTGAAACACAAGAACGAAGACAGCGTGGCACCTCAAACATACCAGAGTTCCTTTGCCTTCTGTTGTCCAACACTCTTTAGATACTGTTCATACATATTAGGTAATATATCCTTGTGCGGGAGAAGAAAATTGTTCACAAACTTTGATTCAGGCATGCCCAAAACTCTATCAAGGCCTGTATTCTTCGTGTTCAACTTCTTCTTATTAAGAGTCTCCAAAACTCTAACTCTTGGCTTAACCCTTCTCTCCAAGTCAAAACTAAAAAACACTGGGCGCGAAGCCAGGTAATCCGGAGTACATCCAAGTTCCTTCATGTAAAAATCTAAAGCTGCTCCTACTTTACCCACCGACAGGTTCAAAATAAAGGGTAGCTTCCTAATCAATTGGAATATTTCCTCATCAGGCCAGCCAAAACTTCTCAAGTTATCAAGCTTCATCTCCAGTGTTGACTTGCTAACAGAAGCTAGAGCTTCAATTCCATAGAAGAACATCCTAGATTCGCGAGGAATCCCCAATTCATTTTCCACTCTATGCAATATATCCTCTATCCATCCAGGCTTTATTACCAAACTTCGCTTCGGATTCCTCATTATAAATCTAACAACATTCTCATCAGAAAACCCCACCTTCTGCAATAACGAGACAGTGGATGCTAACCTTTCGGGGGCACGATGATCAAGCAACATACCATACTTTTTCAAAGCTAAAGCAACTTTCTCATCACTCCCCAACACAGTTCTCAAATAATTAACATGGTGCTTAAGATGATTATCCAATCCCAATAGAAAAAAGGTTCTATAGTTCATGACAACCTTAACAAGGTCCGACCCAGATAAGCCAATATCTCGGAGAATTTGGAGCTTGGGTTTCAGAGTTTTGTCCACTTTGCTCAAAAGTACTTGGGGTGTCACGGAAACAAGGCTTTTGATCTGGGACTGGTTCAGTCCCGTTTTCTTCAAAAAATCAACGACTAAATCGAAATCTTTCTCGATGGAATTCAAGCGTTTTACCTTGTTAGAAGCGGAGATGGCTTCTTGCTTTGAGAATCCGAGTGAGTTTATCAAGTACTCCGCCAAGAATTGGTTTTGAGGCTTCAGAGCAGCTGCTGGGACGGCTGTGGAGGTGGAGGAGTAGTACTGAAGGAGAGATTTGAAGCAGAAAATCCTGGTAGGGTTCCCCTCAAGCCGGGAAATGCGGGCAAACATTGCTGATAAGTAAAAGCTAAACAGGACAGCGACGGAGTTAGTGAGGAATTGCTGCGGCGGAGGTGAGATCCAGAAAGCTGAAGCATAATATAACAATGTCGGAAGCCGAAGTTTTTGAGCACTTATTGGCGGCAGCCGCAGGGTTTAGAAGTGGCTGGACCAATTTTCAAGCGAATTCCTTGCGGTACAAATCGTGGAGTAAGAGACGCGCCTTCAGTTTGCATAAAGGGAGTGATTTGCTCGGGCTGTATGTGGGCTGGAGAGAACTCCTGTGAATGCGCACCCAATATGGGCTATATTAACAGGCCCGAATTTCACACCACGTGAAAAGTCATGGCTTTTTACACTTGAAAGTTTCCTTTAAATTTTAAGCCTTAAGGTGTAGTACCGTTGAGCGTGTTTGGATGGGAGATTATTTGAGATAATTTTAAAAAAAAAAAAAAAAAATATTGTAGCATTTTTTTAATATGACGTATGTGAGATAAAAAAGTGATTGAAAAATGTACTAATGATGCATGCAAGTCAAGTCAGTGTGTAAATAAGGTGCAATCTAAACACATTCTGTATTTTTGTTAAATTGAGAAAAAGGAAAAAGAAAAACACACACACACATACACATACAAAAGAAGAAATTGTTAGCCCATTTATTTGCTTTGGTGATGGATTCCAAGTTTCCAACCATGGATTAGGTGCATTTTTTTTTATAAGACTAAAAGAAATCCATAGTGATAAAATGAACCCAAATCAAAACGCAGATACCGTAAAACATGATGAATCGAGAACTTTAATCTTGTGTACTGGACGAAGGTCGCATGGATGTGTTAATGTAGCTCAGCGGCGTAACTGAATTAACTCAATTGATGATCTATTCATGAATTTGATTGGTCAATGTTCGAATTCGAACTCAAAATTGAGCCATACGTACGAGGCTCGGAGGCGAGTTCAATCAAATTCATATGTTGATGTTAGATAATAAAAAAAATGTGAAATGTGTATCACATTCCTTGTTTTAATTATATACTGTATTAATTAATATAACTGAAGCTTGATTGAGTTTAGTTAATCTAGATTCGATCCAATTTTAGTAAGTTAAAACTTGATCTAGCTAAAAGTTATAAAAATTCAATGAGCTCTAGTTCAACTTTTAAGGATTCGACAAATTAGAACTCATACATCTTATTTCAAATCGACTCCAGGTAGTGCACTACTTAAGTTTGAATCAATACAATCGCAATCCTAAAATGTAGATTAGTTGCTTACAATGGGTGAGCAAAAAATTCGATTCGATCCGAAATCCGACTAAAAAACGAATCGAGCCGATCCGAAAATAGGATATCCGATCCGATTTTTCTTAGCGGGACAGATGCGGGTCAAGTACTTTCAAAAACGGATACGGATACGGATCAGCAAAATACGCGGGTACACGACCCGGGGGGTATATTATATAAATATTAAAAAAATAATGGTTCATTATATAATTTTATAATTTTTAATCCTAAGTGTAAGTAAAGTGGTTCACAACCTCATATTTTAATCTCATATGATCCGCCTCTCCCCATCTTGTCTAAAAAAAGTGAATATTCTTAGTGAATCCTGAACCAAATGAATAAAACAAAGAAAATTTTGTGAAACTATATTATAAAAATTGTTCATCCCTTTCATCCTTTTTCATTTTTATTCTACTTCCATTGATCTTTCCTGCAAAATTTTTCATCAATTCAATCAAAAATTTGTGTTTGGAGCTCCAATTTTCTGTTAGCTAGATAATTAGAACATTTGTGCCTTTCATTTATTTATTTATTTTATTGCAATTGTGTCTCTTAAATTTGTCTCCTTTATTTTAGTGCAAGAAATTTATTTTTCTTTTTCATCACCTTTAATGCAACAAGGTCTATTCCAAAGATGTAAGAAAGTTGAGAAAAATTTTTCAAGATTATTTTGGTTATACTTTCTTCAAAAATTATTAGTTCTGTTCAATTCTTTTCCGAACTTGATTCCACAATCAACTCATTTTGAATGCAATCTTGTACCATAATCTCCTTAAGAAAGTTGAAAAAGTTGTCATATACTTATTATCCTTGTGTTTGTTATGTTGTAAAAGGATAAAATGCGTAAGAATGGTGATGTACTCAAAATTTTTATAAAACTTCGTTTTATTCTTGTGTTTGTTATACTAGAAAAAGTTAGAAAAGTTGCCATATACTTATTATCCTTGTGTTTGTTATGTTATAGAAGGATGAAATGCGTGAGAATGGTGATGTACTCAAAATTATCACAAAAATTCGTTTTATCTATTAGATATTATAATTCTAATATGTACTAAATTTATGAAATTGGTTTTGATTATTTGATGAAATGTGTGAGAATGGTGATGTATGGATTTTGATTATAATATCTCTACCAATGTTAATTGGAAAGCATACTTTTTTTTTATTTGAAAACATGTTGATATTAAGTGAAAAATATTTTTTTATTGAAAAATATATTTTTTTAAGGGCGGGTACCCTATGACCCGTCCTTTTTTTTTCGAATACCCGAAAATATTAAGAGGGAATTAGGATCGTAAAATGGCTGATCTGATATTTTAGAGAATCATTTTAGGAGCAGGTACCCGACCCGTGCCCACCCTTAGCTTATATATGTTGAACTACAAAATTCTACTTTGAAGCACAAGTGAAGGATTTCGATTAATTTGAAGCAAAACATGAAGAATTTTCGTAGCATAACAATCAAAACTAGGTCTATTGAAATCAATCTAACCGACAATATGCAGTATATAGCAAAATTATTCACTTTGAATCACAAATTCTTGGCCATGACCGCCAATTCTCAGCCCCTCACCTGCACACACAAACAAAGGCAGTTCGAGACAAACCCAATGTTAAAGTGCCCACTCATCACACACTAATAAAGGGAACTAGGGAGCACATGCCAGAATTTCAAGCAAAAACATCGAGCAAGTAGACAGTGGTACGTTCAGGATAGACCCGACAATAATAATGCTTTGTTAATTAATTATCTTGTAGCTTAGCAACTCGTTTGCGATGTTTTTTCATATCATGGAACAAAGAAACAATAATAATCTCTATATGGAATCTGTTTTAGTAACAATCACTCTAAACTGCTAAAACAAACCTTTGCCTTTCAGCGTCGGACCATCAACTATTCTAGTTTAAACTTTTTTCACATTTGGGCCAATTCTTTTTTTTTTTTTTTTTTTTTTGAATTTGCCTGATCCCCATAGATTTATTTATTTATTTATTTGGAGCTTGGGACAAATTTTGATTTATTTTTTCTTTCTTGAGTTAGGGAATGCAGCACCATATCATATGCGACAGCTCGGACTTGAGGAACACACGTGTCACTCTCTTATCTCCAGTAGATAAGAGGCCTTCCCTCTCCTACCGTCGCCAGATAATCCATCCCTCTCCGACCGTTGATCTCCCCAGCCCCCTCAATCCGTACCGTCCATTCCCATAAAAAATAATCCAAACCCTCTCCCCAAAACACACACTCTCTCTCACAAATCTCACCCACACAAACTCACACTACACTCATAGGACGGGAAATCTGACTGAAATGGCAGCAAGTCTCCAACAAACTCCGATCACCTTCCGGTGCCGTTCACCGCCGTCGACTCAAATCCCTACCGCACCCACCGCCAAGCTCTCCCTTACATCCACCTTCACCACCGGCCTCAAAATCCCCAAACTCACCATAAAACCCCGCCCCTCCTCCAACACCAACCGCAGCCACGGCGCCGCCGGGGCACGAATGGCAGACACTGCAGCCGGAAGCTACGCCACCGCCTTAGCCGAGGTTGCCCAGTCCAACGGGACCCTAGAGCAAACCGCAGCCGACTTGGAGAAGATTGAGCAACTCTTCTCCGACCCGGAGGTCTCTGACTTCTTCGCAAACCCAACCGTCGACGAAGAGAAGAAGCGTAATGTCATCGACGAGATAGTGAAGTCATCGGAACTACAGCCCCACGTGGCGAACTTCCTCAACATCCTCGTGGACATGAAGAGAACGGACATCGTGAACGACATCGTAAAGGAGTTTGAGCTGGTGTATAATTCTCTGACGGATACTGAGATGGCGGTGGTGACGTCAGTGGTGCAATTGGACTCCCAGCATTTGGCCCAAATTGCGAAGGGGGTCCAGAGATTGACTGGGTCCAAGAATGTGAGGATTAAGACTGTAATCGACCCGTCTCTTGTGGCTGGGTTTACGATTAGGTATGGGCTCTCCGGGTCAAAATTGATCGATATGAGTGTGAAGAAGCAACTTGAGGATATTGCTGCTCAGCTTGATCTGGGGGATATTCAATTAGCTGTGTAACTTTTTTTTTTCTTTTCCTTAAAAAAAAGAAAGAAGAATTAGTTGTTTTTAGTTTTGGCTTCACGGATGATTTTTTTGTACTAGTAATATTATTATTATTGTTTTTGGTAAAGACAAGCCATGTAAAGATATAGTCTGAATTTTCTTTGGTAGCATTTGGGTGCGTAAAAGGTGAAATTGTGGTTGAATGGTATATGGGCTTTTAATGGAGGGGTTATCTACGCTAATTTTCTCTAACCTTGAACTCATAGTTTGTAATTAAAGGACCATACAGACATAATCATTGTTGGATCATTTTCAGCAATTGTTCTTTTATCAGTTGAAATTACAAAATTTTAATGACCAGAACTCAAGTTTCTTTGGTTAAAAACACAGGGCACCAATCGGTACACATCCCCAACTTAAGGACGAAATACGCAGGTCCCTCTTGCCAAGGATGGCAGTCATGTTCCAAACAATTATTTCTTATTCTTTTGTTGCTTTTTGTTTAGAAAGTTGAATGGCCGGATTGTGACGGTCCCACCTCCCCCTAAGGCGAATCAGAGGGTTCGGCGGGTCGCCTGCCCAACTCTTGCCAGGACTAACGGTTCGGTATAGAACAAGCTAATACATCTCGAAACTTACCAACACGGGTAAAAAATAAAAATAAAAATAAAATCGAAGTCGGCTATGAATAGTAACCGACCCGTCAGAATCCAACCAAATACCAAGCAAACATTCCCATCTTGAAACTTAGCATTTACAAGCCAAAGTGGCATACAAAAGTATTCAAAAGTGGATACATGTATGGTTTGCCAAATCAAAAGGAAAACAGTTCCCAAAAATACATTTAAGATTTTAATACATGAGTTATACAAAAGATATGTTCAACTAGCTCAATTTGGCAGCCATTTGTCAAATCCAGTCCAAAAGTATTTATTTTCCTGTAAGGAAAACAAAAGGAACAGAAAGGGGTGAGCTTGCGCTCAATGAGGTACCAAACATATAGCAGAAAATCATGGCATTTCACATTTAACAAATCAGATACACATGCCAGATGTAAAGTAAAGCAACTAATGATTCACATAGGAAGGATACAAGTGGCTCTCAGGAGCTAAATTTCCAGCGCAGTACTTGATCCAAACCGGTTGACTCTCCGTCAACGTATATAGAACCAACGCGTCCGTAGACCCACTTCGCACCGAATTCCGTCCATCAAACATCCCTTTACCGGGCCCGCTCACCTCAAATGAATAAAATGGTAATACTCGAGTATACCCGAAATCAAGGGTCTCAATACCCAAAATCTCCGAACAGACTACCGTGGTTCGTTATCTAATCGTCCAGACCCTTGCCGGCCCGACTCGAATAACTTAGCCACAGGACTGAGCTCATAGGTCATAGAAATCCGAACAGATGCAGACACAGATAACAGATTCAAATTTTGCATAGTAAATTGGCATATGAACAGACAAGAGAACGAGTGTGATAAAGTACACTCTCGTCTCAAACAAATAAACAGATTGCAGAGCAGAAATCAAGTTAAACAGCAATGGAAGGGAGTGGTACACTCACCGGCTCAATTTCAAAAGTTTTCATTTCAGATTGGCCTTAATCGCCAAGAAACCCTAAAATAATCAAAGTAAACTAATTGAAGGTTTCATATCCAAAATCGAGTAAACGGAATGCACAAGTGAGGCTCGACTACACGTCGTACGCCTTGCCAACTAAATACTAATGCAAGGGTAGAAAACATGATTTTCTTGGAAACGAAAAGATAACATGAAGACCTAGGCGCAAACAACCCAAAAGCCCTTTGCTCAAATCACAAGTAAATCCAACTAGCCTTCAAGTAAAATTTCGGCAGCATATCCCTTGTTTTTACCTATTTTCCAGCCATTATGGATTCATTATTTCCTCAAATCAGTCCCAATATCTCACACAAAATTCATCTCATTTCCCAAAAGCCGTTCACTAGGCTCAAAGTAGTACAAGTACAAAAGTTAGCTAGGAAATGACCGGAATAAGAGTAAGCCTTAAAACATGTAAACAAGTACAATGAGACTCGATAACGAATCATAAATCAATGCCAAATATGACCCCAATAGGGTTCCATAAATATATACAAACATTAGAGAAAACCAGAAAATTCGGAAATGCAATTAGCTTTGGCCTTGAAAAAACAGTTTTTGACCTCTTTTTGCGGTAATGGCACCAAATGCCCTAGAATTATCGGATGAAGGTATAAGACTCACAATTTCGAAGCTAAAAGACAGGGCTACAACATCACAGAAGGTCACTCAACCCAGTTTTGAGTGCAAACAGGTCAAAAATGCAAGATACCACATCAAAAACGTAAAACAGATTCACCAAAACGCATTCTAGCGGAAACATCATAACTCAGGCTTTACAAGTCCAAATCCAGAAATTCCAAAACCAACTGAAAGCTAAGAAACAGGGCTAAATTTCATCAGAAGACCTCAACAACAAATTCGGAAGCAATTCAGACCAAAACACCCAATTACAGTCGCAAATCTCAATTTAGGGTAAAACCAGAACAACAATAGTAATTTCGACTTATCTCATTCCACACTACTCCGATTGACCTGAAATTTTGTAGGCACCTCTAAAATGTCATTCCCTACAACTTTCATATTTTGAGTTAAGGCCAATTCGGCCTCTATCTATGACCTAAAATTTCGGACAGAATGAAGAACCAAGGAACCCTAATTTTCCAGATTTATTCCAAAACAGAAATTACTTGCAATCTTTCACTTTTTCCATCTTCTAGAATCATTATATACCATTTCCAATCATCATACATAACTACATAATAATAATCATATGAAAACAGAAAAATCCTAATTAAATAGAAAGTGTCATCAATCTCAACCAAAATCATGAAATAACACCAAAGATCATCACTTTAACTCACTTAGGTTACTAATTAAGCATTATTGGAAAGACAAAAGGAGTTCCTTCACTACTCACCTTGATAACCCAAGAAATGGAGCAACCTTGCACTTAAATCTTCCAAATTACTCCAATAAACACCTCACAACCACTCCCTTAAGTGTTTTTATGGAACAAAAACAAGATTAAACGGTTGGGTTAGTGGATTTGAGCAAGAATGAACCAAGAAGTTGAAGAGGTTTTTCTTTCCTTCTTCCTTAAGGTTGGCCGGCCACAAGCTTGGAAAATGAAGCTAATTTTGGTAAGTTTTTGGTTTAATTAGTCAAATGGTAAAACAAAAAAAAAATAGTCAAAAGGTAAACCCAATCTCCAAGTGACACTTGTCACTCCATTTAATGCACCTCTATCACTTTGTCCCCTCTCACATCAATCCAAATAGCAACCTCTACTTATCTCTTAACACCCGATTTATTAAATCCAATATCCAAAACTTAACCTAGTTGGCCGAATTTTTCCGAACTTTTCGCACTAGTGGGTCCCACGTCCGGTATACGCTCTTAATTTCTCAAAACCTATTCAATACTAGAAAAATCATCTAAAAACTATATTTACTCATAAAATTAGATTTTAAAATTTTCCAAATAAAGAAAATGCGGAAAAACGTGCAATTCAAAGAAAATAAATAAAACCTAGACATTAAGAAAATCACGGGTCCTCACACGGATGGCATGTATAATTGTGAGGATAGGCCAACAGCCAGCCATTTGATCTTTTGGTTGTTACCAAAACTCAAGTCTTGATTGGAGATGGAAGGTCAAGAATTCAAATTTTATTTGTTATCAGTCACTATTTATCGCTTGCCATTACTTCCTCCGATGGTGTTTTTTATTCGTTAGGTTTCTTCTAGAATAAAATAGAATAGGTTATACAGATGTTATCATTGGTCTTGTTTGGCAAGCAAGTTTTCGGTCAAGTTTCTCTGCTATAAGTTTTTTAACAATTTTAGCTACAATCATGTCAAAAAATTTTTCAAAATTTTTAAATTGTATATTTTAAAATATTCAAAATTTTTTTTTACAACTTCTACAATAAGTTATAGTAGACAAACATTGAAAAAAACTCATTTGATAAATGGAGCCATTGTTAGAAGAAAAAAAAGTATTCTTGTGAGCACAGTAGGTAGGTAGGTAGGGTCTGTTGGGGTTGCAGGCTTGCTTTTTCACTTGAACAGATAAAACCAATATGTAAGTCTAAAATTTCTTCTCATCCTTTGTCCACCAGTAACTTCATATATTCCCACCTATTAATGGAACTGCAAGGAGATATCCTAACCTACTGTAACGTCGTCAACTTGGTTTCTACCTCTAAAGCTGTAAACAAGAGAATAGCATAGAGACATCACCATCCATCGAGAATGGAAGAGGTGAGAGTAAATAGTAGAAACAAAGTTCATTTAATTTCATGCCTCAGACCTTCACGTTTATGGCAGGCATTCTTCAATTAAGTCTCTTTCCTTCCCTTCGCCACTTCTTTTGTCTATGACTGCAATTAAGTCTATGTCCGGATATAGTGCTTCATGTCTCAAAAGTCCATAATTTCCCTCGCTCGATCATTAATTTCTTCAGAAGCAACCTTTTTTTTGCTTACATGGCCGTACGTGCCAATAGTTCACATTGAATGCGGTTTTTTTGTCTCTGTTTCTGCTGAGGAGGAAATCTGAAGCTACGTATTCCACTATTGGTTTGCTACTTTGATTTATTTATTTCGAGTGAATCAGTCAAAGAAAGCATGTGAATCTTCAGAAGATGGCCATGTATCATGTGATGCACTGTAACAGATGTGCTTCCTACATTAAAAACCCTCCTCAAAAAATTTCATATATAAGGCAAGATTCCTATTCCCATATTACTGCAAATCTTCAGGTTTCTCTTCTGATCCGTTTAGCGTAATTTGACAAAAAAAAAAAAAAAAAGGGAAAGAAAGAAAATGAGGACTTGCCCCTCAGTTGGATTGCGCAGATTGGCACTTGTGACAGTTTGCTTCACGGTTCTTGCCATCAGTAAAGTCCTTTGACCTCAATATCTTTTAACTCATCAAATTTCTCTTTCATGAATAGATGTACAAGTATTGGTTACTTACAATATTGCCGCTTGATCATATATTTCATCAGTTGCATTCCATGGAAAGGGTGCTTACAGGAGCCATTCAAGTCACATTCTCCAAGAAGAGGTTCGTCCCATTTTCTCCCTCCCTCTCAAAACACACTCCTTGTATCTCGAATTTTCTTTTTTCACATACTTCTAATTGATACGATACTCTAGTCTCCACCCCTGGTGACCTTATATGCAACTAGTTAGTATTTGTCAATGTTCAGGTTCAGGATGGAGGAAAGGGTGAACTGGGGATGGAGCTATATCCTACAGGGTCCAGACTGCCAGACTGCTCCCATGCATGCGGACCCTGTTTTCCATGCAAGAGGGTTATGGTGAGCTTCAAATGCTCAAATTCGGAGTCTTGCCCAATTGTATACAGGTGCATGTGTAAAGGGAAATTCTACCATGTTCCCTCCAACTGAGCTAGAGAAAGGCATATACATATATAGGACTATTAGCTAGCTGGCCAAGATTTGAAGGGTTTTTTTTTTTTTTTTTTTCTTCTCTTTTTGTGGGTTGTTCTGCTTTTGCTCTATTCAGATGTTTACTAGGGAGTTGTAATTTCTTTTGGATGGTGCGGACATGATCAATTTGAAGCCAGTTGGACTTGGTTCTATATATATGTATATGTCTTGTGGAAATTGTGACCGGAAGAATTTTTGCTAGCTATTATTGTTCTCTCTTTTGACTTTGTTTATTTAATTTTAGATAACATTATTATTATTATTTTTCTAATGGCTTCTTGATTAATGAAATGACAACTCAGAGAATTCTTTCATGAGTTTGTTGAAATTGCGTGAAAGAATGGATGGGGTTTTAGAGAAATAAGAATGTGACTCTTTCCTTTCTCAGTCTGTTGCTAATTAAAAGTTGTCTGGAAAGCTTGGAACGAACCAGAGCCTGCAACTATCTTTGGAAACATAATAATGTTTGCAAGTACGTGAAGCTAAGGTAATTTATAGTGATATATGAAAGTTTACATAACTTGCACAAAGTGGATCCGTGGCGCAATGGTAGCGCGTCTGACTCCAGATCAGAAGGTTGCGTGTTCGATTCACGTCGGGTTCAAATCCCGCTTTTTGTTTTACTCCTTTTGGGCTGGTCTTTACTTTTCTTTTCTTTTTTCCAAAGGAAAAAAAAAAAAAAAATTAAAGAGAGCATTAGCCTTTTGGTCTGCTCTTAACATAAATGAAATTAAAGTTTAAAAGAATGAAAGCCTTTCTGTTTTTTCTACATGAGAAAATAAGTCAAAATTATAGAAACGTAAAATCTTGCGTTCTTCCTTTTTATTTATTTATTCTCTATTTTAGTTTTAAAATTTTCTGGTGTGCTATTACGGCAATTTATTAAAACCTCGTTGGCTGCTAATTTGCCACCAAATTGGATGGACTAATTCCTTAGATTATATGTGAAAAAACAAAATCAGTGAATTGTGCTTTGACAAAGTTGTTTTCCATATTATACCTACCGTGCTTTAGGGGAACCATTTTTTTTTTTTTTTTTTTTTTTTTTATAAAAAAAAGGGTAAAGGCTGCCGTGATTGCCAATAAATATTAGAAAAGATGGAAAAAAAAAAAAAACAAGTGGAAGGTGTCTATATCAATGAGAGAAGAGGCACTTGATGCTGCACTAAACAATAGCGCATGATGAATAACAATCCAATCACCACACTGATATAGTCGCATGTAAAAGAAGAAGAAGAAATTTAGATTAGTGAAGGAAGAAGAATTAACGTAAACCCGAAACAACTTAAAAGTTTTTGATAAATCAACTTTAGACTAGATTAAAAAGAAACAAAAAAAAAAAAGAAGAAAACTTTCGACTAGGGCCTTGTTTGGCAGTCAAGTTTGTTTGTTATAAGTTTTTTAAAAAACTTTAGCTACAATAACATCAAAAAACTTCTCAAAGTTTTTAAACTATACACTTCAAAATATTCAAAAAAAAAAAAACACATTTCAAAAATTTTTTAAAAAATTTCTACAGTAAGCTATAGTAAAGTTTTAGACAAACATCCAAAAAATTCACTTTTTCCAGTAAATCAACTTCCATAAATATTTATTTTCTCTTTCAATATATATTATGAAAATGTCGTTTGGATTGTAAGTTATTTGGGATTATTTGGAATATTTTTACTGTAGCACTTTTTGTGATGTGATGTATGTGAGATAAAAAGATAATTGGGAAGATAAAAAGGTATATTGGAAATTGTAATGATGATGTAAGCAAATAAAACTGGATAAATAATGCTCAATCCAAACAAACATATTATGATATCGTAAACAACCCAACCCTGATCAAAAGATTGTCTTTTTATCCATTCTTTTTGCCAAAATAAGGTAAATAAACATTTTACCAACATCTGAACAGGGTTTAAGTTTAGCAAAACGAAGCAAAAAATGCGGGAAACACATTTAAAATTCCATATGAGTGAATGCACCAAAAATTTATTCCTAAGTGCTATCAAAATAAATTCCCAAGACTTTTCATGCAGAAATCAACTAATTTGACAATAAAAAAAAATACAAGATCTAGTACAATTTAAATATTCACATTGACGAAAATAAAATTTTTCTTCTTTTCTAAATACAAGACATCTTCCACCTTTTTGTTTCTTCTTTTCTATTTTTTTTAATCTCAAGTACAACAATTTTATATCTTTCTAAATACAGACAATATAATTAATTATGTTAATAATTTTAATTATTTAAACCCTAAACCCTTATTAATGGATAAGACCCAAATCATTATTAATGGATAAGACCCAAATCATTGGCTGCCGCGTTGACTACCTTTGCCGTTTGAAAAAAAAAAAAAAAAAAAAAGGTTCCAATGCCATGTTTCACACTTTCACTAGCACGGTAGCTATAGCATGGAATTAAAACTTTGTCAGACCAACAATTCATCGACTTTTTCTTTTTTCAGCTGTAATATAAGAAATTAGCCAATTGGATGAGATAGAGAACCCCACAGCATCCTTAGTTCTATCCTCGACCAGTCTTCGGAGAAATTGAGGTTTTCTTGGGCCCTGCTGCTGCTGCTGCTGTATCAGACCAGGTGAAGCTCAGCTCCAGTGATATTCTCCTGTATTTTTTTTCTTTTTATCCTGATTTTTCTAATTTTGGAATAAAATTACTTGAATGCGTAAAATCTTTCATTTCGGTTTAGATTTGGTGGCATTTTAGTCTGGAAATCGTGTGGCTGTGATCCATATTAATACTGTGGTTAATGGATGCGGGTTCTTGTTTCTCTCGTCTAGGATCCAGAGTTCAATTCTCAGCCACCCTGATTCTCTAAATTCACTCTTCGTCCTCCCATTCTATTCTCAAAAAGGCGAAAAGTGAAAATAGTGTGGAGTTTTTACTACTGATTTGAGTTTCCATTAGGATAGGCAATTCTTGACTGAATCTTGGGAGATACCTTTTCCTTATCATGGCGAGTCTGTTTATTCTTTATTTTATTTTTTGGAGTCTTGACTGGGACTATATCTAGATATGGTAGTTGCCCGTCTGCACGCTTTAAGCTAGATGGTTTATCTTAACCAACCCCTGTGGATAGTTCGTCGGTTTGTGCCACTGAAAAGGGCAAGCATGGAATCGTGTATCATTGTGCATGACTAGCTGTTGATACTAATGGCTCTTTATCCTGTTGAAGCTGCACAATAACTCCCAAGATGCATAGCTCTTGATTCTTTTACCACAAGGAAGCCATGTAGCAGATGCAATTCTCTCAAGCAAATAACATTAAGAATATGGCTATTTCAACTTGGGTCGTGTCATTCTTTGTTTGTTGACATGTTTAGAGAGTTGATTGTATTTCTGAATCTGATGCATCGGACTTATTTTGGATTGTAAATGCTGGGAACTGTGCATAGAGGTTTTGATAAGTATCTTCTATGGATGCAACACATTCGGAAGTATTACAAGAAACTCCTTCAGTGGAAATCAAGTCCTTCTTTGATTCAGCTCCTCCTTTGAAGGATGCTGATGAAATCAGCAGAAAGTTGAAAGAATTTGTTGAAAGGAATTCTTCAACACCAGGCAAGCATTAGCATTCCAATCGACAATATGCATGCATGGTGTTATTAGGCTACTTTCTCTCTTTGTAGTTAACATGTCTTTGGTCTATTATTTTGATGATAATTTCCAGAGAATGGAAGAGTTACAAGGGTGGTGTGTGTGACATCTGGTGGTACTACAGTTCCTTTGGAGCAACGATGTGTTCGTTACATTGACAACTTTAGCTCTGGACATAGAGGAGCTGCATCCACAGAGTAAATCGCCTGGTTTAATTTACTTGCTTGATTTACACCCAATACAGTGGATATATTGCTGATAAATTGAATGGTGATTATGCAGATACTTTTTGAAGGCTGGTTATTCTGTCATCTTTCTGTATCGTAGGTGTGCTTCAATACCTCCTGTTTTTGTTTTTTGTGTAATTAATCCTGGTTTCTCCTTCACAACAATGTCTATGCTTCTTTTTTGTTTGAAAGTAATGATGATAACTGGATTCTATATGTAGAGGAAGCTGTCAGCCATACTGTTCATCTCTTCCTGATGATCCATTACTTGAATGTTTTGATATTACGGATGATTCTAAAATTCAAGGTTTGTGGTTTCTATGTTTAATTTAAGAGAAATCTACGTAGTTCAGTGCATTTAGTTGAATAAGCATGGTAGGCATAACATCTGGGGATGCTTTAAGATACTTTTCAGTGAATGACCTGCACTACTTACAGTGTGTTAATCATGCATAACTATTCTGATGTAGACTTTTTCTTTTGTACCAGCTACTCTTGTGCTACAGTCATATAATGTCACTAGAGGAGCATCTCATAGATGTAAAAGCATTTAGTCTGTTGCATTGCATGTTATTCACATACTTAAGAAGGAAATGAATCTTACTTTGTCCTTATACATACGAATTTATCTTCTGGGTTTTTTTTTTATTTTTATTTTAAAATGTCTTGGCTGTCTAAGATGTTTGTTGAGTGTATGCCACTGTTTTGCAGTTTCTTTTGTCTTGCAGATCTATTTCCATATTGAATATATGAAACAATTTTTTGGGTTTGTCTAACTTTGGATTTTGATGGATTAATATGCATCTATATGCCAGTGCACCCATCACATGCTGAAGTGGTGAAGAGAGCCATCAGTGAACATCGTGCGGTATGTATAAATGCTATTTCTGACTTATATCATTCATCTATATTCTCTATAATTTAGAGATGCCAATTGAATATGCAGGCAGTAGTGGGAGGCAACTTGTTGAAACTACCTTTCACAACAATTTTTGAGTATCTTCAGGTTAGTATGTAACATCTGGTTTCACATGTAATTAGTAATCCATGAGTATCTTCAGACTTCAGCTGCGAGTTATTCCATGGGATTCCTATAGCTCACATGATGACCAGGGAGGTTACATGTTTTGTCTGGTAAAGCTTATCATTCATCATGTCTTTGGCAGATCTTACAATTGATTGCAGATTCAGTCAGCAAACTTGGACGAAGTGCTATGTTTTATTTTGCTGCTGCAGTGTCTGACTTCTATGTCCCTTGGGAATTACTGGTATTTCCCTCACCATCCCTTGGGTGTGTCTATGCGCATTCACCATTCATCCCCCAATATTTGCAGTTGTCTTCATCCTGATGTCTCAATTGCTTTTGCATGTCCAATAGTATGTAATCTACTGCTAGGTTTAGTGATACAAAATGGTAATCCATGTTAATATTATTATTTTGCCTGTTAAACCTGTCCATAATGTCAATGAGATATTGAAATCCATGCTCTGTTTAATCAAATTCTTGAGTAATAAAAATGCTCAAATATGGGTAATCTAGGCAACAGCATAAGATTTGAGAAAGACAAGTTAGATTTTTCTGAGAACTAATTATATAGGTGATCTTGTTAGATTTAGATGTTTCTTTTATGGTTTATGGGAGTCTATTAGTCTGTTATATCATGCCTGTAAAAAGCATCCTGATTTAGAACATTTTTTAAGTTTTTCCAATGTTCCTTTGTAAATTTTTTGCTTCGCTTGCTCCATTGCTAATACTTCTTCTGTTATCCTTCACTCTTCGCCTGCTACGATTGACTAACACAGTGGGGAGGGAATCAATATTGTTTGGAAAATATATTTCATGTTAATTTGAACCATTTTACCATCATATAAATATTTTATGTTAATTCTTAGTCCTCTCCTAAAACGTGAAGGAGTTTGTTTATCCGGTAAGTTGTTTTTTTCGGTTTCATTTTGCAGACAGAACATAAACTTCAGTCAGCATCTGGTCCTCTAGACATACGACTTGCTCAGGTCCCTAAAATGATTTCAGTGCTGAGGAAAGCTTGGGCACCAATGGCTTTTTGCATATCCTTCAAGGTTGATATTCGGTCCTAGCTTGTCTTTGCTTCTAGCTTATGTTCAACAACACCTATTAGATTATGAAATAAATTACAACATTTGGCACAAAAGTTTTAGGTAACAGGAAAAGGGAACTTGGGAGGAGTTACTGTTCTCTCACAAACGTTCAGCTCTATGAGATAATTTAAAATAATTCTGAACCTCAGTTAATTTGGAAGTGGGATGATCTCTAGAGTTATGCTTTTGTTTCCAGTTAGTATCTCATTTCTACATTATAGATGCACAGATATAAGAGTAAATGTAGTCATGATTCATCTAAAACATGCAATTGTCAAAGATGTTTCAGTACATGGATTTTCTTGTTTTGCTGATATACGAAACCAAATGATGGTGTTTTTTTTTTTTTGACAGCTGGAGACAGATTCAAATATCCTTTTAGCAAAGGCTGCCATGGCTCTCGAAAAGAACAAGGTACATATGGTGGTAGCTAATGAGCTTTCAACCCGTAAAGATGAAGTGATCGTAGTTGCAAAGAGTGGAAATATAGTAGTTCGCAGAGACAAGGCTCAGCCAGGGGCTGAGGTGGAGAGCCCCCTTGTTGAACTTCTGGTGGATAGACATTCAGCTTATATAAAGGAAGCTGGTGTATAGTCTCTGCGCCAACAACAGTTGGTGGCTTAATCCTCCTCGTACTTAGAGAAGCATTTATAAGAGGAGGAGAAGAAGAGAGGGGGGGGGGGGGGGGGGGCTTCATAGTATATTTGGGAGAACATTCATTTGTTGGATAAATCTAGAAAACAATAAAGACAATGGTCGTTGCCTAACTTCTTGCACTAACATTCTACAAGGTCTAATTTTTTTTGCATTCATCAATGATGAATATCAACCCAGCAAGTTGTCAAATGCTTTGACCAGGCATGGCCGGGTAGACAGCATTCGTTTTTTCCATGGAAGTGTATTTTGTCTTTGGCCAGGCATGGCTAGGTAATCCTCCTGAAAATGGAACGATTGCAAGGGATGCAGAGATTGAAACAATCTCAAGGGTGCTGTATTCACTAATCTTCTTTATATCAACCGAAAATCCGTATGTACAATGTCCTTTTCTTTATATACAATACAACAGATTTCTTTGCCTGAAAAGCCCTCTGATAACATTGTATGGTTTTAAGTACCAGAATTCAGACACAAGGATCAACCTTTACAAATCTTCATTCTCATCTTTTTCAAGCTCTAGGCCTTCAGCAGCCAAAAGCCTGCTGATGGCTTTTTTCTTCTCTTCTTCGGCTTTTTTTCGCATTAAATCTCTCTTCTTTAATACCAGTGTATGACGCCTCAGAGTATTATTGAAATTCTCCAAAGATGCCTTCTTCTCTTTAGCGAGTATTTTCCTTTCTTCTTCAGGATCAATCTGGAAATCCCATTCAAAGATACATCCTCAGATAACAATTACAGTCTAAACAAGCATTTAATGAAATTGAGACGAAATGGTAAACAGAAAAAGAAACAAACATAAAGAGAATGACAGTGCCAAGTCAGACAGATTATCCTTTACTCCTCACGTCTAAAAGACATAATGACTGAGCATGTTACCAACAAATTTCATGCAGCTGTCCTGAGCATACTTTAGTGAAGCAGTCATCCATATTTAGCGAGAAACAGAAAAATGGTCTCTCTCTCTCTCTCTCTAAAACCATCGTGTACGCATTCAAGAATTAAAATAGATATACCAGGGGCGATATATCACACCTTTGATCGGGCAAGACGCCGTGCACGGAGATTTAATTCACGGTGCTGCTGTTCAGCCCAGGCTGCAATTGCCATGTCACCCCGCTGATCAAATGCTTTTCGTTTTTTCATGATCCACTCCATCCATGCTTGAGATGCCTAATGCCAAAATGGATCAAGAACATATTCAGATCATGCTATGAAAGCTAGGGGTGAATTCTTATTTTATGATGGAAAAAAAAAAGAATTCTACAACGAGGGCGATTGTTGGAGTTGTTTCTACAGATGAGGGTCTTCGCATTCTGGGAATGCGAGCTCATTGAGCTCGCATTTCACGAATGCGAGCTCCAATGTGAGCTCGCATTCCACGAATGCGAGCTGTGTTTGGAAAAAAAAAAAAAGGCTTGAGACTTGGGGCTACTAACTATCTTGTGAAGCCATTACACACAAAGGAGCTCTCAGAATTGTGGATGCATATGAAGAACAGGTGCATTATTTGTGTTATATGTTATCATACTTAATTGGTATAGAAGCGTTCTTTTCAAGAATATAAGTTTGAAATCTTTCTTTTTTTTTTTGGGTTTTATTTCTTCTTTGCAAGAATCAAGATCCTAAAGGTGTCTAAAATATGCTGCAATATTTGCACTCTGACAGGAGTGAAGTTCTACAGGGATGCTGTTCAAAGATTAAGCAGATCAACATATAATCACAGGATGAAAAACATGCCGAAGTTACTTTTTCACAGCTCTATTACTTGTGAAATAATCGTCATCTTAATTATTGCAACAAATATAAAGATCTATCCACAATAACTTTAACTTATGTAGTAATGATTGTATTGATTACTTCAGCCTCCAGAATACAAAAACTTTCACTGCCATGCGGACTTTGATGTTTTAGTCCTGGTGATGTTTTGGCCTTAGGTTGAATACAACAATCATTTAGGCGTTTCGAGTCAATTTGTAATATAAAGCATTCTGTAAGCAACTTCTGGGCTCAGAAGAGCTCGCATTCCAGAAATGCGAGCTCTACTGAGAGAGCTCGCATTCGTGAAATGCGAAGACCCTCCGACGGATTCTCTCGCCAAAATCACCCCTTTTGTAGAATTTTTTTAAAATTCATCACAAAGTTAGAAATTTCTCTGAAAGCTAGAGGGTGGAGAATTATATATCCCATTTGAAGAATTAAAGCCAAAATGAATACAAGTTATTTGTCCATAAACCAGTACTATTCTCTACATTTTAAACTCCTTTTCAAACCAACTGGTTTTCCCAAATGTGTAGAAAAGCCAAAAGTACCATAAAGAAAACTGAGAGACAATTCCTGTTCAAATAGTTCTATTTTTCTGTGCAAGTGAATCTTTGATTTTCCAATCTCTGTTCAACTTATACCAGTTCATATTTTGCATTTTTGTAAATCTATTAAAATTTATTTTTTCCTGGGAAAGGAGGACTTAGCAACAAGACGATTGTTGACATGCTCCAAACTAGCTAAGTCAGCAAATGGATGTCTTAAGGGAGTACGTAAATCATTTTAGAAATTTGTATCAGATGGCAGATAGAATTGCAAACCTTTTATACAAATATTTTGGCTTTCAAGTATCATTAACATCCAGAAAAAGCTATGTTTAGTTGATATATGCATCATTAGGGCTCTCAATGAAATGTGAATGATGCCACTTCCTAGAGTTCTATCTAGCTTCACAAGGTAAAGTAGAAAATATAACTATAAGATTGGATGTTTATTTATTTTAGGTCTGCCAAAGCCTTCAAGTGTGGTATGCCAAAGGACTAAAAGTGAAGAACGGCTGTATAACTGCACCCACTAGCTCTATGGTTTATGGAAAGCCTACCTATTTCCTCTGTGAGCCATAACATTATAAATTGGATAATTGTGTGTTTAATATTTCCTAACAACAGTATACCTAACCATTCAACCCTGAATTGATAATGAAATAAATTTCACCTTCATTGGATTAACACGATTATCATTGTCATACTGCCTTCGCTTCTCCTGATCTATAAGCAACTCGTATGCAGCCTGAATCTTGATAAATCGAGCTTCAGCTGTTTCCCCTTCCTCAAGAGTCCCTTTACCATCATAAACTGGCATGGATAACACGAAAGGGATTAGTTACATCATTAACAATTATGTCAAAGTTTGAAAGCTTTCGGGAAATTAATTTACTTGTTGCATTCAAAACTTCAGAAAGAAATTAAAGATGCAACATACCTTAAGTAAAAATATCTCTGTCTTTTTTTTAGTGAACAGTTAATAGACTAAGCTTTATACAGACTAAAGTACATTTCATGTCAATACATAACCATGATACATACAACTCTTGAGAAATATTCAATAGGGTTTTGTTCCCACATTCACCAAATTCTTTTTAAATCGCGTAAAGAGAACAGGAATTGAAATCATTCAAGATAAAACCTATGGACAAATAACCAAATACACATTGATTCACACTATATATACACAAAAAGTTAATAGAACAGGATGATTCTATATCCAGAATCTTCCAACAGCAGCTTTTACAATACATATGAGAGCACCCTATACTTCAATGACCCGAGAAACCAAGTATATGGACAAACATGAAACACTTCTTCAGTTATAAATTCAAAATACATGAATCATACCCAGCAACAGCAAGCCTTGAACATTTACATAGCATGCAGGTTATTGTACATACTTTAACATTGACAACTCACAAATCCAAACCCTATGCCATCTAAATAACAGTAGCATTAAGCATAGAATTACCACTAACGGAGAAAGGAACTAATAGCAGGTATGCATAGCAAGAAACACAAACAGGCCAACAGCCAGTTTTCTACTCAAGTGACATCAACACTAAGTTAAACCATAAATTAGAATATAAAAAAAGAACCAATGGAAGTGAAAACAAATTGAAATATATCTATGCAAGAGTAATGACTTATCAACTGAGATGACTATTAAAAAAAAATCAATGGTACTCATACACATCCTTAAATTCGAACATATTGAATGCAAATAATATAGTCATATATATATATATATACATATATATATACATATATATGAAGTAACAGAAAAATTAGATGAGGCACAACAACATTATACAGGTTAGGTACTAACCATCCGGATGATAGAACTTTGCTAAACGTCTGTATGCTACCTTTATTTGCTCCTCATCTGCATCTCTTTCCAACTCTGAGGTAACAGAATCCACTCATCACTTTCAGAATGCTACAAAGACTAAGAAAATGGAAGGGAAAGAAGAAGAACAGAGAGAGGAAAAAAGGGAAAAAAGAAAGAAGAAGAAGAAGAAAGAAACCATCTTCCTCTCTAATCAAACAAATGCCCATTTTCTAGGCATTTGGAAAAACAGAACAAAAGCAAGCTTGATTAGCTACTATATCATATAAGTAACAACTCATATATTACAAAAGATGTATGATTATCAAAATTTTGCGAAATCTCTATCCTAAGCCGTCTCTAGAACACTAAGAGAGTCATAAAGTAGTCCCCCCCTGTTCTAAGAATCCCTCCGAAATATATTTTCTCGATGTCCTAGTATAGAAATTACCCCACATTTCAACCAAAGAAAATAAAAACATTTCTTTGATTTACTTTACTGGATAACAATTCACCTTCATTTCTTTTACCTAACAACCTAAATATAAACAACAATATATTTATCAAGGTTTTTACGACAATTATATATATATATATATATATATATGCAAAAAGGTAAAGCAATATGAATAAGGAAAAATTACCTAGGGTGTCATAGGGAGATTTAGAGTCTGTCCAATTTGAGGAAGCCTTAACCCCCATTCTTCTCTGCTGATTCAATCTCCATCTGGTGGCCCAAGGTTCCATTTTTATGGCAGAATCCAACCCTAACAACGGCGGAGGAGATAAAAATACGGAAACAGAAGATTTCGGTGATAATGATGGAGACCCCAAATTAAAAGGGCTCCCAATTGAAACCCTAACCCTAACCACTGATCGGCAACAAGAGAACACTGCGTACGGCCTACAAATTGCTCTCAAATTACTCATTTTTCCCGTTTCTCTAACAGAAAACTGATGCAGATCACTTGAATTGCTTCAAACAAGGCTCAATTGGCAAATTAGGGCTTCTGAACTCTGCTTTTTCCTTTTTTTTTTCTTCTTTTTTTATTTGATTAAATAGTTTCAGATGGTTGAAGGCGTGAAGGAAGTGAAGAGCTGAAGAATTATTGAAATCTTTGTGAATCTGTGCGGACTTTTTGTTTGTCTCTTTTCTATTTTTTTTGGTGGGAAAATATTTACGTTTTATTTTGTGGATAGTTTGGCTCCAAAATTAGTTGACAGTTGGGAAATATAGTCGTATTACAAGTATACCCACCATTCAATACCACCATTACCAAAATAGAAACAGTGAACTCTTTTTTTTTTTTCTTTCTTTTTCTTTAAAAAGGTTTTGAGACAATTTCCTGAAACGTAGAAGTTGAGTTGAAAACATCTCGATCTAGTAAAACTTCTTGGACTCAAAAAATTCAAAAAATGAAGAGAAGATTGTCTCCTGTAGTGGGGCAAATCTGCACGTGACACGTATCAGCTCGGCAGGTTGTACGCGCTAGGTCGGCGGTGGAGACTTCACAACTCACGGGTACCAGCTCGGCGTGCGGATGCCAGCTCGGCCTCACCTGTTGCTCCCTAAGATGGGCCTATGGGCCGCCGCCTCCGAACTTGTAGGAGCCGCCGCACGAAACCCTAAGAAGACTCCGAATCCTAAGGGACACTGACTCCAACAAGGAAACTACAACCCATTCTGCTCTATATATAGCTAGCGTAAGGACAATACAAGGTACGCAAGCACAAGTATTCTAGACTATTGCCCCGTGTACAAGCTCACTGACTTGATCGTCGGAGATATTTCGGGGACACCAGTCCCGCACTTGATCTTTCTTTGTAGATACGCTAGCTCGGCTTCCTCTCTCAGGTCGATCGCGCCTGCTCAGCTCGGCTCGCCACAGCCCAGCTCGGATCTGGTTTTTGGCAGTCGCATCATCTCCTATTAGACCTTTTCAACCTTTCTGATCTATTGGCCATAATAGTCATGCTAGAGAGCTGGGCTGTTAAAGTACCATAAAATGGCATTCAGCATCATCATCCCTGTTGATGTTCTTAATTGTTTGTTGATAACACAGAGTTAATGAAAACAAGAACGATCCATTTTGGTGGCTACAATTGAACAGATCTTTCCGCAGCAGAGTTGGTTCCATGTTGGTATCTTTCTTCTATGTATGCTGATCTTATAAATGTAGATGCATTCAATTGTTAGTTTCCCTGATAAAGGGTTCTGAAGAAAACTCTGCATTTTGCGTTTAGGATAGTCGAGACAGGAATTGAGCATTCTGAAGATCAAACTGAGGAACTATAGAAATATGATTGTATCATCTTAATACATGTATACACATTCTGAACATATAAGTACGACAAGGTGGCTATAATACAAATAGGTTTACATGGTAGTGTTGCTAAGCAAAATTCTGGTTACATATTCTGCTCGAATATGGTTCCTGTTGTAGATGGCTAGGCTGCTGCATCGTGAGGTCGAGCAGCCCAAAGTGAGCTAAGAGCACGGAGACGTTGGAAATACTCCCCAAAAGCAAGCAATCCCCTTGCTGCCTGGCGAGTTGTTAAGAGGCTAGACATTCGCTGCAGAGTTTGCTGCCGAAGGTGATCTGCCTGTTTAATGACAAGCAAGTCATAAGCAACAATGGTCGAAACTGCTGAGGAGTAAACTGGTATATTCTCTTAACCTATTTTCCACATAATGATATTATTTTCGTTGACAGCAGAATCCACTCCAGTGGATCAATTCTAGACTAGCAATCTGATGTTGAGTCTGTGGCATCAAAGAGAATCATTAAAAGAAAAGAAGTTCACCTAGCAGGAAAAACCTGTGATTTGTAGCTAAAACCACAAGCTAGCTTGATCAAGTGCAGACATTTACTTCTTTGGCCCTAGCTATTTTATACATGCTGGGCATACCTTTCACTAAGTGTGATTGTTGTTTATCAAAAAATATGCATTTATAGAGGACTTGGACTTCCAGTCGAGAAGTCAATAAATCTGGCAATGGACAAAGCTTTTAAGGATACAGCCAAATGACTAATTCAACCTACAATATATGGTGTCAGTTCAATGCAGTTTAGTAATTTTTTTTTTCATCTTTTCTAGTATATGCATTGCAAGGGATTTGCTCCTATCTCCAAATTCTGGACAAAAGTCTAGGAACAAGTATTCTGCTACGAGAAAAAATTAGTCCTCTTCTTGACCAAAAAGTTCCTCTAAGCATTTGTTGCTACAAGAAGAAGTGGTGCTTGAACAAGCGTATACTATTTTTTTTTTTTTTAGTAAAAAACCACATCTGTTCAAACTAAGAAACTTCTGTGACAGGCTATATACTGCCAAGGGACCTTGGACCTATTCTGATACATGAGATTGTGGAAGTGAAAAAATATGAGTTTATCCTGATCTCAGCCATGCCTAATAGATGTACATATCCAGTTTTGCATATTCCACACTTACACATCCACTTGTTTTAGTGAGACGTCAGGAGATGGTTAAAGGCCCAGAACTAATGCTTTGGATAAATAACCTAACTCCTTATTAAGGCATGCTCCCAAGTTCTCTCCCTTTCTTGGTTACCCAAACGAAATCGACAAAAGCAGTTTCTTCTGGATGTTCATTGCATGTCAGACATATGAAACAATGGTGGCAGGTCTTATTTTTGTTACTGAACTGATCTCCCACAAACTAGACCGAATTGGAAGATAAACAGACTGGGAATATTCATAGATTCTTTTGTGGTGTAAACTAAGATCATATTACCTGGTTAACAAAGGTCTCCAGTGCTTCCAAGTCCTCTATAGAAGAAGCCATCTGGGAACCATAATTCCCCACTACCATTGGATCAGCTGCAATGCTTTGAGCCAGATTCTGCTGTAGCTTGTCAATTCCTTGTGAGAGAGCATCCTCAGCTTGCTGACATGAGTGACGCAGATTACAAACATCAACAAGCTGTTGATCAGTCAAGGGTTCCAGTGCTGGCATTAAAATCTGTTACAAACACGAATTCTATCAAGCTGTTTCGCAAGGACTCATAACTTGGAAGTAATTTCATAAAATTAAAATCTTCCCTGTATGTGTGGAAGTAGAATGAGGCTTATGTGTTATGAACAATACGTTATCGCTTGTTAGATATATCCCTAAATTGGAGCTCCTCCAATTTAGAAGACATCTGATAAGATATTGACTTATGCTTCCTTATGTTGTCTGAAGTCTAAGAAATTATATACATAAGCTCTATGTGTGGTAGAAAGACCAACTAATCAGATGATGTTAAAAAGAGATGAAAAATTATGCAGATGGAATGAACCGTGAGTTACATTTACAAGCTCTGATGGACGAAACCCTCCAATCCACTGGAAAAAGCGCTCCACTGAAGTTCTCCAGACACCAGACACCAAGTAAAAGACATCAGCTTTGGCTGCATCTGCTTTCATCCGGAAGAGATCATGATAGTGGTTTAATAAATTGTCTACAACCATTACTAGCTCCAAGTCACTTATTGGAGACTGCAAAAGATTCCTGAGTTCTGAAGTTTTTTTCTGTTGCTCATCTACCCAATGACCATACTCCATCTCAAAAGCAGCAATTCCTAGAAAAATAAAGTAAGAATCTCCAAATCAACCCAAGTTGGATTGAATGCATCTGGACAGCAAGCTAAATACTGTGCTTTGGCAATCTCTCAGAAATCTCTATTAGCAAAAAGTAGGACTAACAGAACACAGACAAAATAAGAAATCCATTTCCTCAAGAAGTGACAAATCATGGGAAGTTTAAATCACGACTCATATGTTTATCTAGTCATAATTGGTATGCATAGAGAAATTAATATGCTTCATCACTTGCTAATACTAAACAACTGAAAAATGATCTCATGTCATGCCTAAAATGATGTCAAACTTCATAAAACTTTCTGCTGTCCAACTTTTCCTCGGGGAAAAAAATTGTAGAGTGTGAATGGTTAATTGATTTAGACTATTAGCTCACATGGCTACTAACTCAGATAAGTTGATCAGAGACTCTGCGAAAGATTCTCAATCACGATAATATCCTTTGCAATCTCAGTGGATTATCTGAGGGAACTCTGTTATCTTCTCTTTCCCTGTTGATTTTCTATACCTGAGAGCTTTATGCAGAATCAACAACCAACAAAAAGCAATGCTAAGCCACAAGCAAGTGAATGAGCCGCTCCATAGATTCTCATGTTACTGGTTGCCTTGATTATCATTTTGTAAGTACATAAAAATCATATTCTGAGTAAAAATTCCAAGATTATGGCTTGCATATGGATTGAAGTAGATAACCAAATGAAGTTTATGAAATTAGAAGAGTGATATGCCTGAGTGATAGGACCAATGACACAAAATTAAATTCATGTACCTGGATTTATACTTCCAGTAAATCCCACATTAGCAACTGCACCTCCAATACAGGCACCCTATATGTCATCCCTTGAAATGTTAGGGAATAGGGAGTAAGTAGAATGACTACTGGTCATTTGTTAAAATGATCATAATATATATACCTGCTGTCTAGCTCTGTCAATTTCCAATTCCAATTGGGCCAATTTCAAACGGCTGGTTTCCAGTTGCCGAACATAAGCCTGTGAAAAGAGTTCAACCATGTTTCAAATGAAGTTCTCCAAATATTGCTCGAGTAGATATCGTATGAGCATGCAGTTGCATACCTTTTTCCTTAAACGGCTTTTACGGGCAGCTTCACGATTCTGTGCGAGACGTCTTAGTACCTGTCAGCAGATATTGATCCTTATTTAGTGACTTCATGATTTGCTTTCTACCATTCCAAGTTGTTTAGCTATACTGCTGCATTGTCATGATTATTCATAAACTAATGTGGATTAAACCAATACATATTGCAGTTTATTGGTCTGCATAGACATCCCTGAATAATGGCACTAGAAAGAAAGGGGGGGAGGTAATCTTTGAAATCACCTTATCGGAAATACTTCTTGTTGCTTGACTCTCTATGGGAGGTATCAATGGTTCCTTGGATGTACATTCAGACTACGGAATTCCAATAGAAGTCAGCCATATAGTAATAGTCTAAATTTGGCAATTTCATTAAGAAGTAATAAGGCTTCACCTTGCTACTTAGACTTGGATCCGCTTTTGTGAATATGGAGACACCTGTGTCTGGTGTCATGTGAGCCCTGAATGTGTCTTCCCACATGCTCATCTGCTGCACGGCATCATATATACCCATCCTTCTCGAGGGAGCAAATTGAGTTGAAGAAGCCATATTCATCATCTAATTAACTACAGAATCCTTTAAGTTACATCAGATAAATTTGGATTAGCTGCAGGAAAAAGTACTTCATCTTACCATACCTAAAGGAATTTCAGATACACGTCGATTAACATATTGCAACACCAGGAATATTTAAGTTCTATCAAGTACACACATTGGAAAATAGTACTTTTTGCTATTCAATTGGCCTAATAACAAATACTAAAGGAGAAGCAATATGTGTGCAGCAAGAACAGAGAAGGTAAAGTAATTCTCATGAGTAAATAGTTCGTTCAAGTCATGTCCAAGTGCTCGAGGAACTGTCAAGTTACTATTTATGAGGGTGCCATGTTCCAAATAAGAAACTCACAATCATCAATTCATTCAGAAAAGGCTTTAAATGCGCTTGATCCACCCTCAATCTGTCACAACAATTCTAATTCCTATGCTCAAATCTCTATGTACCAGCAATTTTAGTCAAGTTTCGAGATAAGACACTAGAAACACAGACCTACAATAAAGACAATCTTAAAGTTAAAACAAAAATTAAATTTATAATTAGTCTATCCCAATAAGCTCAAGTTCTAATGTAGCATTAGAAAGTTTTAGTGATAAAAGCTGTTTCAGCTACGTTTCTGTGTTCAAAAGGTTTACACACACATGAAAAACACACCAGAAAATATGCACAACGCTTATGATACAGGAACTGAATCATACCAAAAGTGAAGGAGAAGTTGAAGCAGATGAAAAGAGCTAAAATAGTCGAAGCAAAAAGATACTGAATATGCCTGAAGAGACCGACTGTACCTTTTCATTACTTCACTGCTCTGAAAATTTTGTAGCGATGAAAGGTGACAATTTGCAAAGAGAGCGGCTACACCATCTGTTATGATGAACCCCCAGAACTGAATTGAAAGTTTGAACCCTTAAAGAATCTTGATAATGGGTACTTATAATGGGGTGCAGAAGATACAACACCATTTATGGCTGTGTTGCAATTATGAGCTGCAGCGTAAGGGGAAACTTAATTCAGTTTGACTCGCTAACATGGTTCAAAGTCGCTGGTCGGGCCGTTTCGCGTCGATCTCAATATATTAGTCGCGGTTTCGGAGAGATGCAAATTTTGAAATGTTTAATATTCTAAAAATTATAAGAAATGTGATAAACAAAATAATTAAAAAATTAGTAAAAATAATAAAAATTTGAGTCAACTCTGGATGATTCGGAGTGATTCGACGTGACTCAGCCGTTTCAACCCTTCACAGTGACGTCTCGACGAGTCAAGTATCTCGAAATCGTACCGTCCCGATATCGTATCGGAAGAGTCCGAGACGGTGACGACTCGCCCGAGTTGTCTCGGACTCGGCCGAGTCTTTGAACCATGCTCGCTAAAGCAAGAGAAGAGACGTCTAAAATACTATCTAAACTGACAAACTGAATTATGATCACAGGCTTTGAAAATGCACAACAACTCTTCCTATCCAACCTTAACTAACATACCCTCAAAGTGTACCACTTTCACTGTTCTAATTTGGCTCAATCGGTAAAAATCGATCAAAAGTCATGTTATCAATGTAAATATTTTATTAATAAGCAGTATGTACGCAATATCATGAGAGACTTATGGTTTCGAAAACACACAATCTAACTGACACCACCTAAAAACCTCCACTATCACGACCATTACAGAGGCTATAATTTATATTAAATTGGGCCATGACACATTTTCACTAAGTTGCTTTAATTGAGACAAATGAAGCTGTTCAATTGGAAACACTTCCTACCTCGTATCCTACCTCGTATCCTACACATTCAAAATGTAATTTCTTGAATGCAAGATTATTAATTGAAGTGAAACTTGATGAATCCCATTGCTCTCGAACAGGTCTTTCTATTTAATTCTAATGGATAGGGATCAGACTTGCGAGTACGAGGCTGGCAGCATCTTGTCACGTGCGATTTGGCTGTGATAGAATGTCCTTTTCATTTTCCTTTTGGGGAAACTTCCAATCTTTACAGGTGCAATGCAACAGCTAATGTTCCAGCCGAATTGGAAGAAATGGCAGGGCTTGTCCTGTCTATCTCGTAAGGCATTATGGTGGCAAGCTCCCAATACTTTAGGCTTTTACCAAGTTTTAGATACATTATTGCGTCCTGCCGGGGGAGTCGTGGGAGAGGTACCAATAATTACTGAATCCCAGGTACAAAATTTTCTTTTTCTGTACTTTTTCTCTGGCTGGAAGCTAGCTAGCCTAGTTGCATGGGCAGTCCAAAAGTACATCTCTCTGGATTCTTATCATAAGTCACTACAATTTAAAGACTCTAGAAACACAATCGAATTTTGCAGTTGAAGACAATTTGGACGTTGCTGATTACATTTGTGATGACTCTTGCTGTACTAGAAGGTCAGGGACATAGGGCCCCCTCCTATCAGCCAGGCCTTTAGAAAAAGAGAAATGCACAAAGCAAGCATCATCTAACCACCAAAAATGAGAAAATAATGAAAATATAATCAGTTCCAATTTTTTTTTTGGTATATTATCGTTTATTTATTCTGGTCACTTTAATGATTTTATTTTTTAAACAAGGATAATCTCGACGCATTCATGAATTTCGTTACAGAAGATCGTTTTCAACATTTTGATACTTTAATCCAAATTATGAAAAAGTTATATATATATATATATATATATATATATATATATAGTTTTTGAAATCACAGAATGTTATATAAAAAATCAGTAAACCAGATAAGAGAGGCAAAGTGTATATCACCCATAAAAGATAGTTATTTGCAAAAGCAAAGGTTTGCGAACGTGTTCTGCATGCAATAGTTGATGTATACTCCGGGCGTCATGAGAGGGCTAAAGATGAGTAGAATGCCACCCTACCCCAGTGAGTGACTACTTTAATGGTGTTGCTTTGTCACAAGATGCAAAAAAGAGAGAAAAAGGTTTTGAATCAGATTAGCATGATACATGGAAGGAGAAAGGGCAAGAAAACAAAGATAAGGGAGAAAAAAAGGTAGCAAAAATATGCCAAGTTGTCACATTCAAAATCATGTACGCCAATTATCAAGGATGCTTTTGTAACATGATCTCCACTGAAAATATTAGCTAGTTCATGCTATTTAGGGGAAACTAATTACTAGTATTTAACTTGAATATCTTGGTGCTAATGGCCCTTCCTCTAACGCCAAGACCAATTATTGTTAAACCCTCCAGATGAGAGGGTTGACGTCCCACGACTCTGATAAGTTATTAATGCTAAGTAATATGGAGTTAATTGGTGAGCACAATGTTAATTTATTTGACAACGTTACATATCTGTTGTCATGGTTTGTGCACACTATATAAATTGTAAAAAGTGCTACATCACATCACAAAAAGTGCTACAGTAAAAATATCTCAAATAATTTACAACCCAAACAGAGCCATTGATACCTATTAGGCGACTTTTAAAAAGGAAAAGCAAAATAATTAAGCTTTTTTTTTTCTTGGTAAGTGTGGAATATCATGTCCATACTCACATTTATTGACCTTTTAGTATTAAGCACCAGCTCAATTTAATTATCCTTTTGCAGAAAGTTGACCCTCGAAACTTAATAAATATCTATTTCACAGGACACATGTTACAGAAAAAGTAATGATTGAAAGTTTATGTTGCGACAACATTAATTGGAGTCTTGAATTCGAAATTTTTCACTTAGAAAGAAAATTTGAAAAAAAAAAAAAAAGAGAGCACCTTAATTGATTCCAGAACCTAAAATATTGAATCCTTGTTGTGTCTGCATGTATTTGCTTGCGTAAAGCTATTGACTTAAAGAACTCCAATGGATGAAGGAAACCCTTGTCCACTATTTACACTTTTTGGCTTTAAAACACCTTTAGGATTGGGGATTACTCATCCTCTTTCCTTTTTATCCTTCATCTACTGGCCTCCCCTTCCCAAAGCCCCATCATTCACGCAACGCAAGTTGAAGCAGCTTTTAATTGTATACTTAAAGATGAAAACCTCAAAAAGCAGGATAATGGGATAAATATTCAATTCAATCTTCTTTTTAGAACAAACATGGGAAAGCGACGTTTTTATTTGAGAAAAATGAGAGAAAGGTACTTTAGTAGGCCAAACAGGGGTGTTTCTTTTATGTATAAATTAGTTAGGTACCTACTTTATACTGCTGCATTCACAGCCTAATCATATTATTGTTTTACACTGATTTGATATTGCAGATAGATTTGTAAGGAAATTTTGGTCTAACTATAGAAGAAATTAGAATGGAGGGTCTGACTGAGAATGAATTTTTGGGAGTTTAATAAGTTCTTCCTGTATTATGTAAATTATATTCTAAAATTATACAGTCATGCATGTACAAGTTAATTTACATGACAAAGAAACGCAGTCCAATAATTTGTAAGACGCTTCACCTGCAATCGACGGGTCATGGTTCGAATCATCAAAGAGATCCTCTTTTTTTTTTTTTTTTTAAAAAAAACAGTTAATTCACATGAACAAGAACTTACAATCCTTGCTGTCACGAGAAAGAGAAAAGGAAGAAGAAAAAACTAGTAGGTGATTTATCTTTTGATGATGGGAACTTCAGTTAAAAAAAAAAACTAGTAGGTGATTATGTCCCAGTGGAGGGAGAGGTGTCAAATGCTGGTGTTTGCATTCCTTTAACGAACAAAGAAAAATCAAGAAAATTGAGATTGATTGGTCAAGTGGCAAATATAGAAATCTCGAGTAGCATGTCACTAGCAAATTATAATGCAAAAAGCTTGGTATTTATATATGGGTCAAGATTCAACAAATAGTTCCAAGCCTCCAAGGCAACTACCGAAGAAGACCGGCCTGGAGCCAAATACAGCAGACCAATATTCTGGGAGAAGGCGAACTGATCATGATAAGTGGAGATAAAAGGACCGACAAATGCTTCATTATTGATTCTAATCTGACTTGATTAGGACAGCAATTTTATCATATTTCATGTTTCTATTCTACGCTTTTAAGGTATTTTCTAACCTGTGTTGCTGCAACACTTGTATGAAGTCGATTGCTCTGAAAATCCAGCTTGAAACTAGCCAAATTAAACAGACATTTTATTTGAATTTTTCATTATTGCAGCAGCCGATCGAGTACTTTATATTACGATATTATTTTGATCTGAAAAAAAAAAGGGTTCTGTGGACTATTGTCTGGCATAACTAACCAAATTAAACTCGAAGTGACCAACATATTAATTGATTGAAGCATTTGCCCGTCAGTGTTTAAATTCTGTGTCTGACAGTTGAGGGTGAAAAGGGATGAAATACATAATTCTTCCAAATAAGTTCACGTTCAAGGATTAACAAATATTACGTGCGTCCGCAAATTTTGGTCAAACTGTGCATTGATCACACCATCACTTTATTCTGGGCTTGTCCTCAATGTCACCGGCAATCCTAACCACTTCTACGGTGATTTTGGCGGTTGGAGAGCACAAATCAACCTGAGCCACTCGACTTGCTTTGCCTAATTCATTGGGTTGGATTGATTCTAAAGTGGGAATTGCACTACCATTATATAGGGTCCCAATTCTCCAAAGCTGAGGATACTATGCTTCACAAGTCATAGCCATCGCCAGCTGAATGTGAATAGATTCTGAATTATGCAACCCCCCATGAAGTCATCAACAAGAACTTTCATGCTTTGCTTCTTTTCATTGATTTTCTTTTTCACACACACCAAAAAGAAAAAAGGGTTAACTCTAGGACAAGTCATTGGCCATGGTGGAACCAGTGAGACACAATTGGCCTCTAATGCTTATGCTTCTTCAATTATTTAAGATATAGCAAGTAAATGAGAACTATGGATATGTTCATCTTGGGAATTGTAGCCATAATTTTTTCTTTCTTTCTTTGTTTTTTTGTTACAGAATTGTTATCACAATCTTTGTGCTTGAGTCATTTGTAAGCTTATGTAACTTATAGGTGAAGATATTATTCTAGAGAAGAGCTTTAGAGGAAAAGAAGAAATAAGAACAAAAAAAAAAAAATTAAAGTGAAGTATCCTCATAAAGGGTACCTTTTCCTCGTCGTAATCAAGAATCCGGTATCTACATAAAGGTTTCATGACGCAACCTAAATTGAAAAATAGTACAAATCAAGGGCTAATTCCAAACTTTATATTTTCTTCTGTTAATTGATTGATTGGGGATAGGATTTATTATGCTACTTGATCTGGAGATTGGCTTTAAAAATTAACTTGGAATCTTATGTAGTGTTGATACAACAATTCATGGCTAAAAGGAAGAATTATGAGTGTAAGATTTAACGCACGAAAATCAATCTTCTATGACTGTTGATTCAGAATTAGATCACAATTATAAGTGCTGCTACGCATTTCAAATATCATTTATCCAATTCTCTACTATTAACACCTAAATAGTTGCACCACTTTTATGAAGCAAACAAACCACATTTACACGGAAAAAAATGGCGAAAGGAATAGGCTATTCTTTTTTCTGAAGTTTCAATTATACAACAAGGAGAGCAGAAAAGTGACGAATGTGCTTTTGCGCAGGGGAACTACTGATGGATCTGTTTAGATGGTGTGTTTTTTAGGAGTTTTTATAAAATTTTACTCTAATTTACTGTAAAATTTTTAGTCGGTCCCATCTCTCCTATATAATGATTATGATCCCAAACCGACAGGTTAATATTTCTGTACTACCGTTTGTTGAACCTGAGGGATGAAGGAGATTAGGTTAGTCGAAAGATAATTATCGATTCAAGAACGTAAGGCACCCCTACTTTTTCAGGGTAAGAAGGGGTAGAGAAAATGCTTTCTTAGAGAAAATGTCTCGAGCCAATGTTCGAGTACCAAGCGCTGCGACGCTGAAATAACCCATGCTATACTCCTAGGAAAAGCTCGAAATGAAGAAAAGTAAAATATGTGATGTAAAAGTATGGAAACCTTTCGAGATAAGTACAATTTTTTTTTTTTAAAAGGAAGTTAGTACAAAGTTAGTAGTCCTAATTCACAAATTTTAAGGAGTCTGGTGTCTAACATTGTACTTCAATTTAAATGACCACAGATTCACCCAATCGAAAACATAGGGCTTCATTTTTGCATTAGAAAGAAAAAAAATGAAAATTGTCTAATTTGTGAATAAAAACTTTTCCAAAAACCTTAAAGAATGGTCTTATGGACATATGGGCTGGTATCATATGGCTGACAGATCAGCCTTACACTTGGTGGCCGAACAGAAGCTGTACAAAACTTCTACTGTGTGCAAACCTCTGAACAAATAGTCAGCCCACACAAACCAACTGATTGTATGTTGCCATGTTGAAATGCCTTTAGCAAACTTCAATCTAATTATAGATTTTTATTTTAGATAATTATTTTTTGTGATATTATATTACCATTTGCTTTTGCGTTCAGATTATGAATTCTTTAATAGCCAAAAAAGTTAATACCTAGAATCAATTAAAGATTGGTTTTTGCTGATCTTGATTGTTTTTAATAATCACAGTTTTGTAAAATCTGAAGTAAACGAGAATGAGGCCGAGTGCTTGGCTTGTTGTACTGTTCAGAGTTTTGACACTGTGAAAAGATTCTTTAAGACTTGTTGGTTTTTGTGTAATTTCCATAATTTGGGTTGGTGGCTACCATCTACCTTGGTTGCCTCCACCAAAATGCCACGTGTAGGTTTGCTTCAAAAAATTCAGGAGGGTGTGTTGTGCACGCATTTGATCCGGTGGTGGTTCACTCCCCTCCGGATTATTCCTGAGCCTCCTTAGGTCCGCCCCCTCCCCTTTAGTGTAGACTAGATTAAGTTATACAACAATTGTCGTCTCCGGAAAAAAAAAAAGTAATTTCCATAATCTGTAGCCAAAATGTCTTGGATGGCAACATTCTTTATTATACTGCCTTGGCTGGAGTTTGGAGGAAAGATACAGTTGAAGGCAGTAATTTTAAAATTTTTTTTTTTGGGTTAATATTGAAATTGCCCCAATATCGTCTCTTGAAATGAGAAAGTAATCATAATTATGCGTGAAATTGGCTCGTTAGGCGGGAAATTCAACAAACCAAGGACGTTAATTTTTTTTTTTTTCTATCGAACTTAATACACTAACTCGAGGAATTAAATTGGCTAGAGCATAACAAAAGATTATCTCGTTGATACCATCATTATACGAATGTTGTTCTTTGCTCTCAGAAGAAGAATGTTAGCTAAAAATCTAAAGTAAAAGTACAAAGAAAAAGGGAAAACAAAACCTATATAGCCCAAGTATACAAACATTTGTATTTTTGCTGTAGTAATTTCTTCACAAAGTAAACTACCTTTACGCGGCGATTATGCTTTTCAAGAACCAAGAAGTGTTTATTGCAAAAATAACTAAAATCATCCCTGGTTTCCCACTCGAATGTGTGGAATTGGTTACACCCCATGCAGCCCACTTATTAGTTTTCACAGAGGATCCCAAGAAAATAAAAAATCAATTGAGGCACAAATTTCTAGTCGATCGGGTCCATGACTCCGTTTTTGATCCCTTATATATCTCAACAGCCACACCGGATTTCCACCCTATATTGCTGGGATATAGAGTTGGAAGTTCTAAATATACACCAAAAGTTATATAAACAGGTTCTCAAATGTCATGCATCTTTTCTTCCTGAACTCAATACTTTTCAATTTTCACTATTCACTTGATCAAGGCACTATCACTAAATGTTATGTCATTTCACAATATAAACTTCCTACTCATTTCTACAAATTTCTTCAGACTAGTACTCTTTCTCGAGTAGATCTGAAATTTGAGTTATATAACCCCCTTTCAGATCATTAGATCACCAGCTGATCGAAAATAAATTGATATTTCACTGCATTGTTTGAGATAATTGTGAAATTTAGAACATAAATTTTGTTGGAGTGTTCATATATATATATATATATATATAGACAGAAGCCATGATGTTACCAAATAAAGTTGATCATGAGGGATTAGCTCCTTTTCCAATATTACTTAGACAAGGCTCTATGTACAACCTCAGTGCGGATGAGGTAAACAGCCAATTTGGAGACATGTCCAAACCTTCGAACACTATGAATTTAGATGAATTAGTCAAGAATGTCATCTCAACTGAAGAGGGTCATGATCATTTGATCCACGACCATTCTTCAGCAGTATCATCATCATCATCGTCATCCTCGTCTTCCTTAGCTTCTGTTGACGCTAAAAAGTTGGACCGTCCATTGAGTAAGAAAACAATAGAAGAAGTTTGGAACGAGATTGTGGATCGAGAATGCGGCGATCTCAACGGCAATATTGATTACTCAGCTAGACGACAACTGACAGTTGGAGAAACGAATTTAGAAGAATTCTTCATTCGGGCAGGTGTCCTCAGCCTGGGAAATCAACAAAGCATTACAAATCCACCACCATTATCAGTATTGGATCCACTGGTGTTAGTGAAGCAACAGTCATCTGATTGGATTAAGTTCGACATGGAGCACGGTCAGGAACAGGAACAGCAGCATCAGGTGATTTTTCCAACGCCAATCCAGGCCCGGATGGATGCTTCATATTTTCCGGTGTCAGATACTGGTTTTGAAAATCATCCTCAGGTTGGGGATGTCTCCTGTGACTTGGAAAAGCAGATGGGACTACCTATGGAGGCAGCATGTTCATCAAATCCTCATTTGGAGACTGAGAGGAAAAGGCGACACTCTGACGAAATGATGGAGAGGAGCTACCAAAGGAGGCAAAGAAGGATGATCAAGAACCGAGAATCTGCTGCAAGGTCAAGGGCAAGGAAACAGGTTCATATATATCAGGGATTTCGTGAATTGTCTTTTTGTAGCATTTTGGATCATATACGATTTCTGAATGCTCTGAAAGTTTTTTTTTTTTTTTGGTGGCTATAGGCATATACAAAACAGTTGGAGCAGAATGTGTTGGAATTAAAGAGAACAAACTTAAGGCTGAAGAAGCGAAAGGTACTAATTGCTATTGTTGGAAACCCTAATTGATTTCATTGTTGATCTTATTCACTCAACTAAGAAAAGATTGTGTTAATTCATCACACACGAAAATCATTGAAGTTCATTGTATGTATATTTGATTGCTTAAATAATTATGATGTCACCCTATGAATCATTTTTTATCCTCAAAACCGGAAAATCATCTACCATGAGTAAACTTGTTTTCTATGTACAACAACTGTGTCTTTTGTTTCCAATGTCAAAACATAGTTACCTTTAACTGAGAGAACTGGTTATGAAGTGAGAATAGACATCCTGACTAGTCGTCCAAGATTCATCCCGCTTACAGGATCAAACTGAAAAAAGGGGTTCCAGAAATGTGTGGCTAGTTCCTTGAATTTCTCAATTTCACACAAAAGCTTCCTGTGACACATAATTCAGGGACGTGATCAGAAGTAGGCAAAACAAATGAAGATGCTCGTGCAAATCGTGTGGCAAATTTCTTGAATAACCTATATATAGAGGTGACGCAGCTAAAAAATTCTAACGGAAAGAAGCAAATTAATTCATGCAAATATTGCACAGACATACCTTTGTGTTCCAATGAGTTAACATATTAGACGCGTCACTTATGCATCATCTATCTCCAAAATGGTTCTTCTTCATTTTCGTTTGCTTCTAAACACGCATTTCCCTGTTGCGAAATGCCTCAATTGCAATATGGGCGGAAGCAAGCCTATAATACATGCATGTTCAACAAGCTTATTGATTATTGGCCTAATTGTTTTGATACCTATTATTACTTGTTCGCAGGAAATGGGAATGGTGTTAGATTCCAATCCTACTTCAGGATCTCGATACCAGCTGCGAAGAACCAGCTCAGCTCCATTTTAGCATCGCTTTGATACAAGAACCTTTCTGTGTTTCGAACTAGATTTGACTTTTATTTTAATAATAATAAGCTGGAGAAGAATTTTGACTGCTTAGTTGTTCTTTTTTTGGTTCGCGGAGATATAATACAAGGGTCGTCTGGTCTCGAGTAATTATCTTCAGAACACAGGACAATCCCTTTAAGCAATGAGGTTCTTACTATTCCGTTGGGTACCTTATTTTACCTGAAACAAGCTTAAAAGACCTTTCATGTTGAGGCTTTGCACGGGTCTAAGCTCCTCTTAAGAAAACCTCAATTATAGTCAAGCATGATCCAAGAATAGCATGCACAACATCGATACATTTATTACCTTTTTTTTGGGGGGGGGGGGGGGGGGGGGGGAAGACTGAGAGCATAGGGCAACCAAATTGTTCAAGTACACGAACTATTTTTGTTTTGCCTTTGGACTTTGGTATAACACACGATAGAGGTTTTCTAAAAAGGATGCAATAATCAGGAGATTTTGTAATTGAAATGAGGTTAATTGGATGGGGGTGCAATGGAAATACGTGATTTCTTCACAGTATCTAGTAGGAAATTAGTTTAGAAATATAGGTGGGAGAATCCGAAGGAGGCAAAGAAGAATATTGATCAAGAATTGAAAATCTGCTGCAAGCTATATATACATGTCGGCAAATTTTTTTTTTCTTTCCTTTTTTAATGTAGAATTTCCGAACACATTTGTTAAAAACAAACAACAGTGCAAATGAAACAATTGCACTTAAAAATAATTGTTAAAAAACAGTGTGTATAATTAATGAAATACGTAGATTGCACACAATATATATGGACAGAATGTAAATTTGAATACTATTTTTTTGAACCTTGCGCATCAAAGGTCATCGTAATCATAACCATATTATTATACTTAATTTGCAAATTTATCAATGTGATAGTAAAATAAATTCCACAAAATTAACGTGACTAATTATTAATGTTAATCCCACTTGAAAAAAAGAAGGTTCAGTATTAGTACCACCGATTTTTTTGTTTTAGTAGAAGAAGATTAAAATTGAAAAAGCAATGGGTAATGGACAATTTGAACGCGGAACCTTTAATTCCAAAAACCTTAACCATAGTCTCTAGACACGTCTTCTTGACATTTTAACCGCAACACTTTCTTTTCTAATGCTACTTAATTTTCTACTGCTATTTATTGCATGAGTCAGCACTTCGCCAATACCTTAGTTAGGATATTTCAGGTCTTTCTCCTTCTAAGCTCAAGTTTTTTGCCCCAAAAAAAAAAACAAACCTCATGTTACATTTTTTTTTTTTTTTTTTGTCAATCGTCATCTCTAGTCTTACTCTATCATAATCTAACTAGAGGAAGATCAAACTGGACCTACAGGGAACCGATGGAGACAGAACTACCATCGGATCATGCAATAAATAGCCATTACTTAGTGCACCCGTCTGAATTTTTTTGAAAAGTCACATAATGTGACACCTTAAAGGCTCGGCGGTGACCACCAGCCTAGTTTTGACAAGAAAAATTCGCTCTAGTTTAAAAAGAAAAAGAAAAAGGTCCTAAATCCTTAATCCTTGAAAATATATATATATATATATATATATATATAGGACAAGGTGTGTAACCATTGACAAGCCACCGGTTGAATGGGTTGGTATAGTTTTGATCAATAGGATTTGGACCCGTAGATTTTTCTCCCTTTGCGTGGTGGACTAATCTTCTGTGAAATATGTCTCGGACTGTAAGCCCAGTGCCACTCAATACCTCATCTAGAAGCCCTGAACCTGATTATATAATGTTATAAAGTCCACTACTTGGAACCCCAGCCCATCCTCCATCCCAAAAAGGAGAAAAAATGGAGCTGTAGATGGGAGAATCAAAATCATTGTGAGATAAATTCTAAAAGTATCAAAACCAAAATTGTACCCCATTAATAAAAGAGTAAGTGTCATTTTTTTTTTATATATTGTTAGTGTGTACATATAGGTTGTACAGGAATTGAACAGGATCTGTTCTATAGGTTGTACGTCCGAGGAGAGGGATGGGTTGGGTGGTACGAGGGAAGGGAGTATAAACAAGAGGTCTCGAGTTCGAATCTTCTTACTTACGTTAGCAGGTTTAGATCATGCCACCTAATATGAATTTAAATTTGAAATTCAAATCATGCGCATATTCCATACATCCATAGTTACTAGTATAAAAAAAAAAAAATCACTACACAATCAGTGCATAAAATATTTTTCTTAATAAAATGATATGAGATTGCGTAGTTCTTGTTGGAAATGAAAAAAATTGTGCGTAAAATATATATGACAGCGGTGTTGGTAATGGAGAACCTTGTCATTAATTATGCTTCATTTGTCAAGTGCATGCTTCTAGTGAAAAAGTTTAACCTTCATCGACCCTAGCGGTGTACTTTAAACTCCAACATCTTCCAAATGAAGCTGTGGCATGGTGTGGAAGAGGCACTAACTATCTCATCCTGATTCCTGAGGGTGGTAGGACCAAAAAAGGAATCATGTTTTGCAGATATTGTGGCTATGGAACAAATGCCCTTCTTCACAAAATTCATGATCATCTTAATTACCTACTCCCCAACCCTTCACAAAAGCCGTTGCCTGCTTTAAATGAACAAAATTATTTGAGAATATGACTACATTGTTTGAGAGAATGTTATGATTTACATCTCACTCCACTGCTAAATGAGACGGTATACCATTCTCACTTCCAAAGTCTAGTTCCATTTTTCGAAGATTTGGAGTTAATTAAGTTGCAACGATGCAAGTCAGGGCAGGCGAGAGAGAATGAATGTGCCAACATGGGTAATTATCTCAGCACAAGTAGCCAAATTACAGTTAAGGATTTCGATATTTTTGAGAAAACGACTTGCTTGCAACTCTGTGGATCCATCACCCAACCTAAAGATATTTAAAAGAAGAAACTCGAACATTGACCAACTGTTTCTAGACACACGACTGATTGTCAATAACCAAGAAAAAGATCGACAACACTTTTCATCTAATTTGCAGTTTCCCCCTCTTTTTTTTTTTTTTTTTCTCACAATTATATCATAACCTAGTAGACTACGAACTATTAATCACCTCAAATGATCCATCCATGACACTAGTTCGACCAACTTAAAGGAGGATTTGTTCAGCGTAAAAATTTTATGAAAAAAAAAAAAGATTCATATATCTTTATAAAATTACATACATGGGTCATGCTACAAAAATGTTACGTACGTGTAAGTGTAACAACCAGAACAAAAAGGGAAACAAGAGAGGAAAAAATTGAATGGATGATGGAGCCATGTTTATTGGATCAAAAAAAAAAAAGTGGGGCGGGGGGGGGGGGGGGGGGGGGGAGGTGGGAGCAGCGAGTATTAGATTCTATTCTCCTTCCTTTCTTCGATTCCAAAAGTCTCTCAACTCTCAACCACTCTCCTAACAACAACACATCTCTTTCTCTCTCTCTCTCTCTCTCTTCTATTTTTATTTTTATTTTTATTTTTTGTCAAAACTCTCTCTCTTCTATTGACTGCCTGAACGTAGCAAAGTGCTTGCTACAATCATCCCATCCATCATAAAGTTCATCAATGATCAATCTGCTCTCATCTCATGTCCTAATACCGCGGTCACGGTCACGGTCAGGGTCACCGTTATCTCTCCGTTCTTGACGTCCCAGTGAGGGAGGGAGGGAGGGAGTCGGCCTGCCCATTCTGCCCCACCCATGACCTCACTTCCCTGCTCCTTAGTCATTCACTGCTGCCCCTACTTAGTTTCTCTCTTTCTTGTATCTAATGACTCTTGGGTCGGCCCTCCCGAGTCCCAAGTCTTTCTCTTCAAACCCTCTGATTAAAGATCATTTCATCCGACGGTCAAAACCCAAACAAAGTCTTCACACTCACTCAACCCTGTCTTGCATTGCAAATTTGCAATTACTCCACAACAACACAACCCTTTTCTGCAGCTTCAGCTAGCTAGGCTTAGATCTTCCCCTGAAGAGAAAATCAATTTTCTCCCTAGATTTTGCAGGTATGTACTCAGCTTCTTTTTCTTTCTCCCCCAGCTCCCTCCTCCTTTCTTTCAAAGCTTTTTCCCAGCCAAAATTCTCTTTTTCATGAACAAGTTTTCTGCCTGCAGCTTATTATTCTCGGGCAAAAAAACTCCTAGCTCTCATTTTTCCTTTCGTTTCTTTCCAGTTAAAAAACTACCCTTTGCAGGGTAAAACAATCCCAAGAAGAAACTAGATTTGGTTGTCGTTAGTTTACTGCTGTACATTGTTCTTCTTCGTACTGCACCTTTCGCCATTATTCAGTGTAATCTTCTCTTTTAGATCTCCATTAGTCCGTCTCCATCATTATCTGAACGCATATATATGAATTTTGTAAATATGTCTTCCCTACTTATGAAGTTGCTGTCTTTCCTATTCATAAATTCTTGTCTCATGCTCAATATTTTTGTCTACGTGAAACTATTCAATTTTATGCTACCTGAAAAAGATTTTTTTTTTTTTTTTAAAAGTTTCTTACTGCTAGCTAGCAGTAACGAGAAATGAAATCTTGTCCTGTTTCAGTAATTAGTAGTGGTACTAAGAGAAAAAAATCTACTACTTTTGGCTCTTTCTTTTCTTTTCTTTTTTTTTTTCCCCTTTTTTGTGGGGAAAAATCTTAACGTGACGGTTTTTTTTTTTTTTTTTTTGGTTGGTTTGTGGTTAGAAATTGTCGGAAGATACTAGGAAAAACGGTTTGTTTTGTCCGAGGGACTCGGAGGAGAGATCTAACGGTGATACGAGGTTTGATGTTTTCTGATGTCAGGTTGCTAGCCGTACAGATGGAGGTGATTGTTAAGAAGCCCTTGCTAACGTGCGCCGAGGGTGCTCTGTCCTCGATTTTCACTACGGCTACTCCTCCTGCTTCTTTGGTCAACGTTCAACTGCTTTCCTTGGCTCGAGTAAGATTTCATCACTCCCCTCTTTCCATTTCTTTCCCTTTTTCATTAATTAATTCTGTCACTTTTTAATTTCAATTTTTTTTTTTACAAAGTCGGTCCATTATCAATTCAATTTTTCACTTTGTCATGATTGGACGGGATTTTCTTCCTCTCTCTCTCTCTCTCTTTTTTTTTTTTTTTAACTTTCATTTATTTTAAAGTGTCTTTCAAGGTTGTTAAGATTTTAATCTTTATCTAGTATTTTTTTTCTTGAATTAATTTTTTATACACTCGTCACGAAGAGTGTAATAAAAATTATGAAAAATTTGAATCTAAAATTTAATTTTTACATATTTATCATGGATCTAGTAAAGGTAAAGATAATATATGCCTTAACCGTATATAAGATTTACTTTTTTTTTTTTTTTCAAGTTTAGTGAATAATGCTAGTATTGCTTATTTTGTCCTTTAGTACTATGCTAATTGCACTATTTTCCTCATACCGGACGTCAAAGGGAACATGAATTTGGCTTTTATACGCCTTTTAGAGTTCCGGGTTAGTTGTTGATGGGTCCCGATCTGAATACTACAATAGTCTGCCACCAATCCCATGCGCCATTATTATTCTGCTATTCCTTAATTCTGGACTGAATTTTAAAACAGAAATGGTGAAACCTCAAAAGCAAATCATTTCAAACTACCGTGCTTTTGAGTTCATATTTTATTCCGGGCGTTGAGCATATATTCGAATATTCTTTTGAAATTATGAGAATTTTTTTTTAACACCTTTTTTTTTCCAAGCATTTTACTTTTCGTACACAGGGGAATAAGGATCTGTGGCTTTATTACATTGGCAACTAGTATGCTTTAGTATGAGTGTTAACTTAAGTGCAGAGTTAATCATTAAGTTGCATGGGTAAAGGAAATTATTGAACAAGTTCTTCTTCACCTCTCACTTCACTTGTTGTTGTTGTTGTTGTACACTTGCTAATGGTACACTTTGTCGTGAACGGCAAGCAAATTACAGGATCTTTTTGGGTGGTTGGCGGCAACTGAAGTGAAGGGTAAAGGAAACTCTGATGACCAGTTGAAAGTGGTGGGTGCAGAGCAAGGGGATGGAGACGAGCAAAACGACGGTGGCAGTGATAATGGGGAAGGTGACTTCCCGGATGGTGAAGAAGAGGTAGCCCCTGAAGATGGAGGCGGTCCTGGAAGCAATCCCAACAGCAGCAATGGCAACGCCAAGAAGGGCCCTGCAGGAGCTGGTGGTGCGGGAGACGAGAATGGGGAGGAAGAAGATGGAGAAGATGGTGACGGACACAATGACCGTGATGACGACGACGATGACGAAAACCAGGATGATGATGATGATGATGACGAGGAGGAGGAGGAGGATGATGATCGTGAGGATGAAGGAGATGAGGAAGAAGTGGCAGAAGAGGACGCAGAAGACGAAGAGGAGCCAGAAGATGAGGAAGAGGAGGAGGCCCTCCAGCCTCCAAAGAAGAGGAAGAAGTAGATGGCTCGAAAATGAAAATGTTACAACTCCCCCTCCCCGTTTGGAGCAGCCCCCCTTCTCTTTTAACCTGATGAAAAACTAGGTCTCTGACCTTCTGATCGTACTGTAGCTGATGAGTATAATTATGAACGTCTTTCATTCGAATGTTTTAGACAACTTCCCAACTTTATAGATTGGCCAATTGAGCAGACAACTGATTTTTGGTTACTTGATTAAAAACATGATTTTCTCCGTCGTTCACCTTCATTCTCACTGAATTTCAGTCATTAGCCATTGATTCATCCTGCATACCAATCTGCTATGATGTCTCTCCTTGTTCGTCTTAACTCTCCTGCCGTTTATTGAGTTTCCAGGTTTAGCATGATTACTTTCGCCGTGCAAGGACAAGAACATGATTGTTTTCCAGGATGTCAGGACGTAACATACCACTGTTTTAATTTTTTAACTGCTTTCAATACTAAAAACCTTACCAAGAACATGGGCTAAGGGGGAAAATTCGACAAGACACTGCTACAGATTTTGCCAAGGGCGCCGTACATCACTAAAATCAGGTCGTCATTGCTCCCTAATGTTGGAAGGGTTCTCGCATGAGTATACCATATAGTAGTAGTAACATAGCAAGACAGTAACTATAACTACCTTTTCCTACATTTTACGACTTAAAACAATTGGGAACCGTCAATATACATAGCTTTAATGCTACGGGCAAGCAGAAATTACCATGTATAGAGTTCCATATACAGAGAGAGTCTATTTACATATGCCAGGCAGACACTTGAGGAGTTATTCTAGTTTTGCCGTCAAGTGCCCTGCAACGCTGAACCTACACACGAAATCAGCACAAAATGAATTGACAAATAGTTCTGAGGAAAAAACAAACGCAAAACACGTTGGAGTACAGACGTCAGAAGTTTGAGTAATAAAACAAAGCAAAGGAACTTGATCTTTTTGACCTTTAATGACAATATAATGCACCAGAAGACCAACCAACAAGAAGAGAAACAGCATTTGGGGCAAATACAGAAATGAGTAATACGTTCTATCTGCCCATTTCACTAGAAGAAAAACTTGCAGCGGTTAATTTGTATAAAAGATTGGAGGAGTAATAATCAAAGACAGTCTATTGGTATTTAAGACAGCAATTTCAGTATAACCAAATTATCAATTATGTTAGAACATTGCTAGCATTGAGTTCAAGACGAACACTGTCAAACAATTTTCTGCACTAGTTCAGACTTCAGGTTGCTTGGCATAAGCAAAGTACTGTTAAGTTCTCTTGTACTGTTTGAAATTTACTCCCAGGAACCAAGTATATTGACCAGCAGTGTTCCAAGTCGTTCATAAATATAAAAGAGAATGTGATGATCTAGAATTGACCTCTTCTTGCCTTCTTTAGAGCTTATGAGGGGCGAGAAAGCTTATAATTGTAGTATTCCACTATCCTCTTGAACAACTAATCATTTCTTTGTGGCATCAATAAACATCGCTCGTGTCCAGTGCTCTACATCTTCAGTTTGTGAAGGTGGAGGAGGATAAGTTGGATGCTCAACAAGATCCCATCCTTCAATGAAGTTTTCATTCTTTCCAATATCAGAAAATTCAGTGGGGAATAGGAAACTGGAAGCAGAACTCGGAACATGGCTGTCAAAAACATTTCTCTGCATGGTGAAAAGATAGAGAAATTCAGGTTACAGGACGAACTCATCATAAAGGTGTCTGCTATTTGTCTGTTTATTAACTATTCTAAGATAAACCCAAAAAAAAATTGTTTCCCAGCTGAAAGCAGCCCACAGGTATCATAGACACTTGATCTGTACATCCTACTCCTACTTTCTTGATAATCAAGAGCGACAGAGCCAATCTTACATTATCTAATTCTAATCTGAGTGTCAAATCACATCCCATTGCTCTTATTTGTTACCACCTCATGATCAGAATATGATTTCATCATATTTTCATCATGGTACTGTGACTGAAGGAACCAAACTAAAGTCAGACGAAAAGTTATATCCGAAACCATCATTGCCTTTCTGCATGAATCAAAAAATAAATTTGATCTTCCAATGAATTCAAGAAAATGTTGATACAGTGCCCGCAAATACTGATAGTACTAAGAAACAAGAAGATACTGATGCTGCAACAATGGAGCCAGACAGAATATGTATAAATTCATTATAAAGTAATTACCTTCATAGGGAAGGCATGTGCACTTTCCACCAAAGTGCTTGATGAAATAGCTGAATCTACCTTCCATACAGACTTGTTCAACTGCTGGGCTTGCTTGGATGACCTAAAAACCACGTCAACATAGATAGTCCAAAAGGACAAAGCAAAGTCTAGTCTGTTAACATATAGGATAAATTTCTGGTGAGCAAAAAACCTCGAGGCATTGCTAGCAACATTAAGTAATTTACCTCATGTATCAATTCTTCACACAATCAAGTAAACCTGGTAAAGACATCTTAATTGGTTTTTGTATTTCCAGGGCATTTCTCAACCTTAGAGGGATGAACTAAATAGCCCACAGGTCATTTAATCCAAGTTGTAAAGCATATAAGTCAACTTCAGCTACTGCAGCTGAGGTTGGTATAGATTTAAGATGGACTGAAATCAAGCAGAGTTTGCCATTTTAGAACTTTCAACTCAAATAGAACATAAAATTGTTGCGCCAAGAATGGTGCAAGTTATTCAAAGTATGGCCAATGGAAGAAAAGAATAAGGTACCTTGAAGAAGCCATTTTCGAGGAAACAAAAGACCGCACTTGCTTGGAAGAAGAAAGGATGGACAACAACCTCGAAAATGCTTCAAACGTAGAAGCCTCGGCAGGAACTTCCAAACACAATGAATTATAGCAGTATGCAGTTGCACATGCCACGCTTTTCTTGAGAAGGGATATTCCTTTCTGCAAATCATTGTGTGTTTCAATAGAATGAGGAGAGGCAGACGAGTAGTTGAGACTGCTACTACGAGAAGAATCCAAATGAGGTTTCCTATCTGATTCCATCGAAGCAACACCAAAGTTACTTGAGCTTCTATCAGACCATGAGGTTTCCCCACTAGTGGAGCAAAAATTTTGGCGAGGAATGAAAAGAGGATATTCGCTGCTGCATTGCATAAACAACAACAACTAATTAGTAGCAAGACTAAGTAATTCACAGTCTAAAAGGGGCCAGTAATCTGAGGCCACCAGAATACCTTCTTGAAGATGGACGAGCGTCCCAATAAGAATCTCGTTGCCATATCCTAGAGCATGAACCCTGATAATAGAAAATAGCAAAAGATGAAGAGAATATTAACTCCTACAGTGACGAGCAAACTCCCCATCTTACTGCAGTTTCACAAACACAACACAGAAACATGTGAATAGGAACACGGACATGGAATCACAACATTAATAAGCTTTTAAACTGTTTAGGCTTTAAAAACCATCATCACAACAATTCTCTTCCTATGTAACTAACAAAGTAGATATCATGAGGAAAAGTCCACCTATACAACACAACTATAGCGATTTCTGATTGTCTAGGAGTCAAAAAGTACCTTCAACAAGAACACTGATCTTCTTCTAACAGAGGGGACAAAAGCAATAGGTGAACTTGTTCATTAATAACCAACTGAGATTCAGTTATCAAGGCCAACTATGACGTATGTAAGTAAGAGAAATGATAATTTATTTTCTTAAATACCATAGCTGAAGGAACATTGAATTCCAACATGTTTAGAGCATGCACAAGGACTTTTGCATGCAATTGCTGAAAACAAGATTCCACATTTCTGTCTTTCTCTGTACATGCATGATATCTGATATTTTGACCTTTCAAAAGCATATCAATAAAAAATCCACTCCAGCAGAAAAGCATGTGTACAAAACATACACAGAAAACTAGACTTTTGCATGCTATAATCTCTATAAATGATTTTCACCAGTTCTATCTTTTCCTGTAGATGCATGAGACTTGACAAATATGGATGTGAAGAGTGTATAACAAAACTTTACCGCTTTATCTAAGTTTATATAGTAAATTCACTATGAGCTGCAAGGTTGATCTAAAATCAGATAATATAGCTACTAAATCCAAACACCAAAGATACCTCTCCTCTAAAAAATCCTTGCAAGTTACTGGTATATACATGGTATAAAATTATACTTAGTAAACATATAAATGCAGCCACAAGTATTAAATTATTAAAAAGAGATGACTAATGAGCATACCGCAAATCCTGAGTTATGAAGTGCAGGGGCACAGACATGATGAACGACAAGATTCAGAAGCTGCACCATGTATCTGATTTCAACAGTTGATTACTATCCAATAGAGAGAGGTAATATATAATATGCAAAACAGAAAATCTTTTGTTTCTCAGATTTTTAGAATAATGATAACTGAGAGAAGATAAACATGATTGGATAATATACATACATGTATATATGTCCTGAAAGTGTCCCTTACATTCTTCAGTGCAGGACTGGAATAAAAATGATCGACTTGGACAAGCTAAAACTATTAAAAATATGGCAGATATTCTCACTTCAAATATGTGATCAAGTGGTCAAAATTACATAACATTGCATCAGATGAAACTTAAAGAAGAGAAAAATGACTAAAATTCAGTAACAACTGACTCAAGACTTCCTTCCTAATTATTATTTTCTTTTTCAAGATTACCTAACACTTTGTTCATGTTCACTTTAACCAAAGAACCCTTGTTTCAGCAGCAACTAATTCTTCTACCAACATTATGTTCATACAGACTGAAAGGAGGAGAGATTTCACCATCTACTCATGAAGAAAAAGGAAATAATGTATTTTGAATGACTGCCACGGGATAAATTATATGATATATACATTAAACTCGCATCATCCAAAGTAGCAAGTATAGATGTATACAGTATAACAATTACCCCAAAGAGGCGGCAAGCTCATCACGTGGAACAGAATGTGGATCAAGTCCTCTCGGTAAGCGTGCATTACAAATGGTGTCATATTGACCAGTGAAACCATCTTTTCTATCACCATCAACATTCAGCTGCACAGCAACAAGAAAATTTAGTCTTATTGAATCTCCCCTGGTCAGAGCATGGCAACAAGGAAAAAAAAAGACAAATAACACTAAAATAACATCTGAATCTGACCCGACGTAATGGGAATAACTTGCATATCTGTTTCACAATGACAGACTGTCTGTGTAGGAGTTCAGAGGTAATTGCCATCTGCAATTGACATATGCTGTAGTATTAAATGAAGTTCACCAAAAGTTCTCAAGATAACGATAAACAATATGTAGAATCATGTCTCCAACTCAAGTTGAAAGCCTGAATGTATAGGGTAGAGAAACATCTTACATGTCCAAGACTCTGTGTGCAAATAAGATTAGGATAGAACTTTTCTAGTTGTTCCACTTGATTCTTTTGCAGCTGCAATGAGATAATCATCAATAGAAATTAAATTATGCAGATCCCAGAATCTCAATTATCACTTTCCATAATGTATATGCATCTGACTGAAAAAACAAATTCCAGAGCTAAAATATGATACCACACTCATGGCCGACTCAAGCAATTCATACTTGGCATCTAAATCATGAGACATCGCCTCGATCATTGACTTTCCTGCACAAACATCTATTAGTCTAGCAGCTGGGGCCAAAAAAAAAAAAAAGATACTAATTAGCCTCGTTTTGCATGTAAAAAGTAACTCAATAAGTTTTCAACCTTGCAAAACTTCTTGTTGTCGAAGATGGAGCTTCTCCTTCATTTTTATAAGTTTCTCTTTTTGAAGCAGCAACCAACTTTTCTGATCATCTGCCTTTCGCTGTAGAGTGCAGGAAGATATATGAAAATCATTCAAAAATGAGTGATGGTATGAATAGGTCAGGTCATCCATCAGAAAGTTCGTATTTTACATCTGCCAAGGCAAAATCGAGAATTGAAATTCACAATTTTAGTTTTTTCTTTTTTGGGTAGGACAAATTTTAGGTGACATTCGAGTATTCCCAATCCCACCACTGCTCAGTCAGCGCATCATGTTCTATGCCATTTTCTTAGTCCATAACATCTTATGAGCACAAGTAACAGCTGTTCTCATTCTCTGCCTCTCTTTCTCTACGCTCTTTCACTATTGTAAATAACCCAATTCCTTCTCCCTCTCTCTCTCTGTTCCCACAGCTAAAGGTTTGAAAACCATGCTCCCTAACAAAATAACATTCTTAATACTTCTTTGCCAATAGATAGAGCTACATATATCCTAAGTTTTCAACATCACACGTAACCATATAAACAAGCGCGATTCCACCAACATTGTCAGCTAAGTTGAGAATCAAAAAGCTCCCATATTTATGTTAGCATATAACTTACAAAAATAACCAAGTGCAAGCCAAGTAAAACACAAGCTAGCAAAGACCAAAAGAATGCTGCAGGCACTCAAACCTTTGCAAGAAGGGCTTCGCTTAATTTTGAATATAAGGCATCCTTCTTGCTCTTCAGAGACTTTAAATTAGTACTGTACTCATTCAATCTGCACATGCAAAAACAGATAACAAGCCATGAAGTCTAATTAAAATTCCAAAAAAAAAAGAAAGAAAGAAAGAAACATTTGGGAACATATTAGTCTCTGAATTGAAATACCTGTAATTGACGCAGACAGGGCAGATTGAGGCAAGATTGGAGCTGTCGCAAATAGCACAGCTAGTATTGGTTCTTCTGGTCATCGGCATCAGCTGAGAATTCATCAGCCAACTGAATATTTATCTAGAATTTGCTCCACACTGAACCCCTAGATTCACAAACGACGCCGTTCCCGATGAATTGCAAAGGGGAAAAAGTTGCAGCTCATCGGAATCAATAATACTGGAAAATAATCAATCTTGTTAATTTGGGAGAAGAAAGAGCTCTGAGGCTAAAAGTAACTTGAGCTGCACGTACACAGTGAATTATACGCGTATACGTACGGAATAGTATACGTAGATGGAATGTAGAATTGCTGGGGGCGGTGGTGTTATAAGAGGCACTGGTTTATGTTTGCCATCAGTAGTGCATTCTTGACCTTTATTAACTACTACTAAAACAAATCTTAATATAAATAATTCAAAGCCCTTTTTTTAATGTGCCGTAATTACAAAATTTTGATGTATAATTATCCATTTAGTTGAAAACAAAAAACAGGCAAAATCGGTGACAAGGTAATATTTCAATGAGTGTAACAAAAAAATATATATATGACAAAAGAATAGAAAACATGTAAATAGGAGCAGTGAAAATTATTTTTTCTCTATATACATATTATAAAAAAAAAATATTATGTTTAAGATTTTTATATTCCTTAAACTTCTTATTTAACTAAATAAGAAACTTTTGTATAAAAGTTGTTTAGAAATGATCACCTTCTTATATATTTGGCCTTAAATTTAGATACAATTTAATAAACTCAATCAAATTACTAGCACTTTTTTTTGTGCAAAATAAGATTATAAAAGTCGAAAATAGGGGATTTGAGATCTCTTGATTAATTTGACTAATATCACTACTAATTAAACTCAAATTACGTACCTTGGGATGATGGGTCAACGGTAACTGCTCATCCACTGGGTCAAGGGTGATTTTAATCTTGGGTTGATGAGGCCCAATATGCAAAGCCCATATATAGAAGCCCAAACATAGTGCATTATCTGATGGCATACCTTCTATTTTTTTTTTTTTAAAAGGGAAACCGGCTTAGTATTTAAGGGAAGTCCATGATTTGTGAGGCGCGCATTAGGTCTACAATTGGACGTAGAAATGGGCACGGTATGAGAGGACGTTTCAGTCCATATCACAAAAGTAGGGTTATTTTGCCATTTGCTCATCTCGCTGGTCTAGTCCAAAGTTTTAAGGGCTCCGGATCTTTTATTGCACTTTCATGTGTTGTATCCCTATTACACTATCAAATCTTGCAATATTATGCGTATCTTTCTTGTGCATTAGGTCTATGTTTTCAGAACCGGACCGGATAGCGATTCGGCCAAGGTCAGGGGTCAATGGGTTCGACCGGGGGTCGATAGGGGTCAAACCGGATGACGTCATAAATAAAAATTATTTAAAAATTAAAATATTATATATATCATATCTAATAATATATTGATATTAATAAATATATATTCATATATATTTGATGTTTCAAATATATTTAACAAGAAAATACAAAGAAATTAGAATAATCAAGTAGCAATTTATATTATTTAATAAATATTAACAAGTTTAGAATTAAAATTATGAATTTAATTGAAAAATAACATCAAATTGTAGGACAATATTTATAAAGTATCAAATATTTGAGGTATACGAATAAGTTTTAACAATTTAGGGGGCCAAAACATAATATTATAAAGTTTGAATTTTTTTTTTAAAAATTACTGTTGAATCGGAAAACCGGTTTTTTTCCGGTCAAACCCGGTCAAACCCGAATTTTGACCGGCTTTGACCGAGTTTTAAAATTTCCGGTTTTCTAAGTTGACTCGGACCGGCTACCTGGCCGGTTCCCGGTTCGACCGGCCGGTCCGGTCCGAGTTTGAAAACAGAGCATTAGGTTAAATTCATACGTACTTGGTGTACCGGTTACATCAACCCAATGAACATATTCACCAAATAGTGCAAGAGTTACGGCATTAAATTAAGTTGTGTAATTGAGATGTAACACCCACCTATGTAATAAAAAACCCATTGTCAAGATTAAAGTCCTGTTTAATAAATCAATTCAACAGTTAAAATTAACGAATTCAGATCTTAACATGTTCAAACTCGTTTAATAACCAAAAATTGAATATTTGAATTAATTGAGTGGCACTGAATTTTTTGGACAAAATTTGTTCCAAAAATAAGTGATGAACTATTCACTTATCACTTAATATGGTATACGTTCAAATGTACCCGATTTAGTACTTAATAATTTAAGAAATTCAGATTTCAGTTTTCAGACATCGATAAGTTCTACCAGAGTCAATCTTCGCTATTTGGTTAATCCCCTCCCTCGGTATGTCCGCACTCACCACAGAGTATTGGCTTGCCAATATTCAAGTTCTCTCCGGTAGTTAAAACCTCCAAAGACCAGACTTAGAGTGGAGCTCATGCAAAATATGTATAATACGTAGTATAAAAAGAGTAATTAATGAGGTTTTGGCATACATTTGGGTTATCTAACCAGCAAAACTGGTCAAACATTATTGACGGATTCAATTCAATTACGTCACTCGCTCACATCTGCCAAGTAAATATGTAATATTATATTTTTCAGCATTATTTCTAGAAATTTACCATTTTGGTTATGAAAGCTTTAGTTATTTGTCTCTAACTCTCTCTCTCTCTCTCTCTGGATAATGGATTTATTGGTAATTATCCTGATTAAATTTTTCTCTAATCTATATAATTGGTCCAACGCCTAATTGCTAACGTTATCAACCAATTAATCAAATATGTACATACATTCTCAAATGGTCTTCCATCTTATACATTAATTACCATCGTTAAGAAATGGTCAAAAGGCCGCTTTTTGCAGTATCATAAGCAAAGACTTAAAATAATTGACCAAATTGTCTTCTCAATTTGGCATAATATGCATATCAAACATTATTATAAATGGATGTTTCTTACGGGGGCCAATTCTGACTTTTAAGGTTGATGAACTTTCAGTAGTACCTAAATTAAGATGGAAATTTTGCAAGGATGAGCTGCAGATGAATGACAAAAGCATCTAGACAGGAAGACATTCTCGAACTCAGGACTGCAAGCTTAAAAAAACACAAGAATATCAGTCTTTGGAGTTACTTGAACTAGATTCCAAGCCGGCCATCTCAGTTGGTCAGTACCCACTTGGAGCAAACTTTTGCACTGATACAGTACAGAACAGTAGAATACCTTCATTTCTGGGAAGCTATAAGAAAGAAAATTCCAAATTTTTTTTGCATGAAAATAATGAGCAACTTGAGTCTAGATGATGAGGAGCAGATATAGATTATGAATCTAGAAGAAACGAGTCAACAGACAATCAACAACTGTCCAAGACCAGGTACGTGATATCCATTAAACTACAAAAAGTGGCCCTCACCAACCTTTCTATATATATATATAGTATTTTCCTGGCCTGCTAATTTGCTCACACGTACAATTACAGATTCCGGAGTGCGGACGACCCTTTGGTCTTTCTTGCAAGAAAAAATGGGTGCTCTGTCTAAATTCTTCTTGTCTCCAATTTACAAAGCCACATCAATTTGCTTCTCTAAAGTTCTTCCTGAAGCTTTGAAGTTCTTGATTTTATCTGCGGTTATTTTATGGAGTTCTTACAGGCGTCAAAGCTCTAGGCACGAGTACATGGCACAGATCGACAAGCAGAGCTGCAAATTTGTATTCAGAAAGAAGTTGAGGCCATCTTTGGAGGCAATGGAATGTTCCATCTGCTTGTGCGAAATTGAAGAAGGTGATGAAGCAAGAGAGCTGCATTGCAATCATGTGTTCCACAAGAATTGCCTGGAGAAATGGTTGCAGCGCTGTCATGCTACTTGCCCGCTTTGCCGGAGCTTGGTGGTGCCTGAGGAAGTTGCCTCCGAGCATAAACGATCACAGGCTGAACATCAGCTGCTGAAGAATAGTGTGGAGGAGGAATTGGCTCTTATGTTGTTGTCTACCATGACCATGAGTGGTTGGAGCTGTCATTCTGGGTTCTAATTGCTCAACAAGATTGGGGTTTCTTCTCTCTTTTCTGGGATTGGCAAGAAGGGCAGTTGAATCAAACACCGCACCAGTTAATGCATTATGAGCAACATATAGTTGGTATAGATGAGATATTCTTTGGTTTGGTAGGAAAGCATTTGTACAAAATGGTGACTCGCAATTGTTTCTAGGATGAATTACCAAAATTATTTTAACCTTATCTTACCTTTTTATGCTGCTGATCATTTTATCATCGGGAGTACACAAAACTGGGCAAGAATCAAATAGGCTCTAGCATATGTGGCCATATACAAATTTAGACTTTAAGCACTTGATCAAATTCTCTCTCTCTTTTTTTTTTTCTTTTAATTATGAAGAAGGAGTTAATGGATTCAAGATCCAAACATTTGACCAGCTGTTAAATTGTTCTAAGACCGTCTTGTCTGTCTCCATCGTGGACTGCATTGCATGTGCAGTGCGAAACGCACGCCGGATGGTTGCTACCAATTATATTCTTCCACCGCCAGCGTACGGGAGTGGTTGGCACGGGAGAAACCTAAACTTTTTTTTTTTTTTTCCCCGGAACGATAAGTGGGAAGAAACCTAACATAGTGAGCCGAAAAATGAATCAAATTACTCGATAGTAAAATCAAATTCAATTTGATAAGAATTTATTCGAATTTGGTTCACGAATTGGTCATATCAATCTTGAACAGCGATTTATATTCAATAACATTTAAAATCGATAAAAAAAAAAAATCGTTCAAACTCGATTTAGTAAATAAACAAGTCAATTTTAAGTAAAATTTCAAACTCGTCAAAATTATCAAACAAATTTAAACATTAGAGTGTTTGACTTAATTAAACTCGTTTACGTCCCTACTTTGAAAGGGTTGAATTATAGTACAACATTTTGCTAAAACATTAAAAGGCCCTTAAGTTCCTAGGCTAGCCAGAAATCATTCTTGCACCTTATGTCAAGGATCTTAGTGACAATTGTACCTATAATTATACATATATTATAGACACTAGTAAAAAAAAAAAATGTATATACTGACGTGCAAAAGCATAAAAAAATTTCTCACCTGTTGAAAATTATACCCAACAATTATTTTACTAGTATTTATATTTGTGGTTTTATGTAACATCTAATATTGCATGGTACAATTGGCATTAACAATTGTAAAGGCCCTTAATCCAATGTAAAGGTTGGCAATTGTCAGATCAAAATCAGGACCAGCTCTACGTTAGTTACTTTCATCGTCGGTTGTTGCCATAATTTTTAGGGTTAATCACATTTTATCCCCTTAAAGAATACCCCATTTCTCAGTTTACCCCCTAACCTTTAATTTTGCTCACTTAACCCCCTTTAGGACAAAATTGCCCTTGCATTATTTTGACTTTTCATTTACCTTATTTTCCTTTCTTTTATTTTTTTTTTCTCTTTCTTCTTTATTTAATTCTTCCTCTTTCCCACAAAAATCTTCACCTTAATGATTGAAATTAAAAAAGATGAATTACAAAGATCTATCTTCTTCTTAAATGATCAAAAAAAATTCAAACCACTTTTCTAAAATACAATTTTTTTAGCCTTTCAATTCTTTTAATTTTGGGTTTTCCTCTTTCCTTTCTAGTTTCTCATTTTATTCTCAAGAAAATATCATAAGATGAAATTGTTTTCCTTTCTTTTATTTCTTTTTCTCTTTCTTCTCTCTATCATCCTTCCCAATAGAAAATTCGATTTCCACAAAAATTTTTGTTTTGAGTTTGTAATCGCATATTTTTGGGCGAAAGTTTAAAAGACATCAAAAACTAATTTTGATTTTCTGTATGATGTCACGTGTCACAAATTTCAATTGATAATTATTAATCAGGTCACAATTTCATCTTAAGATATTTTCTTGGGAATAAAATGAGAAACTAGAAAGGAAAGAGGAAAACCCAAAATTAAAAGAATTGAAAGGCTAAAAAAAATTGTATTTTAGGAAAGTGATTTGAATTTTTTTTAATCATTTAAGGAAAAGATAGATCTCTACAATTCCTCTTTTTTAATTTCAATCATTAAGGTGAAGATTTTTGTGGGAAAAAGGAAGAATTAAATAAAGAAGAAAGAGAAAAAGAAATAAAAGAAAGGAAAATAAGGTAAATGAAAAGTCAAAATAATGCAAGGGCAATTTTGTCCTAAAGGGGGTTAAGTGAACAAAATTAAAGGTTAGGGGGTAAACTGAGAAATGGGGTATTCTTTAAGGGGATAAAATGTTATTAACCCTAATTTTTAATCCCTTTCATAACTCACAGTTTTTTGTATGAGTGTTTCGATAAATGGACTCTGCGAAGACACTTCAAAAGCCGGCAACTTTTTCCACGCTTTTGTACGTGGTTATGCGTGTGGGCTACCAGGGAGGGTGAAGTTACGTGTGAGTTGATAACCTGCACAGATGCATCAGAACCGGACAAACAAGCAAAGGCGAAAACTGCAATCACCTGACCACATTGGAAACATTATTGTACATGTAAAACGTGGAGAGATACAACGTTCCTGGAATTTGGGGAAACAAAAAAAACATTACGAACATGAATAATATGATGATAAAGACACAGCATGAATAATATTATCGATTCATTACTCAATTCGCAGCCAAAGGTTCTGCTCTCTGAGCAAAAGCATTCAACCCTTTCTTTTGCTTGTTCAATATTTTTGTAACAAGTACCAAATTGTTTTGCTCCTCAAGCGTACAAGCAAGCTGTCAATAGAATTCTGAAGTTTTTGGTCTGGTCTTCCACTCTTATCCCCCTAACCGGCAGCTCAATCTTAGTCTTAATTCCCCACTAATTATAGCCGCCAGGGTCTCAGCTCAGCACACCGTCCAAGACCATGGAATTCAATAATGGTTTCTAAGGAATCCAAGAGAGAATCATTTTTCCTTTTTCCCATTGCAAAACACTACTCTTAGAATGCTCCGTACTCCGGACTGGACAAATACATGCAAGAAATTTCTCAGAAGATATGAACGCAAGCCCGTATTATTCTGCTATTAAAGATGGCAGAAAAAAACGTAGGACAGCCAAAGGGAAGGAGCCGTCAACTGTATATTTTGGAGCAAATGATGCCTATGCGATCTATTGACTCTATAAACAACGTTCAAACATGGAAAAATTGGAGCTATTCTACATATAATTTGTATACAACTGCAGAAAGAGCATACGAAGTACCACCTTTCAGACATAATCCTGCTTCTTGCTTTGAAACCCGAAATAGCTGAAGCAAAATGCCATCCTGACTGTATCATGCAAATGAGGTTCATAAGCTGCAGTCAAAAACATGAAGCTATGCCCAACTTCATGGAGAAGTGGTATCATTGACCATCGCGGCCACATTTCTTAAGTTGTGGACGGACCACTGATAGTTGACTAAGCAGGTCGGTAACATAACAAAGGATTGACATCTTGGCTCTCATTCTCATAGATCTCAAAGCTCCTATTAGACATATTGATCCCCATTCAAACCATAGAGACAACTCTTTATAAGCGAGTGATTCTTACAAGAATTTGTCCTGGACTAGCTTCTTCAACTCTTCTAGCTTTTGGATTATTTTTGGGCTCATCAGGTCTCTAGCTTCCCTTATAAGCGTGCCTTCTCTGCTGAAATGATATGCATCTACCACAGTCCTAATCCAGGTGTGGAGCTGCTCTGGTGTCCTGTAAGACAAGTAATAGAAATTTGCATAAGTTACGGAATGACAAAATGAGAAGGAAAAAGAAAACCAGCTAAGGAACTGTACACCCTAATAATCTAGTCATGCATGCAACACCAGCCAAACGAATACCAGAACATATGTGCATATTTTAAAATTTTAAAAAGTAATGAAAGGGCAGTAAATCTGCCATGCCCATTGGCTTTAGTAGTTAACGCATGCTTGCACCTTATATGACCACTTCAAGGGTTAAGCTTATTAGACTCACGTATAAAGGCAGTCAACATCCTTTCCTTCAAGTTCTTCTCCCGGAGTAAAAGCATCTTTTAAAGCACTCATGCGCTCCTCAGGATCTTCAATTGTAAGAAGATACTTCAGTATCCTGATTTCTTTCGGCACAAGCCTCTGAAGATTGCCCCGTGCTGTCATATACAAATGATACAGTACATCTTTCACCTGAAGAAAATTGAGAACTTGAAATCATCAACTAACAGATCTGGCCTACAGCAAGCAACCTGGTAGAAGATAGAAACTAAGGAGAAAAATAAACTTATATTCTTGAAAATTCAGATGCACCAAAAAGTCAAAACAACGTCATAACCAAGCTCTGAGCAATTTAAAAGCACTTTTTTTCCTCTCCAATCAACAGGAAATGGATAAATAAAAAGAGACAGACACCTAAGACAATCAATAGATTCCAACCTCATCTTTTGTCATGGTTGATTCTTTTGCAGCGGACCAAGCTTTTGTGATCATCAGAACCAAAGCAGAATCAAGTTGATTTTTCTCAGCCAAACTATCAATCTTCCTGCAAGCAGCATCTACTGAGGGAGAATTGATTATATCTTGAAATTTCAGCTCTGCAGCATTTAGAGCCTCTATACTTTCTGTAGCAGTATCATAAGTTTGCACAGCAGCCAAGCACATATTCCCAAGCTTAGCCACAGCTAAACATACACCAAAACGGACATGTTATTGAGACAACTATACTATCTAAATAAAACAACTTGTCCGATGGTCTCTGACACCATCACAAGATTTAAATGTGGGGCAAAATATCAATGAGTTTGAACAACCAACAGCAACTTTGGTGCAAAGATCTAGGTAATAGAACATGACTGCTGCAAATGCAGCACCAGTACTTTGGATTTCAGACTGCAAAGTTACTCTTAACCTAAGTTGGAAAAAAGTGAAAACGACTTTAGGCAAGAGTGGCATTTGTTACCACGTTGTCAATGCAAATTGTTGAAGATATGTGATCTAATATTAGAAAAGATATGATTATAGTATCATGTATGTGGCATTTGTTACCACGTTGTCAATGCAAATTGTTGAAGATATGTGATCTAATATTAGGAAAGATATGATTATAGTATCATGTATTAATTAGGTATCATATGATTATAGTATTATGTATTAATTAGGTAGTAGATTGATTTAGATTAGCATGATTTTAGGATCTAAATTAGGTTACACTTGTGTATATATATATGTATATTGTGTAGTCCTAATAAGATGAAAAAAAGTATTTTCTCTCAATTTTTCTTAGTTTTCATGATATCAGAGCCCTACCATCAAGGTTAGAGTCTCTGTCCGCTGCCAGAAAATTCAGTAATCATCATTCGGTTCATCTGGTTCTGTATAGGACACATCTCTGTTCTATTCTTCACTCTTGTTTTAAAGAGTTCAGATCTGTTCTTTTTTTTGTTTTTATTCTATTAATTCTGAACCCATAGCAGAAACGAAATCTGTCGTTATGTCTGATGTGGTTCCTGTGATGTCTAAAATCACAGACCACAAACTCAACAATTCTAACTATCTTGATTGGAGCAAAACGGTTCGTCTTTATCTGCGAAGCATTGATAAAGACAATCATCTGACTGATGATCCTCCAAAAGATGGTTCAAGATAGACATGGCTAAGGGAAGATGCTAGATTGTTCCTTTATTACATCTATTGATTCTATCTCCCTTCCTAAAACTGTTCATGAAGCCCTATCCCATCCCGGATGGCGCAATGCTATGATAAAGGAGATGAATGCTCTAGATGGTAATGATACTTGGAACTTAGTAAATTTACCTGCAGGGAAGAAGGCCATTGGGAGTTAGTGGGTTTTTGCAGTTAAATTCAATCCTGATGGGTCGGTTGCTCAGTTAAAAGCTCGCCTTGTTGCCAAAGGCTATGCTCAAATCTATGGAGAGGATTATTCTGACACTTTTTCCCCTGTTGCCAAGTTAACATCTGTCAGGTTATTCATTTCTATGGCAGCCACTCATAATTGGCCTTTGCATCAACTAGATATCAAGAATGCCTTTCTTCATGGAGACCTCCAAGAGGAAGTTTATATGGAGCAACCACCAGGGTTTGTTGCTCAGGGGGAGTCTGGGAAGGTTTGTCATCTTCGGAAGTCCTTGTATGGACTGAAACAAAGTCCTCGTGCTTGGTTTGAAAAATTTAGTCTAGCAGTTGAAAGGTTTGGGATGCAGAAAAGCAAATCTGATCACTCTGTTTTCTACAAACAGTCTGAAGATGGTATTATTTTGTTGGTAGTATATGTGGATGATATTGTTATCACTGGGAATGATGCTGCAGGTATTTCATCTCTTAAAACTTTTCTCCATAGTCAATTTCAGACAAAGGATTTGGGACTATTAAAGTATTTTTTGGGTATTGAGGTAGCAAAGAGTAGGAAGGGGATATTCCTGTCCCAAAGAAAATATGTTCTTGACTTACTATCTGAAACAGGAAAATTAGGGGCTAAACCAGCTAGTACCCCAATGATCCCTAACTTGCAGCTCACAAAAGAAGGTGAATTGTTAGAAAATCCTGGAGGTATAGAAGATTGGTTGGAAAGTTGAATTATCTTACAGTGACTCGTCCAGATATCGCGTATTCAGTTAGTGTTGTTAGTCAATATATGTCTAATCCTACTGTTACTCATTGGGCAGCTGTAGAACAAATTTTGTGTTATTTAAAAGGAGCTCCTGGACGTGGTATTCTGTATAAAAATCATGGTCATACTAGGATTGAGTGTTTTTCATATGCTGATTGGGCAGGATCCAAGGCAGATCGAAGATCCACAACTGGATTTTGTGTCTTTGTTGGAGGAAACCTGATCTCATGGAAGAGTAAGAAGCAGAATGTTGTCTCGCGATCAAATACAGAGTCAGAATATAGAGCTATGGCACAGTCGACATGTGAAATCATGTGGATAAATCAACTTCTAACTGAAGTAGGTCTCAAAACCTCAATGCCTGCAAAATTGTGGTGTGATAATCAAGCGGCTCTTCATATTGCATCCAATCCCGTATTTCATGAGCGAACAAAACACATCGAAATAGATTGTTATTTTGTTCGTGAGAAAATACAGCAGGGCTTGATTTCTACAGGATTTGTAAGGACTGGAGAATAATTGGGAGATCTCTTTACGAAGGCTCTACATGGAGTTCGAGTAGATTACCTTTGTAACAAGCTGGGCATGAGCAACATCTATGCTCCAGCTTGAGGGGGAGTGTTGAAGATATGTGATCTAATATTAAGAAATATATGATTATAGTATCATGTATTAATTAGGTATCATATGATTATAGTATCATGTATTAATTAGGTAGTAGATTGATTTAGATTAACATGATTTTAGGATCTAAATTAGGTTACACTTGTGTATATATATATGTATATTGTGTAGTCCTAATAAGATGAAGAAAAGTATTTTCTCTCCATTTTTCTTAGTTTTCACAAATATTGAAAGTTTCAGCTTTAGCCACAAGCCTGGTTTCTTCAACAATCATAAGCAAGAACAACACTTATTAGCACTCCATGACCAAGATCAATGCAGCAATACTAATCTCAACAAGGATTAATTTCTAATTTGACAGTTTCGCAAGAATTCACTCAATTTCACTTAATATTCTGATTAAATATATGCTTAGAAGAGGAAGCCAACGTGTTTTTATTCAAAATGAGCACCAACATTACAATGTTCCTTTGAAAATGATTATAACTAATGCCATATGACAGAATAAAGTGGAAGTGAAGGTTCAAGATGGAAATAAAGGGGCATCAATCTAACCATTTTGTTCAGTCGGATTGTCATAATAAGATTCCGCCACAGCATGAAGATGAACGAAGAATTCCTGTGTAAAATCTTTACGACGCTTTGCAACTATTTCACTGATCTCAGATGGTGATTTTCTGATCACTTTGAGTAGTTCCTCATGCCTTTGAACATCTTCATCAACCTAGGCAGCAGAATTCCCCAGTCAATTTCCATACTAGCGAAAACATCATATGCTCCAAAAGCTTTATATAGCATAAGATAGAAAACCATTAACAATAAAAACAGGTCCATGATATCTAAGACCATAAAAATCACCTATCCACTAAATCCTCTCAGTACTTACAGAAGTGTTCCAACCAAAGAGAAGATATGAGCGAAATTCACTCATGCAGAAAGGTCAATCTGAGCAGAAACTAAAACCAGGCTCATGAAAGAGCTTAAACAATATCCTCTGAAAAATTTTGAACTTAAACAGAACCTTCAGAGTAGTTTCATAGAATTCGAGCAGCAAATAAGACTATAAGAGTATCTACATTGTTCCAGAAGCCACTGATCGGAATATCTTCCTACTGGAGACAATCCATTTTGATACACAGAAATCGAATGAAACAAGCATTATGAGCCTTCTATACCAACTTCATGTAAAAGGAAAAGCACTACCTCTTTGAGCTTTCTCGCAAGTCTGAGTAGCTTGTGCTTCATGCCAGGATCATTTTCAGTGTCAGCTCTATCCTGACATCGCTGATAGAAATGAGGTCGGATACTGTCCCATTCTCTGCTAAAAGCTAGTAGCCTTCGCCAGTCAGTTGGAGTGGGCTTGTCAACCATGAAAACTTCAATCAGCTTGTCACAAACTCTGGTCATTTTTTGATCATCCAAACTTTTTGCAGCATCCTTCTTGTCAGTCTCTTCTTCTTTGCTTGTGGTAATCCCATTACTAGCTTTAAGGCCAGAGTGTTTAGCAGTTGTCATATGCTCTTCCACAGAATCATATGGTACTCTAGATGTATTGCCAACAGCGGCTGCATGAAAAAACTCGTGTAGTCTGACTGTACCAAGTGGCAAGTAAGAAACTATTAGCCAAAGGGGGAGGATTCATATTGAAAAACATGGATTCAATGGTCTCTCATCAAAGACAGCCATAAAAATGAACTTTCTAATCAACATGCAACTATTTGACCAGAGCAAAATATTGAAGTCTGCCACCAGGACGAAGATTTGAAATTTCTTGCTATATAAACATAAAGACAGAAATTTGACTTTTTCTTTAAATTTTGAACAATATTTCGTGAGTAAAGTAATCATTTTCGTTTTTTGTGGTGGTTTTTTTTTGTTGTTTGTGGGGGGGGGGGGGGGGGGAGAGCAACTCGGGTTACCTTTAAGTAATCATTTCAAAGCTCAAACTTGATTGTTTTCTAAATGAGTTAAGGAAATAAAAAACCATCACAGCTCATGGTATAGAATAAAGTAACTTGAAAATCTGAATAAGCACATAAAAGCTCCACTAGTAAAGTTCATCAATAAAAAATCATGACAAAAATATCAAATTCGAGATTAGTCCTTGTGATAACAAGAAAATGGTTTTACTGAACATGTCAATGTATAGTTACAAAGCCAGTCATCAAACCCATATCCTAGTCGGGATAACTAACAGTTGACCATGAGGGCCAATTATCACCACATAATCTATTAAAAATTTGCAGAGCGCTAACAAAAATGTAGCATTTCACATTCCAACCAAAACCCAGCTCTCAAAAAATCAAACCACATTTATACCAAAAAAAAATAGAACAGAAGTCCCGACTATTCAAGCTTTAAGCAGTAACATATGCTTATTAAGAGAAATAGAAGATATTTTTAGCTTGACCAAAACAAAATACTATCTACAATGGGGAGAAAAGGGCGGAAAAAGCTAAACTTGCAATAACTAGCACTAAACTATGTCATTCTTTTTTAATTATTTTGGATAATTTGTGGGAGAATCAAAAGAGAGTTAAAGACATAAAAGAAAAGGAAAACTAAAGTTAAAGTTCCGTTTTTTAATTACCCTGGGATTTTGAAGCCAAATATAGTGACTTTGAGAATGAATTTCTGACGGAAAATAAAGATGGGTAGAGGGTTCTTGAAGTGAAAGAGAGTTGTGGCTTCGGGAAGACGATATAAGTTCCCAGAGATGCAGATGTTGATGCCAACTCCATGGCTGAGTGTTATCTCCCACTTCAGGATTTCAGTAGGACTTCGCTTCTTTTTCTTGTATTACTTCTGGGAATTTCTTCTAGTAGCTTTGCTCTTCGGTTTGATGCAGAAGTGGAAACAGGGGATACGACGCTGTTTTGATGATGAGGATGTCGTTTTGCTTCTAGATACTTTTCCTCACAACTCACCCTCGCAACTCCCTTTGAAGGTCTCTTACTTGGGATATGTATAGCCATACAAAACTAGAAGACCTGAAGTGAATTGGATTCACTTAAACCAGAGACCTAATGACCTAAGTAACTTCGACCAGAGAAACTATAGAAATTACTAATGAAACTACTAATCGTTTGACTCAATAAGCTTGAGCAAAGTGATCAATGTGAGTTGGGCAGAATGCGATGTGAGTAAAAATTCCATCGAAAATGACCAATGAAAATCGTCACATATTGTGACAAATTTTTTGATGGAAGGTAGGATTCGAACTCTTGACCTCCCGATCCACCAAACCTAAGAAGGCTTGGGAGTGACCACTGGGCGGCTTGCTTCTAGATACTTGAGTTTCTCTTTTCTTCTTCTTCCTTTTCTTCCTTTTTTTTTTATTTTGTTCCCTTCTTAATTTTTTGTTTGTTATTTTTTTTTTCTGTACAAAACCCTCAGATAAAAATCATTTCGTCTATGGCTTTCCAAGATAGCCAAAAATTTCAATTAGCCCCAAACTGGAAATGTCTCAATTTAGCCCCATAGTTAACTCTTCAAAGAAAGGCTTTCCCCAACTTTAATCCTCGGTGACATTTCAGTTTGCATTGTATTGTGCATGTGCCACCACTTCCAACATTATAATAAGAAATTTAAGAGAAAATGCCAAAGGAGATATGATTTGGATGGTTGATTCTAATTTGATTGATACAGTCAGTTTGGTGGTCACTGCTGGTTAAATTTTATAATCCTACATATACACTCTAAACTAATTCACCTCTTGATCTCGTGAAATTTGTCCTCAAGATAAACAAGCTATTGTAAATCTATTTTAACGTATACAATTACTGGTTATTATTCATTTTGCTTTCAACTTTAACAAGAAGCAAGAACGATTTAAATAGATAACCGAAAGGAATTACAGGCTGTAAATACTATATATGTATAGCTAAAAATAGGATAAAGAAGAGCAATCCGAACTCACGAAGGAGCTTGCTCATTCGCATCTTCATTCTAATTTCATTGACAAAGATTGCGATTGGAAATGAAATGCTGCATGCAGGTAGTTGTTTTTAATTTTAGTTATTTTTCTTAAATTAAGCCTTTTTTGAACTTTAGTAACTATAGGATCATATTTTTCATTTGGTAATAAGTTAGAAAATAGAGTTGGCTTCCTGGATATATGGAACCTGTTTAGAATTTCGTTTTCTTGGTCTACTCAAGGGCTTGATCCCGTGCTTTCCTCTGATCAGCCGTGTGGATTTACTCTCCAAGAAGTTTGCCTCCTACTGTTCGTCTATGTCCACGGCCGTTCTCTTGTTCTATGATGGTTAATTGGTTTGGGAAACAGTCGTCACATCTTCCGCTGCGCTGTTAAACGATCATGGAGATATTTGAAGAAGTTCTAGGCAGGAAAGTCTTTTTCCCATATAGATACTTTGAAATGAACTAAACTCAGAGTCAACAATTTTCTCAAGAATTTGATTATCCCTGCTACTTGATTATTCATGAATGGTTGCTTCTGTGGATCAGCTTTGACATTTAATTCAACTTGCTTGTCAACTGAAAGAAGATGGAGCGGTTAATTATTTTGATTTCAACTTTCAAGATGTCACCTTATGGCATTATCAGTCAACAACACACATTTAAGTTGCACTTTTCAACTGTTCCATAATGTTGATATTAAACTTTCCTTCATTTCCTTTGGATTCAGGAGAGATCAGCTTCAAGAAGTCAACTACTAGTAGTAAGTAGTTGTTGACAAGTTTGTCATCTGATGGGATAGACTTGTAAGGTTGCCAATTGCAAAAGATGGTGTTATGATAGAGCAAGAATTCTGAACAATGATATGTTAATGAGAATTTAAATATTTATTGGCACGCATAATTACAAGGGAAAAATAGTTGTCATGGAATCTGGTTGAGTTCAAATGTTGGATTCTATCTGTGAGTTAAAACAAACAAATGATAAGCATCTTGCGTCTGTTCAAGACGGTGCTATGGATAAGTGAGTTTTTTGGGTATTTGTCTAAAACTTTACTGTAAAAATTGTATGAAAATTTTTTGAATATTTTGAAATGTATAGTTTAAAAACTTTGAAATTTTTTTTGAGATTATTGTAGTTAAAGTTGTTAAAAAACTTATAGCAGACAAATTTGGCCAAAAACTTACTTGCCAAACATGGCCATGTTTTTCGTTCTCTGTGACATAGAACTTCAAGAACCAGCAATTAATTAAACCCAACTCATCCACCTCTCCTACATGTATAATAGGGCTATTTACCTCTAAAATTTTCTGCAGGTATTGAGTTTTAATTGAAATGTGAAGTAAAAACGTGCAAAAGATTTAGGTTGTGTTTGGATTGCATTTTCCGTCATTTTTCATGGAAAAATTACTGTAGCGATTTGATGTATGTGAGGGAAAAAGGTGATAGGGAAATGTGATCACGGAAAACAACGTAATTTTCCGACGGAAAGTTGCAATCCAAGCAAGGCCTTAGTTTTCAGGACTCTACCCGCTTGGAGAAATGGATCCCTCTTAGTGCCCACAAGCAAAGGAAAAGGGACCACGGACAGGTGCAACCGTTATTGGTGGTTTTGTGCATTTTGCACGCCATGTAACTTTGTTTACATACGGTGTAATTTTGTTTACATAACGTGTAATTTCAAAATAAAATTTTGTGAACTCCACATATATTGTGAAAATCGAGATACAATACGTGATTTAGATTATACAATTTTTTATGACCAAATCCTGACCATGAACTGTGCAGGGACATGACCGTCCCTGCCCCTTATCCGGGTTAAAAGAGATAGGTTACTGCCTTTAGACCAAAAGACTGTATTGCTGCACATGATTTAAATTTTATTGTAATTATAAAATTTAAACCTGTGACCTGCACCATATGTAGTATTTCACTCGGTGGCTAACTCTTCAAAGGCACAGTTAGTTTCGGGATGAGCATCCTGATACAGCAAGACTGTAGTCTTGTCAGCTGCCGATTGACTATTTGAGACAAGTATTTAAAGACTCCAGAGTCCAAACCAAGACATCTTTTCAAGACTCGAGTGTGAATTTCTCATGGTATATTATTGGCGTTGCCTATGATAATAAGGGACATACATGCATATATGAACATGTATGTTAATGTGATAAAGACCTCGTATGCATCTTTGTACTTACGTCTGATGATGAGAGGTATGTGTGTATATTTGTAGTCTGTTATAAAAAAATGGTGCAAGAATTTCGTCTATGTTCATTATTGATCAAATTGGTCAGGAGTCCAATAGCTAATTTAGGCCATTTCCTTGATTGATTGATTGATTGATGTGTATATATATATACATATATTTTTTGTCAAAAAAAAAGACCTGATCCCACTTCAAATCCCAACCCTTATTCGAGTTGTTGGGTTATTCCCTGTTTTTGTGACAAGGCTCGATCACTGGGTCTCGGGTGTACTAACTCTTAGTGAGACCAGTTCGGCTGCCTTGGAAGGGCGGTTGATTGATATATATGTGTACCAAAGTTTTATGATTTTCACGTCTGAGATGTTTTATTTCCAAAAAAGTGTGTGTGTGTATATATATATATATAGAGAGAGAGAGAGAGAGAGCGATGGTAGATGCTATAATCCAGAGAGTTGCAAATTACTCTTAGACCCTGTTTAATAATCTAATTTAACATTTAAATTTAATGGATTCAGATTTTAGTATATTCAAATCGGTTGATAACAAAAAATTGAACATCTAAATTAATTAAGTGGCACTGAATTTCCTAGGTAAAACTTGCTCCCAAAATTAAGTGCTAAACTATTTACTTATCATTGAATGTGATATGTACTCAAATGTATTAGATTTAATACTTAACAATTCAATAAGTTAATGGATTCAGAATTCAGATTTCAGACTTCAATTTCATTGCTTATTTTTATGTCTTACCATTTTCCTCTATCTTTATCCCTAAAATATATACAATTTCTACACCCTAATTTGTGGATCCTTTTGTGTATTTCTCTTCCCTAAAAGTTATCGCGTTGGTCACCTAACTCCTATTCAGTTCTTAATTTGGGTTTATATTTGGAAAATCCTGTCCGGTTGTATGACAATTAAACTGACCACAAAGAAAACTTTCTTGTTCTTTTTTTTTTTTAATCGATACAATAATTTTCTATACTACGGGGAAGGGGGAGAACCTGAAAAGATCCAAGAGTAACACGGATAGGACTGAACCACTATCAGACCAGACGAATGCACTATGTATCCGTCTGAATTTTTTAAGTAAAACAACATTTAATTGTGACAAATTGATGGAAAGCAAGATTTGAATCATTGGCTCTCATTCCATTAAGTTTTAAGTTTTAATGCTTCGATGGTAGCCACCGGACGGAAAGCCCAATTACAGGACTATTCTCTTCCACTGATATAGATAGGTCTGGAAACAGTAGTATGTTTTCGGCTTATCCTATTTCAGACATACTGAGCTGTACTAGGGTGGAACTGAGTGAAAGCCTGAAATTCAGAGATTCGTATTGTTAATGCTATGAGATTCTTAAAATTTCTCATGCTCTTATCTCTCACTGTTTATATATTTAATTTACTGGAGAGATCATGTCCTAAATAACATGCACCTTCTCGTATTCAACCATGAAGAAAAAAATACACCACTAAACTAAGCATGCGAAAAATCAATGCCACCTCATGGGCTCCTCCAATACAACACAACCATGGCAACGTTGATGCAGATTAAAATCATATTGGATCCAGAAGCTATCATATTTTTCAGATTTAGAAGCTAAAATCAGTTGAAAACTGGTGGTCTCTAACTAAAGAGCATTACACTTAGTCCAACATATATAAATATATAATCAGCAAGAAGCAGCAGAACCACAATTTTTGGGTCTAGTGCTTTATATGTATCCATTCGACTTGAATATTAAATAATTCCCTGTTCTTGGATTGAGTGCGTGGAATAAATATCTGATTCAGATGTGTATCAATTATTCATTGCTCTGATTTCGTTGTCGGTGGAATCAAAGTAGGACGATCAACCATCCACATAGATAAAAATGAGCAAGAATCGTCCGATCTTCCTTGTCGGTGGAATTAAAAGTTCGACTAAAATCAAGCATGCACGCAATGAATTTGATGTCTGTCTGGTTCTGGTACCGTTTCCATAAGTACTGCTAGGAAATCGATGCATACATATTTCGCAAGTTCGAAGCCCTCTCTAGTGAGTATTCATCATGTACTGGTGAGTAGTGACACTTACGCACCTCACATTTCAAAAGAGAAAAGAAAAAGGGATCAAATGGGGGACATAGGTCCAAACGATCGTCTGGAAAATAGTTCGATCCATTTTGTGCATTTTGCACAAAGATATAACTTGCATTACATACGATGTAATTCAATTTCAATAACGTGTAACTATACAATAAAATTTTTTGAATCCTACACACACGATATATAAAAAAATGTACAAAATACAATCTAAACCTTATATATATATATTTTTTGTCCGATCTTGATCATAAACTTTCTTGCAACCATTCCTGCCCCTCCTCTTAAAGTGGGTGCGTAAAATGCTACTCTCGTGAGAGTGATAGTGACAGAAGTCTTGGCAGCGTCCCCTCTCTGGAGCCGAAACTATTCATTTTTCACATTGTCTTAGCATAAGGCCGATAACTCTGGAAAAGTGACTAATTTCTCTTTGATACATTGAGGATTAAAGAGGAACAGAATACACTTCATAACCCCAGTGCACAATACACTTCATATCCCCCAGTGCATAAATTCCTAAGCAGGTGCTTTTACCATTTATGCTCTAACCCTTGTCTGGGGAATCCTTTGGTACAAAATTCGAATACTGAATCAAATCCTAAACTTGATAGTAGAAAAAAATTCTAAAAGTCTTTCGCTGAACCACTGGAGCAACTCTTGCGTGTGGTTGTTTGTGTTTAATGCATCAACTTCACTAGAAAATCCCATGATGATGCCTGCCATGCAGGTGCAGGGGAGACAAGAAAACAAGAGCTAATTCCTCCTCACTGCTGTTATTTTCTTCCACAATCTGTGATATCTGATATTCTGCAACAATCTCATTAGGTATCACCAAGTGCCTGCAAAGTGGGCATGTAGCTTGCCAGCCCTGAAGCCATTTCTCTATGCAATTTCTGTGAAATCTATGCTTGCATTGTAGAAGCTCTCTGCCCTCTTCTCCTTCCACAAAATCTGATAAGCAGATGGAGCAAATAAGTGGCTCTGTCCTCAATCTTCTCAACTCCTTTGTGTAAACAAACTTGGAGCTTTTCTTGTTGATTGCTGCCATGTACTTGTACTTGGAGCTTGTACGTCTGTACCAGCTCCAGGAAGCACGTATAATCAAGATTGTTAATCTTATGGATTGAGGAAGTATTATGGAGAAGATAATGGCTGCCACTTTGTAAAAATGTGAGCATAGTTTTTCCAAAGCCTTCATTCTTCTACACAACAAGAGGGAGATGATGAGGAAAAAAGAATGGTTCGGGGCACAACTAAAGCAATGAACCAAAATAGAAACTAGTATTTCAGACTAGTTTCTTGAAGTTTCTTTGGTTGGTCAGATTGTAGTTGTTAGTAGTTGTTGTTTGACTTGTGCTCTTCTTCTATAGTGCAGGTGCGTTGGCCGTCTGCGCAGAGATTCGTCCAAATATTGAAAGAGATTCTGGGGCATAAATTTGAGGAATAGTGATTATTATTCTGTTGGATGTGCTAGATTAAGCAAAAATTGGGTCATGGAATCTGATTCAGTTTGATCCTTGTGCAAGTTAAAACAAGAAAAAGAAATGATGCCTTATTTGCACAGGAGTTAGTTGAAACTTGACATTATATTGTTTCCTTCAAAAAAAAAAATTTGACATTTTTGCACTACCACAATTAAAATAGATTTGCTAAATCCAGTAGTTAAGTAGGTTTACATGTCTTGACTTGGAATCTAATTTCACTTTTTCATTTTCAATTGCTTACTTTTGCGTTTTACTTGGGCACTTTACTTCAGCTATTCAACCACTAGCCTTGGAAAACGTTGGAGAAAGTGTTAAAAGGTTAGGTATCAATTCGAAGATTAGTACTATTTAATGATTGGATACCAATGACTACGAATATAGATTTTGTAAAGTTCTTGCCTTCCATCTTTGTATTCTTAGCATTTGTCACATGTTCCTATCATTAACATGGTGAAAGCCCTTCAATACTTCGTACCATTTGTCGTGTTATAATAATCAACTGGTGATGGCTCAGTTACAGCAGAAGTAGCAGAAGCAATCGCAGGTCACGAAGCAGTAGACTTTGGCTAAGATTTCTAACTGTGTCCTTGAGGGTGATGCACCGTCGGTTATTTATTATTTTATATCCTGCAAGATGAGGAAGATGTGCTGCTGCTATCTAAGAACTGTTCCATTAATTTTTCAAAAAAAAAAAAAAAGGAACATTCCATCATGGAGAAAGCTTGAGTACCTCTGATGGAAAGTCAATGTATAAATTGGATTCCTAGGGTGCACGCATAAATTAGCTTTGAGCAAATTATTCGGTTGGCGTTGAGTTTTGATCACTCAACTATTAAAAGTTTAGTTTTAACCATTAAAATGTATAAAATTAAGACTTGAGATCATCCTGTTAGATTTAGTCGTTAAGTTCTCTAATGCGTCTATCGGCGTGATTTTCAAGACAAAAAAAAAAGGATCAATTTGAGAAGTTCAACATGCATCTTCTGGATGACAGAGAGGGGCAACAACCCGTTCCCAAAAACTCCCAACCTCCTTGCCCCAAATTACACTGCCTCAATCGATGGAATCTCCCCGTGGCTCAAAGACCCAGCAAGTGGGTGGCAGAGATTCAAGAGAAGGAAAAAATAAAAAGGCCAAAGAAGACGAGAAGGCTTTCATGTCATATGCAACGGGTGGTGGTGCTGAAATTTGGAGAGGAGAGGAGAGGGAGGTAACCAGAATGAAAGGCAGACTCGAGGGAGGAGATGGCTATGGATGGTCGAAGTTAAGCACAGGTCCTTCGGTTGCTTTGATCAGATATTCCCGATCTGCTATTGAAGCTGTACAGAGTAGTATCGAAAGATAAAAGGGATAATTTCAAAAACCTCAAGAGGTGTACAGGGTTGTTTGTTTGCATTGAAATGAAATCATCAACAGCAGCGTAATTGCAGAGAGGGGCAACAACCCATTCCCAAGAACTCCCAACCTCCATGCCCCAAATTACACTGGCCTCAATCCAAGGATCTTCACTACTCCCCCAGGGGATTAGCAATTTAGGGTTCATTCTAGAAAACCCCCTATGGGGAAATGAAATTTGCTGGCATGACTCTTGGTGGCATTAAGTTTGGTCCTACTACTTCCTCTAATCCAAGTTGGGCTTCTTCCATTTTCTTCTCTCTTGTAGTTTCTCTAGTACTCTACCTTTTTTAGGTTTATACAATAAGAAGAAGAACATGCATATTGAACTTCCTAAATTAACCTTTTCTTTTGTCTTGGAAATTGCGCTGACAGACAGACCGACAAACTTAACGACTAAAGCTAACAGAATGGCCTCGAGTCTTAAGTTTATACATTTTAGTGACCAAAATCAAACTTTTAATAGTTGAGTGACCAAAACTCGACGATTAAAAAAATTTAATGGTCAACCGAATAATTTGCTCATTAGCTTTTCATGCTAAAACGTTTAACCTTATGGATTTCCTATAGAATTCTCCATCGGATTTTGTAAAGTAAGTTGTGCTCGACGATTTTCAACAATCTAATTAATAATAGTCATTTTTTTCATGGGAAAAAAAAACTGGTGATGATTGCAAAGGCTACTAAGTAATAAAAAAAAAAAGGGGCTCACTCGTTCCGACATGCAATTAAGATGTAGAATATTTTGGTTCCTGGGCTGTCCAGATCAATTTGTATTAGCTAAATTTTCTGTTATTGTTGCAACCAGTACGTGTTATTACTACATAATTGGTAAATTAATTAGTAACTATCAAATGTGCTGGTTCCCTTGTCGATAGAATTTAAAATTGGACAATCAAATATATCTATAGGGTACAAGTAAATTATGGACCTTATTTGAATTATCAATTTTTTTAAAAAAAAATTATATTTTTTTGAACACATTTATCAATCATCTTTTTACATTATCTACATCAAAATTCCTACACTGTATTTTTCTACAAAAACTTTATAAAGTAGCAACTCAAACGGGTTCACATTTTTTTTAAATACTTGCAAATTACAGTAACAATCAGAACAGTTTCGGAAATACTAGAGTAGTATCCCATTTCTACTGGTGGAGGATAAACCTGGCCCTGCAAGTCCTCGAGGCTATTTTTTTTTTTTTTTTTTGGGGGATAACTTCGAGCCTTCTATTCAAGATTACTTATAGGCTAATGTCTACCACCTTGATGCGTGTACATTTCTCGAAAGAAAAGAAAAAAAAAAGTGTAAAAATGGTTGATGTAGAAATTTTGTCCGATCTTGACAATTTGTTTGTCAGATTGTAAATCTAGTGTTCACGAATCAAGGGCTAGTGATGACTACAAAACATTGAAAACAACTCCTATAGCCAAAGACCAATGAAGTTGTTACAGATACACAGGATCACGCAAAAGACATTTCGTGTATGAAATGTATTGCCTTCGTTAATCATCCATAGTCTCATAATGAATCGCCGTTGGAATTTGGAAACCTGTTTTAAGTCAAGCACGGGGAATTGGACCTGTATTTTGTGCTTACCTGTCATAGTTACATAAGTCTATAAATGAATTATTTTTTAATTTTTTATAGTGTCAGTGATAGGTTTCGAATTCAGAACTTCTTGTTTTACTCCCTCACTCGTACTAGTTAATTTTATTCCTCTTTCAAATCTAAAGCGAACTCTGAATATTCATGAAGATTGCAAAGTCGTTCTAAAGAGTTAGTGATAATAATGGTTAATTACTCTCTTGTATTGACTGTGATTGAAGCAAAATTTGGTATTTGGAATTGAAAATTCCACAAATTTGTTAGAAGAGATGAATTTGAAGATGGCAAATTAAAACCATAAAAGAAATCAAGAGTAAGTTGAAAAGTAAGGGGAAGCTAATCGAACCCACTCAAATCTTTCGTACCTTTTATTTTTGTTTGCCCTTTTGGAAGTTATTGCATTATTATTTCTCGTCCAGCTGAGTTTGAAAGTCAAATTGACTGGTCCACAGGGAAGGTAACATAGCACTCACAATGTATAGTACTGGCAACTGGCAACATGCAAATCCAAATCGAAAAAGGATATGGGCTCAAACGAAAAGTGTAATAAGTTTGGGACCTCATAAGTTAATTCAATTTGGACTCAACTACGACCAAGCTCAACATCTTCTAAAGTTTGCACTACTTATTGAGTTTGATTATAAGCTTCATGTCTTTCTTGATTTAGTACTTGATAACACATCTCAAAACAATTTCATGAGTGTTCTTGATTTATGTAATAACAAAAATGTTGTAGAAAACGTTATAAAAATATTTTGAAAGTACTTAACAGAAGATGCGACATACGTTTGAATTTGATTAACAAAGAAAGAATAAAAAAACGGGTGAAAATGCCCTTAGATCAATAAGAAAGTGTTAATCAAATTTAAAAAAAACATATAATTTCATTCAAAAATGATTTAAAAATATTAAGAATAAATATATTCTTAAATTGAGTTCGACCACTCGTCTTTTATATCCATTAACATAACATAGTATAGTCATCATTGTGTCACTCTAACCCTTGTTTACCATTTTCCATATCACGCAAGGATCAAAACGAGAAAACACTTAGAAGAGACTTAAAAGAAAATCTTACTAAAAGAACCAAAAAAAAAAAAAAAGATGCAGGGCTTTTTCTGAAATTCTTGACTAAAAGGAAGGGGGTGGATTGCAAAAGATGCCTAGAAGCCAGTTCCCGCTTCTGGCGTGGGTGTGTTCTGTTTTCTCCTCGTCTTCTGTCAAAGAAGACCCCCTAAAACACACTCCAACCAGACAACAACGAATAGGGACAGTTTTCACTTTCGTCAAATTGACATTTATTACCACCCTAATATTTTCTCTCAATTTCTCTCTATTCTCAATCTCCTCTGCTCTCTTTTCAAGCTATCCTTTCTCAGATCTGTAAGTCCCCCCCCCCACTTTCATTTCTCGTCATTCCATAATTCACGGCATGTTGCGTTTTCCTGAATTTATTTCAGTTAAATTTTTATTTCGCATTTTTTTTTGGGTTTAGCATTGCGTTTGATAAGAATATATGACGAAATTTCTGTCATTTCATTTTTTTTTTAGCTAATATGAATTGTTCTGCAAGTATGCTTGGTTTTTATCTTCCTTTTTTTGGGTTGGCAAAGTCTTTAGCATTAGTTGGTGATAGTTTTTTGTCTTATTGTTATGTTTTTTGGGGGTTCAAAATTGCTTAAATTTGATATTCTTAGTTCCTTTCAGCTTCTATATTTTTATTTTGTTTTTTCTCATGATATTGTACATGTTCCTGGGGTATAGCTATGAGTTTCCGTGTTGGATTAGTCTTCTTTGCGGATTTTGTGGCCCTAATTTGAAGGTTTAATCCGTTGTTCTGGCTTGAGACCACAGCCATTATCAACAATTTGCTGTTAAAATTTTGTCAGACTTTCATAAGATTCAAGCCTTCTGTGATTTAGAGTGTTAATCTTAGCTTTTGAAAGCTTGTTTGCTGAGTATTTGTTTAATTTGAACCTTTCACATTCGTTTTGTCAGATTTTCATTTATGTCCACTTTTTTCAGAAGTTTTGAAATAGATGACTGAAATCTCATACTTTTTCTACAGACGAATCACTAGCTCAGTGCTAATAACTTTCAAGTAGGAATGTGATTTATTTGATACTGTTTGTAAGAGTTCCTTTGTTGTTATTACATTGAAATGAACTGTTTGTGGTGCGTGAAAACTGTATTCTGGTTGGTTTAGCCGATGCATTGAAGTAAAATCTTGATAGTACTTATTTTGGTTTGCTTTTGTGATATTTTGACAGGCTGCTTTTTGTTGCTACCTTTGTCTTGCTGGCCAGTGAACCTCTTGATAAGTAAATTGAAAGCATTAGCTTAGCAGGAGTTGGTGGAGTTTATATATAGCTTGGTCATGGAAAAGGAAGAATCAGTTGAGAAAAAGGCAGCTAATTCTTCAAATCCAGGAAAGGAAGGTGATACATCTGATTCTCCTAAAGAACACAATGAAAATGGACTTCATATGGAGCCACATTTAGATACTAACTTGGCATCTCAAGTGCTGGAGGAAAATGCACCTGACACACGAATAGATGAACATGAAAAAGAAAGTCCTACCAAGAAAGATGTCATAGAATCTCCAACTAACAAGAGTGAGAAAGGCCCATCTGACTTAGCGAAAGGTGAAGATGGAAAAGAAATCTCTTCAGAGGACGGGAATGTAGATTCTGTACGTTGTAAAAAGTCAGAGGAGGAAATAGTTGAACTGCAGAAAGAACCACTAGGATTGCGGAATGTTAGTGAAGAAGCCACTGAAGCAGGTAGTCAAAAGACACACAGTAATTTGGGTGAAAAGGAGGCTGGATATTCAGAAGGAACAACCAAGAATCTTGAGGATATTCTTTATGAAGAGGAAGAAGAGCCCGTCTTCGATGGAACTGAGCATCCTGGTATGGACCCGAATAGGAGTTCATCTGGTAGTTCCATGGAGAATGAGTCAGAGACACAAGGATATGCCTGGCCTGAGAAAGCAGTGGCTGTCAAGAACTTTGTGAAGGAGAAAAGTGTAGTTGCTGTCTCCAGGCTTCTGCGTCGCCTTTCTGGGAAAAGTAATGATGGACAGGATGATCCTGATGAGGAACATGAGAATAATACTAGCAACAGAGAAAAAAAGGAGGTTGCAGGTTCTTCAAGAGAAAGTGCAGCCCAAGAGTGTTCTCCAAAAACTGTAGAACGATATGGATGGAATCCCTTGAGCTTAATTGGGATTTCACGTGAGGCTGATGCAGATAATAAGGATGAACAAGTGGGGAATGCAACAGTCATAACAGAACCACTGCCCATGAAAGGACGTATCATATTGTACACAAGGTTAGGATGCCAGGATTGCAAAGAGGCAAGGCAATTTCTTCATAGGAAAAGACTCAGATACGTTGAGATAAACATCGATGTATACCCTGGAAGAAAGTTAGAGCTTGAAAAGATTGCAGGATCATCTGCTGTTCCTAAAATTTTCTTTAATGAAGTACTTGTTGGTGGTTTGAGTGAGCTAAAGAGTTTGGATGAGTCTGGAAAGCTTGAGGAGAAGATTGAATATGTCATATCTGAAGTACCATCATTTGAAGCTCCTCTGCCACCACTTTCCGGTGAAGATGATCTGTCTAGCAGCGGTTCTATCGATGAGCTTGCTCTCATTGCTCGAAAAATGAAAGAAAATATTGTTGTTAAGGATCGATTTTATAAGATGCGCCGCTTCACTAACTGTTTTCTTGGTTTGGAAGCTGTGGATTTTTTGTCAGAAGATCAATACTTGGAAAGGGAGGAGGTAAGTTACTTTTTCATTTTAGCTTTGCCAAGCATATCCACTGGTTGAGCATGCTATAAACTTTGTATTGACTTTGTGGTTTCTTGCACTTAATGCTTTATGATACTATCTTCTGCTGCAAACATTAATCGATTTAATGGTTCCATCATCATTTTAGAGAAAATATTGTGTTCATTTGGATAGTGGATTATTCGCACAAATTTATTTGCTTGCATCATAAATACATTTTTCACCCACGTTTTATCTCACATACATCACATCAAAAAAATGCTACACTATTTTTAAAAAAACTTATCACAAATAATCTACCATCCAAACACACTCATTGTTTCTAAATTTTGGCCTTGTTCTGAAGAGTGCATGGCCTTATTAAGTTCTCAATCCTGGAAACTGTATCATGCTTTTAATGTCTGTCATATGGCTTTGACATAAATCCTTAGGCTTAAGTTTTTCTTATATAGAAAATTTTAGTTCTATTCTTGTTTCTGTTGTTGCAACGTTTTCAATTTCATGCCTATAACTATCAATGGCTTTCTCAATGAGCCAAGCTCAAGTGTTTTGCAGATTAAGTTTTCTACATTAAAATTCTTGTCCACATATCTGCAACACCAAGGCACTGTTTTTCCTTCTTCAAAGATAATGTGATCAGTGGAACTAACATTCTGGAGATTTTATAAATGGTTGGTCAAATAGCCTCCACAGTTGCAAATACACCATACAGGGTAGGAGACAGATGTTCGGAATAAGGCTATTTCATATCTATCACTACTTAGCTCTTGCAATAATTTGAATACAAGCTTTGACTTACTTTTGGATTTTCTTTTTACTTCTCATTAGATTTAACAGCAAGCTTTACTTTTCACCATGTAATTTACTCATTTTTTTGGCTTTAAGTTTTAGCTAGTAAGTGTTAGGTCATAAAAGATTCGGCTGTAATTTTATTGAATTTGCATTTCTAGTTTTCATCTCTTTTTTGTAGATTGTGCGAAAAAAGAAAAAGAAAAAGGGCTGAGGAACTTAGATAAGGATAAAAAAAGGAAGTATAATTGTGTATTTTCTTGCACTTTCCAATTTAAATCTTGTTACCCACTAATTTTCCATTTTCTGGTGCTATAAGTAGGCTGTTGAATTTGGTCGGAAGCTTGCAAGCAAACTCTTCTTTCAGCATGTTCTCGAGTGAGTTATCTAAACTGTTTTGATGTTTTCTGTATTTGAGCTTCCTCCCCATGGCATATTATAGATTTGTTATAATGTGCTTGCCCAGTGAGAACGTGTTTGAAGATGGCAGTCACTTGTACCGTTTCCTTGATGATGACCCCCTTGTATCCCAATGCCAGAATATACCAAGGGGTGTAATTGAAGCCAAGCCAAAGCCCATAATTGAAATTTCATCAAGGTTGCGATTTTTGTTTTATGCTATCTTAGAAGCTTACACTTCAGAAGATCGGAAGCATGTTGATTATAGGAGCATCCATGGGAGTGAGGAATTTGCAAGGTTTGTTGGCACCCTTGGATTTGCTGCATAATTTGAATATTTATCTTCTATTGGCCTGAAGTCAACCTTGGCCTTGACTGCTAAAAGCACACACCTGCTAGGTACTTGAGGATAATTGAGGAGCTTCAAAGAGTGGAATTACATGATATGCCAAGGGAGGAGAAGCTTTCGTTTTTTATTAACCTCTATAATATGATGGCCATTCATGCAATACTGGTGTGGGGTCATCCTTCTGGGCCACTTGAGAGAAGAAAATTGTTTGGAGATTTCAAATATGTCATTGGGGGCTGTACATATTCACTCTCAGCTATCTATAATGGCATTTTAAGGTCCAATCAGAGGCCACCTTATAATCTGACCAAGCCATTTGGAATCAAAGATAAGCGTATTAAGGTAAGTTACTCTCTATTTTTGACATTCTTTTCTATTGTCAAGAACTTACTGTTGAAGATCGTGATCATTAAGGCATTAGCTGTTTGGTCTCTTAACAGGAAGAGACTTTTGTTGTTTGATGGAGCTTTAAGTCAAGCAACAACCATGTCTGTTCCTGAAAATTTCATTCTAAACTAGTTCTTCTGAGTATCAATCTCTGTCCATTTTTTGGAAGTTTGAGTCTAGGCAAATTAGAACTGGTTATATATGGCAAATCGACTTTGCCTAACAAAATTTCTGTAGCTTTAAGACTGAATTTAGGAGATTTAACATGCTAGTCATGCTTGTTAATTGTCCTTTGCATCCTCAACTTATTTTATTTCTTATGAACTCTATGCACATAACTTCATTCCAGTCATGGATTTTATAGACTTGTCAATTTGAGTAATCATTTTTTTTTTCTTTTATCAGATGATTCTGCCTTACCCAGAGCCTCTTGTCCATTTTGCTTTGGTTTATGGTACTCGATCTGGGCCAGCTCTTCGCTGCTATTCACCTGGGGACATTGATAAACAGTTGATGGAAGCTGCCCATAATTTTATAAGGAGTGGAGGACTCATTGTTGACTTAGATGCCAAGACTCTGTATATAAGCAAGATATTTAGATGGTATGTAGTTGTTTTTCTGTTTCAGTACTACAATTTGTTTCTTTTCTTTTTTTTTTTTCTTGCTTTGACCACAACTATCCGAGTACATGCATGATGTAGTGATTAATTGGCTTGTTCAGTTGACTAGTTTAAAAGTTTATCTGGTGCTGCCATGCTTTCTACTTAAGAGTCTAGAATAAAGTTATCTCATATGGCAACATGCAGGTATAGTTCTGATTTTGGGAAGACTGAAGTTGAGGTGCTGAAGCATGGTGCAAACTATTTGGAGCCGGAGCAGTCTCAGACGTTGTTGGAGTTGCTTTCCAGTACTCAACTGAAATTAGTTTACCAGCCGTATGACTGGGGTCTGAACCATTAGTTTATCTTAGCATCAATGCCAATTAAATGTATACTAGTCTAGTACTCTAGTCCTTGTAACTTTGGTTGCTTTGAGTCGCCATTTGTTTTTGACTGGCTCATGGATTTGGTTACTGATACTAGGCCATGAGGAACGCAATATATACATGACTTTCATTTGTGGAAACACCACATACAATAGTTCTGATAAGAGGATCAGGTACCAAAATTAGCTTCCCATTTTCTTATTTCTTCTGCACTTAAAAAAATTCTAATTCCTATTTCTTCTGAGTTGATAACCAATCTCTCGATTTATGTGGGCTTGAAAACTCAAAACGGTATGTTTCTTTTTGGCAAAGACATTAAATTCCTAAGTGATTAAAAATGGTTTGATCGTCCGTCTGTTTCTCCAGAACAAAGTAATGCATATCAGTAGTCTATCTTGAGTGTTTGTTGGCCGGAACTTGCATTAGGAAAAAGGCAAGTTTGAACCTTAGTGTGGATACATACATGTAACCATTCTCATGAGTCATGACGCTGAACGATGAAAATATGAACGTGAAGTTGATAATGATGATCATCATCTAGAAAACTTTCTTGTCCTCTTTCCGGTCTAAAAAAATGTTGCCGTCCTTTGTGCTTTACCAAAGGACGAAAAGAAAGTAAAAAAATAAAAACGGGTGGATGTTTCATGTTTGGGATCACGACATAGAACTTTCGGTAGCCGACATTCTCCATTTGATTAAGAATGTGAATGGAACTATAATAAAAGAAAGGTAAATGCCACCAAAACAAAAGCTTGCAACAGAATAAACTTTGAATCGTGCATATCAAAAAAAAAAAATTTTAAATCCCACTTAAATTATTAGTTTTTAAAATTTGTGTGAAAGAATATTCCATATATATATATGAGATAAAAATAATTAAAAAATATATTTACGATAATAGTAAAAATTTTTTTTTTTTTTTAAAATTACAATTCAAACAAACAGGATAACATCCAATAAGTCCTGAAATATGAGAAGATTAACTCAAATAAATAAAACCAAGAATGTGCTAATTACGCGAGGCAAAATACCAGTAGACACTACTACAGTGTATTTAAATTTCTAAAACCAAAATTTGTAGGCCATTACGCTGGCAACCGGCAAGCAGACAGGACTTAAAACCCTAATCATTCTGATTTTGACTCCTCCACCCTTCCGGTTGAGCTCCCTCTTCTCATTCAACCCACCACTTCTCCTGTAGGTAGGTATCGTTATCATCACTCCATTGCTTTTTTTGTTTCTTTTTTTGTATTATGATCAATTGATCATATTCTCATTGATATTCACGTGTTTTTTTTTTTCCGAATAAATTTGTACGTTTTGATTTGTGTATGCCCGCATATAGCTGTTGGACATCTTGCTTTGATTTGTTTATTTGTAGCTATTGTTCTGTATTTAAATTTTTGAATGAATTAACTTTGTCTGAAATCCATAAATTACCTTAACTTGCATAGTTTGATTGGTATAGAGTTTTGGGATTTCTGCAGATGATTGGTGAGCGTCATGGTACAAATTGATGGTATTGGGCATTGCAAGTGCTAGTAGGTTTTATTTCAAGAGGGGTTTTGGGCATTCTTCTGTCATACGAAGTAGTTTCTGTAGTCTGAGGAGTTCTAGTGATATGAAAGAAGTCTCTAGTGACAAAGGCTCTAGTGGGTCCGCTTTAGCCGGTGGAGATTCTCCTGCTCTACCACCTGTAAAGGTTGGTGCCAGCCTAAGGTCTCCTTCTTCAGTTGTACAATCCACACCAGAAATCGAAAAGAAGTATGTTCATCGTGTTTATGATGCAATTGCTCCCCATTTTAGTTCTACTCGGTTTGCCAAGTGGCCAAAGGTTTCGGCTTTTCTGAATTCTTTGGCTGCTGGATCCCTTGTCTTGGATGCTGGATGTGGAAATGGAAAATACTTGGGGCTTAATCCCAATTGCTATTTTATTGGTTGTGATATAAGTGCACCCCTTATCAAGATTTGTGCGGATAGAGGGCATGAAGTCTTGGTTGCTGATGCTGTCAATCTTCCATATCGGACTGGTTATGGTGATGCAGCAATCTCCATTGCTGTCTTACATCACCTTAGCACAGAAAGGAGAAGGAGAAAAGCCGTAGATGAATTAATCCGTGTTGTGAAGAAGGGTGGATTTGTTTTGATAACAGTTTGGGCTAGGGAGCAAGAGGATGGAGCACTATTAAACAAGTGGACTCCACTTACTCAGAAATATTTGGAGGAGTGGGTAGGGCCAGGTAGTCCTCGTGTTCGAAGCCCTTCTTCCCCTTTAACTCTGGAGAGTATACCGGAAGCTGAGGAAAATGGTTCAAGAGAGCAGTTAAAAGAATTTACGGATAAATATACTGATTTAAGATCACTTCAATTAAGGCATTTGCACATGAATTCTCAGGCTGCAGATCTTTCATTGGCTTCATTAACTAAAAAAGGTTGTGAAGACCAGCAGGAATTTTTTGTTCCATGGCACTTGCCTTATCATCGAGCTGAAGTAAGTGGAGCTTCTGCTAATGCTGTTGCGAGTGGTCTCGCAAAGAAGGATGATAAGAAGGGTGCAGTGGTTTACAACAGATATTACCATGTTTTCAGTGAAGGTGAACTTGAAAAGTAAGCATTTCTGCCTTTACTCCCTGGATCGTGTAAGTACTTTACATGTTTCCTTGTATCCAAGAGCTTTAATGTGTTCCCTGATATCCATGAATACCAGCTGCAAGCTTGATAACTATTGACATTTGTTTATCTTTATTTCTCTTATGTTCAATATGCAGTTGCTTCAAATGGTGCTAACATGGGATGGGTTATTTGCAGAATTTAGTGGGTTTAATGGGTGTACATTCATTATAAATTTTCTGCATTTTCTAAGTCCTTTAGATGATCGACATTTTGGGTGCATTTGTTAGGTTTTGGAAGGATAGTGTGTGTATGTCACAGAGTGCATTCCACAATCATCATTTGGTACTATAAAAATATAAACACTCTGTGGAGAAGTTGACTAACTTTCAGTGCTTCATCCTATTCTGTGTGTCATAATTTCTCTTGCTGTTGGCTCCAATAAGAAGGAAGAAATGTAAATGACGCCTTTCATAAGCAATTCAATGAAGTCCAAACTTTTGAAGTTTCACCATGGTCATCTTGTTTGTGTATCTATGAAGGAACAGTGACTATATGTACATGCCATTGCTGCCTACCTGGAACTCTTTGCCTTTGCCATATTAGTTTTTCATCAATTCTGTCTTTTGGTTACATGATTTTGACTGCTGCCTCTAAATGCTGTTTGTTTTTTATTATCTTTTTGCTATACAAGATGAATGGTACATCCAACCTAAACATACAATGAAGTTTTCCTGAAAACCCATTCCACCATGAAACTTAACTGTCAAATTTTTTTTCCGAAAAATAAAGAAGAATCGTGTTATCTGTGTAGTTTGTCGTGTTTTTTACACCTAGGCAGCATTCTTAATTGATTGTGCCTCTTCTTGTGCCATTTGTTCTTGCTGCAGATTGGTGTCTGGTATAGGCAATGCAGTTGTTGTTGATAGATTTTTTGATAAATCAAATTGGTGCATTATTCTTGAGAAAATATCATGATGAAAAGTCTGCTGGAAGATCAATTTCTGCCAAGAACTTTGTGCAAAAATATTCAGTTTAGATTGGCATGTAAAAGTTTTCGTGTAAAGATGTGTGTGCCCAGTTGAGACGTCGTCCTCAGCCTTGCCAGTGTGAAGACACTACTTACATGGTATGGTTGAGCATGTTCGTCCCATACCCTTTTTCTACATGGGGCTCTTTTGCTCCTAATCTTATTCTTTCTGTACCATCATTGTGTAATGTATATGACTATGCTACATTTCATTACCAATTTTGTGAAAGTATTTTGAACATACTGTTGCTTCACTTTCTGATGACCAGTTTTGTGTCTGTCTGGCTCGGTAGGAAACTGTATTATTGCCACCCCCACCCTTTCTTTTTCTTGCCATTTTTGGAGATTAGTAGTGCATTAGATAATCGGAAGAGGTTGGAGAGCAGAATATCGTTGTCGAGTTTACCTTCATTAAGTCTAATCTTCTTATAAGAAAATTGGATACGTAAAAAATAAAAAGTATTTGAAAATCTATGTTAACTCTCCAATAGGAAGATAATATTCTTAAAATTCTCAGATGTGAGAAAATAACGACTTGCATATTTCTCTTCTTTGCTTGCAAAATTTCTCTCTCTTCTGTTCTGTCCCACCTCCCAAAGGTCAATTTTCTTTCTTGTAGGTAAAATTGAAGTCAAATTGTTGTTGTTTCACCATTTTTAGGTTACAAAATGAGTGAAGAACCCTTTTTTTTTTCTTCTTTTTGCATCATAAACGTATTTTTCAATCATCTTTTCATCTATAAATGATTCTTTTTTCTCAAATGCATTAAATCACCAAAAGTCTTGAGGAATAATTCTACCCAAAAAAAAAAAATTCAAGTGATATTCTATCCAAACACATTTCTTTTAACAATATCCAAATGTCACTTTACATTAGCTAGACATGCCAAATGCTAATTTCCTACCGGGTGAAAGTCCTTAAAAATGAGTTAGATGCAAATTTAAGTGACTCAGACAAGAGTTTGTGTTAAGAGCCTCTGCTCCCAAATTGTAAAGGTGATTATCTAATGATAATAATATCTATTGCTTCTGACAAAAAATCTACTCACGACCAAAAAAATCAAAATATAGCCATTAATTATATAAATCTAAAGCAAAAACTCAAAATGTAGTCATGAATTATAAAAGTATAAAGTTGGTCTGATAATAGTAGTGTAGAGGCTTCTTTGCCTAAGTAGCGGGACTGATAAAATTTGCTTTTTGTTACACAACCGAAATACGTATATGTAAGCGCGCGAGTTGTGAGCCAAAATCCAAGTACTAACCACTTCCGGCTCGCTTCCATTTCTGAGCAAATAGCGAAAAGTTTGCAGCAGAATTTCCAGCGGGAGACTGACAATTTTATTTGCGGGCCATGTTCTCACCAGTATTTCCCTCAGCACAAATTTCTGTCTTTGAGCTTCAATGTCGTACCCTTTTTGGAGCTCATCCAGACCAAGCACCTAAGTACACGAAGCAATTCCAAAGAACACAGAGCCACAAAACCACCCCTCGTTTTACCGGCGAAAACTCGTCTTGTTTATCCGATTACCGCACTTCCTGCACACTCCAGACAGACCCCGAAAGCCCAGATGACTACAACAGCACCACTTGTTTTAACCGTTCGCTAGTTGTTCCTGAGTTCCGTTTGGTTGCCAAGTGGCTTCAATCTTCTCGCAACACCAAAGAAATTAAGAAAATCCACGCATGTATTTTGAAGTGTGTGAACGATTTAGAAGTTTTTTGTTACAATAATTTGATTTCCCAGTATATAAAACATGGTAGGTTGGTTCAAGCTAGGAATGTGTTTGATAAAATGTCGCAGAGAAACGTTGTTTCTTGGACAGCTATGCTTAATGGGTATATAATTTTTGGGCTATTCAGTGATGCTGCGAGGCACTTTATCGAGTTTGCTGAAAATGGGATCCCGTGGAATTCCAAAACTTTTGTCTGTGTGCTGAACTTATGTTGTAAAAGGTTGGACTTTGAACTTGGCAAGCAAGTACATGCTCGTATGCTAAAGGGTTGTTTTAGTGGGTTGATATTGGATAGTGCTGTAGTGTATTTTTATGTGCAGGGTGGTGAACTGGAAAATGCTTTTCGTGTGTTTAACCGGATGAATAAGAGGGATGTCGTCTGTTGGACAACTATTATTACTGCCTGTTCACAGCATGGGAGAGGAGAGGAGGCTTTTCAGATGTTTTCAAGGATGTTAGCTGATGGATTCGAGCCAAATGAATATACAGTATGCAGTGTCTTGGATGCTTGTGGGGAGGAAAAAGGGTTGAAATTGGGGAAGCAATTGCATGGGGCCATTGTTAAGAGACAGTATAGAATGGATATTTTTGTGGGGACTTCACTTGTGGATATGTATGCAAAGTGCGGAGAAATGGAGGATTCAAGGATGGTGTTTGATGGGATGAGGAAGAGGAACACGGTGACATGGACATCTCTTATTGCAGGATATGCTCGTAATGGGCTTGGTGAAGAAGCCATAAGACACTTCAGGGTGATGCAGAGACGGAGGATAGCTGCAAATAACTTGACCATGGTAAGCATTCTTAGGGCATGTGGCTTACTTGGGGCCTTACAAATGGGAAAGGAGGTCCATGCACAAGTCTTCAGGAATCATGTCCAAGGCAATATTTTTATAGGGAGTGCCCTCGTGTGGCTGTACTGTAGATGTGTCAATTATTCAGCTGCATCTAAGGTCCTCCAGCACATGCCCTTAAGAGATGTAGTTTCATGGACTTCCATGATTTCCGGCTGTGCTCGTCTTGGCCATGAGCAGGAAGCTCTTGAGTACTTGAAAGAGATGTTGGGAGAGGGTGTGGATCCCAATTGTTTTACTTATTCATCAGCTCTGAAAGCATGCGCTCAGTTGGAGGATATTAGACAAGGGAAACTGATTCACTCTAGTATAAATAAGACTCCTGCTTCTTCTAATGTATTTGTAGGCAGTGCTTTGATCCATATGTATGCAAAGTGTGGACATCTCGCTGAGGCAATCCGTGTCTTTGATAGCATGCCAGAGCGAAATTTGGTTTCTTGGAAGGCGATGATCATTGCTTATGCCAGAAATGGGCTCTGCAGAGACGCTTTTAAGCTCATGTACCGGATGCAAGCTGAAGGCATTCAGTTGGATGACTACATTTTTGCTACAGTGCTTACGGCCTGTGGAGATGTTGAATGGGATGTGGAATCTGTTTTGAAGCAGGGTTTTGATTCCTCTAGATCCTTCGTTTAAGCAGGAGTTACTTCTCATTAGAGATTTGTGAGACTTTTTTGGTCAACCGCGTATATTGAACGATTAACAATGTGGTTCCTGTCTGTGATGGAACAGAAGTTTGATAAAGCCGATGGCCTGATAATAGAACTTGGGAACCCTGCCTGGATTTGACGCTTGTGGATTATTGGAATCCCTGGTATTACAAGACAACCTTCTCTCTATGGAAAGGATAAACCATGTGAAGGAGATGACATAATCCCCTCTTGTCAAGCGGGCAATAGATTTAATGGAGTTGCTTCTGGAGAAATTTGGTAATGTGGCAAGGACAAAAGGAACTTCAGATGCCACTCTAACTTGTAAGAATGAGCTGTTGTACAGTAATTTTCCTGTATTATTTATGACGTGTCGACCACGAGAGATTACAGAACTATTATAGACTGGGAAATATACCGAGTTATAATTCTTTGAATTTGTCAAAGTATTCAAGGCAAAATCTCTTCTAGTTACCCGTTAGACATAACCGTCTCCTTTCAGTTTTAAGTTTCTCAAGTATGAGGAGGATCCTGTCACCATTTAAAATACCTGTCATTGTTAAGACTCCTTGATTCTGTTCGTTTTGTAATTTAATGTGGTCAACGTATAAGAACCAATTATTCAGATTAAGAAAGTCCCAAATTTAATGCACGAGGATCTGTCATCAGAGGATTTCAGAAATGCTAGATGTACACAAGCTGATTCATGCAAGAATAAGCAGGTTTCCTGTATGGGATCCAGTCAAAATTGGAAAAAATTGAGATAATGTTGGGTAATAACCATCTCAAATAGATTCTTGGCAAGCATATCTTGCTTAAAACTCATCAAGCAAATATTTTGCATCTTCCTATTTGGGGAATGCTGTTTAGCCTAGCATTTTAAATTTCTTTCCCTCTCTATGACCTGGATGCAGAATCTTTGTTAATGCAAGATACTTAGAATAAGACCTACTCAGCTTCAAACAACTCTGGTTCAAGATCTCTCCTTGAAATAAGCTGTGGATCAGCGGTATCAGTATATACAGTCAACAGATGCTTCTTGCTCATGTTGAAAGAGCAACTTTTATTGCTGTATGGTGCATCAGCTGATGCACTTGCAAATGCTCTTCTACAGAAATATGAAAATAAGGACCTAATCTTATGGTATGATTGGTATTAGGTTTGCTGTTGGAATTAGTAAGCATTTTGTCATGATCTACTGAGTCTTGGTGCCAAAAGCACTTGCTGTTGGAAATTGGCAAGCATTTTGGTACTCTCACCAAGGACAGAGCTATTTTCTTTGCACATTCAGAAATGTTGGAGATTTCCTCAACTTTGAATTAGCTATAAGGAAAAGCCATATTTGCCAAACTCCAACTAACGCTTGTCGAAGACAGTACTAACTCAAACTGAATTCTAACTAGGAGCTAACTTCCTTGATGACACAAAAAGTAGAATAACAGAGCAAAACGATGACTTTTCCCCGCCTCTGGTTTCTTGATTTATCTTCATCTTCGTTTGAGGGCCTCCGTATAATCATGTGCAAGGAACTCGAAAGTGGCTAAACTTAAGTCGTATCTGGACTTTGCAAGATGGGCTGATGTGGGATGCCAAACAAAGAGGGGTGAGTCAATTATTCTTGTAGTAAGATTTTTTTACAAATTTTTTTCCTTTTTTTTTTTTCTTGTTTTGAGCAATATCCTGTAATAAGAACGGGTACTAAAATTTTTTGTTACTAAAATTTCTGAAATAAAAAAATATATAGAGAGTTAAATGTTTGGAGATTGCATACATATGTCATGATGGATATGTGAGTAGACGAGTCTTTTTTATTTCTTTTTCTTATATCTTTATCAAAAAAAGAAGTTTTGATCAAGTTACATGGATCTTTACACGTTTTAGTATTACTAGTTGCCCCAAATTTGTGTTACTCTAATGTAATTGATAGTAGGTAGTTTGGTGTTAACGATTTGTGCGAAAAACTTTCGCTAGAAAAACTTGTAATGAGAAACTATAGATTGGTAAAGTGCTCAGAGTATGGGTATGGAGGTACCCGCCCGAAGCTATAGGGCCAAGTACGTTCCTAACGCTTTGCACATATTGTCCCAATACCTGGAACGCGAGCATGAACTTCCAGTTGACATCTCCTAGCCACAAGACAATAGGTAGCTCTTCTATGTGATCCAAGTACGAAAACGCAGCTCTGATGACTATATTGAACCTTTGCTTTCAAAAGAGGATAATTGCAGAACTTGTATTCTTATGAAACACTTCGTCCAAGCTACTACTTTGTATGTCGTCATAGATCAGACCTACTGCTAATCCTTCGCAGCACCATCTTCGAGGATGAACACGATTCTTTTGTTTTAATCAACAACCCATTGTTCTAAAATAGTTAAAAAAGAATTTCCAATACGATCAATCCCTAAATTAAACTTATTGATAACCACTTGAGGATGCGAGAGACTCTAGATTCTTTCCCCAGCCCACGTTTTCTTTTTTCTTTATATCATCCAGCAGCTCCATCTGATCTCACGATTCCAATTAGTTTAATGCAGCAATTTCCGAGATGTTATCTATAACCTTTCTTTTAATCAAGCAACAGACAAACAGTTTTCTGATATACTGATATGATGAACAATCAATGCTTCCTTTTGAGCTCTGAACCAGCAATATGATCGCCTTCTTCTAAGTGAAGAGACATAAAAAAACGTCGAGCATAAAAAAAAAAAAAAAAAAAATTCGCTCGATATCTCACTTAAATTCAAACTTCACAGAAAAACAAGACAGCTTGGCATCTGTTAAGCAAAAACGTATAAATATTGCACAATCTGATCACCAAGACAGCATAGAAATATTTATTTTTACATTAGAGAAGGCCAGATTCTCAATTTTTGTATTTACAAATATGATCACTGTATCTCTTGATTCAGTTAAAGAATCTGATTACTGCAACAAGAAAGAAACTTTTATTTTTACGATCCATGAGGTTAAATATTCATTCTTTCCTCGAATTCCCAGGCCTATCTGGTGGCATATTAAATTCCTAATATCTTCCTGCACTGCATTGAATTTTATTTTTAATCAATCAAAACTGTCTCCTCCTGGCTTACGTACACAACAGACTAATGCGGCTAAATATAATTCAAACAATCAAGTACAAAGTAACTTCTTTATACGATTTTGGAACAAAGTATGGAAAGATATCTATGAAAAACTTTGCACGATTCAGACACCAAAGCACCAATATGCCTGTTGACCTGACATCCATTTTCCAACCAGTCCCACGCTTATCAGAAATTTATACACCCTCTGAGAAACAAGCAAAAACCAGTACTAACTTCAACAAAAAGAATACCATACCCTACTATCAATCACTCCCGTTGATTTCGGAAGCTTTTCTTCAGCGCACTCAAGACACAATTCAACTCCATCAAACAAAACAGGTATATAATATAGACGAATAATTGTTAGAAGCACTACAAAACTCTGCTTTACTCATACTCATAATACATCACACGTTCCAATTGCTCGTATTACTAACACCTGTGCTGCTGCTTGCATGACACACGTAATTGATAAGCTACGTGTAATCTTCTCTTCTCAAAGCACACATCTCTATAATTCCATAATGGAGCCGAGTTCTTCAATCGCGTGCCGAACTATACTACTTCCTAGATAGTAAAGTAGTCCATACTTTGGGCGAAAGGAGGTTTACCTCGGGCCTTTAACACAAGATAAGTTCAAAGTAGCGAAGATTAGGGGAGAGTCCCAAAACCGAGACTGGTTGGGCATTAAGTCTCATAAGATCCAGAGAAAGGATAGAGAGTCCCAAAACCGAGATTGGTTGGGCATTAAGTCTCATAAGATCCAGAGAAAGGATAGAGGCTGTCATTGACAAGAGTGAAACTGAACAAAAAGGCAGTGTTCCATTTCATTACGTTTATAAAGCAAGGAAGGCAATAGCGCTAGCCAGCAAGCAAGGACCTTCGTTCCACGGCATCCGATTCTTTTTTGTAATAAGAAGTTACGTCCCTCCGGCGGAAAGGGAAGGCCTGCCAGGCCGTATGCTCTCCTGTAAGAAAAGCTCAAAACTCACTCAAATCCTGTACGTCTTCGGGCAGGAGTGAAGCTCTTGGAAAGGAATGAAGTAAAAGAGTACTGGCTGTTTTTTTGAAGTTAGTGTTTAGTTAGGAGAGGAAGCGAAAGCTCGCTCGACCAAAGGAAGAGGAAGTGAAGGGGAGTTTGAATACGACTTTCTTTTATAGTGGGAGATGGGGTTATTTAAAGAATTCTGTTCAACAGCCCAAGGGCATAGGTCTGTTCTTAAAACTCCATTCCCTGCGCCAGTACTTACTTCCCAAAAACCTGCCTCTATGCAGACAGCTCATAGCGGCAAACTCACCGGCCACAAGAAAGCCACGCGGACAGCATCGAAGTTCCAAAGCCTTGCAGACAGCTAGGCGCATGGCGGTCTTTTCTTTTGTTGAAGAAAAGAAGCAGTTCTTTCTCTTGTCGCCCACAACAAACTCACCGCCCACAACAAAGCCACGCGGATAGCAGGAAATTTCCAGCAAAGCCAAAGCCATGCAGCCAGCAGCAAAGCCACGCGGACAGCATCGAAGTTCCAAAGCCATGCAGACAGCTAGGCACATGGCGGCCTCTTCTTTTGTTCAAGAAAAGAAGCAGTTCTTTCTCTTGTCGCCCACACCACTGAACGACAAAAGCCATCACCACTGAATGACAAAAGACCCAACTGCTCCTCAAGCTCACACAAATCACGCTATAACCGACCCATTTTCACTGTAGCTAAGCCAACTGACGCTTTTAGTATAGTAAAGATATGGGCTCCGTTTGAATTAGCTGTTTTTGGATTTGTTTTTCAAAAACACCACTGTAGCATTTTGAATCTGAAAAACAAGTCCGTTTGGATTAGTTGTTTTTGGGGTTGTTTTTTAAAAACTATATGAAAAACTTTTACTGTAGATTTTTTTGGATTATTTTTAGAGGTATTTTTGAAACACATTTTTGAGTATTTTTAGAATATTATAATTTTTATATTTTTATATAAATATAGATTTATGCATTTATGATCCATTTATATTTACAAATGTATAGATGTATATTATTATAAATGAATATTATATAAATGTACAAATTATAAATTATAAATTTTATATTTTTATATAAATATGTATTTATAATACATTTATAGATATTTATCAATAAATATATTTATATATTCATATAAAAATATATAAATGTATTATATTATATATAATACATAATATAAATATATTTATAAATGTATAAGTGTATATTATTATAAATGTATAAATTATAAATGAATATTATAAATATATTATAAATTATAAGTGTATATTATTATAAATGTATAAATTATAAATGAATATTATAAATGTATAAATTAATATATTATAAATATATATTAATATTATATAGAAATGTATTTATATAATTAATATAAATGTACATATGTATTGATATTATGTATAAATGTAAAATTAATACTCCCTCCGTCCCACTTTGTTAGTCTTGTTTTCCTTTTTCGTCCGTCCCAAATTATAGTCCACTTTCCCATTAAGAAATGTAGTAATCTTTCAAATTGTCTAAAATGCCCTTATTAAATATCTTGTTATTAATACATTGTTATTAAATACTAACCCACTACATTGAATACATTGAATTTTTCCAATACTAACCCATTAGCTGTAACTGATATTAATTGGCACTCTTCGTGATTAGCATAAGGGTATTTTAGAAAATTATTAATCTAAATTTATGTTTCCAACCAAATTAATTACACTTTCTTAATCTGTGTGAAAAAAAAACCAAGACTAACAAAACGGGACGGAGGGAGTATTATGTATATTAATATAAATGTATAAATGTATTAATATATATAATACATAATATAAATGTATATTTAAATGTATAAGTGTATATTATTAAAAATGTATAAATTATAAATGAATATTATATAAATGTATAAATTAATAAATTATAAATATATATTAATATTATGTAGAAATGTATTAATATAATTAATATAAATGTATACATGTATTAATATTATGTATAAATGTAAAATTAATATTACGTATATTAATATAAATGTATAAATATATTATATTATATATTATACATAATATAAATGTATATTATAAATATACATAAATATTTATATATTATGTATAAATGTATAATATGTTATACGTTATATTAAATATAATTTATATAACATATAATATTTATGTAAATATATTATAAATATATTATAAATATATTATAAATAAAATAAAATATTTATAATATGTATGTATAAATATATAATATTAGAAATGTATAATATATATAATATACATTATTATTAATATAATTTATGTATAATATACATAATTGAAATATACATATTAACATATATTAATATATATTATAAAACAAAATTGAATAAATATATTTATAAATTTATATATAAATAAATGTATTTATATAAATATATAATATTTATTTCAATTGATATAATATATATAATATTATACATAATTGAAATAAATATATTTATATTAATATAATATATATAATATACATAATTGAAATATACATATTAAAATACATAATTGAAATATACATATTAAAATACATAATTAAAATATACAAATTGAAATATACTTATTAAAATATATAAATTAAATATACATAATTGAAATATATTTGGAGTTGTTTTTGATATATTGTTTGGATATGGTGTTTTTGAAGTTGTTTTTGAAATACACATTACTGTAGCATTTGGAATGTGAAAAACAGTTTTTTAAAAACAGGTGCAAAAACACTCAATCCAAACGCAGCCGGATAGACGATTATATGAAATTTTATTTTTAGAGTAACACTAGTTACTATAACATCCCTCAAGTATATTAAGGGGAGTTACTATAGCAGTCCCAATGGCTGTCACGTGGCTTCTCTTCTTTTTGACAAATTTGACAAGTGGCATACGCCTTTTAAGGTAGGTGATTTAATTTCTTTTTTTTTCTTTTTCATTATTTTTTCCCTTATTTTGTCTTTTCTTTTTTACCATGACAAAAACTTACACAAATCCTTATTTTCTCTGACCGCTCCCAAGCTTTACACTTTTCTCCTTTTTTTTTTCTTTTTCTAAATGAGGCGAATTTGCTAACATAATTTTCTTTCTAAACGTTTGCCAATGTATTCCCACTTATACTTTTTACTGGGACATTATATGTTAAATGATGCTTTTAAACTCAGTGAGTTGCAAGTTGAATGAGCCATTTTTTTTTCTAGCGATATTGACACAGTTTGTCATGTTATTATTATATTTTTAAATAAGGACATGTGAAGGTATATGTATTTATTAGAATTAATTTTACAAAAAAAAAATTTCATGCTTTCTTTTTTTAGTTAAATTTTAATGTAGGACTGTCTTATTTTTGGGGCTAATGTTTTGAATTAGCAATGCTAAACAGAAACACTATCATGTTGAATCTATATTTGTCATATATTTAATTCTTGTATTGCTACTATGTTCCTAAATAAAAATGTAATAATATATATTTTAAACAATATTTCAGATGGGCCCAAACTGTGCCTTGCACAGAGTAGTTTCCCCAGTAATTTAATTAGAAGACAAACGGACGATTAGAAAACGTACTTTTATATTGCTATCAAATGAGATGATGATTTATGAGCAGACCAATAACTTCTTCGACACAACACGCGTTAATATTTATTTGTTGAATCAAAGTCGACTGCTCTTTTGCCCTTTGAAGCACAGACAACGGAACAAATTATCATGCCAGCACTTGGCACACTTCCAAATTCCACTCGTAAATCAATGTCACGTCAGTCGTGACTACATGAACAGATAAAACAAAATTGCCCCACACATTTATTGCTTTGCCATCAAGAAAGCCTAGTCAAATTTTTTGAGCTCACAACTCAAATCAAACATCATATTCTATACCACCTTTTGGTCCACCACATCAACTTTTCTTGCGTGTTGTCCAAGCCCGTAAAATTCTATTTATATATACCCCGTTTATGCCAACCCCAACATTTACTCGTACTTGCTGAATAAAACGCAATTTTTGAAAAATTTTCTCTGTTACTGTAACAAGAAGGCCTAGTTTTTGTACTATAAGAACCATCTCGTTACAGAGGAGCCATGGCAACAGCTAGTGCAGCCATTGCTGAAGTTTACATGACGAAAAGGACATATGAAGAGAAGATGAAGAAGATGGAGAAGATGGAAGCAGCTGCTGGTAAAAAAGAAGCTGATCAAGCGAGCACCACCACTGCCCGCAAAAGCAAGGATTCTTCTTCTGGTGGTTTCTTCTCCGGCCGGGTGTTTAAGAAAGTTCACTCAAGTGCTGATGTTCCCTCTTCAGAAACTACTGCCCAATAAATGTTTTCTTGGGACGTCGAGATCATGGAACTCGTAGGTATGGTCAGTCAGCAACTGTGCTTTGGGGACTAAAAATGTCCTGCTTTCTGCTGACAGATTGATGTATGGTGAATCTGATTTGGAATTACTACCAATACTACTAGCACTGTGATGCTTGTCCAAAGCTCGGTGGTAGCATTTTGACTTCTTTCCTCCTCCTCCTCGGATCACACGTTATAATTTCTTCGTACCAAAAAGGGCAAAAGTTTGTAATCTGTTCAGACTTCAGGCTTACAAATTGGGCCAGGGATGTTAATAATATGATGTAATTTTGTACATGATTATGTTTTTGCATTGATTTGGTGTTGCATTTTGTTGCTCTGGGGGTTCTTGAATTCATTGAAATTCCAACATATGTACTACTGCTATACAATAATTTGTGGGGTGGTTGTGCCGGCATAGCTTTCGAGCCTAATTCCAACTCATAGATAGATTCACCTGCATAGCAAATAGGCATACGTAGGATTAGAGGTGGTGTATTTATTTCACTAGACTAGGGATGTATCAAACAAAAAATTTCTTCTTCTTCTTCTTCTTCTTAATTCCTTCTTTCTTTCTTTCATATGTGAAATGGCAGTTCTCTACCTTTGCTTGGCAAATCTCAAAATCTGTGTCAGAAATATGACACCAAATTGGTCCCACTCCATACTCCATTGTAGGAGTTACAGAAAAGCAGCAGCCTTGAGTAGACAGCAACGTACCTAACATTTTCGAGCCTAATTTCCAACTACTGGACAAATTTACGACGATTCATCTTCATCTTACGACCTAATAACTACCAAAAGAGTCACAACTTTGTTTGGTATTTAAGCATTTGCAATCTCTTGGCCGCCACGGGGTGGTGGGGGCTGGGGAAGTGGTTTTGCGTATTGGAATCCGAAGGCATAAAGTAGAGTTGGGAGAGGGAAAGACAGCAATGTTTGATTAAAGGGGCGCGTGCGGAGTGTAACAGTTCTCAAGGACTGGGGTGATGGGAATCAATCCAGTGGCGTCCTGTTCCTCTGTGTCATCATGTCACAAATGGCAACTTGGGCATCCTTAGCTAGCTCAATTAATTTGTAATTAGGGGTTTAAACTAGCCGAATCGAGTAGAGTCGAATTTTGCTTTAATTGAATCGAGCCTCCCATTAATTTTATGAATCTCAAACCCGAGTTTGACCTTGATGAGTTCAAAATGTCAAACTTTAGCTCGAGCTTAAAAAATAAAAAAAAAATAATTGAGGCTCGATTCGTGAACAGTCTTATCTGTAATGGGCCTATACGAGTTGATATAGTTGGTAAGAACGGATCATATTCAGGCTATATATTTGAATTTCATTGTCGATATGAGATCTGTGTTGATTTAAGTGGTAAGAACGAACCATTCTCTCATAAAAAATCTATCGATGTAAGGACGGTATTAGTGGACGATTTGCAAGAACACTTATAAGCGATGTATGGTTTAGAAAATATGCTTGACAGTGACATTAATCAAAATCCAACTCCTCCAAACTTTTTATTTATCGAAAAATATATATACTTTGTAGTAATTGATAGAAGAATTTGATGAGGTTGGCGCTTCTAGGCTTTGTAGGTCTTGCGTCTGTAGCGATAGCACTAGTGACTTGACAAAAATTCCTATCCCCAACGCGTCGCACATAATAAGGGGACGTTTGGTAAAAGGGTATCGGAATGAATTAATGGAATAAACTACATAACTGGTGTTTGGTTCATTGGTATGGGAATTGAAATTTTGGAATGATTTCTAAAAATTTGACATCTCTCTATTCCCTAGTAAAAAGGTGGGTTTTGTCCAAAACCCAAGTGTGATTCCAAAATCTTATAATTACATAATATTTAATATAATTAATATTTATATTATAATATAATTAATATTTATATATATTATATATTATATATTTATATTATAATATATACATATATATAATATATTACAATTATAATATTTTATTATAATATTAGTATATTATATAAATATATATTATAATTATTTAGTTAAATATAATTATATTTATATAATATAAATTTATTAATATTATTTAATAATATATTTATAATATATATGTATATTTATAAATGTATATCATATGTGCATATAATTATAATATATACATGTATATAATATTAATAAATTATGTAATTATAAGTATATTTATTATTTTAAATATAATAATAACTATATCTAATATTAATATGCATTATATTTATATCAAATATTAGTACAATTAATATTTATATATTATATAATTATAATTATATATTTATATTATAACATTTGTATAATTATAATTAATTACATACAATATTTAATTTAATTAGTTACAAACTTATAACAATGATATTATTATATTATATAAATATATATTATAATTATTTAGTTAAATATAATTATATTTATATGATATAAATTTATTAATATTATATAATAATATATCTATAATATAAATATATGTATATTTATAAATGTATATTATATGTGCATATAATTATAATATATACATGTATGTAATATTAATAAGTTATATAATTATAATTATAATTATAATTTTATACATAATAATATATAATAATAACTATATTTAAAATGCAATATATATTATATTTATATAAAATAGTAGTATAATTAATATTTGTATATATTATATAATTATAATTATATATTTATATTATAACAATTATATATTTATATTTAATTATATATAATATTTAATTTAATTAGTTACAAACTTATAATAATATTATTAGTTATATGTATTATATAATGTATATTAATTTATGTAATATAATTAATATTATCAATTATACTAATAATTATACATGTTTACTAATAGAAATTATTAATTAGTTAGATTAAATTTACTAATACATTTATACTAATATATTTAATTAGTGAAAATTTTTTAAATCTCATTTACAAAGAGTCAATAACTATCATTTACGATGTGATTTATAATATATTTATTATATTCTATTCCGAAAGAGTCAACGAGCCAAACATCAACTATAGTAATGGTACACATTTCAGGTACTTAAACCAAACAAATGTATTGGAATGAATGACCGCATTCCAAACTCAAGATATCCGATTCCGAATCTGATTTCGACGTGCGAACCAAACGCCATCTAACTCTTGCATTGTAAGTCACGTAGCGTACAGTGATATATATTCCTGATCTTTGAATCGAAAAGTCAAACAAAAATAAACGAATAAATGAAAAGTTCTTATACTACTACAAGATGGACAAAAGCAGGTATACCCCATCACGCTCCGAGACCGGCCGCAGGTAAACTAATTTGGGTCTATTGCCACAAAGTATACACTTAGGTATTTCAATTTGTTATTCCGTGAAAATTAAAGATCGAATTTTTCGCCTGAGTGTTTAGGTCCAACGACGCAGATTCCGGGGAACCTCATCGGTTTTGAGGAAATTCTGACACAAATTACATAAAATGAACCTCACATCACCCTTGACCCTACGACAGAGTCAGCCTACCAAAAGTCTTTTGTCCAACCCAATAGATATGTGTTGCTTCGGTTGCAAGTAGAAATTGTCAAATTCTTCATTTCGACGACTCCTTCAAACGTCAAAAGTCAAATATTAAACAAATCAGCATTTTCCCCTGGATCGCCTGACATCAACTTATTCCGTTTCACAAAGACCAGGAGAACCATAATGAAGCTTCTCGCTCCCATTCGTGCTACGGCCGTGTGCTGTCCCTTCATCAGAAGAGTACTCCGCTGTTCAATTCTTGGTTCAGAAGAATCAGTCATCTGGATACAAATTATGTAAATTTTTTCTGTTTTGTATATAAAAGTTACTTGTACTTGTGTATTAATCTTTTTGAGCGAACGGAATCATTTTAATGGTTCGTCTAATTTGCCTGTCAAGAAAGGTCCAAATTCGTTGTACGATGATGAAATTCTTCTGACTCCATTCTTTTTCGTCAATCGTTTACTCTGTATAGAACTGTTGTTTGATAATTTGTTTGCTTGATCGAATAGTTTCTTAAACAAATTCTGAAATTCCAAGTTGTGCTACTTCTCATTAAAATAATGTTGGATAATTTTTTTTAAAAAAAACAAGTTGACAATATCACGAGACAAAAGCTGTTAAAACAGATGCAGCGGAACGGAAGAACAAACAAGAACAAATTTGGGGGAAATTAGATTTTATTAGGGTTCGAATATATTTGTACATAATGGATATAAGGTATATATATACAACCAAATAATTAAAACGAACTGGACCATTAGGCCCAAAAAATCGAGATCCCCGAACAGCTCAGCGGAGGGCGAAGATCTGATTCAAGACATTTCAACAAATGCAATGCACGTTCAGCACCCCGTTGGATATTGTCAAGAAACCAAAAAAAAAAACTCTTCGATATTGTCAAAGAAATCTAAGATCAGACTGGTTTACCAGTTCTTTAGCTCACTAGTCTCTATCTATTGAAGTGAGGTCGATAATGCTATTATAGAATGCAAAGGGCAAGTATCCAGATTGAAAAGTAGGAAGCAGAGTTTACTTGCCTAATTATAATTCCGACGATTTTAGTCATTTATGTACGCTTCTAAATCAAAATTGGCATGGATAGAAAGGCCCAAAATCCTTTCATTAATCCCTGTGGTTTTATAATGTCATTACATCCTTTTCTTTTACTTAGGATTGAACATTCACCCTCACCCTAAAGGGCAATATCTATGGTGTAGGATTTGGATAGATTATGCGTTCATCATATCTGTTTGCTCAGTCCAAGAACATAAGAAAAATACTCCATCCGTCCCACTTTGATAATTCTGTTTTTTTTTTCACATAGTTTAAGAAAAAATAGTTAACTTTGTTAGAAAAGTAAATTTAAATTGCTATTTTTCTAAAATACCCTCACATTAAATATGGTACAACTTTATGGAAACTTGAATTGATGGTAAAAAAAAGAATCAACTCTCATTAAATGGGATAGGTTTATAATAACAACTACTTAAATTGAATAAGGGTATTTTAGAAAAATTAAAATACAACTACATTCTTCAATTGGAAAGTGAACTACAATTTGGGACAGATGAAAAAAGAATACAGGATTATCAAAGTGGGACGGAGGAAATATTAGATACTCCCTCCGTCCCGTTTTCTTAGTTTTGGTTTTTTTTTCACACAGATTAAGAAAGTGTAATTAATTTGGTTGGAAACATAAATTTAGATTAATAATTTCCTAAAATACCCTTATGCTAATCAATGTAGTCAATGTATTCAATGTATTGGAAAAGCTCAATGTATTCAATGTAGTGGGTTAGTATTTAATAACAATGTATTAATAACAAGATATTTAATAAGGGTATTTTAGACAATTTGAAAGATTACTATATTTCTTAATGGGAAAGTGGACTACAATTTGGGACGGACAAAAAAGGAAAACAAGACTAACAAAGTGGGACGGAGGGAGTATTCTATATGCACTAATTGATAGCAATTAATGGTAAGTTAAACCTTGTCTAGTGAGTGAACAATAAATTACTGCCATATCCTAAAGTCAGCCTTGATTCAGCGCATCGAATGGCGTAAACTTGGAGTTACTGAACCTCACGCCATTGTTGACCAGATGACGAGGTTATAAACCATAAACCTATTAAGTTCCCACTTCAAGGAAACCTACACTCCGACTCCAGTGGAAACTTCCTTGCCACCTAGGGAAAGGCAGCAAAGCGGTGACATCAAAATTCTTTTCTTCATCTATTAAATCAACGTCAAGGCCACTTTCCATCTTGTAGCAACTAGGAACCCGAAACATCCGACTTTGTTCCTTCGTACGCAGACTTCCCCAAGAAAGGATCTTCTCGAGTCATCCATTGCGTACTCCCCAATCCCCCAAGAATCTATATATATACCCCATTAAGGCCTCTCCCAATTCTCCATTGTCAAAAACCACTTCAATTCCAAAACCCACGTCGTTAAGCCTACAACCTTTTTCTCTCTTCTTGTTTTTCCGGATAAAACCGTTTGTTCAATTGATTGAGGATTAGCCATGTCGAGTTTCAGTGCCCCCCTTGCCGAAGCCTATGTCATGAAGAAGAAGTACGAAGAAAAACTGAAGAGGATGGAGAAGGTTGAAGCCGGTCGTGAGGATCAGAAAGGCCATGAAAAAAGTAGTTGTGCTGCTCAAAAAACCAAGAATTCTTCCCGTGGTTTCGTCTCCAGGATGTTCAAGAAAGTCCACCCGAGTTCTGCAGTCCTCCCTTCGTCAGAATCCGCTGTGCAATCTTGAAATGAGTGGAGCTACTGTTGTATATCACGGGATTTTGGTTCTGCTTCTTTGGCTGCCAAGTCCCTGTACATTTTTAACTTGCATCCCATTCTTTGATCCCCTTTTCTTTTCTTTCTTTTTATTTTTTTTGTCCGATTGATGGTCTATGATTATCTTGATTTGTATGGAGTGCATAACAATTATATGGAATAAATAAATTTCTACTTGATTCTTGTACCTGTTCATATATTTCTTTTAGGAAATTGAAGTTCCAATCTTCCCGTGCTTGCATAGGGTCGCCTAAAGGCTGAAGTTAATGTATTGATTTTCCATAATTAATGGAATAAAGGATATCACAGAATTGAGCAGATATTTTGATCAACTCATCAAACGGGTCAGTCACGCATGACGACATGTTGATTGAGATTGAGAGCAATACTTTATGAGGGTTAAGATGTCCTTAAGATGTCCTCATCGTCCATCAATAAACCCCTTGCTTTGCAGTTCGCGAAAATAGCCAAGAATCTTTTTGAAATGGTTATTTTTAGGAGTTTTTGTAAATAAATATACTTTCACGTAAGATTAAAAAAAATGATTGAAAAATATGTTCACGAAAAATATAAAAATTTTTCTGTAAAAAACCAACAATCGAAACAAGCTAGTTGCACACGTTTTACAAGTTGATTTCCTGCTTTTAGAGTCTATGATATTTGAGTTGTTAATAATCTTGGATAATGTATCCGAGAAGGATTACATTCGAATTTGTCATGAAGCAGAGATTTAAACTGAGGATTTAAGCTGGGGGCGTGTTTTTCCATGGAAGAGCGTGAAATGTAATGCCGCGGAGCCTTGATGGAGGAGATGTCCTTGTTTCAAACCGGGCCACAATTTTGACCGCTAAGTTCACAAGTCCCTAACCCTCCACGCGGCATAAATGTTTCTTTTTTTTTTTCTCATTATTGTTTGGACTGTGATTTTTCATGAAAAATTTTTACATTTTTTTTAAATATTTTTTTATTTCACACACATTAAATCGTTATAATATATTTTTCTATAAAAACTCTTAAAAATAGCAATCCAAATAAGGCTGCGTTTGGAGGAAAAGAGAGAGAAAAACAGTCTCCTAGGCCCTCGAAGGATGCTCCCGTGAAAAATTTTCCGCGTGAGAATTGCATAGTTTCATGGAAGTGGAAGACTCCTGTCAACTGTCAAAGATTTTGCAAACGTTATTTCCTGGAAGGACTGATCTTTCAGCTGTAAAGACTAAAGACTAGATCAAAGTGTTTATTCTTGGATTCTCTTATGCAATAAGAGTTGTCAAAGATGAGTCTGGGCTCTTGTAATATTTTATGTTACAATTGTGTACAATTCCATTTTATATGTTAGCTTTGGAACACTTGTGTAGCCAGACTTGAAACTAAAGTCCAAAACTAGGAAAGAAAAAAAAAAAAAGGAAGTACAGTATTACTAATTGTGTGTTTGGACGGGAGATTATTTGTCCAAATATATTTGCTTACATCACCATTATAATTTTCAATACACATTTTTATCTTCTCAATTACCTTTTTATCTCACATACATCACATTACAAAAAGTGTTACAGTAAAAATATCTGAAATAATTTACAATCCAAACACTTTTTAATCTAAAAAACTTGGATAGAGTATTATTTGAAATATTATTTGGAATAATTACTGTAGCACTTTTTGTGATGTGATGTATGTGAGATATATAAAAAGATAATTGAGAATATAAAAAGGTGAGTTGGGAAATGTGTTTACGATGCAAGCGAAAGATTATTTGAGATATTTGTGCTATCCAAACACTTATTGTGAATCCTTTATAAGTTTTGTAATCTAAAACTAGCAAATTGAAATCACAAGCCTTCAAATTTGTGCTGAATTTGAAGTTTTATTCGTATATCCTGTCGTTGTGTTCCATCACTTCACACACCCAAGTCAAAAGAATACTACTACTGCAACATTTCCACAAGAAAGCATCAAAATTTTTGTCCTACACTCTTGCTTGTCCACCACTCAGCTATTGGTGAGTTGGCTGAAGACTAACAGACAAACCATACAGAAACTTCTGACTGGAGTCAAAAATTTGCGTGACCCCCAAGCTTACAGGAATCTGTATAAATTCCACGCCAAGACTGCTCCGAACCTTCACATCACAGTCCAACCCGAACTAAAGATAGCAGTTGTTTACTACTTGTAATTAGTGAATAAGGGTATACCTTAGAATAACGAGCCAATGTCGATGGGTAGTGGTCTTGATCTATCTGAAGTTTATGTAATGAGAAAGCTGCACAAGGAGAAAATGAAGGGAAGGGAGGATGAAGCTGAGGAAGCAGAAGCCCATTGCAGTTGTTGGAGTCGGAAGAAAGTTTCACATCATAGCAGCACTGGTTGCTTCTCCATGTTGCCGTTCAAGAAGGTCCGTCCAAGCGCAAAAAATCCCTCTTCACATTCTTCGCAGCAATCATCAGGGACTAAAAAGAGCTGATGATCAAATGATTTCTGCTATAAGAGATTACATTATTATTATTACTAGTTTTTTTCTTCTTTTATCCTTCCCACCGCCAACTATTAGGCACAAGATTCAAACTCTGAACCTGATAGTAGGAAAAAGCTAAAGAGCCTCCGCCGACTCCGGTGGTTATTATTACTAGTTACTAAAGTTAAAAACATGTCATGTACTATATCGATTATTACCTAGCTGATTGACTGAACATTGAAAGAAAATACAAAGCTGTAGTTTGTCATCAGCAGGAATATAATTGGAATTTGTATGTATGCAATATATATAATTGGTCTGAATTTTCATTTGGTTTGAATCAGGTTCTAACGGGCTTTTTTACTGACTGAGATGGCTTAAATCAAATTTGAAAAATGTTTGGTAATTACGAATTGTAACTGCTCATAGTAACAGGCATTACAGCACATTAACAAGTCCATCTTTATCCGCAGATGATAGCATAGTATATTGTCTGGTTTCTGTGAAGCAAGAATCAAAAGTGTTCCGAGGTATCCTGTTCTCGTACTATTCAAGTAAGCAATATATTATTTTATCCAAAAATAAAAAAAAAAGGGCAAGCAATATATTACTATTTTCATCAGAAAGATCGAACAAGATTGTTTGCAATCTTTTCCTTATCGCTCTAGTTAAGAGTTTACATGAAAATGGCTTGTTTAATGTATGGACCTCATTCATTAATGCTCAAGAATTATCCATTTCTTTTGGGCTTTTGAAGATTTTTGCATATGCGGAGGACATTATCTCCAAATTAGGTATGAGAACACATGTTGTATAAATTAATCCGAGTGGCCGAATCTTCAAGCCTTGAGGTATAAAAAGGGCGATAACTTCACCTGTTGATTACTAAATCACAGAAAATGGCAGAATTTATCAGCCCACCAGAATCTAGATTCTTGCTACGGAAATCTATAGAACTAGATTCCGTTTCTTGTGGTACTCAGAAAAGCTGATGATACATCATCGTATATGAGTGCTTCCATTTTCTATTAACGAATTTCTTGGTATCTAGAATTAAAGTTCTTTTCATGTTAAAATTAAATATCCAACTCAAATTTAGAACTGACAATAGAAAACAGGATCAGTACTAGATTAGCTTTTTCTTTTCTTTTCTTTTTTTTTTTAAGGGTGAGGGATAAAGAAAAAGTGTGGGAGAAAGTCAAAGTGGGGCGCATACAGAAAGGACAAATGAAATATTTGTTAACAGGTGTAGCAGCGCAGCAGGAGATCAAAGGGACATTAAAATTATTGTAATTTGAGGGCGTCAAAATTCAAGAAAATGTATATTGACAAAAGTTGTCTGCTCAAGAAGATTATTTCTATTCTATAAAATGAAGAAATTTTGAATAAAAGGGAAGTGGTGTAAATACTAATTAAGTTGCAAAGTTTTTCAAACACATATATCAGAGAAGACATTAATTTACAAGAGTTGGTGTACACTGCTTTGATTTAGGTCCCGTAGACTGAGTACTTAATATTTGCTACTAATAGTCGGTATTCAGATATCAATTATGAGGAAGAAAAAGTCATTTACACCCGTCTAGCGGCAATTTGTTGGGTAAATTACATATAATCCCCTACGGTTTTGCATAAATGCTAGATGATCATCTTGAGATTTCAAAATAACCACATAATCCTTCTGTAATTTTATATAAAGTAAAAAATGGACGGAATGCACACAGTAATTAACACATACGTTCTAAAAGTACGTGTGATGAAATCATAATTTTCACTTAACTCCCCTATGATTAGCATAAGTATCTATTTTATTTCTCGTAACTTTTGCATTTATTCACGCAATCTCCTTATAATTTTGTATAATATGGCCAAGTTAGGATTTGATTTAGCATTTAAATAAGACTACTATTGATATTTCAACGAATGACGTTATATAGACTATTTTCTATTAAATTTTCAGTTTACATAAAATCATAGAGAGATAAAGTAAATATTTTGAAACGTTAAGGTGGCTATGTGATAATAGATGAAATCATAAAGAGTTATTAGTAATTTACCCTAATTTAATTGGTGTTTGTTTCAAGACGTGATGATGCTGAAAAATTGAAATGCCTCTACTTTTCCATTTGTCTTTGAGACATTCGAGAACTTGTTCCCACACAACGTTAGAGAAAGCCACCAATAAAATTGCCAACGATATGTATTCAAAACAAATGTTTAAAGTACAACTAATGGTGATGCTGGAGGTCAGGGGATCAACCCCTGCCTCCCACAATTTAGTCACAATATGTGGCTGGTCTTAGTTGACCATTTCCTGCTGGTCTTAGTTGACCATTCCCTGCCCCTTCCCTTAGATTAGGTTAGAGTAGGTTATACAACATCTATTTTTGCCGAAAAAAAAAAAAAACTAAAGTTGTACTCCAACGCTATACGCAGATATATGTACGAGGAAGAGCGTAAATGGAAAACACTGTTGCTTGGACTGAAAAAAAGGCGCATGTTCAGCTTATTTAAGCCATCGACTACAGATAATGGTTTGCCGATGAGACCTTTGTCCCATCAAGGTCAAGGACTCGAGTCCCTTACGGTCCATTTGAATTGGTATTTTTGGGAGTTTTTATAAAAAAAAAAGATATAAATTTGATGCATGTGAGATAAAAATAATTAAAAATATGTTAACAAAAAACATAAAAAACTTTCTACGAAAAATCACAATTCAAACAAGAGATGTCTTCATTTAAGTATAATTGGCAAGCACATTTAATGTTTTGTAAGGAAATTTTTTCTAAAGAAAAGTTTTAACATTATTTATAAATATATTTTTTAATCACCTTTTTATTTCATATATATCAAATCATTACAATATATATATTTTTTATAAAATTTTCAAAAAATAGCAATTCAAATGGGACATTTACAATAGTGGGATTTATATAAATTGATTACAACCAAATCCTTCCCAGGGATAATCTTTTCATTCACTTTTTGTAATTAAATCGGCAACATACCTAAATCCATGTCATACTAATAAGGTACAATCCTTTGACGTAATTGATCTGAAGGAGTTAAGTCTAAGTGCTTCTGACTTAAGCATGCTCAACTTTGTTAAAAAAAAAAAATCTCACCTCCTCTTGACACTAATTAATCGCTTAGTATTATCTGAAGACTATAATCTTTGTTCATGGTATTATCAAAACCTTTGTTTCATGATGTCTACTCAATCTTAGCAGTACTTTTGAGAATTCCAACTAAGAGCACACTCGAATGTTTTCTAAGTTCCACTCATACCAAATGAACAACAAAGTAGTTAAATGGCTTATTATCACTTTACTCCCTTAACGTTCGGTATCACTATCAATTTCTTTTTTAACGTTATCTTTTAGTGACTTTACCTCCAAAATTAACGGTCAAACTTAATGGAGTTTGTTAATTAAAGTAAAAAAACATATTTAACGCTTAAAATTATTATCACTTTATCCCCATAAACTATAGCTTTATTATCAATTTACCCCACAGAGTTATCTTTTAGACAATTTATTCCACCATTAAACCAACTTAGTAAGTTAAAGAAGTTTAGAAGAAAGTACCCTCCTCATTGGATAATAAAAATAATAAAAATTTTAAAGTGGCTCTTCTTCTTTTTTTATTATCAAGAAAAAAAAACAAAGTGTTAATCTCTTTATTCTTGACAATCTTATTAATATTAAAAAAATAGAAAAATGGGGAGGGGAGGAGAGAAAGACATAGAGAGAGAGAAAGATTTCAATTCTCTTTTTTAAAAAAAATACACAAATAAGAAAGAATTAAATACTTTTACTATTTTAAAATTATTTTACTTTTTTATTTACCACCAAATTTCAATCCTAATCTCGACAACTTTAAAGTAATACGATAATGTTGGACTCTTCTTTATTTTCTTTATTTGTAGAATTTAATTTTCTGTCTCTTTCTTTCCTATTTCCTTTTCTTTTCATAGTATTAATAAGTGTGAAAAAGAAATTTGAGAAAACCCTTTTATTTTTATATTTTTGGATCTCTTAAAGTGAAAAAAAAGGAAGAATAATTATTTTTAATTATATATAAAAGGGAAAATATATTTCAAAATTTTTTTACCATACTAGCTAGATTAACGACGGGATAAAATGTCTAGAAAATAATGTTAGGAATTAAAGTGATTATATCACTATAATTTTAAGGGATAAAATGATAATAACAATGTGATAATGCTATAGAATAAAGGGGTATTTTTGTCCAAATTTTCTTAACATGTTGAATTAAATTACTTATAGGGATGAAATGACTAAAAGATAACATTAGAGGATAAATTGATAGCAGTGATATAATTTAAGAAGGTAAAGTGATAATAACCTTAGTTAAATTGTAGTAATATAATCTAGGGTAAATTACATTTTAACCTCTTGTGGTTTAGTATTTTTATACATAATCCTCCTATAGTTTCAAAAACTATATATAACCACCTAATAATTTGGATTAAAGTGTCAAACTAATGGAAATGACTATTCGTAACGAAACTTTTAAAAATATCGAAATTACCCTTATTTAAAAATTAAAATGGTTGAAGTGACCAAAATATATAAACATAATATACATGACGCACTATAATATACATGACGCACTAACCCCGTATGATTTTATGTTTTACCATATAACCCCTTTATAGTTTAATGTTTTGTCATATAACCCCTTATGATTTTCAAAATATACACATAACATTTCCTGTGGTTAATAAATAATTTTTAATTTTACATAAGGGCATTTTTGATATTTTAGGTGACTCCGTTATGGATTGCAAATTTGGTTACTTTAATACTTTAATCCAAACTATGAGAGGGTTAGGTATAACTTTTGAAATCATAGAGAATTATATACAAAAATACTAAACTATGAGGGATAAAGTGTAATTTGCCCTGTACTCTAACAACTCAAACTCCAAATTCAGCTGGGGCCTTGCTCGAGCCCCTTTTTCCTTTTTCTTTTAAATTTAACTTTTCCGCTTTGAAGAAAGTGTGACAAAAAGCAGGGAAACATCAATAAAGCACTAGTATTAGAGCATCCTTTCATTTCATCATCATCTGTGCTAATGGGCACCACGTGGAATCAACATTCAACCTCCTCGAAAGCGAGGACAAATGCTTTAATACGCAGACCGCACTTCTGGCCGGAGCCAGCAATGGCGTGCTCGAATTACAAATTTAACGAATCGAACCTTGAATCGGCTTTTCTGTTTTGTTTTTAATTACATTGGTTGATCACCCTCTTAGTGCAACACTAGACTCTTAATGATTAAATCAGTTGTCAAATTTTACAGCTGTGTTCATTATCTCACCATTGGAATGGAAGTATGGTGCTTTTTGCGGTGATTTGGGAGTGAGGTGCTTTTGGTAAAAAAAAAACACTTTTGAGTGATGTAAATGCTTTTGAAGCATTTAGTGAATATCATTAGATGATTTTAGGAGTAAACTTTTGGTGTTAAAAGCGTTTTTAGCAAAAATTCAAAAAATTTGGTGTTTTTAATATAGTTTTCACATTTGAAAAAAAAAATTAAATATTAAAATTTGTCATTTAATCCTACATTATGAACTCAATAAAGAGATAAATAAATACATTTAATAAAATTTAAATTACATATTAACCCATGCAATGAATACTTATTGAAATATGTATGTAACTAACAGATTTGAAGGTACTTAAACAAACATTTAATAAGCATTTTTATGAAAAAAATTTATTAGGTGAAGTACTTTTCAATAAGTCATTGCAACTTTAAACGGGCTTAATTCATTATCTTTTTTCATAACTATAGTTATTAATGACAATTGAAATTTAAGAAATTTGATCGAATTGATGTGATATTAGAACATTAAGAACCCTCCACTAAAGATTACAGGCATTTAGAAGACAAAATTTTAAGTTGATCAATTTGATATGAACATAAATTCCATTAGAAGAATGATCAGTAGATGAGGGTATTAATAAAGGAATAGGCATTAACTTGACAGCTTTGAGGTCTATGAGATCCATTGTTCAACTCTCAAGCCCTCACATGCTCCCTAGTTCAACTCTCAAAATCAAAACTCTGTGCTTTTCCTTTTTTATAAATTTTAGAGTTTCACCTTGAATTTAAAAAAAATGAAAGAATATTATCTTACCTAATTAAAGATTACTAGAGTTATTTATGGTGCGAAGACATCTGAGTGCCAAATGACCAATATTTAGCTGCAACGCCACCTCAGATTTTGTCACATGATACTTTTTCATTGGGTGCTCGTACCATATTTGATTATTCATGGGATATGGTTTCCACTTGAAAGCCAAAGTGCCCGTCGGTGTCGCCCAAGGCCCCGTTCGTAACAAAAAAGTACGGTTTCTTGACTACAAATAGAGCCATAAAGAAGTTGCAACCCTCGCAACTCCCCACAACAGATATCAAATTCTTTTTCTCTAATTGATTCTTGCTTCGTCCACAAAAGTTGTTCAGAAATCATCACCATGTCCATAGCTACTGGTGGCATGGCAGAGGTATATGCTATGAAACGGCTGCATAAAGAGAAGATCAAAAGAATGCAGGGTGTACGTATTCAGGAAGTAGCTGAGCATAATCATCCTGCAGAAAAGACCATTTCTGGTGGTTGCTTCTCCTTGAGGATGTTCAAGAAGATCCATCCAACGAGTCTGCCCTTATCAGGATCTCCTAACTAGCTTAGCAAATAAGTTCCCGTGGCCGTATACATTGCCCCGTGAAAGACAGCTCTGGTTCCGAGTCCATCAACCTGTTGCCATTATTTTCCTGCTTGCAATTCAAATAGGTTTTTGGTAAGAGTTTTGAGAGTGTCTTAGATTAGTATCTATGTGATCTGTGTGATGTTTGATAGTATTTCATTATGTGCTTGTCCCAAAAGATGTATGGTTACGATGTTGAAGTTTACCTACCTGATTTGTTTAATAATCAATATATCTGGTTAAGTTGCAATTAAATTAAGTTCACTTGGGGTGATCGATCAATTAAATTGGTTTGATAAATCTGTCTCCATGTAGAAAGCAAACTAAGAAGTACACCTTCCATATATCCCAGCTTTACTTCTATTGCTTGCATGTCTTTATATTTCCGCAACTCAAAAAAAATGCATCCAGCCAAAGAGCTGGAAAAGCACATTTTAGTATCATATCAACCATTATCAAATTTACCCCAACTAAATTTGTACTTTTTTTTCGATTTTGTTATTATTTTTTGGTTTCTTTGAGTACAGCCCTTGAAATGTTTTACTTTTGCACATCTACGTTCTGTTGATTATGAAAAGTAAAAGGATAGACTCATTTGAATGAGAAGAAAAATGACAGGATAGCAAAATGAGTCATCCTTTTGCTTGTAAACTTTTTTTGTTGTCTATCTTAATTTTCGTAAAACTAAAAAACCCAAGACAGACTTGAACGCTGTTTCTTGCATGTATAGGACAGCGTTTATGAGAAAGAAAAGTAATCAATTTAGCAAAAATGGAAGGAAAGTGAAAGAAAAACAAGTCGGGACAAAAACTAACGAAACAAAAAATCAGTCAAGAGAAAGGGAAACTCTTTTAAAAACCTCACAAGCAACAATAGAAGAACCAAAAACCAATAAAACAGTAATATATTGCAGAAATAGAACAGCGATGACACTATTCCAATTCTTTAGGCTAGAACCTTAGCTATTGTAACTCCATTTGATCTTGTTGGTCGTCTTCAGCTGCTTGTTCATGCCGGTTTTTTTTTTTTTTTTTTCACTTTATCAATTTCAGCAGAAATATCTAGCTTGTAACTTTGAGTGTTACATATGGCCTTCTGCTCCATCTCGAGTGACGTTTTCCCCTAAAGGTCTATCCCATGTCATTTTGCATCCATTTTAACATTTTTTTCACTTCATCTTTTTTGCCAATCTTCAGGACCTCAAAAAAAAAGTTCTTTTAACTGCTAAAAATACTCCTAATGTGTTTGATAACTAATTTCTCGTAATTTAAAGAGTCCAATTTTTGGTAATTTAAAATCATTTTTTAAAAAAAATACTTGTATCAGAATTGTTTTTTTATAAGTTACTGCAATTTCAAACAGGCCTAAAGTGTGTAAGTTTCCCTTCTTTCAAAAAGAAAAAAGAATTTGCCACAACTTACGTTATGGTCTTGAACATACATCGAGTCACTCTTTTTTTTTTTTTTTTCCTCCTTTCATTTTTTTTTTTGGTTTAAGGAAACTGAGGAAGAAAAAGCAACAATGATTGATTTAAAAATTTCCCTACCAATTGAGTTTCACCTTTTTATATTTCCTTTACCCTAAAAAAAAACCTTTATATACTTCAAAAATAATTTTGGGACCACGGAAGTCAAACAGTGTCGAACAACAAATGAGGCCCAATAATTTCTTTTGCAGTCTCCCCATTGTTTTGCTCCCTCTCTCCCAACAAAAACAACGCAAGCCCTACAACCTTTTTTTTTAACGGATGGAAGGGAGATGGTTTTCTTCCTTTTTCATTTTTTATTTTCATTGTTAAGTACGTTATGCTATGCATTGAAGGATAAGGATAAGCCCACCCATAAAAAAAAAAAAAAAAGAGATAAGCGAAATATCCAGTTCTTTATCATTTCCAGTCATAATTAAGTACTTCACTAATCAAGTGGCTAGTTTTTTAACTAAATCCTTCCATCTAGTGGTTAGTTTTTGGGAAAAAAAGTCTCAATGACCCTTCAACTTTTAACCAAATAAAATTTTAGCCCTTCAACAATTATAAAGAAACTTTTGGCCTCCAATCTATGAATAGTGTAAATTGTTAACCCTTCTGTGAATTTCAGCCGTTATGAGTAACGGAAATGAGGGCATTCTTGTCCATGTAGAAATATTAATCAGTAAACTCAAACTCCTGCTAAAAAATAAAACCATTTTCTCTAATGAAATCTGTAAAATCAAACTTCTCCTCAACTTTAACAATGCTACCCAAATGCAACAAATCCTATGACGCCTATTTAAAGGACAAAATTAAAAAATTAAGAAATTTCAAAGATTCCAAATTTTTACCGCCTAAAAGTCACTCTTTAACACAGATATGTACAAAACTTATAAAACGAACAAATGGGTTTTTTGAATCTTACAAATGCAAATAAAATCAACATATTTACAAGGGAAAATGATCGGTTTCGTCCTTCACATTTCACAAAAATATTCTTTTCATCCCTCACTTTTTAAACGAAGCAATTTCGTCCTTGACATTTAAAAACTGAAGTTCTTATATCCCTGAATCCAAATTTCAATCTGAATCAAACCACCAATCAACCTGATTAGAAATTTTAGAGGTGTAATTGGTAGATCACTTGGTTAATTCAACATGATATTCATGTAAAATTTAATGAACTCAAAAATAAAAAATAAAAAATTATAACATAAAAAAGAACGATTAATCTTTCCTACATTATCATTGTATATACTGACGGTTTTATGTACCGCCATATCATTTCAATTTAAATTTAAACACCAAATTTTATATTTATGATACACATCTAGATTCGCAAACTGATATACTAACGATGTATGAAAAGATTTACCCAAACAAAACTCTACTATTCCAAGACAAAGAATGGCCTTTTATGTTATAATTTATATCTTTTTGGATTAATAAATGTCATGTGAATATGATGAAATTGACCGAGTGATCTATCAATTCTATTTTTAAAATTTATTATTGGGTTATTGAATGGTTTGATTCAGATTGAAAATTAGGTTCAGGGATATAATAGTTTTAATTTTTAAATGTCAGGAACAAATTTGCTTCATTTTAAAAGTGAGGGATGAAAAGAATATTTTTACGAAATGTGAATGATAAAACATGTCATTTTCCCTATTTACAATCATTAATTTTATACCATATGAAACTCTTTAGGGGTGACCCCCTGGAAGGTAAAAGTAATAAGCATTGTAGCTTCAAAGCAAAAGAAAAACAATAGCTGATGGGTCCGATGACATCCATAGTGGGTTTTCCAAATCCAATGATTCTTTAATCTTCTTTCCATTATCTTGATTGGAATTCTTCACTTTCTCAAGAAACCCATCCTTCATCTTTTTCCTTTTCTTAAGAAACCCATCCTTGATAGAAGCATGATACAAAAGATGAGAAAGGAGAAAAGCAAGCATAGAGAAGAAAGCATCAATTGCAAAGATCCATCGCCACCTCCTCTCTCCATTGCTGAATATTTTTTTTTGTCTTATTGCTATCTCTCTCTCTCACTCAATTTCACATGGAGAAAAGTGCATAGAGGAGGAGGTACATAAGGTTTGGTTTCAGATCCACTTAATTGTGTGAAAATATTAAAAAGAGAATGAAAAAATGGGATTTTTGAGGTTTTTTCCTGTGTATATTTGTGAGTTAATGTCCATTTTGATTGAGGTGTCCATTGATACTTTGGATATTCGATTAATATTCCTGAATGGACAAAAATGTCCTCATTTTTGTCACACATAAACGGCCAGAATTCACAGAAGGACCAGCAATTTACATTATTGATAGATCGGGGGCCAAAAGTTTACTTCTAATTATTGAAGGGCTAAAACCTTATGTAGTTAAAAGTTCGTGAGCCATTGGGACTTTTTTCCCTTAGTTTTTAAACCTTTCTTTATCAACTCCACTCACAAAAATTCTTATTTAGGCATATGCTCATTGCCCGCATTACGAAAAGTACCATTTTTAATATGGCAGAAATCACCATATCGAAAATAGATATTAAGTACTAGGGATAATATCAGAACCTCTCATGAGGTATCTCTTAATATTACTTAACATTCTTAAAATTTTAAAGATATCACTTACTTCACTTATCTTTGTTATTGGTGTAACAAAATTTTTAAAAATCCTAAAAATACCATTTGCTCATTTTGCTTAATAAATATACTCCTAAGCCAAATTATTTACTCCCAAAAAAAAAAAAAAACCATCTAAGAAACAATTGTTAGTACTACCATAACATCATAAAATTATAGTCCATAAAAATATAAATTTGAAAAATTTAAAAAAATATTTGCAAAGATGCACACTAGCATCAATTCTCTATTTCCTACTATTTGTCTGAAAGCACATTGACATTCCATGACCACGATGATAGTTAGCAAAAGAAAGGAAAACGTGAAAATCAGATAAAAATCTTTATAGCCTGTTAGACATCTACACCCCAGAAGTGTGTTGAGGGGGGGAAAATTCCAAGTCCTCTCCAATTCGGGGACCCTACTTAAGAGATTTATGTTTCCCACGGCTTCTGCCATTGTTTTTTCAATTGTCTTGTGGGCATTTAATGTGTCTCCCACTTAGTCCAAATAGTTCCCAGATTTCAGAAAAACAAATGCCTCATTCATTTTATTGCAACACAGCCAAGAAACCTATAACACTCTGATCAGTATATATTTCACAATCAAACCTCCAACCTCCCCATTCTTCTATTCTACTAGCACAATTCTTAGCCTTCTTCTTTGCCCTCTAATCCAGCTATCATGTCAACTCCTAGCATTGGTTTTGCAGAGATCGTGGTAATGAAGAAGCTTCAGAAAATGAAGATGACAAAAAAAATGGAAGAGCTGGCAGCCGCTTCTGGATCAGGAAAAGTGGTCCATGCTGATCATCATCATGGCAATCATCAAACTGGGAAGCCCACTTCTGGCAGTTGCTTTTTTGCCATGTTCAAGAAAATCCACCCCTCTGGTGATCATGCAGTCTCTGTTTCGGAGATTCCTAGGACTTGAACTAACGTACTAGCCACTTTTTTTTTTTTTTTTTTTTTATTCCCAGAGGAAATGCTACTAGTAGCATGCAGTTAATGCTAGCATGCCTTCTCTATCCGTAGTGTCCTTTTTCTTTTTGCAAATTTCTTTTCGCATTTTTTGAATATTGGCCCTTGTTAAGTCTTCTCGATCTGCATCTTAAAATTTAGAAAAAGAGCAAAACAAAAAAGATGTAATTACCGTTCGTTGTTTACTGCTGGCTAAGCCCTTTATTGTTTTCTTTTTCTCGTATTCAAATTCCAAGTTAGCAATGCCTAATGTCTTTGAAACCCAAAAGGGTGAAAAAGGGCCTTTTTGATATTCCAAATGCTGTATTCCAAGAAGTTATTGCGAGTGACTAGGAAATTTTCGTTTTTATTTCCATTCAGTGCTCCATTTTCTAGAAATAAAGAATTGTTCTAAAGAAGACTCTGATGCAGAAAATGAACTGATGCAATGCAACGACTGCATAAACTTCACAAACACACACACACATATACACACTCTCTCTCTCTCCAAAAACAAAAGGTATAATTTTAGAAACCTCTCCTGAAATTTATAACAATTTCACTAAATTTCCTTGAAGTTTTAAAAATTATATTTACTTCCCTCGTCCATTTAAAATGACAATAAAAAAACTAGTTTTAACATTTTAATAAAATTTCTTGTTGGGCATGCTTATACAAAAGATAGATTTTATAATTATTTAATCTTTTCATTTTCTCTTCTTATTTCTCCTTTTTATATTTTGGCAGTAAAACCATAGAACTATTAACATTGACCTTAACCTCTATGATTATCAAATGTTGGACTAGTGATATATATATATTTATATTTTCCTTAACAAACTTTGAATGTGACCAATTTTTTTTAATCAAAAGTAACAATAACTCAAAAAGAGAGAACTACCAAATTTAAAAATCCACAAATTCTACAAGAATTATGACGACGCTCTCTTCAGCAACATAAAAGGAATATATATATATATATATCTATAGAAAAGTACCATAATATCGTATCATAATGATAGAATTATTGTTGTTGCTTATCAAACAATAAATGAGCATTAGAAACTTGACACTCTTCTCTTAGATTTGTATTGAACACTTGACATTTTTCCTTTACATTTGTGTTGAATTATTTTTCAATGGTTTGGAATGATCAGTAATTTAAACTTTATAAACTAAGGACATTTTAGGTTTTTCATTTAAAATTTTGACCAAGTTTAAGGCTTTGTTACAAAAATGTCAACCTAAGGGAGGTAAGTATAATTTTTAAAATCTCGAGACAGTTTAGTGAAATTGTCACGAACCTCAGGGAAGTTTCTGAAATTATCCCAAAACAAAGCCTAGTCGACTTTGTGATGTAATGATGACGTCCATATCTTGGCCTGACAAAGCTTTAACCGCAACACCGACAACGATGCAATGACTGGGAGTAGGCACCTACTCTTGTCGTGCTGATGTCTTGGGCTCTTGATGACACGGATCGCACCCAACCTCCACGACATGGATCGCACACTGTATATAGTAGTCCTGACTCCTGACACATTTTTATTGTGGTGGAGCGGCTGTTCAAGTACGCTACGTTCATCTGAAAACAAACAATCCGTGACATTAAGAAACTACTCGGCAATTGCAAGTTTCGGTTAATGACTCAATTGGGATATCATTTGACATTGGATTTATGTAACCAAATGTAAGACATAATTAGGATGAAGTTTGTTTTGATTATTACGTTAGTTTTCTCTATTCATCTTGTTGTTTATCGACAATGATCGTTTTAGTGCATCCTCCACTGTTGGTATAATTTCTAGAATCATGGAATGCATAAACTAATTTATGAAGCGAGAAATTTACTAACTCATTGATATCACAAATAAACTTATTACTAGAAGATGAGAGGGGAGGATTGGATTGAGTGGTAGATTCTAGATTCAAGACCTTCAACTTATTAAAAAAAAAAAATGGAGAACAATCAGCAGTGAAAGATGAAATTCACATATATTCACACATAGTGAAATTTGAGTTTAAAATCTCCGACTCGTGGGGATTTAACTTTGATCGCTAAATCAAAATCTAACAAATTAGTGTATGGTGTTAATTGCAATTGAAACGGACGATTGCAAAGGCCTTGAATCCCTTCGTCTGAACATGCTTCTCCAATAAAAGAGAAATAAACTTAATAAGCTCATAGAGAATTGGCGTGGTATACGCATGGGTTCACAGAATAAGTTGACGCGGGCCTGTAATTGTATGAGCAAACAGAATAGAGTTGATTCTCAGTATCAGGCCTGTGGATTTTGTGTGTGTGTAAAACCTGGCTCTTGAAATTTTTTAAAACTTTCAATCCAGGCTGCCTACTGTCTGAATCACTGGGCTGGACCTGCTGTTGCTGACTCTGCACTCAGATTTCTGTGTTTCCAAGTCTTCAAAAAAATTACTGGAAATAAAATAATGAAGGAGAGATGGATTTTTGCATTGACAGAGAACTACTTTCATGGTTATGTAAAGCAGATCATGTTTTATCTACATAAAAGTTCTGTAATTATTAGTGAACTGACCAATAAATGGTGCTCCTATTTAACCTGAAACAAGAAGATTGCGAAATGACTGAGATGCTTTCACGAAATCATGTAGTAGCAGACAATCTCATCATATGGAATTCCACCACATAGCCCCACTCACGACTGTAATCTCCCTAGAATCCACTCTTTTTCTTTTTGTATGTTAACTTGCCAAAAGAATAATGCTACTGGAGAAATAGGGCAGATGCAAAACCAAATGAACTATTCTAAGCAATGCCAGAATCAAATTTCAAGAGTGAAAATCACTCGAACAACTGTCCACAACCATACCCTAGAAAACTTGAAAAAAAAAAATACTTAAAAATTCAAAAACTCTGTCTCATAGATATTGATGAACATATTTAGTCATCTCACTTTTGGAATAAAATAAAACGAGCCATGTACAACTGGATGAAAAAAGTTCATTGCACAATCTCCCTTAATTTCTTCCATTTTTGAGCTCCTTGTCCTTCTGATCCCCCCATGCAATTAAGTTACCTAATCTTGGGGACACTTTAACTGATGATAATAATTTGTTTTGATTGAAGACGGTAGTATTGCACGTGGTGGGAAACCTTATCATGTGACAAAAGCACTGCCTGGCTGTGGAAATTATAATGGAGCTTTGACCAAGTAACTGCTCCAGCTAACCACCAGCCCACCACCTAGCTTGGTGAAGTGGGAGGTCAAAATACCACATTTAAGTGATTTGTTTCAAAAAATTCAGACGGGTGTATTGTGCACTCGTTTGATTTGGTAGTGGTTCAGTCCCCTTCCGAGTTATTTCTGGACCTCCTTAGATCCGTCCCTCCCCTTAGTGTAGAATAGATTAGGTTATACAACTGTTGTTATTTCCGAAAAAAAAGTAACTGCTCCAGCTTACAGAAAGACAGCCATGTGCATGCATGGAGTCCACGCGATGTAAGAATTGCCAGGGAAGGGAAATTGCTTGTCTTACAAGTAGACCTTGAGCAAGTTCCAGATTTGAAAAACTTCTTGCATTGACGTATTCCCCGTACCTGTATATATACTATCCAAGTAATCACAATTCATCCACTGATATGTAAAGTGAGAAAATGAATGATTCATTGCCAGTCATGTATATTCTTGAATAGTTTTTTAGAACTCGAATAAATTATAAATGTTGAATTCTTTTGCTTCCAACCCAATTTGAGAATGCGTTAAGAAATGATCAAAGAAACAAGTGGTGGTGACCAATTTGAGGGTTTCTTCCTTTGTAGGGTTTTATCCCTCTGGATTCTTCACCCGTTGATTTGTGCCTCTGCCCATTTTGATCAAAACAATCTTAGGTGACAAATCGATCACATTCCCATCCAAAATAAACCATTTTCAGTAGAGCAATAATTAGGTATGTCCACTATACTTTTTGGAGCTTGGATTTTGAGAAAACTGAACTGAGCTCGTAAATAGAATCCTTTAAACTATAATCTCAATCTGTTTTCGAATGGATTAGGAGTAGGTATCTCGAATTCTTTAATTTAGCTTAAGAAGTGTCCACCGCCTGGAAAAGTAATCCAGATTACCGTAACAGCATGATTTACTTGGAAGGCATAACAAAGGGACAATAAATCTTGCAAGAAGTATACGATTGACCACACATTAATCAATCTACTTCAACTACTACAAAGCTGCAGGAATAATCTTAAAGCCATATATATAGAGAGAGAGAGAGAGAGAGAGAGAGAGAGAGACGGAAGGAGGAGAAAATGGAACTTAAAACTCCGGCAACGGGTAAAACAACGGAGAGAAAGGAGAGGGAAACTTAAACTGATGAAGTGTATAATATTTGGTTCTCTACTTCTTGCATAAATTCATCCATCAGAGTAATGCAGTACAATCCGGGTAAGCATTTTGACTAGTCACTAGTTATTATGTATTCTTGACTAAAGTTTTGAATGCTGAGTTCAGTCTATAATCTAAGGTGTTAGTTTTCATCCCACATGTCTGTAATTAATTCTTGTGCGGTTGATTATCTTGTGTATGCATCAATCCCACCAAAAAAAAAAGAAAAGAAAAGTTTTGAATTCAAAAATTGAATTTTCAATGCAAATGGTCCTGGAAATTCATTACCAACTTCACTGATGCATTTAGATTAGAATAACTGTTTTTTTTTTCCAGTTAATTTTTCCTTTCTTTCTTCTGTAAACTTCACTTCTTTTGTTGGTTAGAGAGGAAGGAACGAGGGGACCCCTAATAATAATGGAACCCCATCATTGCAGAATTATAATTTTGGTGGATTTCTGATACAGCTGCAAAATTTAAAGAACTAGGTACTACATTAATTAATTAGCATGCCATTCTTTAGTTTATTTTGCTAAACTTGCCAGCTGAGCATCTATATTAATGATGGCAACTTGTCTCACAAATGTATGGTTCTCTGCAGCAGACTGAGATCTTTTTTTTGTTTGGGTTTGGTAAGTCTTTTTTATTTGTAATTATAATCTTTGATTAAAATTAGGTATATTTGGTTATGTTAATTGTGTGACGGAATGTAGGTTTTCAGTAATTTGGACTCAAAGAGACAAAAAAAAAAAAAAAAAAATTCAAAGTCAACTGATGTATACATATGGTTTGTGTTGATGTTGTAAACACCAAGTAATTAAAATTCACTTCTCTAATTGTCCGTGTTAAAAGCAAAAATTTGTAGTACCTATTTACCACCTAACCTTTTTGTACTTTTGGAGAAAAACTGAAAATTCAATCTTACAGATGTTAAATGGCGAACAAAACTTGTGAAGACAGAAAATATTAGGAAATACAAAAGGAAGACTATCTATAAATGCAAAATACAACATTTCATTTTTACACAATACGAAATGCACTAGTGTGTAACACATGAAGTAATATATATGATTCTAAATTCGAACTGAAAAATAATCTTAAAAAAAAAGAGTTGGGACACGAAAAACTTGTTAAGTTGTTACCATTTGATCTTTTTCCTGTCTTCATCTGCAAAAAGATACAAATCAATATCAATGATAAGAAGATCTGTTAAATGTATAATCTACAAGAATAATTAAAATGAGTTGAATGAAAGGTTCTTTTTTAAAAATATCTTTGGATTGCTAGATGTGCTTTTTCATTCAACTTTCGTTAGAAAAATTTTTAGACATATTTAAATATTTAATTAAGCCCGTTTTTCACAAGTATCAAAACATAATTAAGAGTGTCGAAGTAAAGGAATTCAAATTTAAATTTTTAAAAAATTTTTAAGAGTGATTTATAAGGTGACAATAATACTAGACAATAAGTGTCCTGGATCAATAGGTCAAAAATAAGGCGGAATTCTTTTTGAGAATCTTCCAAACCATAGTTATTAAACCCCGTTGGCTGGGCCCGACGGTCGAATCGATCGAACCGGTCAAACTGGTGACCCGGTCATTGGATCGGGCCGAATTTCAAATCAGATCGTTTGATCAAGGAGACCGTTGACTAGTCAACGGCCCGGTGGTCTGACCGGATTAACTCGGAAACCCGGCCGGTTTTGTCATTGAATCCGATTTTGTGGAAAAATTTTATTGCCTTTGTTGGAGTTCAAACCTTGAACCTTTGCCCAACACTATAATATACTTACCACCAGACTACTTCGAAATATGCTAATAAACTACCTCTATTATAATATATAAATGTTTTTTCAATTCTACCTTTTTTTTCTCTAAAACAAATATATTGGAATCTTTTAATAAAAATTTATTATCCTTCAAACTCTATAAGTTATAAAATAGATTTCAAAAATGGCAAATTATATAATTCATTTTAAAGATAAATATTATTTTAATAATTTTTACACTTAAAATTCATAAATAAGTTAGATAATTACACTAAATATTGATAAAATTTTACACTTCAAGTTTGGTGTATTACTAAATAACTTTATATTTGATTGATTCTTATATGAATTAATTATTTTGTAGCAAATTAAATTAAATGAGCTTTTGCTATGACATTGTTTATTACAATTTATATCATATACCTTATATAAAAAATTATGAAATATAATATTTAAATATATTTGTTGACCCACCGGTTCAACCACTCACCCATTGATTGAACCAATAACCCGTTGACCTATCTCCTTTGCCGCGTTGGGTTTAATAACTATGTTCCAAACATGTCCCCATCAAACCCCATCGACAACGCAGCACATTCCTGTTCCCTACAATTCCAAACAGTCAACACCAAAAGGCTGTTTCAGTAAATATACAGCGAATCTCCAACTTGGAAAGAACAAATAATTAAAAGGTAGAATGGAAACAAATAGCCAGGAATTTGAACAGGAAATTACGTGAATATTATTTGAAATAATTACTGTAGTATTTTTGGTGATGTGATGTATGTGAGATAAAAAAATGATTGAAAAGATAAAAAATATGTTACAAATAAATAATTTTTGACAAAATAATGACTATCCAAACATTAGAGCCAAAGTACATGTGGTTTTCAACTTGGTATCCGTAGTGCCAATTTTCAATAATTTTTTCAGGCCACATAAACCACAAACAAATTTAGCAAATGCAGGGTATTAATTCATTCCCATGCCACATTTTGACTAAAAATGACAAATTTAAGTTTTATAGGCTATCAAAAGATTTTGATGTGTGATGTTGATTTTGTCATTTAATCAAGATACGTGGATATACTAATATTTATATTGTGATAATATCAATTTTGAAATAGTAATAAATCTCGAATCTCACACAATGAATGTTTAGATTTCTTAAATGAATATTGTTTGCAATCATTCCCTGAATTTATATCTCTATAGTTTTTTAAATATTTTAAATGATTTAAAATTGCTACAATTTAAAAGTGTTTATTTCACCCTTCAATAAATTTTATTTGAGTATATGATACCTAAAAATGCCCCCAAAATCACTCAAAATTTAAGGATAATTTATGTGCTGGGAGGTGAAGAATGCTTACCAGTGTCCAAATTATCCCAAAAAACCAAAACAAAAGATGATCATTAATTGCTTTCAAAGTTGAAAGAAAACTATAAAATGAGAGGTACTCCGCCACCCCAATTTTGGGAACTATAATATTAATTAATTAGTGAAAATTACAAGCTTTGGCGGGATATCTCTTTCTTTAATTGATGTCTCAACCCCTTCCCCCCAATTCTCTCTCTCTCACTCAGACATACACACACTCACACACCAAAGACTCTGACACACCCACAAACACACACTACTGTCACATACGCACAAAACTGGCATTCCATAAGCTACTGAACAAAGCCCATTATTTACATTTGAATGCTGGTAAATCCTAAGCGTAATCCTTCCTGTTTTTCTAAGCAATCCTCAACTCTTCTTTCTCCAGTCTTCTCTGCAAAGACTCCTCCATTTTTATTTTACTTGTCTTCACTTTTCAGCTCCCCTTCTCCACTTGCAGCCAGACCCAGATCCAAATTTAGGTACCCCATCAAGCTACTGCTCATCTTTTGCAAAGAAAAATGTTGCTGAATAAATGATGGGTTTTTGTTTTTTTTGCTTGAAAATTTTGATGGGTTCTGTATACCTTCGGACAACCAGGTAGAAGAATCTGAGTTACTGTCTGGAAGTAGGTGACGTGTGTTTTTTTTTAATTGCATTAATAGACAAAATTTACTAATTTGAAGTTTTGGCGTTTTGTGAAAGCAAATTGACAAAAGAGTGACCCGAGAAAAGGGGGAAAGAAACGGAGAAAAGAAAGAAAAAACAGCACTACTACTAAGAAGGAGATTACTATTTTCACCTTTTTATTTTCAAAAAAATCTTTTTTTTTTTTAATGTGGACTCTTGTTTGGAAGCTGAAAGGCAGCATTTTTTTTTTTTTTTTGCTGATTCTGCTCTATTATTTGACAGCTTCTTATGAATTTTAATTCTGATTCTTGCTTTTGGGCCATTGGAAAAGGTCCTCATCCTTTTTATTTTCTGTCTCCCCCTTAAACTTCTTTCACTGGAGGAATTTTTGAAAATTTTTGGGCGGATAAAATTTGGTTTTTCAGTTGCATTGTTTTGAACTCAGTGTTCTTTTGGTAAAATTGAAGGTCCTGATTGGATCAGAGCGGCTTGGGTAGTTTTTTGACCGTCTGCCGCGATTCTGATCGGAGGTACTTTCTGGTTCGGAGCTAAGTTGTTTTTTCTTGAATTTGTTTATAGGTGCAATGCTATTGGAAGTTTATGAGATCTTTGCATGTTATCTTACTTGATGTGGCTTTATGTCGATATTTGATTTACTGTTTAGCTGAATGAGAATTTGCTGCTGTTATTAACTACTCCAGTTTGACTTGTTTGTTGATACTTTAAGATCATCAGTCAGATGAACCATCCCTAATAAACTTTTTAATTTCTTGGTAATCAGTCCATTAGGAGAGAATGTGATTGCCATTAACTTTCATTTCTTGTAGCTTTCATTTCTTGTAGTTTTCTTGTAGGTTGAGGAGGTCCTGGGCTCCAATCCCCCTTCACCTTGCCCACTTCTTAAATCCCACCCCTCCCCTGCTAAAAAATTTTAAGAAAGATAGTGGTGAAGTAAAACTTTTGATTCTGTAGTTCATTTCTTAAACTTTTGAATTTATTGACTTCATTTTCTTGTGATTTTAGTGAATTGCGATGGTTATGGTGTCATTGTGTGTTGACCATAAGGATCAAATCATGTCTCGATGTGTTATCACTGAACTCCTACTGTTTCAGTTTGTTTGATTTGAGGTTGAACTATGTGTACCTGTTGTTTATCTTTTGTGTGATGCAGGGGTTCCATTACAAAAATATCAACCTCCTCTGCTCACCAGTTTTTTTATATAATTAGTATCACATCTTGTGTAGGCATTTGCATTCTGGAATCAAAACACTACAAAACGCAAAGTCTGGATCATGGCAATGTGCAAGTGATGGCAGATTAGTGGGGCAAAATAATGTCGAGGGTCACTAAGTGGAAGCTTGAGAAGAACAAAGTGAAAGTGGTTTTTCGGCTTCAATTTCATGCAACTCATGTATGGTGCTGTCTTTCAAAAATTAAAGTTGAAGTACCTCTTTGCTGCTTATTATCTGCTGCTGTTTTAGAAATTCAATTCAGTGCTTTTAAATTGGCTGTGATTTTTCCAAATATTTTTTCTTTTTATTCAACACATTGCATGTTTAGGACTTTAGATGACAGATTGTGCATTGAACTCATCTTTGTGTATTAGACTGATTTTGTAGACACAATTAATTTCTGTAATCCACATCACATTATTGACAAAGTTGGTATGTGCTCATTCCCACTAGCATATCAAATTTCTCTTTTTCATGTGTAGTTGAAGGACTAGGACATTCAAAAGAAGTATCCCACAAACAACTATAATAAGAACATTGGATTTTAAGCATGTCTTGATTGGTAATTTCTTCTATAGGGTTTAGGCAAAAAGACAAAGAATGCAACAAGAAGTTCTACATTAAATAAATCTAGGATATGGGCAAAACTGGCAATTTGCATTAAATAACTTGTGCTTCACAGCATGGGGTACTTTTAAGATTGCAGTTTTACTTTAAAAAGGTGACAAATGCCTGAATTACCATTTTTTGTCCTGTGCATATGATGTGGTTTGTGAAACTGTTATTTGGGATGTATGTAAACTTAAACATGCACATACAAAAAGCATAATTTTGTTGTATTGACATTTCAATATTGCAATGGAAGTATGACTTCAACTCTTCTCTTATTGCACAGCTTTGCAAGTGATGCAAGTTGCCCCATCTGGTGTATTTTACTGCTTAGAATCTTAGATACAATATGCTAAAACTTGGCTTTTAACAAAAAAAAGATTTTATTTTGACTACTATTCTACTTTAAAGTGTGTTGCTTAATATTAATTAGCCACTGAGTTTATATTTCAAGTCATAATTCAATACAAGTGTGGTTTGCATTATGAAAGTAGCAGCAGACTAAGAAACATTTGTTGCAATATGCTACATTAATTTTCTTGCCAAGATTTTCCTTGTATCATTGCCTCAGTGAAACTATTATCTTCAGTTCTTGGGATAGCCTGAAAATCCTTGAAAGTTCTCAAAATTTCTTATACCTTGGTTCGAGTTGTACTGGACTAGTTTGAGGGACATTTCAATTTGCTTGCTTGCCTGATGCGTCATCTTTACCCATAAAATAATGCTGATTATGATGACTACAAAAAGTAAATGCTTTTGCAGTTCCTTTTTTGAACATGAACTCCTCTAAAGCCCTTTGACAGAGGTCTTGAGTTACCGAACCAATCTACATGAATATAACAACTTAAAAAATATGATACCTGAATTTTTTTATTTATCATATTCAGATTCCACAGAGCGGATGGGATAAGTTATTTATATCGTTCATCCCAGCAGACTCAGGAAAGGCAACAGCAAAGACTACAAAAGCAAATGTCAGAAATGGAACATGCAAGTGGGCTGATCCTATATACGAAACTACAAGGCTTCTACAAGATGCAAAAAGCAAACAATATGATGAGAAGCTTTACAAGCTTGTTGTGGCCATGGTAGTCTCTTTAAATTCTATGCTTGATATAATGTTGTTGTAATGTTGTTGATGTTTTAATGTACTATCTATGTCAATCTTTCCGGGTGCAGGGTTCTTCACGTGCTAGCATCCTTGGTGAGGCTATTATCAATCTTGCTGATTATGCTGATGCATTGAAGCCTTCTGTTGTTGCATTGCCTCTTCATGGATGCAATCATGGAACAATATTACATGTAAGGAATGTGACATGTCCTATTCAAACACAGGCATGGGAAATATTCAAAAGACCAATGGAAACCAAATCTTGAAGATGTGATATGAAACCATTTTGATTTTTTGAATATAAAAATAAGTGTGATGCTTTAAATACATTAAGATATAGGATATTCGAATTTTCAAGAAATACACCTATTTTTTCAGTGACAAGAAACTCAGGATGCCCATCATATATGGAGGAAGTTGCGATGATCATGAATGAAGAAACGAGCAATTAAACAAAAGATGGAATAAAGTAATAAGAACAGGCGATAGAGAACTCAAAAAATCTGTTCGGATATATATGTTCCTTGATTGTCAAACATTTGATTGTTAGGATTAAATTGGTATTATCCCAGATTGTATCCTTATTTTATTAACAAAAGAAATTTAACAATTCTTTAAAAACCTTATGTCTGTCTAGAGCTATCAGTACAACATTGTTTATTGTACATTTATTATACAAATTTGCAATTATTCACCATGTCCACATCCCAATTTGGAGATATATCGTGTTCATTTCTTTGTTTTATATCCGTGTCTACGCTTAGCTTTTCATTGAATGTTAATGTCAGATGGTCAAACAGGCAAGTCTGATGTTGGATGGATTGCTACATTTGCCATTTTAGCTAACTGATGCTCTTCCCCTTCTCTTCTAACCTGTATCTATGGTAGTTATGAAATTACTATTTCTCATATTTGAGGAACTCAGAATTCTAGTTCAAAGAAAGGCAGCAATTGAATGCACTCTGTGCTGATCTGCATGTTAGGCTCCTAATTATTTTAGGGACAAAGTTCTGTGCTTCTCCATACAAAATTTTGTTTATGAATCCATTTAAAGCAGATCAACATATGTCACCAAGTGATTTTTGGAAAATCATGATGCTCAGCAGAAAATTTTTGGTTGAAGATTAAAATGCGTGATAGGATTCAGGATCCTTCTATGGAAATTAGAAAGATGCCGAAGTCTCACTTGCTGGTGATAGCAAGTAATGCTTAATTACTTCATCACTAAAGATTAGATATTAATTTCATTTGCAAAAATGTTGACAAGATAAACGTCAAACCAGAATGCATCTGGTTGTGGCCATTTAAATTGTATTCCGGCAGTTGGTAATGTTTTACCAATCTGTACTATTGTTTTCTACAGAATGATCAGCAAATTTTTAATTTAATTTCCAGATACTTACTTTTACTACATGTTGAATGCCAGGTTACTGTACAGCTGCTTACTTCTAAAACTGGATTCAGGTAAAGCTAATTTGTCTTGTAATATATTTGTGTAACTTTTGGAAAGTAAACAGAAAAATTACTTGTCCACAGAGAGTTTGAGCAGCAGAGGGAACTAAGAGAGAGGGGCTTGCAAACGGGTGATAAGCACGATGAGAGTAGTCCTGGAAAAGGAGCACATTTGCAAGTGACTGCTAATGAACAGATGGATAAGGTAATTGAGTTTTATAATTCCCCATGACTGGTGTCCCAAAAATTACTGATCTTTCTTTTCTCAATTTCATTGTTGACAAATTGTTATGTAGTTGTTTGGTTTACACTATAACTAAATGCAAACCATGATGAGAGTGCCTGAGAGTTGCGCTGACCACTTTGTCATATCCTTCACATTATGGGCTATCCTTCACATTATGGGCTTCAAGTATCATAATTGACATGGCATAGTTTACCTTTTTTTACCAGCCATTTAGCTGGTGCATATCTGAGCTATTTTATTCTTATACTATGGACACCTAGATGCTTACTTCTTCATGCTCATCATCATAGAACTCGTGGTTTGATTTGAAGTTCATTCACTGCTTTTGTATTAATTGATATCTAAGATTATGGTATAAATTGTTAAATTCCAAATCAGCCTCTTAAATTCTTAAAAATTGAAGTTTTTATGCTACTTGCATGGAAAAACTCTTCAAATTATCTGCTAGTTTACCCTCCTTGTTCATTTCATTGCATTGATGTAGGATGGTGCAAGGTTTAGACCCAGATCAGATGCTAGAGAGCTTTCTTCAGTGGAAGAAGAAATGGGAAATGAAGAGTATGGAGACTCAACTGTTGGTTTTGATGGCTCATCTAATACGTCAGAAAGCGTATATGCTGAGAGGCATGACCCTGGCAGTGCACATGAAATTGATAGTCTTAAGAGTACAATTTCAGGTGATATGAATGGTGTTACACATTGTCAAAGCCCACATACACATAAACTGGATACTTCTGATAGTCGCATCACGATAGCTCCTGGAAGCAGTGATTCGGTTCAGGGATGGGGTTCAGACTTCTCGGTAGATAATGACTTGGCAACTGCTTATGAGGAGAATAACAGACTCAGAGGCAGTTTGGAATTTGCTGAATCATCTTTTTTTGAGTTTAAGCTGGAAGTAAGAGCTTTGCAAAGCCAAGCTGATGAAATTGGTATTGAAACACAAAAGTTCTCCCACATACTTGCCACTGAGATATCGTCCTGTGAAGAATTGGCAAGAGAGGTCTCTCTTCTGAAGTTGGAGTGTTGCAACTATAAAAATGACGTTGAAAGGCTTAGAAGTTTTAAATTGAGCCCACAAATTGTAACTGGTGGACATGGCCATATTGAGCACTATCACCTGCTTCAGGACATACAATTGCGCTGGACCAAGGGGATCTTAGTTGTGGAGGACATGATAAGAGAACTTCAAAGCAAGATATATCTTGGTTTCCATGAAAGAGACTCAAGATTCCTTCATTCAGAGTTGGAGGCGCTGCTTGATACCTTGCAAGATCTCAAACATGGAACAGGGGAAGCAATATCATTGCTTAATGCAGTATTAGGAAAGAGGAATGATACGAAGGAGATCATAGAAACATCTTTATGCAGGAGTGAACAATTTGCATCTGGAGTTGGGTTTGAAGTAGAAGCTTCTGAACCTGAAATAATGCTCCGCAATTTCAACATTCCCCCACTTGTGTCTCAAGAAACTGAATCCATTGGTGCTATTGATGCTATGAGAAAACATATTGTGGACCTTGTTAGAGAGTTAGATGGGGCAAAAGTTGAAAAGGAAGGTCTTGCAAGAAAGATGGGAGAAATGGAGTGCTACTATGAAGCTCTTATCCAAGAGCTTGAGGAAAATCAGAAGCAAATGATAGGAGAGTTGCAAACTCTCAGGAGTGAGCATTCTACTTGCTTATATGATATTTCAACAACTAAAGCTGACTTGGAATTGATGCGCCAAGATATGAATGAGCAGATATTACGGTTTGCAGAGGAGAGACGTGAGTGGGATGCTCTTAATAAGGAGCTTGAGAGAAGAGCTACTACCTCAGATGCAGCACTTAGAAGAGCCCGCTTGAACTACTCTATTGCAGTAGATAAACTACAGAAGGATCTTGAGCTGCTTTCTTCTCAGGTACTCTCCATGTTTGAGACTAACGAGAATATCATGAAGCAAGCTTTTTCAGAAACTTCTCAACCTTCTTTCCCAGGATACCTGGATGTAGTGCAAAATTTTGAAGAATCTGATGCTTTAAAAGTCTGGCGCAGTCAGAATCAAAATATGGGTGTGAGGAAACAACTGGGTGGAGATGTCCTTCTAGAGGATTTAAAAAGATCACTCTGCTTTCAGGAAGAGCTCTATCAAAAGGTCGAAGAAGAACTCATGGAAATGCATTCTGAAAATTTGCACTTGGATATATTCTCAAGAACTCTACGGGAAACACTGTCCGAGGCAAATTCTGGCATGAAAATACTGAAAACAGGTATAAATGAATTAATGGAGAAGTTAAGGGTCTCAAATGAGTCCAAGAATCTGTTGATTGTAAGGTTGCAGGCTGCAATGGATGATGTTCACAGCCTGAATGAGTACAAGACTAGTTGCGCTGCCAGATTTAATGATTTGGCTGTGCAGAATCAGATTATAGAAGCCAAGTTAGGAAGCATGATTGAGGAGAACTCACTGCTTTTAAAGAAGGTTGCAGATCGGGAAGCAATTGAGATGGAATGCAAAAGTATTCAGCACCAATATGAGGCTTGTTTGGCTGAGAAAACAGAGCTGTCTATTCTATTGAAGCAGGAAGCTTCAGTATCTAATAAGCTTCAGAATGAAGTGTCTCTTCTCAATGAAGAGTTGGGAACTCTCAAAATTGAATTTTCTGAATTGAAATCTCTCAAGGAAAATCTCCAGGAAACTGTCAGTTTTTTTCAAGGGAAAGTGGCTACTTTGTTGGCTTTTTATAACAAACATTTTACTGGGCTTTCTCTATTAAGTGATACTCATTCTCTTGATTCAAACACAAAGAGTTGCAGAGATATCATCTTGCAATTGGAAGAGATGCAGCACAATGCTTGTAGCAAGATTCATCAACTAATGGAAGAGAATAGCAATCTACAAAATGAGAGAGCAAGTGCTATTGTGTCTTTGAGAGCTATCAGATCAGAGTTTCTGGCCATGAAGCAGAAGTTCAAGGATAATATACAACATGCGGCGTTTAAGTTGGATGCATCTAGTGCTGCTGTTGAAAACCTTCAATCTAAACTTGAAACTGTTTCTAATAAGCTCCTTCGCAGCTCTCAAATCGAAGAAAAATATGTAGAGCAACACAAAGAGCTTTTGGCTGATCTTGCCACTTGGGAAGTTGATATTCAAAATCTAATATCCAAAGATGGGTGTTTGGTTAAAGAGATACTAAACTTGGATACTTTAGCTGGAGAATTTGAAAGGAGCGAGTCGACTGTTGCTGAGCTAGTACAAGAGAATCAGAACTTGTTTGTCTCATTACAGGATAAAACTGTGGAATCTGCCAAGCTTGCATCTGAAGTTAACTATCTTAAAGAAAACTTGCAAAGTCTGCAAAACGAGTTGGATACAGAGAGAGGGTTGAAAGACAAGTTAAAGATTACAGTTGGAGATCTTGCTGCTCAACTGAATAAGGAACAAGACAAGTTGCAAGAGTTTTCCCAGCAACAAGCTGAACTGGCAAACTTACGGCAGCTTGTTGCCGATGTAGAGTTGCACAAATCCAGACTTTGCCATCTTTTGTCCGAGGGAGATGAAAAGCTTAAAGCTCAGTCTTCTCATCTGATTGGTCTTGAAAGGCAGTTGTTAGATATGCATGAGTATGTAATTGCTGCAGATGTTAAGGCTGTGTTTCTTATCCGCCTGTACAAGACCAGAATTGCTGAGCTAATACAAGAGAAGCAGAACTTGATTTTTTCATTACAGGATAAAACTGTGGAATCTTCCAAGCTGGCATCTGAGTTTAACTGTCTTCAAGAAAACTTTCAAAGTCTGCAGAACGAGTTGGATATGGAAAGAGGGTTGAAAGACAAGTTAGGGATTGCAGTTGGTGATCTTGCTGCACAACTGAACAAGGAACAAGACAAGTTGCAAGAGTTTTCACAGCAAAAAGCTGAACTGGTGAACTTGTGGCAGCTTGTTGCAGACTTAGAGTTGGACAAATCCAGACTTTACCATCTTTTGTCCAAGGGAGATGAAAAACTTAAAGCTCAGACTTCTTGTTTGATTGGTCTTGAAAGTCAGTTGTCAGATATGCATGAGTATTTAATTGGTGCAGATGTTAAGGCTGTGTTTCTATTCAGCATGTACAAGATCAGAATTCAGGAGCTTGAGCAGCAACTCAGATCTTCAGATCTGTGTTTTAGGGAGCTTCAGAAAAAGCATTTTGATCTGGATGCAATGTTGAATTGCTCTCTTGCAAATGAATCTCGTTGCTCCAAAGAAAATTCAAATCTAGTGAAAGCTATTGAATCAGTAAGATCTGATTTTGAAGCCTCTGCAGTGCAGAATAGAGTTCTGTCAGATGCAAACAGAGATATCATGGTTCAACTTGAAGAATACAAGACAAAGCTGGCAAGTCTAGAGGTTAAAATGTCTGAGGATAAAGATCAGCATCTGAATGAGGTGGAACAATTGAAAGTGAAACTGGAAATTGCTGAAGAAGAAATGGTTAGTATGACATTAACCAAGGAAGAACTGGAAATCAGAATTATATTCTTGAAACACAAACTAGATGAGCAGCTCTCTTGTGCTACCTTGCTGGAACAATGTAAAGATGAGAAACGTGAGCTTGCAAATGAGCTGTCTCAACAGATTCTGAAGACTGAGGAATTCAGGAACTTATCCATCCATCTGAAGGAGATTAATGATAATGCTGATGCTGATGGTTTGGAGGTTAGAATGTCTGAGCATGAAGATCTGCATGTGTTTGATGTAGACCAATTAAAGAGCAAGCTGGCAGATGCAGAAGAAGAAACAGTTTCTTTGGCGTTGGCCAAGGAACAGTTGGAAATCATGATGATAGTCCTCAAGCACAAACTAGATGAACAGCTTGCTTGCATAAGTTTGCTGGAAGAGTATGAAGATAAGCTGATGACCTTACGTTCCACAAATACTGACCTTTCTAACAAGCTTTCTCACCAAATTTTGAAAACTGAAGAATTCAAAAACTTATCCATCCGTTTGAAGGAGCTCAAAAATAAGGCTGAAGCTGAATTGCTTCTTTCTCATGAAAAACGAGAACCTCAAGGACCACCTGTTGCTATACAAGAATCACTGCGCATTGCCTTCATCAAGGAGCAGTATGAGACCAAGAACCAAGAGCTAAAGCAGCAGCTTGCTATCTCCAAAAGGCATGGAGAAGAGATGCTTCTGAAATTACAAGATGCTGTGGATGAGATTGAAAGCAGGAAAAGGTCAGAAGCTTTGCACTCCAAAAGAAATGAAGAACTGGCACTCAAACTTTTGGCACTTGACGCTGAATTGCAGTCCGTACTTTCTGACAACCGTGAAAAACTCAAGGCCTGTGACCGAATGAAGGCAGAGTTGGAATGTGCACTACTAAGTCTTGAATGTTGCAAAGAAGAAAAGGAAAAACTTCTGATGTCTATGCATGAATGTGAGAAGGAGAAGTCAAGTGTTGCTGCTGAACTTTCGTTGACAAAAGGAAAACCGGAGAATGTCGCATTTTCTGTAGTTACTTGTAAGGAAGAAACTGAAGGAGTAGATAAAGTGCAGCTTTTGCTTGATGAGTCAACTGGAAATTGTTTTCCTAATGCTGTTGACCCTGATAATTTGATTGATGGGGAACAGGTAGAAGATGCAAACACAATTGTAGTTTGTGAAACTGAAGATTCGAATTTGGCTCTAAATGCACAAATCCTCAAGGTAATTTCTGACTGATCGATTTAGTTACAGTGCTTGTAATATTAGAATTGCTTTCATGTAGAAGGGCATAATACTTGCCCAATTAATACCTGCATGAGCACCTTGATATCATTGTCCTGCATAATTTTTTGTTGGCAAATGTCATACAAAATTGCTGGCTGAAATATCCTCAAACTATTTTTGCACCGACTTCCTTTGTAGAAAAAGATAGACATTTGTCTGCCAATGGTCTCGTCGTTTCATCCAACTTTGTTACATGCTGCCTAAGGAAAAGTAAGCTTGAGAAAGCTGTTTATGACTATGAAGTTATGTCTTTGTTTTGGAATGCTAGAAAAACCAGAATATATTTTCTGAAGTTTGAAGGACTGCTTATGTCAGCCTTTTTGTGCTGAAGATATGCTGAAAGCAGAAATCTAATGCAGATGAGTTCCAAAATAACTTTTATGTATAAAACATGGCAGCAACTGATTTTCAGCAGCTGAGCACATGTTTTTCATGATACATGCAATGTGAATGAAGACTAATGATGTCACAAAAATCTTTAGAAGTCCAGACAAGGATTACGCAGCTCATTTTCCCCTTTCTGTGGTTTTGCTACATTACTGTCCATTTCTTCCTTTGGACATATTGAATGGTGTTTTTGTATATTGTTGAGATTCAGTTCCGAGATTTCAGATTCATCCTGAACCATTTGTGGGTTGGTGTGATCATCATATATTCTTCATGCTCACAGCTCCACCGCCCCCTCCTTCGTGCCTCTGTTTTGCTTCCCACTGCTATATTCTGATATGTCATGACCTAATTATTGTTCATTGATTAAACCTTGGTACTATTATGAGAATATTTTCCAAGTTTATGATCTTTTGCTGCAAATTTTAACTCTTCTTGGCATTATTTATGGACTTATTAAATGCCTTTCAGAATTACATAATTTTGAACTGGGCGTTTTTAGACTGATGACAACTACTTGTAATCCTGATCAAAAACCGATTCTGCTGCTAGCATATCTCTTATGAGTACTCCAATGAATTGCGCGTTTGGTATGATCTCTGATTATGTATGGTCATGGTTATTCAGTTGGTTATAAGTGAAATTAATCGATCTCAGGCTCACACTGATAGTTACTAACTTGATACCTTTTCTTGTAGATGCCATTTATGTGCAGCGTACAGCAAAGAATTTAGATAGTGATATTTGTACATTGAAACTTTTCTCTGTCAGTTAGAGTTGTGCATGGTCTTTTATTCCGGTGATGGATCTTTAGGTCACAAAATTTTAAGTATGCCTCCATTATTGTTGTTATAGAGTGAATCCATTTTTAACTTATTGTAGTACAATTATTTTGCCCCACTTAATCATTGTAGTTCTAGAACCAGAACATATACTGATCCAAAGTAGCTATTTTCATCCTCAAGTTCATGCATTATATTTTCTGGTCTTTGAGCAAGTTTGTATGGGTCATCCAGGATGATGCTGTATATAAAGTCATGCATGAAACTCCTAGACATGCACTTCTTGAAAGAGAGTTGCAGCAAAGCCATGTAAAGCAAAACAGCTATTATCTTTGTAGTGATAGCTTGCAGTCCAGCATTAACCACCTACATGAACAGGCAAGACTTTTAGTTTCAATTCATGAATCTCGTACTCATTCTGGAAGAGTACAAGTCAGGATTTTTATCATAGTAACTGGCATGACTTCTTTTTGTTGCTTGCAGCTCGAAAGGATGAAAAATGAGAATTCCCTCTTTACCAATGATCTCCATATTGACTCAGATTGCCAAAATTTACGGAGTGAGCTTATGTGTTTGGACAAGGTTATTATCTTCTCTACTTTTTCTTGAATATTGTTCTGAAGGTGAATTGACTGCTTTCACAAAACAGTTAAATATTCTTTTGATTAGTAATTTGTTGCTCTGTTATCTTTCTTTTGCAAAGGCCAATGAAGAACTCAGAAGCATATTCCCCTTGTACAATGAAATTTCAAATACTGGTAATGCATTGGAAAGGGTGCTTGCATTGGAGATGGAGCTTGCCGAAGCATTGAGGGCAAAGCATCAATCCAAGAGTCATTTCCAAAGGTAGGTTTCTGAAAGACTTGCTTGATCTAACTAGCACGTTTGTTCTTCTTAATTATGGAAAAAGGAACAAGAAAATAGTTTTCCTCTGAAAATGCATTCATATGGCAATGTGCGTTGTGGTGGCTGCTTTTAGGCTCTCTTTTTAGCTATGTGATTAAGCTAAGCTGCAGAGTGCATATCAGCTAAGGTTGGTATATAAATGCACATTCTAGTTATTATCTAAACTGTCTATAACTTGAACTGCAAGCCTTTTCTGTCTCTTGGGGCCCATATTTGTCATAATGCAGTAGTTACTAGTATGCATCTTTTCTCAAATCCAAGCTTGTCATTCTCATTCAGATGTAAAGCAACACCATTTTGTGAGGCAAAGTTCTATTTTATAATTCGAATGTAGTCACTACCTACTAAAAACATAGGTCAGTTTTAACTTCTTTGTCTAGATGGCATAGGGGTAATGTTTCATCCACTTGTACTCAGGCGTGTGGTGGTCACTGAAAATTAATCAACATTAGAGGATAGGTGAATATTTCCTCTGGGCACTTCTCTAACATGTGCCTTAGACTAAACCAATCCTCAATACGTTTTTCAGGGAGAATACACACAAATGCATAGACATTTTGCTTCTGTAGTCGATGAATTATCAGAATCATAAAGGAGCATGCACGTCATGACATTGTAAATCAATGTGCATATAAATATATTGCTACCGAGAAGATTTACATATGTATACATCAGTTAAGGCATTGGCTAAGCACTCTCCCTCTGTGTGAGTGTCTGCGTCTTGGTAGCATATTTTCATGTGAACTTAACTACCTAACAAAGCCTAGGGGCTCACATACCATGAGTTACATTTAAAGGTCCTCATGCCTTTTCGTAGTAACCTACCTTTATTGTTGTTGTGATGTAGAAAGGTCCATTATATTGTTCTAATTGCTTTGCTTTGCCTATATATTATAGTTCCTTCCTAAAGCAACACAGTGATGAAGAAGCTGTTCTAAAGAGCTTCAGAGACATCAATGAGTTGATTCAAGAAATGTTGGAAGTAAAAGGAAGATATGCAGCTGTGGAGTCTGAATTGAAAGAAATGCATGAACGTTACTCCCAACTGAGCCTTCAGTTTGCTGAGGTTGAGGGTGATAGGCAGAAACTCAAGATGACACTCAAGAACATGCGGGCATCCAGAAGACTGATGCACCCAAATCGATCTTCATCAGCCCTTAACGCTGATCTTTCTTCCTAAGAACAGGTGTATATCATTGCTTCAAGTGCCTTGAAGATGTATGTTTGTGAAAACCAGAAAGCTTTCCTTGTGAGTTTCCCTGGAGAATAAGTTCAGACAGTAGGTGGCAACGAGAAGCCAAATAGCATTGTTGTTTTGTGTACATAAACACTTGTAATCAAATTTTGTCCGGCTTAAATTACAGGTGTAGATTTCTGTAATGCTAGGTATTTCTCTTCGCTCCACCTTTTTCTGTACTTTGTAACTTACAAACAAATCGTAATTTCTTATGTATAGTAAATTACTACATTTCTCTTTTACAGTACCCTTAATGAAATTAAAGTCTTTGCACACCAAAATTGTCTTCTCCAATTGTATGCCCCCTCCCCTTTCCTTTCTTTTTCTTCCCCCTCCAATTTTATTCTCCCTTGCTCTTTTTCGTCAAAATCAACCGGTCAAAAAGGTACAAAGAGGAAAAGCTAAAAACTATTTGTTCTCTTTCGTCTTTATGAATCTTGAACAATTTTCACAGACTAATAATGAGAGCAGCAAATCCCAATTCCCAACCCACTAAAGTAGAAGCTTCATCAGCATGAGCAAGTCTTGCTAAACACTACATTTTTGAAGGAGGGGAAAAACAAATCACAGCTGAGGGTTTTTTGGGTGAATAAATGGAACGTCTTGCACCCAGCATCATCTCCTATTTATCATCCCTTCTATTTTACCATCCTGCCGTCCAATCCAACCATCTCCATCTCCGTCAATCACAGCTAAGGCTGATAAACCAGTCTTTTGTATTTTTCTGTTGATTTATGCTCCATTTTCCCAAACAAAAGAGTTCAAGGAAAACAAATTGTAGACCGAGCGAGGTTAAAGTGCTGAAATGCTTCAAGATCTGTTTAACAATTTTAAAAAATCTTTTGAAACAAAAAAATTCCAAACCAAATCAAAGCAAGCAAACTAAGTAAGTCATTCAATAATTTTTTTCCCTCCTATAATCTGTTTCCTTTTCAATTTTTTCTTACTTTTTTTTTTGGGCTCCAAAACACTATTATATATCCTGATTCACGAGTATCCACTCCAATAGAGCGATAACTTTCTTGTCTAATGTGCTGCTTGTGTAAATGCAAGGAACGCCAACATTGGCAGTAACAAGGTCGACATGAGAATCCATAACCATAATTGCAGTCCTCCATACAACTCTTAAGCTGGTCTTGGAATCTTGCAGGAACACCCCAAATATCTCAAATATGACTTGGCACCTGTAGAAGTGGAAACTTATGGAGCTACTAAAATGTAACTGAAAAGATCCTTATCCGGTCCGATGGATTACAGAATTGTGCATCCACACCCGCCTTTCTTTGGGTTATCATCCTGCAGTTTATCTGCGGAGGTATATCTCATGTCAGTTATTTGGCTAAGATCCATTAAGCATCGTTTCTTTTTTGCTCTCTAGGTAAAGGATGCTCAAAGAAATACCTTGCAATGCAAATGAATGCGACTGCATTATAGCTACTTCCATGTTAACTGAAAACAATAAATATACGAAAATTCTTGCTTAAGAAATGGAATCAAGCAAGATCAGCAGATTCCCCACTTCCTCAAGGAAAGAGAAATTGTTTGTCCATCGTGCCAGTAGCTCTGAGCAAAATTTTATTTTCCAGAAAGGTACCCTAAGAGTTAAGTTTTGTGATTACATTGTTCAAAGTCGTTCAGAAATGCAGCAAATTTTTTGCATTTAATGATTCTACTTTGGAGCAAATGACGGTCCACATGGAAAAGTAATCTTGCAACTGGTATAAGAATGGCCAACAAACTGCAACTACTTTTAAGTATTACAATGTGATATGTCCCAATAAAACAAAGAAAGTTTAAGAATGCAGCTATAAACTTCAAACTGAGAGAACATAAAGCTTAGAAGAGATGAGAAAAGAGACAAAAGGAGAAAACGGATCTCCAAAAAAAAAAAAAAAGGCCAGCATGTTAGTTGAGAAGAAGGGGAAGGGCAAAACATGATGGTCTAGTGCATTCTGGGCTAAATGATCGGACCAGACAGGCGCAGGTAACTTGACTGCCTTACCCGTCATTGAAACACAAGCCGAAGATGTATCGGTTCTCAACCTTTGCATCCATTTCCATCAAGGTAATAGTCTACGGTTTCAGTTTAGCATATTGTATGGTTTATGCTCTGCTAAATTATATGGCTTTCAGTAGTCTCCAACAAGAAAATAGAGAAAGGAAGAAAAATCTATATGCCTATAAACTTGATAGAGGCCAGCAGATATCAACATAATCGATTGAATTACCAGTGTTTTTCTCAGCTAAAGGAGGACGGACAACAACATGCATGGTGATGACACTGCCAGGGACTTCAGCAACTGGAAGTCTAGATTCTGCAAGTGTTTTGTTGTTTTCCAGTATCCTTCCAGCATTAATAAGCTTCAAATCATTTGTGGTCTTTGGTCCATTTTCTTTGTCTGCAATACGAAACATCTATGAGGATGAAAATTGCAGCTGAAAATTTAGTAGTTATCAAATCTTAAGACTTAAGCCTAAAAATATCATCATATAACTCAAATGAACATTGCTTAGACTTCCTGCTGCAGAAACAGAAGCCTTACACTAAAGGCACAAAATCATTACATGAATTATGATATTACTCTCCTTCTGCACGAAATCTCACTAAATTCAACTAAAAATTGTTAAATTCAGTCCAACCTTCAATATAATCTAACAATACAGTCAATTTAACAGTCATTGGATGGATAATCATTCACATAACAGTACAAAGCAGAGAACAAAAATGTCAACACCCTGAAACAATTTTTGCAAGAAGCATAGAGCCAAATTTAAATGCCCTTCTCTTACTTCTAACGTAAATACCGAATGGACAACAGGAGTGTCCTTCCACACACCCTTGGTGGAGAATGAACTTTATCTTCAGCTTTTTACACATGAAAGAGAACACGGGTAAAATGAAAACCAAAAGGTATTAATTGATGGACATAATCCTACATATACCTTTCAACCAAGACTTTTTCTTAAACTTTAACTGGAAGCTGCCATATGAGCTTTGATTCTTGATGAATCTTGAATAAGAGAGAAGCAGGAAACAAAAGAGTGTACAATAACACCTCATATAATATAATGCAGATTACATATACGGCAGGGATAACATCTTCAAAAGCAATAATTATATGGCTGAAGAGAAGACAAGGTTATGAATGTTGGCTAAAATGCCAGATTTCACATTTAGCTGACATGTTCCATCGTCCATAACAGTGTGAAATAGACAAATTTCTGTGAAACCATATGATCACTTTTAGCACATATCACGATAACATGATAAGCTATCCCACAAAAAAAAAAAGTTTGTAAAGTTTCCTTATGAATCTAGCACAGCAATATCTTGCTATGGAAGACCTTGTTCTTCAGATTTTAGTTGAAATAAGAGAGAGAATTTTAAGCGGCAGGTTAGCAGGACCACTGAAGATGAAGTCTACAACTTCAAATATCTGCTTTCAGGTTTTATTAAGTGAAGGAATTTCAGGTACTTAAATATCACTTCTTGTCTAACATGGATTTGGGAAGTACAGTACTGAAGATGATAGAGTAATTTCAGTGGCTGAAGGAAAGGTGAGATAGCCTGAGTTTCCATTTATTTGTGGCTCTCTTCAACTTAAGACGCTTGGCTAAACCTGCCACCCCTCCACTGCCACTCATTTTTGTTGTATGTCTATATTTCCTTTTGTGTGCGTCTGCCTGTGCCTGAGGCCAAGTGATTTGCAGCTAGGAGGATAAATCAGTAAAGTTTTAAGTCAGACGAGAAAGCCGAAAATGCAGATAATGTATGAAAAGATTTGGAGAATTTAGCTTAACTAGGTTATGAAACGAACATGGATGTCATACCATGGATAGTTACAGGCAGAAATCTCAATAGGAACAAGATTAAACAAGCCAAAGAACAAAAAATAGGGAGAATCACATAATGAAATCCTTCATCAGAGAAACGTCTTACAAACATGTCAAAATGGAAAACCATGACAGCGACGTACACAAAAACAACACCAGATTTTGAAGATAGCAAAATCAACTACGATATATATCTACAAAAGGATATATGTACAAAAGGATAAACAAAATTCCATAGCTTAGATAGAACCCAATACAAAACATCAAAGTATAAATAAACAAAAGATTTGGAACATGAAATACAGCAAAATTAGCACTTAATTTTGTGTAGATTTCAGTAAATTATAACCTTTGGGCCATAAAGCAATTATCTTTTCCTTTAGAGATGACACAGTTGTAGAAGGACTGAACTTGCTTGGTCCAATGTCACTACCATCAGCAAGCCTGAATTTGATCTCAACCAAATCTTCCACAGCCATGGAACAACCTCAACACATTAAACCAACCTCAAGTTCCTCGAGTCCACAAACTCAAATCACCTCCAACTCCACAAAAGGATGAAAAAGCAACAATCTTTCTTGCTTTTACCAAAAAACCAAATCAAGACTGAAGCGTTCACCCCTTAACAAAACTCAGATTTCAGATTTCATAAAAGGCCAAAATGGACCAGCTCGTTTATTATTGTTTTCAATCAGAAATAGCACTCCCAAAGAGGCCTGAGGAATTTGACCAAATTTTGCCAGAACCCAAGTCAAGATTCACAGCACTCTAGCCAAAAATCACTAACAAAGAATCAATTCACGAAAATCCAACAAATCTATAAGAACAGAACAAAAGGGATTCAAAACTTGCTGATGCTTAAATCAGAGACCAATAAGATTGAACCTAAAAACTAAATCTGACAAGAAAACGGAGAAGGTGTCCGGAGTCTAGAAGAGGGGTAGAAAAAAATTATGTACGCGTTAAGAGAAAGAATGAGAAACTTCTCAGTTCTTCCTGTGTTGAACTGGCTTTGATATGGAAAGAAAAATATATAGAAAGAAATCAGAGCTAAAGAAATCCAAATGGAAAGTTTCCAAGGGGAAGGAGCAGTAAGGCAAAGAAAGGTTTTTATTTATGTTTAAAGTAAAGAATGAATCTAACTGGAAAAAAAAAAAATGCTTTGAACTAGTAAGCAACCATAATTTGTCTTGGAAAAAGTGACGTTTTTTTTTAATTTCATTTTATTTTTTTTACTTTGCTTGGTACCATACCAATTTGTTGTCTTTTCCTCCGTTAGCTGTTACCCTTCTTCACTCTTCATCTTTCTTTTTGAATTTGTTTTCTTACCAACAGCAAAAGTAAAGGTTGGAATTTCTTATCCTCTTCTTCTTTTTCAAGCAAATTGATCACTTTTTTTTTTTTTTAGTGTAAATTCTTTCTTCAATGGTCAATATTGTTGACAACGCATCCAAGATATCAATCTCAAGATGCAATTATATATAAGTTCCCCTCAGGGATTCAGCTATTCACATAAGCAGGCACGGGTCACTGGCTAGATGTTTATAAAATGTTGGAAACTTGGAAGCATGAAGCATTCGGTGGCCATTTTTTTAGTGCTAATAATTTATTCTGTCCGTCCTTGGATTATCAAGAATGACATGGGTAGCCCAGAAGTTTTTATATGGTCTGGATTTCGTCTTACGAGTTGCCATATACCAACTACTACTTCTTTTATTATTTTTTTCTTTTGTCCCTTTTATTGGTGCAAGTTTCTAGTAGTATTATCTAGACTCGAAATATTTGATGTGGGGTAGACGTTACAATTCTATGCTATTCAATTTTTCTTACTATTCAATTACAAGGGGATGCCATTCTATCAAGAGGTGCAATTCGGAATTGCTTAAAAAAACTAATATCCAACCTCCTCCTCATAGGCCCCTCGGGTGCAGCTCACCTGGTCGTGTCGTCTGTCTTTACAGCATCGATCACGGTTCGACTCTCACTGAATTAACGCGGGCATCTTAAGGGACGGACTCTGCTCAGCCACAAGAGATTAGTTTGGATGATTACAGGATACCTCTGTGTCGACAAAAAAAAAAAAAAAACCTCCTCCTCATAGATTGTTGTACAGTCACTGCGGTACTAACCTTTTATATGTTTTGAATCACATAATAATTCTTTGAACATTTCTTCCGTTAATTTTATACTATTTTGGCTTCTTTAGAAAACTATATATCCTTTTGCAATCACCGTGGTCTCACTCGTTACGATAAACCATTATACTAATTAATAATATTTGTACCATTCCTTCCCAGTTACAATAAAGATAAGAAAGGAAATCAAAGTTGCCTCATTATTTACCTACCGTATTTAACTGTTGATTCAGTGGGTGGAAGAGACCTTAATCTAATACTAATAATCATAGTCGTCGAAATTATGAGTTTAAGTTTCACAATGGTTTCTTCTAACAATAAATATATCGGTATTCATCTCAAAATTTGCTCGTATGTTGTCAAGCTATGATTGCTCTCGCGTGTTAATTTTTTGTAATCTTATTTTAAGTAAAAAAAAACTCCAAAAAAAAAAAAAAGCGAGGTAATGATCACAGTGACACAAATAGATTGTGCTTGACCACCTCCTTCCAATCCAAAAGAAAAAGAAACCAGAAGTAACAAGATTAATTTGGAGTTGAATGGAAGACCTTGTCAGCCATGGAAATCACGTTTCCACAGACATTTATCTTACTGTTCATTTATGGTGCCCAAATCGAATAATTTGATATATGAATAGAATATTTTGCGAAGATATACTGCGCATCTGGTTGGTAAATGCTACCAAACTCTTGCATGTTATTTCAAGTTTTCAACTATGATTAGCTTTGATTCGTGATGCTTCTATTTAATGGAAATGGGTAACACAGTAAAAAAAAAAAAATTATCTATATTTGATAAAGAAAAAAAGGAGACATTTTACAATCTGCTCATTGAGCCATAATTGTATTTGAGCAAAATAGAATTTGATCTCACACCTGTAGTGCTAAAACTTGTGCATCTTTACATATGCGTACATGCAGATGATTTGATGTTTGCACGATTAGAACGTCATGCATGTTTAGCTAAAAGTATTCGATAATAGTCACACGCAATAACATAGGAACCAACAAAGCCTTGGTTTCTTGAACTCAATAATTTAGACTTGGTATTCTTGGACAAGTTGATTTTCTCTTACTAATCCGATCATGGCATGCAAGATGAATCTGGCAAGTATCCTAATTTTGGTCTTTAATTCAGCTGTCAATGCCAGCCAGCCATATTGGCTGCTTTGACCAGCAGTGCTAGCTCATAAAGTGCAAATTGAACTTTCCTTTTCAATGGATTGTTCACCGGCCGTGGACTAGAATGCTCCTGCAGTTGCATCCTTGATTCATGATGCTCCCTAAGATTCATATTTTGATTCTTTTGGGATAAGTCAGCTCTTGCCATTGATTATACAAATTCCACTAGTTGCACGTTGAAGTCTATTCCACACCTCATCCTCATCCATTTTAGTAGTATGATCCCTATAATCCACTAGTATTTTGTACTCATTTGGTACTTTAACAAAACTCAACTTGTTTGAGGGCTAATTAGCAGCTGTCTGATTGTGACACTAGACCACTTCAATCATTGATAATTCAAATTTTTTTTCCAAAAACTCAAATTAGATTTGCGAAGTTGAGGTGCAATCACAGAGGATAGCTTACATATTGCTCCACTTTCCAATTGAAAAATGTAGTTATCTTTTAATTTTTCTAAAATACTCTTATTCAATATAGGTTGTTATTAGTATAAACTATCTTATTTAATATAGATTGTTATTGAATATAACCTACCCCATTTAATGTAAGATAAGCATTGATTCTTTCTTGATCATCAATTCAAATTCTCAAAAACCATCCATTCAAGTTTCCATGAATAATTAATATAAAGTTGTACTCTATTTAGTGTAAAGGTATTTTAGAAAAATAGCAATCTAAATTTATTTTTCCAACAAAGTTAATTACTTTTTCTTAAACTGTGTGAAAAAAAAGCTTGAACTATCAAAATGAGACAGAGGGAGTAGCATTTATCTCTCATTATTTCGATTATAAGTGAACTAATAGACTAATTAATCACCTAAACCTTTTGGGTTTTCCATTCAGGATGTATCTTGAACTACTAGTGAAAACTGCTCGCTTTGATTATTAATAAAAGTTAGTGTGTAAGGGAGGGGTTGCTTGATCAAATTCCACGGTAATTTTAATTGTTGCTTACGTCCCCCAATATTTATTTAACCATGAACGCTGTGGAAAGCCAACCACCAGTTCAAACTTCTAGATCTAAATCAGCCAACCCTTCGGTGGACCTACAAATTAACCAAGTCTCTCACTTGCCGCCGGCTGACAATTAATTTGAAAATACTGAATAGTCACAGGTCATGCATTAGAAAACTTCTATGGCCTAGAAGCCTAATCTTGGACTTCAGAAAAGGAAAGAAAAGAGAAGAAGAGAAAAATAATTTTAATGAGAAAAGTTAAGAAAAAAGATATCTTCTGAAATAATTTGGAGAGATTTTGAAAAAGAGAGAGAAGAATAAGAAGAATCACAAATCGAGCGTGCCGGTAATTAGCCCTTTTACGTAAATTACATTTAATTGATGTTCAGAGGAGAAAGTTCGTCATTTTGACAAGTCTCATTCGATGGCGTGTTTGGATTATAAATTATTTGAAATATTTTTACTGTAACAATAGTTTTGATATGATGTATGTGAGATAAAAAGGTGATTGAAAAATGTGTTAATGATGCAATCAAATTAGTATGTGCAAATAAGGTGTAAATAAAGTGAAATAATCTTCAATCCAAACACATACGCACGGTCGCCATTTCATTTAAAGCAAGGGTAACATATGCAAACAGTTTCTTCCGAGGAACTAAACCCTTGAATTGATAGAATTTTAAAGTTGATCAGATTTTTGTAAAGATTGGAACTTAAGAAGTGTGATTTAAATGTCTTCAACGGGAATATACATACATTCATATGTGTATATAATTCATGTGTAGCTCCACAGTAAGTGATTAAACGCAGCTGATCGACCAGACTTCTTGAAATGGACCGGATGCCCACTGCAATGACTTGACGCAAACGACAAAGAGAAGAAAAGCGAAAGAAGGGATTGTCATTTCTACAAACAAAGAAGCGAATCTAATTACTGAATTACAAGTGTAAGCATATACTGCAAAGTTCGATGTAAATCATAAAAGGAAAGATGAGCATTTTGAAAAGTGCCAATCTTCTCATGAGTTGATGGCTTTCTGTTAATTAGATTGACTAACATGAAGCCATCCTGAAGTCCAGTACTCTTTTAACAGGAAACTGGGGGAACCCAAAGTAGATTTGTCTCCCCCACCCTATAATATATGTCTTTGTTTGATTTTTTTTTGTCGACACAGGAGTGTTCGGGTCAATTTTTATGGGGCTCGACTAATCCCTGCGGCCTGGCCCCAACCCGACCCAAGCACGTCAAGTGCGCGGAAGAACCCAGCAGAGCAGAGACTCGAATTCGAGACCTATTGGTCATATGTCTTGTTTGAAGTAGTAAAGTTATCACATCAACTACCTATGACGCCTTCATATTAGGACTACTTTACCCACAATAATGTCATTTCAAATCAACCAGCTTCTAGCGCTTGTCATTCGTGCAGGACTAATGGTTTATAGAATCCCATCCCTCTCAATAATTCAGAGAAGTTAATATAAAGAATCATGCAGGTTTAAGCTGCAGGTATTAGCATAAAGATTGACTTGTATCAGCTTGTAGGTTCTGAGTATTAAATTGGCTCTGGTGTCTTTGATTTGCATCACCTAATTTTTCAGTATGCAACCATCCATGCTTGTTACCGTGCGTATGCTTGTAAACTATGCCAAGTCTTTGCATCATTGCACTTTATTGACGCTGGAAGCCTGGAATTTATCCTACCCCTAGCGCCCTACGATTTGCATCTTCATGTCATGTTATTCGATTCCAAAGTCCTTTTGGACTTGCATTAGTTTAAGAAAAGATTAATTGCAGTTGATACAAAACTTAACAGACTCCTCCTGAATTAATCAAACGAGATTCGCAACATCTTATCTTGGAAGCGAAGACTGATTTTGTATTAAGAAAGTGCAGAATCAATCAACAATTTGGGTCACATCAGGTTGTCTAAACACTGCGAGCTGTCCTACGCAGCCTACCATGCACTAAGAAAGGTTTATCAAACTAATTATAAATTAAGCCTTCAACCAATCATTAGGGGCCAAGACTGACAAGATTATGGATTTTGTGGAAGCATATTAAGAAGACTAACTATCAGGTGTCTCAATTTACCAGTAGTAGAACTTTACTGATGGAATTTGTTCGAGGACAAATGGAGGTTTGCCAACTCAATTGGAATACAATAACTACAAATGCTGAAGTTTTCAGAAATTGTCCCTGAATGAGAAGTTTCAAGTTTCTCCTACAAATGCTGAAGGTGTCCCAAGTTTGTACTGCAACAACCTACCAACACAACCAATTTTCTCCTTGATACCAAGGGAGCCGGATTAAACCTAAGTTACCTGCTTTAAGAAGATCCTATCACTTCAAGCAACTTGGCCAAACTACAGTTGCATAGCAGTCGTTATCAACAAGTTTGCAGGATAAATGGTAAATCAAAGTAAGAATTGCAAAGTGAACCCATAGGATTAATCAGTTCCTGATTTTCAAATTCATCTCTGTATCTGATTAATCAGGAAATCATTGAACTATATAAGCCATCAATGACTAAGATTCCTGTCAAATTAAATCGTCTCCACGCCTATAACCAAAATAGATTAACTGCAAAACAGCCTAGAGACCGAAATGCAATTTCTCTATGAATTTAGGAACGATATATAACACAGTCAAGTAATGTGTAAGCATGTGAATTTTCAATAAGCCCAGCTTCCCATAAATTTGATTTGGATAAACCTATCTCTCTGCCCAAGTACGGAAGAGACAAATTTAGAACGCTCAGCAATCAAAACCACCACAAAATTATGTCGTCCGAGTAGGCTTTAGCCATCAATTTAGATTATTGCTAGCTTTGCTAGTAATATTTTAAAATGCCAAAAAATTGATAAATTAAGAAAGATACAATCATTGTTTTAATTTTCTAAAAAGCTAGACTCTCATTAAACAAACCCACAAACAAATTTTAAAAAAAAGAAGAAGAAGAAGAAGAAGAAGAAGTTTGACACTACTTCACATCATCGATCAATGACATGAAAATCACATTTATTTAAATTGGGAACTAGTTTGATGTCATGAAGTTGGAGCTTTTGTAATTATTGTTTAGGGGTCATCATCTTTTTGCACGTTGCTACAAAGAGACATGGAATTATATGTTATTTACTTTGTTCTTGCCTAATAAAAGCTTATCCCATCATGTATTTAAGTCTAAATTACTTGCTCATCGGCTATTTAGTCCTAATAGTACAACATTGCATTATATATCTTCTCTGACCCAAAAATTAAAAATAAAATAAAAATTTTAAAATGAATTGTGACCATACATGCTTATTTTGCGACCAAACATGCTTACATCTTGTTTGTTTTGTTTCAACAAATTCAAACAAAATTTCCTAAATGGATTGTGTTCATAGTTAGTCACAACATTTGACATGAATCATTGCTTTTAAAGCGTAAGATGTTAGGACTCAAGGACTTCGAATTTATCCTAATACTATACCTCCTCCCAAATTGTCAAAGAAATGAAAGAATAATCAACATCTCAAGAATTGAGTTTTACGCCCGTTTTAATCGACTGGTTAAGGACCAAAAAAAAAAAAAAAGAGTAAAAAGTAACTTGATAGGTGTCATGAGTTATTCTTTTTTCCCTGATGAGGATATGGGTCCCTGGAGTTTTTTTGTGAAGAGGATGATGGAACAGCCGATGAGGTGATCAGAATCATCGACGTTCGTACCCCTCACAACTGCCAAAAATTATGCAGAGAACTTTCGAACTTCGTACAACAGGATACGGAGAAAAGTGCAGCAGGCCAATCATGGGCTCTGACTATTTACAGTGGCAGCCGGGAGCAGCTGTACAGCATCTTAGCATTATAGTATGATGATCAACCCTCAATCAAATCAATCGGGCAGCGTAAACTTCGTCATCCACAAATCTATGTAGAAACCTCGGAAATTGTTACGGACGGGTAGAAGAGCTATTGTTCTGTCCTGCAGTCTGCCACCTTCATCATCAAGCCATGATAAAATATCTTCTCCTCAATCTGTTGATGCCTTGAATATACATGAGAGTTTTTTTTTTTTTTTCTAGTTTAGTAAGAAATCTTTTCCTTGTAATACATAAGTACTAATTCCACTGTACACCCTCGTACTTCTTTACACCATAAATTTTAATTTTGGACATTTCATCTTAACCTCTCGCTTATTCAACTTAAATTCAATTTTGTTACTAATTAAACTAGCAGAATAGAGGACTATATATATGGCCCTATCCATCATACAAAACAAAGCGTGCTATGGATATGGCCCTCTAGTTCATGAATTTTACTAATGCCATTATCGATCGGAGGGAAAATGGAACAAATCCAAAAGAAGTGGAGTTATTTGATTGTGTTATAAATATATGTTTTATTTATTTTATAATTCTTTTATCTAATATACATAACATCATCACAAAAAATGATACAATAATATTCTAAAAAAATATACTAAATATTCCTCTATCACAGCACTTTTCGAGGTGTCATGCTTGACAACATGTTTTGGAGTTAACTGTCGAAGAAGTAGTACAAACAGAGTAGTTTTCTTTTCTCTATTAATATTTACAAACTATAGAAGTCCCCAGTTTCTTAAAAAATTTGCTTTGCCCAAATATCGTCGCTTGATTGCTCTTGTCTTTTTCAATTGAATGCAAATAGGCACCACACTTATACGACGTTATAGTTTTTAGATGCATAAAAATCTAATTCTTGCAATTTTTTAATTGGATTAAAGATTCTATTTTTTGCTTTGAAATTTGTATATATACTTACTTTCTTTAGAATCTCCAGTGAAATACTTTATCAACTGTCTAGTAAGAAAGCACAAAAAATCAAGATTAAGGAAAACTCGTGTAAGTAAAAGGCTGCAAAAGATAGGACTTTAAATCAAGATACTTGCTTGGAAACAACATCTGTTGCATGTGCAGATAAAATCTTTCTTTGGTAACCTCGAAATTTATGAAATTCCTGCAAAATACAAGCAAATTAGTAAAGATACAATGAGTAAAATAATTGGTAGAAGCGAACGAGAAGGAAAATACGAGAATTATGAGAACCTATTCTTGTTTAACCAGCATAAGATTTGGATGAAATGAAGAAGACATTATCCCTTACGGTAGCTCAATTTGGTTTTTAGTGCTTTATTTATTTAATTATTTTGGTTTATTATTCATACATTCATTCTTTTATGAGTAATACGTTCTAAAACTTTTGTTTCTTTTTATCGTTCCCGTATTATGTTTAAGATGAATAATTACAAATTAGCCATTTTCTAAACCAAGATCTAATTTTTCATTTTTTATTTAGAACAAAAAGGACGCTATTTTTCCAATCCATATCTTTACAATAATAAAATCTGTAGTTAATTTGGTTATTTTCAAAATTAACCTTATTTTTTTTATCTATTAACCCTTATCTATACAACATATAAAGTGAGAACGTCATTATATGGTGTAAACACACAATATTAATTTTTAAAATTCCTAATATACCCTTAATTATAAAGGCAAATTTGTCTCAATTGCAGAAAGTTATTTAAATCAGAAGGTAGTTATAGTGATCAACTAACTAAGCTTCTTCATCTGACTTCCAACTTCCACATATTTATTTCTACTTCCATCATCTTTGTTTCGTGTATGATTATCTACATTATAATGGAATTTGACCCACAAAATCCCTTAAAAAAACTTTTTAAAGAGATAATTGTGATAAATATATTTTTTGTTAATTGCACACACATTAGAGTGTGCCTTAAGCACTAGCATATATGAATGTCTCTGAATAAAATGTTTAAAAAAGATTACTTTTGCAATGATTACTTTTATTGCTAGTGTCATCAACTAGATAATTTGTGTGAGCAGTACCTTATGGGACACTAAAAAGGAATTAAAAAAAATGTTCCTTGATTATGGCCCAATTTAACCAATCCAGCCCAGCTTAGATGGCCGCTAGGAAGGGATTAAGTCCATAGTTTAGGAGTTCTAAACCTTTGGCTTGTATTTGTAATTAAGGAGTTTTTGAAATTTCACTAGTAGATGTATCGTACATCCGATCTAATCCAAAGGCACTTCAGTCTCTTTCGAATCCTCCTATTGACCTCTTTAGATCCACTTCTCTCCTTAATATAGAGTAGTAGTAGGAGTAAGAACTACCTTGTTGAAGGAAAAAAACAGCAGCCCAATTTACCTCTCATGGATACCTTTTGGAAAAAAAAAATGTAGGACAAAATCGTATACAATTTTTGGACCCGCAAGTACTTTTGGCCTAGCAATGAAAAAATAGTGTGCAGAATACACGCGCGTGCGCATAGCAATCTCCTAAAGTTTAGAATTATAAGTTTCTTTTAAGAAAAAATTTGTAATTGTTTACTCTTTCTAGTATGGAATATTTGTAGTTTGAATAAATTCAAAATGATAATGAAGATTCCGTATACTAAGAATGAGTTGTGGTTAGAAGGGGTTTGAATTTCAAATGCATGGATTGGGGCTTTTTGGAAATGTGGAATGTTGTATAATTTTTTTAAAGCTTTTGGTACAACTGAGGGCAACATGTGTTTAGATATATTTACCGAAATGCCCTCATTTTGGTACATTTAAAGCTTTGACTTATGGAAACATTTGGGTATTTCTGAAATATAAAATTATTTTGCAATCGTTTTTGCATTGATGCAACTCATATAAGCTTATGTGTTGGTATAATTACTAAAATGGTGTTATAGATACATTTAATTGAAGTGTGGCTTTTGTTTTGCAATTAACATAAAGGCATATTAACACGTTGCTATAACTAGACGTTTGAGGATATTTATTTGTCTGAAATAACTTATACCTGCTCTTAGGTGATTGTCAACTGACATTTGTAGGGGCTTTTTTGGAATGATAAAATTGTAAAAATATTAATAAAGTAAAGTGTACAAGTGTGTGTTGCAATTAGAATGTACTATTATTAACTTTGTCATATTTGATGACTATTTCTTTTCAGAATGTACTATTATTTGTTCAATAAAAAATCCTCTCTAACCACAGGTATCAAATACCCGCGCAATGCATAGGCACTCCCCCTTAGTACTTATGAACATTATTATCATTACTCCTATTTAACAATTTGTAAGAATTGGAAAATAACTAAGGTTTCAAGGCTATCAACTAAAAGAAAATAGCATAATTGATAAATTACACAATAGTGAACTACTCTAGGAATTTTTGGAATATGCTTTGATTAAGAAGAATCAGAAACAAATTAGTATAAAATTTGTTTAATTGTTTCTCATTGATAAGGTAATTGATCGGGCATATGTAACATGAGTGTTCTTTAATTTTCTACTTTTACCTATACAGGAAAAGTTGGTTTAAATTAAAAAACAAATATAAATATCAGGGAAAGTTAGTAATTTCTTTTCCCATATTTGCCACATTTTTTGGCAAAAAATTGCAACAAAGTAAATGAATATTATGTTTAAAAGGCACGAAAGAAATGAATGAGAATGGGATAGAATATTTTGTGCTTCGTTGTAACTTCTCAAGGTACAATTTCCACTATTTTCCTTGAATTAACCATATTCCTGTGTTGCCTTTTTTTACTTCATACATATTGTAATGTAGAAATAATTATGTGCTCACATATCTTGTATCTTTCTTTACACACTTTTGGTTAACAGTCCATGCATTTAATATATCAGTTATAATCCTTGTACTTGAATAAATGTAATAAATAGCAAGTAATCATGAATATAGACTGTGCTTTTTGAATAATGGCCAACTCTGTCAATGAATAATACCAACTTTCCAAGTAATAATCTTGTAAAAAAGTTTGCAAATTTGATGGCTTTAATTAGCCAAAAAAGATTGTGAACCAATTAAACGATTCTTCAATGCTGGCACAGTACCTACGCCAACAAGAATACTTGTTGGATATTCTAAATGGTCAGGGAAGTCGACCATGTCACTCCATTCTCAGCTTTCTCCCTCGAGAAACCTTAGGTAAAGAACCACTGCAACAATCTTCCTCCATTCATCTTCGTTTCCCCTAATTCCTATCTTCTCGCCCCTATTTTGTCTCCACATTGCTACCTTCTTTCTCCTGTGCCACCTCACCCTCCTCCTCTGCTGCATTGGTGTAGCTCGCGGAGGAGTTGCCCATGGTCACGAGGTCCATGTACAGGAAGCCATCTTCTCTAACGGCCTCCTGAATATGAAACTGATCCGTGATAATCTCTCGCAGGATAAGCCTTCCATCCCTGTACTCCCTTCGAAGACTCCAAGGTATATGCCCTCCATAAGCTTCATGGTCTCTCAATATAGTTAGTGGTGGTGGAATATCCCATCTCTTTTCCCGCTCGCGATCCCTCATTCGTTGTTTTCTGCTCGTATAGGTTCTGGTCTCCTCCCATGGCATCGGATCATCTGCACTGCACATGTGGACTCCACTCTCAGTGCCTAAAAGATCACCGTCTGTGGAGAGTGACCACGATGGGGCGGATGAAGAAGAGAGCCATGGGAGGGATGACCTCGAATCGGGACATGAGGAGCGAGAAGGATTGCATGATTTTACCATGCATGAGTGGAAAATCCTTCCCTGCTTTACGACCCAATGTTGCGAAGAGCACACCACGCATGCAAGCCCAATGTGCTCGTCACAACGGTTTGGTGCTCTGAGCCTCTGCAATCGAGCTGTTGAAAGTGCTCTTGATGCCCAGAAGAAAAGCCCGTAGAAGAATCGAGCCATTCTTTCCCTGGCTATCTCGGCGAACTTCACCATATTTTGAATTTTACCTATAGAAAAAAATTATTCAAGTTAATTCATTAATGGTTAGAAGTTCATAATTTTCCACGATGATGTCCTATGTAATTAATTAATTTTGTCAAAAAGTGACAAAATGCTTGTTGTAATCAATTCATCACGGTAATTAGGATTTTCCCTGATTAATTTTCCCTTTGTTTTTCAAAAACTAGTTTTTCAATTTCGTGCTTGGAATTTACTGGACAAAATACAAAAATTCATCAAATGACAGAGTAAGCCAATGTGTATTGTGAGAAAGTGACATCTTCTATAGTACGCATGGTGACACAATAGTCAAATTGTGACGCCAATTTTCAACACCGTCAACAGAGTCTCGGGAGGCCACCGTGGATTCAGTGAGAGTGGTGTTGCATGTAAAAACTAAGAGAAGCATGGTCAATACACTTTAATCATCTAATAGATATTTTGCCTATGGTTTGGCCACATATGCTTGGTGTATCCAGTTCAAAAAGGAAAAAGAAAAGATAATGCTGACCAAAAAAAAATTTTTTTTTAGTTGCATGAGATTTTGGTCCAACGCGTAAGCAAGTGCCATTCAAGAGAAATTGATGTATCAGCAAATGATTTTAACAGATAGGCTACAGATCAGCTTCAGCTTCTTACTCATGTCATATATATACCCCATATCGCTAGATTTAGATGAAATTAATTTCCAGCTAGGATATTGTTGTAGAGCCTTTAATTAAATTAATTTGCATTTCAATGCAAGCATAGGATTTTAAAAATAGTGATGCAGCAAATATAGGTTTGAAAACGATCTTTCTTGAATTTCGAAAATCAAATAAAATCAAGAGATAGCCGAATAAAAGAAAAGGGGGCCGGGGGAGGGGGGGGGGGGGAAGGGTTAATAAGAGATCCAGTTTACACAGCTCCATCATGTGGTGCTTTGGGAAGATCTTTTAAAAGCATACGAGTTGCTTAACAACAGCTGATGGTGTGCTCTTTTAGATTAATTCACCTGTATGTGTGGTGAAATTTTTCTAAAAAATTGATGCATGCAGAAATTGATTTAATCAAAAAGTGGAAATGTGAGCATATGTGTGTGTGTGTGTGTGTGTTTGACAATCAGTAAAAGAGGTAAACTGAACAGCTAAAGGAGATTTTACAACTAAAAATGATAAAATAGTTGGATTGTCTCTGGGTTGCAGCGTATACTCACAAGTTGACAGTATATCAGGAATGGAAGATGGCTATTTGCTGCACATCGATCAGAAAGGGAAAAAAAAAAAAAAATCATGTCAGTACATGAGGAAATATAAACAGCTAAAGGAAATGTACTAACAAAAACAATAAAAAAATGTAGGATAACCTTTGATTGAAATGTATACTCAGAAATTGATAGCGTTACTCAAAAGATAAGATGGACAATGGTGGCGACCTTTCCACCTTAATTAATTGCTCTAAAAAATTTAATGGAAAGCTAATCTGTCGACTCTAAATGAGAAATTAATGAAGAAGGATTTAGGTGAAAAAATTTTTAAGTAGATACTCAAATCTGAAAACTCAGTTAGAGAAAGTTTAGAGGCTGCACACTATCTTATATCAGTTGAGGAGAGGTGTAGGGTAGGTAGGGAGAGGTGAAGGTGATCCTCTGGGTTTTTTTTTTCTCCTTTTATTGTTACGAAATAATATACATGTATGTTTGTGTGTGTACATATATATATATATACACGTGTAGCTAGGTAGATAGGGAGAGGTGAAGATAATCCTACGGGTTTTTCCCCATTTTTATTGTTACAAATGAATCCTAGAAAAATCACTTGGTTTAATTTCTTTTTTTACAGCCTTCTGAAAAAAAGAAACAAACAATTTCAACTCGCTGCAAACAGATGGACAATCATGAGTGTTTGTGTACGTATGTGTGTGTACAAACATATATATGTGAGTGTGTGTGTGTGTGTGCAACAGCTAATTTACTTTTTGCGTGGTAACAGATCGATTGTCATTCTCTATGATCTCCAATCAATCATAAAGAACTTTTTTTTTTTTTTTATATGACATTTGAATGTATGTTTCTTTGTTCAATCAATGCAATTGTTTTTTTGTTTTCCCCCCAAAAAGGAGTTGTTACTAATCATTTGTTCCTTGAACGAGAAGTTTCAAGTTTTTCATACAAATGCTGAACACGACCTGCCAAGACAACCAATTTTCTCCTTCTTGGTACCCAAGGAGCCGGATTAAACCTCTAATTTACCTGCATGCCTTGAGAAGATACTATATATTATCACTTCATGCAACTGGGCCAAACTACGTACAATTGCATAGCAGTTATTATCAACAAGTTTGCAGTATATATAAATGGTAAATCAAAGTACAGGTTGAGAAAACCATTAGAATTGCAAAGTGAACCTATAAGATTGTGCAGCGAAGGATTAGTAAGAAAAGAGACAAAAAAACTTCAATGTACGTACATGAAAGAAGAGATCGCACTGAAGATTAGGCATCTAGCAACATAAAACACCCTTAATTAACTTCTTTTACCACTAACATACCCTTCATAAAATTATTACATGCCTAAAACATCCTCAACTTCATTCTTTTACCACTAATAAGTTATTGACTTATTCTGAATTACTTCCATTAATTAAATTCATATGGAATTATTCTAAACTATTTCCATCAATTAAATTCAGTAAAAGAAGGGCTTTCATTTTATACACGTGCAAAGTACGTGCATTTTTTCTAGTCTTCGGGTAAAAAAAAAAAAAAAAGATAGGAGATAGAGAATCTTATCAAACAGCTTCATTGGCTCTTTGTTATATGACGGTCAGAAGGAAAAAAAAAATGCTCCATAAGTTAGGCATTCCCAATTAAAACCCAATTTAGAATTCCTTTTCTCAGATACCTTATGAGAGAAAACGTAGGACAGAATCATATATACTTCAATTTTTTGGACCCATATTTCTTTCAAAAAAATTTTTTTGGACCCATATGGGTTTTCGCATCCGATCCTCAACCCCCTCAAAGATCTCCCTTACCAGGTCTCACCCTAAAAATTTGATACATGTAACAATTCATGTGATTTCATTAACCTAATCCTATCCCAAAACCTATTTGGCTATTCCCTTCTTTTGAATATTACGAAACTCAGTTAGTGCATCAATGATCCAACAATATTGCAATCTCCAAAATAGTTGGTAATCTAATTTTCTTTTTTTGGAAACTTTTAATTATTTTAACTTTGTGGTACACTTTGAGGTCATCAGGAGGAATTTTAATTATTTTTTCCTATGTAGAAATTTTATGATTATCTGTCCTCCTATTTAAGAGTTTGTAAGAAAATGAAATAACTAATTCTTCAATGCTATCAACTAAAAGAAAATAGCACAATTTGTAGGTTGTACAAGCATGAATTTCTAATTTAAGAATAATTAGGACTTTTGTCTTGAAGGATTTTGGAATATGCTTTGAGGAAGAAAACACAGATAGAAACCAATACAAAATTTGTTTCTCAGTGATAAAGTAATTGATAGGGTATATTAGTTTACTTATCTAATATGAGTACTTTTTAACTTTCAACTTTCATCTCAACAGAAAGGTTGGTGTAAATTCAAAAACAAACATAAACGTCAGGGATGGTTGGTAAACTTTTTCCAAATATTGACTCTGTATATAAAATCCATACTTGATACTTGCCACATTTTATGGATTAAAAATTGAACTAACGAAATAAAATAATATTATGTCTTAAAAGGGCTCGGAAGAAATGGCTGAGAATGCGCAACGGATTTTCTGTCTCACACTATGTGCCACTCTCTGTTTCACTTTTTATTATGATGTTTATGAAGGAGAAATAATAATATAATAAAAAGTGTGATAGAAAGTGGCACATAATGTGAAACAGAAGATCCGTTGCGCCGAGAATGGAATAGGGTGCTTATGGGAAGATTCCTGAGGTACAATCCCCACCACCTTCCTCACATTAAGAAGAGCTTTCAACGAAAGTCTCATATTCTTCAATTGTGTCTTTCTTTTACTTCACCATATTATGACCTAGAGATAATTATAATGTGCTCAGATATCCTTTTTTTTTTTGCCAAGAAAAAAAATATAGTGAACCAATTAAATAGTTCTTCAACGTTGCAGGATATCTAAGCCAACAAGAAGACTTGTTGGATATTCCAAATGGGCAAGTGCCATCCCATTCTTAGCTTTTTTCCTCGAGGAACCTCAGGTAAAGAAGCACCGCAACCATCTTCCTCCATGAATGCTCGCCTTCCCTAATTCTTGTCTTCTTTCCCCTATTTTGTCTCTGCATTAGTACCTTCGTCCTCTAGTGTTAACTGACCCTCCTCCTTGGTTGTGTTGGACTAGCTCGCGGAGAGTCGTCCATGGTAACGAGGTCCATGGACAGTAAAACCATCTTCTCTAATGGTCTTCTGGATGAGTAATCATTCGGCGGTAAATTCTTGCAGGCCTAGACGAGTCTTCCATCCTTATACTTCCTCCGAAGACTCCAACATATATACCCTCTCTGAGCTTCTTGGTCTCTTAATACAGTCAGTGGTGGCGGAATATCCCACTTCTTTTCCCCCTTGCAATCCCTCATTTGTTGTTTTCTGCTATTTGTATCGGTTCTGGTCTCCTTCCATGGCAATGGATCGTCCGCACAGCATATGTGGACACCACTCTCAGTGTCTAAAAGATAGCGGCTTGTAGAGAGTGACCACAACAGCACGGATGAAGGAGAGAGCCATAAGAAGGATGATCTTAGAGCGTGGCGCAAGGGGCGGAAAAAAATTGCATGAATGGAAAATTCTTCCACCTCTTACGTCCCTATGCTGCGACGAGCAAAACACGCAGGCAAGCCCAATGTGCTCATCCATCGTGGTGGTTTGGTGCTTCTGGGCTCTGTGAGCAGATTGATGAAGGTGCCCTCGATGCCCGCAGGAAGAGCCGGTAGAAAAATGAGGCCATTCTTTCCCTGACTATCTCGGCAAACTTCAACATTTTTTAATTTTTCCTGCGAAAAAAAAATATTTAACGTAAGCTACAAATGTTAAGAAGTTTGTATATTACCACAATGATGTCTTATATAATTAATTTTGTCATTTTGTGGACAACTCATTGTGGTAATGAGGGTTTTCTTGATTTTTTCCTTAGCATTTGCTAAGATACAAAAATTTGTAGTTAGAATTTACTATAGGAAACACACAAATTCATTAAATGGTGAAGTAAACCAATTTATATTGTCGGTGAATGAGGTGTTCTAATGTGCACTTGGTAACAGAATAATAATCAGCTTGTGACGTTAGATTTTAACTCGAAAGTAATTTGCAGTTAAAAAAGGAATAATGCTGACAAAAGAAAAAAAAAACACATATCTACTGTACGAGTTTACGGTCCAACAGCTATGGAAGTGCAGTTAAAAAAAAAAATTGATATATCAATAAATGATTTTAACAGATCGTATTGAGCTTCTTAATCATATTATATGTACCTCATGACTGAATTTAGATGAAACTAATTTCTGGCTAGGATTTTATTATAGCCTTCAAATTGCATATAGGATTTTAAAAATAGTGATGCAGCAAACTGATGGAGAATACAGGTTTGAAAATGATAAAGAAAGTCTTCTGCCTTGCATTTCGAAAATCAAGAGAAAAGCAAATAAAAGAACGGATAATTGGAGATCTAGCGTACCCTGTTCCACCATGCTGTGCTTTGGGAAGTATCTTGATTTAAAAATGAAAATGATAAAATCGTTAAATAGACTTTGGATTGCATTACTCACAAGTTGATTGTATTCGAAGATCGAAGATGGGCAATTGCTGCGCACAGATCAGTTATAAAAAATCAAGTCAGTACAAGAGGAAATCTAAGCAGCTAAAAGGATATGTACTAATAAAAGCGATAAAATATTTGGATTGAAATGTAGGCTCACAAATTGAGAGTATTTCTCAAATGGAAGACGGACAATTGTGGTGATCTTTTCACCTTAGTATAGTAGCTCTTAAAATTTTGCTGGAAAGTTAATCTATCGACTATAGATGAGAGATGAAGGACTTTGGATTAGAAAAAAAAAATTAAGCAAATACTCAAACTTCAAAACTCAGTTAGAGGAAGCTTAGAGGCATCACTAGTTTGTATTAGTTGAGGAGAGGAGTTGGGTACGTAAGATAGGTATGTTGGTTGTTGCACATAAATCTGAAGGGTGGATGAAGAGTGATACATATATACATGCATAATGATTTGAAGACAATTAGCAACATGTATTAACATTTAAATCATCAACGACCTTTTTGCATTGAGCTGAATTTTTTTTTTTTTTTTCGAAGATTGCAAGAGAGAAATTAAGCCAAGCAGTTTCTCTTGGACTCTTTTGTGACCAAATAAAAAAAAAATCAATGCATCACTCTTACCTCTCCCTACCTACCTTACTCATCTTTATGCATATTGCAACAAAAAGCCATGGAATTATATGTTATTTACTCTGTTTTTGCCTATGGGGAAAACGAAATAAAAGCTTATCCCATCATGTATTTAAGTCCAATTTACTTGCTCATCGCCTATTTAGTCCTAACAGCACAACATTGCATTATATATCTTCTCAAAATAAAACAAATATTTTAAAATGTGCTATTATACCTACTTGCATTATTAGAGGTTGAACGATGAACTAAACTATTCGAAACTGAATCAAACTAGGCTTTGTGAGAGTTCATTCGAACTTACTTTGCCAAATAATCAAATAAAATTCGAACAATGTTTTATGTTCGATAAATTTTCAAACTCGACTGAGCTTGGTTCGATTAATATAAAATTATATTTTACATATAAAAATTTCAAGTTACTTGAACTCGATAAAAACTCATATGAACTCGGTTTGACAAATAAATGAGCTAGGTTTGAAATTTTAAGTTCGTTAAAATAATTAAACCAAACTTCAATATTAACGTGTTTAGTTTGATTAGACTCACTTACACTCCTAATAATTACTCCCCCCGTCCCACTTTGATAGTCATGTTTTCCTTTTTTGTCTGTCCCAAATTGCAGTCCACTTTCCAATTGAAGAATGTAGTTGTATTTTCATTTTCCTAAAATACCCTTATTCAATATAAGTTGTTGTTGCTATAAACCTACCCCATTTAATGAGAGTTGATTCTTTTTTTACCATCAATTCAAGTTCCCATAAAGTTGTACTCTATTTAATGTGAGGGTATTTTAGGAAAATAGCAATCTAAATTTACTTTTCCAACAAAGTTAACTACTTTTTCTTAAATTATGTGAAAAAAGAAACAGGACTATCAAAGTGGGACGGAGGGAGTACTTATTTTGCGACCAAACATGCTTACATTTTTTTCAGCAAATACAGAAAAAATTTCCTAAATGGATTGTGTTCATAATTCGGCACAATATTTGATTTGAACTCTTGCTTTTAAAGCGTAAGATTGGACTTCTAACCTTGTTTATCCTACTACTATATCTCCTCCCACATGGAAAATCAAAGAACTGAAAGAATAATGAACGTTTCAACTAGTAGAATTGAGTTTTACACCTGTTTTAATCGACTGGTTAAAGACAAAAAAAAAAAAGTAACAAGTAATTCATAGGTGTCATGAGTTATTCGTTTTGCCCTATTTTCCCGGATGAGGGTATGGGTCGGGAACCCCTGGAGATTTTTTTGTGAAGAGGATGATGGAACAGCCGGTCAGGTGATCAGAACCATCGACGTTCGTACCCCTCAACTGCCAAAAATTATGCAGAGAGTTTTCGAACTTCGTACAACCCGATACGGAGAAAAGTGCAGCAGGCCAATCATGGGCTCTGACTATTTACAGTGGCAACAGGTGCAGCTGTACAGCATGTTAGCATTATAGTATGATGATCAACCCTCAATCAAATCAATCGGGCAACGTAAACTTCGTCATCCACAAATCTATGTAGAAACCTCGGAAATTGTTACGGACGGATAGAAGAGTTATTCTTCTCTCCTGCATTCTGCCACCTTCGTCAAGCCATGATAAAATATCTCCTCCATCTGTTGACTGTTGATGCCATAAAATTCGAGAGATTAGACTAGTAAGAAATCTTTCGGAAGAATTTATCGTAAAAATATATACTAGTACCAATTCTACTGTACGCCCCCGATTTATTTTACACCATCGATTCTAGTTTTGAACACTTCACTTCTTAACCTCTCTTTTATTCTACTTATATTCAATTGACAACATTTGTCACTGAAACTGGGGTATAATACATAAAACCCCCCGTGATTAAGAAAATTGACACGAAACTTCCTCATTGTTTAAAAACTCTCACATAACCTCCTTGTACTTTGCACTAATTTGAAAAATGGACGAAAATCATCCAAATTGACAGAAAGATGTAAATTTCTTATATTAACTCTATTTACAAACTGAATCGAAGTTTAACTCAGGATTCAATTAAAGTTTTAAAAACTTTCTTCCTTCATTTGAAACAAAGGTAGAACTAAGGGGCTCATTTGAAATTTTATAAGATGTATCATCTTCTTCAAGAAAATGTCAAAATGTTCTGGGCTTTGCGGTCATTTTGGCTTCATCCCACATGCCATCTTCCAGCTGTCTAGCTTCGGAGCTAAGACGGAGCCAGGGAAATCAACCCGTCCATTGCCTTATTTGAAGTGGAATCAGCAACATATTGGCATCAAAGGCCTTCATACCATTCTCTTTGGATGCTCTAGGCACTCAGCCTTTTATACGGTGGATCGGCTGAGATCTATCGGCCTCGCCTTCACCATCTTTGGATTCCGGCACAGCAGCATTGTCTATTTAAAGACAGTCTCCCCTGCTAGCTAACTCAGGAGTGAAATCCCCTTCCCTCACCCCGAGCTACATCTTCTTTCTCGTCGATTGTTGAAGAAGGATAGCTTGGTGATTTCTCTTCGTGAGCCATTCCCGTACCATCCAATCAGGCATGGGACTCGGGCATTGAAGCACTAGGCTTTGCCGTGCCTGTGTGATTCTTCCATTCTTGATTCTAGCTACTATCTCTGCCGCCGAATCAGAATCAATCTCTGAAAGAATGGTACTTGTTGTTGTTGGTGTTGTTTTTCCCAATCCCCTCTCCCTGGAGAGCCGTTATTCTGCTTCTTTGCATTCACGATCAATTGGTGTTAGGTTAGGATCAATTGATTGAGAACTTTTTGTTAATTTTTTTAGACCATTAGATTGAGAATTTTTATTGTTATTTTGTGCTCTATCTAATTGGAAAATTTTTGGTGTTATTTTGGGATCATTTAGTGTTGAAATCAGTGATGATTGGTGGTAGAGTTGCTGGTGATTGGTGGTGATGGTGGAGCTACTGGTGATCAGTGGCGGTACTAATGATGATTGGTATTCACCAGTGTCGTTGACCATTTTGGTGTTATTGACCAGTTTGGTTGCGAGCAGGGAAGAAATTGAGAAGGAAAATAAACAAAAAAAAATGACAAAACACTGCAAAATACTAAATTATCCTTGACAATATCACTTGAAACTCCCTTAATACACGAGTGCATCTCAAACGTTGTTAATTTGGATGATTTCCGTCCATTTTCCAAATTAGTCCGAAGCACAAGGAGGTTATGTTGAAGTTTTTAAACAATGAGGAACTTTCGTGTCAATTTCCTTAACCACATGGGGGTTTTATGTATTTTACCCCTAAAACTAATAAAAAGGACTATGTACATAATATATACTCTCGGGTGCATTTGATAAAAACTGAAGTTTGAAAATTGAAGTTTGAAAATTGAATTGATTATGTTGTTGAATTGTTAAATAGTAAATCTAATATATTTGAGTGTGTATCACATTAAATGATAAGTGAATAACTTATCATTTATTTTTAGGAACAAGTTTTGCCTAAAAAATTCAATATCATTTAATTAATTCAAATATTTAATTTTTAATTATTTAACATATTTGAACATGTTAAAATCTCACAATCCCTATCAATCATACAAAACAAAGTGCGTTGTGGATATGGCCCTCTAGTTCAAGCGAATGTCATTATTGATTGGAGGGAAAATGGAACAAATCCAAGAGGTTATGATGTAAAATGTTCAAAATTAAAGTTCAGGGTACAAATTAAATTGAAAATATGATGTAAATTCACGGTGTAAATTAGTTGTAAACCAAAAAATAATATGCAAAGTTGAATGGCGAACTAGTTACTCGTCGATATTACTTGAGCAGCTAAAACTTTGTTAATGGTCAATTTTTGGACTTAATTAATCATGTCGTGCCAAGGTCTTATGTCGACTCAAGTACGAAGCTTCTAATCCATTTCTTCTTGGAATTCCAATTGTTCAGGCGTCAAGAAAAATAGCAATAGACGGAGCAAAACAAGAAGTCTACATGCTGTAATACATTCAACCCATGGTTAAACGGGGTTACTAATTGTGTTTAGTTTTTAGCTATCTATGTAACATTAGAAAATACGTACTAAAGATGCTACAAGCCTTTTTTTTTTTTTGTGGAGAATTAGACTTTTTATATGCTTATTAACGTTTAATGGCATATTAAGGGAGTGTTTAATTAACTACAAAACCTTAGAATGTACAATGAATTTAGGAATCAGGTGAATGCTACTGTTTGTGTTCATAATCAAACCTCTTGGAGTGAGGACTACAAATCATTTTAAGTAATTGAACGCTAAACATTAAAAGTATAAACTAATAAGTTCTACTGATTAATTGCTTGCTAATCAAACTCTGAACGGAATATGTAGATTAAGCAAGTTACATTGATTAATTTGAGCTGTCCAGCAAATACGGAAAACCCCAGAAGGTGACATTTAATTCACAAGTTGGCATGCAATTGCAGATGGGAATATTTAACAGTTGAATTGAAGTGAATGCTTCCGAAAACAAGTCAGCACCGCTTTTTGTTGCCTAGTCATTGAGGATACGAGTTAAATAACCGAGAAAGAAAAATGTACAACAAATGCTAGATTTATTCGCAATGGATAACCCCTTTATATTTCTTTTCTTTTTTCAACTCAAAAATCAAGATATTGCCTAAATGCTAAGAAATTAATTATTGACCGTGCGGCACATAAAGACGTTGATTCAAGTCCAGACTGGTATCCAGATGATTATACCATTCATGGATCAGGGGTGGTACTTAATGATATTTTCCCTCTTTTTTTTTTTCTCTAAAAAAAAATGATTTAATGACAATCTTACTGCAAAGGAATCATTCCCATGATATAATGCTACAAAATGCTTTCCAGCAATTTCCAGCAAAGCTCACTGTTAATTTACCATAGTTAGTAGTAATTTTTCCTTCTTCCATTTCATTGTTTCCCGACTTGTTTACTGTTGTGAGGCTTTCTTGATCCATGAGAGCCAGAATTTCCCATGTTTTTTCCTTCTCCCTTCCCTCCCTCCCCCCCCCCCCCCCCCCCTCCCACTCCCCTCTCTCCTTTTTTAGAAAAGGGCTGTTATCATTTTCCCCCACTCCTAAACGCAAAGTCCTCTGTTTATATATGATTTACAGCTTACAAGCCACTGACCACAGCACTGCCCTAAAACATGCATGAGAGACCCCCTCATAATCCGCAAGTAATTTGACAAAACTAAAATGGAGAACTAGCTTTCATACTGATTAAAACTAAGCAACATATGAAAAAATCATCAAAGATCCCATAATCTAAACATAAATCAAAAAATCAAAATAACAAAAGATTAAAGGAAATAAAAAGAAGAAATCATCTGTCCCTACTTTCCCAGAAGAATGGACAACAATGCCGAACTAGTCAAGTATGAACAGGCCTAACCGCTGCTACCGCCAACCCACCTGCACCTAACATACAAGAATTCCTACCCAAACTACTACTATACATATAACATTGCCCTCTACCGCCTCCTCCGCCGCCACGGTCACCACCTACTATTGCACCCCCTCCATTATCCATGCAAGACTCAGATTTCTTGTTTCTTGATTCTTCCTGCGCAATCGTCCGATGGTCATCCGTCTCACCATCAAAATCATCCCTACCGCTGATCATCCCATCACTATCCCAATCACATGCAACCTCAAACTCTTCCTCATCGCAATCATCGTCCAATACGTCGTCGTCCAAAGGGACAAGATGAAGAGTTAGACGGCCATTGGACCGATTCGCTTGGAAATATTCATGCCGTTTAACTTTCTCCTCCTTGATTATTAACCTGCCATCGTCAGTGTAATACCGTTTCATAATCCAGGGCATGTGGGATGGCAAGTTTTCGGTGCGTGCCAGCCACGGTATCGGCGGCGGATACTCTTTCTCCGTTCTTTCCAGCCGTTGATTCCTCCTGCTGCCACGGGTCTTTTGGACCATGCAAAATTCTTGATCAATGTCACTTCTTAGATCAACACAACTCTCCGTTCCAACGCAATCGCCCAAGTCTAGAGCTATGCTCTGGAATGAGTCTTCTAGGCAATTCATCGGAGATGGGATGAAAAAATATTTACACGAAAGAATTACATAGAAAAAAGAATTTTGGGTTGTTGAGGGCTTTCGGTGGAGGGGTGCATGGGACGGAATGCGGCTAAGTGAAAAAGGGGTGAATAAATATAGGGGATAGTTTTGACAAAAAAAATAAGGATAAATATAGGGGATAGGGGTTATCGAGAAGAGCAGAATATTGAAGAGAGGGAAAGATTGGCAGTGCCAGCTAATATAGGAGTCATAGTATCTTCGGGATTGGGTGGATTAAGGCACTTGGGATCCTCGGTGACATGTTTTTCTATGTCAATCCAATGCGGTGGCATTGGACTTTATTTTTATTTACACTTTATTACACCAAGTGTCCCATTATTATTTACACTTTATTTTTTTAATAATTCAACTTGGTTTGATTTAACACAAGTGTAAATAATAACAGGACACTTGGCACAATATTATAGGTGGCATTGAGTTGGCATAGAAAACATGTCACCGAAAATCCCAAGTGGGATTAAGGACGTGAGTTTGGGATAGGTCTAGCATCCAATTTTGGATGGTAAAAATGTAAAAGTTTTGTTTGATGAAACTATGATAATAATAAGGATAAAATTTGAGATATTGTTTGAATTTAATATAGTATATTTTTTTTTTGAAAAAAAAAGGATTGGGACTATTTTGTTGTTTGTTATATTATTTCGGTAGGATTGGCACAAGAATTTTGTATATATTTTTTTTGGATGATTGTGATTATGATCTTGTAACTTTATTTATTGATTTTTTTAATACAACATTATTACAAATAATCCTATATTGGGAGCAAAGGAATGGACTTGACCAATCTATTGAGAGACTCATCTAATTTGTTGTAGAAATTTGAAGAGAGTTAAATAACTTTTGATCATGTTCCCAAAAAAATTCTAAAGAGAAAACACGGTCAGGAGTCAACTGAGGTTGGTTATTTATTGATTTATAAATTGGGTCAATAAAAGAGGATAGATAATAGTGGATGAGTTGGAATCTATTATGTTGGATTTTGGAGAAATTGTCAAATACACGTGTCACTGGGAGTTACACGTGGAGGATTTTTTGTGCCACGAGGGCTACAACTGTCAATTATGTGGCATTTTTAATGTATGTGTCACTTAGGAGGAGATCGCGTCGACCCTTCATTGAAATCTGCATGATGATCTTTGTGTGCGTGTTCGTCTGTGTGAAATCCAGGGGTTCTACTCAGTGCATATATATACTATGGATCGACTATGGATCGAGATGAAGGCTCCATGTAACTTGGGTAGATTTCTGAAACGAATTATGTATATTGTTGGATCATGAAGGTTAATTCTAAATCAATTCCATGTCCTTTTACAAGGCATAGGTCCTACAAAAAGTATTAAATAGTTAATTCACTTAATTGTCATCAAATTGATAACAATGTATAGTTTAATTGATAATTGTTTCACCTTAATCAAATGGATCGAGAATTCGAGTCACAATAGTGTTATACGGTTGATAAGAGTGCTGATTAGTTAGTAAGACAACTTCACATTTAAGGTTTTAACCAATAAATCTTGAATTCGAGTCATAAGTAGGTGAAAAATCACAGTTGATTTCTTAAAAAAAAAAAAAAAAGTAGTAGAACCTACAACAGTGACAAATGCTAAACTGAACGAGAAAAAGTAAAGAATCAATGATGTGAAAAATATTTTATTATCTATTTGTTAACATAGAAGTTGTATGGAGTAAGCCATGTGATTCGGACAGCTGGTAAGTGAGTTGTTAATGCTAACAGAAAGTTCGATTCCTGCAAGTGGCGTCTTGAAAAGTTTTGGACCAAACTTTCACTCTTGAATAAGAGTCGGACTCTGCGGGCATTCCCCAGATCGAATCCAAATTAGTCTCACTAAGGGTGGGGATACCGGGTGCAGAAAAAAAAAAAAAAAGTCGTATGTTGTGTTTCTTGGAGTTAATAATCTTTTAAATGGTAATCAACCCATTTCCAAATGACAACAACAATAATAATGGCAATTAGAGAGGGTAGAAACTGTTCCACAATAAAATATTTTTTATGAAGAGTGTTATTTTGGCAAAAAACTCAGCAATACAAAGAAATCAAAAACGATATCCAAGCAGCACTGTCTTAGCAGTCCATGTCCGTACCAAAATTATCCGCTGTATCTAGAGTTAAGATCTACATTATCCACAAATTTTTATCTGAACTTGGAATCTACCGTTGAGATCCCCCATAATCATTTACTGTAAATTCCTACCCTTGATTTTTTTTCTTTTTTTTTTTTTTTTAAGGACAGATTTGGTTTGGGGCTTGATAGATCCGTAACCTCAATCAAAGGGGATGGATATATTTGTTTGTTTGTAGGTAAAAGTTGTTTTTGGTAGCAAGTCTTGCACTGTTAAACTACCTATTCAAGAGAGAAAAGAAGCATCCGTACGGAAATAAACATAGGTTTGGGCATATTTATGGAATACAGACATAGATAGATAAGTTAAACAGTTTCGTACGCAGCTGCCTGGATTGAAATGATCGAAAGGCAAACAATCTCAAGTCAGTTGAATAAAATTGGATTGAAAGCAGGACAATACTCTACTACAAAACTACAAATAGCATCCAAGTCAAAGAAAACCTGGGTTCGTGCTAGAATAAAACATCGTGAGATTACCAAAACACTACGAGTTTGATTTGCTTCCTGCGTTCTTTTGCAAGTTTTCCATTTGACTGGTTATTTATTTATTTATTTTTTTTAAAAAAATAGAATCTTATTCAATTAGGAGCTGAGTTGAGGATTTAGGAATCAAAAGCAATGATAGCAACAAAATCAGAACGGTTGAATTGTGATACTTTGCCAGGAAAGTTTACTAAATTTGCTAGATTTTGTCTCCAAATGCTATTTATTATGAGTAAGTTTTTTATACACCTGTCAACGATACGTTGTGGCTTCCCAGGTAACTATTCATCCGACATTAAAATGGGATGATTCAATTCAAAATGAGACACCATTTTAAGAATCGAGTCAGAAAAAGCTTTTTGTTTTTTTTTTTTTTCAAATTGGAATTTACGATGTTTTAGACATAGTAGTCTTCATTTTCGAGTGGACTGTGTACATAAATATGATTAGAAACTAAACGAGCTTACGTAACACAAAGCACTTGAACAATAGTATAGAAGCCCTACGAGTCGATTCAAATTTTAATCTAATCGATCCGAACCTCAGCTTAATTTTATTAAACTCGACGAATTTTCAATATAAAACTCAAGCTCAAATCCAACTCAAATTTAAATCGGATCGAATTTAGAAAAATTAAAAAAATAATTATTTTATTTTTTAAAAATAAATAAAATAATAACTTTTTAACAAATAATAAATTATTAAAAATATATATACTTTAATTATTAAAATTTATATTATATATATTTATATATATATATTTAGGAGTCGAGCTTTGATACAAGTTACTTGCGAGTAACTCCACTCACGTGCAGCCCTATAGAAGACAATAGGTGCATATGAAGCTCTTGAGACGATTTTAACTCCCTCAATTAAAGAATTCGAGATTAAAACCATTTCTTTCTTATTAGACCCAAAAAGTTGCCCCCCCCCCCCCCCCAAAAAAAAAAACTAGAAAGTTGCACCGCATCATTTCCGGTTTCAAATTTTTATCTCTTGCATATAAGAATCCGAAAGGTCTTGAAACTGGCACTGTTTAAACTGATTTCCAGAATCAGTCAGTTTTTTAGCCAATCTTCAAAATCGGGAAAAAAAATTTGAGAGAGAGCATCTATAAACAAAAAAGCAACTAAGCATGGATTTTTCTCAGAGCTTATAAGAGATGTAAGCAAGCATACCTTAGTACAGGCTAGATTCACCAGGTATAATCTTAGCACAGACAAGATTCAAATCATCCAAGGTATACTTAACCATTCTTGCCTAAAGAGAAAAAGTGCACAAAAAACGTAGACCAGAAGAATTGATCACCGCTTAGCACTCAAGCCATCAGGAAAACCTTAGGAAGACCGAGTGACCAATTCAGTGCTCATAGGTAAAACTAGAAGATTAATTCTATTATCCAATCTCAAACTCAAGGTCGATGGCAGCTAACACAAAACTGAGAGATATATGGATCTATTACATGAAACTTTTAAAAATAATATTTCTAATACAGGGAAATAAGCGATAAAATAAAATCCTCTCAACAAAAGCCTTAACATCACTCATTCTGATCTCATGGTGCCATCAAACAACAGAATTAATGATCCCCGGGCAGAGACTTGATGATATCCGAATCACCTGCAGCATAAGCCCAGTACAAGTCAATAATATGCAAATCATTTGTTTATGGGGAAAAAGAATATGTCCAATAACATAACAAAGAAGATGAACAGTTACCAGGGTCAACGATGCTAAGACAGGATACCCGAAAATACTTGCCGCATGCAGTTCCAAGATCAACATTGTCTACAGGATAGAAGGTGGCCATCAGACATTCAGGCAAATGAAACTAATGTGACTCAACATATGCAGATTCAGACTCAAATAACAGTCATAACAACAAAAACTAATAATCTAGACAAACTAGGGGTCATCCAACAGTCCTAAAATCACTATTAGACAGTCCTAGAGTGGAAGTTCATGATATTATCAAAGTCAGGCAACAGAATTGCATCCAACAGTCCAAAAATGTCTCTTAGACCTGTTCCCAGGTTAATTAGAGTAGACTTAATCAATCAGACCATTCACTCCCCACAAGAAAAAATTTATCAAATTTCAACCAAGCAACTCAGAAATTCTCTAGGCATCCCAAAATCCTAAGTGCACAGAACCAAATCACCTGTGAAAACAGAGGAGCTAAACAGGTGGTCACACCCCAGCGAAACTCCAACTCTTATAGTTGAAACCTTAACGAAATCAATATAAATATAAACTATGTAATACATGATGGCAAAGGTCTGATCCTACCATGCTAGTTATATCTTACATAAAGACTCTGCAAGTTCATGCCTACACAAATTACTAGACTATTTGTACTTCACTATTACTGCTTCGCAAACGGGTATGCCAACTGACTCATTGGTGCAATTCATATGATTACTGCTACTAGATTACAACAAATGCACAATTAGTATCAGATATATCTCAATTAAAATTAAAATCAATAGCACTTACTTCCATTGTAGTGATGAACTCCAACCTTAGCAAGCATAGCATAGTACTCAATCTCAGATTTCCTCAATGGGGGGCAATTATTTGAGATCAAAATCAGCTTCCCTACAAAATTTTATTCCATTTTCCATCAGAAACCAAACTTAAAAACCCAATCTTTTCAACAAAACCCAAACATTTCCTCCAATCAAGAAACTTTACCCTTAGAGTTCCTGAGAGTCTTGAGAACAGTTTTGTAACCAAGAGTGTATTTTCCACTCTTCATCACCAAAGCCAACCTGTTATTGATGCTCTCATGGGTCTTCTTCTGCAATTTTTCCATTTCTTTTAGCAATTTCCAGCCAAACAAAATGAACTTAAAAATTCAAAACAGTAATACAGAGAGGGAAAGTGGAAAACTGTTAAAAGGAGTGGCGAAGTTACCGTCTTTTTGCCGGCGGTGGCCATGGTGTATGCTGTCCGGAGTAGCTCAAGCCTGCGGCGGAAGCCTGTGCGGAGACAGAGGAAAAGGGGAACGATTTGGTATATTGGGTAACAAAGAAGAGGAGGAATATTAGGGTTTATTGCATGTGCATATCACGTGATTATAATTTTTGTCGACTGCTTTTCGATTGAATGAAATAGGCCCACTGAAGGTTTTGGGCTTGCTTTGTTCACAAGGCCAATTGGGGCAACTCAGGAGGAATGTAGTCCGTTTTTTAAATCCACGTGACTTGTTTTTCTAATTTGATTATATGTTTCGAGTCGACCAATCATATACTATTACAATTTAATTCAAAACGAAATGTTTCTTTTCGTCATAATCATAGGACTGACACTTCTATTAATCGATCGTGAAAGATGTGCATGAATGAAACCAATGATAAGACAAAAGCCGTATTTGATAATTCAATTCAGTATTTTAAACGCTAACGTGTTTATCGTTCACGAATATCGTGATTTAAAATCGTTTGCAATTCAGTACTTTAGACGTTAATATGTTTATCATCCATGAATATCGTGATTTAGAGTCATTTTTTTATAGGTGGACTCAATTATGTTGTTGTGGCTTTCGACCTCTAAGTGCTGGTATTGCTCATCTTGTTTCAATTATGTTATGGCTCGCCTAGAGTACCAATGTGGCTTTGGTATGTCATGGTTCCTCTGATAAGCATGACGAATTAAGCTTCCAATGTATGCGTTTATGAAGTAATCTAGACCAGAAGGGAAAGGCAAGATGTCACAAGATGCCAAGAGAATAGCAGACACATTCTGGTTAACAATGCCAACCCCCTCCAAAATAGAAGTATGAAAAGGAGGAAGCAGAAAAACAAGTTCTGTATTGTTCTGTGTTTATGGTTCTTTGTCAGTGCTTTTTCTTTTTTTCCGGATGTCCTAATTTCATACTAAACTAAGAGGAAAAAGTTGTGAGCCCTGGCAAGAGTGAGGCAACAAGCTTTTCATCTCATGCCTTTGCCACCATATAAGGACAAATTCTCAAGTGTCAATAAGGTTACCTTTTGATATGTGCCGATTAGTACCAAAATTAAGAAATGAGTATCCCAAAATGTAAAATCGTACTTAGTATTGGTAGTCTTCAACGGTAAGTATTTACCCGGCGAAAAAGCTCTGTCACTGTTTTCACAAAGTACCCTGGTTTCCATTTAAGCAACACAACTCATTCTGAGTACTCAAAATGATGGTAGTTTAGCTCGACTAAATCTGGCTTCCAAAGGAGGAAGAAAAAAATAGACACTATTTTCTGAACATTCTACAACTGCCTGACAAAAGAAACAAGCATTTACAGATAGATACATGCAAAATAGAGCTACCAGAACGGCAACCATAATGTCAAGTGTAGCAGCAACAAACTTGTTTTGCAATAATGGTTGTAGAGAATGTGAACGGACAATGCTGCAGAAGATTCTTCTGGAGCTCTACGAGCAACAGCAGGGACGACTGCATGGCCACCGGGGGTCCTCTGTTGCTCATTTGTTGGCAATGGATTGACAGCAGAATTTGGTGATGGTGTTAAATGCACCCTGTCACTGTCCCTTATGTCTTGACCTGTGAAAATCAGCTTAGTTATACAAAGGAGCAAAGCAACGCACAATCAAGAAAATATTTTCAATGAAGATTGACAAAGAGCTAAGGTCGTGTGTGAGTTTGTGAAAGAAAATAATACACGAAAAAAGGCAAAAGAGACAATTGGAAATAAATTCCAATTTACAGTATAAGAAGCCACAGTTAATTATGGGATGATGGCAAGAAAAAATCATTATACTTACCTCTTCTATAGATGTTCTATTGTAGCAGAACAGCAGTTCATATTAGTTTTATTTAGCCAATAAATATTCTCGTGGAAAAGGAAAAAGGGGATACATTTGGAAAAGTTCATGTTGGCATCAAAAGATGCACCATTTTCAGACACCAGTATGAGAATCATTGGTACTGAAGTTTTTGTCCACTTATTTGCTTCATTGATACTTCTTCTGAATGTTATCATATCATATCAGTCCCTTCTTTTTTGTTTTTTGGTGTGTTTGGTGTGGGGGGGGGGGGGGCCATGGAGTGCTGCTATGGTGGCAATGAGGCAACGACCTCTACCAATTTTATCAATCAAATAAGCAAATTAAAAGACAGAATAAGTGTGCATTTCACCACGTAAAAAAGCTCAGTTTAAGCAAGAACAGCACATATTTTGTCTCTGTCATTGCGATATCAGTCATTGAATTTGTACAACTTCCAGTCTAGGTATTCAAAGAACTGGTGAATCATCTAAGTAGTGATTGGACCACATAAACAGGATATTTACCACCGTACATTAAGAAAATTGTGATCAAGCCATCTCAGTCAAAACAAAGTTGTTAAAAGTAAACTACCACCAATGCAGTACTACCTTCCTTTTATCTTATGGCTGAAGAAAGCAACCTCATGACAATCAAATTGAGCACAGAAAGTTGACTTACAGTTTGAATGGGACCATCCTAACTTCAAATTTTCCCAATCAAACACCAAGCGGTATCCCATCATAAAGTTCTCTGCATAGTGCACATATGAAAGATAATAAGCGAGGTGCATCTTTTGTTGCTTGTGAAAGATGTGCATCAATGAAGTTAATGACAAGGCAAAGCTGAAAAAAGTTGTGAGCTGTAAAACACAGGAGATGCTTTTTGTTATACTAATGTGTGTGTGTGTGAGAGAGAGAGAAGTAGGAGGAGGAGGAGGAGGAGGAGGCCAGAATAAAATTTGCAGCGAGGCAAATAGCACAAGGCTTAAGATTCAAATAAGCAGCAAAGAACGAGAGTACCGACGTCCAATGATACCAATTCCTCCATCCAAGGGTTGTATGCCCAAACAATACAGATCATCTCCCTGCACCAAAACTTTCCTCTTGTGAGGAATCTATATATTTAAGCTATATATTGTGTGATATAATTCAACGGTCATTTGCAAATAAAATTCTCATACTACAAGACAACATTTGCTGTCTAATGGAACAAAAAAGACAAAAACATGAAAAGACAAATAATTGTCACATTATGTGACTGCATCGAAATGCAAGCAGATATATAGAAGAAAGGAAATGGAAAAAGTATGTACGAAATTATTTGAGTAGAGTGACAGACAAATCACTTCTTCATGTTCAGCCTGTAACAGGCCATATCATCCCAGAACCAGAGAAGCCTAAGTAATAACAGATCATCTATTTTTCTTTAATGAAATCTGGTAATCTCGTCTAAGTTACGCAGAGGAAAGATATTTACTGAGCAACAAGAAGAATAAAAAGCAAAGCAATTACATTGTGTAATATATACACAACTACATGAAAAATGAAGCATGTCTAAGCATGTTGTACATGCCACTGGACTAACCTTCTTCATTGCATCATTAACCTCATAAAACAAAGTAAGATTTTGGGATTGATGTTAGACTCAGATATCTCAAGAGAACAGTCTAAAGCAGGAATCATCCAATGGGCAGGTTATAACGAATGCTTCTACTTGTTGACCAAAAGTACACCCAAAATTCGGGATACAAATATAATCCAGATCATGGAAGTTTCTTATTCTTAGAAATAGAATAGACAAGAGTTGATCTCGCAACCTACTTCAATGGATAGAGCTTCACAAGACATAAGAAAACATAATCACATTTAGCGAGTATTTACTTCAAAAACTCATGAACAACGTTGAATTGTTATACTAAACAATCTAAAGGATTTAGCTTTTAAATCCAAAGCGTCCTTTAATTTCATTCTCACAGAAATTCTAGCACTAAATTCTTTTTCACACGCAACAAGATTGAGCAGATTGCTGTGCATTGCTAGATCACCTGGTAGTCAATTATGTGAAACATGGGGTTCTCTATCACAAAGCTTTGATTCAAGGCAAACTTGAATTTCATGCTAGGAACATCTGGCTGTCCATGTGAACTGCATCAGAAATGTAATTAGTTGACTTGAGCTTTGAGAAATGATGGAAGATTACAGCAACTTCAAAGTCACAAGTTATTTACCGAGCCTTGTAGCAGTAAGGGAACTTCTCTATGCCAGACCTTGTAGCATTCATTTGTTTGTCAAACTAGAAGAACATATATTGTAATTTCAAATACCATAAAGAACTGGATACTGATCTCAGATCATGAACAAAAATACATTGAAAACTTAGAGAGAGAGAGATAGAGATGGAGAGAACCTCAGCAACAAAAAGTTTATAGTCTTCACTAGGAAGGTAGGTGAAGGAAGACCCGCTATCAACTTGTGCTTGAAATCCATTTTGTTTTAAACAGAAACTCCCAATGCAATAATCTTCCACTTCAATGAAGTAGCCAGAACTGATACAGAAGACATAGGAAAATTAAAGATGAGGCAGTATGCAATTAAAATTTTCAAACCAACAAAAACGTTGAAAACTAATCATGCCAAACAACACATAAGAAACCGCAGCTTAACATACTATTCGCCTTTGTATGGTACAAAGGTGGTACTTCTTTGAGTTGCAGGACCCTGGTCTCCGAAGTACATTCTCCCAGAATAGCTATTATCAAAACAATATGAAAATGAATGTGGAACCAGACCAGATCTTGCGAGCAAACTTGGAATAGCAAGTTTCCCAGGTCCCAATCCCAGAAGACCATCAGGAGCAGATCCATCTAGGTCACTGCCACTTTGTTTGCTGCCACATCTGCAATTAGTGAGAAAAGCAAATACTTTGCCAGTCAAATTTACAGTACATGTCAAGTTACAGAACTGTGAATACACAAAAGAAACATACCCTATGATGACCTGAGCTTGGATAGAACCTTCAGGTGCACCACCTCCACTTGAGGTCAAATATAATTGGTCCTCAAAAAGCAATCCCGAGCTTGAAGTATTTTCTGAGTAGTTAACACTGTAAGGGCAGGAACCATTTGGACCTTGGCAGTTCAGACCCAATTCGCATAATTGATGGCTGCAAGACAGGGGCTTGCTGGTACTTGATCGGGAAGGCTCATACTCACTCAGGTCCCTATCCTGCACAATAGATGCCCCAAACATGCCAATCAATTATTGGAAAATTAACTGCTAAACCTGCTTCCAGCTATTAGCTTACATCACGATTCAAAGCAAATGTATCTAGAGCTTGCAACAGGATGCATATAGCAGCACATTGCCGACAAACAAAAATGGGGATATAGCACCGCATTGGCTACCAACAAAATTGTGTATGTCTTGAAATGGAAGGATATCAGTTCAATTCAAAGCTTAGATAAGGTCAAAAGAATTTGAAGTTCATGAATTCATAACTTTTATCCAAACAAAGTAACTACATTGCAGTATCGATATAGAGCAATTTTTCTCGTAGTTCCCCACCTTATACACATCAAAGTGAAATTCCTTAAGACAGAAATGATATATTAGTCTATAGCCACAAATAGCACTCTCACGGAGCAAGTTGCACAAATGAATAGGCATTAGCTGTTATTTCATAAATCACTTAATGAGAAATGAACAAGACTTAAAATGAACATCCTACCAGCATAGAGTAATAACTTGAAGACAGAGGTGCACACTGGATGCAACGACAGGGGACCCAAAACAAATCACTACCAGCATCCAGTGCAACAAGAAAAGAAACATTTGGTGTCCCTATATCAATCCACGTATAATGCAGCCTGCAATAGGAACTTATGGAAGTCAAAAGTATTGAATAAAACAAAAAATTTCACCTAAAAGGGAGAATTTCATCTAAAATATTTTGAATGTCTAATGAAACTGTCATATTAACCACATTCTATTTTACCTTTTCAGATTTTCAAATAAAAGAAGTACTAAAAAAACTGGTAAAAGAAACAGTTTTTGTCCTTTTATAACGTTGATAAGTGATTGTAACCCCATGTTGCCAAAACAATTGCTGATTCTCTCCACCCTTATTACCTTCCATCTTTCCTCTCCTCCCTTTCTTTCTTTATTTTTTCCCCTGATCTCTGAAAATACTCAATCTCAACTGCATAGGACACCCAATGGTAAGAAGATAAACATAAAGTGCTATTTTCTATACCAATTGGCACGATGTAAAGTCTTCTAGATGCCTCATTGACTCCAAGGTTTTCCACCATGTAATAAGGCAATAAAGGAGGAACCCAGAATCTAATGCAACTATTTTGGTTTGCATACTACAGCCCATGATTTACTTGTGAAAAACCTAGGTCAAAGACAGGACAGCCCGTTTACATAATAGTTTTTATACCTCATATCAGAGTCAGACTCTAGTTTGATGGCAACAACTCAGGTAATGACTGCTTCATCATCCTTTCTCTGCCTAACAAGAATGATGCACCTCACTCTATTCATAGCTTAACCAATCATCCAATTAACTTGCTCAGTGGCATTTCACCAAATAGATGCATTATGTCGAGGCAATTGAGATCTTCATTCCTTATTGTCAGCATACTAATGATAAATAATTAAAAAATTTTACAAAGTAGCCAACTCTACCCACGTGGTCCTTTCCTTTATCTCTTTTCTTTTAAGTGCATTTGAATAGGACACAAAAAGAAAGCCGAAAAAAATTTCCTCACTGTGGAGCAGAAGATTCTGTATGTTTGGAGCAACTGATCAGTCAAGAAGAAGAATACAGCCAGTTAATGCCTCAAAGTTAAACTAATTAGCCTGAGCATTCAGATTCATTTATTCCACTTTCTATGAAATGTTGCTAAAGTAAGGACAATGTTCAAAAGCCGCATTCTTCAGAAAATCCAAATGAGGTCAAGCCAGCTTGCTTAATTCTTTAATTCAACCCAAAAAAAAAAACCAATGTTTAAAAAGTACCTTTCTTTTTTTAAGGGGGAAAAAGTACCTCTCTAATACTACCTTTCCTCCTCTAACTCTGACAACCCTCTATCCTCCACTCATTTCACAAAGAACCCACATCCAAGAAGGGGAAAAAGCCACATACCAGGCATAAATATAAACACATTACATAAAAAAAAAAAAAATGAACTAAATCAACAACAAAACAAGAACAATGGTTACCATCCCATGTCATTGCCATAAAAAAAGGTTTCACTCCCTTGAGAAGGAATTAACAGTCGATCCTGGGACCCAAGTTTCAATTTTTGCCGCTTTAAATCACTGCTCAGCAACACCTTCATATGCTCCAAACTTCCCAACTTAGGCAGCGTTATGTTCTTGCCTTTCGAGGACCAGTATGACACAGCTTCTTCAGAGAACCTATGAACTAGTTTTGACGAGTAAAGAGCTGTGGAGAATTGGGTGTAAAGAGACATCCAAAGCACGAAAGTGATCGCAGTTTGGGTGCCCATTTGGGTTCAAGAAAAGGGAAAGATAGTGATGTAGTATATGACCGGTGTAGCTAGATGTAGTCTATGCTTGGTGTAGCTAGACGTGCGGTGAGGGAGACAGCAAGTGTTTGAAATGAAATTCTATGGAAAGAGAAAGAGGTGGATGTAGACAGGACAGTGGACATATAGCATTTATGTGTATATTCCCTCGTATGGATTTGGCTGTATAACTGAATTTTGAATTCACTTGCACTCAAACATACGTTGAAGTAGCCAATTATTCCTTGTCAATCTGGCAAACTCAACATTTAACCCGTCAGTAAAACATAATACTAATCTCTTTTCTCGATCATCCAACTCATTCATTTTTTCCTAGCCATTAATTTAATTAATTCTAAAATTAATTTTCATATTCTCTTTTTGTACTCGTGAATTTGATTAAATTTAAGAGAAATCAACTCCATAACTCGTAAAATTAATCCTACAAACATAACTAATGGGATTATTTCACTTTTTGCTAACTCTTGAATTTAACATATTTCTTAACTTGTATTCATATTGTCTCTTTTCTTTCAGTCGAGCTGTTCTACTTTTTTTTTTTTTTTTTTTGTACTTTGTAAACAAGTTTCTTTAGTTATGGAATCTCCCAATAACATAAACACAAGTAAAACTTGAGACCAACTAATAGAATCAACTCTAGCAAAGGATGCAATTTAGAATACCATCTAGTTGAGCCACTAATTATGCAACCGTTGGGAGGTGTAATGAACACCATGAGAATTTAAAGAAAAGTAGCATTTGAAGTTAATGTTAATTTTGTTCGAGAGTAATTTTTAAGGTGTCAAGCTCAAAATGCAAGGTTTCATACCTGTTGCTCTAGTAAATGTAAGACAAATAACAAAGAGAGCCAAATCCAATCGCTCTAGTAAAGGACAACTAGCGCAGCTCTCTCCCAATCCTTGATTGCTCATAATATGGAAATGGAAACGGGGTCTCTTTAGTTTCAATTCTGTCCAGATGTATAATTTATACAATTTTAATATAAACGTGAATTATAATTGAATTAGTGTAAAACTAATAATTACACTCAAAATATATTAATTTATATCGAAATTGTCCCACTCTAGACAATTGAACTTCAAGGGGAGAGGCTTCGGATTCCTTGGTCACTATTTTATGGGGAAGAATTCCTGCATGGCGAGCGAAATAAAAGGTCTCATGATTGACCAACTGGCATTTCTGTCAGCACGTCGCATGTTTTCTTTAACTCGTTTTCAACGTGGAATCATTTTGCATCCTCCGACCACCTCGTGACGCCCGAGGTTTGGTGTCACGGGGCGCACAATTCGGATTTTTCCTTGTCTTATTTTATTCTTTAGAAAATTAGGCACACTTGCATGTTTCTAACTGCTCAATGAAAAAGGAATCCTAATTAACACCAGTTACGTTTATCTAAAGATTAAAGATAATGATTTGCCTTGAGAGAAATGATTCCGCTGATGCCACGTTACATTGTCCTTGTTAAGTTTATGCCACCTTACTTTATTTTTTTTTTGTTGTAAAGAAGGTCAAACCTATGTGCTTGATTAATGTTTCCACTGATTCATGTTTCTCGTTAGTTGAGATGAATTTTAGAATTAGTTATTTTTTTCAAAGGAAAACTCTAAGCATTTCAAGAGTTAGTTACTGTTTCTTCGATTGACTAATGTCTTTTCTACTAGTTGAGCAGAGTTTTAAATTTTAGTTTTTTTTAATTCAGTGGTTAGAGGTTGTTTATATTACATTTTTGAAGAGTTTTAGAAAAAAATTATCCTAACTTTTTTTTTTAAAAAAAAATGATGTGTATGAAATAAAAAGTGATTAAAAAATGTGTAATAAAGAATATTTATAGAAAATATAAATTTTTTTCTCAAAATATAAAATAATTCAAACAAGACCCAAGCTGTACAAGTAGGGAGTAAGAAGTGGGCAAGAGATCAACTAAGTTGGGTCACTTGGGCGTTTCTAACACCGCTTTGAGTTGTATCCTTGCCCAAGGATCGGCCTTATGTATTTGGGCCTTATTTCAGTACAATCTCTTCTAACACTTTACAAGTTCAGAGGCCCAATTTCCCGCATGAACTTTATGCTTTAACGCGTCCACAAGCTTCCGCCAATTGTCGTTGTCTTCTTACTTCAGGGCGTTATACTCGGGTTGTACGCGCAAATAGTAACTAAAGTAAAATCTTGGATTCTCCATTTGTGGTAATTACTAATTAGCAGGCAAAATTATGTAGTATACTATACACCAGTTTTCTGATAGAGTCATTTTGTTGAAAATCTTGTGTGTTTATTTATTTATTTTTATGTGGGAAGTATTAAATTTAAAATCTCTTACTTACAATCGCTCTCATGTTATCATTGAACTCAACCTTCGCTCCTAAACAAATGTTACATTGATTTGTTTGGATGGATTATTATTTAGTAAATATATATTTTAATTACTTTTTTTTATATTTTTAATCACCTTAATTTTTTTTTATATATGTTTGAACAAAGAATCATATCTTGTACATGCAGTTGATAGGTTGAGCAAAAAAAAAAAAAAAAAAAATATATATATATATATATATATTATTGGTATGTGGATGCAAATTTAGACATTTTTATTTAAAATAAAAAAACACGGAAGAGATTTTGAAAGTAAAAAATAGGTTGAAAAATTATGAGAATTATAAATATTATGTAGTTCCTAATAACTACTAAACAAGGCGAGCTAAACTTTGTTGTAACATTTTTTGTTTCTTTTTTTTTTTTTCCTTTGGTTTCTACATTTTTTGTGTTTAGTAGCAGCAGACTGTTTTCAATGTTTATGAACCAAAATAAACAGCGAACCAAAAATAAAAAAAAAAAGTCCTAAGTGTGGGAAAAAGGGGGAAAAAAAAAAGAAGAAAAACTCAAAAAAGGAGTGTTAAAAGAGTGAGCGGACTTGGACCTAGCAACCCGATTGATTATGTAAACAAATCCGGACATAGATCCGGTTATTCAGTTTTCCTTTCCCAGGGCAGAAACGAAAATAACTGCCAACTCCCTCTTTCCTCTCCGTCCTTATCTTTCTCATCCTTTAGATTATGCAACAAAATATATTAGTAAAATTATTACCAGAAAATTAAATCCCCAAAAAGACTCTTCCTACCTTGTGATCATCTTTTTAATTATTGATTATCCAATTCTTCTGCACCCTTTACTCCCCACCTGAGGACAATAGTTGTGTTCTGCTGAGACAATTCTTATCTCGAAACAGAAAAAATCTCTTATTGCTTGAAATTTGTTTTCTTGAATGTTTTACAGGGGTTGCATTGGCGCAAACGAGTGTAATTGCAATTGGGTTATCATTTTTAAATTACTCTAACGTTTTTCTGGTGTATTTGGTAATTAGGGTTTCGTTTGAATATCTGCTTCGTGAAGGGGTATTTGCACTGGTAAGTGTTTCCTTTAAATATTCTGTTCTATCATGCATTATGCATTTTAACAATGCACAAAATTGTATCTTTTTGGTTTTGGGCATATGGGTTTGCTCCGAAACTTGTGATTAATTAATTAATTTTTTATGCTTCTATTGTTTCTTGAGTGGAATATATATTTTGTTGCTTAATTTCGTTTTACGTTGTACCTTGTGCTAGAGTTCTAAGGTTTCCCGGTGTAATTTTCTTTGAATAGATTACTATAAACTTTTAGGAGTTTTGCCATCCTTCTTTGCGGAAGCTGTTTTGTTAAGGACATGTTAATATAATATTGTTCGTTTCCGAGGCTGACACGTAATTGCTTGTGAAGTTCTTGGTTTTCGATAGTTGCTGTTACTTTAGATGCTATATATACTTAGATGCACTTAAGGGTTTAGTCGGTGTTATTTGGGGTAAGGATCAGGGAAAGAATTTAAAAGAAAGCACTTTTGTCATGTTTTAGAATGCAAAAATAACGAATTCAAGCAGAAAATTATCCCTGGCTGTATATTAAAAATTTGAAAGCAGATGTGATGTATGGATCTTAGAAAAACAATTTTTCAGCTTGTCTCTTTCTCTTTGCTGTTTTCCAAGGTTTATTGGGAATCTGAAATTCCTCATTTGGTTTTCTTTCATGAAAGGATTGGTTGTAAGAGGAAGTTTTTGGCTTGGTGAATAAGAAAAATGTCGACACAATATCCGGTTCTGTATGATCGACCAATCAATAAGTGGAAGGTGGCTGAACTGAAGGAAGAGCTTAAGAGACGTAACTTGATGACAAAAGGCTTGAAGGATGACCTGGTAAGACGATTGGATGAAGCAATTCGGAATGAAAGGGCAAGTTTTGGGACAGAAACGTACAAGGATTTTGAACCCAGCAATAATGAGCCTAATATTCCAATACTGCAACCTCATTCCGGGCAAATTTCTGGGTTTGCTGAGAATAAATATGTGAATGAAGTTAAAGTAGACAACTTTGTCAGTGGGATTCCGATTGTTGATGAAACTAGTGAAGCAGATCAAGCAAAAGCTACTGGTGGTTCTATTTCTGTTCCAGCATATGTGGAATCAGACGTTTTGTGTAATGCTGTTGATACCAGTAACAATAAAGATGAGCTAGTGTCAACACCAATTGGTATCAGTGAATGTCCTGAAAGAGTAATTGGAAACAGCGGACCTGCCAAGGGAAATGAGATTTTGACATCTGCACGTAAGGATGATCTGGACAATGAAGGAATCTTAGAGGCATCTGGCAAAAGCAGCGGTATTTTGACTGAAGTTGTTGATACCCACACTGCATCTATTAGTACAAATACAAAAAATGAGTCTGCAGAGTCAGGCAATGAGGAGCTTGAGGTAGTACCAATTGCAGGTAGTACCATTGCACCTATTAGTACAAGTACAAAAAATGAATCTGCAGAGGCAGGCAACGAGGATCTTGAGGTAGTACCAATTGCAGATAGTGAACAAAACTCACATAACGTTGGTCTTAAGTTGGAGAATGATTCTTTAAAGCCTTCGCAGATGGATGCCGAGTCTCTTGTCTCCTACTCAAGCAACCAGGTACATGAGATTAGCCCAAATTTAGGGTTTCAAGTACAGTGTGAGTCAATTAAAACTGATAGTTTATCTAATTATGAAAAAAATGAAATAAAGGAAAACTTAAATGCTAATAATATTCAATTAGAACCAGAAGTTGTTAGGCAAGAGATGGTACAACCATCATCCAGCAAAGACCCTTCAGGTGGCAGCTTTTATTCACTGGATGATCAAGTGCCAGATGTGAAACCAGGTTCTGTTGTTGAAGCTGATGATGATAAATGTAGTGTGAAAAATATTGAGAAAATTGATAATTCAGGTGAGGGTTCTGCAATGGACCATATCCTGGAGAATAGGACCAAAGATGAACTAGCAGATGATAATAAGTTCACTGAAGAGCCCTCTAGTGAAAAAAAAGAATTGGATGATGTTTTCGGGGCTAATTTGCCTACACAGAATATGGAATCATCTTATGAGGAGAAATTTGAGATTGCTGCTTCTGCTGAGCAAAGAGAGTCGCAAGGTTTGATTGACAGTTACATTTCACTTTAGTTTCCTTTTGATGGGTACTTATGTTTGATTTGTAACCTTTTCTCATTCTCCTTTATTATTCTTCTTGGTGAAAAAATTCACTTCCAAGCAGACGACCAATCCTCAGATGCAAAATTTATTGAGATGACTGACATGACAGATGGAGAACCACTTGAAAAGATAAATCTAGATCAGTCTTCAGCTGATGATTCCATGGAAGATGATAGCTTGGAGGCAAGACAAGCCGACTCCGATTCTGATCCTAAGAAAGTAGGTGACAAGACCAAGCCAAATGAAGAAACTGTTGCAAAATCTGCTGGTGACATTGAAGCTCCACAAGCTGATATTCCTTCTCATACCCTGAAGTCATCACATGCAAATAGTGATCAAATGGCTGAATCGGCTGAGAAAAGAAAATTTGAAGGTATTACTGAGGTTCAGTCCCTTCTTTTCATCTGACCATCCATTCTGCTGATTGTTAAATATGCTAACTCCTTCTGATCGGTATACTCCTGCTGATGTGATTGTTCACCAATTTTAAGAGAATGTGTATTGTTAAAAATCTGTGTAGTTTATATTGGATATTGACAATATTTGGGGTTGTATTGTTTCTCATGAAGCACTGCATCAGCTAAGATGGCTTATTATCTTTCATAATTAGCTATAGAACTGTTGTCTCTTGCTCTCTTCGTTCCCTGCAAAACTGCAAATAGCTTAATCATTGGTCTTGATTGTTGCCTGTTTATTCCCTGCCAATAGCATAGCTGTTGTGCTTTGTGGTAGATAGTCCTCACTAATCAGATATGTATTCCTTGCGAGATGAATGTGTTGGTTGTTATGTTTACGAGGTTTCATTTATTAAATCAGAGATTAAGGATACTGGTTGAGTTAGTAAAATATTTTACCAGCCATAAAATTTGATCTTGGGTTCAGATAAGCCAATATCATATTTTGTATAAACTAATTAGCCATGGAAATTTTCATTTTTGTAATCTGGATTGGTCTCTAAATTGCTTTTAGCAGTTGAAGCTGCACCAGATAATAAGGAACCTCGGAAGAGGCAGAGGAGATGGAATAATGAAAGTGTGAAAATTCCTCAAGCACAAATCCCAGATACTTCACTTTCTGCAACATCAAAGACTGTGGTTCAGAGTGCAACAACTCCTTTTGTTGATGGATCTAACTCTGCAACTGGTAGAGATGCCACCAATGAACGTATTGGTATGTAATTTATGAACTCAAAATTTCCCATATCAAGTCGTAGTTGTGCATGCAATAACTTCTTAATTCTTTCTTTTCCTAAACAATTGCAGTGCCTCCATCGGCGATAACACCTACTAACTCCCTCTGCATTGATCACTTTGTTCGCCCTTTTACTCTGAAAGCTGTGCAAGAGCTCCTCTCCAAAACGGGTACAATTTGCAATTTTTGGATGGATCATATCAAGACCCATTGCTATGTGACGGTAGCTTCTCTCGCTTTCTCCCTATGTTTGTGGCTGCTAATGTGGTGATTTATTGTTGTTTGGCTGATATGCAATAAAGGGATAAAATACTGTTTTGCTTTCTGTATTTTGAGTTTTCTCCTGCTACCTTCTGTGGCGCTTGGGTCTGTATGATGTATACTGTAGCTGTTTCTTGGGGACCTCGATTTGGTTTGCAAAAGGTGCTGTCAAGCACCTTGCATGTATGCACATAAATATAAAATGCTGTTGGTTGTTGAAGTTTTATGCATAACTTCACTGTATTGAGTTTCCTCTGGACCTTTGTTAGAGGAACCACTTGGTCTTAGACTTGAACATTTTGGTTGTTGAAGCAAATAGCGTTGACCTGCTAGTTACTGCAGTAAAGTGAGAGAAAAATCTTTTTTGTTAATTGAAAAAGGACAAAGCAAAAAATTTTCTTTTAAAGTTGGATCATTAAAAGAAGGGTTAAATACCTAAAACTCCCCTGTGGTTTGCCTAATGTTCACTTTACCTCCCTATGATTTGGAAACCTACAATTTGACTCCTAGTCGTTTCAACTAAAGTAAAAGTCTAACGGAAAACATCTAAACTAACGTCTGAAAGGAAAATGCCAAAATTGTCCCTCTATAAGGGTTTTGCGTTAAGTACCAAAAACCCCCCTGTGGTTTGTCAAATGTACACTTTACCTCCCTATGGTTTGAAAATATACAATTTAACTCCCTATCGTTTCACCTAAAGTGAAAATCTAACAGAAATTCCGTTAAATACACTTTAGTTGAAACGACAGGGAGTCAAATTGTAGGTTTCCAAACCATAGGGAGGTAAAGTGAACATTAGGCAAACCACAGGGGGATTTTTGGTATTTAACCCTTAAAAGAAAAGGTCCTGCAATAGTTACCTGTTTGCAGTTTAACAATACGATGCCTGTAAACATTTATTTGTCTGGTAAAACTCTCTGCTCTGAGCCCAAGCGTGATGAATATTTACAGTTTAGGTACGTGATAATGAGTTCTATCTTCTCTGCAGTATGCTTCTACTGAGGAAGCCATGGAGACGCGGAATGCTGTTTACAATCTTCAATGGCCTCCATATGGGGGACGACTTCTGGTTGCAGAGTTTGTTGATCCTGAGGAAGTAAAATTGCGGGTAGAGGCTCCTTCACAATCTGCAGCACCTGTAAACTCGACATCAGTGATGCCATCGCAACCTCCCTCTAAGCAATTGGCTCCAACACCTGTAAACCAACAGGATGTAAGGCAGCAACCCCATCGCTCAGAGCAACAGACCACTTCTGATCCACCCACAACAAGGGAACGCTTGGCTCGGCCTCGTTCTCCGGTTGCTGCGACAGTTGATCCACCAATAGTCACTTTGGATGACCTATTCAGGAAGACCAAAACCACTCCACGCATCTATTATTTACCATTAACTGATGAACAAGTTGCCGTAAAACTCAGCAGACGCAGAAAGTGACTAGTGAATGGAGATTGGCTTGTAGCGAGTTGAAACAGTTTGTGAGAACCTTTGCATCTACTCCCAGCATATGGAATTTGCGAGAGGCTAGCTAGCTTGTCAGTTGTCATAGATTGGTCGTTAATATAGTCAGGGCTAGTTATTAACAAATAGTTGCAGGTTTTTGTGTTTCTCCTCTATATTTTAGGCCATATTTTCTGTAACGCTTGAATAACGCTGGATAGGAGAGTTGTGCAGGCTTTGTTATTTGTACACAGTGGTTGATACTAGATAACAACTTCTTGCTCGTGAAACAGTTTATTAGATGTATGCCAAAACTGCTTCTTTCTTTGCCAGGTATCTCGGGGTGGGAATGGGTTTATGATTGCATAGCAAAAAGTTTCTTGGTGATTGAAAAAGTTCAGGAAACAGGTGGTTTGGCAATCCTTTTACCCGAGCTTGCAGGAGCATCTATTAACTGATCATATTCTATCCTTGTCTTTACGTATCTTTGCTTTTGATGGGGATGAAATCCTAGCCTCTTAAACGAGTCTTTATCTTCTTTGGAAAATTAGAAGAAATGGAAAAAGAAAGAATATCAGGCCAACGACCAGAACTGTTTTGCGCCTACCAACTTTTCAGGCTTTATCCACGTTTTTCCTCATCTTTACTCTATATGGGGATTTAATTTTTATCATCTTTCAAAAATAATAAGAAATGGAAAAAAAAAAAAAAGAAAGAAGTTTTTGTTCAAATGGTAAGGCCAAAAGCCAAGAATTGTTTTTCTTTTGCATGATTGCATCAACCAATTAGGCTAAGATATTAGAACATCTTATTCCACTTAACAACTCTTTAGTTTGTGAGTACTTTCAACATCTTTAGGGTCGGTCGAACCAAACAATGCCCATAGGATCTCTCTCTCTAAATTTTGTGTGTCTTCAATCAGTTGGAGGCCTAACAGCCAAGCATAAACCAACCAAACGATGGCAAGAAGCACCCACCTAATATGGGCTTGATTGACTTTGGAGGATTAAAAAATAAGATGACCCCTCTCCGACCTATATGTGCCCACCTATTCTAACATGTGCTATACCGTCAGACAAAAGTTTGTGCTCCAAGCCCAAGCATGAGTTGATTGTATTTAGGCTAAATTTCTATCTGAGATTTGTTGAGGACTTCTCGAGCAATAACAATGCTGTTTACCTTCCCAATCAAGATGAAAACCATAGAATGTTTGATACTACATGCTAATTACCTACATCCAATGCTAAATGTATTGAAAATAAAAAGTATTGAGCTCAAGTACCTTGATGTGGTATTATTACTCATCAAACTTGTCTCGATAGCTTAATCGTACGTTTTCTAGCTTTTGCTCCGTTAACGTTGTTGTTTTCTAGCTTTTGTTTGGTTGAAGTGTCAAGTTTCGATACCTTGCACTTCTTATTATTCAGCCTAAAATTTAAGGATGAACATGAACTTACTAGTAGTATTATTATGTTTAATACCACGACTTTGGTTTGAGAAACCATGCGCTCTCAGCCATATGCTATGATCATGTCCTGCCAAGAAACGTTGGACCTCAAGTATAGAATTCTGGCTTTCTTTCTCTGGATGGCATTGATCAAAATGGATCAGTCGGAATAAGAATATACTGTAGGATCCCATATGAAGAGGAATGCCGGCTCTTGCATGAATTGATCGAGACGCGATTATTTGCATCATGTGATTTTGCTTGCTCTCTAAGTAGAGAATTTCTTCTTCCCCGTGCTAGCTTTTGGTTTCTTGTCTTTGGATGGGAAAGTAGATGAACTACTTTTGACGACTCAAAATTCCTTCCCTAGTTGTCTTGTCAGAGACAAATTTGTGAAAGAAAGCATTTTACATGAATGCATTTCTTTCATGGACAGATTCCAAATCCCACTTAAATCACTTTTTTCCGAACTTTGCAATTGATTCGACTATGGTAGTTACTTTTTTTTGGGGTTGTATGGATGGACCGTGATACTTGGTCGCAATGACCACATTTCTTCACTTCTCCAAGATTCCACCTGGGGGACATTACATTCCCAATTGTTTCCTTAATCCTGGCAGAGGACTATTCTAAGTACAATCGTATCAAACTTTTAAGCAAATTGGAGCGAGCACAAGGAGAAACCACTAAAGATTTGTTCCAACAATCTTGGTAAAAAAATGTAAAGCTGATCAGCGGAGATATTTCATCCAATTGCGCTGTTTTGTCATCAGGGCAAAGATGATTTCTGTGTTGACAAAAGGTAAAATGTTGAACACTTGGGTAGAAAATACCGTTAAATAGTCAGTGTGTCAGCGTAGAAAAGATTAATCCAAAAAAGTAAATTTTATATACACTAAAATAAAGATTAGAAAAAAGGTAGCGTGACCTAAAGGAGAAATGATTAAAAGGAAAAAGGATAATTTTTCTTCCATGATTGATGATCAATTTTGCGTGTAGTCATGGATATTATTTGGACAAATCAAGAACATGGTCTCAATCAGGTGTCAATTTAGGCATCTTATGGGAAAGATAAACCGTCCCTGGTCTATGCACATAAACACGTGGAGCCTGGAAAACTGAGAGAACCCAAAAAGTCCCAACCATTCAATAGATAGCGTTTCATTTCATCAACTCTATCCTTAGCAATGTCATCAAGAATTCATCAACTCCACAAAATACATCAACCAAAGACTGAAGCTGAGAGAAGGATTTCAAACAGCGGTCTCTGCAAGGAATGAAGAAACGCGGTTCTGGCTACTTCAAGAGTCAAATTGGTCAATCGGGTCGGTGCATTTTTTGGCCAGTCAACCATGTAAAGTTAATGCATATCCCATCCTGTATTAATTTCTTTATGTATTGATGGTCTCGATCAATATGGTAGAGCAAGTTCGAGGGTTTTGATCATGTTTGACGTATTCTTTGGTCGGCATAGTAAACCTTATCAGATTGAAACTAATGACGTTTGTGCAATTATTAATCATGCAGTTTGGCACAATAACTGCATGATTAGATTAATCCTATTTGGATAAAGGTTAAATGTACCCCACCAGGGATATTGGTGGGTTCAAAGAATCTGGCGCAATTTTCCAGTCTCCTGTGAGATTGAAAATGACGGTGATTTTGATATGGCCATTGCAGAATTGGAGTTATTGCATTTGATTACAGGTGTTTCTTGATCAACAGGGACTAGTTAACTATTACGCTGTGGAGGGTTGGCTGGATGGGGACTTTCTAATTTGGTGCTAGGCTTTTTCTAAAAGGGAGACACCAGCTTTTATTGGGGGTACACGGGGCATATGCCAATGCTCTTGAGAATTAATTTTTTGTTGGCAGAGGCGTTCAGGATTTCGGTGATTGATATTATGTGTTGCATGGGCCAGTAATAGAGCTAGTGCCTTTGCCCTCAGGAACAGGAAATACAAGCACATGGAAATGTTTTAGTGCACCATCATATTGGCCATGAAAAATGACTCTCTTTTTTTTTTTGGGTTTTCTGGGCTACGATAATAAGAATAATTAATCGATCAAAACTGTGAGAGTTTCTGACATTGAAAAATGGAGAACAGGAAACAACTACTAATGAATCGGCTGAGAACTCCTCCAAGCTACTACGTATAGCAAAATAGAAACACTGTATTCTAGTTTTGATTTCTTTTGAAGGGGCACACACGCTTAATTTGACCTAATAGCTACATATTGAGGGTTACTACGATATTTGACAAGGGAAATGTTTTCTCTTTCTCAAGTGGATGAATTTCATCTCTCTGTGCTTTTTCTCCTCTCATAATTCTTAACCTAATAATTTTTTTGAGCACAGGGACAGATACTACACTTGATCTTAGTCAAAAGGCCGAGAAAGGTATCATTAACGTAATAAATTGATCAGTTTTTATGATTGCTCTCATAGTAATTAAGTTTTATAAAACTCGTTACTTAATAAGGATTTGTTACATGCTTATGTCATAAAAGTATAAAGAATTAGGATGCACTACATGCACTCAAAATATTTGCACCCAAATTAATTACTACACCCTCTGTTCCATTTTGATAGTCTTAGTTTTTGTCCACATAATTTAAGCAAAAGTAGTTAATTTTGTTGGAATAATAAATTTATGCTGCTATTTTCCTAAAATATCCTTACATTAAATAGAGTACAACTTTATATTAATTATTCATGAAACCTTGAATTGATGGTTTATGAGAACTTGAATTGATGATCAAGAAAGAATCAATCCCCATTTCACTTTATTTCACATTTTGGCTTGAAAGAATAATAAAGCTGGTTTTTCATATATCAATATGGTTTGAAAAATCTAAATGTATTAAATGGGGTAGGTTAACAATATATATTAAAATAAGATAGTTTATACTAATAACACCCTACATTGAATAAGAGTATTTTAGATAAATTAAAAAATAACTATATACTTCAATTGGAAAATGGACTACAATTTGGGACAGATGAAAATGAAAACAAGACTATCAAAATGGGACGGTGGGAGTACGTTTTTTTTTGCCCCTCGACCATCGAGTTGTAAAAGAGAGAAGAAGAAATCAATTCAGTGGCTTGATAAGGTTTAATTAACTCCACAATTCATTAATCTAATGAAAAACCTCTTAAAACCTATAATAAAGACTACCCAAGTAAAAGCCAAGCAGCTTAACTTTCAAACTACGTCCATGTCTATGTCCAATCACTTTAATTAATATCAGCTTATCTCAACGTAACTAAACTGATTAAGATTGACACATCAAAAATTGGAGGTCTTGATTCAAATTTCCTCTCCTCAACATCTTAAATTTCACCCCTCTACGACTAAAAAAAATATTAAAAAAAAGTAACTAAGCTGGTCTTCTGAGAACGCTGTTTTTCGTTTTGTCCTTTTCTTTAAAGATTACTACATCGAGAGGCTACGATATATACTAATGTGAATACTCATGTTACGCATGATTCTGATATTATTGAAAAAAATAAAAAGCAATGGTGAATTAAAAAAAGTTAAAAAAATTGTACCAATATAATTAAAATCTAAGATTTGTTTAGTAATAGTTCAAAGAATGATAAAATATGTACATCATTCAAGAGCTATATTTTTGTGGAAGATGGATCTTGAAATAATAATAGAAATTTATATTAGAAAATAGATGATACATGGATAACAATGAATGTAATCGCATTTTCAAAATGAATTGCTTACAAATATTATGCATTCAACTTGATAATCTTGTATGAAGGTGCGAATATTTTTCGCACCAATTAACCTTTAGTACAAAAGTCAATATTGGTGGTTTAATTGACTCTATTAAATTTTGTGGAGTTCATACTACAAAAGAATGTACGGTGAGACATGTCTTTTTTAGAAGTAAACTTATTGAATCTTTTGAAGTATTTCAGTTGGATCATTGCAACATAAGCGTTGTCTTATGATCAATTGTTTTTTCCTTCGCAATCTTGTCAGTTTGGAATTAAGGCGCTGTTGAAATACTTATAAATGGGATCGTCCATAGTGACAACTTGATACATAGTCTTTTTTTTCTCATTGTATTTGGTTTTTGTGGATAACAAATGAAAATGAGTTAGTAGTCGTCAGTTTTGTGAATAATTATGAGAGTAAAATAAGTTATAACAATTCACATAGAATTGTGGGAATTGTAATTCAAACAGGCTCCTAAATTTTGGATATGTGATTTTCATAATGGTGAATTTCTTAAATTATCAGTTAGTTATTACTATCAGTCGTGTGGTAAGAGACGTAGAATTGTGGAAATTGTAATTCAAACAGACTCCTAAGTTTTTGGATATGTGATTTTTGACAGATTGTCATGGCTGTACAATAATAAATGTCTACTCAAATTGAATACAAAATTTATATCTAGTGGTAGGCAGGATCAAATCCACAGGGATTGGGAGAATTTGGTTTCTTCTAAAATTCAAGATATAGGAGATTTTATAAAAATGATAATAAACTATACTACTTGAATATAATAAATAGCTAAAAATTAAATGACAAATTATTAAGACTCAAATAATATTGGACGAACTCTAACCAAGAAGCAACTTCGAAAATGGTTCTCCTAATTGATCATCGATGCAATCATAATTTCACTTATAAACTGATAAATATGTTATAACTGTCAAACAAACGATAACAGTCAATTTTTCCTTAAATTATCGGTTTCGAATCTTCTATCCCCAATTAGTTTTTATCTCCTCTATCCCTTCATTGTACAGTTGTCACGTGTTTCTAATTTTTTGATAACCCAAACTCAAATAAACCAATAATAATCAGTTGACAAGTTTACTCAAAACCAAAACTTGCAGTCTTTTTCTTCATGTAAACTAGAGTTGAAGAAATTCTGATTGGTGAACCACCGATTGATTTATCCAAAGAAAAAAATAGTTTTGAGCTATTGGAACCGCTTGATTTATCCAAAGGCAAAAAAGTTTTAAATTATCTGTTTTAATTGGTTTTAAATAAACTTGTCAACTGATTATTATTGGTTTGTTTGAATTTGGGTTATAAAAAAGTTAGAGACACGTGGCAGCTATACAACGAAGGGACATGGGAGATAGAGACTAATTTGGGAATAGAAGATTCGAAATCTAAATTATCGATAGCTAAGATACGACCGTTAGCTATTACCCTAATTACGAAATAATTTTAGGTACGATTTTAGAGTTCAATATTTCAATTGTTTTAAGAATTAGAAAAATCATATTCTAACCAAACAACACGCTACGAGAGTTGTTTCAACTTAACCCGTATATTTTCCTGACACAAAGTCAATCATACCATTTATCACTAACTTAAAATAATTAAACAATTACAGATTTAATTACTCTAATTGATTTTAGGTTATTAAATTAACCTAAAATTCGGGCCCAAGATAATTGAATAATACAACAATCATAAAAAAATAAAGTAGAAAATATACGAATACCAAAAAATAATAGGAATAAGTAAAATCAATTCGATCTCACAATTTAAATTGAACAAAGTCCTATGTTGTTACTTGACTAGAAAAAGAGATTTAGTTTATTTCCGTTGAGAAAGTCCCACTCAAAATTGCAGAATTAATGGTTGAAGGCATTCTCTCCAACTGAGATGAAAAAAATCCGATGAAAAAGAAAAGAAAAGCCAAAACGGTGTAAAAAGTCTCTCTTTTGCTTGCGGCGTTCCTCCACAAAAGAAAAAAGAATAGGAAGTCCTAACAATTAGCTACTAGTCTCCTTTGCCGAAAAGAAAGGAAATTTCCTAATTGACTAATGACTAGTCTCCTATCACTACTAAACTACAACTACTATATCAATTTGAATTGGTTTAACAAATCCATCTTATCAAAAAATGAAAGATCAACAATGATCATCTGATTGAACGTCCGTGGCCCGACTTTGGAGACTTCAACTCTCGAGCTTTCTAGACATGCAATGCTTAAACTTTCATATGTCAATGTCGAACAACCAGTCCAATAGAAAATCACGTCTTTTAATATCTTTTTATTCCAAATCTCTGCAATTGCACAAGGTACGAAAACTAAGTAGAATCTACTAATTAAGTAATATTTGGCAGGACAAAAGAGGGAAATAATCATGAAATTAATGACAACATTACAACCTATCAATTTTCGTAATAATGAGTTTATTAAATTATCAGTTTGTTATTATTATCAGTCATGTGTTAAGTGTCTAATATGATTTGGAATTTGTTAATGTGACTTTGTAGGGATGGTTATTATCCATTAGTTAAAATTTTAAAATTTTTATTCCATCGGTTAGTGAGTCACGTAAATTGAAAAGTGGTAAAAAGAAACGATAAGGATTACTGAATGAAAACAAATATAAAATTACAGTAAAAAAGAATTCAGATTTTCAAGATTTGTGGATGCTTCTTGTAAAAAATCTGTCCTCTAACATATACAGATATAAATATATTTTTAAAAAAATCGAAAATTGTTCCTCTTTTAGATAGGTGGCAAGTGTCCCAACACCAACAGGCAAACCAGTTTGTGGTCTTATTTTAGATTTCTTCATCCTCTTTTCAACTTTTTTTTTTTCCACAGTCGCACCGACCCATCACAAAGCCCCACTCGCCCAAATAATCCAGAAGAAGACAGACCACTAGTGAAGAGCGCCCTTTTTAACGGGCACAAGTTACTACCGAATCCATTTGAATATCCTATTTCCACGTGGGCATCCGACTTGCCCAATTGCCATATTAAAAGATGCGTATCCACGTGGCAGCCGATTATGCCTTCCAACCCAAGACAACCCCAATAATGTGCTTCATTTTTCATTCTTCTTTTCTCCTTGATGGTGAAGTGAAACAGTCTTCAATTTTTTGTTTTTTTTTTTTAAGGGTTCCCTTTTCAATCTTTGGAAGCTCTTTTTCTACAAGCATTAGGCCTAAACTCTACAATTAACTTTCACCTTTCGTGCACCCCAAGCACGAAATTCTCTTTTTTGTCATTCAAATGAGAGACCTTTGATGAGTCTATACTAAACGTCAAATAGTCCCACAAAATCAGGATCGATCGGATGTTGGATCAGTTAAAATAAAGCCTTTGCATAATCTATTAGCTAGTAATTTGTAGAGTGAATTTGTTTAAATTGTACTTATGTTAGCTAAAGATTGAGAACCACAGGCACGCACGCTATTTGTAACTCTAACTACAATTAATTAGTGCATGCGCTTCTGATTATAATCAAACGTATTTGTGCATATTATATGTTTATTAATCTAATATTTATTGAGGGATTTTCTCTTCCATGGCGCAGGCTGATTAATCCAATCTCAGAAGGGCTGCATACCAAAAAAAAAAAAAAAAAAAAAAAAAAAAAAAAAACAGACACGTATTGATTGATGTCAAATCTCGTTTTCTCCGTACCTCCTCAAACTAATAACATAGAAAGTAAGTGGAGATGGAGGATCCGTTGCGCTATAGATGTTCATTGCATTTGTGAATTGCTACAAGAAACACCGGAAAGAGTATGAATTTGGCGATTGTTTCATGATTTCACTCAAACCAAGGGAATAGCTACTAAGGGAACTGACGGAACAGCCTTAGGACCATTTTCCATACAAGTTTGTGCCCTTAAGAAGCTAAGAAGGGGAATGAGGATTCCTGCAAGTTAAGAAGTCTCTAGGTCGTGAACCCCACTTCATTATATTATAGTTCTTGTTTTCTTTACCTTGGCTTTTTTTTTTTTTTTTTTTTTAAATTTGGCTCCTATATAAGTCTGGCCACAAGGGCCGTCCACTTACACTTCATTCATCAAGACAGTTAACAACTCCCCCTTCTCTTGTCAACCATTAACCTCTTGTCTCTTGCCACTCCTCCTGAAACAAGGACCAGGAAAGCCATCTACAGCCTCTTTCTTGCTATCTTGTTAAGACTTCAGATTTGAGACTCATCAGTTCTCTGTCAGCTTTCTTTCTTCCAATCTTTCAGTTTAACATATTGCGACTTCAGATTTGAGACTCATCAGTTCTCTGTCAGCTTTCTTTCTTCCAATCTTTCAGTTTAACATATTGCGTTCCTAAGTCCCAACTTCGTTAAAGACAAAAACTGTATTTGTTCTAACTAAGGACTCTATAGCACAAGCAAACAAAAGACAAAAAAAAAAAAAAAAAAAATGGGAGTTGCAGGCACTTTGGAGTACTTGGCTGATTTGATTAGCAGCAGAACAGCCAAGAAGAAGAAAATAACGAATACTGTTGCCCTCAAGGTCAGGATGGATTGTGAAGGCTGTGCACGTAAAGTTAAGAAGGCTCTGAAAGGAGTTAAAGGTACATGATTTTCTGTTGTTTTTCTTTAATTTGATATCATCATGCAAAATATTAATCATCATGTGAATTACTATGCTTTGCGCAGGAGCGAAAAAGGTGGACGTGGATTTGAAGCAGCAGAAGGCGACAGTAACAGGTTTTGTTGATGCAAAGAAAGTGTTGGAGGCAGCTCGAGCAACTAAGAAAAAAGTTGAACCATGGCCATATGTGCCTTATACTCTGATCGCTCATCCTTATGCTGCTGGAGTCTATGATAAGAAGGCACCTCCAAATTTTGTGAGGAAAACTGATGAACCTGGTGTTGCAACATTAAACCCTGTGGAAGAACAGTTTCTTATGTTCAATGATGAAAATCCTAACGCATGCTCAATTATGTAATCCCTTTTCAACTTTTTGTTTTTGTTTTTTGGCCTCTCTTTCGCTTGCTATTGTACAGTTACTAGTTTGATAAGTATATATATGTCTTGTACTGGTAGATAGCTCGTAGCATTAAAGCACCATAGGAAGAGTGGAATCATGGTGGTTTCCATGGCACTCTGGTTTTTATGTTTCTTTACGAGTATTTTTCTTTTTGTTTCGATCTTTTTCAGGTGAAATCAGAGATATGTAATCATGCATGTATTTGCAATTAAGAAGAAGCAGTTTCCTTGAAAGTAATGAAGCTGTTTTTCACTTGGAAGAATACGAGACATACAATCAAGGTATCCAATCCCAAAAACACGTCCAAAAATAAACAAAAATAAAAACCAACGCATATTTCAAAGAGTCAAACTTAAGTTCACATCGATTTTCCGGGTCGCGAGACATCTGACAGTACGGGGTACGTGGTCCATGGTACAGCACAGTTGTCGGCGAACGGTTTAAATGACGGTTTATCTGCTAGGGAATTGTGTCTTCGTGGTATTAGCTTAATTTGACCAGTTCGACCATTTGGCGAATGATGGATCACACAGCGTACCAGCATTTTTAAGCCGGAAAGCCACCGACCTTTGATTTCCACACAAATGGAGTAATTTCTTTCCCTTTTTTTTTTCCTATTAAAAACCTAAAATAATTCTGCGAGGAAAATGAACACTAATAAAAGTGAAGCTGAGGGATTGATTTTCTCACCCTGCTGGTCTGATTATCATGACTCATGAGTTCTTCAATATTGCTTGCTACTTTTCAGTATCATCCTTCGATCGTCCCCTAGAGGTGAAGTGCAAAAAGGCCATGTACAAGCTTATGTCACAATCAAAAATCAAGATTTAGCCTTCAAGTCCTTCAATCGGGCCAAAGTTAATTTCTCCACTCTTAAAAGCAGTCACTGTGTTAGTGAACTTCTCTCTGTATTTTCATCAACTGTTTATAATTGATCCCTACACTACACTAACTACTTGTGACAATTTATAAATCAAACGCACTAGCTACTAAGCATAAAATATTTGTCAACTGTTGAAGTACTGTTTTGACAGACTAAGGCCTTGTTGATAATTTAATTTAGCGCGCTTAAATTTAATGGATTTAAATTTTAACATATTCAATTCGTTTGATAATTAAAAATTGAACATCTGAATTAATTAAGTGGCACTGAATTTTCTAAGTAAAACTTACTCTCAAAATTAAGTGATAAGTTATTCACTTATCACTAAACGTGATATGCACTCAAATATATTAAATTTAATACTTAACAATTTAATAACTTAATGGATTCAAATTTCATATTTTGATTTTATCAAGCGCATCCTAACTCATCGATCACATTAATAATGTACCATAAACGTTATTAAGATATATACACATGTAAACTCAAGTGTTGATCACTTCAAACTAGTGAGGTCGACTCGATGGTTAGGAAATGATTTTTAGAATCTTTTTTACTATCAAATTCAGGGTTCGAACACACACAGTTGGAATAGGCGCCGATTGGGAGGGTGGAGATAAAACTACAAGAGTTAAATGAAATAATTAATTAGTGATTTTGGGTGAACTTGAAAAGTTAAAATCTGAATCTACTTGCTTGCTGCTAGCTAATGAGCAGGCACCGAGAGAAATTCATTTTACCTACCCAAGTTCGACCATTCGAGGGTTAGAATAGGGTGGAGCTCACTAACAAAAAACATAATCAATTCACATTGCATCTTCGTGGAGTAAGGTAAGGGATGGAAATGCAGTTTAAAACTTAAAATTCATTGACATTTGAATTGATACTCCCTCCGTTCCTTATTAGATGTCCTAATCCATTGTTTCTTTTTATCTGTCATTTTATGATATCAAGAAAGCATTTATGAACTTTTTTCCAAATTTACCCTTGCTTACCCTTTCAACTTTCTTGAATTGGAACTCTAAATAATTAAATGCAGTATTTGTAGCATTAACAATAAAAGTAGTTGAAGAGATGAAGAGAGATAAAGGGTAATTTTGAGAAGTAAAGTTAAACTTTTGTTGACTTTTAGAAAATAACCAACTTTCTTAATCTAAGAGAATTAGTTATTCAGGCCATCTAATAAGGAACGGAGGGAGTATATTAGAATATTATTGTTTCTCGTCTTCCTCCCTTTCCCGATATAGATATTATTGTTGTGTGATGTAAACCAAACAAATTAATATATTTAGCTGTTGAAGTGTCATTGTTGTATTGGTCCAATTACTCGGTTGTCTGTTTGTTTTCTTTAGGCTGGTGCAGAGAATCTTGGCTTACTTGAGCATTAAGAAGTTTGGGCAGCTTTAACTATCTTTAGTCGAACAGTCGGTTTTGAATAGTGGTCTAGAATGTCGTTTTGTACTGATAGCCAACGAACCAGCATACGAGTCCCCAAAGTCGGTTACAAAATGCTACTACGTATGAAGGCCACTAGCTATTAATACCAAGTCTGCCAGGAAATTGGCTGGCAATTGCAACAGAATTTGTTAATTTCTATTTCTCTTTCCCGACTTGTATTTTCTAATCAATAAGATCCATCCTTCATTTCTCTCTCTCTCTCAGTTTCTTCTTCCTCTTTTCCTTCTTCTTTTTCATAAAGAATTAGCTTAATTGAACCAGTTCATGGTAAAATTCCTAGTACTTGAGGTGATCCATGTTTCGTAGTCACAAAGGTTTCTTGAACTGACTTAGAAAGGCCCCCACATATATATATATATTATGTATATATCTTTGTAGTACCACAACACAACTATGAAGTCAGGTTTTGGCTCCCAAATTAAAGATCCATATTTCCTTTTCACCACTTATTTTCCTTCATTATTTTTGTGTCCTGAATTTATTTGTTTGTTCAAATTGTGTGATTTAACAATTTCCCAACAAGGGGTGTCGAATCATATATGCTTCCACTATGTATTTTTTAAGCCAACAGATATAAATTGAATAAACCAAAATGAAAAAAAAAATCATTTTTGTTTTGCTCGCATGAAATAGTTTTTCTCCTTTCCTCCCATTATACAAAAATTAAATTTTAGCTCAAACAATTTCTGGTATTTTCTTGATTTTTCTGTCACAAACTATATGCGTACTTCTTAAGTAACTCAAAGATAAAACGTGTTAAGATTTTTCAAGAAAAAGAAGAAGACGAAATGTGTTAAGAAGGATTTCATTAATATTTTTAGGGTTTTTTAATAGGTGTCCTATGGGCACTCGTTAACACACTTACATTCAATTCACTATATATATACACACACACACACACTAACAAAAAAAAAATAAAGACTTAAGGTGTTAAGAAGGATTACATTAATAGTATTTTGATCCCAAGCCTGATTGATAAAGGGAGTAAACTGCCACATTTTCTTCTTAGAGGACAACAGTAAGAGAGGAATCAATCGTTCGTATCATTTTGGGCTAACTAGGAAGAGATGGATCCAGTGCAGCTCTACCAGCAAGCAAGAAGAAAGGCTTCCACCTCGTCTCAACCTTAGTGGGCCAGCAAAGCCCAAAGGAGTCTAAACTACCAAAATTTTCCACAATATGTCTTCGTCAGACATCCAACTTGAAAGCCGCCCATCTTTTTTTTTTTTTAATAAATTAAAAATAAAAAAATCCCTTTAGACTACTTGGAATGCCATCAGTGTGTGGACTAGAATGGTGCAAACTAGGAAGCGAATGCACCACAAAAAACAGACGAATAGAAAGAAAAAAAAAAATTACAAGACAACACATAATTTGATGTGCCTAGCAAATGTGCGGAGAAACTTTTACAATCAGCATTACAATGGGTACCGGGACAGAAAATTTTTAAGCAACATCAATTTGTACACTAGTAAAAAAATTTACTTGGAATAGGAAATAGAAAAGTTTCAAGCTGATAAAAGTTGATTATTTATGATGAACTAAGAAAAATTCGTTGAGTTATCCTACAAATAAAACTCAAGAAACACCAAGGGACAAGAAATGGCCCGATAAGCAGCAGCAGCAAATATGTAAAATGGCCTTCATATTGAACACAGCCACCGTAGCGAGTAGCATCAGGAGCAGCAAATATGAAGTTTATGTAGCAGCAGTGCCGTTAAGAGCCCCAAGGGGGCCACCCCAGCTGCTTATGTCTACTGTTTATTCTCTCAATCTGTTTGATTTGCAGCATTACATGGTCATCATCAGTTCAACTTCTGCATCCGAGGCTGTTGTTTATGATTTCCAACCAGAAGACCCAGAAGATGTATTCACAGCAGTTACAGCTCTATCGGGTAAAGAAATTCCTGGGGTTGTTCTATCTAGGAAGTTAAAGAAGCTGCCCAAAAGAAAATGCTGGTTTGTTGGATATTCAGAGTCTGATGCTGTAGAAGGTCGTGTGCACGGATTCAACGAGAGATGGGATACTGATTTGAGAATTGGAGTTCATGATTGCCGGAATTATGTAAATGAATTGGTGGAATATCTCACTGGCGAGAAGTTAGTGATGGAAAATTTAGCTTGCAACTGACTATGACAAACATGAGCAGCAGCTAAGGTGAAAGCATTTACAGTGTCCTAAATTTTTTTGTAATACAAAAATCCTTGTACTTTTATTTTGGAAACAATAATATTGAACGAGGGAGTGAAAACCCCTTTTTTTTTTTTTTTTTTAGGATTTTGGTGACATGTTTCATCCGTCCAACGTTTCCACATTTTACAAAGAAGTTCATGTACTAAATTGTGATTTTGTTGTGTATGTAGTTAATGGTTTTGTTTGTTAATTTGAAACCTTTGGTGTATCTACTGACAATGGTGAAATTGATTGATGGAAATTAAGATAAAAAGGAAGAGCAAAGAAAAGAGCTGCATAAGAGGTCCTTGCTCCATATGGGTGCGGGAAAATTTGATGTATAATCCAGAACCACGATGGAATGGGATGCGGTTTGTTTTCGTTATTTTTTTTATTTCTGTGTTTTTCATTATGTTAATTTCTTGTTATTCTAAGGGCCCGACATTTTGCCTATAAGATTTGGTGTCTAATTCAATCATCAAATCTAGTACCTTTTAGAAGCAAGGATGTGACTGGGATTACCTTTTGCATGCATGATATTCAAAGGATGTATATATATAGGATGTTTGGTGGTCTGAGTTGTTAAACTCAAGCTATTAATTAGAGCAATATTAAGATTTGAGAGGCATAGATTATGGTGAATGAGTAATGCAGTTTTGAGCGAGGACCCAATCTATTTCTACTCGAACAAGAAGTTCAGCATGATGAACACTATTGCTGACTTTTGGGGATACCTTGTACACCTAAGCCAAGAGTTTTGGAGGACTATAACCTCTCAGCTGAGTTGCTTAAGGGTCTCTGTATGTGGAGATGCGTTTTGATAGACCGATCAAGATCCAAGCCACTAGCTTGCCTCTGATCCTCACTCCCAAACAAGAACTTGATTTCTCAAGCCCACAATGGATCTGGCAAAACTACCTGTTTTACTCTCGTCATGTTGACTCGGATTGATGCAAAACTCATTATTATTTGTCCTGCCAGAGAATTGGCCATTCAAAATATGGAAGTCCTGTTAACAGATGGGGAAATTTACTGGGATAACATCATAATTAGCTGCCCCAGCTGCGGACGGCAGAAGCTTCATCCCAGTGTCAAAGCTTCCGCCTATTACTGCTCGAGTGGTGATTGGCACACCGGGTGACATTAGTAAATGGATTACTGCCAAGAAACTCAGCATGAATTTCATGAAGATTCTTGTTGTTTTTTTGGCACAGACCAAGAAACAACACCTTAATATTGTAAAAAAAAAACTTATAAAAGACTTGTATTGAGGTTGGAAATAAACTTGTATTATTCATTCATTAACTTATTATTTATAATGATTACATGAAACAAACTGGTAAAATATCCAACTAACAATTATTAATATTCAAAAAATCTCAACAAAATACAAAACAACACCTTAATATTGTAAAAAAAACTTATAAAAGACTTGTATTGAGGTTGGAAATAAACTTGTATTATTCATTCATTTTATTTATAATGATTACATGAAATAAACTGGCAAAATATCCAACTAACAATTATTCGAATAATCTCAACAAAATACAATATTCTTCTACTAGCAAATATTAGCTAAAATATTTATTAACAAACCAACATGATCTTTGGTTAACAATATTCTTATTCTTGTAATAATTAAATTATTTTGATACCAAACATAATCTAGGAAAATTTGAAGGAAAAGTTGACATATTTCAACAATTCTACTTGCCACTTTTGCTATAAATTTTGAATTGTTTTCTCAAATCTTTGAATCATGTTTTGGACAAAACTTTTGTAAGAAGTTTTGCAACTGATGATTAGCCTTGCAATGAACTTCTTCTTTGGGTTTTTATGCAAGCTAAATTTTAGTCTTGCAACAAACCACTTCTTTTGTTTTCTCATGCCAAACTCCCAATGAAAGATTATTATTATTATTATTTATGTTTCCAAATAACCTACTCATAGGTTCAAAGTGGAACATCCTTTGACGATATTTAAACCTTTACAAAAAATATAAAACTTTGCATGGTTCTTAATTTTGTCATCACCATCAAACCTGTAGATTCAAAAACATTAGTATTATAATCTTGATAAATATTAGGAATCAATTTGATTCCTCCCTTAATAAAATGATTCCTCTTGAATTTTTTCAAGATTTGAATTCTTGATTTCATCATACTCCACTTCAAAATTGTCAAAATCTAACCAATTCATAGTGAAATTTTTTCTTTTCATTTTAATTGAGAATAATTTATTCTCAATCAAATCATAAGGCATTATTCTTGTGAAAACAACATCAAAAATTGATATACGAATGTTGGTTTTGGATCTCTGTCTAACTGCAATTTTGTGGTCTCTAATTTGTATATTCATCAGTCCTTTAAATACTGGCGAAATAAAATTTGTCTCCATCATATCCCGTAGATCATTGATTACCAAATAAGTCCAAAATTTTTTGGTCCAAATTTGGTAAGTTTCACCACTAAAATTTGAAATATTTGACAATTTTTTTTTTCCTATTATGGTTTTGAACTTATAAAGAATCCTCACCAATGCACTGATTCTAAAAAAATTTAGACCCCTAAGACACAAGCTTTTAATATCACTTTGTTGGTGTTTTGGGATACAAACTAAAAAACAACAGGTTAGTGTTGCAAAAAAAGTTTATAAGAGGCTTGTATTGAGACTAAAAAAATAAACTTGTGCTATTCATTCATTAACTCACTATTTATAGTGATTACATGAAACAACCTAACAAAATATCCAACTAACAATTATTCTAAAAATCTCAACAAAATATAATCCTTTTCTACTAGCAAATCTTAGATTAAAATATTTGTTAACAAACCAACATAATCTTTGGTTAATAAATATTTTTATTCTTCTAATAACTAAATTATTTTGATACCAAACATAATCTACTAAAATTTGTAGAAAAATTTGGCATATTTCAACAATTCTGGTCTTCGCGAGGCAGATCACATGCTGGTAGAGATGATTCTATGCAAATCTTGAAAACCATAGCTCAAACCAAAGCCGCTGATGATTGCCAATTGCTTTGTTTTCTGCTAAATGACTTGGTTAGGGATTTTGTTGATAAGATAAATAAAGACATCTTCAATAAAGATTACAATCAAATGGTGGTGGAAAAGGAAAATTTGTCGCTAGAGTCTGTGAAGCAGTACAAGGTCCGGCGTCCTGAATCCTGATGAGGATGCAAAGCTCAGGATCATTGTAGAAAGCATACTTAATCAAGCAGCAAAAGTGGGGCAAACAAAATCATATTTGTTCACTCTAGGGCCAGCCCTGAAGCTCTGCTTAATCAGCCGCTAAGGTGCTTGCTTCGACTTACCATGCAAAAATAAAAAAGGCCAGAAGCTCAGAAAAATTGAGAGGTACTTTGACCATCAAATTCCTGAAATTGGTTCCTGGGACAACGATGATTTCCACGGCGCCTTCATAAGAGCAGGCTTGGTGTGATTATGACTTTCTGACAAACTGTTATGGATCAGAAACCAGAGAAGCCAGAGCTTTGGAGAAAACCAGAAGGAACAATTCGAATAGAGAGCTAATTAACAATGAAACAGTGAAACAGTGATTGAACTGAGCTCAATTTCATTAATGAATCCGAGAAATAAAAAAATACAAGAACAGAGATGATGAATTTAGCTAAGAAGGTGTAAGAACTGAAGGAAATTTGAGAGGGAAACTCTGAGGATTGCTTCTCAGGCTGTTACAACTAATCTGGAAAGGAAATGATTCAAAAACTACCTCTACAAAGCAGACAGGCCTGCTTTATATAGTTATCAGCTCCTAACAAACTTCTAACAGCACCTAATAAGGATCAATCGCGTGTTCCAATTGCGTCTGCAAGTTGCTGCAAGTTGCCGCGCTTCCTGGCTTTCTGTTAGACAGATGAAAACCCAGCAAATGCGTGGTTAAACTTTCGCGCCTTTGCTGAAGTGAATCCTCTAAGTCACGCCTTCCGCTTCTGGATTCCACGCCTTCTTACTTCCTTCTTCCTATTACGTATCTTCCTTAGTCTAGCATTCTGCATTTCATTACAATACCTCCCCCTCATAAGACCTTTGTCCTCAAGGTCGAAATTGGGGAAACTTCTCCCTTATTTGTGCAGCATCTTCCCAAGTTGCTTCCGCAGGATCAGTTCCCCACCACTGGATAAGCCATTGAGTTACAGCTGCATTCTTCCTCTTGATCATCCTCCTGCTCAACAGAGCCTCAGGCTCTACTCTAATCTGTCCCATTTCATCAGTGTCTGGTAGTTGCAGGATAGGTGTGATTAGATCTCCTAGCTTCTTCTTAAGCAAAGATACATGAAACACAAGGTGGATCTTTGATGTAGTAGGTAGCCTGAGCCTGTAGGCCACTTCTCCGATCCTTTCCTCTATACAGTAGGGGCCAAAGTACTTAGCAGATAATTTGGTGTTGTTCCTGATCATCACAGATGACTGTCTGTAAGGTTGCAACCTCAAATATACCCAATCTCCAACCTGAAATTCCCTTTCACTCCTATGCTCATCAGCATATTTCTTCATTCGCTCCTGGGCAGCTTTCAGGTTGTGTTGCAATAGCTCGTCCATTTTCTTCCTTTCTCTTATGTAGTCCTCCACTGTTGCCACCTTTGTTTGTAAATATGGTCCAAGTGCTAGCTGAGGAGGCTTGGTTCCATACAAAGCCTCAAAAGGGCTCATCTGTACAGCAGAGTAGAAAGTGGTATTATACCACCATTCTGCCAAGGATAACCAGGAGTTCCACTTCTTTGGTTCCAGGTGAGTCATACACCTGAGATACATTTCTAGTACTTGGTTTACCCTTTCTGTTTGGCTATCTGTTTGGGGGTGATAGGCTGTACTCAGGTTTAACCCTGCTCCCAATAGTGTGAATAGCTCAGTCCAGAATTGGCTAACAAAGACCTTATCCCTATCTGAGATCATACTTTGAGGAATGCCATGTAGCTTACTGACATGATCCAGGAAAATTCTAGCTATTTTTGGGGCATCGAAAGGGTGAGATAAGCTCATGAAGTGAGCATACTTGGTAAACCTGTCCACTACAACTAGGATGGTGTCCTTCCCTTCTGATTTGGGAAGTCCTTCTATGAAATCCATGGTGACATGACTCCAAGAGTGCTGTGGGATTGGGAGAGGTTGGAGCAGACCTGGATAAGCCACACGTTCATCCTTACATTTCCTGCAAGTGTCACACTGTAATATTGTTGCCTTGATTTCCTTGAACATACCTGGCCAATAAAATAGCTGTTTGGCTCGCATCCAGCTGGCCTGGATGCCTGAATGTCCTCCTAACTGGGAGTTATGAAGCGCAGTAATGAGTTTCTTCCTTATTTCTCCTCCCTGTCCTACTACCACCCTTCTTTTATATCTCAGGATTCCACTCTGATAGTTGTATGCTGAATTCTGTTCTGTGGATGCTAGCATTCCCCTGATGAGATCTTGAGCCCAGCTATCACCAATGTAGCTTTCCATTACCTCTTTCATCCATTCTGGTATAACTGTTGTAGTTGCTGCACACTCAGGTCCCTCATTTCCCCTTTTGGAGAGTGCATCAGCCACTATGTTGTCCTTCCCCTTCTTGTAGCATATCTCATAACTTAGTCCCATCAGCTTAGTCAGCCACTTCTGCTGGAGGGGGATAGTGATCCTCTGCTCCAGTAGATATTTCAAGATTTGGTGGTCAGTGTTGATGAGGAAATGGTGCCCCTCCAAGTAGTGCCTCCACTTAGTGACTGTTGTGACTAAAGCCAGCAGTTCCTTCTCATAAATTGCCATTCCCAAATTCTTCTGCCCCAGGCTTTAGCTGAGGAAGGCCAATGGCCTCTTGTTCTGCATCAGGACAGCCCCTATCCCTCCATAGCAAGCATCAGTCTCTATCACAAAGGGCTGGGTGAAGTCTGGAAGGGCGAGTGCAGGAGTACTGCACATAGCTAACTTTAGCTTCTGGAAAGCATCCCCAGCTTTCTCTCCCCATTTGTAGCCATCTTTCCTGAGGAGAGTAGTTAAGGGCTTTGCAATAGCACCATACCCTTTGACAAACTTCATGTAGTAACCAGTTAGACCAAGAAATCCCTTCAGCTGCTTGGTGTTTCCTGGTCTTGGCCACTGCATCATGCTGTCAATTTTCCTGGGATCAACTCTTACTCCTTCTGCTGAAATGATGTGGCCTAGATACTTCACTTGCTTCTGAGCAAAAGAGCATTTACTCTCTTTTGCATATAGTTGGTGTTGCCTCAGGATCTCCAGGACCTCAGTAACATGGTTGATATGTTCTTCTAGAGTTTGGCTGTAAATAAGTATATCATCAAAAAATACCAATACATGCTTTCTTAGTTGTTTCTGAAATACCTGGTTCATCAAGCCCTGGAAAGTTGCGGGAGCATTGGTCAAGCCAAATGGCATGACCTTAAATTCATATAGTCCTTGATGTGTCCTGAATGCTGTTTTGGGAATGTCTTCCTCATGTACTCTTATTTGGAAGTATCCTGCCCTGAGGTCAATTTTGGAGTAGTACTGGGATCCATGCAGCTCATCCAGTAGCTCATCAATAAGGGTCATAAGGAACTTATTCTTGACTGTGAGGTCGTTCAGCTGTCTGTAATCTACACAGAATCTCCATGAGCCATCCTTCTTCTTGACCAGAAGTACTGGTGAAGCAAAAGGACTACTACTCAGCTGGATGATCCCAGATTGCAGCATTTCTTGAACTAGTTTCTCAATCTCAGACTTCTGGATGTAAGGACACCTATAGGGCCTCATTTGGAATGGCTTTGCTCATTCTTTGAGGGTGATGCAGTGATCCTGGCTCCTCTCAGGGGGTAGTCCTTGAGGTTCCTGAAATACATCCCTAAACCTCTGCAGTAACTCCTCCATTTCTAGTGGTGTTGGCTCAGAGTTTGGCTCCTTGTCTTCTACTGCACTCACTTGAGCCAGAATCCCATATGCCTGTTTCCTGGTCCACTTGTATAGTCTACTCCCCCTTATTAGCTTCAACTGTACTGCATTGCCCTCCCCCTTTAGTTCAACCTGCTGCTTTCCCCTTTTGAACCTCATACTTAGTCCTCTGAAGTCAAACTCCATTGGACTGTATCTAGCTAACCAATCAACTCCTAGTATCATATCGCACCCCCTAGCCTTAGAGTATTGAAATAGTGCTGGAACTCATATCCCTGCATCTTCCATATCACAGGCTTGGTGATGCTCCTAGACTGCAACCTTTCTCCATTGGTCACCTTAACTGACAGAGCCCCTCCTTTAGTTTCCAAATTCAGGACCTTAGCCATTTGTTCATCCATGAATCAATGTGTGCTGCCACTGTCAACCAGTGCAGTAATGGTCTTCCCTTTAATCATCCCCTTTATCCTGATAGTTTTGTGCTCGCTCTCTCCTGCCAAGGCATGGATGGAAACTTCTATATGCTCATTTTCTAATTCTCCTTCAATACAGTCACAGAATACCTCAGTCTCCCCCTTCCTCCCCCCTTCTTCCTCAGTAGTTGGTACCTCCTCTTCTTCCATAACTAACAAATTTAGATGGGATTGTTTACAGACATGACCAAAAGTATATGGTTCAGCACATTTGAAACAAAGTCCCTTTTCCCTCATAAGGTTGAGCTCTGCTGGTGTGAGCCTTTTGAATTGGTTCTGAGTATTATAGTGGCAATTGGAAGTTTTGGGAATCTGTTTATTAGGTAGTTTGGGATAGCTTGGGGTTTTGTCAGGGAATTTAGGGTGATGTGAGGCTTTAAACAGGGGTTTCTGGTACCTGGGGTTATAGGAAGGGGCTTTGTGGATTTTCTGCAATGCTCTCAGGTTTCTCTCCTGCAGTTTGGCAGCTTCTACAGCATCTGCCAGTGTTTTAGGTTTGGCCAGTTTCACCATAGTTACTATTTCCTCTTTTAATCCACTTAGAAAACATGTTTTGTAATAGCAATCTTGCTGATGAGGGAGGGAAGGCATTACCAGGGCTTTGAGCATTTCGAATTTCTCCAAGTAGTCAGCTACCGATCCTGTCTGCATCAATTTGTTGAACTCTTCTATAGCTTCCTCAGGGGAGCCATCTCCAAACCTCTCATAAAGTGCATTGCAGAGCTCTTCCCATGGAATATCCTCCCTTCCATTGAATATACCATGAAACCAGATATCTGCCTTGTCCCTAAAATAGAGTTCTGCAACCTCAGACTTCATTTCCTCCTCCACTCCATTGATTTTGAAGTACTTATTGGCCTTCCTGATCCATTCCCTAGGACTTTCCCCAGTGAATGATGGCAGATCTACCTTAGGTAGCCTGGTGAAGGACCTGTGACCCTGTGGTTCAGATCTATCCATAGCTCCCTTCTGCTCCTCCTTCCTCCTGTCATCCTCCTTATGCACTAAGCTGGATTCTGAGCTGTTGCCTTCCACATCTTTCCCCTTGTCGTTTAACTTTGCTAATATTTGTGCCATCATGTTCATCATGCCCTCATACTTCTGGTCCAGATTTTTGAGTGCCTTTTCAGTATTCTCCTGCCTGTGCTCCATGACCCTGACAGCTTGCTCCAGACCATCACTCCTGTTAGCAAAAGTTCTAACCACACTTCCTAGCTCAGTGATCTCCTTCCTCATTTCACCTTAGCTTTTAGTCATATATATATATATATATCCAATGGCTCGTAGCTAGCTCTGATACCACTGTTATGGATCAGAAACCAGAGAAGCCAGAGCTTTGGAGAAAACCAGAAGGAATAATTCGAATAGAGAGCTAATTAACAATGAATCAATGAAACAGTGATTGAACTGAGCTCAATTTCATTAACGAATCCGAGAAATAAAAAAAATACAAGAACAGAGATGATGAATTTAGCTAAGAAGGTGTAAGAACTGAAGGAAATTTGAGAGGGAAACTCTGAGGATTGCTCCTCAGACTGTTACAACTAATCTGGAAAGGAAATGATTCAAAAACTACTACTACAAAGCAGACAGGCCTGCTTTATATAGTTATCAGCTCCTAACAAACTTTTAACAGCACCTGATAAGGATCAATCGCGTGTTCCAATTGCGTCTGCAAGTTGCTGCAAGTTGCCGCGCTTCCTGGCTTTCTGTTAGACAGATGAAAACCCAGCAAAGGCGTGGTTAAACTTTCGCGCCTTTGCTAAAGTGAATTCTCTAAGTCACGCCTTCCGCTTCTGGATTCCACGCCTTCTTACTTCCTTCTTCCTATTACGTATCTTCCTTAGTCTAGCATTCTGCATTTCATTACACAAACCTTGTGGATTTGGGCACATAGATCAATAAACATTTTTGTATAGTCTACGTCATTTTGTTAAAACTTTCAGTGTTATACTAACGTAATAGCCAAAGCAACAAGATTTATAAAACAAAATCTTGATTACTAGCTCTTTTAATTTTTTTTGACTAGATTCTGTTAGCACAAAGCACAAAATGGCAACTACCATGTAAACATATTTGTTAGGGTATCAGGCCAATTATTTGAAAAAGAAAAGACCAACAATTTAATAGAAAATAATATCTAACATGAATGATGAACAACACATAAGAATTAACGTGGTTCGACTTAATCACCAAACTTACGTCCACGGGGAGAAAAACTTATTCTTATTATGAGAGGAAAAACACCACAAGATTACAACTTGATTCTCAAGCCCCAACTCTTGTATAACCCTCTCACCCAATAAGAATTCTTTCACTCCTTTCTTGTTTGTTTGTAGTATATCAATCTACCTATTTATAGAAAACATTACTTGGCCAAAAAACCAAATAATAATTAGAAACCAATACTAATTCCTAAACTCATATAGAGTAGGAAATAATATCTAATTCTAAACCAAATAGGACTTTACTTGACTACTACTTCAAGTAACTAAAATCTAAGTAGGAAACTAGTTACTTTCCACACCAAATAAGAATTCTACCTAAAAGAAATTAAACCAATTTCCTAACAAATCTCCACCTTGGCGAAAATTTCTTTTAGCAAACACAGCAAACCATCCAAAAAAAAAAAACTCCATTTGCCTTTTTCCACCAAGTACCTTGGTGCCTAACTACACACCTGAATCAATACGATTTTGTTGTCAATTGATTCAATCGGCAAATGAACGTGTGTAACTAACCGACTCCAACATCTAGTTGACTCACGAGAGGGGCCTCAATTCACCCTCTCCCATAGCAGGATTTTTTCTCTCACCACCATTTGTAATTTGAGAGCATTCTTGGATCCCCTTCCGCTCCCAATCCATTGAGGTATTCAAATGGTACAAATTACCATACTTCTTCCCCATCAATAAGACCGTCTTGCCATGTGTTATTTTCAAGACTCCACCTGCAGCGGAAAAATGTAACCCTCGGAGTCTAATTGGCTCAAAGAAATTAGATTCCTTCGTAACTTTGGGACATAAGCCACACCACTCAAAGAACGAATCTCTCAATTCAACATTTTGATTTTCACCACTCCAACACCTTTGACTTGACAAGTAGATCCATCACCCAAAAACATAAAACCTGCTTTCTTTCTTTGGAAAGTATCAAAATAATCTAACCTGGAGCAAACATGTGAAACACATCCAAAATCTAAAATCCAACCATCACGAGAAGAAGTATTATTACCTTTGGAGATTGTGAAAATATCTCCACCCGATGCATATCCAGCAACATTATCATAGTCATTCTCATCATTTTCTTTTCGATGAGGGCAATATTTTTTGATATGACCAAACTCATGACAACCAAAGCACCGGATTCCACCATTTCTCTTGGCCTTTGAACCACCTGCCTTAGATTCACCGTCAAATTGTTTTCCTCTTTTATTCTCACCTCGAGCAATTAACGCAGATTCTTGTGTCACATCCTGGTTTGCCTTCCTTTGTTTTTATGATCCAACAAAGAAGACTGCACATTCACGAACTCTAAAGTGTCCTTCCCATACAACATGGTTGTCACGACACTTTCGTAAGAATCAGAGACTGAGGTAAGAAGTAAAAGGGTCTTATCTTCTTCCTCAATATCTACGCCAACCTTTTGGAGTTGATCCAAAATTTCATTGAACGAATTCATGTGATCCATGAGACTGCCACCCTCCACCATCTTTAGTGCATAAAGTTGCCGCTTTAGATGCAACTTATTGGATAAGCTTTTAGCCAGATAAAGCTTTTCCAATTTTTTCCAGAGATCTGCTGCAGAATCTTCTTCATCTATCACATTATTTATGATGTTATCCGTCACATAGAGCCGAATCGTGCTCGCACACCTTGCGTCCAACTCTTCAAACTCATCATCATTCATGCTCTCTGGTTTCTTGTTCTTTCCATTCAACGCTTTTGCCAAACCTTGTTGAACTAGAACATCATTCACTCTTCTTTGTCAAAGAGTGAAACTTGTAGTTCCATTAAACGATTGAATTGGAAACTGTATAGTTCCACACCCCATGGTATACCACCACCTACTCAATTTCAAATAATTAACCAAAACCCCAACGGAGCTCTGATACCACTTGTTAGGGTATCAGGCCAATTATTTGAAAAAGAAAAGACCAACAATTTAATAGAAAACAATATCTAACACGAATGATGAACAACACACAAGAATTAACGTGGTTCGGCTTAATCACCAAGCCTACGTCCACGGAGAGAAAAACTTATTCTTATTATGAGAGAAAAAACACCATAAGATTACAACTTGATTCTCAAGCCCCAACTCTTGTATAATCCTCTCACCCAATAAGAATTCTCTCACTCCTTTCTTGTGTGTTTGTAGTATGTCAATCTACCTATTTATAGAAAACATTACTTGGCCAAAAAACCAAATAACAATTAGAAACCAATACTAATTCCTAAACTCATATAGAGTAGGAAATAACATCTAATTCTAAACCAAATAGGACTTTACTTGACTACTATTTCAAGTAACTAAAATCTGAGTAGGAAACTAGTTACTTTCCACACCAAATAAGAATTCTACCTAAAAGAAATTAAGCCAATTTCCTAACAAACATATTCTTGTATATTGTGGAATTTTTTTTACTGGATAATTTCTATCCTACTCTTACTCTACATTAAGAGAAAAAATTGGACTCAAAGGGATCAATACAAGGATCCAATGGAAATTGAACAGGTATCGGATAAATGACTCTTGTGCACCCTCCAATGAAATTCCCAAGAAGGACTAGACGACTCTCGTGCAACATCTGGCAAAATTTCTAAGAAGGACCAGATGAAAATATAGGAAAAATCGTTCAAAATGTCACTCACATTTTGTAAAATAATTTTTTTTATCATTTGCTTTTAAAACTATAATTTTATGTCCGTTATAAATTTATATTGGTCAAATTTGGTTCCTACCTAGGTTTATGACTAATTTTTTTGCTGGAATTCATCACATGCTTTGCATGTGATCATTTTTAGGGGCAAAATTGTCAAATCAAATTTTATATAATCCGATTTATTGTCTCTTATATTTCACAAAATGAATTATTTCTTCCCTCACATTTTATAAAATGAAATTTTTTGTCCCTCATATTTCACAAAATGAATTTTTTCATCCCTCATTGACCATGTGTACGAATAGTTTTTTTTATTAAATCCATGTATATATCTATTTGATTTCACCTGAATAGTACAAATATCATATAATATATTTTTATTTGATTTCATCTAAATAAATTGATTGTAATTGTACACATGCTATTCAATAGATATATACATGGATTTAAATCTAACAATTTTGTTTTAAACCCATATATATATCTATTTGATTTCACGATGTGAATCTATTTAATATTTGTGGCTTTTCTTTTTTGACAATAATTCATTTATTGAGTTATATAATAAACCATCTCATTAATCAGTCCTAATTCGAATTCTATAGTTATACTAACAAATTGTAATGTAAATTTGAAATTTTTACTCACTACCTTTAAGACCAACTGTTGAATTTCTTACCTTGTGATTGTTTTAAAATTTGAAAGTGTCAATTACTTATTTTTTTTGTCATACTTTCCTTTGTTTATTTTTTATATCCAAATTTAATTAATTATAAACACTTGATAATGTTTAGGATTAAATATTTTCTTTATTTTCAATTTTCGAGTAAAAGGAAATGAACATGAGTGAAAAAGTAATAAATTTTTTTAGACCCCTATATATATCTATTTAGTTGCACATGAACAGTACATTCAGGCGAAATTAAATAGAGGCATATTATATATTATTCTTATTGTTCAAGTGAAATTACATAGATATATACATGAGTTTAAAAAAAAGTTATTCATACACATGATCAATAAGGGATAAAAAAATTATTTTGCAAAATGTGAGAGATGAAAAAATTCATTTTTGTGAAATGTATGGGATGAAACAATTCATTTTGTAAAATATGAGAGACAAAAAAATTTTTTTTGTGAAATATGAGGGACTATGAATCGGATTATGTAAATTTTGATTTTATAATTTTACCCTTTAAAAATGATTATGTGCAAGCCAAGTGATGGATTCCGATCAAAAACTAGTCAAAAATTTAGATAGGAATCAAATTTGATCAATGTGAATTTGAAAGGAACGTAAAAATACACTTTTAAAAATGAATGATATAAAAAATTATTTTATAAAATATGATAGACGTTTTGAATGATTTTTTTGAAAATATAGGGCGAGATTTGATTCCTCGACCTACCAGCAAGGAGAGATTTAGTCCCTCACTCCTTCCTTGATTGCCAACTCAGCTGGTTGGTTTGTCAGATTATCAGTAGAATAAGGTCGAAATTCAAGTCGAAGAGAAACGTCATCAGGTGAGGCACAGCAGTGGCAGGACCCCTTTATTCCGATGACCAGAGGAGGTACTGAAATAGTTTTCAAAATTCATAAAGCCAGAATTACCAATTAATCAAATATAATGCACATTATTGGCTTTAAAACTGCACGTTGCTTTTCTTGCTACATTACACGAATGCATGAAAGTTGCTAGAAAGCAATTGCAAAATACCGTTGATAAGAATTTTAGGACGGTTAAACTCCAAAATGGAATTGTAATGCCCGGTGCAACCCAATGAGTACAAACAATTTCACAATGATGCACAAAGATATATCAAATTTAAGCACAATAAATAAAACTTAATTAAAGAGAAAAGATAAGAAATGCAAACCAAATATCAATCCAATAGCCTCTTCAATTGATGGCGATGCTAACCAAGATGTACAAGTGAAGGTTCACTCCTTCCTCACCCCAAATACTCTTTGGTTGAGCCAAGGAGTTTTACAACAATTCTAGTTAACCCTCAACAACCTACACTTGAAAGATCACTCACCCAATTAAGAACTATTTTATACAAATGAGGCAACCTTCACCAAGGTTTTACCACTCCAAGTGATAGGTTCACCTTCACCAAGGTTTTCACTTGAGCAACCTCACAACCCAACTTTCCCAACCCCTTATACAACCAACAAAGAATCTTTCTACTCAAAAATCTCACTTGTAAGCTTGTATTTTGTGTTGGCAAAAGTCCCTTGTCTTCTTGTGCTTTGGGGTGTTTATAGAAGGTGAGAAATGGCTTCAAAAGGCTCTCCAACGGTCAAATATTAAATGCTGTCAAAACTAGCCGTTGGCCTGTCGGACGTCCGAGACCTCCTGTCGGACGTCCGAACCCTGCGTCCAAACCACCTGTCGGACGTCACCCTTCAATTCGAATTAGCAAAAGCAATGTCTCCTTGCATAATATGGATTCCAAACATTCATGATCTGGATGTGAATGAGTCGAATTACTTATCCCTGCGTCCGAACGTAGGCAGAGAGTCATCAAATCTTTGCGAAATTTTTCGGACGTCCGATGCGATCGATGTGCGTCCGAGGCGTGCGTCCGATCCTTCCGGACGTCCGATGCTTCCTCACGAGCGTCTGACAGAGTTTCCTTCTTGATGTTCTTCATTCTTTCGGACGTCCGATAGCGTCCGACATGAGTGCCCTGTTTTTGCTTCTTCTTTTATGCCACAAGAATCTGTTCTAACAAATTACTCATATAAAAACATTAGCCCAAATCTACATTTTGGTTTGTTAATCATCAAAACCAAGGATTGATCGACCAAGGTCAACAATTTCCCCCTTTTTGATGATGACAAACAAAATGAAGATTTCTTTTATCAAATAAGTTCAAATAAAGCTCCCCCTTAGAAAGTGCCAACATACAAAGAAATTTCAATAAATCCTACTCCCCCTTTTGGCATCAATCAAAAACAAACTCCCCCTTTATTTTTCAAATCAAGACCATATTGAATATCAAAATTTTCAATTGTACTTACAACCATATAGCACTTCTTGGATCAAATCATCATGATGTGCCTAAATATGAGAAATTTCATTTGGTACCCTTTCTTTATAGGGTCCTTGGGAGTTAATACGACATGATCTAACAATCCACATGAATTTCATGCCTTTTCTCATATTTTTCTTTACATAGCAATCATTTTGCATATGTCCAAATTTGCAACAAAAGTTACACATGATAGAAGTATTTTGCACATAGGTGGATTTAATGCAACTAATTTTCTTACTTCTTATCATAGCAAACTTATTTGTGCCTTGAAAAGATTTGCTTTCTTTTGTTTGAGAAAACTTTTGTTTTTCATTTTGGAGAAACTCGTTCAAGTCATTAATTCTTTTCTTTAACACATTTTGTTCCTCCAACATTTTTTCATAAAACTTTGTTTTCTCTTCTAACTTCCTTTTCAAATTATTTTTGCAATCAAAAACACTTTTTTGATTTTTTAAATCATCATTTTCCATTCTCAAACATTTGTTTTCTTGAAACAGTTTGGAGTTTTCTTCCAACAAATCATTTATTTTTGTTTTCAAATCTTTATTTTTAGCATAAGATTTTCTCAAACTTTTATGCATTTTAATCATAAGAATTTTCACATCATCATCTTCATTATCTTCATCACAAGAAGAGTGATAAGAACTTACCTCATCTTCTCCAACGGCCATTAGTGCCATTTGGGCCAACTCTTCTTTTTCTCTTTTTGAATTGCATTCATCCCATGTAATTTTGCAATCTCCTCTTGAGCATCTCTTGTTGAAGGTCTTCTTGGAACTTTTGATGTGAGGAGTTGTATCATTGTCCACTTCTATGAATTCATTACCCATGAAGGATGGGTTATCCCCCACTTGAGATGCTTTAAAAGCTATGCCTCTCTTATACATTCTTGCATTTTCTTCCTCTTGCACTTTGAATTTCAGCTTTAATTCATAAGAGGTTAGGGTATTCACAAGAGATTCAATGAACATAGAATTTAAATCCTTTGCCTCTTCTATAGCATTTATTTTGTTTTCCCATTCTTTTGGCAAGGCATTCAAAATCTTTCTATTTTTCTCACCCAAAGAATATTCTTTTCCAAGCAATTTAAGATCTTCAATAATGTCACAAAATCTACTACACATCTTATCAACATTTTCAAGAGGATGCATTTTGAAAAATTCATATTGAGAAACAAGCAAAGATTTCTTTTGTTCTTTAATATCTTGGTTACCTTCATGAAATACACACAATTTATCCCAAATATCTTTAGCTGATTTACAACCTTTAATCCTGCTAGATTCATTTACATCTAATGCATTGTACAATATACACATGGCCTTGGCATTTAAAGAAAGGTATCTCTTGTCTTTTTCATTCAATTCTTGTCTAGTCTTTAATCTACTCAAATTGGTGGTGGAGTCAACTATTCTAGTTTCATAAGGACCATCTTCTACCACATACCATAATTCAATATAAACGGATTGTAAGAAAATCATCATTCTTTGTTTCCACATGCTAAAATGAGAACCATTAAACATAGGTGGTCTATCAATAGATTGCCCTTCTAAAAAAGAAACTTTTATGGTTGCCATGATCTTTACTCTAAGCGGTTAAGCTTGATCAAAAGAGACCAAGCTCTGATACCAATTGTAATACCCGGTGCAACCCAATGAGTACAAACAATTTCACAATGATGCACAAAGATATATCAAATTTAAGCACAATAAAGAAAACTTAATTAAAGAGAAAAGATAAGAAATGCAAACCAAATATCAATCCAATAGCCTCTTCAATTGATGGCGATGCTAACCAAGATGTACAAGTGAAGGTTCACTCCTTCCTCACCCCAAATACTCTTTGGTTGAGCCAAGGAGTTTTACAACAATTCTAGTTAACCCTCAACAACCTACACTTGAAAGATCACTCACCCAATTAAGAACTATTTTATACAAATGAGGCAACCTTCACCAAGGTTTTACCACTCCAAGTGATAGGTTCACCTTCACCAAGGTTTTCACTTGAGCAACCTCACAACCCAACTTTCCCAACCCCTTATACAACCAACAAAGAATCTTTCTACTCAAAAATCTCACTTGTAAGCTTGTATTTTGTGTTGGCAAAAGTCCCTTGTCTTCTTGTGCTTTGGGGTGTTTATAGAAGGTGAGAAATAGCTTCAAAAGGCTCTCCAACGGTCAAATATTAAATGCTGTCAAAACTAGCCGTTGGCCTGTCGGACGTCCGAGACCTCCTGTCGGACGTCCGAACCCTGCGTCCAAACCACCTGTCGGACGTCCGAACCCTGCGTCCGAACGTAGGCAGAGAGTCATCAAATCTTTGCGAAATTTCTCGGACGTCCGATGCGATCGATGTGCGTCCGAGGCGTGCGTCCGATCCTTCCGGACGTCCGATGCTTCCTCACGAGCGTCCGACAGAGTTTCCTTCTTGATGTTCTTTATTCTTTCGGACGTCCGATAGCGTCCGACATGAGTGCCCTGTTTTTGCTTTTTCTTTTATGCCACAAGAATCTGTTCTAACAAATTACTCACATAAAAACATTAGCCCAAATCTACATTTTGGTTTGTTAATCATCAAAATCAAGGATTGATCGACCAAGGTCAACAGGAATACTTTTAATCTTTAAAGTATAAAATTTATTTCACTTTAGTTTATAAATATAAAATTTGTCACACTTTAGTCCCTAGAATACAAAACCTATCCCACTTAAATATAAAATCTATATCATTTTTGTCAATAATTTTATTTAAGCATGACAAATTTTATATTTTAGAGACTAAAGTGTATCATTTTAAAGTTTAGAGATGAAATTGACCAAATATAATCAAAGAGTGCAAAGTGGAATCAAATATAAAATGTTGATGGATCAATAATTAGGGATGACAATTAGGTACTCGACCCATGAGGGAGGTTCCCCCCCCTCCCCCATTTTGAAACAGAATATGAGCGAGTGAGGATACCTCTGCTCTGCGCCACACAGACACACACATACATACACACACATATATAACATAAAATATATAATATAATATAATATTTTAATTTTGTGGTAAAATGGCAACTTTGTTATTTTAGTTTACTTTTTTTTGGTTATGGCATGTTTTTTATAAAAAAATAATGATATTAGAATTTATGTAATATCAAATATAGAGAAACGGATTCACAAAGTTAAAATCATTTTTAAACTTTATTTCATGTTAAATTTTTTTTAACTGAAAATTCAAAAGAATGATTAGAAAATTTTAGTATGATACATATATAAACATAAAGTTATATAAAAAATAAAAATACTAGCACGGCATGGTGGGGAACCCACGGGGTAGCAGGGCAGGGCGGCGGGAATGGCGGTAGGGACGGATGAGGGCGGTGAATGTGTGTGGGGGGGGGGGGGGGGGGGTTGTCGCTCCAAATCCGTCTCGTTGCCAATCCTATCAATGCTGCATTTATTCCTTTTTTTTTTGCTCTCTCTTGGAACTTGGAATGGGGAATTGGAACTTACACGACAAAACTTGCTATTCCGGGGAAGAGGTGTTTCTTGGATGTTGCTTATCCCAAAAAAAAAATGTGGCTTATTATACTTAGTAGGGTTGTCATAGTCGACCAAGAGATAGCAGGTAATGATCAGAAAAGAACGCGACCAGGTTCATCTTGCAGTAAAAGATAAGAAGATACACACATTCACATATAGTACATGTTACTACAACAAAGTTGTGTGAAGATTTGCCAGAATTCGTTTGGAACCGGGGGCGCATCCAGCAAATTAACAGGCTTTGGGTGGAAAGAAAATTAACTAACCATGCATAGAGTATGTACCAACGATGAGTTTTTCTCGTTACTCAAAGTGCTAATCATGAACAATATCTAGTCTGCTAATCTGACTGAACATATGAGATAAAAGATCCAAAACTAAAATTGGACCTTTGGATATCCATACTTTGATACTCAACAATTAAAAAAAAAAAGGGAAGAAGAAGAAGAAGAAAATAACCTCTGATTTTATGACAATAAGTAAGATATGATATTTTCTTGAAAACCATGTACTTACATTTGAGTGAGACTCTGATGTGTGATAAGTAATTCTAGCAGAATGACGTGAGATTATTGCAAATTAAGATGCGTTGTTCTTCCCTATGTAAGGTTTGCAAGGAGGGCAAAAAAAAAAAAGGAACAGATGCTTGATGATAATTAGGACTTGTGTTAGCATATTTGACGAAATTATATATAATTGGACAAAACTCAAACTAGCTAGGAGAGGCAATGAAAATAGCAGCCTCAAGACTACAACAATTTTTTTTTTTTCTTTTCTTCAACCCAACCCTCCCCTTAGACTACAGCAGGTTGACTCAGTTGCATCTGAAAATGAAATCTCTTTCTCAATAAGTAACGCAAGCATTAATTTAACGCCAAATGAAGAGCAAAACAACATCCAGGGTTGGAATGCTTTCTGATGCTATACCGTGTCATCAAATGAAAGGGTCTGATCCACTGAACCTAAAAGACCAATATTAGTATTTCGGTAACAAGAAAACCAAAAAGAAAGGAAAATTTTATTTTGGTAACTAAATCATCCCAATCTAGTAATCTTAAATTCTTCGTCCTTAGTCCCAAATTTCATCTCCTTTCTTCTTCTCCTATCATTTTCAATACAACTTCAGGGTTCATAGGTGTCTGTGACAAACAATTCTTTTCTCAACAGTATATGTAGCTTACTTTTTCCTTAAGCATATTAGTATGGTGTTATATATGTCATCAGTGATCTTGTACTCTAACTTGAGCTTCTTTTCGTGTAGACAAAACGATTCATCATAGATGGGTCGTGCAAAGCTCCAGATGAAGAGAATCGAGAGCACCACAAGTAGGCAGGTCACATTCTCCAAGCGTAGAATTGGGGTTCTCAAGAAAGCTTATGAACTTTCCACTCTTTGTGATGTTGAAATTGCCCTCTTGATGTTCTCTCCTGCTGGTCGTCTTACTCAATTCTCTACCCAAAAGAGGTACATGGTAAAAAGAACTCATTACCAATTGTACTAGCTTTTAGTAAATCTCCATATATTGCACCTTATCAATTTCCTTGTCTGTGAATCATTGTGATGACACCAAGGAACTTTTCTTCTTTTTGGTTTCCTGGTGAAGACAACTTAAAGCACTTTTGGATGAATAATTTTCCAATTACGAGTTTAGTTTGTTAAATGTCATTCAAAAAAAAAAAAAGTTTGTACACCTCTTGTCAAGATTTGAGGTTTTTGATTTATTATAAATAGTCCTCATAGTTTTGTGTGAAATTTGTGTTGTAACATGCATGAATGGATATTTCGCATGCAATGTTATAAAATCAGAGGAAACAAAAACGATTATTTGAGTCATCAAATTGAGCAGAGTATTCATTCATTCCGAAGTTAATTAGGCTACCCATATTTAACAATTCTGGTCGTTAAAAAAAAAAAGACATTTAAATTTTCTGTAATATTAAATAACGACCACTGGTTGCGTTTTCAACCGACATAGGTCAAAGCAAAGAATTTCTGACTCCTTTTTCCCTGGAGAGAAATAATCTTGTAATTATACTTGGGAATATCAGATTCTACATCCTATTAAGTTCCAGGAATATGTGAGACCAGCACTAAAAGTCTGATGACTAGACATATGTCTAGTAGACTAGTATATGTATGCCATGCTTGTCTTTACACACATCTTTTTTTTTTTTTTTTTTTTAAGGCTACACACATCTGAACTTAGGTGTGTAAAAAATTTAAAACTTTTTTCAGGATGAGATTTTAAGTTATAAAGCGCATTTTAATGTTAAACATGATTCTGGACATCATAGAGAAATTACAAGAAAAGCATCACAACAATTCAACAATTCGAAGTTACTTTTCTTATGTTCAAAAAAATAAATAAAATCCTGAATTATGTAAGCGCTTGAGTTTACTTGTATGTTATTGTCCACTTGAGGCTAAATTTGAACCTTTCTTCATGACTTCTTTGAAGCATGTCATGTCGTTGCTTGCCAAATTTCTTCTTTTTTTTTTTTTATTGCAGATTTGCTGTTTCCTTTTTTCTTTTAATTTATTTTAGATATAATTTTTCCGAGTTCCAAGTATCCAACTTATCATCTACTAGAAACTACTAATATAATAACTCTAAATCGCAGGATTGAAGACGTGTTTGCTCGTTTCGTTGATCTCTCTAATAGAGAAAGGGAAAAGTATGTCCAAATAAAATTGTTTGTTTTTCTCCCTTTTTTTTTTCTTTTTTCTGTTAAAGCAAAGCAGAAAAGCATTCGCATGACAATTTCTTCCTTTCTGGCAGTGCTCTTGCTCCCCAGTGCTTGGACCAAGAACAGTTTGTATTCAATATCCTCTCGATCTAATATTTTTATGTAGCTTTTCAACTAAATAGTTTTATGGGGTTGTCCCGTTTACTACTGATTGGAGACAGATAATTATATATGTTTATTAGATTGATATCTAATGAAATATGGGCTTGCATTGCATTTTGAAAAAAGAAAAAAGAAAAGAAAAAGCCATGACACTTACTTTCTCACGTAGTTCATTCAGGAAGCTGATGGTGTAAACATCGAAATACAATTTTAATTGGGCACTGATATATTTGATCTTGAATTGTGATTATGGTGTTTCACTTATTTTTTACTGTTTTCCTAACTTATGCTTGTTGTTCACTTCAGCTTATTCGGTATTCTTCAAGATAAAGAGGTGAGACTATAACTACCTTTTCTAGTCTTCTTTATTTCTTTTTGGTTCCTCGAGTTGGAATTTTTACTAGTGCAAATTATAAGGAACAGTAACTGTATATAACCATCTTGATTTGCTACTTTTTTTATTTAGAAAAAAAATTCGGTGTAGTAAAGAGTAATAAATTGTGACATCTATATTGGCCTAAACTGCAGTAACAACTACAAAAGAAACAAGACTTGTTAATTTGTTCACCTGCGTTAGCGTACACCAAGTAATTCACTAATGCTGCAAGGTGCAGTCTTTAATTAGTGTTCTCTTCCATTTGGCACGCTACAAATTTGACTATTTTTCTTCGGACATTTATACTTTTCATATCCATCTGGTACTTCTCCCCAGAATCTGATTCATTATTTTCTTCATGCAGCATGTGATCAGGAGTCTGAACCAACTCAGGTGTGAAGATGGTACATTTAGTCCGCATAATATAATCTATTGACAACTTTGTATTTGTCTGCTTTGCATGTCTGGCTGGTTTTCGGTACTTGGGATTGTTTACTTGTGCTTGTGATATAGAACATGCTTTCAATATATAGCTCAAAATTGTGGAGCTTGTGCAGTTCTCCAATTAGCAGAAGCCGTGCTACACAGAATCACATACTACCATGTTATGGTTCCTATGTATTCCAGCTAGATTCCACTCATGCCTAAATTGTTTAGGTGCGGTGCTCATCACTGTCAGGAGCTTCACAAATTTCATGGTTGGCATCCTATACTAGATATAGAAAACATATATACCCATGTAGAATTATGCAGTGTCTCTGAATCTTGAATTGATATCCAAGACTTCTTTATTTCAATCCAAATTTGACTACAAATGCCATTGTGATTCAAATTGATTCATTTGAGGGTGCACAATACAATTAACAATGACCTCTGGATCCAGGCCTGTAGGAAAGTCCTCTGAATTTGAGGTATAGATACCTGCTTGTTTTATCTTCCAATATTTTGTTAAACCCATGTTATAGACGTTCACCATTCTAGAAGGCTTCACAGAATCTCAATCATCATGTCAGGAACTTTCACGGGAAATTTGCAGCTTGCAGCAACAGCTTCAATTAGCTGAGGAACATTTGAGGTGGTTAATTTATTTTAATTTTCGAGAGCTCATATGCTTTCCTTAAGTTCTCTCCAATCTAAGTCTAAGAAAAAGTAAATAAAGAAGGGACTAGATGGAAAGAAAATTATGTGCTTAAACTTGGTTTGTTAAATTACGATTATTACAATAAGCTGCACACTGATTAGCTAAGAAGAGAAAAAATGGTGAGAATAACACGGTTAGCAGAAAGGACACCATTTTACAAAGTTATTTTTTCTGTTTTACCTGCTTCTTTATTTACACGGTGGGATCATTTCCTTTCAACTTACAAGGTGTAGTTGGAATTAACTTCTTGCCGCTGTCACTATCAATTGCAATAGGATGTTTGAACCTGACCTGGGAAGTATGACATCCATGGAGGAGCTTGAATCATGTGAGAAACTCCTTGAAGACCTATTGGATTCTGTGACAAATAGAAAGGTCTGTGTTCTTGAATGGCATATGATTCATGGATTTACCATAATGCACACTTTGGGAACCGTATTAAATGGATGACCTTTTGCCATGCGCGGAACCCTTGAATATTTAAAGTGATACACAAGACACATACTCTGGAACTTGTTTTAGGTAAATGTCGGAGAAATCATGTACTTAAAGATCTTTTTCTGCGTTTCTTTATTTCCAGGAACAACTAGAAAGCAATCTTGTACGTTCATATCATCCTAAGATTTTGGAGGTAATCAATAGGAAACCTTACCAATAGCTTAGTATCCTACTATATCCTCCTCTCTCTACCCACATTTGCTAATGAATTTATGTTGCTAATGCTAGCTAAATGCCACATTGAAGAAAGTTTTCCTGATACAGGGAACAATTTTAAGTTCACCAAAAGAGGGCCAATCCTCGCAGAGGAGTACTGAGGTTCTGAATTGGTTACCTGATGGTTGCTACAATGGACTTACTTTAGATTCACCTATTGTCAATGTTGATACCAGGTATATATCCAATGGTGCAGCAGTCTTTAGAATTCACTTTTTCTTTTTTTCCCTGATCCTGTTACTCATAAGTCAGGATAATAGCGTCACTTTCTTTATGTTTAACACCTCTCCTATCTCCTTTATTTAATTATCTATTCTTCTTGAATGTAACACCTGTCACCCGGATATGTTGGAAACTTTTGAAGTTATTAATTTCAAACCATTTAAGGAAAACTACAACAAAGAAAAAAAAAAAAAAAAAAGAGACATTGTGGCAGCATATTTAATTTGATTGTCTTCTGTTTCTCAGGGATGATATCTCCACTCCTTGTGTCCCATTAGAAGAAAGTAGCTGTAACTTGAACCTTGGGAACATGAAAGACGGCAAGTTTCAGACTTCAGTTAATCAGAATTATACATGATGATTAGTCATGTAGTATTTCTTACCTCTACATATTCTAATAAATATTCAGATACTAAAAACTATGATGTTGGTTGGTACCAATAAGTTTCCTTCTGTTGGAGTAGGATTGTTCAAAAAAATCCTTCGAATTATATCCAGAGGTATCTCACATTTTAATAGGTCTCCAGGCAAATGCATGCATTTCTTTTTCATGTCATTAGTGTTTGGCATGTAAAAGATTTTAGTTATAAGTGGTATATCTTGTTTACCTTGCCACCAGGAAGAAATAGTGGAGCAGAATATCCAGATGTGATGCCCCTCAATGAAGAACTCAAAACTGGGGAACTCGCAAAACACGAGACGAAAATGTTGCTTCAAGACTAGCTGAACATTTGGATCAGTAGAGGATGAGATGTTGCTGAAGTTTATTAAGTGTATGGCTGTATCTTATATCTTTTATGTTATTAATTGCCAAAAGTGTTGGATCTGATGTTTCATTTTTTTTTTGTTTCGATATTAGCTGAAATAGCTTCTGGCCCTAAGATTTATATTCTAAAAGTAGGCTCCGGGTTCTTCACATAGACTAGTAACAAATTTCAGTTTTCAAATTAAAACTGGGAGTCAGTTGTAGATTGTCTTCGTTTAATGTAGAATGAAAGAAGAATGCTCAGTGATTTTTAAGAAACAATAGGTTTCAGATAGCCAATTCTAAACATGCAACTGTTCAGAGGCAAAACTAGATAATGGGAGCTCTATTTTTGCTCTCAGGCATACTACTAAACACGGTTGCTTGGCTACTGAAAACGATGGGATTAGAGAACCTTGATCGAAAGAACAAGCAAGCTTTGGAAGCTAATTAATCCATTGAATGCACTGATAAGTGTGATCAATGGATAAGAGGTTTGTCTAATGTAGACAAACTTGTTACATGCTCCAAAGATCTTATATACTCTCGAATAAAATATTTGCAAGATCTTGAGCTTGGGTTGGCAAGGAGGTGGAAATGTTCGGAGTCAGAGATGCAAATCAGGTAAAAACTTACTTTGACGGATAAAAAGCTCACATACATGAAAGTGCTAAAACTAGAAGCAGAGCACAGATATGCAATATTAAGTTGCAGACTTTAAAAAGAAAAATAGTTATAACATCCCAGTTGTAATTGAAAAGGAAAAAAAAAAAAAAAGAACAAGAATCTCAGTTAAAAACTCCCAAGTTGCACTTAAGAGACAACCACAAACCCAAATCCAAATTCAGGAAAAAAACAGTATTGATTAATACTAATGAGAAGTTTCTTCTACACCATACAATGTCGATTAGGCCTCTGTGGCTATCACTTCTGATTTTTTCCATCAGCAGACCTGCGAAAAATTGTATGTTCATACCTGGTGAAGTATCAAGATTACTATAGTTACTAAACCTTAATTACTAACTTAAAAAATTTAAGGATGATCATTAACAAAGAAGCAAGAATGAAAAATTGTCAAAGACGGAGATGCATACATTTGACGAATCCAGGTTCGGAAAATAGTACGGTCATTCTGTGCAGTTGCATCGGCTTCCCAAGTGGCTCTTCTCTTCTATATCTCATAAAGTTTTGTCCCAAAAAAAATGATTAGTAAAAGACTGAATCCTGACCAATTATTATACCCAGATTTCATTCTAAAGCATTTGGTAAATGTGAAATTCTGCAAAATTCTCTACTAAACAGTAGATTTTTGTATATACTGTATGAAATAATTATGTACGAGTAGACATGGAGTATTTCCAGGTAAAGATAGATACTTCTTAATTGTATAGCTTATACGCATAAATTTATACAATATAAACATTAGACAATCACATTTTCTATACACACCGACTGACCATTATAAATTGGAGACAATCAAATGGGCTAAGATGAAACCCCAACTTTTTTATACTTACCCTGGTGTTTGATGATGAGCTAGTGGCTTGAGTAGCCGGAGCAGAGGATGAGCTAGTGGCTTGAGTAGCCGAAGCTGAGGCATTGGTGCCGCTGAGTCCCTGTATATACAAGAAAGGTTCCTGTGTAAGCTTTGATGTCTGATAGAAGTACACAACTACTCGTAAGTGAAGTTCATTGAACATATACCTGTTGAGCTGTTTGAGTTGCCGAAGTAGAGACACTAACGCTGCTAAGTCGCTGCATATAGAAAAAATGGGTCCTTTGTAAGCTCTGATGACTGTAGAATAACATAAACACTCTTTTAAGTAAAGTTCATTAGGTCATATACCTGTGGAGCTTGAGAAGCTGGGGCCCAGGCATTAAGGTCAACTTCTCTATGATTCCATATGGAGCCTATTGAAAGTACTCCGGGTTTTGAACTTAAACCTAATGACAGTCCTCGATAAGTTGATCCACGCACTACTTCTTCAGGAGTCAAGCTTGAGCTTGCATCTGGTGAAAGTTGTTGAACAGGCCAGCTGGAGTGTTGTTGAGCAAGGGCTTGATTGGTGTAGCTTGAGCCTAACGTTGGCAAGCCGTGGCTTGGATACTGGGATGAGGCACCAGTATCAAGGGCTTGATTAGTGTAGCTTGAGCCCAACGCTGGCAAGCCTTGACTTGGATGCTGGGACGAGGCACCAGCATCAGGATGAATACTGCAAAGATTACAGTAGGTCATACAAAAACCTTATAAGCTTGCCTCAACTCAGTGAAGTAAATTGCTATAACTAATGTCGAATCAACTTAACTTACTGACAGGAAAAAACACAAACACAAATAACGGAAAAAGAAACATCTTAGGTACCTCAATGCAATGTAGGACTTGGACTTAACCAGGATGGGTATTGGTTCCAGTGAACTTGATTTCTGTGGTGCCAGATTTGGCTGTTGAACATCTGATTGCTGTTGGGACCTGACAACAAAAACCCAATATTAGCGACAGAAGAGCAGTGAAAGTTTTCTTAATTTCGGGTGAAGAGATGAAATAATTGATGCTTCAATATACTTTTGATCAAACAAGCAATTATCATTAGGATAGATAACAATATGCTACTTTTTAATTACACTCAAATAATGGTAGAAAAACAGAAGGTACCCCAAGTCCCTGGATGACGATTCTTGCATAATGGAAGTATTGGCACTTTCTGAGTTGTAGTGAATAGGAGGGAATGAGAACTGCTCAACTTGATCCCATTGAGGAATTTTTTGGCTCCTAAGTTGCAAAAGTGAAATAAAAGAATTACCCTTTCTTTCCCAAATTTTGCAAATGCAAGTTCTATAAAAGTGTTAAAAAGTTAACTTGGGAATAAATTGCAATGACTTGAATGAAACTATCGATAAAGAACGAGAGTATTGCATGAATTACTAAAAAAATAAAAAAAAAACTCTTTATTTATAACCAAAAACAGCTGACAATGGTCCTAGCATAATACAGGTATTGCCATTGCTTTGAGGGACTTCCTGGCTCCCAAGTTTACCGAAGAAAATGAAAGATTATTGCCTTTCTGCAAATGCAAGTGCTATAAAAGAGATGTAGAACTAACTAGGCAATATAAAATGGAACTAGGAGCACTTGAATGTGTAATTAAACATACCCTAAAGCAGTAGAGAACGATTCTGGTACGACAGAGATATTGGCACCGGAGCTGAACTCCACAGGAGAGGGTGAAAACTGAGCTAGCTGACCGGCATCTTTATCATCTACACCGAATGCCGCCGCATATAGGTCACGGTATATAGCATGCTGTTCCACTGGTATTGGTGCCTCAGGGTCCGTGGATGTTTCTGCCTGGCAAGTTACAAGGAGACCGAGACTTTTATTTAGAATTATAACTTCTTGTATGCTATTTAATTTGATAATTGGACTACCTAATTCAAGATTTTGCCCACATTTTGCTAGTTTAGAAAGTCTCAACTTCTATTAATTTAACTCTTCTTTTTAAAGATGTTTTGTGTTAATTTCAATGTGGCAATGAATTTTGAGATACACAATATAACTAGAAAAGCAATCCGTTTTGCATAAAGTTATCGAGGTAAAATCAAACCAAAATCCCCTTCAGCCCTTGTCAATGTTTGAATAGCACAAAAAGTTTTGGATCGTTAAGTGATTAGGTAACAAGTTAACGGAAATGGCATTGGCAACAATTTCATGGAATGTACATAACCCACAAGTATCCAAAAAATAAGTGTAAGTTCCCAAACTTATAAATTTTTTTATCAAAAAGTTGAAAGAATTTTCCATGAGTTATTTTTTGTCAAAAAGTAGCAGGGAAAGAGCGGGATTTAAGAAGCAAGGAAGAAAAAGAAAATTTTAAACTCACGAATTCTAAATTACGAGTTTTCAACCATAACCACTAGCTAGAAGACCTCTTTTGCGAGTTTTCTGTGAACTTATACTAAAGTATTTCAAGGACAATTTTTTTTCAAGGAGTGGTTTTAGGAAAGTAAAGAACAATTTAATGTTGTTCGTATGTAATCAAATGTCACGTTTCTTTAAGTTTTGACATAAATGTGTAAAATGTGATAACCATGATGCAAATTACTGAGGACATGCATGGTGAATAGTATTTACAACAAATTTCATACTAGACAAACCTTATGAAGAATTATAATACAATATACGCAAGATCATAAGAAGTCTTTATTATTTAAAGCAACCTAGCAATATAAATGAACGAGAAAAGTAAGAGAATATGATTTGACTTTATGAAGCACAATAAATAAAGTTAAAGTATTCAAATGTTATCCCATTTTATAAATTCATATCAAATTTACCAAAAAGTAGTTGGAAAAGCCTATGAACACTGTGTCGTACGACTTCTTGAAATAAAAGTAGATACATATTGGAGAAAAAGAAAACGTACTGCATGGTGAGGAGGCATAGCAGGCAGGGCTGTATCGTTGACATTGTGATTATTAGCAGCTTCCTCAGTGTCATCAAACAACATCTTGTTCACGTAATCTTCAATATTCTCCATTTGATTTTTCTTGCGGCCTTGATAAACTATTAGCACATACATGAACTTACATGAATTGCAGGATCAAATCACTACTTATTGAAAGAATCAATGCCTAATACTAAAATAAGCATTTTCAAAAATATATATATAAAAAAAAAGACATTTGACGGTAAAACTTTGTCATGTTATCTTAGTCTTTTTTTTTTTTTTCTTTCCTCTTCTTTGGACCATTTGCTTTTTGTATTTTCTCATTGAGAAACATACTTTCCAAATGCTGTAAATATGGTCTTATGCATTTACTTGGTTTTTATTCTTCTACTTCGAGTTAGTATGTCGCATGTATCTAGTGTATAGAAATAGTTGATAAATTCAGAAAAAAAACTGATCCTACTCATTTTTGTTCCTCTTGTTAATTCATTAAAGGACTTACTATATTATACCAAAGGAAAATTGGAAAATTCCACTTTTCATCCCCAAACTTTGGGTTAAGCACATATTTCGTCTCCAAACTTTGTGGTGCAACACATTTAATACATGAATTACCAATTTCTGGACACATTTAGTCCAGAAATAGCAAATTGATCGATTTAGATGGAAAAGGGTCACATAACCAGCACGCGGCTATTAAGGAAAAAAATTCCGAAAAAGAAATTGGCTTCATAAGTAAAATATTACAATAATATTTTTTGCCTATGATAAATTTATGTTAAAAATGTTACAAAACTTCTCTTTCATGAACATGTTAAAAAATATTTAAAAATATTTTTACCTATATATGGAGGAAGCCATAAACTGTTGATAATTTATAGGAAATAAAAGAAACCCACAAAAAATCCCATGCACAGCTGGTATTTTTTTTCATTTTTGGAGAACATAAAAAAAAACTACAAAAAAGTTGTAGTTTGGGGACAAGATAAACGAAAAGTTATAAACAGTTGGTAGTTTCTGTACAAGATAAAAAAATAAAAAAAAATGACTGTTTATGATTTTCTTCTATTTTATCAAAAACCAACCCTGTTGTTGCATTGCATATTCTACAAATTTTGGTAATGAAAATGCTTTAGTTTAGCAATTTACTTGTGCTTGTATGCAAAGGGGTACCTCAATTAATCATCAAAAACACTGTAAATACAAACAACAAGCCAATCTGGACAAATTGTCATCGTTTCTAGTAATAAAGAACTGTATTAACAAATCAATCATGATCGTGTGCTGGTCACATGACCTTTTTCCGTCTAAATTGATTAATTTGCCGTTTCTGGACTAAATATTTCTGAAAATTGATAATTCATGTATTAAATTTGTTGCATCACAAAATTAGGGGATGAAATATGTAACTAGCCCAAAGTTTAGGGACGAAAAGTGAAATTTTTCCAAGAAAAAACTATTAACCTTAGGGTCACCGGTAACGTTTCCTCTCTATTGTCCATTTTCAAACTTTTTTTAAAATATTTTTTTTAGTAGGAAAAGATGAGATTTAAGAAATGAAGAGGACGAAAAGGGTCTGAACCCAAGATCTGTAATTCCTAAAGACTTTCAATTTTTTCTATTGATTGCCTAGGAAGGAATTAAATTGGGGGTAAAACTCACCTATCTAGATTTCTATTTTCTTCATTTTTTTTTTCTTCCCAGACGACATTACTTTGATAAGTAAAATTATAGATATCAATTTACTGATTAGCTCCTGAAACCAGCAATCCACATAGCCATGATTAAAGTATAGTTTATGCGATGAGAGAATGAGATAATGAAAATCATGGCATAAAATAATACACAGTTAGGCCAGTTAATTTGTGCCCAACAGTACAGCTAAAGATATCACACACCATTTATTACACCTGAGAAACGAAAACACGCACAGGATAAATAATGTACAAGAGTTTTGATATAAGAATAACGCCATAAAAATCATCTAAAAATTGTACAGAAATGAAAGAATTTTTACCGTAACTAGTCTTAGTTCGGTGATAGAAATCTTTGCCCAAAGCTGAAAATGAAATATGATATCACATGGGTAGAAAGTTTGAAATTATGTTATGATGAGGCAGCTAAAACATCAGCGTTAAAAAGATCAGAAAACAGCATAACAAAGAAATGAAGTACAACAGGAAAAAGAATAGAGGATGGGTGATATTAGTTTTACACAGAGATATAGAAAGAGAGAAATTAAGTACCTGAACTGATACTCTGATGTGCTATGTGAAGATTGAAATCTAGACAGCCTTATCTTGCTTACAAGGACAAAAAAACGGAAAGCTACTATTAATTATAGCAAGACCTTAGTTTTATGTAATTTGCCTCTGTCTAAATCACTTCAACTTGTAGAATTGTGACAGGTAAGAAAAAATTGTCGTATTGCCTAACCAATCTTTTATTTCATTAACCACGGGGGGAGATAGCAATGTATCCAATCTTTTGTAGATGGATAATTATTTGTCTCCATTTACTTCCTCTTTCGTAAGAAAATTTTGTGGTTGCTTTCCTTTTCACATTGAGCAAGACGTAGAAATTAAGGCTTGCCATTTGATTAAGGACAACATAACCATATGTACTACTATCGATAGTTAAACATCAATCACAAAATCGTGCATAACTAACCATGGATTATTCATTGTATTTTTTTCTAAAATTACTTTATTTTTGAATAACTAGTGGACCAACACTGTGTTATTTTTCAGAAGGAATTTTTGTTTACTCACAACTAGAAGAATGTATTTGACAGAGAGAGATAGAGAGAGATTTGGTAGCACAATATTAGCTTAGTTTGAATATAAATATAATGTTATGACATAACTATTTCAATGGAATACTCTACCAAAATTACACTTTATATGTCAATCAATAATCAAAGCTCTTATTTTAGTCAAATCCTGATATTGGTAGAGGAGAGATGGATTGGATAATTTTGAGGAAGGGAATGTAAGTAAAAGATTTCACATTCGAACCCTTTTCTAATGACCTATCAGTTATACATGAGAATAAGGATTTCCATCTTTATCTTTAACTTAAAGATTGACTAATAGCTTATCAGTCATAATCATTATGCCAATAAGAATTTCCATCTTAGTCTTTAATCATTATTTTTGACCATCTATCTTATTATGGTTTGTCATTCTCTTCACCTAGATTATCCCCCAAAAAAACCACATTATAAGTTCACCGAACAATCTCTGATTCATCACATAGGATATCTACTGTACTAGTCTGCAAAGCTGAATCAATTTTATTAGTCAAGTAGCACAATCAATCTCTTTGCTTGATTCGTTTAAGTTTTTTCTAATCCAACTTCTGTGTAGTTAATGATGTATAAGTACTTTGATCTACTTTTATGATGATAAAATTAATGAAAAACCAAGGATTTTTACCTTTGAACTGTGTCATAATTATAAAGAATTTTGATTTCGCCAACCAATACTAGAGAAGAATTTTCATTATGAGATGGTTCAACCCAACTAAAATACCTGATCACTATATACAGAGTTGTTGTGGCTCCTCACTTGAAGATCGTGGGGTGTTTAGGATGATATAAAATAGAAAAGGAGGATTATAACTTAAACTTCAGCACTTATGGTATTGTCCTGCATGCAAAATATTATCAGAACCAGAACTCTTGATCCTCTTTATTTAGCAGTGCTTGTTACAACTACAAATAAAAAATAACATGAAAGTATCGAGGCAAATGAATGCTTGATAAAATGATCCCAACAAGTTTGATCTAGTTGAACGTGCAAACATGGATTGTTGAGTGGTCGAAAGCAAATATGGGTTTCGCTTCTCATATTAATTTTTGCGAGACAATCTGTTAAGTACAAAAGAAAAAAAAAAATCATGGTCCCTGCTTTCTAATTTTTATTATTTTGATTTTTGGTAATAAGTAGTACAACAATAGCATAAAAATTATCAGCTATACATGAAAATTAAGTGAAAGCAGACATTGTTTAAAACCTTTCATTTGCATTACTCAAAAAGCTACAGAAGTATGATTAATGAAAAAAAAAAAAAGATTGATTTAGTTTTTTAAAATTTAACATTATTTAGTTCGGTATCTACAAATAGTTACAAGTTCTTGAATGAACCCTGAAACAAGGAATAGTTGCTGCCTTATTGGTCTTTATTCAAATGGGTTGAATGTCCAACATACGATCTACAACATTGTAAAATAGGAAATTATTCAGAGTAACCAATCGTTATAGATATTCCAAATCACACTCATTTATTTTGTAAAAACACCAGATTTCAAGAGAACAACCAGACAACAACAATTTTTCTGTCTACTTGATTCTATGTACTTGTCGTCTGGTGCTTGTTTGAAGTTCAAAACCATGCATAGATTTAACAACCCAACCCTATTCAGACTCCATATAATGTTAGTGGAAGTAGAAATTTGCTCTCACTTATGCACAGAGTTCATATTCTAGAATGAAATGATAAACCATTGATCTTATTTTGAATAATACATGAATCTATTTAAAGTTCTTTGCCCAACTAATTTGGAAGGTCCTTTCAAGTAAATCATTTTCCTTCTCCATAGCATCAAGTTCAACTCGTACGTACTAGCTGGGGAAGCCTTGATTGTGAACTTCACTTCAATATCCGCCACTTCCTTTTGAGTTCCATCAGTCGACATAACTTCTTCAGTTGTTTATTCATAGATTCACTTGAGCTACTGGATCTTTTTTCGTTTCCATGATAGAATGATACCTTTTATTGAGCAGTAAATGAAGTTCAAGAAAAAAATGAGCAGCACAATTTTTGGATAACTAACATAAGGAATCAACAATGCTATAAACATGTTTACATTCTAAATGCATAAGCTCGATTCAGTACATTATATCGTGCTTGAATAGTCGTTCTTGGATAGAATTGCTCTCTTGGTGGAGGTCCCTAGTTTCTCTGAAGATTTGCTCCATGTCTGCATCTTATTTGCCTCTTTGATGTGTAAAATAATGTATCCTCCTAATGCTACCCTGGTTTTTTTTCAAGTTCCATAGAAATATACAAAAAATTCGTCCTCCCTTAATGAGGAAAAAATATTCGTCAAGTTTTAGAGGGGTGGATTTATGATGTGCAAAGAGTTCGATAATTGGCCAGATTTTGCATAGAAATCATGTTGTTCGGCAACATGAGAGCTTGTAGTTTAGACTGTGGTGTGTGTGTGTGTGTATATATATATATATATATATATTTGTTGTTGGCTATTGATACTAAATTTTTTATAGCCAAAGATAGTCACTGCACATCAGGCTAGTCTATCAACGGCTTAACTTCTGAGTTCTGATTGCCTCAGATTTATTCAAGCTTATGCATTATTAGCCGTAGCAAGTATCTGATTCTATATTTTTTATATTGAGTACATTATTGATTTTTTTTTTAAAATTTTAAGTACTTCAACCAAGTTTTGGCTAGTAATTGCATATTGCATGACTTTACCTAGTGGCTTTTATTTTGTATTATCTATGGGATATTGAATTTGTTTTTGGGCATTGTTTTATCTCACACTGAGATAGGCATGTCACCTCACACTGAGATGTGTGAGTGAATTATTCTCTTGTAATTCGACGACTTTTCATGCAAATCTCCAACTAATGTTACGCTTATACCTTTAGATTTTTTTTAGTGGCATTCAGCATCCTTCCGTCAATTAGTTGACGAGTCTGGACAAATATTTGCAATTAGTTGACGAGTCTGGACAATTAGTGATAGATATGCTCAAATATTTGCAATTAATTAAGGCTATATATGGATAGACCAAAGCAGGATGTCCTGAGTGCCTATCTGGGAGACTCAATATCCCGAGTACTTATTTAGGAGACTCAATAATTGAGGAGGGAGAAATAGAATCATTCGTTTTAATGAACCATTGAAGGGTTGTTTGCCTCAATAATCCAACTTTTATTGAAAAATCCCAAAGTGGCCCACATCTTGAAAGTAGAGATTTTGTCTTTTGAAATGAAACATTCAAATTGTGACTTTGAATTGTTATTTATTTTTAGACATCATTTATCTCTAAATTGTTTAATCTAAAGCCGCTTAAATGGTAAGTCACCCTTTCAAATGGCGACTTTAAAGTCTTTAAAGTAACTCTTTTAAATTGCAAAATCTCTACTTTACTAAAAATTCAAAAGTTTAAACTAATTTCAAAACTTCCAATAAACATTGGATTACTTCCAGCAAATCTAAACTACCATAAAAGAGGGAGTGCTCTCACTTGGATTGAGCGGCAGCTGTATGCATATGGAATTGGTTTCGTCCCCTCAATTGTGTGGGCATTTAGGTCATTTGGCAAGTATTCTGAGTGGATAGTTTGTATTTTTTTCTCTCTGACATTTTCTTACAGAAGTAAGAATTTACGTAAATAAACCTAATTCCCACAGTAACTTCAAAAGCCGACAACTTTTGAAGTCCTGTGAGGACTTATCTACCCAAACCCTCCCCCAATACCGATGTGGATAGTTTGTAATTTCAGCAAATAATTGTTTGTGCTATTGTTTGTGCTGGCACGTGAACAATACTAGGTCAGGCACAAACAATACTAGGTCAGGTTGGACTGCCTCAGTGAGGTGTATCCCTTCTTGCCCGATTTGCCCTCGCATTTCTATTTTACCCTTGTGGGTGAATAACTCAGGAGACAGGTTGGCTTAGGGGCATGGGCAAGCCAAGCCAACTGCAAGTAATTTGCAAGCGGCTTTATCAAAAGACAAAGTTTGGTCTGAATTCAATTTGATCGAGTTCGAACTCAAACTCGAGCTACTCATTCCGTGTGACGAATCGAGTTCGAGCATCATAAGTAACTCCTTAAGTTCTGGACAAGCTTAATCGAGTATTTACATTATTTATATATTATATATTCTAATTATAGAATGACTATTATGAGTTTGTATTTTAATAAATTTACATGAATTAATGTTTAGTAAAAAAAAGTGATGGATGGCAAAGTAGTAATCTGATAAATTTAAAATATAAAAAAATTAAAAAGAAAAAAATCACTCAACTTGGACTCAAAACTCAAGCTCGAGTTCGAGTAACTTGAACTTAGTAAGGTTTGCAGTTTATTCGAATTCAAACAAGTCAAATTCAACCTTATTTTCTGTTATGTTGAGACTCGAGTAGCACCAATAGTGATCAAGTTCAAGCTCAAACATGGTACTACTCAAACTCGACTAGCCTCCATACCACCCCTAGGCTGGTTGATGGGCTTTTCATCCTTTTCAGCATGTCCGAGAAACTTTGGTCGGCTTCAGCTTTGTCTCCAGTCTCGTTCCCTTCTCCTCTCTTCCTCCTCCACCACCTCTCGCCTCCAGCTATCATCGCATATCCCGTCGATGTCGCTAACCCATTTGACATTCGAACAACGCATTCAAAAACTTACTTACAGAAAGATGTATGACAAGGAAATGACCTGATAATTAAATATTTTGTTGGATGTGAATCGATGAAGTAAATATGTTGGAAAAGAATTTCCAATTCCTCAATAGATTCGAATAATAAAAAACTTCTTGTTATATCTCCCTTCTTTATAGCTGAAACATTTTCTACACGGTATAAAGAAGCACACCAAGCGCGCTCTGTCTAATTCGGAACCAACTTCAAACCTTTACTTCCATGTGCTCTGTCTGATCAGGAACTTGCTTGTAACCTTAACTACAAATGTATTGGTGAAGTAACAAATTTCAAACATAATGCTTCCTCATAGAGATTGAACTGTCTTCTTTTTTATACTACTTTTTGTAAGCACAGTAAAATTGAACTTAGTAACGAGAATTATCAAACACCCAAGGTTCATTTTGAAAAAGCTCACGGCCATTCATTTGCACCAATCCTGCTGCTATATTCTCGCAACGCTTCCTTTCTGCTTCAGCTTTTCTAGCTGATGCAATAGCATCCTACAAGACAAAGTAAATGAGTTGTTGCTAAATGTTTCCTCTAAACTGACAAAAGCTATTACCCTTCAAGCAATAATGTCATAAATACCACTATACAACTCCAGCAGAGAGGTAAAACAAGTCTGATCTCCTCTAAGCTCCGTGAAGAAAAATTATTCGCAAGAAAACTAGTGACAGCTGCATATGTCTCTGTTGTAAGTTTCACCTTCTGCTTTAACTCCAAAAAGGGTTTAATATACCATCTAGCATTTGTAAACTTACGGTGATACACGTACATCAAGGAACATCAAGAAAGCACCAAGAAGAAATGCAGGCCTTTAGTAAACCTAAAAACCGAAAGGGGAAAAAAAAGAAAAGAAAAGACAAAAAAGGTTCCCATGCAAAAACATTCCAAGTATGTAAAATTTATTTGTGGAACATAGTAAATCCACAAAAACATTTGCAACAAATAGGTAGTAGCTTGTTACAACAGAGACCATTCCCCCTTCCACTTCCCTCCCTTCCCAATCTGCACTTCCCCCATAAGAACTAAAAAAGAGGAGAGAATCAGATAACTCCAAACCAAGCCAATATGCATAAAGAAACAAGAAGACAAAACTGATGAAAGTAAGAAGAAGTAGCTAAGACATTTAGCAGTTTATAGTTCTTGAATTAGCCCATTAACAAGTCTTGATAAAAAATAAGAGATAATGATGTCATGGCTTTGCATTTACAATCAAAAGGCCAAACAGGCAAAGGTAATCCATTTCCTGGAAATGTAACAATTACGAACTGAGTCATTAAAGATAAATTGATGAAATTACAGAACGCGCTGTGTACTACTCGGCACAAAGAAAAAAGAACCTACACTGTATAAATTGCAAAATTTTCTTTTGATTCAATTTTATCAGCTTTTCATTTCCTACCTCAATGTCCTGCCTCTCTCTCTCTCTCTCTCTCTACCCATTCCTCTTCTTTCCAAAATCCACCTGTTTCCCATGTTAACTTTTCAACGAAATTGCGTTATACTACAGGATTTCAATGGCTGACCCCATGTAGTGTCAATGCTTCAGTTACTTATTTCGATAAAGAATTTCAATTACGAAGAGTAAAAAACAAGAATACAAACGCTCATAAGTGTATGGTAATTATTCAGCTAAAAAAACTACTCTTCCTTACTCCATCCCCCTTGTCAAATCATAAACTTGCCATAACTAATAAGCTAGAAATACCAGCAAGATTATTCTTTTATCCGACATTAAAACAATATTACCAGTCATGGATAATACGTCATGAAACTTAATTGAACGTCATTTAATTAATGAAGCCATAAAAGGATAAACAAAACTAGAAAATTAATTAAAGCTCAAATTTTGTACAATGCTCATCACATAAAACATTACCTAAATCAAATAGGGGAAACAAACAAGTAACAAAAAATGAATAACCAATAAATTAATTGAAAAAAAGGATATTAGGAAAGACCTTTTGGCTTTTCCAGGAGAGGAATTGAGCTTGAGTTATGCGATTAGGTTTTGGGTCAGTGTTAACTGGGTTCCGATTCGGTGCTTCTCGTTCTTCTTCCGCTCCCATGGTTGCTGATTAGGGTCAGCGTCGAGAAAACGTAGCCGGAAGTCCGGAGAGTTCTTTCTTCTTTGCGGCCGAGCGTCGTCGAACAGGTTACCTCAACTTTCAGTAGTTGCACGAGAAAAGACGACATAACAACGACGTTTTAAGCACAGCAGATGTACAAGGCCACGATGGATGATGAGTCAGCTGTCTGCGCAACGCTATTCTCAAACGCGCTTTTCCCATACCTTCAGGTGAAGTTGGGAGTACGTCGCACGCTTTCACAGGTGCATCCGCTATGTCGCTTGACGTTTTTCTAGCGGGCCTCGATGCACACTTATTAACACATCCAATATTCACCTAAGTTATCATATACACACATGCTAAAATTCATCTAACTTATCATGTATATACACATACTACACATACTAACAATTATTATGATTTTTTTGCATTCCTCATATTTATATGTTTTTCCTATTTAATCTTATTTATCCTCCCTTACATTTATTTACTTTTTCTAATTAATTTTATATTTTCAAAACTATGACATCTGAAATATATTTTAACGAGTGCCCATTAAGTAGACTCAAAGAAATAGGCATTGCATGTGAATATAGGAGAGGAATAGGAGTGTAAACGAGTCTAAATAAGTCAAACACTCTAATGTTAAATTTTGATTGTTTTGATGAGTTTGAAATTTTGTTCAAATTTAATTTGTTTACTTTTCAAGCTGAGCTTTAATGAACTTTTATCAAACTGAATCGAGTCGAGTTTAAACAGTTTACACATTTTACATATAAATTTCACTTATATGCTAATCGAATCGAATTTGAAAGTTTATCAACATAAATTTTTTTTCCTAACTTTGATTTAATTAGTCGGCCAATCAAATTTGAACGAAATCCTATTAGTCGAATTCTATTCGTGTGAGTATGAAGTAGTTTGATTCTTCTTTTAACTTGGGGAAAATATTAGACATGTTTTAGGACTTACCGGACTTATTAATAGAGATGTGCACCGGGAAGAAACTTGTGTTGAAATTTTCAACAGGGCTTCCCCTATTCGGTGGCTCCAAATGAAATCCGATTAAGCATATGTTTTCGTCAATAAATCAAATTAAACACATACTAATGGATTTTGTGGACAAGTGGCTGCAGAATCGGCCTCTTTTTGACATTCAAGCCGAGCTCAAACAAAGTAAATGAAGCCAAATTCATATTTAGTTGGAGAAGATTTATTTACTTGATGTTAATGAATAATTAAATCAAAATTAATTTGAACATCAAGCTTTTTTTTTGTCTCAACCCAATTATATTTAATAGTTCAATTATGTTATGGGTGATATTAAATTCATAAACTTTTTGACGGCTTGTGTGACTTTATCTTTTCATCATACACAGGTATCTATACTCAATTGCCTATATATCTTTTTGTTACAGTGGTAATGATCTTCAATAATCAAGTAGCGACATCAAAATCAGCCGGTGAAGTCATCGATAGATGTGTCATATCTTGTGAAAATTTGCTTAAATGCTTTACCACATGAAATTAATCAGGTCAAATGTACTAATTAAAAGAAAAATAAAGGAGTAAAAGCAGAATTGTGTGTGGCCATTGGGAATGGAAATATAATTGAATCATTTGATCAGCTTAGAGGTGGCAAAATTGGCGGGATGGGCGGAATTTGCTTGGATATGAGCGGAATTTGCTTGGATTTGAGATGGAACTGAGTCATAAGGGTCTGGGCCCAATATTATCTATATGTGTTTTGAAACTAACTTGGACGGGATCACTTTGGGATGTGTTTAGATTGATCCCGCCCAATACCCAAATCTATTTTCTACATATTTTTTTTGCTTTAATTCATTTTTATTTTTTAAATAACTTTAATATTTTTGATTTATTAAATTTCTTTTAGTCTTATTGTGAATTTATATTTTCATGAATTCATTTTACACTCTAGAATGATTTCCTGCCCAATATCCAAATCTATTTTCTACATGTTTTTTTCCTTTAATTCATTTTTTATTTTTTAAATAACTTTAATATTTTTTATTTATTAAATTTCTTTTAGTCTTATTATGAATTTATATTTTCATGAATTCATTTTACACTCTAGAATGATTTACACTCTAGAACGATCAACAATTACTTCAAAAAGACGTAACATTTTGATAAGAATGAATATATCTTTCTCCCTGGACAAAACTAAAAGAAAAGTTAGAATGAATATTTTAATCTTTTCTACTTTTTGTAGCCCAAATGACAAAAGAAAAAGGAAAAGTTGAGAGGGCTTAGAGACCACTCCATCAAAGGCCGAGCTCATTGGGTGCTGACTATTGAAATTTGCTTAAAATTTTTGGATTTTAAAATTTTTTGGGAAGATATTTGGGCCCAATGGGTACCCAAGTATCTCCCAACATTTCTGATCAATTAATGGATACAATTGGAATATGTCTCATTTTAAACCCAATATCAAATTACAATACCCATTTCGCCCAAAGTCCCTTTGGGCATGGGTAGCCCATTGGAACTTGGGACAAATTGCCACCTCTAGATCAGGTTAAAACTCTCACACTATGACACTAAGATTGAGTGAGATGATGCTGAAATTTTGTGTTGTACATTTCAAGCATGGAATAAACTAAATGGAGCCTGAATTCATCTATATTTTGTTCTTGCGGTCACTGATCACTAATCTGAAACTTCATGCTGTGAAAAAGCAGAAGAGCCATTAACAGTTGTGGAGGGCAGAGGCAGACATGTTGGGATCAAAGAAAACATCAATGGCATCTTCAACATTGAGAAAAAATCTCCCTCTTCCAACTTTATCTACAAATTTGGCCAACTTTAGTTTGGACATCACTTGCCACTTTGGACTTGCAAAAGCCAGCTGCAGTTTGACAAATAAATAAAATTAGAGCTGTAGAATGACTGAAAAACATCAAAGCCTTTGATTACTGTATAAGCATCAGAGACTTACTTCTATGCCCCGTGAAACCAATTCCCTGTGCAGTTCTTCTAAGGCGATGATAGCTGAAGTGTCAATGCCCATAACATCTGTTAAAACAAAGATTTACTTAGAAGTTAGTTTGGTGTGAAGATTGGATAATGCCATATTCCAGAATTAGAGTTGAAAAGCACTTACTCGAGATGTCAAGGACAAGTACACGAATGTTGTCCTTGCTATTCTCTTCATTTTCGTCTCCTAGTAACCTCAAAATCCTAAGCAAAATTCTTGGGTTTCATTAATTGGAATTAGAACCCTGTTTAACATATATGTTTTTTTTTTGGTTTTGTGGGGGGGGGGGGGGAGGGAAGAGTAGGTTTTCTTGTAATCCAAGCAGAAATTGTACCTTTCTCTAATGGAATTTGCGTTTGCAAAACAAAGTGATCCGGAATTAATTCGGATTATAAGCAGGCCAGGAACTTTTGTTGCCATTGGATATTGGATGACATTGGAGAAGGTACTTGTCCCTGGAACCCTTCCTAGTACTTCTGTACTTGGTCGAATTGAACCTACAATTACCTTGACAAAAGAGATAACAACCTGCAATGGAAGATTAATCATCATATGACAATAATTCTTTTTGTGCATCATGGAATTATTTATGTAAGACAGTAAGAGCACTTACTTATGCCAAACAAACTAAAGCGTGAGTATCCTATATACTTTGTGGCAGCAAAATTTACATCAAGACAAATGAGAACCTAGAAGTATATTCGTGCAAAGCTTTGCTAGGGCAAATTTTGTAATTTTAACAGACTTTTAATAATTAAAGTTCCGAGGAGTGAAACATAGCTAAGAGTGTATCTACATTTAAAAAAAAAAAAAAATACAATGAGTGCAAAAGTGCAAATCAATCTATCAAGGTTAGATAGAGTGTTTTTAAACTGCATATTTTCTAAAAATATTCAAAACACATTTTTCAGTATTTTTAAAAATCCACCTCTAAAAATAATCGTCCAAACGAAAACGAAAACGTTTGCCTTGTTTGGATTACAGCTTTTTCAAAGAAAAATTAGGGTAAATTCCACTTTACCCCCCTGTGGTTTAGCGTTTTTTCACATAACCCCCCTATGGTTTCAAAAGCTATACATAACCCCCTCATGGTTTGGATTAAAGTGTCAAAGTAACAGAAATAGTCACTCGTAACGGAACTTCTAAAAATGTCGAAATTACCCTTATAAATACATGACACATTAACCCCCCTATGATTTTTATATTTTACCATATAACCCCCTTATGGTTTAATACTTTACCATATAACGCCCTTATGATTTTCAAAATATACACATAACCCCCCTTGGTTAATACATAAATTTCAACCTTACATAAGGGTATTTTTGATATTTTAGGTGACGCCGTTACGAGTGACCATTTCCGTTACTTTGACACTTTAATCCAAACCATGAGGGGGTTATGTATAGCTTTTGAAACCACAGGGGGGTTATGTGAAAAAACGCTAAACCACATGGGGGTAAAGTGGAGTTTGCCCAAAATTATTATATTTCTTCTGACAATATACTCTCTCTATTTAATCTTGTCTATCCTTTTTTTTATATTTATTTATTTTTCTTAATTAATCATATATTTTCAGAAATATAACACCTGAATCCGTTAGATAAATCGTAAAAAAAATTCAGTTCATGATATACGAAATACACATTACCGCAACAAGAAGTCCAATTTCGACGGAGTGGAATAAGACGCCCAAAAAGGCCCCGACGCAAACGATAAAATCCAGCTTGTCCACCTTCCATATATTGTAGGCCTCATTGATGTCGATGAGTCCGGGCAAGGCTGACAAAATTATTGATGCCAGGATTGCAAGTGGAGTGTAGTACAGCAGCCTGGTGAATAATTGCAAAGATACAAGAACTGTAGTAGCCATCACTATGTTTGACACCACCGTTTCACATCCAGCAGTGAAATTTACAGCAGTCCTTGAGAATGAACCTGTCCTCATATGTCCCAGAAATCAATAATCTTGATCAATTAGCATACTGCTGTCGAATAAAATCATCCATGGTAAACATTGTAGTTATGGATTTTTTTTAAATTTTCATTTTGTTTCTCACTTTCTATGCCATTTTCGTGTTTAGGCTCATGTGATGTTGTTACCCGTTTTAGTGTAGTGTGTACTTCAATTTTAGCACTTTCGATTCTTTGTGTTTTTTCTCAAATAGTACGATAGTAACAGATAAAGCACCGATTCTGGAAAATAAACAAGAAAGATTACATGAGGATGATTGCGAAAGATTGGACATTAAACATGTTAAGATAATTGAGGGGTAACAAATTTTGGCCAATATCAGATTGGTATAAACAAATTGGCTTACCTGTTGCTACGTAGCATGAAGTTAGAGACCCTATGATATTCATGAACCCCATGGCTACCATCTCCTTGTTACCATCCAGGTGATATCCTTTGACGGAAGCAAAAGATCTGCCAACAGCAATGGCTTCCTGAGGCAAATTTTGACATATTCGATTAACAATTGAGGATATATTTTTTTTATTAAATTGTAGATTTTACGAAGGATTATTAATAATAATTTATCAAAACTGGATAGGAAATTCATACGGTGAGAGCAATAACGGCGCAGATTATTCCAATTTTTGCTGCCTCAGCAACATGTGTGCTGTTAAACTGTAATTCATGGACTGAACTTGGATTCAATCCACCTTTGAAGTGCTTCACAATGTTAATGCCATGCTTATCAGCTTTAGTCAGGTACACGAACAAGGTTGATAATATAACTGATACAAGAGGGGCTATTGCTGGTAACCAGAAAAGTTTTCTGTTCCTTCTTCCCTGCAATATAATTGGAACCAATGAATGGACAAATGTATAAAATTTGAAATTCTCTGTGCTAGAATGAAAGAAAAAAAAAAAAGAAGAAAGTTAAAAAATGAACTGTAATCACTGCTTACAATAAATCTTGTAATCAAGATGAAGATAAGGAATGAGCATCCCAGGACAAAATTCAGGGGATACCACTGTCATGACAGAACAATGATGTAAAGGCTGTCAAATTTTTCTGATCGATCAAAAGAATTATACGGTAATTATTCAGTAAATGCATGGATTTAAAGATCATTAGAATTGAAAAAGGTATTAAAGGGAGCATCATCAGAGCCCAAAAGCGAAAGACTTACCTGATGGTGAAGTGAATTAAATACAGCTTTCAAGACAGAGATTACATCTGTTTTTGTGGTAAAATGGCTGATTCCCAGTAACCCTTTGAGTTGCTGGAGACCAATCACAATTGCAGCACCTCCCATGAATCCAACTACTGTTGCATGTGACAGAAAATCAACCAGAAAGCCCAATCTGCAGTGGTACAAGAGGAAAATTATGCTTAATCTTCATATCTACTCAACAATATTAGATTTGCAGAATAAAGAGAAGAAACACCCACTTCTGAAGAAAGACCACCTGAATAATCCAAAAACTGCTTGAAAGGTACCAGTGAAAAAAGTTGCAGTAAATACAAGTCTTCTGTAGCCAACAGGATCAACTGCAGGATCCACTACTTTCTGGATCAGTGACGACAAAAGCAATGAAACAACTGCTACAGGACCAATAGCAATCTCTCGTGAACTCCCCATGAATGCATATATGAAAGGTGGGACAACACTTGTATCTGTGGAAGCCCCCAGAAGGACTATTAGCAATCTTTGCAATCGTGCTTCATAAAACTGATTGAAAGATAACAGGTAAAGAACTCCGACAACATAGTATATCAGCACTTACATAGGCCGTATTGAGGATCAAGTTTCGCAAGATTTGCATATCCAATACTCTGGCAGGATTCACATTGAGACTTAGTGAGACAGCACGAAAATCGCTTCATTTTCGCAGAAATCCAATGAAGAATATGGAAAAGAAAAGATCATAAGTTATTCAATAGCTTAGTTACTTGAGGAATGCAGAGGCTGGCAAGAGTTAAGCCAGCCATCAAATCTCTCTTGAACTTGGTAGCTCTGTAGTTTCTTCCCCATTCAAGAATAGGAAATAAGCCTTGAAGGAATGAGAATGCTTTACTTGCAGAAGACTTCTTGGGCAATGAGGAATGATTTCTGGTTCCATGAGGCAAGATCGTCCTCCTTATTGAACTGAAAATTTCATGGAAAAAACCAGGGGGATCAGGGGAATTTAGTAACCACCCTGTCCTTTCTGTCCTTCCATTATTGACAACTTCAAGCTGCTGTTCTTGAGCCATTTGTGAAGTTAGCTAGGCAACTACAGTATTTGGAATGTTTAAAACTTTAAATTAAATCTGGCTATTCCTCATCTGTCCTGCCCTCCTGGGAACTAGACTTGCCGAATATATATACAGTTTTGACCCTTTTCAGTAAATTCAATTATTCAGTGAATGATATGCTTTTAATTATTGGAATGTTTATTGTAGTATACCTCACCAAATTTTCTTTTAAGATTCAGTCTAACCGGGCACCTGCTTAAGATGTGCTTCAAATGTTAATTAGTTAGAGAAAGTAAGATTAATTAGAGAAAGTATATAAATACAAAGGATTAATTAAGAAAAGTATTTAAATGAAAGTGAGGATAGTAATTATTATTGCGTGTATATACATGATAGATTAGATAAAATTTAAGTGTGTTAATGAGTATCCATTGAACATCCGTTCTGATGTAAAGATCAGTAGGGATTTTTTAACGTTACCATATTGCGACGTTGACGATTGAGAGGTAGATTTATGGTAAAGTTATATAGAGTTGTAAGCTAATACTTATCCACTCAAATGTGTAGGTCGAACCCTTTATATGGCTTTCCATAAATCCAATGGAGGCCATCAAATCACCATTTCGTCCAAAATCAAGTAAGAGGTTAGCATAAAATTCACAATTGTGTGTGTGTGTGTTTTTTTTTTCAAAATTCCATACGCCTTCTATTATTGTCGTTTGGTGCATTTTCATTAGTCGCTAAACTTTAGTAATCAGCATTATTTGGGTTCCTCATTTTCAAAATGTCCAAATGAAATCATGCGAATCTATTTTGTGGGATTTTTATTTCGTGGACAACTTGAACCATTATAAACAATGTGCGAAAAACACTTGTGCGTCAATTTTTAGAATCTACCACTTGAGGAAGAAAAATACCCAATGCATGAGTCTCTCTAGCCCAAACGTAGGCAAAATTTGCATTCATGTCTCATGTAAAAAATGAGTAAATTAATTCGTTCACCAAGAAGATTTTCCAAGACTAATACATAACAAATTTTCTTCCAAACAATGCGCAGAATTTCATAACAAATTTTCTTTCTTTATGTAGCATTAGTCATAGTATTTGTTGCTCGATATGTAAACTAGAGTAAACGAAAGGGGGGAAGGTAAATCAGCCTTCTTGGAAAAAGACTTTTACCCGAAAACAAAAGGCTACTTTCACCTATATTTCTACCAGGGAAAAAAAAAGGCAGAGCCTAACTCAAAAATCAGATTACACATGGAAAATGCCTTGAAAAGCTGGCCCTCCATTACTACCTTCCAGTGATCGCTTCTAAGACGTTTCCCATCTTGTGGTAATCTACGAGCTCGATATGTTAATCTAAACTTTGAGTGATTGACATGACAGTGACAGAATAAGGCAAGCCAATGTCATATTTTTCTTCTTGACTTTGATTGATTAATTGTTCCAATGAACAATCCAGAATGCCGACTGCTAACTTTTGGAAATCTATGATGGTTTCTGCACTACACTTAGCTTATTGGAACATAAAAAGGAATAAACGACAGGGACAACAGGACAAGTATGGATCTATTGCACCTCAAAGTCCAACAATTCTGCAAATCTTGCATGCCTACCCTTATCTGTTTTAACTTCATGGCATCAATCAGTCCACAAACCAATACTGGATGACTTTCTTTGAAACATTAGTGTGAACGTGTTAGTTCCTGAAGTTCAAGCATTTATATTCTACCCCAACTTTTGCTTCAATGTACATTCTAGCCAAATTGTCATTTGAAGGATGGAAATGCACCATTGGTCATAATTTTGATAAAAAAATTTATCAGTTGACTATACATCTGCTTCCAGTTATTAATGGTTATGCTACATTGCTACCCATATTTGTAATTAAGGTAGTAAGGGGTTAGCGTTCTTAACTACTATATGTTAATATTTTTCCTGTTGTATCATATTCTTCCCACCACTTCTGTGGTTTAACTATAGTGTTGATCAAATGTAATTAGTTGAGTTAGCACAAAGCAAAGCATAAGATGTAGGTTTAATTGAAAGTTAGGGATTCAAACCTCTACACATGCAGTAACATTCAAACGGCATGCAGTAATGCACCCCTTTGATCAGAGAAGGATTCATCTCCCTCTTACTCGCCTTGGTCTGATTCTCCCAATAATTGTGAGTTGATTTTAATTCTACACAATTTATTAAGAAAAAAAAATTAGTTAGGGGTTTTTGTCGATCTATCAATAAGGTGCAACAAAGACAGCCTGCCTAACATTAAATTTACTGCTGACTCCCATCCACAGAAACTTAGCACCGTATCCATCAATATTCGTTCTTGGATTCTTTACCAGCTACATCACATAAAAATGTAATGCTTAACTCTTTGTTGCTAAACTATTGTGTGTTTCCACCTAAATTTGCCCGAGTCTAATGTGACCATTGGCCAAATTTCTTCCGTTATGCCAAACTTGTTCAATTTTTATACACACCAAAACCTGAAGATATGTCAAAATGTTTGCAAAAGATTTTTGCAATCCTAATACGAGAAGTCAATTCTTTGGAAGAAAGCAAGCACCAAACAATGCAAGAAAAATGTACGCTGGCATTTGCCTCCACATGTTTGGAGGTGAATTGCTTTCTTAAATCAGGCGGTACAAAAAATATATGGCATTAAGAAGGTGGTATCAATGGTCCCCTAAGAGTTAAGAGTGGAGGAGTGGGGAGGCGTGGTGGTTGTTGATTGAGGTTCATTAGCTTGCTTTTAGGTAATGGTCCTGCACAGAGAAGCAGTAGCTACGCCGGCCTTCTTTCAAATTCCACCCATTATTCCCACTACTGCCGATTCTGGATGAAGGAATGCAGTTATCTTATGACTCCTACCAAATTCCATGATATTGGCCTTGTCCGTCGTATTCATAAGTTGATAAAGAAGTTTTTCCTACATTGAACTACAAGTTTTGATAGTGCCAAATCTACCAGTTGGGCATCGTGTTCACAAGTTGATAAGAACTTTTTTCCTGGATTGACCTACAAGTTGTAATAGTGCCAACCCTACCAGTCGGATCACTTTTTATTTTGAGGGTGCAGAATCTTTTGTTAAGGATTTACTCCGGGGGAAAAGAACCAAAAAAAAAAAAAAAAACGATTGACCGATTTAAATTGTTGTCTAAAGTTTAGATTCTTTCTTACCAAAAAAAAAAAGAGGCTTATTTGCTAATTTACAAAAATCATATGCTAGCTAGCAAACTTCATTAGACAAATCAAATTTGTCCCTTGACTGCTGCTGCATTCAGAGTCCCTCTATCTAATCATACTAATATTACACAAGTATAACTTGAGTATAAATTTCAAGTAAGAAATCCTAAGGGTGAAAGATTTTGTGATCTTTAAGTCCAATTTAAGCTATATACTGCTGTTTCAACATCTTTTACTGTTTTTTTTTTTATTTTGAACTTTCATATTTCTGAAAGTAAAATTGATATAGAACAGGCTTGTGGTAAGTTAGTTTGCGTCATATCGATCATATTAAGCTATAAAAAAAAATTACTATGAAGTATAACCTGAAATTGTTCGATACGATTTTGGTAAAAGAATATGCTTCATTGGCATAACCCTCATAACCAAATCATTAGATATATTGAATGGCAAATAGCTACGATAATTCCGTAAGCAGAATCTTTGAAAAAGGTCTAGATAGACATGTCCATGGTGCCGCAAATTTTGATTTGTTTGGACACTGCGTTATTGATCCTTGCATGATCTTTACCTTTTTTTGGGATGTGGGAATGTCGCTCGGACGAATAAATATATAATGGGTTGGTGGGGTCTTTTTTCCTGCCATATCTTTTCTTACAGGTCTTCAAATTCCGCTCCTGCCAGTAATTTTATACGATAAACAATATATCCACGATCAATATGCTAAAGGGTTTTAATCTGTAGAAAAATGCACCAAACTTTCTTGAAGATGTTCTGTTTGATTCTCTGATTTGAAGGCATCCTCCTATCGGCTATAATGCTTGAGAGGATGCATCTTTTTGAGTGGGCGGCGGACTATTCAGTTTTCATTGAACTAAATCCATATCAAAATGTGGCACTTGTTATTCAGAAGAGTTTGTTTACTCCTATGTCAGGTTTAACCCAAAAGGTTTGAAAATAGAGTGTTAAAGAAGGGATTGACTAACTCGTAGTTGTTGTGGTTGGAGTTGGATCACTGGGCAGTGGAAGTAATCTTGGTGGGTCTTTGTAGCATTTAATTTTCATGATGGAAGTAATCTCCATAGGTTTTTGTAGCATTTAAATTTTCACAACAGAATTAATGGTCTTACTTTTTGGCAACGCCATTTAAGTGTTTCTTAATGTTACTTTAGCGACTACCAAACGAAATTAGAGCATTGGGCCCTGGACAAGGGCTACAAAATGAATCGAGCCGCTCACGAGCAATTCGAGCCCGAAATCGACTTGAGTTCGGATAACATAGAGTTTGACCTGATCAAGTCGAACTCGAATCCGAACTCGAGTTCAAAAATATTCAACTTGTTAGTTCGTGAGCCTGCTCGATTATATATATATATTATTTTAATAGTAAAATTACATATATATATATATCCATAATATTTTATTATTTGTTAAGAATTTTTTTTTTAAATTTTGTTGAGCTCAAGCTCGATCTTTACATTTTGATCTGGTGCTCGAGTTTCATAAAACTAAGTTGAAGTTCGACTCTACTCATTTGCACCCTACCCTGGATCAACGCTTTGAAATGTTGATTTGCTGAAAGGGATAATTTCAAAAAATTTTCCTATAGGTTTTTTTTTGACAATTTCAGCCACTTCTTTAAAAGTTCAAAACATTACACTAACATCTTTTGATGTTACGAAAAGATTATATTAGTTTTTATAAATCTTGAACTACTAACAAAGAGATTTATAGAAGAGTAAAAACAAAAAAAAAAATTATCTCCTAAATACCTTTTTTCAGTCTGTTAAACAACTTTTTTTTAAAAAAAAAAAAAGCAAAAAGCCCTTAATCTCAATCACACACTCATCTTGTTAAATCTAACCAGCCTATTATTCTTTTGTCAAATCTCAAATCTCCAGGCCTGAATTTTATTCTAATAATCTAATCATAAAATCTGTATCAGTTTTTACTCCCTTAAAAAGGAATAATTTTCTTCCTATAAAACATTAAATATACAATTGTTTAAGAAATGAGATGGACTAGACTAGAAGCCTTTTCTAAACTTTGTCCAATTTTCTTTTCTAAATTTTCGCCAATTTTGATACTTTGCCCACTAAAAGTAAATATCTGTTCACAAAAATAGGAATAGCTTATTTGTTTTGGAATACCAAATTTTTTTAAATAATATTTTGTTTACATCATAAACACATCTCACAACTTATTTTTTTATATTTTCAATCACCTTTTTATTTCACATACATCACATCACAAAAAATATTACAATACTTATTTCAAATAATATTTTAAATAACACTCTATCCAAACAAACCTATTAATCTGGACTAAACTAAAGTATACAATCTTCTCATGAAAAATGCCCCTCAATTTTCAAAGGTAATCATTTATCCATCACATGATCAGAATAGTTATTAAAATCGGTCCGGTCCGTGCGGTCGAATCGATCAAACCGGTGAACCGATCATTAGACCAGACCGAGTTTCAAATCAGATCGTTTGAGCAAAGGGACCGTTGACTCATCAACAACCTGACGGTCCAATCGGATTAAACTAGAAACCTGAACGGTTTTGTCTTTGAACCTGGTTTTGTGGAAAAATTTTATTGCCTTTGTTGAAGTTCAAACCTTGGACCTATGCTCAACACTACAACATACTTACCACCCGTCTACTTCGAAATATGTTAATAAACTAGCTTTATTATAATATATAAATATTTTTTCAATTCTATCTTTTTTTTTTCTCTAAAACAAATACATTGGAATCTTTTAATAAAAATTTATTACCCTTCAAACTCTATAAGTTATATAATGGATTTAAAAAATAACATATTACATAATTCATTTTAAAGACAAATATTATTTTTAATAATTTTTTACACTTAAAATTCATAAATAAGTTAGATAATTACACTAAATATAGATAAAATTTTACACTTGAAGTTTGGTGTATTACTAAATAACTTTATATTTGATTGATTCTTATATGAATTAATTATTTTATAGCAAATTAAATTAAATGAATTTTTGCTATGGCATATTGGCATTATTTATTACAATTTATATCATATATCATATATAAAAAAATGTGAAATATAATATTTAAATATATTTAGTGACCTACCGATTCAACTACCCACTCATCGATTGAACCAACAATCCTTTGACCCACCTCCTTCGCCGGGTCCTTTCTGGATTTTTTTTTTTTTGTCAGCAACGATATATTTGTATAACCTACTCTATCCTAATCTAGGAGGAGTGGGAGCCTAAGAAAGCTGTTGTAAGGACTAGTAGGTATACAGACCCAACTAGACCAAGGGAGTGCTATGGCACAATCCTTAGATTTTTTTCGCTGCTGGTGAGGTTTGAACCCTCACTAACAGCCCAAGGCCACTAAGCCATAGCCCAGTGGGTTTAATAACTTTTTATCAGAAGTGTATAAACAAACACTAATAGAGTCAAAAGACACCAGAACCAAATTCTACAAATCAATGGACCCCACCCCGGCATGGAAACGGGATCGAATATTCAAAGTACTTTTTCCCCAGTAGTCCCTCCCTCCTCCGGCGGAGACTTTCCACCTCTAGCTTTAACATGAACCAACCACATTTTCCACCTAATGAACCTAGACGACAAAACGGCTCCATACACTTCTTTATTATTAAACTAAATCGACGAAACAAATACTACTACTATTTATTATTTATGAACGATTGACCACTGTGGGGCCCACATCCAAACAAGGGCCTGTTGACTAAAAGGCCCCAAAAGTGGTGAGATGCCTAACTTTGCTCGGAGACTCGAAGGTCCAGGACGGACGGGGTCGTGTTTCCAATTTCTTCCCTTCCCATTGACTTTACCAACGTCACGTGGAGTTTTCGCTGTCAAATATTTGTCTTCCTCGTATTTCTTTAATGAATTTAGACATCATTTTTTTAATCCTAAAATTCTCGACGAATTCAATCATCTTTAGACGGCACGGTACGATTACAAATGTTCTCCTGGGACACTGCTATGCATGACCTATGTGCACGTAATATTGGACCTTTTTTTTCTCCCTTTTTTCTGAATGTGGTATCTATAGTTCTGTCGGCATTCCTCATTCTCTTTGATGAGAGCTTCAGGATGTTCTCTCTTCCTCGATCTTCACAGATTTTCTTAAGAACCCATTAAAGAGAATCACAAAATTTCGCAACCCTTTTTGGGAAAAACACCTCGAGGCATCAGATTCATTGAACTTGGACGTTTTTTTTATCTTGAAGGGATCATGTATTCTCCCATCTGGAATTGGATTTCTTGGAGTTTCGTTCTCTTTTTTCTGGGTTCAAAATAAGTGCACCGGATACCAGTAGTAGGAGGACCGTCGAGTGTGGGAAGAAAAAGGCACGGTGGTTAAAGTTCCTGCACGTATCTTCAAAAGTTTCTTAATATGTCTTTTTACTTTTTCTGAAGCTTTTACTCTAATCGTTACGAGTTTTTATAGTTTGGCTTTGCAGATTTTGTGACTTTTCAGAAGGTAGGGCCCTTCTCTCGAGCTGCCCCATTGTGATCTCTCCACTATCAGTGGCATCAATAGAAAGTTAGAAACTCCCGAAGAGGTTAGTCAAATGCTTCCATTTTTTTTTTTTTTTAAGTGGTGGCTTTATTCTCTGAACAAACTTTTTACTTGTACCATGAAATTTGGAATAGGTTTCTACCCGTTATTTTTGCATGGCATGGATGGAATATATTCTTTTAAGAGTTACTGTTACTACCATATAGGCATTGCATTTTGGATTTTAGGTACATTTTTGGCGGTGAATTTCGTCCCGATGTGTTTTGTTATCTTGTAGCCAATTGCTAAGGAATGTTGTTTCGTGGAAACTGATGTGAATTTGGTTTTTTTTTTTTTTTTTCTGGGTTTTGCTACTAGAGTTTGGCAATTTTACAGTTTAGTATAGGTAACGCAAGAAATTCAGTGTGTCTGAATTAATTTCCTCACCATCCCCTGTAACTGCCAGATTAAATACGCGTGTATATGGAAATCTGGAATCAACCCTAAGGATAAAACATAAATGATAAAGATAAACGAACGGGAGAAGTTAAAACCTTGGCACTTTGGAGCAGATACGGAAGCAAATTAATCTAATTATGCAATTCACAAGTCCTAAAAGATGGCACGCTTGAACTGCTACTGTTCAATAGAATGTTTGTTGCTAATGTTTGGACCTTTGGAAGTGAGCATTTTGTTGGTTTTTAAAACATGGAAAGTGATCAGTTCAGGATTAAATTAATGTCAAGGGATCTTCAGCAAGGCTCTCGTCATTGTTGTAGTGACATTCATAATGTCAGGCGTTTCAAAGGATCTGATCATTAGTTGCTGAAATTAACGATCCAATTTTTGCCTTTTCGTGACAAGGAATTGCTTCAACTCTTCTTTATTCAGGCTTAAGTTTGTGAGCAAAATGCTCCACTTCAGAATGCAGATTTATTTAAGTAATTTTTATTGCTCTTGCAAATAATAGACGCCAGTCTAAAGTCAAATATCTAAGGAAGAGAGGGAAAAGGATTATGAATCTAGGCATGAATATGCTCATTGGGAAAACTCCCTTTGCTGTTTGAGATCATTAAAAAATCAGCGGTTCTTAGGATATCCATCTGTCAATTGGGTCAAAAATTTTGAGCTGTCTGATCGTGCTTCTCTTTCTTAAGAAGCATCTGACAAGAAAGAGATCCAGGTTCATGGCTACTGCTGTTGTTAATGCTCTATTTTAGCTTGGAAGGTTTGACCTGCAATTTCCCGAGATTTTTATATAAGTTGGACTTCTTAAGCTCCTTCCATCTTGAACAAGGCTTGGAACTTGAATTGTTAGTTGTCTCTCTTTGCTGCTACATGTTATTTATTGTTCATTTTCCCAGTGTTAGTTTGATTTACAAAAGTTTCTTGGTGGTTGTAATTTCTTCCTTGGTTCAATGTGGTGTTACTGTCTTCTTCTTCCTTGTAAAGTAAACATCAGCTGCTTTTATAAAATATGTCTGCAATGAAATTTTCGATGTTGAATGTTACAATTGACAGATAAAGTGGTCATGTGAGATTAACAAAATCCAAGTAAACTGATCAGGAGGGTTTTAGCAAAAGCTTAACAGGATTTTGAACTGTTGACTTCTTTGATGGGCTTGCACTTGTAAGTTGGAATTGTCTTTTTGTTGTTGCTGATCTAATAATATATGTTTCCTCTATGCTACAGGTAAATTGGTCCAGAGAACAGAATAGTCCTCATCTCTAATGGGCCATTTTGGTGACGGGGGAACTGAAACAAAAGAGATGGACATCAGAAGTTTGTCATCCTCGCACCATCAGCATTTACCATACATTCACAAGGTTGGTGTTCCGCCAAAACAAAATCTTGTGAAGGAATTCACATCCACTGTGAAGGAAACGTTCTTTGCAGATGATCCTTTACGACCATTTAAAGATCAGCCAAAGTCTCGGCAGTTCATACTTGGTGTGCAGGCCATCTTCCCTATTCTTGAATGGGGTAGAAGTTATAATCTTGCTAAGTTTAAAGGAGATCTGATTGCTGGGCTCACCATTGCAAGTCTCTGCATTCCTCAGGTACCATTCATGTGAGATGAAAAGCCAACTTTGTACTGCAACACTTAATGGATCATAACAAATTGTTTACTTGTACAACAGGATATTGGATACTCAAAGCTTGCAAATTTAGATCCTCAATATGGACTGTGTAAGTATCTAACCTGAATAACTTAATAACAGAATTTAGAATGCAAGCTCTGACAAGTTGAAAGTGTCTACCAGACTCCAGCTTTGTTCCCCCTTTGATCTACGCCTTCATGGGCAGTTCAAGAGATATAGCCATTGGACCAGTAGCTGTAGTTTCTCTCTTGCTGGGGACCCTACTGCAGAATGAGATTGATCCGACCAAAAATAAAGTTGATTACCGGCGACTGGCATTTACAGCTACTTTTTTTGCTGGGATCACTCAAGCTACCCTTGGGATCCTCAGGTGCTTGATCACTTACTTTCCTATGAGTGCTACAAATTTGAAGCTAGAGTTCTATAAGCCTAGCTTAGTAAATCGCTTAATTCATGTGCCAGTGCTTCTTCAATCAGATTTATGGCATGTTTCGCTGGTGCCTAGGCTGCAGATGTAATCTTACTCCTTTATTGTGTTCAGGTTGGGCTTTTTAATCGATTTCCTATCTCATGCTGCTATTGTTGGTTTTATGGGTGGTGCTGCTATAACAATTGCCCTCCAACAACTTAAGGGATTTTTAGGCATTAAAAGTTTTACAAAGAAAGCAGATATCATTTCTGTAATGCGCTCAGTTTTTGGTTCTATCCACCATGGGGTAAGTACAGTATCTCCCTCTCCCAGAGCCCCAGGCAGACCGTAACATCTCTAACATGATTAGAAGCAGAAGCAATGGTTTTTGCACTGTAAAAACAAAAAGAAGCTAACATATTTTCTGTCCATATCAATTTGCAGTGGAACTGGCAGACCATTGTGATTGGATCAAGCTTTTTAGCCTTCCTTCTTGTTGCAAAGTACATTGTGAGTGTGTCTAACTCTTACCATTCTATTCATCTATAACAAGTTTAAAAAACCTCCTTATCTTCTTAACTGTTTACTGATTGGTGAAATAGGGAAAGAAGAACAAGAAACTCTTTTGGGTACCTGCAATTGCACCATTGATTTCTGTCATGCTGTCCACCTTTTTTGTGTATATCACCCATGCTGACAAGAAGGGGGTCCAAATTGTAAGATCCTGTTTCATACAGTTCCAATCAATGATTATGTCAACCATATCAATGCATTTAAACTGCTTCTATGCTGATATTACCAGGTGAAACACATAGAGAAAGGAATTAATCCTTCTTCTGTGGGTCAAATATACTTTACTGGCGATTATCTTCTAAAAGGAATTAGGATAGGAGTTGTAGCAGGCATGATTGCATTGACAGTAAGCAAGTCTTTTGAAAGAAGTACTGCTCAATTTTTGTATATTTTGCTTGATATTCTGCCTTAATACTGCTACTTGGTGTTTAATTATGTCAGGAAGCTGCTGCAATTGGAAGAACATTTGCGGCGATGAAGGACTATCAACTGGATGGGAACAAAGAAATGATGGCTCTTGGAGCAATGAATGTTGTTGGCTCAATGACATCCTGCTACGTAGCCACAGGTGAAATGGAAATGCAAACAGATATTTTGTTGCGATGTCATGGTTGAGTTTTAGAATCATCTGAATGCAAACTACCTACAGAGAATGCTTCTTCGTAACCAGAAACATTTCTTCTCAACTCAAAGAGTATGAGGATGAAGGAAAATGCTTTCCGCATTCACAATCCTAGACTTCTATATGTCATAGACACAATTTTCTATCAACTAGTATTTTGTCATCTACAACAGAATTGTATGCTCCAATGCAGTTATTTTGCTGTTAACATGATCTATTCGTCGCTTGCAGGTTCCTTCTCGAGGTCTGCAGTTAATTACATGGCCGGATGCCAAACTGCAGTTTCTAACATTGTTATGTCCATTGTTGTGTTCCTAACATTGATGTTCTTAACACCTCTATTTGAGTACACGCCAAATGCCATCCTTTCAGCCATCATTATCTCTGCCGTCATTGGATTAATAGATTATGATGCGGCAATTTTGATCTGGAAGATCGATAAATTTGATTTTGTTGCTTGCATGGGAGCCTTTTTTGGAGTGGTTTTTGCCTCTGTTGAGATAGGTCTTCTGATTGCTGTAAGGATGGACAGTGTTCACATTTCTCTTTGTTTTCATTTTTTTTTTCCTTTAAATGTCAGTCAGGAGTCAAAAGTGATTTAACTGAGAGTTATGTTACTCTTTATTGTGGTAGGTTACAATATCATTTGCTAAAATTCTCCTGCAAGTCACGAGGCCACGAACTGCAACTCTTGGAAGGATTCCTAGGACCAATGTCTACCGGAGTATCCAACAATACCCAGAAGCGAATAAAGTTCCAGGGCTCCTAATAGTGAGGATTGATTCTGCAATTTACTTCTCAAACTCTAACTATATTCGGGAGAGGTGAGATGTTTGGTCTTTCTTTTCTCCTCTTATTGATATGCATATCATTCTGTTCCACTTAACTACTGAATGAACCTGAAAACAAAGCTATGCAACTAATTTGCAATATTAAGTCGAAATGTTGGTGCTCCATGATGAATATATTAGGACATCCTAAATTGGTCTAGAGTGTCAGCTTCAAAAGTTGTAGTTCAGAATTTTGTGAAGCCTGCCTAGCTGGAAACTACTTGTGGAATTATGTAAACTGGTATCATAAACAAAGAGACCTACTAATTCAACTTTGTCTAGATTTTCATCAAAAGTTTTTTTGACTTCCAAACAATCTTCTCCACAGAATATTGAGATGGCTGACCGATGAGGAAGAGCAACTAAAAGCAGCTGGGCATCCTCAAATTCAGTTTTTAATAGTTGAAATGTCGCGTAAGTATTATGTGGCTTATATAGAATTTGATGCACATTACCTTGTCCTGCCCTTATAACTGATGCACTCTTGAAATACTCATCGTTTCTGCAGCTGTCACAGACATTGGCACCAGCGGCATCCATGCCTTGGAAGAACTGCACGGCAGTCTCCAGAAAAGACAAGTTCAGGTAATCAACTCAAAATTGCTCTTCATTCATTCCTCGTTTTGAACTTAGAGAACAGATTATCGTATTGTCTCAAAGACAACTACGGCAAACAAGCGCGCATAAATCATGAATTTTCTCTGATATTATTAAATTAAAGATCTCATCGAAAACTTACAGTAGCTTGCCAAACGAAAGAGAAAAAAGAAGAAGACAGGTATGACTGGCATCCAAGGGTCACAAACCAACCATAGAGCCCGATTCAATAAGTGGAACACATTAGCTGTCTGCATTGGGCAGTAAGAGTTAATATGAGCTTGAAAATCTTACTTGAGAAAATTTGCTGCTTGTGTTAACAGCTCATCCTGGCAAATCCCGGCCGAGTCGTACTTGACAAGTTACATGCTTCTAATTTTGCAAATTTAATTGGCCAAGATAAGATCTTTCTCACGGTAGCAGATGCAGTTCATACTTGCTCACCAAAACTAGCTGAAGAAGTCTGAGTTCTTAGTGGAAATATGGTGCACATACAGGGCTGGAGAAAAAAGATCAGCATTGTAGTGCCAATCTTCAGCCATCAGGCTGATTCGACTGCTGTATAATTTCTGATATCATGATTCCATTGAAACAAGACCAATTTTATAGAATGATGGCAATTATGCTGTAGATATAAGTTATTTAATAATATGTTTTCATGGTTATGAGTTCTCGCACCGATAACTAACTAGGGGTAAAAGTTTAGATGATACTAACAATTGTTTGAAAGTAGTCACCCGTGTCATGTAACGTGACAAAAGCAAAAGCTGTCACAATTCAATGATTCAAATCACTAATAAAGTTGTCACACAACATCTAAAATATTATTATTATTATTAAACAAGAAAAAGTTGTCACACAAAACCAATTTAACCGTAGACCAAATTATAAAAACCTAATACTCATTCACCTAACCTGTCTGCATTAAAAGCTATACTGACATTCCACCTCATCCTTGGATATAATCCTAACTCAAATTACGAAAATCTAAACACTCATTTACTGAACCTTTATTATCCCTCCATTAGAAAGCCATATCTCTCACTGCATCGTTCAATACCTTGTCCTTTTTTTTTTTTTTTCAAAAACGGTAAAAACTTTCATTAATACTCAAACTACATAGGGTGAGCAACTGCTCGTACATCTTTCTTGGCTAGGTTTACTAACCAAATTGGGAAAGACTCTTCCCACTCAATATCACTTGTCACTTGCATGGCAAATTTTGCCAAATGATGACACACACAGTTTCCTTCTCTTTTGGCAAAGGAAAAGTAACATTTCTCAAACTGGTTCCTCAACCTAAGAATATCTTCTACAATTACTCCCACCTTCGGATCCTTGCTGCAGCTTGATCTGATACTCTCCACTACTCCTTTGCAATCAGATTGGACCTCAACCTTCCTCCACCCCATCCTTCCAACTTTGACAAGTGCTGTTCGAATGGCATTAGCTTCCTCCACCACAGCTTCAATATGTCTTTTGCCCCTCCCAGCCCAGGCTTTCAGCATTCCTCCATACTCTTGCCTTGCAACCACCCCCCACCTTATTAGCCCCTTTGTTGTGCTCAGCGCTGCATCCACATTCAACTTAACAAAACCTTCTACTGGTGGCAACCATTCTGTTGGGACTTTCTGCTTAATCTTTTCCTCCCATACCTCCCTCCCATCTATGCGCTGGGCTGCTTCATTCCTGCTATTCCTGGACACCTAACCTCTCTATCAAACTGAACTCTATTCCTAAACTTCCAGATTTGCCAAAGTAAGTTCACTGTGAGACAAATGTGTTCCTTTCCCGCATCCCTTGCCATTGCCTCCATTAAACTATTCCACCATAGCCAAAAACTCTTCCTGAACTCCAGTAAACCATCCCACTGTATTAGTGAAGCTTTCCATATCAACTTTGCGTGTTTACAAAAGAAGAACATATGTTCCAGGGTTTCAAGTTGCTCCCCACTGCAGGCGCACAACTCAGATCCTCTTCCAACCCTTCTTTTGATCACCTCATTAACTGGCAAAATATTTTGCAGCCCCCTCCATATAAAATGCTTAAGTTTATGTTTCATATTAAGACCCTATAGGAACTTCCACACCTCAGTTCCTTGCTCATTTCTACTACTCCTCTCCTGCTGCACTCCTACCCCTGTTCTTTCTTGTTGCAACTCCTTAGCCACCATATATCCTGTCCTGACAGATTACTCCCCATTCTTACTATACGGCCATATAAGTCTATCCTTCCCTCCATATAAGCTCAATGGTATAGCCAGGATCCTTTTACAATCTGCCTTGTTAAACAATCCTTTCACCAGTGCTCGATTCCATTCCCCATTTTGTATTAACTCCTTCACCAACTGAATTTGACACCCTGGGGGCCTTGTAGTTGTTATCTTACCATGACCCCCATCTGAGAGTCATGTATCCCTCCATATATTAACAGTACCTCCATCTCCTATCCGTTTCCTAGCCCCCCTTTCCAGCACCTCCCTCGCACTAACCGCACTCCTCCACATCCATGAGTCAGAATTTCTAGGCTTCATCCTCCATATCGACTCTCCCTTAAAGTACCTCCCTCTTAGTACCTTGCTTACCATCAAATTTGGGTTGGTTATCACCCTTCACAACTGTTTTGCTAATATGGTTTTGTTAAACTCTTGCAAATCCCTAAAACCCAACCCTCCCTTCCCCTTGACTTGGGTCAACTTCTGTCATCCTATCCAGTGTATTCATTTCTCCTCTTTCTTACTTTCCCACCAGAATTTAGCCATATCCTTGCTGATGTCTTTACATAGTCCAACAGGGAGCCTGCAGCAGTTCATAGCATAATTTGGAATTGCCATAACCACTGCCTTTAGCAAAACCTCCTTACCTGCCTGGCTTAGCAACTTCTTCTTCCATCCCTTTATTCTGCTACTTACCTTGTCCCTTATATAGTTAAACACTTGTGCCTTAGACCTCCCAATTAATATAGGGAGCCCCAAATATCTACTCTGCCTTACATGTTGCATTCCTCCCAGCTCCTGCAGAATCCCCTTAATACTACTCTCCTCAGTATTCTTACTAAAAAATACAAAAGACTTCTCCATATTGATACACTGCCCAGATGCTTTCCCATATATCTCCACCAACTGCCGCACTCTATCTGCTTCCTCCTGTGTTGCCCTGCAGAAAATTAAAGTATCATCTGCAGACAAATGTGTGAGAGAGCAGGGCTTGCAGCAGCAATTTTTAGTCTTGAGATTCCGTGTTCCCTCATGGCTGTGTTGAGCAATCTAGACAGCTCCTCAGAGACCAAAAGGAACAAATAAGGGGACAGTGGATCCCCTTGCCTAATTCCTCTAGAAGGCCTGACAAAACCCCTTTTCTCCCCATTAATATTGAAACTATAAGTCACAGATGATACACACTTTAAAATCTAATTGATCCAGGTAGAACAAAATCCCATTTTAGCCATGACCTTTTCAAGGAAACCCCATTCCACCCTATCATAGGTTTTAGCCATATCTAGTTTAATAGTTATAAAAACATTCGTACCACTCTTCCTATTGTTCAAATAGTGAATGAATTCATGTGCAATCATAATATTATTAGTAATATGCCTTCCTGGGATAAAAACACATTGATTAGCACTAATACAACAGTTCAAGAAAGGTTTGACCCTATTAACAAGGATTTTAGAAATGACTCTATATACCATATTACACAAGCTAATAGGCCTGAACTGAGAAACTGAGATAGGAGAATCAATTTTTCGAATCAGAGTGATACTTGTTTCATTTATAGCTTTGAGCAGATTGCCAGAATGGAAGAAACTAGATATAGCAACAATCAAATCTAGCTTGACAATATTCCAAAACTTTTGAAAAAAGACAGAACTCATACGATCAGGACCTGGAGCTTTGTTAGGATGTAAGGAGAAGACTGCTTTTTTTACCTCCATTTCTGTTTTGGCTTGGTCAGTAGTGAGTTCATTTAAGCAGTAATGATCTGTGGGATACACTGAATAACTGGAGCAAATTCCTTAGGACTGGAAGAGATAAAGAGACTGTCAAAGTAACAGTAATCTCCTCCACTACTTCCTCCTCATTTTCACACCAATCTCCCCCAGCCTTCTGCAATGTTGTAATAGTATTCCTCTTCTTTCTCCCTGCAACAATTGCATGAAAATAACCAGTGTTCTTATCCCCTTCTCGCAGCTAGTTTATTCTAGCTTTTTGCCCCCAGAATACTTCCTCTTTCTTATATGCATCAGCTAGCCTTCTCTTCAGCTCACAGATCTTTTGTTTCCTGTCCTTGGCCTTACTCTCATGCATCTCTTGGATCTCCTTCTTGATCATATCTATATCACTCCTAGCATTATTCTTCAAGCTCCTATTCCAACTCAACAAAGCTATCCTACACTCCTTTATCCTATTTTTAACCTGAAATAGCCTTGACCCCACCTGCACTTTTCCCCAAGCCCTCTTCACCACCCCATTCACCTCCTGATACTGCAATCACCTCCTATCAAAACAAAATCTTCTTTTCCACTTTTTTTCCTTTGGTTCAGTATGTAGTAGGAGCATACAGTGATCAAAAGCCTCATTGTGTATATGACAGCATTTTGCTTTCTCAAACTTCCTCCTCCACACCCTACTACCAAGCATTCTATCCAACCTCTCTCTTACTTCTCCCTCATTGTCCCAATTATTACTCCAAGTCCAAGGTTTCCCTTCGAATCCAATATCTATCAGCTCGTTTGAACTAATAAAGTCTCTAAACTGTTTAAAGCTCCTTTCAGGCCTCTGTACCCCTCCCCACTTTTCACCATTACTCACTATGTCATTCATATCCCCAGCTATCAACCATCTATTACCCCATAAAACCTTCCTATTCCCAATAATTTGCCACTGCTGCTCCCTAGTAGCATCATCTGTACTGGCATATATGCAAACCAACCACCAGAAAATCCTTTTTCTCAGGTCCTCAATGCATAATTCTATAGTAAAGTTCATGTATAACATTTTTTTGACCTGAACCTCTTTTTTCCACATTACAGCCAAGCTCCCAAACCTTCCTACTGGATCTATTACAAACAAGTTATCAAACTTAAGTTTCACCTTCAGTTTATTCATATAACACTTCTTATTTTTAGTCTCAGCTAAGAACACAATTTCTGGGAAGTGGAGTCTATTGACTTCCTCTATTTGGGAAACTGTTAAGGGTCTTCCCACACCTCGATAATTCCACACCAGGACCCTCATAGACACTGTGGGGCCCCATTAAGGTTGGGTTCCCCCACCTTCACTAGCTCATTCCCCTTACCTTCCAATTCCAGTTTCCTGCATGTCTTATTTCCACCTTTACCATCTTCCCTATAGTCTCCCTCCCTATCCACATATTTCTTCTTCCCAGTATCCACATCCATTTCGATGATCCCATTGCTATCAGTGAGTGGCTTTCTCTTCCCCACCTCCTGTACCAGTCTTTTCCATGCCTTACTCCTTCTATATTTGCCAACTGTATTTTCCTTTCCTCTACCTACTCCTGTATGATTACCCTCAGTCTCAATACTATCATAGTGTCCTTCCTATTTTTGTGATTTCTCAGTTTTCATGCATCCATCAATCCACATTATATCCTGCTCATTACTATTTTTATGCTGTATAACTACTTCTCCAGGCTGGTCCCTAATCATCTCATTCCTCCCTTTCTCCCTCCCAGGTTCCACACCTCCTCCATATTCCCAACACTATCTATTTGTTGTTCTGACCTATCCTTTGTGCCCCCTACCCCTTTGTCCATTTGTTCTTTCTGTACTGGTTTTCCTACTTCTCCCTCCTTGTCCCCAGATATATCCTTAACTCCTGCTATGTCATCACCCCACTCCTCCACCCCTCCTGCCCTGTAGCTGTCCTCTATTGATCCCCAAGTCAACAAGTACTGTCCCTGTCCCCTATTTCAAGCCTGACCAGACCTATTCTCCTCCATCATTTTTGATGTCTATTCTGCAGTCGATTGTCTCTTATGGGGACTTTTAGGCCCACTGGCCTTGAGCCAAACTCCATATTGAGTCTCCTTGTTGAGGTACAGGCCTTTATCCTTGCAGTTCCTCTCATTATGCCCCATACGCCCACAACAATAACAGAAGTCTGGGCACTTTTCGTATTTAAAATCAATCCATCTTCCCACTCCATTCATTTTGACTGTTGTTCTCCTTAGTAGAGGCTGAGTCAGATCAATTTCTACAAGCACTTTTAAATGTTTACCTTCTCTCCCCCCCATTAGGTACTATAATTTCCTTAATAGCTCCACAAATACTTCCAATCTTCTTCCCTGCTTCCTTAGATATCCAGTGCATAGGTAAATTCCAAATCTGTAACCATATCCATGTTTTAGTAAAGACTTCCTCCTTAGTTTCTATTCCATCCCTCTACGGCACTAAAATTAGAGGCTGATTATCATATGTCCATGGTCTCCCTCCCAAGACCTTCTCCCTATCATGCATATTATCGAATATAAATTGAAACTTATTAATACCAATTTCCACCACCCTCAGATTTTTCGCAAAAATCCACATATTATTAGCAAAACTTCTAACTCCAGCTATATGAGCCACATTATCCCCAAAAACCTTCCCAATAACACTTCGTTTACATTCATCCAGACTCTGAAGGACGTCCTCACCTTCAATCTGTATTCCTCCTGCCTCCTTTTCAGACAACACAAACTTCCTCAGCACCTCTTCCAGATCCTCAGCCATTCGCTCGAAACTCAAGTTCCGACAGAATCACTCCACTACTAACCAGACCAGCACAACATAGACTTGGACAGAACTAGATCCGATCGATGTGAAAACAAGCAATCGAGCAAAGATTCAGCAAGAACAAAGAGAACACAAACGAGCTAGGACACAACAAAAATAAAACGAAGAAGACAAACACCACTCGAGATCAAACAAACAAACTCAAAGATTAACACGGAAACACAACCAAAACACAGCACAGAAACAAACCGAAGGAACTACTGGTCGATAGATCACCAAACTCAACCGAAAATGAAAGAAAACAAAAAAGGAACAACCAGAGGCAGAAAGGACGAAGAGAGCTCAACCTACAGCTCCAGCAAAACGATGTAACCGCAGCTACTACGGAATGGACGACACTTACTCAAACGATCTAGACCGAGCCAAGATGAGCTGAGAGAGCCCTCCGAGCTCAACTAACTCAGTCAAAACCATCCTGGAGAACTTTTATTCTTCGTAATGGAAGGCATTATTATGATATAGGATTATGATTGGCACGCACTTTCACCCAAGTTTGAAACAATCGAGGATGATCAAAGATAGGCAATGAATATTAGGTTTTTTGAAGTTTGGGAAATTTTGAACTTCCACGCGAGAAGAAATAGCTCTTAGTTTAGAGAGAGAAAGCTGCTCTCACTAGAGGAGAGAATTTTTGGGTAATTGCATGGACTCTCGCTGTTGCTGTTTCCATCATTCAATGCCTTATCACCACCAGCCAATTTATAACATAAGTTCTACAAAGAAATTTTTGAATTTTATTTTGTCAATGTTTATCGAACATACATCATATACTTAATAACCAACGTCCGATGGTTCCAAAACTATTTTTCCTACTGATAGCTTTTATAAACAATACATGAATTGGATAGGTCTTTTAGCAAAACCAAACATGAAGGTCGCTTCTTGCCTCCGACTCCTTTCTCCGACCCGTTCTTTTTCGACGCCATCAATTTCAAGTTTAATTTTAAAAAATGTTACTGATGCTAGTGAGGCTAAAATTGAAAATTAAAGTCTAGATCACTAAAATTATGGCCAATCAAAGACAATGACGTGGATTGGATTTTTAGCGATTTAGAAAGGGATCCAATGGTTTGTGTCTAAAATATTGGGTAGGTGAGATCTAAACCGTTAATGAGCATATTTATTTGGTTAACTAGGAGGCTGATGAGGATATAAAGTGAAACGCCCAAGTCTATTTATGAGGATAGCTAGCTAAAATTGTGGCCAATCAAAGGCAATGACGCGGATCAAGGTTTGTAGCGATTTAAAAAGGGATTCCATAGTCAATGTTGGGTGGGTGGGTGAGATCTAAACCTTTGCAAAAAAAAAAAAAAAAAAAAAACAAATGAACAACTTTAATTAGGCTAAAAGAAGTTTATGTGGTTTTTGTGGGTGGCCTCCTGTCCCTTTTACGCTAAAACCTACTAATTTTGCATATACATTATAAAATTTGTTTTAGGTTGTTTCTTTTATCTGGAATTCCATACCAACATTTGATTCGCATATGCATTATAAAAATAGTAGGCTGCTTCTTCTGTCTCAAATTCTATAATAGCAACCTTTGATTTGATTCGCATATGCATTATAAAAATGGTAGGCTGCTTCTTCTGTCTCAAATTCCACACCAATTTTTTAAATTTATTTCAATAGGTACGAATTAGTGTAAATGTTATTTAAGTTTTCTCAACATTTAAACCTATCAAAATTGAACTCCCCTTTATAGAGTCTTGCATGATGACAATAGAACCAACATTATTATCAATCAATAATCCATGATTCGAATTATTATATCTAGAATAAATATATTAACACCAATATCAATTAAAGTATAATTCACACAAATATTTCAACATTATACGGTAATGGTAGTGAAAAAAATTGTCAATTAAATTAACAACATTTTCTTAGTGTAGGTCAAATGTTTCGAATTCAGGATCTCTTACTTACGTTCCCTTCCTACGTGCCATCTAACACATCCTTCCCTCAATTAAATTAAGAATTTAAATTTGGTTGTGAAAAAAATTGTGACCTATAAAAATGAAAACTTAACAAGGATGTAAACCAATTGAATTAACCTAAAATGGTATAGCAATCTTAAGAAAAATCTTCAAATGGAAAAGTTGCCTCAGGGTAAGTAATCCATTACTAAACCCTTCAACTTTTCTAAATCTCCATTTTGAGCCAAAATAATTAATTGATTAAGTTAAACCAAAATTAGGCCTCTAGCTCCTACCCAAATAAAAAAAAAAGGTTAATTACATCTACCTCTCCTGAGATTTGGCCAAACTACAAATTAGTCCCTAACATTTGGCCAAATTACAAAACAGGCCTTCAAACTCACAAATCTATAACAGCTACCTCCTTGCCGTTAGTCAGAAGACGTTTGACCATTCATTTGTATGACCACAACAAATAGTATGTAGGGAATGTACCAAAGCACCCACCATTAAAACTTATATTTTCTTTTGTTGTTTTATTTTCTGTCTTCTACTACCTTTGTATTGTCGAGGAAAAAAAATTTCAACCATAACAGGGGTAGTGTAAATGGTCGCCGACAACCATGGCGGCCTGCCTCCACCACTTTTAATAACTAAGATCAGTGACATTGCCCATCTAACTCGTATTTTGTCTAGAAAGCTGTTTTCATCATGAAAATTGGCAAAAAATGATCAAAGAACAACCACATAGAATGAAAACTATGGCTGTTCCACTCTTCGTCTCACTGAATAACAACTAAAAATTACAAAATTCATACCAAAATGATCATGAAAAAATATGGGTATTAGAGAAAAATCATTGAATAGTTACACCAATTTTTATTTATCATCTTAAACTCAAACCTCAGGAAAAATCTAATTAACAAGTTTTATGCTCTTCAACATTTTTCTCGAGAACTTGAATTTGAAGGCATCTTAATCTTTCATGTTATGGTTTGGTAGAGGAATCAAAGATGGGAAGATGATATCAATGGAGAGGACTGGGTTATAGAAAATTTGAATTGGGTTGTTGACAAAGATAGAGGAGAGCTAAGGAAGCAAAGAGGAAAAAAGAACATCACTGGATGAAAAGGACTAATTGGAGAGCACAGTTCAGGGACGAGAAGAGGAGACATGTGGAAAAGAAGGTAGAGGATAGTGGTAAAAGGATTCTGGCATATTTGGGTTTTCTTTTCTTTTTTCTTTGTTAATACAAATTGGTAACTAAACTAATTGCATATTGGTTTTCCCCTAATTTTTTTTCCTTTATATTGTACTTTTTAAATTTTTTATTATTTTCATTGTTCAAAATTTTTAATCCTATTTTTTCTTTTCTGTTTTTAATCATTTTGGACCCTTTAATAAAGAGGGCATTCCTATCATTTCATTACTGCTGTTGGTGAGATTCTAACGCTGTCAGTGATAAGGAGGTTATTCTAATTTGGTCAAATCTTGGGGATTGATTCGTAGTTTGGACAAACCTCAAGGGATGTAAATGTAATTAATCTTAAAAAAAAGCGTGGGGTGCTTTTAGCGGAAGCAACTGCTCATCTCTTCTTCAGCACAAAATATACCGAGGCAGAATCTGAAACACCCCGATGGCTCTAGTTCTAGCACTGCGCTATCTCCTCGTACACTTGCACCCAACTTCCTCAACCCGCAAGATTATTGCTTCCTCTTCCTTCCCGAAGCTCTCAATCCCGCTTTCCAAAAAGTTGTCTTCTTTCTTCTCTTCCTACTCTACTCCCTTCCCCTGCCTCCATGCTTCTCATAGAGGTAAAGCCCCTCCAGCTCCCCAAAATTATACTTATTTTTTTAAAAAATATTTCTCATGTGGGTTCTGAAGTTTTGATCTTTTTGTCGCAGAAAACACGTTTGTTTTGAATAAAGATGAGAGATTGGTAGGAGATGGAGTTGTGGGCTCTTATGAGCAGCAGCAGCAGCATTTTGGGAACTCAACCACCATTGCAGCCATTGTTACCTCCTTGGGTGGTCCTCCTGCCGCTGTCGGGATTGTTAGGTTATCAGGGCCGTCCTCTGTGGCTGTCGTTGGGCGTTTGTTTCGTCCAATGTCCAAAAAGAAAGGGAGAACTTCAATTTGGAGGCCTAAGAGCCATTTCGTGGAGTATGGTGAGGTCTTGGATCTTCAAGGGAATTTGATTGACGAGGTATAAGTTACTAATTGTCGATTTTAATGTCCATGTGATTGCTGCATTTCTTATAGTGATTGTAGTCTTTTGTGGAGTAGGGAAGCAATTGTTGCTCCTTTTTCTATTAACATGAAACATTCCTGCCATTTTTTGTTTTTGTTTTTAAATTTTCTGCAAATTTCTATGTTTGCTTTTCTGGAAGATTCACTCTTTCTATGATTTTGTTTCCTGGATATGGATTATAGCGTATTGATCAAATCAAAAGTGGTATAATTAGGTAGTTTGAATTTGTATATCAGCTGTTCGTTTAGTTGTGGAATAAAAAGGAAAAAAAAATGTTTGACTGATTTCATGTTTTTCAGCCATGGTCGCTATATTCTTAGGGCAAATTGCTTGTGTTGGTGACGTAGATTTTGTTGGCTGTGCTTTTACTTGATGGGAAGAGTGATTTTTTCATGCATAAATGGACATTCGTAACTTGGTGTAGGTTTTAGTGCTGCCAATGCTGGCCCCAAATTCATACACTCGGGAAGATGTGATTGAACTCCAATGTCATGGAAGTGAAGTTTGTCTGCGCCGTGTATTGAGGACTTGTGTAGAAGCTGGAGCAAAGCTTGCAGAACCTGGTTTGTCCTTACTTGTCACTGAATTTTTTGAGTTAATTATTTCTGTAGAATTAGTCTTGTAGAAATAGGGCTAAAATGGACTGATTACAAATTAAAGCTCTAGGTTGTAACATTTAAGGTGTAATTTATTTACTACAGGCACCTGAAGTACTTTTTGACTTCTTCTAGACTTTCTGAAATGTAGCTTATCTGTTGCAACTGGCTTTAACAATTTAGGCAAATTTTATTTCTCAAAGTTGCACTTGTCTGATTGAAGTTTATCTAATGATGGCAAGTTGAATTCCCTAACGGGTAGGCATTGATGTTTAACTTCACTAATTTATGCCTTGAAAACTATATTTTCTTGAAGGAATTTGAATCTGTGCTTAGTGTAGATGGTCAAGGAAGTAGTTATATGTCAATACTTATGATGTCAAGAGCAGTGAAGCTGTGTTTGGGTTGATCTATTGTCTACTCTGGATCGTATGGTCCTTGAGACCATGAATATTAGTTCTTAGTCAAGCTTCTAAAACGTTTTAGGTTATCCATTTGGTTCTTCAAAGGGTAGCATCTCATTGGTTCCTAAGTCATGTCATTGGTTCTTCAATAGCATATCAATTGGTGCTATTGAAATTGATTTTTTCTCCTGGAAGTATGGATCTCAACTGACGTGGAACTCATTATACTCTGTAGCCCGTCTGCAATAATTGTGCTAGTTGAACTGTTTAGGTTAAATCAGTACATGTTCAAGTGCCTCGTGCATTTTAAAAGAAGCTGTTGATCTATAAGTGGAATAGAGACAGTGCTCTAAGCTGATGCAATTATTGTCTTGACTTTATCAGGGGAGTTCACACTTCGAGCTTTTTTAAATGGTCGCTTAGATCTCTCTCAAGCAGAAAATGTGGAAAAACTTATCTCAGCAAAATCGGTGGCAGCTGCAGACTCTGCACTGGCTGGAATACAAGTAAATTCCATTAATTTCTGGTTTAATTGATAATTGATATTTTATTGGTTAGTAAATAGAAGATTCTTTTTTGACCAGAAATGCAATTTTAGATATTTCTTCCATTTTTTAAGCTAGCTGTAGATTATATGCATCATATGTGGTATGTCCAATAGTAGGCTCTCTGTGAAAATAAAATCCTTGTTTTTTAACAGGGAGGTTTCTCTGCGATGGTCCGAACACTAAGAATGAACTGCATTGAGTTGCTTACGGAAATTGAAGCTCGTCTAGATTTTGAGGATGAGATGCCACCCCTAGACTTAAAATCTATTGCAAGCAAAATACACATGATGTTGCAAGATGTGGAGAATGCATTAGAAACTGCCAATTATGACAAACTTCTGCAATCTGGGTTACAGGTATTGCAAGGATTTTGGGGTTTTTAACAAATCCTTTCTTGTTTGAGTAATAGAGCTGGGGAGAAAAAGTTCTTTTACTAAAATGTACATGAAAGCTTATCATCCTTTGTATGCATGGTACACATCTTTTCCATTTCTGTATCTTTCTTTCTTTTCCCCCCTTTTGATTGCTAAGCAATTCCCTGTCCTTCCTACAGTAATCAATCCTTTTTTTTTTGTGAAATATAGAAGAAATGTATTCTTGTGTTCCATCATCTATAATTGTTACTGTTCTGCTTTTGCATGATGGAATAAAAGTTGTCTACTTGACTTTAGATTCCTAATCCATACTTGAAAATAGACTTTTTAATTGTTGGGAATTCAACCTTTTTAAGGTGGGGAACTTATGCAATCTGCCCGTTCAACTCACGGCTTTTCTTGATGCTTCTATTTAAATTTGAACAACATCTTCATACTTTATTTATCAGAAAGTTAAGCTATTTCCTGTAAATCTTCTTTCAGATAGCAATTATTGGTCGACCAAATGTTGGAAAGTCTAGCCTTCTTAATGCTTGGAGCAGAGTATGTTCGAAATTCTCTTATTTGTTTCAAACTTTTGGTTTATCACTGAAGTACTTCTTAAAAATAACTACCGCATGATTTAACTTAAGGAATTGTTTGTGTCCATGCACAAAGGCTGAAAGCCATCTTTGACGCATGTACCTTAAATGTATTACAAATCACTCAGTTGTGCGTAATTGCTTTCAAGTTTTTACTGTGAAATTTTATGTAGAATTTTTTTTGTCAATGAACTTAAGAAATCTCTTTTCATTATCTTTCAACTCTTTTTCTTTTCTGCTTCTTTTTTTTTTGGTGGTTGGGGGGGGGGGAATCAACTTTCTAAGCTACATAGGTGGCATTCTCATGTAAGAATTTCAGTGCAGCTAATTCTTGACCAAGTTGAATTGATGCTGTATGCTTATTTAGTGAGAGAAGTTTTAGTGAGAAAATTAAGGAGTCAATGAAAGGAATAACCAAGAATGGAGATATCAGAAGACCAAGAGAATGACAAGAAAGAACAGAAATGTGTGGAAACTTGGAGAAGAGAGAGAGATAGTTACTAGTTAAGGGCAAGACTTTTTTAACTGCATAATTTGTCATTTGCATAGAATCACACATTTTTTCCACTATTAGCTGACTAATAATTGCCAAGATATCTTAAAATGATATCATCCCAAGCTATTGGCTTAACTTAAGAAAGAAAAGACAAAACGGTCAGAGCTTCTTGGTATATGACTAATCCCTGACATCTTATGAGCTCTAAGCTGCTTATCTTGAAGTGCTGGAGACTTTTGTCAGACAAAAAATCTGAAATAGTTAGAAGAATGCCATATTGTGTAGATCTGGGGAGAGGATGTGAGTTGCATTGCTGTATGTGAATAATGATCATTTTAGCATCTTGTTGTGATGCTCTGTCAACTGCTGATTGTGTATCTTGTTTACCTTTTAGCATGCAGAGTGAGAGAGCTATTGTTACAGGCATTGCTGGTACAACACGTGATGTTGTAGAAGCCAGTATATCAGTTCATGGAATTCCTGTAACGCTTCTTGATACAGCAGGTATCAGGGAAACTGATGACATAGTGGAGAAAATTGGTAAGTCCTGACAATCTTCCTTGCTAAGTTGTAATGTTAATGTTGCCACTAATACATCTCCTTTTGTACTTATACATTAGATTATTCAGCGTGGCTAACTTAGATTTCTGTCGTTCTTCTCTATCATAGTACTCGGAGATTTGCTTATGAATAGTTTTAATTCTGTGTCAAATTACGTGACAGAATGGCAATGATTAGACTCCTGATTTTATCTTTCTTGTGCAATTTCTTTAAAACTCAAAAACATGCTTGTTTACTTTTAAGATTTCATATTTTTCATTTGCTTGTCAGAAAGATAGTGAAACAAGTAAAAAATTGCTGGTTTTTTCATGCTGACTTGACTCGTCTGTCATCTAAGAACAAAGTATGAGTTACAAGCACTAGTCAAAGCCGATGAAAATTGAATTCCTGGGCAAATTGAGTGTTCTTGTCTATTGGCTTGTTTTATATAACCAGCAAGAGAATACCAAGTCACAGCGTCAACCGATGTTTTTACTCAAAGAAGCTATGCTAAAACAAGATTGCAACCTGCATTTGATTCACTTATTTTGTTCCTTGTGTGTGAAGACCTTTAGCCATATCAAGTGCCCATATGCTTCTTAATTTTTCAAACCAGAAAATAATGTTTATTTTAAGTTGGAAATGCTGATATTGTCATTCTTGAATTTGACTGTGTAACAGGTGTGGAAAGATCAGAAGCAGTTGCTACAAGTGCTGATGTTATTATCATGACCGTAAGTGCAGCCGATGGGTGGACTATGGAGGACACCGTACTTCTAGAAAGGATTCAAAGTAACAAGGTATTGTTTTCTTCATACTGCCTTGAATTGCACATGAGAGACTTGCAGAGACCTTTTTATTTCTTCATATTGTGAAAATTTCTGGCCAAATTGTGCTCCCTGGAAATTGATCATAATACTGTGGATGTGTGTTTTATGCGTTTGCACTGCTATGAAGTGATAAATATCTCCGTTAAGCTGATTATTATGGAAAATAGGAATTATCTTCAGTTCTTGTTGCAACCTTAGACTGGCATGACTGGATTATTGCTGGTAGGTACTTCGAGAGGAGAAGAGCTGGTCCCCTTATTTAATCCCACCGCTGAGATGCTCAGTTAGTGGAATACTTGTTTTTCAAACTATCACAAATCAGTTCCAGTTTATTGTCATGTTTTTGCTTCTCTTGAGTCTGCATCTGAATGATGAGTTGCATGTCAAGATTTGGAATTTGGTAACCTTTCACATAGAATGCTTGCTACTTGCTTGGCTTGCATGATAAGTAGTTTTAAATTTGTTATCATGAAGCTCAGATTTAGGAATATGTATTATTCGTTAATCCATGGCCGTCAAAATTTAGTTTGGCATTCAATACTTAAACCAGAACCACTGTGCTCAGGTGCATGCCTATGATTCTGCTTTTGCTCAGCTGCAGCTTAGTGTTGTGCCCTATATGCACTTCTGGCTAATAAACCATGCTAGCGTAGCTTCCGAAATGATTGAGCAGAAATGATGTTTCTGGCCTTCTGTCATGGTGCTATCCTAGATTGTTTAGGTTGCCAGAATAGTCTGTACAGAAAATATAGCTGAAATGATTAACCAACAAATTAGTTGGCAATAGTATTTATGAGATCCCATATGGATAAGCCAACAGCAATTAATGCCGAGATTCCTGCTTCTGAGATTAAACGTCGGATTCTCATCGTCTGTTGTGTAATTCCAGGATGCATCAGGATCTACCTCTCCAATAATCCTTGTTGTTAATAAAATTGATTGTGCCCCAACTACCTCCTACAAATGGGACACTACAGCTACCTCTTTCAATAAACTTATTTTTACATGTGCTGTCACTGGACAAGGGATTACTGATCTAGAGGCTGCCGTTCTAGAGATTGTTGGTCTTAACACAATTCCTGCAGGAGGTTGCAGATGGGCGGTGAACCAGGTTAGTTCCTGTAACTTTATATGCAAGTGAGATCATATCTACTTTCCTGTCTCTCATCTGCTCTGAGAAACTTGACTTATTGCCATCTTAATTTGTCTCTTCCAAAGTCTCTGGATGTTGGTTTCACAATGACCTATTATTTGTATTTGAGCTATATTTGTTAGTCCAGCGTGGAGAGAGAAGCCTTCCATTGCTTTCCATCACGAGCTTCTGGGGATCCGACTACGCATGATATAATTCAATAACCTATTTTTATCTTAGAATATTCACCTTCTTGTATGTCTGGGCATGTTATGCAATTTAGTGCTAAAGACTCGAGTTTGCCTTCTCAATGGTTTGAGACCCTCTTGGATGTCTGGCCACTGAGTTATGTACTTTGTTTCCTTTGGTTACACTGACTTGTGTACTTCCAATATGGATTTACATTTTACAGTGTCATAACTTTTCTAATTTGTATACCTTAAATGTTTGGTTCTGATTTTCAAAATGTTATTGATTGTTAGAGACAATGCGAGCAGCTTGTTCGGACTAGGGATGCTCTTGTCAGATTAAAGTCGTCAATAGAGGAGGAAATTCCGCTGGACTTTTGGACAATAGATTTGAGGGAAGCTGCTCTGGCCCTTGGGCAGATAAGCGGTGAAGATATTTCCGAAGAAGTTTTGTCCAACATATTTGGAAAATTCTGCATTGGTAAATAGTTACTTTAGTCAAAAGTTAAAACGACAGATTTGTCTCTTCAAACGTTGAAGCTTTCGACATAAACTTTGCGATGATAAAAAAAAAAACTAGGTCACATTTTTTTTTATTTAAAATTTTTACTGCGTATTCAGTTTGTTGAATTATTCCATCACCAGAAAAATGACACTGATTAGCCAAAAACCAAAGCACAACAGCACAATTCTTCTTTTTTCTTTCAAGACTTTGTCGTTGAAAAGCATGCCAAGACTCAAGCCTTTGAGTTTCATACGTCCTTTTCTATTACAAATATCTAAGGATTGTTAAGGGTCTAAGAACCAGCAATCTTCCAATACCTTACAACCCAAGGCACTAGCACATATTTTACATGCAAAGGTTCATGAAAAGTAAAACAAAAGAATGAAGGTAAAACAATTAAAGAATTCAATCCAATATAGCTTTTCTACCCCTGAAAAACTATCTTATGGACCTAAAAAAAATTATAGTAAAAAGATGATGGAAGTATGGAGAAGAATGCTACAGTACATCACAAGTTCGCGGATGGATAAATCCAGCCCTCATTCTGCATCCCCAACTTCCATCTTTCCGGAGTCTTCGCATTTGAGATTGTTTGCTCAATTCAATGAGTTGGCTTTCCCACTTGCTTCTTGGATGCCTTTCTGGGCATTGCCTCTCTTCCAAGCCTACCCCAAAGCTGCAATCATTTTCCAAAGCTCCATCCATCAAACTCCTATAAACCTCCTGCAGCTCCACAAACATCTTGGTGGATTCTTCCTCCACGGAAGAATGACAAACGCCAGGATGATACTGAAGTGCCATTTTCCTGTATGCCTTCTTTATCTCACTGACACTTCCACTACCAGACAGAACTTCACGAAAGTTTATGGCCCTTTTCTGTCCACATTGCATGGTAGCTCTGCATGAAACAACGTTAAAATTCTGATGTACAGATAAGCTCATCATGATGCCGCTCCCTCTGTTTAATGTTGAGCTCAGGCAAGCATCCATTTTATCAATGAGACTAGCTGCTAGCCGGCTCTGAGAGGGTTTTTTCTTTTTTCATGTATACATACTAGTAGAAGTGGATAAAACTTGAAAACTTTGTCAAGGAATAATACAATAAAACTCACTGCTTCGATAATAACGTAACATTCTAGAATTGGTGTATACAGAGATTAGTAGCAATAAAGCCAAAAACTCAGCAATTTCGGTCTTCTTTCTCGGTCATAAGGATCAGTTGCAATAAAGCCAAACACTTATAAATGAATGTTGTCAAAATCAAATTGCCTGTTGAGTCCAAAAAAAAAAAAAAAAAATTGTCTGTTGAGTCTTACGCGGAATTGCCGTACTGAGAATTAGATAGCTAAATTAATGATGTTGAATTAACCATCGAACCGTGCAGTCCAAACAAAACGAAGAAATTAAGAGAAAAATGTTTTGGATATGGACCTTCTTTTGTAATTTTTTTTCTTTGTTTTTCTAATAACATAATCGAAGAATAATTGTCTTCTGTTATAAAACATATGATCATAGGATTAATCTTATAGACACTAAAATGTATAAACTGTCAGCCTGCTCGAATGAATGACAATTACATCAAATTTGAAATTGGATTGGTGATGATGTACGCAATGTCAGTGTTTTGAATTGAATGATAACTATACAAAATTTGAAATTAGATTAATGATAATATATATATATATATATATACACACACTGTCTGTCAGTGTATTTAAGAGAATTTTTCTAAAACATATGGGGATTGGAACAATTTCGAAGGATCCAACATGTAATATGGGCTTTCCACAGAGCCAGGATTCGGAAAGGATACGCGTTCCGCTGCATGGGCGGTAATTAGAGGCAAGTGTACTTGGCCTACTAGGTGCAGGCATTTCGAAAGATGCGATCTCTAAGGGGAACAAATGGGGAAATAAAATAATAGGCAAATTCTCGTGCCATTGGTTTTTTATGATTCGAAGTTTCAATAATTACAACACTAAAAGAAATGTTTTGGATGCTAGTCTTTTGTTTTGGGATCACAGAATTGTTTACTAACTAGTCCTATTTAGGGACGATTGTAGGCAAGGATGATCAATTCGTGAATTATGTAATTTTGCATATGTTTTGTATAATCTCTTAAATTTTACTTTCGGAGAAATTAAGATATCTACTCTTTTTTTTTTTTTCCCCAACCACAATGTTCAGAAATGCACCAGATTAAGCAGAAAGAATGGGCTCATGCATTGGGATTTAGTGCAAAATATCATTCTGAGAGTGGGAGATGGAAGTTTCAAGGCAATCAAATAGTAACTAACACTTTTAACTATGTAGCACATTACTAGGTTGTATTTTCTTTTTCTTTTTCTTTTTTTATCATCTTAGTCATCCAAATTTATGTGAGAAGGTGACATTTTAATTATCTATAGATCTATTATAAACTTTTTAACTGTTAAAGTTTCTTTACAACTAGTTTGTACGAGCTCTTGTTGCATAAGAGGAATTCTTACTTGGGCAAATCACATAGATCGATGCAAATAATTCTTTCTTTATAGAGTGCAAACAGTAGTGACGATGATGCATAGAAAGTGTTGCTCATTTAACCAATATTTGCGGTTTTCTTCTTGTAGCACTGTTTATTTACTGTGTAATGCGCATAGATTCTTGTTATTGTTATTACTGTAATAAACAAGAGCTTGCTGGACAACTTTTGTTTATTGGCGTGGAAACATTCTTGGTTTGATAAAAATGACGGTTCATTGCAATAAAAGTGCACATGCAACAAGACAAATGCCTGAATCAAAAGGATTGGACGGCAGCAAAATATTTGGCGGATTAGCCATGAGACAACGCAGATTAGGGACAGCCTAATCCCATGCAGCCAGCCTGTAAAGTATAAAGAACATGAGCAGAACAATTTGTTAGGGTGTTCTTTGATATATCATAGGAAAGAAGTAGAGTTCTGCAAATTTCATTCCAAAAGGAGCTGGCAAAATGTGTTTCAACTTGAAGAAGCAGCAAACAAAGGAGGAGTTGGAGGAGATGAAGAAGAAAAAGAAACAAAAGGAAAAAGAGAAGGAGAAGAAGGCAGAGGAGAGAAAAGCCAAGGAGAAGGAGAAGAAGAAAAAAGAAGAAGCTGAGAGGAAGGAAAAGGAAAAAAGAAAGAAGGAAGAGGCTGAGAGGAAGGAAAAAGAGGAGAAGAAAAGGAAGGAAGAGAAGAAGAAACAAGCCGAGGAGGAAAAGAAAAGGAAAGCCGAGAAAGAGAAGAAGAAAAAGGAAGAGCAGAAGAAGAAGGAAAAAGAAAAGAAAGAGAAAGAAAAGAAGCAACTGAAGAAGAAATGAATGTCATTTAATCATTCTTTTTTATGTGCAATCCATAAATTGTTTGCATTGCATCTGGTGTACAAGATTTTTAATAACTCGCTCTTCAAGATAGAAAGCAAAAAAATTGATAGGAAATTTAATCTAAATTTTCTCGTTTGAGGACCGCCAAGTTGTTATTTTCTTTGCTATGTAATCTTGACCAATTATTGCTTGCATAATGTAAAGCTCGTTTTCCCTTTATTAAATTGGACAAAATCATTTCGAGACTATTAAGTTGCTAACTGTCCCAACCTTGGGTTCCATTTATGCAATGGGTAATTAAAAATTATTTTTTTGAATGCAATTTAAAGTGGTTGAGCATCAGTGGACATTCAACACATATATTTGGACCATTTTATTCTTCTCTCTCTTAATGTAAGTAATAAGAGTCAATGTTAAAAACATTACATTTTTGCAGGAAGGTGCTTGTTGCAATTCAATTTTCCATGGCAAATAATGCAAGTACATTAAATCCGTTACTTGGCAAGGGGTGAGCAAATTCGGTTCATAACGAATTCGCCGAATTCTAATATGATATGAAATAGGTAATGAGATTATGAATTTGATAATAACCGATTTCGCATTCAAATTCGGTAATTGAAATAGAGTACCGCATTACCGCATTTGAATACCAAATTGGTATATAAAATTATATAATATATAGATAAATACGATTTAGTATTAGTACATACTACTAATATATTATTATATTATATAGGTAAATGCTATTAATAATAATTAGTATATGGTATTATCATCATATCATGTACTTATAATAATAATAATGATATATAATAATGTACAATATATTATTTTAATATCTGTTAATTGTTATATGACTATAATAATACAAATATATAGTAATACATAACAATATAAGATAACTACTTACTATTTTACACATGAGTAACATGACTAGAATTAGATAATAATTAATACATATATGTATAATACTAAATATTAAACAATAAACATAATTAGTAATTAGAATTTAGATATTGGTAATTTGATACATCATTGATCATTCATGTTTGAATTATTGAATATTTGAATGCGTAATCTGTAACTTGCAAGTATTAGTGTGCTCTAAATTTATATTACATATTTAACATAAAAATTCATATTATCTATTCACTAATCTTAAGGCTCTAAGTATAGACAAGACAACTACGCAGTGTAAGTGAATGCATGTGAATTGCAAATCAATGTATTAGTGTATTGACTTTCACAATAACATATGTAAGTAAATAAGTTTTATTTTGATTTGAAATAAATTATAAGTTTGTAACTAATATAACCTAACACTAATCATTTTAATTTATAAGTTTGTAACTAATATTACTTAGTATTAATCATTATAAATTATAAATTCATAAATTATCACTAATCATTGTACAGTCTAAGGTTTATTCTAGTTTAAATTAATCACTTTTTATGTGTTCCTTAAATCATTAATTAAGGATTCTAGGTATAAGTGATCAAATAAATGCCAATTAAATTAAACCACAAAATAATTAGAACATAAGTAATGTGTTAAATTATGAATAAATTAGGAGATCAAATCGGTAATAATTTTTAAAAAAATCAATTTTTTTAAATAGATGAATTCTATCTAACCGAATTCATTACCGTTTTTAAATTTGAAATCGATTGCGAAATGAATTCGATTATGGCCAATTCGTAATTAAAAACAGTTTAAATTTCGATAGATCGAATAACCGAATTCATTGCACCGAATTACCGCTTTTGCACCAAATGCACACCCCTGGCAATCTCTTTTGACGTCTCGCAAGAGACTACACTGTTTTACTGCGCAAATACTAGGAACGACCTTGTGCTTTGGACAGGCATCCAAAAACTACGGAAAGATTAAACTTTTTAACTACTTTGCATGTTACATTGATGACTCTGCTGCTTCTCAGGCTTTCTTAAAAGTACACCGCTTTGTAATAAGATGAAAGATGGTTTATGATCAGTTACATGTAATTTGTTCCACTAACAATGAAATGATGATAATGAAATTGAAAATTCACCGCCAATGGCTCTCTGTTTCTTCTCTGGTCAAAGAATGGAATACTACTAATATTTCTCTCAGACAAATTACACTATATACACTTTACTATACTCACTGCTTTGGAATCTTACCTTTCCCTTTCAATATTTTTTGGACGACCAAAACCTGTCAAGTTACATCTAATTAAGTAGACCGCTACTTGATCATTTTGCATCTTGCGCCAACCCATTTCAAGCCACCATCATGGGGCTTTTGACATTAAAGCACGGAATTCAGTAGACTAATGATCAGCAATGAACTCATCCAAGGAGCAAAATGAGCTTTACTTTGGTGTTCAAATTCGCCTATTGACTTGTTATGAATTGCTTGATCGATCAAACACTGCTCGTAGTTCGCCAACCAATTGTTCTCTAGCGGATGGCTCTACCTGCATTGCATTCCAAAGATCAGCCCTCTTCTCAAAACTGTAGCAGGACATGAGAAGTAGAAAGGGCAAGAATTTATGTCACGTTACCTTCTGTAGCAGGGCAAAAAGACCTTGAGGTAGAGCACGCAAATCCAGTGCTGAATCACCGATCTTTGTTAATTGAAGCAGCACTTTCTGCACACGCAACTCCTGCAACTTTTCTTCGTAATTGGTGAAATCATCCTTCCATGAGAAGAAAGCCTCATCATTCGTCCAAGCATCTGGTTTACCTCCTGAAAACTCAGAATCCATAAACCACTTCTTTACCATATCCATTGCAGAGTTGTAAGTCAGCAGGTCGCCTGCAGCATCTCTTACTGTCCTTATCAGTGAGTCCTCAACAACTCTCCGGTACAATCTTCTATAGAAGAAAAAACGGGAATCTGCCCAATCTACAACTTTTCTGACTACCCCTTTCGCAGCCATTCTAAATGACGTATCATGCAGTTCTGCAAATTTTGTAGCAATCTGTGTGTAAACTGGCAAAAGCTGTTTTTCTCGAGCCTTTATCTGTTGCTGCAGGCCATCTACAGCTTCTGTGCTCTTCACCTCCTGAAGTTTTGCTTTTAAACCAATCAGCTGCTGATCAAGCCTACCCATGCATTCCAGCAGCTCTTTTGTCCGGAACTTAATCTCAATTAGACCTTCTGGCTCAAGAACATTTCCCTTAGCAGTTCGTTCTGCATACATCTCGATATGGTCAGGGTTGATCTTACTATCCACAACAACCCATGCTCCACCACGGAGCTCACCCATCATAGGTATGTATATGAAAACAGGTTGTTTATATGTTCTAAGGTTCTCGACAATATTCGACCCAGCTTGAAGGATGCCTTCAAAAAGGTCCCTCTGTCCACCTGAAAAGCCTCTCCAGTTTGCAAGAATGAAAAGTGGCAGCTCTTCCCTGTTGAAATCAATTAATGCTTGAGCTGTTTTTGTGGCAGAATCAGGAAACCATACTTGGCCTGCTTGAGGGACAATCCTTTCATGGGAATCGAGCTGCCCAGGATCTGCAGGGATGACTTGCATCATCGTTTGAGTCTCAACAGCAACTATTCCTACGGGGATTCCTCCAAGCTTTGCCCTTCCAGTAACAACAGTTCTTGCCCAGCCTTCCAATGTTTCGACAAAGCTGTCCCTGTCGAATATCCCCCCCAACCAGTTTCCACTGCCATCTGAAGCACCACATATAGCAGCACGTGGATCGCATGAATTGTCTGGCAGATATTCAACAGGTCTCTCTGGAGGATCCAAGGGGGGCAACAGTGGAAGTGGACCCCCTGAGTAAGGAGGAATGAAACTCAACCATTTTAAAACAGCTGATACCCCTTCAAGATCATCTGAAACTGTCAGATGAACTACTCCATTGGTTGCCATAATTTTTGGTCCACCAAGTTGCATGTGGGAGCTATATACCTCCCGACCCAGAAGCTTATTTAATGCCGAAAAACCAGTCAGGATAATAGGTTGATCAAGCCTTTGTATGCACCGCATACCTAGCCGAGCAAGATAAGCACCTATGCCCACTGTTCTGCCTGTCACATATGTTAGGGTGAAGGTTTCCTTGTATGCTCGTGAGTATGCACTGGCAATGGCTCCACTGCCGCTTAAGTTCTCAACCCCTAAACCATCCTCTTTCCCCACAATGGAATCTATTACCCACCGTGATTCTCCATTTGTCATTTTTGTTTCGTGTGCTATTACAGATGATCCGATCCGAGCATAATCTTCAGGAGTTAAATATACATACTGGAAGCCGCGCTCAGGGATTGATTCATCAGACCACCCCACTCTGAAGCAAGATTTTACTTCTTCAGCGACACCAATACGAGCACCAGAATTGGCCGCCAAGTATATTAAAGGCAGTTTTAGACTGCAGGCGACCTCAGTCACTGCTTGGAAAAATGCATCCTCCCTCGGGCCAAAGGATCCATTTTTAAAGGTCACATCATTTGCTATAACAAGAATTGTCCGTCCAGAAGGAAACTCAGGTGTAGACATTTTCATGCTCCAGGCTACCATGCCAACATCATTGAGCCCAGGCTGCCGCTCCACAGAAACAAGAGGAGTACCCCAATTACCTCCAGTGTTAGCAAAAATTAACTCTGTCACTTCGAGGATAACTTTATCCTCAGGCCTTTTATGCCCTAAATGTTGGCATGACCAAGCCATCTCCAAGGCAGCTTTAAATGCCTGTTAAAGAAAAAGTTGTTTAGTGAGGACATAGTGATTTTTCTATCTTGAAACAAGAGTTATAATCTTTACCAGCGGGAAATCATAGCAGTAAGTGGTGTTGCTTTTCCTGGCTAAAAGGCGTTTCCGATCCAATACCCCCAAAGGCTGATATGATGCATTAACAGGGACACCGTGCAAAGGGCCCCTCTCAGTTATTGTATGGTAGACAACTTTGTGTTCAGTAGGGTCTTCCACTTCGCGGTATACCTGAGCATAGATATATAATATTAAGACCTTAATTTAATTTACGCAATATTCATCATCTAACACTAATTGCAACCACTGTTGCCCAAAATCAGATGCACATCGGTTTGCACAAGTAACAAAAAACATAATTATAACTTAATGTAAGGATATGCATGGACAAAGATGCCTCTAACTGCTCACACTGCAAAACCATATTTTTATAACTATATGCAAAAGTCTACCCGATTTACATGATTAAATTTACCATTATTAATAAATTCATTAAATTCAGACATTGCATCTCTTGTAAAGTTACGAACTTTTAGATGTTTGTACTCTGCCTGTAGGCTATGATAACTGTCATTTAAAAAAAAATCAAGTAGATCTCCAGACAATTGCTGATCACTTGCTAACAGCAATTGATGCACAGTAGCTAACTTACATGCACAATACAAGTGTGTCCTGTCACATTTGCAACAACCACCCTCCAAGCACCATTTGCTTCTCCTTCAGATGATATCCAAAGCTTCACCTCCCACTGACAAACACCTAAACGATGCATTCTCACACCAATAGATGTATTAATCTCACGTGCCAGCTCTTGCAAGATTTTCTCAACTATAGCTTCCTCACACCCATCGTTAATGTCCACCCTCCTGCAAACAATGTCTTGAAGTTAGATCTTCTTTGAATATATTTGATCTGCTTTCAGTTGTAAGAAACTTATCAAGAAGAAATGTGCCTACTTGTCGTAGGGTAACAGATCATCTATTTGTTGCTCCTGTAAAATATAAAGATACATATGAGCATGGTCAGATTTGACAGTAGTATTATGGACATGCAGTTCAAGTTCCTCCATTGCAGACACCAGTGACCGCAAAATGCTCCTTGACGTAAACGATATAGCCCACAGAGATTGACTCCTTTCCTTGTCTAATCCTTGATAAACTGTTAAACTATCACTTGATGTAGGTTGCCTGACAAGAGTTCTGAGATACATTCTCTGAACTGGAACAGGCTTATCCACAACTGTGTACAGATGCCACTGACGGTCACGGGATGGTGTATATTGTATTTTGTCATAACCCTTAAGTTTGTCCTGTTCAGATGGGAGTTAAGTCAAATTAATTGCAAACAAGCAATTAGTTCTGCAATTTCCTCATCGATTCTTAAAAACAAAAGGCAGAAAAAGAACAAAAATTTTGGAGGCAAAGACGATGACAAACCAGTTCAAGGTATGTGGATAGAGGAGGCTCCAGGTGGCGCAATAGAGGTTCTTCTTCATAATACTGTTTTTCTGCTGACCAGTGAAAAGAGTGCCTCATTGGGCCCCGACCTTCATCTCTTTGTATGATACAGCTGATTACGCCTACACCTGCGCTTCTCAGACTAAAGCTTACTTCTTGTTCTCTTAATTTTTTTGCCAACTTGTTTATTCTTTCTTGAGCCTGATCTTCATCACCACTGCAGATGAACCAAACGCACAATAAGAATAATCATTCACATCAAGCATGAATAAGTAGAATCTTAACCAAATTTAGAAAGGAGCATAAATAAATCATTCTTATCATGTCAGGTAACAAATGCAGACCAATAAAATGTTTAGGGAACTATTCAGGCAAAAAGAGGAATCAATTAAGTAGGATTTTTGCATTTGCCCATATGGAGAATAATTTTCTTCATATGTGTTGTAGAAAATGATCTTTCTGCATGTTGAGTTTGCCTACCTACAGTTAAGGACTAAAATGTTTTCTCAGATAGGTAAAAAAGCACCAATTTGAGGTCATCATTTGCCTATACCTCCTGATGAATCAAAAAACTTAATAGATTAATTAAGTTAGCTGAATCAACACCATTTGGCTGCACCATATGCTTGCAAGTCTTCCATTTCACATGTGCTCAAGTCAAGAAAATTTTAGCAAACTTGCATCCTCTCTTTTTTTCCCATTGTGTCACTGGCAACGCAGCAAGTAATGGAAAGGAGATGTTTGGTTACCTGTCCTGAAGCATACTCATCTGGTTGTTAATGCCCACCAATGCAATGTGCATCATGTTACCATGGCTAGCTGGTAGAATAGATCCCTTGGATGTTGTTGTCTGCGGACTGTGTGTTGTTTCCCTTAGTGCAGCAGTTAAAATTGTTGGCAGTAACTGGAAAGACTTGATGATAACCATGGCTCCCCATTTCCTATCGCTATGTTTCTCAAGTAATGGTTTCTCTAGTGTCTGATCTTGATACCAGTTCTTCCTCTCTATATGCTCTTCCAGGAACTCCCATGAAGCAATAAGTCCAGATCTGTGCCACTGCATTCTAACACTACCTTTTACAAGATAGGGCTGAAAAAGATGTTAATGTTAGAGAAAGCAAAGTGAAGAAAATTTATGTAGGGAAAAAACAAGAAGTTGAGCTATAGTACCTGGTACAACCTACGAACATAAGTTTCTACAACCCTCCTCTGAAGCGTGTGATCACTATGATCAAAAAGACCAACTAGAGCATCTTCAACTGCTAAAGGAGCACTTACAAGTGCCTCCATTCTTTCATTTATGGCACTTTTTCTCTTTGGAGTATCCATGTTTTCACCATCTTCAGTAAACATTTCTAACTCAGAAAGACTTCTGGCAATGTTAGAGCGAAGTTCACTCAACTTTGTTTGCTCAAGCAATTGACTTGCCTTTAAAGCTAACTGCAAAAGCACATTAAGGTTCAGATTCTTGAATCTTTCATGTCTTGCATATTAAGTGAGTTGAAGTCCAACCTCAGAGTAATTGGTATGATTGAGCGTTGAGAAACGAATTAGTTTATCCCTGTATGCAGCAGGATTTGGATATACAAGTTGTTCCATGAGACGCAATATCAACTTGTTCTTGCTCTTGATACCCTGTAAGGTTGCATGGTTTAGGAACAATCCTTTACAATGACAGACCGCCAGAAACAAGCACAGTATAATTCAGTATTTCCGATATACCTGATGAGAAAGAACAATGTCCACAACCTTCAACAGATCTTTCTTATGCTGAAGGCGAAGCCGCTCAATTACATCAGCCTGCAAAGGAAAATGCATTGGAACTTGATACTGACTAAGGGTGAAAATAGAAGGGTGGATATCTGACATTTCAAGCAAGCTTCTCATGATTTATTCTTTCAGCTTTGGATCACAAAGACAATCAGAGACCAGAAAAGCATAGATTGCCAAAAATGATGCATACTGGAAAGGTGGCAACCAAACTGTTTTTCATATAATTTTCAATTTTCCCTATTCTTCTGATGGGGTTGTGTTTTGGGGGCAGGAAGAACTGAAGCAGAGCTGAAAGAAAGCTTGATTATATCAGTTTCCCGTATATAATATATGAAAGGCTAACCAATATATAACTGAAAGACTGTATTTTTCATGCAAGTCTCACATTGCCAATGCATGCTTGTCTTTATGGGAGAAAGCAGGATATTAATGTTAATCTTAAATAAACTTCTGTTCCAAAAGAACAAACCTGGATGTTGTCACTAAATAGTTCTTCAACAGATAAATATTCTTCAAACAGAGATTGAACTATAACACGGGCATGACTTTCTCTTCCACCTTCATAAGATTTGACAAGAATGAGTAATGGTTCAACTAGTCTATCCTGAGCTCCTTTCTCTTTGTCAGGGCAGGACATTTGGTGGGCCTAGATTGAAAACAATAAATGAACAAATGAATGACAGACAAAATATAAGCCGTTGAAGGATGTCAAGTTTCTGATAAAGGACCAACCTCAATTACACTTCGGAGAATTTTTGCAGGAAAGTCAACATTCTGCAAGTTCGAGATACCTTCATGCTCCTTGTATTTTGCTTCCAACTAAAAAAGTTTGTAATTTAGAAGCAAATAAGATCCAGAAGAGCAACCAGGTACTAACATTTGGGAAAACATGATTACAGAAGAATAGGGCATTTACTTCATGTCTAAGCTCCTTGGGAAGTCGATTTGCCAGAACAGCAAAGCATTCTTGCCATTGAAGGAAAGGCAACTCAGGATTGTCCAGGCAGCTTAACAAGTTCTGAACCACCTGTAATGTGCATGAATATGATTAGGAAAACCATACATTTTAGCAAACCTATATAAAATATTTCTTCTCCATATAGCCCAGAAGATGGATCTATTAGATGAAGGCCTAGCAAATACTAGTCATAATATAACTAAAATATTCCTTTTCCATAAAGCCAAAAGACTTCTTACTTCACCGAAGTTATGCTCGTATCCTGCAAGAATCATCCGAGCTGCATTCAAACTTGCAGCACACCTTTGATGAACTTTTCCCGAGATAGCAGTTGGTGGTCCAAGAACTGGGAAACTCCCATGGAAGGGCTCTGCTTTTCTTACAGCAGAAGGATCATCCAGGTCAAGTCTTGCTATGAGTTCACCAGCCTACCCATAAAATAGAGTTTTAATGACAAGGGGAAGTAAATAAAAGAGACTTCTATGTACAATTGGTTTACCTGCATAGCTTGACCATCCGACATCTTGAAATGGATAATTCCAGAGGCAGGTGAGAGAAGGGGCATACACATCTTCATGACCTCAACCTCTGCATAAGGCGTGTCAGCATCAACACGGCTGCCATCAGCAACCAAATACCTTAGCAACTTGCATGGTGTCTCTGCTACCAACTTTGATGGATCATGATCATTCTGGAGACAACCGGAAAATAGACCTCCACTATCAAGTCTTGAGAAATCAAACATTTGTAAGAAAGTAGAATTAGATTTTGGTACCTGAAGCAAGCAAGTCCTCCCATCAATTAGAAGGCGAGTCCCAGCTGCTTCCTCCTCCGCATATATAACATGACTGTTCCCATCCAGCTGAGACATTTCAAAATGCAATACATTAAGTATCATGCCAAGTAAAAACCATTTGCAACATCCAACTCATATATCCATGCACTAGGTAATAAGTCAGTGCTAATATGGTGGGTAGCGAATGCAAGGGTCGTATTAAAGCACTATGTTTAACAAGAATCCTTGCCTGCATTAATAAACCTCCGTCCCGCAAAGTATGTATTTCTGCTTCAATCTCTGATTCATTCATCCTCAATTTGTAACTTCCTGGTCCACCTCTAACCATACTTATCTGAGAAACAACCAGAGATTACAAGAAGGTGGCAAAAATAAAAATAAAACCTTGAGTCAAAAATAAAAGAGAAATTGGCAGGAAGAAATATCACATTCTTTTCTCCTGAACTATTTAAAAAGATCAAATGTAAGCCTATCCACCCTTTTTGCATCACTCTTATCAGATAACTCAAGGTCGATGTTAATGACCTAGCAATTTTATCATGCTGTAACTCAATACTCACCATGTACTTGCTTCCTTCAATGTTCAATGAAACTTGGGAGTTGACAAGTGAAATATGCTGCAAGTAGGAAATAGCCATCAATGATGAAACAAAGAAGATGTACATGCTCGAACTAAAAAAGTGGGATAGGCAGGTACCTTTGGAGGAATTTGTCCTTTTTCAAGATAACCAATATATTCTGAAACCACAGCTGCACTACTAGCAGAAGCTTTCTGAATTTGAACAAGGTAAAAATATAATAATAAATAAATAAAATACAGAGGAATGATGAAGATGTTGTTCAGAAAATATATTCTCCAAATAAACCTTCAACATCTTTATACTAAGCATTTGAAAGGAACACTTACATAAAGAGCACCTCCAACCACAGACAGATACCAAGGTGGCCTTTCTGCTCTAACCCTCATTGCGATTCTACTGTCCAACCAGCCAGTGTGGATTCTATTCTCTCTATAATCTGAAGCCTACAAAATCACTAAAATATTCACTACCATCTATTCAGTTGACTTAAAAGAAAAACAGATAATTCCATTTCAAAAAGACTTACATGTAATAGATCAACTGTATAATCGACATTTGTACGAATCTCTCCTCGAATTTGTATTTCCTTCAACCCAAGAACCATGTTTGCAATAGCCAGGGCTCTTGACTCTCCAAATGCAAAAACATGTCCTGGAAGATAATGAAACAACTTAATTTATATTCAAAAGTACAAAAAAATGCCCTTCGTTTCAGATGGATAATATGTGAAAGAAAAAATTTGAGGTAAAAATTTCCATTACGATCCTACAGCTTTAGACAAGTTATATACATTCGATAAAACAAGCACTAAACAGAATAAACAGATTACAGGGCCTTCAGAAAATCTAAGGGATGGACAGTTCTCTCATTGTACCATATGGACTTAAAAACAAAAGACTGAAAGACCTGAATCAGGTCAGCCAGAAAGAGCCCATACAAAAATTGAAAGTTCGCAAGTTCTCTTGATAAATGCTCTCCTGTTTGAACATCAACTCTACAAGGCTTTGGTGAGTTAGACAGAACCATCGGCCACTGGTTTATTCATACCAGCTAACATGGTGACCTTTTCTGTGTTCTCATATAGTTCAACGTGATATCCATAGAAATAACTGATAGAGTCAGGCTTGTAATCAAACATTAAATTCTTACAAAGACTCCGGCTTTTATAGGCATGAAATGATCTCATCCTCCTCAAAGACATAATTGAAAATTGGGATTTTATTTACTTTGGGTTAAATTATGAGCATTATGACTCTTGACAGCATTCAAAATCAGTCTAATAATTTCGACACACATTACAATGCAGGCAAAACATATTCACCCACTAGGGTGCATGTGCAGTTCTGTTACACTAGACAGCCTCAGAAGGCTTTGACTTACCAAATTGAGAATCAGAAAATTCATGGATACCTCCTCCAGACTGCAAGAATTATGTTGTTAGTCAGTCAACCATTGATACATATAAGAAAAATCTTCAGTGTCTTAAATTTCTAAGAAGTACCTTGACAGAAAAGTATGCCCACACGTTTGGTTTGCTTTTAAAACTCAACTCCTGCAGAAAATTTAATTTAATATTACTGTTATCCCAAATCAGATTATATATGTATGTATGTATGTATGTAACTACCGAAAATCTATCACTTCCAACCTGTACTTTCCCACTGGTAGGCTTAAAACCATCATCAGGATCCTCACTTGTGACACGAACAGCAATACAATGACCTTTCGGCCTTGTAGACACTGCCTGGTCAAAATCAAATGGAGTAGCAACAACTGATGTTCTCCTCCAAGCATCGTATCCAGCACCATGCTCCATCCCATAGAAACGCCTTATTTCTGGTAAAATTAATATAAGGAATCCAATTGAGAAAGATAAATGACATGAAGACCTTTTATAAACTTAGGTAATTTTGTACTGAACCTGGAATTTGCCATAGAGGAATACCCATCCCAACAGCGACTTGAGCTGCAGGAAGATTTACTTCAGCTATCCACTCAGTCACAGGGTGCTCCACCTAAATATCAAGAATACAGTAACATTCAGGAAACCTAACTGCCAAAGCCCCAATATGCTACATTTGAAATCTAAGATCTTATCAGATTTAAGCCACAGTTGACATTTAAGAATAAACAAGAAAATTAAATCTTTGAAGAGAAACTCTGGAAATAATGATACATGAAAGTATGTCAAACCTGTAACCGTGGATTGAGCTCCAAGAAGTAGTACTCCCCAGTTTCCATACTGTAGAGATACTCAACAGTTGCTGCTCCTATATAATTAACACATTTGGCTAATCTTCTAGCAGCCTGCTCAAGTTTTTTCACAGTCTCTAAAGGAGCTACAGTTATTGGGCCTTCCTCAATAATCTGACAACAGGAAAAAGTAATAGTTAGTTTTCATATTCCAAATGACTCCCAGTGTTTCAGACAATTAGCTATTAACCTAAAATGTTTTCCTTACGTCAAATGCAAATGAAGTACTCAAAATTCTTTTTTCAATACTTTACAGGTGGACCTGAATATTACAAAGTTGAGTTTCAAATGTATAACACAGACCTGATGTTATCATGCTGCTTTAAAGACTGATTACTCTTTGTTTGAATAGACAAAGAAAGACATGTTCAATTAACTCACATATACACTTGTAAACTACTAGGAAAGTTAGAGAACCTAAGTCACAAAAAACAAAGAGATACAGATCAGAAGTCAAGAAAAGTACAAGCGCACCTTCTGGTGTCTCCTTTGAACACTACAATCACGGCTGTGAAGAGCTGCAACATTGCCATACTGATCACAGAGCAATTGGACCTCTAAATGCCGGCTCTAATAGCATGAAACAGCCTCTGGTGTTAGAATAACTTCTAAAGATTAAAACTTAAGCATCAAGATCACATTATGTGGAAGAAAATATTACCTGGGAAGCAACCTTCATAATAAATATTGGGGATCCTGGAACTTCACCCTGTACTTGCTTGAACAGTGCCTTAACTTCATCATCATTATGGACCTACAAGTCAAAATGGTAATTTACTATTGATTAATGATGTTAGAAGAAGAGATGGCAATAGAGTGTCAACCTTGTTGCTTTCAGATAGAAATCCACTAATCTTTTCACCATAATTTCAAAAATCACTAGAAAGGAAGTGGTACTTATGACCCAAATTAGCTACACAAAATAACTATTCAAGACCTAAAACTCAAAAAAAGGGATCACTGCATCATTTGTATATTAAGTAACAAACCTTTCTAATGCCTTTACCACCACCACCCCAAGATGCCTTAATCATTGCAGGGTATCCCACAACTTGACAACTAGCAATTGCTTCTTCTGTGGTGTAAACACAAGCTTCACTATATATATCTTCGGGAATAGAAACCAAGCAGCTTTCTGGAGGAATTTTCACCTAAAAGGCAGATACCATTTATTATACACAATACCATGTCAGACATTAGAAGAGCAGAGCTTATGAGGCAGAGTACAAAAGACTTTACATGAGAACCACTCCATGGAAGGGTAGGTACTTCAGCAGCTTGTGCAATCAGTGATGAACCAATTTTATCTCCCAAAGCACCCATAGATGTGGCAGGAGGCCCAAGGAATATTATGCCTTTTGCACCCAAAGCATCTGGCAGTTCGGGACTCTCAGATGCATGACCCCATCCAGGCCAAACTGCATCTACATGTGTAATCTCTGCCATCTAGAAACAAAGAAGTTAAATTGCTCATCAGAAATTTAGATGTTTTTGATATTTATAACAAAAAAAAATCTCTAAATCACCTGACATTTACCAAAAATCCATTTCATCTCAAAAGACATCAAGATCATCTAGGTACTCCCCTGATTCTATTTCCTCATTCCTCCACCTTGAGAACCCCAGAGTTCAAAAACTCTGAAGAAAGAAACACTTTTAAAACCATAATTTTGCAAATGATGGGACACCATTAAGCTCATTTAGCTATCAGACGAACCATTCAGCAGTTCTTGAAGTGTCTCAACGTAGATAGGTTGCATATAAACACATTTATCATGCGTCCCTCGATTTGTATGATAAACTATTTTCAGCTAAGAAACAAAAAGATAGGTACAAACCTCAACTATAAGCTGAACATTGGCATAGTTATTATTGTTGGTTCCACCAGGTACTTCTACAAATTGATCAGCTATCCGTATATGCTCTGCATTTATTTTCATGTCCTCCGGTGTAGCCATTGCAACTAGCAAAATTGCCTTCTCTGTGCCAAATGTCTCATAAGCCCATGTTCTGATACTCCTTATAAACTTAACAGCAGCCATTCCATTGTTTGCAATTAAGATACTATGGATTGGTCTCTTTCCACTAAGTGCACGACAGAATTCATCAACAATAGACACAGTACTGGGAGACCTAAATGATATTGCACCATTCATGTACCCATTACTGCGATTAGTACCACCCACCAAAGGCTGCCTTTGGGCTTCTGACATGCTGCACCACCTGAAATGGGACCAAAAAAAAAAAAAAAAGCTTTTGCAAGGTTAAATATCATTACAAGGCACACAATTAGCCTTCATCAACTTCATTCAGATCATTAATGACATTGTATTAAACCACCAACACTTGGTTAATAAAAACACACAATCTATATTCACGTGACAAGTTGGTATAGGACTTGTTTATAACTAGGAAGGTATTACACATTTTAGAAGTTACGAACTAAAATTTATGATTCAAATGCATAGAAGCTACTCTCCAATTTCTTAAGGAAGTATGGAAAGTACGATCCTAGCCTTCACCCTATTCTTTGATAGTGCCTGTGTGTGGTGGATGGATGAAAATAAATTTGAGTTACTTGTCTGCTTGCATCCACCTCTCTCTCTACATCAAAAGGAAAATAATAATCCATAACTTGTTCAAATGCAGCAAAGCAATACGAAGCTCATGAAAAAGCAACTTTAAATATGACAAAAAACATGTCAAGCAAATTTTATTACTTTCTGACTTTATATTACAAATTATTGCTCCAATTGAAAAGAACAGCCATGCTGAAATGGAGAAGAGTCATCAACAGAATCCATTCTTTACGTTCAGCAGCATCATACCAGAACTGCCACTTTATAACGTCAAAACTCATTGATTAAATGCAGCTATTCGATAGCACACAAGCAAATGATCCACGTATAAACACTACAGCAGAAAATTCAAACAAACATAAGTATCATATTGAGCTAATTGGGTATTCATATCACGTATTCAAATACACAGGAGCAATACCATCCCGTAAATGCAACTAACAACGACAAAGTTGAGAACTCTCTTTATTCCCCAATACTCGGAGACAATTTGAGCTAAGTTTCCAGCAAAACAGTAGAACCCAAATCAGAACAAGACACTTGCTGCATATGAATTTTATAGAAATACATAAGTTCTCAGCCTAAAATCTGCCAAAAGAAAGATTTGAATTGAGGAGACTGACCTTAAAAACCCGCCCAAAAAGCTCCAAACTTTGAGAAACGGACAGTCAAACAATTCAATCTAATTGGCTTCTGGGTAGCATTATCTTCAAGAATTGGAGTTGAAATGCACTGAAAACTTCTACAGACACCAGAAGGCGAAAGCACAATTCTGGGATGGAGTCAAATTCTACGTAGTTGAATTAAAATTTAAAAATTTGTGATGCTTCAAGAGAGAGGAGGGACAGATGGGGTGGTGATGACAATGCACTGGTACTAAAAGGTTCTTGGTCTTGGGTTGGTTTAGGTTGGTTGAGTGTCTTAAATACTCATGTCTGTATGATGATGATGATCGTGATGATGATGGGTTCATTCACAAAAAGGTCCTTAAATGAGAGAAAAATTGAAACCCTCTTTGCACGTGGTACTTGGCTACCTGCCTCTTCCGCCTGCAAACAAAAGGGTTCCCTTCCCCTCCTCCAATCTTTGTAGTAGCTCCCACCTAACCCCCCATTCCCACCCCATTAGTCCTGCACTCCTCTATCATTTTCTGTCAATTTTCTACATTTTTATGAATCAATGGAAAAATTTTAGTACTTGTCTTTCAAGGTGTGCAAAGTCAAAATCTTTATGTACCAGTTTGAGTAACAGACGATCCTAAAGGCCCATCTGTAAAAATAATTTTGTTACACGACGGTGGTTGTAGGATTCGAGGTTGATACTTCTTATGACAAAGTCTTTTCTTTTTTTTTTTTTCTTTTTCTTAGTAAAAATTTCAAACCAATTTTTTTGAGTAAATTTTATATACGTTGACAGTGTATACACTATCACAGTTCAATGCATTATATATGAGCAATATATGAATTTTAAATTTAAATTCAGATGAATTATCATATACTTCCTCCGTCCCACTTTGATAGTTCTGTTTTCCTTTTTCGTCTGTTTCAAATTATAGTCCACTTTTCAATTGAAAAATGTAATTGTCTTTTAATTTCTCTAAAATACCCTTATTTAATGTAAGTTGTTATTACTATAAACTATTTTATTTAATATAGATTGTTAGTATTGAATATAACCTACCTCATTTAATGCATTTAGATTTTCCAAAATATATTGATATATGAAAAACCAACTTTATTTAATAAAAATAGCAATCTAAATTTATTTTTTCAACAAAGTTAACTATTTTTTCTTAAACCGTGTGAAAAAAAAAAACTAGAACTATCAAAATGAAACAAGAGGAGTATTCAATAGTGACAGTGCATATATTGTTAGTATATAAAAAATTAATTATTTTCTTTATTAATTAAACAAAGGTGGCTAACTTAAAATATACAAATATCGTGAAATAGAGGTGCAGGCAGGGGGTGGCGGCGTTTTGAATTTTCCAGGGGTTTTTGATCGTTTGGATTGTTGACCGACAGTTGGGTGCCGTAGTCGACCAACCATTCTTGTTTTATTTTATGTATAGAAAAAAAAAAAAAAAAAAAAGAAGAACTTAGTGTTTGTCCAATTATTCGTTTATCCTGCCCCGTATTTGTGATTGTGGTATAAAAGGGGAAGTTGTCGTACTTGTTTTTACCTATCTTAGTAGATATCCAACCATTCATTCTGATCACAAAATAGAATACCTGCCTTTCTTGATATAACAAGAAATGTAGTAATAAAAACACAGAGATGATGAATGTGTGTAGGTGACTGAATGTGCGTTGTATGATCACCAATAAAAAACGGGTGGGTATTAAATTTGTTGCATTGGGTGTTCGGTTATGGTTGGGGGTTGGGTACAGGCATGCATTCCTCACCTATTTTTGCATCAGTCATATTATTGATTGTCATTTTCTGTTGTTGGATTAAACTACGTGGATATTTCAATTCTTCAAGTCATGAAAACTGGATGGCACACGGCACGGTGCAACAGTCTCTCGAAGTTACATCCTCATTTAACAAGCCATGGTTAGTTCATAGGTAAAACCTAGGTCAATAAACATGTGTGTTCATATTTCGCCGGGGAAATGTACCGGCAGACGACTTATAAGAATTTCATAGGCATCTGTCTCGTTAATTTGAGGGTGGGGACAATTGTCCCGTCTCCCTCCCCGTCGCCCTCAAGTTCATGAATTATCCTTAAAAAAAAAAAATTAGGTAATACTTCGCATAAGTTTTAGTAGTTGCCTCCTCCCTCTCCCTCTCCCTCTCCCTCACAATAAAAGAAATGGGGGACAAATATGTAAAGCATAATCATAACTTGCTACTTTTAGGAGGATTGGCGTATCATTTAGAGGTGTCAAAATAGGTGACTTGGGCGGATTTGGGTTGGGTAAAATGGGTAATAGGTATAAGTGAGTCAACTCATTTATACCCCATTTTATTAGATGGGTATAAATGAGTAAGTCAAAAAATGAATTGGGTAATCCAATTACTCATTTATTTTAACTTTTTACAAACTCATTTAAATTCATTTTTGCAAACTAAGTTATCAATTTATACCACTCTTTGTACCCATCATTAGTTTTAAATATTTACTTATAATGTTCAATAAACTTAATTACCAATTTTTTTCATTTATACTCTATGTCACAAAATTACCTATTATTTAATAATTGAATAATACAAATATAAAAATTTGAATTAAGTACTATAAAAATTAATATAAAAACTTAATCCAAAAATTTTGAACCCCTAACATTTTTTCATATATAAATTTAAAATTTCATTTTATAAAGATAAGAAAATAGGCTAAAATTTATCATAAATTGGTAATGCTAAAAAATGAGCAAGTTAACAAACTAAGAAAAAATAAAATAATAAGATAAAATCAACAAATAATAATAATAATGTTAACATCATGACAAAATGAAAAATTTGAAAAAAAAAAGGTAGGGGAAAAGAAGAGATTTGGGAGGAAGAGAATTTTAAATGGGTTAATTGGGTTTGATGGGTTACCCAATAATACCCATTTAATAAATGGATATTATTGGGTAACTCATTTATACCCATATGCAAAAATTTAAGATACCCATACCCATCTATTCATGGGCGGGTATGGGTAAATCTAGTTAAGTGAGTTGATTTGCCACCTCTAGTATCATTGAACTTTTTTCCAGGAGAAAATCAAGGAATAATTAAAAAAACAAAGGCAATGTCTTCTTGATCTTCTAATTCAAACATTAACTCTAAACTACCAAGAATAGATAAAGTTACAATAATTCAAACTCAAACCAAAGACTTTTCTGTCGGAAAAAAAAGATTTAATGGAAATTTAGGATGGATCTTGAACAGATATATATATATATATATATATATATATATTTGATCAAGTTAAATCATTCATATCATTTTTTTTTCTAATTTTCCTTTAAAAAAGAATTAAGTTTATTATAGTAGGTAAACTTTGCTAGTATTAGTACATCATGTTAACAACTAGTATAATTTTTGAGCTAAAGAAACTATTATTTTTAGTTAAATTGCATTTTCTACCTCCCTTTACTTATTTTTATGAACTATTGGCTGAAAACAGACTAGTGCCAATAGATTGCATTTATTGATCATATATAAACCATCCTACGATCTTGATAAGAACGAATTTTGCATATTCCAAGACAAGTTAACATATGATTCCCTAATTTTTGAAAACCTTGACAAGACAGTAGTGTGATATCATTATCTCAAGGTCCTACAATACTATTAATGATCTAATCTTACTTTCTTTGATGCACATAATTATTCATTATCTCATCCGATGTTGTGTTTTTCAAAATGATTTTTTTTTTTTTTTGGTTTTCTAGAAAAATCGGGATTTTTTGTTTTCTAGGAAAATAGGGACCTGATACTTTTTATATGGTGTATAACAAAATTAGAGTAAATTATTTTGATTTTTCAAAACTAAATCAAGAGGATAACATTGGCCTTTTTCATTTGCTGCTATGTTAGGTGGCCTTTCTATTTATTTGCTGTCCAACAGATTTGTATATTTTGCTGTGATATAAACAAGAAGTAAAGAAATAGACAAGACGAACTAGAAAATAAAAGATTAGACATTACGGTCTTGACTTGCATGCATGACTACTAATCTCAACTAAACTAGGAAAAAAAAATAGCTAAACTACACTAAAAATAGATAAAAATGAGTTGCAACAATGCTCATTCTAAGAAATCACTGCTAAAAAAGAAAAGGAACCAACAACCGTGATGGCAGAAAACATAAAAATTGACATGCTGCTAATGGTTGTTCCTGAACTAGAACTGGGGGAAGAAGACGGTGCAATAGCCGCGGCATCTGGAGAATTTGCCCCGGGAGAAGTGCCCGATGGTGGTGATGCTGTTGGAGCTGATGTCGGAGGATTATTTGTCGGTGGGTTAGTCGTCGGCGGCGAAGTTTTCGGGGGACTAGCGGTGGGTGGTGGTATGGCTGCACAAGCAAAAGAAAAAAAAAATGTTAAATTACAACACTACGCACTGATACTCTAGCAGAGAATGACGAAAGAAAACCATGCAATTATATAAATATATAATTAATAAATTCAGCCAATATTTCACCGCACAAGTGATGCTGAGTCTTATTTTTGTTCCACTCCAAATGAAAAAAACTAAATCAATAAATTAAGCTCACTCCAAATGAAAGAATTAAATCAATAAAGATTAACTTCAAAAAAAAAAAAAAAAATCATCCCTGATTGCACTAATATAATTAATAAATTTAACAAATATGTTAAAAGAAGAGCAATGAGTCTTATTCCTCTTTTCACCCTCTAATCTAAATCATCCTCTCGCATGCAGCTAAATTACCAACTAAATCACTAGTAATATTTCTTGAGAGATGAGAGTTTTGATACACAAGCAATTGAAAGGATTGATACAAATATGGACAAGTGATAGACAGTACATCAAATATTTATGCCTAGACAGAAGAATCACTGCTATATTTAAATGTCACCAAGAAGAAAAAATTACTTCTGTGCCAGGGAAAAAACACTACTTATATATTTTACATCATGCCAGGAATTACAGGAGATGGTGTAAAACATACCAGGAGATGGTGTAGAAGGTGATGGTATAGGATTAGATGGTGTAGGAGCAATCGACACTGCAATTAAAAACATAGCTTATCAAGAATTAGCAAAAACAATAAATTTAAAAAAAAAAAACTCACATTGAATCACATGAACAATTTAGATATGAAAAAAAAAAAAAACTCACTATTGCAAGTGCTTATGGATGGAGCAGAAACATGGCAAAGTGAGGGTAATATTGCAGCTTTTGTAATATTGACACTAAGACCCATACTAGCAGCATTTTTCAAACCTTCGCACACACATTCAGCATCAGCATCTATCACGGTTTCAAACCCCGTGCAACATGAAGGGGAAGGTTTCGGATCAGCTGGACCGTTGTTCAGGAAAGACATGCAATCCAACATGTCAAATATTAATTCACTGCAGTCCACAGCGGCCGGAGATGGTGCACTCGACTCAGGTTTTGCTGTAGTCCACACAGCATTGCCCATGCCTAGTGATAAAATAACTAGAATATATGTGATGCCCCAAAAGCGTATGTTTTTCTCCATGGTGAAGAAGATACGATGGTTGATGGTCGATGAAGAAGAAGATGTGTAGGTGTTTTGAGTGAAAAGATCGTAAGATTTTAATCAAGTCGATTCTTTCTAATATAGCGGTTTGGTTTGATATAGTGAGATGAAAAGACATCCTAAAATATCTCGTATAGTTGAGATTCAAATGGATATTGTTGTGATACACTTGAAATAACCATATCTATCTCTTCAAAACTTGAAACAAGAGTGATTTTTATCCTATCTCAACAACCCTCTTAAAAAATTATCTTCCAAACATAAAAATTTAAAATTTAGAAGTGTTTTTTTAATTATTTTTTTATACAACTGTATTGAAATAAATTATTTTCTTATGAAGAAATGCGATGATTTGAATAAGTTGTTTGTAAGGCTTAAAAAAGAGGACAATTCTAAGGAAACATTATTTGATATACTTTTATAATAGGTTACACCTGGGAGAGATTTTGATGGTTTTAGCAGATTTTGAGGGACGAGAAAAGCATGTAAATTAATTCTTTCTACTATTACTCAACCGGGAGTTTTAGGGAGAGGAGCTATTGAGATGGTGGCTGCTTCATAATCACGATAAATTGGGCCATTGTTAGGGGCGGGTAAAAAGATTCACGTGATGGTCAAGGACTACAGTAGACCTTTACACCTTGGATCACGTTAATTGGGCTGTGGAAACTTGAGCCCTGCAGATGCGCAGCTCAAGTGTATTGGACAGGCATTTGAGATTTTGTTATTATAGTTGAAGCCCAGTGTCATCATATTCATGTGAGAGGACACTGGACTGACATATTAGCTAAATTAGAGAGGGTATAGATTCAGCCAGTGAAACGTACTAATAGTACTTGTTAAATTGCGCTTGGGCAAAATGTTTTACCAATTCCTCGTAGACAAGTGTGCTAAAAGACTCTTGAATGCTTTTGAATTTGATGGAACTCGAGAACATTGAACCAATCGGCCCTGCATTGCCACCTAAATCTTAACACTTACTCCAAGTTTCTTGTGCTACGGGTACCTCTAGGTTACTATTTTGCTTTGATGCTATAATGCAATAGTCATTTTATTGTATTGGCTCTTGATGGTTTTCAGTGAAAATCGGGAATAAAAGTTTTCCTTTTTTATTCACATTTTTTCTTTTTGGTTTTGAAATACTACTCTTTTATTATCCAAGAAAATAGAAAATAAAAAAAAAGAGTTTTTTTTTTTTAATTTTTTTGTAAGTGGGAAATTTTTAATCCAGCATCTCCTACTTACAATCCCTCTCTCTTTACCAGCCAACCCTCCAACCAAAAAAAAAAAAAATGAAGAGAAAAAGAGGTTGAATACTCACCTAAGTCATTCTTCCTCCCCATTTTTTTTCTATTAAAAAAAAAAAAGAAAGAATTCTTTCGAGGGCTAAACTTGGGTAACGGCTATACATGTGTCTTAGGGATGGCCTCTCTTTGTTTCTGGATATTGATTGAAGGGTCCAACTTCAGACAGTGCAACTCAGTGGCTATTGCAATGTGAAGCTTATAATGTTGTAAAAAGCTTCACAAATCATGTCATGTCAATTTTGTCCCATAAAAAATGAAGATATTTTAAAAACAAAGTATTGTTTAGTGGTTCGAATGCATTATGTAGGCCCTGTTTGGCAAGCCTATGTTGACATATCAGCATTCAAGAACAAAAAAAAAAATGAGGATAGAAATTTAGGAAGGTATTCTCCTACCTTGGTTTAATAATTGAGGAAAATTGAAAATAACAAATATATTAGAAGTTGATGATGCGAAGAAAGCTCTTCCAATTTGGAAAGGTCACAAAAAAATGGCCAAAATAGCGGGCCGTGATGCATCCCAAACAGGTAGGAAGCCGAGAGTACGTACAGGATGGCAATAAAGCCAGTGGTCGACATTGATGGCTAGCCATGCAATTGAGGCTGCTGCTCGGGTGTAAAGATTGAAACAGTTGTGAGTTTTTGTGACTTGTGGGGCTCCAGATGACGCTACCCATTTTCTTGTGTCCTTTTCCAATCAATTTTGCGAGATCAACAATTGAAAAAACCACTGGGTGGAAAACACCAAGGACTGAAGATGAAAGTTTTTCTCATCATTTACAGAAAAAGGACAGCCAAAAAATAGGATTCTCTCAATTGCAGTGCGGCCATGCCGCATTGGAATTTTTAATTGTGTTTGTTGTGATGCTAACCATATTCTAGAGGGGCCTTTCGTTTTTTTTTTTTTTTTTGAAATTTATAGAGAAGAAAAATAAAGGGCGAAAGATATAATTCCAGGGCCTTGGTTAAGGAATCACAAATATAATCAAATGATTGAACAGATTTATCCACGCCATGCTGTATTATTCATGGCTTAGGAGGGTTAATAGCCTTTTCTTTCCTGTTTATTGTGTTGCTACATTTCGTCCAATCATTGATTGGAGATTTCATGGTGAAGGTTTGACAAGTACGAATAACGTTTACTATATCAGAGAGAGTGGGGTGGTTTCATTAGCGGGTTTAGTAGCAACCTTCCTGTTTCTCCGTCTCGCATTCCACATCGATCTGTTGGAGTTTGCGGATTTAGGATTTAAGTTTCATAGGAGACTCTAAAAATGAGCATCTTTTAAGGTTCTCCTGTGAGATTAGTTTAGATGTTAAGTTTGTCGAGATTTCAGTGGAAAGAATAACGTTTACTATATGCAAGAAAAAAGAAAAGGCCTCTTTGTTATATAGGAGTTCTTTTTGTTTGTACTTTCCATGGTTGTGTTGATTTTCCTGCTTGTTATGCTCCTAGAATCACTTTTTTCCTTTTTGCGTGTCTCATTTTGATTCGTTTAGGTTTTTTTTTCCCATCGCAGAATATTCGTCTCATCTTCAATCATATTGTTTGATCTGTTCAGCTCTTTAATGATTAAATTCGAGACACACAGGATATTATTTGTTGCAAATTGCTTGTCTGAAAATAAAATACTACTGATTCATTCAACCCAGACTATTGAACGCAATTATCATGATATGACCTTGTAACTCCTCTGTGTTGCCTCTCACATATATAAACTTCATTAATTATTGCTAGAGGACAAAGCGAAAAAAATTTTCAATTTTTTTTTTAAGAAGCAGTCACATTGACAGGCAAAGAAAACATTATTATTGTCACTTTCAGACTGCACTTGGTCATACTTGTTCGTTGGTGTACGATGTGAATTAGTAGAGATTAAACAGATGAAGGCTAAAAAAAAAAATTGGCGAAATGAAGATACACCATTAAAGAGTGTAGATAAACAACACAGATCATTTAGCTTGAAGAATGTAGACGGTTGATGTGTCCAATATGAGAGCACTGCCTCAAAGTCACCCATGTTTACAGTTCATAATGCTGTTCAAGATTGTTTAATTTTCTTTGGTATTTTTCGGTTGTTTAATTTTCTCCGTCTGAATTGCTACTTTTAAAAGTTGTTATAGAAAAATGTACCGTAACGTTTCGATGTATATGAAATAAAAAAGATGATTAGAAAATATGTTCACAAAAAATCACAATTCAAACAAGACCTAAGTAGGAAATTACATTCGGGATTAATCTTGCAAATAGCATTGTAATACCAAAACACGGGTATATAATCACTTATTACGATCTCTACCAATATGTGTACGTGAACTAAACAATGTTGAGTAAAATATTAACATGTTCGTTCGTGGTGTATTTATACACTCAAGTTTTGACACATTGGACACCTTACCAGCCCTAAAAGGCACTTTATAAATAATTGGTATTAATGCTATTCTTGTATCTTTATAAATAATTGAAGAGGCATCACATCAAACTGTTGACTATTAATAATGGGGGTTGAATAATAAAATCTTTATTGCATAATAAATCAAAGCTCCTGATTGGTCAAGAAGCTTTTGAGTTTAGTATGTAAACAGTACGGCAATGTGCAAGTGCCTCCATAACACGGAGACAGAAACAATAGCACACCGAATATTCAATACTGGGGCAGGATTAAGTCTACAGTATAGGTTAAACTGTAAAATCTTTTACAATGACTTCTTTCTTCAATTTGTTGTGGTTGCAGTAAAAAGATTTTAATATTATACTCTTACAATTCCATATTGGTTGATTAACTCAAGAACTTGGATTGCTCGGAGTCCATTTGGGCATATGATTGCAAACCCTTGAACCTCTTACTTGAAGATTCGTATCAAGCAGTAGCCTTATACGTACGTGGCAAATATGCCTTTTCACTTTATTGCAATTTCACTATTCTAGATATGGGTATGCTTTACTTGAGATAAACATAACAAGTTATAATCATTATTTGGTGACACATGTATTATCAACCAGATTTGGGATCTATGGAGTTGCTGCTAAACCGATATTATCTGATTTTTTATTTTAGTTTTTGATTAGGGGACGATTAATTACTTGATTAATTAATGAGTTTTTCTAATGGGTGTCATATGGGCACTCGTTAACACACATATATTATCTAACCTTTCACATATATATATATATATATATATATATATATATATATATACACGCGCACACACTAACAATTATTATTATTTTCTATATTTACACACTTTTCTTAGGGAAAAATCGTTCAAAACGTCCCTCACGTTTTACAAAATGACTTTTTTCATTCCTTACTTTTAAAGTGTAATTTTACGTCCCTTACAAATTCACATTGGTCAAATTGGGTCTCTATCTAAGTTTCCGACTAGTTTTTGGCCGGAATCTATAACTTGCCTTGCACGTGATCAATTTTTAAGGGCAAAATTACCAAATCAAATTTTACATAATTCGATTTATAGTTCTTCATATTTCACAAAATGAATTTTTTTATCCTTCACATTTTTTCAAATGAATTTTTTCATCCCTTATTGATCATGTGTGCGAATAGTTTTTTTTTAAAAATCCATGTATATATCTATTTAATTTCACCTGAGTAGTACGAATAACATGTAATATATTTTTATTTGATTTATAATATATCTCTATTTGATATATATTACATGCTATTCGTACGGCTCAAGTAAAATCAAATAAATATATACATAAGTTTAAAAAAATTGTTTGTTTTCACTCATATTCATTTTTTTTACTCGAAAATTGAAAACAAAGAAGACATTTAGTCCTAAATATTATCAAGTATTTATATTGAATTAAATTTGGACTAAAAAAAGGAAAAGTATGATAAAAAGAAATAAGTGATTGACACTTTCAAATTTTAAAATAATCACAAGATAAGTAATTCAACTGTAAATCTTAAAAGTAGCGGGTAAAAATTTCAAATTTAAACTGCAATTTGTTAGTACGACTATAGAATACGAATTAGAATCCATTAATTAGATGACCTTATTATACAACTCAATAAATAAATTATTACCAAAAGAAAAAGGCCACAAATATTGAATAAGTTCACATGGTGAAATTATAAACATATATACATGAGTTTAAAACAAAATTGTTAGTTTTAAACCCTTGCATATCTCTATGAATAGCATGTGTATAACTACGATTAGTCTGTTTAGGTAAAATCAAATAGAGATATATTACATGCTATTCGTATTCTCAGGTGAAATCAAATAGATATATACATGGGTTTAAAGAGAAAAAAAACTATCCGTACATATAATTAATGAAGGATGAGAAAATTTATTTTGAAAAATGTGAGGGATGAAAATTTTTCATTTTGTGAAATGAGAGGAACGAAACAATTCATTTTGTAATGTAAAATTTGATTTGACAATTTTACCCTTAAAAATTAATCACGTGCAAGGCACATAATGAATTCCCATGGAAAACTAGTTAAAAACCTAAATAGGGATCAAATTTGACCAATGTGAATTTATAAGGGACATAAAATTATACTTTTAAAAATGAGGGACGAAAAAAGTCATTTTGCAAAATGTGAGGGACGTTTTAAACGATTTTTCCTTTTCTTAATTAATCCCCTAACATTTATACAATTTTTCTAATTAATCTTATATTTTCAAAAATCTAACATCTGGACATGTGCCTTAGGAGCACCCGTTAAACAGATCGTTAATTAATTAATTTTTGAAGCACTGATTCAGGTGAGCGCGTTGGAAATAGTCAGATGCCAACTTGCACGATGGGTTTTAGTTAATGGCATTTTCTTAAGTAAATTTAACCTAAGAAGTTGTGTAGAAAGCAACTTCAACCAAACGTAAGAGGGATTTATGATGTACTCCAACTCTATACAAAAGTACAAGGTATCTCATAATTTATTGCTACATTTGTTTCCTCATCCACGGTAATGGTTAAGTTGCGTTTGCTTACTTCCTAAACCAGTCAGGCCTTGTAAGCAAACCCAAAAGGAAATAGTTTTTTTTTTTTTTTTTGTCAAATCTTTTAACTATTCTTGTTATTCTTTCGGTCGATATCATGATGTTATTCAACTCTAAAGCAAGATATCAATTGATACACCTTTTCTGATCATGTCGTCATGAACCACCAAAACCTACAATTAAATCTATCTTTTGCTGTTTCGGGTGGGAAAGAAAATAAAAAAGAACCAAGTATAACTTTGATAGATGGCGATGGGGCTATGTGAAATATATTTTCACCCCGGTGACATACACGATTCACCTGTCAGATGCAGTATTGTAAGCAAATTCATGCTAGTTCTGAAGAAAAGGAATATTTACATGCATGCATGGGAAAGCGATTACCCTTTATAATCTTTAACGCTTTTATAGGTGTGTAGGCTTTCTACCACATCCTGGTCCGTAAAAAAGAGTGTTGAAATTTGAAACTTCGGAGGAAAAAGATGTATGGCCGTATCTGTTAAAGGAACACTCTAAATTTGGACTCCGAACTCTTATTGCTCATGCATCTCTGGCATTCGGAGTGATTCAGACCAAAACGGCTCAGTAGGGATAAATTTTTGTGTGAATTAATTTCACTTTGAACCCTTAAATTATAGTAGTTGCGTTCTCACTTTAATCTTTAAATTTAAATTTTAAATATTTTATACTTTAAAATATAATATTCATTTGACTTCAATATAATTGTTAATTAACGAACTCGATCATCAATACAACTATAGGATTCAAAGCAGAGTCTAGCGGCGAGAAAAACTTTAAAAACCCTTCCCTTACCACTTGGGAGAATATAGGGACGTATTAGTTAAATCACACCCTAAATTGTTGACAATAAACTCTTACTAAATAGCATCTTGTGCTTGGCGCGATCCACACAAAATGGCCTTTTATGGAATAATTCTTCCAAGTCTTAGACGATAGGTGCTTACTACAAATTGTAACAGCTTTTATAATTAAGAACAAGTGCAGAACCCAAAATATTCTACCAAAAAAATGTAGGAGATAAATTTCATAAAACCAACGTACGTGAAATTCTACCAAAAAGGCATAGGAGATAAATTTCATAAATCAATGTGTATGGAGAGGCAATTTACACATATAAAAGTATTTATATATAGGAAAAAAGTGATAATACCAATAATAATATATTAATCACATATCATAAATATAGGGCTATCAAACTTTCACTTTTCTTAAGTGACAACAATAGTAAAACTCTCCATTTATAGACTATGTGACTTGATAAACAAGCCTTACAATTACAGGAAAATTTCTATTAAAATACTAATTCGTACGAAATAAAACTATCATAATTTGATTCAAATAAAATTACTAAAACATTAACTTAACTAAAATATTATTAAATAATAGCATAAAATTTTCTATTTTTTAGGTTTGACTTAATATGCCAAGAAGTAGCAAAGAGGGCAGTACCCAATTCCCAACTCCCAATTCGTTCTGCATCAATCTCATTAATTAATCCATTCTTCACTTTTTTTTTTGGGGTAGAGACATCTAAGCAGGATCGAAGACATGAGCTATGCAGTCGATCAATTATATGCTTCATTAACAAGTACACTGTATACAAGTGTATGGTCGAAGAAATTAATGCAAAAAACAAATATTTCTTCAATGTTTACGAGGTAAGGGAGAATCATGAGCTGGTTTCGGAGGAAGCGTCCACCAATCCATATTAATGGAATCCCACAAAATTCTTTTTCCAACTTGCCAATTTGCAGTCATTAATTTGGCCACTCATTCAAGATGCGAATGCTGCACTTAACTGGTATTCTTTGAACATTGTCACTTGCATCAAGGCAAATCTCAAATAATTTATACTATGACGTCCCCATGATGAATGAAGGTTTTAACATGTATGTCGTTCTTTGATCAATTGCATGCATGTACCACAGTTATACAGATTCAAGACGGTGGATAACAGCGCAATCAAATAGTTCCATGTGATCCTAATCTTCAATTTTAATTTAAGTGAACTAAAATGGTGATCCCATGTTGTTGTTTACCTTTTTACTTTCACATGTAAACTTCCGTATCCCTAACATATTAAGTTTGGCAATTGTAATCCAGTAAAACTGAGGAGAAAAAAAAAATGTTTGAGGCAATTCTTGTCAAGACAACGAGATTAAAATTTTAATATCAAAGTTTGACTAAGCAATAAGAAAGTAGCCCATATCAAATTATTAATATGGGGCTCCTGTCAAGCATAGAGAATTTAACTAGGAAGGTCGAGAATTTTTCTCACCCTTTCCTTCATTTAAATCGTTACTATTTTTTTTTCACTTCCCTTAATTTGTTAAATGATGCCTTGTAGCTTCAGATAAACACATTGTTGGTTAATCTTAATTTACAGCTCGAAAAAAGTTGAACTGCATTATTGAATGTGACAATGCTATGCTCGAATGCTAGCCAAAATATATGTCTGTCTTAAATTAAACTAATTTCCAGAAGCTGAATAAACTTAAATGCTAATAATGTAACTTCAAGAGACCGAATTACTCAAATAATTCCTCAAATTGCAAAAAAAAAAAAAATATCCCATAAATTATCTCAGCATTTTTTTTGAGCATGTATCGTATTCATATATCTTCCATTGCTTTTTTGCCGGCCACATTGTTGTTGAATTTCACCTTTACTTTTAGTGGAGTAAAATTTGGCTGGGAAAACATTCGACAGCGATTACACCACTCCGGCTCCGGTGGGCAGCAGAACCGCCCAAAGTGGAACCAGTAATTGTGTGTCCCTCTGTCTGCATATTGATATAGGGCACTAACGGACATCAGAAAAAGGGACTTGGGCTCCGGCTGACAAATTTGTGGGGGCAACCGAATTTATTTGGGTAGGACCATTATTACCAGATGCCCTCTTCCCCAAAGTGCAATTTCTTGAGGAAAAAATTATGGAATTCCCAGGTCCCATTCATTCCAATGGCCACAGCTAGTTGACAAGGAAATAGATTACAAGTGGGATCTGAGACAGTAATTTAGTTCTAATCCAGAATTACTTTCTTGAAAACAAAAGGCAGCCAAAAGGTTTAGTCGGAGAGTATATGAAACTACGGTTACACTTGTTGTGATTCTCAGAATGTTGGGGTGAGTGAAAAAGAGAAGGCAGCTGACCCAACTGGAAAGTGAGGACAAAATATTTGAAAATTCTGTTTACTGATCATCAGCAGGGAGAGTGAAATATTCAGAAATTAAATCAAAGAAATAATTATTTCAACCGAGTAATTCTAGCTTTGAAACCATTGGGCCAATGACTCAGTGGCCACTAGGGAGGGACTTAAGTCCCCCCTTGGACGGTTGGTGAGGGTTCAAACCTCATCAGCAGCGAGAAAAATTTAAGGATTGTGTCATAGCACTCCCTTGGTCTAGTTGGGTCTGTATACCTACTAGCCCCTACAACAGCCTCCTTAGGCTCCCCCTCCCCCTCCCCCTAGATTAGGATAGAGTAGGTTATACAAATGTATCGTTACTGACAAAAAAAAAAAAGAGTAATTCTAGCTTTGATTCTCTCTCCTTTTTTTTTTTTTTTTGGCATGCCAGTGAATTGCTACACTTTTTGCTTGAAAGATTATTTAGAGGGATGGGTTAATTTTGAGAATGACTACATAACATATATAACAGTTCCTTTTCTTCCTTTGTTTTCCTTCACTTCAATGATTAATATTGAAGGGTTTGATTTGCACAATGAATTTATTGTCATATATCTTGTATAAAGTGCCATTTTTTTTCCTTCCCTTCAATGATTAATACTGAAGGGTTTGATTTGCACAATGAATTTATTCTCGTATGTATCATCTATAAAGTGCCATAGCAGTCAAAATTACGTATGGACCTTGTTATATAGTACGTGTGATATCTATTCACTATTATTAACGTCTTGGCTTCCTTTAATTGGTGTCTTATGATGTCATGCATCAGCTTCCAGGAGACAAAAGATATTGCAATATGACGATAGGAATCTTTAACATAATGTCGCCATTCCGCACTTAGAGGTAGAAGAAGAAGAAGAAGAGACTAGTAGGTTAGAGAGAATGAGAAGAAAGTAAAACAAGTAAGATACATGTCAAACTCAAATCAGTTTTGGATGAAGGAGAATCTCAATTTGTGAATGTTTAAATCTCAAGTGAATGTTTAATCCAATGTTGAGACCATGAATGTCAAAACATGTACGATGACTTAAAAGATATGAGGGACCAAAAAGTGTTGAATTCGAAAATGAGAATATGAAATAAAATTAGTACTATAAAAACATAATGGACCACAACTAAAGAAGGAAAATCCGGGATTTATATATAATGCCTTGCACATTAAAACTCTCATATGGCCACTTTCCATGTGTGGGGTATATACACAAATATGGAGAGACCAAAAGTGATTGTGATAAAAAAAAAAAAAAAAAAAACCCTGGATATTTTCCACCCTACAAATTAACATGGCCATCTGCATTTTGATTGAACACAATTAAAAGAGAACTAAAATACACTACTCGGAAGACCAAAGCCTGCACTGACTGAAAACCCTGCAATTTTCTTTCCATTAATGGCCTTGAGGCTATGGATACATTGGAATAACAAAGGCAATCACCAACCAACTAGGGTTAATAGCTAGAGAATCAACCAAGAAGATTCCATCAGGTTGTGTATGTTGGAACTTAGATCCACAAGAAATCATAGTGCAAAAATTGCCCACCAGCATAGGAGAGTGCACATACAAGTGCAGCCCCACATGAACATAATACATTCATTCATTCATTCATAGATATAAATATATATATTTATATATGCAGATATAGATATATGGAAAAGTGCCATATATTACATGCTAGTGGGCACATATGAATGGAGTATGGGGTCTAATTCCACTCTACACGGCAGCGACAGTCTCGCCTTTGGTGGAGACTTTGGATCCTGTGGCTACGTTTGTAGCATCCTTCTTGGATGCCACAAATGAGCACTTCTCTTTTCTTTCATCTTGATTCATCTGCTGCTGTCTACACTCTAGACTGCAAAATGCACTATCGCCTCTGGAAAAGAAACAAAATTAACAAGGCCAGGAATTCATTTGTCAACGTAGTTAAAAAGATTAATAGGGTTCGAGAAACATATTATTAGTATGCCTGCCAGCTATATTTTACTTTCACTATGCAGGGATTAATTCTATTTATGACTGCTGTTAGAGAAATGGAAAAAAAGGTAAAACAAGTTCGTAGAATGTGTACACAGGAAATTGAAATTGAAGGATGTGACCAGCTAATAAAGTTGTGAAATGGTGGTTTTCATCCAAACATGGTAAACAATAATTGGACCTGACTTTCTTGATAGATAAATATAGGTTTATGAATTCTTTATTCTTCAGTCTATCAAAGTAAACGGTGATAAATTTTACGTGTAGATGGAACAATCAAATTTGCAGGTACACAGCCTCTACTTGTCGCCGGTTGAAGCCGCTCTCCCTCCTGCTCTATAAATAGACATAACATACTTTTATTTCGATGAATTTTATTTCAGATTCTGTCATATACTTCCCAATAAAGCCCAGGAACCTAATCATGGCATTCTACCCAACGGCAACCTCAAGAAAGGCAAGAAAACAAGAAAAATCTAAACTTTGCCAGGAAAACCACCGTCAAATTCTAACTCTCTGCCTCTATCAAAACAAAGATCCCTAGGCAAAGCAGATTAAAGGTGGAAAAAACGAAAAAAAGGAAGCAAATATAATCCAGTGATTGAAAAAAAATATATAGAACTCAGTTTCTTCCTTCCCATCCTTCACTTCTATAATTAAAAAAAAAAAAAAGGAAAAATTATATAAGGATGAAACAGCAAAGTAAGGCTTAAAGTTAAATCGCTGTTAAATTCTGATTCTTGAGGTGGTAATGTATCCCTGAGATCAAAGACAAATACACTAGTCGTAAGGAACTCCCATGAGACACTTATTTCTTAAAAAGGCAAATAAAAGGGCCAAAGAAAATAATATATATACCTATACATGTAGATATCACGGCCAGGAATCAGACGGCGTTTGCAAAGAGAGCAAGCCCTCAAGAAATGAGCAGTTTCAGTAGTAAAATCTACCGAATTCCGCCTAAGGTTTCTTGGCCTTGGTGAGGGTGATGGTGAGACTGCAGCAGCTGCCATGAACCTTTGATCCAAGCCCTTACATGGATTGTTAGGATCAAACTGCTGAGAGACGTTAACACCACCATTTACACCACCACCACCGCCCTCCACGGTGGCGATGCTAAGATCCAGACTAAATTCTGTCATACTTGTAGTCCTCTTCATTGGTGGACGTTGCCTCTTTCCTAACAACATTTTTTTTAACCTCCCCTCTCCTTTCTTTTCCTCTACGCAGGAAAACTCCGATAACTATTTATTGGATTGTATTTACTTTTCTATTTTCATCTTTTGTATTGCTACAAAAGCACTAGAGCTTGAGGAAGCATAAAACAGAAGAGCTTGTAGAGGAAAGGAGAAATGGAGGAGGGAAGAAGGGAAGAAGGGAAGAAGGGGGGGGGGGGGCGGGGGAGGGGAGTGACAGTGGGGTATTGTTGGGAAGATAAACTGAGAGCCAGAAACAGAGGAGAGAATATGGACCGTTGGATTTGATCTACGTCGTTTGTTGTACTATTATTTACTCTTTATTATTGGATGGCCATGTCAACAATCACTTTTTTCTATAAATTAAATAATTAATTTTTGCAAGATACCAAGCAGCTAGAGCTAGTTGAGGAAAAATTACACATTCGGGGTTTTGATTTGGCAAGGGTTGTATAATTGCGATCTAATCAACCTTGAACAGCTGTATTAATGTGGTGATTTGGTATTAGTATAATGGGGTCTCTAGTCTAGATGAGATACATTATACATTAAGCTCTCTAGTCTTCATATTATTGGTTGTAACTGCCATTTGTTATTACATAATATTAAGGCAACTAGTCTCCACAGCAAGATTTCAAATTTATCACTTAAATCCTATAGATATAATTTGGCCAAAAATTTTTTTAAAAAAAAATTCTGAGATAAGATAAATTCATACCCTTCTGTTTTAAATCTACAACATAATTTCAGTACATTTACAATTGGTACCATCAATCTTACGATTTGTTAAAAGGTGTAACCATAGGATGGAGCTGCAGATTAACTCCTCCCGTGAATTTACAAATTTTTAAAATTTAAATGATACCTATGTCAGTTTTTTATCTTGTAGCCTAGGCATAAAATAAAATAATCCTTTCTAATTTTCTAAGTGATTAGCTGTTGAGAATCGGTGCATCTTCGGTCAGAAACCTCAGATTAATACTACAGGACAAGTCGTTAGATCTGCTCGTGCGGTAACTGGTAAGGTAACCGGAAAAGTTAGCTCAGGTCCAGTCCAGTCCGGGAGTTGGATGACACAGCCTTCATCATTCATTGGTCCCACCGGCCCAGTTTTTGTCCCCCAGTCTATTATGTTGGGTGGAGCTGCCTCCCATTAACCCTTGCTTCTTTTTTAGTTTTTTTTTTTTTTTAAATTTCGTCAACACTATCAAGTGTTTTTGTTGATTGGTTGGTGGTACATAATTGTCATTTTTCGAAAAATACAAAATTATTTTCTTGGAGAATTACGTTCAATTTCTTTAATTATTTTTTTTTATCTATTTTTACTAATATTGGGAATAGTAGCTTTCTATTTCTTTTTTTTTTTTTTTGAATAGAGTTATTTGCATCTCTTTGTCAATTATTATTGCTATTTTTTTGGGCCAAGCTTTTAATTTATGGTGATTGAGAGAAAATTATCTTGTAAAACTGTTCTCTTGAGTTTTGTTTGATAACTTAATTTAGCATTTCAATTTAATGAATTGAGGTCTTAACATGTCTAGACGCGTTTGATAATAAAAAATAGAACATATGAATTAATTAAGTGGCACTGAATTTTCTAGACAATATTTATTCCAAAATATAAGGCCCTATTTAATAATTCAATTCAGCACTTAATGTGATGGATTCAAATTTTAATATGCTTAGATGCAATTGATAACCAAAAATATAAAATTTGAATTAATTAAGTGACACTGAATTTTTAAAAAAAAACTTAATCAAAAGATTAATAATAAGCTATTCACTAATGATATACACTCAAATATATTCAATGTAGTACTTAATAATTTAATTATTTAAAAAATTTAGATTTCAGTTTTCAATTTTTAAACTTCAATTTTGTGAAATGCATTTTTAGCCTTGAATCATTCCAAAAATGTTATGGTCGGATTTCAAATTTCAATACTGTGGCCTCGTCAAAGACATCATTTACCCTATTTTCAAAAAAAAGACATCATTTACCCTTAACCTGTGGAATCATTCCAAAAATGTTAATCATACCTATGGGACAATACTGTGGCCTCGTCAAAGACATCACAACATGAATTGTATATTTTATTGTGCGATACGTTTTCTAGAACTATGCTAAAATTATTGGGTTCTTTCTAATGATTACTGGGTACATCTCAAGAGATCGTTAAACCCTTTTTCTAAAACTAGCAAAGCGCCACACCCTATCTTCTACATATCATTTAACAGTAGTGCAACTTTCTCGGATTCTTGCACTTAGAAATTCTCAAACGTCGAACAATCGAAGGTAAAAGATGTATCACTATTATTTCAAAAAATTGCAATAGCACGTTAGCTTTCTAGGTTTGAGCTAATTTATTCAAAAATTGCTGTTTCAGATGTTAAGATTTATTTGTTGCTGCTTTCTAGGTTTGAGCTAATTTATTCTAAAATCTTGTTTGAATTGTCATTTTTCTTAAAAAAAAATTTTTTTACATGTCTTGTGAACTCATTTTTTAATCTTTTTTTCTACTTTATATACATCAAATCGAGATAGTATATTTTGTTACAAAGATTTCAAAAAATAGCAATTCATACGGGCTCAAAATTACTGTTTCAGATTTTAAGATTTATTCGTTGCTCCTTATCTACGGCTGGAGCTATCTTTAATATTTTTTTTAATCGATATGATAACTTCCTACATTATGGGGAGGGAGAGGGTCTGAAGAGGTTTTGAGATAACTCGGAGAGGACTAAATCACCACCGCTTGGATTTTTTGAGTAAGACCACATTTAATTGTGGCAAATTGGTGGGAGGCAAGGTTTGATATCTTGCCTCCCACCCCACCAAACCTTAATACATTGGTGGTGGTCACCAGCCCAAAGGACATGCTTAAGAAAATCTGACGTGCGTTCTCTAAACAGCTTGTCAGATTATATAATTCATTATCATATATTCATCCTTAGAAATAATTTATTGAAGCTTATTCCATCATTGTTGAGAAGCCTTTCCTCCAGCCAGCTGGATTGTTTGGAATTTGAAATTATGCTAGATTTTTCATAATTATGAGCTCTCACATGAGGAGTGGTGTTATTATATTCTAATTTAATTTGATTCAAAAATGATTGTAGGATGCTAATTTACTTTTACGAAAGAAAAATAGCATTTGTGATTGTACAGCTCATATTGTGCAATGTAAATTTAATCTACAAATTGTAAAAATCTTTCAATGTTCATAATTTTTTTGATAAAAAAATCATTTCATTAAATCTGCACTAATAGTAAAAATTACATCATTCATATGCAGATACAAATAGACTCGAAGAACAACATTATCGATGGGACAATATGCGTACACTCAATAGCTTTAACCACACATATTGCAAAAAAAAAATTTGGTCTTAACTGTTATATCTTGCAATCATTCATCCCCTCCACCCCAATAACTGTGGCATGTGCTGGAGGCACTTATGACTAACCATATGATACCTTACATCCTTTCACCATCCTGCCATAAAGAAAGATGATTTCCAAATTTGAATCAATGGATTATAGTTAACATTCGATCGATACAGGGTAAAAGCAAAATAGGAAGAAATTTTGGACTAGGGTTTATTAGGAAATGAGAAGACGGAGGAACTGGTTTGATAAAAATGTCTCCGTAGGTATTGGTAATGTTTCATGATCATAACCATAATTGGGGAAAAAGGTGAGCAGAAATTGGGAATGCTCAAGACGTACTCAAGGATCAAAAACACTAATACTGAAATAAATTGTGCGCCCCTAAAATTTTAGGAATTCTTCTGTATCTCATTAAAAAATGAATTTACTATTATAGAAATTAGACTTTGCTCTCCTCCCAATTTTAGAAATCCTTTTTAATTTATATTAAAATGTTATAGATTTTCTCTTATACCCTCATAGCTATTAGACTTTACTCCCCAAGCTTTTTTACAAAATGTGAGGATGCCCCTTCAAGTGTACGTCTTTTTAGCCTTGCCCTCCAAATCCCAACCTCTGGTTTTATTGGTTTCATTCAAGCCACATCCGGTTCATAAATGAGAAAACTTAAGTTTCACGTCAATAACTTAGTATTTCCCGTTATAGTTTCGATTGTTTTAAAGTATCTTATACGCACTGGGTACTGATGAAATTTCCATACCTGAAGTTGATGTATAACCATGCATAATGATCTCATATACTATCAAGGGCACAAACAATGATTGGTCTGGCTGCATAAAAAAAATTAATAGTTTAGCTCATCAATTCGTTTTTGGGTGAATTATTCGAGAAAATTGGTAGCCAGAAAAAAGAAAATTGTCTCTTGGAGACATTGAATTTGTCCCGCATGGGTTCATATATAGGCACTGGTTAAAATTAAGAAAGTTCTTTAACAAGGAAATGAAATCCATTCCCCCGAATCAAACGCCATCTCTATCAACGGTCCAATCGAACAGCACCTAACCACCACCAGTCATAATTCCTGTGGATTCTAAGCTCTCTTGTTTTCCGTTCTATTACCTCAATGCATTCACAACTATATTGATTGCCTTGTCTATGTGCACGTCCACGCATGGAGAAAAACACAAACGTACTACGTACAGAAACTCTCTGCCTCCCTCTTTCATTTATTGTTTTTCTTTTCTTGCTTTTGAGTTTCAAAGATTCAACTGTCATGTGAGCAAGTATTTGTCATGAAACCTTTCTATATATTACCTCAATTATATATATATATATATATATATACTCCTTGTAGTAAAATGCTTTTTTTTTTTTTTTGGGGTAAAATGGATGTACAAACTCTAATTCCACCTGTTCGATCAGTAGCTACATCGCTTACATATATTGGAAGAAAAAAATTTGTCGCTTCCATTTTACTTAGATATATAATTCTCCAATTAATAAGCCCCATTTTGACAACTACTAGTACTAAGTAACAAGCCGTCATGTTAACTAAAAGAACAAATATTTCCTAAATATTTTGGACTCATTAACAAAGTTCTCAAGTATTAACATTTTAAGAAATTTAATTTAAATATAAAAATTATTTTCAAATACAACGGGAGAGAATAGTCACTGTTAATGTGCACATTTTCGCACGGTAATTTTTGTATGACAAGTGCCTGTTAAAGAACCCTTTTACAAATAGTACCAACTGACTGAATCGGCCGTTTAACGTTTCGTTCACCACAAATTTTGAAATGAATTGGAATTGTCCCCATTTATCCGCAATATGTGATCCGAGTTTCGAGATTCTCGAAAATCACAATGTTTGGATTCTAAGAATTATTTTCCAGTCTTGTACTATGAGATTTCGATTGAAATGAAGAGCTGATAGATCAATTCCTGGGGAATAAATTACTTCTGTTTTCCACCGAATCAACTTGTTAAGGAATTGTTCTTGCATGCTCTTTCCCAAAAACAGAAGACAACGACCATTGTTTGAAAGGTAACGAGGTTTTCAGTTCCCTCGTAACCCCGATGATTACGCTGTTATCATCCACCAAATATAAAAGAGGTGATATAAGAGGATGTTCCCCCAGTTTGAAGCAGATGACAACTTAATTCCTCCTCATTACTCATTAGTCATTATGCAGAAAATATGCATTTTTTTTTAAAAAAAAATAACATTTCTAATAACATTTAACCACACAAACACTATGAATGCAGAATGTAATTGCAATAACCGGTGGAAACTGTAGCTTCGGAGTCTGTCTGAAATTTTCTGTCCGAAAAGAGAGGCAAATTGACTAGCCCAAGTGGTGTGCTTAGAAAAACAACAATAGGTGAATGGGATTGGAGCATCTGTTTCGAATGTTGTAACATAAAAAAGGAAGCCACAAAATGGTATTGGAAAATTGCGTAAGCATTGGAATATAGCAATCTAGCCTCCAGATTGGCATTCCTAAAGTTTAAAAAGAAAATGGATTCCTTTCGTCATGGGTACATATATGCTGCGAATGGAAAAACAGCATAGAACGTCATCAAGCATTTTGCTCTTCCATCAACTTACTTTTAGAAAGCTGGTGATGATAGATGCTCGTAACTACTCGCATTTACGCTTATGGATGCAAAGAAAATGTTACTATGGTGGGAAAATTTTGACAAAAATAAATGAATTTTTTTAGGCCTTTAAATTTGAAGTGAAAAATGAACATGAACGTGCAACGATTTTGGGAAGTTCTGACGATTAGAAATAGGTAATATAAATGGTTTAGCTCTACCAATACGAGGAATTGCATTTGTTTGTCCTTTTGATTCTTCGGTTGAGCACTTTCCTTTTTAAGCATCTATGAAAAAAGAAGAACATAAAGTGGTTCGCTTCTATACCACACCATGCATGGTATTGTTTTCCGTCCCCCCACCAATTTTAAGTCGACACATGAATAGGAAAAAAAGGAGGTCAAAAGTAGGAGTTTTTCTTTTGATTATACCAAAATCAAGAAGGGAAGGTTATATAGATTTTGGGAAAACAAAATAATTAAGAAGATGGATATTTGGAGAATCAGCACTATAAGTAGTTTATTGCGCCGATGCAATGGATCGGCCTCGAAATGAGATCAACCTCCCGTCTTTTCAAAATTTTCTATCTTGCAAAAACAAAACAAGAAACAAAAAAAAAATAAAGCCAAATTTTCTATCTTGAAATAAAGTCCACTATATGCCCCTTCAATCAAAAAGAGAAAATAAGGGACAAAAAAAAAGAAAAAGGATTAATTTTTTTAATATAAACAGTGTATACACTATCATCCAACAGCGTTGGATGTACGATAATTACATAAAATTTAATTTTTACACTATATTATGAATCTAACGGTGAGTGTTATCGGTCAGTGTATATAGGGGTGGTTGACTTTGACGTGTCCCATCTTACGAACGGATCATTGTTGCCAAATGGGCCTCATAACGAGTGGTCCATCTTTGATTATTTCGAGCAGCTCAGCTGATGGCGAAATTGTGTAAGGTCCATGGAACCCGACTTTTCCCGAAGAAAGAAACTAAGACAAGAAAAAGTAGCTAATGATGGTGCAAGGAGCCTAAAAATGACCGAAAGTACGCCGTTGCTTTGCAGTTACGACATAAATTCCCATGAAGCAAATTCAAGGAACTTGGGCGAGAGTGTTGGCTTAAGTGATAAGATGAAATGGATCGTAAAAAAGAGTCAATGATGATGATCAAACAAATTTGTCTCACCGATCCAGATTTGTAGCGCGGTTCAACTTGATGTAGTAAATTTTCTCGTAGAAGTACTAATTAATGACCGCTGAGGAACCTTCTATGCCATGAATCAGCATCTCGACATGAAAGTCTCAAACCAATTAAGGGCTAAATGCCTGGAAATTAGTGAGGCATTTTGATTGACATTAAAATTTGCCTTTCCCACGGATGGGTAGAGGCTTTAAGACTCTTTTAAGTTACAAAACCAAAATCTTGATGGAGAAGATAAGAATTTGGTCTTATATATATATATATAAGAATCGATGATTATGATCAAAAGTAGGGCACTCATGGTTAGAGAGTGACGACATTAGCCAAAAAAAATGATTCAAACAGCTGTTCCACACATAATATCTACTTTTCACCTTGTAATTGACGTTTTGTTTTGGCACTTTGCAATGATCAACTTGAGTAAACCAGTGAGATTGGCCCAATAGCCAGAGAAGAACGTTAAAACTTCTTCTTCTGATCGTTCATAATTCGAATTCTGAACTTGACAAATGAGAGTAATAAGAGTGTTAAAGGAGGGGAGCGAAGATTAAAAAAAAAAGAAAAGAAAAGAAAAGACAAGGTACCAATCCTTCTACAATTAGCCAATTGCTCACCCATCATCAATGAAAAGTAGAGAAAAGATGTATTTATGCCCCATGCACTTCGCACCGGTACACGATAGTTTACTACTTGTATTTTATGTTGGGACGCTCCTTAAGACATAATTTAGGTGTTTAACTTTTGAAAAATATCAAGTTAATTAAGAAAAATGTATAAATGCAAGAAAATGTAATAATTATTAGTCTATACATACGGTAGATTAAATATATTTTAACAGCCTTAACGAGTGCCCATTAAGTATTAATTAGAAAAATCCTTTTCCCAATGCAGCTGTTTATGTGTGCAGGATGTCATTAGCAACGTGTGAATCATGGGGCAACTTGCGATGACTTAGTAGCGCTAGAGTACAAAGCATCTTGCAAAAAAAGTCTTGACTGAAATCCATCACAAATTATAATTGCAAAGTGGCACATCGTTCTTACGTAAACCATTTCTGCCTCTGCTATTAATCCCCAAAAAAAAAAAAAAAAAAAAAGGAGGAAGAAGACATGAAAAACCGGTTCGAAATGAATACCAAATAGACAAGTATGACTAAAACTGAAAGGAAAATTTTCAAATATGTAATTGAGATCCCCGGACTCAAATTCTGAGTGTCTAGCACGAATTCTCGGTTAAGCATTCTTCTGCTCAAAATGGAGATGAGATAAGAACAACAAAAAAAAAAAAAAAAAAAACACTACGCATCCAAGCTGGAGGGAAATTACAGGGACAGAGCAGTCCATGAAGAGTTTGCATGAATATCCATGGAGACTAGCTACAAGGGTTCGTTTAGTAAACTCCCACAACACCATTTCTTTTTTCAACCAAACCCCAAAAAGGAAAAAAAAAAAAAAAGGAAAAATGAAGAAAGAAACAAAATGCCTTTTAGTTGCTTTAGAAAAATTTTAGAGCAGCATTTTATTTGAGACAAAGAAAAAGGTCAAAAAAGGTATTCAGGATTTTTCAGAAAATTCTACCATTCCTGTTACTACCAAAACTTACAAAAAAATTTGGCATGGAGCCCTTGTTTTGTAGCACACATCTGGTATGTATCCAATTACCATATTTCGGTGACCAGTGGTTACAGTTTTTCTCACAAAGGGTAAACATATATATATATATATATATAGACTGAATCCTGCAGACACTAAATTGATGTAACAAGAAAATGTTGAACATTAGAAACCCAAGATGAAAACAAACCCTACCAAAGCAAATACCAATCTAGGAAAAATCCTAAATCGAACTCTCCTCTATGCAAAGCCTAAACAATTATTTAAAGAATCTACAAAACAACCAAAGCTAAGAGTTGTAATTAAAAAACAACTCTTAAAATATCATGTTTGGAAGTTGATAGGGACTTGGAATGATCCATCGTTACTACCCACAATGATTTTGTGTACTCCAGATGCCAAAAGCTTATAACCTTTGTAGTCGACCAGCTCCAAGCTCTTGCAAACATTGAAAGCGAAGTGAGTGCTTGTGCTCTCCCCAGCTGCAACAAAAACTTTGCTAAATGCGATGATTTGTTTGATAGGAGCATCAACAATGCTTCTTGGCGGAGACCAGTAAACGAATACAACCTCACTGCCGTCCTTTTCCCCAACATTTGCTACCTCGACATCGAAACCAACAGTCAAACTGTCGCACTGGTGACCAAGATCGTCAATCAAAACTCCAGGGCACGAGGGCTTGGAAGCACCCTCCGTGTAATTGAGATCACGACATTTCTGAAACTTATTCAGGGGGATATCGAATGCTATGTTTGGAGCTGTCAAGCTGAGCCCAAACGTTGTATAACTTAATCCATATCCAAATGGATACACAGTAGAGCCATTGAAAAACTTGTAAGTTCTGCCAGGATAGTATAAACTGTCCAGGGGCCTCAATTGTAATGATGTCATCGGTATCAAATCCACATAATCCTTCTCATACCATGTTAGGGGCAGCCTTCCACCTATTAAAAGAGATTTTAATCGCATTAAAAAAAAAATTATGCAAATCAGTATTGAATTACCAAAACAACGACCAAGTGTAGTAGTGAGTGTAATGGACTTGGTATATATATACCGGGGTTATATTTTCCAAGGATGACATCTGCAATGCCATGGCCACCTTGCTCTCCGGGATAACCAGTCCAAAGAATTGCTTTGATGTTTGGATTCGCTTTGGCAAAGGAAATATCAACACCACCCGCTGATATGATCACGAGGACGACCGGACCTTTGGATGCCGACGCAACTTGATTTATAAATTGAGTTTGATTACCAGGTAGGAGAAGATCTTCCCTATCCAGTTGCTCTGCCTCAACTGTTAAATCCAGTCCTGCAACGATGACAGTAGCATCCGCGTCTCTAGCCGCTTGTATTGCTGGAGAAAATGAACTGCCATTGTCGCAAGCAACATCGGCGCAGTCGATTGCATACAACACATTCCCAATACTTTGTTTAAACGCATCCAGTGGACTGGTATATCCACATGGAATACCTGCAAAACATGAAGAATTTCATGCAGATATATCAGACATGCAAAATTTTTTTTTTAAAAAAAAACTAAAAGTCTTAAATTAAATAAAATTTATAAATTTTTTCATTTTAACTTCTTTTCATACGTACCATGATAATTGCCGATCATAGTTGTAGTAACATTAGCATGTGGCCCAACCAATGCAATGCTTTTAATGTCTTGTCCATTCAATGGCAGAACTGCATCGTCATTTTTAAGTAGAACCATTCCTTGCCTAGCAGCCTCAATGGCTAAATTGCGGTGGCCTTCGGAACAAATGTCAGCCTTGCCAAGACTTTCAAATTGTGGACTACCATCAAAGAAGCCAACTCTCATAAGGACAACGTAGAGGTTCTTCAGAGCTTTATCAACATCTGCTTCCCTAACTTTCCCTTGCACTACTGCATTGCCTCCATATTTTGTATAGTACGCTCCACAGTCCAAATCCAAACCTTAAGTAAAAATAAATAAATAAATAAAATGCCCAATAAGAGGCAACAAAAATCAACAGGGAAAAAGGGTTTCATTTAAAGATTCCTTTTTTTTTTTTTGGAAACATGAAATAAAAAGCCTAGAAAGTTATCGTACATATATAGGAGAGAAAACATATTTCCGCTGCTATAATTTGTGTTCGGGTAGATTCTAATCAAGTATAGAACGTTAATTTATCGGAACTGTTGTTCAATATTTTGAAATCTATTATTAACAAAAGAAAAACCAGCCAATCAATAGCAACGTTATTCTTTTTCTTTTTCCTCTTTTTTTTTTTGTTCCCTTTTTTCAGTTTTGATAATCATAGACGGAACCGGTGTACTGCAAAAAGTGTACTATTATCAAGAAAATGGGTCATTCCTGTTTGGTTTCTTTTTCAGGAGATAAATTCTTCTTCGCCAAACTACACAGATTTCTTGCAAAAACTGAAAAAGCAGTTGCTATTTTTTTATTTTTATTTTTTGTTCTTAAAAAAAAACAGTTACTGTTTTCATCCTTGATGAATTTAATAAATATAGCCCACTAATCTTCTTTACCTGAATTTCAATGTTCAAACTTCTAAACTGCTAACCTTCACATTTTACCTTGCGGGACTGTCTTCTTTACCATATTGAATTGATGATGACTTTTTTCACATCACTTGATTTATTTCTCTGCATCATTTTTTCCTTGCTTCCTTGTCGACAGCTGTAAGCTGCTTTAGGATACGTTGGTTACTGATTTCTACTTGTTTCCAAAATAACACATCAACCCCTACTTATTTTCAAATTTGAAAGAGTAAATGAACAAACAGTTGAAATACGGTTAAAATAACAAAAGTATAAATTAGGCTACAACTGCCAACCTGCTTTCAAAGCCTGAGCAACAGCCGCCTCAGGAGTATCATTGAGCCATTTGTGATTCTTGTACATCACCTCAATAGAATCACAATCAGAAACGATGTACCTAAATTTTTTTTTTTTTTGAAGGAAAAGAAGTAAATTATGATTGTCCTAATTGAAGATAATATAAACCCATGGTCACAAAAATTCAATTTCCAGGTCTTATGATGGTCAATACCCGTGAAGATTCCACTCCTTTCTTATGGTGTCAAGGAGAAGTCTCCGATCTGCACATGCAGGGATGCCGTTGATGCGATTATAAGAGCACATAACACTAGAAACATCACCGTCATTGATGCACATCTCAAATGGCTTCACAAATGTTTCCAGCATGTCTTGCTCCCTCACCTTCGGAAGAGATAAAGCACAAAATTAAAATAAGCAACATGATGCCCAAAAATCTGATGGATTTTAGCTGAAGAATTTTAAGTTGTTATAAAACTTACTGATACATCAATGCCTTCGCGCTTAAGTCCAAACCAGTTATCAACATCATATGCTGCATAATGTTTACAACATGCTGCAACCTTGAGGGGTCTAGAGTTCAAATCTGTGGTGTTTTCAGTCCCCTCAACATCTTGCAACCCTCTCACGTATGTAGAAGCGTATGTTCCGACTACAAATGGATCTTCTCCGGGTGTCTCCAGGGCTCTTCCCCATCGAGGATCTCTCACAACATTCATATTTGGACTCCAATATGTTAGTCCAGCTTGACCTAAGTTATTCATTGCTCTTGCTTCGGTAGAAACAACCTTCAAATGCAATTTTTAACCTCATTACTTACTAGTGAAAAATGGTCCAAATCGAAAAAGGGGAAAAAAAAAAATTTTTTATGCCCTCTTTACCTGGCCAATTGTTTTCCAAAGAGTGACGTTGAAGGACGAAACCATGGAAATAGGTGTGGGAAAACTTGTTGCACCGGGGATGGTAGCATTGAAAAAGGTTGCCGTATCACCGAAGTCTGATACACCATGTAATGCCTCGGACCACCAATAGTATTTTGGTAGACCAATCCTTGGCACCCCATTGGCCTGGTCTCCAAGTTGCCCCACCTTCTCAGTCAAACTCAATCTATCTACCAAATCTTTGGCTCTAACCTCAAATGGAAGTGATTTATTGCAGTAGCCAAAATATTCCATATTTAAGCCAAGGCCGTTAAATCTTGATGGATGGCAAACGTAGGTGTAGGTCTGGGTTACATGGGAAGACTGAGAATCATCCATTCTCGGTGTGGACAAAAGAATTTTCTTGGCAGTCGCAACATAGCAGAGAACTGACAAAAAGAGAACGGAGTGAAGTCTTGCCATTGTAAGTGATAATTGAAGGCCACTGCAAATAGCCTATAATGATCAGTATCATGCCCCTTGATATAGACATGCAAGATAGAGCTGGAGGATATTATGCAAATGTCGTTAGCTTAATCTGGATATTAGATCCATATGCATATCTTAGTTCTCGTTAGATACTGTGAATAATAAGATTTATGTGCATATCTAAATATATCTATCTGTCTAACCGCAGAATAATTAATTATCTCATTATAGATTACTCTTCACATTATTAATCTACTTGGGAGATTTATCACCCAAATGATTAGCCTAATACTAGTGTGACACTGGTTTAATTCTATAGATACTTTGACGTAAACTACAAAATCCTGAAGTTGGGATATCCAAATCAGGCTGTTATTATATGACAAAGAGCCGTTACCATTTCCCACTCATGTCTGTTGAGTTATTTAGCATATTAACTCGTGTACAAAAAATTTCCAAATTAATATAATTTCAGTTGATAGTCATTTCTAATGCTGCTGTAATTTTAAAGCTCAGTCCATTTACGTCTTTTATTTTTGTTCTTTTTGGTGTCACAAAGACTTCTAATCTGTTTTTTTTTTTCTTTTTTTTTTGACACCCCATCTGGATACATTCACTTAGCGGCTGATTTTCCTGACAAAAAGTGCATGCACAACTTAGTTTTGTGCTAGCTTTATTTCTTTTTAACTTGAGTTTATGTCCTCTTTGTTGATTGCAACACGAGGATTGCTATTTTTTTTTTTTCATGTATATCGGAAAGATATAATAACGTCGTTGATATAGCAAGGAATGAGCCCAGGAAGATGGTTGCTAATTGCCATGCACCTCTGAAGTTTCGTTGCATTATCTTTCTCTGCATTTTACCGTCTGTTAGTGATAGCACTAGTACCTCACTTGGCATTTCAGCGTTTAGTTAAGACTGGATTGTCTCTTTTGTAGTTTTAATTTCGTTTGATCCTCCGATCCGACATGAATTTTGATTTTGTAGATGTCATTTTTTTCCGCATTATTATCTGGTGCCACATTTGATGGATGCCCAAAATGTTCTAGGATATAATTAAAAGGTCAATCCCAAGATATCCCATGATCGATCAATCAGGAGGGAATCTGTTGGCTCTCATAGAAATACTGAGTTATGCTTTTAATCTCAGGAGGGAACAAGGCCAACGGTATAAATTCTTTTAATTACAAACTATTGATACTAATTATCCAATAAACTCTTCATACTAATTATTCACTCGTGAGAATTGAGAATTCTGCATATCAATTCATTACTAGTGTTTGAAGGGTGGTAAAGATAGAGGGATTATAAAACACTTAATTGAAAACCCGGTGGCTGCAGCACTTACTTGAGAACTCAATTTATGCCAGGCAAAAAAACTACCAAAGATTTCATTCATGCATCTATGGTTAAACTCGGAGCTTGTAAGTATATACGTTATTGTACAACTACAGGAGTTTGTGTGGTAATTTTTTGTGTCACGAGTTCAAAAATTTTAGAACATTAATTGGAATATCAAAAGTTTATAAACTCAAATACGAATCAGCATCTATGTTATTTGTATCAATGGAAAAAGGAATACCAATTAATACCACCCTAAGCAATCAATTCCAAAGTAGTAGCCTCACTAAAAAATAATTGCAATACAGCAATGGCTACCCAAACATCTCTAATAAGCTGCTAACAACAACAACAAAAAAAAAAAAAAAAAATTAAACTCCTAATCCTCCTGGTTGAACGCATATTCTTCGATCTCGATGTGAAGAGGAAATGAAGCATCGTTCTCTCCAATCACAATGGTATGCTCTCCAGAACCCAAAATATTATAACCTTTGTAATCTATCAGTCCCAAATTCTTGCCGGCGTTCAAGTTGAATTTAGCCTTTACGCTTTCTCCGGCAGGTACAAAAACTTTGTCGAATGCAACCAACTGTTTGATGGGAGCATCAACAATGGCTTGCGGAGGAACCCAATAAATCAAGAGGGACTCACTACTATCCCTTTCCCCAACATTTGCTACCTTAACCTCAAACTCAATATTTAGATTGTCAGAGTTAATATCATCAATCAAAACTCCGGGGCATGCGGGCACTTTAGCACCATCAGTGTAATTGAGGTCACGGCAAAATTGAAGCTTGTTCAGCTTGATGGACAATGATCTCGTTGTTGTTACCACGGAATGCTTAAATGTGGTATAACTCAGCCCATGCCCGAATGGATACACAGTTGAGCCACTGTAAAACTTGTAGGTTCTACCCGGATAATTCAATTCCTTTACTGGCCTCAATGGCATTGATGTCATTGGTATCTGGTTGACATAATCGTTCTCAAACCATGTAAGAGGCAATCTTCCAGCTACAAATAAAAATTGCAAATTGTATTTGTAAGATAAGATTCGACTTTTGGCTTAATGATGTTTCATATCATGATAAACAAAAAAAAAAAAGTATTAGCATTTTACAAGGGAAAAAAAAAACAGGCGTTACGTACCAGCATTGTATTTCCCAAGTATAACATCTGCAATGCCCTGGCCACCTTTTTCTCCAGGATATCCAGCCCAAAGGATGGCACTAACTCTTGAATCATTTTTGGCGATAGAAATGTCAACACCACCGGCAGATAGGATTACCAGAATAATAGGAGTGGTGGATTGCCTTGAAATTTGATCTATTAATTCATATTGATAACCAGGTAGCAGAAGATTTTCCCTATCAAGGCTCTCAGCCTCAACTGAGGTATCTATTCCTGCAACAATGATGACAGCATCCGCCTTTTTAGATGCTTGGACTGCTGGGAAAACCAAACTATAATCTCTACAAGCAACATCTAGACAGCCTGGTGCATAGTACACATTATCATTCCCATAAGCTTGTCTGAATGCATCCAGTGGGCTGGTATATTTGCATGGTATACCTACACACAAACACAAATCAACCAAATTATGCAAATTAAGAAAGCATTTGTAGGAAAAAATAATAATAAATTTCTATGCAAATTAAGAAAATTAAAAAATAGCAATGCTTGATTTTGTTTGTATTTCAACAATTACCAGCATAATTGCCAATCATAACTTTAGTGGCGTTGGCGTGTGGCCCAACCACGGCAACCTTTTTAACTTTCTGAGCATCCAATGGCAAAGTATTGTTATCATTCTTGAGTAGAACCACTCCTTCGCTGGCAGCTTCAATGGCTAAATCAATGTGGCTTTGAGAGCAAATGTCATCCTTGCCCAGCTTTTCAAACTGTGGACTGCCATCAAAGTGTCCAAGCCTGAAAAGGACGATGTAGAGGTTTTTCAAGACTTTGTCTATGTCTGCTTCCCTAACTTTTCCTTGGTTTACTGCATTGGCACCATACTTGGTATAATATTCTCCACAATCCAAATCCAAACCTGAAATGACAACAAAAACAGAAAGAAAAATGATAATTACTCACAAAAAAAGCCAAAAAAATAAAACGGAACTTGAAATTATTAAAACAAGAATATTAGATGGCACTGAAAAATGTGAATAGAACAATCTTAGATAGGACTTACAATTCTTCCCACAACACTATTACAACGTTTCAAAATTGGAGCTGTACACAATGTTAATACAATTTTTAGGCATATTTACAAAGTATCAAGAAAAGAGCAATATAATAAACAAAATCTTTTGTGGATGTTAATGAAACATGTCTATGTCAATCTAGATCTCATCCTACATTCTTTACATTTTTAATCATGAGAACTAAGTTATGTACATACATTTAATTATGTATGTCAATCCATTTTGCAATTAGTAGTAGTTTCTGCCTTATTTATATCTTAACTAAAATGCGATGAAAGGATAATTAGATGGGAGATAATTAAACAAGAAGGTAGAATAATGGAGTAAATGGTAATAAAAGAGCACAAAAGTAAAGCAACACTCGACCAACCAGCTTTTAGAACTTGAGCCATGGCGTCCTCTGGCGCATCATTGAGAAAATGGTGCCTGTTGACCATTACATCAATAGAATCACAATCGGAAACAATATACCTGAAAAATAAAGAGAAAAATCAGTAGTCAGTCTTGATAATTGTCATTGCGGATATCATAAAAACCAAAATCATGTTTGTTAAGGCTGAAACACAAAGTTTGTGATGTTGAATTAATACCCATGAAGATCCCACTCTCCTCTAATGGTGTCATGTAGAAGTCTGTGATCTGCACAAGCAGGAATGCCATTGATTCGATTGTAAGAGCACATAACACTAGAAACATCGCCGTCTTTAACACACATTTCAAATGGCCTCACAAACGTTTCAATCATATCCTGCTCTCTCACCTTGCAAGTCAAAATAACACATCAACAAACAAACAATAAGCAACTAGTTACGTTCTATAAAGTACATATACATGGAGTATATATCGATGTCCAAAATTTCTACAATTTACCTCTGCATCAAATGTTTCACGTACAACTCCATACCAATTGTCAACATCATATGCTGCGTAGTGTTTACAGCACGACGCAACTTTGAGGGGTCTAGAATTCAAATCTGTAGTGTTTTCAGTGCCCTCAACATCTTGCAATCCTCTCACGTAGTTGGAGGCATATGTCCCAACCACAAAAGGATCTTCCCCAGGTGTCTCCAAAGCTCTTCCCCAACGAGGATCCCTCACAACATTGATATTTGGACTCCAGAATGATTTCCCTGCCTGACCAAAATTGTTCATGGCTCTTGCTTCCGTAGAGGCAGCCTGTAATGCAACTTAATGTAGTACATCATTAAGTAAAATTTCAGGACCATGTTTATGAAATTTTCGAAAGAAAGAAAATCTGCAAAATGAATTACTGTGCTTTTATAGTGAACTACAATTATTCATTAGTTATCTATTGATTTCTTCATGACGAAAATGCACCTGGCCAACAGCTTTCCAAAGTGACTTGTTGAAAGATGCAGCCAAGGTAATCGGGGTGGGGAAACTCGTTGCACCAGGGATATTATCATTGAAGAAGGTCGTATTGGTGCCAACGTCGGAGACACCATGCAATGCCTCGGACCACCAATCGTAGGCCGGTAGCCCGATTCTGGGGACTCCAGAAGCTCTATTACCAAGCTGCTTCACTTTCTCCTCCAAAGACAACCTATCTATGATGTCTTTCGCCCTTACTTCATAAGAAAGTGATTTATCACAGTAGGTGAAATGCTCGATATTCAAGCCAAGGTCTTTAAACCTTTGTGGATGACAAGCATACTTGTATACCTGGGTTACTGGCATCCCCGTATCATTGACATATAACATTCTAGCTGTAGCAGCAACAGGAGCAACAGAGCATAAAGTGAATAGAGTGAATATTGAAAGAATGATTAAGCAAAGCTTTTCCATTTTTTCACTGTATCAGATGAACTCAGGCTACCTATCTATGATGACATAGACGATGCTCCTTTAAATGCAAGTGGATGGGAGGGTTAAACTAATTCTCGTCTAGCTAGGATATCCAAAAATGGATGGGAGGGTTAAACTAATTCTGGTATAGGATATCTCACGTATTTTTTACCAGTGTCTAGAATAACATCACTATTTTTACCAGTATCTATAATAATATCACGATGAATATAATAATTAAATCAAGAAACTTGTGGTTAACAAAACCAATTCAAAATATTAGGTTATATTAGATTACGTAAGTAGGATTCTTGGAGGAATTTCCTATGCTAATCGGTTAAGTGTTGTGCTGATCAATAGGTGTGATAACAGGATATCCTTTGCATGCATGATTGTGTACCTAAATTCTGAAAAATATTGATAATCAATCTGGTGTAAATCAGATAGTGTTGTTGACGGTTAGTATGTCCCTGAAGCAAACGATGGGATTCTCAACGATATGTTATCTCAAATCTTGTAGACTCAGTCAACGGGGAAAAACCTAGTACTAATTATTTGGATTGAGAATGTGACACATCTTCAATCTTAGTTAATAAGATTAGCAGTCTGCATAATTCCTTTATCCAAGTTTAAACTGATAATATTACTGTCCGTTTTTTCCTGCATCGGGTTCGTTGGAACAAGGACCCTGCAAAAATTTTCACGGCTAACTCAATAGCAATGGAAATGCTTTACTGATTAGTCCTTCTCTGCTGTACATATGAAACAACGAACTTCAAGAAAAAGCTTTCTTTTTTCAATGGAAAATTCTCTAAAGTTGAAATATCCTCTTCCTGCTGAGTTTAAATTGCAATTTTTTCCGCTCAAACAACAACTCGCAATATTTATGACCTCTGACATTTTTATTGCAAAAGACGAACGAATATCTTGGACAAACACGAGCCATTTTGTGTTCAAGTGAATTATGAGCAGCAGCTGTGACTTGCGATGAAACCATGACAGAAACCATTTTGTGGGTGATGATTATTTGCAATTAGCGTTCATGAGAATAAAAGACTAGATGAGCAGATTAACATAGAAAGTTAATTAGCATCCAAAGTCAAGAATATGTAATTCTAGATGGGAATGAAGGGGCTAACAATTGGATGCTCATAATTTGAGTTGTTATCGATTACTGGTGTAGATATTAACATTCATAAATGATTAGAAGTACACACTGATTATAGCATTGTACGAGCGCAACAACAATTAGCCTAGCCTTTGCTAAGTGCTTAAGATTCAAGTACCATTTTCTCCTAGTCAAGGACTGCCACCTAAGTGGGCAAGTACTACTACTGGCTTTTTTTTTTTTTTTTTTTTTTTTTTTTTTGTTGATGAAATCCCTACTCACGTCGAATCCCCTCCCCCTTCCCCTAAATTAAGTTAGATTATATTATAGAAATTCTATTATTGCGACAAAAAAAAAAAAAAAAATACTGCCACCTAATTAAGCCCAACTGATGTGAATACTAAGCTTACCGTTTTTATACCCCTATTCTGCAAGGATAATACAATTGCACTTGTGTTTATATCCACATCTTCTGCTAAGGATAATACGACTGTGCATGTGTTGAAGCTAATTCAGTGGCATTTCAAAAGGAAAGAAAAGAAAACAATGGTCTAAATACCTCATGGAATCAACCCTTAGCAATATGAAATTAGGAGAAAACTCGATACCTCACATTGCCAATCTACTGTCCAAATCTGAATCAATATTATACAAGATGCCTAAATACAAAGCATCAACATGCGATGCTAAAAATAGATAACGTCTTTGAAATGATCGATTGACTTCTGATCTTCAGCACATTGTTTTTCACTCCGGAATATACAATATGTCAATTGGTTGTCGAGTAACTACAATAAAAGCTTCATAATGGTCTCTCCAAAGTCCGTTTTTCAACTCGGAGTATTAATTGGTTTTGCTTCCAGACTTCATCGATGAACCTGATTACAAGGAAGGTGGTTAGTCAGAGATGCAAAACATGGAAATTCCTTGTATAATCAGACCCAACCGAAAACACTATTTAGCATGGAATTCCAAATATGTAACAGTTCAAAAAGATTATTAACTCCCATGGATGAGCATTAGACCTTACGCTTTATTGAAAGATAACAAAGTGAGAGGCATCCCCCACTGGATGATGCAGTCAAGCATATCCAAAAAATATGGCCCTGTTTCCGGGATGCAATGAGGTAGACACAGGACAAGTCTGGCTAAACTGGATACACCAGCTCTGTACTAAGCTGACATTTCTTGGGGTATCTTTGGCATTTGAAGCAGTTATCGGATCACCAAAATAAAGGCAAATATTACTTATGACTGCAGGATCACTCGGAACAAGGTTACAAGATAACATGTGCTAAAAAGACTAGGCAAGCCATGGTGAATTCCAACCACGGTTACAATCTAACAGAACTTCCAGATGAACTTTGTAAGGTATCCAGATAAATAGATCAAGCAAGAACAGGCTTATGGTCAAAACGGAAAATTAGATAGGATATTGAAACAAGAATGTAGGACAACGTTCTCCCCTGTTTTACTTTCTCCTGAGGCACTCACTGACTCGTAACATGAACCAACAATAGCATCTATAGACTATATGCATGTGTAAAGGAATGAAATTCAGCTTGAACTACTACCACATCAATAAGATACCGCAAAGACCTTGTTAAAGTTAAAATTTCTAATATCTCTAGCACGATTAGTGGCCCATTATTTCAATTGAATTTCTCCCAAATCTCTATCCTCATCAAGGCCATGCAATCTAAACTTAAAAGATGAAAAACACAAGTAATCCAGCATGAAAAACCCAAACAGGAAATCACCTGAGTTGTCCCATTTGAGCTGCATAGCTTTCCATAGGTTCCCCCTTTTGGCATCCACACAAGACCACCATCTCTTGACTCTCTACATCTCCCCGACCGCCCACCGCGTAGCCATTTGGTTGCTGTCAAGTTTCCCTCTCTGTTGTCATTTAGTGACAAAGCCTTAAAGTCTCTTCTAATATTTGGCCTCAAATTATTTGAAACCCTCTCCTTATATGCACATCCTTCTTGAATCCCTCTTCTAGTCCTCCCCCTCTGAATCTGGTCACCATTCCATTCGCTTTTACCACTCAAAGCTTTCTCCTCTACCTCCTTATCTTTTCCCTGTCCCAATTGTACCTTACTACCCTCCTCAGAAACTCCTTCTTTCCTATTATGATGGAAATTTCCCCGATAATGACCTCTAAACCTCCCTAGACCGTGTTTGCTCCCATTACCAACTAAAACACCCTCCTGTACCACATTTTCTGGCAGCACCTCCACCATACTCACATTTGCTGCTTGGGGGATTCCTGGAGCTTGATCATCAGCATTTAACAAATGTACAGGAACTTCCTCCTTATGCTCATCATTTTCCGGCGGCATTTCCACCATACACCCACTTACACTTCCTCCCACTCCCCAATAGTCATCACCATTTCTCCTCCAAACTCCTCCCCCAAACCCCTCGTGATCAACGCATTTCTCGCCACCTATACTGACGACATTCACTTGTTTTCCCCTGTTTTCCTCATCCACTGCCTCTAGGGGGCGCACACCCAAGTTTTCCTCAACCCTTCTATCATCCCCGGTGGTATCATTTCTCTGCAATTCTCCCCAATTAGACCCCTCATCTTTCCATCGACCATTTTCTCCGCCGGAATTTCTCATATTTTCGTGTTCTCTTCCAGTTAGGGCCCCAGCCATCATCCTCATCTTGGACTTACCCCGGTTGTAGTACGTCTTTTGCTTCCCCTTAATTCTGTTCTCCATTACTCTGCTATCAGCTCTTTCAACCCTCAAAAAAGCTCCCCGTTTCGACTCCCTATCCTCGGCCCCAATTCCTCCCGGACGATTTCCATCCCCTAATACCCGCCTCCGAGGCACATAAATCTCCCTTTTACCCTCAATTCTTCGCTCTCCATTTTTGCTCCTCTGTCCATCAAACTCTTCCTTCTTCGGCTTTTCCGGTCGTTGTTGATTCTGGGATGATGATGTTGTTGTTGTTTTCCCTTGTTGATGCTCTTTCTTTTCCTGTTCTTGCTTTTGCTGCTGCTGCTGCTGAAGCCATCGCTCTTGGAGCTGGGTCAGGGAGACGTAGTTAGAAGGCAATGATGGGTACTTTTTCCTCCTGATCTCCTCTTCTTCTTCAGTGGTGGAGGCAATGGACCTGGTGGCGGCACCGACTACCTCCATCTGGGAATTCTCAATCATCCAAAAATCGCACAAACAACACAAAGAACTCCATGGCTGCCGGCGACGAATCCAGTATATTTAATTCAATATCCTTTGAACTGAGTAGAAAAACAAACATTGATTTGTTGCAGAAGAGCCCTAGTAATACGGTAGAACTACTACGTACCTCAGCTGGGATATTGCTCTGAGTTGAGAGGAAAAAGAGGAAAAGCGAAAACAGCAATAAAGATGACAATCAACAGCAAAAAGACGGTTTTCCTTTGGAAATAAACGACCCGAGTTGACTCGAATTCCAGCGATGACTATGCGAGTTCTCAAGAGTTGGGCTTGAGAGAACTCACAATTAAATTTTGGGTTCTCAGGACTTTTGGGTTCAATTAAACTTTTGGGTTGGCCAATTCAACTTTTGGGTTCAATGTAGTTTCTCTACACTGAAAATCAAGCGTGCCTCTAATAAAAGCCTTTGAATTGCGATTTTTTGCCGGAAAATTTTTATATTTTTGGTGAACATATTTTTCGATCATATTTTTATCTTACATATAATAAATCATCGTTACAATACATTTTTAACTAAAACTCTTAAAAATAGCAATCCAAACGAGAGTGTTTTTGGAACTTCCAATATGGAGCTGGAACTGCAATAAAACTTAAGTAAATTCACCTTCTGCATTTGTTGGTGTTTAATGCTGATCCTTTCCACTTTCTGCAATTGTTGGTGTTTGTGATTGGCCCCTTGGCAATGCTTGCAACAGCTAACTCGTCAGGTATAAGGTCCAACGGACATTTTCTGATTGTACATCCTTCGCAATGATACATTGATCAACCAACTCATCCCTGTAATACCCTTCTTGGACTGTTTAATACACCCTCTAAAATTAGTTCTTTGACTCATCAAGTAGCTTCACCAATTTTTTTTTTTGGGTAGAAACCACCTTTTTTTTTAGCAGGCAACTTATGGTAGAAAGCAACGTCAAGACAGATTGAATTCCATCTCTAAAAAATGGTAATAATATAACAGAGAATTTTAGGATGACTTTTTAATGTATCCAGATAGGTAGATCAAGTGCGAAGCGCTTATTGACAAAAAAAAAAAAAGGAACATTAGTTAGGGGTATTACAAGAAGAATGCGAAGTTGAACCTGCAATATTCTCTCTTTGGTTTACATCCTCTGAGGCACTAACCGAATTGCACTATTCAAGAATTGCATTTACATGCATGTTAAGAAAGGTAATTCAGCTTGATCTACTACAATACTGCAATGACCTTGTTAACATTTCTGATTTCTCTAGCACTGTCAATAGCACCTTTTTTTGTTTCCATTTAATTTCTCTATCAGATGTATAAATGTTTCTTCATTTTACCAATCCGGCCTAACTGGGTACGTTGAATCTATTTCTTGATTGTAAGAGAAAATTGCCTGTAATATTCTTAAAATGCTAAACTGGCATTGGTTATCAGAGCGAGGCTCACTTCAGATTGGCCTTCTGATCAGCGCTCTTAGTCACGTTCCACGCGTAGCTCTTGTTTGCAATGTTCAATCATTTTTCCTCCAATCGAATGCATGCAGTAGAATCCCAACCCCATTGCCATTAGCCCTGCCCATTTTCCATCATCCTTCCCAAGGTAAAGCCATTACAGGAGTTACAGAAATGGCTGCGTCAATGGCTTCATCCCACAGTCCAAATTTTGTTTCTACAACGAGGTTTGCAAAACATGTCAATTTCTTTCTAAGTCCACATGCAATTCAGACTTAAAAAGTGATAATCTCGCAAAAATTAAACAACAGTTGCTGTAGAAACAAACTATGTGCGCTGTGGCAGGATGATTTGGATTAACCTTGTATGCATTAACAGCGTATAAATTAGTACTTTTGAATGTATATTATTTAAATTTAAATTTCGTTTTCTTATATACGTATAAGGGTGCTAAATGATACATTGTTCAATGCACACAAAATTAATCCATATAATTTTGTACAAATTACGTATAACCTTTCCATGGTTTTGCATAATACCAAACTGACTCCCCTAGGATTTAAAAATAGCCGCATAATCCCCTTATAATGTAAGTGAAAAATGGACGGAATGCATAATCAGCTACGAGCAATTAGACCACGCACACTCTAAAGGTGTTGCATCTGATTAAATCATAATAACCACTTAATTCCCCTATAATTTGCATAAATATCCATTTTACCTCCTGTGATTTTTACAATTATCTACGTAATCCCCTTATGATTTTGTAGAAGGTGCTAGGTCAAGATTTGATTAATCATTTAAGTAAGAGCACTATTGGTATTTCAACTAATAACGTTACATAGACCATTTCATTAAATTTCCAGTTTACATGAAACCATAGAAAGGTGAAGTGGATATTTTGAAACATTATGAGGGTTTTATGACAACAAATGAAACTACAGGGGGTTATTAGTACTTTACCCCTATAATTTACCTTCAAAAATGAATTTTTGGGGGATAATAAAAGGTGAACGCTACAGGTCAAAATCCTATTTACAATCCAATTTGTGTTAAAATTATAGAATTACCCCTTTCAAGTGTAAACTGCATTAGGCCCAGAGAAAATCAAACATTATACCCAAAAATTAGCGTGTGAATAAGATCCAGGCCGTCGTAACATTAACGCCAGATATTTGAGAAGGATAAAATTGTAAACTTGGAAGGCCCGCTCAAAACAAGTCACTGCTGGCCGATAGGTGTACACCATGCACGGCATCCAACAGCACACGCGTTACGGTAACAAAGGAGCTTTTCCTTCGGTGCGATGAGACAAAAGGCCACCGCTGGACAATTGGTAACAGCCTCCTCAACGCTTTTTCTCGGCCTCTTTTTATCTCATCACATCACTTGTGCGTGTCAAAACAAATATTTATTGTTGTGTAAACAAACTGGTGAACTTGTGACAGATAGACAGAAACCGGTAGCCATCTTCAAGACCCAAAAAGCAGGGCAGTGAAAAAGAACAAGAAAATTTGGAACATGAGATTAGCTCATCCAAGATTTTAAGGCTTGTTTGGTTTGTGAGATCGTGAAGAATTGGGTTTACAGAGTTTCTGTTATCCACATTTAGTTGATTTTTCTTTTTTGGTGCAAGTTATTATGAAATTAATAAAATGATAAATGTGGATGTTCATTCATCTTCTCAAAATATACATTGGAATATTCATCCCCCTACAAGATTCTGATACTGACATATTAAGGCTTACGGTACTTATGTCTTTGGAATATCCAAACATTCCCTCCCTCCCTCGTATTATTGCCAAACAAGCGATGAAAACCATTCTTGGCAGGGATGCTAATCCAACATAATTTCTTTTGTGAAACAAACGAGCCATTAGTGGATAAGTGGACTAAACAGCAATGTCCTATCCCATCCACAACCTGTATTAATTTTTTTTTTTTTTCGACACAGGGGTGTCTGGGTCAATTCTTACGGGACCTGACTAATCTCCTGCGATCCGGATCCGGCGCCCCAATCCGATCCGAATACGTTAAGTGCACGGAAGAATCCAGCGGAGCGACAACCTGTATTAATTGGTCGATGAATTTGTTAGCTAAGTTCGTGTATGGCTTCTTGCAAGGTTTGAATGTGTAGAACCAAATTTACCATCGATCCACCACAAAAGGACAAGAAGAAGGAAAAAAATACTAGTTATCATGGTACATGAACAATATACCTACAGTCACCCTTCCCCTCTCCATCTTCTCTCTTGGAGTTTTTGAATGTGTAACCGATGCAGCCTCTTAAGTGTAAGCATGCATGTAAGTTTAAACCTCCTCGAAATCCCACATGTCCCTATCTCTAAGTATTCTCAAACACGTACCCACCGTACACTTCCAAGTGTCTCCTAATACTTTATGTTGCCCAATTCTCATTGGTTACCTTCACTCTTAAATCAAGCTCCTCTCTCCTCCACTCACGTCCAAGTTTCCACCCAGACCCACTTCACTGCTTTCACCGAGAGCAGCAGCACAGCACTAGGTCATCCTCCTCTTCCCCTTCTCTCCTCCCTTTCTCTTCTCATCTTGAAATTTTGGGTCAAAGTCAGATTCAACATCAAAATTTTTGTCAAGATGATGCAAACCCTGAACCCTTATAACACAGGAAAAACTGCCGAGATAATGGCCAGGTATAGGCCTATTGCTCCAAAGCCTGAATCCTCAGCAGCCACCAATAATGGGGCAGATAGCAATTCTTCCTTCCCTGAGGGCATCAGGAGGTCTCCTTACCTGATGAATGTTTGGGCTCATTTGCAGGCGAGGCCTACAAGGACAAGAAAGAGAGGGAGAACTGCCTTTGCACCACCTTTCATGAAAAGAACGAGGACTTGTCTTCAGGTCCTTTCTCCTTCTTATCAGGCATCACCTTCCCCTGCCAAAACCTTAGCTTTACAAGGTTTTATCCGTAACCCATGTGGGCTTCCCCAGCTTCCCCTGATTCCAAACCTTGTCCCCCTCAAATGCGGGTTGGACACTCCTGTGACCACCCCATCCAACGCTGTCTCGCTCCCGCTTTTGCCATGCACCGCACCACTTTCTCTCCCAGCCAGGGTTGTTGGTGGTGATAATCAAGGGGTGATAGATTTGAACAAGGCGGCTGATTCCCCTGAAGAGGTGGATTTCATGCCCCAGTTGGGTGCTTCTGGTGCCTCCACCACCAAATTTGCTGTTATTGCACCTCAGGCCATCAGGCCTGTCGCCTCCAGCATTAGTGTGGGACGCATCTCTGAAGATCCTTTGGCTCCAAATGCAGGTAAACAAATTGTTAAGAGGGCGGAAGAAGTGGAGAAAGAAGTGGAATCTGAGGTTTTGCCTGCGATCGTTTCGGACTCGAAGAATAGAGTCCGGCTGACAAATGCGGCCTATAATGAAATGGTGGGGCAACCGGAGTGTCCTTGGCTTGATTTCACGCCATCTGGCGGTGGCGGAGGAGGTGCATGCAGGAGGATTGGTGGGGAGGTGGTGCTTGATTTTGTGAATTCTGGCTTACCAAAGACGTTAAATGGTTTCACTTCTTGGGTGAGGATTGAGTGGGGGAAAGATGGCAAGAAAAAAGTGGCGAATGCTTTCGGTGAAGCTACAAGGTTGGCTTGTGAGTCTAAGGACTACCTGTTCGTGTGGAGGTTTCACCTACGAGTGGGCATCTGAATCCGGTTCAAGTGTTTGAGTTGCATTCTGTAAACAATCTAAATGTTTGAAGCTGATCATCAAACTAATCTAAACATATGTAGTGCTGTGAGGTAGTATCAGATAATATAGCATGTATAAAAATGCAAATATTGCCATACAAAATCAGCTTTGTCGACCTTTGAGATGGAAGGTCATCTTTGGGATGCTATACAAGTGTATAACATGTGAAGTCTACTAAAATGCTTGTTTTTCGAATTCTTTCCCCTTTTCCATTCTTTTTACCCTTCTCTTTCTTCAATTTCCCAGAGAATATTTTGGTCTTTTTTTTTTCTTATTTGGTTTTGATTCCTTTTTCCTTTTTGTCTATGTATGTATTTTTGGGCTTGGGAGTTGTTTTCGAGGAGATCAAGAATGTCCGCAAAAAAGTTTATTTAAGCACCGAAAAGCCTTTGCTAGATAATCAAGATTTGTTATTAATCTTTCTCTCTTAATGTGGCTAAAAGTCATAAGCTTGCGACTAGAGTTGTCAAAATCGGTGAATAGAAGTGTCAAAATGGGTGATTTGGATGATCCATTTGGGCGGTTTTGTATCGGTTAAAATGGGTAATGGATATAAATAAGTAATTCATTTATATCCATTTAATTAGATGAGTATAAATGGGTAAATCAAAAAATAAATTGAGTAATTCAGTTACTTATTTACAACCCATTTATTTTAATTTTTATAAATTCATTTAAATTCAATTTTGCAAACTAAGTTATCAATTTATATCATCCTTTGCACCCATCATTAGTTTTAAATATTTACTTATAATACTGAATAAGCCTAATTATCAACTTTTTTTCCATCTGTATTTTATGTCGTAAAATTACATACTATCTAATAATTGAATAATAAAAATATAAAAATTTGAACTAAGTACTATAAAAGTTAACATAAAAACTTAATCCAAAAATTTTGAACCCCTGACATATTTGTCGTGTGTATATTTAAATTTGCATTTTAAATAAGTAGGAAAAGAGGCTAAAGCTTATCATAAATTGATAATACTGAAAAAATGAGCAAGTTAACAAACTAAGAGAAAATAATGGATAAATTTAGTTAAATGGGTTTGTTTGCCACCTATATTTGCCACCTACATTGATGCATTTTGCAAATCAAAAGCACAATTTTCAAATACTAGAATTTTTTTTTTTTTTTTTTTTTGCCGGGCAAAGTATTATTCTCTTGAAATAAATCATCCAGTAGCATGAATTTCTGTGAATTCATCAAGTGCATACATATCCAACGTGATCACCTCGAACACGTTTGTACCAAAATTGATGACTTATTAACTGTTCAAGGAAGTTCAAAAAACAGAACAAAAACCTTTTAATGACTTCTTCGCTGGCAACAGAAGGCCAACAATGTGAATAAGCCGGCGAGACAGCCAAGGCGATAAAATCAGGTGAGAATGAAAATGAATCTCTAAATAATAGCCCGCGATTGGTTCAACGGGAATGTGTCGTTTGATTAACGGTATTTTCATAATTTTTGGCGAGGAAGTAGCACATTTATATGTACTTAGTTCGAAAATTTCAAATTAATACATTGTTTGACCAATACTTCAAACAATTTGGAGTTTATTATCAAAGTAACATTAGTTGAAAAAAATAATTGCCAAAGTAATGCTCTTTCCAAAAATTGTTCTCATAGTAACAGTTGCACTAGAGCATTAGTTATAACTTTTTTTCTATCTTAAATATTATTTTGTGGCTCCTGCATTTTCTTATTTTTCATATTTCCAAGTTTTCAATAACTATTCAAGAGTAAATCTTATGTATACTGACAGTATGTATACGATCACCGTTGGATCCATAATATATGTACAAAAGTAGAATTTTGAATTTAAATTTTACATAGCTGTCATTCATTCAACAATGACAGTGTGTACGCTATCAGTGTGCAAAAAATTAATCCATTGTTCAATATGATAGACAATAATTTTAGAGGTAAAACATGTAAACCCTACAATATTGCTTATTAGTTGATGAATTGCAATAAAAAAGCCTAGCTGATTCTCAATTCTCAGCCATATACATCTACGAATTTCTTTTATGGATTTCGGTTTAGTTTCAAAGTAAAAGATCCGGAAATTTTCAGATCATGCACTTGATTTTTTTTTTCTTTCTAAGGTTAGGATGTTTTGGCTTTCTTAAACCTTGCAGCTATAATATGACCGAAATCTATATCTCTATTACCAACTTGAAGCCAAAGCTCTTTTTTCATGTGTTTCAAAAGAAGTTGCTTTTGCTATCTCTTCAGAAAATTTTGTAAGAATTCTTTCATGAAGATTCTACATATTGTTACTAGGCAGATGAATTTTCTTATATTTGTTCACTCCAATGAATTATAGAAATTATACGATATCTATTGCCTCAATTATGTGATTCTTATTTTTTTTTTGTAGTTAAAAATTTTTTATGAGAATACTGGAAATTGAAAGATCAAGAGGGTGAACAAAAAGGAAAAATGCGCACATCATAAATCAAAGGGTGAGAAGAAGTAAAATTAATCACCTGTGTCATTTTCCTAAGTGAAAAATCCAGGCGTTATGTAGCATTAAATAGATAAAAATCCGTAGGGAGAAAGGTGAGGTGGTAAAATAGGAGTAATCGTAAATAGGACGTCATAGGTTTGAAATCTCCTGCTTAAAAAAAATTAAAAATTGTATAATATCTGCACGAACACTAGTTGGAAGATATTTTTTAAAGACGATGTTATTTTAGAAACAAAACAATTTGTCGTTTGGCAAATTATAAATTAATTTAACGAGTAGATAATTTTTGGTGTGTCCTTTTTGAAGCGGGGGTGACGAAGAACTATACAGCCTTTACAGTCAAGTCCAGTGCGGGTAGTGTGGCCCCAATTCGTCACTCTCTGTGGACGGTTTTGCTTAAAATTTTTGGGTTAATTACAATTAAACCCTTAAGGTATGCCATATTTTTTCACTTTATCCCCTAACCTTTAATTGTACTCACTTAACCCCCTATAAGACAAAATTACCCTTCCATTATTTTGACTTTTCATTTACCTTTTTTCCTCTCTTTTATTTCTTTGTCTCTTTCTTCTTTCTTTCATCATTCCCAATAAAAAACTCCATCTCAACGGAAATTTTTATTTTGAGTTTGTAATTGCATTTTTAGGTGAAGGTTTAAAAGGTATTAAAAACTAATTTTGATTTTTTGTATGATGCCACGTGTCACAAATTTCAATTGATGATTATTAATCAGGTCACAATTTCATCTTATAATATTTTCTTGAGAATAAAATGAGAAACAAGAAAGGAAAGAGAAAAAACTGAAATTAAAAAAATTGAAAGGCTAAAAAATTGTATTTTAGGAAAGTGATTTGAATATTTTTTAATCATTTAAGGAGAAGGTAGATCTCTACGATTCCTCTTTTTTAATTTCAATCATTAAGATGAAAATTTTTGTGGAAAAGAGGAAGAATTAAAGAAAGAAAAAAGAGACAAAGAAAATAAAAGAGCACAAAAGGGGAAAGAAAAAATAAAAGAGAAAAATAAGAGTTTGGAATAATAGAGGGATAATTTTGTCCAATGGGGGATAAAGTGAGACAAAAAAAAATGGTTAGGAGATAAAGTGAAAAATGAGATATACTTCAAGGGGATTAATTGTGATTAACCCAAAATTTTTGCATCAAAATCTTTTATTGAAGCTTTTATAGGATAGATCGAAAGTGGAGCAGGGAAAAATTTCTTTAGTAGTATCAATATCCAACTCCTTATTTGTCTGGTAACCTGGATAAACCAGTGAATTTACTTGAGTTGTGGAAGTAATTTTATCATATATCTTTCAATTATGTATTAATCTTTTCTACGCTAACAGTATACATATTATCAGCATTAGATGAATGACAACTATATACAATTTAATTATTGCACATATGCCATGAATCTAATGATAATGGTATATAAACTGTCAATGGATATAAAATTTACTCATCAATTATTGTGCTTACTTTTTTTTTTTGTTTAGACAAGCGACACTTAACATCCAGATATTGATTTCGATCATTTGTCTTCTTAATTATGATAGATTAGCACTCTATTAAGCTCAGCTCTGGAGAGAAAAGCTGCAATCGGCAATGGACGCAAATTATAACAATTCTCGACAACTGTTTAATCTAAGCTAATCAGGATGTACGAGCAATTATTAAGTTTGTCCAATTGAAAGAACACTGATTGAAGTTCAAAGAACATGGCACTGAAGTTTGAAATTCAGTAGAGGCAATCCTTGGGTTGTGGTGCATTAATTAATGAACAAATGCTAAAATTCAAGCTTCAAAAGTGACTTCCGCTAATAATAATGCTATGTGGCTATGTGCTAAAGCCTAAACAGGAGGGGACTTTTTCTACCCACGGACGGCTTAGTGAGCGGTTGTCAACAATATGCATCTTCTAATCCTTTTTTCACAGGAAAAAGGGAAAGGGGAAAAAAAGAAAAGAAAAGAAAAGAAAAGAAAAGAAAATAGCACAACACTATAGTACTATATTTTAAGCAGAACTAAAAAAAAAATTTTTTTTTTTTTTTTAAAAAGAACGACTAAAATCACTAAGACAATAAGCCGCCAGCCGTCATAGGCCACTTCTTTCAACCCTCCTTAATTTCTTGCTTGCGTTTCCTAATTGGATCAGCGAAGGAGGGAGCGTCATGGCTGATAAATCTACGCCAATATTTGTTATTCTGCATTTCGAATATCAAATTTATAAACAATTCACTCACTAACCAAGAATATAAAATTACTGTAATCCATTACCAACATTGTGGTGCATCATTAATTGCTTGGTTATAAGATAAATTTGAACTTATAATTGACGGCTGAAATATTTAACCACAATCAATGTTTGGTTAATTAGATAATGTGATGATCTCATACATGATTAGAGACTGGACCATTTCAAAACCCTCTTCTCCAAGAATGCTACTGTGCTGAGTACAAGATTCAAGCCTGTGAAGGAAAGTACGCAGCAGCGTGGAATAAATTTCAAGTCTGTGTTCTCATTATTGATTATTTACCGAACGACTGGTCAACAAGGAATACATTGAATGGGGTGTTAAAACTTAAAAAATTAATGGTTTCTTTTTCTTTTTTTTTTTGTCATTGTTGGAAATTTGTTAAGTCTGATGGTGTTTAGGAGTATTTAAACCCTTTTTTCTAGAAGTCAAACAACACCAAAATGCGTACAGGGACTTCCATTGCAAGCATTTCTCAGAACTTCAATTCAATTCATTTGACATTTCGCTCAGTCCTAAATCTAATCTTCTAGAGAGGCCACGATGAGCGCTGGACACTTTCTGTCTCGATCTTTTTAAATCCCATCAAAATCAAAGTCAATCCTAGCTACAAACAATCCTACAGACCAAATCCCAAAGTATCATTTCCCTCTCTCTCCAGATGTGCAGTCCCTTCAGTTGTGGCAGCTTCAAGAATCAAGAACGAGATGATTTCGATGAATTTTTAAGCCCACGCGGAAGTCCCAACAGATCAAAAAGTGCTATTCATGATCATCGTGGTAAAAGAAGAGATAGCAAAAACCCTTATGCAAACCAAGGTCTTGACAAGTTCCATGCACTCCTAGCTGAACTTGAAGACAAGAAGAAGAAGATTTACACACAAAAAGGCTCAAATGACATCTCATTCGTCTACTTCACCGATTCGAATTCCAACAATTCAAAATCCGACGAATGGAAGCCCATAATAGTAAAGGTAAAGAGGCAAGAAAACACAGCTATCAAAAATGCCAAAGATAAGCAAATGATGACGAGCTCGGAGGCAGGAGACAAGCATAGCATCGAGGCCTCAAGAGCTGTTGGTCCTGAAGTTCGACAACCAAAAGAAGAGCCGATCCAAAGACCGAAAGCCAAGAGCTGGAATTGGAGCTTAGTTTTTGAAAATTGGAGGCACACGTTAGGCTTCTTGCCCGTGACAGTAGTCCTGATCCTGCTGTTCCTACTTATTTATGGAAAATCGTTTGCCATACTATGCACAACTCTTGGGTGGTACTTAGCACCTCTGATGAAGGGCAAGAGCTCAAGTTCCGAGAGACCGAAGAAGAAGAATGAGCACTTAGCACCCGTGATGCAGGAGAAGAGCTCAAGTTCTGACATTCCAAAGAAGAAGAATCGTCACGTAAGAAGATATTTAAGCGAAAAGAACATGGCAAATGATGGATCACCATCATCTTCTTCAGCTCCTTCTTCTCCAGATAGTGTGCTAAGTGGACCAGCGGAAAAGACACCCACGCTGCATGGTCACAGGAAGAGCTGGTCATGAATCTGCATCTTGATCAAAATATTTTTTTTCCTTCGTGAATTCCTCTCGCTACGGTAACCTTTTTTTTTCTTTTGTAAATTATTTTGTTGTTGTACCATGTAGTTTGTTTATGTTTGGATTGGAAAGCAATCATCTTTGAAGATTTCCTGAGTGTAAATTATTCACTGGACATGAATGGAAAGCAAACCATTTGTATTCCATGTTCAAAGATAGATATGTCATCACTGATTTCATGATTACAAAATTGTCACTAAACCCCTTTTTCTTTGAATTCATTAAAGTATGAATTAGCACTAACCACCACATTTAACATATTTCTGAGGTTACCAGAAATTTCAATCATGGGAACGGATGTTATGTTCAACACATATATATTTTTTTTTTACTTTCTTGACAAGTTCTTGGCGGTGCGAAGCAGTACTCGGTCATTAGATGGTGTGCATAGATTCACTTTTCATGTAGCGTAGTCCATCGAAATAGGCATTATTGATATCTTCGCAAGCAATATACTACTCTACTAAACCACTATTGATAACTTAGAAAAGCAAATTGAACAGTTCTCAGTCTGGAGAACTTTTGAGTCATTGAAGGCAAATACTAAAGCACATATTGCCGCAATTCACAGATTGCTTGCATAAATCATTTGATTTGAAATTGTGTTGTCATTTCTAGGAGGAATTGTGGGAAATAAAAATATTATTGTGTTTGGATTGCATTTTTCATGATTTTTCATGGAAAAATTACTTTATCGATTTGATGTATGTGAGGGAAAAAAGTAATAAAAAAATGTAATTACGAAAAACAACGTAATTTTTCAACGAAAAACAACAATACAAACAAGACACAAAAGAAACATTTTCTATTTCCGAGAATGTTCATTGCCAAACCTACATGGATAAATGTCATCGTTATCTAGATCTTCCGTCTATTTCTATTTTTCTTCAACCTAAATTATAGGTCTTCTGTCCATTTATTCTGAGCTTCTTTTAGGATAATTATATATAAGTTGGTTTCTTTTGACCAAGCAAATGAGTGACGATTACGCTTAAATTTCAATTGTCTCATTTTCAGAATCGGCATTTATACGCCAAGGAGTTACATCGCTGGATATTAGACCCCATTTTGACATCACTACTTCTAGATTAATGTAGAAGCAGCCCATGTGCTGTTTTGGAGCTCTGAATCCAACATCAATCGTGTAAATTCAAGGTCATTTGAATGCGCACACAACATTCCACGATTGGTAAGAGAAAATATCTATAATTGTCTTAAACTACAAATTAACAAGCGCCTAAGTTAAAGAAGCTTCTATCATTCAAGGAGCAATTTCTGCCCTTAGTTAGAAATTTTCTGGAAAAGAGAAACAGATTTGAATGATTTCGGACAAGGGTCACAAACGGTTGCAGGTTGTATTTATTTTTCACTACGCGTAACTTTCATTGCACACAATGTAACTTACTTTACACACGACGTAATTTTACAACACTTTTTTGTGTGCCCCACACATGACGTGAAAATCGAATTACATGCTGTAATCTGAGCCGCACAAATTTTTGAAACCACATCATGACCGTGAATCTACTGACAACCGTTCCTGCCCCATTTCCAATGATTTCGAAAGAGCCATGTACAGGCAAGGATTGTTGATGAAAGTTCAACCCAAAAGTGTATCAGTCGTAATTCGACAAAAATTTCATGCCAATTGATTGATTTTTTTAGGGTGGTTTGTCGCAGACATCACAGGCTCATCTTTGACACCCATGCCCGTAATTTCCCGCATTTCACACGGTCAATGTGCAATAATGAAGTCGAAAGGAAGAAGGGCATTTTTTTTTCCTTTTCACACTTCCGTGAATACACACAGCAATTGCCAAAGTCTTCCTTTTATAATATATAAATTTGGTCAAGCAATTGTAATAATCTTCCTTTACTGTTACACCAAATGGTAGATACGAATTGGACCAGACAATTTAGCGGAGCAGAAACGGCAAGTGAAACCCTTGTCCCAACGGAAGCCAGATGAATAGTATGATATGTGACCTTTATACCCACTAAAAAAGCCTTCAAAACAACCATGAGAACGTCAAGGCGTTTGTCCCAAGACTTTCACCAATCCCCTCATTCCTGCAGTGGAAAAAAAGATGTGAGTCAGAACTTGCTAATGTACTTGATCCTTCAATTTGATTAGTAATTGAAGCGAAGAGGGGTGGGGACTGATAACAGCAAGAGATTCCAATCCAGAGAAACATCATGATAAAATATAGTTGCTTCTACGTACAAACTCCATTTTAGTTATTCTATTTTGCTGCTAATAAGGTTTGCAACACTAACCCTGAACCGTTTTGGACGTGCTTCATCCGGGCTAAACCGAGTCCCATGATAGTTACGGCGAGGAGCTTCACCTCTATAATTTCCCAACCCAGTCCCCCTAGCAGGCTCCCATCTGCTTCTTTCTTCTGTTTGTGTTCTTGAGTTCCGGAAGAATCCATCCTTATCCCATGTAACCTCATAATCAGCCCTCAAACGTGATCCTTGCTGCATGCAGCAGGTGAAGTTGCATACATTACATTACTCAGCAAATGTGAGACAGAATAAGCTTACTGTGGCACATAAATCTTCCAAACGTAGTCACCGTTATCTTTCAGAAAATTACTTACCCAAGCTATTGACATTATCAAGAAGTTTGTCAGTTAATATGATGGTTTTATGACTAATCACAACAAAAGGAATAGCACAAAAACAGAACGTATAACATTATCATATTTCTGTTTCAAAAGTATTCAGCTTGCATACATTTAATCACCTTCATAAAATGGTTACTCTTCAAAAACATCCAATGAAGATGAACATAAAGTGATTACTGCACTTGAGCATTTTATCAAGATCTATAAAACTGGAGTATCATTTGATACTCAAAGTCCCAAGTAGAAATTTTTTACTTCTTCCCCTATTCTCCGATTCCTATTCTCTTTAATCTTTTGGAAGAAGGTTTAGAAGTGGAGACGTAAAGCATCAACGATCAGAAGAGAAATCATATATCTACCTTTTGGAATGAACGTCCACATAAGAATTTCAAAGCACTGTAAAAGTCCTTGTACTTTTCGAACCTCACAACAATCTTACACTGCAGACCTGGAACTATTTCTGGTCCATCCTCATCTGCATCCCCACCATAACCATTGTCCTCAGCAACATCAAGATTCCTACCCACAGCACAGAATTATGTTATCAGGTTATGAAATATGAACAATAAAATTTTGAGAAATGCATTCATGTTATAGCACCAAATAAATTCATGGACTAACCACTTGTCCCAGGAATAGGAACACCATGTCTTGGTTCATTATTATTAAGAGTTAATATCACATTCTTAGACCTAATTTGATGATTAAAGAAAAATAAATACTCTAAGCCTACCTAATCTAGTTCACGGAGAAAGCTATAATGATGACGCAAAGTTAGCAGTGAGAAAACATTTTAGTAACTGAATTTCTATTAAGAGGCAGCAAGGCAAAATGTGAAGGCCAGACAACAGGTCCACAATCATAAACATTAAACACCACTTGCTCAGAGCAGAAATCAACAGACAAGTAATTTTCAGTATATGGTCAATGACTGATCCTTCTATTATTTTAAGAAACTGTCAGAAACTAGCAAACAGTGGAGACCATCCACGAACTCTGAAGCATTTCGTAGAAAGATGAACAGAAACAAGTGTCAAACAAGATATTGCACACCCTGTATTATGTGTATTTTAGGGCAAACAAATAATCAAACATCATGCCCCAAAATTTCATCAATGCCTTTAATACAGTCTCCTAAATCCAAGTGAAGGCATACACACTGCAAGCATGTTTCCCAGTTCAAGCAATTGCAGCATAACTGATATATAATTCTCAACAACGAATTACTAGCACAAACATGATAATCTTTACAGATTAAGCAAGAAAACCATGATTCGGACACATTAAGAAGTCCGCTAAAAGCCCAATCTGATGATTTAATGATGCACTACACAAATATATTGACCAAAAAATGCTTTCAGAAATCTGCATAAGCTATTCCCATCACCTAAATCAGCCATACACCTGTAAGACTGAAGTATCAAGTATTCAAAGATAGTCCGCATGACATTTATATGTGGGAGTCCAACATTGTTTCTGATGACAATTACTAATTCCTTTACCCAAATTGCTCAAGTTCTTTATGTACACACCTTATTTGTCCAAAAGCAGAGATTATTGAATGTGTCACCAGCATGGAGGGCTTAGATGACACCCGTGGCTCAGCAAACCACCGAGAGGGTACACCTCTTAAAATAATCGTGTCAGGCTGCTGCCTGCTACTTCTACTGTATCCTACAATAATCTCCAAAATTTAGTAGAATAAAAAGCAAGAAGAAGAGAACGAAAAATAAAGTCATCCCTCAGAGGTTTTCTCAGATCCAAATATTGCGCCAAAAAGAAATTCTCTCAAAGCTTGAATACCTAAATTATCATGTAAGATATGAAGCACCAAGCTTGGAGGAGAAAGAAAGTAGGCGTTGCCTATATAATTAACTAATACACGAGCAATATTTCTTTTAGCAACAGAAACCAAGGCATTACTCAGTCCAAATCCACCCAACAAAGTTAATTGCCACACCCAATCAGATTAAGTAAAACAAGGCTCAATTAAGCAATTCTAAGCTCAGGTAACCTTGGCAATATACCTCTTGAACTCAAATTAAAAACTACTTTAAATCTTAATTAGCTCCAACATTCTCGAGCTCGGTTTTACTAAGCCAATTTGCATCCGGCAACAAATTCGACACACTATACCACCAAGATTTATTTCTGAAATCCCTTTTTCCTAGTTTCCTTGAGAGAAATGATTTCAACTCTAAATACTTTTGCTTCTCTTTAACTCTCAAATAATCACTTTTTCTTTCCCTTTATTGATCAAACAGCATCCCAGTTCACCATATACCCAACTGTTGCAAATTGCAATTAACCAGAAGCATGCATAGCAACAACCCAAAAAAAAAAAAAGGAAAAAGAATTTTTTTTTTTTGGGGCCCTGTTTTGGGGGGGGGGGGGAGACTTGACTAACCTCGAGTACCGAAAGCTACCATTTCCTCCCAATCCTTCCTCATCGCCTCAAAATCATCAGACGCCGGCAATGCCACACTCAATTTAAACTTAGTCCCTTCCAAATTCAACTCCATTCCATCCATTTTCTCCACCAAGCCTCTCCTCCACTCAGCATACTTCTTCTCCAACTCCTCATTTCTCTCATTCTCCTCCTCCTTCTTGACCCCTAAAGTCTTCCACAAAAACCCTAGCTCCCGAATCACTAAGCTGCCGCGAGCGACGGGGTCCTCGCGTTTCCGCTTCTTTAAGTCCTTGAATTTTCGAATCTGGAGGTCGTCATTATCTTCAGGGATAGTGATTGAGTGGGAATTTTTCAAGTAGTCGATTATTGAACGCTTGACTTTCCAGTCGTCGATTGGGGAAACGGATTTGTCGGAGCGGAAAACGGTTAAGAGGAGCTTGATTCGGGGGACTAGAGAGAGCCCGCTTTCGAGATGAAGAGAATCCAATGGACCTAATGAATCTAAGGCCGGACCGCTGCTCATCACTCCGCTGACCTTTGATACGCGTCTGCTGGATGGCTGGCTGGCTGGCTGAAGAAGTTGGAGGGAACCGGGAAGAAGAAAAATGTTGCAAATCTGTGCTGTGCGGCTGTGCCTCACATAAACGATGTCGCTTGGTTTCGTCAAATTGTCTAGTTCCTGTCTCGTCAAGGTCGGGTGATGAAGGCGGGACTCTGGTACGGCATTGTTATCCACGTTTTTAAAGGCCTTTATGATAGGCGTTGTCTTTAAGGTAAACTTTAAATACAATTTCAAAATTATTAAAATAAAAAAAATTTTGAAAACTAGATACTAGAGTCATTATTGATTCTATTAGAATCCTGATTATACCCAAATAATGCCATTGATTTCTTGGATTTATCTAATTGTCAAGCCCCTTTATATGATTGCAAATATCTAATTAAGATCCTACAAGCTTATTAGTAGAAAATAGCACATATTGTCCCTCATATTATTTATTTATAGCTTCTTAGTACTTCGTATATGAAATGATGTATTTTTATTCCTCACAAATATAGAATGCACATTTTTAGTCCCTCGTTCTAATTTTACTCATCTAAAAAAAAAATTACAAGCACCTCCTCACGAGTCAAGAATTTTATAGACATGCTTGAGGCAAGAGGGAGGCAAAGATTTTGGTTTTGCCTCCAATGCTTGTAATTAGTGAGATACAGTGACTTTTTCAAGCATGAATATGATCAAAACTTGAGCTAAATGACTGAAAATGCATACTTATTTTGCATTTGTGAGGGATGAAAATGTAACATTTTATATCTGATGGGCTAAAAAGATACAAATCTCAAATGTGAGAGACTAATTTGTGCAATTTTTACTACTTATTTCACTCTCTTGTATTTATAGCAACAGCATAACTGAAGGCGTGATATGTATGCTCCTAAAGTATTGCGTCTTCACTTTGTTACAGAAGATGTTTACATCTAAATGGAAAGCCACGTGGGTTTGTCTTCTTCTGCTCTTCAGACGCGTCAAAACATTAATACAAAGTTTTCGTCAAAAGAGAGAAAAGATTAAAGATAAACTCAACATCTAATCTAGAAAAGGTGAAGTCTAAAGCAAATTGACTGAAATAGAGAAACAATCATGGCCATGGGTTGCTTTGCCTGCTTCGATGGAGGAGCAAGCAAACAACGACGGAACGAAAAGGATCAAGAAGCCAAAGCTAAAGCTGCCGAAGCCGCCCTGAAAAGGCAAGCCAATACTACTCTTCGCTCCTGTTGATTTTTAATCAATGCTAATTTCATTGCTGATGTTAGTTTATCATCTGGGTTTTCTTTTGGTTGTAATGTTTTGTGGTTTAAGTTACTTTGAAGGGCCTTGAATAGAGTGAATTGACTCAAAGTCGTGATAATTAAGAAGAATGGATTTGAATTGCTTTAGGATTTTGTCGCATGTTCTGATGTTTTCAACAGATTTCTCATTCGTGCTCAAATATGAAGGGAAATCAGGAAATGGAAGACTATTACGTATAAAGTCTTCCTTTTTTTTTTTGAATTTGAAATCAGGAAAAGGAAGTACCTTTATGTAAAAGGAAAAAAACTTTACTTTTCTAACGTTAAGAGGATAAAGGGTCGTTGAAAAATGAGAAGTTTGTGTCTTGACAAAAACAATGTTGTATAGCTTTTCAATTGGTTTTGATGAAAATGGATATGCCGCCTGATCTTTTGTATATGTGATTGCAATCCAATTAGTAAGGTAGCTTTGCTTGACTGTTGTCCTTTTCTGCTGATATAAATAGGCTGCCGACATTTTATTCTAATTGTCTACTCTGAAATTAAACTGCCACACCTTCACAAGAGGTCTGGATTCTTTCAGTAGACTGGCTTTGATTAACATGCACTGACCTGTGCAGGCAAGAGCAATTTGAGCAATCTCCTGCTGGAAGAGCTGCTCGTGCTCAACAAGCAGCCATTGCTAAGCAATCTGCTAACACAAATAAGGGCGAACCCGTTTTAAAGGTACTTTTTTTTTTGGTTTTTTCAAGGCAATTACTTCCGATTATATCATGATTTGTTTGGCTTCTGGCCTCATCTTACAACATGTGTCTGTTTACGATGCTTGTCTTTTTCTCTTTCCATTGTGGGTCATTTTCCATTATTTCCCCCTTGTGGAAATAGTTCTTTAGCTTATACTATTCAGGCGTACTACTTTGATCTGGATAAGTTAATTTGGTAATTTGCAAATGGTATATTGGACTTGGACTGGCTGCTTATACTTGTTTTGTCTGGATAAGTTTATTTAGTAACACGTAAATGGCATATCAGACTTAAACCGGCTGCTAATACATTTTTGTGGATGCAGTGGCAGATGGGATAAGGTTTTGCTTTGTCAGTTTGTCTTCCACCCAACACAGTGAGTATGGATCAACTGATTAAGATTTGTAAACTGATTCAGTTGATAATTTTGTTCTTATTTCCCTCCAAGTTGATGTATTTGCAGTTTACTGCTATTGTTGATGTATTGTGAGTAACTACGAGCTTCCTTTATCAAATCACAGACATTTTATCATTTATTTGAACATATTGTTAATTTATAGCGCAAAGCTTACATTTAGTATGATACTTGAGTGATGCTGTGAAATGTGTACTTTTTAAAAAAAAAATTTTGGGGTTTTGTCTAGAGTTGTTTCTTATAGATGATGCATAGCTGTAGGTGGTTTACAATTTACTAATGAATTTTCTTCACCAGTTTATTGAGTTTTGTTGTTTGAGTGAGGCCCATTGTAGGGCAGGTATCACAGTATACATGATGTATTTGTTTTAGGATAATGTACTTGATCTTCTTTTCGAAGTGCAGCTAAGTGGTGGGGAATGAGCTACACTGTTGTGAGGATACAGCATAGAAAAGTTCTATACTTTGCTTATTGATGTCACTTGTGTTAATGGTGCCTACTCAAGTAAAACATGCACAAAGGAATAGAAGAAAGTAACCTGGCTGACTGTTTGATCTTTATGTTTTAGGAAGAATGCTATTACATATTCATCAATCTTCTTTAGATAAACATGATTAGAAATTGGGGACATTTTTGGAGATTGGTTGACCTATCGCACTTTCTTAACATTTTTCTACTGGAGTTTTATCTGAGTATTCATAGGGATCCTTCTGTACTTTTCTGCCAATTTTACTACATCTTTTGCAGCATTTAAATGCACTTATGTGTTCCTTAAAAATAAAAAATAGAAAAACTGTCGTGTATTAGAGGAGGTATCAAGGACATCAGAAGCAATAAAATATCTCTTTCAAATTTTATCAGTCCATTACAACTCATTAGATTCCTACTAAGCTTTACATTATTAAAAATGTGTTTGGGCTTCATGTTGATGATGCTAGTGAATGATGATGCACCATACTGTATCAAAATAAATGATTGCAACTAAAAACTTGTAATCTTTTTAGATTCTGCAACTATGCAATTATGTTACTAAAGATAATTATTGGTTTCTGAAATGCATGTGATGTCAGTTTCCATCCCACAGCTATATTACTACATAGTTTTTAAATCTGTAGATGTAGTTTATGATTTATTGATAATTTTCCCTGAAAGGATCAGATATTAGTCAGAACTAGTGAATGCAAACATGCAAGTGGTGCTAGTGAAGGAGGAGTGCTCTACTGACAGTTGCAATAATGACTTTTTTTTTATTTATTTGCAGTTTTCATGGCAATAAAACAGCAAGAGGAGAAAGGGATGTTAATACAAGCTCCTGGCAGGACATGGACTAGTCTCTTTGCTTACGGTTTCCTCTCAATAAGCTGTAGATAGACTGGAATCAAAGAGAAGTTGTGAAAATTACCTTATTTAAACATACTCCTATGAATAAAAAAATAAAAATCTCTCGCATTTGAATGTGAAGTTCGTGTGTAGTCTGTACAGTAGCTGTAGCTTATGTTAGAACTGAGTTGTTGAACTTCATGTTTCTTTTATTCTACATTTGTCAGGAAGCAGGAACTATGCTTAACTTGTACCACGGAATCACTTTTTATTGACTTTGTGGTTGATTACCCTGCGCTTTGCCTTATTTGTAGATTTATCACTTTTTAGCTGATGCTGAATTTAATTTCGTGGGCTGATTTCTTTTCCTAGTTATATGGTACATAAACTTTGTATGTCATTGCCTGCCTTGTACCAATGATGGCAACCTGGTGGTTCTCGTTGACAACACAACGGTTGGCTAATGTGCCTCTGCAATATTTGTGAAGAGAAAGAAGCTTGGGCATCCAAGTGCCTGGAAAATCAGGAAGGTCACCTATGATTCTTAGAGTACGCAATACCATGATTCTAAATAATGACTGTAACATGGAGGCTATGTATCAGACTTTCCCATTCAATTCGCAAAGGGTCTATTTGTTCACTTTTTCTGACTATTCAAAATGCTAGTTGATAGTTGAAATCTTTGTACACTGATTCTGGTAATGTGAGCTGATCTTTCATGTTCGCTCTAGAGCAAATACTGTATAAATTGTTTATATACTGACAGTGTAGAATTTAGTAATAACATCCAAAAATGGTATCGGTGGTTAAATGACAGAATTTACACCAGCTAATGTAACTAATTGTCTACACTGTCAGTATATAAAAGCCAAAACCAACATTTAAGGTCCCAATAGAAGTTCCTTTATCTCTGGAACCTTGATGCTCGATGCGTTGTTAAGCAAAGTCTTGAACAGGAGCAGAAAGCTTTAGTTCATGTGCAGCTTGGAAGTAATCTGCGGCTGCTTGTTTCAAGCCTTCAGACTTGGATAGCACTCCCAGAAGGAACCAGGCATCGTGGTTTGTCGGCTCTAGTCGGAGAGCAGTCATCAGCAAGCTTCTTGCAATAGGAAGATTCTGTCTACCCAATTTTATCAGCACTCCAGCGCTTGAGACAATGCTTGGTACATAATCTGGCTCTATGGAGAGTGAAACTGAGAATGCAACAAGAGCTTCCTTGTATTGTTCTTGAGCTTCAAATGATGTACCTGCAGATATATACCAAAAATGTCTCCCTGGTCACTTTAAAACCAGAATTTACTGAAGTTTCTATCACTTAATATGGAAATTGCCTTTCAGACCTTTTGTATGCCAACCCCGAGAGTTGAAAATTTTAGTTGCCTTTGTTTTGTCGATGCATATGTCTGCATCAGGCCATGTCTCGAGGTCTGAGTAGATTCTAGCCAAATCTAGCCAAGCTTCTCCTTCCAATTTTCTAATTGATACTACCTGCAAATTCCGCAAAAACAAACTTTGAGGCAGAAGTTTATCTTCCACAATTTACCTCTAGAGCAAGAGAATGTTATTATGCATTAGTTCTTGCTGAACAACAAAGGGATTTTTAGACTTCCAACTTCATATTTCCATGCCCTTCAACTCAACAGCAGCTTTATCTGGTAGTAGTATCATACAACAAGAACTAAGGACGTGCTAGATTTCAGGCTCTAATATTTGTACATAGGGAGTCTCGAAGAGATATTTCAACAATTTGTTAACCTTATTTCATTTAATTCTATTTTTCTCTAAGAAAAAAAGGCACGTGAACCTACCTCTTCGCTGCTGTTTGGAGCTTGAAGTTCAGTTTGTGATTGAACCAAAGCTAGCAAAATCCTGTAGGTCTCTATGGCTTGCTTGGGCTGCTCTTGAGCTATTTGAAGAATGGCTTTCAACCGTAGAAGTTCTAGCTGTTCAATCCTTTCAGTCTCATCTAGAGCAAGGTCAACTATGGACTCAGCATCTTGAAGTCTCTGCTGGGCAGATACAATTAGAGCCAATAATTTCCAACCTTTTGCGCAGCTCCCGCTCAACATGTTTGAATACGAAATTGCATTATCAAAAGCTGAAACCAAATTTCTTTGGAAGGCATTCTCCAAACCAAGATTTAACATGACCTCAGGGTCCTCCTTGTCAATGTGAGCTGCATGATTCAGAGAGTTCAGTGATTCTCTTTGGAAAAATAGTCTTTCAGTGTCTGAACTGCAAATTCTTGCTGCGTTACCATAGCAGATACCAAGAAATTTACGTGCCTGTCCCAATAAATGCTCATTTTGATTGATAGCTGCATCAATCACTTTACAGGCGAAAGTTATTCCTTCACGAGCTTCTTTTGGATCTTTACTACACAATTTTGCTCCCAGCATAAGCGAAGACAAGTGAGGTTTGTGTTTAGCCTCTGAACATCCAGAAACCTTCTTTAGAAGTTCAATTGCAGTCTGATTCTGACCTGCAGCACTGTAACAGAGAGCAAGAAAATACCACCTCTCAGCTCGGTTATAGGTACCAGGAAGAACTTGCTCCACGTGGTCAGCCAAACACTCATATTCCCCACAAATTGTTAGTGCAAAAGTTAAATGATCCATAAACTCTGGATCCCAGCTTATATCACCGTGTAAAACCTTTCTCATCAGTATAAACAACAGAAGGAGAGCTTCCTCCGTATTATTTTTTGGTGCTGTCTGACCCTGTAATTGTGGACAAGGTGATAGGCTTGCTTCAAAACCTCCGTAGAGAAGTGTGGCAGCTAAATCTTTTTGCACAATTGCCAATCTTTGGGGGTCCAAATTCCACTGCTTGGAAAGAGCCCTTCGGTATCCAGTAATAGCCTCATCCAGACATCCTACCTGCATCCACAATTTTGGGAGCAACTCCAGTGCCTTGTGAAACATCTCCTGCAACTTGCAATCTTCACCAATTCCCTCTGGCATTCCATTTGGTAGTGCTGATTCAACCACGTCAAGAATAACTTTGCACTCTCTTGCAGCGTCTGATACATACAGAATCCCCAGACCAGAAACATTAATAACCAGTAGAATAACAGATACTAAACTCAAGTGCCCTGCTGAGTGAGATTTCATCAAGTGATACAGATAGCAGAATGACATAGTGAAGCTTGATAATCCAAGTCGGGTGAAAAAACCACAACTTGTAAATACAACCCGAAAGATTCGACTAAGATAAATTCAATGCGATTCAATGTCAACTCTAATGCTGTAGAAATGATCTCCTATCAAGTTTCAAGAGAAATGACTGTAGCGTCATCATTAACCAACTGTTTACCTTTAATTCTCCCAAGTTCCCATAAGGATTTTGCTTTAAGTAAAACTGCTTCAAGAAGTAGGCTCACTGAGTGCAGTGACATTACTCCGACGAGTGAACTTTCGCCTTTCTGGCGTGGCTTTCGGGGCCGAGTTCTTTCAGCAATGGCCTTAGACATCCTCGGCGACAAGGTTTTGATATCAATTCCCTGAAATACTTGGAGGGCAGCATCAAAATTCCCTCTTTGGTACTCAAGCCTCCCCAACAAAGCTCTAGCTTCCTGCAATTTCAGATTTACATTTAGGAATAAAACCAAATAGCAATCTACAAAATTAAATTGAATTGTATCTCTTACTGGCGCACCTCATAATTTAAGGAAAGTGCCTCCTTCAAGGTAGACTCAACTTCATCAACTTGAGCATCTTCTAATTTTGATTCCCAGCCCCCTGTTCCATTCCTTGATGAAAGGCCACTGGCTGAGAAATCTCTTGTGGCCAACGACTCCGGAGACTGCGGAGCAGGCTCTTCAAACTTAAATTGTTCCCCTGAACAAGCACACAACATCTTCTCCTAATGGAACTTCCAAAACAAATTTATCCTAAAGTTGTCACCTTTCACAAAGTTTCCTTCTTTTTCATTTTGGTCACCTGAAAAAAACAATTAACGAAAAAGCTCATTTCTCAAGATTTAAGGCCTTTCTAACGTCTTTCAAGAAAAATTCCATTGACCATTCAAGAATGTTGTTCAATTTTCCCACAAAATACTTACAAAAGGAACAAGTTTAGAGGATTGAAGTTAAAAAGAAAAAACAGTGGATCTGATCAGAGTGAACTATCAAGGATTTCAGAGGTAGAGAGACCAACCATAGAAAGACCAAAACTTAAAACCAAAACATTAAAAATAATGGGACAAATGGCCAAAACCCAAGTCACAGAATCTCAAGTGAAACCATGAAATTCAAGAAAGAACAGAAAGAATAATGCAACTCGAAATCTATGGCTAGGAGCAGCATAGGGACAATAATTCTTGAAACCAAGGAAACCAGGCAAAGAAATGGTGACAGGGGCGAGACAAGCAAGAGAGCAGAGCATTGGGCTTACCGCAAGACTGAGGCTTGACATACGTAATTCATAGCAACGTGACGTGTGACGATGGCCACGAAAGCAACTTCTTTCTGAGGAGTCACTGTTTCAATGGTTCATGGCTTCGTGCAATGTGAAAATGAAGATGATCAAATGAGATTAGGGATCTGGTTTTTGGTGGAGTTTCAAGGGTCAGTTTTTCAAATTTGTTTTACTGTAGCTTATGTAAGCAGCTGACCTTCATAAAGTACAAAAGGGGCTTTCAATTTTTCCTCCTTGGTCATTGTTGCAGTTTGGACAAGTCAGGCATGGGCAGTAGTTGGCAGAATCAGCAGCTGTTGGTAGATTCTCTCTGTTTACGTGCACTGTTTCTTTTGGTTTAAGTTATGGTTGTTTATGCATTTTTTTTTTTCTTTTTTATGACTTTGAGAAGCATGGTCATATTTTTTAGCATCCCATTGTATGGCTGATCACCAAACTTTCCCTTTGCATCATTTCCATCTTCACATTTTTTTTTTCACTTTACTTGAAAGTAAAAGAAAAGCTATCATACAAATACATATACTTTAAAAGAAAAAATCACTTTATTATAGGTGCCAACCTACCTTGAATCATTAAATTTGCAGGATTTCTATTTAAACTAGAAAATAAAAGAACTGTGGCTTCTGAATCCAAAGTTGTAACACCTGATATTGAAGTCAAAAGTGCTGTAAACTCATGAAAGAAAAATCAATTAACCTTTTTTTTTAACTTTGTTTTTAGAAATGATTGAGAAAAACAAGCATAGAAAGAGCACCCCCAGTGAACATCCAAAAGATGCTTGTTGCCTTTAGAAGCAATATACGAAAGGGAATATGAATTGATGTACAGAGGACCAACTGCAATGCAGAAGGGAATACAGCTGTCTGCAAATAGCCAAATGCTGGTCTATCATTGCAGCCTCCTATACAGCAAAATTCATGGGTAGACAATAAACTATGGAGTACGACTGTCACTATCCTAAAAATATTTTCTACATCCCACTTTCATTTTCAGGTGGATTATTTATGTATAAAACCCAATTTAAAATTGTAAATCTTGGTTTCAACTTTGAAATGTTCAGGGGGCCAGTAGCCAGTAGTTTTTATTTTGGATATTTTGAAAGCTAGTTGAGCTCATGAGCTTGATGTCGCTCAATTGAGCAGATGGTTAATTGGTTAATATACGAGTATATGACAATGATAGTCGAAAATTGATCTTTGTTCTGATTTTCGGCTAATCTGTTCAAGAATAATACATTTTTCTAACTTGATATAAGATAAACAGTGATTGAAAAATATATTTGAGAAAAATAAAAAAAATTAAAGAAAAATTACTTTCCGAACAAGGCCGTTAACACATACGCTGTTAGATGAACGATGAACAATGCAGAATACTGGTGAATTTTCTTGAGGCTTGACTGAGTTGTATCTGTTCGACATAAAGGCATGTTGAAAAATTTTTGAATTGAAGATTATTTTTTAAAAAATTAAAATAACATCTAACATTCTACATAATGTGATATCTGTGAGATTTTAAAAAATATTTAAAATATAAGAATTTGTGATGTAAAAAAAAAATTGTTTCCTATTATCTATTAAAAAAAAGGTTTAATCACATTTAATCCCCCTTAAGGTATACCCATTTCTCAATTTACCCCCTAACCTTTAATTTTGCTCACTTAACCCCCTATAGGACAAAATTGTTCTTGCATTATTTTGACTTTTCATTTACCTTGTTTTTATTTCTTTTTCTCTTTCTTCTTTATTTAATTCTTCCTCTTTCCCACAAAAATCTTCACCTTAATGATTGAAATTAAAAAAGAAGAATTGCAGAGGTCTATTTTCTTCTTAAATGATTAAAAAAATATTCAAATCACTTTCCTAAAATACAATTTTTTTAGCCTTTCAATTCTTTTAAGTTTGGGTTTTCCTCTTTCATTTCTAGTTTCTCATTTTATTCTCAATAAAATATCATAAGATGAAATTGTTTTCCTTTCTTTTATTCCTTTTTCTTTTTCTTCTCTCTTTCATTCTTCCCAATAGAAAATTCCATTTCAACGAAAATTTTTATTTTGAGTTTGTAATTGCATATTTCTGGATGAAGGTTTAAAAGATATCAAAAACTAATTTTTATTTTTTGTATGATGCCACGTGTCACAAATTTCAATTGATGACCATTAATCATATCACAATTTCATCTTAAGATATTTTCTTGGGAATAAAATGTGAAACTAGAAAAGAAAGAGAAAAATCTAAAATTAAAAGAATTAAAAGGATAAAAAAATTTGTATTTTAGGAAAGTGATTTGAATATTTTTTTAATCATTTTAGGAGAAGATAGATCTCTGCAATTCATTTTTTTTAATTTCAATCATTAAGGTGAAGATTTTTGTGGGAAAGAGGAAGAATTAAATAAAGAAGAAAGAGAAAAAGAAATAAAAACAAGGTAAATGAAAAGTCAAAATTATATAATGGTAATTTTGTTCTATAGGAGGTTAAGTGAGCAAAATTAAAGGTTAGGGATAAATTGAAAAATGGGATATACCTTAAGAGAATTAAATGTGATTAACCCAAAAAAAAAAAAAAAAAAGGAAGGACGTCTAATCTTTGGTCATCCATGTGAAATTACCGATGAACACGTAATTCAATAAACTTTTGAGTGAGACGAAATTCAAAGATGCTAGTAGTGTAACGTTCAACCGAAAGAAATTTAGGACTGACCAACCATATGTTGTCCACGGTTGGAGGCGAAAACATCTTTTAAGGTTTTTATATCATGGGAGCATCATTGCATTGCAGATGACCATTTACCTCATGATCTGTTCTGGCAAGTTTTATTACTAATAATGAGAACCTCGTGGCCAGTTGCACGGTGCTCTAGAAGATTGGTCGGATGGTCAAGCAAAGATCTTTGGCCAGGCTGGTTCATGACTGATGCATCCCTCTCTTGACAAAATTTGGTTAGCAGGAGTCATAATTCCCCGGAAAGGAGATGGAGTTTGGAGATTCAAAATCACACGGGTTCTATTTATTGTAGTCACATATAGTATATAATATAATAAGTCTATCCCATGGCCAAGTTTTCGGGTCTGGTTCAAAACATTAAAAAAATATATTTTTTTTGCTCAATAAAACTATTATTAATTTGGACCCTCTAACTCATCTTTAGGCTTAGTTTGGGATAGAAAAGAGAAGAAGGGAGCACTTAAGTTACGAGAGAAGATAAGAGAATAAAAGGGATTGTTATATTATTGTTTGGGAGTTTTGAGAATTAGTAAAATGATTTTGGATATGAAAGTCATTAAATATTTATTCAAGTGGTCCGTTTGGATTGAGTGTTTTTGCACCTGTTTTTGAAAACTGTTTTTCACATTCTAAATGCTACAGTAAATGTGTATTTCAAAAATAACTTCAAAAACACCATATCCAAATAATATATAAAAAACAACTCCAAATATATTTCAATTATGTATATTTAATTTGTATATTTTAATAAGTATATTTCAATTTGTATATTTTAATTATGTATTTTAATATGTATATTTCAATTATATTTTATTATATTTTAATATATATATTTCGATTATGTATTTTAATATGTATATTTCAATTATGTATATTATATATATTATATTAACATAAATATATTTATTTCAATTATGTATAATATTATATATATTATATCAATTGAAATAAACATTATATATTTATATAAATACATTTATTTATATATAAATTTATAAATATATTTATTCAATTTTTTTATAATATATATTAATATGTATATTTCAATTATGTATATTATACATAAATTATATTAATAACAATGTATATTATATATATTATACATTTCTAATATTATATATTTATACATACATATTATAAATATTTTATTTCATTTATAATATATTTTTATATATTTATAATATATTTACATAAATATGATATGTTATATAAATTATATATAATGTAATATATAATATATTATACATTTATATAAATGTACATTTATACATAATATATAAATATTTATGTATATTTATAATATACATTTATATTATGTATAATATATAATATAATACATTTATACATTTATATTAATATACATAATATTAATTTTACATTTATACATAATATTAATACATGTATACATTTATATTAATTATATTAATACATTTCTACATAATATTAATATATATTTATAATATATTAATTTATACATTTATAATAATATACACTTATAATTTATAATATATTTATAATTTATACATTTATAATAATATACACTTATACATTTATAAATATATTTATATTATGAATTATATATAATATAATACATTTATATATTTTTATATGAATATATAAATATATAAATATATGTATTTATAAATATCTATAAATGTATTATAAATGCATAAATGCATATTTATATAAAAATATAAAAATTATAATTTATAATTTATACATTGATATAATATTCATTTATAATTTATACATTTATAATAATATATATTTATACATTTGTAAATATAAATGTATTATAAATGCATAAATGTATATTTATATAAAAATATAAAAATTATAATATTCTAAAAATACTAAAAAATATGTTTCAAAAATACCTCTAAAAATAATCCAAAAAAAATCTACAGTAAAATTTTTTCATATAGTTTTTGAAAAATAACCCCAAAAACAATTAATCCAAACGGACTTGTTTTTCAAATTCAAAATGCTACAGTGGTGTTTTTGAAAAACAAACCCAAAAACAGCTAATCCAAACGGAGCCAAGACGTTTTTAAGGATAAAATAGATATTTTTAAAAATTTTCACAAGTTTCCTCCAACTCTCTTTCTATTTCTCTCAAATTTTGCCTAGTATTCATCCTTCCATTTCTTTTTTTTTTTCTCTCTCTCTCTCACTAAAAACTCACAAACAAAGGAAAATCAAAACTTTCTCTTCTTTCCCTTTCTTTTCTGTCCAAATCCTCAACTCCCAAATGAACCCTTAGGTAGATAAAGAGTAATTAATTGAACAATTAATGTAATGAAGAGCACGTGGCAGATTTATTTGGACTGTCGGGTCTGCTATAATGCCAATCCACATAACCATATATACACCAATACGGATCATTGCATCAGTCTAGGACTTAGTGCAAGAGAATTCTATTCTTCTAATGTAGAACTACATTTTCAATCCAAAGAAAATGACCAACTTATGAAAGGTTTTGGGTTCATATTTTTCTTTTTTTCAAAAAAAAAAAAAAGACTGTGTCCTTCTAGATCCAAATTGAGCCTGATTAATATTTTTTAATATTAATTAATATCAATTGAGAACTACTCCGTATAGTAGTGAGAGATTTATAAGAATTCCTGTAAATAATTTATGATCTCAAGAGCAAAACCTGTCCCTTTGAGCTCACCCGAACTTTTTAATTAAAAGAGAAAATATATGAATGGTTGAAAAAGGTAATAATGCTATTCTATTTTTGCTGGTATGGGTGAAATAGTACTCGTACTTGGGATTTGTCTGTCACGTATTTATTTATCTCAACTCTATCTTACAAGCAGCAACAAGTCGGCTACTCTAGAATGGTGGAAAAATGTTCGACAACTGGCTAATCCTGACAGCCCGAACAAATGTTGTTGTTTAAGTAATTCGTCTGTTCAGATGCTAAATTAATGATGCAGTCCATGGCAATAAACCAATGTCATAAAAAATAAAAAAAAAAAGCTTGGATGTGCATATACCAAGAAACCGTACAGGTATCGTTATGTGGAAAGCCAAAATCTTCCCCCGAGTTGCTATTTTTTTTTTTTTTTAATCGCGACTGATTATGATGATATCATTAGCTTAACTCAACAAAAAAAAATTTATATTTGTTCAAGTTAAAAGGCTAAACCGACAGTTGGCTAATCCAGAATGTCAAAGATCAAGCAATGATGCAACATGGAACAACTTTTCAAGACGTTAAAACGGGCGTCAATTAGGCCCAAAGCAAAACCAAAAGGATTTGATTTGAGCTTCTTGCATAGGTAATTTTGTTTCGCCCAGGCTTAAACAGTTAGTTTTGGAAGAGAGAGAGAGGGAAGGGGGGGGGGACCTTCCTGAGCCCTGGGACTGAGACTACTTCATTTGTCATTGTATTAGTGGGGTGGGGGGGGGGGCAGCAGCTTCCCCTCTCTTCTTGTCTTGTCCCTCTCGTTCATGTCACCGCTGGGTACTCTTCCTATTTGTGGTTAAAGTTAAACTAACTTCCAGCATGAGATAGCAATAATCACGTTATTTTCTCAATTGAATTTATTTATTAAAAAAAAAACTGATGATGTTCCCTTTGATCGTGGGGCTAATAATGCTGCGGGGTTGAGGCCCCAAGGGAAGAAATGGTACGAGGCTGTCATGATAAGCAATTAAAGTGTCATTAGGGTTTTAGCTTTGCTACGAGTAACTCTTTGATTGCTCTTAAAAAGGAGTCCGCCTCTGCTACCACCCATCCTCCAACCACCTTCTTTATTTGCTATTACATGATGATGAGACCTTGGTGGTTTGCTCAAGATAGCATAAATCTGCCAATGCCTCTCCGCTCATGAATCATGAATTGATCTCGAAAATGTAACAATTGAATTTGGACCAAAATATGTTCGACTTCCAAAATGGTGTTCCATGACATAAACTTTGAAATAATCTTACTTATTTATTCTTTTCTATATCAATGCTTCTTTTTTTTTTCTCTTTCCCCATTCAACCCCTCTTCACATCCTTATCATCCCACTGAGTGGCAGGATTTGAACCTTCCTCTAATTATAGAGCTGTAAACGAGCCGAATCGAATCGAGTATCTCATGTTTGAGCTCTGTTCGTTAAGCGATTCGAACAACGTTCGTGCTCGTTCGTTAATTTTCGAACTCTAAACATGTGTTCATGTTCAACTCGCTAAACAAAATTCACGTTCGAGTTCATGTTCGGCTCGTTTAATATAAACGACCCGTTCGCGAACATGCTCGAATCCAAATTATTTTAAGCCTTAAATATGCCATACAAATCATTAATCATTCTAAAAAACAATAAAAGCACTAAGTGACTAAATTTTATTATTCATTAACTATATAACTAACATTAACATAAAAATAACAAATAAAACCCTCCAAATATAAAAGTCTAGCCATAAAATTAACCATAAAATTTGTCAAATAATAATTATATCCATGTTCGCGAACGTTCGTTAAAACTTGCGAACATGCTCGCGTTCACTCGATTATTAATCGAATAAAAAAATTTGTTCAAACTTGGTTCATTTAAGGTTTTGAACGAGTTTTCACGAACACGAACGTGTCGAAAGGAATCGAGCTACCGAACAGTTTGGTTCGCTTTTTTAACAACTCTATCCAATTATTGGTCTAAATTAATGATTTGAATCTTGAACCTAACGCAGCAAGAAAGATTATAATCTAAGAGCCTAAATCAACGCTTTAACGTTTCGCGCAAACCCAACTCCAATGCCTCCGTATTTTACATATTGGAATGCGCTGGCCTTTGGGCTTGCTCCGAAAATCTACGGACGGGAAACTAAGGATTAAAAAAAATTAAAGATCGAATTCCTATTATTACCACGGGATCACGGAGCTTGGGCCCAAGTCCAATTATAAAATTTGTGCCATCAAAGTCGGCCCAAAACGATGTCGAATTTCTAGAAGCAAACGTCAACTGAAAAACTAAAAACAATACCAGAAACCAGACAGTTCAATGTCACCGAGATTTGGCTTGTTCACAGAAGTTAGAACCGATTGTTATAAATTAGTTCAAGAAGTCATCCCTTTCGATTAAACACATATAAATATATATTGCAGTGAGTTGAATTGGATACTTAGTTACTGGATAATCGGCCGGGGGGAAGATGCGAGGACGACGATGTGGAAGGAGATCGGAGATAGGGAATTCGGGAAGCTTCGACCTAATTTATTCAGTAGTAGGATTAAGTCCGGCAGAAATTCCTCAATTCAGCTTTCTAACCACAAGGAAATCGTCTCTGCTCACCGCGGCTCCGTTAACTCTCTGCAGGTTCGCTTTTTACTCACTAATAAGCTCCTTTACCTCAATTAAATTAACCGTTAGCCATCGCAATAATAATGACTGCGATTAATAGTTTTGTGCCTTCGATATTTTGTGTTCTAGGATAATGTAGTTGTGCTTTTAGCTCATATTCAGTTTAGCTTGATATATCTCGCGCTGTAGAAAATTTTATGGAAGAGTGTGATTAAAGACTTGAATTTTGCTTTTTGTTGGTTGAACGATCGGAAATTAGCTAAGTTTTCAAGCTTGGTTTATTTTTATTAGCCAATTTAAAATTGTCTGTATGCGTTCGAACTCAGCTTGATTATTGTTGGAGGCAGCTGGAATTGAGTAGCTTGATTTATGTATGCTGAAACTTGAAGTTTGATGCTAATCTAGCTGAGTTCTTTGTTTGAATTAGTTGGTGATTCAGAGCTCAAGCTGAGCCTGAGGTTGAGTATAAAGTAGCTTAGTTTGTCTTTCAAGTCTTATTGGGATTTAGCTATCTAACTGGGCTTCTTTTGTGTTTACTAGGACTGTAAGTTTTTGTTGTTCTTTTCTTGGTGAAAAATTAACTCATATGATATTTGTATGTCAACGTGATACGACTTTTCCAGCTTGAAGTAGATGTAATAGGCATGCTCAGAAACTGTATTGTCTTAAGTACATATATTGATAGGATATTGGGGGTTCCATTAATACAAACATTGGATGAGTTGTTTGCTGAATCAGGTGTGATTAAGATTTAATTTTGGTTAAAGAAACCTTTTTGTGGCCATTCATGTGATCACAATCTCAGGTTGATTTGACAGAGGGTCGATACTTGTTGGCTGGTGCTGCAGATTCTTCAGTTGCTGTTTACGATGTTCAATGTGCATCGCATGAGGGGAATGGTCTTATTGCTAGGCACAAGTCTCTCTTTGTTGTTGACAAGCAACATGAACATGGTCACAAATACGCCATATCCTCAGTGACCTGGTATCCTATCGACACAGGGCTATTTATTACTGGTTCATATGATCATCACATCAATGTGTGGGATACAAATACCACACAGGTACTGTTGGTTTGATATGCGTACACATTTCTCTACATACTACTAGCTTTATCCTCTTGGTTACATGCTACAGTAAATTTCCATTTAATAATATCCAATAGAATTGAATTTAGCTGTTCATTCATTTTCTAGGTGGTAATGGACTTTAAAATGCCTGGAAAGGTTTATAGGACTGCTATGTCTTCATTAGCAACCTCACATATGCTAATTGCTGCTGGGACTGAAGATGTTCAAGTACGCCTTTGTGATATTGCTTCAGGGGCATTTGCTCACACTTTGTCTGGACACCGTGGTATGTCTGAATCTAAGGCTTGCTGTCATTTTGGTTTCTTCTTTAACATCCATTGTATTTTGTATTCCACCACATTTGTTTTGTGTGAATTGACCTCCCAGTTACTTACATTTTTAACATGATTCAAAAAAATTTAGTTCAGATCAAACTCTGTGCCAAATCATATTCCCTGTCAAAATCAGGGAAAATGAAAAGAAAAGACAGAAACAAGTAATCATTAATCATAATAGGATATCTTTCCTGTGGCAAATGCTTGTAAGCATGGTTAGTATGAATTGAACCTGGAACTGATTATTCTAGTTTAATGTGCGAAATATGGAGATCAAATCCATATTATTGGTCATCTTACACGTTTATTATTGTAAAATGTACTAACTTTTTATTGGTGGCTAAAGCCTTTTTTTTGGCTCAAAGTAATGCTTAGACTTGATTTGGTTGAAGTAGGAATTGATGTTTAGATCCTAAGCTTAGATGCTGGGATTAATTAGCTTAATTAGAGGTGTGATGCTTTGACCATGTTATCTTGGATTTGCATTTAAGCTGATGTTACCTTGTCAGAAACACATGAAAGGATTTGAGCCAGGACTAGCAATTTTTTTAAAAGCATAAAAAATAATACATCACCCAGAATCTATCTGACAAGGAACTGGTATGCTGTGAATAATTTTGTGACTGTGAAGTAGATTCCTTCTGTTTCAAGAAATTGGTATTATGTACGTTCCAATATGCGTGTTTGCTCTTTTAATATAACATGTTTCACCCCCTTAATACACTGCACCTGTTCGATCCTGTTCCATACTAGACTAGGATAAGAGCATTCATCTAAAATCGTGGTCAACATTTTTATTTAATTCTTCATCCTTAACCTTTGATTCATTTAGTTACAGATTTTACCTTTGTTTTAGTTTGTAAATATAGCAAATGTACAGCTATGCATCTAAAGGCCCTTAATGCAAAATATTTTTCCATTGCAGATGGTGTAATGTCAGTGGAGTGGTCTAGTTCAAGTGAGTGGATTTTGATAACTGGGGGATGTGATGGTGCAATACGTTTCTGGGACATCAGGCGAGCTGGATGCTTCCATGTGTTAGACCAGTCTCGCTCTCAGCTTGGGAGACGCCCTCCCCTCCTGGTTCGATCCACTGCAAATAAGGTCCCTATCTCTCTTCCATCCTGTGTCAAAAGCATCCTATAATATTCTAATCTGGAGGATCAAATGAACATTTTCGTTTGCATGTTGCCTTCTGATTTCCCTGGAAATGTTCCAGCAATGATAATTTAGTGAAACATACATTATCCCTGCTTGTAACAGTTGTCTATTAAGATATGGTGGAGAGACGAGCATTAAGATTTTCTCTGTTATTGATTAGAAAGACGCCCCATTGTGTAAGGAAAATTCATGTCATCTTCCTTTTGGTAGTTCTTTTTGCTTTATAATCTTCATACGATGTCAAAAAGGCAATTATCTATCATATCTGGTCAGCTAAAGAATAGCCAATTCCTAGGGTTCAAGGTTTGCAGTTTTCCTCCAGTTACGGTGCATTCCTGTCTCTGAAAAAATTGTTCACCGTATTCTCTCAGGTTATAACGTCTAAATCTTCATCCATCAATCCAAGTTCATCAGTAAAGTCCCGGCCACCTCAAAGGAAAACTAATAATGGAAATTCTTCAAAACATGGTGGCCTTAATAAGCATTCCTCTCAACTTAAGGGTTCTGTGAAGCAGAGGTTGCATCCTGGAATGTTGTCCACTCAGGATCGCGCTACTGCTCATTATGGTGCTGTTTTTGGTTTAAGAGCTACTGGGGATGGGATGTACCTTCTAAGTGCAGGTTCAATTTGCTTTTTATTCAACATTTTGTTCCACATGTGTTGTAAACACTTCTTGAATTGAAATTTGGACATCCTGTTGGTTACCACTTTAAGGACCTGACAATTGCCCCAAGAATTCCTTAGTACTGAAAACAAGGGTCATATATTTCGTGCTTATAATTGCAGAATTTGGAAATGATGTCCAAGTGTTTTAGCTCTTTAGGTCAACAGATGTGAAAATTCCTTGAGATGTGCATCTGATTCTTCTCAATGCCTCCACCCCTCTGTAGCTGCCTTTACCATATAGGAGCCATGACATTGCCTTTCTCTCTATGTGCATTTTGTACATTAGTTAGGATCATAATTGGGACAGCAGTTATGATAACCTTGAGTCAACTGATCGATAAAGTCCCAGTGAACTCTTGTCATTATTTTGAGTAACATTGCTTATTTCCCCAATTCGTAGAAGATGGAGGTGTATCCACTTTATTTAATGTGAGCAATCAAAGCCCTTGGCTTATCTTTGGATAGAATACTGTGGTGTCTACTTGTTCAGAGATGTTGTAATGCTTTATCGATGCATTTTATGCCAGAAAACATAAGTTAATTGCTTTAATGTTCTCATTCTGGGTCCTGGTTGCAGGTTCTGATTCTAGGTTGAGGTTATGGGACATAGAATCTGGGTGCAATACGCTAGTTAATTTTGAAATCACGCGACTGCAAACAAGCAAGCCATTACAGTTGGCCACAACTCAAGATTCAGCACTTGTTTTTGTTCCATGCATGACAACAGCAAAAGTAATTGTTTTTCTCCTTTAAGTCAAATCTTATTTTGTACTAATACACACTTAACCATCTCTTACCATGTGTTCCACTTGAACGGCATAGGCATTTGATATGTGGTCAGGCAAGACGTTGATGAATTTTCGTGGCCATTATGAAAATGTGAACTGTTGTTGGTATAGTGCACAGGATCAGGTCTCTCTCTCTCTCTCTGTGTGTTTGTGCATGCATGCGTCTGTATGCTTGCACAAGTGTATGGATGCAGTGTTGCTTTGTCTTTTATTCTGTTGGGCATTTGTCATTTAGCATCTTAAGAAAGTTCTGCCCTCAATCTGTCTGGAGAATTCTTGGTAATATTTTCAATTTAGAGATTTTAAATGCAACTGGAGTTGCATTTAATCAATATGTTCATTTAAGCTGTTGTTTAGATATTGTATTTCCTTAAAGAAAGATGAGTGATTGAGGATGTTAAATCTTGAGGCTGTTGCTATTCATTTAATCTAGAGGATTTTGTCTTGGTTTGCACCTTAAATCTGGTAATTAACAAAGCTCATTCTACCTGTGTCAGGAACTGTACACTGGTGGTAATGATAGACAGATTCTGGTTTGGTCTCCTTCTAATTTTACCACTGGTGAAGTGGTACGCTTTTTGCATTAATTTGCACCACATTTTATCTATTGATTTAAGTTAAAGTGCACGAATCATGCTATGATTTCCTTATGGGCACAAGGGCCTTACACCATTTGAGTTCAATTGTAGGATGAGTGGAGGAAGGGGCAGGGTGCTGCACTTGATCAAGATAATTGGAGTGACTGAGATTTGATCCTGCCAAGGTAATTTAGCTTTCGGAATCCCATTTCTCCCTTTTCAACTGTGTATATATCTAGTATCCTGCACATACCCAATTTTGATACTGAAGAAAATTGTGAGAATTTCATGCTATATGTGCTGCTGTCCAATTTCCTTGTTGTTTGAAAGACTACCCATCTTTTAGTTCTAATTGTGGATGTAGAGCAGATCCATAAGTACATAGTCCCATACAAAGTAGAGTTTTGTCTTATCATTTTTCTATTTCTTATTCAGCTTCGTGGATAGGCTATTGCATTTGTACTTGGAGTCGACGTTTTCTTATGATTGTACTTTAGAAACTTAATATGGGATTCTATCAACTCCTCTATACCAACAGACTTTCTGTTTCTTTTATCTTGTTCCGAAGATCCAAATGCAAATGGATCTGGCAAAAGTTTCTGACTATATGGAAAATCAATCTCTTTCATATTTGTCATGTTTGTTTCTTGTTTTTCTCCTTTAGTTTGTGTTCCGACTAGATCTTGGTATTGAATCTCTATGACAGGTTGACATGTTCCAAGCTAATCAGCATCCAGCCGTGTGGTTGCTACCAAAGATAAATGACAACGGAGGTAGGTATACAAGTACGTCTTGGTGCTGGCTGGGCCAGAACAGCAGAAATATTGAAATAGAGACGAGGTGGTAGATGGAACGCTTGTGGGGATGGCCGTATAGCGTGGCCGTCCTGGAGACTAGCATTTATGTGACCGCCGGCCTTGAGAGTGAACAATCAAAATGGTTTTGAAGTTTTTATTTTATTTTCTAACTTTGCTATATGATTATCTGCTATTGGTTTTAAATAGCTTTCACTAAAGTTGCATGTGTTGTAAGATTTAATAATCATCAGTAGCGTTGCTTGCCAATATATTTTCTAGATAACATAGAAGGCCAAGCTGTTTCTTTGTAAAATATTATATTAGAGGTTTTTAGTTGTACACATAGTATTAGAGCAGGAGATAGTTGTTTCAAAAAAAAAAAAAAAAAAAAAAAAAAAAGAGCAGGTGATAGTTTGACTTTTCTAGTTTTCTATACTTTTGAGGTATATCTAAGAAGCCAGAAAGTTTTATGCAACTAGAGAATCACAAATGGATGCAGTTTTCTTTACTTTATGGATTCCGGGTCAGTTGGTGGTGGATGCTAGTTGCAGTTTATTATAGACCCGCAGGGAAGTTGACTCCTCTCCTTGTAATAGAATGGGATTTCACAAAAAAGAGAGAAGTTGACTCCTTTAAATGAGCCCAGCTGGGCTGCCTACTTTGTGACTGGCATTTTGTGTATGGGCATCGAAGAAGTCTACGTGAAAGAAAATCCGAAAGGTCGCAAGAGTTTTTTTTTTTTTTTTTTTTTTTGTTTAAATGTAAGGTTGCAAAGAGTTGGCAACCTGTTTTCTAAGACGTGAATGTGTAAGGTCGCAGGAGTTCCTACGATCAGGCAGGCAGGCAGAGCCAAGTAGAGTTTAGAGGTGACAGTGGGCCCCCCTCAATTATGCAAAAATTATTTAACAAGTTGGAAAGCTTTACAAACATTTATAAGTTTTTCTTACAATTGTTTTCCCTCAATTTTAAAACGTACTCTTCTGGCTTGTAGAGATTAGAGTGGGCCGCTGACCCCCTCAGTTTTGCCAAAAATGATTGAACAAGTTTGCAAGCTTTACGAACTTTTGAAGTTTTTCCTGAACAAGTTAATTAATTGTCTTCCCTCAATTTCAAGAGGTACTATTTATTCTCTCTTAGTATTGCCCTCTTAAATTTTTAAAAAGTTTGGTTTCTTCTCATATTACTTTCCTAAATAACCACTCCTATATTACTACAATTCTTTAAGAGCTACTAAACTACTACAAAACTCGAGACTACCCAAAATAATAAAAAATAAAAAGTTTGAAACCCGATGTACACATTAATAATTTTTTTAAGGGGGGGCCGGGAAAAAAAAAAAGAAAAAAAAAGCCTACTGGTACTGGACCGCTAAAAATGGGGACCCCAGTTGCTGTATGTATTGGTCTGGTATGCATACATCGAGGGTATGGTATGGCCACATGCTTTTCATAAACCTCCAGCCAGCGACAATCCATGGAGATGGAGGTCAAAGAGGAGCAAGGAAAATAGCTCAGTCTTGAAAAAGAAATGGATTCACACACCCAAATAAAACTACTACTAGCCTGAGTTAGAGTTAGAAATAGAATAGAGCAAGAAATGGATCCGGAGATATGGAGCAGGTTGCCGGAAGACATCCTGGAGCGGGTCCTCTCATTTCTTCCATTGAAAACGTTCTTGAGCCTCAGATCAACCTGCAAACACTTCAAGTCCCTCCTTTTCTCTCCTTCCTTCATTTCTAAACACTCTCCTGCTTCTCCTACTTCTTCTTCTTCACCTTTCTCTTCTTTTCTCTTACTTTCACACCATCAGTTTAGTTGCAAATGTCCTCTCTATGATACTGTCCAGAACGCTTGGCGCAATTTGCCTCTTTCCTACTCTCCCACGGTCTCACCTGCGCAGTCCTGTTCCCTTTTATCCGTCTCCCATGGCCGCCTTTGCTTCTCTCATCCCAGCTCCTCCTCTTTTATAGTCTGCAACCTCTTGTCAAGATCTTCAAGAGTTGTCAAGTACCCCAAATTTCCCTGTAGCTTCGAGTCCTTGACTTTGGTTTCTACGTCAACTGGTTACAAGCTATTGATGATGTCTTCTTCTGGATCATCAAATACTGCTTTTGTTTACGACTCTGGCATCCACCTCTGGCAGCAGTTCCAGGGGATCAACCTGATTTTAAACAATCAAGGGGGAGTATTCCATGAAGGGAAATTGTACTTTATCACCACCGAGCCTTTCCACATCTTATGCTTTGATCTGGAGACTGGGAGCTGGGAGAGATCTCCGATTCAATTGCCAAATCAGCTTGCCTTTGCCAGGTTAGTCAGTGATGGGGATAGGAAATTGTACCTGATTGGGGGGATTGGGAGTGATGGGATTTCAAGGAGTTTGAAGTTATGGGAGTTGAGCGGAGATGGAGAAAATTGGGCTGAAGTCGAAAGGCTGCCGGAAATGATGGTGAAAAAATTTCTATCAGTTTGCTACCACAAGTATGAGCATGTTTATTGCTTTTGGCACGAGGGACTTCTCTGCGTTTGCTGCTACACTTGGCCTGAGGTTTTGTATTACAAGGTTTCTAGGAAGACCTGGCACTGGCTTCCCAAATGCCCTCTGTTAACTGAGAAATGGAGCTGCGGTTTCAAGTGGTTTTCCTTCGTTCCACAGCTATACTCATTTGCATGATCATTCCGCTTTGGAATATTAAAGTTAGAGAGATTCTAGTGATCAATTTTTATTCTGCGATGTTTTATGAAATTCTACAACAGTTCTATTTCTTTCTTTGGTTGTATCCTGGATGAATATACTACTACTTGTTTTTGCATTTTCTACCACTGAGTATTGATCGATGATGTTGGACACAATTTTTGTCTATAATTTTTTGTTTTTGGATAAAAACATTATTGGAATTTCACTAACCTTCTAATAAATCCGCCATTAGAAGTGGCACAACAAAATCTGAAGGATTTTTCCTCCAAAAGATATCATCACATATGAATTTTGCATTTTTAGCTAACACACGAGCGACTTTATCGTCTGTAATATTTCAAGAAGGCTGTTAGTGTCTGTGAATAAGCAAAACGAATAAAAATGCTGTTTGTTGATGGGCAATTTGAAATTCCATATCTGAGTAGAATTTTAAGGTCCAAACCTGCAAGAAATTTGAAAAATCTCGTTATCAAACCGAATTCGATCAATTCCGAATTCAACCAATTCGAAATCGAAATTTCAATTTTCATTTTGAATTACAAAATTATTAAATTCGAAATTCCGAATTCAATTCGAATTCAAGCGATAAATTGGAATTTTTCGATTTTGCACACTTCTACAAACGTCTGAATTCAGTTTTGATCCCTAAGACTCAGTCGTAATAAAAAAGAGAAAGAAAGAGAACCTTGACTTTTCATTTTTTTTTTATTCTTCTAATAAAATTGACTTTTAGCTCTTCATGTGATCAAGTGGTGCTGTATAATTTTTTATCTTTTTCTCATCCTTCTAAGTTTCCCATTAAAGTCATTGAAAATGTCCTAGCCATGTATGATTTCTTCCTTTCGCATAATTTATATGCAGTCGATAGTTGTCTGGATGGCGTTGCATACTCCATCAACAACGTTAATTTGAGTAGTCAAAACTTTCAGACGCTTTCTCAACTCTCACCATCAAGCATAAACATCTAGACTTTATCTACTCTCACAAACCTGATAGAGTTTGTTGAAACCTCCAAGCCACTTTTAGAACATATGGTATACAGCAGAAAATTCATAACCGACTCGGTCTAACAGACCTGAGATCAACTACCGAGCTTTAACTCAGTGGCCACTAAAAAGGGATTAAATCTCTCTTTCGGCCTGTAGGTCAGGCTGTAGTGAAAAAAATTCAAAACTGATATTAGAGCACTCATTTAATTTAGTCGAGTCTGTACACCTATTAGTCCCTTAATCAACCTCTTTAGACTTCCCCTCCTTAATCAGGCCTGAGGCCCTTTCAACGTGCTCTGAAATGAAGTCAAATGAGGTGAGCGGGACTGAAGAAATTTCCTAGTGGAAAAATGCTGCCTTTACAACGAAAGCTGCTAAGCCACATTCTTCTGGAAAGAGTTTTTGTCTTTCAAAATTATTTTTCTCGACCAAACCATAAACGCCTGGATATCAGTTGTTGTTTCATGTAATCTAAGTAAATTCCCTGTCAAACGTCGTTTTCAATACAACGTCCATGGCCGCAAAGGCACAAAAGCAGTTGCTATAGTAATAGTATATGCGATTGTGACATTTTCTCCTAATACAGAATCGTGACATTTCCTTGAACAATGGCATACATAGTATATGTGATTGTGATCACTGAACTACTCTGCTAAGGCGAATTCTTCTAGCCAAATAATTGAAGATTGACTTATTAATAACTGCTCTTACGCAATAATCTGTTGGCTGATAGGCATACGTCTTCCAGCTCAAATTTCCATAGAAATATGTTTCAAGCATGTGGTTTAATGGTCTGGTAATGGCCAACATGTAAAACACTTCCCCTTCTCGAGAAGGCAATGGTGCTTTAAACTACTTTCCGGATAACTAATAAAAAATCCAATCCAAAGTTTAATTCACCATCGAGTCATCCAAATGAAGATTAAGCTTCTGGTCCAGAGAAGAAAATTAACACCTTTGGCCGCCAACTGTATGGACTCATTTTCCAAGAAGCAATATGGATGATCACTTTATGTGATGCAACCACATCAAAGTTGAGTGTAGATAAAATTTATGTTCCAAGGACTATGGTCCATATAGCCTCCAGGTAATTAAGAAGTAAGAATAAAGAATACCCTATTACCTAGTCAAAAAGAATCAGCAAATCTAAAAAACTTCTTCATTTTTGGAAGAAGACCACATCCATATGTTCTAGACTACAGACTTTTCAAGGCTTGAGAGATAGTGCCAAACCAAACCGGGGTTGCTTATCCATGGCTAAGGTGTCAAAGGAACCAGATAATATCAGGAAAGATTTTGATGCCAACTCATGCTGCACCAAGGTATCAAGGTTGCCGCGGTTGTTCAGCTTTGCCTTGACCAGTGTGTGAGGATCAATTGCATATGACGCTCCAACTGTCAAAATATTGACATTCGTAGAGAACTTTCTTGCAATTTCTGCCACAGCAACGCCTCTCTTTTCCTGATCCCATTGGTGAAAATAAGTTGCCTTCACTGCATCTCCTTTGTCAGCCCTACCAAAAAATAAAACACCATTAATTCACAAAAAATTGGATCACATTATTGTTTACTACTGCAGCATAGAACCTAACAACATCCAAAAAGATGCTAAATATTAATATTTTTTTTTAAAAAAAATGCCCATATTGAAGGGTAGAACTGGTCTGATTGCAACAGTCCATACAAAACATATGTTTCTCATTCTCAAAGCTAGTCTGTTATGAAACCATCCTCTTTTACTTCTTGATTCTGTAAAAGAGTCCACAAGAAGGGGAAAACTTACAAAATTACAGAAGCACCATAATTTGGTTTTGTCAGACTGACTCCAGCATTGTACGTTGTAAACGAACGCGAATCCACCTTGTAACTTGCTTCTGTACCAAAAGCAATGAAAGGAGTACCAATGGTTGCGGAAATATCAACATTTGGAGACTTGTTCAGATCAACAGCTGTAGTGAAACTTGCATGCTCATGGAAATATTGAACCCCTATCTGCAAATTAGAATGGAACGACTTAATTGCAGAAGAAAAAGGGAAAAAACTGTGTACACAAAACTTGCACCAAGTTGCAATAGCCAGGACCAGGAGTGTCCAATCAGAGCACAACCTTGCCAGAATTGTAATCGGGAAATCTACACGTGGCAATAGTCTTCATAGATGGTAAGATGTCAGTCACGGTTATGCTTGTTGCAATCTGCCAAAGTAACATCATGAGATCAGTAATTCAATAAGTATAGAGGCATAGGGGAAGGAAAAAGCAACTACAAAAAGAACATGTACACTGGATTCTGTGTCAACTTTGACGTCAACTGTAGACTTCTTGTACTTGTATTGTGCAGCAACAACACCAGCAGAAAATCCACCCTTCTTAGCTAAAGAGGACGCAATGGCCTGGCAACACAACAGAACAGCAATGAGTAAATGTTGGATAAGTATTTGCAATCTGACACAGGAAATTTAAAATAAAAAGTTCAAGCAAGCAACAAATTTGGGCTATTCAGGAAGAAGTGTGGCCAAATTATTGAAAACAAGACAGAGTTACCATTTGAAACCTCTCTGATATATGTAAAATAAAATCGCACGACAATTTGAGGACTAGATGGATATTCATATAGGGTGATAGACTTTAATAGGTTACTGTATGAGACTTCTGAAGGGTAGCAGTTAATCCACAAGAAAACAGTAATATGACCCCAGTACCAGGGCATTGTGAAACTTCAATGATATCACTTCAATGACCATACATGTAGAACTTGGTTCACACTGGACTGATGATGAACAAAACACTCGCTAAACTCTAAATAAGAAAGGGAAAAAAAAAAAAAAAAAACCACCCTTTACCTTGCCTCAAGGTAAAAAGAATGAACTTGGAAATAGAGGAACAACATCAATATTTCAGCAGAACAGCTCAAAGCAAGAAAGAATGAACAATGGTGGAACAATCTAAACTGAGTCAGACCATACATTTTGCTACCAATTTTCTTATCATATATAAGTAGAATAATCCTCCAAAATCGAAACTAGTTTCCATTTCACCAAAATCTGTTGCCAACCAGCTAAGTGCACATCACAAAAACAAAGTTTCCACTTTCCACAGACTAGCTAATTGCACATCACAAAGTTTCTACTTCAAAATCAGCCATAGAAGTAAAAGTAACGTATTGAAGCTGACATTTTAATTAATAAAAAAAGCCCAAAATGCAATTCCCCACCCCCACCCCCACCCCCTCCAAATTACTACTATCCATATTATTCTGTGACCTTCTTAACTTCCCAGTCCTCTCAAACTTTTCCATCTTTATCAATCAATACTAGTATCCATAATTTAAAGACAAAAAAAAAAAAAAAAAAAAAATCAATGCCCATCAAAATTAAATAGAAGTAGAATATATCGGTTCAAAACATCAAAATAATAATAATATTGCGGTGCATACCACTCCCGCGTCACTCTCGGAAGAGAGGGAGAATTTCTGCTCAGTACTATAGTCCTTAGTCAGTACATCTGCAAAATTTTCAACTTCCATTAATTCAGAGCCAAAAAAAAAAAAGTGAATTCCAACCGCTTTAACTGTTTTTTTTTTCTCTTTTCTTTGTTTACCGCTGGCTTTCTTGCCGAAGTCGGAGAAGAGGCCTGGACCTCTACTACTCATGGTCGCAGCGTTGTTTTTTTTTTTTTTTCCCTTTTGTCGAAGGTGAGTTCGACGATTCCGAAGAATCTGGTGGTGTGAATTAGAATTAAGAGAGATTCTTGTGGGGTTGGATTATAGGAAAACTGTTGTGTTGTTGGGTTTCAACCCTTTTTTTTTTTTTTTAAACCTTTTCTTATCTGTTGTCTTTCCCGAAAAGATGTATCATAATCTTACGGGGATGCTGGCACCGGCAATTTCCTGTCGGACAAGAAGGATGCTCAGACGATGTCGTCTTGTGTTTTCGCTGATCTGACGATAGTTGGAGTTTTTTATTGGGCTGGGCCTGACTTAGGCCTAGGATGGGTTGGTTGCGGGCATCCTCATCGGGATATAAAAGAAGTTGTGATCAAAGCTCGGATGGACGCGGGGTGATCACATTGGGTCGAGCACAACAGGGAATATTTCCGGAGGACACTATTATATTAGTGTTATATTCTCCAACCATAAGATTTGCTCGATTCCGGGATATCTTTTTTGACGGCTCCATTAATATTATATTTTCTGATCACAAAATTTGAATTTGAAACTTTATTTAAGAGATATCGAACTCCACCTTCTCAAATTAGTAGATAAGCCTTATCAGTTGTATATCAATTGATTCGACCATTGCTTAACGAACAAGTATGGTCTATGGTTCTGATTTTTCAACTAATCAAATGCTTCGAGTGATCAAAGATAATGATAATGGTTAAGGTGTCTGAGCTCCACTTAGGCGGTGTAGCTGTCTCTTATATCCCATCAAAATGTGACATTAGTTTACTTAGTTCCTACGACCGAAAGGGAGTGATTCCAAATGAAACTACTATCTTCTTTTGGTTAAGAATGCAAATCAGTGCTCACTTGCTTTTGCGAGTTTCCTATTTCGACATAAAAGCCATTTTCAAATATTTTATATGAATACTTATTAGGTTGTGTTTGGACTGCATTTTTCTAGATTTTTTTGTAGAAAAATTACTGTAACGATTTGATATATGTGAGATAAAAAGGTGATTGGAAAATGTGTTCACCGAAAACGTAGGGAGAATTGCTATCCAAACAAGGCCTTAGTCAGTCTTAAGAAGCTTTTTGAATGGAGTTATTGTGATTCCCACAATAGCATCACCACATTGGATGTTCGAATGGAATGTGATTGGAAAATGAACGCCAGCCAGGTTCGTGAGAGTATTTAGTGTGTTTGTATAGGAGGTTATTTGAAATGATTATTTAAAAATAATATTATAGCACTTTTTTTTAAATATGATATATGTAAAATAAAAAAATGTGTTGATGGTACAAACAAATCAATGTGTGTAAATAATGTACAATCCAAACAAATAGTTTGATTATTTTGGATACGCGATTTCTGATTCAGGGTCCAAGCCAATAATGTAAATTAAGAAGAATGAAAGAAATACTATGGAAAAAAAAAAAAAAAGCCTTGAAGTACATTTAACTCTAGATAACATTATGCACCCCTATGCCCAACCAACACCACCCCCCAACCACCAAAAAAAAAAAAAAAAAAAAAGGGAACTAGACCAAAACTAGAAAAGAAAAAGGAGAACTAAAAAAATGAGAAAGAAACTAGAAGTATTGGCTGAGGTATCTGGAAATTGACGGTTGCCCACCTTTCTCAGAGATGGTTGTTGGGCTCACTTAAAATTTTCAATCCAAAAGGAATTGGTCCATTCAAAAGCTTCGGAATGCCATTAATTGCGTGTCTCCACTGTTAGGTCCGCAAATAATTTATTTGGGTAAAAAGTTTTCCCTTGTGGCTTATCTTTTGCGAATTGTGCCCACTAGCTAACGGATGAATACAATTAAATTAAGCTGCCCGATTGAGGGGAGCCCAAAAAAAATGGAAAAAGCAAAATGCAATGCCTACAATTTTCAGCTCACACGTTTTGATATCTTTATTTGACAAGTGTGAACAAAACCCCATTAAAAGCAGCATGGGTTGTTTTGTTTAATTGCTTTTGCTGTAGTGTGGTCTAAATGGAAAAAAATTCCCTTCGCAGAATTGCTTGATAACTTCCTTCCTCGCCAGTAATAATACCGTAAACAAAAAAAAAAACAAAAGAACCTGAAGAAATTTTCTTGTTGTTTATCTATTAAATTTTTGCAACATTCGAGACACATTTTGTTACTCCCTCCGTCCCACCCTCACATAGGGATGCAAGCGAATCGAGCTACTATCGAGTAGCTCGGTCGATGACTTGGCTTGAACTCGGTCAAATCGAGTCCGAACCAAGTCTCGAGCTACTCGAATATTCGAGTTCGAGTCAGGAATTTGCGGCTTGTGACTCGACAAGCTACTCGTCAAGCCGGATATATTTAATTAATATATATATATATAATTTAAATAATATACATGTATTATAATTATAAAATGAACGTTATAGGTATAATTTATACTGAATTTACAAGTGTACATTTTCCGAGTTGAGGCAAAAAACTGGATTAGACTCGAGTTGATAAGGCTTGACCTTTGGTCGAGCCTTATCGAGTCGAGTCTCGAGCTTAAAAAAATTTTCTCAAGTCAAGCCTCGAGTTGCGATTTTTAGACTCGATCGAGCTCGAGCCGAGCCCGAGTCTAGTTACATATAGGTCGAGCCGAGCTCGAGTCGAGCAATACTTGAGCTCGGCTTGGCTCGAGTGCATCCCTACTCCCACACAATTTAAGAAAAATTAGTTAATTTTGTTAAAAGAGTAAATCCAATATACTGTTTTTGTAAAATAGCCTTACGAGGATGATTAATCATTATACCTTTACATAAATTATTATAACAATATTGATGAAAAATTGCACCATTCAATGCATGAACCAAAGCAATTATTTATCGAAAGTCAACTCTATTAAATAAAGTAGATTATATATCACAAAATATATTAAATAAGGATATTTTAGATAAATTAAAAGTTAACTAAGGCCTTGTTTGGACAGCAATTTTCCAAACTGTGCCTAAATCCAGAAAAATTCTTTAATTTTGTATCATCCGTACAAAAATCTCACTCAAACCGTGCTTAAAGTTTCACTTGCGGGCAAAACCAATCAATGAGGTCGGAGAAAATTGTAAGGTTTGTGGGAGATGATTTTGTCAATGATGTTTGACTAGACAGTTCCATAATAAAATGCAATAAAAGCATCTTAATGGCACCATGCACATTTAATAAACAGAAAGTAATTATGCAGATCATGATCATGGCAGCACCACTAGTTTTATTCCCAAGTTGGTTGAGTTGCTGTGGCTCCCTCAAACTGATCTCATGCACTGTAGTGTATCCATTCCGTAGCTCTAACTTCCGAAGACTTGTCTGGCTCTTCAATCACACAGAGTCTACCAGAGATGTTGATGTCAATAGCTGAAAAAAGGAAGAATTGATCAAGAACTTGCACCGGAGCTGTTTTGAACTTTCGGTTATCTTGTAAGTACAACAATTTTCAATGTTGGTAGCTAATGTTTCCTTTTTTTTGCTTCTCGTCTTGCACAGCCGTTTACTTCTTACCAGGTCCTCACACGGAGAATTTAAATGATATCATCATCAGATTGAGATGGCTTCCTATGGAAAAATATACCCATACAAGGAAAGAAACCACAACTTTGGCCTTTTTTGAAGGAAGCGCTTTCGATGTGGATTTGTTTGGTGTTGAATGCGTTGTTCGTTCCTTTTTTTTTTTTTTCCCCTTCTAAATGGTCATTTATTTCTTTAATTTGAGTCACACGTTATTGAAACGAAGTGAGTTGTTGTAGTCAATTAAACGTTTTTGAACTATTCAAATTCATAGTATCGTTTTATTCGATTTCGAGGAAGAATATTTGAGGAATTGCATTTGTGAAAACAAACTTAAGTGTACCGTTTTCAAATGTATAACGATTAACTATTAAGTAGTATATACTAATATGAAAATGAAATAGGACGAAGTGGATCATATAACAAACACATAGTTGGCTATATAATACAATATCATTCTTCATTGATACTACTCGACAAGAGATCCCAAATATTTCCTCTGTACTATCGAAAATATCATATTTGTTATTTTGGGGAGTCCTAAAACATTTGTCATGTTCAAAAAGTTGAAACATGTTGTAGTTTTTTTTTTTTTCTTCTTCTAATATAACCCTTCTTTCTAATCATATGTACGTTAAATTTTGAATTTGTGGGATTAAAATTGGAAAGAGAAGCATAAATATTACAATAAAACTACTATTTTTAAAAAGTTAGATTCTCGAAATATGACTAAATAATTGGAACGGATGGAGTAGAATACTACCCCTCATCCTAACTCGCAAAATATTGCTGGACAATTTTTTGAGTTTGCAACCACCGGTTGGAAACTCATGGTTTTTTTCTTTTCTATATATATATATATATATATATATATATATATTTTGGTATTTATGTACCCCTCTTCTATATGCTCTAGAAATAGTTGACTCTTGAGTTCTTAAACGAGCAGCTTGATTTAAGAGACAGAAGTCAACGGTTGAAGATAGAAAAATTTGAAGAAGTAAACTGTTTTATGGGCAAGATGTCAACTTTTGCATTAGCAATACCAGTTTTCGATCGGTCACTCCGACTGTTTTTCGATAATTTTCGTGGCACATAAACTAGCAAGAAATGTCCTCCGGTTTTAGGTACATGTGACGTAAATTAAATTTCTGTATCGAAGGTAAGAGTAGTGTATTTGGATAGGAGTTTGGTCCTCCAAAAAATTTTAAACATCCCTCCCAGAAAAGCATGCAGCTTCTTCCCTCTGCTCTGCGATAGCAATTTAACAACTAACTAGTTTTTGAAGATATAATTACCCGAGTGAAGAATTAGGTATACGTAAATTCATCTATGTGTAACTCTAGCTAAACATGTAATTTTTGGAACGAATTAAAAAGTTGAGTTTGCATCTCAAATAGACTTCCATTCCATCAACCGCTCTGTCAAATACTATAGAATTTGATAAGTACATCTGACACTACCACCTTGGCTAAATTGAATATTCGAAAACAGTCGCTTTTTGGATTGAATAATTTGTTGTCAAATCTATAAGCTCATACTTCTTCTCACTTGAATTGTTAAGCCATTTCAAATAAGGGATTTGACATTTGTAATAGTTGAAACAAGAGATTTGAAATCTCTACCGCGAAAGTTATGGCCGCGGACAAATCTAAGTGAAATGAACGCCATAATATAATATTATATTGTACAAGTCTGGTTTGAATTCTTCTTTGAACTTGAACTACGTCTTAGGCCTTGTTTGGATAGTCAAAAGAAAATTGCTCCGTTTTCCGTGAATACATTTTTCGATTACCTTTTTACATCACAATTCACATATATCAAATCGTTACAGTAATTTTTTTTAAAAAAAAAAATTCAGAAAAATGCAATCCAAACAAAGTTTTAAGCTCGTGCAAGCAAGAAAAAATTGAATAAAAGTGAAAAATTTGATGTTTTTGTGCGTCTTTTTGGTTTTGCGCTCAATTGAGTCAAAAAGTTTTGAGCCTAGATCGGAACCTCAACCGTTAGTAGTGTGTTATTTTTGTCATCAAGTCAATTCCATATTAATTCGCTAATCAATTTCAAAACCCGAGTAAAGTTGGAATTCGAATCATAAACCCCACTAGGGTCTCTTTTACACTTTTTGGTTTAGAATCACAACGGATTTATTTCATTTCAATCTAGTAATGAATCAATTAATTTGAAACCCAAGTCATTATCGAGTAATGACGAGAGATAAACGTCTAAAATGTTTATTTTTATCAAATGATTCCCACAGTAATCCTAACTAAAACCCCCTACGTTTGTTTATTCATGTTTTACGTTTGTATATCCATGATGAGCAGCTTTACCAATCCAATCGAAAAAGAAAATCGAATGAACCCGAGAGACGAGAGAAGGCAAAAAACTAAAGCAAACTAAAGAAAACAAGAGAGACCTGGGACGACCGGGGGATGTTGGGAGAGACTTTCCCAAAGCAACCATCGAATAACGAACCTTCTTTCCATGCACGCGTGAAAAGAAAACAAGTCAGACTCTGGAAAATCTTCACACGTGCTCTTCTCTACGCTTCTGCACGTGTCCTCCTTCCCACCCTCTAACCGTCAGAAAAAGAAAAAAAGGCCAATACCACCTCTGTCCCCCGGAAAGCATTCCCCTTCCAAACAAACCCAACATCAGCCCCACAAAAACAACCTATAATATATACAAATATATATATATATATATATATATATATATATATGTATATGTAAAACCCACTCACCGAATATTTATTCATATTCTTTTCTTCCCCTGCCTTTGCCTTTTATTGAACTCCCCACTCCCCCTGAACTCCACACCCCCTTGCTGGCTAGCTCCATGAAAATGGTTATGATCAACTCATAGCTAGGTCTTATACAGGTAACTACCTCAAAAGGGCCCATACAACCTCAAACGCTGTCGTTTTCGGTCTTCACCTCCCCTCCTCCAGGCTCCATCCACCTAATTCTTGATGTACTAATCCCATTTTTTGCACTAGAAATGGAAACAGGGGTCCAGTCCAATAGTTTTACCTATATGGGGCGAAGCTTCAGCGGCCTCAGCATCCACGATGGTTCTTCCTCAGCTTTCAGCGACTGCAACAGCGACAGATCCGGCGAATTCCCCACCGCTTCTTCCCAGAGCCGACGTCTACTTATCGCTTGCGCCTCCTCCGAAAACAACAACAACAGCTCCTCTGACGAACTGATCCGCCAGCTCGTCTCCGATCTTAACTCTCCCTCCCCTGAAGACCAAAAACAAGCCGCCTTGGAGCTCAGACTCCTCGCCAAAAACAAACCCGAGAATCGAATTAAGATTGCCGAGGCTGGCGCCATCAGACCCTTGATTGATATCATTTCTTCCTCCACCGACTCTCAGCTGCATGAGTACGGCGTCACTGCAATTCTTAACCTCTCGCTCTGCGACGAAAATAAGGAGGTTATGGCTGCCGCCGGTGCCATAAAGCCGCTGATTAGAGCTTTGAAAGTGGGAAACCCCGCGGCCAAAGAAAACGCCGCTTGTGCTTTACTAAGACTGTCGCAAGTTGATTCGAATAAAGCCGCTATCGGGAGGTCGGGGGCGATACCGCCGCTAGTGAACCTTCTAGAAAATGGGAATTTTCGGGGGAAAAAGGATGCATCGACGGCGCTTTATTCGTTGTGTTCGGTGAAAGATAACAAGGTGAGGGCTGTTCAAGCTGGGATAATGAAGCCGTTGGTGGAATTGATGGCGGACTTTCAGTCGAACATGGTGGACAAGTCAGCGTTTGTTTTGAGCTTGCTGGTATCGGTGGCGGAGGCCAGGGCGGCGCTAGTGGACGAAGGTGGGATTCCGGTGCTGGTGGAGATTGTGGAAGTTGGGACTCAACGGCAGAAGGAGATTGCGGTGGCTATACTATTGCAGCTGTGTGAAGACGGCTTGAGTTACCGGACTATGGTGGCGCGGGAAGGAGCTATTCCTCCTCTGGTCGCTCTGTCTCAGACCGGAACTAGTCGGGCTAAACAAAAGGTAATTTGAAAAAAAAAAAAAAAGAATTTTTGCAATTGTTTCACCTCTAGTTTCTGCCACGTCATTATTATTATTTTGCAAACTTTTGCCATGAAAGTTCTTCTTTGGGTGTAAAAAAAAAAAAGAAAAGCTTTTTGCTTGCCATGAAGGAAAAAAAAGATTTTTTTTTTCTTTTTTTTTTTTGGGGTTGGTCGGTGTGAAAAATATAATAGTTACTTGCGACAAGTGGGAAGAAAACGTGGCTGCTTAATTTATGTAGTTAAAAATTTGGTGGAATATGTAGCCTTACTTTAATCGTGACGTTAGTTAAGTTAGTGGGAAGATACTTTAATTGAGGGATAGTAAATGTAGTAGTAATTAATCAAAGATGAAACATGATTAAGGAGAAGATTTTCTTGTATTGAAAGTTAAGTAGCCGTCTAATGAATAGGAAGGAAGGTGGGCTAAGAAATCGAGTGGAGGAACAAAAAAGATGGTATCTTTCCCTACTAAGAAGAGTAAAATTTTGGTGGGAGCAACCATTCCTTTATGGGGAATGCAATATAATAATAATAAATGTGGCTTTGGTGAAATGACAAGGAGGAAATCGGCGAATTGTTCTCTTTTTCGTGTTCGTTGGATTTGGAACAGATAATACCCCGCCCCGCGTTAACTTTTTTTTTAAAAAAAAAAAAAAGAGTGAGTGAATGTAATTTCAGCAGCATAATTAGCATTTGACAGATGGAATTATTAGCCATTCAATTTACAAACTTCCTTCATTGATTATTATTATTATTGTTTATGTGCATGGTGTTTTAATAATAATAATAATAATATATTATTATTATCGTCACATTGTTTTGTCGTTTGTGGGGCGTATGCTTGATTTGGTGGCAGGCGGAGATGCTGATTGGGCTCCTACGGCAACCAAGATCCGGCAACGCCGCTGCTGCTGCTGCTGCTGCCACTGCCAGGGCGTCTTCTGATGTGTCAGTTGCTTAGTAGCTGCTGCATCATGTCTACAACATGCCACATGGGGAGGCCATGCCACCGTCTCATCACCGGTTAGCGGTGGTTGCAAAAGGGGGGGCTTGCAAAGAAAAGACATACTTATTAGTACGTACCACGGCACTAGTTCTGAGATATTTTAGTCTGATGATGAAAAAGAAAATAGATGGGAAAAAGGAGTGAGATCAAACTGTATATAAGCGGTCAATTGTAAATGAAAACTACATAATGTAAATTGGTGAAAACTAATCATCGCATCGGTTGCTTGGTTTGGGGTTTTGGTTTTGTTTTTTGGGCTTTTGGAGAAAGAAGAAGAGCTTTTTGGATTTGTGTGAAGTTGCGGAGGCTTTGGTCTGTGGGTATTCCGCGGTTGGTTGTGCTTCGTTGTGTGCCTTCGAAGTTTTTCACTTTTGACTTTATGTCTTGAAAAGATGCGAATTCTGCCACCTTCTGGTGCTGGAAGACATTTGTCACTTGAAATTTGTTTTCTTTTTTTTTTTTCTTCTTCTTAAATGAAGAATTAATTGAACTTGTGGTGTACCAATGGATATAACGAATTGAAGAATTAATTTTTTTTTTTTTTGGAGTGTTTTCCAGAAGATTAACGCGGTAACACTTTGGCGAAATGTGACGTGCATGAGGCTGAAAAGTAATTAAAAAATTATAGGAAGAATAATAATATCATCCTAAATTTCTAAAAAAAAATTCCCAAAAATTGCAATCCCCTTGTATGTATGGTGCATGTGGGGCATGTGAATATAAAAATTGGTTTGTATTGTTGAACATTTTTAATACTAACGCTCGTCGTCAACATTCAGAGTGACATATTTATTCAGAGCCATTAGCAAGTTTTGATGTTATCTTTAAAAGTTTTTATAAAAAATATAGTATATTAAAACATTTTGATATATATATATACAATAAAATAATAATTAAAAATATATTTATAAAAAAAACGCAAAAATTTTTGTAAAAAACGACGTTCTAATTAGCAATTACTCATTCGGAGTGACTGCTGATCTCTGTAGACGTCACAAACAAGTAATCATGATCATCTCTCCTCTTGCTTCCAATGGAGGCACAAACTATCAAAGTCTAACCATCCAATAAACACGAGAGCTAACGGAAAATCTTCTTTATCTTTTGTTCTCATTAAGTAAATGTGCAAATGAGGAATTGCCTGGTGGCTTGAGAATACCCACAAATCTCTTTTAAGATAGAGAGATGCCCTTTTTCTCCATCTATGGCTCGGCTCCACCAGAATTATCGCCAATTAGACACCTTTGCTACATAAGTACTAGTATCTGTTTTAACCCACCCCCCCCCCCACCCCCGGCCCTTTTTTTTTTTTTTTTAGCTTTAACTTTTGAAATAGAATAAAGTTGGACCGCCCAACCCGTGTGAACCGAAATGTATGTTCCGTTTGGATTAACTGTTTTTGAAAAAATTTTACTATAGCAGTATATATGAAAACTTTTACTATAAGTATTTTTAAAAATATTTGATATATTGTATGAACGAGATGTTTGTTGAATTATTTTTATTTGTGTATTATTATAGCATTATATTTAAAAATTTTATTTTTGAAAAATATAGTCAATCCACACGGAAACTCAGCCGGGATTTATGCCATAACATTCATCTTCGGGAAAAACGTCCAATCCAACACGGCGCTTCACATCTGATATCATAGGGCCCAAAAGATGGATCCGAGAATCATTCGTATGGTCAATTTTGGAGATGGACAAAAGATAATAATCTTCTTGCAATAAAAGCAGCATTTGCATTGATCCCTTGTACAAAAATATATATATATATATAAAAAAAAAAAAAAAAAAAAGGCTACGATGCGTTCATTGTCCTTGGAAAACTTTTTCGAGACAAAAAACATGTACTGGTCTTCCAAACGGGGCCTCTGATTAAAACAAGACCAAGAAGAAGCATCCACGATCCAACCAGATTGAACTGCAATAATGTCAAAACAAAGGTGAGATTAGTGGAGTGCTATAATTAGCACTCCAATTATTTTAACTGAGAAAATATTCAAGAAGACGTGGGATGAGCGAGTACCAACAGCAGAATCATATGCTACAATTGTTTGGCGATACCAACAGCCAAACTAATCGCCAAAGGTGACAGCTACAATTGTTGATTCGTCCAAGTACGGGAATTGCTTAAAATAATTGGAGCAAGACATTCTTACACATACATCAACAGTTCATTTCTTGCCCACCTGTTTCACGTGCCGATTAGTAGGTACGTACGTTTCAATGGCCAAAAATCAACGACTCACTTACTTGTCATCCAGGCCGGTACGCCGTAAATTGTTGGCGAAAGGTCTGGGATTTGCTCCGATGCGGCTCATCATAGATGTTGGCTGAAGGATTTCTATGGCATATATTACGATTTTAATGTACTCTACTACTTCGTGCAAATTTTCAATAATCTTCTTTTGAGCATGGGATCATTAGTTATTAACCTATGACGTGTTTTTCGAGAGTTTATATAAAATTTTACTATAGCTTACTGTTATAAATTTTTGCGTATTTAATCGGAGTTCGTGCACGTGATAGGTTTCGGGGAATAAGGCCAGGTGTTGGCTTGTTGTGGTCCATCTTGAATATGCAAATCCATGGACGAGAAATAGCATCAAATTATGACTTTTTTGCAGGGTTGGGGGGTGGAAATGGAAGAAGAAAGCTTGCAACAAAGGAATTTTGAAAATCTTCCTTGATTGAAGTCAAAAACCCTAAAAGTAGAAAAGAGAATCCGATTACTTACCTTCACCTGTTTTGCTACACTTGGCAGGGCTGCTACGATTCAGTTGAAAACACAAAGAACACTTGGTATGGTTCCTCACGACTCCCTCTTAAATCGGATCTATTTCCACCAAATGTACATTCTTTCTTAGCTAATTCGAGTAGTCTATTTTGGTACACAGATGTGAATGTTAGTGGGAAAAATTGACATCGGATCTGAACATTCTGAAGCATCGTTTGTTATGCAGCTTCCAATTTCACGTATATATTCTCCAGAGTCCAGATGCCAAATTATTGTGGTGGTTTCAATTTTTCAGGCTTTGAGAAGAGGTAGCTTTCTTTTAAGTATCGCTCCTGCTCCTTTGCTCGTTTTCTAGCAAAATATATGCCAAAAAACGCGGTAAACAGAGAAAATTAGTAGTGTTGAAATTACAGTAAATTCTTCTCTCAAAATTTCCATCTTCTTGTGTTTTGAAGTGTCTCGTGCATATATTCGTCATACAGCATCAAACGTGACGGAAAATGAGTTTAAATAGAAGAATTGATGCAAGAACTTGTCCCTTCAAACTTCAATTGTAGTAGACTAGTGCTATGGTACGGTGGGCAAACCAGACTATGCACAATTTGTAAATATTAAAAGAAAATTCTTTAATGAATTGATTTCACCAAATTTTTTTTATGACTAAAGCAAAAAATTATAGATTTGTTTAGATAACCCATTTTTAATCAAAAAGAAAGTTGTCATATCTTGTTTTGTAAATACTTTCATATTCTGTCAACCACATTTTTATTTGGGCAAAAAACGTCGGCGGTCACTAAACTATTAATCGGATCATGTTTTGGCCATCAAACTATTTTTCATCAATAATTGGTCACTAAACAACTTAAACAGTAAACCTGTGATCATTTGATCGATAATTGCTCTTAATTTGTAAAATTAGCAGTTACTCTGTGAAATAGGATCGCGTAGTTGCTGGACAAAATTGTCCCCGTACTTTGTCACGTCACGTGTACTGCTAATTTCACATATTAAGAGCAATAATTAACCAAATGGTCACGGGTTTACTAATTAATTTGTTTAGTGGCCAATTATTGACGAAAAATAGTATGATAACCAAAATATGATCCGATTAATAGTTTAGTGGTCGTTAAGATTTTTTGCCCTTCTTATTATACACATATCACATAATAAAAAGTGCTAAAAATACTAAAATGATCTTCTATAGTGTAGTAGTTATTTATTAGTAATTTGGATGGTTGCATTGACTATCAACAAAACTTACGTACATTTTTTTTTTTTGGTTGATACCACTTATGTATGGTTACACTAAAGTATTTACAACAATAATTAGACTTTGTCCTTTCATTACGATGGTAAAAATTGAGAGTTCAAAAAGCAACAAAAATTGTTTACATTGCGTGATGTTTTAAGTATGATAAAGACTCTCCAAAAAGGCAAGTACAGTTTACGATTATTCTACACAACTTATCTTGTTCGTGTCTTGGCAGTAGAGACGGAGGACTAAAGATTTCTCATAAACGAATTTTCTATCAAAAAAATTTCTACATTTTTCGTTAATACATTTTTCAATCATCATATTATCTCATATATATCAAAATGCTACAGTATATTTTCTATAAAAAATTACAATCCCAACACAACCTTGCCTCGGACTGTAGCGGCAATTCGACGAAGCTTGATGGAAGGAAGATAAGTTCGACTTCCCTCGCTGCCCCATTTGGTTTCTCCATCTGAAAAATTAAAAAAAAAAAATGCCTGAAAAATTGTCATCTCATATTTTGGGTGCTAAGACAAGTTTCACACATGAATGAGAAATCTTTAGTTTCATAACCGAAAAAAGAATTGCATAAACAGCTGAATCAGGCCCCCAAACTGCCCACAAGCAACCCAGCTGTTTCTGCCCAACTCGGCTAAAATGGTCAGTGGCTCAATTTTACAAGGCTTGGAAATTTTCAGACGGAAACGTCATAAAGCAACAAAGGTCCTAATTCCCGGGGGGCTTCACGAGCTCCGGTGACCATCGTGATGGTGGTCAAATTGATGATAACGTGACAAACTCAGCTATCTTCTTACATGTCTAACCTCCGAATTTGTTAATCCCATGCTACAAAATCAAAAATTAAAAGTAAGTGGTGACCGGTTGACCTGTCTTTTTCAGTCAACCTATCAACATTTGGTGGCTATTATTTTTCGTCTCCTGTAATTTTCAACGATGGTGGCCGCTAATCTCTTTCCCCCTTTTTTTTTTTTTTTGCTTTTCATCATATTTTTGGTGGCTTCAATTGACTGACTAACTCGAGATGTTGCTAATGTACAAGGGTGGAAATGGTCTTCTTGTTGAACCCTGTCCGAATGCAAAACTATCTAAAGGAAACACACTAATTGAACCTATTCACTGAAATCAACAGCGCTTGCTTTCTTTTTTTTTTTTCTTTTTTTTTTCCAATTCAAAGAAGCAAAAGATTGCTTTTGAAATATTATTTGAAATAATTACTATCTGTGTTTATTACAATCAACACGCGTTTGTACATTAGAAATCACTAGTGTTAAGTTACTAATGCTTTGTTCTTTTATGTTGTGTTAAAAATAGGCTATTGGTGAAGTAAAACTGATCCCTGTCATTCTTTATACTAATTTCAGAGATCAGGAGCGGTGCTTAAGAAAAAAATTATACTACGTTCAAACCTTAAGTCCCTAATGAATGGTTTTGCCACTTTTTCCATCAAATTCGTAATGAATTTACCTCATTTGTAGAGGTGAAATAACGAGAGAACTAGGCAGTTTTGTGAATTTCGATGCGTAGAGAAATGAAAATGATGGCAACTTCTTGAATGGATTTGTGCGTAGAGAGAAAAATTTTTTTTTTTTAAAGAAGGAAAAGAAGAATAATGGCAAGGCTGGTTGTGTTTGGATTATATGTGAGGGAAAAAGGTGATAGGGAAATGTGATCACGAAAAACGACAATATTTTTCGACGAAAACAAGCAATCCAAACAAGGCCTCACGAGTCTTTGTTCAACTATGAGAAGTGAAATGGTACAAAGAATAATATTTATTAAATACATTTAAGAAAAGTACACTAAAAATCTTATTGAAAGGTAGCGGGGACAATACCATGTAATTACAGGGGCAAAGCTATGAATTTGTATTTATATAAAGGGTTAATCACATTTTATCCCCGGATACCCCATTTTTCAATTTACCCCCTAACCTTTAATTTTGTTTATTTAACCCCTTTAGGACAAAATTGCCCTTGCATTATTTTGACTTTTCATTTACCTTGTTTTCCTTTTTTTTTATTTTTTTCTCTTTCTTTTTTATTTAATTTTTCCTCCTTCCCACAAAAATCTTCACCTTAATTATTGAAATTAAAAAAGAGGAATTGCAGAGATCTATCTTCTCCTTAAATGATTAAAAAAATATTCAAATCACTTCCCTAAAATACAATTTTTTTAGTCTTTCAATTCTTTCAATTTTAGGTTTTTCTCTTTCCTTTCTAGTTTCTCATTTTATTCTAAAAAAAATATCATAATCTGAGAAATGGGGTATTCTTTAAAGGGATAAAATGTAATTAACCCTTATATAAATCATATATTTTGATGGGGTCAGTGGGGCGCAATTGCCCCACTGTATCTCCGTCACTGTCGGAGGTACTCTTCCACTCAATAGCACTAAACATCCACATTTCCCTTTGTATTGACATATAAAAGTAAAGGCTTCCGTTTTTTAAAAATAACAATGAAATAGTAGATATATTCTCGTTTCAACATCATTAGTGAGTTCAGCACAAATACGAAATGGTCTTGTAGTGGGATCTCTCGTCCTTTTTCTTTTGTTTTTTTCCGGTGAGAAAAGAGGCTTTCAAGGCCAATTACATTGCCACACTCTTACTATGATGCCAAGAATAGTTTTATAATCTTAGGCGGATAAGGGAAAAGAATAACACCCAATTAGAAATATAAACTACTTTTGAGTGCACGTGTAATGTAATCTTCTTTTCTTTTTTTTTTTTGGGTAAAGAACAAAAAAGTCCCATGTCATAAACTTAATATACAGAAAAATTCCCGTAGTTTCAAAACATGCAACACGACACTTCATACTTTAAACTAAATTGTAAATGTGACGGAATCTGTTAGACTTAACAGAAATAACTTATTGGAACTTTTAAAAAAATTTATATCTAATTTTTAACAAATATACCTATTCTACCCCTTAAACCTCAATTTTCTTTCTCTAGAGAATAAAACAAATGATTTTATTGAGTTCTCTTTTGCTTAATTATATTAGGGCATTTTTGTCATTTCGTCTATTTTCGTTAAGTTTAACGGATTCCGTCACTTTTACAATTTAGTTCAAAGTATAAGGTCTCCTGTTGTACATTTTGAAATCGTGGGAATCTTTTTTGTATATTAAACTTACCACGGGGAGCCTTTTTGTTTTTTACTTATCTTTTCTTTTTGACAGATGTATAAACACAAGACAAGTTCATTTCGGAATACAAGATTAGAAACAAAATACAATGGGCTATAATAAAAAAAAAATGCTAGACGGGCTTTTCCTTGTTGCTCGGCCTTGAACTCTTGCTTGGGCTTTGAGAACATAAACATGCGCCAGAGAGAATCATTCAAGCAGTGAAGGTGGCATTTAAAATGAGCATCTAACAAATGAGTAGAGCCCATTTTATTCTTCCAGACTCCAGAGAGTTGTAAAATATTCATGCAGCGCTGGCCCAACTGGACGGGTGGCGCCCAGGCGACGATCTACAGCAACCAGCACCATGAAATTCTTTATCTTCCCTTTCCTATTGTAAAGCTTAGGTCACTCTCGAATAGAAGAGAAAAGAATCAGGAAAATTTTTTTATGTACTGTCAGTCAGTGTACAGACACATGCAATACTAGATATATGTCATGTAATTTGATTTCAAATTTAAAATTCAATTTTTACATAAGTGACATATATTAACAACTGCTATATATATAAATATACATTAATATTGTATAAAAACTTAATCCAAAAATGTATATATATATATAAGCAAATTTTCGATTGATATGAAATGGTTGAAGCTTATAACTCACCGCCTTTGCAGTGAAGTATAGGAGAGAGCAAAATCTTGCAGCGAAGCTTTGGGAAGCTTGATATTAGCCCCAGGAGAATGGACAAAAACAGTTGGATAGCTGCAAATTCTTGTCAAACTCATGAAAGTCCAAACCAGCCCGTGTAAATCCGCGTATGAGCATGTTTAGATGACTGCAACAATCCTTGCTAAGGAATGTTGCTGAATTCGGATCATATTGGTTGATTAAACAGTTGATGCCATAATGTCGTCCCAGAAGTTGGTTTTCATGAGGTTCACTATCAAATTAATTGAGATACAAGAATATCTGCTTGCTGAAGCTTGTGCCAAAATCAGATCGTCCTGAGCTTGCAGATACATATTGCCTTGATTATTTGTGAAAGGAAAAACAAAGAGAGAGACAATTTCAGTGGGCATTAACAAAAGAACTGCATACAGCAGAAATGTGAGATAGGAAAGAGCCAATAATCTGTTTGTTTGAAGCAGTGATCAGGCCAATTCTGAGACTGAGACAGCGAATCCATTATCCATGGCAAGGCCTTTCAAGTGGTGGGGACGACAATATTCTGGATCATTCATACTCGTGGGTCTTCTTCCTCTACTACTACTTATCATCCGCGAATTCAGCAGTAGTATAGTATCTCTTCATATGTGTTGCCCACAAGCAAAGCAACTCGAGGCATTTGTTTTCAACAACAATGTATGACGCATTTAAATGTCTAAACTGGAACGTGTTAACAGAAAGAACATGCAATTACCTCGAAGGTTTCCTAAGAGAAACTCTTTTGTCTTTCCTGTGTGTAATGTGTTGCAACAAATTTATATCTTCAGAACATTGGGAGTCTCGGATTGGTGCTCTCATTTGTTGTTCACTGAATTTTACTAATCCACCATATCATGTTGTTAAGATTTACTTCATCATTTGACTTCATTGGTTTACTTGTTTCACATAACCAAAATTGGTAATTTTTCTCCTCAGTTTGAGCCAGCCCATATGAAGCAAACAAGTTTTCCATGAACTTCTCCGTTCGGCTTTTTTTTATAGAAAAATTACTGTAGCGATTTGATGTAAGTGAGATAAAAAAATGATTGAAAAATGTGTCCACGAAAAAACGTAGCAATTTTTCTTCGAAAACTTGCAATTCAAACACACTCGAAATTTGTTAATCAAGTATTCATTCATGACTCGAGTACAAAATCTTGGAAAAACTGATGGGACAAAGGGTACACAGATTCACAAAATATCATCATCATTTCCCTTTCTTTTCTTTAACTGAACCAAATGGGGTTAATAGAAAAAACAAGAAAACGTGAGGGAGGGAGGCACAAAACACCAAAAATTCAAGGGAAGACAGAAAACAAACACGTCATCACGTGAAGGTCACGTGCAAATTCTTATCCTCATCTCGTCCTCTTTCTTTCTTTCTCATCAAGAGTCAAGAGTAAAAGAAAATGAAAGATGCAAAACCATCCAAAGCAAAGATTATACTAATAATAGAAGAGTATATCCAAAAGTTCAAAAGCAATTTGTCCACAATTTATTTGCCATGTCTCAACATCATCTCACCTGCCCACTTATTCAATTCTCCAATTTTTCATCATAATAAGCTGTTAAAATAGGAGAGAATTTGGTACAAGACTCCCCACACAGCCCCGCCCAGGCCCCGCCCTTCCCCCTCCCCCTTTCCCCTGTCCATGGAAAAAAAAAGAAGAAAGAAAGTGGGACTGACTGGCCTAGCCATCCAGCAAAAAAGCCATTAGCACCGGGGCAGAGCTCGCAGGAGCTCCTGAGCCAACAAAGCCGGTGCACTCAGGTGGGGAAGGTGGCCCTCTAAGTTCAGCATGTGCACCGTGCTCCGCCCGCCAAGGTGATTCTTCAAATAAGTCGCCACCGATGTTGGCACTGAACAATCTTTAGCAGTCTGAATTATGCTACAGGGCACTTTTACAAAACCTAGCACTCCCCTTAAGTCGCTGTTAAAAACTTGGCGTGACACAAATAATGTTATATCGGGCCTCATGTTGAACAAGGTCCGACTGAATTCTCGAACAGCCGCCGGCACATCGGCCCCCACCGCTAGTGGAGCGAAGCCGTTGACCCATGCCTCGTAATTGGCCTCCATTGCCGAAAACAATTTCTCAATTTCTCCTAGCTCAAATCCACCATGATAGTCATTGTCGTTCAAGAACCTAAAAAATGGACGACAACATTATTGGTCATTGTCCAGCTGGGGTTAGACAGATGCCTCATTTCAGGAGAATATAAACTCATAAAGTGTGCAAGAGTCTTTAAATTCATCATTACAATTCACAATTGGCATACCCCTTTTAATTCTTCCCTCAGCCAAAGCCAATCCATCCAGTTTTTACTTTTCATATACTTAATTGATAATAATTGAAACAAAAAAAAAAACACACACACAAAAACAAAGGGGAAAAAAAAAGGGTCAAAGATTCCATTTGTGGGCTAGTCTTAAAATATACGGTGCTAAATTTGTAAAAGTACAACAAATACTGGGATTGAAGCAGTCCATTTTTGGTTACCTAGGTGATGCACCTATCAGGATGAGCTTAGAGAACAGTTCAGGGCGGCGAATGGAGGCTAGAATCCCGATCATGGCGGAGACAGAGTGGCCAACATAAGCGCATCGATCGACGCGAAGAGCATCGAGGATATGGAGGAGGTCATCGACGTAGGCATCCAGAGTGGTGTAACGCCGGAAATCGAAGTAATCAGGATTGACGCTGCCAGCACAGACGAGGTCATAGAGGATGACCCTGTAGTTCGGCAAGAAGAAGGGCAGAATTCGCTGCCAGGCAGACTGATCAGTGCCGAAGCCATGGGCTAAGACCAGGATTTTTTCGCCAGAGCCCACAACTTGCACGTTCAAAGCCTCCAGGAGGCTGGGAACCATGATGATGGGATTTTTTTTATAGTTTAGTTATATTCTTTTTTCCTTTCAAGTTCTTGAATTGCGAGAGAGAGTCTTCTTGATGAGTGGTAGTGGGGAGAAAACGAATGCGGGATACTGTTGGTATGAATAGAAGGTGGGCTGGCAAATCATCACAGTCGAGTGTTGTGTTATCTTGTGTGCAGGTCAAAGTCTGGGTTTAGTTTTTGAGAGCTATTTATAGTTGCGTGAATGTGAACTTGGAATTTTGGATGTATTTGCTGGTATAACATGGGATATTTCGTTTCAACGTGGTGACAGCTGAATAACCATTTTTTTTCCCTGTTTTTTTTTCTTGTGGTGCCAAGCTTGCTACAATTTGTGTTTTTTTTTTCTTATTTTCTCTATTGAGAGTTCTACACGTAGTATTAAATTTCATGTTTTATGATAATGAAATAATAAAAGAAATTGACTTGCTTTTTTTTTTATCAGAAAATTTTTGGTGTGTTTGTATATCTCATTATTCTAAATAATATTTCTCTTGCATCATAAACACATTTTTCGACCTACATTTTTATATTATTAATCACTTCTTTATCTCATATACATCATATCACAAAAAATATAATAATAATTATTTCAAATAATACTCTGTCCTAGAGCTAGGCCTGTCAACGGGTCGGGTCTAGACCCGGATCCAGACCGGATCCGTGAAATTATTGCGGGTATGGGTAGGGATTTAATTCCGTTTTCCGGATCCGGATCCGGATCCATTTTTTCAAACAAAAAACGGGTCGGATACCGAATATAGTATTCCGACCCGTATTAGACTCGGATCCGGATATAAACGAATTCATAATTTAAAAAATATATATTTATCAATATAATTTGATTAGGATAATGTATTTGAATAAAGTCAATTTGATTTCTTTTCTTATTTGATTTTTTCTTTGCATTAGTTAGAAATTAGTTTACAAATATATATTTTTTTCATTTTTATTAGAAATTATAAATTTTGCTAAATTTGTGCGGGTAGACCCGACCCGGATCCGGGACCCGCCGGATCCGGATTCGAAACATAGAATAAAAGACCCGTCGGGTAAACGGGTCGGGTCCGATTCCGGTACAGTAATTCGGGTCCGGGTCCGGAGTAATGAATTCCGACCCGGACCCGACCCCTTGACAGCCCTACCTAGAGCACAAGCTTGTGTTGGAGTAATCTAGATTGTTCCTCATCCTAGACCCTAGAAAAAGGTCATCGAAGTATCTAGATGCAACTCACTGTATTGGATGATTTAGGCAAGGCAGAGGTATTGATAACGACTCAATTATGTATGTTGATCCGCACAAACTCGCCCACTAATAATCCATTCAAATTCATCGATTAATTTTAAATGAATCTAAATGAGTATTCAACTAAACTCATTTAATTGATGGACAGGGAGTTGAATCAACTCATTCATTTATACCAATTTATAAATACTTATACATTTAACTTCAATTTTTAGTGAGTGTTAAACAAATACATTTGAATTTCTTACCAATCTAATAATAATAAAATATCATTATTTTTTGTCAAATAACAAGCAAAAAAATAGAAAAAAGAGTAAAACTTTAAGTGACTCATAAATGAGTAATTTGGTATATTATACATATCCATTTATTAAATAGATATCCATTTATTCCCATTTATTTAAATAGGTTCATCCAGTTATGACCCGTCCAAACCCGCTCAAATTATCCATTTTGACACCTGTAATGAGATATAGTTATTTGCTTCCACATAAAAACATGGCTTGAATTGTTTTACAGTCTAGCACCTATTGCCAATCCTTTCACTCCTTATTTTGTCAAATTTTTTCTAGCAAGAGAAGGGTGATATTTAAGAAGTTGGGGGAAGAGAAGGAAATTTGAATTCAGAACTTCTAATTCCTTTCAGTTAATTTTTGGATTAAAAGAACAATATCATGAAAAGCAAAAAACTTAAGTACGATCTCCACATCTAGTTGCTTTAAGCTTTATTTGATTAAAAGAACAATATCATGAAAAGCAAAAAACTTAAGTACAATCTCCACATTTAATAGCTTTAAGCTTTATTGTAGGTGAAGTAAAGGATTTCTCTGTACATACTGCACAGTACTATTGCAGTGAAAATACAGGGAAACAGAAGGAATCGCTGAGTGGATGTTGATAATGGCAACCATTCAAGACCAGCCATGATGCAACGGCTGACGAAGTTGATAAATTAGGACAATAAACAGCCCCCCGAAAAGGGCAAAAAATAAAAGTTGGCCTCAGAAATTACTACTTCAACGTAGACAATTAACATTGCAAGAAATGATAGAGCAGCCAATACTTTCTATTTGATTGCTATCCAACTGCAGGTCACGTTGTCTAGCTGAAAACCATGCCTAAAAAGCCTTCAAATTTTTTGCAGGGAATCTCCATCTGCTGCAAAATGTGTAGTGCTTTCCTTCCCTGTGAAAAGAAACGTCAATTGAGGAGTTCACTGTAGGCTAATGGAAGAATCTGATGCAACATATCGAAGTTACCTTCAAAACCCCAACAGCCACCCCCCACTCCCAAAAAAAAAAAAAACCCCACACACAATTTTAATTAGCATGGTCCCTCTTTTTCATGTTGCCGCATCCATATCCATTCGTCAAGTCCAGAATAGACATCTGTATGGAAACATGATTACAAAAAGGCTCCTCCAACTGGCTCAAATGTGAATGATATTGAAGATGACGTAGTAATCATGACCCTAAAAATTGAGGTGCCATCTTTCTGCGTCTACACATTAGATCAAAAAAAAAAAAACATAGGACTAACCCAACGTTCTTGAGATAATACTAGAGCAGTGTAAAATTCTTGTGTGCTGGAAGACCACGAAAATAGAAAATGAGACTTTTTTTAAGGGGCATTCAATGTGTGTATAAATAAACCAAAGTCGGCTGTATGCCCACACGCCACAACCAACTAAAATTTGACAAACAAAAAGCCCGCGATCGACGAGAGACTCAGCTTGAATTAGCTGTTTTTGAGACTTTTTAAAAAAATTTTACTGTAATAATGTATATGAAAAATTTTTATTATAAATATTTTTTGAAATATTTGATATGTTATATAAATGAAATGTGTTTTGAATTATTTATATTTATGTATTATTATAATACTATATTTAAAAATTTTATTTAAAAAAAAAACCAATCCAAACGGACCTGAATTACTATCCTATGAGCCTATTTGGTGGTCTTTATTTTTAGTGGTAAAGAATAAAAGCCAAGCAAAATTGGCATTAAATGAACCAAATGGATATGGTTAGTGAGAGAGGGATAAAAAAAATTGCCAGTGCAATGCAATCATTCATAATTCTCGTTGGTAACTGCTTATACACTCTTAGAATAATAATAAAAATGTTATGTTCAACTATTATTCATATGGGTTGATGTATATATTAATTATATGTTAGAATTACATGACGTTATTAGATCCTTATCTTTTAAACAATTTTCCTCTGTTGATAATACAGTATATGATATATATATAAGGCCTTTCTGGACGGGCGGTTGTGACTGACTGACAACAGCCCGTACTCAACTGATAAATACATATGGTTCATAGATTCTGAAGCTTAAAAGTAAGCCACGGCCATATCTTTATCCACTGAGCATTAATTCGTCGCATTCAATGCACCGAAATCAGGTACGAATTTTGTAGCCAGGGCTTAGATAAGGAGCAGTGCCTGACCAGGCAATTGGATCACGGGGTGAATGAATTCAGAAGTTATACTATACTATGCCATACTCCTATTATCATGCGTAGCAGAGCTAAGCTTCACAGGCTTCTTCCATCAATGATGATGGAGCCAAAGAAAGAATTGAAAGGGCACGAGCTCGAAAGTTACGGGCGTTCATCAAGGTGATTGGGGGGCCATGTGCTTTGATCCCACAGGTCGCATAACCTGTTGACAGACACTGGATGGATGATATGAAGACTTTTTTGTTTTAGTTTTAGAGAAAGAAAAGAAGAAGAAGAAGAAGCAGCAGTTAAAGAAAGGGCGCATGCAGAGGGAAATTTCCATCCATAATGCTTTGGCAGGTTTGATGTGTCATCGAGCTTATCTTATCTATAAAAGACTTTTCCTCCGCTTACATATTCTCTTCTTTTGCTTTGTATAGCGCAGCAGGCATCTACCACAATGAAGTCTTTCGACTTTGTCTACGTTGGAAAAGGATAGCTGAGGTTGATGGATATGGCAAAATAAATTAATTTCTCCTCAACATGACCACACACTGCATCTGCCCCATGTTGTCATGTCCTCCTCCAATCCCCTATTCAAAGCTAATCTGCTCTCTGAGCAATCAATCATGCGTGCAGAGAAATGGATGCCTCCCGAGTCACGAGAGCTCCACTTTTCTGGTCCAGCCACAGATGATACGGTGGTGCTTAATAACGGCTCATACTATACTAACCTAATAATAATAATATCGTACACAGTAGTAGTACGATGGTCCAGCACTTGTGTAACGTGTCTCGTTGTGATGAACAAAAATTCCTAAATGAAGAAGAGTACTTATCATAAATCTGTTAATAAAATTAACAGAGACTTGAGCAGAATAGGAGGAATGAAAACAAAAGCGACCACCAATTTACAAAGAATTGTCTTTCGATCAGATTGCATTGCTAGCTACGACTAAGTACCCGTTTAGATTGTTATTTTTAGGAACTTTGATAGAAAAAAAAAATGTAATGTAACGATTTAATGTATGTGAAATAAAAAAATAATTATAAAAATATGTTTATAAAAAACATAAAAATTTTTCTGCAGAAAATCACCACGATCCAAACTGTCCAAATTTCTACTTGAGATTCTTTACTTCAGAAATGGTATTCTCTTGCTAATTTGTACATCTCTCAATCTAAGCACATGAACTTTCGAATGCGAGCGCTCCTACTCCTACCAGCGTGACATAGTCTGAGTCATTGAGTCTATAAAAATCAAGGCCTTGTTTGGATTGCTTGTTTCCGTCGGAAAATATTGTCGTTTTCCGTGATCACATTTCCCTATCACCTTTTTCCCTCACATATATCAAATCGCTACAGTAATTTTTCCATGAAATATGACGAAAAATGCAATCCAAACACAACCCAAGTCTATCCAAGTAGTCTATCCAAGTGTGAGGTTGGTTCATCAATTTTTAGCCCATTCAACGTGTAAAGGCCCTACCAATTGGCTGGCTAGGGTTTCTCTGTGGTCCCCCTTAGATTGCTCTGTTGGGCCGGTTTCTCGATGCTCTCTGCGTCTACTGAGTGTAAGTGTGTGTGTGTGTGGGTTTCTATCCTTGAGGTAAAAAAACGTGTAAAGGCCCTGCAATTTATTGGGAAAAAAGGGATTTTTGTAGCCTTTGACGATTCTAAGGCCTGGCTGTTATTGCATTCCAAGTCAGTTCCATGAATGAAGGGAGACATGGTGTCATTTTTGGGGTAAACCAATCATACCAGAGGAGATTAAATCCAATATCGTACCATATCCATGTGAAAAATCTCTTTAGCTTAGTTCTGATTACAATGGGGTTAGGTGAGAGAAAGGAGGGGAAGACAGAGAAAAAGGCGAACATTATCTTCAATCTTCTTCTTATCCTGGCGTGCGCCAAGAAACGCATCACGCAGCCCATTACCCCACATTTTAAAATGGTGACCAGGGCCTCTGGGTCGCATTTTCAATCATAAATTTCCATTTCATAGACATGGACAAAAGGCCGTATTAGGTTTCATATAGTTCAGAGACCAATTTTCCCAACTAAAAATGTTGCATGCATCCTAGGAATGGCTACAATTTGTCACATGTCTTTGAAATGTTGGGAAATGTTCGCTATTTCTTCTTCTTCTTCTTTTTTCTCCTTTTTTCCGGATGGACTATTCACGATTTTTTTGAGTGACATAATGATTCTGTCTTGTCTATTGATTTCTTTTTTTTTTTATCCAAAAAAAATCTATTGATTTATTAAAGCTTAATGGGCCATAAAAATTTTCATGAAATGAATGAAATATGGGCCATAAAAATGAATTAATTCAAAGTGCTTACAAGTTCGAAAACAAATTTAATACCCAATCGAAAGAGGGTTGTAAGTAGGAGATTCTGAATTCAAAACCTTCCACCTACAAAACAAAAGCAAAAAAAAAAAAAATTTAATCCCCAATCATTAGTTTTAAAGCACATTTTACTCAGGTGAGCGAGACTATCTCTTGAAGGTTAGTTATTTTTTCCTTTGTGTGTGTTTGTTCACCAAGAAAGTTAGAAAATTTTTTCCCACTTTTCCTCACTTTCCATCATTATGCGTCTTGCAAATTTTGCAGGATTTTGGAGGAAAATTATCGATTACTCGCAGTATTTTTAATAACTTCCACTAACTATCCATTTTTTCTCAAAATTTTTCTTATCAAACAAATATATATATATATATATATATATATATATATATATATAATGATTTTCTCTTTTCTTTACTTCACCTTTTCACATAGCTTTCTCTCTAATCAAACAAAGCCTTACTGTTAGCTATAGAAGAAGAACCGATGCATACGTCAAAATGTACTGAGGACACGAGCAGGAAGCTGGAAAACGATTGAGTATAAATTGGTCACGCTGCGAAACTAGTTTTATCATGCTTGAGTCAGTGGATACAAATCATTTGATTTATACTCCTCTAGGTTTGTTTGGGATTTGGACTAAGAAAGGCCAACAAAAACTTTAAGCGGACAATATTCATTACCTTGATGGGGTCAACCATCTAATTAATTTAGAGTAGATGACATGAAGCATCAATGGATATATTAATGTTAATCATATCGTAAAAGTAAACGATTTAGATTAGATTAGATTAGATTAGATTAGACACGTTAGACTGTGCATGTTTACCATCAATGTCCAATCACTATCCCATATGAAAACTTGGAAAAGGATCCATCAATGTAAAAAGAGATTCTACCATCAACTCGTGTTACAATTACTTTATCGATTTGTAACATGGTCATCAATCTGTTTGTGGTTATTTTACCCAAGTTTTTAAAACCCAGACCATTTAGTGAACTAGGAATTTTATTGGGTCAAAGGTCACTGGTCCAACTATTGAAATCGTCATAGTCGAGTTGTTATTGACCCGTGAAGTCATAAATATGTCATCATTAATTAATATGTTATTATTAGTATTATTATATAGATCATTACAAACTAAAAAAGAACTAACTTTGATAAAATTAAAAGAGGAGGAATGGGTTGGATGGTACTAGAAGACAGAATGTAAATGAGAGGTTCTGAATTCGAAACCTCCCACTTACACTAAAAAATATGTTTGGTAAAAATGAAATTGTATTAATATTAAAAATAAAAAATTTGTGAATTTATGAATAAAAATTGAAAATTTTATATAAAAATAAGCGACAATATATATAGTAGAATTGTTATAATGGTTTTAGATAGAAATATAAAATTTAGGAAGAAATTTTGAAGTTTTAAACAATTTAGAGCTAAACTATAATTTTTAGAAGGTGATATGATACAAAAAATATATATTGCATGAATTAGGGGTTGCTTTGAAATATAAAAATAAAATATAAGGATTAAATGAAAAATATAGAAAGAGTAGTCGGCGCTTGCAACTTGTGCATCTGACGAGTGGGACTGGTTTTTTTTGTTTTTTTTTCAATTGACATCAAGAATCAAACGGTTTAGTGGAAATCATTCCGGTTCATCAGTTCATTGGTTCGACTAAATGATTCAATTGGTTCCTACAAAATAAAGTGTTTTTTTTTTTATTCTATAGGATTTCAGCCTTCGCTCAATCCAGAAAACTATCCAGCTAACAATTGGTTCAACTGGTTCGATCGAGCGATCTGAGTTGGATTTCAAAACATTGCTTTTAACATTGGATAGTACTCATGCTAACTCTTTTTTTTTTTTTTTTCTCCAGTTTTAGAAACAGCCAAAAAATGAAAGGAAGGCGATTTGTACAATATATTCATGCTTACCTTTTAAAACATTGAAGGGACAGGGACAAAGGGTTAAGGTAAATTCGATGGCTTGTGACTTAGTATGAGGTTTCGCATAACCTGTCTTTTTTTCCCCCTTGCGCATTAATTGTATGATAAGCTCAGAGGGAGGTGATTGGAGATTGCCCCTACATTTTCGGGTTTTCTTCCTTATACTTATAGGTGACAAACCAATTCATTTAACTAAATTTATTCATACTCATCCATAAATAGATGGGTATGGGTATCTTATTTATTTATATATGAGTATAAATAGGTTATGTAATAATACCCATTCATTAAATGGGTATTATTAAATAATCCATCAAATTTAATTAACTCATTTAGAATTCTCTTCCCCAAGTCTCTTCTCTTCCATCACCCTTTTTTTTTTTTCAGATTTTCCACCCAATCCAATTTACACTCTTGATCAGTTATAGAAGCCCATCAACCACACGTTTCATAATGGGCAAAATTTGATTGTAGAGAACTAATGCAGTGGGCTTGGAAACATGAAATTAGATTGTAGATTGGGCTTCCAAAAAAAAAACAAGATGAAGCCATCCATGCCTCATGACAAAGGCCAACTAAGTGGGCCTAGTGCCATCGTTGGTGTTTGACAACAGAAATGCCAGGAATCCCTGAATTTAAACCTGAAAAAATCCAAAATAATCTGATTATGTAATGGAGTGGAGATAACTAATCCGCCACTATCTACAGTTTACAATCCCAGAAACGCCGTTTTGTTGCGGATTAGTACAAATGGAGAATTACATGAATGTCGTTTTGTTGCTGATTTCGCCAGTTCGGATCCTCTGTCCAAGCAGGCATGACAAACGTTTCATCTCCAACGATAGTGACTAGAGCTTGGACGACTGCTCAACAACCGGGAAGTCTACGGGCTTCGGCCGAACGCCGACCGTGAAACATAAACGACAAACAAAGACGGCGGAAATATGGAACATCATGTGTCGACATGTGTTTGGGTTGGCCCTCCACCAGACCAATCCACAGCTGCCAGGATTTTGTGCGCCTGTTCCTAGCTTTTAATTGGTAGTCGCCGGATGAACCCTCAGCCCCTTAGGCTGCTGACCATTGCAAAAGAATCTTTGTGGAGGCAGAGGTTAAGATTCAAAACTTGTTTTCTATCACTTCTCCGAATTCGTACAAGTGCACATTGCATTCGAACCTTTGTTCTAAAGGCGGTATAGTCTTATACCATGGTTCAGTTGGATCATCAGATCTATGCGAGTGTGTCGAAGTTAATTCAATCCCCATAAATTCTTCATGTCGTAGTTGGACTACCTCTTTAAAATGTGCTCGAGTAGAGATCTAATTTGTTTTTATTTTATTTTATTTTTTTGAAGCAGACGTTAGACAAACTTTATCAATACTTTTTCTCCAATTTTTTCCCCTGAAGGGTTTCTAAATTGCATACTACTATTTTACTAACCAACCCGACTGTTTTTTTTTTTTTTTTTAAAAATTTTGATGAAGTTTACACGACTTAATTTATAGAAACACAACTTTATTCACCTTAAATTTTTAATGCAAAAGCAAGCTAAAGCCTTAATAGAAACACTTCCACATTGACCTAATCTGTAAGTTGCGAACTGTTTTTAGTTGCTCTATAAGTTCTATTTTACACAAATTGGAAATAAAAAAATAAAAATTGGTATTCCATGAAAAGAAAGAATCAAAATAATCTTATAACAAATTTTGTCACATTTAAAATTATTCCTCTAACCAATCTCATTCATCTAAATTCAAATTGACTTATCTAGGCCATCAATTACAAATTTTTTTAAAAAATTTTGACCAACTAAGTTAAAACTTCGCTTCATTTGTTATGGACTATCTTAGTTTTCTTTTTTCTTTTTTTTTTAATCGTAGATAACCAAAGAAGTCTACATAAAACAACATCCAAGGTCCTCCATTAGTGATTATAAACAAATTCAAATTATTTTCATGAAGATAGGGTTCTACTTGCTCCCACTATATTAGTAGCAAATATAGCGTTCAGTGACTAGAATTGATTGAGAGTGTAAATAAATGAAGTTACTCTACTAAAACTCAACGAATAACTTGATCATAGACATGACTCGAATTCATCAGTGATTGAGTTTTTAGTCTGACTTTAAGCCATTTGATAAGGTTTTCTAGTCAAGTACGAGATGAAAAAAATTAAATTTAAGTATTCGTCGAGTCTTATCGAATACTTTTATTTATAATATTATATTTAATTATTTATTATACAATTATTAAATTTAACCAAAAAAAATTGAACTTAAGAACCCTATTAAGTTTGATTTGATCCATCTCGAACTCGAATTTAAATTCCAATTCAACAAATTCAAGCGCGAGTTTAATTATTTTTACTAGAATAGCGTGCTATTCGAACTGAACTCTACTTGATAACAACTCTACCTATTGACTAACTAGTAATTATCCGAGTTTGTTAGATTATATTCCCATGAACAGCAACAATTTGCTGTGATAAACAAGTGTGCAAGTAGATGGTTAATTGTTCAATTAAATATCTACCTCTTCCCGTTCTGGTAGTGGTATCCCACGACACGTTGACTGACAGTTCCATAGTCCGTACCAATTACAGTAACCAGAAACTGGAAAAGGAAATTCCACTACTTAAAATCTAAGCTAAGCCAACGCCAAACCAAGCAAACGAGATCCATATTCAGAAACCACGTTTCTCAACTGCCTCCTCCTCCTCCTCCACCTAAGTTCAGCGTAGCGTTGCATTTTCTACATAAAATAAAAATCTGGAAGTTTCGTAGATTTAGATCAACTGCCTGCTTCCATTAATATTCGAAAATTCAGTTACTAGCAGACTTATACTTTTGTTGTTGATCTGCCAGTAAAATGAAGTGAAGGTAGGGTTTTAAGCGAACTAGCGAAGTAGATAGATAGATAGATATTAAGCACGTTAGAGATGGAGAGCTACTTGAAGGAGAACTTCGGAGAAGTGAAGGCGAAGAACTCATCGGAAGAAGCGCTGCAGAGATGGAGGAAGTTGTGCTGGCTCGTCAAAAATCGCAAACGAAGGTTTCGATTCACGGCTAATCTGTCCAAACGCTGCGAAGTTCGTGCTATCCAACGCTCCAATCAGGTTGCTTTTTTTTTTTTTTTTTTCCGCGTTTTCCAGCTCGAGCACGGGCTCGCTCTGCTATTTTCAGTAAATAAGTAGATTCTTTTTTATGTGTTTGAGAAATTGCAGCGAAGATGTATTTTCGCCTTCTCGGTTGACTCTTTTTTTTTTTTTTTTTTAACTTCCTTAGCTGCTTTTTTTTTTCCATCAATGGAAATGCGTGGAAGACTTCAAGGGGAAATTCATTGATCTTGCCGTGCACTTAAGATCGGCTTCACAATCATACTCAATAATGTATTTATCTATTAGATTATAGTTTCGATTTTTCTATTATTTTTCAAAAGAAAAAAGGAAAAGCTAAATTAGGTCTTTTTCGAACTATAAATTGAAGCTGTAAAAGTTATTACATGTAGCAAAATGACTATACCTCATTCCCTTTTCTGGTTTTCAGGAACTTTTGTTGTTTTTTGTGGTATCTTAGAAAAGCAAGAATTATATTCCGAGGACAATTTGAAAATAGCTAGCTTAGCTAACTGTGTTGACAAATTGAGTAGCTCAGGGAACAATTGTGTTTTATTGTAGTTTATAACATTTTAAAACAATGTTTTCGGTAAAATGATCTACTAATTTGGCGTCGGCTTCTATTATTTCATATAGAACTCATATCCGGTTGTGTTTTGTGTTCTGAACTTCATTCTGAAACATTGTAGGAGAAGCTTAGAATTGCAGTGCTGGTTTCTCAAGCTGCTCTTAGTTTCATTCAAGGTACTATGATTGCTTATACTTGATGACTTGGGGTATGATAGCTTTCACATTTTGGATTAATATTTCAAAATGAATGACTCCACAGCTTTCACATTTTGGATTAATATTTCAAAATGAATGACTCCAGGCATCAGTTACACCATACCCGAGGAAGTCAAAGCGGCAGGGTTCCAAGTATGCGCTGATGAGTTAGGATCCATTGTTGAAGGCCGTAATTTGAGGAAGTTGAAGGTTCATGAAGGGGTTGAAGGTATTGTGAGGAAACTCCGTACATCAGTGCCTGATGGGATCAGCACTTCTGATGATTTAGTTGATAGGAGAAAACAAATTTATGGAATTAATAAATTTACTGAAATCCCACAGAAGGGTTTCTGGATTTTTGTTTGGGAAGCTCTTCAGGATACAACACTTATGATTCTTGCTGTATGTGCGCTTATCTCTTTGATTGTTGGGATAGCTACAGAGGGCTGGCCAAAGGGTGCACATGATGGACTTGGAATTGTTGCCAGTATCCTGCTAGTAGTTTTCGTGACAGCAACTAGTGATTATAAACAGTCGTTACAATTTAAGGATTTGGATAAGGAAAAGAAAAAGATAACTGTTCATGTTACTAGAAATGGATACAGGCAGAAGATTTCGATATATGATTTACTTCCCGGTGATATTGTTCACCTATCTATAGGTGATCAGGTCCCAGCAGATGGACTGTTTCTTTCAGGATACTCTTTGTTGATAGACGAATCGAGCCTAACAGGAGAGAGTGAACCAATTAATGTTACTGCTGAAAATCCTTTTCTCCTCTCTGGAACTAAGGTGCAAGATGGATCCTGCAAAATGCTTGTTACTACTGTCGGAATGAGAACTCAGTGGGGTAAATTGATGGCCACCCTCAGTGAAGGAGGAGATGATGAGACACCACTGCAAGTGAAGTTGAATGGAGTAGCAACCGTTATTGGAAAAATAGGATTATTTTTTGCTGTTATCACGTTTTCTGTCCTGGTGCAAGGACTGTTAAGCCGCAAATTAAGAGAAGGGTCACGCTGGAGCTGGGCTGGGGATGATGCCGTGGAAATGCTTGAATATTTTGCTATTGCAGTTACAATTGTTGTGGTTGCTGTTCCTGAGGGTTTACCTTTAGCTGTCACACTAAGCCTAGCATTTGCCATGAAGAAGATGATGAATGATAAAGCACTAGTTCGTCATTTGGCTGCTTGTGAGACTATGGGATCTGCCACAACTATTTGTAGTGACAAGACTGGTACGCTAACTACTAACCATATGACTGTTGTAAAAACTTGCATTTGCGGTACAGTTTTTAGCTCTCTGGAGCCTTCAAATATCTGCTCTGGAATTCCTGATTCTGTTGTCCAAATTCTGCTTCAATCTATCTTTTTCAATACTGGAGGAGATGTAGTAAAGTGTGAAGGGGGAAAAATAGAAATATTGGGAACACCCACTGAAACTGCGCTCTTGGAATTCGGTCTTTCACTTGGTGGGAATTTTCAGGCTGAGAGACAAGCATCTAAACTTGTGAAAGTTGAACCATTTAACTCTGTGAAGAAGCGTATGGGCGTGGTATTGGAGCTTCAGGAAGGAGATTTCAGGGCACACTGTAAAGGTGCATCTGAAATAATATTGGCTGCATGTGACAAGGTCCTGAACAAAGAAGGAGAGATTGTTCCCCTAGATGAAGCATCCATTAGTCATCTCAAAGATACAATTGAACAATTTGCTTCTGAGGCTCTTCGAACCTTATGCCTTGCTTACAAGGAAATTGGAAGTGAAGTTTCGGCTGAAAACCCAATCCCTTTTGAGGGCTATACTTGTATAGGGATTATAGGTATTAAAGATCCTGTACGTCCTGGTGTTAAGGAGTCTGTTGCAACTTGTAGGTCAGCTGGGATTACTGTGCGGATGGTCACAGGCGACAACATAAATACTGCCAAGGCAATTGCTAGAGAGTGTGGGATTTTGACTGACGAGGGCATAGCAATTGAAGGCCCTGACTTTCGATTGAAGAGTGAGGAAGAGTTGCAAGAAATCATCCCTAAATTACAGGTGCTTTTTTGTTGTAATTTAGTCCTCTTGTTCCGTCACCTAATATTGATGTAGTCACGTTAATGGCCCTCGGCATCCACAATAGAACTATTATGATCAATAGTAAGAAATCAGGTTAGTTTTTAAGAGAAATTGTCTACCTGGATTTGCAGAAGTTGTGTGCTAGAATCTTTGTTGCTCCCATTAGCGAGGCTAAAATTGGCAATTTAGTGGGGTGTTAAATCCTATTAGTAATGAAAACCTCCCATCTCTACCTTGCAATAATGAAAAACTCCATCATCTGCGACTAGCTGTTTGCTTTCATTGACAACTATAATTGGCTTCATGCACTGCCGAATGCCTTAGGGAACTATATCAGATTCATGTCTATTGACAGGTCATGGCTCGTTCTTCACCAATGGATAAGCACACCCTTGTGAGACATTTGCGCACCACATTTCAAGATGTTGTTGCTGTGACTGGAGATGGTACAAATGATGCTCCTGCACTTCATGAAGCAGATATAGGGCTTGCAATGGGCATATCTGGAACTGAGGTGATGCTTAATGCCTGAAATGTTTTTCTCCAGCAGCTACGTGCAGCTTGTTCGATTCTTTTTTAAGACAATTTCTAGAACTACATTACTGATTTATCTCAAGCGCTAATTTAGAATTTTCTGTAAACTAGTAATGGACATTCTTTTAGAAAGGACAGTGATATGGCATACGTTCTGTTTATCGAATGCTCAATAATCCAAAGTCAAGCAGTTTATTCCTGGGTATTATGTGGAGAACTTTGATTTTATTCTTAGGTAATACATTCTTGAACTTTTGTCGTGATTTTTTCTGTCCCATTAATTTTACTCTTGGAGTTCAACTAGCCTTATATTTTGATTTTTTAACATAAGGTTCATTGTCTTGTTCTGTCTTTTGAAGCTTCTATTGCAATAACTTTTTTTGGGGGGGGGGTGTTGGGGAAGAACTTCTATTGCAATATTCAGCCTCACTTTTGCTGCAACTAGATTTATTCACTTAAAATTTGTCCCACCTTAACTTAGTAAAATGTGATTATTCAAAAATGAAACATATAAATCATCCTCGATCAATCTAGTGGCAGTTCCAGTTAGTCTGCTTTTGTATCTACCTTTGGCATTGTGAGATAGGTTAGGCGGGCAATCTTTTTGACACGTCACTGTGCTGATTCAAAAATTCCAGGTAGCTAAAGAGAGCGCTGATGTCATCATTCTCGATGATAATTTCTCCACAATTGTGACTGTTGCCAAATGGGGACGTTCGGTTTACGTAAACATTCAGAAGTTTGTGCAGTTTCAGTTGACTGTAAATGTGGTTGCCCTAATTGTCAACTTTTCTTCAGCCTGTTTGACAGGTAGACGTTTTTATCCATCTCCACCTGAGATTCCTCTTATAGAAGATCATGTAATCCTTGTGTTGAACTTTTTTTTGTTCTACTTTTGTGTGGTGGCATTGTGGTATGGTATCAGGCAATGCTCCTCTCACAGCTGTCCAGCTTCTATGGGTCAACATGATCATGGATACACTAGGAGCACTTGCTCTAGCCACAGAGCCTCCAAATGGTGACTTGATGAAGCGACCTCCCGTAGGAAGGAAAGGAAACTTTATTAGCAATGTCATGTGGAGGAATATCTTGGGGCAATCAATATATCAGTTCGTGATCATATGGTATCTTCAGACATCAGGGAAATCAGTTTTCCATCTTGATGGCTCTGATTCTGATTTGATTCTGAATACCCTCATATTCAACTCATTTGTCTTTTGCCAGGTATGCTCAAGGGCTTATTCAAGTATAGGATGATATGCAGGGACTTCGTCCCTGTTGCTTTAGAATTCTGGAGCATGACTAGAACGATAACCATTTTAGCAAATAGTGGAATTGAATGTGGTTAAACCACTAAGCTTTCATTAATTCAAGTTCATGACTATTTTTCAAGGAACACTGAATTGATAGAAGGTTTTTCCCTCGCTCTCACTCTCATCACTCCCCCCACCCCCCTCCCCCAAAACAAGAGAGAGTAATAATTGTTAAAGCAGCATGGTATGTCATCCAGCAGGTAGGTAGTGCAAGTTGATTTTTATTTCTTGCTGACTCTATCTCCTGATTTTGGTTTAAAGAAAGATGAGCGTTGCTGTCCACATAAATCTACCTAATGGTAGCAACTAAAATAGCTCATTGTTTGGCAGAATACATCCTGATGATCATGATTAGTCTGTGGTGGGATTCTGTTTAAAACTTCTTGTGTTATTAATTCAAATCGATCATTACTTTTTCTTGCAGGTTTTCAATGAGATTAGCTCCAGAGAAATGGAGAACATAAATGTCTTCAAAGGCATACTGAAGAACTATGTTTTTGTAGCTGTGATCAGCTGCACGGTCCTCTTCCAAATTATAATTGTTGAATTTCTTGGTACTTTTGCAAACACTTCCCCTCTTACTTGGCAGCAGTGGTTTGCAAGTGTGTGCTTGGGATTTCTTGGAATGCCAATAGCCGCTGCTATAAAGATGATCCCTGTTGGATCAAATTGAAGCATGATGGAGAGAATTCCACTGACAATTTTGCCCAACCTTGGATTTGGAGTGTGCTTCAGAATGTCTATGTTTCTGCACTAGGGGAGCACCGACTACATTTCTGATACATAGAAGCAATAGAACAGAAATTTTATCAAAGGCCACATTTCAAATTGCTTAATATGTGGTCTACTCATCTTTTAGGAACAATTTCTACATCCTTATAAGCTTCTTTTGGGTTGCATTTATAAACTACTCCAGGGAAGGCTAAAAGGACTAACATGAATGAATTTTTGAATGAACAATCTCTTCCTGAATGAATTTTTGAAGGTTTAGGACTACGTTTCCCTTTTCCCTCTCAGATTCTTTGGAAGCAGTACCTTCTTACAGATGAATATTTGCCCTATATGACTGTTCAAGTATCCTGTGGTTTTTCGTCTGTTCCTTCGTGTTAGCTAAGTCCTGTTGTCTATACCATTCTTGCTTGTGCACTTTTTAGTGATTCATTAGAGTAATTCTTGACCTTCGTGCCCATCCCTGAAAATTTGTGTGTTATTGTAGAATGTAGAAGACACGTATAGTTTTGGTTTACCTTCGTGTTCCTTCATGCTGTTTCTAAATTTAAAACCGGGCGAACGGCTTTAGCCTGCTTATTTGTTTTGGTTTAGTAAGAGAATTGGAAATTGGTCGGAGTGAAATTTCTGACTGAAAAAACACAAAATCACAGTTTAAATGGACCTGTTTTGCGGACCTCAACCCATTATAATGATAGGCTACAAGCGTTTGCTCCAAATCTAACTCGACGGATTGAGGAAAGATCTAGTTTATTACCTGAGGGAGATTTCAGCCACTTTCTGCAGAAAACTCGCGAAAATTGTCCAGACACGCTTGAGGTTGAGGGATGGAATGCAATACGATTGGAATCTTTTTCTTTTTGGCTTCTGGACAATAATAAGTTAGTAGCAACCAGCACCATTCATTATATATGGAGAACCGCGTCCTTCAGTCAATGTCACATAGCACATCAATAAAAGTCACATCAAAAGTGTTTTCATGGCCTTTCCCTTCGAGGTCTCCAGGTACTAAAGAGTCTTGGCTATGTTTTCTTAATTACGAGGGGTTGGTAATTACCATTGATCATGCAAAATTCAACAAAAGGATGAACACTGGTAACCGGCCTTCTGCTCAAGCCGGTAAAAGAGAGTGGTATCTTCTGTATAGCTTTCCATGCTACAAGATTTGTTATATCATCAAGTATTTCGTGCGTATAATATGAAACAAACAACTTCTTGTGCAGGCGAAGTATTTCTGATAGGTCTTAGCACTCGAAGACAAAGAGGTGGACCAGTCCGGCGGATAAATATATGCACAATTATTATGCGTTGTACCATATGAGGTAAGGCTGCCGGTTGCTGCCGCTCTAAGGTCTAGTCTTGGCAACAAAGAAGGCAGCTATCTGCTGAGAGGAGACCAGGCCAGACGTGTACCAAAAGCTTCTCACATGGTGGATATCTGAAGGTCCAACCATACAAAATCATCCCAAGTTTCAATTGGACTATATGCTATGCTAAAAGCAACAAAGTTCGATTGATTTAAAACAAAAAAAAAAAAAAAATCGGTAGGGGATGAGTGAAATTTAAGATGAAGCCAAGGGAAAGGGGATTAGAACTCAAGATATATCTAAATCCTGGAATCTCAATCTCAATCACTAAACCAAACCCTGCTGGCCGCTAGTTTGATTGCTTAAACACAAGTCATGCAGAATTTCTAATTTGTGGTGGACTAATTTGGTTGCTTAAATATATGTCTTGTAGAATAATCCAATGACCACCTCAACAACAAAAACGAAAAAAGCAGAGAAGAACGGAAGGGCCAGTTCAGAAGCATCCTCCTCAGAGATTCATATACGGGCGTTGATTTGCATGGACTGGACTCGTTCTCGAAGCACTTTTTGCAAGGATAAAGGGAAAAAAGACCAGAGAAAAAGGGACCTTTGTTCTTTTCCCCACCATCTTGGCTCATTACAGTTTCAGCATGCATGGAGGAAGTTTCACTTGGTTTAGAGGTACAAATTCCCCACTGCATCCTATGTCACTGAAAGCCTCAATTTTGCTGGGCAATTTGCAGTTACGGACGTTAAACTAACGCAAAGGCTGTCTTAGAAATGCAAGACCAAACAACTTTGATATTTGATTTGAAATTGCTTCATAGCCCCTGGCATTCAACATTCTTGGGGCATGAAATTCGTGAGGTGAAAGAAGACGATCTCTTTCAGAAACAAATCCCAAACGACTAAGCAACTTTGCCCCATAACAACAACATGTGACGTTGGCTTTACTTCATTGACAGATAACGAAGTACACAGGATCAAATACCTGCTCTAGTGAAATTCCACCCGTTTCCACAACAAAGTGTGTCGCTTTTCTTCAGGCTTCACCACTCGGCAAAACCCCATAGAGCCTATCGAAAAAAAAACAGCAGGACCCGTTTCGAAAGCGTCATGCTACAAACATTCAAACCAATCCAATAAAATCCATCACTTTACAAAAGCTTCTTTTGAGTTCTGATGGCCAACATGCAACATTTAGATGCATCTAATCACACGATAAACAGCCATTCTAACCCCACTCGATTGCCCTTCTTTCTCCCAAGTCTTTTTGGCTTTCAGCCTTTCAAAGACTCGAGAAAGAAGCATCCCAAGCACACCCTTAAAAAGTTAGGCTTGCCGGAGATACATATCCAACAATAACCAAAAAGATAAAGAAAAACAACAACCAAATCAATAGGTACAAGTGTCCATATCAAGAATGACTCTTAAAAGTGATCTTGATTCTTGAAGCACTCCTCCTCTTTCAAACTTATGAGCTGTGAACCTTGACTTCAAATAAGCTTTTTTCATGCTGCACCAAAGTATGCTTTTTTGTTTCGTTTTTTTTTTTTCTTTTCCTCTCATATGTTCTCCTTTATTTTGCAGTAGTTCGTGAGACATCTAATCACATTCATATCATATACTGTGATGTAACGGAAGAACAACAAATCACCATCAACCTCACCAATTAAATTGCAATTCATATAGATGTCCATAGGCGTAACGCGAGCAAACTTTGCTTTCTTTTCCCCGCCAAACCACGTTTAAAAGATTTCTCTAGCCTTGTCGTTTACTATCAGGCATTTTAACGTTTTGATCACCCTCATCAGTGAAAGTAAGGCTCTTTCTTTTAGCACTAAGGCCAGAGCTAGCAATGGAAGAGTTCTCCAAAACATCATTCGACGTTCTTCGCAACTGAATTGGTGTTAATGGAGGAGATCTTATGCTGCTGGACGTGTCTAGTTCCTTCATTTGATTATAAAACGATATTATATCTTCCTGCCAAAAAAAGAATAGTAATTAGGACACAAACGCCAACCATCAAACTCAGAGGAATTCTAAATAAACTAGTATAAACTAGGGAGGAGTCTGACAATTTTTAGAAAACCACTGGAGGATAAGGCGTTGATCTTAAGCTCCAAAGACTCTCTTGATAATCTTTGGTCCAACATCCACAATGTTGCTGCTGCTGCTATTGTAGACGGTCTATCATGGATTAGATTGGCATCTGCCATATGAAGCAAAACTAATGTCAGCAATTAATTGAAACCAAAAGATTTGGACTTGGAACAAAACTCAAAAATAGAAGATAAACTTACTTCTTATTGCAACAGGGATGATCTCAATTACTCTGGAAACCGCGTCTCTCAATTGGTTGTTCTTGCAAAGTTTTGATACGAAATAAGGGGTGAAGGTGTAAGGAGTAGCTATTGCCATTCTCCACTCCAATGTATCTAATATTAAAATCTCCATTCTCCTTATCACTTTGCCTTCAAAATTGTAATCCTCCCCTGGAAATTCTGATAATAGGGGTACTCTGCATTCTTCCATTTTTGCGGCCAATGACAAACAAGCAATTGCTAGCAGACGTATTGCCCAATATTTCTCGCCCTGTATAGAACGAGCAAAGACGATGAAAACCCATAAATGAAAGATCAATAGAGAAGAACAAGGAAGTTGTGCCCGGAAAGGGGAAGGGAGACAGCGAGACAGTGTCTCTAAAACCACTGGAGTACATGGGGTTCTAACAGAATCAGAATTTGAGATGAAATGATACCTCAATAAGCCTTCTTGAAAGAAATTTGTCAAGATATGTGACTGCCAAGAAAGCTGTTTGGATTTTAAATCCAAATGATGCATTGGTCTGCGTTAAAGATTGTAGAAGGTTAGACTCATCCATCACAATTAATACAATTAATGCATAATCCATCAAGATTGAGACTTGAAAGACTAATAATCCATCAAGATTGAGACTCGAAAGACTGACACTCAGAATATATTGGATGGCATCCAAACGAGCTTCTTTAATCCAATTACTAATGTATGCGCATTCTTGTTCTTGAAGTACAGGTCCATTGCCGCTAATCTCTTCTCGGAGCAACATCTCTACGTACTCAGCATCATCATCATCATCTTCTTCTTCTTCTTCTTTCCCCGCATTTGATATGTAATCACCAATTGTACCACCACCATCATTTAAGACATTCTCACTTTCTTCTCGGCATAGTAGACTTGAAGGAGATGAAAATGCATCCTGAGAATTTTGCATGTGTATTTGCCTTTCTTTCAGTTGTGAGTGTTGTGTGAAAGCGTCAACGGAAATCGGAAAGAATGCTCGAAAGGGTACCAAGACCTATGCAGTAGGTATATACTAGTGTGGTTGCTATCGAGATGAGGTTAGGATGCAGTTTTGATGCCGATTAGGATGTGATAGTTTTTTCTTCTTTTTTGGGGGTTAATATACGTGAGTTATTTGCTAAAGATTAACAAACGGTTTCAACAGAAATAAAAATATGGAAAATCTAGCAAAAAGCTAAATTCAGGGAAACGTAAAATGGGGCATGAATGTCGGTAGCAAAGAAGTAAGCAAGAGATGGAGTGGTGGAAGTGGAGGTGGAGGTGGTGCTGAGGAGGAGGTGGAGGAGGGTGGGGATTATTATTGTTATTATTACTATTTTTTTATAAAAAAAAAGAAAAAAAAATTGGGTCAAATTGAAGATGTAGAGGGCGACAACTGGGCTTTGACTGTAGAAGTGAGATGGGCGAGGGGCTGAAGGGATGGGATTGCTGAGTTTGAGGGGAACGAGGGAATTTTAGCTTAAAACCGTGGGATGGATGGATCGTGGATGGGACTGGTAGTGGCGCGTGACACGACGTGCCCTTTGATTACTTAAGAATTGCTGAAACGTGGCAAGGTTTGTTTTGGGGTCCACATTCAGGTTTTAGTACTTCTGTGAATGGCTGAAAGATGGGGCCGGTTTCTCTTGTTACCCCCAGTCCAGTAGTGTTGTCGCATGACTAGTCAAAGGTTACCATGTAAGCAATCTCAAAATTGATTTCTGGTAGAAATTGTAGGCAAACTCCCCCGGCGGCATGACGTAATTCAACAGGACTTCTTTTTTTTTTTTTTTTTTTATATATATAAAAGTTTGGATGAGTTTAGTTTCGATAATTATCACGGCATTAGGATATGCCTCCAAAAACATTATTATTGTGAGTTCGACTCTAATCATTATCACGACAAAAACACATCTCAGAAAACAAATTCTTATATATCAACCTTCAATATATCGCATATAGGAGATTTTTATATATTATCCATTAACATATAGTTTATCTTAATAATAGGATTCGAACACATAATTTTTTATATAGAAGTGGCCTGATTTTATCAACTGAGCCAATATGTGTTAACACTTCTATGCATGATTTGGCTTGCCTTTCTCTTTCTATTTTCTTCTTTGTCAATGACTTGTTTCATCGAACGCATTTATTGCTTTTCTTTCTCCGTCTCGAGTCTTGACTCTACAGTGTTCTTTCCTTCATTATCTGGCCGAGTATCACTTGTTCCTGCAGCTTTCGACGAGCTCAACTGCAGATTAAAATGTAGATTAAATGTTTCCAAGACTTAATTGAGGTGATAGAGACAATAATTATATAAACTTTTGGAGCCGGGGGATTGGGTGGTACGGGAGTATAAGTAAAAGATTTCGGGTTCGACACTCCCCTCCATTTACATTAAAAAAAAAGTAGATGACTATTCTTTTTTCCCTGATAAAGTTTGAAGTCTTTCTCCACATAAAAAAAAGGGTCCTAATCAAATAGATATAAAAATCAATCTTCTACCAAACCTAAAATTTTAATCTTGATTAAATGCTAATTCATATTAAGTAGTTCTCCAATGTAGCTTTATGATTTCATTTATTTAAGCTAGTAGTTGATGACTTTCTACTAAGTCTGCTAAATAATAATGCTAAAACATCCAAGAAGTTAAAAATTAGAATAGAGTAGCTAGCTTGGTTGCCACTTAGTGCAGTAATACAGTATGTCTACCATGTAATTCGTGCCTCTTTTTTTTTTTTTTTTTACTCAATTATCTCATTTTATCAAAAATTTAGTACCAAGTATTAATCCATTTACATGAAAAATTGCATTGGTTAGTTTTAGTGGTTTTTGATGTGCAGAATTCATCATGATTTCCATCATCAACACATTTCATTCGATATTATTGAGGTTATCTATGTAGATAACACCAACTACTTCTCTTTTCATTTGGTTCCTTTTGCTGCTAAGCACATCAAACAGACTTTAAAAATATTATTGGTTCATCCCTTCTTTAATGGAATATCTTAAAGCCATGTTGACGCTGGATTCATTTTTTTCTGTGCTTCAAGAATCTTAACATTAATTAATTATGGCTTCATCAAATTAAATGTCAAGCACAGCAAAGCAGCTATGGGGTCATAGCTAATACACTAATAATATAGCCCCTCCACTAATTAAGAAGAAGAATGACACAAGATCCAAAAATGAGTCAAGTCGATGCATTGGCTTCTTCTTCTGCATCTATTGTTTCTACTGCCATGTTTTTTAATGATTGTGCTCTGTCTTTATTAGCTTAGCAGAATTTTGAGGACCATTTTGATTATTCTTCCCATCGCTAGCTGGAGCTCGGTTGATGAATTCAAAGGCACCAGACCTTCTCTGTAGTTTTATACGAACCCACATACTTTATGATCTCGACTTCAGCAATTGGGTCAGTCTGTAACTGTACTAAGACCGAATGCTCAGTAAGTAGCTTGTTAATTTATTATGAAGCAATAAATAAGAGAACACTGCTGTATTGGATAAGATTTATTTTTATGCTAATGGGTGTCTTATTTGGTGCATTTCTCTATGAAGTTATACTAATTTGGAGTCGTAATTAAACGTTAGTTCATCATTTTAACCTTGTCTTAGGTATACCCCATTTTATGTTACTGTCACCAGAACGTGGGTAGATGTCAGATGCATCAGAAAGGTACGAGGCCAGCTATCAATGTTTGAGTTATTATTTGATAATCCGCAATTAAATTTGATGTATTTAGATTTTAATACATTCAGACACGGGTGATAACTAAAAATTAAATATTTGAATTCATTGATTGACTAATTTCTAGGCAAAATTTACTTTCCAAAAATAAGTGATACACTTAGGGTGCATTTGATAAAACTAAAATCTGAAAACTGAAATATGAATCCATTAAATTATTAAATTGTTAAATATTAAATCAAATATATTTGAGTGTATATTCAATTTGAGTGTATATTAAATTGTATATCAGGTTCAATGATAAATGAATAATTTATCACTTATTTTTTAAAGCAAGTTTTATTTAGGAAATTCAATGCCACTTAATTAATTCAGATGTTTAATTTTTAGTTATCAAACGTGTTTAAACATATTAAGATCTGAATTTATTAAATTTAAGTGCTGAATTGGGTTATCAAACAAGACCTTAGTGTGGTATACATTCAAAAATATCAGATTTATTACTTAACAATCCAATAATTTAATGAATTCGGATTTCAATTTTCAAACTTCAATTTTAGCAAATGTCCCCTTAGACATACATTTATGTTTTTCTTTTCTTTTTCTTTATGGAATTTTTTAAGCAGCATTTATTGCATTTAATGGCAAATTTACATAGAGCATGATGGTCATTAATATTTGAAGAGACTAATAAATTCGATTACCAACATGAGTTGAGACATTTTTAAATCGAGATTTTGACCTCTGTGACATCAATGCCCGAGGCCCCGGACCACGAAGGTGTCAGCAGAATCATGGACTAGGATGGCAATTAGTTAGGAATACTTGCCATCAAAGTATAGCTGGAAATTAACTTATCAACTTGTCTTTTAAAAAAAAAAATGAAAGGTTTTAAATTTAAGATCTCTTACTTACAATCATTTTTCACCTTAACATCAAATCCAACTCTCCCCGCAACACTTGTTCTTAATGTTGATTGTTTGCCATGTAATTTTAGGTTAGTATTACTCATCAAAATAATGCCAAAGAATTTGACACTAAATAATACAGCTAACAGCAAAAAAAGGGACTTGTATATCCCATCAAGAAATAATTGCCAAGAATTCGAGCTTAACAATTAACGAATGAAAAAATGAATAACATTTAAGAATTGTGGGGTGGTCCAAGCTTGGATATTATGTGAAAAAAAAAAAAGAAAAAGAGAGAAAGGAATGTAATTTTTTTTTTGTCAAATTATAAATCTAATCCCAGAACAGTCCTCAAAAGCCGGCAACTCTTGAGGGTGTCCCAAGGACTTATAACCTAACCCAAACCCAACTCTTGAGAAAGGAATGTAATTGATAATTGTAAGTTTTGCTACTAGAGTTCATGTGCGAGATCTCGGATTACAGCAATAGACGGGTAGGCAGGTCTTGAGATTTGAGAACTGTTGGTTGCATTACGATCTGAAAAACTCCCCGCTCACGACTGACAAAGTGACAAGGCAATCAATCTCTTCGTGAAAGGATAGCCTGCAAATTAATTTCCTTGTTTGGGAATATCATGTATTTGTTCCTTGGAAATTAAACACTAATTAAAGCGATTTTGTTTGTAAACCTCGGTGTTACGTCCGTGTTGAATAGGCTTCTAACTATGCATGCATAAATTCTTTCACGTGACAGTCCGTTTAATAATTCAATTCAACATTTAAATTTAATAACATATTCAGATGCGTTAGATAATTAAAAATAAATTGGATTGAATTTTCTAATTAATTAAAACTTGCTCCAAAATATAAGGAATAAGCTATTCATTTATTATTTAATGTAATATACACTCAAATATATCAAATTTAGACCTGTTTGATGATACAATTCAGTACTTAAACTCAATAGGTTCAGATCTTAATATGTTCATATGCGTTTGACAACCAAAATTAGAACATTTGCATCAATTAAGTGATATTAAAGTTTTTAGGTAAAACTTGCTTCAAAAAAATAAGTGATAAACTATTCACTTATAATTTAACATGATATACATTCAAATATATCAAATTTAATACTTAACTATACATGAATTTAACGGATTCAGATTTCAGATTTCAATTTTATGAAACACACCCTTGGTGTTTTGTTTCTAAAATATTATACAAATTAAAAGAATACAAGTATTTAAAACTCCATTAGAGGTGAGAAATTACTCAAGGTTATACCTTTTTATTTTGTTTGGGTCCTAGTGTTAAACTTTTAGTAACTAGCCCCACAAAGCTTATTCTCATGTATATATCCTCGCCCCTTCTTCCTGACTTCTCTACTGTAGCTACAAAGTTTAGGGAACAATTTGGTGTGTGTATAAGATAAGTCTTGTTTCAGTCAATGAGAATGTTGGATCACTACAATTAACTGCCACAAAAGCCTGGTTTTGACGATATCATTCCCCAAATGTATATATATATATATATATATATATATATACACACACACACACACCGTAAGTAATAAAGGTAAAAGCCAAGGAGGAGGTTACAATTACTAACAGTACGTTTTAAGAACATTGCGACGTGATACTGTGACAGCAGGCATGAATTTTATTTCTTTATACATATATTTAAGAGAAAGCCAGCATTGATTTGATTGTAAAAGAAAACAAGATAATCAGTCTCAGCAGAAAACAATTGGAGGGCACAATAACACGACCGGAAGTGATGTTTATTCTTTTTAGCAGAACAACTGTACATCTTAAAGGGCACATCCAACTTTTCCAAACCCACTCGAATATTGTTTAGTTTTCTAGGAAAAGTTCAATAGTTTGAATAAAAATTGCGTTACAAGTTACAGCCGGGACAAAATTAAAGCTGGGATTTTAATAATGGAACTTCTCCCTAATTGTTTAGGCGAAAATGCAAGATATCATTTTCAAAAAGGAAAAAACAAATATGTGAAAAATTGTGCCTCTGCACTGCAGGCATATGGTGCCCAGATAAACATGGCGGTTCTTCTCCAACTAGAACATAGAAGCATGATGCCCACTACAGGTCTGCTGTTCCCATTTTAAAAGAGGAAGAAAGAGAAGAAGTCGGGGGGTGGGGCGGGGGTGGTGGTGGTGGTTGGGGAGAGACACCTGCAGACACTTTTCTTTGCAGAGATGTGTTTGGACGTAGATACCTAAGTTGAAGCTGATTGGATCATGTGAGATGGCACACTGATTTTTCATCTTCATTCTTATTATTAGAAGCACAGAAATTGATTAAGATTTATGAGGGAGTAAAAAGTAGAAAGATATCAAGAAAATGCGTGCGTTTGACTGAAAGAACGTTTTACAAGCAAACAATCACCTCTTTGTCAGGAAGATGCATGAGCCAATAATTTTTTTTTTTGTTTTAAAAAATTAATATACTTTTTGAATTTATTCTTCAATAGTTTTATAAATCTCTAGCATTCTTTTTGCGCATGTTCACAACCCCACTCTGTTTCATAGAATGTGCAAACCCCGGGTGTATTACGAAGAAGAGATGATCAATCGACACCGTGAACATGGTAAGGTAAGATGTATGTAAATATATGCAATGTTTTTAAACTCGTACGGGAGAATGAGTTGGAAGAGGGTTGGTTCGCGGTTTGACTAGTTCGACCACTTTAAGCCTTGTTCGGACCGTTATTTTTCAAAGAAAAATTGCTACGTTTTTCTTGAATACATTTTTCAATTGTCTTTTTACCTTATATATATCAAATCGTTACAGTAATTTTTCTATAAAAAATTTAGAAAAATGCAATCCAAACACAACCAAGATTATAATCTTGATTCAAAATTTTAACTTTTTTTAAAATTTATTTTAAAGATTAATCTTTCCTACACTCATAGTGTATATACTATCAGCGTTCAATGAACGATAACTATGCAAAGTTTGAATTTGAAATTCAATTTTTGCACACATATCATGAATCCAACGATGATAGTGTATACACCGTCAGTGTAGAAAAGATTTACTGTTATTTTAATGTTAAACAATGTGAATAAAGCTGAAACATTTATTCTAAAAATAAAAAAGTTAGTAACCCTAGTTTAATCGCTCGATTCTATTGGTTTTTATCTATTTAATTAAACTTTGGATCAACTATTGAATCAAATCGAAAATATGACTGGTTCACGATTCAACCGATCGAATCAATCGGCCAATCCGATTTTCAGAACACTGAATACGTGCCGAGGGGATGAATTTTATGTCACACGTTTCAGAAGAATAAAAATGAGGGATTGATTCACCAGAGTTATACAAGCTCTAAAAACCAGTAAGTTAAAAAAAGTTTGTTCAAGGCTTTGTTGTTTCTTCAATCTGTCTGACGCTTCATTCTCCAATCACTAAATTCTAACGTATATTATCTTCCATCCTTAATTACTGTTCTTTTGGGGGGGGGGGGGGGAAGGTAATTGTCGCAGATCTTCACATGTTCGAGGGTGAATGTTGATGCAGGACGGAGGTACACCATTTCATACCATGTTAGCTTACTACTTAGAGAACTTGCATTCTTAGTTGACATGTAACCAAATAGCTTTAAGTGGGGAAAAAAGCAAATAGTACTTGAAGAATAGAAATTTTGATCAAATCAAGCTGCTTTAGAAAATCCCGAAGAGATGCATTCAGAAAAATCCCAAAAAGAGAGAGAGAGAGGCTTGCTTAGAAGTGCAAATTACAAGTTTTTTTTTTCTTTTTTCATCCTCTCATCCCTCCCTACACTTTTTCTACCCCTAACTATTAAGCTCAGAATTTAATCTCTTAGGCCCCGTACAACTATGAACCACTAATGGTGGAATACTAAGGTACATTCAACAGTGACAATCGATCATTTTAGTCAATGCAGAAATACAATAGGTCTGGAATTAATAATAAATCTGTCAAAAAAAGACAAAATTCTTCAAAAAGAAAAGAAATATACAGAATATTAATTACGGAATAATAATGCAAAATAAATTGAGTCCATCTGTGAAAGGTGTCTGTCTGAGAATAGAAAAAAGACCCATGCAGCTTGCAGATTCGCAGGAACCCAACACTAAAAGGTTTCATAAAAGTACGCAGACAGCAGTACCAACAAAATTTACGTGTATTATATAAAACAGACGAGTATGGTCTATTCCTGGAAACTCGAAAAGATCGAATCATTGCTACAAAGTTTTTTTTTTTTTAAAGAGCGTTTCTTTCCTTCCTGCTGATGGGGAAATCAGTCTTTCCAACAAATTCTTTGGGTTCTAAAATTTAAAGTTTCCATGCCTCTCATGTACCAAATGCCATGATAGTGAACACATTTACGGGGCAGACGCAGAACTACAAAATTTAACCAAACTTGATATGCAACAGGATACCCCTGAATGATAGAATAAGAAAGTAAACTAGGTGGAACCAAAGGACTCCAACCATATATAGAACTGATTGATTTGCTTCCGACAATTAATTATGCAGTTCTAGTTAGGATATCCATTGCTTCTAGCCTCCTGCTTCAATCTAACTTCTCTGAGGTTTCTAGTTTGTATTGTGATTCTGTGAACAATGGTTTAGCAATAGGATTCAATTGTCAACAGCGGCTATTGCATCTGGGTTGGAATATATATTTTTACGTACTTCAACTTGATTTTACAATTGAACGATTTCCCAGTTTTTAGTTATTAGCTACCAAGTTGGTTCTAATACTGTGTAGTATGTATGCTTAGTCTACAAAACTAATCCTTTATCACCATCTAGTGCTGCTGCTGCTTAAAAATTATGGCCCAGTATGGAATATATAGGTTGGTGGGACAAGTTAAACTTAAATCATGCGTCCAATAGAGAATGAAAAAGGGTTGGATGGGGGGAAATAACGACCCGAAAAGATGGGACATGGAACTTGGGCAGCGGGGGAGCAGAAGAAGGTGCCGTACATGATGCTGACTGGGGACTTGAAAGTTGTCCTGAAAATGGAAGAATGGGTACTGCATTCAGAACAGAACTCTCTCTCTATCTATTGAGTCCTCTCTTTCAGAAAAATCATCATCAGAATTTGCTTACTTGCTTGCTACTCTCTCTCTATCTATTGAGTCCTTTTTAAGTTACTAACTCCCAGGACTACACTGCTGGCCATCTCTTTCAGCAAAACCCCCTCTGCCATCCTTTCCTTGTAGCAGTAGCAGTAGCATTTCATTCATTCACTTCACCTCCCCGGGGAAACAAACCAAGAAAGATGATGATAATTGGTTGGATTCCCAATGTTATGTTTGACTGCACTTGATCTCCTTTCAAACCCCCCTCTCCTACTCCCCAAAAAAACACTTCTCTCTGGGCAGTGTGCTGTGCTCACATGGGTACTTCCCATTTGTACCCCACCCAACATTGCTCTGCACCCGCCCTTACTCCCCCAGCTCACTCCTATAGATTCTTGGCTCGGGAGGGTGTCCCTTCAATTGGAGGGTCTTTGGAATTGCTTTTGCTTGCCTAGAATTTCATTAGACAACAAGAAGTTTGCGACAAGAAAGAGAATAGAATACCACAACTACCATCTCATCATTAAACTAGACATACATCCATTTTGGATAATCATGCTGAGTGATTAAGGTAGCACCCCCGCTTGGTCAAACACTATTGACAGCGTGCCTTTTACTGAGAAATAGGCTCCCGTGGGTGGTGCACAGGGGTAAAAGGTGGGGGAGGATGGTTTAGCAATAATCGCTCACAGATCGGCGGCCAAAATTTGGCAACTCGTAGGAGGGAAAAACAGAACGTAAAATTGAAATGATGGCATGTAATATTGACAAAATTTGAGATGTAGATGATAATTTAATATCCTATTAGTTACAATAGTATACAATTAATTTTCAGTAAACTATAATGTGTTTAGAAAATGATACATCATTTCTCCCTAACTAGAATTAGTTTACTTTGGCGGCGAGTGAAATGTGCCATGCATGAGATTTACGGGTTACATATTTCTTTGACCTCAATTCAACTTTTATTTTGTGAGAGAGAGTGAAATTTGAACCCCTTCCATTTCTCTTATTCTGGAGACTCGATATTGGCTCTGTTTGGATCCTATAGTTTTTCAAAAACTAATTTTTCAAATATTATAAAAATTTCTAAAAAGTAATTTAAATTTTTTTTAATGTTTAAAAAATATCTCAAAATACATTTTAAAAATTCTACTACTCTTAAATATTTCAAATTATTTTCTAAACATATCCCAAAATATACTCCAAAAACTCTGCTAAGGTTGTGTTTGGATTGCATTTTCCGTCATTTTTCATAGAAAAATTACTGTAGCGATTTGATATATGTGAGGAAAAAAGGTGATAAGGAAATGTGATCACGGAAAACGACAATATTTTTCGATGGAAACAAGCAATCCAAACAAGCCTTAATACTTTTACTATTTTGGAAAAAAAGAGTCGACAATGAAATTAAAGTCCACCGAGAAGGCCTTGCTCCAATTGTTGAAATTGAAACTCTCTCTTCTCTCTCTCCACTTCTTAAATCTCACCTTCCTCCTGCTAGAATTTTTTTAAAAAAAAAACATGAAATTAGAGACCAAACATACTTCAAAGATTTCGAAATGCATTTATAACTATTCGACCAAGTCGTTCGTACTAATTCAGTTCAGCGGCTTTGAGGTACAACTTTTGAGAGACTAATCATTACAGGAATTTGTTTGGTTGTTGGAAACTCAACCACAAATTCGAGATCTTTGGCTAATCTTAAATCACACAATCATGGAATACAGGATAGGAGAAAGATTTTTTTTCTAAAAATGGAAGAAAATAAATTGGTTATAATTTATTTTTTTATATTATGAGTATTGACATATGAGTATAACATAATATGTTTTGTCAGATATTTGATAAATTGACTTTTTTTAATAAAATTCTTCTCACCTTACCACCCAACCTAACCCTCTCCTTAAATGCGTTAACAATTCTTTATCATGTAAATCATTATATATTAATTTTTTTTAAATATTAAGCATATCTTCTTTAAAATTTTTAGTATATATATTTATTATTCTGTACCATAATATATAAATATATACAATATCATTTTGATTTGAAATATAATCCCGTGCATAGCACGGGTCAAAACACTAGTGTTTATAAAGTTACAAGCGCCTTGAACCTATTAAGCAAAAAATTGAGCGAATTAAACTAAAGGACGTCCACAATTCCACCCGTAACCGTCAACTTTTGCTTGGAGTCCAACTTCAGCACGGGCCTGTGGGCTATGGTTTCTCATTTCCCAATATGATAACCAGCTTTTATCTCAAACGTATAACCATTGAAATGGTTCTGGGCTGGTCCAGATTGTCTGGTACAAATTTGAGAAGTTCCAATGCACCCACCTACTGTCCAACGAGTTTTTGGATCTAAATCGTGTGAGACCTGCCGAATAATTGTTTACGGAACTTAATTGGAGGGTACAATGGAAAGTTCGACTAATTCAAACAATCATTCAATCAAATCCAGTTTTTTGAATGTGATTGTGCTAGTTTACCGCGTACTTGGAGGGTACAACGACACGACCGGAAATGATTTTATTCTTTTTAGTAGAGGTGGTAAAAAGTTCCAAGATCCAATGGGTTTTCATGCCCAAATTTAATTTGAGCGGGATGGATATGTAAAATATGAGAGTGTGCTTAATTGAGAATATATCCAATAATATTCATTTAAAAGACAGGTCTAACTGGGACTCCACGGGTCTTTCTTTCTCTGAAGACCTAAAAAGATTAATTTTTCTAGATGCCAATAACCACCCAACAATTTTGAGACATTTGATTAGCAAAGTTCGTTACATCCAAATTGAACTTGAGAAAGCAAATTTATTTTCAAATCTCATGAAATTTGGTCCTCGAAAACTGAATTTAGAAAAAAAAAATCAATTGACATAGGTTTTATCATGTGGTTTTTCTACCGTGCAAAAAAATTAGAACTAATCAACTTCATCGTCATCTGGACTGTACAAATATGTATAAGATCGTCTATTAGAGGAAACATGGGTAGCATTTAGTCATAGGAAGTAAACATTTGGACAGGTACACAACTAAATCATCAAACATTTGAGGAGAATCCATGACTTTGATGGTTGATACTTTTGCCAAGTTAAACAAACTTACTGAATGATATTGAAAAAAGGTAACTGAGGCATTTGGCTTTAGAAAAAATAGTTTAAAAAAATAAAATGGAATTATTGGGTATTTGGTCTGCATTAAAATGGGTCCAACCCATATTGGTCCCATGATTAAAGCCGTCCGCAAATGGGTTGATGAAATCAACTGGGTCTGAGAGCCCATAAACTTGAAGTTTCTTGGGCTTTCTGGATAATCCGTATATCAGATCCCCAAATTAATTCTCCAATTTATTGATGAATCTGGCAACAGATTCAGCCAGGTGGTCTCTACCGTAGGTGCTTGACACCAAGGGTCTGTTTGTTTCAATGTATAATATTTTCCCTAAGAAAACATTTTCAATGAAAATTCTTTCCTGAAAAATATCTAATTTTCCCTTCATTTTCTGGGGTTTGGTGCAATTCTAAGAAAATGTTCTAAAAAAATTAAAATCCTCCAACGATAATATCGTTCCCGGATTTCTCTTTTGATAATTGCTACTACTAATTATTATTATCTCAACCCACCTCATCAGCCACCACAAACTATCCCCAATCCAAATCCTTTCAAGTCTCAAAAAATAAATCAAAGACCAGAACCAGGAATTCACAATCTCCCCAAGCCAGTTGAGTGTCATTGTAATAAAAAGTTTAAATTATATGTCTACAGCTGATTGAACCATTATAAGAAATTAGCAATTGAAATTTGATGTTTATTGTACTAACTCTTCTTCTAAAAATGTTCCTCCTGCCTCCATTGGCTTCACATTTTTTCCTTTCTTCAAAATTTCTCAATGCAAGCCCAATCTAGATCTAGAGTTGTATAATCCATAAATGTGTTTATGTGGCACAAGATTACGGGAACAGTAGAGAGGAACATGAGAAAGAGGAGAGCTCGAAGAGGTGCAAAGTTGTGGGATTTGTAGAAGCAAGTGCAGGAGCATAGCTCTTGATTTGATCTCTGTGGTATAGTTCTTGATGGCTTTGTACAATAGCCAAGTGCCGAGGAAACTGATAAGTCACGATAGTTGTCGGAAATTAACTTCCGTATCTTAATTCCAGAAATCATTTTACACCAAGTTATGTAAAAGATTTTATACCAGAAAAAATTTTCCTGACCTCTTTTGCAGCAAAACACTAGAAATTGAAGAAAATATTTTATGAAAAAGATTTTCAGTCCAAACAAACAGACCCCAAATGTAGCCAATTGCTTGCGGGTTTCAAACCCAAATTTATATTCAATCCGGGCCTGTTTGGCACCCTAATTTTTTATCAATGACTCTGTTGGATTAGCTGTTTTTGGGTTTGTTTTTCAAAAACACCACTGTAGCATTTTGAATTTGAAAAACAAGTCCGTTTGGATTAGTTGTTTTTGGGGTTATTTTTCAAAAACTATATGAAAAACTTTTACTGTAGATTTTTTTGGATTATTTTTAGAAGTATTTTTGAAACATATTTTTGAGTATTTTTAGAATATTATAATTTTTATATTTTTATATAAATATACATTTATGCATTTATAATACATTTATATTTACAAATGTATAGATGTATATTATTATAAATGAATATTATATAAATGTATAAATGTATAAATTATAAATTTTATATTTTTATACAAATATGCATTTATGCATTTATAATACATTTATAGATATTTATAAATAAATATATTTATATATTCATATAAAAATATATAAATGTATTCTATTATATATAATACATAATATAAATATATTTATAAATGTATAAGTGTATATTATTATAAATGCATAAATTATAAATGAATATTATAAATTATAAGTGTATATTATTATAAATGTATAAATTAATATATTATAAATATATATTAATATTATGTAGAAATGTATTTATATAATTAATATAAATGTATATAAGTATTGGTATTATGTATAAATGTAAAATTAATATTATGTATATTAATATAAATGTATAAATGTATTATATTATATATAATACATAATATAAATGTATATTTAAATGTATAAGTGTATATTATTAAAAATGTATAAATTAAAAATGAATATTATATAAATGTATAAATTAATAAATTATAAATATATATTAATATTATGTAGAAATGTATTAATATAATTAATATAAATATATACATGTATTAATATTATGTATAAATGTAAAATTAATATTATGTATATTAATATAAATGTATAAATGCATCATATTATATATTATACATAATATAAATGTATATTATAAATACACATAAATATTTATATATTATGAATAAATGTATAATATATTATATATTACATTATATATAATTTATATAACATATAATATTTATGTAAATATATTATAAATATATAAAAATATATTATAAATAAAATAAAATATTTATAATATGTATGTATAAATATATAATATTAGAAATGTATAATATATATAATATACATTATTATTAATATAATTTATGTATAATATACATAATTGAAATATACATATTAATATATATTAATATATATTATAAAACAAAATTGAATAAATATATATATAAATTTATATATAAATAAATGTATTTATATAAATATATAATATTTATTTCAATTGATATAATATATATAATATTATACATAATTGAAATAAATAGATTTATATTAATATAATATATATATATATAATATACATAATTGAAATATACATATTAAAATATATTAAAATATAATTGAAATATACATATTAAAATACATAATTAAAATATACAAATTGAAATATACTTATTAAAATATACAAATTAAATATACATAATTGAAATATATTTGGAGTTGTTTTTGATATATTGTTTGATATGGTGTTTTTGAAGTTGTTTTTGAAATACACATTACTGTAGCATTTGGAATGTGAAAAACAGTTTTTCAAAAACAAGTGCAAAAACACTCAATCCAAACGCAGTCCAAGTTTTTTAGCTACTAGTTTTTTAACAACTTTTGCTACAGGAATCCCAAAAAACTTCCCAAAGTTTTTTATCTAAACACTTCAAAAATCTATACACAAAAAATTTTTCAAAAACTTTTCTTCCTCCCTCACCCAACCCATCACACCAGCCACTACCTCCACCATCTCTCCCGATGCTGGTCACCTATTCCCGCACCGGTAATCTCAAAAAATTTTTTTGATTCCCTCACCTTCACCCCCCTCTCCTCCCCTCTTCCTCTCTCCTTCCCCCGCCACCCTCCCCCTTCTGCTAGGTGCAATTTGGTCGCGCGGGGAGGGGGCTGCAATCTAGTCGTGGTCTGGTCCTAGATCGTAGAGCAGAGAGAGGGAGGGTGGCGAAGGAGGGAGAAGGGAAGAGAGGAAGGGAGGGAGGGAGAGAAAAAGCAAAAAAAAAAAATAATGCACAGCTGCCGGCCTTCCTCGGGCGTTGGAGTGCGAGGGAGAAGGGAGAGGAGAGGGAGAAGGGAGAGGAAAGGGAGAGGGAAGAGGGGAGGAAAGGGGGAGAGTGGGCAGAGGGGTGGCGGGGGAGGGAGAGAAAGGGGTGGTGGGCCTATGGAGGTGGTGGGTAGAGGGGAGAGGAAAGGAATGGTGGAAAAGTTTGGAGTGGCGAGGGAGAGAGGAGGAAAGGGGTGGCACGGGAGGGAGAGGGAGGGGGGGAGAGGAGAAAATCAAAAAAAAAAAAAAAGAAGAACAGAGGTGGTACTGGCGGAGGTGCCGGAGGTGGGAGGCAGAGGAGAGGTAACAGGGAAGGGGGAGGGGGAAAGAAGAAGAAGAAGAAGAGGAGAGGAAAGAAAAAAAAAAAGAAAAGAAAGAAAAAAAAAGAGAAAGAGAAAGAGAAAAAGAAAGAAAAAAAAAGTTTTTCACCGTACAAAAACTTATACAAAATTTTTCACATTGTAAAAATTTCTACAAAATTTTTTCAAAAACTTCTATAGTGCACTACAGTAAAGTTTTAGACAAACTCTCACAAAACTCAAGTTCCAAACAGACCCCAATAAAATCAACCACAACCCACCATCTTTAAACCCTCGTCTGGTGTTGCTTTCAAGCAAATCACTTGTCAAACATGGCAACAAAACAATCTTTGACGAAGACAACTATTTAATTAGACAGATGAATTGTCTCAAGTGTAATAGCCATGTGATAACAACATGTCATTACTGATATCAAAAACGTTGAAAATTTGTTCCGTGTAGCTATAATTGGATGGTATACGAAAGCGATTTTCTTTCTTTCTTTCTTTTTTTAATTGGTAGAATTGAAGACTATTATCAAAATCTTGATACGGGTAGCAAAAATTTTGACACGGTTCACCACATTGTACCTGTGATTAATACAAAATGCATCCTAAAGTACAAAAAATAGAAACTAAAAGAATAGCGAAATTGTCTTTTAATGTACAAAAAATACACAACATAATTTGCTAAATTTCTTCGACCTCATATATGCCCCCAATCTCATTCAAAATTCTACTTTACACCCAAAAAATGTTTTAAAAAATTAAAAAAAAGTATACTTATCAAGAAGTATTGGGTGATTTATGTGTCACGTCGTACATTACATTGATATTAGTTACTCACTTCTGAGCAATGATAATAAATCATTCTTCATGTAATAATTACTGAACAAAATAAAACTCACTATTATGTTTTTTGTACTAATAATAAATGATTAACACTAATACAATACGTGTGGTGGTTGGCATATTGTCAACTCATGCACATGATAGATACAACTAATGTATTCTTTGCCGTAATGTGTTCAGTCGGAGTAAGTACCCATTTTTATTTTTACTAAAAGGCGAAGCAAGAATTGGCTACCGGAAGTAGAAACTGGAGAGCAAAGCAAGAACTGTTTCCAGTAGATTCCAGTACCACCGAGTGAGCCATCGAGTTGCGTGGCTGACTCAGGACCAACAGCGAAGAGCACGTCACGTGCTCCTATCACGTGGCAGCTTTCCAACATCACGATTCAACGACCTCTTGAACAACTGGCCCTAAGTGGTGGCATATGGAACCGGCGTTCATAGTTGAACTACTATTCTTTTCGATGTTGAGTTTGAGTTTGGGTTGGATTCGGTAAGAATTCATTTGTCATTTAATCAAATTACATTTGAATGGTATTTTATATTCAATAAATTTCATAAAACATTTATTTAAATTCGATTCAATAAACAAATAAATCAAAAATTTAAATTCATTAAAATAATTAAACAAAATTTAAACACTAGAATATTTGGTTTAATTAATTTTGTTTCCATTCCTACCGAGCGTTCCACAACATCATCGGACCTTATCCCACCCGTCTCTAAGCAACGGTCCCGGTCTCTCCACGTCACCACAGCCATTTCTCCCCACACGATCGCCAGACCCCGAATATTCCAAACTAGCCAACGTGAATAATTCCATCGCTCCTCGCCGCAGCTTTTCCATTTTGCACCGTCTCGCAATTTGTCCTACTCGTTTTTAAAGTTATTACTACTTGTTACCCCTTTAGTTTAAAATTGTGTACTTTCAACCTGACAAAACACATCCGAAATTTGACATTTTCGTCTCAAGTTCCATTTTTTTTCAGCTTACACTTCCTTCTAATAACTCGTGGACCATAAATTAGAAGACAAACTAAACTAGCCAATAATTGAATCAAACTCTATGCGATAAAAGCTCATTTTAATTTAAATCTATTAACTGACTAATTAAAACATGAATAGCATTTTGTGTTCGATAAAATTTCAAATTTGACTTGAATTTAGCTCGATTCCTATAAAATATGAAATCTACATGTATAAAATTAGAGTTATTTAAGTTTGAGAGCCGAATTTGATTTATTAAAAACTTGTTTAAGCCAAAAGTGATATGTGAATGAGTTAAAATTGAACACAATTTTAATTTTGATTAAACAAATAAACATTCTTGAATACTGTAATGTGCCAAAATAATGAGAGACTGATTGATGCTTTATCAAATACCTACTCTAGTTTGTGGCAGTAAATAATTATCAACACGTGCGTATATGTTTCAAATGAAAATATATCCTTTCAAATGTCGTATGAGATAATTTGTAGACATGAGGCCCATTTGTGCAATTTTCCATCTCCATTTTCCCCTAACGGGAAAAGTAAATATTAATAAGTCTTTTTTTTTCCCTCGGTGTTTAACTTCTTCTATAAAACCAGTGTACCCTCGTTCAACACGCCTCTCTCTTCTTCCTTAAAAATCATCTGAAAAAGAAAAACAACGTCAGAATCCCTCCCTTCAAAATCCTCCAACCTTTTCATCTCCGAGAAATTTTTCATGGATACGTTGTTCCTCGAATTAATAAAGTTGAAGAAGTTGAATCATCTGGCCAGCAGTTCCTTTCCTGTTTCTAATTCTCAATCTCAGCCATCCGATCTTTCTGTTTCAATAGCTTTCCACCGTCCAATTCCAACTAGTCAATCTTGTTGTGCTTTTTGCTTCTGACGCTACTTAATTAGGAGCTCTCATCAATCATCGCCACCATGGGCAGACGTATGTTCTTCAATTTTTTTTTTTAAATTTATTCGTTTATTCTGTCTTTTTAGTTTTTTCTTTTCTGGGTGTTACTTGAATTGTTTTTACCGGTGGGATAGTTTCTGATTTTGGCAACTTGTCATTGTGAGATTTTATGAAATAATCAGGCAAATATATGATCATTTTTCTTTATTTTTGCTATCTTGGGTGGAAAGACCTATGCTAGTTCTGTATGTGCCCCAGATAAAACTTACCTCTTTAATTTCAATCTTTAGTTTGCAACTTCTTAAAGTTAGATTAATCAAGTGATACCCTATCTTGGTTGATTTTTTTCGTAATATTTACTTGAAATCTTATTCAATTCTGTTACAGATAATAGCTGCAGGTCCAATAGGGCTGCTGAAGTTCATTGAATTGTGTTTTTTTTTTTTTTTTTTTTTCTGAAATTGTTTGTTGTTTATTGGTGCATTTTGTTCATGGGGTAATGTCTGTTGCTGGGAAGTCTGTTGCCATAATTTTGCTTGTAGGATAATAAATGTCACCACTTTACTAACTAATTGCCTGTTTTGGTTGATGCAATTTCCTGTGTTATGTGCTATTAGATTGCCCAAGTTGGCAATTTTTTTGCTTTGATATAGGGTTGTTTGTAAATTGACATTGATATTGAAGGTGATTATGTGGGTTTGAAATTGTAGGGAGTTCACAAAAGAAGAATGCAGCTATGCTGGATAGTGATGATACTGATAGTGTTAGCTCCTCATCTACTGTCCGTTCCGATTCTATGGTTGTTTCAGGTTCTGAGGATGTTCAATTTGATAGGGAGACTTTTCTTGATCAATGTTTAGATGATCTTTATGAGAAAAGGTACTGGCTTTCAAACTAATCATACAGATTTTCATTAACGCTGTGCACTTCCTAGAGTTTGGACATTGCGACATGTTGGCTTGTGGTGACTTTCCATTTTATATGATGTCTGAGATTTGCAATTATGGTATGTCTACAGGGGGTCTACAAGGGAGAAAGCATTGGCAGCTATTATAGAGTCTTTTAATAGCAATTTACAGCATGAGTTTGTGGAAAAGAAGTAAGGCTTTTCTTAATTTGTTTGGCTATTACTGGGTTTTTTTTTTTAACTTTTGGGAACTATGGTACTCTATTGTATGCATCTATCAATTGGGCGTGGTTTAATTGTTGCCATTTTATAATTTTGTTAAGATATAGGGATTTGATATACTGATGTTTTATGACTTTTTGCTGGTGCTTTAACATATTTCAAAGAATATGTATGATGTTTTATTTGAAAAGAGATGTGGTTTTCGTGAATTTTGCTTTCTCTTGGACACATGATCAGAAACTGCTTCTACATTGTTTCTAACTCCAAATGCTAGAATCTTATCTTACAATGGGGATGGGAATATGGGGAAGAGACCTTTTTTGTGTGGTTTTATATTTTTCAGTTCACGATTTTGGATGTTGTACGTTTGTTCAAGTGGCATTCATATATTTTTCAAATTCTCATAGTTATATTGCTTTCCAGGTTTGCTACACTATTGCATCAGTGCATAGGTTCCATCAAGCGTGGTTCTGCTAAAGAGGTTGCTTTGGCTGCTCACACTATCGGTAATCCTTGAGCTAATCATCAGTTAAATTGCTCTTATGTCTCATCTGCTTATTATTGAACTTCTGTCGTTCTCTGTAGGACTTTTGGCTTTGACTGCTGGACCTGGAGACAAATCGCAAGAAATACTGGAAGACTCAATCTCTCCTATTTCTGAGGCCCTCAGATCTCGAAGTGAAGTATCTAAGATGTCTTCGGTCTGTATATTGATGGACAATATTATTTGGACTTGGGATTCTTAAGTTTAATTTTTTTGCTGTTAAAGCTGATTGTTTTTATGGACCTTTGCTGATTCTAGTTATTGGAGTGTCTGGCAATCATCACTTTTGTTGGTGCTGAAGAGCCAGAGCAAACGGAAAAATCAATGCAAATAATGTGGCAAGTGGCTCATCCAAAACTGGGTCCCAATGTATGTATGCGTAAACTTTCCTATTCTGTTTAAAGTGGGATTCATCTTTTTACCTACTTTATGTTTCCCTGCTCTGCACATACCTATAAATTGGGCATGAATGTGCATATATTCATTATCAATTATAGTTTGGTAATAAACTTCTGGTTTGCTATTATATGCTGACATGTAGAGATTTTTTTTACCTGGTGTTGTAGGTATAGAATGTTTTTATTTAGTGCTGTAGATCTAATGCTTATTCTTATTTGGTTTCTTTACCGTTCAGGTCAAAGCAGGTAGACCTTCGCCAGCTATGATAACCACAGTAGTGTCTGCTTGGTCGTTCCTGCTTACAACTGTGGATGGTTGGACGCTTAACCAAAAAAGTTGGCAAGAGTAAACCTCCTCCTCCTTTCAGTATTATATTTATATTCTGGAGTAATTTTAGTGAGTGTTGCAGGTAGAAGAAATTATCTTCATTTTCTTGATTATGCAGGTCAATTTACTACTTTTCTACTTTACTGGAAAAGGACGAGAGATCTGTGCGCATTGCAGCTGGTGAAGCTCTTGCTTTAATTTTTGAGGTGGGGAGGTTGGAGAAGTTTGCGGGTGAATCTAAGGGATCCAGTGATGGCTCTAACAGTGAAGCAGACACATCTCGGGAGCTGGTGCATATTCAGGGTCTGAGGGGTAAAATCTTAAACCAAGTGAGGAATCTTTCAACAGAGGCTGGTGGCAAAGGTTCTGCAAAGAAAGATCTCAATAGCCAAAGAAATACATTTCGCGATATCTTGGAATTTCTCGAGGTGATCTATCTTTTATCTTTGTTTACTTCTGTGGTGGTGATAGTTATCCATCCTAAGGATTAAAAACTCATTTGATGCTATTCTTTAAATGCTAATCAGGGTGGATATAGTCCAGAAACTTCAATGAAGGTTGCTGGAGAGTCTTTGAACACAACTTCGTGGGCTCAATTGATCCAGGTTCACCCTGCTCTTTCTTTTTGGAATGTCAGACCTGCAAGCTTTGTCAAAGCTGACTGTTCTTTTGTTTTGACAGTTGAATTTTTTAAAGCGTTTTCTTGGGGGAGGATTTGTGAAGCATATGCAGGTTTTTTTTTTAAAATTTAATTTGATCCCTTAACTCATTTTTTGCCTCAGAAATAATTGGGCCATATAAATATTTTGTTCTTGATAGATGTTTATTGGGTTTCCTAAAATTTGGTCGTTGTTGTCCAAATAGGAAAATGAATTTCTTCATGACGTTATTGGTTTCAACCCAAAGAAGAAATTCATGTCAGCTGCTGAGCATCGTTTATCTGCCAGTGAAAAGGTGACAATTTTCTGCCACTTTTATTTTGGTATAGATGTTTGCTTTCTAGATCTACTACTATTGTCTCTAAGAGTATCAGATTGAGTGAGTAACCTTAAATTATTCATCTATTTTCAGAAGAGTGGTTTGGGTCATATATCTAATCAATTTTATTGATTAATTTGTACTGTATTTGAATTGCCATGATGAATCTGCTACTTATCACTGAACGGGAATAGAGATGCTGGGTTTGCTTGCTTTTCGCTACCTCTTTCATTACCTCCCGTCTATTGGGTGCGTGGGTGCCTGGGGCTCATTAGATATTCAGGCACACGTCTCTGTCCTGTGGTATTGTGATTAACTGTGGTTTATTTTGTCCTTCCTCAGAGGCTATACAGATCACCAAATTCCGGTCTTAATAAGGCAAGGACTCAGCTGCTGAACAAACAGAGGATGATATCCCAGGTAATACAGAAACTTCTTATCTGATTTGTTAATCATGGAAGCCACCGTTGTGTTGTTTTATAGTGTGTGAATAACATGGTATTGGTATTGGATCATTGGCGCGTTACTTTGGTACAATGTAATCTGTTTAAAATTTTGGTGCTTTGTGTTGGTAAATGTGTCATTTGAGGGAAACTTCTTTGCAGAAACACATTATAATTCGTTTCTGGTAAATTTGGCATCTTAATACGGCTATAGTTGGTTTGTATTTTGACATCGTTATGCTCGTATGCAGGACAAGAACACCGGGCACTATGCTGTGTGTTTCAACGAGATGGCTTGAGATTCAGTAAATCATTGAAATTACATATGGCCAGCTTCCCGTTGTATTCCGTTCATTGTTTTAGTAGTAATCACACAGCGTGCTAGTTTCCCATACTGGGATGTGTGTTATTCTTTGTACTAATTAAATGAATAAGGTTTTAATGTAGTAGAATGTTGGGCATAACTGCATTTGATAAACTGTTTACTGGGATGAACTATTTTGTCTCCCAAAGACAGAAGTTGCAGTGAAAGTGCAAGTCTCAGCATTTTGACAGTGCAAATATCCATGATGTTGTGCTCGTTTGATCTCCTTGCTCGTATTGCCGCATGATCCCTGTTTCACGATTCTAGTATATCAAGTAGTAGATTGTCGGGATACAAAATAGATCAGGTTACATTTTGGCCGGTGGGAGGGAAAATATGCAAGCCTCAGCCGGCAGAAAAGCAAAAGCATAAATCACCGGAGATTAGGTGTATGGGGCAAAGCATCCTTTGTCTTTAGATACGGATGCTTACAGCATTAGTTACCAAAGAGATTGAAAGTCAATTGCCAAAGTACCTCTTTAGGGAGGACGTATAATCCACTTTGCCCTCTTCATTGTTTGATTAGATCGATTCACGCTTCCAAAGTTTCAAATTTTATAGTGCGAGACAATCAACCTCGCAACCTTACATTGAATACAATTAATTGTCGTCGTCTGATGAGTAAATATTTCAAGGGAAGAATTAATTGTGTCTCAATTTGTGAAAAAGGTCTACACATAATAATAAGATCATCATTGTCCGCAAGCCATCGCTAAGAGGGCATGTTTGTCGTTCGATATGTATGGATGCGCGTGGCCATACCTTTCTTCCCGAATTATCATTTCATTTAGGTCGTTTCATCGAATCTTACAGCGTCTCCAATTGCGTGGAATAAGCGGTGTAATGTCTAACGGTTTAAGGATTGGTTACATGGTCATCAATTGTGGAGTTATCAAAATAACTCCAAATATACAAAAAATATATTAATGTATATATTTATATATAAATATTATATATTAAAAAATATATAAATATATAATATTTATATATTAAAGAAAATATGTTTTCTTTAATATATTAAATATGGAGTTATATATTAAAGAAAACATATTTTCTTTAATATATAAATATTATATATTTATATATTTTTAATATACATTAATATATTTTTTGTATATTTGGAGTAATTTTGATATATTATTTGGATATTGTATTTTTGGAGTTTTTTTCGTATATTACTGTAGCATTGTAAATGAAAAAATTATTTTTCAAAAAATGCTGAATCCAAACAAATCCCTAAAAAAATTGTAAGCTAATTAAGGGAAGACATATAAATGTGTAGGAATTAATCACCAGTAAAAGAATAATGCAAAGTCTTTCTTGCTCTCCTCAGCAGCTAATGCACAACAACGCAATGTATTGCAAGTTTGCAACTAACACAGGCCCCTAAGCTTTTTTTTTTTTTTTTTACCGCCTGCCCCAGCCGTGCCCAGTCAGCACGGCTGGGGACAGGCTCATTTAAAAAAAAATGGTGGGCCGCTGACCCACTGACATGTTTGCAGAGTTTATGAAAATTCATTCTGCTGCCGTGCTGACTCAGCACGGCCGGTATAGAATTAGAAATAGACCGTGTCAGAGATACATTTGTGCGATATTTTTTTTTGGCATATATTCTAAGCAATTAGCCGTTACATGGCCATCCATTGTGGATGTGTAATACCTATTATACGCACCATTCTGATGATGCGTGTAATGGGTGGGCCATCCATTATAAAATTTAGCCGTGTTCATTTTTTTGCAATTGTGGAGTCCATTTGCAACGTTCATTTTTTCCAACAGCCATAATTTAATTCTCTATATAAATACACAACACACTTTTTTTTTTCATATCCCACTATTCTACTCTATTATTTCTTTTACTCTCTCACTCATTTTCCTCAACCTTTGTGCACAATTTTTTAAAATTTCAATATTTTGTGATTATGGATGAAAATTTTAGTAGTTTTACAATTATGTTAAATGCTCCAAATATAAAAAATTAATAATATTATTTTTAGAAAATAAAAAATTCAAAAGGTAAAAAATTTAATGAAATTTAATACTTTATTTTTTAAAAATAACAAAATTATTTTTAAAAATTACTTTATTTATTTATAGGATATGAGTTATGCATTATTAAAATAAATATTTGATTTAATAGTGGACCCATACTATTATACCTTGTGAAGTGTAATATATTATGAGTGAAAATGTAATAAAAAAGGAAAAGGTGAAATACTGACGTGGCATGTGGATTACATTCTAAGGGCAGCTCCAATAGGGGTGTAATACACCCCCATTACACCACTCCATGACACGGCTCCCCATTGGAGCCGTGTCATGGAGATTACACGCATCACATGTATGATGCGTGTAATTCTCAAAATGTGGGCCTATGGCAACGGTAAAATTCCAGCATTTCCAACGATTCGAAGGCAATGACAATGAAAACTAGTATTCATTTTGTTATTATTTGTATTTTATTTGATTTAACTTATGTAATATTATGTTATGGAGTTCAACTAATTACATTCCGAATTATTAATTAAGTATGGATTATTATGATATCTTCGCATTTGAAGTATCAAATATTTGTTTAATTTCCTACATAATTATTTTTTAAAAAATAACAATATATTATTTTTGAAACATAGAAAAAGATGTATTATTCAAACTTAAAAATTAATAATATCATTTTTAGAAAATAAAAAAATTCAAAATGTACAAAATTTAACGAAAGTTAGTACTTTATTTTTTAAAAATAACAAAATTAGTTTTAAAAATTACTTTATTTATTTATGGGATATGAGTTATGCATTATTAAAATAAATATTTGATTAATTGTGGACCCATGCTATTACACCTTGTGGAGTGTAATCCATTGTGAGTGAAAGTGTAATAAAAGAGGAGAAAGTGGAATACTGACGTGGCATATGGATTACACTCCACAAAGTGTAATAGCATTGTGGATGCTCTAAAGGGTGTAAACCATTGTGAATGTCTTTAATGGACTTAAATTATGAAAACAAAGTCAAACTGGTTTACTAAGTGAAGTGCATCATATTGGGGGGAAAAAAAGTCGTATTGATGCAATTGGACAATGCACGGGGTAAAATAAAAATTATGTATTTCTCACGGGTGCATGTTGTTATTAACCCAGTACCAGATGCAGTAACTTCCGCGCAACCAGTCTCAAAACACCAGAATCAGTATGCTATTGTTCCTGTAAAATATGAAATTTTCCCTCACTAAAGAAAATTTTATCTTCTGTACAATTAACTATACAACGAGATCTTATATTAGTATCACAGAAAAGAGGGTATAGTTGTACGAATCAATTCATTATTCCAGAAAAATGCTTCCTCATAGCTTGATCTTTTCGGTAATGGCTTCTTCCACCACCTCTCCTTCCTCTGCCCCTGAAATTCCCCCTACCCCCTCTTCCTGCACCTTCATTACTATCAGGTCCGACATCAGTTTCCTCATTAGACTCAGCCAACCTTCTAACTGCACCCAATGGAATATTCCCGCCACGTCCAAGACCAAGGATAGTTTCCTTCTGGACTTGATTGACTAGGTTGGCCTCATTATAATTAGCAACGGCGATAGAACCTTCCACTTTATAGCTGTAGTTCTTACCATCCTTGACATAAAACTGGGGCTTTTTACGAGAGTTCCATTTTGAGGTAGTGTTTGGAGCTGAGCTATCATTATCAGCCGCCCTTGCTTTTCCCTTATCAGAAGCTAATTTGTCACCCAAAATCTCAGTCTCCTCCAACCCTGAATCACCAACACTAAGGCCCAGATCATCAAAAGAATCATCATATTCATCTTCATACTCTAGTTGTGAAACAAGAGCGGAAGTTTTTTCTATGTACTTCTCATCCCTGCAATCCAGGGTCTCCGTCTCCGGTAAGTCAGTAGCAGTCTTCCTGATATACCTTCCTATAGAAGATGAGGAAGATGAAATTGATGGACCCTCAGGTTGATAGGCTACAAGTTGACTCATGGGGGTTGCAGATTCTACCAGTTTACCTTTTCCCTTGCCCATCGTGCTTGCAGACACAGCTGATTTTCTTACTGGACTTTGCTCCAATGATATGTCCAGGGATTGAAGATCTTCATGAAGGGTTCCCTCCAGGATCCTCTGAATCACTTCTTCTGGATTGTGGTTATATACTTCAAGACAAGCAACTAAGAACCCTTTGCCATAGTCTGGGAACAAATCTTTTATTTGACTGATTTTTGACTCCAAAATTGCATTGTCTTCATCAGTCTGCACGCTACCAACTGTTCCTGAAGATGCTGTGTGCGATGCGTCATTTGCATTGGTTTCCAGTGGATGCTTAAGGATACCAGAAAGAAACTGCTTCTGATCATCGTCCAAAGACATCCATCCTGCAAAAGAAAGGGGAAAAAACAGTTGAAGTCTCAAAACATGCTGCGTTTGGTAAGATGTTTATGCACACTACCATGAAAAACAAGCATTGGAAACAACAAAATTGATATATTTCGTGAGAGACCTCCGGGAATTGCTTAATGATTTTCAAACACCAGCGGAGAGAGAGAGAGAGAGAGGGGGGCATGTTTATCTCTGTCTATGGTAAGGTCTTCCATGAAACTATGTCATCCTTCTCTGGGAATATAACAGACACTGCATTGCAACAATAATCTCTCACATGCATAAAACTGAATATGCTACATGTAACAGTATTAACTATCAATTCCTAAAATTTTCCAAAAATCACCCTCTGACATGAAATCCTGAAACATATAGCTATATTTTTGTATATACCTTCTAGTGAGGTAACTCTTAATGTCATCTGATAATGTCTCGTAACTCTAGAGGAAGCCAACCATCTAATCTAAAACCTCGTTAGACATAGAATTGTACCTGTGTTTTGTAATAACACAACTCTGCTCATGATCTTGTGCTCCTTCTCAATATTTTGGAGAAAAGTTCCTCTTTTTTCTGCCTCAGTTATGCTTGAGAACTCTTGGCCAATATCTCTTAGTGTTTGTACCAAAATGTCTGTCCTTATGATAGGGTCATCCACATTTGCTGGAAACATCTTCATAGATGCCGGAAAAGGACAACTATTTTCAAATGCCTCATCACTTAAATAACAGAAATACAGTAGTTTCCAACCAAATTTTACTATTCTCGTGGACAACAACTTCAAACTGATTAAAATATCTGAAAGCATGTCACCAGATGTTTCCTGTATTGCGTCATCTCTTGAAGCCAAAATAATGTGAAAACCCCTCTGCAATGATGGCAGTAGTGAATCATGTAGTCTTGCAAGAGTAGTGAGCAGCTCCTCATTTCCATGGCTGCAGGGAGAAGGAAATTACATGACTTCTTAAAGCATGCAGATAGAAAAATTAGGCATAAAACTGCATCATGATTGAACCTATCAACAACTATTTTCTTCCTTGTTGATGACTACTGGTAATTTCCTTGGTTTAAAATGTGGTTGACTAATTAATGCTCAACATAGATGGGGAATTTGAAACCAAGATAATTGGGGAATATGTGGGTTCACAATATTACTAAATTGCAATGAAGCACAACATTTTTTTTCTCATCCTCCTGCCATGTAACGTCATTCAGTAAATACCTTTGTCTAAAGAGAAAAAATGTAATGCATCTACTAGCAAAATGCTGAGGCAACTTTAAGCAAGCTTTAGTGGGGTCATTCTTATCATGTTCAAATTTGTTTCTAAAGCAGAATTGTCTCCTTGACTAGTTCATTCAGCCAGTTAGCTATATGGGTTACCCAAAAGTATCTCTCTGAAGTGTGAGCAGTCATTTGTGTAAAAATTTTCTGCCACTTAATAGAATGCCTAAAATACCCTTCTTCATCTCGATTTTAACTGACCTACTTCCCCTTCTCTGTCTTAATGATATTTAGAATAAGTTAAAAACTTCCTTCAAACTGCTAGCACAAAATTAAAAAAAAAAAATCTTTTTTCGCACTTAACTAATAACATATACATCAAAAAATATGGACACACATTGAGTGTGCCAAAAACATTGGTTATTGTTATGATTGCATTAGCCTCGTACGTCTAATTGAAATGGAGTGCATCTATAATGTTTGAATGGTTGTACGAGGGGAACTTCCAGAGTGAATGCAATACCTCATATCAACAGGACAACAGAAGAAGACAGCCGCATACTTGTATGCAGCAACAAATGCATCCATATTGACAACTGCATCATTTATAAAATCCATAACCTGCAAATGATAGTAAGACAATGATGAACTCTTAAAAAGTGGTGACAGATTGGTACTTCTAGAAAGTGAGGAGAAACAATGACAGCTTCAAAATAACCACCCATTTGAAGCAAACATACATTAGCTTTTGGTAACCAACTAAACCCTTTTAAGGACTGAGGATGGTCCTCATAGAATGGTAAGATGCTTTTCTCTGAGAGCTCTGATGAAATTATTCTACAATCCCCAAGGGAAAAGGAGGAATTTCTCAGTGCTTCATTTGTTTTTGTTTGGGTTGTCAATGAGAAATTTTCTTCTTCTACTTGTACAGCAAAAAGGGTGTTGTTGGCAGGGAGTGGAGGGTATTGGAAGAGAACTACCCTAAAAATCTATGAAGAAATGAAGAAAAAGCTACCTCTAAGTAGTCTGCACGAAGCCGACTAACTGGTTGATCCTGTAAGTTACCTGAGGCAAAGAGGACCTGCAAATGGACATGCATCCGCATCAAATACATAGCATAACTCTTCAACACAAATTACTCACAAATTAGGTAAACAAGAAAAACTTTGCTAGAATAAAATTTTTCATTGTCTCCATCACATTGTACAGTCCTTCAACAACTTTGATTTAGGAAATAAACTTTAAAAATCCAATCCAGCTGGTTGCCTAGAATTCAGTAGAAAAAAAATTGAAGCACTTTGAGGACCAATAAGGGCATCTAATTGACACTTAAACTAACAATCCAAATGGGATTATCACCTTTAGATCCTAAACTTTCAGATACCAATTTTAACTCCACCAGCTAATCACATTATACTAAACACTACCCAGCGCTGAATAAAAATATAACATATGCATACAGATGAGAAATACATATGACTTCACCACTCTTATGAGAATCATAATTTTCTCCTGTCACCTAAAATGTCAACTAAATGCAGATGAAAATCATGATTCACCATACACTATGTGCATGTGGCAATGGGCATATGTTGTGCAACTATGTGCATGTGGCAATGGGCATATGTTGTGCAACTATGTGCATGTGGCAATGGGCATATGTTGTGCCTTTGCACAACCATGCCCGGCTATGAGCAAGTATACAACAGGCACATCATATAAGATGCTTTTGCTAAATATAATGTTCATAACCAATAAAGAACCATGCAAAGATGGAGAAAAATTAAACCAGGTCCTGGGAAAAAACATCTGTTATAAGTCTAAGCTCAACCAAAAAGCAGATTGAAAAAATTTAATGAAAATGTTTTGTCATAATAGTGTCATAAAAAATGTATTGTTCTTAGCATCTACTCCACCTTCCAGGAAACATATAAACGCAAACAGAAGAAGAAAGACCACCTCTAAAGATGAGCTACAACGTTGATACATTGTCTGGATGAGGGTCAGAAAATGTGACAAAACTGCTGTAAACTTATCATGCATCCACCACTGAGCTTTTATTGCATTCACAACCTGAAGAACATCATTAAACACAGCAACATGAGAGAGGAAATAGGGAAAGAGCTACCAACTCATACACCACAGGCCTTTTTCAACATGTTTGCAGGCACAACATTAGTTGTAAGATTTTAATATCAATATACCGAAAACTCATTGATGCAAGATGCAAATAACAAACTAAAACCAGAAATTCAACCAGCAAATGTGTTTTTTTACAGAAAAAAACCAATAAATTCAGCTAATGATATTATAGGGAAATCTAATTAAAACGATATGAAAGGCTGAGTATTTGAACAAACACTACATACAGCATGGTACAGATTAAAAAGACATTTTCAGCAAGGAAGAAATAGCATATAGCTAACCAGCAAAACAAATGAGGGTAGCCCAGAAACCAATAAACAAAAAACACAGTAACTAGAGTCCAATTACAAAGAATGACATTAGGCATGCTTTATGCTAAATGATGATGATGACACAGAGATACAGAACCATTAAAAGCATCCAATATCATGTAAATAAATACCCAAAACACAAAAATACTTCATAAGAAAAAAAAAACCCAGCAGTTTTCCAAATTTGGCAAAACCAGAAGAGAAGAAGAAGAAGACTGAGTTGTCAGAATGATTTATACCCTGTATGATGTAACAGACAGAAGCACAATAGCAAAGGATTGTGAAGAAACAAAATTGTATACCAGTTTAATCCCACACACTTACCAATAATCTGGTAAGATCTTCATTCTCATGACCATATATGGCACAGATATCTAGTAACTTTGGCAAGTCAAGCAGCTTCTTGTCCTGCAGAAGAACTACAAATGGAATTAGTGAACAAAGTGCATTCCAAAGAAGTCCAGCATATGTCAAAATATAAAACTACCACTTGAAAACTCTGCAGCTCAGTGTTTTCAGTGCCTATATAGCACATTTATATATCTCAACAATCAATGGAGAACAAATCACAAACAGGAGGAAAAATACCAAGACATGCTCTCTTAACTACCAAATAGCGTGTGATGCATTGGAAGGCAAAAGAATCTACCTTCCAGTATGCATATAGAACAGCATGCTATAATTTTTTTTTTTGGGGAGGGGGGGTGGGTTTTCTCTAAGTCACCAGCAGCACATTCGTATCCAACAACTAGGGCAACATATCATTTGCAAATGCTTCTTACAGAACCACATACCTGCATGATCTTTTGAACTGAGACTATCTGCTGTCTTAGCACCAGGATCCCGATTTGAAGATCTGGATGGTACGATATCCAAATCAATCAAATCTAAAAATCTCCACCTCACAGAATGAAACCTATCATAGAAATTTAACTACAGCATTCAAAACTCACATTCTATACAAGACCATAAATACACGGCGACACAGCTCAAACTCCCCAACAATGACTCCAGCAACTATACCCTTGGCTCCACGATATGGGAAATCATACCATCTGCTCTTGTACTTCAAGAAGCTTTCTAGAAAAGCATGCAGAGAGGTGTCGCTGGCCACTGTGAAAAACAAAATGGAAAGGGGTCAACATCATTACGAGCACGCTTAGCATAAGTAATTATTCATATGTGGCATGCCAATAATTTCTAGTTATATGACTAATATACTAATTCCATAACAAATTCCAACAGCATTTCACAATTCCTTGACCTTATTGCTGAAAATACTCTTTCAATTGGCATTGTAATTTGTCAAAAATGTACAAAGCTAAACCTTGAAAGAAGATTGAATTTGTCACTATTAGCACAAAGGGAACCCTGCCGGCTCCTTCATTCTAAGGCAATAGTTTTTCATCCTACATATTTATCACCATTTAATAAGACTCTTCTCAATTCAAAATGAACTAATTAAAACAAAATGCAAACTGTTTACTAGCAGAAAACAAAAAATTTTTTTTGAAGAAAGACAAAATGGTAACCCTCTTTCCAAAAATCTCTGGGCTTCAGTTTGAGCAACCGAGACAACTCCCTGTTCAGAAGATCCACCACCCGCTGAGACTCCACAGGGTCCACTCCACCCTTATCAGCCCCTAGCCCAGATGCCACCGCCTCATCTTGGGGCAAGTAATTAACATAATTGCCAGTCTGAATTCCAGTAGTACTATTTTCAGAAACCCAGTTCCCATTCTCCCCCATCTTAACCTTTCTACTCCCAGAAGCCGCCGTTGCACCGCCACCTCCACTTCGGCCGGCAGCAGCGGCGCTGGATGTTGCATCGGATTGGCGGGAAAAGGATTGTCTTAAAGAATTGGAGAAGGTTTGATCTGCAGATGATTCTTTCTTAGGAATAAATTGCTTTTGAGTTTTATGAAATCCCTTTTTGTTACTTTCATTCCTGTAATTCTGATTGCCGAATCTATTCGACATTTTTCTGTGAGCAAATTCAGAGAAAGGGGAGACAGCAGAGAAGGGATTCGGTACTGAATACTCGCAGTCGCCAGCAAAATATATATAAGCAGCAGTCGCCACCTTGACCAATCTACAAATAAAAAAGGGGCTAATTTCAGAAACCTCCCCTGAGGTTTCTAACAATTTCACTGAGCTCCTTGAGGTTTTCAATATTACACTTACTTCCCTTAATGATACACAATGACTATAATAACCTTCATAATTTTTCAAAAGACAAGCCATTGATAAAAAAGGAAAAAGAGAACAGAAAAAGGAAAATGAAAAAAGGAAAACAATTCTTTTTGACCAAGCCATATATTGTGGCCAAACTATTTTAACCATAACCATTAAATTATAACATTCTATCACTCAAGTATGCTAATCAAGATAGACGTTTCCTTCATTTTTATCACTCACATATGTTACCGTTGTTGATGATGATGGAAGCAATGATCACTATCAACAACTCAATTGTTCATATCATTGAGCACAAAAAAACTACTGGATTACAGAAAAGTAAAATCTGATAAATTGTACTAAAACTACTACCCCAAACTTGCACTTTGTTGATGTTTTGCCTAGTTCCTCTTAATAGACATCAAACTTGTTCTCAATAAAATTATGTCAATTTAAAAAAAAATGTGGGTTGATTTAGGATGACCAACCCAAATGTTGACAGCATGGGTTAGAATAATTTTGGTAACTGAGGGCTTGGCCATTTGAGTGAAAAAAAGGTAACGATTGTGAGTTTTATGACTAATGATTTGGTAAGCAATATATGAAAGAAACCTATAAAGAGGTAAGAATTGTGAAGGTAAGAATTACGAAGGTGGATTTTGACATCTAAGACAAAGAATTTGTTCAGAAGAAGAAAAAGTAATAAGAGTTTGAAAATTTGGATGGATGTAGAAAACCATGGAGATGGAAAATATCAAAATATTGGCTAAATAATAAAACTCATAATTTTGGTAGTATACAAGTGTATTATTATTGACTTTTTAAAAATTTTAATGATTATTCATATTAAGGAAATTTAGATGAGGCAATTTTGGGCGTTCATATACTTTTTTGGTTTTACATCAAGGTGAAACCTAGACCTATGTTTTAGGGGAGGTATGTGTAATTTTCAAAACGTGAGGAGAGCTGTTTGAAATTACTAAATTATCCCATAAAAAAAAAATAAAAAGTCCCCTGAACAACTTTTTTTTTTGTTTTATTTTAGTTTTTCTGAAAACTTACAAAAAAATAAAAAGTTCTCAAAAAAATATTTGTTTAATTTTTGTAGAGATTGTCTAACTAGTGCCCATTAAATACTCATGAAAACAGATTTTAGGTATTCATATTTTAGAAAAATAATGTTAACTAGAGAAAGCATGTTCATATTTTTGGAAAGTAATGCTAATGAGGAAAAACATACAAATGCAACAAAGGATAATAATTGTTAATACGTGAATCCGTGTGATTAAGTGTGATCTAAGTGTACTAATGAGTGTGCCCTTGAGCACCCAATAAAAAAAAAAAACCTTTTTTATATGAAGGTTAAAAATGTGTGTGAGTTTAGCTTAGTTATTATTCCATTTAACATAAAATACAACATTATTACAAAAGAAACTAACTTGATCTTGATTGATAGTGAATTTGTTTAGTTTATTCACGCATGACTTTTGATGAAACTTAGATTGTATTTCATCATATGGACCAAATTTTACTAGAATTTAAGCATATTGGATTTGAACTTGTTTCTCAAACTTTTTTGTAATTTAAAAAGGTAAACTTTGGAAGTTCGCTCTAGTCCTATTTTTTACCTGGAAATTAGTGCAGGAGAGAGATGGCTTTTGAAACCCCTAAAAAATAAAAATAAAAAAGGTGGATTGACAAAGGAGTGGGTACCGCATGCAAGTTTTTTTTTTTTTTTTTTTTTTTCTTTTGGTAGGAGCATATAAGGGCATTTGGCAAGAACAAAGTACACCGTCATGAGTGTGATCATAATACCTTTTCCTAGAATTTGTGCAGAAATTTTAAAATTATCTTGATTTTCCTTCAACATTTTTAATTTTACAATTACCTTTGAAATGGTAAAATGAGAGAGAGGCCAATTAACCATAAAAGATACTACTTATTAGCCAATTGTTACTCCAACGCTGCTTCAAATCCTAGGTTCAGGTTGACGTCCAAAAGAGGTTATAAACAAAGACTGTGGAACCGTATTTTTAACATTAACGGGGTACTTTCACTATACCTACACGTACCGAGAACAAATTCTCAACTACCAATTACAGTAGAGTGAGGATAACTTGGTTGACAACCTGATTCTTGCGGTAGCAATAAAATTTCAATCAGTTTTTCAATCATTTCATCCAAATTTTAAAGTTTGAGGGAACTACAGGAAGCATTCCCAAAACCTACTTAATTCTGTGACACCTTTGATCATTTTCGCAGCACAAAACTATGAGATCAATCAATTATTCGCTAACGTGGAATCTATGCTGGCATACTGGCACAGGGGAAAGAAATCTAAAGTGGAACCTTTGTGGCTGAGCATATCACAAAGCTAAAGATGGAAAAATTAGTCATCTTGTGGATGATACACATTCATATACAGACTTCTACAAACTTAAAACAAGATGTTTAAAGTTTAATAGCATCTCCTTGAGCTGCTTTCCCATCCAAACCCCAAAGAGATTAGCTACGAACCAGCAAAGTTAAGCTTGGATAAGATAACATATATGAACACTTTGGAACATAAGATTTTATATCTAGCAATGCACCAAAAATAGGCAACCTTTATCAACATCAGACTACTTAATGCTTTCAAATTCATGAAGATATTACCTAGCAAAGGAGTTCATCCAGACTATCAGAAATTATGCCGATTTACAGGGTATTGAATGAAACTACGATATTTCATGCAAAAGTTAATCAATGTCAAAGTTCTTGGAGAAATCAGGCATCTGAAATATACTAGTAAGAAAAATGTCACCTAATAGAAGTCAATCTTCCTTTTCCTTCCTTACCTCCACCACTCAACAGGTCAAACCCATTCAAAGTTTGTTTCTTTAGGCAAGACCAAACCAAGAAGGCAAAGTGAGGGATTAGGAGCAATAGATAGCATGGAACACACATCGGGTGAATACGGAAGAATGAAAAGAAGCCTTGCCCACATGGATTTCATGGCTGGGATTTTGATTACTCCTGCACATTGCCTTTGTTGCAAGTATACTACAAAATCTTGAAACTGCACAAGAATACAAGTATTCGTGAGACCAGACAGAATAGTACCCTTATACTAGTCAATGAATTTACATTTAGTTAGTCAAATTTCACCAGAAATGGAATCCACGAAGGTATTTGACACAATAGCATAAAGCTTCTGCAAAATGAGAATCTCATCTTGCATCAAGATGCAGTATCATCAGCTAAGCATAAATTGGAGGAGATGATGCCACCAAATAAGAGGCATGTGCAAGCATGAAGAGTTTACAGTAAAACCCGTTAATACCTTGCCACATTGAGAACTTTATGGGTTGTCTAATTCCACTAACTATTTAGAAAGCTAAAATCAAGAAAGTTACCATAAGCAAGGGGGTTAAAAAATATAAGGGTATGCATTTACGATAAATCATGGTAAATTGTGTACAAATCATTGCTCCCGTGTACCTGGTTTAAACGTCCATATTTTAAAAAGCAGCGAAAGATAAACTTACACCCTTATTGTCGTCTTGAGAGGAGGGAAGCAACCAGCATATTTCTCTCTGCATCACATTTATAAAATATAGTACTGTTACATTTCACACCAGCTTAAATAATCAAGATATCCAGGATAAAGGATGAAAGAAACAAAGACTTCGAATAACTGAAATCATAGAAATAGCCAAAAACTTGCTTTGTGCAGATCTCATAGGATAAGATACATATTTGCAAGAGGATGTATAGAGAAGCAAATATAAAATGGGGAACACAATTCAAGCCTCTTGGAGGAAAGGAAGGTGAGCTGAGAAGGCCATTATATAAAATTAAGTCATGTTACAAATCCAGTTAACTCGGCTTTGTAAAGCTAATTTGTGAAGTAACTAATGACGGAAAAAGAAATAGAAAAAAGAGTTTTTACCCATAATCCAAATTCTTATGACCTACACTAATTTGAATCAGCTCAAAAAATTTCAGATAAGATGACGTGATTAGGCATGCGCAGCCTTATTTCCATCAACTAACCATTAGAAGGAAACAAAATAAAAGTGACAACAATTAGAAAGGAAACTCCAGATAATTCCTGAACATTTAAAAAAATTAGTTTTAGAAACAAAAGCAAACAAAGTACCAGCCTCATCTGTGATCTTCTAGCAGTCAGACAAAAAGATTTCAATACTTAAAACACTTATATCTGCCAAACAAATTGAAACTACCCACTTTTGATGCCCGGCTAACATACAAGACCAAGACAAAGCTTAGGAACTGAGATATTGTAGAAGGCAGCAGCGCTACCACAATGTGTGTGTGTTTATGTGTGCGCCAGTGTGTGTGAGAGAGAGATAGAGAGAGGGAGGGAGGGAGAGAGAAGAAATTGAATAGTGTGTTCAACAACTCACTCTGTGTGGCGGAGTATTGGAAAATGTTGTTTTGACATGCCGGAAATCAGTGCGCTTTGTCATATCTAATTTAATAGGCCATCTGCACAGACAGCAATAAGAAAGTTTCAGATGTCTTTCAAATTCAATTTACCAAATAATCAAGTGGGAATTAGATATGTACTCTGTTGGCTCCACCATCCCATCTGAATACTTGCAAATATCAGAATCAACTCTCTGAGCATAAATTGTACAGTAATGTATACCACTTTTGCTCAAGGTTCCCTGCCACTTGTGTTGTACATTAGACTGCTTACCATATTCTGAACTAGAAGATACTGAAGGTGGAAGTGGAGGTGGAGAAGTAGGCGGAGGAGGAGCGACAGGTGGCTGAGAATAAGGGGGTGGAGGTGGGGGTGGAGGCTGGGATGGAGGTAATGGAGGCTGGACATCGGGTTGAGAAGGGGGTAAGGGGGCAATGAGGGGAGGTGGTGTAACTGCAGGAACAGAAAACATCTGATCAAATGAAGGCATTGAGTTTCCATGAAATTGAGCTAACGGAGTCACAGAAGCTGGTATAAATGGTGGCGGAATTGGATTGCGATGAATATTCGGCATTACACGAGGTGAAATTGGATTAATAGGCATATGGTTGTTCAAACCACGCACATCCCATGAACTATTTGGTGGAAAATTAAGAGGTCGGAAATAAGGCGTTTGAACTGGTAGTGGTGGTGCAATAGAAGGCCCAACAGTTGGTGCAGATATATGTGGAATGCTTCGTGGTCCAGAATGCAGCTCTGCTTCTGGCTTTCTGTACATCCACATCTGTTCAGCAGAACTTGAAACAACATGACCCCCTGAGCACGAACAAGAAAAACATAAACACTGAAAATATTTTACTCTTCTCCAGCATACGAAGGAAAATAAAGGATTACATGTAGTTTTTGTTCAATATATGCAACCATCCTCTGCACATAAACTTATAAGATAACAAAAACTACCTCCATGAGAAGGATCCACAAACAATGCTTCAGGAGTTATTGACCGAACTTCATGCCTGCCAGAATGACCAACATGGGCCCAGTTTGACTGAAATGCATGTCCACCTTGCCTCATGATTCCATGATTTTCTGGCTTTAGTCTGGGTGATGTAAGCTCCAGAGCATTGCCATCAGGCTTTACCAGGAGCTGGGTCTGGAGCTTTCCAGGATGACTGTTGAAAACATTAGGACATACTTCAGTTAGGACTAGTGTTTGACACCATACATATATGATGGAAGGAAGAAGAATAAGTAGAAGATAATCTGTTCGCGCCCAATATTATAACAACAGGACCGATATCTTATTACTTGACAAAGCCAGAGAAAGGGGTTGGAGTTAACTTTTCTGTCACTTTTTGTATTTCCTTTAGCCTCACACTAATGGGTAAAATGGTGCCACCACTTGAAAAAGTTTAGCCTCACTGTCCATTTGTTTCTTTTCCTCGATTAATTCCCTACATTTCCACAACTTTGAGTGCACCTATACCACTAGTTTTATACAAAGCATGACCTATAGCATGATGCTTTAGGCTAATCAAAATACGAGTCTAGCAACTGCTTCATGCTGAAAGGCAACGGCACCCATGAGTTTCAGAAAACATGAATTTATTTCCTTCAGTCCTCAAATTAAAGCATGAAAGGATGAGATGCCTCCAACAAATGCATAGATATGTCAAGGAAAAATGAAGTGCCACCCAATTAATTTGCACATGCCTGCTATTCTTCATTTTTTATGGTGACCAATTATAAAATCTAATCTAAAAGAGCTCGTTTCAACATCCCTATGCAATCAATAAAATGTGCCTCACTGCACCAGCAAAACTGAGGCTATGTTTTTTTTTCCTTTTGTTCCTTCATTTTCTAACCGAAAACCATTAAACCAATTCTTGAAAGTCTCAAAACCAACTGATAACATGTTGTAGGACACGGTTTGCTCAATAAAATCAGCATTACAAATAAGATGCCTCTTATTTTAAGATTGTCTTTCTTTGTATTAACCCAAAAAAGTATAAAGTGAATGAGCTATACCCCTAAAACTCTAGTTTCAAGGATAAAGCAGAAACAGAAATTATCAATCAACAGAAAAGGAAAATGATTGAAACAAAGAAGCATCAGCAGTAATTTAACCTGAATTCAATTTGGAAGAATATCTCTGGACAATCACGAAGAGTGCTTAGAAGAGTTCTTGCTGTTTCTATGCTGTTGCATTCAACAAACCAACAGGAACCTGTAGATATATTTTGTCTTGTCAACCTGACAATAGATCCAACATTGTTGATCGCAACATTACAAAGGGCCAATACTTCATCATCAGTGAGAAAAATGGGGTTCATTTGGGGGATATTAATCCAGAGAATATTCGTTGGTAATTGTTCTTTTGTGGAAGCAATGTGATGATTTCCAGATAAATGAGTGTCAGGATGAGCCAGGTTTTGAGGAATATTATACTTCATTCGTAACTGCGAAACCATAGAAGACAAACGTGATACCCTGGGCAAATAACCATCAGATGGCTTTTCGGACGGTGCTTGAGCATCAATTACATTATTACCATAATACTTATTTCCTTCGAAATGCATCACATCAGCAGGACCTCCATGTGACTGCGGAAGAGTGATACCACTTTCCTTGCGCCACTTTCTCAGATGAGCCATGGCAATAGTAGCTTCATCATGTGTATCAAATTCCATCAGCAATGCACCTTCACCAATAAGATCAGTTGCCATGCGAGGTCCCTTATGGAGTACTTTGTTGACTTCATTCATTACCTCATCCCTGACCCATCGGTTTGAAACATGACCAACGTAAACATGGCAAGTTGAACCAACAGCAACCCCATTTATATCCCCCCTAGTTCCAGACCCTGTATCTGAAAACTTTATCTGAAGACTAGCACCCCAAGTTGAACGTCCTCGCATATTCTCCCTGGCTTTGAAAGCATCAAGAATGTTTCTGTACTCTATTAAGGCAAATCCTTTGAATGGAGAATAGATGAACTGGTCTATGGGGCCAAACTTCTCAAACTGAGACCTTACAAGCCCTTCAGATGCATCAGGACCTAAAGGACCCAACCAAAGCTGTTTAGAAGCTGCAAAAACATCCATGGCTGCCGGGTCACCATCAGAGTACCAAACCACTTTACTCATTGAAGGATTTCCCAGTGACAAAGGATTCTTAGGTGAATCAAAAGAACAACTCATGGCTTCACTGACAGACCTCAAGATAGGAGAAGAGACGTCCATGCTCAAAACTTGACTTTTCTCTCTTTGGACACCATGGAGTGAACTCCTTGAGCCCCCCGGTGTTCTTGTGATAGGCGAGGGAATATGTCGGTTCAACAAGTCTCTTGGAACAGAAGACCTAGAATGGGATGAATCTCCTGGGCCCCCAAAATCAAAGTCCATGGACCTTGACCCTCCACTATCAATGGAGGGACTTGCACTTGAATGGTAATCGACTGAGCTGCTTCTTTTCAAATGTGAGCTGGAAAATCTGCTAGTCATGTTGTCTGCACAAGGTTTATCATAAATTATCGAAGTAAAATCTTTCCCACTAACTTCAGATGATGATTCTGGTTGACTATGTTCCCTAGAAACCAAGTACTGACTAACATACTTGGATTGGCTACATTCACTCTCGTTATCATCGGCTTGGGTTTCTTCTCTATTTACTTGTTCTGTGAAAGATTCAAATATTCCATCCAAAAGAGAAGTAATTTTTGAAACAATCTCTGAAGCTACTGATGCACGTAACTTTCTGTACCTAGAGAAAATCCAACTTTTCAGGGATGAGTCTTTCCCAAGAACCTGCACAGAAAACGTCGGAAACAGGACATGAGAAGGAGAACCATAGACTGACAACACAGTCGCAGTTATCATTGTGGCATTCTAATTTGACTTTTTTTTAAAAAAAAAAAAAAGGATTCCACCAGTTGCATTTGATGAGGATGTGTGTAAAGACTAGATCAATCATTTCATGGATGGTCATAAACTGAAGACCAAAACATGAGGAGATATTTTGATTTACCAACCATCTGACAATATAACTTGGCAATTCAATTGGGGAACAAAGAATACACAACAAGAACAAGAAGTGTAAAAAATTAAAAATAAATAAATAGACAGGCACATGGTAGAAGTTTATATCAACAAATTAGGTCAAAGATGCATAACTTAATATTCTCTATATCACAAAAAAATAAATAAAAGAGTGTCTGCTGGGAATAGTTATCAGGGTGATTGTCTAATACAATACCAGAACAGTTGCCTAGGGACAAATGATAAGATCAACATCATCTACTAAAGTGTTGAATCTAATTTGGTCCATCATTAAGTAGGAGAATAACTGCACTGCTATGAATTTTATATGATATTCACCCTCTATCTGCATCAATTGCTATTTTTTTGTAATCTTCCACCACAGCCACCACATACTATTTCCATACTATCTGCATCGAATTCTAGCTATTTAATAGGAGGATCAGCAACAAAATCAGCACAATCAATGAAATATAGTAAAATTAAAAACTGACAGATAAAACATGGCAAGTCAAGAAGTATAGGTACAGCAACAAATGACACTGGCAGCAAAATTCAATGGCAGCAACAGATGACAATGGCAGAAAAATTTTAAGACAAACGAATGGCCACAAAGTCATCAGTATCAAAGACAAACACAACGGCAAGGAAGATAGAAAGCACGTAGACACATCTCAAAGACATCTGTACAACTACTACCATAGCACATGCAGCCCATTTGTGTCCAAAAATCATGATTTTCAGATTTCAATATTGAAGTGTAATTGTTTCTGTGCTAAGTCATAGAGTTATTCGATGAATCATTATACATGTATATTGTAATAAATCCCAACTATAAATAGGGGACTCCAATGTATCATAGATACAAGTTTTTTCCTTATCAATAAAATTCACCTTCCTTTTCTTTCCAAACAACTTCATTAGTATAGTTCACAATTCACTCAAAGATCCTGTACATAACCCAGCAAAATCTGAATATTGCTCCTGTCAGGTATAAAGCTGCGTACTTAACTGTTGCAAGTTTTTTTTTTTGCTTTTGCTTATTACGAATTCCTGAACTCATGTCCTGGTTGTAGCTCTGAACTTGTATTGACAATACTCTGGAGTCCCTTATTTATAGTTGGGACTTGCTACAACATGTACAATCTACAGGTCATGTCATTTGATGATTCATCCAAAAATTCTATGACTAAGTAAAGAAACAATTAAAGTTAAAGCATTAAAGTACAAAAACCATGACTCTTGAACACACATGGGCTGCATGTGATACAAATGTAACTGTGTTGATATCTTCAGATATCTCCACATGCTTTCCATCTTCCATGTATCTGAATTTGCCTTTGATACTGATGACTTTGAGGCCATTCATTTGCCATGAATTTCTTCTGCCATTGTCATCTGTTGCTGTTTTATTTGTCAGTTTTTCAGTTTTATTATTTTTTCTTCGATTGTGCAGATTTTGTTGTTGGTCCTCCTCTTTTCTGCACCTCAGATAGACCATAACCAACACACAAAGGCTCCATCCATGTAGTTTTCAAATAAAATGATAATAACGAAGATATTCAGGTACAGTTTGCAGAATTTTTTCCTTTTGGGCTATATGATAAGCCAACATTGATACTTCAACAACCAAAATAAGTAAAGAATAAAATATTCAAACAGAATACAGCTCTTGGAAGTTCGTCAAACTAGCCTTACACATAGATTTCAGAGCACCTGAAACCAAGCCTGAAAGTCCTCTTGATATTGTCTTATATAAGTCTTTCAATACCTTGAATGTGCAAGTCTGTCAAGTAATTATAGCCCTCAAACTAGTGGTGACTTTGCTTGGATAACCAATGCAAAAGGGTAATTTTATATCTCCAGAATCAGGAATAGATATGGAAAGCCATCCATAGATTCTAATGGGCACGTTCCATCCCCTGCTCTCTCCCTACCAATCCTAACGAATATGGATACAAACAATATCTCTTGATCTCAGGTTGTAAAAAGGCTTCAATGTTGTTCACAGACATGACTCAAGCAAATCTAAGTTTTGCACAAAAGGGGGAAAAGAGAACATACCAGAATTCAACATAATATTGGTACCAAATCAACAATCTAAAGCAACACTAAAAACTCACCAGGTTTAGTATGCAGTTCCTGGAAACTGGAGAAACATTTCTGGGAACAAGGTTGCTTTCTAAGTGTCGATAGGGACCAACATTGTTGCCTTGACAAATTTTTCCCAAGGAACTTAGAGATGGCTTTTCATCATCACTTTCACGAGTCAAATTATAAGAAACAGCATCATCAAGCCTGTTTGTCAGTTGACGAAGAAAGTAATGTCCTCCCATGTTTGTTGCATCTGTCGCAGTAGAGTCGAAGAGCTCAAAGCATGCTGAAAGTGAATGTTTTGGGCAACTAAAGAATAACCTGAGGAAACTTACAGCACGAAATTTAAGTAATTTCAACAATTTTGAATCTCCTTCATCCAAAAACTTTTCCTTGAACTCAGAAGTGAATTCTTTGGCATCTTGGATCATTAGAGATTCCTTGTCAATAATTTGAAAAATATCCTTCCCCTCAAAAGAAGATATGAAGAAAGTAAACACACTCAGAAAAACTGCCGAACAAATGCCTTGAATAACCGATGATGTTGGTGCTTCCTTTGCAGCAGCTCCGCAGATATCAACCAGACCAAAAATACAGGCTTCGGCAGTTTCAAATGCAACACCGTCAAAATCCTCCCCATTGCTTATCAATGCCAAGCTGCAGTTGTGCATATTAATAACAACCTTTACTGCTGCCTCAAGTGCAGTAGGACAATATGATGCATATCTGGGAATCAAATCAGCTACTATACGTTGTACACTTGTACAGCCTGAAAGTCAGCATTAATAATTCTCAAAGTTAATGTAAACTACCTTCCTGCCAAAACCTCACAGAGAAACGTACTTTTTTTTTGTTTGGTAGGACTCAACTAAAAACATAAGAGCAACTTTGATGTTAGACCATCATGCATATATATTTAAATGCTGCACATATTCAGCCACTTTATTGTTAGACCACTTGGCATGATATTGAACTCTGCTACTTAGCTCAATAAGAGCTTATTCTGAAACACCGATCAAGCTACTTGCCTCTGCAACAGCTTATTCGGGATTGCTTTTTCAAGCAATGAAAGCCACGCTCAAGCAAATTTATTTACTTCTCAAGCTGAGGGAGACTGATAGGCATGCTACTCAAATATTTTTACGAGCCAATCAAGCTATTCGTGCTATACTCCTGCTTGACTCAATAAAAACTCGTTTTAACCAGCAGAAAAAGTAACGAATCTAAGCTCAAACACAACTTTGAGCTCGTCAAAAGAATTTAAAAAAAAAAAAGCATAAACATATAGTGTTGGTTTGAATTAGGCTGGTTTTGCCTAAGCGGAGCCTAAAGTGAAAAATTAGCTTGAGTCATATGAGGTTAAGTAGGATTTCATTTTCAACACCTCTCTCTCCACTTCTACCACATTTTTTCCTCAGTTCTTACAATTCCTTCTATGTTCCAACGCTTAACAGATCGAACCTTCAGGAGATAATAAATGAATTTTAACTCAATGCGAAATTGGCTCCGGTTATTCCAAATACAAAATACCCTAAACTTAGTTAGCATAAATTCCTTTCCAATATAACATCCGCGTTTAAAACCGAACAAGAAAATTAGCAAACAGAAACTTAGGTATAAAAACGTAGAGTTCTCAAAATAAGAGGGGCTAAATAGTAATGATCAACTTTATTCCTAACCTCGGGAAGCAGTGATGAGATAGAGATAAGCTTGTTCTAGTTCGGGCAAGTGACGGGGCTCCTGCTCCTCTTGGGCGATGCAGCATTTGATTTGCTTGAGGCAATTGTAGACTTTACGAATTTCTTCGAGGTTTCCTTGTCTTCGGAAAATTTCTTCCTGCGTTAGAGGCTGAGCTGGCGGCGTTCCTGGCGGTGGCGGATGTTGTTGTTGTGGTGGTGCTGGTAGTGACGGTGGTGCAGGTGGAGGTGGAGGTGGAGGTGGCGGTGACGGTGATGATTGTTTAAATTGTTCGAATATCTTCCGCTTCTTCAGCGGCTGCTCAGCCGAAGTCATGGTGGCGCAGAATGAATGTGAGAGAGAGAGAGAGAGAGAGAGAGCTCAGCCTGCTATTAGAAGATTAATACGGGTTCTGGACTTGGGGCTCCGAATCTGAGATTATCACCAAATTAATTGTTTGGATAGGGTATTATTTGAAATATTATTTGGAATAATTACTGTAGCACTTTTTGTGATATGATGTATGTGAGATAAAAAGTTGTTTGGGAATATAAAAAGGTGGGTTGGAAAATGTGTTTATGATGCAAGCGAAATATTATTTGGAATAATGTGTGTATCCAAACACTCCCCGGGATATTTGGAATAAAGATTATCGTCAATAGAGTATTTGAAATATTATTTCAAATAATTATTATAATGATTGTTGTGATGTGGTGTATATAAAATAAAAAATTGATTAAAAATATAAAAAAATAATTTGGAAGATATACTAATGATTCATGCAAATAATTTTTGGACAAATAAGCACCATCCAAATACAATTTGTATACAAATAGTTTTTTCCTTTGTAAATCAATTTACTTCTTTACCCTTATTGCCATACTGAATCATATATACTGATTGTGCATTTGTACTTGTATGTCAAGTAATAATTATCAAGTAATAAATATTTATCATTCTGTGCAAGTATGCAAATATACAAGTCAAAACGAGTTATGATCGATTCTATAAGGAACAATTGCAGTTATTAAATCTTGTAAACTTATTCTTTTATTATCTGAACAACTAAAAATTAGGTAAAGTTATACAAGAAAGTATACTTGTTGAGATGAAAAGAAACAACAATTGAGGATCAATAAAAGACACTTCCTAAGGTTTTTGACTTCTCTATTTGCTCTAGATTCGAAATGATTAAGTTGATTGAAACTATTAACTAATATTTTACCAAGGAGTAATGTTCTAGTGTGTTTTAAACCCAATTTCACCGGTGAATCAAGTATGCATATATCTATCACTTACCCGTTTTCATGGTTGAATAATTAGATACAAGATCGTTAAGATGTGTGAAATTACTATTTAAAAATTCACCTAAATATATCTCTACTTTCGAAAGTATACTCTTTGGGGTTTATGAATCCAAATCTATTATTGAAAATAATTTTCATTGCTCCTAACAATACATTAGATGGTTTGCTTTAGATGGTTTGCAATTAGCGATCAAGTAATCACAAATATAAAACATGAATACATGAAATAACAAGTGCAATAATTAGCAACAATCAACCATAATCATTGCAAATCCTGATACAAATACATCCATCTCAATTTTATGAGAAAGTAGTTTAACTATGAATAGATTTGAACAAGTACAAGCATTTATTTCTCTTGCAACAAGATGATAAATGAACGTAAAGAAGTAAAGAGTTAAAAATGAAGAGCTCTTATTTCAAATGCAGTGATAAAGCTCCTCCATGCTCCTCTTACTCCTCTGTCTCCAAATCTTTCAAGTACGATAGAATTTCTACTACAAATCTTGCTATGAAAATGTTGGAAAATTTCCTAAATATCTAGGTGTTTTTATACAAAAAAGTTTAGCTACTTTGCTCCTAATTGCTCTCAAGAGTCGCTAATAAGGTGTCTAAGAGTCTCCCAATTTGTTGTAGATGTTAGTGCATATAGACGGTCAAAAAGAAGTGAGAAAAGTGTGCAAGCGGATGAACAAGCAGGGGCGGAGGGAAGGGGGGGGCCAGGGGGGGCAACCGCCCCCCCTCCAATTGTTAAAAAAAAAATTTCGAAGTAAAAAATTTTTTATTATATTGTTTTGCCCCCCCAAATATTGATAAAAAATTTCACTTTGCCCCCCCTCCAATTGTTATAAAAAAAATTTCTAAGTAAAAAAATTTTTATTATATTGTTTTGCCCCCCCAAAATATTGATAAAAATTTTCACTTTGCCCCCTCTCAAGGATCCAAACAATAATGTTTGAAAGTTATTTGGATTTGATTCAAATAACAGAGACTCGCCCCCTCTAATTGCAATTCCTAACTCCGCCACTGTGAACAAGTTGCATCAATTAACACAAGGGTCCACAAGATGATTAGGCCTGTCAATGGGACATAATGAGCCGAGCTTTCACAAGTTCGAATTCAACTCATTTAATTTGTAATATTTTCCGATTTCGAGCTATAAGTTTCGGGTTAATAAATATGAAATTTATACTCATGGTTTAGTGCTTGAGAGTTTTAGCACTATTTCGTTCTTTTGAAGAAACAAATGGGTTTTTAAGATTGTTTAATTGCTTTAATTTATTTGTTGGAAATATGTTTTTGCAAGTGATCTACTAATTCTACCCCCAAAATTTATAACTGGATTGTTAGATGGTTTGATTCACAATTAAGAGTTTATTTTTAGGATGTAAAAGCTTGGGTTTTTAAGTGTGAACGACCAATTTGCTTCGTTTTAAATGTAAGGGACGAAAAAAATATTTTTACGAAATGTGAGGATGAAACATGTCATTTTCCCTAAAAAAAACTAAAGAGGTGCGGTTTATGTTCTGGCGTTGGAATTGGAACGCAAATCATAAACGCCACTACTATGGGTCTATTTTGTTCGGGTGGCTTTCACCCTGCTTGGAATCGATTTCATTCTATTAAAAAGTTAATTAATTCGAAACTAGAACAATAACAGAGAAATAATACTAATAGGGGCAATATCTAATATTTCCTATTAAATGATTTCCATAGTAATATACTACCAAACAATAGGTATGACTTATGAGTATCACAGGGACCAAACATCCTTAAAAATATTCTCCACTCTAGATGAATTTCATTTTAATCATAAAATCTGTTAAGGTCCAATTATTTGGCTGACTGAAAGATCCCTTTTTCCCCCTACTGGAATAATCAAAATAAGTTGCGGAGCAACAACACCCGGGGGATGGAAAAGGGCAATCCACGGTAAGTCTTCTGACTGAATTTTAGCTTCACTTGAATGGTATATTTTTGATAGTTTGTTTAAATTTTTATTGTAACTTGAAGTAAAATTTATAGAAAAAACCTTTATGTATTTGGATGTTTAGAAAGTTGGTGAAAAACTTTAAATTTTATTTTTCTTTTCTTTTCCTTTTTTCCCCCCTTCATCTTTTCTTCTTCCTTCCTTCCCACTATTGCCACCCTCTCCCTCTTCCCATTACCGCTGGTGGTAATGGCGGTAGGAAGTGGTGGCAGATGAAGGTGGGAGCTGTGGCGGCAGAAGTTGCAAATGAACTATGCTTCACGTTTTAAAAATTTTGTGTATTTTTAGAAAGCACTTGTAGACAAAATTGTTAAAAAGAAAAAATTGTTTATCAAAGACATGCTAAAAAAAACAGGGGTGCCAAGTTAGTATAATCACAATATCGAGGCAATTTATGTCAAAATCCACTACCCTACTAAGATCTACAAGATAGATCTCCAAATTAATGCCACTTGATAATTTTTTTTTTTTTTTTGTACTCTAGATGACAAATAAAGACAAAAAACAACGGATATAACGGAAGATACCTCTACCAAAACTCTGATACCAACTGATACGCTACTCGATCAACACGTTTCGAAACACGTAGTACATTGCCCAAGGATCTAGCGAGGTTGTCTAACGCTTGGATTGCGGAACCAATCTCGCGAAGGTTCTTAATTGTTCTACCGACCTATCCATTAGAGTAGTCATCTCTGTTGGAGTCGTCGTCCTACTACCTTCTACCAATTCGTGTAATCCGTGTTGGTTTTAGGTTCCGCAACCCAAGTGTTGAACAACCTTGCTAGATTCTTGGGCAACGTGCTACGTGTTTCGAAACGTGTTGATCGAGGAGTGTATCAGTATACATTTGTATAACCTACTCTATCCTAATCTAAGGGAGAGGGGGAGCCTAAGGAGGCTGTGGTAGGGATTAATGGGTATATAGACCCAACGAGATCAAGGGACTGTTATGGAACAACTCTTAGATTTTTTTCACTGCAGGTGAGATTTGAACCCTCACCTACAACTTAGGAAGGGATTCAGGTGAGATTTAAACCTTCACCTACAACCTAAAGAGGGATTTAAATCCCTCCCTGATGGCCACTGAGTCATTGGCTTGGTTACTTGATATTATTTCACCCTTTTTCACTTTTCCTTCCTCTTTTGTAAGACTTGTAGTGTCTTTGTGTGTGTGTGTGTGTGTGTTGGGGGGGGGGACCTGCTAATCATGCGTTCTAATGAATGGTTACCTCCACCCTAATGATTGTAAAGTGAGAACAACGGTATAAAAATTGATCAACCCTTTTGAGATTCATGAAGGGAAACTGGCATATTTTGTACAAGTACATACGAATTGAATTTACGAAACTACAGACCAAACTTCTGACTTTTTTCTTTTTCTTATTAACTGACTTGTTCCCAGTGTTGAACAATTGAACGTGATAAGGAATCATAACATAATTTATTAAACTTGTGAAATTCAATGCTTTGTTCTTAGAAACTTTCAAGGGCTTTGCAGCAAACTAGAAATTGCACGGTGAGAAGCGATTAGAACCATAATTTCAAGCTCGTAATGCTTAAACCAATTTTGTCACATCCAAATTTTCATATCAAGGGGACAGTTATTGAAGAGAAATGCAAAATTTGCAGTCATAAAATATGACCATCAATGAGCATTAGCGACTGGTGTGTTTTGTTGAAGATCAATGATGCAAGCAGGAATAATATTTTATGACTCTTCACATTCATTCTTTACATGTAGCATAAAATTGAGTTGTTCAGGAATCAGGATCATGATTGCAAATGTGCAGTTGATTGAATAGATTCATGAATCTTAATCTTTGGTACAATGGAAGTACTCTTTGAGAGCCATGTGCAACAATACTTTAATTGCAAAAGCTAATCTAAAATATGTAAGTTATTACTCATGATCAAACATGAGACTCTGAGAAGCAATTACAAGTCAGATTGTACAGTCTTTTTGCTTTTTTTTTTTTCTGCAATTTTGTCCTTTTCTTTTCTTTCTTTCTCCTCTGGCAGCAGATAACGAATTAAAAAAATGAAAAACAAAAATTGCAATAGCTGCTTGCTGGATCATAGGGTGGGGAAAGTCCTCCCATACAGACCAATATCCAGTCCATTGTAGACAATAGGAGCATACATCCACATATCATCTGAGCTCAGTAACTGCAGAGACACGAGAGCATAGGACTTAGCCAAAATTGTCATCAAACTAGATAGCTAAAAGCAGGGAAGGAACTTGACAAATTAAGACAGGATTGTCGGATTATTCTTACCTTAATCTGAAGCTGCAAGAACTTGACATAGTGGACTGCCTCTTCAAGCATTGTGCTAATGTCAACCTGTCAAATACAATCAGGATCAGTTAGGCACTTTTTTCATTCAAATCCCACTAAAGAAAGATGATACCTATTTCTTGTAGTGAAGAATATGTGAATTAGGCACTTTCAATTCATTATTGAAGTTTACCTTAGTTCCATTGGGGATAAGATTCTGCAAGATCCTCAGTCTTTCATTTATTCTTTCTCTTCTCCTCTGCAATACAAACAATCAAATCTTTAGTAAAGAATCCTGTAATCCAAACTACATCATGTTTTCATCATCCTAAATTCTGAATATTAATGCAAGGCTGGTGAATTTCTTACCCTTGCATAGAGGCTTTGTGGATCAGTTGCAGACCCCCTGCTGGCCCTTGTTTTACCGTTCAAGTTGAGGGCTGGCCCTTTGTTATCTGAAGCTTCTCCTCCATTTGACTCCTGAGAAGCATTAGAATCATCCTCTGAGCTGTAAGAGCAGGAGCTCTGTCCATTCTGTGCAGCATTAGCCTCCTCTTCATCCTTGTTAATTTGCTGTGCCTTCTGGTTCTTCTTGGATTTGGGCTGCACAGTCCTTTTAGTTTTCTGAACCTGCTCAGAAACCAGAGTGCATGAGTAACAAAGACTAATCAAAGATGCCCGCAAAGAGATATTAAATTTACACATCCTGTTGTAAAAGTTTACTCACATTTCTCGGAACTCGAGATTTCTTCTTAGAATTTTCAACAGGTTCTGCTTCAGTTTGGAGTTCAGATTTCTGGAACTTCCTTTTAAGCAGCAATTCAATAGCTGAACTGCCATTGCTTGCTGGCTGAGTCTCTGCATTTTTCATGTTTTCACTACCCATCACTTCCCTTGGAGAGACAATGTCCTCCACGAGACCATCAAGGAAAACTGGAACTGAGGAGTTATCATTTTTCTCATCCATCGCATTAAAATCCATGGACTCAGGTGTACCATTTGTTACTTGGAAAACATTAATATCACTAGCCTGGTGGAATTCATAGCTCAGATTGGGAAAAACAATACTAGTATCACTTGCATTACTACTGCTACTGTCTTGAGAAACATTTAGGAAGTTACTATAATCAATGGTATTATCGCAACACAAAAAACTCTCACCAACCCCTGCCACATTTTCAATGTTAGCATCACCAACGGGCCAGAAATTTGCTGCTGTCTGGAAGAACAAACTGCTGTCAGAGTCATTTGACAGGGATTCATGCCCATGTTGCTGTATCATGAACTCTGCATCTTCAGTGGAGAACATTCTGCTCAAAGACTCCCATTCTTCATCAAAAAAAGCTACCATTGGCTCCATGTTTTTAAGTTTCTTAGAAGTGGAGTTAGCAGCCTTTTGGGAAAAAGAAACAAAAGGGAGGGAATGTTTGTATCACTAGTACCGATACTGATGATGATACTCGGTCACGCTTGAAATGAACAAAAAACTGGGGACATATATATACTAGTATATTGTTACACTGGAATGAAAGAATGTTAGCTAGGGTTTGACTTGAATATTGAGTACTCAAAACCTAGCTAATCATTCTTTAGGGGAGGTCCTAATGCTTTGTAACTAATCTGTCTCATGAGTCACTAGTCCACCGTGGCCAAACCAGGCAAAATACAACTCAGAAGTGGGTCCCACAAGTTCTTGCAATTGTGCATTAAAATACTTTCATTGTGTCAATGGGCTTAAACCATATTAAGACTCAGCTTAAAAAAGCATTAGGGTTGACGGGAGGGTTAACTGTCGTAGTCTAATGATTATTAACATTCATTTAGGTGTGACTAATTATGACTAATCAGAAGTGATGATGATAATGCAAGTTTCGACCCGAAAACTAGCTAAGACTGCGAGTTACGGAGAATGGAAAGTTGTACTGAAGGGATTGAGACAACGTGGTTTGGTACAGGGAATACTATAAAGTATAAAACTCAAGCAGAAAAATTGTTTCAAGGGATGATAAACAAAATCAGGGAAGTCGGCCTGATCGTGGAGCTGAGTATGACATTCCTTACAGGCCTCCATATCAGACGGAGTAACCTCAAACTTCGGTTCTTGTCCCCCGGCCTGAGACTGCCGAAACCCGAAAGGGCAAAAACCTAACCATTGTCTCTACTAGTTTCAGGTTAAAAGTTGATGCGAGTTCGCTAACTTATTCCTTGTGTGACTTCTGCATTTTGCATGAGAAGATGTATTTCTTAGCTGCTTGATTATGGAACGCAAAAGGGCTAATGTAATGTGATTCGAAGTTCAAATGAGATTCTGTCTTGATTAATGTCGTTTAAACGAATGCATTAATCTTCCATTCACTAGTGGCAGCTAGCATTGCGTGCATTGTTCTATCTGGCCTGTCTTGATAACATTTTTTGTTCTTCCTTAAAACTATTCTATTCGCAGCGCAGATTAAGAATTTAATACTGGAATAAAGAGCATTATGGGGATTTTCCATCATCCATCCAAAGTTTAAAATCTTGGTGAGACATAGTCATAGTTTAAATACGTCGTGCAAATGCATAAAATCTCCCATTCCATACAGCACAATGCGATAGATCTCTCACTCTGGCCTATCTTGATGGAATTCTTCTCCCTTCATATTAAATCTATCTGGCTTATCTTGATGAACTCTTCTTTGTGAGTATTAAATCTGCACCATATCAAGATTTTAATCCTGTCTGCAGGTTGATTAAAATCTTAAATTCGATCCCATGCATCCGTCAAAAAAAAAAAAGGAAAAATCTTAAAATGCCAAGCAAGTTTACACAGACAGTAGCGAATCATGGATAGAAAAGAATTGTGAAAATGCTCTTGGGAAGGACAGTATCTACTACAGAATTAAAACCCAGCTGTAACAACATCTTGGGAGTCTGGTTTTTAAGATTAAAAACACTTTTGGGATATCCCATGAAGCTTAGCAGTAAGCGATTCAGATTACCTGAACATAGTCATTAACTGCTTCATTCACCCCCCCCCCCCCCCCCCCACCATTGATTCCGCCGATTCTCACGCTTCGATCCTACGCGTCAGAAAGGGACTGGGAATCAATCCCTCTGAATTTTCGTCCTACACAACTAATCTATAGATCAAGTACAGAAACATTACAGATTTTAAGTCTTCAATGTACCGTGTGCGAAGAACAAGTGCACCGTCCAATGCACGATCTCTCATCTCTCATTCTGTCTCAGAAGAGGGGAAAAAAAGCAGCAACTCTATTAGACATCGGTATGTGTACAGACTTGAGAATAAAATCTACTAATATTGGAATTTCAAAAAATCAGATTTGGTTCTCTTGGGAATTTCTGCGGTGGGATGGTATTTTTTTTTTGGCTGGCCGGCTTTGCAGCTTGCACGACTGGAGGAGGTATTTTTGTTCCTAAGTGGGCGTTAGTGATTCTTTCTTTCTTTTCTATCTAATAATAAAGAGTCGTCACTTCGTGTATGCATGAGTCGCAATTTTGTACCATTTCATTTCATCTAAAGCACTTAGGGGCAAAAAATTCAGGTGACAGCTAACTTTGTCTTATCAAACTACCAACATTAGGAATTTGTTTTGCCTTGAGCCATTTATCGAATGACACGTGTTTTGCCTCTAGCTACTCTCTGCCTCGCCTGGGGTTGTTGTGGTTTTTAATCTTTTTTTTTTTTGTTTTGTGAGTTACTTTCTTTTGATTCGTTTGAAATCATAAACTCGTAGAGGGAAGTGTCAACTCTAAACTCCTCTAAATTAAGCCCACAATTTAAACATCAGTGTTTGACAATTTGCACCCTTAGTTGTTGTAAGAATTGCCTTTTGCAAATCTCAAAGAGAACTCACTTGCAAAGGAAAACGTAGAGATTGTGGAAAATTTCTCCCTTTATCTCTCAATTTCTCTTCCAAGATGAAAAATGAAGGGCCAATGTTGAAAATTTCGCTCCATATCTCCCAATTACAAGATGGAAAACGAAGAAATAACTTGTTAAAGACAAGTTGGCCTCGAGTGTAGGTGCGGGGTTCAAATTTTATAGTAGCTTGTAGTTAGAAAATTTTGGCAGGGTATAATATAGCATTGGTATGGTAAAATGAAAAATGAATAAGTGACTTGTATTTAGGCTCAAGGTTGAAAATTTTGCAATATCACACCTGCTTGCAACAACCAAAATTTTCGAGGGTACAAGACAGTATTCCTTTGGTTTAGACGGGACTTTTCTTCTAATCCCTTAAAATATATTTTACATAATTAATGTATATAAAACACTTGAGCTTTACTACACGATGTGCTTATACAACATGCAAAAAAATTTTTTTTAATAACACTAAACTTTAAACAGAAAAAGAGAAAGAGAAGGATTTAAAAGTCAAATCAGAGACCTTACAGTTATCTTACTATTCTACTCACACCTCGCACAATTACATGCAGTTGTCTTTTGAGATATAGGTCCATTTCAGCACTTTCTGTTCAAATTAGACGTGTCTATAGAGTCGTTTTGTAATTTTCATGTTGAATATGAACTTAAAAATGGATCATTTTTAAAATAAAAAATGAAATAGTAGGGAACGATTTCTATTTCCCTTGTTCGGGATTCATTTTCAATTGCGCTCACTAAAGCACTCAAGTTACAATTAGACACACATTACAAACGGGTTGGTTTTTCTTGGCTCGAGAAAGCTGTTAAAACCAGCGTGATCAACACAGGCCGGACCTAAACTTGGATTAAATAAATTTTCTAGTAATACGTAAATTGACTAATATCTTCTTTTTTTTTTTTCAGTAGAATACATAAAACTTGACAAGGGACAAATATGCAGATTCAAAAACTTATATAAATGAACTTGTTCAACTGAAATAAACCATTATAACTTTAGGAAATGAAATTGAAACCATTGGAGATAAAAAAAAAAAAAAAAAAAGAGACCAATCTGTCCAGTCAAAGCGTAAACCATGACAACTGGATGTTAATTGGAAAAAAATTTTTATTGATTACATCATAAACATGTTCCCAATCATCTTTTTAAGTGGTACAATATTATTCTAAGAATCTTTTTCAAACAATCTTCAATCCAAACAGACCCTTTATGCTACATCACTTGATAAAAACTTTAATTTAATGTTTGGAGGCCAAAAGTTTAATGATTTCAACATTTCTCTTTTTTTTTTTTTATAAATATATCATTCCATAAGATATTCAGCCACATCTTGCTTCCAAGAAGAGGAAATATTCAGTTTCATATTTCTGGATCGCTCGCGGGGCTCTGCGTACGTATACCTTTTGTTTAGTTTAGGTGTTGAAAGTACAATCAAGGGTTTAATTAATTGTTAGTTTGTGATTAGCGAAGATTTCAAACACTTTCAACATTAGTTCAAAGAAACCGGCCTGCTACTTAATTTGAAGACACATATTTTTGTTCTTTTCACAGGCGCGTCATTGCGCCTACCTACCTAATAATTAAGGCTAGCTTTTATTTAATAATGGATTCAGGACTTGTCAACTTTTAATTATTAATTGTTTAAATATTCTGTGCTATATTATGTGTGAAGGAAATAGGAAATGAGCAGCTGCTGTGGTGATAGTATTTCGAATTTGGGACACAAATTAAAATGTTTATTTGAAGAAAGATGGTCTTAATCACTTTTGGCCAACATTTTCTCGTTAGCATCATCCTAATTACTTGCAACCTTAATGGATTTACGATGAACTAATTAAGCTGCAATCTAAGCTTTCCAGAAAATATTTAGAGGAAGTAAATGAGTATGATGGTGTACAAGACTAGCTACTATACGTATAATCTCATAAATCAAGTATGATACAGGCATGCACTAAAAAAAGCTTGTCAAATTAGGAGGTATACTATAGCCACTCTTTGAAAGTTTTTAATAAACAGATCAGGGTCTACACCTAACCCCACCGTTTCTTGCTGGTTTCTTTAAAAAATAAAATAAAAAAGAGATAAGAGTGATTCTTTATTTTTGTATTTTTTATGTGAAGTATAGTATATTATCGTGCCATCTATTTTCTTTTACTTATTCATTGTTTAAGTATGGTATAATGCCTTTTGGCCACGTCTTTTCTAACTGTAGGAGTTGCGATCATTTGCTGTCAACTAAGATTAAGCTAGTACAGAATTCATAATTCTGCCAATGATTAGAGCCAAAGATAGGATTATATATATGTATATAATCATACTTAATGTTAGTTAAGCTCATCCCAGTTCTTCTGAAACGTAATTATAGGACTTTGGGCGTCAAAAAGTCTTCCATACTTCATATAGTATGTGGTATCTTTATTCTACAAGATCAAGATTCAATAGAAAAAGAACCTGACTCGATGTTTAAGCTAAAATAAGATGCAGGTTTGGAGAAGTAGGCGAGAAATAATGGAGCAGAAAATAGAGAAGATAAGTTTAATTATTAATATGAACTAAACGAGTAGGCAAAAGGGGACCATTATTTCAAGTTCCAAGTCAGCCCTAGATGGTGTAAGGAATAATTTAATATTCTTGTTGGCTGACTTGCATAAAGTGTAAAAACAGCTAAACTCAAATGTCTAAGGCATTTAGGAGTATTATTATTTTAGAATTGCAACACATAATTCATAACTACCGAATAATTTATTGAGAGGATAGGATAGTGCTTCTAATTTCCAACCCACAATTATAAATGCATTACTACTTGAAAGTAGTGCTCAATGAGAGTCCTTGCACGCGTCAAAGAAATGGTACGATGGATGCAAATCATCATGACATTTTTTTCAACTCAACTCATCCAGCTTATTGGATGGAGGATTTGACTTTTGATTACTGTCATGTGTTTAGCACAGAAGGATGTTTCATCAAGAAGCAACTTCAATTGTTAATACTGCATCTGCATATTTATGTACCATGCCTCAGCTAGCTAGTCAGCACTATTTTTGTTCTTCCTGCATTTCTGCCTTTTGCCCAGTTTCAAACTGTTAATTAGAGCACTGCAATTTGAGGTTCCCCAGATGCGTTATGATCCGGAAAAACAGGAATTGATTATAATGCAATGTTAGAGGTGTCTGCTTTGTAGAAGATGTTAAACCATACTTGCAAAATATGTATGAAAGAAGAAGGCCGCTTCTTGAGCTGGTTCAAATTTCGGATGAGCTAATTAAGCAATATTATTGAACTTACTCGATCGACACAAAATCATGAACCATTTGGTTTGGTGTAATAAGGAAGTTGAAATTGTCATCTTCCCTGGCAACATCGATCAAGACAGCTCTATCTGCAGATATGCTTGCTCAGTCAACTCTACTGAAGTACCAATAATAGTACTATAGCGTGTATGGTATGAGAAGGTCTTCGCCCTTCGATCACACACACCACCATATCAAAAGTTTGACTTAATTTATTTTTAAGTAACATACCTTCAAATCTGGGAAAAATAGAAATGAAATATCCGGTCTAGGAATGAAACAAATTTGAAAATTGATTGCTCTCTATTTCTTTCTTTCCAACAGTTTTTGCTATTCATATATAAAATGTTTTTTAGTCGATCGGAAGAACTTTAAAAGTACTCTACCGACCAATGAACCAATCTCAGTGGTTTATTCATATACAAAACCTATTTCTTTTCATTCTGCTGGAGTTTCAGATGTGTAGCACCGTATAGCATTCGAGCCTCGTTAAAAACCAAAGGGGAGAAAAGGTGGAGTAGAAAAACCTTTTTCATTAAGAAAAACTAAGAGGAGGAGTGATGAGGAGCAGGAAGCACGAAGGGCAATGATCAGAAAGGTGTGGTGCAACTGCAAATCGATTTTTCATTCAAAAACCGGAATTGAAAGACCCTTAACCAATTTTGGTACGATCATAAAAAACAAAACGCTTAACCCTTGCTAAAAATGGAAACTGTTGGAAATTGGAGTCTGTCGCATGTAGATGCATTATTTTCCCGTTGGTGGAATCCCCTGTTTGACACTGAACAATGTCAACGCAGTGCAAATGACAAGTCAAACTAAAATGTGTTTTTTTTTTTTTTTTGGGGGGGCAAAGTCAACTGCAGTAGGTACGCTGTCAGAATTAGCACCGCCTGTTCATATTTTTTTTAGGAGCTGACTACGCTAAAAGTTGGGAGGTTGTAAAGATTTCACCAGATGAAGCCTCTGTAAATTTGTGAATCAGTTTATTGAACTGGTTAACGTTGTTCAATGGCCTGTATGGCGTCCATTCGCAACCGAATTGCCGAAGCGAAATTTTGGAGGCTGCAAAGATTTTACCAGTTGAAGCCTCGAAGCCGGTAAACTTGAACTAGAATAAGTTGTTCAATGACCATTGTGTAGGGTATGAAAGTCGTAGTGTAATAAGGAATACAAAAATTTCTAAACTCTATTACAAATCGAAATATAGCATTTTATTTTTCAGTTATATATCTTGTAACACATTTTTTGTAATTTTGATGCTTTTTCCTTGGACGATTATTTTTTTATTCTTATTCTAAACCCATTTTTCTACTATTAATATTCATTTAGAATTCGAACTTGAACCCAGGTCTCGCAAATGTTGTTGAATCGAATACACTTTTACCTTTTTTCTTTCCTCCCTTATTCTAAAAAGGGCAAAAAGAGAGAGGAGGAGAAGAGGGGTTAGTCACAGATATTTGATTGTATCTTTAATCTTCTTCATCCCTTCCCATGCCAATAGCTAGAACTGAAAAAGGCAACCAGCCAATGCGAGGGATAAGGAAGGAGAATCACCAAAAACCAATGGGAGTGGAAGCCACCTCAAGAAGGAACAATAAGGATCAACACAGATGCAGCCATCTTGGCACGAATGATCAGGTCAGGAAAAGGAATCATGGCCACGAACTGGACTGGGAAACTCATTAGATTAGAGCACGGGGTATAGTTGACCATAAGAGAGGGGAGGCGCTAATAGAGGAAACTTTGACTGGTAGACTAGTTTTACTAATGGCAAAGGAGGCAGGCTGGAGTAAGATAGAACTACATTCAGACCTCAAGGACAAGATCCAAGCAAGCAATGTCCAGGACACCAGAATTGCCACAATCCCGGAGGCCATTGAAGAACTGGGCCTGAGCTTTGAACATTGCTCTTTCACTTCTGTACCTAGAAGAGGTAATGTAAGCAGTCGTACGCTAACAAGTCATGCCATTAGGCTAGTTAATGACATTCAATGGGAAAGAAACTTTCCGGTGTGGCTAACAAAATCTGTACAAAAGGATACGAGGGCAGTTGCCCCTTTTTATAATTAGCTCTTGTATTATCATGTGTGTGTGTGTGTGTGTGTCTTTACACACACAGAGACATAATATACACGTGTGTGTGTGTGTGCGTGTGTGTGTGTTCTGCTTGTTAGAGCAAAAAAAAAAAAAGGTAAAGAAGCAAGCAGCCAGCCAACTCTCAGTCTGGTTGCCAAATGGATGGTCTTAAGATCCTACAGGGGCAGGAGATGGGGGCTGCGATCCCCCCATAGACTTTTGACTTCCCCAGTTTTCCCAACCTCCAGGCTTCATTCTCCAACAATTCCTTGTAAATGTCAAAAAAAAGAGGAGCAAAAGAACAATCAAGAAACAATTGCACAACAAAAAGGGACACACAATCACACTGAGTGAGAGATCGTCTATAGCGGTGCCAAGCAAAGAAAGATTGCATAGCTGATTGTCAAGTATAATTTCATCAAAATTAACAATGAAAAGGATGTTCTATCGTCTTTAACCCCAGTAGGAAGACTGGAAAGTCAAACATCCTTCTCCCGGGGTATGCCGCATAAAAATCATCAGCCTGTCATAGCCAACTCGAGCTTTAATGTGTTCCACCAATCAATACGAAAAAGTGAACCCACTTCGGAAACAAGATTCACTTGCCTTGTAATAGTAATTTTATGTCCTTATTAATTCTACAACTAATTTATTACATCAGAAGCAAACTTCCATATTGCTCTTCCATGACAGCTTCCCGGACCAAATTCAACTTATAAGAACAAAAAGTGGTTTGTCTCCTAGCCGGTCCCGACCCTACAATTGAACAAAATGCAGCGTCAACAGATTAATAACACTGGAATTAGGGTACACAAGAAGCAAGGAGAGTACACAAAGAGACAAAAGCTATAACAAAATTAGTAGTTTCTGCCACTGACTTATATTAAGTAGAAACTAACAAACTTCCAAAACCCTGGTCAATAACATACAAGCACTATGGCAGAGAGTGCCACCCCAATATACAGTGACAATCTGATGTTCATAGGTACTATAAAAATTGCAAATTCCTCCACATTTACTTTTAAAAACCTAATTCTACGGTGGTGTAGGCTTGTACCGCATGAAAAGATGACCAACTTACAATAACAATGTACCACCAGGATGTGCAAACCTAGTAAACTTTTCCACACACAATTACAAGGCATGATGGTAGAGTTGTAGATATTATTGTTACCCCTTTCTAACAGGTTTAGATGTGTTCAAACGGTATACTGACTAGTAATTTGTTCTGAAGTTACAGAACACATAAGCAGTCATTGATTTAACAGGCTACAGGAAGACAAGTAGTGTCACACCCGGATCTACATAGTATTTTTCTCAAGATCCCTGTGTCTATTCAATTGCAAGTCCCAAGCAATTTGTCGTCTCAAAATGTGTTAAGCTGGCAATGGCTTAATAACAGCTAATAATTTTGGATTTTATCAAAGTTGCATACCTTGAGTTCGGGCAATTCAATAACACATGCGCATTCAACAACATGAACTCCAACGCGCTCTGCAAAGGAAAAGCAAACTACATTTGAACATTGGAAATCCTAAATGACAGGAATAATTTTTTTTACAGGGAAAAAACTAACCAAAAGGTATACTACCATCGAACATGTCATTTGTTGTTGAACAATTTTTTAAATGACAGTCACCATATTTCAGAAACAATGCTGTATAATTTTGATAGAAACTTCAAATGAGTGTTTCTTTTCATTAGAACGCAAAACTGAACAAGTTTATCACCATTCTACCAAGTTAAGCTTTTTAATGAAGTGGTCGTACATTGTTATGAAGCATGCAAAGATCCAAGTTATGATACTATGAAGTATGAACAACAATAAGTTAAATAGCCCAAAAATCTATTTCATGTTTCCTAACTCTCAAAGACCATATCTCCAATGAGCATAGTCGTCCAAGCAAAACCAGCACATAATGAAAGAAAAAAAAAATCCCTTTGTGACCAATCATTTTGAGAAATAACAAACACTACAAACTCTCACTTTTAACCTATTGACAGGGCTTCAGTCACTAGATTCGTGTCAAATAACTAGAAAATTCATTCTGCCCACCCCTTCCCCTCCTATCCCAGGAAAAGCCAAACCTTCAGTGCAGGGGAATAGTTACCTCTTATCTTTATTATTGCAACACGCTCCAAGTTACATTCACCCGATAAGAAAAGAAAGCAACATTAAAAGTGGGAAAAAAAATTTAAAGCCCATCCCAGGTTTTTATGAAGGTAGCAACTACCAAGTAGCCTGATTGCAGCACTTAGTGTTCCTCCAGTTGCAATGAGATCGTCTACTACCAGAGCCCGTTCTCCAGATTGTACAGCCCCTACATGCATCTCCATTTTATCTGTACCATACTCCAAAGAGTATTCTTCTGAAATAACCTCTCCTGAAAAGACATTCCATCTCCATTTGATCGTTATATGGTACAAACACAGTTTTAAGAAGCTTATGGTCAGGGGATGTTAATATAAGATATTCACAAACATGGATAACAAACGAACTGAAAGATTGCATCAGACAGCAGATTATTTGCAGCAGAAAAAACAGGTCAATTACAGAAAATGCCTCAAAGGAATAGCACAAAGCTAAATAATCAGATAACTATATAATAGTCATATTTCGCTGATAAGCAGGGTATGAAGATGATTCAAAAGAAGGTTTTGAAACATGGAGATATTGGCACACAGAGAAACATAACCAAAACCTTTCCAGCTATGGTAATAACAGGAAAGAACATATTCTCCCACAGACATGGAGAAACTTAAATGCATCATAAATTGATGTTTGACTTGTGCATGCAAATATAACTTTGATATAACATAGAGTCCTAAATTCTTTGTATAACACATATAACTTGGATATGATACTCCAATCACCTGGATGAGATGGAAACCACAAAATAGAATGTGAACTACATGAAATGTCTGTGGGAACTAAGCATTCTACTAAAGCTATCCTTCCGAGTGATGTGTTCACAAATTATATTTTACTCCTTGTGCAGCGTAAAGAAGATTAAATTTCTGACCTTATCAAGTTCAAACTCTTGGTGGACTTGCTCTAAAATCAGTTAAATAAAATTCGCACAGGGATTATTATACTTCAGTGCTATAATTTGTTGTCATACAGGACAATACATAACGACATAAATATTTTATAAGCAATTGGATGGGTCTCTATACATTTTGGATAACATAAAAGTACAATTGAGTTTATTTACATGTTTCATTTTCTTTTCTTTTTTTTTTTAAGTTTAATATATGCCTCTGATTATTATAGTAGTCCAATTGAGAATATTTGAAGGTTGTCAAATATCCTATTCCTCCTTAAGATACACTCTCAATTCAGAAAAGACAAATGAAGAAAAGTAAACATTCCTATTAATTCCATGTTGCAGACTTGAAAAAGCAGTAATTATAGTAATCCTAAAAGTATACAAAGGGACAAAAAAGGTAATGAAAGCCATTATTTCCTCTATTTCTGGATCTTTAATTCATTTTGTCTTTTGTTTTCTTCATATTTATGCTCTCCTCCACAACTATATCAAAAAAATCAGTATACAGTAATCACAGAAAGGATGACGACAAAGGCATCAAGGATTTACCAGGCAATTTCTTAGGTTTTCTCATGGGAACAAACTTTGCCCCCATAGCCAAGGCAATAGGAGGGCCAAATATAAAACCTCGTGCTTCAATACCTGAAATAATTGTTTTCCATCAGTATCGAATGTACAATATAAATATGAAGCAGCAATACAGACACAGGCAAAGAAGGAATACATTTAAATGAGAAAAATGAAAGGAGAAAGAAGAAAGTGAAAAGGAAATATATGGCAATGACTATCCAGAAAAACCAGTGAATGACTCGTTGAGATCCCGCAATAAGCATAATGCAGGCAATCTCCAAAAAATAAAGTAACAACTTGAAAGAAAAGCACGTCAGAAATGATCCAAAGTTCAGATTTTTTTAGTTACACATAACACGGTTAGAACAACCTTCAACCTATATGATCCAAACAAGATCTGAATCAACAACCAGTTCATATTGTCTATCATATTGGACCTGAATCATCAATTAAAAGCAATGTTTGTACCCTTTATTTTCCAAAAAAAAAGGGTAAAATAGACAAGCGTGGGGAATAAACAGCAGGCAAATAGAGATAAATATGCCCCCAAATAGAGGTCTTTCTCCCCTATTCCTGTGTAGCAGCCAGTAAAGTACGCAGATTATGCAGCAAGACTATACTAGTCTATAACAAGATTTCCTCAGAATTGGCCATTTAAACCAAATTGTCTATCAAAAAGGTTTTTTTTTTCTAGATGGTGCACAAAATCTCTATGCTTTCTACTTAGTTCCCGTAGGACTCATTTTACAGCCCATTACTCCTAAAATTTAAAAATCCCACATGAACTACAAATTATGTATAGAACTGCAAACGGTCAACTGCAAAAACTGAAAGGCAAACTATCCATAAAAAGAAAACGACAAATAATCAGGACTTGACAACAAAGGAATAAGTACCAAAACTCTGAAACAGTATTTGAAACGACAAAGCAAAGAGAAAAGAAAAAGAAAAGAAAAGAAGGCAACTGACCGGCAACAACATTGATATTTTGGTCTTTATATCTCTCAACAAACAGATCGATAGCATCCTTAAAAGCCCTGGGATCAAGCAACAACGTTGTTATGTCCTGAAACTGTATCCCGGGTTTTGGGAAATCTTGTATGACCCGAATAGTAGATGCAATACGAGGGATTCGATCGTCTGCGGCGTCAGTAGTAGAAGAGGCCATGTGTACTTCGAATGACGTCAATTGATCTCTCTCGCCACCAGCTGCTGCTGCTAAGTTGGTGTGCTCAGCTCGTCTGGCAGTGGTGGTCGTGCTGGTTGAGTTAGGTAATTCTATTGTTTTTACAGAAATGCCCCTGTGGAAATATCTTTTGTAGGTTTCTGGGACAGTTTTAGCCCCGGAGAGTTGGGCACGATGGGGAGTAAATGCCTGACCAATTATATCCATTGGTCGTGTATATAAAGGACGAGCAAGGACCAAATGAGAACATGACTCGGCAAGAGAAGGGGCTTGGTTTTAAAGTAGACGGTGGCCAATTGGATTCATTGGTACCTCTCCTTATTTTTTCCCCCATTTTCAACGTGTTTAGACAATTTGCTTCGTTTGGGTTCACTGTTTTTAAAAATATTTTATTATAATAATATATATTAAAAAAATTTTATTATAAATATTTTTTGTGATATTTTTTATTATATTTTGAAGTATTTATAAAGTTTAAAATGATATTTTTTAAACTTATCACCATTATTCACTACTGCCACCACCCTCCTCTCCCCTCTTCCTCCATCTCTTTCCACCTCCCTTTCTTTCCTCCCATCCTCTGTTCCTCTTCCCTCCCCCCCCCCAATTCCTCACCCCTTCCCCTTCCCCACTTCCGGATTTGGTCGAGGCCAAATCGAGGGCTCTGGTTATGACATCGTGGCCAGATCACAGTTTTTCTGGTCACGATCTGGTCATGGCCAAATTTGGGGGGAAAGCGGAAGGGGAGGAGTAGGGTGTGGTAGGAAACTCCTGAGGGGGAGAGGGATGGAAGGGGAAGGGAAGAAAAAGAGGAAGGGAGAGAAAAGAGGAGAAGGGAGGGAATGGGTAACAGTGGTGGGTAAGGCCGGTAAGGGTGGTAATGGTAGGTGGCGATAATAAATGAAATAAAAAAGTGATGTAAATTTTTTTAAATTTTTTTATATATTTAAAATTATTTTTGATATATTGTATGGATGTGATATTTTTAAAATTATTATTTTTTATATATTACTGTAACATTGTGTATGAAAATTTGTTTTTCAAAAGATGAGAAATCCAAATAGTACACAGGAAACAAAAGGAAGTCTTCTATTCTGTAGCTTCAGCACCTAACTTGGCCAAAAAACCTGCTCAACTGTTTGCTTCCCTAAAGTCTGAACACCTCCCTATTATTAGTAGCTGCTGGAAAACTCAATCCTTCATACACCACCTTCTATGTATTCAATGTAGACGCTTGAGGGCATAACTAGGCATTTACATTCAAATTCAGATTTATCTATGCATATTAATGCATACACTGATAATATACTTTGTTGGATTAATTTCTGCTACTTGACAGTGTAAAACTAAGGAATATGAGTAAGTGACAATTAATACTAATTTATTTTTAAATTTTACACACGAGTCATATATTCAAACTCATTAATATATATATACATTCAGTGTTAACAAAATTAATTCATATTCTAATGACACACTAGTAGCATGCATTTTCCATAAATTTAACTCAATAACAAGGGGGATTTCACATTCTTTTTAACTACTACTATAATATATTGCATATTTCGTTTCAATAATTTTTCACACTCAAGTAAGGCATTGACTCATTGAAGCCGATGTAAACAAAATATGGCGAGAGGATGGGTGTGGTACAAGTGTGTGAAGAGTGTCGCGCTCCTATTTTCTGACGATTAATAATCAAAGAAATACTTGTTGCAAGTTGCATCTCTGGATTGGACAGCATGAAGCATGCGTGATGAATTTCATGAACCACGCTTCAAGTTGTCACTTCAATGCATCAGCAATTCTGTAGTATTGCATTCTTTTTGTATCGCTTATCCAAGTCTAGATGAGATGATTAGTGGATCAGATTCGTACAAATCCCGTCCTGGCCATTTTAATATCTGTTCTAGGTCCCAAAGTGAACCGTGATTTAAGGAAAACGGTTTACAGTAGCATTTACCCGTCGAGGAACAAGTGGAGTTCATGATCAATTGAGGTGATTCATAATACAACTCACAAAGTCCACGTTAATTCGACTTTAGTTGATTTAAAGAGATGAACAAAATTGAAAGGTAACTAATACCTTGCTTCTTCTTCTCTAACGGTATCTCATATTGACCCCATTGACTCACCGTTCACAAAGAAACCTGATGATACAACCATGCTTGTTGTACTACCGCCTGACTCAATTGGAGTGTCAATAATCAGAAGAATCTCATCATTAAATATTCTCCAACAAGATAAAATGTAAAAAGCTGGTAATGATATCCTCAATCCGTCGCCTTCCCAGATCATACAAATGTCCACTGCAGAAAGTTCCTCATTTCCACATATAATCATCAATTGTTCACATTCATAAATAACTCACACAACGTAGCACTAGGTTATTTGGTTTGAAATATCACCCCGTTTTGTGATGTAGAAACCATGAGTAACCTCACATAAAACAAAAACAAAAATAAGAAACACAGACCGTAACGTAGTAAGACCTAAAACCAGTATCAAGGTAAGTTAAAATTTCACCTCCCTGTTACTTGTTTGATCAAACATCAGCAGTAAACCTCTATTTTCTCAGGACATTAAAGAAATCTCCAAGTTCCCCCAAGGAAAATAGCAACTAAAACATACAAGGGTTGATGCACCCCCACCCTACAAAAGAAAGCAAGAGAATGTAGAGCTTTTAACCCACAAAACCAAAGAGTGAGTGATGTCTTTACCACTTCCAGGAATTGTTTGTTGAAACTGCAATATAGCTGATTTCATCGTTTTGTGCTTGCCTTAGGTCCCATCCCCAAATAGTTTGTCACCAAGCCCATGATGCCAAACCTAGGTAATTTGGCAAAAGCAGGGGAAGGTATGCCAGCGGGGTTAGGTTACAACAAAGAACACACACTATAAACAATAACCAAAATAAAGCTCAAAACAAAATTGAGACTCTATCACACAACAATACTATCTTGACCGATCAAATTTGCAAATTTAAACAACAGCACACTCTGGCAAATGTTAATTACCACAAAACCTGAGATACGTTATCAGTTATTAGCAACGCTACATCCTTTAACAACATTGCCAGGAGTATGAGAATCATCCTAAAATCATTTACTATCCTGAATCAGGATATCAATGTAGATGCTGGGGATGCTAGGGACACTGATACCAAGTCTGAATTTCTAGCTACCTTCACCAAGATATTCATCACTTCTGGTTTTCATTCTATAATTCAGCATTTTAGTCATTTTGTAGTCAATCATGGAGAGACTACTAAACTTCATGGAGAACCCAAAGACAATATCAAAAAATTTCACAATCCTGGTATCATTCATCTCTTATAGAAATAAAAACGACGAAGTTTTTGCTTTCCACCAACTTAATCCAATCAAAAGGTATAAACTGATTGTTACCTAAATCATGAAAATCTGCTAAACAACCTTTAAGTCGGCCTGTGTCAAGTCACAAAACTTAATTATTTACACCTCAAAAGGAACTCAAAAGAATTAGGAGTAAAACTAAGCTGCACTGTCACGCTTGCACCAAGACATCCCACAACCTCCAAGTAACTCAATGAATCAAACTTACACAAACCCCAGCAAACACATAAAATACCAGATCAAAACATTCGCAAGCAACTAGAAATAAGCAACTAAAACCATACGCTGAAAACTATGTCAGACCATATAACTCACACTGACATATCAATTCATGCAGAAAACAGATTCCTCACACAAGTATCCTGGTTAGTAATTTCCCAACGCAAGAGCAAAATCCAGATGCTCCTCGTGAAATCTAAGATATTTAACACTTACTCCACTTCAGTTGCAACTAAAGCAACGAAACATATTTAAGGAAACTAAAACATTTTATAGTATCTTACAAATTCCCAGATTTACGTCTAACCCAAGAGTAGTTTCAGATTAGGGCACCAATAGCGATTAAACGCATTAATCTAAGCAACTAAAACATAGATTCTTCAGAGCAGGAATGAGCAATTAATGATAATAATGAGAGGGAAAAGAGAAAGAGAGATGGAAATGCTTACATCATGGCCATGGAGATCTGTTTGAAATCATTCTCAAAATTCCTCATGTTAGCTAGAGCTTGCGCACTAAATATAATCGCTAGCCACGAGCACAACTTGTACTGCACAATGAATCACCCAATATTTTGCATTTATTATTATAGATATCAGAGAAAAATTGCAAAACCTAGAAATCGGATCAACAGATCAGTATGCAAGAGAGAAAGGAGGGAGAAATTAACTGACTCTGAACATGGCGCCGAAGACGCCGAAGATGACAGCAATGAAACCGGAGTAATCTATGGGGAGATCTTGCGGGGCCACGACCGGAGCCTTGTACGGCAGCGCCGCCGATGGTAGCCTTGGATCGTTTGGCTGCTGCGCGTGCGACGACATCTCTTCTCTCTCTCACTCTGTCTTTGGGTCTGGGATTTTCTCGGCCGTATTACGAGTGATCCAGAAAACGACTATACGAGTCTCACGGAGAGCGTGGTGATTTTCCCGTAAAGAACCACGCTTTCTGTAGTTAGCTTAAGGTTTGAGTAAAACATGTAGTAGGAGCATAGAAGGTTTTTTTTTTTATTGTAGTTAAAAACTTGTAGCAAATAAATTTAGCCAAAAACTTTACTTGCAAAACAAGGCCGAAATTTTATTATGGCAACGGGAAATGATGTAAAATAAAATAAAGTAGAAAGCTTTTAACACACGTGCTAACAGATTGATCTAGCAATGCAAATTGAAGCTGGTCGTTAATTTAATCTTCCATTTTGCTCTCAATAAATTTAAAGATTCATGGAGAGCCGAAGAGTAGTGGCCCGGCGGGTCAATCACTCGGCAGCCGAAATGGGCTTTTTCAGCTTTGTACAGAAAAGTCATATTCATTCAACAATGTTTTGAGTGTATCTTGCAAGCAAATCCAAAACCCAGTATGTGGTTTTAACTGCGACCGGTCCACCAACCAATGAAAACAGAGTGCAAAGTGAACTAGCAAGTTACTTAGGTAAGCAGTGACTGAAAATCACTAGCTTACTTGGCGCAGGCTGCCTTCTTTCTCTCTGTGCTCATCCTGTCAAGAACAACAAAAGCACAACACAAATTGGATACAATCTTTGATTTTCTCATCGTTCCCAAAGGAGGAGTAACCACTTCATTCATTTAGAACTTCTTCAATTTGATTAAATAAATCAACCAAAGTCTTGTAAACTTTGTTATACTCATTAAAACCTTGTTTAATTTCTAATTCACGGCAAATTCTTTTATCGATTTTTATTTTTTAGTTTAGGTCTAAGGACGACTTTTAAGTCTTGCAAAAGGAAAAATAGGAGAGGAAAGGACTCGAGAATCAACCAGAAACTTCACCACCGCCACCTAGTTATTGTCGTCGATAGTTGTTAGTTAAGTCACTTGTATTCAGTCCCTTCCCAACATATGTGAACCACATTTTAGCATCGTACATGTATATGTGTGGTAGGTTGAGATGATGACATGAATAACGAAGAAAGATAAGGATGTGGTTAGTAATGGATGGCACGCGAGCGAGGTCTGTTTTGGGTCACAAAGAGTTGTTGTATTTGAAGGGTAATTCTAGGATTTCTAGCACTAATCAAAGTTAATTGGATGAGGGAGTTGAATTGTGTGGTAAAAGTCGTCAGGGTTTGAAGTAAGGCAGTGGCAACAGATAACAAGAGGAATCCGGATGCTTCCAGCTTCCAGGGTATGCGCTACTGGTCAAAATCCAGACGAAGAATGACAGTCAACAGAAGAGGCCAGCGTTCTCTTTGACTGGTTAATGAGGAGGTCAACAACCGCGGTTAAAAAGATTAATAAATAAATTTCATAGTGGCTGTACTGTACGGGAACCATGTAGATCTGCTCCGGCGGCGTCAAAAGCTAGATGAGTAATGTTCAAATCATGCTACTGTGTTTATCCCATAGATTTTTTTTTTTTCAGACAGCAATATATGTACTATTCGAAAAAAAAAAAACAATATTTGCACCGTCCTAGAATCTAGAGACTAGAGGGGAGGGAGATTCCAATCGGATTGGATTACATGGGAGGCTAGGTATAACGGGCTAGAGGAAAGATAGGTCTGTTTAGTTTAAATGGATGTTTTGATAAACTCTTTAAATTTTTTTTTAAGTGTAAGGTACAAGATTTGAACCTCCTATCTTTTTTATATTTTTATAATTACAGAATGTAATATTTGAGTTCTGATCTACAATTCAAGAGTCCAACTGGATTGTATAAGGTGTTAAAGGAAAAGTATACTTGTTTAGATTAAAAAGGTGCTCTAGCATCCTCTTGAAATTTTCTTAAGTGCAAGATGCGAAATTTGAATCTCTAACCTACAATCCAAAAAGGGATTGACCAAGTTCAGGTTAAATTTTGATCGACTCGCGAATAGTTTAGATTCATTATGGGCCAGGATTCGCACGTAGGAATAAAGTTTTACCCATTTGGATAATTGGTTCACATACAATATTTAGGCTAGTAACTAGCGAGAGGTAAGAATTGAGTTAATTTATGTGATGGTTTTCTGGAATTATTTCCTTTTTTTTTTCCCTTGTTATAATAAGTAATCTAGAAGAATTTCCGAATCTAGAACAACTTTCGTTTATGTAACACGTGGTCTCGTGAACATCGGAATACATGCCACCATGAATACAAATGTCAAACATCAAGTAACCCTGTAGGGTCTTTTGTATTTTCCAATTTCGTTTTCCCCCAGAAATGAATCAGCCAAAAAGGTGCCCAAATTCGTCTTGGTGATCGGTATCAACTCATCTGTCAATAAAACCACGCAGGCGGACAACCGGACAAGTATGAGCTTGTTGAGATTGCCAATTTATTTCCAGGTCCACGACACCCTAATCCGGAATTAATAACTCGATTTTATTTAATGATTAATTTTTTTATGCACTTACAATATAGTAAAATTTTTTTTTTACACTAACAGCTACAATAAATGCATACTACATATAGAGATGTAATCGAGCCGAGTCGAGCTCGAGTAGTGCTATACTCGAGCTCGACTCGACTCGACTCATATATCCCTAGATTCGAGCTCGGCACGAGCTCGATCGAGTCAAAAAAATTGATACTCGAAATTCGACTCGATGTACTCGCGAGTAGCTCGAAACTCGACTCGATAAGGCTCGATAATGAAGGGTATTTTGTAAATTCCATATAACTTATACCCATAATAGTCATTTTATAATTATAATACACATATATTATTTAAATTATAAATATATTATTTAAATAACCCCGGCTCAACGAGTAGCTCGACGAGTCTCGAACCGGGGATTTTTGACTCGAAACTCGACTCGATTTTCATTCGAGCTACTCGAAACTCAGGTCGAACTCGGTCAACCCGAGTTCGAGCCAAGTCGTTGACCAAGCTACTCGCGAGTAGCTTGGCTCGCATACACTCCTAACTACATATATATAATTTGAATTTATGTCAGGTGGCGTGATCTAATTCAATTGACATGATTTGAAATTATATAAACGTCAGGTTATTTGTACAATGTCTAACTTTGTGCTGGCTTGTTTTAACACACTACCATCTACTTCTGGCTTGTTTTAAACACGTGGTGCATTTGATTCCCCCCCCCCCCCCCCCCTTCCCCACCCTCTGTTTTCTGATGTGATATAAACAATATACTATCGCGTTTTCTTTTATGACAAGTTTAACTTTGTTTACTGTAGAAAAATCATTGAAGGGCTGAAAAATTAGAACGCATCAGCTGACAATCAAGATAAAAGAGAAACTCAGAAATAATCAATTTTCTTACTAGTACTACTAGTGCTACTTTTCTTACCTATAGTTGTTGAACTTGGAATTATCCAAGCGAGACTGGATATTTTAACCACTCTGAAATGTCCAAGTCGGGCACATCAATTTTGCAATGTGCAAAATAGCAGCCGGGTGCCAGCTGCCAGGGGGGAGGAGATGCATGAATTTACTTGAGAAGAAGAGTAATCAATGCAAGAGCAGCAAATGGTATAGGATAGATAGGTGGAGAGAGAATTATTTGAACTAATTAATAGACGTTAGCCGACCCCAGATTATCACTAAGCAAATTCAGCCGCCTTTCACCCAAGTTCAAAGGGCTTTGCTTTTCCTGCTTTCTTTGATTCCCAAATGGCTGCTGGGCGCCGGCTGGTGCCCTCGACTAGAATACACGCACATATTCACATGACATCTGGTGATGCAGTGGATGGCAGAGGGCCCACGTTGTACAAGTTTACTTAAATCCAAAGAAACCTAAACTTCATTCAACTAAAACAAATGAAACCACTTACCGGTTTTGGTTCAGTGGCCACTAAAAATGGATTAAATCTCTTTTTTAACTATAGATCGAGTATTCCAACTTCACTTGTTTTATACTTTAAGGATCGATATGGCGCAGATTTTATGCTTTAGAAACTAAAGTGTCATAGATGAAAGCAGTGAGAATTCAAGTATAATCCAAGGACGTAACTTCAAATAAAAAGGGAGAAAGAAAAAAGAAAAAGACAATAATAGCACTCTTTGTAGTTTGTAGTTTGTACCACGTAAAAGGCCGCGTGGGGGATTAGTTTACTGGTGTTCCTATGGATTGACTTTGACGCAGTCTTTAGTCCAAGGGGGAATTCTTATACCAGTTCCAGACCACTACCGCTTGTACTTATTTTGGTCTACTCTCACACACTCCTCCCACTTACGTACCGAGTCTCCACTCGTCACTCCCTCCCTCCGCGATAAGCCCCACACCCCAGCGATGACACGCACACACACACACTAACCGACTTCACTCTCACAAAAGTTTCCACTTGGCCCCCAAGCACCCAAACCCCCTCACCTCAACAAAACGTGCTCCACTCGCTTTCCAATTTTTAATGCTCCTCCTTTGACCCACCCCAAATTTCCTTTGCTTGCTTCTATTTATTTACATCGTCATCCTTAGAATAGAAGAGCGAAAATACCTTGCATAACCGCCTTACTGCTACTAGTACTTTCCTGTCACCCCTCACGCAACTTCCACTCCTTTCCTACTATTCTACGGACTCCCCTAACCCTTCCCTCTATATATATAGTCCCCCCCCCCCCACCATCCACTCCTCACTCCCATCACTCTTCCAATCACCAATTTACTTGCTCTCCTCTCCCAGCAAAAACCCTTCTCTCTCGCGACTTTTCTATCACAACAACAAGTAACAAGACTTCCTTGCTGCTGATTTCTTGATTACTTTCAGAAACAATACCTGATATGGCTCTGGAAGCATTGAACTCTCCCACTACACCGACTCCTTCCTTCCCCTTCGACAACCCAAGCCTCCGCCATCTAACGGAGCCATGGGCCAAGGGAAAAAGATCAAAACGACCGCGTAGCCTTGACCATCCACAGCCCACTGAGGAAGAGTATCTAGCTCTCTGCCTAATTATGCTCGCTCGCGGTGGCAAAGTAAACTTCAGCCTCCCTTCTTCCTTTCCCTCTTCTTCCTCCTCCTCCACGGCTGCAGCAGCGGCGCCAAAGCCCTCTTTGCCGCCTCATGTTGCGACTTCCTCGGATGTTCCTAAGCTCTTGTACAAGTGTTCGGTTTGTAACAAGGCTTTTGGGTCGTACCAAGCTCTAGGTGGGCACAAAGCTAGTCATAGGAAGCTTCCTAGCGGTGGCGGCGATGACCAGCCGTCCACCTCCACCACTACGGTGACTACTACTAGTACTAGCGGCGTCGGCGCTGGCGGTAGCGGGAGGACTCATGAGTGCTCTATTTGTCATAAGTGCTTCCCTTCCGGACAGGCTCTGGGTGGCCACAAGCGGTGCCACTATGAAGGCACAATTGGCGGCGGACACAGCGGACTTACTTCATCTGAAGGGGTGGGGTCAACTAATACCAACAGCCACCGGGACTTTGACTTGAACTTGCCTGCGTTGCCGGAGTTTTGGTCCACTGAAGATGAGGTCGAGAGCCCTCATCCCGCAAAAAAATCTCGCTTCAATTTGCCAATTAAAGTGGAGAACATTAAATACTAGTGGAATTTGCAGTCTAGGTTGAAATATTCATCATGTTAGCTTATGGTGCAAAATCATTTATTTTTTTTCCTTTTATTCATGTCTATGTACAGATGAACTTGTCGACAGAGACAGTGATCGATCAATTTAATTCATTTTTTCGTTAATGCAATTTAGACGTGTTGTAGTGGACTTTTTTTCCCTTTTTTTTTTTTCGGGTATTAGGTTTTTATGTGTTCCGACTTTGATAATGCAAAAGGCATCATTCTATTATTGCCAATTCACTAATCCTGAACTATTATTAAGAAGCTGACATTTAAAGTTGCGAGTCTTTGAACATTGGGCGTGATCTTTTTCTTTCCATTCAGAATTATTTGACGCTAGCTCGTGTAGTTCATATTTGCACTGCACAGTGCACACTAACTATAATATACCTCCTCTGTATTTCATGATCGTAAAAAGTTGTACATCCAACAAATTGCACGATACTCAGAAAAAGATTCTGGTAAATGCAACGAAGGGCTCGAAATTTTGAAAAGAACTCCTTGAGATTCTTGACCAAATGCAATGTTATGTGTACCTAAGGATTATGTATGGAGTAGTCAAATTGGCAATTTGCAGGAAGAAGCGTGAGCAGGCAGGGGAGGGGGGACAAAGAAGAGTCGTTGGTGGCGGGGCATATACGCGTCATCGTTCATCTGTATCTGTAGCAGTACTGTCAAGGGTGCCAAATTTGGTCAGAATTGAGAGGGGGAGGTGGGAAATGGTGACATGGGGATCCATATGATACGCTAGGCCTATGAAGCTTTTTGTTGGCATGTTGGTAGTTGATGCTTTTGGGCGAGGTGAGGTTGAGTTGAGTTGAGTTGTGGCCACTTGGATTTCACATGTAAATCTACGACCATTTCTTGTTTCCAAGTTGAAGATGACTTCCTTCAACAAAAATAAAAACACAAAAGAGGGCGCCCCGAGGGGGGGGGGGGGTGTTCGAGATGAGTGTACAAAAGGCTGCGTCCATGAGGTTCACGCGTTACACCATAGTGCCATCTTAGCCACATTTCTTTAGTGATTTATATATTGATTTCTTACTTCTTGCTGCCAAATGTATGTGTTGTAGTATTTACTGAATTTACAACCAAAGTATTATGCTCCCATGCCTTACGTGACATGAGTTTTTTGTGGTGTAGTGTAGTAGACAATTAGTATATGAGCAAGCAAAGTTGGCGTCAACCGCGAAAAAAAAACAGAGTATCTTGCATTTTTTTTCTTATTTAAAAGGAGACTCCAAACTTTATAAAGGAAGAATGAGAAGAAAAAAAAGGTAGGGCTCGATAGTGAAATCAAAAATTTCATGATTACTTAAATAATATTTCTACTAGCTAAATTGGATTTTAGGGACAAAGAGTATCACATATTTGACAAGAAGAGATGATGTGCGGCTCTATTTGGATTAGCTGTCTTTAAAAGTATTTTTGAAATAATTTGTTATAGTAGTGTACATGAAAAATTTTTAGTGTACATGTTTTCAGAGGGATCTTTAGAATATACTTTAGAATACCTTTTAAAATTTTTAGAATATTTTTTAAAAATTAATACTATCACCCACAACCATCCCCACCGCCACCACCCCTCCCTCTCCTTCCCCTCCACCCTCTAGCCATCCCTTCCCCTCTTGATCTAGTCGTGACTAAAATGCGCCAAAAAGTACCAAATCTTCTGGTTGTGATCTAGCCACGACTAGACCATGGCTTCTGGTCATGACCAGCAACCAGATCGAGGGGAGGTTTAGAGGGTGACCGGGAAGCGGAGGGACCGAGTTAATGGAAAGGGGAAGAGGGGAGGAGGAAGAAGAGGGAGGGGGAGGAGAAAGGAGAAGGTAGGGGGTGGTGATGGTGGCGGCGGTCGGGGTGGGTGGTTGTGATAGGTGAAAAAATATTGTAAAATTTATTTTCTTTATGTGTATTTGTGAGTTTTATATATATATATATATATATATATATATATATATATATATATATTGTATGGATGAAATGCTTTTTGAGTTGTTTTTGTTTGTGTATTAATTGTAACATTGTATTTGAAAAATAGGCCGATCCAAAAGGAGAAATTCTTTGCTTTTTATTCTTTAAATTTTTTTTTTTTAGAAAAAAGAGTAAATAGTGTAAATGACTTGTTAATCACGATGAGTAACATACATGATACATCACATGCCCACCTAGTGAGCTCTACTTTAAGTGCCCTGCCTCGCATGATTCCTGGAATCTTTTTTTTTTTTTATAAAAAAAAAAAAGGGCTACTCTTAGCTAGACTCCAAGTTTTTTGTCTAGTTGAGTTTTCGGGTTGGCAATGATGACTTGACAAATAGAAATTAATTTTTTTGATATAATACACTAATCAATAATTTGCGGTGCATTTGTTAATGTTTATCCCCTACAAAGGCGGTGAGGATAGGAACTCGCCAGGCCTGGATGGACGGTTTGGTGTGGGATAAGATATTACTGGCAAGTTGTTTCCCCATACTGCTGCTGATTATGACAACATATTAATTTTCGTATTCCTGCTTTTATTTATTATTATTATTGGTTCCGGTTGCTGGTTGCTGGTCACCAGTGTGCTGTATGGTTAGTTGTTTTGCTTCCATTTTGGTTTCCATCCCAGCTGCCGGTCATCCAGTGTGCTAGCCGGTCGCTTGGCTTTAATTGAGATGTAGGGAAGAATAAGACACAGCAAAACGTTTAATCAATCGTAAAGAATATATTCTTAAGGAGCTGTCATGAATTTTCTTTCTTATTAACATGCATGCCATGCCCCGCAAGCAGTTCCACACATATCACATGAAAAACGTACCAAGATTTACTCACTTCTAATCTTAAACACCTCCCTCATCATCATCATCATCATCAATGTATTTATCTCAAACAGGTGAGTTTTAATTAATAATCAATGTGGTTGAACCCACTTTTTATTCTTAAACGCCTCATCGGCGTTAGGATTAACCAAATCAAATGCAGGCAATTACGCCAGAAATCCAGTGGATTAGCGGAGTCGTCAATTTGACAAAGCCTTGGTCACCGTTCAGAAAGACATATGGCAAATTTTAGTACGAATGCTGATACTTTGTGCTTTCATCCCTGGCACATTCATCTCCACTCTGAAGATATGCTGATTTTTCTTTTCGCCGGTTCTAAATTATAATTCATTTTTCTATTAAAAATGTAATTAACTTGTAGTAATTCCAATTCCAAAGTTATAAAAGGAACCCAAATGATCTAGAAAAGACAACTAAGCAAGGCCCGGTGTCATATAGAAACCATTCCAATTCATCCACCGCGGAAGCTAATAGCAGCCATCAACGTCTACTCGGAGGGGAATGACCAGACACTTTCTACATTCACACTTTTTCCCGTGTTAGGCGTTTGGTTCACATTCATTCATTCCCCCTTAACCTTTCTCGGTTTGGAATGGAAATGATTTCGTTCGTTCAACTGATGCATATATTATTAATCAATTTGAAACTCAAACCACAAGTTGTAGACGATAATAATGGGCTGAGGTCAAACACTTTTACGCCTGTTAATATAATGGGCTGAGGTCATATAGACATTAGTTTTAAATGTTATTGACGACTTTGATACTCATTCCTTGCGTTCATGCCAATTTACCAAACACGCTCTAAGAAGAGTGCATCACACATACGCGGTCCAATTCACTAAAAGTCATGCACCTCAACTGCGTCAAAACCTACGTTGCTTCGCCTTGACAGATTCGTGCTGTCGCCACGTCTCAACTCTCGCGTTTCTTTCTTATTAATTATTAATATTGTTTAGGTATTCCTTTTGTGTAGCAAGATTTGATCAAACTCTTTTATCTTTTGTCAACCAAACTTCGCCCCTTGAATCGTGCTTAACATGAAGACTATTCCAGTATGCCCTGGAAAATTAGTGGTTGGCCACTTGAGCAAGAAATTGTGGCTTCAACTAACTTCGGCCTCCCGTTTTAATTAGTTGGTCGGCATTCTTCCCCTTGAAACGCTTGATAATTGCACCTACTTGAAAGAAAACGACTCTTAACACTACTCCATGATGTCTTCTCTTATTAGCAAATGTAGCTAGAGTAAAGTCTCAGAAAATGTATAAAAAAGTTAATCATCCAAATCATTTTCATGTAAAATTACTCGTAGTTATTTATGTTATACATCATCAAAAGAAAAAAAAAGAAGTCGTACGTACGTTGTCCCTGGCTTTGAAATTCTAACGCTTACTGTCCTTCCTGTATGTAAATCTTAAGTCTTAACCAACCAACCGAGGAGGATTGTGTTGACCTTGGTCGATCAATCCTTGGTTTTGATGATTAACAAACCAAAATGTAGATTTGGTCTAATGTTTTTATGTGAGAAATTTGTTAGAATCAGGTTCAATGGTGTCAAGGAAAGAAAACCAACCAAATGAAGAAGCAAAATCAGGTCACTCATGTCGGACGGCCAAAAGGAAACTATCGGACGTCCGAAAGGATGAAGAACATCAAGAAGGAAACTCTGTCGGACGCTCGTGAGGAAGCATCGGACGTCCGGAAGGATCGGACGCACGCCTCGGACGCACATCGATCGCATCGGACGTCCGAGAAATTTCGCAAAGATTTGATGACTCTCTGCCTACGTTCGGACGCAGGGTTCGGACGTCCGACAGGTGGTTCGGACGTCTGACAGGCACCTGTCGGACGTCCGACAGGCCAACGGCTAGTTTTGACAGCAATTAATATTTGACCGTTGGAGAGTCTTTTGGAGCCATTTCTCACCTTCTATAAAAACCCCAAAGCACAAGAAGACTAGAGACTTTTGCCAACACAAAATACAAGCTTACAAGTGAGATTTTTGATTAGAAAGATTCTTTGTTGGTTGTATAAGGGGTTGGGGAAGTTGGGTTGTGAGGTTGCTCAAGTGAAGGTTACTCTCTTGGAGTAGTAAAACCTTGGTGAAGGTGAACCAATCACTTGGAGTGGTAAAACCTTGGTGAAGGTTGCCTCATTTGTATAAAATAGTTCTTAATTGGGTGAGTGATCTTTCAAGTGTAGGTTGTTGAGGGTTAACTAGAATAGTTGTAAAACTCCTTGGCTCAACCAAAGAGTATTTGGGGTGAGGAAGGAGTGAGCCTTCACTTGTACATCTTGGTTAGCATCGCCATCAATTGAAGAGGCTATTGGTTTGATATTTGGTTTGCATTTCTTATCTTTTCTCTTTAATTAAGTTTTCTTTATTGTGCTTAAATTTGATATATCTTTGTGCATCATTGTGAATTTGTTTGTACTCATTGGGTTGCACCGGGCTCTTACAATTGGTATCAGAGATTGGTCTCTTTTGATCAAGCTTAACCGCTTAGAGTAAAGATCATGGCAACCATAAAAGTTTCTTTTTTAGAAGGGCAATCTATTGATAGACCACCTATGTTTAATGGTTCTCATTTTAGCATGTGGAAACAAAGAATGATGATTTTCTTACAATCTGTTTACATTGAATTATGGTATGTGGTAGAAGATGGTCCTTATGAAACTAGAATAGTTGACTCTATCACCAATTTGAGTAGATTAAAGACTAGACAAGAATTGAATGAAAAAGACAAGAGATACCTTTCTTTGAATGCCAAGGCCATGTGTATATTGTACAATGCATTAGATGTAAATGAATCTAGTGGGATTAAAGGTTGTAAATCAGCTAAAGATATTTGGGATAAATTGTGTGTATTTCATGAAGGTAATCAAGATATTAAAGAACAAAAGAAAGCAAATCTTTTCAAGGCACAAATAAGTTTGCTAAGAAAATTAGTTGCATTAAATCCACTTATGTGCAAAATACTTCTATCATGTGTCACTTTTGTTGCCAATTTGGACACATGCAAAATGATTGCTATGTAAAGAAAAATATGAGAAAAGTTATGAAATTCATGTGGATTGCTAGATCATGTTGTAATAACTCCCAAGGACCCTATTATGGTCTTGACTTGAAAAATAAAGGGGGAGTTTGCTTTTTGATTGATGCCAAAAGGGGGAGTAGGATTTATTGAAATTTCTTTGCATGTTGGTACTTTCTAAGGGGGAGCTTTATTTGAACTTATTTGATAAAAGAAATCTTCATTTTGTTTGTCATCATCAAAAAGGGGGAGATTGTTGACCTTGGTCGATCAATCCTTGGTTTTGATGATTAACAAACCAAAATGTAGATTTGGTCTAATGTTTTTATGTGAGAAATTTGTTAGAATCAGGTTCAATGGTGTCAAGGAAAGAAAACCAACCAAATGAAGAAGCAAAATCAGGTCACTCATGTCGGACGGCCAAAAGGAAACTATCGGACGTCCGAAAGGATGAAGAACATCAAGAAGGAAACTCTGTCGGACGCTCGTGAGGAAGCATCGGACGTCCGGAAGGATCGGACGCACGCCTCGGACGCACATCGATCGCATCGGACGTCCGAGAAATTTCGCAAAAATTTGATGACTCTCTGCCTACGTTCGGACGCAGGGTTCGGACGTCCGACAGGTGGTTCGGACGTCTGACAGGCACCTGTCGGACGTCCGACAGGCCAACGGCTAGTTTTGACAGCAATTAATATTTGACCGTTGGAGAGTCTTTTGGAGCCATTTCTCACCTTCTATAAAAATTCCAAAGCACAAGAAGACTAGAGACTTTTGCCAACACAAAATACAAGCTTACAAGTGAGATTTTTGATTAGAAAGATTCTTTGTTGGTTGTATAAGGGGTTGGGGAAGTTGGGTTGTGAGGTTGCTCAAGTGAAGGTTACTCTCTTGGAGTAGTAAAACCTTGGTGAAGGTGAACCAATCACTTGGAGTGGTAAAACCTTGGTGAAGGTTGCCTCATTTGTATAAAATAGTTCTTAATTGGGTGAGTGATCTTTCAAGTGTAGGTTGTTGAGGGTTAACTAGAATAGTTGTAAAACTCCTTGGCTCAACCAAAGAGTATTTGGGGTGAGGAAGGAGTGAGCCTTCACTTGTACATCTTGGTTAGCATCGCCATCAATTGAAGAGGCTATTGGTTTGATATTTGGTTTGCATTTCTTATATTTTCTCTTTAATTAAGTTTTCTTTATTGTGCTTAAATTTGATATATCTTTGTGCATCATTGTGAATTTGTTTGTACTCATTGGGTTGCACCGGGCTCTTACAGATTGATGTGCTAGTACTTTTTTTTTTTTCTCTTTGTCAATTGTTATCATCTACCCCTAATCTAATCTACCGACTAAATGTTTAACCTGAACTCTAGGACTCTTGCTCTGATACCATGTTAACAGGTATCTTGAGAGAAAAACATCTAGTCAAATAGTAAATGATAGTTAGCACCGAACAAAGACCGCCAGAGACAAATATATGTACCAAGGGCTGGCTGGCAACTTGTGTAATTAATGATCTAATTAATATTAACACCAAGTGAGATTTTAAATGTTTGAATGTAACTGAAGGACCCTTTGCACCCTACCAATGCCAACATTATTGAACGATCAAAACTGATTCACTGATTCTAGAGGTGATCTAATAGGGTTATGAAAAATCGATTTGAACTGAACCATCACGGATGCATTACTACGTCCAAAATGGATCTAAGAGACTGTAACATTAAGTGACAACTTTAATAGGAAATAATTAATATGTTTAAACTCCTGTCCTTTTACCTCTCACAATACATGTGATGGCAAACTACCGCAAAGGTAGTTGGTTGGTGTGCTAGTACTTGAGTGGTGTTATATTGCTGATTAGGGTGCCAAATGGTCGGTCACGTTTCAATCCAGGAGCTCGTGTCTGCCAAGTCAATTTGAGCTATTTGCGGGAACACTGACTAGATGCTTTGCCCCCACCGGAATCAGAAAAAGAGAAAAGACCTTTTCCGAAGGCTATGGGTAGCATGTATACTCATAATCTTGCGTTTAAAACTCTTTATAATTTGCATGAGGACAAAAAAAAAAAATACTATTATTGCCCTGTTGTTCTTCAAATTTTAAAGTTTTACAAATCATCAATCCCATTTGGTGAGTCAGCAGCTTAGGATGAGCTAACAAAACAAGAGGCTTTCTGCCTACTTGGAATTTTCTCTGGCACTGTTTTGGACCAACTCAAGAAGGTGACCAATGCAGTTAGGTCACAAAGGGAATTCCCATTGGCCACATCAGATAGATACAAGACGATTTGGATTACGCATGGCCATTGAAACAGCCACAAGTTTACAATTACTCCACCCTGTATAGCTGACATCAACCACCAACCAAGTCCCATTGGTTGTTCTTATCCACGGCAAAAAATTTCGACCCGGTCTGGTGGCTAAGTAGCTTTGAATAATTATACTTGGTAATACCTAATTATATCCACCTTCTCCTTTTAAAAAAAAAAATACAAGCATTTAAAATCTTGATATAGTGATAACTAAGTTAAGGTATTTTTCTCTTTAGAGAGATGTCAAGTGCAAACTCCGTACGTTTCTTTCTCAAATCAATCCTTTTCGGGGAAGTTAAAGAAACCTTGTTTGGATTGTGATTTTCTGCAGAAAAATTTTTATATTTTTCGTGAACACATATCTTAATTGTCTTTATATTTCACATACATCAAATCAGTACAATACATTTTTTTTTTAAATAAAAACTTCTAAAAATAACGATCCAGATAGGGTTTAAAGAAATCTAACAACTCCATCCAAAATGAAGGTTGCACGCCTTACAGTCGATATATAAATGTGAAATCATGCCCGGATAACTAAACCATAATTATACGTTTGATCGATGAGCATTGTTAATGGCATTTCAGTTATTATTAATAACAATCTTATGTTCTTTGAATTTTTTTCCTAAAACACGTTAAAATATGGAGTGTCATTGACAAAAATAGAGTGCCAAAAACAACAGTCTTGATCGTGTAATAAAGAAAAGAAAAAAAAAATGCTTGAATAAGTTACTGTTGGCTGATTGAACGTTCGAGGATTCAGAAGGCCCTGGAAGGTTATCAAATTTCACCAAACCTACATAAGGAGGTACACACCAAAATGGGGCTGTGCATGCTGAAAACTGGTGTTAATGGTCTGCACCAAGTTATTCAAGGAACAATGAAGGTAATTATCGTTATTTTAATCCTGATCCATCTAAACCAACTGCCGAGAGATTTAACTCTTTACAGTTATACATCTGCAAATGATTGTGCAGAGCTAATCATAATGAATTCTAACAACTATGGCAATGCGAAGATTAACAAAAGACACGTACTTGTCAGTTCAATCAAGAAGCTTATTTGAAGTCGAGCAATAAGGCTAGAAGAAAATCTGCAAAAGATTTATCTTTACGTCCATCTTGATTATAATGATGGCATTTCACGAACGAACTTGATCTAAAAAAAGTTGTTCATGCAAAAAGGAATATTAACTGACAACGTAGATTGTAGATTTGCTTATATCTTGTAACAAACTAATAACTAAAAGTATTTCCGTATAGGGGTATCACTTAATGTCCATTTGAAGTTGCGATGACTTATCAAAAACCACTTTAATGAGTATGGAGGTTCTGGTCCTGGTCAAAGTACTTGTTAAGGGTTTAATCGTATAATTTTGGTGCATACTTGAATAAATATTTTTTTCTATTTGATAATGTGCAAATATAAATTTATAAAACGTATTTATCTCTTAATTTAGTTCAAAATTTGCAATAGAATTGTTAAAAGTTAGTTTTTTTTTAATTTTTTGAAACCAAAAAGCTGTTCTAAAAGTACCAATTTTGAATTTGTGCTAAAAGTGTTTTAATATCCAAAAACTCTACTCCTAAATTCAATGAGTGGCTCCCATCAAACACATTAATAATACTTTTATCGTCCAAAAACACTTTTAGCAAAAGTACCACGATGCCAAACAGGGTCAATGTAATTATGCATAAGAGTAGGTTAATCGTTAAAAACTTCAGGTCCTGGGCTATTCTGTGGCGCGTTCAATTCCTTTCGAGGTTCAAAACTTCAAACCTTCAGCCAGTGTCCATTGGGCTCTATAGCATTTGAGGCCCAATGAAGTATCAATAAGAGTTCATTAGGACGACTCTGCGTCCACTTAGGGACTGGGTTAAAAATTGCTCGAAATCGAGTGTTTCTACTTTTGGACACAGTGCTTATGGCCCACAGTTCGTTCTCTAGCACAGAGGCGATGTTAGAATGGGCTCCTTATTCTATGGGCAACAAGAAACGGCTACATTCTTCACTCTGTTTGGATTAACTGTTTTTAAAATATTTTATTATAACATTGTATACGGAAAACTTTTATTATAAATATTTTTGTGGTGTTTTTGGAGGAATTTTTGAAATATAGTTTGAGGTACCTTTTAAAATTAATAAAAATTAACACTATCACTCACAACTACCATCACCCCCACCCACTATAGCCACCACCCTTTTCCTCCTCCTTTCTCCTCCCCCTCTCTCTTTCTCGCCACCCCCGCGCCTCCCTTTCCCCCTAACCCGATCTGGCCCCTCCCCTATCACAATCTATTTGAAGTCAGATTGGAGGGGGGAAGGGAGGGAAGGGGGATGGCAAGGACGAGAGAGGAGGAAGAGAAAAGAAGGAGGAGGGGGAGGAGAAACGAAGGAGGGGATGGTGGCAATGGTGGTGGATGGTGATGATTTGTAAAATTTAATTTTTTTATATATATATTTGTGAGTTGTTTTTTTATATATATATTGTATAGATAAGCTGTTTTGGAGCTATTTTTATTCATGTATTATTGTAGTATTGTATTTTTAAAAATTAACAAGTGAATCCAAACAAAGGAATTTCAATATTCTATTAGGCCACTCTTTTTGAGTTATCTTGAAAAAAATTGTCCACTATCGCAGGTGGAAATGTCGTTAACCACCCATTTCTATCAAAAAATTGTACTTTATTCTAAGATTTCTTTTGCCTAAAGAAGTTTGGCTTTCAGAGTGAATAAATTTTGACGTAGAAAGACTCATTCCTCACTTGTTTTTCATCTTGCAAGTTGCTTTTGAACAGCCGAGCGCAGTCATCATCGCAAATTGTTCAAAGAAGTTACGAGGAAACTTCAATAATTTCTCTAGTATTGAAAGTTTTGGAATCAGATGAGATGTTATTTTGGACTAATTGGGTATTTCACACCTGTTGTCATTCTTTTGCAATTTAAGGACAAACATGTTATGTGTAGAAATGTGACATGCTGTTAATCGCTCTCTCCAAGGTTGAGTGACCAATTAAAGCCCCATCTTTCTCTTTTGTGCTGGATGCAAATTTCAGCTACACTCTTGTTGGAACTTGCTTGCTTCTGCGTCATTTAGACAAATCATATCGGAGCCGGAGGGACAAGAAATGCAAGTCAAGATATAAAAAAAAAAAAAAAAAAAAAATCCAACGGTGGAGAGAAAAAGAAGGGTGCGGGATAGGAGGATATCAGGAGTCTCATTCTATCCACCTCCGAGTCCCCCCCTCCTAAAGCACGAATAAAAGGCAGAGACAAAAACAGATGAAAGGGACATCCAAATCCAATGGTGGAAAATGACTCATCACGAAAGCCGCGGAGACACGCAGCCGCTCGAACCCAAAGTTTGGAAGATATATTCCGTCTTACCATCCATCATCACGAACTCGTCTTTTAACCCCACCATAAATTAATTACCACAATTATTACAAACATCACATCACTTTACACTCGCACTCACAATTTCCTAGTAAAAAAGAATATAAATCAATTTAACCAACCATAGTTTTTTTTTTTCATTTTTCGTTTGAGGGTAACCAACCATAATTACTTCACTTTCTTCTCAAAAAAACCCTTACTTAAGCTCATCTAATCTTCTATCTTTAAACCATAGCAGAGGGAAAAAAATTAAGTGGGGAATTATTACGCCATATATTTATCACATGATTTGAGCTTCATAAATAACAATTAAATATTTTTCTTATACATACATTGACTAGTTTTTTTCTTCAAATATCCTCGCTACCTTCCAATGATCCCTACATCTCCACACCCTCACAATACATTAAACTCAATAAAATCTAAATTTTAATACTCACACAAAATTAAATGTCTCAGGAAGTAAAAATTATTGTAAAGTGTAAAATATTAAATAGATAAAACCCAAATAATGGTTTAATTATGATAGCATATTGTATTTGTGTCCCGCACACTTCTACAGTGCAACTCCCCACTATAACTTCAACGTCACCCCCGCTCGGGCTTTGGTCCCATTCACCCCCTATTCTCCTATCCTCTTTCTTGTACTGCCAGTATTTTGCTTTTGCTTTTGCTTTGGCTTCAAGAAATCCAAAAACACACCCAAAACTTTTTGCTAATTAAATTAGAGGGAAATCAAAGATTACCTGAGAAGATGAGCTGCAATGGATGTAGAGTTCTCCGAAGAGGATGCAGCGACAAATGCGCCCTTAGGCCCTGTTTGGGCTGGATCCCCACTCCCCAAGCTCAAGCCAACGCCACTCTTTTCGTCTCCAAGTTCTTCGGCCGCAGTGATCTCATGTCCTTCATCACCGCCGTCCCCGACTCCAAAAAACCTGGTAACTGAAGATCAATAGCAAATGAGAAATAATACATCGCTTGGAATTTTGCTTAATTTTTTTAAGGGGAAAAAAAAAAGTAGAAATTTTAATTTGTTTTAGCTTGTAGCTTTATTTCAGTCGCTGTTATATGAAGCATGCGGTCGTACGGTGAATCCGGTGAGCGGAGCGGTGGGGCTATTATCGACTGGGAACTGGCCAGTGTGTGAAGCGGCGGTGGAAACAGTCCTCGCCGGCGGAACGTTGCGGCCTGTGAGCGGTGTCGGAGTATTGAGTCCTGATTCGAATGAAGCCTCGGAAGCATTCTGTAACAGCGGCGGCTTGTGGAGAGTTCAACCGCCGTTTTTCATGCATGGATCGGACGGTGATGAAATGATGGTTGAATTTGAATCTGATCAGAACATGTCTGCGTCGGCGTCGTTTCGGTCGTCGGAGGCGTCTGACGTGTGGGGGAGTTTTGGAAGCTGTGGTATTGAAGGAGTTGGTGGAAAAGAGCCAAAGCTTTTGAATCTTTTTGTGTAATTTTGCTGAATTTAGTGGCGGTAGTTACTAGCATATGACTAGCGAGTGAACTCGGAACTCGGTTATTTTGTAGCCTGTGGCTGAGTTCTGGAACCCGGTGAGTCGAGAATCGGCTAATTGTTATGGTGGTCTGAGCTGTTAGCTGACCTGTTATGACTGTTTTGCATTTTGGCGAATAAATAATTCTAATGGACCGCCACTAATCATAACTCGTAATTTTTATGGAATTCCATCTGCAAAATATAGAACGGCCTTTGAAGCCATAATAATAACAACAATAATATATTAATGCCTTTCAGTTTGAGAGAGAAATTATTGAGGGTTTCAAGTGTCATTTAATTGCCTTCTTCATGACGTAATATTTAATGGTTTAATCTCGAAGGATAAACAACAATAATCATCACGTAATATTTGTTTTGGTAATAAGAATTGGTAAATTACTTGAGCTTGTGGACCTATTTGTGAGAACAATCAAAATTTATGAAACCAATTGAGTATAATTTTTAAATCACGTTATGAAATGGCTCAATATTTTACACACTGACGATTAATATACGCTATCACTGTTGAATCTATGTAAAAGTTGAATTTTAAATTCAAATTTTACATATTTATCCTTCATCTGACGCTGTGTATAAATAGGAAAGATTAATTATCAAAAAATTAGACAATAAAAAGAAAAATACAACCAATAGAGAAATCATATCAGTTCAAGTTATGGATTAAAAAATGAAGAGACGACAAAAAAAAAAATGTCCGTACAAGTTGTTTTGGGGACTGGTCGAAACTCGATTGGCGAGTAGCGGAGTTCATGTGATACTCATTCCCCATCTTTAATTCTTTATGCAATACTCGTAAATTACTCCCCCATTTCGTTTCTGCCTGCACAATTCAATAATGTTTTGATTGGTTTTTTAAGTTTATAATAACGACTTATTGAGCTGTTTATTACCACCATAAGTCAGGTTTATATTATTCTTTAATCTATGCAGTACTTGTTGCGTTCTGCTGCTAGTTTGGCGTCGCCTAAACGTACATGATGGTATCGGGCACGGAGCACTTAGGAATCAACTCACTTTCTCATTGGCTTCCGGCAGCTGAGGTCCGATTGCAAGAGACTCGATCGATTATAAGAAAATAAAACTTGGGTGCAAAACTTAAGACCAAGAAGAGGAAATGGACACTTTCATCTCTGCATTTCTAAACTTTGTGCCACCGTTTGGATTGAAGGAATGAAAAAGGAAAGAAAGGAGAGTGGAGGAAAGTGGTTTTCACCGCCTTATTAAGATTAAGGATTGAAGGAGAAGAAAGGAAATATACATATAATATTTCGCTCATGTCATAAATATATTTTTTCAATTTATCTTTTTATATTTTTAACTATTTTTTTATTTTACATGCAGCACATCACAGAAACTGCTATAGTAATTATTCTAAATAAAATATTTCAAACTAATACTAAATTTTTATTAGAATTGAAGAAGCAAAAGAGAAGGATCAAGTGTTAATATATTGACAAAATTAAGGGAAAAATGATCCTTTAAAAAATTCTAAATTATCTGATTAATTTAATTTCACTTTCCTCCGTCTCCCCTCATTTTTGGACGGGAACCATAATTCAACAAAAACAATTAGACTTTTTATTCTTTCCTTTCCCTTGGTCAAAAATCAATCCAAACAATAAAAACCGAATCCCTCCTATACCTCTCCTTTCCTTTCCCTCCCATTTCCTGAATCCAAATGGTGCCATACGCGTTCGTCCTCAGCTGGCTTTGTACTACTGGTTTTTATGGTCCTGAACCTTTCTGAGCAGTCTCATAACTTCAAGAAAAACCCTTAACAAAAAAGGGATTTGGAAGTCTCCACATTTCGAAATTTATTTTGGTCGCATTGGGGGAGTTGGATCCAAAGTGTGAGTGAGGCAAAAGCGATTAATACCCTTTCTGCACGGAGCTTTTCATTTACAGTCAACTACTTTATGATACTTTAGATAGTCTATCTTTTTCTAATCCTCCAAAAAAAAAAAAAACAAAAACAAAAATGATGTTTTCATAACATGCACCAGCATAGCCATTATCCATCATCTCTTTATTGATGCATAATTTCTTTGAAGGTTCCTAAATAAATACTTTAATGAAAGCTCAACAACAAAAACATGTATAATCTAAGACAATGCTGATAGTTATGGACACACTTGAGGTATATACCGTCACGTTCTCAATTGAATTGTTTCTACCAATACTAAAAAAAACACATATGAAGTAAAATCAACCCTTGTTATAGTAGAGAACCATTGGAAATATTGACCATTATATTATACAACTCTGAGAACATGAAATGCGTAGTATGAATCTATTTATTAACCTTTAAGAATAATTCATATTCAAAAAAGATGCTCCAGTCTTTCCTCTGCATTGTTTAGTATGTGATTAATCATTTAATAGGCCTTGCGAGATTAACAAAAAGGAGAAGGAGGTCAATTCATAGCATATCATATCATATCATCCAGTCCAGTAGGGAACGGAAAACATGCGGTACGCGTCAGCAAGGTCCCTGGTGTTCTCCTCCATCAGCAGTGGGATCCACGTCATCCCTTTTTCTTTTCATCTTTTAATGTACTCCCCTCCAATAAAAGATTTTGTTTGGAAAAGAGCCCGGACAATTGGAGTCATTGGACCGCAACAAAAAGGCAAGGGAGTTAAAATCATGAATGGCAAACGATTCGATAATGGTTGCGTCGCGCCGCTTCCCCATATGAGGGTCCTACTCCTACTCCCGTTGCAGCCTCTAACTTCTACTTCTAGTCTACTTCCACATTTTGTTGGATAAACCTTTCAAAGGTAATTTGAATTTTATATACATTAAAAATGTATACACTGTATCATTGTTAAATTTATGATACATGCATGAAAATTTAAATTTTATATCATTATCATTTATTTATACAAAAATAATAGTGTAGAAAAGATTAATCCAATCTCTTATACATACATTAGCGGGTCTATGTTTACGTAACATACGTAAAGTTATAAATTTAAACTCATTTAATATAACATACATTTAGATCCGTCAGTATATATACATTATGAAAAATTAATTTTTTACGAGGCAATTAGAAGTAGAGAAAGGTAATTGACCCAAAAATTTTCTCAGAAAAAATTTACAATCCAAATAGACTAACGTTCCGTTTTTAACCCCTTGATGGTTAACTCAAAATCGTTTAATTCCACCATACACATAAATATCTTGATGCGTTATTGTAGGGTTCTGATTGATAGAAAACCAGCTACGTGACCCACGAACACAAGCTCAATTCGTTTCCTTCCTCATTTTTCTAATCAATAGAGCATAAATAAATTTGCATCATTATATTAAGAAGAAAAATACACGATAAACCAACAACCAATGAACCAATGCATGGAAGGAAATTGAAAAATTGCAAAAGATGGGAAACATGCGTAATTATCATTTGAATTTCAGTAGGGAATTCCCAGAGTGTGTTCATGAGTAGTTTAACCGAAATATTGTAGATTTAAGTAAACGTAACAGTAAGTTTAACTTGCTCTTCACCTTAGACATACACCTTGATCTCAAACATCTAATATTCTTTGTTGAAGAACTAACTTTTCATCTGTATTTTCCTCATCTCGCCTACAGACAAATAAGAAGATATTAGCATTGAAGCAATAAAGACGTTACATTTTTACATGAAGAGTTCATGGAGTACCCGTACCTGAATGATAATCCGGATCAAAAGGCATAATCATGGTGCTTCCTGTCTCTTTCTGTGGCCGTTGTCTTCAAGATTTCTTCCATTCGACGATCTGGTTCTGTGAGTAAACAAGATGCACGTTGAATACACACGCACTTTAGAAAGACTACATGGAGCGTTTCATTTATCATCTACATTGACAGGGTAACGGTAAATACTGGAGGAAAAATCTAGTAACATGTAGTCTTACAGAAAGGTTTGTATATCTATGCTTTGCAGTGAGCAACTACAGTAATAATCTTCCACCCAATCCTAAAAGATTGCAAGGGACGTAATCAAATTTAATGAGACTTTATGAATTTATTACTCACAGTGGCACTCGCGTAGAAAGCAAAAAGCATATTAGCGAAACAGGATTCTGACGACGTTTTCGTTTGATTGAAGAATAAATTTAAGAAAAACACGATGCTTGTTAATAATAATTGATAAAAAAAAAAAAAAAAAACATTTGGTAACTGTACAAATTTTACTTTTATCATTTATTTTTCAACGAAAAAAACTCGGTTAGACTGAAAGACTTAAAGCAATAGCAGGCAATATTCAGAATCAAGTCAAACATCACAGAGTTTGTCTCTCGATAAAATCTCGAAACAACCACCATCCAGGAGCAAGGAATTTTCCTCGGCTATAGGTTAAAAAATCACAAGGATACCAGAATTGTCGATTGAAATTTTGAAAAACAACATCAAAAACAAAATTAAGAGCTAAAATAAGCCTTATCAGTTAGAAAGAGAGGAGAATCCTAAAAGCTTGCATGAATTTGTTCCCATTCATCAAATTTTTAAACCAAATCTAATTTCCTGGTTAATCAACCTCTTCTTGTAATATTGATGTTTGCCTGTAACCAACCTAATATTTCTCAAGAAGATCGTCAGTTTATGAGATATGGGAAAGAAAAGCCTTATAATGTGAATTTTCCAGTTGACCGGTGTGGACACTTCATCAGCCAAAAGAAGGAAATCTTCGACACTTATCTTTCAAACATGTTCAGGTTTTATCAAAATTACCTGAGATGTTCCTAGAATATGTAAACCAAACAATCCTTGAAACCAGAAATTCAAAGGAGAGGACCAAAAACTCCACAGATAGGCACAATATGAACAAGTTCTCAAAAGTCCATAAATTGGAATAAATAAAATTGTCAAGTAAAAGTACCATGTCCAAGAGAAGAACAAATAAAACATTAGATACTATAATTTGCAGTAGCTTAAGCCTTACCTTCCGAACTGCAAAAGCATAAACGAATATAATCAAGCTTAATTGAAAATCTTTCATCTGCTGGAAGATGCTGAATCATATTTGCTTAAACAACAATAACAGTGACTAAGTTTTAGATATTTTCCCCCCTTATCATGCATGAAAAGGAGAAATCTACAAGTAGTATATATGTTTCTTTTGGAGATCAGTATCCACATCATTTATCATGAATTACAGATTTTCAAGCATTCTTTGTACGATCATAGCAAAACTAAAAATCTAACAAAAGAAAAAAATCAACACTTTGAACCAACATATGACAATAGTTCCCGTATTGTCAAAATTATCAACCCTGCTCCTACTGAAAATTAATGACGCTTGTATGTTACTATGAGTGATCCAAAAGGGGAACAACAAGCTGTACGTATAGGAAAGGCAAATAGGAGAGAAGTTTTTTAGCATAACTTTTCAAATTTTCATTGATAAATAACTGATACAGATGTCCAATATTTGTGGTCAATATATACAGCATACCATGAATCATTATCCAGTCCAAACAAGGGAAACATGCAACCTTCATCGCAGATTTTATGGCTTTTGCTATTGGATCTTCATTTACCTAATTCATCCTGCCATATAACACACCATCCCACGAAGCATTATCCAATCCAAACATATTCATGAAATCCAGTCACAATTACCTTTTCTTCTTTTTCATAAGAAAACTGAAGAATAAGACCAAGTCAAAGTGCTAATGAAATCAAACATTAGTAATAAAAGTTCACTTAATCTCGACACTGCCAAGAACAGCAACTTCTACAAGTTACTTACGAATGGCAGCTTAGGAGATTCAAGGTTTTTCACAACGAAGACATATAGGTTGTTAATCATTTCAAGAGCAATCATCGCAAATAGTTTATGATTATTCCAAATGTTCTGAATGAACCTCAAGGTAATGAAATAAACAACTTACATTTGCTAGTTATTACATTGGAAAACATCATATCCTGACCATTTCATCACAAGAAGGAACCTCTACTTAGTTATTTGGTTCGCTTCTTGTTCCCCATAGCACGGTAAAGGGGGAAAATATAAGATGGTGTTTAAAATTTTCATTTTCCTTTAAGCACTTGACATTCACATTGTATTGGTTTGTATGGTCCATTGTCTTGAAGTTTTCAGATAATCAAACCAATAAAATCTTAAATCCACTCATAAGAAAGAAAATCAAGAAATAAGAAAAGAGAAGAAGGTATCATCAGAATCCTAGTAAACTAAGGCATAGCATGCTGAATATGAAGAACCAATTGCATTAAAAAAAGTGAAACTCAAACCCAAAAAAGTTATCAAACAAATATATAACCTGACAATAGTGCTCCAACCATTAGCTGTTCATATATACACTCCAAATAATATTCTGTCCCTGCAATAATTCCCCGAAAATCATTAGTACTCCTAAGGATCACCCCATGAAGTAAACAATCAAAAAGTAAAAAAGCCAAAGTAGTTGATCAAGGCAAAAAGCATATGATGATACAGCAAAATCAAGAACACAAGAGAGGGCATTAGGGCAGAATCAAAGCATATCACTGGAAATCAGAAAAAATTATGAAACATGCAACACTAATCTGGAGCAGTACATATAAAGATTAAAGACGCATTTCAACCTGCATCATTTTAACAATTGAACTCAGATACCAAAAATAGGGGTGGGGGGGTGTTAAAAAATGCACTTACCGAGAAGAAGAATCTCAGCATTTCTCTCCTGTAATAGTGGATCACCCAGAAGAACAAAACAGACCAGAGATGGAACAGAATGAGAAGATTACCAAGGTAGAGAAGGAAGGGAGTGGGAATGATGTCACAGGCAGAAAAAGTCTTGCCCGCATTGCTATCCTGCTCTCGCAGAAAGACAACAAAAAGCAACCAACCCCTCACATCTCAAGCACATGTTTGGTTAAGATTTATGGCGGAAAAGAAAATGAAAAATAGAAGGCAACTGATGGTGTGGGTTAAAAAAAATTTTTTTTGAAAAAAAACCTCTGTTAAGTGCTACTCACATGGGACGACCGTGGTAGTGTAGCAAAGTTAGCTACTTAGTCCATATGTGTTAACTAAAGCAGCCAAAATAACCAAGCAAACAAAAAAAGAGACAAGAATACACAGAATGATACGAATACGTGCATTTCCATACAAACTTGAGTGAGAAAGCCTTTGATTATCAGAATCATCATTAGAAATATTTACATATATATATATCACTAAGCTACTGAACATGAGCAGTATACAAATCTAGGTCGTACTTCGATGATTTCCTACCAACTGTGCATGCCAAAAATTTTTTTTTCTTTTTTTACTACTTTCCAAAGATTGAAGAAAATGCCCATTCTTCAGTTCTTCAACCCAAAAGTTAACTGTTTCACTGTCTGTCAATCACCACCTCTCGTGTTATCCAAGGCAAAAATTGGCCTTTTGGGGAAGTTTTAGGATTTCACGTCAGTCAAGTTTGATCAGCTTTAGTCTTTGGTTGTTAAGACAGGATGCAAACGTCTTAATTGCAGAATGTGTGCTCTGAGGCTACAGTCCTTCACCTGGAAAACATAAAACCTTTATCAGGAGAGTCCTTCAGCAATTCAATTGTTAGACAGTGGGGGATCAAGCACAATGATAGAAGAGATAGATACCATTACCAACCAAATTTGATATTAATTGTATAAGTATCAAAAATTTCCACAGAACACAAAACTAAATCTTACTGTTACCTCCATCTCTGTTAACTTTGACAAAAGATCTCTGGATTGGTCAATCAGATTGCGCTCATTTGCTACCAATCTTGCAAGTTCGCAGATCCATTTGTTGACTTGCTCAACCTGTTGACCAAATTGTTCAGAACATAGTAGAGAAGTATATTCCATGTTTATGGAGAACCACAAGTATGATAATGGAAGCATGTGTCTGTGATGTTACTTTGCAGGTATAACTTGAGCTGAATGTTCAGAGCCTACCCAAAGCATTAGACTAATTAAACAGTGGTACATCTGCCTACGAGGTCTTGTCCACTGGCTGCTTAAAACTTCCCGCTATGCAGTAGGAATTTTTTTTTTTTTTTGGGGAAAGGAAAAACACAGAGAAAATAAATGATTTACAAGTAGACAAAACATGCTCATTCTATACGTAGTAACCAATATACATTTCTTTTCTTTTCTTTCTTGTAGACTTAATGTTTCCACATTCTGACAGGAAATAGGCGTCTCTACAATTCCTTTTCAGTTTAGCGCTTTTTGTTTCAACATAAAGAAAAACACCTTGAACTTGCCACTCGTCGCATATGCAAAAACCTAGCCTATCATATAAGTTGAGCTTGCGGTGGAATAGTGTCCATCTATTTACCCTTCAATTATTTTCCCTTGCTGATAGTTTGATGGAAAGGTGACAAGCTACTAAAACGATGCTCTTCAGTTGCAAAAGAAAAAGCGTAGAAGCAATAAGGTTAAAATGAAGACCAAACAAATAACAGTTAACAAAGTTTGCTACATATATTTGATAATAAACAGTAGCTCCTTGTATTTATTAAAAACGGAAATCACCTTTGGGAGCAAAGAGCATATGGAGGATGCCATTCCTTGCATCACATCAATAGCTGAATAAACAGCATTTTTAACATCCTGAATGTCTGCCTGCAAAAAAAGACAATTGGAGAAGGGAAAATATTAGGCCATCACATGCCAAACTTAAAAAATGATGGGCTGTCACACATAACACAAATTTTTAAAAAATAAAAATAAAAGAAGAAAAGAACAAATACCCTGGCACCACCACCAACTGGAAGACGCACAGTGCTAGATTCCAAAGCTTCTATAGCCCCTGACAAAGCAGAGCAATGATCTCTCTCAATCATATCCCAGTTGTCCAGATATGGAACCTGAAATAAATAGACACAAATTGAAACTTAGTACAGATCCAGACCATTGCTAGTAGATGGAAACAGTTCTTATCATGTTAACTAAAGCATGAAAGATATGCCAAACGTATTTAATTCAGTGGCATCCACTAAAGATACATATAGCTGGAACTGGCCTCAAAGTCAAAAGGTATATGGGGCAGAAGAATTATCACTTTCAACATGGCTAAGATCAAGAAGCAAAGAAATTTTCTTTGTTATCATGAAAGTAACCTGTTAAAAAGTTGCAACTACCGCAGCACATCTGCATTTCCAGGTTAAGCTGGACAAGCACATGAGCATGCACAGATGCACAGAGACAGAGATATATATATATATATATATATATATATAGAGAGAGAGAGAGAGAGAGAGAGAGATTAAATCATCTGATGCACATTCAAGAAAGAACCAATAGATAAATCATGAGCTAAGGAAGAAAGGGTTAGAGCTTTCCAGATTATGGTGCTAAAAGCATGAAATAAGTCTTCAACAACTAACTAGTAATTCATATACAGCATTATAACAACAACAAATGAGTCTTACTTGATCATTAAGGATGGTGAATAGCCTCAGATTCTGACTCAGTAGTTGCAGCTCCATTCTTTTTGATTTGACAGAATACCGCAATTTTGAGACAGTCACCCAGGCATTATACAGACTTCTCTGGTGGATAAGTAAATCAAAGGAAATATCAGCCAACAGAATTGTAGCCTTAAGTAATTAAATTGTTGCAAGGAGCCCATATTATGATTGTCGACAAAATAAAAATTTGGCCTAGGATTTTTTCAATCTATGCCCTACAGAATATGATAATTATGGGGCAACAATGGTTTTAGTGTTAATGTCATAATAACCCAAGATTTCATGTGCGAGGAAAGAATGTACCAAGGCTGCTAGGTTCTCATTATAGAGAATATCAGACCCAATAGATGACTCAACCCATAGCTGAAGCAAATGTTAGAAACTTGATGATGTCAATAAAGATGTTTAGCAGCATGAAAAAATGCATTTGGTTACTTTGATTCATAAACTGGATTTCAGTAATCAACATAGATTGTTTCATTTGTTTACTTAAATTACTTTCTTTCATTTATAAACTAGATTACAGGGGATTCATGAAAAAAAAAATCTATAAAAAGGATCCTAAACATTATTGGTGGGTAATTTTTAATCATGTCAATCCAAAGTCCTTGTCCACGATGTTATCTACTGATTTCAACTAATTGTAACACATTATTCGTGAATTTTATGTTTTTTCTATACTTACAAGTAGTGGATTTGTTAAAGGAAATGCATAGAAGGATGTTAAACAGTCACAAGTAGGTCAATTATTGGTACAGAAGTGACGCTATGTCTCAAATGAGGCCGAAATCACCTGAATACAGATAAATCTAACCACTAAATCTACCACGTCATTGATTTGCACAGCTAGGAAAAACAAAACCCATAGAATGATTCTAGAAAATAGCTATACTATCAAAAACTTTATAAACAAAGCCAAGTAATCAAGCTCACCCGTACTATTCCTATTACTGGAGCTCTTCTTCTCCAGCTCCAGTAACTTGAAATTGCAAAACCAACTCACCTTGGGTTTCTCTTCCTGAACCTATTAACCAGGGTCTTACTATCTCAGTGCCTACAAATAGGTTTCAAATTTGAATGGGCTGCATCTAGCTATTTATTTAAAAAAGAAATTCCTAGCATTTCTCAATAATCATTTCTCCGCCTACCATTTGTATACTAGTATACTTCTTCTCTCAAGATTGGCAGCAGAAGTAAGTGCCAAATTATTTTTTCGCTTACCGTGTCATTGTCTAACGTGCATGAAAGCAATCTTTCCAATTTGAGTTATTATCAGAGAGGGAAGTAAATAGCCTCCCTTTTCTGTCATGTCTCTTTAGCATTTAAGCTCCTCATCCCCAGAAAATTCCCTCAGAACTAGCCATCCTCAGACTCTATCCTAGTTTTTAATGGCTTCATAAATGTTAGCAACAAGGCATCCACCTACACCTGACTTTCAAATTCGAAACCAAGTAGTGTTGTTTCTACTAATGAAGGTAGCAAAAAGTATGCACAATGGTTCATTTCCCAGAGACTCATACGGCACTGGTAATAAACTGGTCTACGTTAGTCATAGTTATCTGCATTGAAATTTGATAATTCCAACCGCTTATTGCAGTTGAAAGCCTCCACAGAGGAGCCCAAAGGAATGCAACAGAATACCACAATAAGACCAGCAATTAAGTGAGGAACGAACTCCAAGCAAAGCTATATCCAAAAAGAGACAAAGCAAAATGTGCATGAAGGTGCAATCTGGTCTTTCGAATTAAAGAAGGGACAAACATTAGCACTACCTCTGCTGTCTCAGTCCGAACCAATTGAGCAGCCTCTGCTCTAGCATTTGCAAATCGCCACTGCAACTGCCTATTATACAATAACCTCAATTCGTGTGCATCTTCGATTCTGTTCTCCCCCACCTTCCCTCTTCTAATATCAGCAGCAAAACTCAAAATAGACGGCGTGCTACATACATCATTACTCAACATACTTGCAACACCATTTCTCATCCTCATTGGACTGGGCATCCCTCTAAATGCAGAATTGATAGATGAATTCAAACTCCTATTTGGTGATGATGGCCTTGGGCCAGCTCGAAGAGGAGATACATACCCCGAAATTACTCGAGGAGATGATACAGGGGTATCGTTAAAAGATTTTTTTGCACCAATTAACTTTGAAACATTTTTAATTTTTGATCCATTATGTTTTGACAGTGGCGAACCAGGCTCCGGCACTCTTCGGAGCCTATTGTTTGTCTCTTGCCAAAATCTCGCAGGCACGATAATGCCACGTGGGCCTCCTCGTGATTGAGCCAAATTCCCACACTCCTGTAAACCTGTAGTACTCCCTGAAGAAACACTCTCACTATCTGAAGGCGCCGCATCTGTAGCAGCATTTGATAAAGCTGAAGTCCCGTTAGCAACAACCTCAGCTTTCTTCTCCAGCTCAACATCTTTCGTAGCTGGCTCCAATCTTTTTTCAGCTTTAAGTCTATTGTTAGCATCGATTGAAGATTTTTGCATTGATTTAACATCATTCGAAGATCCATTGAATCTGGATTTATCAGCAGCAGCGCCAAAATCCAAGCTCCGAGTCAAAAAACTCGAATTCCCAGGCTTCAATCTCCCAGGCCATCGCTGCTGATCATTAGGTTTAAAACTTGAATTTTCCATCCGATCCTTCACTGGCGTCGGTTTCCTCCTCTCCGGTGTACCTCTCCTCGCGCTACCCGCACCAATAACCGCCTGAGCAGAAGCCGATGCCGGAGCGGGAGCCTGCTTCGCCTTACTTGCCGACATCGAAAACGATTCACCTTGAAACGACACAGACAAACTCCTCTTCGACGTCAGAAGTAGCTTCGCAGCACTGGACATCTCCACCGACGAAGGCTTTGGAGTGACCGGCCTCCGACGCTCCGCAGACTGCGCCCGACGCAGGTAAGTCTGCGGCGTTGGAGTCATCGCCGTCGTTGTCGTAGTCCTTGACAACATCGGCGAAGCCGACCGGCGCGAGGAAATGGAATTTCCTGAGTTCGAAGACGACGACGTCGAAATTGAAGAAGATGATGACGTGGACGAAGACGATAAGTACCGTGACGTAACCTCTCTGGATTTCGGCCGCCGTAGCTGGCCAGCAGGTCCATTTTCAGCTTCCGAAGGTAGCAATGGAGGTCTCTTTGGATTTAGCCGGACATTACTACTATCAATTCTACTAGTACTATTCTTATACGAGAATTCTGATGAGAGCTTAGGGTTCGGTGTTTTAGCAGAAACAGTAGCCACCATTGCTAACTTCACATTTCTTAAGAACCCTAATCCTCCGAAAAAAGCACTCAATTTAATCAGAGAAAGTGAAAATTACGACCGAGCAATGATGTTAACTGTGTACGTGTATCTAGCTAGCGCCTGAGAGAGAGTGGAGAGTGGGGTTTATGCATAGTTTTAGAGAGAGAGAGGACAGAGTGATGGATCGGGAAAAATGACCGTTACCGAATCCGGCGACACTGCACGCGGAAGTAAGGGAGAGAAAGTGCGGGCCTGTTAAGGACGAGATTTTGGGAAGCATAACTGTCGTTCCAATGTGTGACTGTGTGAGAGAGAAAAATTGGTGTGCTTCCGGGGCTAGGCCTATTGTATTAAAAGTTGTACATAGATATGGCACGGACCGCATGAGCGAAGTCGTACTCAGATCAGACTCCTCCTTCACAGGCGGTAGAGTAGGATTTAGGGAGTATTTGCTGGGTTTAACGGAGTGAGGTGTCACAACTCACAAGGGTAGCTTAATTTAAGAGAGCGAAAGTTTTAATCGGTGACATATATATATTTTTGGTAGCTAGCCAAATCAAGCCGACGAATTCTTCGTATTAAAATAAAATGACGTCTACTTTCAACTACTAACATATATTCATGCTTGGGTTGAAAATGAATATTAGAAATGGGTTGCAAAACAAGTTTTCATAACTCCATCAAACTTGATTATTCGGAACGATTTGATCCTCCTCATAACCCGAGCATCCTAAATTCATGTCATCGCGTCCGGAAGAAGAAAGAGCCGTAATTCTTGAACTAAAATTCTGTGCCATCCATCCATCTAGATCTGAGAAAAGAAAAGGGGTAATTCTTGAATTGAAATTCTGTGCCGTCGTCCATCCAAATCTGTTAGTATACAAAAATTTTTTTACACGAATAAATTAATGTCTATCTGATTGTTCATTGGGCGGTTGTAAGTTAATATTCTGTTGTGAGTTAATTGTGTGGTCTTGTAAGAAAAAGTCAAAATTTCTTTTTTTTTTTTATCAACACAGGAAGTATTTTAATTTTTTTTTATCAAATTAATCTCCCTGCCTCCCAAGAATACATAAACGGTAAAAGAGGTGGTTCGAACATGCGGTCTCGTGACTCAACTGAGCTACTCCAAAACCATTCAAGCCAATCCCAGAGAGCAATTAAATAAATTAATATATTCAAATCCAAAACTTTTTCAAGAAAGAGATGCTTTGTTTGGATTGGACTTTATTTCTCAAAATTTATTTGCTTACATCATCATTACAATTTCCAATACACCTTTTTACCTTCTCAATTACCTTTTTATCTCACATACATCACATCACAAAAAGTGTTACAGTAAAAATATCTCTAATAATTCACAATCCAAACAGACCAAGAATTTAATTTGATTCTTACATGGACGGACACGTGGAGGAAGAAAGCTGGGGTAAGGCGCAAGTCACTTTGGCTGCTAAGGAAAGTTGAGCGAGAGTGGGGAGCACTGATGAAGGTTTTTTTGGTGAATCTTGGGAGAGACGTTACGATGATGACAGTTGATTAAGGATATTCTTTAGTGTGGGTTTAGATGAAAATAAATATTGGTGGAGTTTAGTTGGAGCTGTACTAGATACTACTGTTTGGAGCTGTACGTGACGTGATTGTTGACAGAGATTAGAGAATGACATGAGTGCAAAATGAGGATTAATTAAGAGGTTACAGGCAAAAATGGGTTAAAAGGGTACTTCTGAGAGGGCAACCTTTTCTTTGCTCACAAGGGCAGGCGAAAATTATTTACTAATTCAAGTAAGAATCAACATCATTACTCTTCCAATTAAGGTATTAGAGCTATCTAATGGTTATACTTTTCTTTTACTTCTTGTAGATTAGACGATAATAATGATTGTTTGTACGCTGTTTGATGGGTTTCTGATGAGGAAATGATGTTTTGGCGACCATTTTTCATTGTAAGAGAATTACTCAACAAGGCCCTGTTTTTTTCCTTGAGGTACACAAATCCTTCTCATAATACGGGTTATAGCATGGAAGGAACTAGACAACATCTGCGCTATGCTTACTCGGGTCCGTTTGGATGTCCAGTTTTTTTTTGCCTATTTTTAATAGACAAATTTGGATAGTTAACTTCCCCACATAATATTTTACTTACAACATAAATATATTTTTGAACATATTTTTTATTTTACATACATTATATCATAAAAAGTGTTACAATATTTATTCAAAATAATATTTTAAATAATACTCTATTCAAACACACTCAAAGTTTTTCTTTAATTTTATCTACAGTAACAACAACTAAAAACACCACAAAATTTTTAACATATGCATCATAAAACAATAAAAAAACACATGCTCATTCCTCTCTTCTACTATCAAACCTACAAGCACTGTCACTACAGCCTCCTACTTTTTTGCTCTCTCCTCCTCTTCATCTCCTCTCTCTCCCTCCTCCTCTCTTCTCTTGTCTCTCTCTCCTCCTCCTTTCCCTGTCATTCCCTCTGTCCCCTTCCCTCTCCTGGCCCTCTTTCCCTCTCCCTTGTGACCTTGTCGCGTGACCAAATCTAGTCGTGCACCAGTCTATGATCACGCCGAGAAGAGGGAAGTGGAGGGAGTGAGGTGAGGGAGAGATGAGAGAGGGCGTAGCAAGGGAAGGAGAGAGAATGGAGGAGGAAAAGGAAGGAGTGGGAGAGAGAGAAAAAAGGGGAGGAGGCGGCGCGCCGCTAGCACCAATAGGGGTGCCAACTGGCAGTGATGGCCAACAGTGATATAAGCATTGGTGGTGACAGGAAGGAAGAAGAAGAGGTGAAAGAAAGGGAAAAGAATAATTAAAAAAAAAGTTCTTCAATTTCTCCACAAAAACTTCTTCTTATAAATTTTACACTAAATTATAGTATTATGCAAACATCTAAAAAACATATCACCGAATGGACTTGAATTAAGAGATAGCTCTCAGAAAACTTGAAAATATCTTATATTATGAGCTTAAAGATAAATATATCAAGATTCAACTTGCCAAGGTAAATTTTTATGATTCCATCTATCAATTTGTATGGTATAACCAAGTGCTTGGGGATTGGAACTTGAACCAATGTAATTGTCATTTCTAATTGTTTGAGACAATCAATAATCATGATTTCGATTTTGTCTGTCATAACATCACAACTTTTCTGATAGTTTAGATCCATCTACTTTATTTCAACTCAATTCGCCATGCACAATTGTTTATGAGATGTCTTTAATTAAAGTTTTGCAACTGTAGCAGCTTACAATTAAGTTTACTTACTAGCGGTGACATCATGAATAGGCTATCCAACCCCAACTAACGCATAAGGCGCCGTGTGGGAGTTTGGAGTTTACGCCATTGTTCTTGTCATAATAATTTGACAAGAAAGAAAATTATAAGTCCAATAATTCTTTCCAAATTATAATTATCCGCATAACGTATGATGTGGGAGCACTTTTCTTTTTACAATTTTTGCTGCAATGATCTATCTCTTTGTGACTATTCTTCCAACCAACGCTTTATGAATAACTTGTTCTGCAAACTATTTTCCGTTTTAAGAGGAAACTTTAAATAGTTTAAATGTTATCCTGAGTGCTTGTTTGATTTTTTTTTTTTGGACAAATAGTAAATTTTATTAGCAAATTACTGGAAATCGTCTAGCATGATTTGATCTATATTGTTACCCTAATGATAAGTTAAACATGCATTAGAAATTACAAAATTGTAATTTAACAGATGGAATAGATCCAAAAAAAATTATGAACAGATCTGAAAAATACATGAAATTTTAAAGTTGTCTTCTAACAGATGAATTGCTGCAACTCCCTTCTAGCACGTTGTAATCGTCAGATCTACCAATCAACGGTTTTAAACTCCAATAATGATGATGAAATTTATCAAAATAAATTCAAGATTCAAAAAAAAAAAAAGTCAAATCTGAAAAAAAAAAGAAGAAAAAACACAAAAAATTCTATAGGAATCCTTAGGAAAACAAAAAATTTTCACTAGAAAACCTTAGGAGAAACAGAAGCCTCTCACTAAGAAAACTTATGCGAGACTTTATTTAAAAAAAAACTAAAGTAATGTGCGGTCTCCCTCTCTAAGAGAAAACTTTTGAAAAGAGAAAAAAAAAAGTAGAGAGAAATTAGAGAAGAGGAGAAGTGGAGAGAAGAAATTAATTAAATATATTTGGCCAAAACTTATACCATGAGTGCTTGACTGATAAGATGACAAATCCTACCAAGTTCCACCTTTAAATTATGAAATTTATGAATATCGAGCAACCTATGAGAAAGTCAAATTTTGAAGGAAGACACTTTAATTAATACACTCACCATTGGACATATTAGTTCAAACAAAACTGAAAGTGCAAGAATGGATGATGATTAATTCTTGGTGAACCAACGGACAATTAAGTGATCAACTGCGAACATCTACATATTGACCAGACGTTAACGTCAAGATTAGTTAAGGACAATTCATCTGACTACTAATTGAGTATTAAGGTTTCTTCAATCATCGGAAATTGAAAGTGATAAAGAATGTCGGCCGGCCCGTTTGAGTTCGTGAAACGCTAACCCGATCCTTTCTTTATGATAATCCCACGTATTAGGCATTTCCATCAAGTGTACAGGTATAAAAGTATTTCTATCAATCACATATACTAGTTAATCAGGATTTCGATAGATAACAAGCACGCGACATTTATACGTCACAAGAGACGTATAATTGATTAATCAGTAACTAGTTGTGCTAATTTAAACAGAGAATTTTTTTTTATGGATAACTTTTGGTTTTCAGTGCAAATAGCGGATACATCTGATGAGAGCGTAAATGAACACACTTAGGCATTCTTTCTTTCTTTTTTTTTTTTTTTTGAAAACGATAGAAGTTTTTTATTAATATGTCAAAACTGTACAGTATTTGAGTAACGACTCAATCAACTTTACATAAGTGTACCCTGACATCTAAGGAGTGACAAAAAATCTCTCCTTATCTATTAATATGCCTAACGCACATTCACTAATACTTTTACATAGATTCATACTACCGGTATTTCTTACATAAAAGGAGTACAATTGAAACAAACTAACTAGGTTGTTAATGTCTTCTATCAACGTCCACATTCTAATGTCTTTCATCGTCCCTGCTTCAGCATTCATTGGATGCAATCCTTCGCCAAAGTGTTAGCTTAATTGGTAAAGATGGACCACTTTCTCGTAAAAGATCATGTATTCAAATTTTACTGTCAATATGAGAATTGTGTTGGTAAGCGATCTGTAATAATATAAGTCACTGATGATCTGTAAGAGCCCCTTTAAGCAATCTACGATTTTAGGGGGCATGTATTGACTCGTAACGATGATTGGAATTGAATTTACCCAAACTTTTTCTTATATTAAAAAAAAAAAAATCCTTAGAGCTCATCAACATAAAGCATTACTACATAGGCATCACTATGCTTCAGCTGCAAGGATAGTCATCAAAATGTTTGTTACAAATAAAATGAGATGAAGAGGACCAACTCTCAGACATACAAGGACACTTGAAGGCTATAACCTTCCAAGAAATTAGTTTTTCATTTTATTTTATTATATATTGACGATGTACACATTATTATCGCTTACATAAAAATTAATTTGGATTTAAAATTAAGCTTTCATATATATCATAGATCAAATCGCGACTCTCTTGATTTTGGGTTAATATTACTTTCGAAGTGTTAGTTGTTTAGAAAAATGCAATTAATTGGGACACTGTCTAAATACAATGAGGGCAAGAACACATGTATTCAAATGTTAAATGTGATACGGAATAGGTGTACAAGACAGACAAACGGTCAACAGAAAGATCTCTAAAGCTGAATGCCGGAATCTTAACGCCGGGACAGCAACTTTGATAACGAACGTGCCCGAATCAAAGCGCAAATCCAAGACATTACACATGCATATAGAAGGACCGCTTCCCCTTCTGTCATTCTTTAAGTTCATACCTTCTCCAGCACGTAAGTAGAGATGCTTTTCTCTTTATCTTCTTTAGTTATCATCAGACAACTCCGCTAGGTTGTTTTCTAGAAATGAAAAGATACCCATTTTTCGCTTAACTCCAATTAGGATCATGAACACATTTATTTTAGAACAAAAATTTTCAGCGGTCATTAAACTATTATCCGTATCGACTTTTGATCATCAAACAATTTTTCGTCACAAATTAACCTCTAAATTAACTAATTAGCACACTCATGGCCATTTCATCAATTATTGTTCTTTATCTATAAAATATTCAGAATAAAGCACCTCTGGTAGACAAATATGCCCTTACTTTTTGACATGTGCTCTAATTATTTTGCAAATTAAGAGCAATAATCGATGAAATGACCACAGGTGTGCTGATTAGTTAATTCAGGGGCTAATTTGTAATGAAAAATTGTTTGACGGTCAAAAGTCTACGGGCGGGCGCTGAGGTTTTTTGCTCTTTATTTTATGGTCCAGCTTAACACCTCAAAGTTTTCTTTTGGATAAAGAAAGGACAATTGATATATTATACATGTAGTACGAGTTAAAATAAAGATAAAAGAGCCTTAATGATGGTTAATGAGAAAATAGTGAACTAACATGTAATAGTGAGTAAGCGTCCATCTTTAGAGAAATTTTGTAATGCAAATAATAATGACCATGTAGCCAAACAATAATCATGAGTTAATAAATAAGCCGAATTTTCCACATTTTATGGAACATATGCTAATAAAGTAATAATTATGTAGTAGGACTGGAGGACTACCACAGTGTATCATCAATTAATTGGAGAATTTAACATCCACTTTACAGCAAAAAGAGATGGCATGGATTATGGATGCTACAGAGCTATCATCATATGCTAGCCCTTTGGCCTTCTCGTTCGGTCCCGAATCGCCTTTCTTTGTCAATCAGTATCTTTACTTGTTAGGCGCCTTTACTTGTGTTCTGTATGGTGTCAACACGGTTTAGGTCCTACTCCCAGCAGGCACTTTCTCTATTACCACGTAAATTTGCTCTCTTTTTTTTTTTCTTTTGTTTTTTCAAGACGAGATTTCAAATCTTACAAATTAATCATTAATGAGGGGAGCAAATACTTTACAAATTAATCTTACAGATTTCGAACCAAATTTGTCTTTGGAGGATATGGCTTCTGCTTGTTCGGTATTTGGCTCGAGAGAGCATGCAATCATATCTGCTCGTACGTGTATTTGCACTACATTTGCAACTTGAAGCCATAATAAATGATTTTTGCTTCCGATGGAAACGTTTGATTGAGCATATACATTGATTCCCTCTCACTACATCTCGTCTCCAACTCCAGTTTGTCCTACAAAGCTTGCAACTACCAGTCACGTACCTTTCCACCTTAATTTTTGTAGAAATACATTAACCCAATACTGGAATTAACACTTTCATGTATCTCTTGTCGTGCAACTTTCTATAATATACGGGGAAATTTGAGCACTAGCATAAGGAAGAAAAAGGGGAAGAAAAAGAGGAAAGAGAAGAAGAAGAAGAAGTTCTTCGTCCCCTCTCCAACACAAGCCACAAACAGACACATTGTTGGCTTTGTAATGCATACTTGATCTGGTTTTTGTTTCTTTAGTAAGCAATATGAGAAAAAGCACGAATGAAAGCACAAATTTAGATTGACTGAAACAGAATCAACTGTTGCTTCTCCTTAGCAATCCATGTACCATGAAATCCCTCAATTTAGACGACCTCAACTTGTAGGTTTGACGAAAGTTGCATTTTTTTTAAAAAAAATTTTCTTTTTCAAATTGCTTTATTTTGGTTTCAAGAATAAACTTTGCTGAAGTCTTGGGAACTTTGCTTGTGCTGGATTTATATACACGTACCGGGGATTTGAATTCTCGAAAGTTTTGTGAACAGTCAGTCATCAGTAGGTGAAGTTGTCAATAGTCCTTTCTTTTTCAGTTAAAACGTAGTAATTATATTAGCGAATAATGACAGTTAGGAGATGGAAAGCATCATACCTTAAGAGTCACTTCATATATATTGCCCAGTGTTATTGGTGCTGATACTGAAGTAACTTAAGAAACTTCACTTAGAAACTCAATTACCATGGCCCAATCCAGTCTCAAGTGTAAATGAAACGACAGAGAAAACTACATACATACATATATATATAAGAGGTAGTTTTCATATCTCCATGATCTTATTATCCACTTAATTTCCATCCCACCAAAGAAAGGAGTGAAAACAATTGAGATCTTTAACGTCATTTTCTCAATGACAATTCAGTGTCACTTTTAAAATTATAACAAGTGTCCAATTAATTTAAATTATCACGTGATATCTGATTCTAACTTAAATTAATCGAACACTTGCCATCAGATGAAGGAGTGATACTGAGTTGTTACTGTTTAAGTGGCACTGATGATCTGATTTGGAGTGAAAATGTGGGGACTAACACAAAACAAGGGTTTCATACTATTGACGATCATTATCATCATGCTAAGAGTTATTGTTTTATTGGACGGAGAAAGACTATACAGAATGATGCAGTTAGTAGGTTATCCAAAATAGAGGTTAATAACCATTTGGAAAAAGGAAGGAGAAAAGTTATAGAGTGTGGTGGGGAGGGTTTTGGAGTGGGCAACCATCCAAGTTTCAATAATAAAGGCTTACCCTTGAGGAAGAAGGAATCTTCCTCCCAACTTTCCCAACCACAATGCTTTGATTATTAGTAGTAAAATTTATTATTGCATCCACTTTAGTAGACTCACCCACTCCATTTCAGGATATTTAGACAAGAAAACATTAGTTTCCTTGCTCTCCTTTATCCATGCAATTGAGCATGATGTCTTTTGCCTTGATGCCTTTTTTCTTTCCGGGAAGGTGGGATTTTAGTTGTCTAAGAACTGTTTTATACAAAGAGCCAAATACAGAAAATATAATTGTTGAAGCAAATTAGTACATCCTTCATTCCAGTCACTAGTAAATTGACCATGGAATGAGTAAATTACAAATTCGATCCCTAGGTTTCCTTCTCGCATTGTACTCCACTTGACAATTTTTTTATGCAACTAAAAATTTTTAAGGTCAATTTGCGTTCGTTATTCATGGTAAAAGTCAAGCTGGCTATTCTTGAAAGGAAGCCTGACGGAAACCATTTTGCTACGACAGGTGCTAAGTATGCAGCCTAAATACTTGAAGTCAGAAAATTAACATTGGCGGTGCAAATCACGGCTAGAAAAACTGCAGGGGCTGCCATCATGTAGAAAATTTCCCGTATCAAGGACAAGGATGTTCAACAAAAACATGCCTTTACCTATTGGAATTAGGATATCTGTTGAAGATCTATTTTCTGAATAGGATTTTTGATTGACTCACCAGATAAGCCTGTTAACTGATGCTGCCTCTGCAGTTTTACTGTGTGCTTATCTGCCTAGAATCAACTTAAAGCTTATGCTGATTTCCTAGGTTAATTAAACAATCAAAGGATTACAATTTAACACTAGCTATAATCATAATATATCGATCAACTATGGTTTTCTTTTAGGCAAGGCCTATAGGGGCCTCATGCAAGTTTTCATTCAACGTAGACATATTACATGATAGACAAGAAAACTAATAATCTCCGACACCTAAAAATTATTACGTTCTTCCCCTTCAGGCACGAGCATCAAGAGGGAGCTTGGAAATCGTCTTAAGGGAAGCCACCTTCTTTCTGGTGACCAGGGGGAGGAGAAGGCTTGGGGATGTAAGGCATGAGAGGAGTACCATGTTGGATAGGCCCAGGTCTTATGGAAGCCTTTGAATTAGGAGCTGGATCGATTGGACGGTAATCATCAAGCTCTGCATGGCCTGTTTCATCCTTATAAGTACTTGCAGTGTACTCCTGCATATCAGAGAAAGAAAGAATCAGATAAAACCAAGTGACTACTTAGGACTAATCTGAGATGAAGGGGGGACAAAATATTGGAGCTGGAATGGCCTTTCAGGTATCTTATCAATCAAATAGTTGCATGAGAAATGCATGCAGATAGAAGTGACTTCCTTGCCTGAAAGTCTGTCTTAATTGTTAAAAGTACCTTTAACTTCCTACTCTGGATAGTCACTGTTATATCACTCCCAAGTTGATCGAGAACCAAACCTGAGATTCATTTCCAAGTAGATATATCAGCATTCAGCACCTGACCTGGACTAGAAAATTATTCTAGATGAAATTCGTACTATTGTTTGTAGCATTCTATTGATACACTGCTTCTCTAACTATTTTCTGTCATACCATTGCTTATATAAGAAACAACAATTATTCAGTTAACAGTTATGTTCTACTATTGGGATCGGTTCAAGTAGCGATCGTCTAGTGTACAATGAAAAGGTAACCACAGGCATATGCCAGAAGAATACTGGGATCAAGAGACAGCATTAGCTACGAGCAGTCAATGACCTACTTGATCCATTTGCCAAAAGTCCAATTGGCTGGAAAGTTAATTATACAGATAATCTCAGTTACGCCTATTTCTTAAGGACCAATCTTTATTATCATAGAGGCACAAGGTTGTTCATAATCCTTGTAAACTCCTGGTCCAAGCAGCTCCTTTGAGGAATCAAACTGGCGGCTGGGTGACTTTTGTCAATTTCGCCTTTTGTACCGATAGATTTGTGACAATTATGGAGAAGGACGAACCAAAACTTTTAAGCCCTTTAAACAAACTTGAATAATCTGGAAATTAAACCAAAGTGAAACCAGATAAAAAGAACATATTTTCAGAAGACAAAAGTTCAAAAACAGGACACTGAAGTTCACTCAGATATTTCTCAGTTTTATTTTTTCTTGATTTTCTTTTGAGGAAAAGAAGCAAGGGAAACTGTTCATGGTGTTTGCTTTGCTTCCGGTGGCATTTTTTTTTTTCTTTTTATGCAATTCAATTACTGTTATCAAACATCTTCTGACAGGAAACTTAACTGCAATTCAACATGTTTCTCTTTTTTGGCCATTCAAGGTTAGTTCGATATGAACAATCATCCAAAAAAACCAATTCCTATTAGGATAAAAACACCAGGCAATGAGTTGAAACTTATGAAAGTTGAATTAAATGTAGTCTGAAGGAGAACATAGGCAAGCTCTTCAGAGAAAGTTCTATGAGTTTAAAATTGAATAATGACCGTAAATTGATTGAACCCCTTCTCACATACTACTAAACAAAAGCATACATTTTCGAAATTTTCATGTAATCTTAACTTCTAAGTAGACGAGCATGATGTCCTTATCTGGTTTATCCTGCACAGAGATAGAGAGAGACAAATTTAAGCATGAAAAGAAGAAAGATGGTAGAATTTACCGGGACTTGATGAGGTGATGCTGCTCTCAGTCGAGAAAGCAAAGCATAAAAAACCTGTCGAAGTCACCAAGAACAGAACCCATGAACCAAAGTTTTTCATGCTGCCAAAAAAGTGGAATCTAAGTATTAACTACCACAAGCGTGTTCTTGCTCTCTTGAAACCCAAAGGTCTGCACCTTTTCTCACAACCAAAAGCAATGTAAAAAATGCAAAAAGTGGAATGACTCGTATGTTCTTGACTACGAGGCCTTTAAATAAACACAACCCATTAGGCAAATTCCTCAGAAAATTACCACCCCAGGAACTGAAACAAACCACAGTCGTCCAGAATACCCGCAAAGATAAGAAGAAAAATGGCTATGAGCCCATGTCTAGGGGTATGTCATGCATATTAAAGAAAGGGAAATTTGTATGCAGTATAAAAAATGATTTTCGGCAGTGAGTCATCAGGAAAATCATGTGGATTTCATTGTCTTCCATAGCTGTGTGAGAGTTGAATGGTGGTGGGGGATGAGCGGTAGTAAATGGGAGAGTTATTGTAGTTTGTTTTGTGTAGCAGAAGATGGTGGGATGTGAAACGAAATGAATGCAAAAGCGCGATGGAAACTGAGCCCCCGCTGCCCCTGCAGTCTTGAAGATTGCCCTTTTGGCCCCGACAACCAAATCCAAAAATACTGCTCCTCCCTTTTTTTATAACTGTCGTTTAAGGAATTTGCTCCTAAGTACTTTTATCTGTCGTTTTACTATCCCTATGCAGCATTTATTATTTTTTCACATTTTTACCCTTTTATCTCTCTTACTCCTAGTAATTATTGCTTCTATCTGCCCTTCCATATTCTTTCTTCTTTTCTCACCGTATGTTGAACCCCTTTGTTCTTCTTACTCCTAGTATGTTGAATCATTTAATACAGTGAGAGAAAATATGGGTGAATGGAATAATTAATGAGGGTATAAAAGGAAAGTGGTGTATAGATTTAAGCAATGAAAACTTTTCTTAATTGACATGCAATTCCTTAAACGCCAGTTATAAAAAAAGGGAGGGAGTACTATTTTGGCGGTGATTACTTTTGTGCCATTAAAGAGGTGCGAATAAACTCTCCAAATTTGTCAATTTCCTGAATTTTTAAAAAATAACAAAAACAAACAAAATTTGTTTACTTGGCCAAAACAATCTAGTTTTATACGTCCAAAGGAAAAGAATATTAGGCTTCATCTTTTACATTTTACAGCATCAAAATTAGTGTCACCGACCAAGTTAGTAAATACGCTATCATCCCAATATCCACGGCAAGACAAATATATACTTCCCTTCTGGTTTTATACATTCACCTTTACGTTTTTTATCAAGTCAAATGACTAAAAAGTCCATCATTCAACTATTTTAACTTTCACATGAATAAATGAGTTAGTTGAGATTAGGACTATTCACGAATCGAACTGCTCGCGATCCAATCACGAGCGGCTCGACTCGAACTCGAGCTAATCAAGTCGAGCTTGAGTTCAAAAATATTAAGTTCGTTGAACTCGCAAGCTCGATTATATATATTTTTTTATTTTTTATTTTAATAGTAAAATTATATATATATTCTTAATATTTTTGATTTGTTAAAATTTTATTATTTTATTTATTTTAAAAATAAAATAATTATTATTATTTTATTTTTTAAGCTTGAGCTTGTCAAGTTCGAGTTTGAGTTCGAGTTTCATAAAATTAACTGGAGACTCGGCTCAATTAGGCCAAAACTCGACTCGACTCGACTCATTTGCACCCGTAGTTGCGATAATGATTGTTTTTAAAACAATTAATTTAGTAAAAGGTAGAAAGAATATACATGGAACTAAGGCCTTGTTTGGCAAACAAGTTTTTTGCTAAGTTTGTCTGTTACAAATTTTTTAACAACTTTAGCTACAGTAATTTCAAAAAATTTCTCAAAATTTTTTAACTATACTTTTCAAAATATTCAAAAATTTACACATTTCAAAATTTTTTTTACAACTTTTACAGTAAGTTACAGTAAAGTTTTAGATAACCATCTAAAAAACTCATTTGCCAAACATGGCATAAATCCTTTTGTTGGCATGGCACTTATTTATATTTGGCATGGCACTTATTTATATGGAATCCGGGGCTAAATGGACAATGGTTTTGGATGCACTACCGTCCTACGTGTTCAATTTAATTGGCCAGACAGAAGCAATCTTCTAAACTCAGAACGAGAAATCTCATTTAAAGACAAAATAATGCAAAAAGTGAAATTTTCATTTAAAAACTGGGGAAATGATATTTGCACTTCCAAATTAGTCTCTTGCACCCCTTGAAGGTATAAATACTATTTAGTAAGTGAATTGAAGTGCAAGAGGCTAAGATGGAATTGCGAATATCAATTCCCAAAATCTGTCATCTTTTGCTTCAACTCCTGGGGTGGAACTCTTCAATTTCTTCAAGCAAATATACAGCCAAAAGGATGGGAAAAGAAGAAACTACTAACTAGAGAGGAAATTTGGGAAACTCGGACTTCAGATCCATCTAAAAGACCATAAGGCCCACATGACACCAAACAGCCCAGTTGACAATTATGGAAGCAGCGTGGGCGCGTAGTGGGAGATCATGCTACGACTAGCAATTCACGGTAACGGCCCAGAGTCAAACCTTTTGCTTTCCAAAGATCCCAAAGGCCACGGCGGCAAAATTGCCCATTCGGCTGGGCATTGGTACCAACCTACTAGAACAAGAAATTACAACGAGTTTTGACTTTTCTTTGTAAATTCTCCAGTATCCCTCGTGGCCATTATTTTAGTTATTAAACTCGGCCTAGTTGGAGATTGAATCCCTTTGCCCAGTGAAGTCAACCGGGCATTAAGCAGAACAACCAAATAGGCTCGGAAGCCTCCCAGACTGCTACTGTTCGTATGCAACATACAAGCAGCTGAGATTATTAGAGTAATAAGACGCCAAAGAGCATAATCCCACAAACAAATCACACTAACCACAGCCAAGAAATCAAATGAAACACACCAATTTATTTTGCCACAGACAAGTGCGAGTGACAGTCACTAGAGGAGGCCCGGGTTTGATGCACGATCATGCGACCATGCACTCACACATCTTGCATTTTATAATAATCCTTCTGAACTCCAAAGTTGTAAGACAGTGCCAAAAAGTTTTATCTACCACAAGCATTTTGGAGCTTACAGAATAATCACAGCTAAAAATTTGACTATACACCATGGTGGCAAAGCAATATTGGAGCAATATTTGCCCACTCAACAACCCTGCAAAATCGTCTCTTTGTGCTTCCTGCTGCTGTAGATGTTTGAAGCGGTGCGTCATTCTTCTTCAGCAACTCCCACAAGATGTGGACATCCTCGTACTCACAAGTCCTCACATCATGGCGAAGCTTAACAAGCCCTGCACAATTTTGAGTTTTATCACAAAAATCTCTAGACGGGATTGGAAGCGTAAATCTTTAGCATATGAATCAGTTTTTTTTCGACAAAATCCGCAGGCATCAGGCCTCTCAAAACCTGTTGATCTATCTTCTGAAGGCTTTGGAGACAGGAGACCAAAGTCTAGGTGACAACTTCATGATGCAGATAAGATCACCAGCAAGAAAAGGAAAATGATGGGCTTTAACTATTACCAACATCCATCGCATCATCGGACTTATTTGGTCTAACAAATTATTTGGCATTTGCCACTCAACCCGAATAAAAGAATTTAAAAGGACAAGAAAAGCATTATGTCAACCTCTGCTTAAGCAGCTGATCAAGACAGTTAGGTTACGTTTTTTTTTTTTTTTTCCTTCCCTCCTTCAGTTGAGCCCATTATTACCTCTGTTCTTCTTGCAACTTTATGACTCCCTGCCTATATTACACTTAACAAGCTACGTACCCTGCATAAGGCTTTCACATCATTCAGAAAATGACATGTACCACGTATGGAAAAACCTCCTCCTAATCTTGGCTGGGATAGAAACAAACCGCCCTCTTAATTTCCTATTCGTCAATATGGTCGTAGTAAACGCTAACGACAAGAATTCTCGGTTTCTTTCCTTCATCCTTTTTACCTTTCTTTTAACTTTTCCAGTCTCCGAGACATATTTCCCTATCAGGAAACTCTAATACATGATCATCGCTCAAAAAATTTTACAACCCCTCAACAGTCAACACGCCTTCTTATGCAAATTGTACACTCAACACGCCTTTTATTGATTTTTGTAACGAGATCAATCGCCAAGTTTTAAATTGTAATTAGATGCAAATTGCCTTCGAAAATCACAGAGTCTAATTTGTTGAGGCCCCTCTTCCACCATACACCTACTTTGATCACTAGCATCATCCATTCATCATGATATCCATCATGACTCATACAAGATTCACCAAAATATCAGAACTAGAACTTTATGGGACCAAAGAACTCTGCTAACAAGGTATGCCGAGATCAAAAAGATGAAAAAAAAATCCAATACGTGAAGGCCAACAAAAAAAAAATAATAATTTGATAAAAAGGGAAACTAAAAAAAAAGAAAAAAGAAAAGAGAGGGCTGACAGAGGAGGAGGAGGGGAAGGAAAGTAACTGACCCGTTTTTCGAATACCAAGATGTTGAGCAACATTAACCCAAGCTTTTCTGATAGGAACGATCATTTTGTCCCACCACTCCATGAAATTCAGTTACCGTCAAAATCCGCAGATACCTTTTGCTATATATAAAACAAAATCTATATAAATACATAACTCACAACTTGTAAAAACAAATAAAACATGAAGAAGAGGAAGAAGAAGCTTTTTTTTTCTTTTTCTTTTTCTTTTTTGGGTACCTGAAATCAAGGAGGCAAAAACCTCTGACGGAACGAAATCTATCTCCTCTCTGTCTCTCGCACTCTCTCTCGGAGGGAGGAGGGAGGGAGGGAGGGAGGGACCGGAGGGTAAGCGAGAAGCTGGATGTAGGCGTGGTCGTTAATGGGGCGTTAGATCGTTGGGACTGACGTTTTTAATGTTGCTGACGCAAGAGCGGGAGTTTGAGGTGACACGCGTCGGGAATCTACTTTTGTTAAAGTTCGTCTGGAGACTGTGTCCGAATCCGATGTTGTGCGAGTCCCCGTTGATTGCGACCCTTCGTTAATCAGTTTCAGTACCAGATTTTGGTCGTCCACGCGGGCGCTTTTTATTGGTCCGAGTTTCCCGTTGGGTGGTCTACCCATGTGGGAATATTATTCACTATTGTGGTGTGGGTCTCACGCAAGATCTTTTCCCCTACAGTTTGGGCCTTCAGTCCTAACTCCTAAGGTTCCCAGGAGACATGCGAGATATAAACAGAAAGTCCGGATACAAAAATTCCACGTTGCTTTCGGCGTATTTACAATCATCGTAAAGATTCATCCATGTCCTGATATCAAAATTCTTGCTCTAGATCCTTCTATCAATAATGTTAATTACTACCGTAATGATGCACTTAAAATTTTCCATATGCAAAAAAACATCAGAGTTTATTATCAGAATGGTGTTTTTTAATTTTCAGACGTATATATACATTAGTCCGTTTGAATTAGTTGTTTTTAAAAAATTTTACTGTAACATTATCTATGATTTTGAAATCTTTGATATATTGTATAGATGAGATGCTTTTTAAATTATTGTGTATTACTGTAGAATTGTATTTGAAAATTTTATTTTTGAAAAAATAGCCAATTCAAATGGATTTACCTCATATTATTTTATCCTGAGCTTTATATGAAGGCTATCACTTACTTTGCTTTTGGATTTTTTTGTTTTTAACTTGAGATACTTTCATAAATTAATTCAGCTATTTAAAGGATATTCTGCCAAAGTGGGCATCTTTGACCGGGTTTAGATTAGGCCAGTCATAAATGATAAATCTACAACATGGACAACCATTGACAATCCCAGAGCATGAAAAGGGGTGGCAAGCCCAAGAATGACAGTCTCTTTCCATCGTTTTTATCAGACCTGAAAACGCTTTTGTAGCGGGAACAGGGATTTTGTAGCAACTAGTCAGAGCACTTGTTAGTACAAGATGTAATAATCTCTGTAAACGTTATAAATTATTACTAATTGTTTTTGACAGCCCTTTATCTTCTGCAGCTGTCACTGGTCAAACCACAAAATGAAGAGATTAAAAAAAAATTGTAAATACACAATTTAAATTTAAGTTCTTGACACAAGAATTCAGTGAGTTCATCAGAGTAAGAGATGCAAACTTTCGGTAGCAGTACGTAGTTTTGGAAGATTTTAACCAGTAAGGATTGGGAATGAATGATGAGGACGTTTTATAACCCTCAAGGCAGGACGGCTCAATTTTGCCCACAAGAATTTTCCAATGCTTTTGTTGTTACTTTACTATAATCCTCAGAAGTTTACAAATCATCCGCTTGATAAAGATAATAATGACACTATGAAAGGTGCTACAGAACCTTTCAATAAGGACACAAACAACCGGGGATGGGTTGGGTGGTCCGGAGAAAGAGAGGGTAAGCGAGAGATATTGGATTCGAACCCTCCCACTAAGCATAAGATAATTTTAAAAAAAAAAAAAAAGGAAGGAAGGGACACGAAGAGCAAAATTTTCCATAACAAATTCTGTGATGAGCATATATTTTCTAATTGAATCCACCTGGTTTCCGATTACAGCCAGGAAATGTTTCATATCTCTGATTATGCAGCATTTGCTGGCTAGCAAAAGCAAGGGTTGGATATAATGTCACATACTAAAACCAAGACTCGAACTTGAAAGGATCATCACCAGTAATCCAGCTGAAACACAGCTTCCCGAAACACTATTATAGATGAAGTACAACACCATTGATTCCCAAAACTATGACATTATGTGGAACTAGAAGCAAATCTGCAAAGATAGAAGAAATTGTGCTGGAGACAGCAGACTCTGTGTTTTTTGCTCTTTCCATCAACTTGGGAAACTATGAACGAAAAATGGACATGAGACATCACTGCTGAATGGAACCACAACTGCAATTGGTAGACTTGCCATGTACATTTCTAATTCACCATCCCTTCAAACTTTAAGGGTTGCCTAAATGGATCATCTTAATGATCTCGTTTTCCATTTCCTCCACCAAAATTTGAATTAATATCTTTCAAGTAGTTGGTACCCCAAAAGACCAACAGAATAAAAGGAAATCTGTTCTCCAGCTCCCCCGGCTATTGAGGAGATGCTTCAGCAGATAAGTAGATTTTTATCAAAAAAATTAACTAAGCATGTCAAGAAATAGAAAATTAATTGATTCTGAGGCAGACGCACTCAAAAACAAAAAAAATTTCTGAGGCGCACGGATAAAGAACGCCTATAGGAACTTCTTTCCCGCAGGTATGACAAAAAGGTAATATATTTCCAAACATCTGAGAACAAAAAAAAAATGCAGATAAAACCGTTGCGTAGAAGTTACTAAACCAGAAAAGGAAAACAAGAAAATAAAAAAGTCAAAGTCAAAATAGTAGGGAAATATGGAGAGACACATTCACCAGCCCCCTAGATCCTCACTTCTATTGCATACTTGCCTGCAGCCTATGGAATTGTAATTTGATGTATGCTGATCTTTCAAACATGAAGGGTGATCTATCAAATGAGTTACAGTTGTTCTTCCGCTCATGGAATACAGCCAGCTAAAGCAAAAGAGGGGAGAACTAATTAGCAACTGCTTTCTGCAAGCTTGCCATGTAGGTCAAATATATAGTCCAGATGTATGAAAAGGAGCTGTTCATCAATGGCTGCAGCAAATATACAAATGATAAACCATCACCATTTCAGATATTAAAAAACTAGGATGAGAAATCTATCCAGCATCCAAGCTACATAAACGAAGGAACTAAAATGTTCCATCCCAAACATGTCCAGATTAAGAAAGAGCAGAACCTGTAAATGGACTGGAATAATTTTGTATGTGAAGAAATCACATAATGGCCAGAACATAAGGCCATTCAACAATGTTGGGAGCACGTCTCGCTTCAATCTGGCAGTAATCTCACTCGCAGTTTCTCCTAAACGTGATACGATTACCAATTACTCAACAATTTCAATCAAAATGAAACAAAAGAAGACTTGTTTATGCCGAGGCAAAAAGCTAGGATTAGCGTAAAACACAGAAATGCATAACCACCTAATGCAAAATCACAATTAATCAGAGAAAACACTTAAATTGCCACATATAGAAGTTTAGTTGCAGCATGGTACGGAATTATTGTAGAAAGAATATTTGAACTGCAGAAGACATCACCGTTTTTCATTTTTATACTTTCCAGCATATTTGGAAGGAAAAAATCAGCGTGCCAAGCTCCAACCATGAACTATGCTGAATCCACAGCAATTATAGATCCAATAAATACCTTCCAAAGAAAAAAGGAAATAAACCAGTACCTTGCAAGGCTGCATTAAATGAATAGAATACAGAAGTAACGAAAGGTCCAAAGACAAGCTGGCCGATTACGAGCTTCTTCAGTGTCGTGATGAGATCCCGTTTGGGAAGACACCATGCTATAAAGTTAAACCATATATGCTGTGCAGGACCTAGTATAACCAGCCCATACCCAGCCATCCTTGATGTCCTTACTAAATCCAGTGAACCTGAAGGTGGCATTGTAATCATCTGGGAGTTAAAGGAAGAAAGAACAGCAACCCATCAACCATACACACTTTGCTCAACTTTATCTACACAATAAGGGGTATATGTGTGCAAAGCCTCAACGATCATAGTCTGTACTGTTTGGGACAATTTGCTGGCTCAGCTGTAATAAATTTTAAAATTTGTGACTTTTTTTATAAGCAAGGATTTTCATTGACAATAAAAGTTGTTTGTTTAACATTTGTTAAATTAGTTTCACAATAAAGATGTGCGGGACAAATGACTTGCTATTGGCCTAGAAAATTCAAAGACAACCTAACTTCAGCTAAAAAATTGCGCGAATCAAAACGATATTAATGTTGTGCACGTTTAATACCGATACATTAAAACATGCCCTGCTTACTCAACTAGTCACCCTGATTGATTAGTACATTAAAATTCCAAGTACCTGGGAAGTAATGTCAGCAGCTGCATAGATCAGAGAACAAGATATGCTCTTTGTAAGAATGGGCCGCGAATCCAGCATTGACAAATACCAAGAAAGAAAACCCATCTTTCGATTCCCCGATGAAGATGATGATGAATGGTATGACTTGTGAAGGAACGAAAAAAATATCACTGAATTTCGACAAGGGGTTTGAGAAGGAACCCTAATGGTAGTACTTGGTTGCGGTGTGCTTCGGCATTGTGGGATTTTTTTGGCTGGCAGAAATTTAGAAAAGCAACAACGCTGTCGTTGTCGTTGTTGTTGGGTGTGTTGGATAAAGGTTCGTTTGGTAAAATGATTTACTACAGAGTTAGCTAATCTCATCTTGAATTCTTGAATGTTTGATGTTTCTTCTGAGTTTGGTTATGGATTTACAGAGACACCCTTATTATTTCGGGAAGAGGGAGAAATTGTACCGAGAGACGAGCTTATTTATATGGTGGACTCCGATCGAGGGGAACTCGTGGCAAGTCACGGTCCTGACGGATGGATGTTGGAAAAAGTTGCGTGATGCGTGGCGGGAGAGGAGCTAGCAGCACACTACGGTGTTGTACTGTACGAGAACCTTTTGAGCCCAAATATGTAGGATGGGGTAGCTTATGTCGATTAATCTTTTGGGCCCAAATGTGATTCTACCACATAAGCCCAATAATTTCAACTAAGCTTTGAAGTTTTGTGTATAACAGCATGATATCTGGCCCAACTCATGTATGAAAAAAATATGTTGGTTGCGATGTTTTGCAACTGGTCCGTTTGGCAATGTGAGTTTTTTGAATATTTATCTAAAATTTTACTATAATTTATTGTAAAAGTTTTTTAAAAAATTTTTAATATGTGCAAGTTTTTAAATATTTTGAAGTGCGTAGTTTAAAAACTTTTAAAAATTTTTTGAGATTACTGTAGTTAAAGTTTATAAAAAAACTTATAGCAGACAGACTTAGCAAAAAACTTGTCTACCAAACAAGCCCTTTTCATAAATTATTCGGCCTCAAAGTCGAAGATAACAAATCTAAGTAGTGTATTACTAGACATCATAAAAGTCATTTTGCCATTTATGTAAGTTATTCATCCCATTATATGTAAGTTATTAGTTATGGTGTCCTTACTAGTCTGTATTAATTCATTGTTGTGGGCTATTTATAATCATTTAAAAAAAAAAAAAGGCAATAGCATAGAGTATAAGCTTTTATATCATAGCGGTTAAAAATTTATTTTTTGTCTCAAAATTGTTTAAAAGTGTAACTTGCAATCATATTTTTTAGAATATTATGTTAATCTTAAATTGAAGGATGAATTTATAATTTGGATAATAAATTTATTGGACAGTTTGACTATTCAAGTTTGACCATTAAATTTAACAGAAAATCTAACAATTTTCACTTTAATTACAAACATAATGAAGGTAAATTGTAGATTTCAAAACTACCTTCAAAAAAAAAAAAAAAAAACTGCAGGGAACTAAATGTACATATGTCAAACTATAGGGGTTTTTTTTTTTTGTATTTTAACAGAGTATTATTATTGCTACTTTTTTTTTTGGCCCTATAAATACCGCTACACCTGAGAAGAGGATCCAGCCATCCGGGCTGATAAAGCGAGTTACTTGACAGTAGTGCTTCTTTTCTTACAAATTTCTCCGGAACTTCAAACCAGAAAATTGAAGATTTTCAGTCCTTTCCTTCTATGGCTATTTAAGCAAATATCGTCCATTGTTCGAAGTTCAGCACCTGCAATAATATTCAATACGGCGAAGCAATTAAATTTTGATCCCCAATGGACCCTTCAATCATGAAACTCCTGGAAGAAGATGAGGTTCACGACCATGGAAGCACGTTAAGTTAGTTTATTCAGGTTAAAGCCTCGAAATATTTTAATTTTCACGAGTGAATTTATTGTTTTGCAGGATGAGACGATGCATTCTGGGGCCGACGTGGAGGCCTTCACAGCTGCCCTGAATAGAGATATCGAAGGGGATATTTCCACATCTCAGCCCTCTGATTCAGATAGTAGTATGAATTTTCTCTATCTTCCCTAATATTTGCCAGAATTTTTTCGGTTATTTCGTTTCTTTTTCCCGTTTAAGTTGGGGTAATAAATTGATTTTTTCTGTCTTATGGCAATGTCATCTAAACAGCACGAGCTCAGTTCCGGAGAAAATTGATTTACATGGGTTTATAGATTCTTGCGTAGCTTAATTGATAAAGGAAAATGTTGGAAGCATGAGACTGGTTTCAGATGAAAAAATTATGAGCAGGATTAACTGAAAATAATGAAATTCTCATGCCCCGAATTGGAGGATTTGGGTCCTGTAAATAACCATTTTGTGATATTTTCCTTTAGCATCTAAAAGAATATTTGTGCTTTTGGTTAGGGGATTGCATGGAAAAGGTTTTTGGAATGAGACTGTAGCATTTTTTATTTTTTTTGTGTGGTGTGATATATGCGACATAAAAAAGTGGTTGGGAAGATATAAAAGGTGATTGAAATATGTATTTGTGATGCAATCATTTTTTTTTGGGCAAAAAATGCGATATCTAAACAAACCCTCTTGCGGTGCATGGGCATACAGCAACATTTTTCAAATGTGTCCTCATTTTATAGATGAATGCATGCATGTGTTGAATCTTTTCTACATTGGAGTTATTGCAGATTTGGTTTAAGTTCTTATTCTGAGTGGAATCAACTCATGTCGAACACCATACACATTCTGTTTGTTGCTTCTTACTATAGAAATCTGCATCTGAGGTTGGCTTGAAATTTGTCTTTAAAAGTGCATAAGTACTGATGTATTTAACTGGAATACTAGATGCATTGTCTCAAGGAAGTAGTCATGCTTCCAGTCAGTTTCTTCCCCAGTGGCAGACTTCCAATCACGATGACAATGCTAATTCTCTAAGTCAGCAAGATCCTCTTGGTTCACAGAAAAGTGAGCCATTATCAGCGGAAATGGATGTGAAACAACCTGGATTGGTCCACGAGAATCAGAAACAACAAGATAACACCATGCAGGAGGTGAACATCTTTTCCGTCCAAAATAAACCATCCCAGGACAATTTGCATCCTCCGCAAGCTGAGCAAAAGATGGTTCCTATTTCTCAGGAAATTAATATGCAGGATGCTTATACTAATGTTGTCCATAACACTGGGCCTGAGAGAACACAAAATCCAGATCATGATGCTCAGCTTGTAATCTTGCAGAAGGCAAATAATCAGCAGGCATCATTTTCAGCAATGAGTAATCAACAGGCTGTGGTGTCAACAATGACCAATCAACAGCCCAAGGCTCCAGGAACAAGTAATCAACAGGCCAGCAACGCATTGAATCGTGGGAAACAAGTGCCTTTTGCTCTGTTGCTACCTGTCATACAGCCCCAACTTGATAAGGACAGAGCAATGCAACTAAACACTCTTTACCTTAAATTAAGGGTGAGTTGCTGAGTCCGGTTCCTTTCTGAAATGTTGCATTTTTTTGCATCAATTAAAATCCTTTGCATTTTCATCCTTAGGTTGAGTTTCTGTTTTCAGAAAAATGAAATCTCTAAGGATGGTTTTGTCCGGCACATGAGAAGTATTGTCGGAGACCAGATGCTGAAGATGGCTGTTTATAAATTGCAGTCTCAAGTAAGTAACTAAGTAGACATAAATTTCCATGACTTCCTGCCTCCTCCAACGCTTGTATGGAAGAAAAAAAATCCCAGATTAGTTTAATTTATGCTAAATTTCTAATTTGAAAATCAGGCTGCTCGAAACACACAGAATGTGCCAAGTCAAGTTCCATCACAGTCACAGGTTTCAACTCAGCAGCAAAATTTGCCAACCTCATCTACTGGTGCCAAAATATTCTCTTAATCTCAAGCATTAGCACAATTCAATTAGAAGTGCAAGATCTCTTCCACTGACTAGACTTCTTTTCATTTCTGCAGTCGCCATGACAACAGACTCGACCAATAAGGTATCTGATAGCAATGCTCAGAAACCACGAGAGGTTGAACGACTGCCAGATTCACATGGAGTCCCATTAAGCCAAATGTCTACTACTAGTTTGGCTGCTAATCAAGATAAGGAACGCTCTGCTTTTCCACCACAAGGAATCAATAAGCAGCATCCACAGCATATGCACTTCTCACATCCGTCTTTTCCGACATATGGGAATACTGGGAGCATTCATCGCCCGTATTCGACAATGAATACAAATACTTCAACACCTCTCAAACAACTACCCCACGACTCCCAAATGAGACCTATTCCAGCTCATCAAACCATGAATGCAACTCAATTGGGAACAACAACCCAGGGCATGAATATGGTGAGTGTGACGAAGTTTGATGGGCAGAATTCTTTCAATGACCCTAAAAGATTGCAAAGTGGAAGTCTCACACCTGCCACCAACAGCCCAGTGCTGCCCCAGAATTCAGTTCAGTGGCAATCATTATCTGCTAAAGAGCAGAAAAGTGGGATTCCATCTTCTACCACCTTTGTTAAACCAGAACCGCTTGATCAGTCAAATGAACAATACAAATCCCAGTTTTCTGCTACACAGGGGTTGTCATCCTTCCCTTCCACAAATGTTGAACAAGGAAACACTCTTCCTGGAACTTTAAAGGATGAATCTTTTGAAATGCAGTCCTCCAGATTGGGGTTCTCGGCACCCACAAGCACGGTGCCAACAAATCCCATGTTATCATCAATGCCCAGTCAGATGGAACCTAATAATACGGTATTTTTTGTTCTGATCTTTGTGGCTGCTAGCTTGTTCTACTTTTGCTGGTAGTGGTAGTGATTCTGTTAAGAATTTGGATTCTAGCATCTGTCTTTGCCTTTCCTAATTTTATCTCTATTTGTATTTGTCTTACATGGCCACTGGTTTTAGCATATCAATACTCTACATTTCGAAATTGAAGAGAACTTCCCAAATTCATCTAGATTTCAATTAGCATCTTTCAATTCCATTTTTATGTTTTCACAAGTTATGGGGTAGGCATTCTTGGTTTGCATCATCGGTGTGAAACTCAATAAATAAGATTTGGTACTTTTTTTTGGTTCGGAGTCCACTCCTGTGTCTAGTAAAATTTGCTTATTTTTGTACCAAATTGCTGTGAATTGGGGTAGTATGGTGATTTAGCTTTTAGCATTATTATGATGCAGTATAAGGCAGTTGAATAGAAATTATGCCTTTGGAAGCTTAAGACAAAAGCTTTTGGTATTACTTGCAAGCAAGAACTTTTTGTGGTCCAGAGTTACTCATGGTAATTCAAAAGTCCTTAAGATGGCTTGATCAACATCTGGCAACTTTGTCAGACTGCTGTTTTGGTCGAACCATTGGTAATCTGCTTCTGGACTTCTTATGAATGCTTTATCTGAAGTTTGGGAGTCAGGTGTATTTTGGTCTTTTCCTTTTTTTGGCTTTGACTTTGCTGTAATTATGTTTCTTGAGTTCATATCAGGCCTTAAATGTATTAGGATCTTAATTGAAGTCTTAATTGTTAAGATTTCTAGATTTATGTGTTTCAACTAGGAATCAAAAGTATAATGATAATAGGACTTTTAAGTAGGAAACAAAACCATAATCACAATAAAAATTTTGGGAAAGTAATTAAAATCCGAATGATAGCAGGATTGTCAGGTAGGAGTCGAAGTCCTGATCAAGTAGCATTCAGCTTTAGGAGAATATTTTTAGCTTATGAGTATCCTTGTAGTTAGTTTATTAACAACTCTGGTTAATAAAGGAATGAGTTCCATTGATTAATATCTTCATGGTTCTTCCTTCCCTGATGCGCTTAAATCCCCCTTCTTTGCCACCTGATTTCCACGTGTTACTGTTTGCAGAACAGTTCACAGTGGATTCCCTTAATTTTCTGGTGGGGAGCGTGGAGGACTTTTCTCTAAACTTGTCATACGTAATATTATCTGAGGATGTGGGTTATCATCAGACTTTACTAACAATCTTGTTGTTCGTCAAGTGATTCTTTTATGTTATTGTATTTTAGCTTTTGCCTCTGATTTAACTATGATCTCTCTTCTGGGTTTTCCAAAAGTACAAATTTTCTAAAGTGAAAATGTAACTCTTTTACTTCCCAGCTGTAAAAGTTTCTTTCCTATGTCGGTGCCCAGCTCAGAATCTTGTCGATCTCAGCGTGATTTATTTACATCTTGTCCTTTTTTGGTTTCCCCTACCCCTTTTACCAGTTAAATTCCAGGATGCATTCTTCTACCTCTGCCAGCATGGGGATTGGAACCAGTTCAAAGGCTCCCGCTAAAAAACCTTCGATCGGCCAAAAAAAGCCACAGGAGGCCCTTGGTTCCTCACCACCTCCATCAAGGTTGACACGAGTCATGTGACTGATTAGGACACATGATTACTTGAGAATTTTTTAATTACTGAGGCAAATTGTCTTTTTCCTTCTTAATGTTGGTATTTATGTATAACGATTGCTTACATACATACATTTGTGGCACATCTTCCAGTAAGAAGCAAAAAGTATCTGGTGCCTTTCTGGATCAAAGCATTGAACAACTCAATGATGTGACTGCTGTCAGCGGTGTTAATCTCAGGGTACTGACCCATATCCCTTTGCTAGAAACAAGATAGAAAAGAGAAAGACAAGAACCCTATGTATTCAGTTTCACGCATGTAGGACAGGCAATTTGCACTGCATTGTATTCAACTCAGTATCATGATAATTCAATGCATGAAACAGGAAGAGGAAGAACAACTATTTTCTGGTCCAAAGGAAGATAGTCGTGTTTCAGAAGCATCTCGACGTGTTGTGCAAGAAGAAGAAGATCGGCTGATTTTGGAAAAAATCCCTCTTAAGCGGAAATTAGCAGAGATTAGTAAATCCTTCACTCTATTGACAACCTATTCTTGCTTTTGGTATATGAATTTGTTGTTGTACAACTCTGTTATTAGAATTAAATGGATTGATCTGGGTTTATCTTTTGGCTATCTGTGGCAGTGGCAAAATGTGGTTTAAAGGGTATCAGCAATGATGTTGAGCGGTGCTTGTCTCTGGTGAGATTTTAAGATAGTTATTTCCCCTTATTCTAAATTGTATAGGTATTTCCCCTTCTTCTAAATTTTATGTTGCATTTTCTTTTATTGTTCTGCTCGTTTTTCTTTCAGTGTGTGGAAGAAAGAATGCGTGGGCTGGTAGGTAATCTTATCAGATTGTCGAAGCAGGTGAGTTTTCTTTTAGCTATTTTCATTGCTCTTAAAGCAGTGAAGAATTGTTTGAATGAAAAAGGAATCTAGTCATCTAAACCCTTTGATGGACTTTGATGCATTTTTCATAGCGCTTGGATATAGAGAAGTCTAGGCACAAAACTGTTGTGACCTCGGATGTTCGCCAACAAATCATGTTGATTAACCGAAAAGCTCGGGAAGAATGGGAGAAGAAACAAGCTGAAGTAGAGAAACAACAAAAGCTGAATGAAGTGAGTAATTCTTGTCTTTGCCATCAGTTGACTATTCTATGCTTTTTGACAGTTCAAAAGTGTTGTTACTTTTGATATGTCTGTATCGCAGCCTGAGAGTAATCCTGGGGTTGATGGTGAGAAGGAGAAGGATGAAGGTCGTGTAAAACCGGTAAAGGTACCTAGGCTTATTCATCTCTAGCTATCGTCTACTCAATGCTTTATGCCAGATACTATACAAACTCTGTATACTTGCAGGCAAACAAGGAAGAAGATGACAAGATGAGGACAACAGCTGCAAATGTTGCTGCCCGAGCTGCTGTTGGAGGAGACGACATGCTGTCAAAGTGGCAACTGATGGCTGAGCAAGCCAGGCAGAAACGTGAAGGAGGAATTGATGCAGCATCTGGTTCACAGCCTGGAAAAGATACAGGCAGAAAGCTGTCATCAGGAAGAAGTTCAAGGGACAATCAAGAAGTGGAGAAAAGGGGCCAATCTGCTGCTAATTCCACTCCTGGTATATTTACATTTTCTTTTCGCTTTCAGAGCATTTTCAAGGATGATATGAAGATCTACTAAGCCTCAAAAGTCTTTGCTGCATGTTTAAGCTGTGAACGGCTTTCTTCTTAACCTTGCTTAGTATAGAGCTGATCTTGGATGTCTGAGCTTGCTATATTAGTGGCATGTTGCTGTTGCTGTTCAAGATTATCAGATATGAATGAAATTGTGCAAGCATGGTAGTGGATAAAACTTTGCTAATTGGGTTTTAACAGTTGCTATTTTGTAACACTAGCACTATGGTTTGTTGTCAATTGATGGTATCAGTAATATAGATATTCGAAAGGAAGGAACTGACAGAAGCATATGATGTGTATGATATTTTAATAACTCAACCACTTAATGCAGTGCATTCTGAAATGTAACAAAAACTTCTACTATCAGATAAAGTGCTAGGTAAGTCGCTAGTGAGCAGCTTCTTTTCCTTTGTTTTTCTGGGCAAAATCCAGGTAACAGGGCCTGTTGAGGTAGGCACTGTGAAAAGTTTATGTAAAAGAGTTGACATTTTAATACGTCTTCCCCCTTCCCCGCCCCACCCCCAATAACCAATCCCCCGGATGCTCAGCAAGTGTTCACTGTTATATACTCTAGTATGAGCTCAAATGTATCGGTTAGTGCTGATATGTCCCAAGAATTTTGAGCATCATAGTGTTTCGTTTACTAGTCTTCATACTTCGCTGATGGTGATTGCTTGATGGTACAGAATTGGCTTTCTTCCTGTTACTGGTATATTTATTGTCTATGAAAACATGCCTATGGCTGCATTACTGCAAAGTGCTTGTGTTGAAACGGCTCACTGCTGCTTTGAAATGTTCGACAAGATTTTCTTTCCAACTGTTATACCCAGCTATTGGTGATATTACGTAATGTTGGCTGACATTTTATTGGAGTCCTAGCATAATCTAATCGTGCATTGTTCATGTGGCACAGTCTGCTTTGTTGTGGGATCCATTTTTTTTTTGGTTAAACTTGCTTTTCTCTGCAGGAGCAGCTAGAAAAGTAGGAAGAAATCAAGTTGTAGTGACACAACCCAAGGTGGCTCGCACTATTTCAGTCAAGGATGTGATTGCTGTTCTAGAAAGGGAGCCTCAGATGTCAAAATCAACGCTTATGTACCGATTGTATGAGAGAATCCGGAGTGATGCTAATGACAAATGAGTTGGGGTTATCCGAAAAGGGGTGTAGCAGCTTACTGTTATATGCAATATTACAGTTGTTTAAATCAATGTCTTAAGAGATCTCAGACCTCTCTTGTCACAGTTTTCAATTGTCCGTGTTGGTTTTGTTTAAAACCTTTGAACCAAATATACCCAAATGATTTCTGACCAAAATAGAGAATTAGAAAGACCAAAATTTCTCCCCAGAAAAGTCCAAAGAAGGAAAATGAAAGTAATAAATCTCTTTTGACAACAGCTGAAGCGATGAGATTATTGCGGGAGCAAAATGAGTAAGCATCTAAATGACAATTAACTCAAGTATTTGTGTTTATTACGCTAGATTTTAATTTTATTGCTTAAGAAAACAAGCACCATGTACAATTGAGATCGGGTTAGACACGACTCAACATTGATAGATTCAATTGGATACGGACATTCTTTATCTAATTTAGATATGTAAGTATTCAACTAATGAAAATTATATTCAGCATGATAACGAGAGCTGATGGACCTTCAGATTGCTACCAAGAAATCAGCAGTGGGCCATAAACTGGGAATTGGCATAGTCGCCAAGCAATCTGGAGGGAGGATCAGAGCCGAATGGACTTTAGTGGATAGAAGCTTTGCATAAACTGGGAATTGGCATAGTCGCCAAGCAATCTGGAGGGAGGATCAGAGCCGAATGGACTTTAGTGGATAGAAGCTCGCAAAGGGGTATTCAAGATGAAGGTGTAGCAGTAAGGTTGGCACTAATGAAAGCGAGACAACAAAGTTGGCAAAGAATCAAAATCACTGACGCTAACAAGCAACTTATTGCCTTGCTAAGAGATGGGAAAGGAGACAATTCAAACACTGTCACGTTGATCGAAGACATACATGCTTTAGCTAATCTGTTTTAAATGTGCTCTTTTGAAGTTAGGAATGATAGTAATATGATTCTATGTAATCAAATTAGCCATTATGCTCTAAGCATACTTATGGATGAGGAGAGATTTTTCGGCTCTTCTTAAATGTCATGGTACACTTTGTAAAACTGCTTGAGCCGTTGCTCAAATATTGTACATTTCGATTATTTATGAAATATCATCTATCGTTTCCGGAAAAAAAAAATGATATCGAGTTCAAGTAATTTAAATAATTTAATAACTTCGAGTTAAAAAAAAACTTATAAATAAAGCTCGAATACAATCTCAAGTGTATATTCACTTTAAAAGAGATTTTATATATACTTATTAATATGAAATATCTAGGTCAATCCCGTGTCTAAACTTATTTTTATGTTTATTTCGAGAAGCGCACCTACATGTCGTCGTTGGGAGTTTTTATGAAATTTATTTTATAATACATGGTCCGGGTAGAGTAATTTTTTATTTGAACTCCAGTTTGAAGCCGACCCGACTCAGAAATTCCCCAACAGGCTTGATATCATACAAGTGCCTCAAGCTGAATTTGCCGAAAGGGTTCGGTCTCCTTCTCGTTTTAACCCAAAACCATGAGGACCCATCCAATATGTCATAGGCTCATAGCTGACGAATGACGATGGACAGCGGAAAGAGAGAAAAGATCAGGTGAAATTTCGTCGGATTCAATCGTCGGAGCTTCAATCCTAGCTTGAAATTCCAAATATCGTCAGAGCCATGTCTCGAGCTCGAGTATACGCAGACATCAATGTCCACCGTCCTCAAGATTATTGGAACTACGAAGCTCTCACCGTCCAGTGGGGGTAAATCCTGCTTAATCTAGATAGTTAGCTCTAATTAGCCTATTTCTTCTTTTACTTGCGTATTTCATATCGTATTAGTGGATATCTAGGTTTTATATAACTGTTTTTTGGATTAACTTGGCGGAATAATTGGCTAACTTTTTGTAGTTAACTTTTCAATGTTTAACTTATTTTTTAACCACATTTTATCCGCAAATAATCCAACTTTTATGAAATTGGTGGAACAATTATGTAACCAGGCATGATTAGATTTTTGTTGTGGAGTTCAGTTATTGGCTACATTACTGTTCAAATTATGCATACCTGCGCCTAATTTTGAGTGTATACTGTGTCTGAAATTTATTGAAGAAAAACCTTTTCAGAAATATCCCATTCTTGCTCATATTTTTGCCGGGTGTCAGACTTAAATTTCAGATTGTACTCAATCCTTGGGTTCAATACACTTGGATTAGGTCTGTAGGGGATCTTTTATGCAATCTGTATTTGACTATAGAAATACCTTGGAGTTTTGTGCTGTAGAACTTATTTTTAAGATGATAGGGTAAACTATGTATGGTGGCTGTGGTAAGAGTCCGTTGTCGTCATCATATGGTCTGTTTTGAGATTGTTGCATTTGCGTTCTTAGAAATTAGGGGACTTATATTGGTGGTCATGTATAGACTGGCCAGGCCTCATGTTCGTCGCTTGTATCAATACTTTGTACATTCTAGGGAGGACAAGAGGATGGGAGGGAGGATAATTGAATGCAGGCGTTGTGAAAATTGTTGCCGAGGACCTAACAGGAATCTAGTTTTTGACTCGTGTGCCAATTTGCTTCTGTGCCTCATATGTATTCTCACCCTCTATGCCACCAGAAGAGGAAAAATTGAATAGAAGTTAAAGCTGGATGATGGAGAAAATGAACAAATGAAAGAAAATTTTCTGTTATTCTCTCCAATTTAAGAAACGTTTCTTTCATTTAAACGTTGTGTAAGCATGTTTCTTAAGGTATGATGTCTTTGTTTTCTTTTTTGTTTGTTTTGTTTCCAGTGACCAAGATGACTACGAGGTTGTCCGGAAAGTAGGAAGGGGAAAATACAGTGAGGTTTTTGAAGGTATAAATGTTACCAACAATGAAAGATGCATCATCAAAATCCTTAAACCGGTGAAAAAGAAAAAGGTAATTCTTGTAACCTGATGGATGCCAAGTTGGAATAAGTAATGTTAATTGCAATAACTACAGCCACATGTGTATAGACGTGCACGCACACATATGGGATAGAGGGAGCACAATCATAGTATGAACTTGTTTGTACAGATTCGAATGTATTAGGGACTACCGATCTGTGCTCAGAATGTAATTTAACTTTGTGATGTTTCAGTATTTATCTGGTCTGATAAACCTAGCCTTTCAGCAGAGTGAAAAAGGTCTAGTAAATGAGTTTTCTTGGTTCTTCCTGGTAAAAAGGTGTCCCATCTTTTTGTTTGCAAGACTTGAACATGAGGAATTTCCATTGAAGTGGCTATGTTTGCCCGTGTATCTTACTCATGAAAATGTTTCAAGTGCATATGGATACAGAATAGAAATGTCTTCATCTGAAAATGGTGCTCCTGCTTCACATATCTATGCTGTTTCTGCAAATTTTCCCTTCATTTTCTAATTAGCTTGTCATCTCAATCAACTTTTCTACTTTCTTCTTTACTATATTTAATTGTTTCACATGTGCAGATCAAGAGGGAGATCCAGATACTCCAAAATCTATGTGGTGGTCCCAATATTGTAAAGTTGCTTGACATAGTCAGAGATCAGCACTCGAAAACACCCAGTTTGATTTTTGAGTACGTGAACAGCACCGATTTTAAAGTCTTGTACCCAACGCTGACAGATTATGACATACGTTATTACATATATGAGCTTCTCAAGGTTGGTGCTTCATTTTATCTTACTGAAATTCTTGGATTTACAAATTTGCAACCACGTTTTGTTCCTTTTGCTTCGTAACATTCTGTAATTAGTTTTCCCGGGAATGGGTATTTTCCTTCATGTAACCTTTTTTATTTTTACTGAAATTCTTGGATTTACAAATTCGCACCCACATTTTGTTCCTCTTGCTTCGTAACATTCTTTAATTAGTTTTTCAGGCAATGGGTGTTTTCCTTCATATAAATTTTGGACGTTTATGATGTCACTTTTGTGAATGCTGAAGGATATCAGGAAGTTCTGCTTGTGTTGCATCTAGTTTCAGATTTCTGCATTACGTCTAGATTTTCTGGATGCTTTCTGCTTTTTACAGTTTATGCAACAGATATCCATCCTATCATTTCTTTACATGCAAATTGTTTTGAGAATGCATGGAAGCGCCTCTCTCATCTTACTGAATCCTCACCAACATGAGTACATTACAGTGTCCGAGCAAGTTGAAAGCCAAACTTGTTTGGCTTTCTCATTGGTGCATTGAGTTCAGCTGTTTCCTGAGTTTGGTCAATAATTTTGGACTTGGAACCTGACAACAGCACATTTTCCCTCCCAGCTATTGGGTATCTTTAAGACATTCTATGGTAAATGAGTACATTGGTCATGCATATAAAAGTATGAAATGAAGCTGGTAAATGGTCTTATGTTGCAGTTACATAGTCTTGGTGGCCGGGGACCATGCACAGTAAATTGAAGATAGCAGATCAATGTTGTAAAAAGAAGTTTGGTGATCTTTTCAATTTTTTTTTAATCAGAATTTGGTAAAGACAAGCAGAACATGCTTATCAACAGTTGAATCACTTTGTTTCTTTCTTACCTTCTCAGTTGCTTGTACTCTTTCGTGTGCATAGCCTATTGTCTATATTGAGATGCTGTTGAGGGTACTCTTTCTTGCATTTCTGAGTGAATGCCTCATGATCATCGTGGTCAAAGTAGGCAATATTTGGAGGTTCCATCCATACAGCAAGGTTAATAGCGTTGCCTTTTTCTTAATTGTAGGCATTAGATTATTGCCACTCACAGGGAATAATGCATCGGGATGTCAAGCCTCACAATGTTATGATTGATCATGATCTAAGGAAACTTCGACTGATTGATTGGGGTCTTGCTGAATTCTACCATCCTGGCAAAGAATACAATATCAGAGTGGCTTCAAGGTCAGTTTTTCTGACTTCATCTTAGAACCCATCGTTGCTAGTTCTCTCCACTGACTTTATGCTGACTATATATTGATCTGAGAGATTGCTCTTGAGCTTATATATTGAGTCCTGCATTTTTTATTTTCTGTATAATTCTTTTTCAGGTACTTTAAGGGACCAGAACTACTTGTGGATTTGCAAGACTATGACTATTCTTTGGATATCTGGAGCCTGGGTTGTATGTTTGCTGGGATGGTAAGCTTTTTGTGCTTATTCTCCTGCTTGTTTGCCTTGATTTTGTTCCTATGTGGCCTTAAAAATTTTTAAAGTCAACCTGCAGATCTTTCGGAAGGAGCCGTTCTTTTATGGTCATGATAACCACGATCAGCTTGTGAAAATTGCCAAGGTATTTTTTGAAGCACTATCTTGTCACCTGCACTTGTTTAATATTGGCTCCTTAGAGGCACATCACCTCATATCCAATCATCCTCAGACACAAACACAGAGAAAAAGTGAGACGGCTAAGATAACCAGAAATATTGGTTCCTTTTTGTCTGTCAGTGTTTTGAAGCAGTATAGCTGTCATTTTCTTCTCACAAAATAGGTCATATGTTTCAGAACCTCAACTTGTCAGGGTACTTGTGTTTCGCTTACTTGGTTCATTCCCTTGTTTCTGGTGTGATGAGGTTGTATCTTGAGATGAGGCAGAAATTGGCTTGCAAGTTTTAGGGAGAGAATGGCTTTATACAGAAAGACATTATAGAGGACAGTTGATGGCATTTTTTGAGTTCAACTGTGTGTTTTTGGCATGATGCCAAAACCAATTCTCTAATTAGTTCAGATATTTTTAGGTCTCACCATATACAAGTGATTGCAAAGTCTATAATTCTTCATCATTCATTCCAAGTCCACACGTAGAATTGCTGATCCATAATTAAAATCCTTGACCTAGGTGTTGTCTTAGTTTCCGGGTTCTTGTTGTCTGGCATGTAGTCACACAGCACCTGGAGCTCTAGACAAAGATTAAGTGCTTATCTGTGATGTTATCATGTTATAGGTTCTTGGTACGGATGAGCTGAATGCTTATTTGACCAAATATCATTTAGAATTGGATCCGCAGTTTGATACTCTTATTGGAAGGTACTTTTAATTAATCATAACTGGAAGTTCGCTTATGAGAAAATTTCATTTGTCAAACCCATGCCTTACTGGCCTGTCAATGAACTTTGAAATTTAATGTGTAGTTTCTATGTCTTTATTTTTTTACCACAGGCACAGCAGGAAGCCCTGGTCCAGGTTTATTAATGCTGACAATCAGCATCTGGTTTCCCCTGAGGTGATGAATATACTGTGTTAAATTAATTTTGCCTTTTGACTACTGCTTGCTCTGACGTGAGCATTGGATACTCTCTTGGTTGTTTTTATGGACTGGTCAGGCCATTGATTTTCTTGACAAGCTTCTTCGTTATGATCATCAAGATAGGCTTACAGCAAAAGAGGCAATGGTAATTCTGGATGCTCTTCAATATCCATAATTTTTGTTACTCTGTTGCTGAGGATTAATCTAGTATTACTCATATTTAGGATCCAGTTTACTTTGAATTGGATTCTCCAGAACCTGTTGGAAGTTATATTTGATGTGATCAAGGTTTACTGTTTTGAGTAATTTGTCCTCGATGTTATATGTAGTTACTCGAGGAGTATTTGATTTGGGTCCAAAATTGCACTTTCCTGTTCCTGTTGTGGATCTGCCATTTTATTTAGCCTTGCATTGGTTTAAGTTTTTTTTAGCCCTTTTGACTTTAGGCAAATTTTATTGCAAAACTTTTTAGGTCAGAATTTTTTGATTTTCCAAGTCTTGAATGTTTGGAGTCCAGCGTTCAAGTAAACTTAAAGAGATACTAATCTTTCTACTTTTAGCAATATAGCTTTTCTATCCAGCTACCTTGATATGCAAGCCTTTGTTATCCCTTTTTGTGCCTTACTTGGCTTTGATTTCTGACACATGCTTTTTGATGTTTCAGGCTCATCCATACTTCTTCCAAGTGAGGGCTGCTGAAAATAGTAGGATGAGGACACAGTAGACTGACACTTGCTTATGAATGCTGCTGAAAATAGTAGGATGAGGACACAGTAGACTGACACTTGCTTATGAATGAACTTAGCGTGTTGTACTCTTTTTTTTTTTTTGAGGAAATATTTATTGTGCAGGACGGACCATAAGCTTCATAATGGGTTTAAAAATGTTTTATGTTGTCTCGACATTCTTCCAGCACGCTTATCCTTCAGACACTGTAAATTTCTAGTGCAAATACAAGACCAAGTCTTTCAGGTGTGGGTAAAATTAAAAATACATGGTGTTTCTTGCACTAAGGTAAGCTCTATGTCAAGTTTGAAGCTTAAATTGTCATTTTGTTTTGGGGGGGGGGGGGGGGGGGGGGCACCTGAGTTGCTGCCGTATACCCTCCTAATTGAACACCACTATGCTTTTCACATGTACAATTTTATCTGCTTTCGTGGGGCCTTCTTTTGAGTTTCCTTTCATGTTGTCAAGCTAGTCTTCCAACCGGTGGAAGCTGCCTACAGAGCTTCCAAAGTCTCAGGTTGAAACAGAATATTGTGCTGACCTTAAAATCAAGCAATAGTGATCATAAAAGCTTATACGGTGATGAGCGATAGGAATCAATTTTCCAAGAATTCGCACGGTGATGAGCGATGAGCGTATTTATATTTGCACGTTGTGAGCAGCAAGTGTAGGTTTATGCTCCAAATAGCATAATACGACTGCAAAGGATGACAACCCAAGTTTGCTTTTGCCGCAGGCAGTAAATTTGGTCTAATTCTTTCTGTTGAATGCCTGCCTCCTTTAAAACTCAGAACATGGATCGCTTAACCGTATGTTGCGGAAAATGGCTGAGGGATCATTGCATTAGATATCAAAGGAGACGGTCAACTTCATCTCAAGAGTAGTTCTGCCTTTGCTTGGCTACCAAGGTCACCATTTCTGTCATTCCCCCAAGTCGCTGAACGTGCAACAATGTCCTTGTCCTTTGCTCTTTATACTTTGTTCAGGGTTCATTTCACTTTGCACCCCTCAACTATTTACCCGGTTGATCTTTGCCCCGTAAACTTTAAACTGAAACAATGATCATCCATGTGGGTCACAAATGGAAGGGAAAAGAATCAGCAAAACCACATTTTTTTCCCACCTTCAGAGATAGTAACCAGATTTTGAATAAGAGAAGATATTTATCAACATATTCCACAAAGAGTTTCAAACTAGTTATAACCATCAACAAGTTGCAACACAATCTCAGTAACAGCACTGAAACAGCTTCAAACTCGCTAATGTTGACAAATCACAGACGTAGTCGAAACCCATCCTGAAAAGTTGTTGCCAACTTTCATATCATTTCTTAAGATGCGGAAAGCAAGCATTGAGATCAGATTTTGGGTGCTTTGCTTCAGCATGTTCCTTGCACTTCACCTCTGAGGTAGTACACATGAATGTCTGCATGCAGACCTTGCACTGCATTCACATCAAACAAGAATTTTGATTAAAGAGATGATAACATGCATAGCTTGCATTAAGTACTCATTTATTAAAAAAAAAAAAAAAAAAAGCTTATAATTGTTGGGTCAAAAGGGCCATAGACGAGGAAAGAGATAAACATTTACACATACGAGATGTTGGTGGTACATAGCATATTCTTTCCCAGTTATTTCTTTGACCATAAACTTCAGAGATTCATATACAAATCACACTTCTAACTTTGCACAGGCATAGAATCTTTACAAGGCTCTTTAAGTTCATTAGTGGTAACAACTAAGAAACCTAACCTTAGTTAAGCAAATTAGTACAGCATGGAGGATACTCATGTTTCTAGATGTACAATAACTATATGGTCAGTGCTTCCTAATCACAATTGAGACCTGGCTTTGAAGCTTATGTCATTCACATCCTTCTTCAGTACTTGTATGAATAGCTATTTAAATGGCAGGCTCCTGTGAACATTCTACTTTTAAAGAATACCAATAAACTGAGCAAAAACTATGTGACCTCCAATGTACTAGTAGCTACTGCTCTGGTAAGAGGTAGGTGCTAAAACTATCTTTCTTATCACTCCACAATGGAGATAACATCAGAAAGTCAGGACTTGAATACGCAAAGAACTCATTCAATCCGGCACAAAGTGTCATGGTCCACATGGTACTTAAAAACATGAGCTTATCATTCAGGATTTGCTTGTCCAAAACATCCATCAACAATTCACACTTTGCGATAGAAAATTGCATAACATACAGAATATGCCACCAGAAAAGTCCAGCTGAAACACGAGAAGTATGCATAAAGGATTCTAACAATATACAACAATGGAAGCAAGGATGGTGTATTGTGCATATTATCACTGATAACATCTTGAAAGTCGTACTAATATCAATAACATACCCAATCAACCCACACTAGTAAAAGATCCCAATATAAATTAGCACAGAAACCCCCTCACCCGGGGGGAGTGGGGGAGTGGGGGGCAGGGGGAGAAAGAATTAGCCACCCCTAATTAAAGGGGGATAAAAGCAAAATAACAAGGAAATGAGTAAAAAGCATATACCATGAGATAAAGTATAACTTCTGAAAACAATCTTACTGAATCCTTTCTTTTACAACAGTTCCTCCAACAACCGGAGGGATAAAAAGTTAAAATACCCTGTTAAAGTGGCCTAGCAAGATTCAATTTTTGTCCGATTCTTCACAGCCTAACTGGAAATTAACCCAAAAAAAAGATCCAAAATAATTTTATCTAAAAGCATATGCGGGAATTAATTTAGCAATTGGAAGCCGATAAACCTTCTAATCTTAACCTTTGCGCAGTGTTTTCAAGTAGATAAGGGTCTCATACGTATCACACAAATACCAAAACAGATAGATCAGATCGGAAGAAACAACAAAATCAACGACTACACCACCAAAGCTTGAAATTGAATTAAAATTTCGTTTCTGAGAGAAAAAGCCAAAAAAAATGGACCTGGATATTCATGGCCTTTTTGTTGGTTTCCAGCTGACTTCCTGCGAAGACAAGAGATCAGAGAGACCCCATTCAGCAGCACTCTAATCTGATTCAACAACTATTATGCAGTACATGAAGAAAGAAGGTTTCTGTGGCTAAGATTTTGTACTAATAGTAGTATAGTACGAAGAGAGAACAAATTAACGAGATGGGTAATAACCTTTGCCGGCGTTTTTCATCTTTTCCAGGTTCCTCTCACGAGCCATCTTGGATTTTTGGCCATTGCCTCCGCCCATCTCTGCCTGTTAGCTGCTGAGAATTGCTTTTCCTCTGACCCTTGAAGAGAGATTTTGCCCTCTTCTTTGACGCCCCTGCCTGTTTGGGGGCTGCTGCACTAATATCGCTCGTTTTTATACACAGAGAAAAAACGAGACGGCCAATTAATTACTATAATTACTACTAGTACTGCTTGAAATTAGTATTGATTTTTTTTCCCGGTACTCAATCTTAATACCTGTGCTTAGTCTCTTTTTTTTTTTTTTTTTTTCACCCAAGGTTGTCGGGGCCTAACCGCCCGACTAATCCCCTACTGGCCGGGAAGGCGTCCAACCTGAACTCCGAGCCAAGTACAGTTAGGACCATGGTCATCATACTTTAAAGAGGGGGGCCGAACCCACTCGAGCTATCCCAAGAGAGGCAATACTTGTGCTTAGTCAAAGTAACGTAATTGGCATAAATCTATGGACTATAGATAAAGATACACTTCAATCTGTCCCCGCTATTTTTTTTATTATATTTTTTTTCAAACATAGAACCACAATTTGATTAAACGATTAATTAAAAAAGAACAAGAACATATTAACTTACCACCTTATTTTCAATTTTTATTGTTTTATTTATTTATTTTTTTATACTACAAAACCTATACTATATGTAACTACACACTTTCAAGGGTAAATTCAACCCGAATTGATAGTTTCAAGTAGGGAAAATTATCCAAAACATCCCTCAAATTTTATAAAATAACTAATTTTATGTCCCTTACATATTTACATCGGTCAAATTTAGTTCCTAACTAGGTTTCCGATTATTTTTTGGCCGGAATCCATCACGTGCAAGGCACGTGATCATTTTTTAAGGGTAAATTTGTCAAATTATATTTTACATAATCCGATCTATAGTCCTCCACATTTTATAAAATAAATTTTTTCGTCCCTCACATTTTATAAAATAATTTTTTCATCTCTCACATTTCACAAAATGAATTTCTCCGTCCCTCACATTTCAAAAAATGAATTTTTCATTTCTCACTAATTATGTGTGTGAATACATTTTTTTTAAACACATGTATATGTCTATTTGATTTTGCTTAATAATAATAGTATAAACACATATATGTAATTGGGCCCAACTTGTGGGCAATCTTCTGTTTTTGTATGATTATGACTAATATTTACCAATAGAACCTTAATTTGCATATTCTTATTATATTTTGACTGAAAATAGCTTTATTGGCCAACTTGACAATGAATGCAAGATTTTTTACTAGCTAATACCAGATGAAATCAAATGATCACGTATAATATATGGTATTCGTATTGTTAAGTGAAATCAAATAGACACATACACATATTTATGCTATTCATATTATTAAGCAAAATCAAATAGATATATACATATGTCTAAACAAAATGTATTCACACACATATTTTTTTTTTTAGGGTTTCCCTCACACACATAATTAGTGAGGGATAGAAATATTTATTTTTTGAAATGTGAGGGATAGAGAAATTCATTTTGTGAAATGTAAGGGATGAAAAAATCATTTTATAAAATGTGAGGGAAGAAAAAATTTGTTTTATAAATATATGGAGGACTATAGATTAGATTATGTAAAATATAATTTGATAAATTTACTCTTAAAAAATGATCACATGCCTTGCACGTGATGGATTACAGTCAAAAAATGATTAAAAATCTAGTTAGGGATTAAATTTGACTGATGTGAATATGTAAGAGACATAAAATTATACTTTTAAAAGTGAGGAACGAAAAAAATTATTTTACAAAATGTGAGAGACCTTTTGGACGATTTTCCCTTTCAAGTATATGGTTGGCATTGCTTCACATCAAGATAAAAAAAAGAAATTATGGGATAAGCATATGGCCAATAACATAACATGCCAAACGTTTTGTTGTTTTCCTGAAAGACAAACACAGGAAAGTGGATTTTAATATGAAACCAGTGATTAAGATGTTTTGACACACATTAATGTACACCCATAAGTCAACTTAATTAATATGTGAGTTAGAATATTCTATTGGATATGAACGTAAGATCATTCGATGAGAGGGATTCATTAACTGTAAAATAAAGATGATAAATTTCTGTAGATATACTTCCTATTTTGTTTCCAAGGACTTCATGGCTTCATGCATTAGTTAAGCCACAAGCCTAAAATCTGTAGCTGTTGTCAGTGTCGCCCAATAGATTACTAAGTAATACTCCCTCCGTCTTATTTTCACAATTCTGTTTTCCTTTTTTATCTGTTTCAAATTATAATCCACTTTCCAATTAAAAAATATAGTTATCTTTCAAATTCTCTAAAATACCCTTATTCAATGTAAATTATTATTAGTATAAACTATCTTATTTAATATATACTGTTAACCTACCCCATTTAACACATTTAAATTTTCCAAAACATATTTATATATGAAAAACCAGCTTTGTTATTCTTCCAAGTGAAATAATGTAAAATGAGGATTGAATTTTTCTTGATCATCAATTCAAGTTCCCATAAACCATCAATTCAGGTTTTCATGAATAATTAATATAAAGTTATACTCTATTTAATGTAAGGGTATTTTAGAAAAATAGCAACATAAATTTATTGTTCCAACAAAGTTAATTATTTTTTCGTAAACTGTGTGGAAAAAAACTAGAACTATCAAAATAGAACGGATGGAGTATAAAGAAAGAATGAAAGAAAACTTCAATTTGCCATTACTGCTAGATTTCTTTCTTCCTTTTTTTAAAAAATTTTTATACCAAGTTTTCTACTATATATAATGAAACAAGTATCATATATGTGCCTTGTTTTTTGGTTGCTTTAAATTTTACAAAATTTGATTATTCAAAATCAATAAAAGTTATTTTTTTGGGCGATTATGATTTTTAAATTTTTTAGTAATTTAAAAAATATATAATTTGAATACAAAAACAACTGAAAATATCACAAAAACTAATTACTCAAATCAGAATTTATAATCAGTCAAAATAATCAATCGAGAACAAATCCATGATACTATCTAGCAGCTTGAATTTCTTAATATAAGTATAGAAAGTCCACTAATAGAACATATTAAAGAGCTACATTAACTCAAAATGAAACCTAAATTTAAAAAAGGAGTCAAAAAGAAGCCATGAGACGCAACAGCACCAAGTAGGTGGGGATTTAGGAGTGGACTTTTGAAGCCCGACACTGCGAAGATGATGATAAACGGAGGGTGGAAATTGTATGGTCGGCCATGCAGAAACAATAATAATATATACTAGTAGTAGTTTGAGACTATCATGGGGTGGCCGTAAATGATAAACCGATGGGTATTGTAGGGGCGTCGCCGTTGCGGGTCTTCTTCTTCCTGGGTAGACTAAGAATAGTGGTCAAAGAATTTGTACAGCATACAGCTGGAGCTCACTATAAATTAATTGTAAATTGGTGGTACGCATTCAAGAAGATTTGCCAAGAACAACAGCTGGTGGTCCTAACACGCTAACCAAGTGGTACAAGAAATTTTGGTCACCGTCTTGATTTTGCTTTGTCTCTGGCTTGATGATCATGCCACTATCAAAGAAAGAAGGAAAGAAAGAAAATGTCCAACCTCTGTCTTGTCTCTGGTGGAAGTTGGGAGATAGGGCAATAAATTATACGTCCTTTCCTTTGATCTTCTGGGGTACTACGTAATGGATTTTGTTTGTTTCACCTAACCTAATCCGCACTCGCAAAAAGTGATGTGTATGTATAAACCAGCGGTGCCCAATCCGGGTAGCTCGTGTGGTGTGTCGCTCTTCTTTAGATTATGAGCACTAAGGATCGAGTCTCGAGGTTAATGTGTTCGAGAGGAATGAACCTCTCCTTTCGAGCCGTAGGGGATTAGTCGGGCTGAAAGTCCAGAAACTACTGTATCAAAAAAAAAATAATGTATAAACTAGCAGCATTGCTTACATGTAAACAATGGGAATTGAGTAGATCGTTTTTTTCTTACGATAATATTTTTATAACTTAATATATTTTATTTTATATGAAAGGGGAGTTTAAAGATCTGACTAGACCAAAAAGATGCTTAATGAATTAGCATTTTTGCTAAATCAGGAGTTTCAATCGATTCTCCTTGGAAAGCTCTCTCAGATTTTTTAAAACAATTAGTGCTGGACGATTTTTGCCAAAGCAATGGAAGATTAATTTACGAAATAATATATTCGTGAAATTTAAGTGATAAGAAAAGAAGGGACAAAAATAAATTGAAGAAAGAGTGCGGTTCTTTTTGTATCTTATCTAACACTTTAGTCGCATAATCGGAGAGTTGATCAATTTTTATTAAATTAGATTCGTGTCTAAGGATTTTAAATATCACAAAATAAGTAAAGAAAATCAAAGTGTTTCGGTTTCAGGACCTATTGATTTGGATTTTGGAGTGGAGATTTAGGCCCATAGCGTTTTTTTATAATGACCATCGGTGGAAGAACCAATACTCAGACAAACATTTCAATCCGTTCGTAAAGCTCCTTGGGCTGGGCTTTCAATGTTAAGCAGTACGTCGGCTTGGAAGACTTTGCCTCAACAGATTGGGCTTCACAGTCGATGCATAGAAACAGCTCGTTGGATTACTGAAATTGGATTGCAATTGCAATTATTATCTTCTAAATAAATGAATTTACTCTAACGTTAACAAAATAGAATCCCAAATTGACAACCTATCTTAACATCTTGAAGATGTAATTGCACATTTAGACGCACAGGATAGCTTAGGTTTGTAACCCAAAAAAAAAGAAAAAAAAAGAAAATGAAACGCCGGAAAATTTAAATCCAATCTAGAAGAATGCTACAAGACTCAAGAAATTTGACATGTGGGAAAATAATCAGCTGCCCAAACAAACCTGACCATATCATATGTGGCCATTTTCTTTTCGTTGGTAAGGAAAGGGAATCACATGTTCGCACCTACTGCCATAATGATGAAAGGAAAGCAGTCTTCACAAAAACAACACCGTCCTATTCAACAGGATAAGCTTACTGACTAAGCAAGCACGCATCTGGATCTTTTGTATCCGCCAAACAAACAATCGCTGCAAAAAAAAATATTTATATTCATTAACACTTTATACGTTGTCACGGACTCACGGTTAAATACATGATACAGGAATGAATTTTAATCAAAATTTATACACGTGTTATGTTACGTATCTAATAGTGACGGTGTACATAAGATTAATTTCATAAAAAATTATAACATTTTATGTCCCCGTGCAAAGAGGATGATGATAGTGACGCATCATTGATCATTATACACCGTTTGACTTAGTTAATACTAGCAAAATGTAATTCCCGTGTCCAAAAAAGTGTATCACGCTACAATTGAATTTTAATGGTCAAACTACGGGCCATCATTTTTTACATAATTTCTTGAATATTTTGAAAGGTTTTCTAATTACCGTATTGGAAACAGAAGAATCTTTTGTCAGCCGGGGCTACACTACATTATATGGAGCATATATAACTTATCTGGTACGGGCATTTTGTTTGGGTCGCGTGTGTTCCCCTTTGATGCGTGTGCAAAGAATTTGGACAAAGTTGCATGGTTCCAACCTAACGAAATTGCTCACATGCAATCATTACTTGCACCGGAAGGATTTAAGAATATTGATTATTCGTGTTAAACTGACGTGACACAGGAAAGAAATTATCTCCATTCGCGATTTAGCTACATCAACTCACCTTCATATGTGACCTGGATCAGTCTGACGGGTGCTTATTCGATGAAGATATATTTCAATTGTTAGATTTTTTTTTAAAAAAAGATAAAAGTTAATTTAAAAGAAAGTATATAAATATAAAGAATGACAGTAATGATTAATATGCGTATATACACGACAGATTATGTGAAGTTTAAGTGTAGTGTCGGATGCCTGATAAAAAACCTGTTTAATCTTACAATTGAAGCCTTATTTCGTTCTTATTTGATTTCTTATGTTATAACTTCAGCACAATCTGCTTCTAACTTGTAGAATCGGTCAGGTCCTTAACTACGGTCCAGGGAAAAAGATTTTGCAAGTTATGGAAATCGATGCACTGCAAGAAGCCTACAAGGTTGTGACTGTGATTGCCGAGGAACTAGAACGTTATCCAATTTTTCGTCAAAGTATTTCCTTACTGCCGAGATTCCTTTTCTTTGCCATAAAAATTAGGGTCCCCTTTTCTTTTACGAAATTAGTATAATGTGCTAAGTTAAACAGTACTCTTATTTCTCTCTCTCTTCTTTTTTGGATACATAAGAAGGAAGAGGTCATTTTATCAATATATTTAAACATTACTTAATAATCTTAATAGTCTAAGCTTCTCATTTATAAAGATTACTCACATCATAATCCACTTTTTTTTTTTTTTTTTTTGTCACGGGTATAAAAATCATGTATTCAAACAAAATTAACAAAAATGTGTATCACGATTGTAGCAAAGTTCACATGATCTCGTCATTTAGCTGGGCTCTTTATGCACTTTTCGTCTACTATCGTCCAATGAAGAGCCAAATGCCAGGTCCCACAAACATGGAAAATTGTTTAGAAATTGAAAGACAAAAGAGTCTTTTGGGAATAGAGAATATGCTTTGCTCTTCCCTGTAAATATCCCTTGATAACTTGTACCATCACTAACTTGTACTTGATGGTGTCTTTCATTCTTGGAATGCTAATATTTTTCTGCAATTCTTATTCCTTCCGTTATACTTTAATCTTTCTTATCTCATATACAAGTTTCCCCCTCTGATAGTAGTCGCCAAAGTTGGGATTTTTTTTTTTCTTGACAAAAAAAAAAAAGAAAAAGAAGAGTGCAGAGTATGGGGTTGTTTCTGGAGCTCCTTCTGACAGCCTTTGTGGCTTTCGTTTTCTCTTTTGTTATTGCAAAGTTGGTTTCAGTTGCTGTTCCCAGCAGTAGTGAGGAAAAGAATCTTGATCGAAAGGTTGGAGCAGAGGAGGTGAAGGTTGATAAAGGGTTAAAAGTTGGGAGGGCTAAGAGCAAGAAAAGGAGAGTGAAATTTGTGGATGATGTTGTGGTTGGAAACGTTGTTCACCTGGAGAGTTCTGAGGAACCCGTTAAAAATTTTCATACAAGTGAAAGTATATCCGAAAAAGTTGGGATTTTGGATAAGTCGTTGGAGGCTGATTATGGATTTGGGGGTGAAAAAGTGGATAAAAAATCTGAAGTACTGAGGGCTTATGGTGAGAAATTGGTTGAGGAACGTGCTCATGAAAATATGACGAGGGATGCAAAGGATGGTGATGTGGAAGGGAAAAAAGGGTCTGAAGACGTTCAACTGTTGGATGAGGCAATCGACGGTGAGGCTGTTGAGGGAAAGAAAGAAGTTGCTACATTTGGTGAACTTTGTAGTGAAAAGAATGAAGAGGTGGTTGGTAGTGGCTTCAGAGATGTGTTAGCTGGAGAGGAGATGAAAACTGAGGGGATTGGTGGTGAAGACGGGCTAAAATTGATGAGTGACGGGAGTGATCAAAATGATGTTGTTGAAGGCAAAAAAGCGTCTAAAGATGTTGAATTGTTGGATGAGGCATTCCATAGAGAAGCTGTTGGGGAAAAGAATGAGCATGCTAAATTTGGTGATCTTTGTAGTGTAAAGAATGAAGTTGTGGTTGGTAGTGGCTTGGGAGGTGTGGTGATTGGAGAGGAGATAAAAACTGAAAGTACTGGTGATGAGAATGAGTTAAAGTTGATGACTTGTGAGAGTAATCAAAATGATGTTGCAGCTGGAGAAAAGTTGGCTGCTAATGCAGAGTACTTAAATAAAGAGTTGGACAGAGAGGCTGTTTATGAAAGGGGTAAACATACTGCAATTGATGCAGACAAGGTCTATGACAGCAACACTCAAATGGTGAGTGGAAATTTGGATGATTTGGTTGTTTCAGTGAAGGTAAAATCTGAGGTGAAATTGGCCTACGATGATATCTCCCTTCCTCAAAATGAGGAAGGCAGAGTTGTGAGTACTAAGGAGGGCAATGCGATTGGAATCGTAGAGGACTTGAGTGAAGAAAATGAAGGGGTGGAGGATAAGTATATACTAAGGGATGAGAAAATCGATCATAGTGCTGCTTCGGATGATGATGACTGGGAGGGAATAGAGAGAAGTGAGCTAGAGAAGGTGTTTGCTGAAGCTGTTAATTATGTGGAGTATGGGGCGAAAAGAAAGGATGAACAGTTGGTGAGCTTGGGAAGTGATGTGCTGGTGCAATTGTATGCGCTTCATAAACTTGCATTGGAAGGACCATGCCATGATCCCCAGCCAATGGCGCTTATGTTCTCTGCCCGAGCCAAATGGTAATGGTTTTTACTTGGATAAAACATCCATACTCCTTGATTTTTAGAAAGTTATCACCCTGTTTTTCTGTGTATGTGTTTAATTAAGTTGCTTTAGTGAAGTGATTGTTATCCTGAACATAACTAGTGGGCATCTATGAGTGAAAGGAAGATAGGAGTAAATAGGACTATTTTCATAATATGGTGGTTGTTGAGGAAATGTAGAAGGAAGTTGGTACAATTTTAAGCTAAAATACCTGTCAAGATTGGCAGCCTAGTTGTTTTTAACTGAATCAATGTGAAAATATCTTTGAAAATCTGAAAATACATTTACAAGGGTTGTATGAGTTACCGTGCAACAGACAGAAAAAGTGTAAATGTAGCTGACAAAAATAGTATAGGCATAAGAACCAATATATGTGTGTGCATGTATCTTCAGCCAGACACCCCTTAGACTGGAATTAGAGTTCACAGCCTTCAGTGAGGAACTAACTCGTTGTTAGATTTTGATCCTTTCCTTGACCTTCCCTGTTTCATACAAGACAACTATGTTAGTACTACTTAAATTTGTAAGCAAGAACAGAATATGGTAAAAGTTGATTGATAGATTAAATACCTTGGCTTGACTCATGAGTAACATATACCATAGACATGTAAGATATGGGGGTTTTGAACTAGACAGATGGACTGAGTCCAACGATCACCTTAGGACCAACCAATGAAAGACGTTCAGGGTATAGTTTGATTGCTAGTTACATAACAGGGTTGAAAGCTGCTATGTGTGAGTGATGGAGGCCCTAATTCCATTGTGCAAGGAATGCGTGGCAGCAACTGGGAAACATGAGGCCAGAGGTCGCAATGGAGGAATATATCAAGATTCTGTCAGACAACGATCCTGGTTGGATGCAACATTCTTCTGCTGTAAGTTTGTCCTGTATCTAAGTGAAGTTGCTCAATAATCATCACAGGAAGACTGTTAGCCTCATGCTACTGCCTTTGAGCTGCAGGAAGATGAACAGCATGGTTCTTTAAAATCCGAAACCGGAGTATGTGGCAATCCAGATACTGAGTCAAGCTCTGTTCAGGACCCTCAGATTAGCTTTGAAGTTGGAAAGTAAGTCTTTATTTTGTTTTCCATAGACAAATTTCACATTTTGAGTTAAAGGTTCTGAAATAGGTACTTGATTCCTTATGCTTCTGTGCCGCCCTCTATTGTCTCTTACCCTTTCAAGGAAACTAGTTAAATACATTACTTTCCTGCATCCCTTCTAGTCAAAGCATTAAAGATAGGAATATGGTTCTTAGATGACAGGAAAATTCAGTTATTTCCTGCTTCATTTTTTCTCGAGGTCATAATGATTTATATACTATGCTGTCTCATACTATAATGTAGCTTCTGCTTCTTGTTACTGGTCTACTGAGGGGAATAGATCAATGAGGTTGAGTTGCTGAGAGGCATGAGGTAGTTAAGTTGTGTACGTGCTGATTTGGTATTAGTCCATTTGAAAGCTTATTTTCTGGAGATCTTTTTTGGGCAAACTTTGACAGCATATTGTGGTCTTAATTGAAATTATTTATGTAGTCTGAGTTTTGGCTACAATCTGACCAACGAAAATTTTAAAAAAAAAAAAGGACCTGTCATACAACATCCCCTTGAGATCTAAGAATTGTTATTTCAGCCCTTATTTTCTATTTCAGCAAGGCTTATTTGAGGAGCCTCATTGAAGACTACTGATAGTTTCAGCATTTGAGGCTTTAGGTTGATGTTGAGTATGCTGGTTGGTTCAGCATGGCATATACTGATCTTGTGCTTTTTCTTAATGATGATGATTGGAATCCGCGGCAATTCCAGCTTTCTATTTCATTTACTGTGTAAATGGTTAATGTTAAGGTTGTCAGGGGATTACATATTCATCTTGATTTTAAGAATCTCAGTTATGATTTTCTCTTGAACTTCAAGTCATCCTACCCCGTCATTGCCATCTATTACAATGCTGAAAACCACTTAGAGGGCTTGAGTGTCCTTGCTTTGGTATTAATTCCAAGGTTTTGCTGGCATTCGTGATGAACAGTCCAAGTCCACCTGTAAATTAACATCGCCATTTTTTTGCTTGAGGACTGCCTTTATCCAATCCTCTTAGGTTTGGTTGCCTTCACCCCTCAAATTTCTAAATCATTCTGCATTTCCTCCACTGATCATGTTTTAGATAATCACCTGTTGCTACACATGATACGATAATTCTGACAGAATTTGCTTTCCAATTCCAGGACGAAGAATGAGAAAGTTGATTAACTGCTTGTGTTGGCAACAAATTTGGCTCCTCCTCCTGAAATAAAAGCACAATGTAATTTTTCCAACCATGTGCAGTGTGGATTTGAACCGTTTGGCTGTTTGCTATCATTTATCTCTCCTTGGTGATGATTATGATAGTGGTCATGCAAGTTATATATATATGTATATATGGAACATCAGCATTTGTCCAGAGATCGATTGGCCTCTTGACTTAATCAATAATTCTTTTCACGTACTTGGGTCTTCATTGGATTGTATTTCTTTCCTGTATTGTGTTTCTCTAATTGTCAAAAGATTTGGCTTCAACACCCTTGTCACAGCATTATTGCTTGCCTTTAGATAGTGTGATCCTTAATTTTGTGCGATGTGAAGCTTTGGTTCCAACTGACGGGCACAGCCTATAGTTGATTTCGGCACATACAAGGCCACGGCTAATAAGAACATTATTATTATTCTCAAACAGTGGAAGTTATACACTAGTTGGAGATCACTGTTGCAGATATATAGCAAGCATAGCTATTAGCAAACTGCAGAATTATTACACTGGAGAAAGTGCTCTTTATTTCTTCACTAATGGAGCAATTATAGCTCAGGAAACACCTTGGCTATGTCATGGTTTCATGCTGCATGGGAGCTGCTGCTTGTCCCTGTCTAGGCGCCCACCATTGATTCCATACTGCCCTTCTCCGTTGTTACCTCCGCTGCCATGACCAGTACTACCGCTGCCATATCCTGAGCCAGGGCCCCCGCGCCAGCCCCTGCCATAGCCATAGCTGCTGTCCCGACTCCCCTGCCTGCTGCTTGCACCAGGACCATAGCTACCACCATTCCATCCACCACTATTACCACCACCACCTGGACCATATTTACTGCCTGGACCACCACCTCCACCCAATCCAGACCCACTGCCACCACCTCCACCTGACCCACCACCATTACCACCAACAGAGCTATATCCACTGCCGTCATTGCTGCCTCCGCTTCCAGCCCCGGAACCACCACCATTACCACCTACAGAGCCATATCCACTGCCGTCATTGCCTCCGCTTCCAGCCCCGGAACCACCACCATTACCACCTACAGAGCCATATCCACTGCCGTCATTGCTGCCTCCAATTCCAGCCCCATATCCACCACCATTGCCCCCAGAACCTGATCCATATCCATTGCCACCACTACCACCACCATTCCAGCCGCTACCATAATTAACAGCTGTCAACCCCACATGGGCTGCCCTATTCACGTACTTCTTCTCATGCCTTTTACCTATATGATACTGATTAACAGCCCAGGTTTTCTCAGGCGTTGTAGCTTCGACAGCTACACAAGCATAAAACTCTAGACACACCACAAGCAGGAAAATGAGACTCAACAAACCAACATCATGATGTGCCATTGTCTTTCTCACAAAGTTGCAGAGGTTAAATTTAACGGAAACTCTTGGTGGCAATCCTTACTATAAGGAATGTAGAAAATATTTCAAAGAAATGTAAACGCAAATGAGGCAAAATTTAGGAAGTTAAGGCTCAGAAAATGGTGCAAGGAAGTCGAAAATAACTTAAACATGCAAGCCAAGAGCCTTGACGAATGACATACTTTATAATTGATAACAACTAGCAGTACTGATTTATAGCAGAAAGGGAGATCTGCTCGTCTATTTCGGTGGCAGCTCTCATATATATAGGAGATGCTAATTGTTGGCTTATGCATCTGCTGTACAAAGCGAGTGAGGATGTTGCAGAAAGAATGCATCGAAGTCTCAAAGCGTGGGGTATGATTCTGGTAGAGATGGCAATTTGCATGAATAATGCAAGAGCCCATGCAAACAAAGTGTGGCAAGTGGCCGCAAGAGATTAGGCTGCTTTCATTTTGCTTTCTTTCTTTGTGTATAAACATGGATCCTTATTGGTCTAACAACTTCTGGGATGATCAACTCGAAACTAAAGATACCTTACAGATCCAAAATTTTGTGCAAAGGGATACTTCAACGCACACCACATAACAAACCTAAATATTTCTGCAGATCTTTAACCGTACATGCTGGAAATCAAAACAATGAGCCTTTTCTTCTTTCCTCTTTTTCCTTCTATTAGATGCAAAACTCTTACATCTATGTAAAATGCTGGAGACAAATAGCACAATGAAGAATTGTAGTGAATGAAAATTCTTCAAGGCAAGACTACAATGGTCATTAGAATACGAAAGGCACACAAAGTGCAAGAGTCGTTAAGGTTATTCCAGCAGTCTAACATTCAGATATTTCTAATCAAGTGCAATAATGCATACTAATCTCTTTTTTTTTTTTTTTTGAAGATTTTCTAAAGCTATTACAGTAAAGTATCACTCAGAATCCTCCACAGCTTGACAAACAGCGAGATAGTATGTATCTAACTGCCAATATCTATGTTTCACACCCTCCCAAATTTTTTCACCCAAGCAGTCCTTTACAGGTAATGGTATCAGCTGCGTTGAATAACCCAGACTCTCGAGTTCTAAAGAGACCAACTGACAGTAAACAACATGAAAGAAAGGATTGCTTCCGCAGAGGCCATTGAAGAATGAATATATGCCTCCAGGCTTCAAAAGTGTAGGAAGATGTTGATGAAACTCTCTCATATCTTCATAATATTCCCCATAGGTGTCAAAGAATATCCCTGTACAAATGGAACAAATAAGAACCAGGCACATTTTCACATCAGACAGGAAGATTTTTGACGAGTTGGCAAAAAAAAATGCTTAAAGTGTCTTTCGATTAGGAGTAACAAGTAGTTATGTTGAGAATTGGCTTAGAGGTAAAGTTGCTCTATTGTGAATCCAAATCCATGCAATACAAGGGATACCCCTTTACTACCACTTAAGGTTGCTAACTCATGACCCTTCTCAAATACTATTACAGCAGAAGCCACATGCACAAACGTTTCTCTTAGAGTTGTCAGAAAAGATGATAGTGATGGTGATAGTTCATGACCAACCAAGAAAAAAAAATGATAAATCTCACAGCTATGCAGTTCATAGATATCTTCAATTTATTATTAGTAGACTCTATAAATTCAAACATCTCTATACAATATAAGTAGACACTATAATCATGCTGAACGCACGAATGTCTGTAAGGAAACAAAATATGCTAAACAAATTAAATTGTCTCTAAGATATAAGTGTATATTGTATACAATATGTCATGTATTTATTCATCTACAAGGTATAGTCTCATCAGCATTTGGTTTCAATAATTTTCAGCAGAGCTTATTATTCCATGAAAATGATGCCAGTCACAACAAGAAAAACAATCTGATTATTTATGAAGTACTACTTTGAATTAGCTTTAAAACAATTCTTGAAATTCTTCAGGCCTATACTAACACTAATTCATGCGTGAATATGGAAGCGGATAAAGCAAATGTCATCTTACCATCATAAGATCCAAGTTGATCAAGGACATCTTGCCACCGACCATAAATGATCTTCACATTCTCCTTATCACCCCACCCAGAGTCAATCATACGCTTATACACCCCTGGATGAGCTTCAACAATGGTATGACTCGTGGGATTGTACTGTTGTATAGCAGTGTCAACAAGGCCCATCCCAAATCCAATGTTCAAAATGTGTCCACCTCCAGAGCAAACAGCTTTTGCATGAGCCTCCATCAATGGCTTTTCCCATGCCATCATTACTGCTTTATCTTCCGTATCCATCAACTTGTCCTCACTAAAACTCACTCTATCTTCCAAGTAATCAACATTGGATCCCCCATTTTCACTTCCTTTCCTAGCAATTGTTCCTAGCACCAGCTCAGATTGTATCCCTATTAGAAAACAATAGAGAAACCATTTCCCTAATGTTAAATTTCAGAAACAACCACCAAAAATAATAAAAAGGGAAAAAGAAAGCATTTCCAAACTAAACTAGTACTTGAAATTCAGCATCAGCTACAACCAAAAAATGAAGAAAATGCCACTCCAAACAGCTTACGTGCAAAATCAGCCTAACTGAGCCCGACACTATTAGTATTCAAGCTAAGTTTGATTCTCTTCCTCATCAAGCTTAAAATTGTGTTCAACCTTAACTTGCTTATTGCACAAGTCAAGCTCAACCAAGTTTTTATCATGCCGATCCCAGGTCCTGCTCGAATATCTTGATTTCTTTTCTTTTTGTAAAAACTACATTTTTATAGTTATCCAGGTCCATTTTGAGCCGAGCTAAAAATTAATGCCAATGCTATATCAACTGGGTCCTACAAAATTTCAACATCAACTGAATTCCTAAACATTCAAGCAAATGCAACTGTTGAAAGAAAAAAGGTGATAATAATTATCGAAGGTTTAAGCAAGAATTGAATCCACAGACCGGCGTTAAGGAGGAGGTCGAAGGCGTCCTGGTGGCCGGCATCCATTGCGAAGTCGCCGGCGGAGAGGTTAGATGGGGAGAGAGCATTCCAGGGGGCGCCGGCTTCGAGGAGGGACTTAACAGCCTCAGCATGGCCGTGCTTGGCGGCGTGCATCAGGGGAGAAAGGCCATCTTTATCGAAGCAGCTGACGTCAGCTCCAGAGTCAATTAAGGTCTTGAGCTTTCCAACGTCGCCGTTTCGAGCTGCCTCGCAGACTAACTCGTCATTTTCCATGGTTGGTTGCTTTCTGGGATGGGGTTTTAGAGAGTGAGAAGAAAATGCTGCTGTGTGGGCTTAAGATTAAAGAAGAATGCTTGAGCGGGGATTGGAAACTTAGAAAAAGAAATTTTAGTGGGGTTTTTTCGATTTAGCATTTTAGAAGTGGCATTAGTGTCAAAATCGTTATTCACTAAAGACCCTGGAGGTTTATGTAATTTCCAGTAGTCTGCCTGCCATTGGTTTATTAGACATGGCAATAGGCTCCCCATTTCGGGTTTTCTCAATTTTTTGTGACAAAATAGAGGGTTCTCAATTTCCCAAGGAGACAGCTGTTAGCACTAGTGCCGGTCTTCAACATCCTATAATCTGATTGTTTGTATTAAATTTGAAACTTGATTGTAAGCCTTTGTCATAAAAATTTTAGTGAAAATCTTTGGAGGCATGTTTATTTGGATAGGAGTTTATTTAGATGATTTATTTGAGATAATTATCGTAGTACTTTTTGTGATCTAATATATGTGAGATAAAAAAGTGATTGAAATTTGTGAAACAAATTATTTAAGAGTAAATCTTTCCTGCACTGACGTTGTATACACTATCATCGTTGGATTCATGATACGTGTGCAAAACTTGAATTAATTTTTCCACGCTGACAGTGTATACACTATTAGCATTGCATGAATTAATCTTTTTCACATTGACAATTTTGCATTGTTGTCATTCATCCAACGCTAATAGTGTATACACTGTCAGTGTGAAAAAAATTAATTCAACTTTTGCACATATGTCATGAATTCAACGATGATAGTATATACATCATCAGCGTAGAAAAGATTTACTCTTTGTATAAACCAATTACGAAAAATAATTATAAAGAATAATCAGAATCAATAGAAACCACTTTTCAGTAAATTATGAACTTGAATTTATTCTATAATTTGAAAAACTAAAGCAAACAAGAATATGAAAAATAGTCACAGTTATAATCTATAATCAATTCAAATCATCAATTGAGTACAAATTCAATATGATCAACAAAGATTTAATGCTCCAAAGCAAGTATAGAACCATTAATCGAGTTGAAATATTTTGAGATTAAATAATAAGTAAATCTTTCCTACACTGACGGTGTATATAGCACTATCATCGTTGGATTCATGACATACGAGCAAAAGTTGAATTTCAAATTCAAATTTTTATATAATTGTCATTCATTCAACGCTAATAGTGTATACATTGTTACTATGGGAAAAATTTGATTATCATCCAAACTTCTATTTGGAGGTTTGGATTTTAATAATTGGATTTCAACCGAAAAACAAGTAATTCAATAAAATATATGAAATTTTCATTCAAATGTATCATGTACATAAGAATCCTTTGAGATATCACATAAGCATATAAGTCATCCATTGTATACGCCTTAATTCATAAGTCATCACAATCAATACAACTATTAAAACTCTTAAAGAAAGACAAATATTCCGAGACATAATAAAATTGCAAGTAGCAACCTAGAAACCATAAGTATTGGAAAATGGAAGGATAAAAAAGAAGGCAACAGTCCTTGCATCATTAGTACAGAAAATGATCTCCGGAGCCAAAAATAGACCAACCAATACAAGGACTAAAACTTTTGCATTATTGCCTTGAATATTATTTATTACACAACCCAAATAATATTAAGTACTAAGTTTGTATATGTATTTAATAAAACTATTTATTAGTAATTTAGTATATTTATTATACATCAAATATTATTATTATTAGTTATCAAGCAGTGTGTTTGGATAATAAATTATTTGAGATAATTTTGTGAAAAAATACTATAGCATTTTTGTTGATGTGATGTATGTGAGATAAAAAAAATTATTAAAAAATGTGTTGACAATGCAAGCAAATCAGTGTGTGTAAATAAGGCAGAAATAATGTTTGGATACCAAATTTTTCTAAATAATATTTTGCTTTCATTATAAATACATTTCTCAAATCACTTTTTTATATTTTTAACCACCTTTATATTTCACATACATCAATCACAAAAAACACTATAGTAATTATTCCAAATAATATTTCGAATAATACTTTATCCAAACAAACCAATGTGTAATCCAAATCAATGTTTTAAAAACCGGACCGTTAATTGAACCGGTGAAGTGAAAGGGTCGAGATTCAACCAGTCAGACCGGTTCAACCTCGGTTCAATGAATTTTTTAAAAATTTTTTTATATAAATATATATATGTATAAAATAAGACAAGTAATGGATTAATTTAATACTTTATATGATGAAATGTTTACTATTTTTTAATAACTTGGATTTTTTAAAAATAAAAATTTTAAATTATAAGTTAAAACAAATAAATTTCATCTCGATTTCAATTATGTCTAAATCCAATCCAAAAATATCACAATATTTTGAAATTATACAAAATTCACGTCTATGAGAATTTAGATATTGTGAATTTAAATTTTAATTTACGTTTTAGAGATTGCAATTTAAAAAAGGAAGTTTGGAGTTCGAAGGAAGTGAAGAAAATCGAAAATAGAAATGTAAACTTGATAAGAAACAAAAAATGAGATAAAAGTAAGTGGTTGTAGCATTGAATAATTTGAGTTAAAAAATAATTCTTTTTTAACTTTTTTTCAATTTAATGGACAAAAACCAAATTAAAATATGGAAGAAAACATCAATAAATTAAAAATAAAGAGGTTTGATTAAAAAGTGAGTGACAAAAAAAAAGATGATGGAGAGAGAGAGAGAGAGAGAGAGAGAGAGAGTTGAAAATTAAAAAGAAAGAGCCATGAGAGTATGAGATTTTGTAAGAAAAATGAAAAAAAAAAATAAGTGTTTGCTTTATATAAATAAGTTATCAAAAAAAACTAATAAGATGTGATGGTGCAATGGTTAATACATTGGTCTTCTATTACAAAGGTCTTGAGTTTGAATTTTGATAGCTGCATTTTGCAAAAAAAGAAAAAAGGAAAAAAAAAAAGGAAGGTTAAAAACCGGTTCAAGAGCGGTTCAATCACGGTTTTTACGGTTCGACCGATTCTCTGACAAAGTCAACTATGGCATTGAACGGACCGGTGCCATGGCCAATTCACGGTTCAACCGATCGAACCGGACGATCCGGTCCGATTTTCAAAACATTGATCCAAATACGCTCAAGGTATGGCATGCACTCCTATGTTTTAAGTCTTGCTCAACTAGAATCGGAATGGATATCCCATTATAGTTGTTCTAGGCAAACTCGTCCCTAATATGAGTCATCATTTAAATGTTAGTAATAAAGTAAAATTGCATATCCCAAAAAAAAGCTTGTTCTCGTTTGTGTAGATCTCACAAGACATGTTTATGTAAATGTAGAGAAAATCATAATAAGTTAAAACCACTTTTGAATATATTTTATAATTTAATTTTTCTACTATTAAAAAATTTGAAACCTTAGATGCAAAGGAACTTTTTTTTTTTTTTTTTAGATACGATAGATCTAGACTTACTCTATACTAGAGGAAGGAGGATTTGAAGAGATTCAAAGAGAATTCGGAGGGGACTGAACTGTCACCAGTCTTAGACGAATGTCTATGCATTAGTTGACAACATTTTTCAGAAAATTCTGAATTTTAGTCTAGACAAATGCCTGTGCACTCACTGACAACAATTTTCAGAAAATTCTAGATTTTAGAATGTAAACAACGGAATTTGATCCCTTGACCTATGCATAAGTATAGTTTTTTAAAACTCTACTGGTGACTAACTATTATAAAAGTAGTTGGTTTTAGATGCAAAAGCACTCAAGAACATCAAGAATTACTCCAAATAATGGGAGTGCTTGGATAGCAAATTTATCCAAATAATATTTCACTTGTATTATAAACATATTTTTCAATCCATTTTTTTATATTTTTAACTATTTTTTTATTTCACATACATAACATCATAAAAAATTTTACAGTAATTATTTCAAATAATACTTTATACAAACAAACCCAATCCTGCTACCTAAATAAAGTATTTATGTGTTTGCATCATTCATATTTCAACCATAATCAGCATTTTACATAAGTAACAATGGGTTTGGTTTGGATTATTATTTTCTAAATTTTTTAATGGAAAAATATATTATTATGATATGATGTATATAAGGTAAAAATATGATGAAAAAACATATTTGCAAAAAGTGTAAAATATATTTGGATAAAAAACTATACTTCACATACTAATGACTAACTACGAGACGGTATTGGAGGTGGAAAGGGAACTAGAGAAAGTGTGGGAGGTCAAAAAAATCAGGGGGAGCTAGAAAAAATTCTTAGTGGGGGGCAAAAATAACACTAAAATTTTTTACCTACTTTTTTTCTAGTTTTTTAAGCAAAAAAAAAAAAAAAATTACCAACAAGTACAAATGATGCATATATTCCATGAAAAATATAAAAAGACAAATTCAAAATTATTAATGTAATAATAAATTTATTTAAAAAATAAACTAAACTATTTACAATTGCTCACTACAAGTTTTTATATTTTGATAACTAATTTGGTTGTGGAAATAAGAATGGCTCTGAGTTGTGGAGAGAAAATGGGGGATCAGTGGAGGGAAGGAAAATTGGGAAGTGGGGACAAAGGAAGTGAATGATATGATTAGATAAATTTATCAAAAGAAATAGTAACTATCTGCTTGGTTGTGGAAGGTAGTGGCTCTTGGTTGTGGGGGACAAATGGAGGCCCAGAGGAGGGAAGAGAAATTGGGGAGTGAGCCCAAAAAAAAGTGAATGATATGATTGGTACTTGCTTGTTGAAATAAAAAAGTTTTTTTTTAATTTATTTCAAATGAAATTTATGCCCCACGTATCTTCTTAGAATTTTAATTTATGAACTAACTTAAAAAATCACATAATTCTTTCATATCATTTTTTAAGAAAATTTTGGGGGTACACTTAAAATTATATTAAAATTGTAGAAGTATTGTAAGAATTTAAGGGGACAGTGGAACCCGTGCCCCCACCTTAAATCCGCCCCTAAAAAAAACAAAAAATACATATGAAAACAGTTATTTGTTCAATAGTAAACACTAGTGAGTGTGTTTGGATAGAGATAATTTGAAAAAAAATAATTTATCTCTCAAATTTCAATTATTTTTTTATTTCATATATATCATATCACAGAGATTACTATAATAATTATCTCAAATAAACTCTTATCCTGTTTTTCATCCACCGGAAGCCTGGAAGGAGAAAAGTTGTCAACCCACTCGGACTCGAAGAAGAATAGTCGATTGTCTCTTATCTTTGCGTCTTACTCGTCTCAACTCAATCATTGTACACTTATTTTGACCACGCACCTAAAATCCTCTGAAAAAAACCAACACGGTCCAACACCATCGAAAACGACACCGTTACCTTCAGATTTACTCCTCAACGACAACCACTCGCCGCCTACCTGGAAGGTCGCCCCATCCTACAATTACATCCGCCACGCTTAAAAAAATAAAAAATAAAAAAACTCAAAAAGTATATATGTATCACAATAGGAAAAAATGATAAATCAGAACAATACCGTAATTTGAGGTTAATTCCAGATAGATTATCCAATACCTTTCCCTCTTGCGCCTTAAATTCTTTCTATTTTTATTTCTGATTTGGATAATTGAATACAAATAATCTATAGATCTGGAATTTCTATTTTTTTTTTTGCCGGAGATTCTAATTCTTTTTAGTGATTTTTTTTTATTTTAGGGTTTATTTCTTTGAAACATTCTTTTTGGTGTAAATTATTTGTATTATTTTTTTTTGGAAAATCAAATTAGAGGAAGAAGTGAGCGAGACTGAAATCTTGGCAATTAGGTTAATAAAAATATGGCTTCACAATTTGATCGGTGGGAAAAAGATCCATTCTTCTCTGCCGCCGAGGAGGTTCAGGAATCTGCCGACAGGTACCAACTTTAAATTCAAAGTTCGTAAAAATCCTTGCTTTTTTCCTTTTTGGAATTTTTATTGCAGTTTTTATGATTAATTGGCTTTTTTCGTGAGAAGTTGATCTGGATTATGTCGGTTGCAGTGTTTGGCCGGATTTGAGATAATTTTTTGGGGTTTTTTTTTTAAAAAAAATTCGTTTGTAATATATTGTTTTTTTTGGCAGGATGGAGTCAACTTATAGGACATGGATTCATTCTATGAAGGATTCCGGCAGTCTTTGGAACTCCGATGAGCTTCGTAGAGACCTTCGTACTGCCCTTGGCACGACTAAATGGCAGGTTTGACACCCCTCTGGCAGTACTAGAAAATGATCACGCGTTTTTAACCACATTGTGCACTTCTATGCACTGTTTGCTTAGTTTCTAGCTCTAAAGCGAGCAAAAGGGAAAGGAGAAAAAAAGAGTTCATAAAGCTAATGACAAATGTGTTAGATAGTTGTGTTGTAGCCTGTTGTTTATGTTGGGTGCTTTTATGTTTCTTCCAACTTTTTGGTGTTGCAACAAATAGTGAATTGGGTTGACGGTTGTTCTGCCAATGATATGCAGTTGGAGGAATTTGAACGAGCAGTTAGTTCAAGCTACACGAATAATGCAGCTGATGATGCCAAGGATAGACATAGGGAGTTCGCTATTGCAATCGGGAGCCAGATTTCAAAGGTTGAAGCCTCGTTAAATGAATCAGCTGTTTCTCGGGGAAAACCACCAAATCCATGGGTACATCTGGATGAGGGAGAAAGTGACGAGCTGGCTTTGTTTCTCTCAGGACCGTCAGCGCCCTTTTCTGGGGATAAAAACTTTGGAAGACTCCATGGTAGAGAGCAGCAAATAGCAAATTTGCAGGAGGTTGATAAGCAATCAGAACTGAAGCATCCTACAAATTCTTCTCATTCTTTGGAGTTGGGTCAACTGGAGAGTAAGGAGGTGAAGTTGCCTGGGCACCGCAGAACTGCTAGTGCTAATGCTGACATGGGTTACTGGAAGGTTTCAGTTGCCGAGGATGCATTGCCTCAGAGTTCACCAGATGTTCAATCAGATCTACCACCGCCAAAGATTCCGAGCTTTTCTGGTTTTCTGAATACGATAGAATCTGCAGCTAAGTTGAAGTGGTCAAAGAATGGTTATAGAAAATTGAAGCTTTCAGATCACCATCCAGAAGCTGATACTCCATTACCTCGAACTCAGCCCTTGACTCGAGTTAGTGCGATTTTTAAACTGCTTTATATAGACTCATTTGCTGATTTTATTCACGTATATAGCATGTTATTGATTATGATGAAATGAACTTTTTAACATGCAGGGCATTAACTTGTGTTACGAGAAGAGTAAGAGTTGCCTTGAGGGTTGTGATGAATGTTATGATAAGCAACTTTATGGTTGGTATGGCGCCATCCAAAGACAGCTCCAAAGATCTCAGTATCACATGCAGTATAGTAGACCCATGCAAGTCGTCTTTTCAGCTGTCATCCTTCTCTGTGTGATTGGTGAGCCTGCTGATTATGGAGCTTTTTGTCTTTTTGAAATGGATGGTGAAGCTTTCTTTCTTTGATTCTGATATTTAAAGCAGATGTTGAGAATTTTGCTTATGGTGCAATTAATGTTTATTCCTTCTAGTCCTCAAAGAGAAAGGTTTATGAGCTATAGCAATGTCGATTAACTCGAGATATCTAGATGTGGCTGCAGCTAGAAATTTTAAACTGTCTTTTTTCTTTAGGATTGAATTGCATGAGAATATAGAAATTTATGGGAATTTAATCAGATCAAATAAAAGTTTTTCGATTTATGTTGGTTTAATGCTTTGATTTTGTTTCCTGCGATTCTTTTGAATAACTGATAATAAGATGATTGTACCATGCCTGATTATGTTTGTATGTAGCATTGAGAAAGGATGTTTGTTGCATGAAATATTTTAGAATTGTAAAACTACTAACTTTGATCTTAATCTAGTAGCATTTTAAAATTATTGATGCTTTTGGGGTTGATTTCTTTCCTGACAGTACATTGCTTCTTTATTTTAACTGTGTGTTAGTATTATAACATATCTTGGTACCATATGCTTCCTCCAAGTTGCAGTAATTTGCCATCTTAGTGAGTGGATGCCTTTTTTTTTTTGGTTCCTTTTTCTTTTTGGCAGTTAACATGGAATGTTGTTTCTTCAGTTGAATTTTTCCTTCAGTGATATGATTTATTTTTCTTGCCATGCCTATATCCGAAATCAATATAACTGTATAATATTGATATGCCAAAGGAAAAAGGTCCTCCATTTTTTTAATGACTAGAATTTCTGGTGCATGCTACCTCCTGGAAAGATACCTGATTATTTGATTGTTTTTGCCAGTAACTAAATTGAGTGATCTATCAATAGGAATATGATCTGTTTTGGGACTGATTGAGCCGCTACTCACGAGGCATGTTAGGTGATTTACAGGAAATTTTACTGAATCACGTCTGAGATAGCTTGTATAGCAAAATGTCAGGCTGAATCACACAGGCAAAGTGAGATTAGAGGAAATTCATGTGTCCTGTCCTTGGTTATGCTGGCTAATTTGATGCCAAATATACTCAAAGCATGGGGAAAATTAAAAATCCACCTTCGTAGCATCTAGAATGGCCTAAAGTCCTCTGTTTATGAAGTGGGGTAGTTGGTGGACATGAGCTTTTTGGCAGTGATGAATTTTGACATATCATGTATAAGAATTATATTCTGGATAATGGGTATTATAAAGGGAATTATGGATGAATAAGATCTAATGACTGCATGGTAGTGGCTTTAAAATTAATCATATTGATTATGACATCTTTTACTAAACTAATCTGATTTTGCCTAAATGTGGTCCTATCTTTAATTGTTTTGTCATTGTAAGACATTGAGATTTTTTTAAAAAAATTAATCTTGTGCAACTGTAAGTTTGGTATAGTTTATCTCATTATAATAAGAGGTATTTGCTGTATGAAACCTCGTAGCAGATCTCTCCGACTCTTTAATAATTGTTTGACAAGCATCTGTGTCATTCTTCTCTTTTGAGTTCAAAGTCAGTAGTGCTAAGATCTGCAACCCTTAATAATCCTAGATACATGTGCCTTGATTGCTTGGTAAATGATATTATTCACATACTTGCGTTTACCTAGGTGTACACTTTTAAGGCTTTACCAGATATCTTCAGCCTCAAGCCCATCCACCCACAGTGGCATTAAAAGAAAGGGAAATAATGACGAACAATGTATTTTGGCTTGCCAATGAAGTGGTACAAATGCGGAACCGAGTTAATATTGTTCTTTTTCTATTTGGAGACTCTCACAGATCAATGTCAAATTTGGTCCTTTTAAATAATAATGAAAGTATCATATGCAAATAGCTAGTCTAAAATTATCTGCTCCCAGTATCCAGTGAGGTGGTGTGGGATTACGTTTGTACACATATCTTGCAATTTGGCTTGTCTATGTTATAATCTGATTTGGCGAAGCATATGTGTGTAATTCTGTCTGAACAAGAATGGAGATAGGCACTTAAAAGTTTAAATTGCATGCCTTGTCCTTGTGGGATACTTATGTGGGATTTTTATTGTCTCTGCAGTTTTATTGGCATCACGTGGGTTCTGAAGAACACTATGATCCTTGTATTGGCAGTCACGGAGGTATGCTGGCATTCTTGATGCTATTAGGTGATGGACAGAGCTACAATTTGCTTCTCTTTCACCTGATTTTATGCTTGGGAATGAAAGCTCTAATTAGGTTTGCAAATCAATTTTACTACAGTAATTCCCACCTAATGCTCTTCTGATAATTGTTAAATTTTAGTTCAGATGATGGTGGGTGAATTTGTTATAAAAATGTATAATCTCAGGATAATTAGCTCTACTCCACTGGCTAGATGATGCAGTATATTACTTTTCCTTTTCTCCAGTGTTTTTCGAGTCCCGCTTTTATCATTTAGGTGCAATGATAGTTCTTGTACCATGTGCTTCTTTGGAAGCCAAAATACACTTACTTTCGTCAGTGTTGCTTCATGATATTTTGTCCTATAGCATTATAGTGTTCTCTTGGAAAGCCATGATGTATAAAGTAACGAGACAGTATCAACTTTGTGTAGAATTTGTCTGGGCATCCTCTCATTTCTATGTCCGTAAGATAACAGATCTGATTCCACAGTTATGTTTTATATTTTGTTTTTCCAGTGATGAGGTTCGTGGTGCCAGTCATGCTTGCCTAATATTAGTTTTATTCCCTCATGTATTCGATTCATCAAATATGTTGCACCAGTAAAGGACTTTCAATAGTTAAAAACGTGCTCATTGAAGTTGTTATCCAGTGAATTGGAAGCCAAAAGGTTTGTGACATTATGTCTTCTGTCAGTTTGGGAAAGCAAATGTCTTGTGCTTGTATCTTGTAGTTGCAGGGTGACTGCTTCGGAGATTGCTTAAACCCCTCTACTGCATCATTAAGTTCTTATCCTGATTCTATCTTTTTCATTTTCTTCAGGACCAGATCGAAATTATTCACCATTTACCTTCTTATTCCGGAGATTCCTTGAACCCCCGCAATGCCTCATGGGTTAAGGTTCTCTTAAATAATTTTTACTTTCTAGACGACCACCTTAATAGTTTCACCATTTACCCTTCAACCTGCTCTAGCTTAGCTTCTTTTCGGGTTGGAGCAGTGTGCGCTGTCCACTTCCACTTGTACTACTGGATAACGCCTTGCTTGAAGTACCCTCTCTTTAAAGGCGCTTGGCTAGGTGAGGGCCAACTGGACCTGGACCAACTGCCTTCACTTCAGATACCTTTTTGTGTTTGAGATTGGAAGTGCATGTATGGCTGCTAAGATCCTACCTCACCTTAATTGGGCTTCTGAAATTCCATCTGCTTAAAAGGAAGTCACGCTGCCCAACTCTCTGGCACAGCTTATTTACTCCACATCCTTCTATAGAAGAAGAAAGGCAACGGGTATACTAGACGCCCACAATGTAAATGAAGCAGCATCAGGAGAGCAGCACGCAGTGCTTGCTCATGGTTTTGGGACTGATCAGTTTATATGGAAGTGCTTGGTGTCCCATCTGCTTCACGACCATCGTGTTGTCCTCTTCGATAACGTGGGAGCAGGTGCGACAAACCCCGATTATTATGATTTTGAACACTGCTCCACCGTCGAGGGTCATGCATTTGACCTCTGGGCAATCTTATAGAGAGAGAGAGAGATCCAGGAGTGGGCATATCTGGAGATCTAAATGCGTGCTTGTCCTCTTTCTGCTGCAGAAGTACCATCGTTGGTTGCATTTGCTGTGGTAAGAGCTCAGGTTGCCTGTTTACTTAGGTTTGAACAGTTGTGGAAATGGCTGAGGTTACTTGCCCTTGTTAACTTCTAAATCTAACGTTTTGAGGTTAATGAAAGATTTTACCAATTATAATCGGAAAGTTGTATCCCCCGACTCTCATCACAAGTCAATTTACAGTGTTGTGAACCAGCTGTATGTAAGAAAGCTACGAATACTCAGACATTCAACTAAGGATGCGTTTCATAAAATTAAAGTTTGAAATCTGAAGTTTGAATCTATTACGTTATTGAATTGTTAAGTATTAAATTTAATATATTTGAATGCATATCACATTCAGTGATAAGCGAATAATTCATTACTTAATTTGAGAGCAGGTTTTGCCCAGAAAATTTAGTGTCATTTAATTAATTCAAATGTTCAATTTTTTTATTATCAAACGGTTTAAATATATTAAGATTTAAATCCATTAAATTTAAGTGTTGAATTAAGTTATCAAACAGGACCTAACTTTGGGTACCTCTACAATCTATGTCCAACTAGGACTGCCGAAAAGGAATACAAGCAAGCCTTTACAAACTTAATTTTGGTGCAAATGTAGTCATTACATCACGGAGTAATCAGTAAGTGAAAATCAGCATGATGCATATAGTTTCTGAGTGCTTTTTGACAAGTCCTTGCACTAGCTACTTTTGCTAGAATCTTTAGCGTCAAGATCCGTCCCCTGAAATATAACCCTTGAATTTCGGTAGTGACTACCAAAAGCTGCACCAAATCCCCATCCAAGGCCTACACCAACTCCGCATCCACCACCTTCAGATCAGTGAGCATACATCAGAATCCAATAACAGAAGTTATATTAGGGGGAACGATATCAAATGAGATGCAGTTTTACCGACACCGAGGCCCAGAAAATTCAAAGGCATGCCTGATAAGGACACAACATTTAAGGGAAATTGATTAGAGATGGGTACAAGTAGAAATCGAAAACAAGATATACTAGCAATTTGCCAAGGGGAGATAAGAAACTAAGTAAGAAAGAACAATGTTCGCAACTGCAGCCAAGAAAGGCCTTCAACCATGTCGCAGAAAAATGAGCAGAATTTGTTCTTCAATACCCATCAGAACTGAATCTAGTACTATATATTGACCAAATAAGGACACTGAGGAGTTACACCATAAAATTCCAGAGGGAAGCGTGAATGGCAACCAAATAGGACAAAACAGAAAGCTTTGTACTTCAATTGGCTATCAAAGCTCTGTAAAAAGTAAAGCACAGTACAGAAACATGGCCAAGATATTTCATCATTAATGCATAGATCTATCCCGTCTTATTGACCATTATAAACACATTACTAAAAGAAGAAATCTCAGCAAAATCCATCATCTTCTGTCAAAGAACATAGATAAACCTACATCACAATTAATCCATCATTTTGTACTTTAAGCGATACCTGAAGGAATTACAGGTTCAATTTGAGCAAAAAGTTGGGTAATGATCACATAGATAAACCTGCATCACAATTAATCTTACTGTCCTGCAACAACATGTCCCCTATTACTCCTTTACATTGTTGAAATCCCTCCATGACATCATGACTCCCACTGCTATCGTATCAGGAATAAAGCTTAGCTGAACTACCTGTTTCTAGCGTAATCACCAGTTCACCCATCCAAAAATTTTCAAACATTCTTAATCTAACAAACAATAAGTTACCAATTATACCATTATAGCATTTGTGTTTTAGAACTAGATTAAGTATTAAGAATTAGGCAGGTGAGTAGACATTAAGTAAATAGCATTCTATGGACCAAGGTTGAAAGATGGTAACTTCATTGATAACTAAATGTGTCCTAAAATAATATTTCATATATCGAACAATGTTATAACCTGTAATAGTAAATTGAAATTGACAAAAGACCAACATATTGCAATCCAATTCTGAAACATCCAAAATTAGAAAATGTTTTAGGCGCTTGTAAACAAAAAACTACATCCTTTAAAAAAAAAAAAAAATCTTCAAGTTCAGTTGTTATCAAAGGGTTGACACAGTTATTCTCTATTTAGAACAAAGTTGGTTTGAGTATGACCTAAATTCAGGAAACCTGGTGCCTAACTTGCAAATTGTTACTCATTCTTTTTGAGTAGCATGATGCATAAATGATGATGCATGCGTTCCAGTGAGCAGCCAATGTTCTGGAGTTTGAAACAGTAATAATATTGCTATGCTAATCCTGAAATATGAAAATATCTTTGTCTACCTCAGATTAAGAACAGATATTAAGTTGTTAAATATTCAACACAAGATTAATTTTAAAAAAAATATTCAGCTTGCCAAAAATGCAAGGTCACTGAACCAAGAATGCAGTCCTTGACAGGTGTAAAACTCATCTAACAAATACATTATCTCAGCACGGATAAATAAACCTTGGCATCCTAAGGTTGCTAAATTCTAAGCATAATCATCCATTAACTAAAATTGGAAAAGAATCTTCTTAGATATTTGAAGGAATGTGCACAAATACTCATATATAGTACATATATCTTGACAATGAGGTTTGCTGTAAAAAGAAAAGTTCACAGATGCAAGATTTCCTATGACTGGAAAATTCACTTATTAGTGCAAGGAATCATAGCATAGCTGAATCTGATCGTGCCAAACAGGATTTTTAAAATTTACTACAGAAATCCCAAGTAGATTACGGCCGAGGGAAACATAAATTCCAGGTTAGGAGGTCCCGGATGCAGTTGCTACAGGGCGAGTTCAAATCCTAGTACCATCGAATTCCATGGATATATCACGATTAATTATTAAAGCTAGAAATTCACAATCAATCAATCCTCATCCCAGCTAAGCATGATGCCCTTAGAGCGGGTTATTAGTGCTAAGACTTAAAGAGGCAATATAGCATCAAAGAGTTTCACATTCTGCTAGTGCTCACCTGGTTTTTCCAAAACAGTAAGCTAAAAAACAAAACCAGAAAAGGGGAAAAAAGCTGTTACACAGAAAAGTTAGAATTACCAACAGGAATAGAATTAAAAAAAGATAAACAAAAAGAAAAAGAAAAAGATGCAGAGGAATGAGAATAGTAAAGAGTAGAAACTTCAAACTTACCACCAAAACCCCATCCCACTCCAAAACCGCAGCCAATGCCAAAACCTGAAAAAGAAAACAACTCCAAACAGTCAGGTTACAGAAAGGGCCAAGCTTGATAAAAGTAAAAAACAACACACAAATCGAAATTCAGAGCTAAATCAAAATTATGCCAAGAATTCGACACCAGCAAATGGGTATTAAAGAAAAAAAATTTTAAAAAAAAAACACCTACCAAAACCCACTCCTGTCCCATTGAAGTTTTTAAGCCCCATCGCCTTTTCCTTCAGGCCTGTTCCCTATTTTTTTTTTTTTTTTACGGGATTTTATGGGGATTTACAACTGAGAGCAGGGGAGAAGAATGGGAAGAAAATGGATTCTTCCTTGTAAGGACACTGGGGACGAGAAATCAGAATGATGGGCTACTGATAGCAGATAAACTATATCTGGTCTGACCAGTACTGAAGCTTTTCCATGTTGTTGGCCCAGAGTTGGAACAGAGGTAGCCTGCTTAAAGTAAATCTTAGGCCCAGTGTAATGGTTTTGCATAGGAGCAAAAGCATTTTCAATTTTCGGCCATTATGTTTTGAAGTTCAACTGGTTTTGCTCGTTTCTTTTCTTTGGTAGGCAGAACAAATAGTCCAAAAAGAATTTTCCATTAATTTTCTTATTCTACTATTCTCTCTATAATTGGAAAGAAATAGTTCTACATGCCATATCAATTAATTGTCCATCTTCTTTTGTGTCCAGTTAAATTTCTCAAGCAACGTGGCGTTTTCATATTAATTTTTTTTTCATCCTCTTCAAAATCCTAACAGTTGATGAGAATTATTTCGGAAACAAAGAGTAAAGTCATATAAATTTGATGTTAGCCACCAATGATATGGTCCAGAATAGTTTTACGATCATTTCTCTTTCTATTCTCTCCAGAAATAGTTCGAGATATCACATCAATGCTGCTCTTGGGTCGGTGGCCACCACCAAGCCCTTAAGGCTTTTGGGGGAAACCTTGCCTCCCACCAAAATGCTACTCTTGTGACTTTGCTTTAAATCTAGACGGGTGCGTAGTGCACCCGTCTGGTCCGGTGGTGGTTCTATCCCCTTCAGTCCCCGTAGTCTTAGTTGAGCTTCCCCGTAGTTAGAGTAGGGATGACAATTGACAAAAAAAAAAAAAATTATCATTTTCTTGTGATTTGTCACATTTAGTGTCTCCCATTTTTTGAGCTCTACCTTTCGTTTCTAGATGTCAGCTTCCTTTCTTGGAAAAACATGCCATGCCGATTTCCCGTAAGGAGTACCATTCACTGGGGAAAACAAAACAGAGAAAAGGAAAACACCTGTTTGGTTATTCTTTGTTCTTTTATTTTTTTGGGATCAATTGTCATCATTTACATCTACTCCTACTCCCACAGAGAACCGACAGGGACTAAACCACCATCGGACCATACGGATGCAAAGCGCCCACATGAATCTAAGTAAAGACACATTAAATGGCAACTTTTTGATGAAAAACATGATTTGAACCCTTGACTTCTCACCCCACAATAAAATGGTAGCCAACTCCTCTAAAGGAAGTTGGTTCCGTGTAAGGAGGTCAATTGCATGTTTTAGTGCTTTTTGTTTCTGTAACTGCTACTACTTGCTATGGTAGACCACGAGACCCTATCTTGTAAAGCAACACTAGATTTTATTTTTGGATAAATTTTGTCTACAGTGTTAGTGTATATATTCACTAACGGGTCTAAATGCATATTATATCATCTAAATTTAAATTTAAATACTAAATTTTACATATGTGGCATACATCTAAATCCGCTAGTTTATACTCTGAAGGTGTGTAGTAGATTTATCCTTTGTTTTTTTTTGCTTAAATGCTTTAATATTGTCCTTTTTCTGTTCTGATTTTCACGTTCAAATTGACTATATATTATCTTTGGTTTTGTTGAGTGCGGGCAGGGTGCAAGATTTGAATCCCGACCTAGGTCTAAACAAGAATTTTAAATTCTTTTTGGTGGCCAACTTGTCTAAAACAAGTTAGTTAATTGACTTCAACACAATTAATTAATGCTTTTTGCATAATTAAAAATCTTTCCAAAAACGCAGCTACTTTTACTCTTAGTGCACGCCTTGTTTGGAAGCTAAGTTTTTTGTCAATTTTGTTTGCTACAAGTTTTTTAAAAACTTTAACTACAGTAAACTCAAAAAACTTTTTAAAGTTTTTAAACTATACACTTCAAAATATTAAAAAAAAAACACACTTCAAAAAATTTTTAAAAAACTTTTACAGTAAGTTACAGTAATATTTTAGATAAACATCCAAAAAACTCACCTTCCAACAGGAGATGTTCGTCAAAATGACTCGAAAGGGAGGCTTCCATTCCCAATAATGCTGGAAAAGTTTATGGTGCGTGTGAAATTGCAGATATAAGTATACACCAATTACAAAATCACACATCTAGAAGAAACAGACAAATCAAGCCTATGCTAAAGATCCCTTCACTATAGTTTATTCCACAAAACCAACACATTTTTTAATTCAATCACACAAAGAAATGATTACCAACATCAATCACAGTTATACCATGGGCTAATTTAAGGGATAAATCCGTAAGCTCTCATTTTCTCAATGCTGTCGAGGAATGACTTTGTCGAGTCCTTGAATCTCAAGAATCCAAGCTCCTTGCTCTTGTTCATACAGCTCACTCGATTATCCGAATAGAACACCACATCTGCAAGCCAAAATGCTGCAATATCATTCAGCTTTGTAGGCACCAGTTTGTGCTTCTTCACAATCTCATCCCACACCGGCTCCTTCCCCTTCATCAATTCTGCCATGCTCGTTTCCTTCTGCCCTTTTCTGTATCCAACCATTTCTAACCCAAACTGCTCTGCCAATATTTTCCAGATGTGTTTCCACTTGAAGACATCTCCATTGCTACAATTGAAAGCTTGGTTCTTGGCCTTGGGCTCCATCGATGCCCATATCTGTTGCTCAGCTAGTAAATCCGCGTCCACAACATCATAGTAACAATCCCAGGAGAAGTCGCTTCCAGGATACACCAAGGGCTTGTTCTCGTGCTTGCAAATGGTAGCATAAACGGAGATGGTGCTGACCATGTTCATCATGCTACAAGGGGAGAACCCGAAAACCAGAGCAGGTCGATGGGCGGACCACGTCAAACCAAGCTTGGCCTTGGTTTCTTCTTCAAGAATGTCCTCCAGGTCATAGTAGAAATTTGGTATGGGCAGTCTAGGCAGGTCCTCAGTGAAAGGCGACTCATGAGGTTCTTGCTTGTATCGTTCGTCGAACACTCCAAGGTAGTATTTGATACCTGTCTGGAGACAAACGTGCTGGAGATTTGGAGCATTGGGGATGACGACTCTCAGGACGTTCCTGAACATGGAACCATTTAAATCACAGTCCTCCGACCCAACCCAACATACATAGAAAATGTGAGTGATGTCGATGAGAGGGGAGAGCTTGGAAATGGTTTCTCTAGAATTGGAGATGTCGCATTGGATGTAGTTGAGTCGTTTGTCGGATAACCAGGTGGGACGAGGGCGGCGAGCCACACCATAGACCTTCCAGGGATTGCCAGGGGTATCATGGAGCAACAGCATTTCAGCCAAGCTGCTGCCAACAATTCCAGTGATTCCTATAATTAGAGCTGCACTGTTGTGTTCTTTTTGTCCTCCATTCTCCACACATTTCCTCGGCGAAATCTGAATACAGAAACACACAAACAAACACAGCGAATTTGTTAGTTAGTCCCAAGCTGCTTTTTCTTCTCTTTCACAAAGCAACATGATCAGCTTCAAATTAATGCTATTAATTTAAAACCTGATAAGCTGATCAGGTTTCAAATTTATAGTACATGAACCTGATCAGCTTCAAATACTTACTATTAACCATCCCCAATAACCACAAATGAATTTCATCAGGAGAGATCGATTTCAAGAGACTTGACACAAGTTTAGGGAGCAAGACGGAAACGAAATGACAGTGGAACAGACCATGAAAGAGCAGTGAAATTAGTGGTTATTCAATTGCAGGCGAGATGAGGATCACACTAATAAAATGGTACTTAGTAGACAAGTAATACATTTGCTGTACATGCCTGTCGTGCAGCAACGGATCTGTTCCACCACCAGTTGGCTGTCATGTTGACTTGTTGATTGCAAGACCGAAACAGGACACAAAGGAAAGGGCACTTTAATCAGCTCAAGGCTCACTACTAAGAACTATGACTAAAAGCCTCGAATGTTCAGTCTAATATGATTCAGGTTCTATATATAGTGTTGGGATTGCAATCCTTTTATTTATTTATTACCATGCATGCATGCATTATCTGCTAAGATCTTGACTAGGAGCATTCATCTTATCCTGTTTTACATTACAAAAATGATATCTTTCTCACTATAACGCATAGAATACGTTATTTGCAAAAACGCCTAAGAATAATTACTAGTACTGTGATACAGATGGGTTTAGTGAGTCTGGTCTAAATTGAAGGGACACTAATGCACTAAGCCTTTGTAAGGTTTAATTGTTGTTGCAGCTATGAAAAAGGAATGTTAACATGCATCAAATGAGGGGCTAAATTTCACCGCATTTTTATTAATGTTACAATAATAATTTAACATTGGCTTTGTTAGGATAGATTATTATTCCAAATAATTATTTAGAACGATTACTGTAGCATTTTTTTATAATATGATGTGTGTGAGATAAAAAAGTGGTTGGGAATATAAAAAGGTGGATTGGGAAATATATTTATGATGCAAGCGAAATGTGTTTATCTTCCGCAGTTCCAGAAAATACGATGAAAAAAGAGGTAAATTAAAAGAGACTAGTTCTTTTCTACTAATTCATATCCTATACTCGATCTTAGGTTCATTTATTTTTTTTAAGTCATCGGATTCTGTTGCTTTATGGATGGAGTATCTTTGGCCCTTTTGTTTCTAATTTTGTTTATAATGAAATCAAATACAGTAGCATATAGCACCGCCGAAAAATACTATCTAATCTTGGAACTAGCATATATTTGGTAATTTTCTGAAGTTTTTAAAGTTGTTCTCATTGACATTATGGAAGGACATTTTTGTAGCCAGCTACCAGTGGTTATAAGCAATATAAACATTTTTTCAAAAAAAAAAAAAAAAGGTAATAGAAACATGCCCTTTAAAATCTAAGGGCACCACTGAATTTATTGGGTTTCACCACCACCATTACTAGAAATTCAACTCCCGGCCAATTTTCCATTGCAGAGGCTCGTGGGCTCAAAACGAAAAGGACATTGCAAAATCAATGATGAACATCCTCCTTTTAATATTTGATTAGATGAATCCCTCGAGGGCGGCATGTACGAAGCACAATAGTATAATACAAAACTATAAAACATCCCTGTTTGGATTGTTATTTTCAAGACTTTTTTTAAAAGAAAAATATAACGTAACGATTTAATATGCATAAGGTAAAAAGATGAATGAAAAATATTTTCACGAAAAATGCAAAAAAAAAATTGGAAAAAAATGGCCAATCCAAACAATTTATCATTAATAATTAAATCTGCTGGCTATTTAACGTTTGTATTTTTTGGGTTTCTGTCTTTTCTTTAGTAATAAATAATAAGTATATGCAAAAAAAAAAAAAAAAACAGAGCGTAAATGCTTTTAAACGGCTACTAGTGACACGAAAAAGGCATCCTTTCACTCCACATCACACGCGAGTAGATAAGACTAAATAATATTTAGTCTTATGTAAATAACCCTCGAGGATCGCATGCGTAAAATAGTTAATCAGCGCCCCTCCCCTTTCACTCCACATCACACGTCTATAGATGAGTTTTTTGCCAAATTAACACTCTTTTTAAAAAATATTTCTAATGTGATTCTCTTTCAAATTTTATTCCCAAATTGATGTTATTGTTGGCAGCTAATTACCCTGATTGCCATGTAGGATAACAAGAAAGGAAAGCTTTAATCTAGTTTATAGTTTCCAATAAAAACTAAAAATTTAAACTGTTTTATTATAGAGGCACAAGAAAATTGCATAACTTTAATAATTTCCTTATAATTATTTAAAATAAAATTTACCATTATTGACCTTGCTATTATTGCTCTCTGCAATTTTTTTAAATGTATCAAACTTATTGCATATATTTTTTCAAAAATTAATTTGCAAAATACAAAAATTGCAATGAACATTATAAGCAATAACAAGAAAAAGTTACAAAAACTTCAAGGCTATCATATTTTTTTATTTTATGCTTCCTACTCCTTCAAAAGAACTTTTACAAAAAGTAATCAAACTATTGCAATTAAGATAATGCTAAAGTTTCTCAAAAGTAACACAAGCCATTAATTGATGTTGAATAAATGTGCAAAAATACTTCAAGTATACGAGATTATTTGATTATGTGATAGAGAGGCACTACAAATGAACATGCTTATACTGAGCATGAATTTATGTTGTTACGTAATTTTCCTCTTAAACATTTTATCAAACACACGGTGTGAGAAATCATTTGTTAAAGCAATTAGTAGTCAAAATTTTTTGAAGGCCATAGGAATGTTCCAAAAACCGCACAATAGAAAAAACAAGAGAATAATCTTCATTTACCTTGAAATTATCAATTCGAGGAGAATATTTTCATCTACAGATACAATATCAGGAATGATAATGAAGTTTTAGATGTTGTTAATATAAATATTGGCTTTTAACAATTACATTTGACAAGGAAAAATAACGAAAGGACACAAAATAATAAAGGAAAAAAAAAGTGGGAAGGTGGTTTCCTTTTTAAACTAGTGAAGTTGAGATATACTTTAGTATAGTTAGATGGTAGAGTTAGGTTTTGGTATTACATTTTTAGCTTTTTAGTTGATAAATATCTTTGATCTATTTACTGATCTTTGGATAAGCAGTTGCCTCCTGAAAACAAGTATTTACATAGAAGATTACATAGAAAAAAAAAGGTTTAAAAAAAAGTTTGGCCAATAAATGCTCGTTAAGAGGGGCTCAGGTGTTTTTTTTTTTTTTTGGGGCAAAGTGTAACTATTTCATAGAAGTATTCAAATTGAAGAGGCGCAATAAATATGAATGTATGTATTCACTTGGTAAATTGAGTATAATTTAGGTTTTAACAAATACTTTCGAGGCATTCGTTAGAAAAATATTTTTTAAAACAATACCTTAACACCCTTGCATGTCAGATTAGAAATTTTGATTACCTTAACATTTATCTATTTTTGTAATTGTTGGTATCGTTGTTGTCAATGAAAAATGATATGCACTCGTAATTAAAACAGAGCATTGCAGCAGAACTTACGAGGCTGAGAGCGTGGGTCATTTAACTATTAGTAATCACCAAATTGCTTGGATTTAAATGAACAGTCGAACACAAGAAAGAACTAAAGAAACAAGACAAATTAACCCAATACATAATCGAACTTGGGAAGATGGTTTATTAAACCAAAACAAATCTTTTTTCCTTTAAAAAAAATGTTATTTACACTCCATTTTTTGTTTTTGGTCATTTTTACTCCTATTATTTTAAAACAAAAAGTCTAGTAGGAGAATGGTAGGTAGGATTTTAAAAATAGAAAGGGGATCGAAAGATTAGAATTCAGAATCACTATATTCTAGGCCTCCAACCTTAATCAATAGATCAAAACTTTCTCAATGCACTCACATCATCGTCTAATAAGTAAACATTATATGATTAAAAGCATAATAAAAATATGATTAATAAAAATGGGAGTGCAAAAAATATTTTTCTTTTTTTTTATTATCTTTTGTACGTGGGTGTTGGGAATCTCTGCAAAATAGACTAGAAAGTTGTTTACATTTTCTTTTGTCATACCAGCAGCGCGGGTTCCGTGCACGATGAGTGACAATTGACGAGTAATTCAAGTTCCTCGAGGATCGCATGCACGGTCTGAGAATAGATTTTGACTAAATGACTTCAACGTGGTATCCGTTCGTTGAAAAGCAAACAACCTAATTGCGACGATGAATGAGAACCAATTGATAAAACGTTTCACGTATAATCGAAAGGTACGAGATTACAAAGTATGTGGTACGAGATTGATATCAAAGTAAGTCACCAATGAAACGCATACACGAAGCTTGACCCTTTTTAAGCTGCAAGAAAAACCCATAGCTCCAGCGAGTTTTTGTGTGAAGACCCACAACCATTTGCTGCAAAAGTAATGGATAAGGTCAAAAAATAGTTTACAAAGTCCAATTCAATGATTATGACCATTGTATTTGCAGTTCATCTTTAATTTGATTTCCAATATCACACAGGTAGACTTGGGAGACAGTTTGCCGGCACAATATTACTCTTTTCTCACCAGGCAAATTTAGTAGTGAGTGACCCAAGAAATTTGACGCCCATTAAGTGAAATAGAAGCTAACATTGCAATATCCAACCAATGCAAGGACTGACATATTATGGTCATGAGAGCCCAAAAACTGCAAAGAGAAAATTTTACAATTACAAATTGTTACTTGTTACGTCAATGCATGCGTAAAAAAAAAAAAAAGGCATTATTGATTTTTTCCGTGGGGCGGAAAAAGAGTGAAATTAGTTTTGTGATTCTATCAGGGTATCACATCATCTATGGACATCCCGGCCAGAAAAAGAAGAGAACCAACTTGAAAAGGATAGAGAAAAGGGGGTGTCCGGTATCAAAGCTAGTTTGTTTATGACGCCATTCGTACAAAGATTACAAAAATTGAAAGGAAAATACAACAGGGATGTTCAATTCCTGGGAGGGAATTAAATCTTCCTTCACATATTTATTGCAAAATTTACCACCAGAAGTAAAATATTTATATAGAATCAAAAGCCTGCAGGAAGAGATACAAATCATGGAACAATTTTGTGAGCTCTCATCTTGTCAATCACAGAAATGACAGATTTTGTAGTGTTCCTGAACCCCAAGAACCCATGTTCTTTACTCTTGTTCATGCTATCCAGCATACACTCTCCGCTGAAAATCACATCAGCAAACCAACAAGTCGTAACCTCCTCCAATTTCGTAGGAGTCAGCTGTTTCTTCTTCACAATCTCATCCCACACCGGTCCTTTGTCCTTCATCCACTCACTCATGCTCACGAATTCCTCATTCTCGTCAACTTCCACGTACTCCAACTCGAATTCCTCCGCCAGCACTTTCCACAGTTGTCTCCACTTGAACAAATCCCCGTTGGTGCAGTTGAAAGCTTCGTTCTTTGCGTAGGGATCCACGGCCGCCCAAATCTGGTGCTCCGCGATCAAATCAGCGTCTGATGCCACCGAATAGCAATTCCAGGCCGCTTTTGTGCCTGGAAATTTAAAGGGCACCTTTTCGTGCTTGCAGATTGCAGCGTAAACGCAGATTGTGCCAATCACATTCATCATGCTATACGGGGAAAAGCCAAATATCACCGCAGCCCTGTGGACTGACCATGTTAGTCCTTGCTTCTTCTTGCAAGTTTCGAACAATATGTCTTCCAGGCTGTAGTAAAAGTTGGGGACGGGGAGTCTGGGAACATCCTCGACGAATGGAGTTTCGTGGGGCTTGATTTTTCCCAAGGATTCGAAGGGTCCGATGTAGTGCTTGTGGCCTGTCTGAAGACAAATATGGGTCAGGTTTGGTGCGTTTGGGACAACGGCATTTAGGACGTTCAAGAACATGGCATCATTGACTTGTATGCACTCTGCCTCGGATGGCCGATTAGCCCAGGTTACCCAGAAGATGTGGGTGACGTCAGTGAGGGGAGAAAGCTTGGCCCGAGCGTCATCAGCGTTGAGGACATCACACTGGATGTATTGCACCGGGTGGTCTAGGCTCCAGGACGGCCGGGGGCGTCGCGCCACCCCGTAAACCTTCCATGGACCACCCGGGGTGTCGGAGAGGGGGAGGATTTCCGCCAAGCTGTTGCCAATTATGCCCGTGACTCCCGCCACAAGGGCCACACTCTGGAAATTCTTGGAAGCTGGTGCACCATCTTCCCCCAGCGTTTTCTGCAAATTTTCCCAAAATATCAGTCAAGAACATGTGAACTTTAAAAAAAAAAAAAAAACAGCAGGGGAAATCAAAGACTAGATAGGATCAGAAAGAGCAGTAGACTTGCCCTTGCAGCTCCAACAGCACCAGCCCACCACCAGCTCATTTTTTCAGAGAGACTTATTATGGGAGGATTTGACGGAGGAAATTGGAGAGGGCTCCAGAGGCTAAGATGCAAATGTGCAATTAAGGGCACAAGTTTCAGTTGATTTAAAGAGAGATAGCAGTGGGCGCAACGGATTTTCTGTCTTATATTATATTATGTGTCTGTCTTATTTTTTATTATATTATTATTTCTCCTTCATAAATATTACGTTAAAATCACGAGCGCAGTAGTGGTGTTGGGTGGCTACTGGCCACACTAAAATTTGATGGTGAATTGCTTCAAGACGTGGTTTGTTGGATGGTGAAAAAAAAATATTATCAATTCTTAAATTAAATAATGTTAAATATTAAAAATTTAAATCATTATCTTTAATGATGAGAGATATAAGTCGAGAAAACAGTAACCAAAAAAGTTTTGGATTCCTATAGAACGTACCATCGTTTCATTTTCATCAACGATCGTTGATTCCGAGGTTCATTATGGGCCTCACTGATTAAATTAGATTCGTGGTGAAGAATTTGGGGAGGAAAGATTCGTTTTTATTTGTATGACAAAGAACAAGAGCACTAAATTGATTGGCCCTTTACGTTGCCATTTGGATTCATGTTTTTGACATTTGGCAAAGTCCCAATCAATTTTTAGTCTTTTGTTGTTGGGTCTTCCTTCCCCCTACGGCTCGACCTGCTGGCCTCTCGCGAGATGGCACGCTGACAAGAGCCACCCTCGAGTTGCGCGTGCACATCTTCTTAATTGGTCGCGCCATTGAAATTGTATTTTTTTTTTTATTTTTGTTTGGGAAATTCGTTGCTTCACTTTTATTGTAATTTATTTTCTTAAAAGTTAGTTCCCTCCTATTTATTAAACCAAACGAAAAAAAAAAAGAATTAGTACGTAGTAAATTGAATCAAGTAAAGCTGATTTTCTCAGTTGGAAATGACCAAGCAAGGCCCTGTACAAGTAGTAAGAACAACATGCTTGAGGACTTGCAAAGTTAATTTACGTATACCAACCCCCACCCCCCAAACAAAAAAAAAAAAAAAAAAAAAGAAAAAAACAAGAAAAAAGGGGAGATGCAAACCGATTGATCGATCTTGTTCAAGGACCCTGTTCTGTGGAAAAAAGAAAGTATGATGCGGTATATGATTTGATGTAAGTGCAAATTCTACCAGAAAAGGGATTTAACATGCAAGGAGCATTGCCTGATTGAAGGGACAAATCAATGCATTCAATTTAACGTGGACTTGTGGTCCTGCCCACTTCCGTTTCATAAGTGATAGTAATCCTTAAGCATGCAGGTAGGTACTAGAAAAAGGAAAGTTTCAAATAGTGAGTGGAATACAAAATTTGCGATCGTACCCTAAGACCAGGTGATATATATCAATAACTTTACGGGAGAGGAGACTGCATTTGATCATCATCAATCAAGTTAGCATCTTGTCTTCTTCTGTGTTTCCCGCTTTTCACCAATCAATCATGTTAAGACCAATTCCTGTTAATTGTTTCTTAATGGTCGGTAGAATGCCTCATTGATTTGAAAAACTCTCTCCACTTCCCCCAGCTCTATCAACATTCCTTCTGCCTTTCCAGTTTCCATGCAAAGGTTCTTGAGAAGTGGCGGACAGACCTGATCCAATGCATAAGGCAGGAATGATAAGTACTATTAACTCTTATGTCGTCGTTCATTTAATGAAGAAGCAAGTATATAAGTCGTAAAAATCTAGACTTGGTGATAAACATAGATAATGGAGCTTGATTACCTGCCATGAAACCCTTACCTTGGATGGAGATTTTCAAACTCGGGAGTTTGTCCTGGTAAATTCTAAGATCATCATCTTTTTGCGATTGTTCTTCTGTTTCAGCACGTTTGCTTAATGTCTTTGACTGAGCAGCTTTAAAGAGCCATGTTGAATCCATCTGCTTGCAGATCATCCGTACTGCATAATATGGTATTTTCAGATGTTTTGTGGCTTCTGATTTGATACAACCATTGATGAACATAATACAGTCCATTAAGCTCTCTTTAGCCAATCCCTTCATGTCATATGCCTGTGATCTTCTCCAAAGACTCTTGCCATGAGAGTTCGGAGGATTAGAAAGGCAAATTGCTCGAGTTGTATCGCTTATGGCTGCATCAGGATCCTTTAGCAGCAAGGAACACTGAGCTCTATTACTATACAGCACAAGTCTCTCCTTTTTCAATCTCGTGGGGCACAGCTCTAATGCTTCTGTGTACTTCAATTGTGCTTCTTGAATCTTTCCCAACTCAAAGCTATGATTTCCCTGTTGTTTTATCAAGGCCACCAATACTCTTTGCTCTTCGAGTTTCTCAGCAGACATGGTCTTCTCGTTCATTCTCTTCTTTATATTGAGATTCCATGTTTCTTCTAATGCTCTTTGAACACTATTGCTCATGATGATCTTAGAGTTTCGTAGTTTAAAATCGCCAAGAAGTACTCTTGCAATTTTTTCACCAATGTTTGACCTTCCTCCAATGTCCCTAAGTTCAATCAAATCACTAAGATATAATGTGGCAATTTCCATTACTTTGTACCTCGTATCTGGATCTTTCAGAAGTAAAAGAAGGCAATCAATTCCCATGTACTGCCAATCATCCGAAGATCTCGAGAGATTACATAGATTTTCTATGACTTGCTTTATTTCTGCTACGCTTCTTCTTCCAATTTTACTATAACAAAGAATTCTGATAAGTCCAATCCCTGAAGGAGATGTGCCATTGGCAAGTCCACCCCACATCTCAGACAAATCCTTCAAGAACTCTGGCTTACACATGACATCTAATGACCTCCCTTTGATGGCAAAGCAGCTAAGAAGATGAAGACACCAACATTGAAGTTGACTAGCCCATTCCTCTGCCTTCCTATTTTCTATCTCCAAATCCCCGAGACCTACCCCTCTCGTGAGCAAGTCACAATGGTATCTCAACCTCTTCTTCTTGTCTTTTACCCCTACAAACATCTTATAAACAACTTCCAGACAGGTAGAAGCCAAACGCATGGCTAATCTAACCACTTCTTCTTCGTAAAGCGCTATAGCTTTGAAGGTCGTTCTATAGCTTGCCAAATGTCCTAGTGCTCTAACAGCTACCCTTTGCTCTACCCAGCTCATCTTTCCTCTAAGAAGCTCCAATAATGGTGGTATGACACCTGCATCAACAGCTTTGACAGCATACTCGGCATTGTTTATCGTGTAGGAACCAGTAATATGAGCTGCATAATAGGCAATGTAAATGTTTTGATGGCTAAGAAGCCAATCTACATCATTGACACTTCTTTCAATAAGACTTGCCATGCATTCAAAAACACCTAAAGAAGGAAGCTCTCCATCTTGAGGTTCAGTCATGGCAATATTCCACAGCCCACTGAGTACTAGAACAAGTTCTTGGTCTTCAATCTGATGCATGTTTCTCAAGTAGCTTGCAATTCCAGCTCTCCTGAGCAATAAATCTTGTTCCTGGAGTGTGCAGAAGAAACACCTACTCATGCTTCTACTCAATTGATCTTTAGGCATATTTGCAATTTTGAGGGGTAGGTGTTTGAAATGGAGATATAGGTGAAAGACACTAATTTGTCCGTTTTGTATAAAAAAACAATAGATGATTACAGAAAGGTTTTACTTCAGGCTTCTTTGTTTTTCGTCACCCTATTGCTGTTTTCTTTCACAAAAAATATGAAGCAAAAATAAGAAAAGTTCCAGCGGAAGAAAACAATCCTGCGGTAAGGAGTGACTAGAAGCCGCTCATGAGATGAGATCATCTGATATATAATGCAGCAAATTAAGACAAAGCTTCATGTCTAGGAGCTTTGGCCTTTTCTTCTTTCCACTTTCAACAGCTCTTTTTGCTGTTGTTTTGATGATCTATTGGTGAGACCAAAAAGCTTGTTTGCCCTTAACCGGAAAGTGTAAAGGGTGAACATATAATCCATTGAAAGAAAGTAAGACCTCGTCATCAGGAGCCTGAATTGCATGCATAATTTTCCTTCGAGGTAATTCTCAGTTTTGCCTTTTTGTTGCAGTAAATCCACGTTTTTTCCAGTGCGTCCAGTGATTACAACCAACATTAGACAGATCAAACTATCCACCTAACCCCTAAACTATTCTCTTAGCACTCTTATGGTCCCTCAATAATATATTATTGCAAACAAACCTCTCAACAAAAAAAAGTACCAAGTTTAAGGATTTCAGTCAAACTCTGGCATTAGTGCTAGATAGAATGAGGGATAAAAGTTTATAGAAAGGGTTTAAACTATTTCTATTATCAAGTTTTGGCCCCTAATCTAAATTTTATCTAGAGTATATACTTTTAGCCCTTCTAGCCATTTTAGTCGGAAGTGCAGGCGGAACATAATGGCATTTTTATCCAATCATTTAATATAATCATCCGAAGTAGAATCAGAAGGGTTAAGATGAAGAACACATTTCATTATTCAGCATTGCAAAAAGCTAAATCTAATAATAGTAAAATGAAGTGCATTCTCCATTCTTTACCTTTCTAATTCTACTTGCGATAGTTATATTAAGATTAAAATCCTTCCGTTTTGGTTGCATTTAAGATTAAAATGACCAAAACGTTTGAAAGTATACACTTTTAATTATTCATGGATTACCCTGAGACAAAATTTAAATTAGAGACCAAAACTTAACAAGAATAGTTTAAGGACTCCCTAAATACTTTATTGTTGAAAAATTCTTGTGTTCGGTCAATTTTTTCTCTCGTTTCATCAGCATTAACGGTTAAATTTGATGAAAGTACTTAAACTTGACACTTTTTTTTTGGTTGACGGGCTTGCTTGCGACAATATATTATTGAGAGGCCAAAAGAGTGTAATGAGAATAGTTTAGGGGCTGAGTTAGATATTGCTTCGTGACATTTTTGTAGGCAAAACTAAATATTATTGTTTCAAAGTATGTATCATTATCTCTTACAGTTTTTCCCCCCTCTGTCGGCAATCCCCGTAACACGACTTAAAACAGGAAAAGGACTTTGTGTTGATGATGTTCTTGGCCACCTTAGCTGGTGAAAGTAACAGTTTTATTTTTTTTGTCGTACGAGGTGAAAGTAACATATACTTCAATAATATGATCAAGAAACTCTTTTGTATGGCAAGGCAAGTCTTAGATTCAACCCAGACTGGAGTTGCAAAACCAATGTTGATCTCGGGATGATGCTACTCATGCTAGGCTTTGATCTCTTAACTTCTACTACTTTGCAATCTATGTGCATTAAAGAAGATTTGCTACGAACACGCGCAAATTAATGATAGGAGAGACATTTGATGTAATGTGGTGCAAATGCTGCGGAAGGATGTCAAGGACCACAACCTCAAAACTGGGAAGTTTTCCCTCTTCAACTTAGCAAGTGATATTGTGGTCCATTTTCAAATTAGCTTTTTTCCAACTGGTGGAGAACACTAGCATAGAAAGGTAGTACTACTGCTAAGCACTAGCATACAGAAAGGGGAAGGTCTCAAGAAAATGCGGCTGCAACAAGATTACCCACAGGCAACAGCATAAAAAGCAGATTCACATATATTATGTTAATTAGTACTAACGAGGAGACTATAATCTTGTTTGTCTCCTGCTCGTGTACCTTCAAGAATATTCTAATGGTTATGATTTCTAAAACTGAGTTCTTTCAACAACATCTGTTCATCTGGGATTCTTTTCAAGTTTGTTTATTCTAAATTGTATAATGCGCGTGAAAACATCTATATTAGCTCATCAGGAGGGAGGACACTTGCTTAAGTTTTCTAGTCAGACAGAAACAGGATTAATGTAAGTTTGTTTGCCAACTCTGCATGATTGACTAAAGTTCCTGTTCTTTTTTCAAAAATTTCCTGTTCTTGTGACTCTGCAGCGTGCGCAAGGACGGGGCAGGGTAGATGTTTTCACCTGAAGCAACAGAGAATATTGTTTTAAACTTGATAGCAGAATGACAATTGAGGGACTGGCTGTTGAATGAACCATAAAGTTTAAGATGGAAGGAAAAATGTCAGGGCAACCATAACGGCGGTAAAGAAGTATTGAGTCTGGATCTCAAATTCTCGACAATGTAATTCTGTCATCATTTAGGATAAAGAGTAGCAGTGTACAGTGCCCTAACGGCATACCCTTTGAATAACTTGGCGACATCTAATTCCAATGTCAAATGCCAAGACTAAGGAGATCTATCCTCTGTTATTCCAAATTGACTCCATATGACAAGGCAGAATAGGGAGTGTAATAAAACTTTGTTGGCAGAAGAAAAATAATTCTTTTAAGATCCCAACTATAGGATGTTAATGCTAGTGTACCGACTGCATAACTATTTATTCAGTATTCAAGATTGAGCCAAAAGATGTATGGAAATCTTTATTCTTTATTACAGAACCAACAAAAATAATTGTATCATCCCAAATATGGCATCTGAGTGGAAAGAAACATATTTAAGGCCCTGTAGTAGTATCATTTCTTGTCCGTCGGCCGAGATTATTTGGACTGAGATGAATGATTGTTACATTATTTTTCTATAAACCAGTCTGGCTTGTTCCTCCTCTGCATAGTAGTGATAATCATCCTCTTCCTCGCTTGAACTTGACCTCTCGCATCTGAAAGTTTTGATATGAGAAGCAAGCTTCCTTGTCTCATTACCATAATCAAATCCGCTGCAGTCCCTCAAGTCCAGGAGTTCAAGCTCTCTGCAGCTTTGCAATATCATCAAAAGGTTATTCTGGTGGAAATGGACTTTCCTAAAACTTAAGTACTTGATCTTTGGCATTCTGGCTATGGCAAATGCTTCTTCATGACCTATCCAACTATAGCAGAAAATTAGCCCTACAAAGTTCTTGCAATGAAGCCTGAGCTGAGCAAACATTTCATTAAGCATATAGCAATGTCCAATGCTCAATACTTGCAAGTTCTTCCATTTACTGATCAGGTTTGCGATGACTGGTCCGTTGTGATACAATAGATCAAGTGACAAACCTAAGAATTTCAAGTCCGGGCACCTGCTAGTCCAGAGAATTAATACAATTTCCCGGTTAGTTATCCTGATAACCACAAAACGGAAAGAAAATTTTCAGTGAAGGAAAGGACAAACTTACTCATCTGAGATATATTCTAGTGCTTGATATGCGCAAGTGCCAGGAAGCACCAAACTTGTAGCAGACCTCTGACCTCGGCTAACTACAAATTTAGCAAACGAGGCATTTGGAAAATGATGCCACGATAGACTGTATGAATGCACAAAGTGCATTGTCATTGGTCTGGGCAATTTCTCTGAACATCTGATATCAGGGAAAACGAGAATCTGCCAACATTTTGGGTCAAGGGTGGCTTTGTACCATGATTTACACACAAGTGGAATACTCAATAGAAGTGACTCCATCCCAACCCATTTGAACACTTCAACTAGGCAATCGATGTTCAAATTCTGCCATTCTCTTTGAGCCATGAATTATCTTCTTTCCTTGCGTAAATAACAACAAATGACTTGCACATCAGTTAACTATGGCATATCTTATTAACAGTTGGACAAGCCTTGCCATATTAGTAAGGTTCTTGCATCACAGTATTCAATTCATGGATTATAAATGCTAGAAACAGTTTTATCATTCACTAGCAGGGCTAAGTGCAGAGGCTGCATTTGAATTTCTTTTCCAATCGAGTGGCATGGAAACCTTGGAATTTGGATTAGCTGCAGCAATTAAGAAATGATAAGCTAACAACGAAGAACTGAAGAGAAAACAAAGCCTGTATCTATATGGCGTACCAGAATTTAAAGCGTCCTCATAAGCAGAGCCTTTTCAACTGCCACTGGGTGAAAATTTTGAAGTAATATTCATTCATTTAAGCTATGGATTCTAAAAAGAAAATATGCTCCATTCCACCACCTCTATGCATCTTATGCACAATAGCTGATAACTTAAACAGATTAGCCGTGTAAGCAATGTTTCAAATTGAGTTTGAGATGCAAAGAAATAAGACTCACAATATAGACACACGGCAACGCCTTTTAGTTTGAACCTTCATGCTGGCCGGCCGGCATTTCTCGTTCGGGAGCTGTATTCCCTTAGATTGTCAGAGGGGAAACAAGAGGAATTGATGAAGCAACAGAAGACATGGATGACTCTCAAATAATCACTAGTGGAGCTGTACGGAGCTGTCCTGTGACTCCTGTCAGTAAAGCTTATACAAATAAATTAGTAATAAGCGTGGATCGCATGCGTGAAACCAAAAGCGGGATATATCATAGGGATAATTGCAGAAACCTCCCTAAGGTTTCTGACATTTGCACTGACCTCCCTTGTAGTTTGAAAAATTACACTGACCTCCCTTGCGGTTACTAATCCTTTGCAAATTTAGTCCAAACGATTAAAATATTATTTTAGGGAGTGAAATTAGAAATTTGTTCCATATTTGTGCTTTGTGCTATATATCCAATGAATGACAAAGTACTATAAATCAATTAACAATTAATAAATTTTAAGGAGTATAATTTATGGACAAACACGCATTACTCATTTAAAGTATCAGCTTTTTATGAGTATTTTACTTTCAAATATTTAATTTATGATAAATATATCAATATTTGTAAGTAAAATTCAAAAATTGTTATAGTAATATTCTTGCAAAAAGGAAATCGATAGATTATTTATTTAATATAAATTAAATATTTTAAAAAAAAATAAATGGCCCATAAAATATTAATTTTTTATGGCTTTCATCCATTACACGAGTAAAGTATTCGCTCTTTATGTGCATTTTATTCTAAATCATTTAATTTATATTAAATACATAAATATTTGTAACTAAAATTGAAAAAGTGTTATATTAATATTTTTATGGAAGAGAGATTGGTAAGTTTTGTATTTAAAAAAAATTAAATATTTGAAACTAAATACAAATCTGTATTTGAGCGTAAATATTTGTATTAAATTAAATGTTTGAAAGTAAAATATCCGTAAAATGCCGGTATTTTAAATAGTTACCGGCTCTTTATAGGCAAACACGCATTATTCATTTAAAGTACCGGCATTTTACGGATATTTTACTTTCAAACATTTAATTTATGATAAATATATCAATATTTGTTAGTAAAATTCAAAAAGTGTTACAATAATATACTTGCAAAAAGAAAATCGGTAAGTTATTTATTTAATATAAATTAGTTTTTTTTAAAAAAAATGAACCATAAAGTATTAATTCTTTATAACTTTCATCCATTACATGAGTAAAGTATTGGCTCTTTATGGGTATTTTATTTTGAATCATTTAATTTATGTTAAATACATAAATATTTGTAACTAAAATTGAAAAAGTGTTATATTAATATTTTTACGGAAGAGAGATTGGTAGTTTTTGTATTTAACAAAAATTAAATATTTGAAAGTAAATACAAATATGTATTTGAGTATAAATATTTGTATTAAATTAAATGTTTGAAAGTAAAATGCCCATAAAGAGCCGTTACTTTAAATAGGTAATGCATATTTGTCTATAAACTATACTCCTTAAAGTTTATTAATTGTTAATTGATTTGTAGTATTTTGTCATTCATTGGACATGTAGTACAAATGACAAATTTGGTAAAAAATTCTAATTTCACTCCCTAAAACAATATTTTAATCATTTGGACTGAATTTGCAAAGGATTAGTAACCTCAGGGGAAGTCAGTGTAATTTTTCAAACCACAGGGGAGGTTTCTGCAATTATCCCTATATCATATTTGTCCGTTTGGATTGCTTTTTTTTTTTTTGGATTTTTTAAAAATATATTATAGCAATTATATATATATAAGAAATAAAAAACGATTGAAAAATATATTTACTAAAAACGTAAACATTTTTTGGTAGACCAAAGAAATGTATCGAAGTCTTTTTAGGTATATTTCTACTTGGATATAAAAGTTTTGGTAAAGAGATGTATTTATTATTTTAATGACTTGTTTGTCCATTACATTAAGAAATTAGTACAATCTTTTAATCAATGACATATTAGGTAGATCAAAAAAGTCTGCTGCTTAACCAAGTAATATGTTTTCAGAAAAAACGTATTAGAACCAAGTAATATGCACACAAAGAAGATACTAATAGAACCAACCAAGTGATGATTTGGTATGTTTAATTAAGTGGTGTTTATGTAAAAGAATGATAAATTTTCAACGAAAGTTTTATACTATGATAGTAATGGCATCAACGGATCTTTATAGTACAGTATGGGGGGAAAAATCACATTGTCTATAATTGTTATCTGATCCTCGATCCTGTGAAGTCTTGGCCACTAATGATAGTCTTGCTTAATAGAGCTTGTTTTAAACTTTTTATATGCTTCTGTCTAATGATACGCCTTTAGAGTTCTGAATGTAATTATACAAGTAGCGAGTGTAATTATACTTTGAATGGTGATATACTTCTAGTTTTCAATTGGAGTCTCTGTTGGGTAGATTTCTGCTTCTATATGAAAATTTTCCAACAAAAGATTCTTTCCTAGCAAGATTTCTGGTTGGATATAGAAGTTTTCCCAATTAGATAAAGAGATGTATTTATCATTTTAATAACTTGTTTGTCCGTTACATTAAGGAGTTACAATATTTCAATTAAGGACATATTAGGTAGATCAAAAAAAGTGAGAAACATGCTTTTATTTAGCACACTTATATATGTATATATATATATATATATATACACGTCTCTGCGTGTGTATAGAATATAGATAAATTTTTTTGTCTTTTATTTTTAAAATATTAACTTTACATTTCTCACAAATTTAAATTAGTAAAATTTGGTTTTAACCTAAGTTTCCGATGGCTTTTTAACCTGAAATAGTCACGTGACTCATATGTCATCATTTTCAATATACAAAATGATCAAATTTCAATTTTTTTTAATAGCAAAAATGAATATGAATTGGATCAGAACTTAGAACCCACTTTTTTAGGGGGGAAATGAATATGATTCGGTTCGATCTCACTTTTTAAGAGATAAAAATGAATATAAGTAGGCTTATTTGTTTAATTACAAATAGGATATAATCTTTTTTGCCTTTAAAAAATAAAAAATAAGTAACCATGTATGAATCACGTAATAAATTCAGGGTAAAAAATAGTCAGAAATCTAAATTGGAACTAAATTTTACCGATTTGATTTTGTAAGAAAAATATAATTGTCATTTTAAAAGTAAATGATGAAAAAATCCATTTTGATAGTTTTGAACGATTTTTTCCCTTCCTATCATGTGAGTCTTTTATTCCCAAGAATAGAATCGGGGCAGTTTGCGGCCCGACATAAAAGCACTGCTGCCGGTTGCGCTTCCATCCCTGTCAATGGACATCTACATTATTGTATTCTGTTTTGTTAGCTGAAAACATTCTTGTACTATCACAAGAATCCTGTTCTGTTCAGATATTTATGCAATTCTGCCTATCCGGATTTCCACGCAATTATTTCCTGTTCCAATTTTTAAACTAATTATTTGAACAAAACTATAATCAGATAATCCCTAATGCATTTGAAATTAAAGCACTTGTTTGTCTCATAAGATTAAACAAGCAGAATGCGAAGCTGTTTGTTTATGCCGGAGGCCCGGATGCAGGGCTGAGAAAACAGCCAGAAGACAGCATAGCTATGCCCATTTATCTGAAATTGAAGCATTGGTGGGCATACATGAGGTTTGATCAGCATCTGTGGATGTTCAAAACTATCCCTACACTCCAGAGCAAGTGTCAAGCTTTGCCCCCATGGGATAGTCTAGGGGTAAACGAACTCTTAAGAACTCATTTGGTTCTGATTTCGAATTTTACTTGGATTTGAATTTCCATGACTCGTCCCGAGTGCATTGCGTGGGACCGCAGCGTACTCTTATTATTTGATGTATCGAGTCCAAATAGCTCGAATCGGGTTACCCCGAAAAAAAAAAAAAAAGTATCAAGCTTTACCTTGGTTTTCTACTTTACAATTCCCTTTGGAAAATGTGTTAATTAATCACTGGGCACGAGCATTAAGCATTAAAAGTTATACACAAAACTATCATTATTATAATTGATAATCCGTTCATGTAGATCCCCATAATAGTTAATTCCTTGAGCAATAATGACAAGACCGCATGAGAGACAACAAATGATCTCTCTTTTTGGGCATGAAGAATGAGAATCATGGGAACGGTAACTTCACTCATCCTTGGTTATAACGGGCAATGATAAATTTTTAGGACTTTTATCTCTGCAGCATTCCCTGCAACTGTATTAGCATAATATAGATACAGAGACTGCTAAGACGTGGACGTAACAAAGAGTGGCGGAAATAATTAGACAAGATACAAAAATGAACAGAAACATTTAATAGCTCCAATGCCTCTCACGCAAACAGCTTTTCAGTACCGGTAGTTAATATTTGGATGCCAGTACAACCTTAAATAATACAAAACCATGACAGAAAGGGATGACCATATTCAATATCACAGTTGGGACGAGATTTTACAAGAGCGAAATCTCAAATGTTAAAAAGTTACAGCTCAACTGAGCTTGAAAGTGCGCAGCGGGTACATAACATAAGCCTCCACTAGCAAGAAACTGCTGACTGAGAGTTTCATTTCAAGGCATCTAGTTCAATATATACAATTCAGAAAGATCTGTATCCAAGTTCAAAATTCTTCGATCAACTGAGTTCCTAGCTAACTAACTTACCTCCTTTCGTCAGTCTATTTGTGCAAATAAACTAGCCTACTGGGACTAAGAAGCTACTAAACCAGTTTCTTGTCTTAAATGTCCATCTTGAGTACAATATTGTTGACATTGCTCTCCTGTGATTTCTCCAGCGCAACAACCTTAGCCCGATAAGCTGCTGCTGCAGCCACTGTCCTTGCCCTCTCTCCTTGAGGAAGTTCACATGCTTCGCTGAGAGAACCCAATCTCAACTCAGCAGGTGGAATGAAACACTCTCCCGACAGACCAGGAACATTGAAGGCTACTTCCTCGATGGTCCATGCTTCTTCCATCCTGGTTTTGGTATGACTCATTGCTGTATCCCCGAACCTGAAAAGGGTAACCACTGACCGCCCAGAGTGAGCAATCATGATCCCCTCAACAGGCCTATAATCATCAAGAAATGAATTGATTGTTGTTTCCCAGTAAACAGCATCACCTCCATTGCTTTGAATACGCGTTAAATGGGAATCTTCTAAGTGCACAAGAAGCCCCGTTTTCTGGCTAAAATAGCCAAAAAGAACGTGCCTTATTATTTCCGCAGGTCCTTCACTCCTTGCTTTTAATGTGTGTGGATCAGCACAAAGCTTGAGAACAAAGCAATCCTCCCCATTAATCTTCTTCTCTCCTGTGCATCTAGCATTAGCAAACATGTTTGCCGTGGTCCTCGGGTCAAGTCCCTGAAGTCCAAAACAGAACCATGTTGAAGAATGACCAAACAGAGATGGCACAGGTAAAGGAAAAAGAAAGTCCTACAGTTAAAGAGAATACTATTCACCTGAAGGGCACGACGCAGTGGTCTGACGGGCCCTTTTGCAGCATGTGCACCAAGCCAGGGGGTATGTCTCCAAACTAATTTCCCGTTGCATCCAGCATGGACTTTGCTACCACCAAGCGCAAGCTCCACATACCACATATCTGGGTTCATTTGCCAGAGAACAAATCCACCAGACTCGGCTGCTTTCGAAGAATTCCTGCTCTTAATGACCTTTGTAGCAGTCTCAATGTCTGATGCCAACATCTTCACTTTTCCCATCGCATAAGCATTGTGAATAGCATTTTGCAACTTCTGTCCTCCCGATGCAGCTGTATACTGCTGCAGTATATATTGAGCTGATGAAGTTTCCTGCACAGCAATTTATCGAAACTATGAGATGATCAGCCAAGATAAATTTCAATTAACACCAATGAGAATCTGTGTTAACCAATATCCAAAAAACAAGTTCAAAGCCCTCTACAATCTCCTTCCCCACCCCCACCCCCACCCCAAGTTTAATTCACTGTCTGTTTATTATCCATTTTCCCAAATTCTTAAGGCGCAGATTTCTTTTATTTTATTTTATATTTCTTTTGACGTATTCAATTTTGAGAATCAAACGTCACCGCATTTTCAGAGAATATTCCATCACATTAACAACCCAAATTCATTTATATTTATTTAGGAGCTAAACAAACCTTAGCAATACATACACGAAAATCAGAAAAGGAAGTGATCAAGAGAGTACTCATTGGTTAACCTGCAGCCAAAACCCCGGATGAAAATTTTTTTTTTTTAAATGCAGCCAAAACCCAAAAAAAGAAAAAAACTAAATTGTAGACGTGACAAATCAAACAAAAAAAAGCACAAAACATTTTTATATCCAGGTTTTTATATATCCATTTCAGTATCTAATTGGAAGGACGAAAGCTCAGTTCTTTTGTGAACCACAAACAAAAACATTCACAGTTACAACCCAACAATCTTTTTTGTAAAATAACTGTTGCTATCAGTCAATCCCAACAATTCTTATTCATCACTCCGAAAAGCAGTAACATCCAAAACCCAACAACTATTAAAACCCCACCACATGAAATAACAAATATAAGAACATTAAAAGCACAGAAAAATCCAAGCCCACCAAAAAACCCAAAAAAAAAAAAAAGAAAATGTACGAGAGTAGACATTGGAGTGCTGTAGGAAAAATGTTGAGGAGAGAGAGACTAACAATGGGAGTGTCTTTAATGCTGAGATGAGGCAAAGGGTCGTTGCTGCTGACGTGCACCGGGGCAAGCGGCGCACCCAAGACACCAAGCAGCAGCCTCAGATCGGACCTCTGATAACCCGACCCGGATCCGGAGGCAGCAGTCGAAACGGAGGGCGCCCGACACAGCCAGTGGCCCCACTTCTCGCTCTTACTATCCCCAGCCTCCGACCCGGCCGGATCCGGACCCTCCCTCAAAGGCGACAGAGTCTCGACGGCGGGCCTCAAACTCCCCGATCTCGAAATGAACGCCTCCGGCGGAACCGTGTGGGCTCCCTTCCTTCTCCTCCTTAAACTCGACCTTGAAGGAGATGGGCTTCGCCGTCTGGACCGTCCCGGTGATAAACCTCGTACTACTTCCTCTCTGAGTGCTGAAAAGAAGCCCTGTTTCCGCTCCATTTTTTGCAGAAAATGGAGATGAAAATGAGAACCCTTTTGCAGTTTTCAGCAATCAAGTACGGTAGAGGGAAGGTTTAAAACGAAGAAGAAATCGTGAAGAGAATGCAGCAGCTATGGAGAGTGGAGAGAGTGAGGAGTCACAACTGAAAGAAGGCAGAAGGGCATGACGTTATAAAGAAGCAAAACATTTTTCTCATCTCATTGTTTAGTGCGGAATGGAATGTGTGATTTACTATATATTTATGGCCACTTTTACTGTTGACTTCGGTCAAAACGTTTAGACAACTTAATGTCATTTTTACCCTCAGCATTTATGGGTTTCATTCTCGATTGACATCAGCCAAATTCCAAAACAAGTTAGAAAGTGGGTAACGTTAGTTGTTATTTTGAAAATTTTTTGGATTCTATTTCGTTTTGTTTTTAACATGTTTCCTGTTGATTGTGTTATTATCTTTCCAACTACCATTACATCTTACACACATAGCATTAGAATAAATATAACTGTTAAAAGCTCTTCTACAATTTGCAATCCAAAAAAAAAAAAAAATTGCAATCCTAACACGCACAAATGACATTTTGCGCGTAAAGAATTTGTCACGATAATCATGTTGATTTAAAACGTGAAGGGTATCTTTGAGGTGGATAAGATAAATAATTAAGACAAAGATATGGTGCTAATATAGACTGTGGTAAGAAAATATTTTAAACTTTTATTGGACCCAACTTATGGTTGCAACCTAAAGATTTATATTTATTAAGCTTATAGCAGCGGTTGAGACTTAGATCATGTTTTGTTGCAAGCCATGTTGGTAGAATGAAAATAAAGATGATAGCAATAGTTGGCTTTGAAAGCAACATGTTGGATTGCATTTTTCATGATTTTTCATGAAAAAATTACTGTAACGATTTGATATATGTGAGGGAAAAAAGTAATAGAAAAATATGATCACGGAAAACGACGTAACTTTTTTACGAAAAACAGCAATCCAAACAAAGCAGTAGATTGCCCAAAAAAAAAAAAACATTGTGAATAATGTGTATGCTACAGTGCTTCAGTTTTTATGGATAGTTTTGGTCATAATAACTTGAAAGCAATTATCATTTAAAGCTCTAAACATCATATTAACAAAAAAGAAAAAAGAAAAACCCAAAAAGAAAAGTATTGGAAGCACATTACTGGTTTGTATAACAAGTCATGTTTATCGGCTATGTAAGGCTAAAATGAATGGCAGATTTAATTAACAATTAGTTGCCTTACCTTCTCAAGAGAAACGGTTGTTTCACCTAATTATTAAATTATGGCTTTTAGCCATTTATGAACAGTAATGAAATCAATTTCTGATTTGATCTCCTTATCTAATTTGTTACACCAACTCTACCCCCCCTCCCTACCCGTAAAACAATGGCCTTTTAAGTCTTCTAATAACTCTTCCCATCAAGAACAGTTGAAAACATAAGCAGCAATAATTCTTAATCAATTGATTTTCATTTTGAAATAAGGACAAATACTGGAATACGCGGCATCGCAATATAATCAAAATGTCAGAAAGTTTTGTGAGCTAATTCTTTCTAGAAATATTACTCAGCTTGAATTTAACTTTAATGCATAGTGTAATTTCTGCGCTAATCTTGCCCAACCCATTGCTTTATAAGTATATTCTTTTCCATCCGTTTAATTAGGCCATGCTTGGATTGCTTGTTTCCGTCAGAAAATATTGTAGTTTTCCGTGATCACATTTCCCTATCACCTTTTTCCCCTCACATATATCAAATCGCTACAGTAATTTTTTCATGAAAAATGCCAGAAAATGCAATTCAAACACAACCTTAGTGTTTCGGCTTAACCAATATGCATCTCTAATCAAATCTACAATCTCAGCCCTAGAACAAGTGTACAACGATACAAATATTATTGAAATACCCAGAAAAAAAAAAAAGTTTCTCATAGGGATTCTCAACCAGGTTAAAAGAGTAATTTGATAAATAGATAGTGGTGGCAGTAGACTGTATAAATTTGCAAAAATAGGAAAAAAGAAAAAAAATGGTGGGTAAATTGGGCAGAGCAAATGAATAAGAGGGGCCCGTCTAGTACGTATCGATGATGATGAATAGCACAAGGGGACAAGTACTGCCGCAGTGGCAGTAGACGGCTGTTGAAATAGGGTGTAGGAGGCAGTGGGCAGTGGTAGGTTGGTTATCCAGCTTGCGCGTCATTGATTTGTCGTTTTGCTTTTTGCTCCGTCTCGTTTTAGTTTTTAGCGGGTGGTCGTTGATAAAGAAGAAGAGGAGGTGTGAATCGTTTTTGTGATGGACCATTTACATTGGTGGGTTCCAGCTTCCAGGGGCGCCCATCGGGTTGCAGCCTTTCATTTCATTAGAACAGAGAGATGGATTGCGGGGCTGAAGGCTATTATTGGAATCTGACGACCTTTTCTGATGATGATGGGTGGTTTCCGTGACCCGATTATGATGATTGGAACGGCTGATTCTTCCTCCTCATCAATCTGTTCAAAAACCCAGATAATGAAGCGGTTTCTGCGGGTCCACTTGGAACTCCAGTCCAGACCCATATATTATATATATGGGTGGGTATGAACAAACAGTGAAACAGACCCTGTTTCACTTTTTTTTTTTCTATTATTATTTTTCTGCTGCTGTAGCATTTAATAGTACAAGTACTATAGCATTATCAAGGAAATTTGATTCATCATTCGTACCACTAATAACGAAGATACAAGTAATTACTTTGCTGAGCCCATCTTGAGCAGCTCGATTGGTCACAGCACGTCTCCTTAGGAGCTGTTGTCTAGTGCTCGTCAGGGTTCGAATCCCATGATTATCGTGCTCGAGAGGATGAAGCCTCTCCTCTTGGAGCGGTGAGAGATTAATCGGGTCCGGTTTACCCGATGACCCGAACATCCCCTCCATAAAAAAAAAAAAAAAAAAAAGTAATTACTTTACTTGAAAGAAAAAGAACGTAACTTATAGTGACTACTTGCATTAAAGATTTGTTTTTCTTGGCCGAGGGCAGTTAGCAGCAGATGCATCTAATTACCTTTTAAGTTAACACTGGCTAGGGCTAAATTAATGCGACACATCCATTCTTAAGATAAAATTTATGTTTTTGGCGCCGTCTTGAATGAAAAATTGAAGTAACAAAAATGCCAATATTACTGCTTTGCTTTGTTACAGCTGTTACCACTCTTTCAGCATATTTTTTAGTTAAAATTTGGATAGATTCGACTTTTAAATATTCAATGGCTTAGATTAGATCACACTACTCACCGATGAGATGAGTTGATATAGTAGTATGATTTAAACCATTTATTAGTCTTTTTTTAAAAAAATGGGATCAAATCAAGTTTGAATCCACTTTTTTTTTAAACTGCTGCGTCCCATCATATTCCCATGATACATTCGTTATACGAGCGTAACATCCGTGTACGGGGAAAAAAATCGTATCCCTTGAAAAACGGTGCATGGAGATAAAAAGTTTCCTGTGCGCGCAAGAGCAAGTGGGACCAGGGTTGAGATGAGGACATCATGCGCCACGCAAATTGCAATACTCAGTCCAATGCATAGTTGTCAAAATCGCGATTCGGATAATCAAAATCGATCGATCCGAATCGTATTCAGAGTCAGCAAATCATATTAATTTCTATAGGATCGTGTAGGATCGTAGGATCGTGTAGGATCGTAGAATCGTACAATCCTACAATTTTTTTGTAAATTTGTGAAATACGAAGCTCCATTTTGCAAGTAAATAAAAATATTTGTGGTATATTTGTAATTTATCAAAGAATTGCAACCTTTAATTGCAATTAAGAGTTTTTAGTATCCTACAATCCGATCCTGTGAAACTAAAATCGATCCTACGTAAGATCCCGATTTTACAAACCTTTCTTTCAACTTCTTGAGAAACCTCAAGAGATGCATTAAACAAACCTAAACCCCAGACCAATCGTCAAAAACCGGCAACTTTTAACGACGACCCAGGAGACTTATCTACCCATCCCCTAACACCCCCCAGCCGATGTGGGATTGAAACCCCGACAGGGGCAGCCGATTTTACAAACCTTGATCCAATGTGGTTTGGGTACTCTACTCTTGGACTGCCATTAATTTAATAACAATAATATGTTGCCAACCTCCCCTTGTCGATTGCAAAGATAGGTAGCTTGGAGGCTACAGATTTTTGGCATTTCTATCTTGTATGGAGCCTGGATGGATGTCAGGCACCTAACATAACGGCAGCAAAATTCTCCCAATCAATGCGCTCGTCACGGAGCACTAAAAGTCTTTTCACTTTTCATTTCTTCTATCTTCTATTATTATTGTTCTATACTCTGTAGTTAGCCTCTGGCTCTCTTTGCCCGACAGACCATACCATATGTGTGAAAAGGGATAATTGAATTAAATTTTGACTTTGTTCGCCATGGCCCATAATGATTGGTTATGGCAGTCAAGTGATTAAAATTTCAAAATTTTGTATTATTATTATTATCGGATATCATAGCCTGAAATTTAAACGGCTCCATTAATCAGTAATCTCAAGCACGCATATGGTGTTCATGATTAGTCCATTTGAACTTGTTTTAAACTCTGAACGCAAAACCACAGCGCTTCTTTTTGTTCGTGTGTATTGTGCATCCCACCCCTCATCATGGGCAGCATGCCAGTATTGTGGAGACTTGGAAGTCGAAATTGCACCAGCAAAAAAACATCGGTGCATTAGAATTTGTCATTTGAAAATTGTGTCATTTTAATATGTTTATTATAGTATTATTTTTTGACACAATTATATGAAATAAAAAGATAATTTAAAATAAAAAATTACATATCTTTCACGGGAAAAAAAATTATAAACCCACGCACTCAGGTTGTGTTTGGATTGCATTTTCCGTCATTTTTTATGGAAAAAATACTGTAGCGATTTGATATATGTGAGGGAAAAAGGTGATAGGAAAATGTGATCACGGAAAACGATAATATTTTCCGACGAAAACCTTGAATCCAAGCAAGGCCTCAGTATTCAGTAGCCATAAAAGAACTGAGGCTCAAGTCTTCAGTTAACTGCGGGTTGGGAGTCGCAACTGTTCACTCTTATTTTTTGCCGTGCTGACAGGTGTCCTAAGTAGACTGAAGTCAGAGTCAAAAGCTGAAATTGAGAGATTGAGATTCTCAGGTTTCTTTTGGGATTAGGTTTATAAAAAGCCGAATTTCTAGACTTCAGTTTAGAAAAGGTCAAGAGATTCTCAATGGAATCAACTAACGTGTAAAATGCTAAAGGTTAAAAAAGAATACCATCATGTTGGACTGATGCTCAGCTGGGATACTACCACTACTAGTATCCTGTTCCTGTATACTCAAAAACAACAACAAACAGAGAATTCTTAGGTGTGAGTTTCGGGCGGAAATTGCGGAAAAGAATGGCAAGCTTAAGGTATTGGTGGTTTGACCAGAGACTGCCTGGCAAGGTGGTGGTGTACTCGCATTCTTGCACTAGCTCACTTTACCAGCATCAAAATGGACCCTTTTTTGAGCTTTGTTTTCTTCCATAGTTCCAATCAATCAGTAGTGAGTATTTTGTCTCTCGCTCCATGGCTTCGCACCCCTATTTCCTTTCCCAACGAAGATCCCTTCGGCCCTTCAAGAAAGGATAATAATGACTAGTTCGGTACTGGACGTTTATGTCAAATTTTGACACAACATTTCCATGTGGAGTCATGCCAACCTAAGAAGTGTACTCATTTTTTATGGCTTCATTTCTTCTTCTTCAAATTGAAATATTCAACATCAAACAAATTTAGACCCTAAGTGACACTCTTGTTGGCTTCTCCAATACTCGATACTAAAGAAGAAAGAAAAGAAAAGAAAAGCTCCACTTCATTCATTCATTCAAGTGTGTCAGCAAGTAAAAATTTGGAATTTAGGATACCAAACTTGCTCCAGGAAGTCATAGAAAGGCCGGCCCATCTCTTTGTTGGTTTGCCAAAAGTCGTCAACCACTTAGGTTGTCTCCTAAATAAAACTTAGGAAAGGACCATTGTTGTTTGATTGATGCACTTACCAATTGTTTAGTTGAGAAAATGTTGGGGACGGAATATTATTGCTTTAGCAACTTTTGACTCGTCTAAATCTCACATAAGTTTCTAACCCCTTTTTTTTTTCTTCTTTTTCTTTTTTCAAAGCCCGTGCAGTCGCTATACGGAGGAATTCAGTCACTATTTGGAGAAGAAGCTTTAATTTAATTATTTTTCTGGAGGTTTTGTTCAAAGGGAGACACTAGTAGCCTTGTTTGGATTGCTTGTTTTCGTCGGAAAATATTGTCGTTTTGCGTGATCACATTTCCCTATCACCTTTTTCCCTCACATATATCAAATCGCTACAGTAATTTTTTCATGAAAAATGACGAAAAATACAATCCAAACACAAAGAATCGAATTAGAGATTTCACGATCATCTATCTAACTAAATGTTTCTCCTCGCTAGGTTGGATCTACATACTTTACTTTTTTAACTTTTAGGTACACGAATACCATCAACGAGATATTAATGTACGACCGAAAAAGAAATAAAAGGAGCTAATAGGAGAAAGACAGCAATTAAAAAATCTTCAATTCTTTGAGTTTTCTTTTTTTCTTTTTGGTCATAATTTTCTGATACTGTAACTTTTGGGTAGAATTTAAGCATCCGATTTCGAAAAGTCACATCACCAGAACAAATTTCGAAAAGGACCCTAACTTGGGCCACGGATGCCACGCCTGAATGTGGGACGAGGGTACCTTTTGGGTTTTGCGGGTGCTTCCAGTTGTGATGAGTAAACTCAACCAGATTAGACTAGCAGTTTGCCCATCTTTGTTTTCCCGCCGTAACAAAGTAGACAATGGCATATGGGCTACCTTTGGTGTACACCACATTTTTGTATCCTAACTAAATCCTGGCTACCCAACTCGTGGGCTACCTATGGATTAAAACTTGTAATTCTTGTTGGCCCAATACTGCCCCATCCAGAGCAAGAAGATTCACACTTCAGGGCCTTTCCCTAATTTACTTTTTTTTTTCTTTTTTGGGAGGCACCTGTCTCTAATTATTTTTCAACTCCATAAAGGATACAAATCCATGTCAGGAATGCATTCTGTGTCCCAAAACCTAATGTAGTTGGTAGGGAAATTAACCAAATGATCGTAAAGAACCCAGTTCGACTGTCAAGTTTTTTTTTCCCTTTCTCCTGTCCCTTTATTAGGTTTGAAGTCTTTATTGAACCCACAAAAAAAAAAAAAAAAGGTTGCATTCAATGTCCTGTTAGATTGGTTAGGGGAATGAATAAAAGGTCCCTTAAATTTAGAAGAAATAAATTGGAAAAACAAGCCAACACAAGTTGGCTTAGTTGGGAAGCACAGACTGTTGAGTCATAAAACAAAACCAAACCAACGAATGTTGGCGCAACCAGAAGGGGCTTCCATCCCTTAACCATGAGGTATCAAATTCAAAATCCATGAAAATGGAAAGGACAACGTTGGAACAGCTTTCCTGCAAGAGGTCGGACCCGACTCGAACAGGATCAGTCGCAAATCGTTAAACGGATATAGGTACCTGTGGATTATACCAAAATAAAACAAAACCAAGAGAGCTGGTCCTCCTCTGTATTTTTACTCCTCTTGCAAGAACAAAAGGTTGTCGTCCAGTATGTTATCTGCAAGCAATCCTGTGAAGCTTCAACTTCTCGCAGTGAATGTGGCCCCGAAGGCCCAATTGGATCCGAGGACAAAGGGGAATAGTCCAATTTTTAATTTCACAAGAAAAAGATATAAGACGAAGTTTAACCATTTTGTTTTTTATTCTCAACCAAAATAAATAAATAAATAAATAAAAGGAAAACTTTTTGTAGCTAAAGCTGGGGTTCTTAGCAAACCACCTTCAGTCGGCAAAAACGACACATTATTAGCTTAAGGAATCAAACACCAACTAAAACCCTTAATAACACATAAGCGGAAAAATTGACACAAAGTACTGCAAAATCTACCAAGCTTTGAAACATTAAAACTACCAAGTGCAAAAAACCTTAAAACAGATAATCAAAAGGAGACCTACTTTGTAAATTTTGGCCAACATATGAGAGCAGAAAGGATATCCCCCAAAAATAGTTCCTGCAAAATATTTTCTGTTGAAGAAAATTCAATTTGTTTTCCCCTGATCGTACTAGGTAATCCTTGAAACAAATGGAAGTGTGAAACAATTAGTAACTTTTTCTTTTTTTATGGACAATTGATTTTTCAGTTCATAAGAAACAAATGTAAGGCGACTAAAGGCTCAAAATTACCTTAATAAGCTTCTAGATAAAGGATTTGTTCTTTGCAAAACCTGAGCAAGACATGTCACATGTCTGGACTCTGGAGAGAGTTGGAGAACTTTTGATCGCTGAAGGACAATAGGGCCGACCGTTCTCTTTTCATCCAAGGTGTAAAGGTGGTACCTGGTCGCAGCAGCGCGGTGGCTTTAACCATTAATTCTTGATTAGACAGCCCTTTAACGGCTTTCCAGAATGCTCTAAATAACGGATTTGGGGCAGGACGGTCATCAGTATAACCGTCCCTGCACGGTTAAGGGCCAAGATTGGCTCTCAAAATTTTATGCGGCTGAGATTACACCATGTAACTCGATTTTCGCGTTAAATGTGGGGCCTACCACCATCTGTTGTGAAAATATATCCTGTGAAAAAAAAGTTATACGATGTACAAAGAAAGTTACGGCCAATTGATAATGACTACAATTGGCAGGGACGGTTGCCCCGAGTCCCTAAATAACCTCTGCAGCGGAATCAGGAGCTGCAGTAGCTCATCATCTGTGGTCCGGTGGTGATTCAATTCCCTCCGAATTATTCCTGGATTTTCTTAAGTCCACTCCCTCCCCTTAATGTAGGATAGAATAGGTTTATCGTTTCGGAAAAAAAAAAGGAATCAGCAGCAGCTCACCGGCCACTGGTTTTGGAATTTTTGGCTTATTACTTAGACGTACAATCCATACATGAAGTGCTTAATTATTTTCTACTATGAATTTTCTCTATTACGTATTTCGAGTGTAAAATAACATTTGTATGTCCAATTGCTCAAATCAATTTAAACTCGGACTGAGTAGCGACTTGACTAAACTATTGGATGTTAGATCAATTGGACCGTTCTAAAAAAATCGCTGACATCAGTATGATGTCATAATTATTTGATATTTTTACAAGTTTCAAAAATATTGAAATTGAGTTGTTGGTTATATTTGACCAATCATAGAAACTGTTCCAAAAATATTAGACTTGCAATCACATATACACATAATAATTATATATAAAAATATAAGTTCATGGTTAAAATATGTCCATTCACCAAACTACTTAAATTCACTTGGAATCACTGATGCTAAATTGATAAGATTGTAGGGATGAAAACATCTTGATTTAGAGATCAGTCAGGAAAGTAAGTGATTTGGTACTTACACTAAATGGGTGGCATTTTCTTATTTATATTAATAAATGAATGTGTTACAATTTAGGTAACTCAAATTGTATTTGGGGAAAAGAAGAAAGAAAAGTTTGAGAACAGAGTCAACCAGTCGAACCGAACCATTAGCTTAACTCATTTTTTGACTGATTTTTTACCCAAGTGATTTTGTACTACAAATCAACTCAAAAAGAAGAGCGATTCATAATCAAATCGATCTTTTCAACCAATTCGATCCAAGTCTGACAACACTGGCTCAAATGCGTCTCCACTAATTTCCTGCGGCTTGGTTTTATATTTGATCTTTTCACAACAAAGACTTTGAATATTTAACATTCAAAATTTTTTACCTCATTTCGAGTTTACAAGTTTATTGATGATAAAATTTTGTCGTATCGAAGATAATACGAGGAAGAAATAACAGGAGGGCCTCCAACTCTGCAAACCTCCTTCCATCACTGTAAAAGTATGCCCAACCAAAAAAAAAAAAAAAACTAACAAAATTACAAGTTTGTTGTTTTTTGAGTTAGTCGAGATGATAATGTTGGTATCATGTCTTTCTATTAACTCAAGTTCAAATCTGTATTGAAACAATTGTCCGTCATATAAGGCTTACATAGTACGTCTTATTCTTATGTGTGGTTGACGGATTATTGAACAGGATAGAATTTCTCCGGTGCGCATTTTTTAATAACGACTGCAAATTTTCTCGTCAGTCAAGAAAAAAAAAATTGCAAGCTTGGCAATCAATCACCATCACGATAATGGGCAACGGAAATTTCACACTAATGGTGCTTGGTCACAAACGCGTAAACGATACCAGAAGGCGTTTGGTACTCCGATCGTGGCTGCTTCTTTTCCAAACTCGTCACCGCTACACTCCTAACGTGCATGGCTCAGTAGTTCAGTAAGAGTATGTAACGTGTATGGGTGGTTGAAAGTTTTCCACCGTTTCCGAGAAGTAATTCTTCTATGTCATCAGGTTTTGTGGTGTAACCCACCCATACCACCAATTCTTAGCTGTAAAGGCGCATTTCCTTTTGCCTCTTCATCTTCTTTGCTTGGAAGTCAAATTTTTTTTTTTTTTTGATATTCTAGGTGAGACGGCCTGATCCTTGCTTATTGCTATATTTGACCAGTTTACTTACTCAAGTTAAATTACAAAAATTACAAAAAGTTTCAAAAAAAGAAAAAAGAATGTAGTATTCAAACGGGGCGATCTTTAAACAGCATTTACAAACAGAAGCCACTTGTCAGTCTTTACATGACTTAATCTTAACAACTACACTCCAACAAGCCCTCTCCTGCTCTTCTCCTCTACCTACCACAGACAGACCTTCATGCTATAAATTCCCCCCCAAACTAAGCCCTTTCTGACCATGAACAACGAATCACTCACAACCCTCCTAAGCATACTATTTTTCTTTTCCCCTAGCATTTATCAAATCATCTGCCTTTTCCTAGCACATTTTCCACATACATATATTCTGCCTGATCAGTTTCTTGAGAGCCCAGAGAGATGAAGCTAGTCTTCTTCACTTTGCTCCTCCTTGCTCTTGTTCTCAACTCCTCCTTCATCCCAGCCACAATGGCTGGATCAAGTAAGATCTTCTTCTTAACCTCGACGGGATACAAGACATAATAATGATTGAAATTAACATCATCTTCCTAGCAACGCATGCACCTGTCCGGCCAATCATATACACTAATAAGCTGTGAATTTTGTTTTCACCTGTAACGCATACATTTATTCTTGTGAATTTATTATCCTTCGCTTTTGATCTCAAATATTTCTACTTGGTTGGTCACAGGCTTTTGTGATTCAAAATGCGGAGTGAGGTGCTCGAAGGCTGGAGTGCAAGACAGATGCTTGAAATACTGCAAAATTTGCTGTCAAGAGTGCAATTGCGTGCCTTCGGGAACTTATGAGAACAAGCACGAGTGCCCCTGCTACAGGGACAAGAAGAACTCCAAGGGCAAGCCTAAATGCCCTTGACTTAATTCACCTGTTTCATTTACCAAAAAATCTAGAGAGCACAAATATATATATATTACTACTGTGTATCTTGGCCGTCACCGCTAGCCACTAAGTTATATATGGTTGAATAACTTAAAAAAAGTGTTTTGGCTGTTTCCTCATATGATATGTGTTGCTGTATAAAATGTTAAAGAGTGTCATGCTACTACCATAAAGCATTGTATTTGTGTGTCAATCTTTTCTATATTAGTAATTATATGAGTGAGTTTTTTTATATACTGTCCGTGTATAATTTTTTTTTTTATATGTTTTTTATAAACATATTTTTTAATAAAATTTTTTTTTTACTTTACATATATAACGTCACTTCAGTACATTTTTTTGACAAAAATTAATTTCAAAAGATAAGTTGGATTATCAATGGATAGCCATCCAAACAGAAAGTTGGATTATCAATGGCTGTAGGAGGTTCCTCTATTTTAGACAGCGAAGCTAAAGTTCAAAAATACATGCAAAATGACAACATAAACAGAAGGAAAATTATACAAATTAATCAAATATTTGCACGAGATAATTCAGAACATGTATTACATATTTTGTAAAGAACGCTCAAAATAGAGACGCGCATCAAAACATGTGGCATGTACTTTGATTTAGAACATTAATATTATTGGTGTCTATTTTCTAAAGAATCCTCAAGATAACAATTGCGTATGTTTTAAGGCCTATCTTGTGTTTAGATATTTCATTATTTGAAATAATCATTTGACTTACATCATAAGCACATTATTTAATTATTAAATTTTTTTTTAAATTTCAGATAGATTACATTAAAAAAAGAAGTGTAGCATCAAATGAAACAAAAATTTTTTTTTTGTTTTTTTTAACAAAGAGTGGGCATCCAAACTTACTTACCCCAAATGTGTTTCGTTATTGATTCGCCCCCAACATCACCAGGAACAGGAAGCAGCAGTGGTGGTGGCATTGGCATTATTTAAGTCCGAGGTTGACCGATCCCAGATGAGAATGTGGCCCGGTCACATGCACACTGTACGATGAAAATAACGCTTTGCTTTACTCTTGCATCGGTCCCTGCCATACACAATAATTGCATCCTTCCACCTGCCGGCCCGGCCCGGCCCGCTTCAGCTCGTAAAAAGTGTAGCAAATCCGATCAGAAAATCAAACAACAACTGCGAAGTCATTAGCTTCAAGGAAATAAATTTAGAGCCTTTGATTACGTCGACAAAGGTGCAAGTCTATTCTAAATTAATATCGTGCATTCTCTTGTATTAATCCCAAAATTACAAAATTATATGCAATCAAATTAAACAAGAAAGCTTTTTTTTTTTTATTAAGTATTTTTAACAAAACTCCTTCATACCAACAACATTGCACCTTTTATCATGGATGTCCCTAAGCTTATAAGAGAAGCACTCTTGATGTCATTGTTATTATTACAACTTTTCTCTTTTTTTTTTTTAAAAGGGTTTTTATCATGTAATATTAATATGAGTTTGGCATGTGAGTTTTTTGGCCCCGTTTGGCATGTGAGTTTTTTGGGTGTTTGTCTACAAATTTACTGTAACTTACTGTAAAAATTGTTAAAAAAATTTTTGAAGTGTGTTGTAAATTTTTGAATATTTTGAAGTGTATAGTTTAAAAATTTTGAAAATTTTTTTGAGGTTACTGCAGCTAAAGTTTTTGCAAAACTTGTAGCAAATTTCACACGGGGGGCCATTACCGATCAAGAAAATATGGATATAGAGTAATTTTCACGGTACCAAGCACACTTCACAAAAAATTAAACCTGCAATAGAGGTCGATGTGAATTTATTGAGAAATAATTTTAAGGATACAAAGGCCACGAAATAAATAGCAACAAAACAATTGGTCTCTAAATGTCCATCACAGTGTAAGAAGAACGTTGTATAAAATCACAACCTAAAGGCTGCTACAGTAAACAACACATGACGGGAGGGAGCATTCTAAGGATTAATTAAACAACAGAGAGTAAAAAAATTTATTCCCAGACAGACGCTGACACCAACACAATTCTACTACACCTACAAATTACCATGCAACACCCAACAAAATGGAATGGAAGAGATCGATCATCTTCTTCTCTCCGCTATAGCCCAACAACAAAGCTCCCCTGGATTGATGATGCTACGAATGCTTCTGTTGCAGCTTCAGAATTTTTCCCACCATCACACTCCTCTTTCTTTCAGGTCAGCAACTTTAAAGCTTAGCTCATCCATCAACAAAGTCAGGAAAAGACTAACACTACAACCACAAAGCTACTATTACAAGGTGTATAAACACAAGTTAAAAACTGCTGGTTTCTGTAGGAGATCTGAACGGAACCAACACAAAGTAAGAATAAAGCTACAATTTCCGGCTGCCTTTAGAGTTTGTGACACCTCCTTGCGGGAACGTGTCTATACATGCTGGTGCTTCTTCTTCTCAAACCAAGCAAGAATCTTCCTACCGAAAAGGTTGCTGCGCATTGATTGAGCATTGCTTTGGATTAATCTGTGAAGTGCAACGTATACTTCACCCTGTACAACAAAATCATGACAAAATGAGAAATCAGATGATCATTCATAGACTGAGTGGTCAGACCTCTCATCTAAAAGGCAAGAGATAATGATGCCTTGAATGGTTTCTGTTTGCCAGCAAGAACATGGCTAAAGATGGTCATTTCAGCATTTTCCAAGAAGGTTAACGGTAAGCAACTCAAAAGATATGTAGAGTACTTGTTGAATTTAAAACAATCATGCATCAGAAAAATATCAGAAGCTTTGGAGAGTGAGATGCCCAAGGGACAGCAAAGAAATCCAGTACATCAAACTACCTTTGCGATTGATAGCGCTTTCTGAATGACAAAGTTCCCATAAGGATGTACTAGTAGACTACCAGCATTTGGACTTGTGAGCAATTCCATAATAACTGTTGCGGAGTGCCCTTTTCCAGAATCAACTAGAATTTTCTCCACTACATTACTCGCATATTTGTCACTAGAGAGGGCCACAAAATGGCCTCGAAGCTGTTCCAACAGAAGAGCTGTAACTTCTGGTATTTTTAGTCCCAGCAAGTGTTGAACCACATAATTCCTACATAGAATGAAGGGCAAAAAGCATATCAAGACAGAATATGCTTATTATTATTGTTTTGCAACTTAGGGTAAAAAATAATTAAAAAAAAGCAAGCATTAGAATCAAACCCATAAGGATCTTCTGCTAGTTGTAATGCATTTCTTATTATTTCATTCATCAAACGCTCTTTGGGTTCTCCATAAGCATTCTCCACACAAGACTGCAGCACACAGCACCCACTTTTGTCTGTTGCAATTGTATAGCAGTTATGTACAATTTCGTTGAGAAGGTGCTGCCAAATACAACATACTGTCAGACAGTTGATTTAGTCCAAACATGCTAGTATACAGACAGAGAGGGAAAAAAAAAATCTCCTTAAACAGAGTATCTAGAGATGGGAAGAACTCATCAAACATATGAGAGCAGCAGTAAACCATCTATCACGTGTTTGAGTATAGGCACATAATGCTGGTGTAGGAGAATGATACATTTCACGAACAGACACACAAATTGGTTCCTGAATAGCAACTGTGGCAAACATATCATCCAAGATTTACTGCTAGAGTAACACTAAGTTCAGATTGGCCAAAATACAAGTTTGTGCAAGCAATGAAGTTGCAATTGACTATCTTTAAGCAACGGAGTATGTCTATCACTGCTTGAGCAGATCATGTAGATACAAATATCTGCCTGCTCAAGCTACCCAATGGGGAGTGATTTGAAATGGGGAATGAGTTGCACAAAGAAATTGCTACTAGGCACACAAAGGAACAACATAGTCATACTTATCAGTTCGGATGACAAGGACATTAAGCTACATTCAAGACCCAAATGCATTTAATGGATAGGAAATTATTTGAAATATTATTTGGAATAATTACTGCAGTACTTTTTGCGATGTGATATATGTGAGATAAAAAGGTGTGTTAGAAAATGTGTTTGTAATGCAAGCAAATAATTTTACTTTACTCTTCAGCCTATATTTGTTGCTGACTGTAAGTACCAATTTTGGCCATTTCAAGACAGCTTGTTTGACAAAGCAATACTTTTAACTTTCTCATGAGGTAAATATTATACATGGGGTGTGCTGATGGAGGATATTGTCAGTTAGATTGAGGTAGTAAAAAGGATCACATTACAAGAACACATTGATTAGCTAAATTAGGAAGATGTGTGTTGTACCATCCTCAAGCTAGAAATTGCAAACATCAGAAAAATGAGAAATCTTAACGGTAGATTTTCATATTTTTCACCAGTTTGATTGCTTTCTAGTGTTATTGTGGTTGAAAAACTCAAAACCAACTATGAAGGAAGCTACCACCAAGTAGCATGGAAAAGCAATACAATTGTTGACTCAGTAGCATAAAGGAGAGAAAAGTCAAACAAGGAAATATAGGGAAGAGGAATTCAGACCATAATCTCACTTGTTGCCTTTCCCAATGACGTGATCATTGAGAACTCAAGTAGAGAGGAAACTCAACATGAAGGTTGGCAAGTTATGTTAGAATAAAGCTACGCAGTTTAGTTCAAAGCATGATGAACAACCTCACAGAGAAGAAGAACAAGAAGAATAAGAAATTACATAACATGAAATTCAAGCGTATTATGTTAGATAAACTTGTTATGAAGCTGACAATGGGTTCGTTAATTTGCAAAAGTGAAATGAAGTGGTTAAAATGGTATAACAACGAACTATAACCACCTCAGGATACAAAACTCTTGAGTGGAAATTATGATAGTTCAACGATACCTTCATATCGAATTTTAGCACTCTCAAGAACATGTATTTAGGACTTTCTGTTCTCATCCAGCAGCTATTCCTTTCCCACAGAGAAAAAAGGAACATCTATAACATCGCTTTTGATAGAGAATAAATCTACAAGCCTATAAAAGTATAACGCTGTGAAATATAAAAAGAGCACCTATACAAAAGTACTCTTCTATCAAGTTTGAATTTTATGAGAAAGCCTCCTGAATGTCTAAAACCTAAACCCTAACTTAAAGTTAAACCCAAGGAAAATAACAAAGTGGCTGAGATTTATCTTTCACATGCTCTTAAGTTTTTCTCTAGAAGATGATTGATGGTAAAAGTAAACAAAGATAAGATTCCTTGAGATTATAAACGATTATACTAGCAGAAGTTTTTGCTTGAATGCTGCAGTACAAAAAAAATAGTAAGTATTTGGTAATGATAATCTGTAAGAATATACTGAACAACCAAGGTTAGCTTTTCTTTGGTCTATGTAGGTCATAATTCAAAACTTTTCGCACAACTAAATAGTCCTCCAGAAGAGGAGAGCTAAGTCGTGCATGGCTCATTCTTGTTTCAAGTTAAAGTTGCGGGCAAATAAATGATTCTGAAAGCTATTATCACACAACTTCTTGCTTTGAGATCTTTTTGACTTGACAAAAGCTATAACCTAGACAGGAAAGAAGATTGGAAACAACTTCTAGATTTTTTTGTCTAAGCTAAAAGCCAAACACTAAACCAAGGAACATACAAGAAGGGCCTCAAGTTTTGCAACCTAAACCGAATATCAGAAGCATGTTATGAAAAATAGCAAAGAAAGTGGACTTTCAGGGTAAAGTATATAGCTAGGCATCACACATGTATCGCTTAAGAATGTCACAATCACATATGCATCGTGAGGCTTGGCAGGACTCACAATCCGCTTAAGAATGTCAGCTTTACATAGGTTGATATATTTAACAATGAAGAGCGCAAGATTGGCATGTGAAAACTAAAGTCATGAGCATAGATGTGAATGGTCTCCATAGTGTCACTAGGCAGTCAAGTTGTCCCTTGTGGCACCTTTCACCTTTTGAAAGGATGGTAAATAAGAGTTAGTACCCTAGTAGAAACTTAAGTAACATTAGGCTGAACCTCCAATTTACTGTCCCCTTACTACCATTGCTATCTAGCTGATCTTTGTGGGCATAATGAAGTAGGAGCCCCTAAATAAAACCTTCAAAGTTATCTTTGTGCAGCATGCAGCCTTGAAGGTGACACCCAAAGTGACTTTCTCTAAGCATACACCACAAAGGCCCATCCTTAAGGTACTGCTTGAGAAGTGCACAAATGCACGACACGCATGGCAATCTCAGGGGTGCTAACCAACCCCTAGGTGATCTCTAATGGTGGAGCGTCTAGTTCAACCACCAGCAAGTTCTTTAGTGGGACAAAATGAGGAGGGATCCTCAGGTGATAGTAAAACTTACTTATCAGAGTATCTTAGTCAGCAAAAGGTACAATGCATCACAGCACAAAGACTTTTGCAATGACTTTGACAGCATCACATATATCTGCCATCTAGGCCACAGCATCGAGGAAAATAAATTAACAGAATATCTAATGATGAACACTTTCCCACTTGAATGAATTCCTAAACCTCTTATCCGTCACAGTAAATCGTCACACCAAGCAGCACATAGAACATTTCACTTGAAAAATTAAAAGCAACAGTCTGCTGTCCAGGGAAAACAAAATAATGTCAGACTATCCCCCCCGAATGCATACAATTCCATCCAGATAAATTTCGACCTATTTGCCATCCAGAGCACAACCGAAGAGAAAGATGGTAATTGCTCCAATTCTTACATTTAAGATTCTTAGTTGTCCCCCATGCTACATATAGAAATTGTAATCTTCCACCCCCACCGGCACCAAAAAAAAAAAAAAAAGAAAAAAGAAAAAGGAAAACAATATATAAATAGAACGGGATTACCTTGTGGTACTCATAGGGGTAATGCATCAAGCAATATCGGATAACATGCTGACCATTGGGGTCGTTAGCCAAAGCCACAGCCTCAGGGCTTAAAGCAGAGATTACAAACGATATCTGCTCAGGGGTACTTAAATTTTCCAACAATTTCTGCATAGTGCGAGCTCTGTAGAATTTATATAGGCCAATTCAGACAAAAAAAAAAATTTAAACTTAAGTGCTATTCAAGATCCAGACAAAGCTAAAATATATCAAATCAACAATCAACAGTATATTATACCCGTTTGGATTGAGACAAATATCAACAAGCTGAAAAGAATTGTTGGTAACAGCCAAAATAATCCTAGTCCTCTGTTCCTCACTGCAGACCACGAAAAGCTTCTGTATGAAATAACTACCAGATTGATTTTTCATCAGATCAGAAGCATGATCCAAAATCTCAGATATTGCCATCTCAATCTCTCCTTCATTAGCATGATCCACTTTCGCCTGCAAAATCTTACTTCCACTCTGATCTTTAGCGAAGGAAACAATCCTTCCCCTCATATCTCGCAAAGATAATCCATCTAATTGATTCTTAATCCTTGCATATAATTGTCTATTGTTTTGCGAATTAGGCCTCAAGAAGCTTAAATTTCTCGACAGAAAGCCATTAGATAGTCCATCCATATTTTCCATCGACACACCATTCTGGTTTCCTCTTGATAAGGATTGCTTGCATTGCAAGAAAGAGTAGCCATGATCACAAAACCTTTGACTGTTGTCATTTTTCAGGTCAACATTCAACAAGCAGGCAGCCTCATCCCCACACCATGGCTCCCTGCAAATGCCACCACTAACGCCGGAAATCGCGGGCCCACAATCCCAGTTCCCCGGGCCCGCGAAGGGGTTCCGGTGGGCCCCACCAAAGCCAAAAGCCTCCCGCTGGTGGCCACCAGGCCCACCACCAGTGTGATAATCATCGAAGCCAATTAAACCACCCTGCTCAAATGCCACATTGTTCAAACCCACAGAACGAAAAAATCCCATTGAACCCTCCGTGTCCGTCTCCGGAGGCTGGAACGGTGCCGTCTGGTGGTGAATATCCGAAGAAAGGTTGAGTCTTGAGAGAGCTGATTCGAGGGTTTGATCACAGGGAAAAACGTTAGGGGTTTGTGGTGGGGGGTGGTCAAAGCCAGCCTCAGGCAAGGAGTTCCGGCGAAAAGGGTACATGAAAAAATTCTGGGCTTGACTCTCGGATGAATAACTCGCCGGAAAATAAGGAATTCGCCGGTTCCCTAAGCCCCTATGTTCCATATCTCCGTTACAAGTGCTAAAAGAATGTGTGCGTGTTTTCTAGAGTGAGGCTTTAAGAGGGTTTTATCTGACTTCTCAGCAAAAGGGTGTATTTATAGGTATTAAAAAGGGCGCATTTTTTTCTCTGTTTTTTTCCTTTTAAAATTTTAAAATTTTAAGGGAAAAAGGGATTGTGTGGGTCGGGGCCGGGGGCGGGGTTTGATGGGGGCAGGGGTGATCGGGTAGAGTGGAGGAGAAAGACATCTAATAGAAATAGGAAAAGAATTGGAGTTTGCAGATGAAAGGAAAGCCTGAGAGAGCCCATGCAATTTATAGTAAAGTCTCTCTCTGCAACTCATGCGCGTCCATGTGTTGGACGTGGCTTCTGCCCAATTGCACCTGCATCCCTCTGTTCGCGTATTTACTAGGAAATAGTAGCTAGGTAGGGTCGATTTACGAATTCATTGAAGGTTAAGGGCAAACTGTATATATATGCGTGTATGTATATATATGTATGCGTGTTTATATATATTCAACAATATATACAAGGACAATAATGTCATTAACATTCAATTTTTTTTTTTATTACGAAATCAAAAGTTTTAAAGTTAACTACTTTTTTAGAGATAGACATGATTATTTGACGGAGACACAGTGTAAGTGAGAGAATTCGAACCCTTCGAACCCTCTCACCTACACTTAGAAAATTTTTTTTTTTTTTAGGAATAGGTAGAATTATTTGACGGAAACAGTGTAAATAAGAGGATTCGAAGGTTTTGAGGTCGAACCCTCTCACCTATACTAAGGAAAAAAAAAATAGGTTGACTACTTTCTCATGAGGGATAAATTGCATTTTTCAAGGTTGAGCATGGCAAAATATGATTACATTTAAAATTGAGGGGTGCAAAGTGTGATTAGCCTAAATTATACTACCATTCGGGGTCGCATAAATGTTTGATAATACGTGTATATTGATAGTGAGTAATGTACGGTGATACAAGATAATAATAATAATATGTAATTCTAAGATATACTACGGTTAACAAGACTGTATTCTGTAAACCAAATCTATCCAACCCTGATAGTCCAAGGATCCATGTCTTATCCTTCGTCCTGGGGTCTTTTCTATATCTTTTGAGAGGAAATTTCTGGTAAATTGATATGTGAAGAGTGGGTCCGTCGAGTCAATTACAACAAGTAATTCAAAGCCATTCAATAGAGACAACCCAATCTTTGACTGCATACACAAGAATCTACCATACAAGTTCTATTCTTTCATGCGTACTGGTGAAAACTAGAACCTGCTTCATAGAGCAATGTGGATGCATAATTTGACGTCTTGTAATCCTTTATTGAGTCATTAATATGTGGTTTGGACGTTTTACTCCGTCAGCATGCTCTTTAAAACCTTCTAATAATGTAGCATCATATGGCATGACAAGTTAATAGAAAAATTTTGCATGGTTCCTAAGCAAAGTAGGACATGGTACTAACAATTTATTAATTGCGGATCAGTTTCTTTTACGAAATTAATTTGTATTATTGCAACTTTAGTATGTCTGTCTTCCAGTTAATTATGAAAAATGAGAAAATCGACTCAAAAGATGGAAGTAAAGAAACTTTCCCTCCCATGTCTTGGCCTTTTTTTGTTGAGTTTATGGCCCGTTGGTGTATTTCTGGCACACCTGATATAATTGGAAAGGCATTGGTTATTGAGACCTTTCATGGTTTGTGCCATTTTTATTGCCAAAAGCTAAAAGCAAAACTTTCTCCAGTAACCCTTTCCTCAATGGAACTGAACTTACTCATGTTGGAGGGTGCATGCAATGCAAGGAAATTGAGGCGATGGCAGTCTGGAAATGACCAGGTGAGAGGAGCAAGAGTGGGTCAAATTCTGCAGGTCAGTTGTCACTTGTAGAAGGCTGGAAGAAGCTAAAGAAAATTCCAGGTAAAAGCTTGCACGAGGCTGTGCTAGACTAGACCATGCTCAATTTGTGCATGGATGATTTGCTTGGTCAAAACTGGGGTGTTTAATCGCATTGAACGTGGCAGTACGGTAACATCCTTCAGAAGATTGCAGCAGCTAGTTCATATTTTGCCATAACAAGGTTGAACAGGCAAGCAAGTGTAAAATGTGGTACATCCTTTTGCTATTATTAAGCTCAGTGAGAGGTTGTTTGGAATATAATTTTTTCAAGGGTTTTTGAGAAAAATATTACTGTAATATTTTTTTTTAAAGATATAACGTATGTGAGGTAAAAAAAAATGATTAAAAAATATGTAGAAGAAATATTTATGAAAAAAAAAAAGCATCTCTAGTAAGTTCTTGTGATTGAACTAGCAAGAAAATGCAAAATGCGGTACATCTTTTAGCTATTAATATCAATAAGGGTAAATTAAGTTGAACAAGAATGAAATTGTAGGATTTACTAAATACATAGTGCATGTTTTGTCATTCACAAAACACTTAAGAACAAGCAATAAGACTTTTAACATTCCAAGAAAATGTTTTTTTTTTTGTGTCTATATTGTGTGGATTAAATGGTTAGGTGTGTGCATTGTTGGTTTACAGCGTACAAAAGTCCTTAACTAAGTATTTTAGTAAGCAAAACCAAATTTAGATCAACAGTAAGGACGAACTAACTTTTTGTTACTTTATTAGGTATTATAATCCACTATTCCATGAATAACTTTAGTCATAATAAATTTGAGTACTTCGAATGCGTTAGAAAAATAATTTTATTAGGTGTACCGTGTACGTACTAAACAAACTAATTCAAAATTATTAATGTAATAATAATTTTATTTCAAAAACAAACTAAACTATTTACAATTGTTCGCTGTAAGTTTTTATATTTTGATAACTAATTTGGTTGTGGAAATAAGAATGGCTTTCGGTTGTGGAGGGAAAATGAGGGACCAGTGGAGGGAAGGGAAATTGGGAAGTGAGAACAAAGGAAGTGAATGATATGATTGGATGAATTGATCAAGAGAAAGAGTAGCTAGTTGCTTGGTTGTGGAAGGTAGTGGCTCTCGGTTGTAGGGGAAAAATGGGGCCCAAAGGAGGGAAGGGAAATTGGGGAGTAGAGTCCAAAGAAAGTGAATGATATGATTGATACTTGCTAGTTGAAATGAAAAGATTTTTTTTTTAAACTTATTTCAAATGAAATTTGTGCCCACGTATCCTTTTAGAATTTTAGTTTATGAACTAATTTAAAAAATCACGTAATTCTTTTATATTTTTTAAAAAAAAACACTGGAGGCACACTTAAAATTATATTAAAATTATATAAGTATTATAGGAATTTAAGTACAGTGCCCCCACCTTAAATCTGCCCCTTGTAGTAGACATATTGATTAAATACTTTAAATGGTAACTAAATATAGAGTTAGCCAAAACTGGTATTTAGTCAGACTTGAATACATAATCTCTAATTCTTGTAGTATTATACGTATTGTTGACAGCTCAAGAATTTTTTTTATAGTGATAAGGGTTCAAAAAGAAACTTGTGAGCTACGAAAGGTAAGATGCTCAAAACAATTACTCTATATCCATTGTTCATTTTTCTTTTGGGTAGCCCTTGTGTGGTTAAAGCATATATTTTATACTTCTCTCGTTAGAAACACATCTAATCTATTGCATAATTAGATAAAAAAAAAAAAAAAACTCTACGACTGACTGTGACTGTGTTATGTCACATATCAAATTAACCCCCTTGCCGAAATCCATCAAGAGCCCCTAATTAAAAACTTAATTATGTGTGGGAGAGTCTATTATAGACCTAATCCACCGTTAGATCATTTCGCACATAGGTGAGATCTAGCTACGTATATGGATGGATCCCACTTGCATATGAGATGTTCTATTGGTAAATTTGATCTAATACAGTAAATTATCTCATAAATAGGTAATGCTTATCAATTTACCACCCAGTCCAATCCTCCCCAAACAAACAGGTGGTACCTGCTTTTGCGGAATCCGCTTGCTTATGAGTTTGTGAGACGAGGCTTGGTGTAATCATGAGTCTGGCCATGCGTGATGTGATGCTTAGGCAAGTCCGAAGTCCAACCATATTGACCGGATTCAAAGTCATTCGAACAGTCAAAACCGTGTCTCTTTCCATTTCGGGTAATTACTTTTGACTCCGATTCCTCGTCATCCTTCCAAATACGACAACTCAAGAAATTTCTGATTTCCCTCAAAGATTTGGACTGAGATCGAGCTTCCTTGGCTGGCAATTCATTTCTGTTCCCAAGTCTAGAAGCTGCTTAAGGATTATGGTATTAGTGAATCTGTCATCTTCCACGCCTGTATTTTCCGAGCAAATTACTGCCCCCGAGCATTATTGGATGAACTCACGCGTTACCTTGAATTGCTGGATTTGTAGATAGTAGTAGTACTACTGTCATTTTGGCACTGGTCAATATGTTCATTTATCTGCATCTTGCTGTATTTGCTGTGTTCCCCCATCCTCTTCTCAGTTCTCGTGATTAATGCCTAATCATCCTAGCACTATATCACAAGGCCAGATGAAGGCTGTAGCCATTGAGAAACCAGAAAAGGGGCCAAGTTTACTTTGTCTCGTGCAACTTCATTGACCTTATTCTCTGAAGTAAAAAAAGCCGAGTTCTGAAAGTCACATTAGACATAAAAAAGTGACTTGCATTTGGTGGATTCAAGCAAACCATAAGTTTCATTTTCTCAAAAGATACAATTCAGCTGTGTGCTAATGACATGACAGTTAAATCTCTAAACTTCTTAGCTATCAAATATAATCAATTAACTCCTACCAGCTTTATATATATATATATAAAACAAACAAACAAGACATTAGTTCCCTGGCAATGGAGTAAAACTGCCCGTAACCATTACTGAACGACGCTAGCTATATATCCTCCAAACATGTGCATGTCTTCTTCTTACTCCACACCCTCTGAACATAGTAGTGATGATCCGTTGTATTTTCAGCAGTAGATTCACTTTGTCATGCATGCACTTAACGACTCGAGTCAAAAACTCAAGAGCGCAGTAAAGATTCTCAATTAGTCAACGAACTTTTATACCATGGTTGTAGCAGGACATGCTCAAAAGTAGTATAGAACAGTTCTCAGCTCTCGCACTTGAATCCTGAGTCTTGATGTGCACTTACCTCACCTGATACGGCATAGCCAATTCTGCCAAAGGCTTCCTGGCACCGTTGTAATGCAATAAGGCTTTTCAGTGATGGGTGTTATGGAGTTCCATTTTATTAACCTGGCAAAAGGATTGTTGGCTTAGCTCTTGAGCTGGGCAAATCCAGTAGAGTGCATGTGGCTGAACAGATTGGTAATAGGCAGGCTACCACCATGTGAGATGAGGTATAAAATGAAAGCCAAATATGCTAATGTCCCCAGGCAGACCACCAGTCCCAATAATGGTCCTTCAACTTCAGATTTAAAGAAGTCCAGCAAAACATATCCATTTATCACTATCACAAGGGCAACCACGGTCCAGACAGTTCTCTACAGCACAGATCGGGAAGAAGTAGGAAATTAGACATGCTGAAGCACTAAGGAGTTTGCTGAAACAAATGTGTGCATGTGTGTGTGTGTGTGAGAGAGAGAGAGAGAGAGAGGCATCTTAAGTTCCAATCCAGAATCTGAGTCTCAATCCTTCCTTACCCCCATAGCAGTTCCAATTTTGAAGACTCCCATGACACGCTCGTTCGATACCAATGTGAGCAGTGGAATAAGGGCAAATGGGATCTGCATACCCTGAAGCACGTTAAGCCATTCATTCAAAACATCCAACGAATCTTCAGTTCTATTGAAGACGATAGCCACGATTATGGTTGGTATAATGGCACAACTTCTGGTAATCAATGATCGCATCCATTTCTGCATACGAAGGTTGAGGAAACCTCCCATTATGAACTGTCCAGCATATGTGCCAGTCATGGTGCTACTTTGGCCAGCTGCCAGAAGCCCAATGCCCCAGATATAGAGAATAGGGAACAAACCTCCACCATACCTCTGTTGAAGATATTGCCCTGCATTCACCAGGCCTATAGTACTGGCTTGTGAACTGCCATAAAATCCTTTTGCAAAGACTGCTGTGACAAACAAATTAATAGTGAAAGAGACGAGAACAGCAATGCAAGATTCAATGGTGTAGTAATTGAGAGCCTCTTTGACCTTCCCTTTATTTTTGGCATCAATCTTCCTTGACTGCACCAAAGCAGAATAAAGAAAGACATTGTGAGGGGTTATGACACAACCGACAACTCCCACTGCTTTCTGAATCGTCTTCGAGCTCAGTCTTGGTACTAAAAGACCTGCACAAGGATGACATCTTAATTAATTGAACAAGATAAAGAAGAATTTTATCCCATTGGACAAAAGGCATGCCAAATAAAGCAAAATTCTAACCTAGTGTGAGTTCTTTAGTGCTAGGCTTTGTGTCAGCAAACATCCAGGCAAAAGATAGTGCCATTGTTGTGATTAGGATAGCAAAAACAGCTTCTAGTTTTCTAACTCCGTAGTTTTCAAGAAACAAGAAGATGAAACTGTTCATGCCAGCAAAAACACATTAGATAACAGAACAAAGTTGCATTTTAGCAGGTTCAAGTATGGTACTGATGATGAAAACTTAAGCGTGAGGAATCACCAAGATTTCGAGATAGGACGCAAGATGTTGGAAATCAGATTCCTTTTAGAAGAACATTTGAAAGCCAAATGCTTCACTTACAACTTAATAAAGATATATATATATATATATATATATATATATATATATATATATATATATATAGGCAAGAAAAAATGCCATATACATGCAATGAGAACGTGTAAAGAAAAAGTCTAATGGTTGAGAGACAAATGACAGTAAAGAAACTTATCACCAGAAAAGAACATAACCAACCAAATTGTTCCTTCATCCTGTTCTCAATAATATTTGATAAAAAATAAAAAATATGTGCAATAAGAACTTGAATTGAAAATTCTGTCACCTCTGCCACATATATTTGTATCTCCAAGTGAATGGAACTAATAATAAAGCTAGAGCAAGTTTAGGCAAAACGAGTTTTTTTAAAGTAACGTTATTAGTTTATCATCCAAAGCAATAATATTTGTAAAATGATACTCGTTAAAGACCAAAAGAAATTGAAAAATTTTCAATTCTTGGGCCAAGACTAGTAGGGTTGCAAACGAGCCGAGTCGAGTCGAGTCGAGCTTTGGGCTAATCGAGCCGAGTCTCGACTAAATTTACCAAGCTCAAGCTCGAGCTCGACGAGCCGGCAATTTAAAGCTCGAGCTTGAAAAAAATAAAAAATAAATAAAATAATATTTTTTTTCTTAATAAAAAATAAAATATTAAGGATATATATGTAATTTTACTATTAAAATAAAAAAAAGAAAAAATATATATACTTAAAATAAAAAATATTATATATATATTCGAGCTCACGAGCCGGCTCGCGAGCTAACGAACTTAATATTTTGAGCTCGAGTTCGAGCTCGATTTCGACTCGAGCTTGACTCGAGCCGCTCGCGAATGACTCGATTCGTTTGCAGCCCTAGCCAAGAGTTTTGAACAATGAACATTTACCTAAAAAAATTGCATTAACAACATCCTTTGGCCTTTGATAGGATTAACTTCACCTAATAATCAACCGTTGTCAAGAAAAATATATTTCGGTCATCAAAATTTCATGTGCATGGTACAATCTAAGTTCAGGAGCTACAAGGCCAACACAAGACACAATTTTTATTGTCTCCACAAGTAATCCCCATCTTCTCCTTGGGTCTATAAAAGCTTCCCTCTGTTATGTGTATCTGTCAATGATGTAGAGGTTTGCCCTCCAAATTTCTCTGCCAACAAAATGTGCTTCACTGGTTTTTCTAAAGCAACTTTCTACCAATGCCTTAGGAACAGCGACTTTTATGTGCTTATGGTAACATTAGGATGAACATTTAGTCCCCTGAAAGTCACATTCTATGCCATAGCCACAAGCAAAGACATACTTCAGTACCTTCTAGTTCAACTTAATTCACATTTCCCCAAGTTCAGAGCTTTCCTTAATTTACTTAAAACAGTTAACAACTCTGGACATCATGCCCATATGGATCTTTTATAACCAATAAGCTGAGTTCTGCAAATCAAATCCCTAGCCATAAAATTAATTAGCAACAAGGGGATGACAAAACCTCACCAATCAGCAGCAGTTATGAGGACACCAGCCCAAAGAGGAAAGACCCCATGACTCAAAATGTTTATGGCTATAGCACTGCCAATCACCTCCTGAATATCAGCTCCGATCAATGCCAGCTCAGCCATTAACCACAACAAAAGCCCAGCCCAATAGGGGTACTCCTCCCTACACAGCTCAGCCAAGTGCCGGCCCGTGGCGACACCCAGCCTCAGAGACAGGAGCTGGATCAAAAGTCCCATCACAGTAGACCACATCAACAGCCACAAAAGTGAGTAGCCCGCAATAGCCCCAGCCTGCAGATCACCCTCCAAGTTTCCCGGATCAAGAAATGCCACGCTCATTAGAAAGCCCGGCCCAGTAAATTCCCATAGCTTCCTCCAAGAAAACGCTGGTGCTTTTGCCTCTTCTTCGTCGGGGTTACCATGGGATGATGATGGCTCCTCTGTTTCAATTTCCAGAGCCAAGATTTTCTCATGGCCTTCATCAACGTAATCATGGGTAGCCGTTGATGATGACAAAGGAATAAGGATATTGGATTCTTGATCTTCTTCTTGTTCTGGCTGATTGTTGGGGGTTGCATGGGCCATTGCTCTTTCTGTCGTTAGCTGAATTTCTTCGTTGGTCTGATGTTTTCCTGATGAAAGGAATAAAGAATTTATTGCAATGCAGATAGCCGTAATTTCATGGCAAATGCAAGCATTGTGAACTGTGTCTGTTTGTTTTCCCACTTTATCTCTGCATATTATATGGGGGTACGGGGGCCTTGGGATTTGCGGGGGAGGAAAGGAAGGTATTGGATTTGGGGGGCCCTTGCATGTTGGAACATTTTGCAGTTTTTGGGGTTTGGTTTTAAGCCGTGATTAGTGGGCAAAATGAAAAATGTACACGCACGGACACAGCCAGAGACCGACAAAGGCACAGCTGCTGCCTGCGTTGTGACGGAAAATCAAGGAAGCAGGCTGAAAAGGAGAATTTTGACCATGGAATTGCAGCCAATAAAGGACAAGAAAACTTTCATTAGATGAATCAGACCAAAGAAGTACGAGAAACTGTGTGGCGGTGATTCCGCGTGGTGTAACAAAGATTCCTATACCATATCGTACCAATTACCAGCTAGCATGGTGAATAATAATGAGGCTAAATCTTTGATTGAATGCATGATTTGTTCACAATAAACAGACCAGTAAGAGCATGATTTGTTTACTAATCAAATTAAGGTTAAACAGTGTCAGTATGCTAGTGCTTATCAATATTTTTAAACCCACCTAAATTTTGTGTCGAAATTTACATTTTTATGAATGAAATTGCTTAAGCACATCACGATAAAAATCAAGTAAATTTCGTTTTAGCTGAAGAATAATACCAAGCTCACGTATATATCAAGTTCATACTAAAAAAAAAAAAAAATCAATCTGAACTTTCATAGTATAACGTTATGGCTATATTAGGTTCACTTAGATCCCATCTTGTTTTCTTCTATAAATACACCTCTAGCACATTAAGGTGCGACTCTTCACCACCACAAAACCACGCCTCTTCCGCTACTAGGGCTGTCAACTGTCAACGAGCCAGGTTTGGATCTGGATCCGGCTCGAATTTGATAGTTTTTTTCGGGTACAAATCAAGAAATAATTCTGGAACCCGAACTCGTTTATTCTTACAAAAAAAAGCGGGTCGGATATGAAATATAGAATTTCTAACTCTGAACTCGAGCAATACATTAATAATTATAAAATATAAATATTTTTAAATACAATAATAATTCTTTTGCCCAAATTAACGAATCCTAATCTTGTTGGGGCCTTATTTCTGAATACATTATTTCTAAATACAATAATATGTATAAATACATTATTTTGTTGGATTTTATTTTTTTCGAATAGATCCGAACCCGATCCGAGACCCTAATTACAAGACCCGTCGGATATACAGGTCGGATTCAAAATTGGTACATTATAATGGATCCAAGTTCGAAATTTTCAGTTTCGACTTGAATCCGAACAGTTGACAACCCTATCCGATACCCTTCCCCGCGCCATAGGCATAAATGCATAGGATTGGATGCATATCCAATCATAAAGTTTACCAACTCACTCTTGAATGCATACAACTATGAAAAATTAAACTACAGCCTACAGCAAGTTCAGCATGAAACATCCAAAATTCTACAAGGTCAGATTGATAATTTGTTATCTTTTTAAAGCTATTTTAGATGCATCAGCAATGTTGTCAGTATTGATTCAATTTACTTATGTACCAAGTTTAGAATTTATACCATAAAAGCCTAACAATTTGCAACTGAACCAGCTCTTTTTATTCAAAACGAGTAAGTCACAGTTCAAATATCGACAGAACATTTGCATTTCGAGTGAGAAAAGTTGACAAGCTTCTCCAAGTTTAATTTGCATGGTGATAATTGATACGACTGCCTTCAATATATCCACTAGTTTGAGAATAAGTTAGCAACTCATAGTTCTTTCAGGATTTTAGTCATCTTTTCACGAGCTCTGCACATCGCCTCCAATGGCTTGGCTTTAGGCATTGTGAGGCCTGAACCTTCAGTCATGTCTTCCAAATCCTGGCTAACCCTATCCCAGTCAAAGCATTGGATCAATGCTCCCAGAGCCAATGTCACCACGCGATTGGCAAGACCAGCACCAGGACAGCCCCTCCTTCCCATGCCAAATGGTATCAACTTCAACTTGTAGGTATCAGCTTCCAGGCCCTCGAATCTTTCTGGCTTGAAACTGGTGGGATCATCCCATAATTCAGGGTCCCTGTGAATGGCCCAGGCATTAACAAGCAACATTGTGTTAGAGGATACATAATAGCCTCCGATGGAGCACTCAGCCGACGACTCATGCGGTGATAGGAGTGGCACTGCTGGAAACAATCGTAATGTTTCGTTGACAATGGCTTGGATATAAGTCAGCTTAGGAAGATCTGATTCATCTACTACACGATCTTGACCTACAAAGTTGTCTAGCTCAACTCTTGCCTTCCTCAACACCTCAGGATGATTGAGAAGAAGCGACATGGCCCATTCCATTGTTACAGCTGAAGTGTCTGTGCCAGCCATTAATAGTATCTTGGAGCATTTGAGAAACATTGAAGTCAGAGTAGCAATAAAAGGGAAATTAGGAAACAGAAGTACAGAACAGCCCCTAATTGTCAATATCTAGCATGTGACCAAATGGAATTTTTTTTTGTTTTATTTGCTCAAGAAATTGTTCTTTTAGTCTGACATTAATTCAATTGAGATTAATTCCAAATCAGAAGACCCATATAGCGTGAAGTAGCATTTAGCTTTAAAGGAAAAATTCTGGTTAGATAATATCTAATTGTTCTTTGGTTTAGGAGATGATCAAATGAGGGTTTTAACCTTTAGTTATTTGTTAGTTCTTGGTGTAAATGTTGCTATACAACAGTGTGGTTGGACACCTGAAAACTGGAGTTAACAATCTTCCCTGACTGAAAGTTATGGTTAGGAAACATACCAGAACAATGCCTTTGATGATTTCATCAGTATAGTACTCAGGTTCTTCTTCTTGCATGGAAAGCATTGAGTCAATGATTGTATCTCTCCCTGCCACTTTGAGTTCCGTCTGAGATTCTCTACACTTATTTCGACAATCGTCTATCAGGCTCTGCAAGACTTCATCCATACTTTCCTGCAATTTCAGCATTTTCTTCTCAATCTGCTGAAAATCAATCCATTGCAAAATTGGCAGGAAGTCCCCTGGATTTGATGCTCCACTCAATTCAAACAATTCCCTTATTATATCTCGGAAGTGCTTAGCCTGTTCATTGTTCTGCACTTCAGCTCCAAAGTATCGCTTGTTTGTTACCATCCTCATAATGATGTTAAATGATAGCTCCGAGAACCTAGACTTCATCTCAACCTTTGAAGAACTTGGGCTTGATCTTTGATAAAGATCTTTTACTAGTAACTTCACTTCTTCTTGCCGAATGTTCAAGAACATGTTGAGTCTACCTCTTGAGAAGATCTCCAGGGTAGTAATTCGGCGAAGGTTCCTCCAAAGAGGGCCATACGGGGCTGTTCCCACTGTGGTGAAGTTATAGTTGAGGTGCTTGCCAACAAGAAAACGAGGCCTATTGGCAAAAACTACGTCATTAGTTGTGAAGCATTCCTCAAAAGCCGATGGTGAAGATATGACAACCACTGATCTGTATCCCAGCTTTAAGGAAAATATGTGACCATATTTATGAGAAAGTTGCTGTAACCTTTTGTGCAAAGGTTCTTTTAGCAGATGAAGATGCCCTATGATTGGGAATGAAGGTGGGCCTGGTGGTACATTGTTGCACTGCCTTCTTTTCCTGAGGAAGAGTTTTGACAGGGTGAGAATTAGCAAGAAAAAAGATAGTAGGGAAATGCAGTAATAACAGGACATTTCCGCTTCCATGATTTTACGAGGATGAGGTTAAGCTATGGTTGAGTGCACAATTGCCTTATCCAAATTTCCTTTTTATATACAAAGCCAACAGAGATAGGGACCAGGCTACCACTTAATTTCCAATAATCTATTGGCATTGTTTTTATTGTACTTGTTTGGCAAGAAAACTTAGGTTGGATTGCTAAGAAGCTCTTTCTATGGCTGCGGCTCGTGATCTTTGACTATTGCCCATGCTCTTGTTCCTGGAACATTACTTGTGCAAAGGTTCTTTGACTATTGCCCACTTCCCCCCCCCCCCCCCCCACCACACACACACACCCCAAAGAAAAATCCCCCCCAAAACAACAAAAAAAACGTCCCCATTAACTTCAATGTGAGAATTTGTCCGCTAGTATGGTCATTTAATTGCTCTGTCCAAGTACCTTCCAATATGTCCATTTACATGGACTATGATGTATATCATTAACTGAAGGAGGATTTGTAAAGGTGATTGGACTTTTGGATGCCTTCGTTGAGGTCATCCAGCATCAAAGCAGAATTTAGTTTGAGCCCAACCTACAAAGGAAAAGACTTTGCTCTTTCTTACCTTATATTCCTTGCCACTTCAAGTGCAAGCAACATTAGAAGCTGTTAAGCTCTTTCTGGAATAGTTGGAGGGCTGTCAGATAAGTTTCTGAGAAGAAATGTGGAATTTTATGGCTCCATTGAGCAAGATTGGATTACCTAAGAACTATTCACATCTTTTAATCTCCAATACTTACCATGAGCATCAACACAAAAAGGTTGATTCCAACTTAGTCCAGCAATCCCCTCCCTAGTTATAGCTGTTATTCCTAGGATCTTATAAGATTTTAAGTTTTGGTGATATTTTCTAGTGAAAAGCTTTATGGTAGTCATTGAACAACTAGAATCCATCTCTGGTTGCGAACATGAACAATGGCCTTATGTGTGTTTAGTCTTGTTTTTGTGATGCTAATACACTTTGGAATTTTGATTTGGATTGTCCCTTATCTATCTAACCTTTCATTTTAACCCCCAAGCGTATCATAAAAATATAGACGAAGGCCTTGAGCGGATCAAATCTTATTCGTCCGATGAGCTAGTTACAAGCTAAAACAATTGCCTTATTCAATCATTTCTGATTCCAAGATTCACCTTTTAATTTCAACAGACAAAATTCAAAAGCGTACAAGAGAGTGCTGAACTACGGCTTGTCGAGGTCTGCAAATAGCTTCCAATGGCTTGAATTTAGGGAGGCTGAACCCTTTACCTTCAGTCATGTCCACTAACTCTCCACTGGTTCGTTCCCACTCAAATACCTGAACAAGTGTCCCCAACACCAATTCCAGAATCCTAGTTCCCAGCCCTGCCCCCGGACAACCCCTCCTTCCGGCACCAAATGGCATTAGACTATACTCATCCACTCTCCTACCTTCATGCCTCTCTGGTATAAACTTTGTTGGATTCTCCCACTGCTTGGGGTCTCTATGAATAGCCCACAAATTCACCAGCAACATTGTACCCTTTGATACATAATAACCTGCCACTGTACAATCTTGAGAGGCTTCATGAGGGATCATAAATGGAATTGGTGGATACAAACGCAGGGTCTCCTTGACTACATTTTGTAGGTAAGCCAACTTTGGCAAGTCTTGCTCTTCTAGTAGCCTGTTATCCGGAACATGATCATCTATTTCAGCTTTGATCTTCTTGATAGCCTCAGGATGGTCTAGGAGCAGAGCCATGGCCCATTCCATGGTTATTGATACTGTATCTGTTGCAGCAATCAACAACACCTGTAAAATATCAAGAGTGAAGAAGCATGAATGATCAATTCCTTCTTTCTCATGACCATGGTTTAAAGTCACGGTCGTGGTCGCGGGTGCGGCCAGGAACGTTCCACATCGGTTTCGGCATATCGATCGCGGTCTCGGTGAGACACAAATTTTAAAGTATTTAATATTCTAAAAATTGTTAAAATTATAAAAAAGTAGGCTAAATAAAAATAATTAAAAAATAGCAAAAGAAATGACCAAGTCAATCCGTCGCGGTGTAACTCGGCTGATTTCTCGTCTTGACTCGGGATAACTCGGAGTAACTCGGTGTGACTCGGCCGAGTCAATCCGTCGCGGTGACGACTTGGCCGATTTCTCGGCGAGTCAAGTATTTCGGTATCGTTTCGTCACGGTATCGTATCGGTAGGGGTCGAGACGGTGACGACTCGGCCGAGTCGTCTCGGTCTCGGCCGAGACTTCGAACCATGCTCATGACAAAATAATGCTTTTTTCCTTGATATATCTAACAAATAAATGTAAACACTATGATAGAAGCCCAACTTGAATGGAGCACTTACCATTACAATCCCTTTTATGAGCTGATCTGTATAGTATTCAGGTTCCTCTTTTTGTAAGGAGAGCAAGTGATCAATCAAGGTGGTCTTCTCTGCCTGTCCACGGCTCACATTTATAGAACTGGTAGATGATAAACGTAGCCTACGTTCATCTACCAAATCCTGTATAAATTTGTCAACCCTTTTCATCAAAGTTGAGAACTTTTGCTCCACTCCCTTATAATTAATCCACCTCAAGATAGGCAAATAATCCCCCAGATTTGACCTTACACTATTCACAAGCATCTCCTTTATCAGAAGCTTTGTCTTCCTAGCCTCTTCATCATCCGCCGCATTCTCTCCATAATATCTCTTTCCGGCCAATGTCATGGACAGGATATTGAAGGTAATCTCAGCAGACATGGAATTCAAATCCACCTTTGCTGATCCTCCACCAACACTACACTTTTGCATCAGTTCACTTAGCAGCAACATTAGTTCCTTCCTTCGCGTGCTGGCAAACGAGGCCATTCGAGCTGGAGAGAATATCTCCAGTGCTGCTAAACGGCGAAGGTTGCGCCAATGATCTCCATAAGGGGCTACACTGATGGTGGTGTAATTGTAGCTGAAGTGTTTGGATGACATGGTTTTTGGACGGTTAGCGAATATAATATCATTCTTGGTGAAGCATTCTTCGGCTGCTGAAGGTGAGGTGACAATAAGGACCTTACGGACACCTAGCCGGAGAAGCAAGATGTCACCATACTTGCTGCAAAGTGATTGTAGGGTCTGATTGAGTGGTTCTTTCAGAAGATGAAGGTGGCCTATGAGAGGAAGTGAAGGTGGGCTTGGAGGTTGCTTTTTCTGCAATGCCCGTTTTCTTATGAATAAGTTCAAGATGAATATAATGGAGATGGCAAGAAATGCAATGCAGGAATTAGATAATTCCATTGTTTCTCCTGTCACCTCTCTTTCTGGGGCAAAAGGTGCGTAGCAATACTGGGCATATACAGAAGATGATAGGTATAGCTTCTTAGGGGAGAAGTCATCATGCAATTAATAATGTCTGTGTTATCTTCTTTTTCCAGTTGAATGGATGAAATCATGCCAGAGGCAATTTTTCTGTTGCCTAGAATTGATTGATTATGTCCACTTTTTTACTCTTGGTCATTGATTCAATTAAATTCCAATACTTGTTTTTGTTCTGTTCCTGCATTTGTCGGTCATGAATGATGATGTTTATGCCATCCGTGCATGTCAAAATTCTATACTACGTTACTTGTCAAATCGTGAAACAGATCTCAAGAAATCAAAGATATAGTTGGGCTGTCTCCATAATTGGAGAAAGAGTACGATTTATGGTGGGGAAAGAGTACGATTTATGGTGATTTCCAGGACAATAATCGGCAATAAGTGATTGGAACCTATTTGTGGGGGCATTGTATACAAACTATTGTAGAGGATGTGATGTATAGAAGATGTGAAATCACTAGACGGATCCAGAATTTCCTTTAGCAGTCATTCAATCATATGATCATCAGTCTTGTAGTTTGTCAACGGTTTGCGATCAGATTGGATCTCAATCCTTCTCCAGCCTACGGAAACAGCCTCTAACTATTAACGCGAGTAAATGAAATCTTGGGTCCCCCCATTGACAACTGATCCCTATCTATCATACTATCCGCTTTGTCTGTAGCCCACCAACTCAAGAAATATCCTGGCGTCCATGTCAAATGTCCACCTGCTTAAAAAAGGTCTGAGATGTCATCCGTCGAAAATTTGGATGGATTGGCAAGCAAAGCAAAGGGATGTAACAACTACCCCTGCATTTTTCTGGCAAGATTTGGAAATGGGTAACGTTACCAACTATGGATTTACGAACTACCAATTCTTTGCGTACTCTAAATCAAGAAAGGTAAACACGTACGACAGCTTACTTTTTTGTTAATATTTTTTTCTCTTCCTGAGCCAATTCTTGAAAAGTAGGGATGTAAATTCTTAAAGGGATTGCGGAATGATTATAAAGAACTCTACTTGAAGAGTAGGATATGTTGTGATGTTAACGGTTGCAGTCCATGTCATACAAAACACGGAGAAAGACTTGAAACCATGGTAATGAAAGCATAATTCTCAGAACTTTTACATGAGAAATGGCCATTTCCAAGTGAACATTATCTTCTCAAGCTGAGCAGCCAAGAGCAGAATGATTCAAAGAAGATGGAGATACCAGTAAGGTCAAGGAAAGATTCTCTAATTAGTTACTAGAAAAGATGAGAGATGTCAATTACCAGGCAGCCTGATTTGCTCTAGCTAACCAGCCAAAAGGAAAGAGAGAAATCAGTAAGGTCAAGGAAAAAGATCTCAAATTCTTTTAAAGAAAAGATATCCAAAGATCCGAGGTGTCCACTATAGCAATTTGCAGTGTCATCCCAAAGGCTAGTCCCTCCTGTCTATTCCAATAATGGTATTGTCTTCTGGAAATAAAATATCTCAGTTCTTTACACACAAAAAAAAATGGGGGAATTTTTGATAAATGTACATCTATCTATTCGAGTATAATTGACACGTAACAAGTATTGCACAAATGAAGCCAGAGCATCACCTTCATCATGCAGAGAACACGTTCCCATTCTTTTCACAAGATCCTTTCAATATCTGGTCAACGGCATTAGAGGATCACCTTCTCCAGCTGTAAAAGCCCCGTTCCATCTCAATGAATTAGGTACATCTCCCCAACAATAGATTTACAAATTTCATCCGTTCTGAAGCCCTCACTGTAATTGTACACTTGTGCACAAAATTTTACTTTCAGACTGTATTGTCATTGTGAATAGAGAACGCCATTTGGAGGAAACCCTGGTCAAAGCGTGTATCAGGTCAAGTAAGTGCAGGGTCATGTTCCATCAGCCCCATGGCTGTGATTGCTCAACGTTTTTGGTGATAATTTTAATTCTTGACCTAAAGAAGAAGTTTTTGCCTTAATTTCCAAATGTTGTAAACACCTTGAAGAGTGGTATGTTGATCCAATTTGAAAAAGGACCACCCCCACGCGATATCAGATATAAGATAAATGCTAGATATGCAACAGTTCCCGCACAAACCAGGAAACCAAAGAGCAATCCATGAACTTCAGAGGAGAAAAAGTCTAGCAAAAGATACCCATTAATCACTATCACCAGGGCAGCCACGGTCCAAGCTACTTTCTGCAACACAAAGTAAACAACGTAAGAAGATGGGGAATCAAATTGCTAGTTTTGGCAATTAATATGGTTGGGACTTGTATATCCAATGATCGCCAAATTCACCAGAACTGCAAACAGTTAATGGAATAATATATGCAGCTGTAGACAAATGGCAAATTAACTACAAAGCTGCTGAAGAAAATAGACTGTGAATCTTGAGTTTGTTATTTACTTATTCAGCAATAAACAAAATTTTGGAGGAAAACTTGACTTGAAAAGTTGGTGATTTCATTATTGCTTCAAAACTGATATGGAAAACTGAACCCGACAGAATTGGCTGCAAAATCAGAACAACTTTTAAAGATGCAAAGCAGAAAAGGGATGGCATGCTCCAAGCAAGAAAAGAAAGGATTTTATAACTTGAGTGGTCAAGTGCGAGAAGCATACTGCAACTTTCCATCAGCTAATCAAGGATCGATCAAGTCTATCAATTTGTGACGTACAATTAAGATGGAGGGCTAAGGCAGTAAAAGAGACCATAACCTTGCCAACTCCATGAATTTCATGGAGTGAAACATTCTCTGGATGTCATGATGATGAACATAATTACAGGAATTGCACAAGTAAAATAAATGCCACATCCATTCTTATGACATGGACAACAAACTCTATAGACCTGAATCTCAAAACATGGAATTATCCAGGAAGTTGATCGTTCAGCAATTTCAGTTTAAAAGCCATTTAACATATTTACTTGCAACAATCATCGAGAATGACAGCATATCCTCAAAACAAGTTATCGAGAATGACAGCATATCCTCAAACAAGTTAAACTACATGTGCTATGAAGGATGTACAATTTCCAAACGTGAGAGTTGATGTAGATGAATCTTAATTCTGAATTCAAGCATGTAGTACTACTACACTGACCAAATATTTAATCAACTACATCACTTACTCAGCTCAATTTCAGACGCAAGCTGTAGTTATAAGTCTCCAATTGCCAACAACCAAAATCATATTGACCTTTAGAATTGCAATAATGGCTGCCAAGATTTAAAACAAAAATGAAAAATAAAAGAAAAGAAAAGGGAGATATAGCTGAGTTGTCCCACAGTAAGCTTAGTTTAAGCAAAGCACAGTTGAGCAGCAATTGGACAAATTGAAACCTATATGTCTATCACTCTAATTGGAGCGTCAGGGCAGTCTCCTCTCTTTGACATCCCATACATGTTCCTCAAAATTTACTCATTTAGATTGCAACAACTCAGAAATTGAAGCATTTTCCAATCACTGCAGCCTCCTTAAAACCTGTGGGGCCATGAAAATTATTATTTTTGTCCATAATCCATTCATTTTGATTTAAGCTTCCAAATTAACTGACATTACAAGCCCCAAACCGTATTATTTTAACCAAACTAAGTTTGTTCAAACTCTGGATGACGTATTCAACTGTCATGAGGAATCTGTGTCATCTTAGAAAACGTATATTTCCAAAAGAAATAGCTGTATGCACTAAAATGATAAATCAGAGAAATCATTGATTTACCTCCAGAGTGGGCCCAATTCGAAAGACTCCCATAACCTGTTCCTTCGAAACCAAGGTGAGAAGTGGAATAAGAGCAAAAGGTATCTGTATGGACTGAAGCACATTAAGCCATTCATTTAGAACATCCAGTGATGACTCAGATCTGTTGAAAATAAGGGCTACCACAACAGTAGGCAAAATGGCACAACTACGAGTGATCAATGCCCTCAGCCATTTCTTCAGACGAAGGTTTAGAAAACCTCCCATGATAAACTGGCCAGCATAAGTTCCAGTTATGGTGCTACTTTGTCCAGCTGCTAATAATCCAATACCCCAAATGTAGAGAATGGGGAACAATCCTCCACCATATTTCTCTTGAAGATATTGTCCAGCATTTACTAACCCTATACTATCAGCTTGTTTACTACCGTAAAACCCCTTGGCAAAAACAGTTGTTACAAATACATTAATCATGAAGGAAACAAGGAGGGCGACTGAAGATTCAATTGAGTAGTAAGTGAGTGCTTCTCGAACCTGCCCTTTCTTGTTGGGGTCAATTTCCCTTGATTGTACCAAAGCAGAATGCAAAAAAACATTGTGAGGCATTATAACACAACCTACTACTCCAACAGCCTGATGAATAGTTCTTGAGCTGAGCTTTGGTACCAAAAGACCTATTAGAAGTTCATTTCTACTGGGCTTTGTGTCACCAAACATCCAAGCAAAGGATATAGCCATGGTCAAGATAAGAACTGCAAAAACAGCTTCCAACTTCCTCACTCCATAGTTCTCAAGAAGCAAAAATATAAAACTGTAATAATAAAATCCAAGTTAGAATGAAAAGAACTAAAAAGTATTTCAGCCAATGGAGCTATAAACCTCAGCCGTAATTGGTTTCAGAACAAACGTACCAAAATTCTTATCTTTCAATATAAAATTAAAACAATTTAAGCACTCCCAGCAGAAAGCAAAAGCCCTAAAAAGACTAACGCTAATAAAAGTCCCATACAAAATCGAACACTAATTTCAATCTGTCGAAATGCAGCATATCAATTAAATGACAATGTGCAGAAACAGATAGGATGCAAAACCAATGTATTTCACGTAACAATCTCAGCAAAAACACCTAGATGCAAAACAAGGGAATAACCTCTGCAGGACCCAAATCATTATTACGAAAACAACATGTTAGAAGGACCTATTAGACCTAATTCCACCTCCTCCAACAATCTTTTTCCAACACAAATAGTAACTTTAAAGCAAATTGACTACTAAAGACCAATAAGATCTTAAAACAGACCGTTTTTAAGCATCATTTTCCCAAGCAATACTAATTTACTTATCACAAAATAGAAAAAAAATGTGTAAGCATCACTTAAAATCCAACAACCCTAGCTGAACAAACTTCTAAATTTCAGAAAATTCAACTAGAAAAACACTATATATATATATATATATATATATCAAAATTTTTTCAGATTTACCAACCAGAAGCAGTCATTAAACTCAGAATACCATCAAAACCAAGTAAATTCAATTAAAAAAAAACCACCAGCAATAACACCCAAAAAATCTTTTTTTTTTTTTTGGTTAAGGAAAGTACCAGTCAGAGGCAGTAATCAAAACTCCCGCCCACAAGGGCAAAACCCCCCGGCTAAGAATCTGAATAGCAATAGCACTCCCAATAACCTCCTGAATATCAGCTCCAATTAAAGCTACCTCCGCCATGAACCAAAGCAAAATCCGAGCCCAATTCGGATACTCTTCCCTGCAAAGCTCAGCCAAGTGTTTCCCGGTCGCCACACCAATCCTCGCCGACAAAAGCTGTATCAGTAGGCCCATTGCCGTGGCCCACATTAACAACCATAATAAAGAATAACCCGCAATTGCACCCGCTTGTAAATCCCCTTCTAAATTACCCGGATCTAGAAACGCTATACTCATTAGAAAACCCGGACCGGTAAATAACCATAATTTCTTGAACGAGAAAGGTGGCACTGTTGAGTAATCTGCACCGTCTAATTCAATATCCACGACCAAAATTTTATCTCGGGATTCGTAGGCCACTTCTTCTTCTTCTTCTTCTTCTTCTTCAGGTAGACATTTTCTTAAGCTGGCGTCAACTAACGGCGACGGTGAAGGTGAGGGTAGAGAGGAGGAGGATAGAAGATGGCAGGCTTCTTCGTCTTTTGAAGGTGTTGGGTCTTCAGGTGAAGCTGAGCCCATCGTATTATTAACTCTGCTGGCGGAGATTAAGGTGATCTCCGACGGTGGCGGTGGTTGGTGTTGGCTGTCGGAGGATTAGTTAGATTCGTCCAGTGCTTGTGCCGTCCTCGTGCAAGCAACGTTTTGTTTCGTGAAATATATAGGATTTTGTTTTGGAGATGGGGATCTGATACGATGTCTGTCTACTTATGTGGTGTGGTGATGTTCAAAAGTGTGATTTCAGCCAATCAAATTATGACACATAGGATTAAACAGTAGCCTAGTCCCTCCGTGCTAAAGTGGTATTACTTTAGTAGGTGTAGACACTTTGACATCTACAGATCTACGGCCAATCGATTTATTGTGTTTCAAGAATTGGAAAAGAGAACCTTAATCCACATCTAGTGCTCATATTTTGATTCTCAAATGACATGCAAAACATGACTTGGATGACCAGAGTTAAATCCCTAAGTCACAATTTATTATGACTCAAATCTTAACCTTGATTTACATTGGGTCACTTCATCACCCGAATCAAATTTGAAATATAGCAAGAAGTGTATAAGTAGTCAAGAAATAGAACAATCAATGAAATCGAGTTAACTCAAATTCGATCCGTTCGATCGGAAAAAAGTTCACTAAACTTAAGTTTTAATTAGGTCAGACAGAATTTGATTTTAAATAGTAGACCCGAATTAATTGTGAATTGAGATTGGATCACATTAAACTTAGACCTGATTAAAATTCGATCCATATATGAGTATAATTTATATATATATATATATATATATAATTTATACTTCCTTCGCCCTATTTTATATGTTATGTTTTCTATTTTGGTGTGTCCCAAACTACTTATCATGATTTAAAATGGAAATAAATGAAATCCAACTTTTCTATTGTACACTTAATACAAGTCCCAAGGTAAAGCATTTAAGTCATATTCTCTTGATAAATCATGCTACAAATTATCTTTGTGTTCAGGTAGTTGTGCCTCTTTTAAAATTTCAAACTAAACTTGCAAAATTTTAAAGTTTAATCGAAGGGTAATATAATGAAAAGACATTTTTTAGTAGCTTATGTGTTTTAGTCAAAATTTATTTTTCTTAAACTATGTGCAAAGTTGATCATGACATATAAAATGGGATGGAGGAAGTAGAATACTATCTATAATTTATAATTATACATATTGCAACATAAAATGTTAATAATTTATATATAAATATAAATATATTCATATTTATAAAAAATATATTATATATAATTATGTATTTAATTATAAATTTGGGCCAGACCGAATTTGAGTTTGAAACTCATATAATGGTGTGAGTGGAGATTGACCCTTTTAATACGGACCCGAAAGCTGAAAATCTATATAATTTGTGAGTTGAGATTAGATTTGCTAAATCCCGACTAAAAAAAAGTCCAATCGGCACCCTATCAAGTAACAGTGAATGTATACTTACAAACATGTGGATTGCGGGGTATTTATTAAAAGACTAGAAGTATGTTATGATGGTAATTCAGCATGATTCGATTTTTTACCCCCTGCTTAATACCGGATATTATTATGCTGGTAACTTCAGCCTAATTGTGTGGCAATTAAGAAGGAATGTAGCACGTTTACAGTGGTCGGTTCACCATGCACCCGCAATTCCCTTACCAAAAAAAATCTGAACTTAAAAGGTTTTTTTTTTCCCCTTTTGCCAAAATGGATGGTTAGGAAGGGAAAGAAGTAAATGGGGAATTGGATACCTTTTGTTCTGGAATGGAACTATCTGCTGTGTATTCAATCCAGTGAGAGAACAGAGAATAAAAATAGACATGCCAATTCTTTTTTTTTTTTTTTAGCAAATAGAAGAGTTCTTAGTTAACCACATACCAAAGACTCCTATTTTTAATTTTGAGGGGACAGCAAAATATCAAGTTATCAGTAGTGTTCAGATAATGCGGTGTTGCCCCATATTCGATCTGAAGCAGATGAAGCATACAAATGGATGGTTACTTGATCTTAGACTAGAAATGTTCATCCAAATAGGGAAGTTCTTGATTCCTGTTTGCCTGTACCAATTGACAGAAACTGGATAAAAAGATTGGCACTCCATTTTGATTCCATCGAACCGATGGACCCAAATCAAAGAATAAAGAATACCGACAAGATTATTGAAGCAAGGGAATTTCTCCTGTTTCTCCGAAGAATTGGCAACGGCTACAAGCAGCGCAACAAAGAAACAGAGGAAAACGACTTTTTGAAGCTCTACGCGGCGGCTTCTTGACTTCGACCGAACAGAAAGCTAGAAGTTGCGGGTCGGGATTCTCACAAGCTAACTTCAAATCGATCTGTTGTATAATTATTATTGTATTTGGTATGAATTCGCACAGTTTTGATGCAATCTCCAACTTAATTGTATGATTTCACAAGTTCAAATTTGCACTCAAATTATACAATTTTACACCAAAAAATTGTAAGAATTACACGAACTGATTTAAACGGGTCAAAAGTTGCTTGTGAGACCCTGATCCAGACTCTCAGCAAAAAGCAATTGCAACAATCGACCTTATCTTGTCCCAGTATAAAATGTCTTTAATGTAGCATCACAAATGTAAAGCATGGACCTCCTCATTCTCGAATGGTCAAAATCATTTGCACCATCCATGCATGAAGGACATAACCACTCGGCCAATGGCTCAGTGGCTGTCAGGGAGGGGTTTAAGTCCCTCCTTAGGCTGTAGGTGAGGATTCAAAACTCATCTGTAGTAAAAAAAATCAGAATTGTGTTATAGCACTTCTTTGATCTAGTTGGATCTGTATACCCACTAACTCCCTACCACAGCCTCCTTAAACTCCCCCTTCCCTTAGATTAGGATAGAGTAGATTATACAAGTGTATCGTTGTTAAAAAAAAAAAAAAAAAAAATTCCATGCATGAAGGATCTATTTATTGCCCTTCTCACCCATCATCTTTTTGACTTCTTCAGCCTGCTTTGCATCATCTACTGTACTAGTGCGCAGTGTGGTGATGTTGCACTGGAATTTGCCGGCCAGCGCCCAGCACTCGGCTTGTTTCCACCACGAATCTGTGCTTGCACGCGTGATAATTAGAAAAATAATTTTATTTGCATTACAAATAAGTTTTTTCAATTATCTTTTATTCTCACGAACATTAAACTATGAAAAGTATTAAATTTATTATTCTAAATTTTTTTCCCAAATAAAATATAGTATATCACAGACGAAAAAATGTTACTGTAATTATTTTATAAAATTCTCCACATAACCTTCTATTCAAACACACGGACAGAACTAAGGGAGACGAGGAGGGGCACCGCGCCCAAGTTCTATTTTTCTGTTAATATTTTCAAAGTTTACAATTATGTTCTTTATAAGTAAATCTTTTTGTACCCTGAAAGAAATTATAAACATTTAAATTTACTCTAAAGTATATATGCGTATGAAATTCTCTCCCTCCAAATAAATAATCTCCAACCACAACAAATTTCAGCAGTCCATTGGGCATTTGCTCTCACCCCCTCCCTTGGGCTATTCGCGAGGATGGTCATAACTTAGTTTTTATTTGGACTGATCTATGTAGAGTATTGGGCTAAAATTTGAATAGATTGGGTAATTCAATGCAGAGTAGCGGGTTGAAAAGTCAGTGACAGAGCCCAATTATAATTATTACATACCAATAAAAATCATTTTTGACCAACATGACATAACTGCGTCCTTGGCGTGCTATTGTACTTTGCCTCTCCTGGATTTACCAAATTTTTTGACTTGATGGATTTGTGATAAATTGAATAATGCATTACAATTTTACTCGGTGTTACAGGTTTATTGCTGCAGGCTACAAATGAAATGGTTCTCTGATTCGTAATAATTAATGCAGAATTCTCTTTTATGTATATAAGGAAAGGGTGAGATTTGAGAAGCGGATACGAAGAATTGAATTTAAATTTCTAATTTATAGAGTCTCAACTTAACCACTACTAAATTAAGACTTCCTCGACTTCTTTAGGTGAAAGAGGAAACTCTTCATAGTGACAGTAAATGTATATCAAGTATTGAACAAGTTTGTCAAGTAAATAGAATTAGTATTCCTAAATTCTGTGAACATAACATCTTTCATTTGTCATCTGTGCTGGCCAATAGATCATAGGAACCCTTTTTTTTTTTCGGGATAAATCATAGGAAGTTAAGATATATTATAGCTTGTGGTACATGCATCAGTGCAAGCATGCGGACTTGGTTGAAATTTGGGAGAGAAGTTTCAACATGTTTGGCCGTGGACAACATTTAGCCACCAAAGGCTGAACCCTGTGCACAGGAACTCCAATTCCTTCACTCATGTCCATCTTCTTACCATCCTTGGTTTCCCAGTTGAAGCTCTGGAGTAATGATCCCAAAGCCAATCCAAGAACATGGATTGCCAAGTTATTTCCAGGACAGCCTCTTCTCCCCGAGCCAAAGGGAATAAACTTGAACTCCTCTTTTCCTCCGACCAATGCTTCAAATCTCTGAGGCATGAACTTATCAGGATCATCCCAGTACCTGGAATTGTGTTGTATGTCCCAAGCATTCACAAACAGAACGGTTCCACGTGGAACTCGATAGCCTCCAACGATGCAATCTTGGGAAGCTTTGTGAGGCATCAAAAGTGGCGTTACAGGCTGCAAACGCAGGGTCTCATTTATTATGCAGTGGAGGTAAGGAAGTTGAGGCAGATCACATTCAGCAATGAAACGCCCTTGTCCCACTTCTTGGTCAATTTCAGCCTGTGCCTTCTTTAAAACCTCTGGATTGTCCAGCAAGTATGCCATTGCCCACTCCATTGTACTGGCAGTTGTATCTGATCCTGCTTGGAGTAGTACCTGCTTAAGTTTTCGTTTCAAATAATGTTAGGAATGGCGAGCAGAAAATTAGTTAGGGACCATACTTATGCAGCAAATAGTTTTTGCACACTTCAGAAGAGTGCTAATGAAGCTAGAGAGCCCTGTAGAGCACAACTATTCCTTCGCCTTTCCAACTGACTCTTCCACTAAGAACCAACAATTTGTTCAATCAGTTTCTACCATGTTTGCAACTCATTTTTCGCCTTCCCTACTGAAATCCTACTGCAGCTACTAGTAAAAACTGTAACAGAACTATCAATTGAAGTGTAGAAAACTGACGGCCAATGAAAATTAGATTCCAGATAAAGAAAACGGGAAAGCAAAACTACTGGATCTGGATTACTACTTACCAACATGAGGTTTCTTATAGTTTCCTCACTGTAGTACTCAGGATCCTTTTCATGCAAATCCAATAAAGCTCCGATCATGGTTCTCTTCTCTCCTGAAGCACCAGCACGAGCACGATGTTCATCAATTACGTTCTGCATAAACTTGTCTCTTCTCTCCTGTAGTTCACTCATCTTTTCCACCACGTCTCTCAATCCAAACCACCGCATGAAGGGCAAGAAATCAAGAACATTGGCCTTGGGATTCACCTTTGCTGCCTCAGAAGTTATCTCATGGAAAATTCTAGCCTCTTCTGAGTTCTCTATATCTTCTCCATAGTACCTATTTCCAGTAATCATCCTCGTCATAACATTGAATGTGAGATCAAAGCAGGCTGATCTCATATCAGCGAATTGATCAGGATCCTCCACGGAAACTCGAAACAGCTTCCGAATCAAAGACAAGACCTCATCAGCACGAATATCTGACAACAACTGTAGTTTGTGGGATGACAAAACTTCAAGAGATGAAATCTTGCGGAGGTTCCTCCAATGTTCACCGTAGGAGGACCAGGGGAGGCTGGTATAATTGTAGCCAAAGTATTTCCCATTGAGAAAGTTGGGACGATTTGCAAAAATGATATCATTTTTGGCTAAGCATTCTTCAGCTGCCAATGGAGATGAGACGAGGACAACCGGGATACAGCCTAGCCTGAGAGAAAGAACTGGACCATAGCGGCTAGAGAGCGCTGATAAAGATTTATGGAAAGGATTCTTGAGTAAATAGAGATGGCCAAGAAATGGCAGGGCTGGAAAAGGGCATGGTGGAAGATTTTGAATCTTGTGAAGGATTCGGTTGGTCAAAATCTGAAGGGCTAAGATCAGAACAGGCAGATACAGATACAGAGTTTCCATGGAAAACATGGATGTGGAGTTTCTTGATGATTCTACAGGCTTGTTTGATAAAAACTTTTATCTGAGAATACTAGTCTCCTTTTCTTTTTGTTTAACATTAATCAATTTAGATTTAAGCATGGTCTTCAAGGCTCAGTTTTGTTGACGTCAATATCGCATGTCTTAGACAATAATATAAGCGTTGAATTAATCTTCTACGAGGCTTTGTTAAAATCTAAAAGGTGAAAACAACAATAAAAAATTTGGTGTGTACAATCAAAAGCCTGTTATTGTTAATTAGTATCCTGTAAATGCTGTTTACAAAAGTCCAAGTACAGGCAAATTACGTGAGAACAATATAGATTTGATTGGACTAATTTAGTTGTAGTTCAATGCACCTTCCTCCTTTTAAGGATCTGGCGTTAGCAGCACAAGCACTCATTGTTCATAACCCCCTTTTTCTAATAGAATTAGGTTCTAAAGAATTTCCAACGGAATCCAAAGAACAACTAGCAGTTTTTGAAAGTTTAAAGGAGAGATGAAGGGGTTTGGGGTAAATAAAAATCAGTTACTTTATAGATGACGAGGGGCTTTTGATATAAACAAAAAATCTATCAATCTTTGATAAACTACCCACTACCAGTATGATTTCTTATCAAGTGATATGTATTTTTTCATATTCTATTTTTCAACTCATTTAGTAAATTTTAATTTTAATTAGCAACTACTTTTTATGATTATGAACAACTACCAAATAACTGCTTTTTTTTATAACTTTTACTTTAATAAATTTTTTACATATGCATTGCGAAAATATAAAACTAATTTTTTTTAAAAAAATGATTTCAATAAATATACTCAAAATATGTTACAACTATTTTTTTCTATTAGTTACACACATATTAGTGTGTCTCTTGAATACTAGTTGATAAGTATACATTAGACCCCCTTTTAGTCCAGGCCACGTGCTTAAGTTAAATTCTTATTGTTTCTCACATTCACATATTCGTGACTATAATATCTATTAAAAACAACTTTACAACAGTTGGATACATAATTTTTTTTTTAATATAACAATTTGAATTGGAAAAATCAAAATTTGCTTTTTAACAAATATTGAATTGCATTCCTAGCTATTTTGACAAAATATAACATTTGGATTGTTGGAAATTTTCAAAATTTATTTGATGTACATACATGTATTGTATTACGAATCAAATGGTTCTAAGATGTACATACATTATGATAAATGTAAATTCATTCATGAATATATTCATGTATGTGGCGATTCTTGAATGTAAGGATAAATTCATGTATTTAATCATAGAATCGTATGATGCATGAATTAGAATACATGAATTTGTACACAATATATTGAATCTATTCAAATAAGTATTTATTAAGTTCATTTATTTCTTAAACAATCTCTTCTATATAAAGAGGTCAAGTAGAGAGTGATTTGTGGCAGAAAATTACTTTACTGCTATTTTGAATTCTCTAAAAAATCACTCCTTAGTTCAGGAGGGTTTGTCTTATTTTGTACAAGAATCTAAGACAAACAAATTTCATCTTATCTTAAAGGATATTTATCCAAAGTTATTACGTGTTATACTGAACAAATAAAGTCCAAAGAAAAAGTAATATTCTATAACGATTTGAAACTCATTCTTGTCACAACATTTGCCAGTTTGTTGCAATATTCCCAACACGGGTGAAGAGAGGAAGGGTACATATATATATATATATATATATATATATATATATATATATATATATATATATATAAGCATGACTAGTGAGAATTAATTTATTGAGGGTTAAGTACCCAACCATGTGAAGTCAGAGGACAGTTGTCTGACAAATGAGATGTAAAAAATAACTAGGAATTTATTAAATGGTCCGGAATTGAATGAAGCTAATAAATGAATCCAACGCCCCGTCAACCATGTTGTCGACTTGTCGCTGTCCTTTGCGAACATTTAATATGACGTACGATAAATGAAGAACGGCCTGCACATTTTCCTCTATTTTAACCTTTTATGTTTCGTCTTTGGTGAACGAAAAGGCGTCTAAACAAAACCGAAACAGATTGAGATTGACTCAAGCTAAAATATGTGAGTTGAGTCCGAGCTTGGCCATGTCTTTGAGACTTCAATTCGAGTCTGATTCGATATTCGTGTAATAAAACTAATAGAGGTGGAACGAACCGGATTTAATTGAGCTAAATTGACTATAAGTAATTGTTTTTATATGTATACACACACAATAGGCATTCTAAACAATAATAAATATAGAAAATTATACAGCTATATGAGTTAGGAGGCTCACCTTCGAACCTCACTCATATCATATATGCTTGATTAGATTTGTTAATTGGAAAATGAGAAAGGACACTAAAAAAAATGTTCCATGTCTTTATCGGTCACTCAAACCTTATAATGCAGATCTGAGGTTGTGAAGGTTTACTGCCATTTATCGAGTAACAGACCCGATCCACAATGAATTGCTTCAGCCCATCCGTGGGAAAAGTTAGAAACGACTAGTTATTCGAACCAATGTGTAGATTGTTGTGATTGCACTACTAAGATGCAAACGGAAAGCAAGTTAATCTTGTGTCGAAGAACTGGAACTAACCCTTGAGCAACCATGCAAATATTGGGCTGGAGAATAGGGGAAGATACAGAAAAGACAATTGTCCAACTTTCACACTAATCGCTGCTGATACGTGTCTTGCGAATGTCAAACAATGAAAAATGTCAAAACCAAGTCAGTGGTCAACGATCCCCTTGGGTGGTTGGCTCGAATGGTTTCGGGGTAGTCTAGCTAGGTCCCGAAATCGTGTGTTCGAGTCGTGTGTTCGAGTCATTTCTCTACTGCTTGTTTATCCTTGGGCGAAGGGTGCACAAACGTAGGGAGATTACTCTGACAAAGTTAGAACACTCCCTGTGTTTGGAAAAAAAAAAAAAAAAAAAAATCAGTGGGTCACCGCAGTAAGAATAAACACCTCTTTTCCAGACTCTCCTTCCATCAATTCTTTTACAGCCATTTTCAAAGTCTCCCATTTAACCAAACCATTCAAGGTCCCGTCGCAAGTCTTCACCCCTATCCCAATCTTTATCTCCTCCACCACCATCTTTGCATTCAGTGGCTGCTCCGCCAACATTGGCCAAGCCAATATCGGAACTTTTGCACATATGCTCTCGATCACGGAGTTCCATCCACAGTGACTTAGAAATCCCTGAACACTTTTGTGATCAAGAATTTGTCTCTGATCAATCCACTCTTTTACTACTATTCCCCGGTCTTTGACTCTGTTTTCGAAACCATCACTCGAGTCTGACTGATCATTTCCTCTAACAATCCACAAAAAGTTCACTCCTGATTTCTCCAATGCGATTTTAACCTCCTCGAATTGCACCTTAGATATCTCTGCCTGTGATCCAAACGAAATGTATAAAACAGGATTCTTCTGTTGTAGTTTTTTGTCTAGCCATTGAATCCACGAAGGTTTCTGGCCGGCTGATTTTGACGGCTGGGCTGCTAGGCAGAGAGGTCCAATTGACCATGCTCTGGGGACACATTTTTTGTTCCAATAGTCCAGGAAAATGGACTCAAGCTCGTAGAAGCTGTTCTATTCATTGTTGCTCTGCCATGCTCCAAGACAAGTTGGAAGTACTCAGTATCACGTTCTGGATAGGCAATTTTTGGGTCAAAGTCATTTCTTGTGAACTTGATCCATGGAAAATCATCCCCAGGAAAACTGATTTCTTCAGTGTGTGATTTTCCTCGTTGGAGCAGAGAAGTCGGGCCTACAACTTGAACCCAAGTCTTGGCATAAATGCCTGTACCATAGAAAACAAGCCTTGGGATACTGAACTTCTGGGCAGAGTCAAGTGTCCAATGTAGGAAGCCATCGGTTATCATGAATGTGAGGTTTGGGAGTGTGTTCAAGGTTTGTTCGAAGTGGGGTTTCATCAATTTGGTGGCTTTAAGAAAGGAAATAAATAGAGACATGGATGGAAGTTTATCGGTACTTCCAACTCCTGGTGGTATTCCGTCGATGTTCTAGGGGAAAGGGAGGATGACTGTGGAGATTTTGTTGTGGAAGTTAGAGAAGAAATTAGAGATGATGGAATGGTTTGCAGGGGTGGTTACAATTGTTATTACAGCGCCGTGGCGGTGGTGGAGGAGCTGAGCTAAGTGCAAGGATGGAATCATGTGGCCTTTGGACATGAATGGAAACAACAAAACATGAGGAGGAGGAGCCATTTCTCTGTTTCTTGCAAACACAATTGATTCTCTGTTCTCTCTTTGGTAGTAATTAAACTATGATCATTGTTACCAGAATCCAGGACTCCTGATTCAAGGTTTACACAATTTTATAATCTAACTAATGGAGTAAATAAAACCTCAGCTGGTGCTGCTTAAGCGTCACAATAAATGAAGTTGACAACTCACAACAGGGGCTCAACATCTCCATCAACTCTCAAAGGAAGAAATAGAATCCACGGACTTGATTGATTCAACAACTCGGATAAGGCTGCTGCTTTACCATCTAGCAATCTTTGTGATCAGGGACTAAAGGGAAGGGATTGGTTGGGCGGTTATAGGGACGGAGTGCAACTGAGACGTCTCATATTCGAGTTTTTCTACGGAAAAAAATCTTCATATTTTGGATTTTTTCGGATGTTTACTGGACACTCGTTAACACATTTAAAATTTATCTAATCTATTATATATATATATATATACACACACACATATACTATAATTATTATTCTTTCTTGTATTTATATATTTTTGCTTATTTAATCTTACATGTCCTTTTTTATATTTATTTGTTCTAATTAATCTTGTATTTTTTATCTGAAATATGTCTTAAGAAGGGTTGTCCAAATAGATAGACTTTTTACATACTCATTTTTTTTATCTCTCATTGATTATAACATTAAAGAAAACTTGACTTTTCGGATCAAGAAGTTGCCAACTAAGATATTGCTTAGTGTGGAGTCTGTGGACACATGGAGAATGAATAAAGATATGGTTGAGTCATTTTCGGTTAGGAGTTGCAAGGTATAATTATTGTGCTGTGAAAATTCCAACTTAAAACAAGGAAATTCAAAAATTGGCGTCATCAAATACCAACTACTATAAAGTAAATTACTCCATCATTTTTTCCCTTAAAGAAACAAGTGAAATATATAAAACAAGATTTTTTTTTTCCTAGTACATATTTTTTCTTCAAACAAGAAGAAGAGACGAGGCAAATACTGCCCACCCTTTCTCAAGAGTCAAGATACATCCTCGTCGCGGTCTAAATTTGAGAAAGAAGGCTCATCATTCCAGGTCGTGCTCGACAATTGGCGACTAAGGGTTGAGCTTTAGGCATAGTCAGTCCAGGCCCCTCAGCTAAATCTACCATCTCCTCGCTGATTCTGCTCCAATCAAAGCACTGAATAATTGATCCCAAAGCAAATCCAACCATGCGCATGGCCAATCCCTCCCCAGGACAACCTCTTCTACCAGAACCAAATGGCATTAATTTGTAGCCATCTCTGGTCCCTTCAAGCCCTTCAAATCTTTCAGGCTTGAATTTTCTTGGATCCTCCCAATTCTTGGAATCATTTTGGATAGCCCACAAATTGACAATCAACATTGTCCCCCCAGGGACACGGTAACCCCCAACCACACATTCCTCGGAGGATTCGTGGGGTAGTATTAAAGGCCCTGTTGGAAACATCCTCAACGTTTCACTAATTATGCACCGGAGATAGGGTAGATTAGCCACATCTGATTCATCTAATAAACGTTCTTTTCCTATGATTCTGTCAATTTCTGCTTTTGCCTTCTCCAAAGTTGATGGATTGTTTAGCATAAGTGACAATGCCCACTCCATTGTTCCCACTGATGTATCGGTACCTGCTGCAAGTAAAACCTGCAGTACGAAAGCGGTCAATGGTGAAATGCACTTGAGAAAAGAAGAAGAAAGTGGTAAACGCTAGAATGAAGAGCATGATCAGTGACATTTGCTTCTAAAATCTAGTCAACCAACTTTAGACATCGGTTGGCCAGACATCATACTTTCTTTCTGCTTCACTGTCAAATGCCAACAACGAAGAAAAGTAGGCCCCCCGCCCAATACGTTCGGATCTACTCCTGTTCACACCATGCGGTCAACTCTATTCTTGGACTGTACCAGTGAATTTTTCTTATTGCACAATAATGAAAGCAATTCAATTCTTATAAGACAGCTGAAGTAATGTTATGCATTATACTCAAAGAAAGCAGATTTTGGCCATCTAGATTTAGTCACTTAATCTTCGAATTACTTTCAATTTCTATTAATTTGTCCTTAATCGAAGTTTTACATTTTCTAGGGAACATAGAAATGATAACAAATTAGCTACATTACTAAGAAGAAGAAGAGCCAGAAAGAAATTTATCAGAGTAACCATACCAGCATAAGGCTTCTAATGATTTCATCCTTGTAATACTCAGGTTCCTTCTGTTGCAGGGTCAACAAAACTTCAATCAACGTTTTCTTCTTTTCCCCTGTTTCCTCTGCATCGGCGCCACCATTTTCTGCATGTTTTGCACTCCTAAACCCCTTGATCAACTCCTGCACGAATTGATCCCTATTCTCCTGCAAAACCCTCAAGGCCTTCTCCGTCTTTCCCACTTTTAACCACCTCAAAACCGGCCAGAAATCTCCCATATTCGAAGCTCCACCAATTCTCATCGTCTCCTCTACAATCTCCCTAAACCTCCTAGCCTCCTCAACTTCCCCAACATTCTCCCCATAATACCTCTTCCCAGCAATCATCCTCATCATCACGTTCAACATCAGCTCAAAGAAAAGGGCCTTCATATCCACGCTTTTCTTGTTTTCTGAAGCTGAAAACAGCCTTTTCAGCATCAATTTTACTTCATCAACACGTATCGCGTGAAGCGTCTGAAGCCTGTGGGAAGACAAGATCTCCAGTGAAGCTATCCGCCGTAGATTTCTCCAGTGATCCCCGTAGGACGTCCATGACAATGAGGTATAATTGTTTCCCAGATGTTTTCCAGCCAGCAGACGCGGGCGGTTGGCAAAAACGATGTCGTGCTTGTTGAGGCATTCTTCGGCTGCGGAAGGGGAGGAGACAAGGAGGACTGGGCGTGAGCCGAATTCCAGGAGGAGGACCGGGCCATGACGGTCGGAAATCTTGGCTAGGCCTCGGTAAAGAGGCTTCTTGATGAGGAGGAGGTGGCCGAGGACGGGGAGATTAAGGATGGGACTAGGTGGAAGGTTTCGGATTTTGTTGAGGAAGTGCTTGGTGAAGATGTATAATGCTAGGAAAAGTGGAAGGTAGAGATACGAGGTTTCCATGGATAGTTGCGATTTCTTGCTGGTTTATCTGGGATTGAATGATGGATGGGGTTTAGGTAATGAGAGTTAGTGGAATTATAGTTGGACTTGTGACTCTCAGTGGTCTTCATCTCGTTTTCTTGTAAGGTTGCAATTGATAGCCAGCCTATGAAACTTCCTATTAAAATGTGCAATTATAATCGTAGGCTAAATTCTATAGACAAAGATGACTTTTTTGAGTTTGGGAAGGTGAATTTGTTGTGAGTAGATTAAATCCATTACGAACTATACTATACATAATACAGTCAGTGTGGCCCGGCCCCTCTTCTTGAAGAAAATTATGCTTCAAATCAGATTAAATAAGGTTAATGAGTTGAGATTTTTGTGTTATTTTGTACAAATCTTCTTGGGTTCGGGGAAGGGGAGCGGCGTAGGGTTGGAGGTTTTTACATTTCAATTAGTGGCACTAAGCCACTACTTAGTGTCACAGGCTGCTTGTTTTCCTAAAAGTCACTTGAACGTACTTTAGTGCCGCACGGGGTGGTGGCTTGTAGGAAAACAAGCAACCCGTGACAAGTGGTATCAGAGTTTGATACCGATTCTTGGTTGCCATGGCTACAGGTTCGGACGTCACAAAAGAAGATAAGCATGCACCTTGAGAATAAGGATGAATCTTGAGGATAAGCATGAACTTTGTGGATAAGAGTTGACCTTGTGGATAAGTTTTGACAATGTAGATAAAATTGACATTGTAGATAAGGTCTAGACTTGTGTAGAGAATTCTATGACCATGTAGTATTTTGGCTTGCCTATAAATAGGTCAAGCCCTTGTGCGGCCGTGCCTTTCGCACGGGCATCCGTGCGCGCCCGTGCCTAATCGCACGCGATTGTGCCTAGTCTCGCTCACGATTGTGCCTGTGCGTGCACCCGCGCGCGACTGGGTGCCTAGTTGGCTAGAGTTATTCCATAAGATACTAGAATTGTGGAGAAGATTCTAGAATCTTGTGGAATACTCATGAACCTTATGGATAAGCATGCACCTTGAGGATAAGGATGAATCTTGAGGATAAGCATGAACCTTGTGGATTTTCTAGAACTTTGTGGAATGCTCATGAACCTTATAGATAAGTATGCACCTTGAGGATAAGCATGAACCTTGAGGATAAGGATGAACCTTGTGCATAAGGGTTAACTTTTGGATAAGTTTTGACCATGTAGATATATCGAGCCGAAGAAACGAGACCTAAGTATGCATTAAACGCAATACAACATTGCTTCTTTTGGCCAAAGCAAAAGGAGGATGTTGACATGTACGTGCTACAAGACAAGGTTCGACGCATACTACTTTTGCGCTTCCGTACTTTAATCGCGCATTGAGTGTTAAGGCTAAACTAGCTAGGCGCTCATAGCTTAAGACTTGAACGTACGTTAGTGCCGCACGGAGTGGTGGCTTGTAGGAAAACAAGCAGCTCGTGACAAGTGGACCCCGTGCGGCACTAACATACGTTCAAGTCTTAAACTATGAACGCCTAGCTAGTTCAGTCTTAACACTCAATGCGCGGTTAAAGTGCGGAAACACTCAACTTAGGTGCGGGCCGTGTCATTAGCTTTCCTGTCATCTACTCTTTTTTTTTTTTTTTTAATATTGTACCTAGAGTTTGGAAGTGCATTTTTTTTTCCTGCACAAAAATTAAAAAACGTCAAAGTAACAAAATCTTACAGTTGAAAACTAGCAAATTTTCTACTCCCTACATCCCATTTTGATAATTCTGTTTTTCTTTTTCATCTGTCCCAAATTATAGTCCACTTTTCAATTGAATAATATAGTTGTCTTTTAATTGTTCTAAAATACCCTTATTTAATGTAAGTTGTTATTACTATAAACTACCTTATTTAATATCGATTGTTAGTATTGTATATAACCTACCCCATTCAACGTATTTAGATTTTTCAAAACATATTGATATATGAAAAGCCAACTTTATTTAATGTAAGGGTATTTTAAAAAATAGAAATCTAAATTTGTTTTTTCAACAAAGTTAACTGTTTTTTTTTAACTGTGTAAAAAAAAATAGAAATATCAAAATGGGACAGAGGAAGTACAAATCAAGAGAAATTAAAGCACAGAATCAATGCACAACCCTACAAATTCAAATTTTGAATTTGAATGATAACGTGTATATGATTAGAGAGATGGACTATGTTGAAAAGAAAGACTAAAATGTGTTTTAACTTTATTAACAGGACAAATATTTTGAGACATTCTAAAATAAAAAGTTGAACACTTTCAATGGAACGAAATGAGTATAAGAATTTTATGTTGGATCCTTAATCCAACATTGAACTTATATGTGAATAATTATGGGTTGCAAACTGTCAAATAAAGTTAAGTCCAATTAAAGTGATCAAATATGGTTTGGACCTAATGTATCTAATAGGATGTGGGCCTTTAATGTGTAGAGACTTAAGGACTCCTATTTCTATGATGGGCTGAAATAGGGTTCCAGAGGGTAACAGAAATGTTACCTATAAATAGGGTCATGGTCCCCAAGTCACACGTATTCTTATTTTGTCGTATTTTCTAGTACCAAAAATATAGCTCTTCCCTGATATCCCATTGTCAGGAAATATACCAGAGAGAAACTAAAGGCCTCTCTCAAGCACTGGTGAATATGTATTGATCTGGAAGATCACCCCAAATTCTCTAAGGATTCAAGTATCAAGATTGTCAATATGGATTCAGATACGCTTCCGCTATTTTACTGTTAATTTATTTCTTAATAATCGCCATATAGATTTTGGGTTTAATAGGTGATGATTTTCACCAAAGGCTAAATTTAGATAACCACCCTAACATTTTAAGGTAGATAAGTTACTCAACATTTTCTAACAAAAATATTTCAATGAAGCCAGACCGCCATGTTTTTCCTAGTAAGTCCTAAGATTTTCATTTCCTCACACGAAAACTGAATAATTAAGCTATTTTGATGCACGCAGAATTGCATGGTTTAGATAAAAGAGTTAGTGGTAGAAAGTTTATAATTTTATTTTGACGCATAGAAAATATATGGAAATGCCATTCTTTTCTGTTGCATGTTTCTTTCAATACTGCATAGTTGAAAATGATTTATTTTTCATGATTACTACTGATAAAATTAAAAAAAATTGAAGTAGTAAAGCACTCCAAAATATACTAGATTCATTACAAGGAACATAACTCTTGCTTATATCCAAAGGCAAAATGGAATTAATTTGAATTGCCAAAAAAAGGATTACAAGTTTATTGTGAAATTAACCAAGAACATGTATACATTTTCACATGAATTTGGGCTCTTCATTTTTTGATACTTTGGCATTGCTAACTGGAGCAGCCCAAGTTTTTCTTCCCAGTAATCCTATAACTCTTACTACTGGTTATTCAAGTAAGTAGACACGTATCTTATTGGTAAACTACACTAACTTCCCCTCTAGTTTCTACAAAAGTTAGGGCGAGCTCTTGATTTCAAATGAACATAGACCTCCCCCATCATGAATTTCCATCTACTTAGTGTTTATGATAGATTTGACAATACAGTTTTATCCTTTACCTTTTTTATTCCTGCCCTGCATATTGAACAAATAAAAAACTGTAAAAAAAAGTGTTTTAATTCTTTTACAAAAGGAAGTAAAAGTGAAAAAAAAGAGAGACAGTTTTATTCATGAACATTGAAGATCTAACATATTTCTAAGTCCTTTTTTGTTGTTTTATTTTCACCTATCAAAATAAAAAGGTTTGCATATGCATCTATTCCTACAATAAAACGTACTAAATTAAAATGAGGAGTCTCTAACCGCATTTTAAACTTTTAATCAAATCCTTTATTCCACATACAAGAAGGTATAGAATCACAAAAATAATGGCAAAACAAGCACACTTTGTTCACAATGTCATCACTGCGATGGGTTTTTTTTCCTTAGAGGTGCCAACTGCCAAAACAGGCTCTCAAATCTCAATCACGATTGAGAAAGAAGTTTAACCATTTCTTGCCGTGGTTTACACTTGGCCATCAATTCTTTAGCCCTTGGCATAGTAAGCCCTTCTCCTTCAGTCATATCCACCAAACTCTTCCCCAACTCTTTCCCACTGAAAACATTGAATAAGCAGCCCCAATGTCAACCCCACAAGGCTCATGGCCGAATTTTCGCCAGGACATCCCCTTCGGCCAAACCCAAATGGCATGAACACAAATCCATCTCTTTGCCCTTCCAAACTTATAAACCTCTCAGGCCTAAATTTTGTGGGTTCTTCCTAAACCTTGGGATCATTTTGCATTGCCCACAAGTTCACTAACAGCAATGTGCCACAGGCACCAGAATAGGGGTCACCGGGCAAATGCGATATGTTTCATTAATAATTACATGAAGATAATGCAGCTGACTCAAGTCCGAGTCATTGATAAGCCTTGATTGGCCAGCGTACGCGTCAATTTCTTGCTGGGCTTTCTTTAGAACTTGTGGATTGTTGAGCAGGAGGGACAGTGCCCATTCCATTGTTCCAGATGATGTGTCGGTTCCTGCTGATAACATAATAAACATTTGCTGTAGACAAAATTTGCATTATTTTCTGCATGTAGTATTAAAGGTAAATATTGTGCTACTCATTTGTTTTATCTTTACTTTTTCTTTTTTTCCTGCACCTCATGATTCAGTATTACAAAGGGATTGAATTTTTTTTACTATTATCTTGATTCTGTAAATAAGATAGAAATACAAAGGAAGGGAAAAGAGGAGGCGTATGATAACGTTAGAACATTTATAGTGAGCAACCCTCTTAGTATAAATAGTATTAGACGTAGATAGAATTTTGGGATAATTTGAGAAACTTCCCCTGAGGTTTCTGACAATGTCACTGAAATTTTCAAAATATCGGAAACCACCCCCAAAGCTAATTATCTAGTAATAAATCAGCTCAATTCAAATACAAAAATAATATAAAATTGGTATTAGAAGAGAGAAAACAATTTAATTCCATAGCTACCCTCAAGTTTTGCATTAGATAGTTGATTTACTACGAACAATATATATCTATTCTAACTTTATCAAATGTGAAACGGTGTAATTGTTACCGTATTCATAGAGCGTAAACAAAATATCAGTTTACTTACTCTATAACAAGTTCAGCAACTCAAAATCTTATCTACATATTGTATATGTAATATCATAATATTACATCTGTTATAACACATCAATTGCATAATCTCCTTCAAGAAAAACAAAGCATGTGAATCCTACTACAACCAACATTTCAATTTGAAAAAAAAAACCATTTGTTGAATAATCACAAACAAGAAAAAAAAATTGTCATAATTAAAAGGTTTTTCAATTTAGTAGTGTATAACCAACAATCTTTATGTATATTTCATACAACACCAATACCTAATTTTGATGAAAATAAAAGTAACAATTAGGATAAAAAAGAAAAAGCACTATAATTAAATACCAATCATCAAATGGAGTAGATCATACAGAACATAATACAAACTACATAACGTCATATTTTCCTTTTTTTTGTTTGATCCAAACTATTCTTTTGCACTTGTAAGGTCACTATTAAGCATGACCATCAAGAATTACCTTAACAACTGCAATCAAATAATAAAAATTTTCAATATTTAAGAGCAGAAAAATCATAGAGGCTGATTTTGAAATTTTCACAATCACCAAAATTTTGAGAAAATTTTAAGAGCAAATTTCCTTTTCAAGCCTCTTAAATCCTTAGATATACCTAAAGAAGCTCTATTTCTCTTATTTCACAAAAAACATAAAATTTTAAATCATTGCTTCTACTCACACACATCAATTATCAATCACAGAAAGACGGCAATATATGGCCTTCTTTTTGTAATGGTGAAGAGGTGATTCTTGTCCTGCTGGAGTGAACCTTCAGGTTTGGAGAAGTGCCTTACTCTGGATAGTTCACTGGGACGAGGTCACCTGCTTAAGTTACAGGAGGGGTTGAATCCCCCGGTGTAACTCCGAAATTTAAGTCAGTTCGGTAGAAAAGAAGTAAGGTAGTAGTAAAGAAAATTAGTATGATTTACCAGAAAATTGGTCATCCCCCACCTTGGTAGATACGTTGGGTATTTATAGAGGATTTGTTGGGAAGAGGGACTGTCAGCACGGGTCCCTAAAGATCGGAGATGGTCAGTGCATCTGGTGGATTTGACTGGTCTTTATGAAAAAGGTGTGACGGGACATCTGTCAGGTTCAGGCGGCGTGTGTCAGAGTAACTGTCTGTCAGACGCAAGGTGTGTCAGGTGTCAGAGGTCACATCATCTCTTCACAGTTTTCAGGCCGCATAGACATCACCTCAACTCATGCTCCGAAGATCTAAGCCGAGGTGATAATCGGGTCAAGACCACCTCGCTAAATGAAGAGTCGGGGTGGCATTTCAGTAGTCTCAGTCCGGGATGAGAAGGCCATCCTCTCTAAGCCTCCCAAGTTTCGAGAAGAGCGAGGTCGTGGTTTCCCGAGGTCGCCGCTTCCCGAGGCTAACGAGCGTGTAGAACACGAAAAATAGCTAGGACACGTCACGACTGTGTAGATAGGACCAAGAGAGAAGTGAAACGACGGCTGTCAATTTTAACGTCGGATCAATAAGATCAACTGTCAGATGAACAGCATCTTCATTAATGAGGGGAGAGAGTGGGCGCTCTAGGGAATCTCAAAAGTGCCGCCCTTCGGTCTCTCCCTATCGCCTATAAATAGGAGTTCCTTTTTACCGTTCCATTCTTCATCAAAAATCTTGAATCACCTCAGAACTCTGTTCCTGCGCTTTTTCACTTCGGCTATTTCATAAATAGCATCTTCAGAGTAAGTTCACTTCTTTCTCTTCTGTAATAATGGCTAGAACAGCTCGCACACACAAAGAGACGGTGAGGCCTGACTTTACCGAGGCAGAGAGGCCTGATCCCTCCGAGGAGAGGACTGCTTCCGACATTGGGGAAGGAGGTGCTGAAGCGTCTCACCGAGCCGGGACATCAGCGGGGCAACATGAGGAGATCGAGGTCGAAGCCGAGGTCCTTTACAATGACGACCTCGGGAATGAGGTCCCTAGGAACGAGGACGTACAAGAGCCTTCCTCTCCTCCGAACGTGGCCACGCTTAACTACGGCCAGATGCCGACCTTCACCAGTGTTATGGGACAAGCCTCCGTAGCCGAGGTGGTCCGCAAGTATCCATGGAGGAGGGACTACAGCATCTACCTGCTCCAGCCACATCAATCTGCCGCGCTGCCACCGAAGGGTAGGGTGACTATCTACGTGGATCAACTGGAGCCCGGACTCAGAGTATGTACAACAAGGTTTCTCCGAGACTGTCTGAGGTATTGGAGGGTGAGGATCACCCAACTCACCCCTAATGCAATTCGCGTTCTCGTCGGCTTTCAACTGCTCTGCCGACATCAAGAGATAGAGCCCACGGTCAATCTCTTCCGCCACTGTTACTCGCTCAAGAACAGCGGGAGTGAGAAGGGTTGGTTTTATTTCGGAAACAAGGTTCCGAAACTGGTGGTAGATGCCCCGAGCTCGATAAAGGAATGGAAAAAAAATTTCTTCTTCGTCCCCGCAGAAGACTTCCTCGGGGATTCTGGTGGAGGCCTCCCATCTCGGTTAAAGAGACGTCCCCGAGCAAGTTAGAGGAGCGCAACTTTCAGAAGTTAACGGGGTCAAGCCTCAGAATTAACTGCTTGGATTTTCCTGAAGCGGTGCTCGTGGAAGGCGGGATCAATCGAGCCCTGATCAGCTCGGATCACCCCGTCCTCTTCTCTTCTAGACTTCAAAGACCTTGTACTTTTACATTTCCCTTTTTTATCCATTCTTCTTGAATTTTAACTAACTCTTTTTCACTATGCAGTAGTGAAGGTTTCCGACCTGATAACCTCGGGAAACGTCGAGGTGGTGAAGAGACCACCCAAGAAGTGCAAGGATGCTGCTGAGCCCTCCACCAGGCCTTCCAAGAAGACCACCGCGGAGACGGGCGACCGCGAGCCTACCGTGGTGATCGTGGGTGAAGGCTCACACACCTCGGCCACTCCCGGAGATTCCCGAACCTCGGCTATTCCTGTAGGGGTTCCCATTCGAGGGGTCACGATAGCCACTCAACCTTGGGGTCAGGGCGTAATCGCGTTCTCGAATAACCCCGTCACGGGGTCTTCTTTGTTTAACCTCCACCACGTGCCTTCCAAAGCGGTCGAGGAGGACAAAAGGCACTCCGGAGCGCATTGGTGTCCGAAGTGGGAAATTAACGTCAACGACAGCTGCAAGAACCCTCTGGTTGCTCAGGAGCTTTTGGTGCATTCGGTGTTGCCGCGAGATAGCACTTATGCCAGAAAGCTCACTCCAGGCGAGCTGATGCAAAGTGCTTCGGTCTCATGGGTCTCCACCACGGCCTTCTTCGTTGAGATGATCCAATGCTACGGGCGTTTTATAGAGACCTACGAGCCACCGGCCGAGCTCCAGAAGAAAGTTGCCGATCTGGAAGAAAAGCTGAGGGCAGTCGAGCTGGAGCGCGACAAAGTCGAGGCGGCGAAGAAGAAGACCGAAGTCGCGAACAATTCCCTGATCACTGCCTTTGACGAGGAGAGAGAAAGAAGGGCCCAAAAGAAACAGTCGATCAAGGAGGCCATAGATAAGGCCGAGGTCACTGTCGTGGAGGCCTTCCGGAAGTCGGAGTCTTTCACCCATGACCTCGGCGAGCTCACACGTCCAAGCTATATGTTTGGCTACACGTCGGCTGTTAACGATGCTATGCCCTTTCTCTCTTCTGAGCAGCTGGAGTCCCTTCAGAGCGCTCCTCACTACAATGAGGATGCCAAGAAGCTGTGCGATCGTATGGCCGAGGGCATCCAGGCTGGAAAAGATCTAACCGAGATTCGTGCTGAGTTCAACAAATGGCTTCAGGAGTTTGAACTAGACGGTGATGGCCTTGAAGGGAACCAATCCGGCGAAGGAGCTGAGGGACATCTGGATGCCGAGGCGGGGGGAGAGACTCTGGGGGAGCAAGGCTCTGGAGCAGGGAATGCTTAGAAGCATCCCTTTTTTGTACTCCGGAGCAAGTCTTCTACTTTTTGTACTTGTTTCAATTCAATCGACTTCATATTTTTGCATTCTTCTTAATTGAGTTTGGTTCTTTACTACTGCTTTGTCCCCTTATTTTTCACTTATAATGAAATGGGAATAAGTGAGAAATAACTCAGACTTAAAATTAGAAACACGTACCCCTCAAGAGTAATACAATTTGAGATTTTCAGCATGTCAAGTGCGGGGCACCCGAGATCCATCTCGATATGCCAATTTACAGTATCCATTTCGGTTGGACTCGACAACACGGTACGGTCCCTCCCACTTGGGGCTTACCCTGGGGTTCAGCTCGGCTAACCGAGTTCTTCCGGAGCACAACGAGTATTTGACCGCAAGTGTTTGACCCGAGTATTGTAGTAGCTAGTTAGGATATTTTTGTAGATCGCAACTTTGGCCGCGGCCATGTCACGCTTCTCCTCGGCAAGGTCGAGGTCAACTCGCCGTTCTTCTTCGTTGACTTCGACTGCATATGCTGCCATTTGTGGACTAGGGGTAATGAATTCGGCTTGGACAACAGTTTCGGATCCGTAGGTTAAAGAAAATGGGGTTCCTCCCTTTTCAATACGGCGCTCACGGCTTCAGCCGCGGCAGACAGGTACAAAAATAACTTGTCCCCTGGCCGAGGCGAGGTGAGTGTTGGGAGGTGGTGGAGGTACTCCTTCAATTGATCAAAGGCCTGTTGGCATTCTTCAGTACAGGAGAAGCTATCTGCCTTCTTTAGAATCTTGAAAAATGGCAACGCTTTAGAAGCTAACTGCGATAAGAATCGGTTCAGGACTGCTAACCGTACAGTGAGCCTCTGGACATCACGGATGCACCGAAGTGGAGACATCTCTTAGATTGCTCTCACCTTATCCGGATTCGCTTCTATGCCCCGCCGGGAGACGAGGTAGCCCAAAAATTTCCCTGAAGTGACCCCAAAGACACATTTCTTGGGGTTCAGCATCATTCGCGTCTTCCGGAGGACCTCGAGGATCTCTTTCAGGTCGGAAAGAAATGTGGAGGTCGTCTGGCTTTTAAGGAGGATATCATCTACGTAGGCCTCAACATTTCGGCCGATCTGAGATTTGAATGCTTGGTTGACCAAACGTTGATAAGTGGCCCCGACATTGTTTAGTCCGAAAGGCATGGTAGTATAGCAATAGGTGCCTTGGTCAGTGTAAAAGGCCGTCTTTTCTTGGTCTTCCTGACTCATTCCAATCTGACGATACCCCTTGAAGGCGTCAAAGAAGCAGAGGAACTCATAACCCATTGCCGAGTCCACCAAGGTGTCGACCTTGGGCAATGGGTAGCAATTCTTGGGACAGGCTTTGTCGAGATCAGTAAAGTCGACACACATTCTCCAATCCTCGGTGTCCTTCTTGACCATGACCGAGTTGGATAACCAAGTCGGATACTGGACCTCTCGGATGATCTTCGCAGGCAGGAGCTTGTCCACCTCTTCACCTACAGCTCGGCTGCATTCAGGACCGAGGTGCATTCTTTTCTGTTTGACCAGGCGGACTTGAGGGGTCGACGTTCAACTCATGTATCATGAGGTGATGCGGGACTCCTTGAACCTCCTCCGCGGCCCAAGCGAAGACGTCCCGGTACTCTCTGAGGAGGTCCACTATACCTCTTTTAATTGGGCCAGGCAGTCGGGTGCCGACGCGGACCGTCCGATCAGGTTCCGTGGGGTCCAGGGGAATCTCTTCCACCTCGTCTCCAGTCTCCAGCCTCGGAATCTTCTCAGCTTGCTGAGCATCAATGCAATCTATTGAGAGGATATTTGACCTCTTCTCGGACTTCGCACCGGAGGCAGATGGGGAGGCTGCTTGTAGAGTGGCGAGGTAGCACTCCCGAGCCGCACAGACATCGCTGCTGATCTCGGCAACCCCCGCGGGAGTAGGAAACTTAAAGCTCAGGTGGTAAGTGTAATATACCGCCCGTAGAGCATTAAGCGTGGGCCGACCTAGAAGCAGGTTGTATGGGGAGTCGGCCTTAACCACTACAAAGTTCACAGGGATAGTTCGGCAACGGGGGTGACGCAACACGGTTACTGTCAGGGTCACCATTCCCTCTGGATGCACAATGTGTCCCTCAAACCCCACAAGAGGGGTTCTCACCGGAGTCATGTGCTCCCTGGCGAACTTGAGGCTCTCGAAAGTACGAAAGTACATAACATCCACTGAGCTTCCCGGGTCGATGTAAACTTTCTTGACGATATAATTGTTGGTGAACACTTCGATCACCAAAGTTTCGTGGCTACTCGAGGCAGCCGGGACAGGGTCATTGGGCCAATAAGTGATCACCTTGGATATGCGAGAACTTGACTCGGCCTGTTCCAGATTGGCCTGTCGGTAGGTCCTCTTTCGGGAGTTCTGACTATTACTTCCCGTCGGGCCTCCGGCAATGGTATTAATGACTCCGGTAATGTTTGGTCCGTATTTTAACCCCTGGCCTGAAAATCCGTCTCGGGGAGGCCTTTTTGTCTCCCTAGGATCCTCAGGGGGTCTGCAACTGCTTCTTGACGTCCGCCTTTCATCCCGGCGCTAGTCACCTCATTTGTCACGTCGATTCTCATCACATGGATGACCTCCACCTCGGCGGATGGACTGCTTTAGGTGCCCTTGCCTGATGAGGTTCCCGATCTCTCTTTTGAGATCGCTACAATCTTCGATTTCATGCCCTATGTCCCGATGATATAAGCAGTAAAGATTTGAATTTCTCTTATCTCTGCTACTGTACATCTTGGGGGTGCCTTCCCGAGGTTATTTTGTTCCATCACGGACAACACCCGAAATCGGGTGGTGTTCAAGGGAGTCAGCTCGGACTCAGGGATGGTTGGCTTCCCCTTGAAAATCCTGTCGAACACGCTGCGGCGGTTTCGACTAGGACTTTGGAAGCCACTCCCTGTCCCTACTTCACTTCCGTCAAACTCTTTTCCCCTTCGGGGATCAGCCGGCGGGCGGGCAGCTTGGACCTCTTTCTTCATGCGATTGAGGTCTTCGGCCTGTATGCCCTTCTCGACCTTCAACCAGAGTTCATGGAGCGTGCGGGGATACTTCTTGTGGATCCCCGTGTTGAATATCCCGGCTACAAGCCCATGGGTAAAAGCAGCAATGGTGACCTGCTCATTGGGGTCAGGTATTTGAACGCTTTCCTCGTGGAACCTCTGGACATACGACCGAAGTAACTCTCTCGGGTTCTGTTGCATATTCAGCAAGTAAGCCGACGTCCTGGTCGTAGGTCGGGAGGAGAGAAATCGATGGAGAAATCGTTCCACTAATTCCCCCAAGGTTGAAATGCTCATAGGTTCTAAGTCCCAGAACCATTTTCGAGCTGTTCCCTGGAGGAACACTGGAAAAGCCCGACAAATGACGAGATCAGGAATGCAATATAAACGGAAGGCCGAGATGAAGGCATGGATATGATCCTCAAGATCACCTCGGCCGTCATAAGATGGTATAGCGGGGAGCTTGAAGTTGGGAGGAAGCCTTTCCTCGTTGATATCGTCAGTAAAAGGTGGAGCTCTCATATACTCCATCCCGGGCCTTCATAACAACCGAAATTCTTTCTCAGGTCGTTGTCCCAAAAGGCCTCGGGAGAATGCCTTGGTCAGGGAGGCTACTTTGGAAGTGGCCTAGAGAATGCCCGCTTCGAAGCACTCCGGTTTAGGCGTCTCCCATCAGATTCTTCTTCAGATGAACCTTCAGAGGATCCATCTGACTTCCTTTTGGAGGACTCAGCCTTCTGCTTGCCTTGCGTCTTTAAGTATCTCCCCAACTCCTCAAAGATGTTGGGGTTATCGGTCACAAATTCGGCCATACGAGTCATGGCTTTTTCGTTTGCGGGCTGAGTTCTTGGGGACTCCTGCCCTTTAGAAACATTTTTTTGGTGAGCTGCATTGCTTTGCTCAGCACCAATAGTGAGAGCTTTCCTGCTCCTAGAACGCGTAGGTTTCATACTCTTAAATGTCTTCGCGGTTCTCACAGACGGCGCCAATTGAAGAGTTGATTCTTGTCCTGCTGGAGTGAACCTTCAGGTTTGGAGAAGTGCCTTACTCTGGATAGTTCACTGGGACGAGGTCACCTGTTTAGGTTACAGGAGGGGCTGAATCCCCCGGTGTAACTCCGAATCTTAAGTCAGTTCGGTAGAAAAGAAGTAACGTAGTAGTAAAGAAGATTAGTATGCTTTACCAGAAAATTGGTCATCCCCCACCTTGGTAGATACGTTGGGTATTTATAGAGAATTTGTTGGGAAGAGGGACTGTCAGCACGGGTCCCTAAAGATCGGAGATGGTCAGTGCATCTGGTGGATTTGACTGATCTTTATGAAAAAGGTGTGACGGGACATCTGTCAGGTTCAGGCGGCGTGTGTCAGAGTAACTGTCCGTCAGACGCAAGGTGTGTCAGAGGTCACATCATCTCTCCACGGTTGTCAGACCGCGTAGACATCACCTCAGCTCATGCTCCGAAGATCTAAGCCGAGGTGATAATCGGGTCAAGACCACCTCGCTAAATGAAGAGGCGGGGTGGCATTTCAGTAGTCTCAGTCCGGGATGAGACGGCCATCCTCAAATGGCATGTTAGAAATTTTTTAAAAAAACTTATAAATTGTCATTATTTATGTTAAATCTAGTTAATAACAAGAATACATCAGTAATCAAGATTCAAAACTCCTTTGACGTAAGGGATACGACCCTCCATTCTTAAATATTAGTATCTTATCTGTCAATGTTCTGCTACTGATATCCATCCTTTATTGCCTCCTTGCTTTGCTTATATTTTTCTCCTTTCTTGAAGTGGCGTCGTATATAACCGGCTTGTAGCTTTGACCAGCTTACATTACAATGGAATCAGGACGGCACGGACTTTTTCACATCCTTGAGCTGCAAAAATTATGCACCTAGTGAAGGTAAAATATAAAAAGTAGTAGTCAGCCAACGGGGTACGCACGCACTACAGTGGGAAATCCTCTGTTTTCCTTGTACACTCGATTCCCCAGTGGTGCAGGTGGCAAAGAACATTCCCAAAACACTAGGATCACAACTCAGAAAGAAGGTTAACTATTTCTGGGCGTGGCCTATACTTTGCCAGCAGCGGTTGACAGCTAGCTAGCGCATGAGGTGGATTCTCTTAGGTTGTTAATATACTTGATTTTATGGAATGTTGGCACTTTTGAGGGACTGATATACTATTCTCCTTAAAACCAGACTCACCTGAACCAAGCCTCTGCTGATTTGATCCGTATGGTACTCTGGTTCGGTCTCTTGGTGAGATAAGAGAACATCAATCAGTGTCTTGTTCTCACGATGACTGGTGATGCTTCCGTGCTTTTCAATCAAATCTTGCAAGAACTTTTCCCTCTTCATCTGCAACGTTTTCAGATGACTTTCAAGCTTATTTTGCCCTATCCACCTCAGTAGCGGAACAAAATCTGCAACATTTGTTGATCCGCTGACTTTAACACTCTCTTTAACCATCTCTTGAAAGCTCGTGACTCCCCCTATTTTTCCTGAGCCATCACCAGAATATCGTTTTCTAGCAATCATCCTCATCATAATGTTCAGTGTGAGTTCGAAGAAGGCTGATTTCATGTCGACCATGCCCTGGTCATCAGCCCTAGCGGCAGCGCCTTTAGAAGGGAAGGGATTGGCTGGGCGGTTCTAGGGACGAAGTGCAACTGAGACGTCTCATATTCGAGTTTTCCTACAGAAAAAAATCTTCATATTTTGGATTTTTTCGGGTGTTTACTGGACACTCGTTAACACATTTAAAATTTATCTAATCTATTATATATATATATATACACACACACACACATATACTACAATTATTATCCTTCCTTATATTTATATATGTTTGTCTATTTAATCTTACCTGCCTTTCTTTATATTTATTTGTTCTAATTAATCTTGTATTTTTTATCTGAAATATGTCTTAAGAAGGGTTGTCCAAATAGATAGACTTTTTACATACTCATTTTTTTATCTCTCATTGATTATCAACATTAAAGAAAACTTGACTTTTTGGATCAAGAAGTTGCCAACTAAGATATTGCTTAGCGTGGACATAAGGAGAATGAATAAAGATATGGTTGAGTCATTTTCGGTTAGGAGTTGCAAGGTATAATTATTGTGCTGTGAAAATTCCAACTTAAAACAAGGAAATTCAAAAATTGGCGTCATCAAATAGCAACTACTATAAAGTAAATTACTCCATCATTTTTTTCCCTTAAAGAAACAAGTGAAATATATAAAACAAGATTTTTTTTTTTACTAGTACATATTTTTTCTTCAAACAAGAAGAAGAGACGAGGCAAATAGTGCCCACCCTTTCTCAAGAGTCAAGATACATCCTCGTCGCAGTCTAAATTTGGGAAAGAAGGCTCATCATTCCAGGTCGTGCTCGACAATTGGCGACTAAGGGTTGAGCTTTAGGCATAGTCAGTCCAGGCCCCTCAGCTAAATCTACCATCTCCTCGCTGATTCTGCTCCAATCAAAGCACTGAATAATTGATCCCAAAGCAAATCCAACCATGCGCATGGCCAATCCCTCCCCAGGACAACCTCTTCTACCAGAACCAAATGGCATTAATTTGTAGCCATCTCTGGTCCCTTCAAGCCCTTCAAATCTTTCAGGCTTGAATTTTCTTGGATCCTCCCAATTCTTGGAATCATTTTGGATAGCCCACAAATTGACAATCAACATTGTCCCCCCAGGGACACGGTAACCCCCAACCACACATTCCTCGGAGGATTCGTGGGGTATTAATAAAGGCCCTGCTGGAAACATCCTCAATGTTTCACTAATTATGCACCGGAGATAGGGTAGATTAGCCACATCTGATTCATCTAATAAACGTTCTTTTCCTATGATTCTGTCAATTTCTGCTTGTGCCTTCTCCAAAGTTGATGGATTGTTCAGCATTAGTGACAATGCCCACTCCATAGTTCCCACTGATGTATCGGTACCTGCTGCTAGTAAAACCTGCAATACGAAAGTGGTCAATGGTGAAATGCACTTGAGAAAAGAAGAAGAAAGTGGTAAACGCTAGAATGAAGAGCATGATCAATGACATTTGCTTCTAAAGTCATCAACCAACTTTAGACATCGGTTGGCTAGACATCATACTTTCTTTCTGCTTCACTGTCAAATGCCAACACCGAAGAAAAGTAGGCCCCCCGCCCAATACGTTGGGATCTACTCCTGTTCACACCATGCGGTCAACTCTATTCTTGGACTGTACCAGTGAATTTTTCTTATTCATCATAACTTATTGCACAATAATGAAAGCAATTCAATTCTTATAAGACAGCTGAAGTAATGTTATGCATTATACTCAAAGAAAGCAGATTTTGGCCATCTAGATTTAGTCACTTAATCTTCGAATTACTTTCAATTTCTATTAATTTGTCCTTAATCGAAGTTTGACATTTTCTAGGGAACATAGAAATGATAACAAATTAGCTACATTAATAAGAAGAAGAAGAGCCAGAAAGAAATTTATCAGAGTAACCATACCAGCATAAGGCTTCTAATGATTTCATCCTTGTAATACTCAGGTTCCTTCTGTTGCAGGGTCAACAAAACTTCAATCAACGTTTTCTTCTTTTCCCCTGTTTCCCCTGCATCGCCGCCACCATTTTCTGCATCTTTTGCGCTCCTAAATCCCTTGATCAACTCCTGCATGAATTGATCCCTATTCTCCTGCAAAACCCTCAAGGCCATCTCCGTCTTTCCCACTTTTAACCACCTCAAAACCGGCAAGAAATCTCCCATATTCGAAGCTCCACCAATTCTCATCGTCTCCTCTACAATCTCCCTGAACCTCTTAGCCTCCTCAACTTCCCCAACATTCTCCCCATAGTACCTCTTCCCAGCAATCATCCTCATCATCACGTTCAACATCAGCTCAAAGAAAAGGGCCTTCATATCCACGCTTTTCTTGTTTTCTGAAGCTGAAAACAGCCTTTTCAGCATCAATTTTACTTCATCAACACGTATCCCGTGAAGCGTTTGAAGCCTGTGGGAAGACAAGATCTCCAGTGAAGCTATCCGCCGTAGATTTCTCCAGTGATCCCCGTAGGACGTCCATGCCATTGAGGTATAATTGTATCCCAGATGTTTTCCAGCCAGCAGACGCGGGCGGTTGGCGAAAACGATGTCGTGCTTGTTGAGGCATTCTTCGGCTGCGGAAGGGGAGGAGACAAGGAGGACTGGGCGTGAGCCGAATTCCAGGAGGAGGACCGGGCCATGACGGTCGGAAATCTTGGCTAGGCCTCGGTGAAGAGGCTTCTTGATGAGGAGGAGGTGGCCGAGGACGGGGAGATTAAGGATGGGACTAGGTGGAAGGTTTCGGATTTTGTTGAGGAAGTGCTTGGTGAAGATGTATAATGCTAGGAAAAGTGGAAGGTAGAGATACGAGGTTTCCATGGATAGTTGCGATTTCTTGCTGGTTTATCTGGGATTGAATGATGGATGGGGTTTAGTTAATGAGAGTTAGCGGATTTATAGTTGGACTTGTGACTCTGAGTGGTCTTCATCTCGTTTTCTTGTAAGGTTGCAATTGATAGCCAGCCTATGAAACTTCCTATTAAAATGTGCAATTATAATCGTTGGCTAAATTCTATAGACAAAGATGACTTTTGAGTTTGGGAGAGTGAATTTCTTATGAGTAGATTAAAACCATTACGAACTATACTATACATAATACAATCAGTGTGGGCCGGCCCCTCTTTTTCAAGAAAATTATGCTTCAAATCAGATTAAATAAGGTTAATGAGTTGAGATTTTTTTGTTTTTTTTTTTTGTTGATACGATAGCTTCCTGTATTATAAAGGAGGAGTAGGACCTAAAGAGATCTAAGAATAATTCGGAGAGAACTGAATCATCACCAAATCAAACGAATGCATTATGTACCTTCATGAATTTTTTAAACAATACCACATTTAATTGTGATAAATTAGTGGGAGGTAAGACTCCACCAAAGTTTTTTCGGTTTTCTTGTACAAATCTTCTTGGGTTCGGGGCCACTACTTAGCTTACCTGTTATCTACCCTTTTTTTTTTAAAATATTGTACCTAGAGTTTGGAAGTGCGTTTTTTTTTCCAGCACAAAAGTTAAAATCGCCGGAGTAACAAAATCTTGCAGTTGAAAACTAGCCAATTTTCTACAAATCAAGAGAAATTAAAGCACAGAATCAATGCACAAGTTCACGACTAGGGCTGCAAACGAGTCGAGTCGAGTCGAGTTTTGAGCTAATCGAGCCGAGCCTCGACTAAATTTTACCAAGCTCGAGCTCGAGCTCGAGCTCGACGAGCTGGCAATTTTCGAGCTCGAGCTCGACTCGAATCAAGTCGAGCCGAGCTCGAGCTCGAGCTCGAAAAAAATAAAAAAAAATTATTTTATTTTTAAAAAAATAAAAAAAAATAATATTTTTTTCTGAATAAATAATAAAATATTAAGGATATATACGTAATTTCACTATGAAAATAAAAAATTAAAATATATTTATATATAATATACGTAATTTTATTATTAAATAAAAATAAAAAATATATATAAATATATATACTCAAGCTCGCGAGCCGGCTCGCGAGCTAACGAGCTTAATATTCTGAGCTCGAGTTCGAGCTCGAGTTTGACTCGAGCTGGCTCGAGCTCGACTCGAGCTCGATTAATCTCGAGCTCGACTCGAGCTTGAATCGAGCCGCTCGCGAGCGGCTCGATTCGTTTGCAGCCCTATTCACGACAGCAAAGCAGAACCAAATAATTGTCATGGACCAATCGTGCTTGATCCTTTTTTTTTTTTTTCAGAGACGATAAATATTGTATAACTTATCTATTCTAAACTAAAAAAGGAGGGGGAGTCTAAAGAAACTATGTTAAGAGTTAGCATGTACACAGATCTTATTAAATCAAGAGAGTGTTTTGACATAATTTTTAAATTTTTTTTGCTGTAGGTAGGATTTGAACCCTCACCTGCACCCAAGGTGGGGGTGCTTGACCTATTTAATGAGATTCCAGTCCTCCAAGAAAGTTGGCAACGAAATGAAGTCATATGGAACGGGGTTGTTCCCTGGCCAAACAGTGTGCTGCACCTAACTCACTTAAGCTATTGACGACTGTTGCATGCTGAAAATTTTTGCACTAAAAGTGTTGCCGAACCATGTGTTCAATCTATAGACAAGAGCCCTAAATGGAGGTAAGTTCGGTTTTGCAGATTACAGAAAATTACTACGCCCAAGCTGTGCTTTTGTCACGAGAATGGGAAACCAAAGGATAGATTAAAACTTTAAAGAGTAAATTTTATGTATACTAACGATGTATACATTATTACGATTAGATATACGATACATATGTAAAATTTAAATTTTAAATTTAAATTCGAATTATATGTCATATATGTAATAATGATAAAAGTGTATATACTGTCAGTGCATCAATTTTTTATCTCATACAATATTTTTTTTAAATAATATTTCAAATAATCTTAATGTTTGCTACTCTTCAAATTCATTTTCTTGAAAACTCAAACGCACCGAAAGCATCGTTAATTAAGCAATAAAAATATGCAGCCATTTTTTAAAAAAATAAATAAATAAATAAATTCTCACGCTACAAAAGAATTTAGACGAAATGCACCGAAAAGGGCATATGAGACTTCTGGTCCTAACCGTGTGCGTGTGGCGTGAGGTGTGAAGCATATTTTGATTGGATGCAACTGCCCCTCCAACTCCGGGGAATTTCTATACAGCACACAATTTTTAAAAAAAAGTTGACGGGATTACTTCGTCAATTAAGGCTGCGCGACATATCTTTCTTCCGGAAGATATTCAAGTGCTTTGCTTACCAGCATACCCGCGTCACTGGAGGATTCCAAGAACTCAACTTTCTACCTATAAGAGCAAATAAAAAAAAAAAAAAAAAAAGACTTGGTTTCCATGCAAACCACCATTCTCTATCTACAACATCGATCAGTTTGATATCAGGTGTTTAGTCGACACTCGTTAATAAGACTTTCAAGTATTAATTTTTTAAAAATTAGATAATTAATTTTTAAAAATAATTAAATATACTAAGTTCAATAATTATGATTGTATGTATTTATGCGATGAATTAGGCGTAACGTAAGTGTGTTAGATGGAAAAAAAAATTCTCTCATAGTGAACCTTATTGTTGAGGCTGTTGAAGGGCAAGGGAATTATTTTATTCTTTTTTTTTTTCAAGGAGGAAAACGAAAGTCTTGCAAGCCTATCAAGTTACGACTTCATTTAACCGGAGACTGAAGGTATTGATTCGGGAAAATTGTGCCAAAGTGAGAGACACATTTTCCATGGAAAAGTTCTTGTTGATTTATATAACGTGGCATTGACCGGCTAGCGATAGAAGTCAGTCAATCAACTAATGGATCCAAAACTTTGCGTAATTGGCTTTTTTTTTTTTAACTTTCTTGAGTTCCTTAGTCGTCCGCCACCCCCCGCTCCAAGTTTGAGGGAATCTTGAAGCAAGTCAAATTCTTTTCTTCGGGACCATAGTTGTCCAATTCTGCAAGTTTCCTTCTTGTGTCGTAATCCTCTGATTCAATAATAATTAATTAATCGGCCAATACATGAACATGCGTATGGTTTATTCATCACTTGATCGAATGATGAATAATTCCCAAATTGTGCAGTAGATTTATTCTACATCCTATTTCTTTCCAAGGCTTGTTTTCCTTTCTTTCGAGTGGTACTAAGAAAGTAGTAGTATAATCTAGTACCTTGAAAGTATTCCAACCAACAGTCAAAAGAGTGGGCCCTGTTAATTTTACTTTTTCTTCACCATCAAAATGTCTTAGGATTTTTCGCCGGCTTTTGAGGTTAATTCTGGGATTAGGTTTATAAAACAACAAAAGTCTGATTCAGGCTGTTGAAAAAAATGTCTTAGGATTTTTCGAGGATTCTACTTTCTCGTACGTTTTCACATTAATTTTGACAGTCCCTCAAATCACACACAATTGAGAAGGAAGTTTAACCATTTCTTGCCGTGCTTTACACTTTACATTGGGAATTCTAGTAATAGGTTGGGGTATACTAATAATGAATGCTTATTGCTAATACGCTGTGTCAGGAGACTCATCCAACCAATAAGAGATTTGCTGTCAGCTTTGTTCCATTGCCAGTGGAACTTAACTTTGTGAGTCAACAAGGAAAAATCGTTCAAGATGTTACTTGCATTTCGTTAAATAATTTTTTTTTCTTATTTTAAAATTATTTTTTATTTCTTACAAATTAAGCCACCTACTGTCAATAGGTTCATATTTGTTGGGGCTAAGTTCTTTCTTCTAAGATATTATTGTCATGTCTCCGGTGCCGTTTGGTTAGTCTCGGGCCGAAGTAATGCAAAAGATTGTTCTTAATTTACAAAAGGAAGTAAAAGTGAAAAAAAAAAAAAAAGAGAGAGAGAGAGAGTTTTATTCATGAACATTGAAGATCTAACATATTTCTAAGTCCTTTTTTGTTGTTTTATTTTCACCTATCAAAATAAAAAGGTATGCATACGCATCTATTCCTACAATAAAACGTACTAAATTAAAATGAGGAGTCTCTAGCCGCATTATTTTAAACTTCTAATCAAATTCTTTATTCCACATACAAGAAGGTGTAGAATCACAAAAATAATGGCAAAACAAGCACACTTTGTTCACAATGTCATCACTGCGATGGGTTTTTTTCCTTAGAGGTGCCAACTGCCAAAACAGTCTCTCAAATCTCAATCACGATTGAGAAAGAAGTTTAACCATTTCTTGCCGTGGTTTACACTTGGCCATCAATTCTTTAGCCCTTGGCATAGTAAGCCCTTCTCCTTCAGTCATATCCACCAAACTCTTCCCCAACTCTTTCCCACTGAAAACATTGAATAAGCAGCCCCAATGTCAACCCCACAACGCTCATGGCCAAATTTTCGCCAGGACATCCCCTTCGGTCAAACCCAAATGGCATGAACACAAATCCATCTCTTTGCCATTCCAAACTTATGAACCTCTCAGGCCTAAATTTTGTGGGTTCTTCCCAAACCTTGGGATCATTTTGCATTGCCCACAAGTTCACTAACAGCAATGTGCCACAGGCACCAGAATAGGGATCACCGGGCAAATGCGAACTGTTTCATTAATAATTGCATGAAGATAAGGCAGCTGACCCAGGTCCGAGACATTGATAAGCCTTGATTGGCCAGCGTACGCGTCAATTTCTTGCTGGGCTTTCTTTAGAACTTGTGGATTGTTGAGCAGGAGAGAGAGTGACCATTCCATTGTTCCAGATGATGTGTCGGTTCCTGCTGATAACATTTGCTGTTGACAAAATTTGCATTATTTTCTGCTAGTCTAAAGCATGGATTACAGGTGAATACTGTGCTACTCATTCGTTTTATCTTTACTTCTTCCTTTTTTCCTGCACGTCATGATTCAATATTACAATGGGATTGAATTTTTTATACTATTATCTTGATTCTGTGAATAAGAGGGGTGTATGATAATGTTAGAACATTTATCGTGAGCAACCCTCTTAGTATAAATAGTATTAGACGTAGATAGAATTATGGGATAATTTCAGGAACTTTCCCAGAGATTTTTGACAATTTCACTGAGATTTTCAAAATATCGGAAACCACCCCTAAAGCTAATTAGCTAGTAACAATCAGCCCAATTCAAATACAAAAATAATATAAAATTGGTATTAGAAGAGAGAAAACAATTTAATTCCATAGCTACCCTCAAGTTTTGCATTAGATAGTTGATTTACTACGAACAATATATATCTATTCTAACTTTATCAAATGTGAAACGGTGTAATTGTTACCGTGTTCATAGAGCGTAAACAAAATATCAGTTTACTTACTCTATAACAAGTTCAGCAACTCAAAATCTTATCTACATATTGCACATGTAATATCATAATATTACATCTGTTATAACACATCAATTGCATAATCTCCTCCAAGAAAAACAAAGCATGTGAATCCTACTACAACCAACATTTCAATTTGAAAAAAAAAAACCCATTTGTTGAATAATCACAAACAAGAAAAAAAATTGTCATAATTAAAAGGTTTTTCAATTTAGTAGCGTATAACCAACAATCTTTATGTATATTTCATACAACACCAGTACCTAATTTTGATGAAAATAAAAGTAACAATTAGGATAAAAAAGAAAAAACACTATAATTAAATACCAATCATCAAATGGAGTAGATCATACAGAACATAATACAAACTACATAACGTCATATTTTCCTTTTTTTTTTGTTTGATCCAAACTATTCTTTTGCACTTGTAAGGTCACTATTAAGCATGACCATCAAGAATTACCTTAATAACTGCAATCAAATAATAAAATTTTCAATATTTAAGAGCAGAAAAATCATAAAGGCTGATTTTGAAATTTTCACAATCACCAAAATTTTGAGAAAATTTTAAGAGCAAATTTCCCTTTCAAGCCTCCTAAATCCTTAGATATACCTAAAGAAGTTCTATTTCTCTTATTCCACAAAAAACATAAAATTTTAAATCATTGCTTCTACTCACACACATCAATTATCAATCACAGAAAGGCGGCAATATATGGCCTTCTTTTTGTAATGGCATGTTAGAAATTTTTTAAAAAAACTTATAAATTGTCATTATTTATGTTAAATCTAGTTAATAACAATTTAACTAATCATGTGAATATAATTGGGAAATATCTCTTAAGTTGTACGGGTAATTAAGTCATTTCTCCATGATTGATGTGACAAATGGACCCCAATGACCTAATAGGGGAGGTTTCTGATATTTTAGAAACCTCAGGGGAGGGCAGTGAAACTGCCAGAAACCTCAGGGGAGGTTTCTAAAATTGTCCCTAGAATTATTACGTGTAGGAAATATAGCATAATAGCTCAAGAAAAAATGCAAGGCAACACGGATATGGTACTAGTGCAATCAAACTAGCTTTGACTTAGATTTTCAGACTCAATCCTTCGTGGGACTGATCCCGGACAAAGATCAGAATTTCCGTACGCTTAACAGACAGATGGATTAAGATATCGAGCGGATTAAATAGTTACTTACCACAATCATGCCTTTGACGATCTCATCTGTGTAGTATTCGGACTCGGTCTGTTGGAGGGACGAGAACATCTATCATTGTTTTGTTGCCCTTCTCACTGTCAGAACTCCTCACGGTTCCTCTGTGTTCTTCAATCAAATCTTGCAAGAATTGATCCCTCTTCGCCTGCAAAGTCTTCAGCTTGCTTTCAAGCTTCTGTTGCCCAAAACACTTCAATAATGGAATATAATCTGCTATGTTTGTCGCCCCACTGAGTTGAAAAGTCTCTTTAACCATCTCTTTGAACCTTGCGGCTTCCTCCTTGTTCTAGGCATCATCGCCGTAGTATCGCCTTCCTGCAATCATCCTCATCATGATGTTAAGTGTCAGCCCAAAGAAGGCCGATTTCATCTCAACCGTGCTAGAGTCACTAGCTTTAGAGGCCTTTACAAGGTACTTGATCAATGAATGGACCTCGTTAACACGGATGCTCGTGTAATCTTGAATTCGGGTAGCAGATAAGATCTCCAGAGTAGCTATTCTTCTCAAGTTGCGCCAGTGTTGGCCATATGAGACCCATCCCAGAGTTGTATAGTTGTAGCCAAGGTGTTTTCCGGCGAGAAATCTGGGCCGATTAGCGAAGATTATGTCATTCTCGGTGAAGCACTCTTCTGCAGCTGACGGCGAAGATACAAGCAGGACAGGCCGAGAACCAAAATGAAGAAACTGTATCGGACCATATTTATCGGAGATCTTAGCTAGTCCTCGGTGGAGTGGTTTCTGGAAAGAGGTGGACTTGGTGGGAGATTCTGGCACTTTTTGATTGCTTACCTTACCTCGCAGTTATAGAATGCAAGAAAGCTCTAAATTACAGAACGTGAGGACCCTCTAAAGTACAACATGCAACCAAAAGCATCTTACAAATAATTTAAATTTGATCAGAATTTTGGGAATTTCTCATGCTTGGCAAAATTTTGCTTCTCCGTCCATTGAATTCTGAACCATTGGTTAACAAATAAGAGATACATGAAAACCCTTTGCTTTTTTATACTTTCTTGCAGCAACACAAAGCGAAGTTAAAAGAGATAAAATAGTAGTATGAAAAGTTAAAACAAACACGTACAGAGAGACATCCTCTGTTTCCTTGTTCACTTGTTTCTCCACAGTCGTCTAGGTGTTGCAGGAATAAAACATTGTCAAACACTCAGATCACAACTCAAAGAAGCTTACCTGCCCTTCTTTATATTTATTTATTCTAATTAATCTTGTATTTTTTAATCTGAAATATGTCTTAAGAACGGTTGTCCAAATAGATAGACCTTTATATTTTTAGATACTCATTTTTTTTTTATCTCTCATTGATTATCAACACTAAAGAAAACTTTCGGATCAAGAAGTTGCCAACTAACATATTGCTTAGTGTGGACATTAGGAGAATGAATAAATATATGGTTTGAGTTGTTTTCGGTTAGGAGTTGCAAGGTATAATTATTGTGCTGTGAAAATTCCAACTTAAAACAAGGAAATTCAAAAATTAGCGTCATCAAATAGCAACTACTATAAAGTAAATTACTCCGTCATTTTTTCCCTTAAAGAAACAAGTGAAATATATAAAACAAGACTTTTTTTTTTTTACTAGTACATATTTTTTCTTCAAACAAGAAGAAGAGACGAGGCAAATACTGCCCACCCTTTCTCAAGAGTCAAGATACATCCTCGTCGCAGTCTAAATTTGAGAAAGAAGGCTCATGATTCCAGGTCGTGCTCGACAATTGGCGACTAAGTGTTGAGCCTTAGGCAGAGTCAGTCCAGGCCCCTCAGCCAAATCTACCATCTCCTCACTGATTCTGCTCCAATCAAAGCACTGAATAATTGATCCCAAAGCAAATCCAACCATGCGCATGGCCAATCCCTCCCCAGGACAACCTCTTCTACCAGAACCAAATGGCATTAATTTGTAGCCATCTCTGGTCCCTTCAAGCCCTTCAAATCTTTCAGGCTTGAATTTTCTTGGATCCTCCCAATTCTTGGAATCATTTTGGATAGCCCACAAATTGACAATCAACATTGTCCCCCCAGGCACACGGTAACCCCCAACCACACATTCCTCGGAGGATTCGTGGGGTAGCATTATAGGCCCTGCTGGAAACATCCTCAATGTTTCACTAATTATGCACCGGAGATAGGGTAGATTAGCCACATCTGATTCATCTAATAAACGTTCTTTTCCTATGATTCTGTCAATTTCTGCTTTTGCCTTCTCCAAAGTTGATGGATTGTTTAGCATTAGTGACAATGCCCACTCCATTGTTCCCACTGATGTATCGGTACCTGCTGCTAGTAAAACCTGCAATACGAAAGCGGTCAATGGTGAAATGCACTTGAGAAAAGAAGAAGAAAGTGGTAAACGGTAGAATGAAGAGCATGATCAGTGACATTTGCTTCTAAAATCTAGTCAACCAACTTTAGACATCGGTTGGCTAGACATCATACTTTCTTTCTGCTTCACTGTCAAATGCCAACACCGAAGAAAAGTGGGCCCCCCGCCCAATACGTTGGGATCTACTCCTGTTCACACCGTGCGGTCAACTCTATTCTTGAACTGTACCAGTGAATTTTTCTTATTCATCATAACTTTGCACAATAATGGAAGCAATCGAATTACTGTACGACAACTGAAGTAAGCTTATATTTTATACTCAAAGAAAGCAAATTTTGGCCATCTAGATTTAGTCACTTAATCTTCGAATTACTTTCAATTTCTATTAATTTGTCCTTAATCGAAGTTTGACATTTTCTAGGGAACATAGAAATGATAACAAATTAGCTACATTAATAAGAAGAAGAAGAGCCAGAAAGAAATTTATCAGAGTAACCATACCAGCATAAGGCTTCTAATGATTTCATCCTTGTAATACTCAGGCTCCTTCTGTTGCAGGGTCAACAAAACTTCAATCAACGTTTTCTTCTTTTCCCCTGTTTCCTCTGCATCGCCGCCACCATTTTCTGCATCTTTTGCACTCCTAAACCCCTTGATCAACTCCTGCACGAATTGATCCCTATTCTCCTGCAAAACCCTCAAGGCCTTCTCCTTCTTTCCCACTTTTAACCACCTCAAAACCGGCCAGAAATCTCCCATATTCGAAGCTCCACCAATTATCATCGTCTCCTCTACAATCTCCCTAAACCTCCTAGCCTCCTCAACTTCCCCAACATTCTCCCCATAATACCTCTTCCCAGCAATCATCCTCATCATCACGTTCAACATCAGCTCAAAGAAAAGGGCCCTCATATCCACGCTTTTCTTGTTTTCTGAAGCTGAAAACAGCCTTTTCAGCATCAATTTTACTTCATCAACACGTATCCCGTGAAGCGTTTGAAGCCTGTGGGAAGACAAGATCTCCAGTGAAGCTATCCGCCGTAGATTTCTCCAGTGATCCCCGTAGGACGTCCATGCCATTGAGGTATAATTGTATCCCAGATGTTTTCCAGCCAGCAGACGCGGGCGGTTGGCGAAAACGATGTCGTGCTTGTTGAGGCATTCTTCGGCTGCAGAAGCGGAGGAGACAAGGAGGACTGGGCGTGAGCCGAATTCCAGGAGGAGGACCGGGCCATGACGGTCGGAAATCTTGGCTAGGCCTCGGTGAAGAGGCTTCTTGATGAGGAGGAGGTGGCCGAGGACGGGGAGATTAAGGATGGGACTAGGTGGAAGGTTTCGGATTTTGTTGAGGAAGTGCTTGGTGAAGATGTATAATGCTAGGAAAAGTGGAAGGTAGAGATACAAGGTTTCCATGGATAGTTGCGGATTTCTTGCTGGTTTATTTGGGATTTGAATGATGGATGGGGTTTAATCAATGAGAGGCAGTGGATTTACAGTCGGACTTGTGACTCTCAGTGGTCTTCATCTCGTTTTCTTGTAAGGTTGCAATTGATAGCCAGCCTATGAAACTTCCTATTAAAATGTGCAATTATAATCGTTGGCCTATAGACAAAGATGACGTATGAGCTTGGGAGAGTGAATTTGTTATGAGTAGATTAAAACCATTGTATCTACGGCCCCTCTTCTTATTACGAACTATACTATACATAATACAATCAGTGTGGCCCGGCCCCTCTTCTTCAAGAAAATTATGCTTCAAATCAGATTAAATAAGGTTGATGAGTTGAGATGTAGCTTTCTATATTATGAGGGAAGAGTAAGACCTGAAGAGATCCAAAAATAATTTAAAAAGGACTGAATTATCATCAAATCAGATGAATGTATTGCATATTTACATGAATTTTTTAAATAATATCACATTTAATTGTGATAAATTAGTGGGAGGCAAAACCCCCCACCAAAGCTTTTGCTGTTTTCTTGTACAAATCTTCTTGGGTTCGGGCCAGGGGGAGCGGTGCGTGGGTCGGAAAAGTGTAGGGTTGGAGGTTTTTACATTTCAATAATGGCACTAAGCCACTACTTAGCTTACCTGTCATCTACCCTTTTTTTTAAAAAAAATATTGTACCTAGAGCTTGGAAGTGCGTTTTTTTTTTCCAGCACAAAAGTTAAAATCGCCGGAGTAACAAAATCTTGCAGTTGAAGACTAGCAAATTTCTACAAATCAAGAGAAATTAAAGCACAGAATCAATGCACAAGTTCACGACAGCAAAGCAGAACCAAATAATTGTCGAGGACCAATCGTGCTTGATCTTTTTTTCTTTTTTTTTCAGAGACGACAAATATTGTATAACTTATCTATTCTAAATTAGAGGAAAGGGGGAGGCTAAAGAAACTATGTTTAGAGCTAACAGTACACAGATTTTATTAAATTAAGGAAGTATTTTGACATAATTTTTGAATTTTTTTTACTGTAGGTAGGATTTGAACCCTCACTTACAACCCAAGGTAAGAGTGCTTGATCTATTTAATGAGGTTCCAGTCCTCCAAGAAAGTTGGCAACGGAGTCATATGGAACGGGGTTGTTCCCTGGCCAAACAATGTGCTGCACCTAACTCACTTGAGCTATTTGACGACTGTTGCATGCTGAAAATTTTTGCACTAAAAGTGTTGCCGAACCATATGTTCAATCTATAGACAAGAGCCCTAAATGGAGGTAAGTTCGGTTTTGCAGATTACAGAAAATTACTACGTCCAATTTTACAGAATAAGACTAATCAACGCAAAATATACTCTCTGAATGATTACTTTTCATGTAGTTACGCTTTAAGATATTTTAAAAGTTTTCATTTACTCACATAACAGAAATTTGGAAAAAGAAAACTAGTTTGGCAATTTTTGCGGACCAATTTAATTTTGCTTCAGGGCCGCCGACAGCCTCCTTAGCCTTCCAGCCACAAATCAAATCAAATCAAATTTGACATGTGATATCCTTCGTCCGACACACCCTACCGATGGTCCACTACTAATAAATCGGAAAGGTTAATGCACTACGGACGGATATGTACAGACGGCTGTCACAGCTCCTGCGTCTGACACGACCTGCACGTTGTCCCCTGTCATAAATCCTTGTACGGAGGATACTTTCTTTCGCAATAATGTCGCGCCACATGACAAAGATCTGAAAAATGATTACATGGGAAGATGGAAACCATCATAATACTCAACTTGATTTTCAATTTTTTGGCCCATGGATTTATCATTTTTGGGCCTAATGGAGATTCAAAGCCCATGGAATGACACGACTTGGGATTTTATGTGCCGGACAATCTTCGATATTGAAGTCAAGTAGCTAGACTGACACGACTTGGGATTTTATGTGCCGGACAATATTCAAAGCCCATTAATGACGAGCAACTTTCACCCCATGGCAAATCCTCGTAATATTATTAATTTGTTACCTCCCAAAAAAATCCATCAAATTTAGGGATGGCAATGGGGGCGGGTGCCCGCGCGGGGGGGCTCACGGGGCGGGGGTTGGGGCGGGGGCGGGGGCGGGGGGAATTTTTTCCCCCCGCTTAGAAACGGGCGGGGGGCGGGGGAGTATACCCCCGCCCCATCCCCCGCCCCGCCACCCGGAAAAAAAAAATATATATATATATATAAATATATATATAAATGACTATATATTATATGTAAATTAATTAGTTATAAACTTATGATAATGATATTATTAGTTAGATGTATTATATAATGTATATTAGTTTATGTAATATAATTGATATTGTCAATTATATGAATAATTATACATGTCTACTAATAGAATTTATTAATTAGTTATACTAAATTTACTAATACATTTATACTAAATTTCTAATTACACTTAATAGAATAACACTTTTTTCTCAAAAAAAAGCACAAACACAATGATGAATTAGTGATTGCATTTGTACTAAAAGTGAAAATTTGACTATTTTAGTTATATTTATTTCATCATATTGGATTGTATTCAAATAACTTCTGTTTGATTGTTTTTATGAGTTTCAATTGTAAAATTACAATGAATAATAATTTGATGATGTGTTGATATTTTAGTACTTGATTATTTATTAAAATTTAATTATAATAAAATTATATAATAAAATTTTATTAACCCCACGGGGCATCCGCGGGGAGAAGCGGGGCAAGGCGGGGGACGGGGCGGGGGACGGGGGAACTAATACGCAACGGGGCGGGGGATGGGGGAGGGGTCATCACTGCGATGGGTTTTTTTCTTAGAGGTACCAACTTCTGAAATCTCAATCACGATTGAGAAAGAAGTTTGACCATTTCTTGCCGTGGTTTACACTTGGCCATCAATTCTTTAGCCCTTGGCATGGTAAGCCCTGCCCCTTCAGTCATATCCACCAACTCTTCCCCAACTCTTTCCCACTCAAAACATTGAATAAGCAACCCCAATGTCAACCCCACAACTCTCATGGCCAAATTTTCGCCAGGACATCCCCTTCGGCCAAACCCAAATGGCATGAACGCAAATCCATCTCTTTGCCCTTCCAAACTTATAAACCTCTCGGGCCTAAATTTTGTGGGTTCTTCCCAAACCTTGGGATCATTTTGCATTGCCCATAAGTTCACTAACAGCAATGTGCCACCGGGGATATTGTAGCCTCCAACACTACACTGTTGGGATGACACGTGAGGCACCAGAATAGGGGCCACCGGGCAAATGCGAAGTGTTTCATTAATAATTGCATGAAGATAAGGCAGCTGACCCAAGTCCGAGTCATTGATAAGCCATGATCGGCCAGCGTACGCGTCAATTTCTTGCTGGGCTTTCTTTAGAACTTGTGGATTGTTGAGCAGGAGAGAGAGTGACCATTCCATTGTTCCAGATGATGTGTCGGTTCCTGCTGATAACATTTGCTGTTGACAAAATTTGCATTATTTTCTGCTAGTCTAAAGCATGGATTAAAGGTGAATACTGTGCTACTCATTCGTTTTATCTTTACTTCTTCCTTTTTTTTCCTGCACGTCATGATTCAATATTACAATGGGATTGAATTTTTTATACTATTATCTTGATTCTGTAAATAAGAGGAGGTGTATGATAATGTTAGAACATTTATCGTGAGCAACCCTCTTAGTATAAATAGTATTAGACGTAGATAGAATTATGGGATAATTTCAGAAACTTCCCCTGAGGTTTTTGACAATTTCACTGAGATTTTCAAAATATCGGAAACCATCCCTAAAGCTAATTAGCTAGTAACAATCAGCCCAATTCAAATACAAAAATAATATAAAATTGGTATCAGAAGAGAGAAAACAATTCAATTCCATAGCTACCCTCAAGTTTTGCATTAGATAGTTGATTTACTACGAACAATATATATCTATTTTAACTTTATCAAATGTGAAATGGTGTAATTGTTACCGTATTCATAGAGCGTAAACAAAATATCAGTTTACTTACCCTACAACAAGTTCAGCAACTCAAAATCTTATCTACATATTGCACATGTAATATCATAATATTACATCTATTATAACACATCAATTGCATAATCTCCTCCAAGAAAAACAAAGCATGTGAATCCTACTACAACCAACATTTCGATTTGAGAAAAAAAAAAAAACCCATTTGTTGAATAATCACAAACAAGAAAAAAAGTTGTCATAATTAAAAGGTTTTTCAATTTAGTAGCGTATAACCAACAATCTTTATGTATATTTCATACAACACCAGTACCCAATTTTGATGAAAATAAAAGTAACAATTAGGATAAAAAAGAAAAAACACTATAATTAAATACCAATCATCAAATGGAGCAGATCATACCAAACATAATACAAACTACATAACATCATATTTTCCTTTTTTTGTTTGATCCAAACTATTCTTTTTCACTTGTAGGGTCACTATTAAGCATGACCATCAAGAATTACCTTAACAACTGCAATCAAATAATAAAAATTTCCAAAATTTAAGAGTAGAAAAATCTTAGAAGTTGATCTTGAAATTTTCACAACCACCAAAATTTTGAGAAAATTTTAAGAGCAAATTTTCTTTTCAAGTCTCCTAAATCCTTAGATATACCTAAAGAAGCTCTATTTCTCATATTCCACAAAAAACACTAAAGTTTGAATCATTGCTTCTACTCACACACATCAATTATCAATCACAGAAAGGCAGCTATATATGGCCCTCTTTTTGTAATGGCATGATAGAAATTTTTTAAAAAAACTTATAAATTGTCATTATTTATGTTAAATCTAGTTAATAACAATTTAACTAATCATGTGAACATAATTGGGAAATATCTCTTAAGTTGTATGGGTAATTAAGTCATTTCTCCATGATTGATGTGACAAATGGACCCCAATAACCTAATAGGGAGGTTTCTAAAATTATCCCTAGAATTATTACGTGTAGGAAATATACCATTATAGCTCAAGAAAAAATGCAAGGCAACACGGATATGGTACTAGTGCAATCAAACTAGCTTTGACTTAGATTTTCAGACTCAATCCTTGGGACTGATCCCGGACAAAGATCAGAATTTCCGTATGCTTAACAGACAGATGGATTAAGTTATCGAGCGTATTAAATAGTTACTTACCACAATCATGCCTTTGACGATCTCATCTGTGTAGTATTCGGACTCGGTCTGTTGGAGGGACAAGAGAACGTCTATCATTGTTTTGTTGCCCTTCTCACTGTCAGAACTCCTCACGGTTCTTCTGTGTTCTTCAATCAAATCTTGCAAGAATTGATCCCTCTTCGCCTGCAAAGTCTTCAGCTTGGTTTCAAGCTTCTGCTGCCCAAAAAACTTCAATAATGGAATATAATCTGCTATGTTTGTCGCCCCACTGAGTTGAAAAGTCTCTTTAACTATCTCTTTGAACCTTGCGGCTTCCTCCTTGTTCTGGGCATCATCGCCGTAGTATCGCTTTCCTGCAATCATCCTCATCATGATGTTAAGTGTCAGCCCAAAGAAGGCCGATTTCATCTCAACCGTGCTAGAGTCACTAGCTTTAGAGGCCTTTACAAGGTACTTGATCAATGAATGGACCTCGTTAACACGAATGCTCGTGTAAGCTTGAATTCGGGTAGCAGATAAGATCTCCAGAGTAGCTATTCTTCTCAAGTTGCGCCAGTGTTGGCCATATGAGACCCATCCCAGAGTTGTATAGTTGTAGCCAAGGTGTTTTCCGGCGAGAAATCGGGGCCTATTAGCGAAGATTATGTCATTCTTGGTGAAGCATTCTTCTGCAGCTGAGGGTGAAGATACAAGCAGGACAGGCCGAGAACCAAAATGAAGAAACTGTATCGGACCATATTTATCGGAGATCTTAGCTAGCCCTCGGTGGAGTGGTTTCTGGATGAGATGAAGATGGCCAATTATGGGTAAGGAAAGAGGTGGACTTGGTGGGAGATTCTGGAACTTTTTGATGAATTGATTGGTAAGTAAATACAGGAAGGGAAAAAGCAGGAGGTAGCAGTATGAAGCATCCATAGAGATCGAGGTTAAATCCAAAGTGTTGGAATGATACTTATGCAGTATGGCTATTTTATCTAGTAATTCATTATTGTTATTTCAAGAAAGCATCAGTAATCAAGATTCAAAACTCCTTTGACGTAAGGGATACGGCCCTCCATTCTTAAATATTAGTATCTTATCTGTCAATGATCTGCTACTGATATCCATCCTTTACTGCCTCCTTGCCTTGCTTATATTTTTCTCCTTTCTTCGGAGTAGCGTCGTATATAACGGCCTGTAGCTTTGACCAGCTTACATTACAAATTTACAATGGAATCAGGACGGCACGGACTTTTTCACATCCTTGAGCTGCAAAAATTATGCACCTAGTGAAGGTAAAATATAAAAAGTAGTAGTAAGCCAACGGGGTACGCACGCACTACAGTCGGAAATCCTCTGTTTTCCTTGTACACTCGATTCCCCAGTCGTGCAGGTGGCAAAGAACATTCCCAAAACACTAGGATCACAACTCAGAAAGAAGGTTAACTATTTCTGGGCGTGGCCTATTCTTTGCCAGCAGCGGTTGAATTCTTGGCATAGTAAGCCCAGCAGCGGTTGATAAGTATTGAATTCAAGATCTCCAAATTCTAAAACCTCTACTTTGTAGGTCAACGCCTCATCCACTTTTTTTTTATTATTATTATTAAATGCAGAAACAAGGGATAGCATGAAAATTTCTAATCTTTTGGTTTGCATATGGTTTCCATCCATGTAACAAATTAGTTCAAAACAGGTCCTCAGCACATTTTCGAACCACTGGGGGCAGCCTGACAAAGAGCTTTGACAACTACAAACACTCAAAGGAGTTTACGGCAAACTTGTTTGCATTTACTTATTATGATCGCATTCCTTATTTTTCCAAACTACTACTAGTACATAATCTTCTTTTACCTAAAATACATATATATATATATATATATATATATGGTAATTCTTCAAATAAATTAAAACCATAACTTCCTATCCTAAGCTCTTCTTCTTCTTCTTCTTCTTCTTATCCTAAGCTCTCTAAAACTTTCCTCCTTTGCTGCAACAAAAAAACATCGTTCGGGACTTGAAAAACCAAAACACAATACAAGCATCCTTTGTTTCCTTAATTCATATTTTCTCTTGCGGACCAGGGGCCACAGGAGGATGACATTTTCAAACACATGATAACAACTCCGAAATGTTGAAAGATAAATCAAAGAGGAAAAAATCTGGGGAGCCCTTAAACTATTATCGTTGTCAACTTTTGGTCCCTCATCTAAAATTTGTTTTCGATTGATTCTTAAACAATTAAAAATGCATACTTTGAGGACTTCCGATGACTTTGAGCACAAATTTGACCGGAATTAAAGAGCATTTTTGTCTGTTCATGTTTTGCAGATTTGTGCTTAAATTCATCGGAAATTGCAGAAGAATCAGGGATGGAAGACATATCTGGGTAGAGATCAGAAATCATAGATCCAAGCCAGGATGAAAGATCTGAGGGATTATAATGAACGGTCTCGGAAACCAGATGGGATAAACTATCATTTTCAGCATTACCAAAAACCTCTTCAAGTTACTCAATCTTTTGTGCAACTTCAGCCATATCTGATGCCTTGACTTTATAGCCCAAAACAGCCAAAAGCTCATCATCTTGCCGGTCAGACTCATCGACCCACATCTTCCCTTTGCTTTGGCTTCCTCCTCCTGCAGAGCTGCAACTCGCCATGGTGCTGTAATAGCTGCCACTTCCCGTTGAACTTCCACCCCCACCTGAATAGCTACTTTCCTGGACTTGCACTCGTGCTGCTGCTGCTGATGGCTGCTGTAGTTTTGGATGGTTTCTTTTCATCTTCAGTTCTCCTTTAATTTCGGTCAGATTTGTGCTTAAAGTCATCGGAAGTCCTCAAAGTATGCATTTTTAATTGTTTAAGTATCGATCGAAAACAAATTTTAGATGAGGGGCCAAAAGTTGACAACGACAATAGTTTAAGGGCTCCCCAGATTTTTTTTCTCTAAATCAAACTACTTGATATTTGAATCGAGTTCAGTTCAGTTAGAGTTCATTCGAGTTTGATTTGCTAACTAGTCAAATTAAGATTAAACATTGTTTTATATTTGATAGCATTCAGATTCAATAAATAACTCGTTCAAACTCGATAAAATAATCAAACAAACTTGGTTCGACAAATAAATAAGTCAAATTTAAATAAAATTACAAACTCATTAAAATAATTAAATAAACTTGAACGCTAGGGTATTCCAACTTTGTATCGGAGGATTACTTACACTTACTTATCCAATGTAATAGTCTAAACAATTCCCTGCTGTTTCAGTGACATAGGTTCTAGGGAGCAAGACGCCTTCAGCTTAGGCCACCTTGTATCAGCTGATATCTTGCAATCTAAATCCTGTGTTAAAATTTCATATAACATGCGATTGACAAAGATCCTTGTTTATCTATTGCTTTTTTTTTTTTTTTGTTTTATTTGTCTTTTTTCCCCCGGTTGCGGTCGTCAGCTGTCAGATGGAACCGGCAGAGGGGTAGTACGGAACCAGATATGGCGGCTTTCAGCATTTTTTTATATGAAAATGGAGTTCCGCTCCGCAGACAAATATTTTTTTGACTTATCTTTGGTTGAAAAATGCATGGACCTTGTAACACCTGTTTCCCACGGGCGTCGAATGGACTATGCGTACATGCGCACTGGACTAACTAAAGAGTAATTATCAGCAAAACATCACCATTGAACATAATTATCCGATTCAGAGCTAATGCTATTATCCGACTCAGAGCTAATGTTCAATTTAGCGGCTTTGAAACCTCAAAAACAAGATTTTGATGATGTTTGAAAAACTGTACAATAGGGGTGTTTTTTTTGCAGTGGGCAACCTCCTGTTCAAAGCAGATAAACTTGACCAAAATTTAAGTTTTGCTTACCTTACCTCGCAGTTATAGAATGCAAGAAAGCTCTAAATTACAGAACGCGAGGACCCTCTAAAGTACAACATGCAACCAAAAGCATCTCACAAATAATTTAAATTTGATCAGAATTTTGGGAATTTCTCATGCTTGGCAAAATTTTGCTTCTCCGTCGATTGAATTCTGAACCATTGGTTAACAAATAATAGATACACACATGAAAATGCTGGATCTTTGGAGAAAGCAAGAAATTAGAGTAAACCCTTTGCTTTTTTATACTTTCTTGCAGCAACACAAAGCGAAGTTAAAAGAGATAAAATAGTAGTATTAAAAGTTAAAACAAACACGTACAGAGAGACATCCTCTGTTTTCTTGTTCACTTGTTTCTCCACAGTCGTCTAGGTGTTGTAGGAAGAAAACATTGTCAAACACTCAGATCACAACTCAAAGAAGCTTAACCATTTCAGGGCGTGGCCTATACTTTGCCAGCAGCGGTTGAGCTCTAGGCATAGTATGCCCAGCTCCTTCACTCATGTCCACCAATTCTTCCCCAGGTCTTTCCCACTCAAAGCATTGAATAAGTGAACCCAATGCCAACCCCACAACTCGTCGAGCAAAACTTTCGTTTCTTTATAGCCATTTCTAGTGCACTTTTTGGCCTCTTGCTTGACTTGTAAGTGACTCTTTCTTTCACTTTGATGCCTTTTATTTTACTACAGTCGATTTCGGATGGATTAGTATCAACATCTTGATACACGCTTTCCCTTTCTTCAATACACACTTCTTTCATTTTCTTTTTCCCTTGACAACATGCATCCATTTGCTCTAACATTTTCCAAAATCCATCTTTAGCAATTTTATAAGCTTCATCACATTCAGAAGCTTTTGTCATCAACTGCATATATAGATAGGATAACTCTTTGTAACGAAAACTCAATTTTGCCTTTGACTCCATTTCCTGGCTACTTTCACTGGAAACACATACATTTCCTATTTTAGCTGCTTTAGTCCATCTCTTCAATATATATGCATCAGGAATTGTTACAATATTCAGAGTCATCAATATTTTTAGTGCATGTGAACACAAAAATCCAGCAAATTCAAATTTCTTACAACTACATGAAATTGAATTCTTGGACGAATCATAAGTTACGAGGTGATGGGAAGTCTTACCATATGGTGTAACTCGATAAATCACTTGCTTTCCTAATTCACCATCTACTTCCCATTTACAATCAATTCCTTTGCATAACTCGTCCTTAAATCTTTCATAAACTTCATGTGTGTATTCACTCGCCGCATGCTGTAAAATCTTACAAGGGAATGTCACTGCCGGTGTATTTTGATTGCCTCTAAAATCTGCTACGGATTCATCATAGCGACGATCATCTAACAGCCTTTGGAAGTGTTCAAAAAATTCAAGTAAGTCATGTTTATAACTTACATACTTCTTTATAACACTGTTCATGGACTCACTTCGTTGGGTCGTGGTCATATCGGCACAGAATGTTTCTCTCCCATACACTAAAGCCCATTTCTCCTTTATATCAAACATTTTCTTCAACCACTTGTTGTCTTCCAGACCATACATTTTTAACATTTCACTCCATCCCTCTAAAAAATCATTCTCATTTTCATAGTCATATATGCAGTGACTAAAATTAGCAGCAAAATTTTGAAAATCTTTGAAGACATTAGCTAGATGAGTTGCTGCATTTTGATAGATATGCCATATACATAAGCGGTGATATGTTGTTGGCCATTGAGAAGCTAAAGCCGTTGCCATTCTTCCGTCTTGGTCTGTAAGAATAGTTCTTGGTATTTTTCCCATCATGGCCTTAGCAAATGTGTCAAACAGCCATTCAAATGTTCTAATTGTCTCATCATATAATAAAGCACCTCCAAAAACTATAGTTTGTTTATGATGATTTACACCAACGAATAATGCAATTGGCCTCCCATCTTTGTGTTTTCTATAAGTTGTATCGAAACATACCACATCACCAAAATGAGCAAAATCCGTTCTCATCTTTGCATCAGCCCAAAATATGTTAGTTATCAAGTCATCTTCATCTACTTGAATGGCATAATAAAAATTTGGGTCCTCTAATTGCATCCTTTGTAAGTACTCTAAGACTCCTCCTGTGTCACCTTGCATCATTGGTATGGATCTTTTGGATCGTAAGTAGGTTTTTAAATCATCTCGAATGAATCCAAGATTTTCTCGTCCACCAACTTGTTTTGACATCAGTTCAATTGATTGTTTTGGTGCAATTCCACAACTTCGGGCCATATCTATTTCAGCTTCATGTGCCATTGTCATGTGTCTATGAGATCTAAATAAATGGGTTTTGCTAGGAGTTGATAGCTCATGATTATGTTGTGCAACAAATTGCACAACACAGTATTTTCCAGCTTGTCTACAACTAATTTTCATCCTTGCACCACAATCACATCTTGTTTCTGGACGCGGACACTTAACAACCATATTACGTTTGTCTTTTGGCCTTTTTCCTTCACGGGAGCAGCAAAAAACCCTGTCCAACATCATATCACTATTTTTGTCTTTATGTCCCTTACTCAATCGAGTTCCAAACCCAGATGTTTTGGCATATTTTTGGTAAAAATTTCTAGCTGCTACTTCAGTATCAAATTCCATGCCAAGTTTCGGGACCAAGTCATCTGGTATAGCCAAAGGAAGAAAAATTTGATTTCCTTGATTGCCATCAGTAATATAAAGAGGTAAGGCATTATCATTTATCTCCTGCCAGTCAACATCTTCAAAGTCCAATTTACGACATGATTGGATTTCATGAGTCGGCAAATCATTCTCCATATCTTTCCAATCACAAAGGCGTAAAGCAACATAAGAAATCTATACCCCAAATGAAATATGCAAAATTCTATTTAACACTTGAAAAATATGGATCGTACAAATATAAGGATGTTGAAATTCCTAATTATGAACCAACAAATGGAAGCTCTTTCTTGTGTAATTTAGTAATTCACAAATAATTTTTAAGAAAAAAAAATGGTTGATCATATTAAACTAAGAGCTCTATCATATTGTTCATGTACAGATCCACAAAATTTCTCAAACTGGAATAAGACCAATACTATTCCTCCATCAATTTCAGCAAAGGAAGAACATTACAGCCTTATTTGCATGAATACAAATTCCAAGAAAAAAGTTGCCATGTTTGTTCCTAAACAACAGCTAGGAATAAAAAGAAAAAATGTCACCTTGCAAAGATCCAAGACAAAGTGGAGAAAATTTTGAACAAAACCAACATATTCACAACTGCTATGTTCTTTTTATGTTTAGACATGTACTCCTGAGGTTACATAACCTTTGTAATTTTTGAGAATAATGCAGCCACACGAAAAAGGGAAATCGAAAACACAAAAAGTAAAAAAAAAAAAAAAAAATCCCAATAGGGCAGCTGTATCAGGTTACTGGAAGGCCACTTGGAACGGACAAGTCTATCTACAGTGGATCTAAATATGTTGGGGTCTAGAAAGCACTTGTTTTCTACCAGGGCAGACCTCCAAAGGGTATCAAGACTGATTGGATCATTTTGAATATCGCTTGAGTGAATCAAGATCTCAACCTAACAAGCAAAATGATTCCATGAGGGTAACCTAACAATTATGCAATGTAGTTAGATGTAGTGGTATCATTAATTATGTGGTCCTGGCTTTTCTTCAAGGTGCGTAATTGCAATTGTAATCGATAGTTAAGCCCTTCAAAAACCGAAGTTAAAGTCATTGTCTTGTAACATTAGATCATCTTTTACATGAATTTTCACTATTCTACTAAAATTCAACAACGTTCCTCTTTTGTATTTCAATTCAAAAGGAAAATTCAACAGAAAATCTAGGCAACCGTTTATCAGTATATTTAAACACATAAGTTTGCATAGAAATCACACAAAATGTAGAAATGCCGAATGAACAGATACTTCAAAAAAGTGTGGAATATGGATGCACAGGAAAATCATAGACCAAACAGATAGTACACATATTGCCTTCAGATTTGCTAAACTATGAAGAGAGCAATAACAATTTCTAACGTTTCCTTTTTGTATGTTTGTTGCAGCCGGAATTATTGATTGGGTTCTTTGCAGAATTTATAAGAAGAAAAATTTTGGAAAAGCCCTTGATATCAAAGCTGAAGATCAAAGTACCGAGACTGTGACAACGGCTGATGCGGCTAGTTGTGAACCACAGCAAATACAGTTGTCGAAATTCCCAAGGATTTGCTCGCTATCTCATCTATGGGATACGGAGTGCATGGGCACAATTTCACAGCTATTCGGAGACAATTCTTATAATGCAGTCTGCGATAATCAAAACATAGTTAACAGCAATGGAAATCATGTTTCAAGACATGTAGGAGAAGTCCTACATCAGTTCCAGGGAAATCATGTTTCAAGACAATTAGGAGAAGTCCCACAACTATTTACGTGTGCTTTCGTGAAACATACTACTAAAGCATAAAAGCCAAAAACTAAAGCATAGAAGCATATTACTCACAATGGGGCAACTTATGGTGGGCGTCAGTTGTAAATTGCGCAACGGATCATCAAGTTATCTGTTTGAATGGTGAAGATGATGAAGAGAGGACAGAGGTTGTTTGGGTTTTAGGGTTTTTTTTGTTGATAAATTGTGATTTTGGTTAAAGAGTTTTTATTTTAATCGGTTTGGTTATAGAGATTGAATGGGTTTAAGTTTTCTGTCCGATTAATCGATTAATATGATTCGAGTTGGGTTGTTTGAGGGTTTGGTTTATTAAGGGACACTTGGCGGGATCCTAAGGAGTGGGACAGGATGTGAGACAGGGTTTGGTACAGAAGATCCGTTGCGCTCAAAATGTGTCACCGAGGATCCCAAGTGTGTCCCACGAGGGATACCAAAGCCTTCAACTGTACATTCTTCGGATGATTCATGCAGGGAGATAAAAGGGGACACAGGATACATACGAAAGGTTTCGTTTATTATTGCTTGAAGGTAAGGAAGCTGGCCAAGGTCGGAGTCAGTTATCAGCCTTGATTGGCCTATTTGAACGTCTATTTCTTCTTGCGCTTTCTTTAAAGCCTCTGGGTTGTTCAGCAGAACTGACAGTGCCCATTCCATAGTTCCAGATGTTGTGTCACTTCCCGCTGATAACATTATCTGCACATAAGATTAGACGAAATTTGATTTATTATCTCTATAGATATCTGATAAAAGGCAGTTTCAAATTCTCATAGCAGGGAAGTTGATGCTATGAACTTATGATCCTACTCTGCAAGTATGACAGCTAGCTAGCGCTTGAGGTTGATTCTCTTAGGTTGTTCATATACTTGATTTTATGGAATGTTGGCACTTTCGAGGGACTGATCTACTATTCTCCTTAAAACCAGACTCACCTGAACCAAGCCTCTGATGATTTGATCCGTATAGTACTCTGGTTCGGTCTCTTGGTGAGATAAGAGAACATCAATCAGTGTCTTGTTCTCACGATGGCTGGCGATGCTTCTGTGCTTTTCAATCAAATCTTGTAGGAACTTTTCCCTCTTCATCTGCAACGTTTTCAGATGACTTTCAAGCTTATTTTGCCCTATCCACCTCAGTAGCGGAACAAAATCTGCAGCATTTGTTGATCCGCTGACTTTAAGACTCTCTTTAACCATCTCTTGAAAGCTGGTGACTTCCTCTATTTTTCCTGAGCCATCACCAGAATATCGTTTTCCAGCAATCATCCTCATCATAATGTTCAGTGTGAGTTCGAAGAAGGCTGATTTCATATCGACCATAACATGGTCATCATCACTAGCGGCAGCGGCCTTCAGAAGGCGCCGAATCAACAAGTGAACCTCCTCAGAACGTATGTGGGTAAACATCTGGACTCGACGACCTGATAATATATAAACGGTAGCGATTTTTCTTATATTGCGCCAGTGTTGACCGTACGAGGCCCAAACCAGAGTTGTGTAGTTAAAGCCAAGGTATTTTCCCGCGAGGAACTTGGGCCGATTTGCGAAGACTATGTCATTCTTGGTGAAGCATTCCACTGCAGCAGAGGGTGAAGATATGAGGAGGACAGGGCGAGAGCCAAAATAAAGCAAGAGAACTCGGCCATATTTACTGGAGATCTGAGCTAATGTTCGATGGACTGGATTCTTGATGAGATGAAGATGCCCAATTACAGGTAAAGATGGAAAAGGACTCGGTGAGAGATTATTGAATCTTTTGATAATCTGATTGGTGAGAAAATACAGCAAGGGTATGAGCAGAAGGTAGTACGAAATCTCCATTGATGCTTTGGCCTTATGCTTTGGCCATCTTATATTATATCAGCTTTTTGTTCTGCATCTTGTATTTAACTTGAAAATTGTCAACGACATGCGACTAGAGTAGATGCCCGTTAAAAATTATTGTTTATTTCTTCTTCTTCTTTTTTTTTTCCATCTGGTGGTTGTGGCTGGCGAGTTAGAATTTGAGAAGGTACGTAGTACCCAGACAGGTATGGCGGCTTTGAGTGCTTCATATGTTAAATGGAAGTCCGCAGACAAAGGTTAATCAATGTTAGTCAGCATTGTTAACGTTTTCTCAGTATTTCTAGTGGGAATGCTGTATCATTTGCTGCAGTGGAAGTCCACAACAAAAACGATGCTATGATCCCTTCCCGGTGGCAAATGTATCATTTGCCGCAGCAGATACCATTTCTCTTTTAGTTTATTTACGAGCCTCGTAGTAGAATTTGCTTTCCCTTCCTCTCCAGGATCAGAAGCCGGGAGCAAATTGCCTGTCCTCCAATTTCCAAGCAAACGTGCGTGCAAACTTAGAGAGCAAGAAATACTACTCCATGCTCAGGCCAATTTCGCCAGTTTCATTAATCTCAAGTCCATATGTTGGACATATTTTTAAGAGCGCCTAGGCTAAAATCCTTCAAACATCAGCCAGAAATTTGTACTAGGAGATGGTCGGAAGATCCAATTTTATGGAAATTCAAGCGCAACACTCATCGGGATTTGGGCATACCCAGAATAATTAGTTATGCTATCAATATCCCTTTTCATTTGGCATTTCAAGGGGTAAAAGGAGACTGGCTTCAACGTGAACCAACGAAAATAGCTGCTCACAACAGCAAATTTCGTGAAATATTTCAAACGAAAGGCAAGTTCTAAGGGATAATAACTTTCCTCACTTTATGGATGAGCCGTCGGCATATTGGACACACCCTGGTTTCCCCCTCCATGATCCTGCAAAATAGTGTATCCTTGAATTAACTCCAAATATTCACATTTCATAAGGGCCACACTGGTTTTTGTTCAACCAAATATTTACCTATTAGCACAATCTTGGCAAGTAGCACAGTGGCCGCAGGGAACAAAGAAGCAGTTTCGTGGCATGTCATAGCAGATGACACAAATCTTGCCATCATATAGGTCTTCTGAAGAGCTACCCCTGCTTGACTCCCTGTCTTCTTCATCAGTTCCGTATGGCAATCTGAAGACTTTCTCAGGCAGCAAAGGTTCAGTCTCAGCTGCAACTCTCGTTACAGGATGTTCTGGTTCATGGTTCTCCTCATTACATGCTCCCAGTAATTTTAACAGCAGAAAGATGATAATAACAACAACACCTGGAAGATTTCATTGGTAAGGCTACAATTAGTACCCCTCCAAATAAATCCATGCAGACCATTTCCAGGTGCCCAATATCGCAAAATCCGAATGTAAAATTTGTAAAACTTGAGAGTTGAGATGCACTCACAAAATGTCAATTGTTCTAATACCAAAAATACATGAATTCAGGAGCTTAGTCAATATGGAGTTACCTAAAATACAAATGTAGGCAAGAAGACGAGCAACGAATGAAAGCTCAACATGCCATTGGCCAAGATCTCCCTGCATTAATCCAATAAATCAGTCAAAACTTTAGTTTCAGTAGGATTTGTTAAACACAGACATAGCAACGCCATGGAAGAGATTTCTCACATTGTTTGGAGTAGTCACTACTACATATTGGGTAGTTGGGAAAAGAAGATTGAGATGGCATGTCCCGCTTCCTGTTGAACACATGCTCTTTGCTTTTGTGCTGTCGTACATTTTGGAAGAAACATTCACATGCATTACCACCATGATGCTTGTAGGATTCAAATTAGTGATGCGGATGCAGTACCTATCATCTTCTTCAATGACATATTCAGCTGCTTTACCTGAACTTAATCACAAGTATAAAAAACAAATGTCAAACCAAATGTACTTCACACCTGAACATTACCTATTACATGTTCTTTCATTGAATATTTTTGTTAGGAGTACAAAGTCAGAGAAGTTATTACCAGCTGTATCATAATTAAAGAGGTCAGCACCTAGAGAATTTGGTGGCAGAAGGGTCTCATATTGCCGCACCCCTGTTTTAGACATTAGTTTAAAAATATTAAATTGAGCAGGGATGGGGGATTACTATTACTCTCAGAATCAGAACAAACTGCAGTATGTCTACCTTTACTTACTGATACATCAAGTTGATTCAAACTAGTTTTCTCTGCTTCCAGTCCAAGCTGAATTCTTGAACCTTTATTCAACCACAGCGAGAATCCCTGACAGAATATTCCACAAGATAAAATCTCTTTCCATAAATATGGGTGGAAGTTCAGGTTCTGAAGTGTTGTTACCTTATGACTGTAGGATCCAACAATCATATAATTTGACACACTCCAACTCTCTTCCAGGCTCAGCTCAGGCTTCTGCGAAAACCCGTAAAGAACGACTCCTTTCCTATCAGTATCTGTGACGTGAACTTGCTTCACAAACACAGAATTGGCCTCAAATAATCGCGACGAGCTAGGTCCAAGCAGCATGTCACAATCCCCATAATAAACATACCTCATGCTAATTGCTACTGCATGCAAAATAAATAAACAAATACATCATCCAATGGAAGAAAAATTATGCAATTCTCGAGAACAAAGCCTTATTAGGAAAAAAAAAAAAAGGAACAGGGATAATGTTACATGCCACAAAGGCAAATTGATAAAGGAGCAAGGAGACAAACACGAGTCTCTTGGCACCGCTGAGAATACTGATGACGAGGATGATGATTGCTTTGTGCTGCAAGAACTGATCTGTGCATTTTTTTTTTCCCAATTTGGTTATTAAGATTGTAGAAAACTGTAACAGTTGGTGATATTGACAATGCGGAAGAAATGGAGTTTGTCTAAGACTGAGAGGAGAGGAGACCAGTAGCTATGGAGGAGACCAGTTGCTGTATTGCTTGCTACTCTACTAATCCTTCTGTGCTTATTTGAGGCGGTAATGATATTGACACTACCTATTTTTGAATGTTAGGTGGCAGTGCTCATTACGACTTTGTCATTGCTATAGCCGTCCAGCTACTAACTTATTTCCTTTTTTTTTTCACACACAGGGGGTATGCGGACTTGAGATGTTCTTGAACTTCTTGCTGTCTTTTTCGTGTCTTATTTGGTCCGACTTCTGCCCTTAGGCTTTGGGTCAGGCTCTCAACCTGGAAGTGGATCATCATATTCATCACGAAGGACAGCAAAGCAGGAGAGAGTCTAAAGTGGGCTAACACTAGTATACAATTGGGGCTGGGCTGCATCAAACCCAAACACTAGTATACACTAGGCACGAAATTTTGTGTACAGTCTGCTCGTTACTACGCCATTGCCTCCTAAGTCTTTTTGCTGACGAAATAACAGAAAACAGTGGGCGGAACTAAGAAAGATTACTCAAATGATTGTCTGAATAAATAGTAAAAACAATTCATAGCGAAAATTCAATTATAACGTTTTAGAAGTGGAAATTGATAAGTAAAAATAATTAAAGTTGTTACCGATTCCAAAAATGAATAGTACCTATTATAATCATTTAAAACTTTAATTATGTTTACATTTACTTCTTTTTTTTTTTTTTGTATTATTAGAGACTCTAGAATTGAAGAAAAGAGAAAATACATAGGATTTAGAATCGAACCTCACGATCAACTAATTAATGTTTTACTCCAGACATCATCACCACAATTTTCATACTCCTTCCGTCCTAAATGTTAGAGTCATTTTTGGGCATCTAACTTTTTTACGGAGACATAATAATCATTACATTTAGATGATGCAGCACGACACTGGTTAGTTTATATACTCCCTCCGTCCCACTTTGTTAATCTTGTTTTCCTTTTTTCGTCCGTCCCAAATTGTAGTTCACTTTCCCATTAAGAAATGTAATAATCTTTCAAATTGTCTAAAATACCCTTATTAAATATCTTGTTATTAATACATTGTTATTAAATACTAACCCACTACATTGAATACATTGAGCTTTTCCAATACATTGAATACATTGACTACATTGATTAGCATAAGGGTATTTTAGGAAATTATTAATCTAAATTTATGTTTCCAACCAAATTAATTACACTTTCTTAATTTGTGTGAAAAAAAAAAATCAAGACTAATAAAACGGGACGGAGGGAGTATGTATTATTTGAACTCAAAATACTCCCTTATTAAATGTGCATTGAAATTTTAAAAAATTATTTTCTCAAATCACAAAGATTGAAAAGCATGTATGTACTATTAATTTTGGAATGGTGATTCTTGTTTTAGGAAATCAATAAAATAAAAATATGATAAGTATTATTAATGGAATGGAGGGTTGACTGTATTAACAATACCAGTATGCTGCACACGGCCTGCTGAGGCGTGGATTGGGACAATTTGGGAGGGAATGGGTGAAAAATGCAGAGGTCTGTGGTATATCGTGGAAGCGAGAGCGGAGTTTCAGGTTTGAAGAAAACGAGGAAACGGAGAAGACGCGTCCAAAATCCGACCGAAACTTTTTCTCTGTTTGCGGAATTCGGCGGCTACCTCCTCCCCCATTCTTAAGCAAGACGCAGCTGATCATCCACCTCGTTATCTTCGCCTTTCCAAACAAACCAACAAATCCCAAACTCAAAAACTCCATTTTGCAATTAATCTGGATTGCTGTCCACCTGGACCCTCGCTCCCTCTCCCACATGTTTTGTTATCTACCAAAATACCCTTTTCTAGAAAAATTTTTCCGATCCCCTGAATTATGACTTTTTTTAATAGGGGTTCTTCTATTTGTGCAAAAAAACATTCGGAGCATACTACAAATTGTAGAGAAGTGGTTATTCCATATTGTAAAATTTTCAAAAAATTTTTTTTTATCTTAAGTGTATGCAGCGAGGGAAATAAATGTTAACGTTTTATAATAAACTCATCATCCATTTTTCTATATACTTATTCTATACATTTGCAATACATAATGGACAAAAAAAAAATTATCAATTTACTCTTTTTCACGAAACACATATTATAGGCTCTTCATTTTTAAAGTAATTTTGTGATTTTGTTTATGTGTTTTCACAAAAAAAATAATAAAAACGAGATAGAGTACTATTAATTATCCTTTTACTTATTAAAAATTGAATTATTTTTTAATACACTGATAGTGTAATAATTTTTTTCATTAGTAATTTTGGATGTATGCCATATACGTATGACATGAATTCATATTATGTGGCATAATATAAATCTATTAGTGTGAAAAAAATTATACACTGACGGTGTATAAGAAGTTATCGTTAAAAATTTTCATTGCTCAACGTTTGTGCATTTTAAACTAATTTAAAATTAAAAACACATAATGGCTAATAGTTTTAGAGACCTCGTGGCAGAATTTCTAATTAGTATCAACTTCGTGCTTGATATTAGTCTCTTGTACCGTTGTAACATGGTCATTATGGACACGAAGTTCAACTCTAGATGCTTCATATATATATATATATATATATATATATATATATATATATATATATATATATAAGTTCAACTTTAGAAAAAGAATTTCTGGTAAATTTACGTAAAAGAGCAATTTTTGACGTGCATCGGAGTTGTGCTGCGCTTTATGAGGGTGAAGTGTTTAACGAAGCAAACCCTATACAAAGACTTTTAGCTTTGAATGCTAGGCCTATTGGGATTGCCATTTTTTTTCAAAAACTTTATATATTTTTTAATTAATTTTTTATTTCATATTTATCAAATCACTATAATATTTTTTTTTATAAAAATTTCAAAAAATAGCAGTATAAAATGGCTCTAAATTTTCCTATTTACTAGCATCTTGTGGGCTGTAGCTAGTGAATCGCTCAGCTGGCCTTATATTTTCCCTACTTAAAAGAGCTGGCCTCTGGCTAAGATTTTCCTCACATATGAAAGGTTAAAACCTGATGCTTACCATTTTTTCAAATGTCTATGAGAAAAATGAAGCAAACAACCAAAAAGAAATGGTGTCAATAAACAACCAATCCCCAATCCCTCCCCCCTCCTTTAAAAACAAGAAAATAGTGAATTTGTTATTAGGAGTATTCTACCTCTGCCTCTAGTCCATATTTACGTTGTAATTACCCTGGTATTACTTGATTTATTATACTTTTTTGTCAAATTTATTTATCACTACTCCTGTATTACAATCTTCATTTCTTTCTTCGTTTTTTTTAAAAAAAAAGAAAAAAGAAAAGAGAATTAAGTTCTACTAGAATATAGTCACTCTCTTGAGAAGATCCTTGACAGCTGTGGAAACTCACCGCTAACTTTATCTCTCACCCTCTCGTCATCTTCTGAACAGCGGCCTAACGGTGCCAAAAAGCCCCTTCCGATCCGAAATTTGTTACTACCTCTCTTAGCTTCTCTTCTCATCCTTCACTTTCCAACTTCTTACATCAACTGTTTCGCATATGCAATTAATGACTTTTTTTTATCTATGTATAAACAAAAGTACTAGGATACTAGTATAATTTCAGGTTCCATTTAAGAGCTGGCAGGGACAGACTTGATCCTGGCTGAGATTACTACTATATTTGGCTTCCTTCACAAAAAAGGGCTTTCAAGTTTCAACAAGTTCGACAGAGACGTATATTTTAGAGGAGAGGAAACCTAGGAGGAGGGAAAAATATGGGAAGAGTGAAGCTCCAGATCAAGAAAATCGAGAGCACAACAAATAGGCAGGTGACTTTCTCAAAAAGAAGAAATGGGCTTATCAAGAAAGCTTATGAACTTTCTGTGCTCTGTGATGTTGATGTAGCTCTCATCATGTTCTCCCCCTCTGGAAGACTCAGCGTATTTTCAGGAAACAAAAGGTGTTACTCCTCAGCCCTCACTCGTGTCCTTTATAAATTTCTTTCTGTATATTCCTGTTTAGTCTTTATTTTAGTAACAAGTATATATAAAGTTTTCAACATAAAATGATCTGAATGATCATATTGGTCTATGACATGTATCGGATTTGTGGAAGCCTTGAGGAAATTATGGCACGATATCTGAATCTTCCTGAGCATGAGCGAGGACGGTAAGGAACTAGCTATAGCTTCTTGATCATTCTTTATATACTCTGATACCGTCTCAAATGGCGGTTTTTTTTTTTTCCCGGATTACTTTTGATTGTTTTGTCGGTGGCCCCCTCTTTATACGGATGCCTTTCGTCTCCATGCAACTCTATACAGGCTGCATAACCAAGAGGTATTGTGGGCGGATACTCCTCTTTCACTAACTAAATAGCTTGCAAATCTGTGAGCTCAACAGGGATGGAAAATTTGGTTGCAATGCTGACTTGTTTGTGTTACCATGCCGATTTGTAGTATCTGGAAAAAGCACTTGGCAAGTTGAAATCTGAAGCAGACAGAACTAATCAAGATGTCAGGTACCACATATGCATCAAGCAATAGTTCATCTTTACTTGTGAATTGTGATACTGATAAAAAAAATATTTGGTTGTTACATATTCAGTTTATATTATACTAATTCTTTGACTAACGTTCTTTGTTTTCCTATTCAGCCCAGTAAGTGTTGACTCTCAAATTGAGGTAAGAAGCTCTTGGACGAAATGGTACTGCTTGATCGAGCTCATTAATGAGCTTGGATTAATTGCACTCCAGCTTCCTCGTATGGAGAAAGCGACTGCTAATTAGTTAAATGGACTCGCAGGAAATTCAGCAAGAAATTCTTAGGTATAAGTCCCAAATGGAGGATATGGAGAAAAAATTGAGGTACTAGCAGTAATCAACTAATGTCACTTCATTCACTAGCCTCTAGAGTCTAGTCTACAGTCTCTAGTAGTATCCAGCTAGCAAGAAAACTGTAAAAGTTCTCTGCACTGGGTCTTTTTTTTTTTTTTTGGGGTCCCCTTCTTGCGGCAATAACAAACTCAACTCAAAAGATTTCAATATAGTAGCAAGCTCCACTGATGTCTTTGTTTCTTTTTCTTAATTTGTAAATTCTTGATCATCAGAATTTATGAAGGTGATCCTTGGGAGATCAATACGATTTGTGAGGCTGAATACAGGGAACAAATTCTTGAGGAGACTCTGAATCAGGTTCGAGCACGCAAGGTAAGCGCGAGCACTGTATTGGAATCCTCATTTCTCCACTAAAGATTAGCTGTTGATGACCTTAGTCGCTAGAACTGATCGCAGGCTGTGTATTTCATGAAAATAGCAAATACTGGAGGAGAAGTATACCTCCCCACACCTACAAACTCCCCAGATCTTTTGATCGATCTATAAAATCTAAATCTTCACTTGGTAGTCACATTTATATATGTGGTTTTTCTAATATTTCCATGATTGTCGAAAGAAGATCCTCGACGGTACACCCTGTGGAAATATCAGGGAGAATAAGCACAGTTCATTCCTTTTTTCTTTTATCATTGGCAGGTAAATTTGGCTCAACAAGCAGCACAAGTAAATGGGTTTACTACGAGAAGTGCAAGCAGTATATTGGATTGGTTTCCTCATCAAAGAGACCAAGATCAAATTCCAATGCTCAATTTCTTGGATCCCACAGGGCTTATTCCTCTTAGGTGCATGCTCATTTTAACATAGTAAAAAACTAGCAGTAAATAAGGTTGAAAACACTAGTTTTATTACGTGTCAATGCTATGTATACCTAGTAGCTTCTTCTTTTTTTTTTTGGTTGTAATTTTTGTGCTTTCTGGTAGAGCTGGGCAAGCTGATCAGCGCATAGAGAACATGGTACCTGCTTCCTTAACTCTTCCTCCTCAAAGTCATATGGATACAGCAGCAGACATGCAGCAGCAGCTGAATGATCATAACAGTCCAATCAGCAAGATCGAGAATGACCCACAAGTACTGCAACGTCCCCATGATGATCACTATGGACAAATCATCGACGTAAATCTCTCGCCATGGACGCACCTATATCCAACAGGTTGGTAAATATTCCTGAGGTTCCATTAATCTTCGTCTTCAACTCAAAGATTACTCCCTGATTTCAGATCAACTGCAAATGATTCCCCAACGATCAAGTTTCATGGCTCTGTTCAACTAACTAAAGCCTTGGAAGCTAATAGGGTACTATAAATAAATCCAACTGGTACGTAGTGCATAAATAAAGACTTCATACCATCGTGGATTTTTGGCAAGGTAACCAAGTGGTGTTAGTGTATAAATAAATCCACCTGAAGTGATGGTCACATTCTCGGATTTATGTCCTTGTTTTGACGTTACTAAGGTTTGCAGGTAACTAATAGGGTGTGTGTAAAACTTTAAGGTGCAAAAGTCCAAGGTAATAGTTTGATGGTATAAAGTGAAAATGATATTAAAAAGAAAAATACTTGAAGTTGCAAACTGCAACTAGCCTAAGTTTTCAAGGACAAAATAGGTCTTGGTGTTAAACAATTCTTTTCTTCATTTTTAAGAAAAGTTAAACATGTTCTTTTTCAAATTGTTATGTAACTAAGAAAGAAACTACATTTATTCATTTTCTTCTTCTTTTTTTTTTTTTTTGGTTTTTGGTTTTCCTCAGGAACTGATCCGTTTCCAGCTGGACAACCCAGGGAAGGAGCACTCTTGGAGCTGTTCTTATCTCAGCTTGCTCCTGTAAATCAAGATCAGCTTGATAATCTCCAGTGATTTGTTTGTATTTAGTTTTTTTTTAATACTATTTTTATTTGATAAGCCTTGTAAGGAGTTAGAATTGTAGAATATTTGAGGTTTTCATTAATAGTTATGTATAAATAAAAAAACAGAAATAGAAATTGAGGGTTTCCAGTGAAGTACACAAGTATTTCAAATTTACAGTAAGCTCTCGCCGGCTTTGTCAAACTTCGTCACTATAATTAATGGAGAAGATTTTGTGTATTGATATCTGCCGAATCTGTTTAGCCTCACAAACTAAAACATACTTCAAAAGAGTAATCAAAGATTATGCTTAATTTTGTATTGTACATTTATTCGTGCCTCTTAAACTCCAACCATTCAAAAATTTCAGATTTCGGAGTGAAAACTAAGAACTACCAACTGCAACGAACCAGCAGGGACCAACAGGACCTTTCGAAACTTTTTTTTTTTTTTTTGGTTTTGCTCGTACACTTTTTCAAGTAAGATTAGATCATTATAGATTAAAAGACTTCATGCGATTTTACATTTTGTCGGTCTATGCTTTTTCTTTGGTTAGATAGGGAACTAACGACGTAGAAATAGGATTGCATGGGCGATGAAGTATCCGCTGTAACCCCTTTTTGCATGGATTAATTCATTTTAGGGTTAAAAGCATTGAACCCTCTAAATTTTACACTCAGTCTGCACTTTACCCCTTAACTCAATAAATAGGCACTTTGTTCCCCTCCCCTCCCCCCCTCCCTCCCCACTTTATATTTTAGGGCAAAAGTGCCTCTTCTATATTAATTATTTTTTCCTCATTTGTTGCTCTTTTTCTACTTGTTCCTTTTTGAGGATGCTCACCTCGGACACCCCGCACGTCCGAGGTGAATCCACCTCGTCCCTCGAGTCAACACAGACGTTTTGTACAAAGGTCATCCTCGTCTTGAGGATAACCCCTGAGCTCGGCCGGATCCCTAGTCTACCGTGTGGGTGATCTCGGCACCCCCACCTCGGCCGCACGCTGATGATGTCAGGTCACCTGACATCACCCGAGACCAGCGCTTTATCTGAAAAGCACTGGAGGCACTTAATGGCACCTGCCTAATACTCTCCGTCATCATACCCAGAAAGCTACAGTGTCAGGGTCAGACCTCCTGACAGGAGACAGAACCGTAATGTCAGAGAGTGGGTCCCACCAGCATGAGCTTTCCGTCCTGTCCTCTACTCTCCTATAAATACCCCACACACACTCCCAACAAGTAAGCCTACTGTTCATTGACTCATACTCTTAGTATTCTCGTTCTCATACTAAATTGATCGTCGGAGTGATCCCAGGGGAGAAGCCCCGCCACTCACCTCAGCTCAGAAGGTTCATTTCGGACCTATCCTACTACCTCAGAGAGGGCTGATTTAGGTCGGCTTAACTATCCACCAAAAATCACCTCTTCACTTTTCTTTATAGTTTTTATTTTTCTCCCTTCTCTCATGTAATCAACTACTTTCTTCACTTACCTGTTATTATTAATATATTAAGTTTAATCTTCTTAAGCTTATTTTAATTCTGTCTTTTTAACCTTTTGTTATTGGGAGTTATAATGATCATAAGGTCTATGTTATAACAAAGGATTTATTTATATATTATTTAAATCAATACATCTAGAGTTTAGAATAAAATAACTTTTAATAACAACATTAATGAATTCAGATTGTAAAAAAAATAATGGTTAATCAATCATACATTAAAAAAGTAAATACAAAATTGGTTACTTTATTTTTGGGATATTTTTAAATATTAAGTAATTTAATGGTACATCCTAGTTTGCTAATATCATTTTAAATAGTCAAATTGCTAGTAATATACAATTGTTATTATGATAGGTATATATTAATTTTTTACGCTATACAATTTATCTTGAATTTTCTAATAGTGTAAATAAATAAAACAAGAATAAAATTATAGTTAAAAAGTAATTAGCATACAAATTAGTAATACTAATAGGAAAATTAAACAAAATAGTGATATGACAGAAGTGAAAAAATAGTAAAAATTAACAAAATAAAAAAGCAACGAAAAAGGAAAAAAGGGAGTGAATAAACAAAAAAAGAAACAAAATAAAATAGTAAGGGCATTTTTGTCTTGAAATATCAAATAGGGAGACGAAGTGCTTATTAAACGAGTTTAGGGGGAGCAAAATGCAACTAAAGATAAAGTTTAGAAGATTTCAATGTCTTTAACCCTTCATTTTAACAAAGGCCATAAAAGGTTTTTTTAAAATTTATTTTCCAAGAGAGGGGTGGAACTTAAGAAGCGAGGAAGGATAGGAAAATTTGAGTACATGACCATTAATACCCGAAACCTCAACCTTAACGATTGGATCAATTCTCCCTAATAATGACTTGCATAGTTATACTACACTCCAATCTCGACTAAGCAACTCTATAATCTTTCATCTGAAATTAAAATGAACTAACATTAACTTTGATCTATTAATTAATTTTTAATTCCGTCTCAACACTTAGGTACTACAAGGGTCCAAAAAATATTTAAAAAAAAAGGTTGTGGTTTCAAGTAAGAATAGGGATAATTTCAGAAATCTCTTCCCTGAGGTTTCTCATAATATCACTTAGTTCCTCTAAAATTTTTAAAATCTCACTTACCTTTCCTATCAGAAACTAAATATTCCTATTAAATATTACAAATTGATAGTATTATTATTGCTCTTAATAGCTATTTAACCAAAAAGCCAAAACAAAATAAAATTTTGGAAAAAAAAATGTAGGTTACAAAAACAAATTGCGCTATCTAATAATGGTTCATATTTCTTTATATCGAGGTCATGGTGGGATAAGAAAGGACATGGGTAAATTAAATCTATTCAAAGTCAATTACATACGAAGATTTTGGTGAGTAATTAACACCTTAAAAAATTTTGTAGATAGTTATAAGGAGGTCAAGAAATTTTTAAGAAAATATGTGTTAGTACGTGATATAGTTTAAGTTGTACTAAAAATTAAAATAATCTCCTCACATATGTAGCCTGTAATACAAATCCTACTTATAGAAAAAGCTTTATAAATAAGTCAAAATTTAAAATAATGAAAAATGATCTAATGACCAAACATATATTTAGGAATATCCATTTTTTGTTAAACATCATGGATTATATTAGATAATAGTTGTTGTATATCTATAAAATTACTCGTTATTGCATTGACAACCACTCATATTTTCATCTTTTTACTTTTTAACCATATTTTGTTCTTTATTATTGTTGTAAACTTCATAAGTAGGATAATATAATGGTAATATTGGAACAAAAGTTTTATCTTTCTTGCATTTCCTCTAAAGGAATTAAAATATTTCAAGAAATATCAATCCAAGAGAGGTATACAAGATTTTAAAAACCTGTGGTGTTGAGTGATATTATACAAAATGTTAGGGGAGATTTCTGAAATTATCCTGCAAGATTATACATGCATTACTCTTGAATTTTATGTTTAAGCACTTGGCACGTTTTACATACCCCAAAAATAAAAACCCTCTGGACCTTGGTGCGATGGAAACCAGATTTCCCAAAGCCCAAAAACCAAATAACTAAATAAGACCCAAGTTTTCGATAGAAGTTCAACTTATACGAACATGTACACTGGAATTGTGCCATATCAATCATGTTTCATTTGCGAGTTCCATTTTTCGGGTTGTCTGACTGATGTGGGCACGTGGCTCAAACAAAAAATGAATGTAAGAGGAATTTGCAAATGTTTGTGGAGTAATAAAAGAATTTCCATTACTTTGTGGGTTAAAATTTTAATCTAAAGGACTAATTTTTGAGATCTTTCAATTTTTTTAAAGGAACAAAACAGAAGCAAAATAATCTGCTGGATCTATCCGCTTATGCTTTACAAGATCCATATTGTCTGCGATACCTCTACACTAACCATCACTTTCTTTGAATTACACAAAATCTCAGTGAAACTCATTAACACAAGTTCTCTTTTCTTTCCTTTTTTTCGTTTAGAAAGTAGAAAAAGAAGATTGAGCAGGGGACGAGATGGAGTATGGCAGCAACATTTGTCATGAGAAATTGTCCAAATTCGTTTACTCTAGAAAGTGCAGAGTAGCCAATCAGACTACTATTAAACTGCTTGAAAAGTCTGATAACCAAATATTCCTATGGTTCTTAAGTAACCCATTGCCGAATTCTTAGAATTGTCAACAAATTCTTGTATCTCATGTTGTGCTGATGTGTGGAAGATCCAAAGAGTGGTATGGTAGAGCTTGACCTTTCAAGCCTTAAACTAGCAGGCTTCATAAGCCCTTACATAGGAAATCTGTCCTTCCTGGGATCCCTTCAGTTGCAGAATAACCAATTGACAGGAAAGCTTCCTGAGCAACTTGGCAATGTTTTGCGCCTTAGAACGCTGAATGTGAGCTTCAACGGCCTAACTGATGCTATACCAAGTAACATAAGCCAGTGCAAAGAGCTCAGAATTCTAGACCTTGTGCAGAATCAGATTTCAGAGGAAATCCCTCAAGAGATAAGCCAACTGAAAGGGCTTTTCAAGTTCTGAATTTGGCGAGAAACAAGCTCTTTGGTTTATTTCCATCTTCTATAGCAAATATTACAATTCTATCCGTCATAAATTTAGGCACCAATTCACTGGATGGAAAGATGCACAGCAACTTGTCCCGTCTGAGAAACTTGAAGTTTCTTGATCTCAGGATTAACAATTTCTCCGGTACAGTCCCTCCTCCATTTACAACGTGTGTATATTTAGCTTTGCCTTCCAACAATTTGTGGTGTGATCTTCCCAGCAGCATCGGAGTAACACTTCCTAATCTTCTAGGCTTCAACTTTTCCTTCAATAGATTCACCGGTACAGTTCCTGGATCCTTGCACAGTCTCACAAGGATACGAATGATTCGCTTGGCACATAACCTTTCGCATGGAAGTATTCCTCCAGGATTAGAAAATCTCCCCGAACTGGAGATGTGTAACAGAGGTTTCAAGTTTCAACAGGATTGTTGCCTCAGGAGGTGATGGCTTCAGTCTTTTGGAATCCTTAACAAAGAGAACCCGTCTAAACTTCCTCGCAATTGATTCCATTCTGTTAGAAGGTGTAATTCCAAAGACCATGGGCAATCTTTCTTAAGTTCTTAAAAAGTTTTACATGGGAGGAAATCCAATTTTTGGCGGTATAACACGCTCAATTGGCCAACTGAGATGCTTAGAGTTGCTAGACATGAGTTATGCTGAAATTTCCGGTGAAATTCCCCCAGAAATTGGGCAGTTCCAACTACGAGGTTTGGGATTGGCTGGAAATCCTTTGTATGTAAAAATCCCAAATTCCCTTGGCAATCTGCAGAAGTTGAACAAGATAGACCTGTCAAAAAACGAATTGGTTGGAAGCATACCTACTACCTTCAAAAACTTCCAAAGTTTACTTTCCATGGACTTATCGATAATAAGCTCAACGGAAGCATCCCGCCAAAAATTCTCCATCTCCCCAGTTTAAGCACTTTCCTCAATCTTTCCAATAACTATCTCACAGGTTCTTTGCCGGAAGAGGTCGGATTCCTTGTCACAATCGATAGTCTTGCAGGTGACATGCCAAAGTCAATTGGGAACCGTAAGAGATTGGAGCATTCACTACTTGGTACAATTGTACAAAGATGCTATCAGGCCAAATTCCGGATACTTTAGGAGATGCTAAGGGATTGGAAACTCTTGATCTTTCCTCAAACCAACTCAGTGACCCAATTCCCTCTGATCTTCAAAACTTGCGGGCACTTCAGGTCCTCAGTCGCTCATTCAAAAATTTGGAAGGAGAAATCCCTTCTAGTGGAGTGTTTGCACATCCTTCGAAGGTTCATCTGGAAGGCAACAAAAACCTCTGCCTGAAAATGAGGGCTCATCGCAGATATTTAATATTGGTTTTCAGTCTAATTGGAGCAATAATAGCAGTGCGTTTCACAATTGCTTTTCTGTTTTGCTTCGGAAAACAAATGGCAAAAGTAGAAGTAGAATCTGAATCCTTGAAGCAGAATAAAATCATATGATCGCTTATGATGACCTCCGCATTGCCACCAATTATTTCAACAAAGGAAATCTTGTTGGGAGTGGGAACTTTGGATCTGTATACAAGGGACAACTCAGACAAAGGACTGCTGTTGCGGTTAAGGTCATCAATACAAAGACAGCCGGATCCTGGAAGAGTTTTATAGCATAATGTGCAGCTTTGAGGCACGTCAGGCACAGGAATCTAGTTAAACTTATCACTACTTGCTCCAGCATCGATTTCAGGAATTCAGATTTTCTTGCTTTAGTATTTGAGTTCATGAGCAATGGTAATCTGGAAGATTGGATAACAGGGAAGAGTAGGACTTCCTGTGGAGGGGGGCTCAATGTTGTGGATAGACTGAATGTAGCAATTGATGTCGCTTGTGCCATAAATTATGAATTATCTGCACCATGAATGTGAGGTCCCTGCACTGACTTGCTATTTGAAGCCTAGCAATGTTCTTCTGGACTCAGACATGACGGCAAAAGTTAGAGACTTTGGGCTTGCCAGGTTGTTGATAAACAACAGTGATGATCAATCTTGTGTCAGCTCCATGGATGCTGAAGGGATCCATCCATAGGCCACATGCCTCCAGGTTAGTTTCTTGACAATTCTTGGCTTTTATTTTCTTGGTTTACGTGAGTTTGTAGCATATAAGTTAGTTCATTACGCTTCTGTATCACATATAGTAGGATTTAGGGGAAATCCATTGCCGGCTTTTCCTGATTTCTGTTGCTTTCATTCATCGTCTCAAAAGTCACCATTTGACTTTTACTCTGAACACCTTGTAGATTATGACTCTGGCGAGAGATCATCCACGCCGGGCTGGAGATGTATACAGTTTCGGAATTCTTCTGCTAGAACTCTTCACAGGCAAAAGCCCAAGACATGAAAGTTTCATTGAAGGATTAAGCCTAAAGAAATGGGTAGAGATGAATTTTAGGCCACCAACATTGAGGACGTGCTGGACCGGAAGTTACTTGCTCCCACTATCGACTTATATCAGAAAGAATCAAATGAATCCATTGACCAACAAATTCATAGTGATTGCCTGGTCCAAGTCACTGGAATTGGATTGTCTTGTGCTGCTGATTCTCCTTGTGAAGGCATAAGCATGAGAGTTGGTCTTCGCACATTGAAAAGTAATACGGGTGCTCTTGAGCCTGATATACATAAGAAGCCCAAATGTCAAGGCACCATATTAAGACCCATAACTAGAGGTGTTAGCGGGTTGGGTTCAGGCCGAAATTGAAAATTTCAGATTCAGACCCATTTTTATATAGTAGATTCGGATCTGACCCATATACCTGACGGGTTTTGACTTTAGAGTTTTGGAACTAGGTCCGATGGGTTCCGGGTTGGATCCAGGTCGACCCGAAAAGAAAAGATCTAAATTTAAACATTCCAAAATTAAATTCAAAACCAATTTCCAAACTTAAACAAATCAAATTACAAAACTAAATCACAAATAACTCGTAATAGTCAATCCAAAACTAACTACAAATCAATTTACAAAGTCATTACTAAATTGTTAATTTGGTAAAAGAATGTATTTAGAAATATTTATATTTTATAATTATTAATATATTATTCGGATACGGGTCAAAATCCTATATTCGTATTCGACCCATTTTTTGTTAAAGTAAACAAGTATGGGTATTGGAATTATTTTTCAACCCGAACCCATAAAATTTTATCGAATCTGGATCGAGTTCGGATCCAAATCCGACCCATTGACACCCCTACCCCGTGACATCATTTGGGTTTTGTTATAGTAGCATTTCCTCGTGTAAACGAACTATTGATACATGGAATTATTCTTGGTATATAATAGATCTTGTAAGTATAATTGGCAATAAGGACCAAGCCCCACTTAAATACCATGCTTGCCCATAATTTGGGCAGGATGGGTTCTGGAAATTTGGGTTGTGGGTTTGATGATTGTGATACCTATTTATTTGATGGGTTTGTCTGGGATCATTTGGGTATTCCACGGGTCTCATGTATTATAAATTTTCTTATTTTTATTTCTTTTCTTGTCTCTTTTACGTTGTTCTTCAACATATATAGAATAAGAGCAGAAGTAGGGGTGGGCACGGGTCGGGTACCCGCCCCTAACATGATTTGGCTGACCCGACCCTAATATATCGGATCACCCATTTTGCGACCCTAACCCGCTCCTAATATTTTCGGGTACCCGAATAGCGGGTACCCGAAAAAAAGGGGCGGGTCATAGGGTACCCGCCCCTAAAAAAAACTATTTTTCAATAAAAAAAATTTATTTTCTACTTAATATCAACATGTTTTTCAATAAAAAAACATGCTTTTCCAATTAATATTGGTAGAGATATTGTAATTAAAGTCCATACATCACCATTTTCACACATTTCATCCAATAATCAAATCGATCTCATAAATTTAGTACATATTAGAATATCTAATGGACAAAACGAAGTTTCATAATAATTTTGAGTACATCACCATTTTCACACATTTCATACCTCTACAACACAACAAACACAAGGATAATAAGTATTTGGTAACTTCCCCAAGGATATTATGGTACAAGACCGCATCTCAAATAAGTCAATTGTGAAATCAAGTTCGGAAAAGAATTGAATAGAACTAATTATTTTTGAAAAAAAATATAACCAAAATAATGTTAAAAATCTTCCCCAACTTCTTTACATCTTTGGAATAGACCTTATGGTATTAAGGTGATGAAAAAGAAAAATAAATTTCTTACACTAAATAAAAGAGACAAATTTAAGAGATATAATTGCAAATGAATGACACAAATATTTTAATTATCTAGCTAACAGAAAATTGAGACCCCAAACAAAAATCTTTGATTGAATTGATGCAAGATTTGCAGGAAAGATCGATGGAGGTAGAATAAAAATAAAAAAGATGAAAGGGATGAACAATTTTTATAACAGAGTTTCACAAATTTTTTTTTCATTTTGTTCATGTTTCACCGAAAATATTCACTTTCTTCAAAAAAAATAAGAAGAGTAGATCATATAGGATTAGAATATGAGGCTGCGAGCCACTTCACTTGCACTTAGGATTAAAAATTATAAAATTATAAAATGATCCCCACTTTTTTAATATTTATAAAATATACCCTGCGGGTCGGGTACCCGCGGGTTTTTATTTTTCTGATCCGTATCCGTACCCGATTTTTCGGGTACCCGACCCTCATCTGCCCCGCTAAGAAAAATCGGATCGGGTATCCTATTTTTCGGATCGGATCGGATCGGGTTCATCGGGTTTTCGGATCGGCAGGTTTTTTTGCCCACCCCTAAGCAGAAGGCCTCTTGTGACCTGGAATGGTTTTCGTCGTCCTCTCACGGCACATGTGAGTCACCAGCCTTTTTTTTCTCGCGCGATGCGCCGACGCCTGCATATACTTCCTCTCTAGGGTTTTCTTAAATTTCCTCTGCTGCCGCTGTCGCCGCCGCCGCTTGCTTTCTTCTCTCCTCCTCTCCTTCGCCTCACCTCTATCCTCAGAAGCTAAACCCATCCCAACGCCAACAGATTACTCGCGCGGTCCTGCAGTTTCACTACTGCTGGTGGCAACAGTAGTAGTAGTAGTAGGTAGGACCATAGCTGTCACACTCAAATGGACCAAAATGGCACCGTTAATTCCCGTCATCGTCAATTGCCCTCCTCTGACAGATTTCTCTGCGTTTTCGCTCCGACTGAACGAAGCACCGCTCTCACTGCTTTCTGGAGACAACTCTGCCTCCGGAGCTTAACGAAGATGACGTGTTTCGGACTGGTGACTTTACTGAGCTTCATGGCCGGTCCTCTTTCCCTTCCTCAGTCATCAACATGCGCCAGATCTCTCTCTTTTTTCCCCTTTCTCTTGGTTTTGGGTTAAAACCTTCATTGCATTGAATTTTTTTCACTTTTTTTCCAGGTTGCAGGTAGAATGATTTTTAATTTCTGGACCCTTATTCTCCGTCTAAGATAGAGTTGGAAGCGCAGAAGCATCTTCCGCAGCTTGCTCTATTTTTTGCCCTTTCTAAGGTACTACTTTCTTTGTTCTGATATGCTTTCCCATTTTTTCTATTTCCCTTGTTCAAGCTTTTGTGGATTGTCCCTTGTTCAAGCTTGTTCAAGCAACATCGTTAATACTCGCATATAGTTGGTTCACACCATTTTGAAAGACCTCCACCCCAGCCACCGTGCATATCATATCACATATGTTGCTGGCGGCCAACCTCAGTGAGTATTGTTTACAAATCAAACTGTACTTTGAGAAGAAATAGAGAGTTGGTCCGATCGATCAACACTTCCCTTTATTAATTCCCTTTGTTCAATTGTTGTTTTTAATTACTACATGCAATGCCTTTGGGTCTAAAAGTGAAAGTACATTCTTGCTTTTACAAGTACCGGCTAAAGTAAGAATATGTTTTATTATTATTGTTATTATTATTTTTAGTGATTAATACGGAACAAAATCAATTGGCAGAAAAGAAAACACAGAGGTAAATTTAGCAGCTTCATTTTATCTTGAGAATCAAGTTACTTGAACTCACTCCCATTCATTTCCATTCAGTCAGTCCACCTCCCCAATAAGTCCAACTCCTCAACCCCCTCCCGGCCAGAGTCTATTTTAAAAAAAAAAATGGGGAGAGAGTTGGCGGGGAAGAAGCAAAAAATTGGGACCTTTGTAGTCAGTACCGTGCGATGATCTAATGAAATATACATATGTCTTTTAACTTTTAGAGCTGTTAACTTGCAAACCTATTTTTGGTTGGTTAGCAGTAATTAGGCCTTATGTGAATCAATTTTTTAAAAAAAGTGACGTGTGAAACTAACTCGGTGATACAAATTTGTAGGTCATTCGCAGTTAAAGATGACATATTTTCCTTGTTTGAGGGAGCACTTGATAATCTAGGGAGTCTGAAGCAACAATATAGGCTTCCAAAGTCTTCAAATGAGGTGGTTTTGATGATTGAAGCATACAAGGCGTTTCGTGACAAGGCACGTTATCCTCCAAACCATGTTGTTGGCCACCTAGAAGGGAATTTTGCATTTATTGTCTTCGGCAAGGCCACCTCCACCTTGTTTGTGGCTACTGTGAGTGATCTTCGCATTTCCTTACCTACAAATTTGACTTAATTGAAATGTTTTAACAGTCTGGTTGGTGATGTTGTGACAGGATGAAAAGGCTAAGGTTCCTCTATATTGTGGAATCACTCCTGATGGATGGGTAGCATTTGCAGATGATGCTAACTTGCTTAAAGGTGCTTGTGGCAAGTCCCTTGCATCTTTCCCTCAAGGTAAATTTGATTCTTAGGCGCTCAATTCAGCCATCAAAGAATTGATTCTTAAATTAATGAATACATTAACTGCTTGTGTTAAGGAACACTAAAGTTCCTTTCTTTTTGTTAGTACATCTTTTCTTTCAAATTTCTTTGCTATGTTGAACAATTCCAATCTTGTAATGTACGTTGATGTCTGTTGTTTAGGTTCCTTCTTCTCCACAGCTTTGGGTGAATTGAGAAGCTATGAGAATCCAAAGAATAAGATCACTGCAATTCCAGCTAAAGAGGAAAAAATATGGGGAGCAAAGTTCATGGTAAACAGATGAGATTCTCTCTATGTTACCAGCCAAATAACATAGAAAAGAAAAAAAAATTGTGCAAACCATTTTTTTTTTTGGAATCCAGGAGCATATACTCAGTGAGGTCATTTGGTCCCTTATTAGGGGGATCTATTGGTCAAAGATAATTGTTTATCATGTGGGCTTGTCTTAAAATCATGGCTTAGATTCACTCTGGTTTGGTGATGCTGAAATTTGTTCTCTTTTGCAATATCTTTTTGGTGATATTTTCCAGGTGGAAGGGCTAGCAGTTTTTGCAGTCACAAAATAGAAGTTTATAAACTCCTCCGCCTGTAATGTGCAAGTTGCTAAAAGACAAGAAAACAGTGGAAGGGGATTGGAAAGGAAGGGGGTGATTTCTGGGACCATGTAAAATTTAGTGGAGCTGTCGTTCCCTTAGTAGCCGATCATCTTCAACAAAGACCAACTAAACATAGAGCCAAAAATTGTACTCCTGTTCTAGCTCACACAGGGAGTTGAAGGTCTTTCAAGTTAATACGTCTTTCATTATTTTTTCTGCCTTTTGCTTTATATCTTCCTCCGATATTTTCCTTCCATATCATATGCTTGTCTTGGGCATCTTCTCTTTCTATACCTCCGCACACCGCACGGATTATACCTCCTAGTTTCAACATAAGTAGATAACGTCCCAACAGAATTCAGCCAAAACTTTCGTCGACCTCTCACGTGCCCGACATGTGGATTAGAAGCATTCAATCCTTCGCGCCTTGCGCGTTAGCTTCCCACCTGGCCTCGCTGCCAGTATCCCATGTGCTTCTGCTACATTCTCTCTTCCCGCTGCCTTCCCTCTGCAGCTGCTCTCTCACTCTTTCTTCTGTCATTCTTTTCTCTCTCTTTTTTTTCTCACAACAATGTTGATCTGTCACTTATCCGCGTGCTCTCCAGACTGGTACAAAGCTTTGTTGCGGTGTAGTATTCCGTTCTGCCAATTCCATTGTCTTCTTACCGCCCAAGGAGCTACCGCTTTCGCTGTTGCCTGCATCGGTCCAGATCTTGTGCCGTTCGTTCGCTTTTCCTCCTCCTCCGTCGCGAGCTTTCTCCTTTTTCCTTTCCAGTGAACCCTGATCTTTTCTGTAAGCTTCCTGTTTTCCCCCCTTCTGGAGTTCGTATTTTTTCCGCCCCTTGTCCTAGGCTCCTTGGTGGCTACCATAGTCGGCCATACAAAAATTGTTTTTTTTTTGTTTTTCCACAGGATCCGCTTAGGTGATGGCTCTGCAGCAGCAATTTTAGACCTTAAACATCCAAATTCTGATCTAGATCCAAATCCAGATTTGACTGAGGCTGCTTCAGGAGGGCAAAATTATTTTACTGAAGGTGTGCCTGATCGGGATGTTTGGCGTAATGGTTGTGGACAGAAGCTTTTTGCAATGACTTCAAGACAGCCGAAGAAATAATGAAAAGGAGGTAGCTGCCTATATTATTGGTTTAATTCTCCATTTCTCCTTGCTTCTTGTAAGATCTTAAAATCTCTCTTGGACTAAAAAAAATTAATGGAGAACTGCTCAAGAAGTTTTTTTTTTTAAAATTCTCTTTTTGTCATCCTTACTTATGATTTGTTGGCCTTGTCCAATAGCTTCATACTTGGAATTTGCTTGCAATATTCCTGTTGGAAATTTTCTAATGTTTCAGTTTCATTTTTTATACCTTGTTCTCCTTTTCGTTGACATTAAAGTTGAATTTAATTTGATAATACTTGCATTATTAGGTTCGGTGGAAAGGGTCCTAGACATAAAGTGGACTATGCGCAATATCTGCTAGGCTTCTGTATGGCACTTATATGAATGTTGGTCCAGAATTTTACTTTTTCTCTGTATTAAACCTTCTTTGCTATGTTTGTTCACACACATATAAGTTGTCACTATCTTTGTCCAAATTTGATTCTTTGACCTTTGTTGCCTGTTAAAAACTGTTTGCTTATTATATGTTTGTCTTGGTTAATTTGAACTTTCTCATTAAAAATTTCCTTCTGTAGTGCAAACTTTTCTCTTCTTTAGCTTTAAGTTGCAGAAATTTTCATTTATAATGACCTTATGTAATATTTGAATTTGTTGTATTCAAATCAGAAGTTTGTTGTCTGTTTTAATATAGGGATGAACATGGGCATCATGAGCATGAATCATATTTTGGCGATCAAGACACTGAAAGTCTGGTCCAGGTAAGAAACAATATTGAGTTGCATGCCCAAAGTTTTAAACGGGAAAGGCAAAAATAAGGTGAAGAAAAGCAAGGAAGTAAAAGAACAAAACAAAAATTAAATAAATAAAGGAAAAGGGAAATGTATATGTAGCATGACTCTGCACATCTATCAATGCAGTTGATATCATTTTCCTATACTAGAAACCTATGATTGAATTGTGTAGTCCTGCATAGGTGTTGATGTTGTCACCTATTATATATGTGGCATTATTGGGTTTTTTAATTATTTGCAGACAATGGAAACTTTGGTTGCATCTGTTTCACTAGAGTCTAAAAAACTTGCTTTAGAGGATAAATCTGACAAGACAAAAGATCCAAAAAGACCTGCGCCCTCAGCAGGAGGATGTAGAGTTGAAGGTTTTGTACGGGTTAAGAAGGTAGGAATTACACCAATTTGAAGACAACCATACTTGGCATTTTTTTGTTTTGGTATAGCCACGGTGCTAGATTTGATTTCTGTCCAAAACCCTTTATGCTTTAATTTCAAGAAAGAAAATGAAGTTGGCAGTGTAAAACAAGTTAAGACATTTGAGCCATTTGCGTAAATGTAAATTTTGCTTGTTGACTTTTTCTTCATTGAAGATTAGCAGCAATGTCGTAGAATTTCCACTTGCTGTTTAGTTTTTCTGTAGTCACCATGTTAAAAAATGATTGCTATATCTTTGTTCACACACATATAAGTTGTCACTATCTTTGTCCAAATTTGCTTTCCCTCCCCCCTCCTGAAAGTTTCACTGTAGTAAGGTGATTTTTTAATTGCAAAGTGTCTTTAATCGGTAAGTATTTGCTTACCCATTTTTCCTATCTAATCTTATCTGGTCATTTGGTGGCAAGTGGGTTGCAAATTCCTTGGATTTTAACAAAAACTATGATGCAAATGTGTTTGAAACAACCATAAGGTTGTTTTATAAGGTTTAATGTTTCGTGTGTTTTTAGTTTTGTGTTTTCATCTTTTCCTTTGTATAAGTTTTAACATCTGAAATTCTTGTCAACTTTTTAAATAGAGGTAGACAAGACATTCATATAACTGGTGGTTACTTATGAATTTTTCATAACAAAATCTAGAGTGGTAGGAGGACTTCTCAGTGCATATGATCTGTCTGGAGATAAGGTTTTCCTTGAAAAGGCTCAGGATATTGCGGATAGGCTACTGCCTACATAGGACACACCTTCTGGCATTCCTTATAACGTTATTAGCTTGGCTCACGGGAATCCGCATAATCCCGGATGGACTGGTGTAAGTTGATACATATGTTAATTTGTTTTCTGTTTCATGAAACATTTAGACTCAAGTTCATTGTCCAACTGTGACTTTTGCTATACTTTTAAGCAAAACAAAATTGTTGTGGGTCCTTTCAAGACTCAGCTGCACGATATAATAATAGCAATACCTGCCACAATAATTATCTGAATATTCCCTGATTCTTCACAATTATATAATGGCAATTGAGCTTTACATTGCTCTTATTAATCCTGGCTTTCTTTACATTTAAATCATGTATCTCCCAATCAACTTCTGTATATCTACTTCTCTGCATGAACTACTTGCATTGTCTCTGCTCATTGTCATGTCTATGCCTTGAGTATACATATGTATGACAAATTGTGTAAAACTTTACCTTTTCTCAGGTTGATAGTATTTTAGCTGATTCTGGTACAGAGCAGCTGGAGTTTATTGCTCTTTCTCAAAGGACTGGAAACCCAAAGTATCGGCAGAAGGTATCCAAAAACTAGCTCCTTACACTTTCAAGTAATTTGCTCGCTCATTCCCCCTTTTCCTTCTTCTGTGCGTCTGAGAGAGACAAAAAGAGATGAACATTTTTGTTGATCTTGATCCCTATGTTTTGATGTTTACAAAACAAATGGATGATACTAATATTTCTTCAACATATATTTTTAATTATGAAATTATTTGATTCCATGAACAAGTGCAATTGGAAGAAAACAAAGTATGCTGAAACTGTCGGACGCTCAAAAAGTCTGCATCGGACGTCCGACAACCATTGAGTATCTTCGACGCAGAAAACCAACCTATCGGACGTCCTAAGGAATTGAAGAAAAATTTCCAGTTTTACATCATACCTTCGGACGCAGAAAACCAGTCTATCGGACGTCCGAAAGAATTGAAGAAAAAGTCTTAAACTCTCTGCCTGCTGTCGGACGCATAAAACAGAGCTATCGGACGTCCGACACTACCAACGGCTAGTTGACTCTTCAGCTACTTTCTATCCGTTGGAAGCTTTAATGAGGCTCTTTCTTGGTCCTATATAAATAGTTGTTGGTCAGACACTTCAAATAACTTTGGCACACTGAAGATACAAAAGATCTAGAGAGATTTTAGTGAGAAAATACTCCAAAAAGAATATTTGTAGTCTTAGTAGTGTGAGGTTCATTGTAAGCTTTTCATTTGTGAGTGAATCTTTCATGAGTGTAGCTCTGTGAGGGTTGTCCTGAGGGATAGTACAACGTCCTGGCTTGACCGAGTGCTGCTTGGGGTAAGGAGGAGGTGAACCTTCTTTTGTACACAAGAGTGATTGTAATTCATCAACTTGAAATAGCTTGTTTCAATTAATCTACAAGCTCAAGAGGAGTTGGGTAGTTAATTGGTTTGCAATCCTTTCCTTTTATTTACTTATTGTTTCGTTTATGATCTTTGCATTGGTTGTTTTGGGACTTACAATTGGTATCAGAGCTTGGTCTCCTAGAGATTAAGCTCAATCGGCTTTGGAGTAAAGATGACAACCAATAATGCTATGTTTTTTGAAGGACATTCTGTTATTAGACCACCTGTGTTTAATGGGTCAAATTATATGAGTTGGAAAGAAAGAATGATTATTTTTTTGTAATCTATTGATATCGAATTGTGGTTTATTATTAGTGAAGGTCCATATGATGTCTCTCTTATAGATGAAAATACTCATGCATCTAGACCGAAAACAAGAAGTGAACTGACTGCTGTGGATAGAGCTCATCTCACCTTAAATGCAAAAGCCATGAATGTGTTATATTGTGCATTAGACTCAAATGAATCTATTAGAGTCAAGGGTTGCAAGTCAGCTAAAGAAATTTGGGACAAACTGAAAGAAATTCATGAAGGTAGTGAGAATGTTAGAGAACAAAAGAAGTCCATTCTAGTTACAAAGTATGAATCTTTCAAGATGAAACCTCATGAAAATGTTGATCAAATGTATTGTAGATTCAATAATCTCATTAAAGATTTAGAGGTGTTGGAAAAAAAATATTCTCTTGATGAGAAAAATAGAAAAATCCTGAATGCCTTGTCCAATGATTGGGAAAATAAAGTGACTGCTATTGAGGAGACTAGAGATTTGAATACTATGCCTATTGAATCTCTTATTAATTCTCTTTTCTCTTATGAGCTGAAACTTAAGACTAAGGTGCAAGAGAAAGATGATGCAAAAGTGCGAAAGAATATTGCTCTAAAAGTCTCACAAGATGAAGATGATTCTGCCTCCCTAGATGAAGAAGATGTGGAAGGTGATGACAATGATATCGCTCTCATCACAAAAAGTTTCAAACGAATACTCAACAAGAGGAGATTCAGAAATGGTGGACCTAGCAATTCATTCCCAAATCAGTTCAACAAAAAGCAAACTGATCAGTGCTTTGAATGCGGCCAACCTGGACACTATGCAAGTGACTGTCCAGTGATGAAGAAGAAAGAAGGAAGAAAACCAAGAATAAACAAATTTCAATTCACATTGAATGAATGCAATTCCGATGGTGAAATTGAAGAGGAAGATCAATCTGCTCAATTGGCTTTCATGGCCATTGGAGATGATGAGGTAACATCTTCTAGCTCTCAATTTGAAAGTGATGATGAAGATGATGATGATCTTGAATCTTTCATTATAAAATTGCATGATAGTTTGAAAGAATCTTATGTTAGAAACAAGGAGTTAAAACAGAAAATTAGTTTTTTGCTTCGAGATAATACAAATCTTTTTCAACAAAACAAAAAGTTGAAAGCTGAAAATGATTACTTAAAAAAAAGTGAGACTGCTTTACACTTGGATCTTGATAGAAAAACAAGTTTTTGTGAAATGTTCAAAAGGGAACAAGATGATTTGAAAAGAAGAATGGATGATTTAAATGAGTTGCTTCAACATAAAAAACAGGACTCTTTTCAGAATAATAAATCAAAACCTCATTTTAAGATAAATTCTGCTGCAAATGAGTTTGTTATCCATAGGAGAAGACAAGTAAGATTTATTAAACCTGTTCATATAAATAATTCCCTGATTATGTGTAATTTCTGTTGTCAAAAAGGTCATATGAAAAGTGATTGCTATGTGAGAAAGAATATAAAAAAAGGCATGAAATACATGTGGATAGTTAGACATTATGCTAACTTTAACAAGTAGGAGATTTTGTTAATCATTGCAGTGATTCTTGTTCACAATATTCTTCTTTTGATATTTCTGATATTTTGATTTGAGTTTTCGCTGATATTTTTGAATATTACTGAATCTATATGATGTCAAAAAGGGAGAGAAAAGGACTATTCTGATCTAACGATGATTTGCTAATTTCTCTGTGATAAGTTGGTTTGTTGGTATTGCTGAATTCTGCTATCATTTCTCTGTTTTTGTTTGAAATATTAGATTTTCTGTTATTGTTGTTGGATTATGGTTGCTGGTTATTACTCTCATCTTATGATGACAAAAAAGGGGAGAGATGGATGCAATGTGTAAGGGGGAGTTATTATGAGATTATGAGTTTGGCTCTTAAAAGTTTTGGTTGCAATGATTGAGGGGGAGCTTGTACTTATTTTTGTTTCTTTCCATCCATTGTTTTGTCATCATCAAAAAGGGGGAGATTGTTGATCTTGATCCCTATCTTTTGATGTTTACAAAACAAATGGATGATACTAATATTTCTTCAAGATATATTTTCAGTTATGAAATTATTTGATTCCATGAACAAGTGCAATTGGAAGAAGACAAAGTATGCTGAAACTGTCGAACGCTCAAAAAGTCTGCATCGGACGTCCGACAACCATTGAGTATCTTCGACGCAGAAAACCAGCCTATCGGACGTCCTAAGGAATTGAAGAAAAATTTCCAGTTCTACATCATACCTTCGGACGCAGAAAACCAGTCTATCGGACGTCCGAAAGAATTGAAGAAAAAGTCTTAAACTCTCTGCCTGCTGTCGGACGCATAAAACAGAGCTATCGGACGTCCGACACTACCAACGGCTAGTTGACTCTTCAGCTACTTTCTATCCGTTGGAAGCTTTAATGAGGCTCTTTCTTGGTCCTATATAAATAGTTGTTGGTCAGACACTTCAAATAACTTTGGCACACTGAAGATACAAAAGATCTAGAGAGATTTTAGTGAGAAAATACTCCAAAAAGAATATTTGTAGTCTTAGTGGTGTGAGGTTCATTGTAAGCTTTTCATTTGTGAGTGAATCTTTCATGAGTGTAGCTCTGTGAGGGTTGTCCTGAGGGATAGTAAAACGTCCTGACTTGACCGAGTGCTGCTTGGGGCAAGGAGGAGGTGAACCTTCCTTTGTACACAAGAGTGATTGTAATTCATCAACTTGAAATAGTTTGTTTCAATTAATCTACAAGCTCAAGAGGAGTTGGGTAGTTAATTGGTTTGCAATCCTTTCCTTTTATTTACTTATTGTTTCGTTTATGATCTTTGCATTGGTTGTTTTGGGACTTACAATTTTATGAAAGTTTTAATAGTCAAAGTGTATATTAAGATTTTATGGTGCTCGAACAAGAGAGAATTTTGGCTAAGTTAGATAAGGATAGACCTTTTTTTTCCCAATAAGTTTCTGACAGACAGCTGATGATTCATATCCATTACTTTCAGGCAGAGAATGCTATTTTATTTCTTAGTAGGACCTTTCCTGCTGATGGTTTGCTTCCCATCTATGTTAATCCCCAGAGGGGCACAACATTCTATTCTACCATCACTTCTGGGCTAAGGGGGACAGATACAATCTATTCAATATGTTTACATTCCTTAGCAGTACTTGCTTTGTAATTATCTCATAATCTATAGATAGCATTTGTTTTTCATTTAGGTCCCTTCAAAATTATCCTCCTGTATATCTCATTTCCATGGCTTTGAAAATATACTTTTTTCTTTTCTTTACTTTGTATTTTTTGTAATTTGAATAATGTTAAAAGCTCTTCTTTTGGCAGCTTTTATGAATATTTACTCAAAGTGTGGATACAAGGAAACAAAACTGCTTCTGTAAATCATTACAGGTAAACATTGGCATTTCTTTCCTTAGATATATCGATCTTTTCCCAAAAGGCATACTTTCTGCAAAGCATTCACATTTCTATTTTAATGTTTGTGTGTGTGTGTGTGTGTATGTCTATATATATATATATATATATATTTAGACTTGTATCAAAGTGTGTCAGCTATCTTGAGAAAATATAGGTAAAAGAAAAGTCACGTATATGGGATTAGAAAAACGTATTATGAACTCAAAGCGAGAGATTAATGACATTAAAGTTTAATGTACATATTGCTTATTGCATTGTTGTTGAGCATGGAGTAGATTTCTTTACTTTGCTGTCTTAAGTTCTTTTTCACACTTTGAGATAAACTTAGAATATCCTGGAGAAGTAACTCTTCTCATGAATCTGCAAGCAGAGAAATGTGGGAGACATCAATGAAAGGTCTTTCAAGCTTGGTTAAGAGAACTACCCCTTCATCCTTTGCATATATCTGTGAAAAGATTGGAAATTCCCTAACTGACAAGGTGACGTGTGAACTTGCAAGATTAAATATCCTAATTGTTTTGCGGAGGAGTAATTATTAATTTATAGTATTTGTCTTTCAAAATTATGTGCAGATGGATGATTTAGCATGTTTTGCTCCGGGAATGTTAGTTCTAGGTTCTTCTGGTTATGCTTCTGATGAGTCTCAAAAGTTCCTGTCACTGGCTGAAGAGGTGAATACAGTCTTTAAGAGATTCATAATTTTATGTTCTGTATAGGCCCCCTCAAACAGTTGTCATCGTGAAACTTTGATATAGTGTTGAATGGATGCTTAAGATTGTAGTCTATTAGACCACATTATAGGCTTGTTTAACACCAATTGTGTTTGCTATTATAGGCCACAAAAGTTTCTCAATGAGTAAATAACCAACTCGTGGGATGCTCTTTCTTTTCTTGCTCTGTATCATATACTACATTGGTTCCATTTTTGCACCAGAAATGGTTTTGCAAAAAATGCAAGTTGACGGTTGCCATTGACTAGAGGCTTTGTGAGAAACGGCCAAAAAGTATCAACAAAACTTAACTTGTGGAATAACTATACTAAAAAATATACTTTTCTAAATAAATTGATATTTTTATTACTTCAAAACTGGACAGGGCATTTTATTTTTCTATCGCGCGAAGCGCGTTCATGCCTCCTAGTCTCTCCGAAAGCCCTGCTACTCTAATTCTATGCTGGCTGTCGTCTCTTTAGCAATAGCAATCGGACTAGCACCTGTAATAACTTCATTTAGACCACTTTTTCAAATTACATATATATTTCTTCTCCATTTTTTCATAATTTAAATCTTCAATCAAAAGCAAAATTGTTGGATGAAGCTTAAATGGCTACCATGCATGAAGGAGACAAACGTAAAAAATATATATATGATGAAAAATGAAAGAAAAATAAATAGAGAAAAAAATGAAATATATGGAAATTTGAGATAAAATTTTTAAAAAAATGTTAGTAAAAATCTCTTATAAAAATAAGATTTAGTAAACTAAGAGTAATTAAACAAAAAAATAAAATATAAAACAAGAGTAACTAAACAAAAGAATAAAAATGAAGACTATTAGTCCAATGACATAAAATTCATTTGAAATTTCATTTCTGCAAATTTAATCATCATTAATAACTAATACATAGCATTGTGTACAAAGATCTCATTGGTTAGAAAAATATTATTGTTATGCTGATCTTGATTGTAGAGTTACTATGACATAAATTTGAGGGGTGTTCCCCTCAGTATGATATAATGCCTAGTTAATTTCCCCCCCCTGTATGATGAAATGCTTAGTAGATAAAAATAAAAAATGTGAAGTATTATATTTTTTTGATAGATTTAAACAAAAAAAATTTGAGTTAGGTATTAGACACACCTCGTTTTGATTTTCCATATAATAATTAATCAAATTAACATATTTGTTAATTTGTTGGGTCCAATAAGTCAAGGAAAATAGGAAGTAGAATTCACCAAAAAATATTTATTTTGAAAAAATATTACATGAGAAATGAAGATAAGTGTATGCTTTTTATATAGTAAAGAGAAATGAGGTCTAAAAAAGAAAAAGCATAAATTAAAAATTAAAGCAAAAAAAAAAAGGATTTATTGGGTATTTGGGTAATATTGAAATGAGTCTAACCCATTTTAGTTCCTCCCACCTTAATCTCGTGATCTTTTATGGGATTGCTTGGGCATAAAGCCATCTCTACTTGTAAGTACTCTTTACATCAATTTACAAATTTTCCTTAATTTTACCTTTTATAGTTTCAAAAAGGGAAGAAAGAGAAGGACGATAATTGTTATCTCAAGTAAGAATACAACAAAGTTGAGTCGAGTTTGTAAAATGGTTAAATTCAAACTCCAGCTCATCGAACTCTTCAAATTTAAGGTTCAGCCTGAACTTGATATTTAATTTTAACTTGTTCGAGCTCAATTTTGGATCTACCTCGATGAAGTGTATTCAAGCTTATATGGAATAACTCAAGTTTTAGTGTTGCAAATTAATATTTTGTATACATTTATATAAGAGATATGATAGACATTTTCACCTTAATAAATAATACACACATTCGTGTGTGTATGTATATATATAAATTTTGATTAATATTGACGAGTTTTCAAATCTCACATATAAGGTTCAAGGATATTCAAAAGTTTGAGTTTGTGAAACTATTAAAACTGCTTGAACTTGGTCGAAGCTTGAGCTCTGAGTATCTAAGCTCGTGAATAACCTCGATTTGTTTGTAACTCTTGTTTTAAGTTAGTGAAATCAAAGCTAAGGTAAGTAACAGTAGTAGTATGTTAAAACACCCTCTGGACATTACCCTACTTGCTGCCACCGTAAATTTGACCAAAAAAGAAAAAAAAAACGCCAAGTAGGAAAAATTTACACTATTTACAAGGCTTATTTCTTTCCCATTTTCGATGAGATATTGTTCTCACTATTTTTAGTTACTCAATTATTGTCTTAATTTTTTGATAAATTGCTAAAATAGTTTCTACTTGATAGAGTGTTTGAATAACTGAATTATTTCACGTAGTATTTCATTTACATAAATAGATTTGTCAATTCATTTTATTATATTTTTAATTATCTTTTTATTTCACATACATTACATCATAAAACAATGCTATAATAATTATTTTAAAAAATATATTATACTAAATTATCCAAAAGATGAAAATTAAAGACTATGTAGGTGGCGTACTTGTGCAAATTACCTGAGAGGGAATAAGGAAGAGGGAATGTTACTATGGTAAGTAACATTTTAGTCTAGAGAAGCTGAAACTTAAAACCGGGAAAAGAAAACAACCCTCTTTGCCTTCCTCTTATTCCCTCTTATTCAATGTATTCATTTTTCCTCAAATTCTTGAATTTCAAAACACTTAGCACTCTGCTAAAAAAAAATTAGTACTTATTAATTTGTCCTAAAACAAGTTTCACACTTTTCCAGTGCGCCAAAAAAAATTTTCGCCTAAATTGTCTGCTTCCTCCGGCCTAAGGCCTTAACATCAAAACTCAAATGGGATAATTTCAGAAACCTCCCTTGAGGTCTTCAACAATTTCACTTGGCTCCCTTGAGGTTTACATAATTACAGAGACCTCCCTTGTTGTCATGAAAAGATAATAATGCCCTTTATTAATTATCAACTCATTGACATTAAACCACCAATACTTATATATCTTGGTCTATTCCCAATCCTCGATTTTCCATTATTAGTAAATAGTTTCCTTGCGCCCGTTTTTGTTTCTAATTTTTGATAGGTATCAACAAATTGAAATTGTGAAATGATAAATTGAGTGTTAATTTCATTATCGAATTAGATTGTGATAGTGATAAAAAATAAAAATTAAGGATAAGAAGTGAAATAGGAACTACATATAGGTTATACTGTTTTGGTTATCATGAAAAAAGTGTTCTTGATATATATTTATAACTGTATTGTGCTTTTATTTTTTATTTACAATTATTGATATTATTCCTGTAGAGAGAATTTGATTGATTTTGAACTCTATGCCTATGGAATATATTGGATATTGATATTAGTAGTGATGGTTTGGATTATTTTATATTTAAAAGGTGGAAGCCATGGAATTGAAATTTATGGATATTAAGTAAAATTTGATATTGTTATGAAATTGTAGATAAGTTTTTGGGTATATGATATAATATTTATAGTTGATACAATGGTCTGCATCAGAAATTTTTAAGTAAAAATGGAACATTAGAATAAAGATAAATGCTTATTTAGTGGTTGGATGTTGATAAGTAGGTAATAATGGTAGGGAATAAATATAAACAAAATAGACACTGTAAACCATTTTTTTCCTTTACATTTTGTTGTGAATTATAACTCAAGGGCATTATAGGAATTTTGGAAAAAAGTATAGCCTTTTGGGTTTAGAATGTTACTTAAATAGTGAAAATAGGGGAGGTAAGTGTAATTTTTAAAAATTGAGGGAAGTGTCTGCAATTGTTAAAAACCTCAGGGAAGGTTTGTGAAATTAACCCAACTCAAATCTCAAAAACTTTCCAGATTTCACAAATTTTTACTAAGCCGCGCAAACCGAATTAGTATTTCATTTTGAAAAAAAAACACTCTCAAATGGCGGCATTCTCCTTTTCTACAAATCCTCCCTCTCCTCCTCATCTCCTGAACCGCATCTCCATCCCTCTCCTAATCTCCTCTCTCCCTCAACCTCTAAGCACACATCAGAGGATTAGGAAACCGGGGAGAGAGTAGTAATGGCGGACAAGGAGAATTGCGTGAGGGTCACTCGCTTGGCCAAGAAAAGGGCTGCTGAGGCAATGGCTCTTGCCTCTTCCCAGCAGCAGAGGCCCAAAAAGAATAGGGTTGTTTTGGGAGAGCTTAAGAATTTGTCTGGTGATGTTTGTTCAGATGAATCTCAGCATCAGAAGCAGCACAAATGCAGGCCTAAAAGAAAGGTGAAGGAGCAGGCTTTGGAGGAGAAGAAAGAGAAGTTTGTGGTTGTGGTTGTGGAGGAGGATGGTGCTATTGATATTGATGTCAAATCGGATGATCCCCAAATGTGTAGGGATTATGTTTCTGACATTTATCAATATCTTCATAAGATGGAGGTAGGGTACTTTACCATTCAAGTTGAGTTTTTGTGTTGATTATTCACGGGTTGGGCTTATCTGTGCAAATAAAGAATTGGGATTTTGTTATCTTGAATTGTTATTTTCACTTGTAAATTTTGTTAAGTACTTGTGGCTTTTATGGGTTTGTCTTGGTTATGTCAAATTTTCTTAACCGTTACATGCATTTCATATGGCTGTCCAGATTGGGGTGATGAATAATGGGTTCATTCGCAACTTTCTTTTCCCTTGGGTTGGGTTTGATTTTTTCTGAAGTCCCTGAAATATCAGGGTGTTTTGAAGATGATGGTTAAATTGCAAAAAGGTTGGCCTCTAAGAAATTATTTATGAAAAATGGGTTCTTTTTGTATAGAAAGGATTGGTGCATTTTCGTGTTAAATCTTTTGCTATCTAAATGGGGTTTAGGAGGTGTTTATGATTTGATCTGATGATATTTGGGTTATAATTTAGATGGAGGTGAACAGAAGACCATTGCCGGATTACCTTGACAAGGTTCAGAAGGATGTAACAGCAAATATGAGAGGAATTTTGGTGGATTGGTTGGTTGAGGTGGCTGAGGAATACAAGCTTCTTTCAGATACGCTGTACTTAACTGTTTCCTATATAGATAGATTCTTATCGAAGAATGCTATCAGCAGGCAAAGGCTGCAACTTTTGGGCGTTTCTTCCATGCTTATTGCCTCGTAAGCCTTGAATCTGGCAGTGGATCTACTTTCTGAGCAATGTTTGTATTCTATTGTTTTTTCTTTTTTTTTTTTGGCTTATGGATTCGTGCTTATTGTTTCGAGTAGGAAGTATGAAGAGATAAGTCCTCCTCATGTGGAAGATTTCTGTTACATTACTGATAATACCTACACTAAGCAAGAGGTGGTGAAGATGGAATTTGACGTGCTCAAATTCCTCAAGTATGAAATGGGCAATCCGACAATCAAGACATTCCTTAGGTATTTTAATGCTACTTTGCTTCTATGTCTCTATGCTCATGAAACTAAGATTTGCATTCACGTAGCTAACCTTATTGTTCCTTTCCTTGTGGGATGCAGAAGATTCACCAGAGTAGCTAAGGAAGATTACAATGTATGTATGCAAATCTTTTTTAAAACCTTTCTTCTGTTTCCTTCCATGGGGTTTTTTAAATATTGATGCTCATTTGTTCTTCTTTTGATTTTGTAGAATCCAAATTTGCAGTTGGAGTTCTTAGGCTACTACTTAGCTGAGTTAAGTTTGCTGGACTATGGCTGTGTAAAATACCTACCATCTTTGGTTGCTGCTGCAGTCGTATTTCTCTCAAGGTTTACACTTCAGCCAGAGTTGCATCCTTGGGTAAGGACGTGTTTTTGAGTAGTCTCTTGACATGTTTAGCCGTCTTCAATCTTTCTAGCATAACATACACAATATGTTTGGTGACTGATTAAACTCGCACATTACAGAATGCTGCACTACAGCAATATTCAGGATATAAACCAGCAGAACTAAAGGAATGTGTCCAGCTCATACATGACCTGCAACTAGGTAGAAGGGGAAGCACTTTGGTGGCAGTGAGGGAGAAATACAATCAACATAAGGTACACTTATTTCAGTTGGTACTAGTACGTATAAGCAAAAGTTTCTCAATCATAGAGATGACTCTTACACAATACTACATGACTTCATGTTACAGTTCAAATGTGTGTCAACATTATCTCCTCCCCCGGAAATACCAGACACATTCTTTGAAGATGTAAAAGATTAACAATATGCAACTCTTGCCTGGAAGCTCTAAAGAAGGACTCATCAGATAGTGTGGATAAGCTTTGATATGATAGCTAGTTAATATCATCAGGTTGGAAGATTATTCATTCAAGTTGACTTCCTGATGCTACTTGGTGGAATCCTCGAAGTTATGCGATATGATAGGCTTCTTCTCTCATGTTGGTGGTCTGTAATGTTTGAAAATGTGCTCTAAGTAGAGAGCATAATAATAGGTAGTTGTAACATTTACCTTGTCAAGGTTCCATGACCTGATTGGAACGTTTTTGAATGCTGCTTGATACTACAATGGATTTGGTTGGTGTATTGGCCATGCTATTGATTTCCCATATATATATATATATTACCTAGATGGCTGGATGTTCGTATGGTAAGATCTAGATTCAAATAGAGCAATTGGATTATGTAAAGTCCTTGAAAAGATCCTAATCATTAGCATCTTTATATACATAGTACATACTACTGTGTTAGGTTATTCATCGATGGATCAATACATGAAACGCGTAATACTACTACTGATTGCTTACGTGCGTTTTGTGCCATTCAAAACAAACATGATAAATTGCTCGTCTTGTGCATCATTCCTAAGAAATTTCCAGTAAGGAATCTTACGTTACCTCAAGAACCTTAACAGCTAGCTTGTGGGAGAGGGACTTAAACTAGAACCATTTCTCTTTCCTTTTCTCCCAAAAGTTAAATACTGTAGTTCTTTTTAACTGCATTTTCTCTTCCTCTGGGCATAGAGGAAATAAGCAGAAGGATTGTAAATCGTGCGGTAGATAACCAGAAGAAAATATTTATTTAAACTTTGATGCGATTGATCAGGACTAAGAGGTTATGCCAATCATGATACAGCTTATGCCTGCAAATAAGAGGTTATGCCAACCATAAGGATCGTCTAGTGGTCTCTCTGCTTGTGTGCTGGTAGTGACTAGTGAGGCCACTGCCATTATATTTCCCTTCCAGAAAAAAAAGATGGAGTAATACGCTATTGTAACTCAAAATTATTTTACCTTTCACTGCAGAAGGTAAACTGCGCACTTTGCAGTCCTTGCCAGTAAAATTGAAAACCGCTGGAGTCAAATCAAATACTACTAGGAGAATTAAGGTTTATATAAATATGTGCTTCTTTGTTTCTACATATAAAAGCTAAATGATGCAGACTACATTTTTACGAAACCACCATCAAGTTTGGCACCTTACTCCTATCTGGATTGAGTTAGCAAAAGATGGCAAAATGACCTCAAAGATGGACGGCATTTGAAGGTTCTTCACGTCTACATCCGAAAATCAATAACACAGACTACATTGTTTGCAAAACAAGCAGCAAGTTTGTTGCCTTCCTTGTTCCAACAAACTTCAAAAATCCCACCATTACCATTGTATCTTCTCACAATCTTGCCTTCCTTCACAGACCATATGTGCACACATTTATCCAGTGATCCACTGGCCAGATACTCGCCATTGGGGCTAAATGCAACAGAATATACAGGGTCCCTGGTGGAATTTAAACCAGAATCAAATTAAATCCTTTAAACTGTTTCAAGAACCCCTAAGATATTACACGGTCGAGAGAACTATTTCATGCATGCAAACAATTCCAGTCTCACATTAGTGCACTAAAGCAAATATTGATTTTCAGTGTCTCACATGCATTACTTCATGTAGAGGAAATTCACCACGCACCCTACATCAAGCAGCAAGTAATATTCTATAGGGGAAACAATCGATATTTCCATTTATTTTCTACATGAAAATTTCCTTTTTAAATTTTAAGTGCCTCTACAGAAATATCAGTTCTCTTGCAATCAGGCCATTGGACACAAAAATAAGAATTGGAAAAATGAAGCCAAGAAAAGTATGTACCTATGTCCGTTCAAGGTGTGGAGAAACCGCCCTACTTCCGCATCCCACAGCTTTACCGTTGAATCAAAGGACGCACTATATATGAGGAAAAACAAAATAAGAGACTGATACGGAGAGCAAAAACAAAAATAAAACTCCAAGCAAGTCAAATGTGCAATGAAAAACAATTAATAGCAGATAGGAAAAACAGGTGAAAAAAGCAGAAGGAACCAAACCTTTTTTTTTTTTTTTTTTTTTTTTTTGTAAAAGGAGAACATGAATAAACAAACATGAAAAACATAAGTTCTCGAATAAGTCGAGTTAAACTCAAATGTCCAGGATATATAACATGATAGTTACTTTGGCCACAACATCAAGGTTGCCAATCCCAGATGGCATATACAACATATCATTATCATGTACTAATTATACTACTCTAGTCTAACCTGGCCAGCAATAATTGTTTGTTAGGATTGTTTGTCCCCGGGCCTGTAGGACTCCATCTGACAGTGTAGATCTCCTACAAAGATATTAATTGTTCATTAGCAGTTATGCAGGAATCAATCACACATGAAAGTGGGTATTTTATTACTGGGTAAGGAAAGTAGAAGCTCTATGCATACCCTGGCATGGTCCCTAAAATCATGCAAGCATGTATCCTGTTTCATGCTCCAAATCTGCATCATCAACATGATTGGTAAAAGAGTTGTATCATTACTAAACAGTACATTGGACATCTAACTCGCAAACCCTGCCGTTCTACTAAAACTGAGTCCTCATTGGGCCACAAATTTATCTATCATAAACAATCATCATAAGAATGAGTCAAGATTACAAACTTCTAGCCTAATTAGCTCAAGATCAAATTTGTCAATTCCACACTTCTCAGGTTGAGAGAAGAAAATAAATTTTCAGCAGGACCAAAATAAGAACAAGCTGAGCAATCTACCTTTGCTGTGGCATCATCAGAGCATGAAGCCAGCAGTGAACCTGAGGGGTCCCACTTGATTGCATTGACTTCAGCCTGAAACACTCAGCAGCAAGGCAACATTAAATACCTACGTTAACCATGCAGATTTATAAAAATTTAAAGCAATGTCTGAAACCAACTTGATGCCCAGAGAAAGTTCTGATAGGTCGGTTCTCGCCAACTTTACAGACATATATCATGGTATCAGTGGAGCATGTCGCAAACTGAACATTGTTTCGCCAATCAACATCAAGTGTGGGTGCTGAAAACAGCCATTTTGAGAAATTAACATGTTGTCATAACAAAATCAATAGTTCAATGCAGTTGGCAGAATTCATTATATAAACTATTGAACTGAAGTAAGCACCTGAATGGAATTCAAATTGTTGTTTCCACTCGCTGGTCTTAACATCCCAGACGATTGCAGTTTTGTCCACGCTACCACTAAGAATATAATCACCTTTCTTGTTCCACTTCAAAGAGAAGATTGGCCCTTTATGTTTGTTTAAAGTACTAACCAATTCTCCTGCATGATGAACAATTCAGTTAATGATTCATGAATCATAACAATAATGACACCAAAAAACATATCTATGAAGCAGATGTGATGCACGAATAAATACCAAAATGGACATACCACTAGTGGATTTCAAAACAAAAAAAGAAAATAATAATTAGGATACAAAATTTGGGTACATGTTGAATGTTAGCCACATGTATATGGAAATAAAAAACAAGAACATATTAATTTACACCTAGTGCTGAATTACAAACGAAGGCATAAGGTTTTGAGAGACTACTAACTAGTTCAGAAATAAAAGATCAAGTTATGACCAAAAATAGAATATAAATTTTTTGTGTTCAGCCTTCCAAGTCATAATGCAAGAAAGTTTTATGAGGAAGTAAAATTACACGACTCAAACTGTGGTTCAAAATTTTAGACAGTCTTTTGAGACTGTCTGCAAGGTTTCTTTACATTTATGGCAAACTATTTTAGAATGGTAAGCATGGCTAATACCTCCATTTCGAGTTCAAATTAAAAAAGATCATAAATTCTCGCCTTTGTAGATTTCCAAACGTATCTATATTTTCAAAAGATGCCACAACCTATTACCAATATGCAATAGTGAAAGATGTCCATCCCATGGATGTTGCACCAGCAACTACAATATCATTTTATAAAACTAGGAACTCTCTATAAGAAGACACGGCTTTGGCTTCAGCTCATGTACTTTGCCAGAAAAGCAATCTATGTGGAGTTCAATTCACCACAAAGGAAACGAAAGGAAAGGACAGCAATCTAGCATTTAGTTTGTAGTTACCCAATAGATTTGTAGATAGATATTTTATTTAGGTATCCAGAGTATAAAGAATTCAATACCATGCAGTGTCAGTGGGCAGTAAATGAGGTACATATGTTACTAAGTCAAGAACTGAGTCCAGCAACATAAGGTCAGCTAAACTAAAGAGTTAATCAATATTGGTGCCAAAAAGGAAAAAGAAGACAATATGCAATCAAAGAACTTTAAGAAACTATGAACATACAATATGCTGATCCAAACCAAAACCCCGACTTGTTCTCTATCTCTATATTTCCAATCGTTAACCAACAACTCAACCTCCACATTTTGTTGGGCCAAAAGCTCTTCACAAAAGCTCAAGATTAAAAGGATTATAACATTGTAAGGTTTAAATCAACTATCATAAGATGAGTCAAATTAACATATCATTCAACAGAGAGTAAAAGCATGTAGGAGTGAAAATAGTGGGCACTCTAACAATTGGTAGCTTGGTAGGGATTGGTTCCCGTGAACTTAGTCAATGCAAATTAAAAGATCAATGCACTTTATTCAGATGCCCAGAGAACCTTTCAGAAATCCAATGTCCTGAACGACTTGAACAAAATGTGGAACAAATAGGACAGAGGAGAATTGATTTGGCAGCAATCATCCAAAGCTAATAGTAGTCATTTAAATACCGTAATCAAGTTTTTCAATGATTGGTATTCAAAGTGCTACTGAGATATTTTATTGAGCAATAAAGTAGATTGGAGAACATCAAAAGCACAAGTTGAGGTCCTTACTGGGATATCAGAGCAACTACACCAATGAATAATGACCGATCTAGTACGACACACATAGGATGGACCCATGTACTCTTGATGTTATTTTAAAATAGAATAACCAATTCATGTACTGAAAGTTCAGCTTGGACTCCTTTTCTCTCGATATTATGTTAAAATAAAAGAAGCAATTCATGTAAATCACATTTTACTGAAGTTTCAACTAAAAGTTACCATTCTTTCCAACTCAATAGCCTAGAGATCTTTGACCCATTGCTTTTGAACCATTACATTGTAATAGACAACTTACCATTTCTATTCCATATTCTTGCTTGGCCGTCATAAGAACCTGTAGCGAGTAGCATCCCCTCACCCTACACACATCACATTTAGCAAGAAAAGAGAAATTAGTAATCTCCTAAGACCGAATTTAAAACAAAAACACAATTCTTGAACACTAGAATATGGATGAAAACTAACAGCGAAAGAGAATTCCAAGATACATTAAAATAAACTCACATTCCAATCCAATGTTGTGACATCCTTGCTTTTCTCATTTGTTCTACCTTTGAAATGTTTCAACACCAAGACATTTGGAGCCCCATTTTCTACGCTACAGCTGCTTTGTCCCTCTCCTATAGACCAGATACGTGCAGTAGAGTCCCCAGACCTAAAAAAATTAAAATCAATGGAGACACAGTTAAACATGAAAGAAATTATTCTTGGGAAGCATACAACTTTCCTATTGCCTTCATCTCCTTCTATCTCTCCATATATAGAAATGATATCAGTGACAATTCCCTCACGAATTACAAATATACTTCAATATAAAGCTCTTCCTAAGTGAGAGTACTGAGATGAGAAAAGTAAACTGCAATTTGAATCCTAGGGAATTCTACAGTACTAAAATGATTGCAGTCCTATGATTAGCTCAGATAGTAAGGCATGCATCATTCTGGCCACATGCACTTGAATCCACAAAAGATTTCTCGCTTATTGTTTGATTGGAACAAACCGGCGGGCACATTGAAAGATAACAAAATATCTTGAGTTTAGGTTTTCTTATGTGACCAAAATATCTTAAGAGTTTAGGTTTTCTTATGTGACCAACGAATTACTCAAAACAATAAATTGCAACTTAAGAACTGATAAGATAATAATAAATGAGCTTTTATCCATATAAATCAAAACCAAAAAGATCGAAACAACAAAAATACACATATGGTCTGATCGGAACAAACTAGTGGCAAAATCCAAAGATGACAAAAAATCTAAGTTTAGGTATCCTCATATGACCTCCAAAATTACTCATACAAATAAATTGCAATCAACTGACACAAAAGATAAAAGAATGATAAAAGAGATTTTATGCACACATATACACCAAAAACATGGAAATCACGATGCCAATATTAAGGGAGAGATACATTACCCAGATGCAAGAAGTGAACCTGCTGGACTCCAAGCACAAGCAAAAACCTGTCAACAAAAGGTTAAGAAATACATAATTTGAAAGTTCTTAAAAATGAGAAATCCATATATAATTGGACTAAGAAAGTCAAACCGTAATATTCATAAGACAATCCGTCGAACCTCAGAAGCATGACCCTCCAAAACCGTCACATCAGAATTCGAGATTTCACAAGGCAAGGATGTCGAACTTGCGCAAATCTCCATTGGTTCCTGTTCTGTTTTGCAAGGTAAGAAGTACAAGATCTTTTTATAATAGATTTAACGATATATCAAATGGATAAAGACATCACTTAAATCAAGATAAGGATAAGGAACCGTTTAGTCTTTATCCTTCGATACATTCTAAGCTTATCTACTCTACTTGTATGAAGTATATTGACATCTGATCATACTACGTGTCAAGTATATTTTAAGTTCACCTACTCTATTTGTATGAAGTATATTGACGTATGTCACTCCTACGTGTCATTTGTCAAGCACATTACAAATTGGAGAAAAGAACAAAACCATGCACAACCATTTTTGAAAAGAACAAAATAATGCAGATTACCTCCATTAATTCCATCTTCGTCATGCCTAGGACCAGACGAATCCACAACCATTTTTGTGTCAATAGTATCCACAACCATTTCCATTTTTGTACCAGTAGTATCCACAACCATTTTTGTATCAGTGAGATCTTCGTGTACCTTCTCTTTTTCTTTTCCCTTTTCTCTTTCTCTATCCTTATCTATCTTCTCTCTCTCTTGTTCTTTCTCCTTTTGTTGTTTTTCCTTCTCTCTTTCTTTTGATGGTTCATGTTCATGTTCCTGTCCATTTTCCAGATCATCTTTTTCCTTTTCATTAGGTTTATCTCTCTGAAGATTTTCTTTCTTCTCTTTTATGATCTTCTGTAGTTCATGTACATCCTTTGTAATAAGATCCAAAGGTTGTAGAAACTGGAAATCTTCATCCACTTCTGCATTGTCCTGAAAATCTTTATAATTGCCAATCAGTTGAAATTTTTGACATACACGGCAAAGAACTGAATCTATGTATCAGTATGCTTACATTGCTCAAGTTTGCTTCTAATTCAAGATACTGAATTCCCTTTTGTACAAATGTGACAAGGGCACCAGGAGGAACTAAGTTGCCTTCTATCGTACTCTTGCTGATTCCCGCTTCATATCCAAAAGCAAAAGCTGAATGTGTGAAACCTGAAACAGTAATACAAGCACTAATGACTAATGAATACATGGAATAATGCATTTCCTAGTCAATACAAATCAGCCAGCCAGTATTCCTATAGGATTCAAAACTGTTCACATATTTGTTTCCAACTTTTTGTCCTTGTGATAAAAAATTCTATTCCTGTAACGGGAGGCAAAATAGGCAAACTACTCAGTCCTCAACTTTATCACGTGCAATCACACAAGAAATGTGAGTTTCTAGTCGTAAACATCATTCACTACATAAATATTGCATACAAATCGGTTACATTAAACCAACTTAGACAACTTAGTTGCATAATGCATATGAGAATAAAGATGAGTGTTCTAAAATCAACCAATGCTTATGTTTCAAGGGAACAGAAGTACTTCTTGCTATTAAATGATGTTGAGGACAAACAGACCAGTTAAAATTAACAAGATTTTTGCTTCATAATCCTTGAAAGAGGATAACAAAAATTCAAAGGTGGATACATGAGTTAGCACTCTAGTTATAGAACCAATGATTACTGATGCTTAAAAGAAATGATACAGAGATAGTATTATGTATCAAAGGATATCCTGTGTTAACTTATAACCAGGGAGCAAAAGATCCCAACTTTCGAAAAGAAATGGTGGAGCTACATGCTCTTAACAGCTTTTGGAGGGGCCAAACTTCTCAAGGTTGGATTTTTTTTTTTTACTGCATAAATGGGAGACTAAAAGAAATGTCATGTAAGCCCATCAGATAAAGTTCAGCGTTTTTTGAAGTTTCTTTACACCCTTAAAAAAAAACATAAAGTTTCTTTACAGTGCACAAGTTTCGCAGCTACTAGCATTTTACTGGCATATTAGAAAACCATAAAGTGAGTCCTATACCGTTAAATTATTGAAAATCCATCCCTTCCTAAAATGTGGTACAATGTATTTAATACAGTCCTACGGACTAAACCCATAACTAAACTTCAAAAGTGAAGCAATTAATCAACTAGAGCCAATTTCCAATTTTCACCTTCTATACTAAAAAGGGAAAACTTGACAACCAGTTTTCAACACAAATTGGGGAAAAGAAATTTGAACTTTCACCAGTAGCTTCAGTCATTCCAGACCAATTTGACTTTTCAACAAATTCATAAATTCCTCCTACTTCACTAAGTCCGTGCTAGCTATCTTGAACCATCTTCATTACCTCCTCACAACATTACTTTAAAAAATTTTCAAAAAGTCATCAATAAAAAATAAGAATTAACAGTAGTACAAAAAAAATTAAAGCACAACAAATTCATACAAACTTGTCAAAGAACGCAGAAAAAAATTTAGAGGGAGAAAAAAAGGGACCTGATTCGTGAAGGTAGCGAAAAATGAGGTAGTTTAACTCAGCCGAAGTTATAGATATCATCGCTAGCTGAACCCGGCGCTAAAGGAGGCGGTGGTGACAGCGGCGGTTGGGAAGGCTAGGCAGTGGTAGGGAGAAGACGGTGAGGACGCCGGAATGGGGATGTTCTGAGACGGGAAGGGGTGGTTTTGGCTTTCGGTTGTGGAGGCCGAGGACGTTGGGATTTTAAGTGTAACACAGTGGAATGACTAAAATACCCTCAGGCGTTAGTTTGATAAGTACAATTAATTTCCCTTCACTACCAGGTCGGATGGAAAGGGGTCCCACACGAGTGTCTTTTGTGTAGATGAATACGTTTTTCTTAACGAAAAAGTCTGAGTTTCTCAGTCATCGGAAAAAGAATACGTTTTTCTTTCCTTTTTTTTTTTTTTTTTTTTAAAGTATCCGAGGAATTATATTGACGACTAACGACTTCATTATTGGAAATTTTTATTATTCAACAATAATAAGCATTGATATTTTGAGAAAATAAAAGAAAAGAAAAACTAAAAAAAGTTGTACTTATCATATTTCCCAAACATATGGAGTAAATTTTTTTTTTTTGAGGAACCAAACATATAATTATTCATTTTGTTATGTCAGTCAAATTGCTTATTTTAAAAAAAAATTGCTTCTACTAAGGCCTTGTTTGGATTACTTATTTTTGTCTGAAAATATTGTCGTTTTCCGTTATCACATTTTCTATCATTTTTTTCCCTCACATATATCAAATCACTACAATAATTTTTCCATAAAAAATGACAAAAAATACAATCCAAACACAACCTAAATTTGCTCGATAGCATGAAGCCCTCGGCCAACCGCCCCCAACGGCTGTTGGCTATCTTAATGCATTGATGATATAAATATAGCAGAAGAGAGAAATTTGTGTACGTACACCATATTATTAAGAGTATTGAACTGTTGATAGATTCACACAGATGACTTTTGCAGAGAGTCTTCAATAGATTTGCTTTCAGTTTTCCTTTTGTAGGTGCAATACTAGCATAGTACATATTTCTGGTCATTTGCAGAAGTAGCTATAAAAAGCAAATTTGACTAGCTTCGAAAGCAGACAAACAATGCCCAGACGAATATAAAGCACTAGAGCCAACTTCAGCATCCATTTCCACCTAAAATTTGTGTACAAGTGACCCTTGTTTTAGGGACTGAAAGCGCGATGCATGAAAAGCAAAAACTGGAGAAAAGTCCTCGTGAAGCATAAAGAATATATAAAGTAAAGGGAAAAAAAAAGTTCCATCGTCTGTTGTGTCCCTTCCCTTATTTGCAGGATTTATACTCAATAACATGACCAGTTATATTATATAATTGCCTTTTGCATTTTATCCACTTTGTTTCTTCTTCTACACTTGCCAAAGAAAGCCATATCACTTTTCTTCTCCCTTCTCTCCTCTCAAATCCCTCTTCCTCTATCTCCTTACAGTTCATACTAAAATGAAAATTCAGCAATCCTGGCGAATGGGGTTCGTTCAAAAGCTAGTAATCTTGGTTTTTCTGGCTTTCTTGGCTTATGGAGGGAAGAAAACGATGGTTTTTGGCGTGAACAAGAAGTTGACATTAGTAGTGCAAGAGAGGCAGCATAAACTACGAAGGCAGCAGCAACACCAACAAGAAGAAGGGCAAAATGTAAAACATTCCTTCGACTTATTTTCTTCAACCAAGAGGAGAGTCCCTAATGCCTCAGACCCTCTTCATAATCGTTAATCTGTTAGCTTGCTTTGATGATATTTTTGAAGTGGAGTGAGTTAGGCAGTGATGAATGGGAGAGGAAAAAGGACGGACAATTTTGCACCAGTTAACATTTTGATCAGTTCAACTTCAACTCCTCTGCCCTCTGATCACACTAATTTGAGAATTTTGTCTATGGTGGTCAAGCTATGCAAGTAAGGACCATATATATGATCTTTTCAGATCGAGTTGAATTCTGGTTTCATAGATTAATGTGTTTTTCCTGCCAGACTGGCTTCTTATGATATTGTATACCATTAGAAAAATAGAATTCACCTTTTAGCTTGCTTTGTAGTTTGCATGTTAGTAAATTCACTCTCTTCAAAGAAACCTCGAGTTTCGATCGAAATTTGGAATTGGCTCTTTTTCTCTTCTGTTCGGATACACGTTCTTGTCATTTTTCACAATTTCCATTCTCTGCATTATTTATTCCATGTATAGAAATTCACTAAAACTCAGGAAACTCACTTTATCCCACTTTTTTTTAGAAGTTGAAGATGCTTTTATTTATTGCAGTTTTTGTTACTTGGCTGGAGACCTTTCTCCTACCTTTTTAGTTAGTTTTTAGTTTTTTTCATTGGGAAAGGTTTTTTTGGGGGGGGGGGGGGGGGGTAGTGTTGTTTAAAAATTTTATGCTAGTAATCTATCAACTCAGTGCAATATTATATGGATGTTACCTAATGCTTGATGAATTACACAATCCAATAATACATCACTGCTAAATCTAAAGGTAACAACTACTAAACTCTTATTTTGAGGCCCAATCATATCTGCAGGATGCAACAAAATAAGTCCATTATGCCTATGAGCTAGTGCAAAGCGTTACGCAGATTTCTCTTGTTTCTGTTGTCATGGTGTATCCCCTGTTCATTGTTCTTTTCCTTCTGCACTGTATTCCCTACAAGATTCCAAGAAGCCTGTATTATTGGGACTTTGTAAGATTTCTAGAAGAATCAAGTGTATCAGGGAGTATCTTTGGGAGTGTGTGCTTATAAGGGTCGAAAACAATCAGCAAAAATTGTAAAATGCCTACTGTTTCGCTCACGTGACTTATATATGATCACGTCTTCAGAGATAAAAAAGTTAAATCCAAATGGTAGTTAAACAAATGGCTCGATCTATATTTACTTTTGTCTCTAAAAAGAAAAAAAATTAAAATCGGACACAAACTTTTTTATTTTAAAAATGAAGGATGAAGAATTCATTTAATAAAATGTAGGGAACGTTTTGAACGATTTTTCCTAATTGAAACACAAGAAATTTGGCAAGACCCAAGGAATTGCCGTGGAAAATTAACTTCAAAACTTTATTGCAAGGCTTTAATCTCGTTGAGACATGCAATACGATCGATCTTTGGCCTGAAGTGAATTACCAATTTAATTTGTTTTTCTTTTTAGATTTCAAAAATTAAGCTAATTAAACAGTAAGCACGTAGCATGTTATATATCATTCATATACATTTCCCTATAATTATTCATAGGTAGAAGCTTAAGTTAACAATGATGGGATTGAATTAGCACCAGTAATCCCCATGCGTGTCCGTGCTTGAATGTATAATCTTTTTCCCATTACCTCCTAAATTAACTATTCGTCTTGCTAAATAGTATTGAATCAATCCCAAATAAAAATTCTTAAGCTCTTTAAGTTAAATTATTATCAATAATAATGATGGGGTTTAATTTGCTCAGAATTGGCATGTGTGTCGGCGCGTGAATATACAACCTTTTGGCTTTTCATCGAGAAGCCAAAAAAAAAAAAAAGGGTCAACATTAGTATATAAAACTTTTACTGACCATTCAAACCAGTACGGATGTGTCCATCTGAAATAGTCACAGTATGGGTTCAATAAAAATCCCCGACAGATTTGCAGTGGCGTGAGAATCCTATCCTATCGTCTTGCTTGCTTGGCAAACACCTTTGAGTTGAAACCACCGTGCGCTGGTTCGATGATTACCAAAAAAGATTAAAATCTCTTTTTTAAATTGTAGAATTTGGTTGGATTTATATATTTATTAATAGTTTTTTTAGATTCTTATTTTTATAGAATAGAATAGATTATATTATAGAAATATTATTGTTATGACAAATAAAAAAAAAAACACCTTTTGTTGAAGCATTCGTTTTCAAAATTCCAATTCGGTGGTCTAATGATTTCCATTTTTGTGTTCTTTACTTAAAACTCAATTGTCCTATTTCTTACATACCAGAATGCCTGGTCCATATGGATCTAGCCCAAAGGATCTTTAATTTATCATAAGGATAAAAAATGAAAAAAATAATCCATCCCAGGTGATAAGGTAAGTGCAGGTGAACATTTTTTGCGGTTTTAAGCTAGTTACCACTTAGCATCGTAAGCAAACATGTTTATGTGATAATACTGAGTAGGAAAAATTATTCAAAATGTCCCTTATATGCTACCAAATAAAATTTTTTATTCTTTACTTTTAAAATATTAACTTTACATTTCTTACAAGCTCAAGTGAGTAAATATTGGTCTCAACCTAAGTTTTAGTTCAAAATCACCACGCGACTCACACGTAATAATTTTTTATATGCAAAAAACATCAAATCCCACTTTTATAATGGTAAAAATGAATATGAATCGGGTCACATTTCACTTTTTTGAAAAAAGAATGAATATAGTTCTAATCAGATTTAGCATTTTTAGGGGTAAAAATGAATATGAAACAAGTAATTTGTTTAACTATATATGGGGTTTAATTTTTTTGTCCCTAAAAAAATTAACTATGTGGGCCACGCGATGGATTTAAGGTAAAAAGGGTCCAAACTTAGGTTGGGATCAAAATTTACCGATTTGATTTTGTATCGGACGTAAAATTACTATTTTAAAAGTAAAGGACCAAAAAATTCACTTTGACAATACATGAGGGATATACGGATACAATTAACTATGAACATTTCCTTATACATAATAAGATGTTTTGGGCACTATTCACTGCTTTTTAATCTGCTCACCTTGGGGGTATTTTCATCATTTTACTCACTTGTTGCTGCTTCTGCTACGTGGTGTACAAGAGGCAGAGGCATGTGTGTTGGTTTGGATGACGGATTTGCCCTCTACATGCCCATCGGTAAGGTTTTGTGGTCATCTTATCATGTTTGTACTTATTTGCTTGTTTGACGTACAATAATAATATTTTTATAATCTAATTTAGAGGGAGGGAGTCTAAAGACATCGAGTGTAAGGGGCTAGTAGGCATAAAAATCTAATTAAACAAAACGGATACTCTGACCTCCTTTGGATTTTTTTCAAAATAAGTGGGGTTTGAACACCTAACCTACAATTCAAGGACGGATTTAGTTCTTTTTTGGTGACAATTGAGTCAAAGTTCGGTGGTTTATATGTCACATACTGAAATCAGCTTCTTTGATGGCGTGTTGCCATGTGTGCTAAGCATTAGTGGTTGTAGTATTAATGAGATTTGATGGTAGAGTTCAATCAAAAATTAGTGGGTCCATTTGAACGATGAGCTTTTGGATATTTGCATAAAATTTTATTGCAGTAAAGAATTTGTCCAATAACTTTTTTTATATTTGAGAATTTACAAAAATTAGATTTTTTAATTTTTTCTTTTCTTTTCTTTTTCTTCCTTTTTCTTTCCTCTCTTCTCCTTCCCTGTCACTACCACTGCTCCAACCTGAGACCTCCGTTGGCAGCAACCTTTTTTTTTGTTTCTCTCCCTCCTCCTCATTCTTTCCCCTTTCTCCCTCCACTCTTACTGCACTATCCAAATCCAGCAAGGGAGAGGGGTGGCGGTTGCCGAGCTATGGAAGAGAAGGAGGAGGAGGGGGACAGAGGGGAGGAGGAGAAAAAGGAGTGGTGGGGGAAGGGGAGAAGAAGGAGGAGGGGGAGAAGGAGAGGGAAAGAAAGAAAGAGAGAGGAAAAAAGAAAAGAGAAAAATGCAGTTTTGCTATCCAAAATTTTGACATACAAACTGTTTTAGTCCACAAATTTTGGATGTATCCAAATTTTCAATTTTTGAGCACATTTAGTACTTTTAACAGTTTTTTTTTCTTTTCAAATTACTATCGGGAAGAGTCATGTGATAGTAACATGTTCGGCAATAATTGTATAAAAAATGCCAAAAAAAAATGTAAAATATCCTTCTGACACTAAGTATCAAAAGAGATATTTTTAAAACTTTAATCACTTGCCCAACTCTGCTCAGCTTGTTCCTTTTCTCCTTCTTTTGCTATATTTCGTTTTCACCTTAGTGTCAGAATGATATTTTATATAGTTTTGGCATGTTTTTATATAATAGTAGCCGGACATATGACTCTTATGTGACTCCTGTAGATAGCAATTTGGGAAAAAAAACGTTCAAGGCCATACTAAATGTGCTTAAAAGTTAAAAGTTTGGGTACCAAATTTATTTCTGCCCAAAGTTTGAGAACTAAAACAGGTTATGTGTTAATATTTGGATACCAAAACTGCATTTTTCTAAAAAGAAAAAAGATTAAGGATGACTCATACACGAGGTGGCGGCGGGGGCAGCAGCGGCGATGGAAGAATAGATGGTTAGGAATGATGGCGGTGGAAGAAAGAGTGGACGTGTGTTGAATATTTTGAGATGTATATTTTAAAAATTTTGTGTATTGTTTGAGGTCCCCCTATAGATAAAATTATTAGAAGACTTGTCCAATAAAGACAAGGAAAAACCAGGAGTAAAAAACGCACCCAGTATTTTCTAGAGTTTGATTACATATTTGTCCTTGGAGATGCTTATTCCATGGACCCAGTATCTTCCGTTGTTGGCTAACAGAATAATTCCCCTTCAAATCTTCCGAATTGCTTCTTCTTCCACCGTATCACCAAATGCTCCATGCATCAATTACCATTTACACTGCTCTCTTTTCTTCCGAATAGCTTTTCAACTGTGAAACAAAATACACGAGTAAATACGGCTATGTCAGGATTCGATGTTCCGAGGTTCGGCCGTCTTTAGATTTTCCGTGTGCAGTGTTTGTCAATTGAATTGATGAGGCTAAGTATGCTAACGAAGTCAAGTAGTGTTTGCCCATATGAAGAGAGTATAATTGTAAGCCCTTCACATTTCTAAAATCTGGGACCGGCACCAGATTTCTTATACATGATAGGACCTATTTCAGCAATTTTTACAAGGAGAAGTTGGAGATTTTCAAATTGAGAGAGAGACCAAATCGGGAGGATCACGGTAGGAATCATCAAATAACGCTCCATTTCAGTTAAGCTATAGATTCCAAAGAATTATGCCTACCAATTCCATATCCCGCTTTTTCAAAAAATGAAGAAGATGAATGAAACTTGTATTCAACTATAAAGAACGATGGAGAGTCTGAACTGAAACGTGCTTTTGGAATCCCAATATCACTGGACTAAGAAAGAATTGTGGTTGTCGGCGCATCAGCCTCAGCCTATCAACGTTGAGTCCCACTCATTTCTCAATTTTGGACTCCTAATTGCTAATTTAAAAAAAATGGATACGATCGATGAATTTCCTTAATCCTCCAGGAATTTTACATTCGATCAATTGGTGATTTTTAATGGAAAATGTATACTTTTTGGCTAATAACTTTAACACCCTTTGAGTTCTTGCTCCATTAATAAGTTTATGCTTTTTATTTCATTTTATTTCACGTTTACTACTGCCTCCCTAAGGTCATTGCATATACTTTTCCTTATTACCATATACCAAAAAAAAAAAAAAAAATCTCCCCTAGAATGAAATATCAAATATTTGTTGTTATCTGTCCACTTACCAATCAATTAGTATAGTACATGTTGATTTTTGTTGGCAATGAAGTAGAAACCCTACGTGACCTACAAACTCCCATTGCATCAGCTACTAACAATTTCCTCAAAGACAAACGAGGATTCTCAAATTCTGTATATCCGACTGCAACTGCAAAGTTTGCTTGCCACATGATCTGCACGTGTGTTCCCCTCACGCTAAGTATTTTTCACGTTGCATAATTTTCTCATTATTTTTCCCTATCTATTTTGCAAAATATCTGATTTTTAACGTGAAACATGTTTCTTGGAATCAAGTGATCGATATATGCAGGCTTATATAACCAAGAAATGGAACCCGAAATCTTGTACCATGTTATTCGATCTCCTAACTCAAGTTTCTACCTCTGGCAATTCTTTCCCCATCTGCGAGTTTCCAATGTTGTCTTTAACTAGCTGAACTTATAAGCTGCTCTCATCTAGTTTCATGGAGCCTGATCTCTACTCTTATCTCATCTTCTTCTTCTTCTTCTTCTGTGTTCTCCTTGTCATCCTCAAAAGGTTGCTGTTTCATATTAATACCACTAACAAGTTACCTCCAAGCCCGCCTGCTCTTCCATTAATTGGCCACCTTTACCTCATCAAGAACGTGCTGCACCGGTCTCTAACTGAACTATCACATCGATATGGTCCAGTTTTCTTCCTCCGTTTTGGCTGCCGATCTTTCGTGGTAGTATCTTCTCCATCTGCCATTGAAGAATGCTTCACAGAGAATGACATTGTATTAGCAAATCGTCCTCACTCTGTCGCTGCGGACCATTTCAGCTATGACTACACAGCATTCGTCTGGGCTCCCTATGGCCATGTCTGGAGGGCTATTCGTCGGCTCACTAATAGTGAAGCGTTCTCATTCAACAGCCTTCAGAAGTCATCCGTCATTCGGGAAGGCGAAATTCGGATCATTCTCCAATCGTTTTACAGAATTTGTAAGAGAGGAAGTCGAAGTATCGATTTGAATCATTGGGTTTCCGTTTATACGCTTAATATCGCGATGAGGATTGTGGCAGGGAAATGCACAGTTGGTAGGGAGGATGCCGGGAATGAGTTGGGGAAGAAAAAGCGTAAAGAAATCAGGGACATATTTACCACGAGTATTACAATGAATTCATGCGACTTTTTTCCAGTATTGAGGTGGATTGGTTACAAAGGGCTCGAAAGGAGTATGATCTCTTTGCAGAACAAGAGGGATAAATTCTTGCAGGGCCTAGTAGATGAAATTCGACGGGATAAATTGGACAAGGAGAAGAAGAATGCCTCCTTGATTGGGAGTCTTCTATTCCATCAAGACCAAGAACCTGACTTTTACTCGGATCAACTTATCAGAAGCATTCTAATGGTATGTGGGCTATGCAATTCTCTCTCTCTCCATGTTTCTGTACTTCTTTCCATTCGAGAAGATCATAGCAATTCTTGAACTTATTAATTCAAATGAATCTCGTAGTTACGGATGATTTCATGTATTTGTTGACTTGACTTCAATAGAGTTAATTGGATAATGGACATACGATTCCTACTAAAGCAAACCCATATAGAGCACGGGAAATCCAGGCCAGCTGATTTTATGATCCTGTACTAGTTCTACACTAGTTCTCTTAGCTGTTGTAGAGTTGCAGTTAGCTAGGCAAGATTCATGACGTCTATAGTCTATGGTCCTCCTTATTTTTATTTGCCTTTTTGCTTTTTTTTTTTGGGGGGAAGATATTAATGATTTTTGTTGAGCTGTGGTCGTTATCACTCCAGCTGCTCCAAAAAAAAAAAAAAAAAAGAAAAAACCTCGAGTTCAGCTAACATGAGTAGAAGGCATTTATTAGTCATTGTTAAACAAAGTAGGGGTGTTATTGACCCGAGTCGAGCTGAAGTAGCACCATATGTGAACTCAAACTCGATTACTATCAGTGCTACTTGAGTTTGAGCTTGAACGAGTATAAAAATTTGACTTTAAATTCGACTCAACATGATGAAAATTAAATTTGAACTCAACTTGTTTGAGCTCGAGTAAATCGCAAGCCTTGTCAGACTCGAGCTACTTGAGCTCGAGTTTGAGTTTGAGTTTTGAGATCAAACTGAGTGGTTTTTTTTCTTGTTTTTAATTTTTTACATTTTAGATTTATCATATTATCATTTTGCCATTCATCACTTTTTTTACTGAACATTATTTCATGTAAATTTATTAAAATACGAACTCAGAATAGTCATTCTATAATTAAAATATATTATATATAAATAATATAAATACTCCATTAAACTTGTTGAATACCCGAGTAGTTATTACTAATATTCGAACTCGACTCGTTACACAAAACGAGTAGGTTGAGCTCAAACTTGAATTCGGTCAAATCAAGTTCGAGCCAAACGTTTGACCAAACCGCTCGATCACCTGCTCGGTTCCACATACCTAGAACAAGGTCCTTATTGCAGTGTATCCACAAGTATCACTCGTGGGTACTCTCATAGTCTGTACCAATTCCTGCTTCACGGTGATCATACTTTTTCCTTGCTCCATGTATACGAGCAAGCTTTAAAATGATTCCGGAAATACTCGGGACTATTTACTGATTTTGGGGATAAGCAATCCTGGAACTTCATGAGAAAGTTGGCTTCTTGCAAATTATGTAGTGGAAGATTACCGCCTAAAGTCCGTGCTTGTTTTTGCATTTAGTAATCTGACCTTAAAGAATGCCTTTTATTTGATAACTGAACTAAAAAGTGATTTCTCACTAACACTGCATCTTCTCAAGTGCTTTAGCAAGAATCACTAGTAGTAAGAAGTGCGACTTTGAGTTTTTGGCCAAAGGCCATCGTAGTTCTGCCAATTTTATAGTCTTGATTGTCGGTCTTTGAGAGCATGTTTATTTTTCGGAATCTAACAAAAAAATGCTTCAGATTATGTTTGTGGCAGGAACTGAAACATCTATCGTGACAACTGAGTGGGCTATGTCGCTTTTATTGAGTCATCCAGAGGCAATGAATAAACTGAGAAGGGAAATTGACAACAATATAGGACATAGGAGATTGCTGGATGAATCTGATCTTCCAAAGCTTCCGTATCTGCGCTGCATTGTGAACGAGACAATGAGACTGTATCCTCCAGCACCTCTTTTGCTGCCTCATTGTCCATCGGAAGATTTCACCGTTGGGGGATATGATATCCCAAAAGGTTCAACGCTTATAGTTAATGCTTGGGCCATGCAACGGGACCCCAAAGTCTGGGAGGAGCCAGAAATGTTCAAGCCAGAGAGATTTGAGGCAATGGAAATGGAGAGAGAAAGGTTCAACTTTGTGCCATTTGGGGTGGGAAGGAGAGCCTGTCCTGGAGCCAACATGGGAATTAGAAATATTTCATTGGCAGTGGGATCATTCATTCAGTGCTTTGATTGGAGAAAGATTGAAGAAGATGAAATCAACACAAGCTATACCACTAGAATTACATTGTCCATGGCTAAGCCTTTGGAGGTCATGTGCATTCCACGACAAGAATCAATCCAACTCCTCTCCCAGTTATGAGAGATTTACCCAATATATATGCGTTCCAAAAATCGAACAAGTTATGGGAGAATAACCCAATTAATATATGTTCAAAAAATCAAATTAGTTAGCAGGTAATTAAGTTTGTCCATGTTTAATCCAAGATATTGTGTCTACTAAAGAAAGAACAATGTAATCACATTAGTCATTATGCTTTAAGCATATGTAGGGATGAGGAGAGATTTTTTGGCTCTCCTTAAGTGTCTTGGTACACTTAGTATAGTTGCTTGGGCCATTGCTCAGATATTGTAAAGTTAGTTTTATCTATAAAATGTCATCTATCGTTTCCGTTAAAAAAAAAAAAAAAAAAAAAAACAATGTACTTTTACTTTTCAAAATGGGTTTCCAAGAAACCATCCACGAGAGTAATGCAATCAATAGATTATATTATATAAATAGTAGCAATTTCAACAAAAAAAAAAAAAAATTACAAACCCGTACAGTACAAATAGTAACGAGCCTCGAACTAGAATCTTTAATTCTTATGATCTCAATTTTGATCACTAAACTAAAGCTATTTTGGGATTTAAGTTTGTTTTTTTTTTTCCATGCAAATCTAATTTCCAACAACAAACTACTTAGTCAACAAAGATATGAGAAATATATAGTGTACTTCCTATAAACTCATTTCAATTGATGAAAGATGCAAGCGTCACTTAGAAGAGGAAAGTGCCCTTCCGTTTATGGAAACTACAATATCAAAGATTCAAAGTATTTTGAATCCTATGTTAAGGGTGGGCAAAAAAATCCGCCGATCCGAAAACCCGATGAATCCGATCCGATCCGATCCAAAAAATAGGATACCCGATCCGATTTTTCTTAGCGGGGCAGATGAGGGTCGGGTACCCGAAAAATCGGGTACGGATACGGATCAGAAAAATAAAAACCCGCGGGTACCCGACCCGCAGGGTATATTTTATAAATATTTAAAAAGTAGGGATCATTTTATAATTTTGTAATTTTTAATCCTAAGTGCAAGTGAAGTGGCTCGCAGCCTCATATTCTAATCATATATGATTTACTCTTCTCATTTTTTTTGAAGAAAGTGAATATTCTCGGTGAAACATGAACAAAATGAAAAAAAAAATTTGTAAAACTCTGTTATAAAAATTGTTCATCCCTTTCATCTTTTTTATTTTTATTCTACCTCCATCGATCTTTCCTGCAAATCTTGCATCAATTCAATCAAAGATTTTTGTTTGGAGTCTCAATTTTCTGTTAGCTAGATAATTAAAATATTTGTGTCATTCATTTGCAATTATATCTCTTAAATTTGTCTCTTTTATTTAGTGTAAGAAATTTATTTTTCTTTTTCATCACCTTAATATCATAAGGTCTATTCCAAAGATGTAAAGAAGTTGGGGAAGATTTTTAACATTATTTTGGTTATATTTTTTTCAAAAATAATTAGTTCTATTCAATTCTTTTCCGAACTTGATTTCACAATTGACTTATTTGAGATGCGGTCTTGTACCATAATATCCTTGGGGAAGTTACCAAATACTTATTATCCTTGTGTTTGTTGTGTTGTAGAAGTATGAAATGTGTGAAAATGGTGATGTACTCAAAATTATTATGAAACTTCGTTTTGTCCATTAGATATTCTAATATGTACTAAATTTATGAGATCGATTTGATTATTGGATGAAATGTGTGAAAATGGTGATGTATGGACTTTAATTACAATATCTCTACCAATATTAATTGGAAAAGCATGTTTTTTTATTGAAATACATGTTGATATTAAGTAGAAAATAAATTTTTTTTTATTGAAAAATAGTTTTTTTTTAGGGACGGGTACCCTATGACCCGCCCCTTTTTTTCGGGTACCCGCTATTCGAGTACCCGAAAATATTAGGAGCGGGTTAGGGTCGCAAAATGACTGATCCGATATATTAGAGTCGGGTCAGCCAAATCATGTTAGGGGCGGGTACCGTGCCCACTCCTATCCTATGTATTAATCAAAAAATACTTGTTGGATATTTGGATTTCGAATCATAAGTTGAATTTGAAGATAATTTCAGTAGACTAGTGGATTCAATTCTGCAGAGCTACACAATTCGACGAAACCAAATTTGATTATGAAAAAAAAAAAAAAAGTCTGAATACCAGAAGAATGGAGATTTAAAATCTCATAGCCGAATAAAAAGAAATTGTACGACCTAATTTGGGGGAGAAGGGCTCGGGTGAGACAGCGGCATGACAACCCACTTTCTACGGGTAGGGCCGTCGAACGGGTCTTATCGTCTGCTTCTGAGTCTCTGACCCAAAACGAAAAACAAGAAGAAAAGGTACATGGAAAAGGGCAGAAAAATACCTGCTCGTGATTCTACAGTAAAAGGTTCTCGGTTACTCAGAGTGAAAGAAAATTTAGTGCGCAACGCACTGTTTTCCTCAAAAATTTATCCGACGAGGAATTTTGCAACCGAAAAATCATTTTAAACGTACCTCGCATTTTATCAAATAATTTTTTTTATTTTTTATTTTTAAAATATTAACTTTATATCTCTTATAAATTTAAATTAATAAAATTTAGTCTCGACCTAAAATTTTGACCATTTTTTAACCTGAAATTACTACATGACTGATATGTAGTCATTGTTTATATGTAAAAAAGTTAGATCCCACCTTTTTAGTGGCAAAATGAATATAGATTAGGTCAGAATCTATTTTTTTTAGGAAAAAAATCAATATAGGTCGGATAAGATCTTACTTTTTTGGAATAAAAATGAATATAAATCTGGTTATTTGTTTAACTATAAATGAAATCCAATATTTTTGTCCCAAAAAAATGATCATGTATAGATTATGTGATGGTTTTAGAGTAAAAAGTACTTGAAAACTTAGAATAAGATCAAATTTTATCGACTTGATTTTGTAAGTGATGTAAAGTTATCATTTTAAAAATGAAGGACAACAAAATTCTTGGTGAAATATGATGGACTTTTCAATGATTTTTCGTTTTACAACTCTTTTTTTCCTAAAGAACCAACATACACAAAGGTGCAAACTACTAAATTCTCCTCATTTTCCATACTAATCCGTGTATTGAAAGTTCTTCTTGGCATGTTAGTGGAAAACTACCGGTGACTTTGACTCTTCCATGCTCTAGAGTCAAAATCTGCAAGCTTTTAATTTTAAAACACCTTTTTTCTGCAATTGATTGATGTCGACAATTATTTGAGATATTTCAATGTGTAATTCTTGCCAATTGCTTATCTGAATTGGTGAGCTTATATACATCAAAAATGACAAAGTTCCTTCCACAATTAGCTCATGAATTTCCTGTTTCATGAATAATTAACATTATCCAATAACCAATAACTTTGGCCTTATCAGTTTGACCTTTTAGCACATACCTCTGTTCAATGCAATAGGGGACAAAAATAGCAGGAGTTAACTAAGAAGTCTCTGTGTGATTTTCAGCTTTAGGCCATGGAGAATCTCTGCTACTACCTCGTCACCATCTTATTGTGTTCTTTACCTTTACTTCTCATCTCCAAAAGCTTGCTATTTAACCATGTCAAGAACAAGAAGTTACCACCAAGTCCACTTGCTTTGCCAATAATTGGCCATCTTTACCTTATCAAGAACTCACTCTACGAAGACTTGACTTCATTATCATCAAGATATGGTCCAATTTTCTTTCTCCAATTCGGCCGCCGTTCCTTTGTTGTTGTGTCATCTCCATCCACCATTGAAGAGTGCTTCACCAGGAATGATATCATACTTGCAAACCGTCCTCGTGGCATGGCAGGGGACAGGTTTTCCTATAACTATACAGTCGTTGGGATAGCCCCATATGGCCACTTGTGGAGGGTTCTTCGTCGCCTCTTGGTCGTTGAATCTTTCTCTTTCAACAGCCTCCAGAGGACTTCATTTATCAGGGAAGAAGAAATTAAGATGATTCTCAGGTCAATTTACAGAGTTTCAAAGAATGGAAGCCTAATAAGAGTTGATTTGAACTATTGGATTTCAGTTTTTACACTCAATGTTATCATGAGGATGCTTGTTGGACGATGCTCCATCAGAGAGGAGGATGCTGGAGAGGAGTTGGGGATGCAAATAATTAAAGAATTCAGGGAAATGTTTGCTTCAGGCATTGCGCAGAATTTGTGTGACTTCTTTCCTATATTAAGATGGATTGGCTACAAGGGACTGGAAAAAAAAATGATCTCTTTGCACAAGAAGAGAGATAAACTCTTTCAGGGTTTCATAGACGAATTTCAATCTTCAGATACTCTGCTGGACAAGGAGAAGAAGGCATTGATTGCAAATCTGCTTGCTTCTAAGGAAAAAGAATCAGATTTTCTATCAGATGACATCATAAAGGGTATTGCGTTGGTAAGTGCAAAATGTAATTTCTCCGTCTTTCTTACTTCATGAGCTTATCCCACTTATCAGAATATACTTTTTGCCCACCACCAATCTACATTTAACTTGTTTCACTTTCACAATTGCTATCTTCAGCAATATAAAGTTAATATGGTTATCAATTAAGTTCATTACGATCCTGTGAGGCAACAGTAAGAGCTCTATATGAACCTTTAGAAATTGATTCTTTGCCCGTGGGAGCTAACTAATAGAAGGCGGCACACATCAATTATGGCCTCTTCGTGTGAATATATTACCTATTCAAAACTATCCCAAAGATACATGTCAACATATATTGTAGTGGGGCGAAAATTACTCCTAAAATTATATTGGACTGACCCCGGAAGAATCAGGCAAACTTGTATTAACATGTCCTGGTAGAGTGACAAATAAAGCTATTCTTATGAAGAACATCTTGTTAAAGAACTCTTTTGGAATCGGAATAAGTGTTAAAAGAATTTTATTTTGATGTTATTTCAAGAGTAAAGGTTGATAGTTTAAATAGACTTGATCTAACCAGATCGTTGAAAACTGTTTATCAATCGATTCTTCTTAAAGAGAAGCTAGGATCCGTTATAGGTGATAACGAAGTTTTGGAGCTTGTGAATTCCTTTATTTTCTCTTGGCTCATTCTGATTATGATAATGAATTAGAAATAGACTCATGTGGAGTTAGTGTTCCTCCAACCGGCCTTCTTACAAAAGTCCTGCTTAATTTAGCATCAACTGACTTGGATCATGAGTTTAATAAGTTGTATCCGTATATAGCATAGAGTCGTTATGCCATACTTTGGATTCTGATACTAAGATAAGATTAGTAATCTGATACTTTATGCTTAGTTTTGTTATGTGTTATGCTAGTGGATAAGGTTTCTAGCATGAAATTTTAATTAGCAAAATTCCTGAAAACAACCACCCTTAATTTCACAATCAATCTTATGAAATGATAATGGCTTCAGCTTTGATGCATTTGAGCGCATTGGTTGTCATTTGCCATCATCCTTTCCCTTGCTTGTGCTTGGCAAAGCTTTTCAGAAGGATGATCCTGTTGGACAACGTATTTAAAAGCAACCTTTCTGGGATTCTTTCCGACCCTAATTTTAGCCATATTTATTTTGACTAACAAAAGCAACCGTTGATTCAGATAATGCTTACAGCAGGAAGAGAAACGTCCACACTGACCACTGAATGGGCTATGTTGCTTTTACTGAATCACCCGAAGGCACTACAGAAACTAAGGACTGAGATTGACAACAGCGTAGGACATGGAAGGCTGGTGGATGAATCTGATATTCCAAAGCTTCCCTATCTTCGTTGTGTTGTCAATGAGACATTGAGACTGTACCCCGCGGCACCACTTCTGATACCTCATCATGCATCTGAAGACTGCCGAGTCGGGGGGTATGATATTCCAAAAGGTACAATTGTTTTAGCTAATGCCTGGGCCGTACATAGGGATCCAAAACTCTGGGAGCAGCCCGAGAAATTCATGCCAGAAAGATTCGAAGCGAAGGGATTAATGGATAACGAAGAGTTCAATTCCAAGTTTTTACCATTTGGGATAGGGAGGAGAGCTTGTCCCGGAGCCAATCTAGGCATTCGGAATGTCTCATTGGCAGTGGGTACATTCATCCAGTGTTTTGATTGGGATAAAGTTGAAGAGGATGGTGAATTGGACGTTAACTTTAGCAACAGAATCAGTCTGAAGAAGGCTAACCATTTGGAGGCCCTATGCGCTCCACGCCAGGAATCAATCCAACTTCTCTCTCAACTTTGAAAGCCAACTAGAAGCAGTGAATTGTGGTAGCAGAAGCTATCATGTCGTTATCATGAAGTGGCAGGCAAGACTATTCTTAATTATTGTACTAGAACTTAGCCATCCTTCGTGTATAAAATCTTTATTTCTGTTTACAACTAATATTCGATCTGTGTGTTCACATTAAACAACTTGATTAATGCGCATAATGTGCAAAAGGAATAAATGTACACATCTCTCAAATCACAAGTCACTTTGGCCAAGTTTTGTGCGAGAATTTGTGACCAAATCTAAAAAACAATGCTAACTTTTAACAACTGTATCTATTGTCTTATAGTGTTTGTTTCTGGGGGAATGCAAGTATCTTAGTGACAAAATCCAACGTTGGTGGAAGGTCATACTAATTCTGTGGCAGGCGGGAAGATATCTATGGAATCTCCTCTTTTGCCATCTATACATATCAGGCTACTGTTGCTGTCGCTTTGGCCATTGATTTGATTACTGCCTATGTCAGATCGATAAGAGTGAAAGTGTGAAACTTACATAGCTACATCACTTGCCTTTGCTTCTCCAGCATGGCTTTGGATTCAGAGGTCCTCTACTGGACATTAATCTTGATTACTATTTCCAATAATGTCGATTGATATGTTCTCGGCAAAGTTGCCCGCGGACATTTGTCAATATGTGCCAATAATGAGGTGGCTTGGTCTTGGGAAAACGTATAGGAAGATGTTGAAGAATTACCAGGGGAAGTTTGATGATTTCATGCACGATCTGAGTGAGGAAAGTTGAAGAACTGAAGTGGTTCAGCCTCATCACCTGATCAGAGCAAGACCATAATCCAATCATTATTGTCTTTGCAAGAATCTGACCCTGAGTTCTACACCCTGGATATTGTCAAAGGAATCGTACTGGTAAGACTTCTAGTATCTATCTGCTTCACAAGCGAAACAAGAAGATCATCGCTGTAACTATTGGAACGTTCCTTAATTTTTTCAAGTTAGATGATGCCAACAACCACATCTATTCTCTTGTTTTCTTTCAATTGTTTGGATAAATCTTTTATCTCCTAACAGTGCCTATATTAGTGGGTTTAAATGCACGTCACATATCCAAAATTTAATGTTCAAATTCAAATTAAAAATATTAATCCCCATCATTTTGGAATCATTATTATAGGGTTAAAGTCATTCAATTATTCCAGCAAACTAAATTGAAAAAAAAAAAAACAATCTTCAATTAGACTAAATTCCAAAGAAGCCTAACGGTTCATTAGATCAGAGATTCTAACATTTATCCTCATTCCTTCGACCAAGTGTTTCTTCTTTATAAATTTTGTTTAGGCATTGGTCACGGCCGGAACAAGTACTTCAGAAGAAACCATGGAACGGGCAATGTCTCTTTTGGTAAATCAATAGCGGAAAACTCCTTTATTCTGCTATTGATTGATGTCCCAGTTATTGGAGACAAGCGTTAAAGGCATACTTAATCTATGTGTAATTTAAAAATAATTAACATAAATTAATATTATATGAATTTTATTTTTCACATACATACAATTTATATAAATTAAAGAACTCTGATTTATAAGTCTATAGTAATGTGGTACTTAAAATACTTAAGGCCATTATGAGTAATTATGTAGGTAAAATATGATTAGGTAATTAAGGTAAAAATTAGATTTTATAAGGATATAAAAGAAAGTTCAAAATTAGCAAGGAAAAAAAAAAAAAATTTACACCAACGCCACTCCTCTAGCTTTATTATATTTATATTTCAATGTATAATTCTTGCCAATTGTCAACATAACATACAATGCACCAAGAGGTTTCAAACTTTTCGTCGTCGTCACGTGACTTGCACTTGTCTCTTTAAAGCAGGCGGATCATGTGGGTGGTCCATCATTATTACTTTATACGGGTAAACAGATTGTCTGACTGGCCCGTCTTCAGGGGGACGAGATATGCGCCTGTGATTTCCTTTCCTCTTTCAGCTCTTTCTGCTGCTACGCCTGAATCTATTAGAAGCATCTTCCTAAATGATGATTGGTGCAATTTGCAGTGTTCACCTCTATCAATGGGGTGTAAATTTTTGGAGATGGCATCTCAATTATGCGTCAAATTTTCCCCTTTTCGAGCTTCTCCCTCTCACTATCTTCTCTATCCGAGTTGCTTACAACCTTGGCTTAAACTTCTTCGTTTCTTTCCTCCTGTTTCACTGAGTACTCGGCCCTTTTAGGGATCCTATACTTGCGAGCTCTGATTACGATTCCTTTATGCATTGGCTTTGATTAATCTTACTGGTTTGTGGCTTTTTCTTTGCTTGGTGTTGTTCTGGGTCTTTGCTTTTATTTTTCTTGAAATGGTTGAGTCTTCCTAAGAATTGTTTCTGGTACCGGTGTGCTTATGAAACTATTGCTAGATATAGGTTGCGACTGTGTCTTTGCTCGGTGCTGTTGTCGGTCTCTCCTGTTATGCGTCTGTTGATGTGTTAAGCTTTTAGATTTTTTCCTAGGCAGAAAAATTTTTAATTGCTTGGATCTTGAGCTTGGTTGAGCTTTTGTAAGAATTGCAGCTTCTCTTACAATTTTTCCTTGGCTATTTCTTTTGGTTTCTTTTTGGTACTTGTGTGCCTGTCATTGAGTTTGCATTTCAGCTTGTCAGACGATGGAGTTTTGTATAGTCAAAAAATGTATATGCTTTGCCTTTCCTTCTCGTTATGGTTTTTACCTTGAAAGATTGAGTCTTTTTATTTGATTTTTTTTCCTGCTGATTACAAGAGATTTCCTTGGCTGGTGTTTTGTGTAACCTTTTTACATGCCCTCTAGGAAAATTGATAAGTCACCATTGCCATGTGTCTCTATCTGTGTGAACAAGTTTGTCGGAATCATATATAGACTATGCGTACTAATTCAAGTTTATGGTTTTACTTATAGAATGAACAATTGCCGCTTGAAAAGGTGCATAAAGAGCTTGAAAAGTTCATTGTACAACTGAAATCAGGAAATATCAGAGATGGTAATGGATATAACCATTACACGGTTGCTTATTACTTTGGAGAAAGCACGGCAACGTCTTCTGGCAACAAAGATTTCCACATCAGTGCCAACAATGAACTTGTCCAGGCTGAAGAATAGAATGCTCAAAGGGCTGAAAACGAGCCGAGTAGAGTCGAGCCGAGTTGAGTTTTGGCCTAATCGAGCCGAGTCTCGACATAATTTCATTGAACTCGAACTCAAATTCGAGCTCGACGAGCTGACAATTTCAACCTCGAGCTCGAGCTCGAAAAAAAATAATTATTTTATTTTTTAAAAAATAAATAAAATAATATTTTTTAGTAAATAATAAAATATTAAGGATATATATATGTAATTTTACTATTAAAATTAAAAAAATAAAAATATATATACTTAAAATAAAAAATAAAAAAATATATATACACTTAAAATAAAAAAAAATAAAAAAAAATTATATATATACTCGAGCTCGCGCGAGTTTAATATTTTGAATTCGAGTTCGAGCTCGATTTCGACTCGAGCCAGCTCGAACTCAATATTAATCGAGCTCTAATCGAGCTTGACTCGAGCCGCTCACGAGCAGTTCGGTTCGTTTGTAACACTAGCTCAAACTCATGCATCAGGTCATTTTTTACATTAATTTTTCCGTCCCCCTTGAATCTTTACTTATCCAATTTATTAACATGGCACGCTTTTTTATTTCAGAGGGAGAACGATCTTCTTCACGATTACAAGTTCGCCTCACAGCAAGGTTTAGAGATGCTACAGAGATAGGAAGGGAATCTATAGAAGTTGATAACTCTGGCAATGCCAAAAAAAAAAAAAAAAAAAAGACTTGTCTGATCTTTCTTTATCCATGGTACTCCTTGAAGCTACATTGATGTAGTAGGAAATCTTTTGGATTATGTCAAGATTAGACAAATTCAGACAGATGTACAACTTATGCATTCATTGGCTTATGTGTATGCCTAGAGTTGCATTTTGATGTTTTTGCTTCAAACACATGCTTCTGTTAACATAGTTGAGATATTCTGCATTGATAGCACCAACAGGTTTTGGACCATGTGGCTTCTGGATATTTATTGTTATTTGGTATATTTCCTTATTACCTTCTCCTTTTATCTACCAGAGCACCTAACTTTCAGACTTGAGTAATATTTTTCTGCTTATTAATTAATGCATATAAATTGATTTCTATGATCCTATATGCTTAATCAAGTGATCTGTAAGAAGCAAGAAAATCATTAGCTATTCTGATCTTTGGAGCCAATGGAATAGAGATTATGTACCCTGGCATCACACATTAAGAATTCAAGTATTATGTTACTAAAAGTCTAAATTATTGATGCAATTGTTGTTGGCCGAAGCAATGTACCGATCACTGGTTTCATATTTCTAAATAGCTTCATTTGATTTAACCTTTTGTTGAGTTTCACATTTTTCTTCCTTATTCGCTCTATCATGAACTTGGATTTTATATTGTTCAGCTACATTTTTGTATTACCTTTTGTATTGTTTTTTCTTTTGATATTAATTTTTAGTTCAGTTACTTGCTTACCTCATCCTCCTAATCTATATTGTCTATCTAATAAGCTGTCTTACAATTGTGCTTTTGGATTGAAAGCTATTTTTAAATTTTCTTCTAAATATTCTTAAATATCTTAATGATTAAATTACAAGGTATATAAATCTCAATAAATAAAACACATGCAAGTAACCCAAGATATTTATTCCAATGACATTATGACTATCCATGTAATGCCTACTTAATCATGCCTAAATAGGCATACATGCTGGCTATTCCACCGCGCAACTCGGCAGTTATACCTCCTAGTTCATCTCAATTAGTGAGCTCATAGACGACAAAGTTCCTCCCACAATTTCGTCATGAATTTCACGTTTCACGAATTATTACGCATTATCCAATAAACAATGACTTTGGCATTATCAGTTTGACTTTTCAGCACATGAATAATTGCACATTATCAATGCAAGAGGGGACAAATATAGCAGAAGTTAACTAAGAAGTCTCGTGTGACTTTCAGCTTTAGGCCATGGAAAATCTCTGCTACTACCTCGTCACCATCTCATTGTGTTCTTTACCTTTACTTCTCATCTCCAAAAACTTGCTATTCAACCATGTCAAGAACAAGAAGTTACCACCAAGTCCACTTGCTTTGCCAATAATTGGCCATCTTTACCTTATCAAGAACTCACTCTACGAAGACTTGACTTCATTATCATCAAGATATGGTCCGATTTTCTTTCTCCAATTCGGCTGCCGTTCCTTTGTTGTTGTGTCATCTCCATCCGCCATTGAAGAGTGCTTCACCAGGAATGATATCATACTTGCAAACCGTCCTCGGAGCATGGGTGGGGACAGGCTTTCCTATAACTATAGAGCCGTTGGGGTAGTCCCATATGGCCACATGTGGAGGGATCTTCGTCGCCTCCTTGTCGTTGAATCTTTCTCCTTCAACAGCCTCCAGAGGACTTCAGTTATCAGGGAAGAAGAAATTAAGCTGATTCTCAGGTCAATATACAGAGTTTCAAAGCATGGAAGCCTAATAAGAGTTGATTTGAACCGTTGGATTTCTGTTTTTACGCTCAATGTTATCATGAGGATGCTTGTTGGAAGACGCTGTATCAGAGAAGAGGATGCTGGAGAGGAGTTGGGGATGCAAATAATTAAAGAATTCAGGGAAAATTTTGCTTCAGGCGGAGGCATTGCGCTGAATTTGTGTGACTTCGTCCCTATATTAAGATGGATTGGCTACAAGGGACTGGAAAAGGAAATGATCTCTTTGCACAAGAAGAGAGATAAATTCTTGCAGGGTTTCATAGACGAATTTCAATGTTCAGATACTCTGCTGGACAAGGGGGAGAAGGCAGTGATTGCAAATCTGCTTTCCCGCAAGGAAAAAGAATCAGATTTTCTATCAGATGACATCATAAAGAGTATTGCATTGGTTAGTGCAATATGCAATTTCTCTCTGTTTTTCTTACTCCATGAACTTATCCCACTTCAGTACTTTGCCAAGGCAGTGAAATTTGAACTGGCAGAATATACTTATTTTTTTCCGCTTTATCTGCATTTACACTTGTTATGAACTCATTATTTTGCGGAACTTGTTTCACTTGCTCAATTGCTTTCTTCAGCAATATAAAGCTAATATGATGGTTTTCAATTGAATTCATTAAGCTACAGCGAGGCAACAGTAACAGCTCTATATGAACCTTTAGCAATTGATTCTTTTGCCTGTGGGAGCTAACTAGTAGAAAGTGGCGGATATCAATTATCACCTCTTCGTGTAAATATATTACCCATTCAAAACTATCCTAAAGACATATATCAACATATATTGTGTTGTGGACCTGTGGTGAAAATTTCCCTTATAATTATATTGGAGTTATCCCTAAAGAATCAGACAAACTTGTAATAACATGTCATGGTAGAATGATGAATCAAGCAATTCTTAAGAAGAATATCTTGTTAAAGAACTCTTTTGTACTTAGAACGAGTGTTAAAAGAATTTTATTCTGATGTCATTTCAAGAGTATAGGTTGATGGTTTATATAGACTTGATCTAACCCGATCATAGAAAACTCTTGATCAATCGATTCTTCTTAAAGAGAAGCTAGAATCCATTATAGGTGACAGCAAAGTTATGGAGCTTGTGAATTCTTTCCTTTCCTTGTCTTATTTTGATTCTGATAATGAAGACAAAATAGACTTATGTGGGGTTAGCATTCCTCCAACCGGCCTTCCTACAAAAGTCCTGCTTAATAAACTTTGGATTCTGATACTAAGATAAGAGTAGTAATCGAGGTCAAAATCTGATACTTCATGCTTATTATTTGTCATGCTAGTGGATAAGATTTGAGTAGAAGATTTAATTAGGAAAATTCCTGAAAACAAGCACCATTAATTTCATCAAAACAATCTTTTGAAATGATAATAGCTTCAGCCTTGTTGCATTTGAGCTCATTGGTTGTCATTTTTCATCATCCTTTCCCTTGTTTGTACTTAGTAAAGCTTTTTCAGAAGGATGATCCTGTTGGACAGAGCATTTAAAAGCAACCGTTCTGGGATTCTTTCCCACCCTAATTTTAACCATGTTTATTTTGTCTAACAAAAGCAACCCTTGATTCAGATAATATTTACAGCAGGAAGAGAAACATCCACACTGACCACTGAATGGGCTATGTTGCTTTTACTGAATCACCCGAAGGCACTACAGAAACTAAGGACTGAGATTGACAACAGCGTAGGACATGGAAGGCTGGTGGATGAATCTGATATTCCAAAGCTTCCCTATCTTCGTTGTGTTGTCAATGAGACATTGAGACTGTACCCCGCGGCACCACTTCTGCTACCTCATCAGGCATCTGAAGACTGCCGAGTCGGGGGGTATGATATTCCAAAAGGTACGATTGTTTTAGCTAATGCCTGGGCCGTGCATAGGGATCCAAAACTCTGGGAGGAGCCTGAGAAATTCATGCCAGAAAGATTCGAAGGGAAGGGATTAATGGATAAAGAAGAGTTCAATTCCAAGTTTTTACCATTTGGGATAGGGAGGAGAGCTTGTCCCGGAGCCAATCTAGGCATTCGGAGTGTTTCATTGGCAGTTGGTACATTCATCCAGTGCTTTGATTGGGACTAGGAGAGATAAACCGCGCTTCGCGCGGTGGAGTACAAAACATGAATGCCCATAGAAGCATTAAAATTTTGTAAATAGTAGTTCGGATTGCTGATCAGTAATTATAGATAGAAATTAATATTGAAGTTGTACGTACTGATTAACAACACAAAACTGTGGGACAAATGTAACAAGATAATTCGGTAACCGAGTTATCTCTCTTGTTTTAGAAAAGGAAATGTGTTACAGATATAACAAGAGAATTTGAAATTTGCAGAACTACTAATATATTAGATGTGAAATGTATGATTCACGGATACATGATTTCTTTTCTATCCCATGACCCTACTTACCCTAGTTCCCTAGTTTAATGCATAAACCGCGCATTAGTGTGGAAGGGAAAAAAAATGGAGATGCTCAGTTTAATAAAATGATTTGTACAATGCATGGAGCTTGAAACGCACAATGCATCTTTCCCCTGTCCAAAAGTAATTTTGTTTCTGCTGCCACCCATGGCAAGATTTGCTAAGTTCTCCCGCGACAACCTAATCATGAAATTATAACAATAAAATCTTAGTACATATTCCATTGCAGTTAGCAATAGACCTCGGCACCAATACATAGAAACAGGAAAGGGGTCAGGAGACATTGATTGATCCCAAAACAAACAAGATAAACTCGACAACTTTAAAACTTGTAATATTCATACAAAATCTTAACCCACCTTTTCCCCTCTTAAGAGGAGCATGACATATATTTTGTCTATTATTAAGTATCAAAGAAAAGAGATCTAAGCATCTGTAAGTTGTAAAGTTAGAGCAACTTGCATGGTAACTCATAATTCCACCAAAGCAGATAAATTGGCTACTTTGCTATTTCCAAAAAATTGAAATTAAAAGAATTCAGAATGCAATCTATTGCAGTATGGCCATCCACGGATATCACCCAAAGGAAGAAATTGGAAATAGGTTAACTGGCAGCAAATGATCCTAATCCGAACGATAAATTCAACAAGTTCTAACTCCAAAATATCCCAACATTAAACTCATTCAATTGTCTTATAATTTTTTTTGGAGGGGGAGCAGGGAAGGGGCTGAACACAAGGTCAATGGAATGATCCTAAAATGCACAAACAAAGTGGAAACTTATTCATCATAGGGAGGGCATCTTTTATTATGTTAAAACAATACTCCATTCCAAAAGTCAGAGGCATTGACATGTAAGCCAGATTGCATAGTTGCTTTTATCCCCAGAGTAGCTTGAGATATTCTCATCTAAGAATGTGTTTTCTAGATCTAAAATTTAAAATATTTTCACTGAAAAGTTTAAGGTTTAATAGCTCAATTCTTCCTTTAGCATAAGATAAGAAGTATTAAGAAACTATAAAATCATGAAGGAATATTTGTGTACCTATAAAGGCAAAACCAAGGTTTGTATAGAAGCCTCTATAGGGAAATTTTCTATGCTATAATAATCGAAACTTAATATTTGACACTTAGTAATTGCTAAGGTTTTTCAGGCTTCGGAAACACAGAACAAATGCAACTAATCATAAACAAGTCCTATACTTACTAATCTTCAATTGAGAAAGAAAAGGAAAAATACAGAAGAGAAGGAACTGTATCGAGTCCTATACCTCAAGATGAGTGTACACTAATTCTTGCTTACGTGAAACCAAAGCTTTCTTTAAGCAGTATTAGGCTTTCTTTACTTTGAAAAGAACGCTATATCCTCTGGAAGGCCCATTGTAGGCTTCAAAATCCAATTTAGTAAAATCACCTGTCGGGATTGTCGCATTAAGTTTCTGCTCAGAAAAAAGATTCATGTAAATCAGTCGAAAATAGGTGTATAACAAAGTTTCATGTATTCATGTTAAAAGCACGAAGTGGAAGTTATGAGCCAATCCCATAAGCCAGTCTGAGTGAATTGCTTGGGGATGGTAACATCTCCCATGGACATGGAACTACTAATATTGCCTGATGCCAAAAGGCACTACTCCAATTACATCAAACAGATCCAATAGTGATACAAAGTAATAAGGTTAACAGAAACCAATAGCGATACAAAGTAATTTAAAAGCTTCCATTTTAGTGAAGGTTTTCAAGAACAAGGCAAAGCTTTTCTTTTGCTATACAATCTGGAAATTGCAAATGCTGATTAATCAGAATGGAAATATTCAAATCAAGAATAATTACAGCAGCTCTTAGTTGAAATCCCAATTAGATAGAGAAAAGTCCTTTCAGTGGTATATTTGCACTCTAAAACGATGTCAATATGATTCTTTAGATATTTGCAGATGTTTAGTGCACTTGAAACAATAATTCAAAATCAACATCTGGCATTGCAGCATAAGAAACACATAAGATGGCCAACCTTTGGAAATCCTCCAATCCCAAGTGCAAATGAACCTGTAGACACAACTGAAACTTGTTTAACAGGGGCAAAGCAGCCAATCCACATGATAGAACCTTTTCCAAAAGATGCAGTGATCTAATACATTGCCTGCATGAGAGCCAAATCTTTCTCTGACATCTGACTTGGATTTTCTTCTTCCTTCCATACAAAAAATGACTTGTGTTCATAATGAACTAATGAAGCAAAAAAACTGATATTTTCTACTGCAGAAAGAGCAAAAAGTAGGTACTCTCAAGCAGGAATAACACAATCCTAGGCAAATGTAAAAACTATCAAACTCAAAAAATTTCAGTAAAAGAGCTATACCTAAAAGAACTCATCTAATTCAAAGAATCACATGGGGGAAAAAGGGTCAAGTGATTGTTACATTAAGGACAATGCACGTAATGTTAAAATACTCCAGGAGGGAGGTACAAGGCCAAAATATGGCAATAAACTTGCATACTTGGGTGCTTTATAATTTTTTAGTGAACAGAAAACCCCAAAATATGGGGAAAAACATGCAACTGTCACATTAAATAAACATGATGTTTGAAGTATTCAAACACTAAACAAATATATGTATTAGTTTTAACTGATCCTGGCAAGGAGCTAAAGCCTAAAAAGATAGACTTCATATGCAAAAGTTATTTTACTTTATCTATTTTTTAAACCCATCAAAATGATCACCAAGATAAGAAGGTATCAGCAGGAAAATAAACTTCGGGCACCTTTTGGAGGAAAAGTAGGAGAGCTGAGTGGATGCCCCTGACAAGCCTTTCCTATATAAGTCTGAATCAACAAACAACAAATTCATGTCATGACTCATGAAGAAAGTGAGAAACAAAATAAAAAAAAGAAAAGCAGTACTAATTGAAAAACGATGTCAGAAAACGTATCAAACAAAAGGCTTTTTCTTTATACAGTATGCAAGTTTAATAATTTTAAGCAAAAGGATCAACTTCTGCAAGCTAGCAAAGTAAAGCATTTGACTTTCGTAATTGGTAGGAAATTATAGTATAATCATTTATTTGCAGCTTCCAACTAATAATCATTTATTTGCAGCTTCCAACTGCTAGTAACAAGTATAAACACTATATTACACCTACAACTTCAAAAAAATAGTACAAACAAGACATAGGTAGCGCAAAAACGTTGAAACTCAACAAAGCTCTGAAAAACATATTTGACAAAAAGCTGAAATTTTTTTAAAAAAATGCTTCAAATTTCTACAACGGGCCATTACCTATCATTAATCCTAACCAAATTGTTCTCCAAAAATACAAAGAAAATAAGAACAAAATCTTCCCAATTTTAGGTGACCTTCCTTGTATCTCTAGTTTGGTGAGGAAATTACCTGAGAGAGAGGTTACAGAAACAGAGTACATCCAGAGAAGCCTTGCCATCATATTCAAAGACTTCCAGCAAACCCAAAAATGGCATTGGCCAACAAAAAAATAAAAAAAAGATGAAGTACAGGAAAAAATAAGCACTTCATATTGGAAATTTTCTGTTCACCTCATATTGTTCAGATTACTGCATAGAAATAAATCTTTCAAATGTCCTTTAGAAATGCATCAATACTTTCGCAGGTCCCATTCAAAGGGCTTCTATGCATTTTAAAAAGGAAAAAAAAAGATACGCACATAGGAAAATAAATAAAGGGGACAAAGGAAGATCTTGTAGATATATATTTTTTAAAAGATGAAGAACAACCACATCAAAAAAAGTCACTCGATTTGAAAAGGGTAAGAAAAATAAGGAACAACAATATAAAAAAATAATCTGATTTGAACGGAGTATGAAGGATAGCGAAGGAGAATAAATTCGGAAAAAACAAAGAAAAGCCCAAAACCAAAGTCCCAAAAACATGTTATAAATCTGGGAAAATCAAAGAAAAGCCTCTTCGTTCATGATAAATCCTCGAAATCTGTTTGGTAGTCCCAATGCTAGATGATGATGACTACCAAACATTATCTCATTTTCATGATAAACGTATGTAGTGGGATGATAAACTCCTAACTTTTTTTTATCATCCCAAACTCAACTCCTACCAAACCAAAAAACACAGGTTAAACTGCCAGGAACCAACAAACAAGGTGACCTTTGGAGAAAAAAAAAAGGTCATAAACAGACCGTTGCTAAGAAAGGCAGAAAAGACAGCCCAAACCAAAACACTTTAGTACAATATAAAAGCTTAAAATTGCAAATCAACTAAACAAATCCTAAACTGAAAAACTCTATATTAAGCAAATCAACAAGGAACATGAAAAACCTCCAAAGGTGATTCCAAAAGAAGGGAAAAAACACAAAACGAACCTTTGCCGTAGATTCCAAAGACGAATGCACAAGGCTAGGATGAAAATTCAGTAAAATAACCTAAATCATAAAAACGCCAAGAACAACATCAACAAAGTACAGTATGTAAGAGAACAAATAACAAAGAAAAAGCAAAGGAAAGGAAAAGTCACAGGAGAAAACCTACAGCATTTAATTCACCATAGTTGAAGACATACTTAGAACGACTAAGGTACCATATATTTCCTTTTTCAGTGAATAGGCAGCAATAAACATACGGAGTTATAAAAAATCAAGCACACCTCATACAAAAGAGAAATGAATTCTTTCACATCTTGATAAATACTTCAAATATATACTAATCCCATGAACAACGTCTGCAAAGCAGGCATCTTTAATGGGTTTTAAGTGGCTTTCAAATAGAGCCATGAAAAACCAGTGCTATAAAATTTAAGACCATAATCTAAGACCGTCTTTAATGGGTTTTTCGTTACTGTTCATTTGTTTTTCGTCGTGGTTATCACGTGGCAAATGCATCTCTTACAAGACCAGTGCTATAGAACCACGTGAGCTAATTTTAAGACCATAACTTTATTAGAGGTGATGGTTGAATTAATTTAAAAAATTTCGTTACTTTATTAGCTTTAACAACCATAACTTTATTAGAGGTGATGGTTGAATTAATTTAAAAAATTTCGTTACTTTATTAGCTTTAACAAAATCATAAGGACCAAAGCCATAAGAGAGCAAACGAAAAACGATATTTACAAGCAAGAACCAAGAAAAGGGAACAAGGAAAAAACACAGATCCAGCAATAAAGCGTAAAAGTGGAAGGCAATAAAATTAGTATCTCCATCTTCACAGCTGAAAAGAGGAAACGAAATAAATAAACAAAAATAAGAAAGGAACAAGGAAAAGCACAGGAAAAAAGAGGAAATGAAATAAATAAACAAGGGCCAAAAAAAAAAGGGGGAACAGTGAAGAACACAGATTGGGGAAGCAAAAAAATCAAAGATTCAAAAGGGAAAAAGAAGGGAACAACCAAAAATCCAGATTCAGTAATAAAACATAAAAGTAGAATGCAATAAAATCAGTATCTCTATCTTGACAGCCGAAAGTGAGAAGAAGAAACGAAATTAAAAAAGGGTCAAAATCACCTGAAGACCGGCAAAATCGACCAAGACGAAACTCCGCTGGGGAAAGGATTTTGGAAAAGTTTTCCTGAGGCCAGCTCAAAACATAAGTCGCCTGAAGATTGGTGAAATCGACCAAGAGAAGGCAACCCAGTAGTGAGAAATCCAGCGGGCAAAAGAGAGGCAATGGCTGACCCAAAACCGCAATCGAAAGAAGACGCAATGAAACGTGCAAAACGAAAATTGGTAAAGCATAGGAAAAATGACCAGAAAATGCGTAAAAATAATCATAAGAAGTCACCTGAAGACCGGCGAAATCGACCAAGATGAAACTCCGTTAAGGAAAGCAGTCTGGAAAAGTTCTCCCGAGGAAATCTTTTCGCGAGGCCAGCTCAAAACACAAGTCACCGGAAGAAGATACGTGAAATCAGCCAAGAGAAGGCAACACAGCAGCGAGAAGAAATCCAGCGGACAAAAGAGAGTTCAATTGAAAGGAGATGGAGTCAAAGGGGCAAAACGAAAAAATGGTAAAGCATAGGGAAAATGACCGGAAGAGACGAAACTCCATTAAGGAAATGAATCAGGAAAAGTTTTTCCCAGGCCATTGAGATGCGAAGACGATACACAAAAGAGGAAAAAGAGGACAAATAAAGGAGATAAAAAATAAACCAGCTAACGAAGTAGGCCGGGTGGCCTTGTAATAATAAAAAATACGTTATGTTAACAATAAGACACGCTTTTGGCACGTGATACCGACGACGAAAAAGCAAATGAACAGTAACGCCTTTGGCTCTTAGAGTGTTATGTTAATAATAAAGTCGAACAGGATGGCGAATTGGACACTGACTTCAATGACAGAATCACTATGAAGAAGGTTAACCATTTGGAGGCCCTATGCGTTCCACGCCGGGAATCAATCCAACTTCTCTCTCAACTTTGAAAGCTAGCAAGAAGCTATGAATTGTGGTAGTGCAAGTTGTTATCATGAAGTGGCAGGCAAGACTATTCTTAATTATTGTACTAGAACTTAGCCATCCTTCGTGTATAAAATCTTTATTTCTGTTTACAACTAATATTCGATCTGTGTGTTCACATTAAACAACTTGATTAATGCGCATAATGTGCAAAAGGAATAAATGTACACATCTCTCAAATCACAAGTCACTTTGGCCAAGTTTTGTGCGAGAATTTGTGACCAAATCTAAAAAACAATGCTAACTTTTAACAACTGTACCTATTGTCTTATAGTGTTTGTTTCTGGGGGAATGCAAGTATCTTAGTGACAAAATCCAACGTTGGTGGAAGGTCATACTAATTCTGTGGCAGGCGGGAAGATATCTATGGAATCTCCTCTTTTGCCATCTATACATATCAGGCTACTGTTGCTGTCGCTTTGGCCATTGATTTGATTACTGCCTATATCAGATCGATAAGAGTGAAAGTGTGAAACTTACATGGCTACATCACTTGCCTTTGCTTCTCCAGCATGGCTTTGGATTCAGAGGTCCTCTACTGGACATTAATCTTGATTACTATTTCCAATAATGTCGATTGATATGTTCTCGGCAAAGTTGCCCGCGGACATTTGTCAATATGTGCCAATAATGAGGTGGCTTGGTCTTGGGAAAACGTATAGGAAGATGTTGAAGAATTACCAGGGGAAGTTTGATGATTTCATGCACGATCTGAGTGAGGAAAGTTGAAGAACTGAAGTGGTTCAGCCTCATCACCTGATCAGAGCAAGACCATAATCCAATCATTATTGTCTTTGCAAGAATCTGACCCTGAGTTCTACACCCTGGATATTGTCTAAGGAATCGTACTGGTAAGACTTCCAGTATCTATCTGCTTCACAAGCCAAACAAGATCATTGCTGTAACTATTGGAACGTTCCTTAATTTTTTCAAGTTAGATGATGCCAACAACCACATCTATTCTCTTGTTTTCTTTCAGTTGTTTGGATAAATCTTTCATCTCCTAACAGTGCCTATATTAGTGGGTTTAGATGCACGTCACATATATAAAAATTAGCAAAAAAAAAAAAATTTACACCAACGCCACTCCTCTATCTTTATTGGATATATATTTCAATGTATAATTCTTGCCAATTGGTGAGCTCATAGACATCAAACGACAAAGTTCCTCTCACAATTGCGTGAAGAATTATTACGCATTATCCAATAACCAATGACTTTGGCGTTACCAGTTTGACTTTTTAGCACACGAATAATTGCACATTATCAATGCAAGAGGGGACAAAAATAGCAGAAGTTAACTAAGAAGTCTCGTGTGATTTTCAGCTTTAGGCCATGGAGAATCTCTGCTACTACCTCGTCACCATCTTATTGTGTTCTTTACCTTTACTTCTCATCTTCAAAAACTTGCTATTCAACCATGTCAAGAACAAGAAGTTACCACCAAGTCCACTTGCTTTGCCAATAATTGGCCATCTTTACCTTATCAAGAACTCACTCTACGAAGACTTGACTTCATTATCATCAAGATATGGTCCCATTTTCTTTCTCCAATTCGGCTGCTGTTCCTTTGTTGTTGTGTCATCTCCATCCGCCATTGAAGAGTGCTTCACCCGGAATGATATCATACTTGCAAACCGTCCTCGGAGCATGGGTGGGGACAGGCTTTCCTATAACTATACAGCCGTTGGGGTAGTCCCATATGGCCACATGTGGAGGGATCTTCGTCGCCTCTTTGTCGTTGAATCTTTCTCCTTCAACAGCCTCCAGAGGACTTCAGTTATCAGGGAAGAAGAAATTAAGATGATTCTCAGGTCAATATACAGAGTTTCAAAGAATGGAAGCCAAGTAAGAGTTGAATTGAACCGTTGGATTTCTGTTTTTACACTCAATGTTATCATGAGGATGCTTGTTGGAAGACGCTGTATCAGAGAAGAGGATGCTGGGGAGGAGTTGGGGATGCAAATAATTAAAGAATTCGGGGAAATGTTTGCTTCAGGCGCAGGCATTGCGCTGAATTTGTGTGACTTCGTCCCTATATTAAGATGGATTGGCTACAAGGGACTGGAAAAGGAAATGATCTCTTTGCACAAGAAGAGAGATAAATTCTTGCAGGGTTTCATAGACGAATTTCAATGCTCAGATACTCTGCTGGACAAAGAGGAGAAGGCAGTGATTGCAAATCTGCTTTCCCGCAAGGAAAAAGAATCAGATTTTCTATCAGATGACATCATCAAGAGTATTGCATTGGTTAGTGCAATATGGAATTTCTCTCTGTTTTTCTTACTGCATGAGCTTATCCCACTTCACTACTTTGCCAAGGCAGTGAAATTTGAACTGGCAGAATATACTAATTTTTTTCCGCTTTATTGCATTTACACTTGTTATGAACTCATTATTTTGCAGAACTTGTTTCACTTGCTCAATTGCTATCTTCAGCAATATAAAGCTAATATGGTTTTCAATTGAATTCATTAAGCTACAGAGAGGCAACAGTAACAGCTCTATATGAACCTTTAGCAATTGATTCTTTGCCTGTGGGAGCTAACTAGTAGAAAGTGGCGGATATTATCACCTCTTCGTGTAAATATATTATCTATTCAAAACTATCCTAAAGACATATATCAACATATATTGTGTTGTGGACCTGTGGTGAAAATTTCCCTTATAATTATATTGGAGTTATCCCTAAAGAATCAGACAAGCTTGTAATAACATGTCATGGTAGAATGATGAATCAAGCAATTCTTAAGAAGAATATCTTGTTAAAGAACTCTTTTGGACTTAGAACGAGTGTTAAAAGAATTTTATTCTGATGTCATTTCAAGAGTATAGGTTGATGGTTTATATAGACTTGATCTAACCCGATCATAGAAAACTCTTGATCAATCGATTCTTCTTAAAGAGAAGCTAGAATCCGTTATAGGTGACAGCGAAGTTATGGAGCTTGTGAATTCCTTCCTTTCCTTGTCTTATTTTGATTCTGATAATGAAGAAAAAATAGACTTATGTGGGGTTAGTATTCCTCCAACCGGCCTTCTTACAAAAGTCCTGCTTAATAAACTTTGGATTCTGATACTAAGATAAGAGTAGTAATCGAGGTCAAAATCTGATACTTCATGCTTACTTTTGTTATTTGTCATGCTATGGATAAGATTTGAGTAGAAGATTTAATTAGGAAAATTCCTGAAAACAACCACCATTAATTTCACCAAAACAATCTTTTGAAATGATAATAGCTTCAGCCTTGTTGCATTTGAGTTCATTGGTTGTCATTTTCAATCATCCTTTCCCTTGTTTGTACTTAGTAAAGCTTTTTCAGAAGGATGATCCTGTTGGACAGAGCATTTAAAAGCAACCGTTCTGGGATTCTTTCCCACCCTAATTTAACCATATTTATTTTGTCTAACAAAAGCAACCCTTGATTCAGATAATGCTTACAGCAGGCAGAGAAACGTCCACACTGACCACTGAATGGGCTATGTTGCTTTTACTGAATCACCCGAAGGCACTACAGAAACTAAGGACAGAGATTGACAACAGCGTAGGACATGGAAGGCTGGTGGATGAATCTGATATTCCAAAGCTTCCCTATCTTCGTTGTGTTGTCAATGAGACATTGAGACTGTACCCCGCGGCACCACTTCTGCTACCTCATCAGGCGTCTGAAGACTGCCGAGTCGGGGGTTATGATATTAAAAAAGGTACGATTGTTTTAGCTAATGCCTGGGCCGTGCATAGGGATCCAAAACTCTGGGAGGAGCCTGAGAAATTCATGCCAGAAAGATTCGAAGGGAAGGGATTAATGGATAAAGAAGAGTTCAATTCCAAGTTTTTACCATTTGGGATAGGGAGGAGAGCTTGTCCCGGAGCCAATCTAGGCATTCGGAGTGTTTCATTGGCAGTTGGTACATTCATCCAGTGCTTTGATTGGGATAAAGTCGAACAGGATGGCGAATTGGACATTGACTTCAGTAACAGAATCACTATGAAGAAGTCTAACCATTTGGAGGCCCTATGCGCTCCACGCCAGGAATCAATCCAACTTCTCTCTCAACTTTGAAAGCTAGCAAGAAGCTACGAATTGTGGTAGTACAAGCTATCAAGTTGTTATCAGCAAGTGGCTCGCAAGACTAATTCTTGTACTAGAACTTAGCCATCCTTTGTGTATAAAATCTTTATTTGTGTTTACGACTAGCAAGAGTTTTGTGTGTTTCACGTTGAACAGCTTGAATAATGTGTACGATGTGCAAAAGTAATAAATGTACACATACCCCTTAATTCGCAAGTTACTTTCACCAATTTTTTAACGAGACTTTGTGACCTAATCTAAAATACAATAATATTAGCTCACAACAACTGCACCCTTTATATCTTATATATAGTGTTTGTTTCTAGGGGAATGCAAGTATCTTAGTGCAGCTAACAAGTACAAAATCCAACGCAGGTGGAAGGTCATACTAATTCTGTGGCAGGTAGGCAGATATCTATGGAATCTATCCTCTTTTGCCATCTATATATATCAGGCTAATGTTGCTGTCGCTTTGGCCATTGTTAACTGCCTATATCAGATAGATAAGAGTGGAAGAGTGAAACTTACATGGCTACATCACTTGCCTTAGCTTCTGGAGCATGCCTTTGGATTTGGAGGTCCTCTACTGGACATTAATCTTCATTACAATTTCCAACAATGTCGACTGATCATATGTTTTCGGCGAAGTTGCCCACGGACACTTGTGAATATGTGCCAATAATGAGGCGGTCTGGTCTTGGGAAAAAGTATAGGAAGATGTTGGAGAATTACCAGAGGAAGTTTGATGAGTTCATGCACGATCTGATTGAGGAAAGTCGAAGAACTGAAAGTGGTTCAGCCTCATCACCTGATCAAAGCAAGACCATAATCCAATCATTATTGTCTTTGCAAGAAGCTGACTCTGAGTTCTACACGCTTTTCCCCAACATCTGCACTTATGTCTCCGAGACCCACATCTTAATTGATTGAGTGTAGTTCAATTCTCAAGCAGTCGTCCTTTCTCCCTTTCTCTTTGTAAGGAATAGAGCCAACCCTAAAAAAAAAAAACCACCTGGTATTTTCATAGGAAACATGAGGAATGCCTACTCTGATAAATTAGCCAATAGCTAGATTATAAAATACTACTCCAGTAAACAAGTTTCCGTAGTAAATCAATCTCTATAGAAACCTCTTGTCCACTCAGGATGTTCTAAACTGAATTTGAACCTTGGACTTGGTTATTAGATCTTCAATCTCAATCATCATCATCATCATCATGGCTATTGTTAATACTTAATAGCTAAAACTTTTTATTGATGACACGAATATACAATTTGCTCAACTGTCGACCACCTACTGGCTACTGTACAGTTTCCTCGCATTCAATATTGTGTTGCATTTCTTTCGTTCAGGGCTGGAAATTAGCATCTAAAGCTCCACAACGCACAAACCCGAAAAAAGACACTACTACGGTTGACAAACCAAATTAATCAGTGGAGTCGATCCAGTCCCCATGCGCTTCATTTAAGATACAAGACTCTTCATTTATTTGTGTCTCCCGCATGAATTATATAGATAGATGTCCATGTCGAGTCGAGTGGGAGAAAAGTAACTAAAGGAGACCCAAGCAATAAACCCTAAATACAATTTGATGCAGGTGGAGTTAGCCCAAAAAAAAAAAAAGGATCTTCCTTAGGCTATACAAGTTTTAAAGAGCAGCTAAAGGTTGACGAACCAACAAACGATTAAACATAAAATATAGAGTTTCATGAGAACAAGCAAAAATTTTCTATGTACGTTTTGTACATTGTTTTGCTTCACCAGTCAGCTGTTTTCAGGTTGAGAAACAAGCTTATTTGCTTTCCTGCTTATACACGCTCAGTAATTTAAAAGAACTCTGACAAAATCGAGCTTGAAACAGGATAAAGCAGTATCATTTGAATAATACTCTAACCATAGCAAGAATTAGCGTGACAGACTTATTTCCTCATAAAAAACTAGTGTTTGAACAAGAGAGATATTAAGTTTGTTGAGACAATTAATCATTTTTTTTTATGTCACATACATTAAATTGTTATACTATATTTTTCTGCAAAAATTTAAAAAATAACAATCCAAACAGGCTGTCCAACTTTCAACAGATTGTCGAACATTTCTTTTTCCGTGCCTAAACGTAGTGGCTATGTCTTGGTTGGAAAGAAAAATTACTACGTTTTCCGTGAACACATTTTTCAATCATCCTTTTACCTCACATATATTAAATCGCTACAGTAATTTTTCTAAAAAAAATTGAGAAAAATGCAATCCAGGATGTTTTATTATGATGTAAAGATTACTTGTGAGTGAATTATAGGCTCTTTCTACGATCCATGAGCCATCACTTCTCCGTCTCACAAGGAGAGAAAAGTGGACATTCATATGGAAATCGAATAACTAAATAAACTAAAGGACATAAAAAGTGATTTCTTAACAGACAAGGAGAAGTTAATTATGTCTTGGGCTGAATATGAATCTTAGACTTCCGTATTAAAATTTTCTATTACCAACCACTACCACTATCATACTACTGTCCAAATTGCTATAATTTTGGATACAATTTTCTAACTTGTCCACCAGCCATCCTACCATTTCTTTCTGGACAATTTATCTTATCCATTTTGTCATGTGCTCCACATTGTCAACTGAAGCCCTTCAAATCCGAAAGGAACACTGTGGTTAACAGTGTAGTTGACCCAAAAGAATCAACAGAGTGGAGGCACCATGCAGTATTCATTTATAATAGACATGTCAACCGTGCAAATGGATGCATATCTTTCCTTTTTTTCTTAAAAAAAATTATTGCTGTTTTGGGTCCATATCATTCAATGTCTTTGCTTGTATTTTTGCTTTTGATCTTTTTTAACTTCTTGTTTTTGGTTCAGGGAAATGATCTGTCTTCATTTGTTGGCAAAACTTTACGGAGCATTACTTCTTAGCAAGTTGTATCTGTTATATATATATATATATATATGTATGTATGTATGTATGTATGTATGTATGTATGCATATGAGAGAGAGAGAGAGACCAAATACTTATCAAATAGCCATAGAGATGTTGCCTGGGCAAAGACAGGGGAATTGGGCAAGAATGGAGTTGACTTATTCTCTTACTGCATGCCTTGCAATTTTCGTTCTATTCATCTTCAACATTTTGCTAAGAGAACTAGCATCTTGAGCAAAAAACCAACCCCCAAGTCCACCTTCACTTCCTCTTATAGGCCACCTCCATCTTCTCAAAGAACCACTCAACCAGACTCTACAATCACTTTCGGCTAAGTATGGTGAAATCTTGCTTCTCCGGCTAGGCGTCCGTAAGGCCCTTATCGTCACCTCACCATCAGCAGTCGAAGAATGCTTCACCAAGAACGACATCATCTTTGCGAACCGCCCTCGAAGCCTTTCATCAAAACACTTCAGTTACAACTACACCACCATCAGCGTAGCCCCTTATGGAGATCATTGGCGAAATCTTCGCCGTTTAGCAGCATTGGAGATTTTCTCTCCAGCTCGTATTGCTGTTTTCATAGGTACTCGAAAAACGGAACTGATGCTGCTATTAAGGGAACTGATGCACAAGTGTAATGAAGGTGGAGGATCAACAAAAGTGGACTTGAAGTCTAAGTTTGTTGAGCTTGCTTTCAATATTCTTTCGATGACTATGGCTGGAAAGAGGTATTATGGAGAGAGTGTGGCGGATGCCGAGGAGGCGAGAAAGGCGAGGTTTTTTATCAGGGAAATGCTTGAGAATAGTGGAAGGTCGAACCTTGGGGATTATCTGCCTTTCTTGAGGTGGGTGGATTTTAAGGGATTGGAAAAAAGATTCACAACTTTGATGCAAAGGCTTGACAAGTTCATGCAGGACATGGTGGATGAGCGTAAGCAACTTTTAGCAGCTGGTAGCAATGGAAGTGCCACCATGATAGATCATTTGCTCTCGCTGCAAGAAAATGAACATGAATATTATTCAGATGAGCTGATAAAAGGAATTATAATGGTAACTTCTTCATCCTGCAATCTTCATTTAATGCTTTAATAAATAAATAAATAAATATATATATATATATATATATATATATACTTTTTTTTTTTTGTTTCTGATGTTTTTTAAGTTGGAATCGAATTGTACTCCCTCTTGTCTTCTTTTGAATTTTGAGAATCGGAATTCAGTAATGTGCTCCTATTGATAGTTGCTCATATATTTAATACTTAAATGGTACAACTCATGTCATTTACAAGAAGTTAAGGGATACATGAGTAAAAAGGTAATGATTATGTTTTGATGTGTTGAAGGTGACAAATAGTTTAGACCATGTAAAAGTTTAGAACACAAAACTTTTAGGATTACTCCCTCCATGTGATTAAATGTTAATCCTAAAAGTTTTTTTCTTTCAGTTAATCCTAAAAAACACAATTTTTAGGATTAATTTTTAATGACATGGAGGGAGTAATGATTTTGTGTCATCTTTTGATTTTTCAAATCTACTCTCACTAAAGTATACTAAAGATAATTACTTTAGTTTAGTAACTTCTAATAACTTTTACTTCCAAATTTTTTTGTTGTAAAAAAAAAAATCATAACTTTTTTCTTTTGCAAAAGGAAAAATTATATTTCTAATAACTTCCATAGGGTGTGTTTTTCCCATTAGTTTGTACTCTGTAGTGTGTGTGTGTATTAGTTACAGGCCAATTTGACAATAGACAATTTATGTCGGGGGAGTCAACTGAAATTATTTTATACCTCAAGTATGGCAATTTGTGTAATATTCTGTTCATCTTGCAAATTCTACAGGTATTATTGATTGCTGGAACAGATACACTGTCAATAAGCCTGGAGTGGGCAATGGCTTTGCTCCTCAACCAACCTGAAGCCATCAAAAAGATCAAAGCTGAGATAGATGCTCATGTTCCAGAAGACGGGCTTTTAGAAGAGCAAGACTTGCCAAACTTGACTTATCTACAGAATGTAATCAAAGAGACCCTGCGTTTGTATCCACCAGTTCCCCTTCTGATCCCTCATGAAGCCTCTGAAGACTGTACTGTTGCTGGATATCATGTATCGAAAGGTACAATGTTGCTGGTGAACTTATGGGCCATCCACAGAGACCCCAAGCTCTGGGAAGATCCAACTAAGTTTATACCAGAGAGGCACCAGGAGAGGAGAGACGATGGATTTACAATGCTTCCTTTTGGTGCCGGACGGCGAGGATGCCCTGGTGCAGGGATAGGAACTAGGGTGCTTGGATTTGTTTTAGGAACACTTGTTCAGGTGTTTGAGTGGGAGAGACCTAGTGAAGAGATGGTGGACCTGACTGAAGGCAGGGGCTTTAGCATTCCAAAAGTCGAGCCCTTGGAAGCTATATGCCGACCTCGACAAGCAATACTTCAACAGCATTCTTTAGTGCCGCCTTGAAAATGAATGCTAAAATTAAGGATATTCGAATAAGGAATATAAGTTTTGCTTATAAATCATCAAAACTGTGTTATTGAGTTCCACTGAAATGGTGAAATGGGATATGAAACTTTTTTTCAACTTGGTTATTTTGTTTTCCATGTTTTCTTTTGTATTCAAGTCCCTGTATTTGAAAAGAAGGCACCAAATTAGACAACCCTGGGCCGTCTAGCTCTGCAAATAACAGGTCATCTACATGATCTCTTCAAAGTTTGAAACAGCCCATTCATTAGACTTTAGATGGACTCTGTCAAACCTATGGTTCTCCTATGGTTCTGGAATCTAGGCAGCAGTGGTACTTTCTTGCTTGGTTACCAACAGGGATTCAGGCTAGCCATCCTTGGCAAGGTGCTCCAGCCCTATTGGCTTTTTGGCAATTTGACATCTCCCCTTTTCGTTGCATGGTACGCTAAGTAGCCATAACAGAACTACACAAAAGTAAATTAGTGGTGTCAATATGGTCTCCAATTGCATCCTCTTAAGTTGACAAATTGAAGGTGTACTCTTTCTAAGAAAAGATATTCAGTCTTTTCACATTATTCTTGAACTATAAAATTTTCTTACGACCACCATTTTGACAAAACTGAACCAAATGCAAAAAGTAGTGGTAGTTTCTTCTCCAGATGCAGTAGGAAAAGCTTCACAGTGGGTACATTCATCCAGTATTTTGATTGGGATAAAGTTGAACAGGATGGTGAATTGAACATTCCCTTTTATTATCTGCAGAATCACTCTGCAGAAGGCTGTCCGTTTGAAGGCCCTATGCATTCGGCGCCAAGAATCAATCTGACTTCTCTATCAACTTTGCAAGCCAACTAGATGCTGTGAATCTTGACAGTACAAGCTATCAAGTTATTATCAACGAGTGGCAGGCAAGAAAAACTTGCTGAAAAAAAAACCGATGTCTCCTCTTCATCATATATGTTCAAGCTGCAAAGATTCCCAGTCTACAGCATGGCACGTTTCTTTCTTTGTTTTGGGTTATTATTCAAATAATCCAATCTTTTTCTTATAGTCGATAGCTGGTGGTGACTTTTATTTATCAGCATCTCAAGTCCTCAACTCAAAGTTGGGTTGTTTCCCTTTGACAAAGCAGGATTTTTGCAAATCAGGCTCACAGTGAATTGTTTTCCATCCTTACTGAGTCATTGGTACCAATATTCGCTCCAAAACGTCGGATAGATTCAGATTTCATATGTACAACGATAGAGGTAATAAAGCTGAACAAAAATGTGAATCGGGGCTGATTCTTTGGACAGCAGTCGGTAGTCAGAATCTAAATTGGGAGGCATACAATTAAAACACGATACACAATGCTTGGATATGGACAACTTCTTCCAGAAACTTGTTGACGAGGGCCGAAAAATTAGGAGCGAAACGGTTCAGGCAGGTAAAAGCAACAATGAAAGGATGACAACCTTGATAGATGTTATGCTATCACTACAAGAAACAGAACCTGAATACGACGATTCTGATGTAGTTATCAAATCCGTCATACTGGTAAGAATTTTAGCTTCACGATGTCTTGCCAATGGGGAAAACTTATGCTTGTTCTCCTATATCTAATTTCTATTTCTATTTTAGAGTCTATTCTCCGCAAGCTGACTACACTGCCAAGTTTTTCACAAACATCAACGTTCTCCATTTTCCTTGAGTTTGCCTCTTCAGTTTTTCCATGACATTTGTTGCAGCGCACTTATTCAGTAATAATAACACCATATTTTCAATTTCTGATGTTAGTGACTAACATGTAGGCATTTATAATTACTCTTTGAGCAGTAAGATACTTACTACAAAACCTTCCTTGCTCCTAATTATTACTTGCCTTGTTAACGATGAAAAGATGAATACTGCATCATGAGAGTAGCAAACATATGGGACGACCCAACAAAGTTCAAGCCTGAGAGCTTTGATGGTAGGGTAAACGAAGGATATAAGCTGATTCCATTTGGTGCAGGGCGACGAGCCTGTCTGGGGACTAATTTAGGCAGAAGGGTTGTAGCACTTGCCTTGGGAGCTTTAATCCAGTGCTTTGATTAGGAGAGGGAAGGCGAACAGAAAATAGATATGACAGAAGGGACAGGACTAACCATGCCCAAGAAAGAGCCCCTGGAAGCCCTCTACAACCTCGACAAACCATGATACATTTGTTATCCCAACTCTGTAAGGGATAACTGCAGCCGCTGTAGCCTACTACTATCATTTTCGTGTTGCAGTGGTGCATTGCTTGGGAAATCACAACTTGGAGTCTGAGATAGCAGCAGCAAATTGCTTTCCAACATTGTAGTCCTTAAATGCAAAAGGATGCTTTCCAGTACAAATTACTGCATCTATAGTTGAAAGTTCGTTTGGTTTTGTGAGTGGCATTTATATCTCCTAACCTGAGTAGACAATGGTAGCCCTTTACCACAATACCCTGTTAATACTCTAATCGTTGCAATCGCCCCAAAATGCCGTTTGGTTCCCGCTAGACTTTCGTCTAAAATTATCAGAATTCCTTAAAATATGCACTTTTAATTGTTCAGAGGTCAATCCGAAACAAAATTTAGATCAGCGGCCAAAAGTGAACAAGGTGATAATTTAGGAGCTTCCCAGATTTTCACTCTTTCATTAACTCACCAGACATAATGTTCAGAAGGTAAATCTCCGATGAACCATGTATAAGTAAAGTGGTCAGACAGGGATCTATAAATGAGTGTCAAAAATCAATCCTGAATTCAATCTATACAATCAATTGGGGCTTACAAGTTACAAATGATAATAGGGTTGGGAGAAAATGGGAGCCAATCAGTACCTCAACTTGGTTCTTTTATTCTCCCTTTCCTTCATTCTTCTCAAATTCAGTTTCAGAAAGCCTAAAAATCTACCACCAGGTCCAAAGGCTCTTCCTATTATAGGTCATCTCCATCTCGCGAAAAGGCCAACGCACAGATTTATGCACAACCTTCCTGAAAGTATGGTGATGCTATGTTTCCTAAATTTGGAGCCCGTAATGTAGTGGTAGTTTCTTCTCCAAAAGCAGTAGTAGAATGCTTCACAAAGAATGACGTAATATTTGCTTACAGCAATGATCCTGTTTCTGGAAAAGTGATGAACTACAACTGCACCACAATTGGTTCATCTCCCTACGGTGACTACTGGAGATATCTAAGGCGCATTGCAGCAGTAGAATTTATCCCAACATCGACTTGCAATGTTGATGGCCAATATATGGAAAATCTAAGAGCTTGAAGTTATTCATGCTGCGATCTTTGGACAACATTCAGCCTCTATTGTATTTTTGCTGCATTAAAATGTAAACCTCTGAGTTTGCTTTCGTTGAATTTGTTGCTGACAAAAGGAGGACCTTTCTGAGGATGCAGCCCACGAATCCCACCTCTCTGACCTGCAGTTCGAAATGCTGGAAAAACCAAGAACAACCAATTCATCTGAAGACTCTAGGCTGTTCATATCATACAACATTTATAATTCCTAAAACACTGAGCACAAGATTGCTCTTAATAGTTAATAGGCATCAAACTTGAACCTTTACGGATACTCTTTGTTACCCAATTGCTGTCAAAGCTGTAGAAGAACGGCCTCAAAATGTTGCAGCCAAGTCTTCTTACCAGCAATCTTTCACCTTTCAGCAGTTATTTGGTCTCCATATAAAAAACATACAATTAGTCTACATCAATGGCCATAAAAAGCTTGGCTTGAAATTAAAGAAAGGTGGATCCTTGGCAACTTTGACTTCCAAATGATCAATTTTTTTTTCTTTTCAATTTATAGCTTTAATTTGTTTGAACCCCTCCCCCTCCCCCCCCCCCCCCCCCCAAAAAAAAAAAAACACATACAAAAAAAAAAAAAAAAACCTACTGTAGCAAAATAAAGCAGGGAAAAATTACTGCAAATGTATAGGAAAACAAAGAAACTTTTTCCCATCCCCCCTAATTGAGGGAGGATAAAGAAGAGACAAGCTCAATGCCTTTTCCTGGACGGTTCTTAGTTATCAATCTACACAGGTGTACTGTCATTTTTAGCTCACCACAATTTTGCCACCTGGCCCCCGTCCTCTGCCTATATATAGTCCCTCCCGCAGTAATTTCCACCCCCATTTTTAAATTGTTTCCTCTTTCAAACATCTCTCCGGACCCTCCGCCACAGTAAAAAGGGGAAGCACAGTGAAAATGACCGACAAGAATAACGCCAATTCCGCACAAATTAACCTCGAAGAAACCTCGAGAGAAGAAATTGAGCTCCCGAAAACCCCTACAATGGCTGAAGCCGAACAGCCCCAGGTCGACCAAACGGCGTCGTCCGACCCCTCTTCAAAGAAAAGCATCGGAAATGTTTCCTTCAGCATTTGGCCGCCAACTCAGCGCACTCGCGACGCGGTGATCAATCGCCTCATCGAGACGCTGTCGTCTCCCTCCGTTCTATCCAAGCGTTACGGCGTCATTCCGACCGGGGAGGCGTCCGAGGCCGCCAAGAGGATTGAAGACGAGGCCTTCGCGGCTGCCGGTGCTTCCGCCTCCACCGATGACGACGGCATCGAGATTCTGCAGATTTATTCCAAGGAGATCTCTCGCCGCATGCTCGATACTGTCAAGTCCAGATCTGCTTCCGCCGCTGCTGATGCTCCGTCGTCTGTATCGGAGAACAAGCCGCAGGAGGATGCCGCGGATGATGGTGGGATAAGCGGGGAGGTAGAAGGTCTCAAAATTGATTCTTGAGAGTTTATCTAGGTTTCTTAATTACTACTATATGGTTAATGTTGCGAGAAATGTGACGTCTTGAGGATGTTCTCTAGGAATTATAGTTGGAGTACTTAATCTACGTTATGTCGAGATCTGGAATTTGTAATATTACTGGAGTTCTTGGGCATATTTTGACTGCCTTGCTATAATGTTGTCTAGCTGGATGTTCCTTTATCATTGTGGTCTCTTTTTCTCTTTTCTGTCAGGAAATGTGCTGGTATGTGTGGGTTGATTTGGTGATTGTTCTGCTTAGGGCTTTCCATAGTTGTTCACGTTGTTAAAAATGTTTGTTGTGGACGGGCTTTAATTAACAGATTGGTAGAAACCGTTAAAAACTACGGCAATGGTATTTCTCCTCCTCCTGCCCCCCTCCTTAAATTGTCTGTTTTTGGTATGGTTGTCTTTTTGTGCATTGAAATGATGGGGGAAGTTGATGAATGTGACAAAAAAAGTGACAGTGCGTGTTTGGTGTTTTCTTGATGTGTCATTTTGTTCTGCTGCAGTGGAATATTTCAATTTCTTTTCCTCCTTTGAATTGTCTGTATTTGGTATTTAAATATGGTTGTCATTTAGGTGAGTTTAATTGATCAAGGAAAGTTGATAAATGTCACAAAAATTGACGGAGTGGGTACTTATCAGTTATCACAATTGGCATGGGGTTCATGACCTCAAATCCTTCAAATTTTTTGGGGCCTTAGGATTGGTGTTTGGTACTAGGTTCCTGCTTATAGTAACTCTTGCATTATGGTTGGTTGGCAGTGGGAGTTCATAGGTTCAATATGTGACAAGTATTGTAGCTTTATGCAGCAAGTATTCAGGAAAAATGGATTAGAAGATCTTAGCAACAACATTTTTGGTGTTAGAGAATTTTTAAATATTTAAAGAAACTAGAGCTTTATTAGCATATGTCTACATGGTATTCTTTTTTTTTCAACAAATGTTAACAGTTTTATGTATATGGGTATTAACGCTTGATAGTACAAGAGTTAATTACAAAAAGGGGCCACTGCCTTCATGTCCTTTTGTGCTAAGTCTATCAGCCATATTGGAAATCTTGTTCCCATTCTACATCATGCACAAACTTTACAGCAAAATGAGCTAGTGTATGGCTGATTTCGTTTTCTGATCTGGGTACAAAAAGGAAACAACAGCTTTCAAAACCTGTGCTTAGTTCCTGAATGTCTTCCAAGATAGTTGCAACGTTGTATTCATAGTCATTGCAGCTGTTAATCTGGTCTACATGGTATTCAATTAGAAGGTTTTGCTCACGGTCATTGTTACATGAGGCTATCTAGGTTGGTTTTATTAAGGTGGATTTTTTTTTTTTTTTTTGGTGTAAAAGTGGCTTTAGACCAAGGCAGGGGTGAGGGTTGAAGGATTCTTGTACACTAAAAATATTTCTAGTCTTTTTTGCTTCTCTAGCTTTGGGGATAAAGTTTCCTTGGTGACCAAGTTGATCTGGTGATGTTAAATGTAGCAACTAAAGTATGCTTTGAGGAGGGACTCTAAGACTAGAACTTCTTTGGTTCTCCTCCTTTGAGTTCACGAGGAACAACATAGATCTCATTCCATGTAATAAGCTCAGTTGATGGCTAGGATATTCAGCCTTGCTGATGCTGGATGCACAACAGTTATACATTTAAGTTTCTTTTTGCCTGTGTACAATTGCAAATCAGATTATTGTTGTTTGTCCTATCCTTCTGCTGCCTGCAACCTTTTCCAGGACTGGAAAAAATAATCACACGTTGAGTTGTCTTTGTATATTGGGAGCATGGGTATCTATGTTGTCAATGTTTGGAATTCCCGGAAGGAAAAAGGGGAAACTAGTTTGATGTCTCATTCATGCTACAAACAAGGAGGAATTGATGAACTTGAGCGCTTTGTCCCCTAGTTTGAGTACAGCAAGCATAAGTCAAAAGATCTGAGGTAAAGCCTAATGTTTGGATTTTTGACTTGCATCAGCAGAGACGTCTCGCACTAATAATTTTTTGGTGGATAAAAATTATTTATGTTGTTGGAGATGCTTTTCTGCTGGAAGCTGGTCTTGTCCTGTGGAGCTTCCTTGTTTGGTTGATAGGTGTAGACATTGCTTGAGAAACTAGGAGTAGCTCACTGGTTGGTTGCATCACTTAGTTAGGAGACATACTCCGCCAATTGTGTCTTGCAAAAAAACAATTTACAAGAGGAAAAAGTAAAAGACGGTAATAAAATAGGGAACAGTTTCACAGTATGCTTACTAGATTGTTACTTTCGTATATTTATCTCCATCCCTCTTTGTAATTTTATTAAAATCTTGTGTTACTGGGTATTGGTGATTTTCACTTCAAAGGCTGAGCCTTGCCAGAGGAGTAGGGCAATTACTTGCTCATTCTAAACAAAGTTCATAGATGGAAAGCTTTAGCTTCAAGAGTATGTGGTATAGCTGCATATGCCATCTTTTGCTGACTGGTAGTCAGGATCATTGTCAATTTTTTTTGGGGGGGGGGGGTGTTGAGGGTGGGGAATAGAGTATTATTGCCTACTTGTCTGTTAAAAACAGATGTCCAGTCTCAAATTTGCAGTCCTCTCTTTGAGGACCCAATTGGAGAAAGCGTTTTCAAATCTCTGAGCTTGAGTTATTATTTTTGTGTGAAAATTACGTTTTGTTTTTTAACAGGCAGTAAATTTGTGATCTGCTGATTATGCTAGATATGTTGTTTTTTATGGATGACATGTCACGCAATGACAACCAATGTGCTTTCTACAAGTGTTGTAAAAAATGACTTAAACTTGATATTTTATTCTTTTCTGCTTTTCCGCTATTTGTTGGCCGAGGTAAGTAAAATTAAGATGGGAGTAGATGAATGTGCGGCTTGTCTTGCATGCACTGTATCTGTTCTAACACTGGGGGCAAATTTGAGCAGTTTTATGTTTAGCATAACTTTTTTATTCTATGAAATGTTATGCTGGATGATGATTTTAACCAGTTATTCATGCTTTGATTATTGAAATGGTATGTACAGTAGTCTTAATTGATTGAGTTAATTGCTTTTCCTTTACTTTGTTTTTCTGGTTAATATGTTTAAAGATGTATCAGACAGTGTGAAGGTTATGGTGATGGAGCATGGATGATTGGGGATATACAAAGGATGATCTGCATATTGACTTCATATTTGAAGCAAATTTAATTGACTTGCATTACATATTTTTTTTTATTTGTATTTCTTCCATATAAACCAATGTTACCTTTCATTCGTAAACCCCATGCGTTTCATACAATTCATGGAGATGTTGACCAAGACCTGCCTTCTCTTTGCCACTCTTCTGCTTTACTTCTTCATTGTTTGCTCTCTGTGAGTGATGATTCCTGTGGAAATCTGTCAGGGTCATCAAAGGCAAAAGTTGTTTGCTAATACTTCATGGAAAACCAGAATAAATTTAGCTTGAATATGCTGGTACAGGAAAATTGACATAGAGATATGCATGTTTGATCAAAATTAAACGCCAGTTACTCTTATTATACCTACATAACCTCTTTTCCTTGTACCGCTGTATCTTATTTCTCTAAATTTTTAGTGATTTCTTGTAGTCCACTTTTGGTTGGTCCAGTGCTATGGTGACCATTATACCTCTATGGCCACTTCTTTGTTGATTTTCCTTTCAGTTTTGGATTCGTAATCAACACTTAACAGAAAGCAAGCATGTTTGTAAGCATCTTGTGTTTTGGAAGTTAGGAAGACTGAAGGGTAATTAATCTCTATTGAGACAGAGCATCTTATTGCTTGTAGTCTTTCAGGCAACTACTTCTCATGGCCCACTATTTCCACCATGCATTGTGGAGTTAGGTCTCAAAGCAAAATGATATCTTCCTCTCAAGAACTTCTCTATGATACATGCTTTGAACTTCTGTTGAGTTATATTGAGATGGATCTCCATCCATTTAGGGTGATTGATCTTTAGTAACCTGGGTTTCTTGGGCTTGTGACCGATATCAAATTTAAGACTGATGATGCTAGAATTTGATGGAGTTTCGATGCTTAGACGCGGGTGATTCGTTCCTTGTTTTCTTCTTATGTGACATCGGCCCTCCCAGCAGATGGGGCCTCACGAGTTTCATTTCAGACAAGTTTTCATTTCAAGCTTGTCCTGGGTGTAATTGAGTTTCGTGTTAGCTAAATTAGATAGATTATGGTGTAATAAAAGTTGAGATGACCATTTTAGCTTGAAATGGAGTATGATGGAACTAGCGAGGTGACAATTACTTGCTCAGGTAAATGGATGCAAGCAAATCTTGTTCATCGAAACTTTCCAGTTCCACCTTCCCCTCGTCATGAAATCCTTCCGTTTTGGATCAGTCTCTTTCTTCACAATTTTTTTTTTTTTTTAAAATTTATTTCGGAAGACTTTTAGTTACAATACCACCACGGTCAGACAAAATTCTTTTTCACAATCTTCAGATGAGAAATTTGAACCACCATATATATGCGTTTATGTCGAACTTTTTTTTTCAAAGGGTTGGCCGATAACGATTTTTCCTCGACGCCAAACAGTAAAAGTGTTTCTGTCAGTGTTGACTTTTTCTCTCTAGCTCGATGTTGACTTTTTCTTAATGACGTTGCAACGGCATTATTTCACTTAATTGCATCTTCCGGAGAGACATTTGGAGACCAGAGTGAATCAAAGATCAGGAATATTTTGCCATTGACAGCAGTGAGAATGGTTTTACAGTACAACCAATGTTCCTACGCCAACTAATGGACACCCTTGCAAAGTCTTGCAGTTGAATTTACTACGCAATTTTATTTGGAGAGCTAGTCAACATCTAGCTACTTATTTCTCCCTCCCGGTGATCTCTGTTGACTTAAAAAAAAAAAAAAAAGGTACCTGTTGACAATTATTTTCTATTCTTTTTTTTTTTTCCTCTAAGAGAAACTAGCTAGTTGTTGACACTATTGTGGGGAGAAGGTGAGAAAGCAAAAGCAAAAGAGTAGTTACCGATTAGTATGCAACACAGTGCGAGATTAAAAATGAAGAAATTGTGTAATATTCTCATTCATCTCCTCTACTTTAATTACATGGTATCACAAGTGTATAAAGAGAAACAAAGAGGCTAGACTAAAAGAGAACAGAAAAAAAGAAAAAAAGAAAAAACAAGATTCACGATCTTGTCCAATTCCAAAAAAAAAGGATGGAAGATTAAAATTTCTATACTTGTGCTTCAATGGCCTGGACCTCTTCCGCTTGGACCGGAAGACAAGTTGGCTGTCGAACTTCTCACTGTTTCCATAGTACTACTACCCCTACTGGAATTGTTGGAGGAAACAGCAAAAGTAGTCATGCCTTTTGAACCAGCCCCTTCAATTTGTTGATCGCTTGCAGCATCCACGCTATCCGTGGGTCGAAGGACTCGGCAATGGGCAACATTCAAGAACATACTAACCAGCAGAATCAAAAAGAAAACTGATGAAGAATAGTTCTTCATTGATGTTGAGTTCTTGAACATCATTTCCACCACCTGCAGGTACGACTGCGAGTGCTGATTATCACCTTCAAGAAGGAATAAGCTACACGTACGTGAGATTGTTTTGATGATGAACTCGATTGGGATGTATGCTGGTCGTATTTATAGTCGACTTTTATAATAAGAGGACGGTGAAGAACTTTTGCAGTGGACCCTAGAAAACGAATATGAAGCGAGCCCCAAGGACTCTTTGTACTTTCCTTATTTGTGCAGAGGAATTTTGAGGTGAGGGGTGAGTAGATATTGGAGTTGGTAGATGGGGTTTACTTTGCAGGACGTTTGGTTTGTGGCTTGGATTTGACTTCATGTTTTCAAACGTTCTGACGATTCCTATTACGTATGCATGGAGCTTTCCCCAAAACTAAAGTACGTGATTTACTACTATTTTGTAGGATCGTTTTCTCGTAGGTAATTTCTTCAAGTTCGATTCAAGCCCAGATGCCCTGCTTAAGTTAACAGTTCACACACCTTTGAATCTTTGATGAGTACGCGGAATTCCACACATGCTACGCGTTCTTTCCTGTTCATATTTCATGGTTCCTTTCTTGTAAGAGTTATTCAAAAATAAGTTCATTTGCTTGGAGAAAACAACCAAACCAATAACCAGGTGACAAAAAGGTTAGACGGCATGTGGCATGATCAAAGGAATTCAGACAACACACCCCTACACCTTGGAAAGGGGTTTTTTTTTTTTTTTTTTTTGAGTGTTGAACCGTCCACCTATTTTTGGCACTAGCCGGTGCAGAAGTTGTCAAAGAAATCCCTCTGGCTAAAAGCACTACTGTCTTACAGCCAATCCCTTTTCAGTCTGGGGTGAATTCTTAGTTTATGATGAAAAAAAAAAAAGGGTTCTACAACTGGGGCGATTTTTGGAGGTTGTTCTACAAATGGAGGGTCTTCGCATTCTGGGAATGCGAGCTCACCGAGCTCGCATTCCCGGAATGCGAGTTCTGTGAGGAATATAGTGAATATAGTGAATCAGTGAATGATATTAGTTCTTTTACTACTAATTTGGGTTGCAAATAATGTTTGGTCCTGTACAGTGGTTAATGCTCCGGCATTTCTTAAGCTTGGATTCTTTGAATTCTCATGGTCTTCATTTTTTTTTTTCAATTTCCAACTTCAGGTATTGACTACTCAAACCTGGATTTTTTTGGAATATTCTCGATTTTTCATTTCTTTCTCAGTTATTAGCACGTAGATTACTGTAGCTGAACTCCTACAAATTTATGTGAATGGGTTGCCCATTTTTTAGAAAATTTTTATATTATTTCTTAAACACTGTTGTCCAACCAAAATTTTACTTTTCCAACATATTATCTCTCTAAAGTATGTCACTAAAATACGACACCATTATTCTTAAATAAGGTTTCCAAATATACTAAATTTCAATTTGAACGTAAGTCTTGTCGATGCTTACATGTCTGGTCTTTCTATTTATTGCAGTAATAAGGGAGGTGTCCAAAATGAAGGAAAGGGAGGTGTCCAATGGTTCAAGGAATGGGAAGCTCGCATTTCGCGAATGCGAGCTCTACAGAGCTCGCATTTCACGAATGCGAACACCTTCCCTGCGGAATATCTCACCAAAATCACCCCTTTTGTAGAATTTTTTTAAAATTCATCACAAAATTGGAAATTTCTCTTTCAGTCTGCATGGGCCATAAAAAAAAAATGCGGTAAAATTAGCATCTTACTTGAGCAGTAGTAGTAGTTCTTTTGTTAGTCTTACAGCCGGTTTTTTCTCCAAAATTTGAATTTTGTTTTTCTTTGTAAATCTCGAGAGTGGCATGTACAATAATACGGGAATCATTAAAAAAAAAAAAAAAAAAACATTTACCAATTACAGCATCAAAACATAAAGTCCCGAATACCTGATTTTATTTTTCCCTTTATAATTCATTAATGATTCTGTCTATAAATACAAGGCAATTGATTGAGTATGACGTGAAAAGAAGAAGTTCTTAATTTGTTGTGGCTTTCTTGTGCAGCCACCATTATTTCATGGACGTGTTCTTCAGACCAGTTTCTGGGGGAAAGGATAACCTCTCGTCAACTGTCCATGGTTGGTCCTACAAAGGTTGAGTTGAATTAGTGCTAAAAAGCAACATGTTTGAGAGTTGAGAGTCATGTTCAAAGGCTCTCTCCTCTTGCTCCAATTATATAACAATATTCTTACTAGTGTTTGACATTATACATCTTTCTATATATAAAGCATAAAGCATGAGGAGCGAGTTTGGTTTGTGCCATTTTTTAGCTTTTCAATTTCACTTTCACAAAAGTAAAGCCAATTTCTATTGGTCTTAGTAAGACAGTTAAATTTTTTTTTTCTTAATTTCCATGCCCGTAAGTTGTGCTTTCTACTAGTGGTAATAAGTGGAGAAAGAAACACGGGGTGCCTCTTCATGGATCGGATTTACACACTTTTTACAGATCACAATGAAGACTTTTGTGTTGTGTTGTGTTGTGTGTGTGTTGGGGTGGGGGGAGGGGGGAGGATCTGAGTGATTAATGCCCTCAATACGAAGGTCGGCTGCATGCTACCATGAAATATTCTTATGTTTGAAAAAACGCAACATCAAGCCGCCTCAATGCTGGATAAGTAGTATGCATCATCTTGTTTTCTGCTCTGTTGTTCAAACAGTCAAATATGATGACATTAACGAGGGTTTATTCTAGTCTTTGCATGCATTTCTAATGCCTGCATGCATCGGTTTAGTACCAAAAGAGTTGTGTAAAGTTGAAAGGTAGCCTGGATGGATTATAAACCTGAGTGAGATTTATTTGGTTCAGAGAAAAGTGCAATATATAGCTAAAGGAATTAAGCGTTATGTGATAATTAAGCAGATCGATTTTCTAGTTCTTATATGACTTGACATCTAAAGTTAGATTTTGACATGACATGTCTATATCATCATTCTTCCAGCAATCCTAGAACAAATTATATAGGAACTTTTATTTGAATTCTTGGCCGATTACATGTGGGTTGATTGATATACCAAGAATCCTGGGAAATTAAATAATTAAATAGTAATAGACAGCAGGCAATAGCTTAGTAATTTCCGCATTCTCAGTTAAAAAAAAAAAAAGAAGAAGTTAATATTAGTAGTGCGATCAAAAGTAACAAGCAATTACCAATGAAATGAACGTTGCAGCCCAATATTCTAAATCAATTTGATTTACTAGTATTGAATATGACTTCAAATTTTCACACTTGGGAGGAGGCTGAGGAGAAGTGGTGAGTTTGCTCACGAAATCTTCTGCGTTGCTACTCACAATAGAATTTACCAGCTCAACTACCACAAACTTAGGATGTGAATGAGCAAAGTCCACAATGGTTGACAATCTATTGTACGGATTTGACATGCATGCAGAAGTGTGTAGAAATATGGAAGTTTTTCCCTTCCTTTTGCCTCTTCTCACGACCATGCATGCCATATTTTTACCCTTTCTACAGGATTTGACTGGACGGTGGCTCTGTCATGAAACAAAGCTAAAATATGCGCATTTTATTTCAGCTACAATTCTACTTTGAGTAGTAACGCATCGGTTTTGCGGTCTTTGCTGGAAGCATTGCAGATTTCGGGGCTTCCTTTGACATTGAACAGATTTCGGGGCATGAGCTGTTCGTTGTGTCTTGTATGTATTTGCTGCCGACAAAATCACAGAAATTAGGGACAGAGTCGAAAACAAAGAGTAGACAACAGCTAATAATCAAGAAACCAGCCAGCATCATTCTATTTAAAGGTTTTGTCCCATAATCACACAAGGGCTGTCAAAAAAATAATAATAATGTGATCTAAATCTTGCATCCTCTATCCTGCATGCAAGAAAATATGATCTAATTGCTCACTTTTCAATCAAAAGATTTGCAGTTTGAACTTGTACATGCCATATTATCACTTCATACCCGGAGAATGCACTATTATAAAATGCAATTAGTTTCATAACTACTTTTTTTCCGTGAAACTTTCACGTAAGTAAATCACACGAGCCTCCCCATCATCTCGAACTCGATCTCTCTTCAGTGAATTTTCTCTCTATTTCTCACAATGCACGTCTGAATACATGATATAAATTTTCATTTATTAACAACAGTTAAAATTAAAATGGTCATATCTTTTTCTAATAAATGAAAATACATGTCATGTCATTGTAGAAAATGGAGAGATAATTCATTGAATTGAAAAGCAGCCAAATCCCATAATCTCCAGTTGTACAAGTAAACTCTTTTTCCGCACCCTCAATCCTCAGCTTGTGGCCCATGAGGCGGTCTGTGGTTGAAAATTTTGGTAACATATCAATATGTCAACGCTTCGTGATTCACATTCCCCAACCAGAAATCGGCCGAGCAACGGTGCCAACATTCTCAAACATTCTTGTGACGTATTTAGCATTGTCCATTTTAGTACAGTTTGAAGATTTTAGTTTCTAACCAGTAGGGATTTGTTTGTTGATTCAATATTTGATGTGAATTGAGTTGTGGTTGTACCTTGGAGAAATTTTAGGAGGAGCAAGGAAAACATGGACTTAAGTTTTTACTGGCGCTTTGGTATAATACAAAAATTCTAGTCCAAAATTAGCTACCACTTGTCCTCTTTTTCCTTGCCGGGAAGTCTTTTCGGTTGTTCTAGCTCGTCTGTCTTCTAGGAACTGTTAGGCATCTGCAGTCTGCGAGTGGGTTTCTAGTCTTCCCTCTGATAGCGGGAGGAGCTTGTTTTTCTTTTTGCCTGTTGTATTCGTTGAAAGGAAAATAAGAATCTTACAAAACCTGTAACTTTGAAAATTGCTACTACTCTCAGCCACTGCATTTTTTCAAATCTAATCATTGATTCCTATATTTAAGGTATTTTCGCTCCTTATTTTAGACACTCTCACTAATTTTTAATATCCTAATCATACAAACTAACGCGTGAGAGAGTTTTACATCAATGTGCATTAATAGAGCAACCAGAAACTTTTTTATTTCTTCATCAATAAAAAGAAGAATTAGTTTGCTTTAAAATTAATACATATATATATATATATATATATATATATATATATATATATATATATATATATGTATATGTCCGCCAATTAGACAATCAAGGCTTTCACAGGTTGAAACTCCAAGAATTAAACGTTCTCGGATTCAAATCTCCCTAGTCCCCTCCTCCTTCTTAAATTTCACCAATCCCTTACTGGACCAAAAAGAAAAAAAAAAAAAAGAAGAAGAAGCTCCCATGGTTTTATTTGGTTTTATATCTCATGTGGAATTAATGGGTCCTACAATGTCATTTGGAACATGATAAAATTTGTAATTTCTCTATTTAACTAGCTAGTATCTTAGTTCATACGGGTTGTTGCTTATGTCACTTGTGCCTTAATTGGCAGTTGAGATTGCAAGAAAGTCCTATTGTACCTAAATTCTTATTTTGTGTTCTAAAACATTTAGCAGATACATCGCAAATATGATTAGTACACATCACTTGTAATTTGCAAATACACCAGTTAATTACAACACAGGTGACCATGTCTCCTGATTGACCTTGTGACTAAATCCAATGGCCCTACAGAATATTGTTTTCCTGCTGCAAGATATATCTAATCTAAATGAAACCAATAGCAGAAGGCTATACAGACTAGTTGTAACAGGAGAACAATTTGCATGGCCAGCTGCACATCGATCGACCTCCAACCGTAATTAGGGGAAATCTTGAGAAATTCTTTCTGTACAGGTGTTGGGGTTCTGATCAACGACAAAATCTGAATCTTGCATGGGTCGCAGTTTGAATAGGACTCCGAGAAGAAGCATCTGCACCACCAGCAGCAGACCTCTTAAAATCTACCTACGAATTTTCAGCTGGCTGGCGCATTCCGTGCATGCGGAACACAACCATTATTCTACAGAGACAACTAGAAAACACGTTCCAGCTCTTACAAAGCATGAAAAGATATGCAATCCCACTGGTGGTAATTCTCAACTTTGCTTCTTGACAGTTGACATTATACCTGCAGCGGCCTTAAACAACCGGCCAGCCATAGCACCGACCACAAATTCTTTCGTGGGGAAGCAAAGGGATCAATTGAGGGGCCTGCCTAATTTTCCTTAACAGTTACCGATGGAATGTGATCACAAATTTGGAATAATTATCATTAAACAAGTCAGATTACTGATCATGTCAGACGGAGTTCTTTGAATGCCTAATTTTTAAATGTGATTTACTAATATTACTAGATATCGACTTGGATAGACATTACGAAGACATGTGACTAAGTTGATCTTCTTCTTCTACTATGTATTTATGACTAGTTTTTCTTATTTTCCCCATTTTCAAAAGGTGGCGACACGTTTTTGAATATAGTATATATACTCGTAGCACTTGATGAAGAAATCAGTTGCAAGAAGCAATACATTCGAGAGAGGCTGCCTGCAGATTACTGCGTCCGTTCAAGAAAACATGAAGCAAACTCATGGTTTCCTCTTATTCAAGACAACTTCAATCATCGTTTTCATGTTATTACTGTCATCCTTGATGATCAATGTCGATGGCTCCAGGCACCTTAAACATCGAGGTCCTTCACAAAAGTTGGATTCAGCTGATGAACAGTCGTTTGTTCTAAAACATTCAAAATCAGCTACTTTTCACAGCTACTCGTCCTCAAAGGGAACAGAGTATCGAGCATATTCCGGCCCAAGCGATGGGGGAACCGGCCACTAGTATTCGCAGATGCCATGTCAAGTTTCTATTGTATCTTTTTGTGTGTTCTTTCCCTTTCTCTCTTTTTATTTTTTTAACTTTCAACAGTCCCAGATCCCATCCCATTTTTTTCAGTGGAATGGAAAGTTCAAAGTATATGCTTGGCTGTTCTATGGTTATACAAAAGAGTTGACTTGTATGGCTCGATGCAGGCACTTGCCGAGAATTGAAGTGAAAGCCCAATAACGACTGGGCCTTTTGCATTTCTCAGATTTCCAAAGAAACGATTGATTCAGTAAAACGAATGGACAAGGGGGCTTGATTCTACAAATTCATAATCTCTGGGCTGATTTAAATACGTTTGATTGACTCTTGATATATATATATATATATATATATATATGTATAAGTTTAGGTGGATCTAATTGTGATCATCATCATGAGCACAGCAAGCTCCGAATTATGTGTTGATTAGGAGAATTTTTACAAATCGTTCACTAATATTATATTGTTTTCATATTTGTGGTGAGACTCGAGTACAAGAACTCCTTTTGTTGAAAAAAAAACCCTCGACTTTATGAATTGATCTATTTTGGTTTGACCACATTTTGTTGCAAACTAGCCACATCGTAGTTTTGCCCACAAATTGATTCCTATAATAGCACGGTAATAATTTGATAATATTCCTTTGAAGTCAAGCGTGAACAACTTTAGACTAGAAATAAACTTCATAACAGAGAACTCAATACTAGTTTGGACCGTGATTCTTCAAAGACAAGCTTTTACGTTTACTGTAAACATATTTTTCAATCACCCTTTTATTTCGCATATATTAGATCGTTACAGTATATTTTTCTATAAAAATAACAATCCAAACAAGAGTTAGATTTCTTTCGTTCCCTCTCTCTAGAAGACGTCAATTTTGCTATCAAAACCAAGAAAAAGAGTGCGCATGTCAATTGGAGCCAACGTATTTTCTTTTTGCTTCTTGTTTTTTTCCTGCAGTTCGATGGCAACTTTTCTTCCCTTTGGTTTGATGAGTTGATGATTTACAATTTGAGCTGTCTGTCTAATTCAAAGTAGTTGCCATCACAATAACATCCAAAAACAGCTAATGACTGCGAAATTAGACGTACAATCAAAAGTTCCCTGCGATTAAACTTTTCCTTTTTTACTTGGAGGCTAAGCGTATTATTTGTCGATTGCGTTACAGTAAAATGCTATCCCCGAAACAAGTTGACTTTGCAATGGAAATTACTGAAAAATTAGAGAGTATGCACGAATTGTTTGTATTATTATACTTGAGAATAGGATGAGCTGGTATTATTATTGTGTTCAAGCAAAAAGCCAAAGTGTCGGTCTTAGTTAAAGAAATCTTTGGGATATTTTGTTTTGAACTCTACTGAAAAGAAAAACAAATTTGACAGCTACACGGAAAAGGACACAGACTAATCAAGTACCTTAAGCTACCTTCTTTCCCCTCATCCTTTCTGCTCGCATTATTAGTTATTACTTTCTAATATTCTTTTAACTTTTGTAACCTTGTTGTTGCTTCAGTGCATACTATTGCCCGATTCTTTTTTTTGCTTTCCGCCAAACAGAGAATAATTACCTTCGCATGTTTTCCGTTATATGCCAAGGATTTGAGAGTAACTACTTTAGACACCTCATAACTCATCTTATCAGAAGAAGTCTTATACATGAATGCTACCAGGCGGTTGAGCCAAGAAAAGGTACAACACGAGAAAATACACTCATTCTACTCTGTATTCTCATTCTTCAACTGGCTTAAGCGTCAAAATCACGACAGGGAGACGGTCCCATTATCAGCTCATTACAAGTCAGCTCGGCTACGGACTTGGGGCACGGACGGTTGCACCTGCAACCGTCCAAGACGATTTTGATCATTTTTAACTGCACGTAATTTTCTTTGTACATCGTGTAACTTTTATTGCACATCACGTAACTTTAAAGTAAATTCTTTGTACACTGATGACCGTCCCTGTCCCATTTCCGCTCGGCTACGCCTGTTCATCATTCTACTCGGGTCGCTGACCCCTCACGGAACAAAAGTTTCGACCACCCGTACAAACTATTTGTCTCATCCCAAAATGGGAACCTACACTAGATATTACTAACAATTTGCAAAGCCTGGTTGGTATAAATAGCAGTTCGTAAAAACGCACAGGATATATATATATATATATATATATATATTTTTTTTTTTTGATAATTCCAAAAGAGAACCATTTATTTTTTATTTTGCCAAAAGGAGAAATTACTTACTCGAACCAGTACAATGAGGCATAAGCAACAGGCAAGTTGATCAAAACAACAAGGAAAAAGCCAAAGCGATGTACCAAACCTAGCCATTACTGTTGACTTTACAGCAGCAAAGTGACAAAACCCACACTGTAGACACTGTTATTATCACGGGGAGAATTTAGTCATTTCACATGACAGCTGAAAACTTTGAAACCAGCATTAATTTCTTCTTTTGTCCTCTGCGATAATACTCAACCCCCGCCCCCACCCCCAAAAAACTCGCCTAGCCCTAATTAAATTAAACCCCTCGCCAAACAGCCCCCCATTTTTTTTCTGGAAAGCATCAAAATTCGTTAATCATAGCGTTTCAGATCCGGAGTCCGTCGATGAAGCGACCAGTTATCGCCGGCGAGGAGGACCAAATAATCAAGAAGAAGACCAGGGCTGAAGAAGATTGCGGAGCAGGAGAGGCGGTTTTATCGGATGACAATCTGTTGTACGAGGTGTTGAAACACGTGGACGCGCGGACGTTAGCGGCGGCGGCTTGCGTCAGCCAGCAGTGGAGCAGGGCTGCTCAAGACGAGCGGCTTTGGGAGCTGATCTGCACCGAACATTACGCCAAAAATCCGCTCCAGCTCCGGTCGGTGGTACTCGCCCTAGGCGGCTTCCGGCGGCTTTACTCGCTCTACCTCTGGCCGCTTCTGAAGCCATCGTCATCTTCGTCGTCTTCTCGACCGGTGTCTTCCGCATGGCCGTGCCTTCCCCCAGCTCCGCCGGTTCCGGCCAAGTCTTCCGGCACCGGTGTGAAAACACGGTGGGGAAAAGACGAGGTTAACCTCTCGCTATCGCTGCTTTCGATTCGGTATTATGAAAAGATGAATTTCAATAACCGAGGGAAATGAAATTCCTTGAAGCATTATTCTAAATTTGGAATTAACTTTCCACTTTGCATTTTTGTTTTTGTTTTTGGGTACTCTAATAATCTCTAGTGTTTGATTTTCAATTAATTTGTATTTCTACGGGTAATATGTATCGGATTGTAAGCTAGATTTGTTTCGCATTGTTGTATTTTTAGTTCCTTTTCTGATTATTTCAACCTTGATGTAATTAAACTACTAATGATCTTATTTCAGAGATCTTGTACTGTGCAATGAATGCTACTGCTAACTATTCTCCGGAAGCTGGCGGAGAACGAATTCAACATTTCTTTCTTTCTATTTTAATTTGTTAGTACGTTTCCTTACCAGTGAAATGGGTGCCAAAATCCGGAGCAGTTTTTTTTTTTTTTAATAATACTCACTGAAAATCTTCAGGCAATAGAACCCTTGACAAATTTAATTGTTTGCTTAATTTCCTCTTTTAGTGCTCACCCGATTTAAGAAAAAAAAAAAAAGATGTTCTTTATGTGAAAAAATCTAAGAGTAAATTCTATGGGTTTAAAAAAAAAAATTCATGCTAAAGAGTCTTAAAATGTGAAATTTGTCTCGATAAATTGGTTGAATTTGTATTTAGAAATTCGGCGTACAAGGTGGATTATGTAGGCAGATTTCTTCTGTTATATTGGGGGTTTTAAGCCTTTAAACTAGTATGCTAATTTCATGAAGCATATTGAGAGCCGAACTGATTCATGTCTAATTGGTGATGCTTGGATTATAGTTTTTGGACCAACAAAAAAAAAATGTTTATATTTTTTATAAACACATTTTTTAATCACTTTTTTTAATAAATATTTCCAAAAACAGTAATCTAAACGGGTTATGTTATGGTGTTTTGTTTGTGTTTCCACTCTATCTTGGGAACCAAAACAGCAGTCCAGCCATGGACCCATAGTTAGGAGGGGAGGGGAGGAGGTAACAGTCTATTATTTTGGATAATATATATAAGTGTTGGATTAAAAATCAAATATTGGTGGTGGTGGTTGGAGTTGTCGTAACTCAAAACAACCATCTTTGTGATATGAGCAACTACAAAATGTGAAAATGCCTAATTTCTTATGTAATGTAACGTGTTGTGTGTTGTATTATTAATTGATGGTTAGCATAAGATGACTAATCTTAACAAATCTAGTGTGGCTAACGAATTTGTCCTCTAGTGAAATTCTCTTACAAGTGTTCCCTTGAAAAGCAAAAATTAGTTAGAATTGGCATTTTCAATTTTTCACTCATTTTATTAGTTAGTTGATAGCTGAATAACTAATAATAATATTAGCGTTTTACAAAATTATATGCATAATTAATGAGTATTAAATTGCAGTGTATTTAATATCCGAATTAAGTTACACAATTACAAATCATCCAAGAGCGAGTTAATAAACCAACCAAATAAAAAGAGTAATGGTAAAATGTCATTCAAATTCAGTAAAGAAAGAAATATTCCGAGCCTACTTTCCTTTGTTCTTGTTTCCTCGTAATTAGCTCTTTTCTCTCTTAAAACACATTATTATTAAATTTAATTGGCTATCCTTTCACATTACTCTCAATCCAATTCGGTATTATCTGACATTTCGTACATGTATTACTATCTTTTTTTTTTTTAATTTTTTGGAGTTTGCTTCACTCGTTTCTTGTTCTACATGGAATTTTGATTAATCCAAAAATTTACTAAGTCCCCCCCCCCCTCATTGTTTTGTCTGAGGGCGTGCAATACATAATCCTTGTAATTTAAGGGGGATACAAATTATTAAACTATAATTAGGTTGGGATATAATTGATAATAGTTTTAAGGTATAAAAGAGGATTTTAAAAATCTGAGGTGGCGGCAATTGCCAATGGACTCAAGTGAATCAGATGATGAATTTGAGATAGAGATTGATTTATAGAAAGGGAAAGGGGGGAAGAAACCAATTAATAAAACAAAAAAATTTTGTTCTGATGCAAGAAAATGGCATAGGATTAGAAGTCGTCGGCCAATGAATTTGGGTTGGTTCATAATTCATATTGAGCCTCGACCATTTTGGTGACACAGGCCAGCTGGTCGTCCAATACTTGCATGGAGTCATGGGCAATGAACCAACCGACTCACTCACCGCCCATGTCCCTGTGGATCATCCACCAGTCCAAGGCAGACTTCGACTGAGCAAGTCTGTTTAGGAAGTGTTAGGGAACGAAGATCACCAGCCGATCAACTGATACTAGATCCAACAAGGGGAGGTTTGATTCGAGCTAAATTATTATTATTTTTTATATATATTTTCTGTGAATATATTTTTCAATCATCTTTTATCTCACGTACATCATCATCATATTGCTTCAGCAGATTAATCTATAAAAACCTCCGGAAAAAATAACAATCCAAAGAGGAAGTATTAATATAAGTGGCGGGTGAAACATATATAATGCATCATCCCAGCAACACGATGAGCAACATTTGTTTGGCTTGAACCACAGCACAACGTACCTGATATAACCCACGAGCAATTATATCAACTTATTTTGCATCATTCTGCCTTGCAAATTGTTGTAATACGGTCCAATCATACAGGTTTATAAGAATAGCTAAGAACACAGTATTGATATTGCAATTGAATGTTAAGAAAAAACAATTTTTTTTTGGGGGGTTGGGTGGTTATAACACCTAGCTACTATATGTTAAAAAGATCCTTAATTACCACGTCCTCGGAGCATACGTGAAATCTATGTCCTGTAAACCATGATACATGCCTGCTCAGATTATCATAAGCTTGGGGGATTATGAGTCTCTACTTGAAACATATAGTAGTAGTAGTATTAAAACTAGCTAGCAGAAAATCTCGCGAATTTGCCTTCTCTGATCGTGAATGGACCGAGGAGACAAATAATCAAAGAGACTGCTGGTTCTGCCTGGCTTCCATTGCTGGCTGGCTACATCAACGTCATCACCGATGTACTTCCCAGTACAGAGGAAAGCATATTATCCTATTCCCATCAACTCATTGAGTGGACAGTAGACAAAATCCTATTGTTGCAGGAAACCATTTCTGTTTAGTCCTTTCTGGGGCCACCCATAAATCATTATTAATTACAGTGGTCATGCAAAGAAAAACTTCTTTTGCAACTCGGGATTTTGTTTTACTTAATTTTCAAAGCTGCAATGGCCGCTGCTTTACTGGTGGCCTCTTGTATATTTTTCAAAGCAAATAGCTTTTCCACTACGTACCTGTGTATGTTCGTTCACACGCGATCCCATACCATACTACATGAAAGAGCAGTCAAAGGACAAAAATCTTGGTCTCCAATTGACTTCCAAGAAATCATTACCAGAAAAGCTAAAAGCCCAAAAGGTGGAAAGGAATTGATAGAGAATGTGGGATCACTAATTACGTTTTATCATGAGTCTCGTAATGCAAACATGCAATATGGCATGCATGTTTACCAGTACTACCGAGGTCGGAATTAGTCGCGTGTATGGTCCTTCCTGGATAATTCCTTTCGTCAAAATTCTTTACTTAGAACGTAGGCAATTACGCCAAGCCTTTGAGAAATCAAATGTGAAACAAGGAATCATAAGAAAACGCGAAGCACCGAGTATAGCTCCAATTTCTCTCTTATTTGTGAAACATACTTGTATTCTCAGTTAGCAATTATATCCTTTAGTCTAACCCACTATTTTTAGTAAATCATAGAATTCTTGCATTGTAAAAGTTAGACCAGAATCCGTGCAATCCAACTGCGGTTTGAAGTTTGAACTGCATTTTCTCCAAATTCGCAGTAAAAATTCTTTGCCCGTGACTTTCAAAGCAATTATTCCAGGGCGGCACCCTCCGACCGTCCATGACTCCGTGTGTTCAAGCTTGGAAGTTTTGGTCAAATAAAATCTTCTTGCACCAGTACTGCTGGAACATCTTCGTTTTCTACCTGCTCCTCGAAGTCGAACACTATAAATATGGGATTCAAACCTCGTCTACCAAAAACTCCCAAGAAACCTAGTACTACAATCTAGTATTGAGTTGAATTAATATAGCCTCCCTCAGCATTTTCATTCATTAATCACTGCATTGTCAAAGATGGCAGCAACAAGAAACCTGAAATCTCTCGGGATGACCGTGATCCTTCTTGTTGTTCTCTTCTTGAGCTGTTTTGTTTCCATCAATGTCGAAGCTCGTCCGCTCAGAGATGAAAAGATTAATGAGAGTGCTACAGATAATTCCATCAAGGAAATTTTGAATGTTGCAGAGGTACTCGAAGCCATTAAAACAGGAGGACCTAGTGGCGGGGGACGTGGACACGAATCCCCCACTGCTCTAACCATGGAGGAGAATAAGAGATCTGGCCCGAGTCCTGGACAGGGAAATTGATTTTATCTTCTCACCCCTATTGGTCCCACGCATTTGTTGTTCTTTTAGTTGTCTCCAAAAACGACTTGTAATGACAATAATTACGAGCTTGCATTCTTTCTATTATTTTGAACCTGTTGAAGCAATGCTTCCATTCTTCTTCATTTTTGTGTGTTAATTGAAGCAATAAATTGCACTCTTTTGACCAAAATATTCTCTTTTTTGTGTTTTAATTTTTGTAGCCTGTATGTTTATATTCTCTACATATATTCAAGAAGCCAATGGAAATTTCCCTTTCTTAGATGGATTCTCTGTGTAAATTTACGGGCAAAAAATCTCAACGGCCACTAAATTGTTAGTCAGATCAAATTTTGACCATCAAATAATTTTCATCACAAATTGGCCACTCAACTAACTAATCAATACACCCGTGACCATTGCGTCGATTAATGCTCTTAATCTGTGAAATAAGCAGAACATGCAGCAAAGTGTAGGAGTAATTTCATTTACCACTTACACGATTAAGAGCAAAACTATACCACGTGTGTTCTGCTTATTTCATAGATTAAGAGTATTAATTGATGCAATGGTCATGGGTGTACTGATTAATTAGTTTAATGGTCAACCTGTGATAAAAAATTGTTTGATGGTTATAACTTGAGCTGATAAATGGTTTAGTGGCTGTCAAGCGTTTTTGCTCTAAATTTAAATAAACATTACTGTAACATATGAAGTTGTCATTATGGTCAAATAAAAGGTGACTTTGGAGCCTCCTTTGAATTGAAAAAAAAAAAAAAATGAACTCAAATGAGGGATGGATTTAACATTCAATAGCATGCAGTGGAACAAATGTTAAATTCGTGAGGTGATTCATACTAAATCATGATTCAGCCCCCAAGTTGACTTAGAAAAGTGTTGATTAGACTTCCATTCTTGCCGTCCCACCTTGATCACACTCGCTTGCTTTGTTTGAAATCCTGTCCACACCCAAGAAAAATGTGTCTATACCTATTTTTCTTTGAAAGTCTTGTAGCTTAATTTGAAACGTAGTCTATAAAATTCTCTCAATCGATACTTAGTTGTATCGTTTAGAATTTTAAATATTTGTTAAAATATCTAAAATGGAGAGGTGAAAATACCTAAAGTATAATTAATGCTAAGAAGATGGGGTAATGATATACAATTAGAAAAAAAAAAAAATAGTGACTGAGATTGGTCTCAAAGTCAGAGAGTCTATCACATTATTCTTATTTTCCTTCTTGATAAAACATAGTAAGTTCATAATTTTTGATCACCAGCAATAACTTAAATAAGGACAGTATCAGAAAAAAAAAAAAACAATTTTTTTGTCTGCCAAGGAGAATTGCATGACAATGTACGTGGTCTGTCGTTATATTGCCTTATTCTGGGAAAATCACCAACGTAAAGGAGCCATTTCTTTCTTTCTTTCTTTCTTTCTTCAATACTGGCATGGTGGGGTGAGAAGAGCAAGAAACAACATAGATAACATTTTACAGGACAAAATTAGTATGACAAGAAACCCATATGTTAAACTGATGCTGAAGTATGACAGACAAAATTAGTTTAATTTGTTTTTTATTGAATAATAATAATAATAGGGATCTACTGCTATCATAGTCCAGCTAGTAGTCCCTATGAGGATGATACTGCTAAAAAAAAAATTAGATAGCCCTCTTTGGCGGGTCCTCTTTAAACTTCCTTTTCATCTGATGTTTCCTGGTGTTTTCTATTCACCCAATTTAGCTTGAAAATAATAATAATTAAAAAAAAAATTTGATCCTGTAACTTGTGTTCAACTAGGACAACGCCACAACTATGGAAAAAGTCTGCACAAAGCATCTATTTGTGCATTGGCATATAACAATAGTACCACTTATTTAAGGTCAAAACACTTCTGCCTGCCTACTGGAATACCCTTACAACTATTCCATGTAGCTTATCTGTGTTTGGATTGTATTTTTTATGATTTTTCATGAAAAAATTACTGTAACGATTTAATGTATGTGAGAAAAAAAACTAATAGAAAAATGTGATTACGAAAAATAACGTAATTTTTCGACGAAAAACTGCAATCCAAACAAGGCCTTTGCAAGACTGAATTTGCAATAGGCCAATGTTAACAATCAAAGGAAGAGCAAGAAACACCTCACCATAGATAACATTACAGGACAAATTAATCATACTTCGTATAATCTTCATACAGATGCTTGCTTATAAAATCTCACGCTTACATCAACATCCGTACGTTGTATTGCTCCATGACCTGGTGTCTTGTCATCATGTTGAAAAAAGTCATTCTCAACGAAAAATCAATATAATGCCTTAACTTGCACAACCCCAACCTTCTACTTTCAAATCAATGTCCAAGTCGTCTTTAGAGAGTGGAATATGTTTTTTTTTTATACATAAAGTCCTGGTTAGCTAGTAGCAATATTTGAATTATAATACAGAAATTGGTCAAGATTCTGGTATTTTCCGATGTCACTTACTGGGATGAAGCTCCCTCGTCGCTTCCACGAAGAAGAAGAACTTGGAGGTGGCGGCACCCTTTTCCAAGTTTTAATAGCAAATTCCAATTGCTTCCAATTTACCACCCACGTGTTTGAATGGGGCACTTCCATAATTCCATGCCGTTCTTCCACAGTCAAATATGGCCTCTCCATTTCCGTATTATTTTTCCTCTAACTTCCTCTTAACGTTCCACAACTTCTACAGTTTATCTGCTTAGTCCCCAAGATTCCTTGCTCTATATATATGCATGTTCGTGTTGCTCTCTATCGCAGACTGTATTATCCCTTCATTCTCCTCTCCAAGCAAAACTAGCAGCTGCTCTCTCGCAAATTTACACCATCATTGCCCATATTGTAATTGCCACAGTATTATTAATTTTTCTGAGATTTAAAAGTCATGACAAATTCCAGGTTTTTTGGGATTTTCTTTCTTCTTCTTCTGAACTCAGTTTTTATGAGCATTGAAGCTCGTCCCATGAAGGCTCAAACCACTGTTGATGTAGGAATAACGACTAAAATCGGTGATTTGTACGTCGAAGCTATCAAGACTGGAGGCCCGAGTGATGGAAAAGGACACCAGTTTACCGAAGGACATTCTCTGGAGGCGATCAAGGAGTCGGGGCCTAGTCCTGGTGAAGGCCACTAGCTATAGCAAGAATCAAGATTATCATCATGCTAACGTTTGAGTTTTGCATTCTTTCATTCTTAGTACTTGTAAGCATTCCTTTATTTGTTCATGTATTCATTTTTTGTTGCCGTTTCTTGGAGCTGCAAAGCAGTAGTATTCAGCAGATTAATTGATTCACTTGCTTGCCTGCCTGCGCAGCCCATGTGAAGTTGTGAACCCCTTTTCTTTTCCCCTGCACAGCACCGTGTTTTCCCATTCCACTTTTAACACTAATGCCACGCAATATTACCAAATACCGCAAAAAAAAAATTAAAAAAAAATTAAGGAGTACATATATAAGATGGTATTAGTACCAAGAATATTGCAAGGGAGAAGTGATCACCACTAATCTACTATTCTTGCACCAAAAAAAAAGAAGACTAATCCACTAAGGGATGGGATGAAATGTGTTAGTGGTATTTTGACCATCAAGAATACTTTCTATGAAGGTGGGGATGCCGGCTGAGTTCAATTCTTCTCCTGAGACCATGTAGACTGTAGAGTGTAGACTTGACCAGTAATTGCCTCCATACAATTGAAGTTTGCGTTTAATATTCCACATGGAAGAAAAAGCTTCCATTAATCAAAGAAAGTGTTATTTAAACTTGATTTTAGAGCATAATACCACGATCGAAACTCAATTAGGAATTGTATGTATGTTTCTTAATGCTAGTATATTGAAAAGGGTACAGCAAATTTTTTACCAAAAGAAAGTACCGCAGGTTTCATTCGGCAGCTTATAACGTAAAGAATGTTTTAACTCTAGTGCTCTTCCAAATACATTGATGAAGAAATCCCAACAATTTTGTATTGCTAGTTGAAGTTAGTTGAATTGCTTCATTTATAAAGGTAAAGGAAAATGAATAAGAAAAGGGCGTTGTCTCTCGTTTTTCAAGCCAGATTAATTGAAAAGCGAAAAAAATAAAAAGGAAAGAAAAAAAAAAAGATTGGCCAATTTCATCTGCATTTAATGTTTCCATGCATGACAACGTCAATTGTTCATTCTCAAAATAAATTTGAAAATGTTATGAGAAATCTAAAACATATAAAAGTATTGCAGATCCCATGGATTGGATCCACAAAGAAATTCCAATTGTCTTTATGATCAACTGCTCATTCAGCTCCAATCCCGAAATTCACCCATCACATCACCCAAACTTTGGGACTAGAAAATTTCCCTACACGTTTCTTGAGCAGCACAAGATCTTGTCCGTCATCATGGTTATTAATCGTCTAGATGATGCGTAGAAAATTATTTTTGTCATCAATAAATTAGCAACTTATTTTTTTTTTATCGCAACGATAGAATTCCTATAATCTAATCTAGTCTTATATAGAGGGAGGAAAAGGGGGACTCGATGTGAGTAGAAACTCCATCGAAAATGACCAATTAAAACCGCCACATATAGTGATAAATTGGTGGGAGGCAAGGGTTGACCTCCCACACCAACGAGACTTAAGTCTTGGGTGGTGGTCACCAGACCAAAGGCCTAGTGACAACTTACTTGGATTGCAAATTTTGTGGCATAAACTTTTGGAGTTTTTGAGAATTATTCTTTTAATACATTTCGAAATCACTTTTTACTTTATATGCATCTCATCTCAAAAAGGTTATAGACTACAAGTGTTAATTTTCTCCAATAAATAAATATATATATATTAATACCATAATATCTATTATGACAGTTAGGTCAGCCATTAGAATTTGGAAGCATAATCTATAACCATCATTTTTAATATGTAGCATGTTTTCCCCCCCCCCCCCCCCCCCCCCTTCTTTGAGGGGCTAAAATTGCTTGATGCCAAGTTCAGCTTAAAGTTTTTGAACCAATTTCGAACTCTAAAAGAAAAAAAAGAGTAAAAGATAAAAAGATAGCCCATTATTTGGAAATAAAAGTTTTTATCCTTATAAACACTTTTTTTTCCCAAGATTATTTTTAATTTTCACACATCCTTTTAATCTCACACTACTACTATTCTGTCAAAGCTCCTCATCACCTGGACACTGTTGCAGCAACAACGCTGAAGCCCAAGCCACAGCCACTGCCACCGCTACCACCACCACTGCCTGGCTTAAAACGCACCCAAAAACACAAAAAGTGGATTATGCATTTCAACCTGAACATTGGGTTTTGAGCAAGAATTCTTCCTCTTGATCTTTTGCTGCTTTTATAATCATGAGAGGCTCAGAAAACGTGGCTGCGGAAGATTCCACCACCATATCAGATGATGGCGGAGCCACCACCGTCACCTATAACGACATTGAAGACAGCAAAGAAGACGAAAAAGCCGTGGACTTGCCACCCAACCCGGCCCAACACCCGCCCACGCAGCCGCAGGCCAGTCCCTACCAAGAAGGAGAACTAGTCCTTGCTTATCATAACCAACGTGTCTACCCTGCCAAGGTTGTCAAAATTCAATCTTTCGTCCTACCCTTTACTACTATCATCCAACTTAAACTGGTTTCTTTTTCTTTTTTGGTTCATTTTTCGATTTTTTTTGGAGCCGGGGGGGGGGGGGGGGGGGGGGGGGGGGGGGGTTGTTAGGGATTTTGTCTGCGTCAAGGCGTGATCATTTTCTTGTTCTGAAATGTTTAAATTGATAAAATTTCTTTGAAAGCATTGTAAAGTAGGATGAATTAAATTAAATTTGTTATGGATATGTAGCTTAAAGCAATGGTATTGACTTGATAATAGTTGAGAATTCAGAAGAAAAATGTCAGCTTTTCCTTTGTTGCATAAAAAGTTAATTACATTAGCAACTCAAATTATCAGGAAGAATTTAGCTATGGATCAAAGGCCTCACCAATGACTAGACATAGTTGTATTAATGCAAGGACAGACTTGGACAAATATACACAGTCAAACAACCACAAACTCGCAACTGTAAATTTACAACCATTTAAATTGTTCAAGATCACTTGGCATCTGGAGTGCTCAGAAAATGTATCTCTATACTGGAGGCTTAGTTCCACTTTCTTCAGAAACCAGAGTTCTGTAGTAGTAGAAGTATCTCTGAAGAAGAAGAAGAAGAAGAAGAAAGAAGAACTATAGGTGTAGACAGATTGAACTTTCTTTCTGTCAATAACTCTTGACCAATCAAAAATTTGATATGCTATAAAAGCCGTATACATACCCCAGTTTTGATGGATAGGAACGTTCTTTTTCGTTCAGATAATTTTTGGAATTCTACTTACATGCAAGTGCTTCACATTTGTGTTCTGTATTTTCTGTCCAGATAATGAAGGTTGATCTCGTACTGAATGAATGGAGGTATTCAGTGCATTATCCCGTAAGTTCTACTTTCCTTACTCCATGTTCTATATATTGTCAAGTCACTTCACTGCTGCTGCTTCACTTATTTACATGGTTTATCAATAATTTTTTATAATATGCAAATGTTTGATTTAAGTCATAGTTTACTTTGACTAGTTCCTTATGGTATGCTTTTTTTTTTCCTGCAGGGCTGGAAAAAAAGGTGAGTTCAGAATTTGGTATGCAATCTCAATTAAATGTCCCATGGACACTTATTGAATTTATAATTGAGGATCTTTGTCTAATTCTTCTTTTTCATTTTTCTGGTTTTGGTAACCTCTTTTATTGTTCTTTTATCTTTTAAGACAATTCATTATTCTTGAAGTTAATGGATTCTTTTTCTATCAGATGATCCAACAATGATGTATAGTTTGCTTTGAATCTGCATAATCAACCGTTTTAGGAAAGATACGTTGATCTACAATAAGTGATCTCACATAGAGTGCAAATTTATGCTATTCAGAAGGCAGAGTTCACCTTTGGCAAATTAAAATTCATGAAAAGGATAGGGCTTAACAAAAAAATGTGACAGAGTTACATGGAAAACTAAAGATCTAGTGGACCATGTATAAAAGTTGGATTGGGAAGTCTCAGTCCAAAAGAGATGTACCACAATAGTAAGCATTTCAACTTAAAGAGATGTACCACAACGTGAAGCATTTGAACTTGCAGGCAACATTTAATACCCTTGAAGGCCATCCTATTCCTGTAAGTTCAAAGGCCCAACAAAATTACCAGAGTTATGACATTCAAAGCCTTATCTTGATATTGTCTTCTGCCCATGCCTTTCCAATTATTACAAGATAATTAGTAGTTCATAGCAGCCCAAACATAGGTCGAGCAATGTGAGAACTGTATACCTAGAATCGTATAAGACTTAATAGTGTGTGATATAATGCTCTAATTCTTCTCCACTCGCCTAGTATAAGAGAATCTTCACTTTGGCAAATCGAATTATTCATTATAGAGATTTTGTAATCTTGTTGTGGCTGGTAACACTCAATCCTTTCACGAAAAACTTCCCCTTTTTTCAATATAGTCTATACTGCAGAGTATCATAAGTAGAGCGTTTGTCTTTTATTAATAGACTGAATTAGGAAGTTATTAATTATTAAGATGCTTTCATAGCCCGAATTCTCAAATTTTCACACTCATTCTCATCCCATTCTTACTCACCTCACCATTTGACTGTTTAAATAAGGACAGAAACCTCTTTGGGAAAAGAGTGTGTTCTAAGAGTACTGGTGTAGTAATTGGGCATGCTGATTGCGATTTTGTGAGAAGTTCAATTTCGATTTCATTTTTTACAGTTGGGATGAAGTGGTAGGCATGGATCGCTTGATGAAATACACTGAAGAGAATCGACAAAAACAGCAGGAACACAACAAAAAGCAAGAAATGGAGAGCAATGCCAAGCCGGGGAGCAAACAGAAAATTTTGACTGGTTAGATTAGTTTTGCATTTCCATTATAGCTTTTGGTTCCTTTTTTGTTTTACTGACTGTTTTCCTCTCAAAAATTGTGTGATGGAATGTGGCTGGAGTTAAACTATAGTAGTAATCGGTAAAATGAAACTCATGAATTTAAATTTCTTTTGACGGAGACTGCTTTTTTGTTGTTATTATTTATGGACTTCAGTTAGAAGAGTCTTGAGTTGACATTTGCAATATGTGGATGGATTAAGTTCTTTGTTATGGGTTGAAAGGATGGTTTATTGAACTGTCTGAGTTGACTTGGTTAAGGCTGCTGCACTTATCACAACAATTCCAATTTATGGCTTCTTATTCTTCCTGCTTGCAAGTATATATTAAAACAATAAATTGGAATACCGCCATTTTGAGACCATGAAGTCAAATTAAGTTTTTCAGGCTCCAATATATGCTCGGGGGAAAAAAAAGGAAATAGATTGCTTGAAGACCATTTTGGTTTTTAGCATTTGTGAAAGATTAGTATCTAATGATGGAATTGTAGGCTATTCTGGTTTGAACACTGCAGGTGCAAGAGGCAAGAAGCGAAGAAGTGGATCAGTTCAAAAGGTAAATGTTTGGGTTATGTCATTTTTCTTTACCACAGTGATTTGGAACTTGAATTGTAATGTTTTTATTAATTATTGCCTCTCTCTCTCTCTCTCGCATGCACACTCAAAACTGGAAAATTAAAGGGTACTATGAAAGCTTTGGTGTCCTTTTGATAATTTACTTCTTGCCTAGGTTGCTATTTAGTTGTGTTTCTTGCATTTATGATTCTTTGCCTTATTCTTTTTCCTCTTTTCCCTCTGTTGCAATTGGGTATAGGATGTCAGGCTCCTTATACTGGATTCTTTGGGTCAATATGTAGCAGCTTTTGCTATTAGCTTAATTGAGTGGATAATGTTCTAGAGTCTCTCCTCCCTGTAGACTCACTGTGGTGCCTTTGTTTTTGGGGAAGGAGAAAAATCTGTATCAATCCAACTGAAACTGAATGCATTATGTCGGAATAGCATTAAGTTCTCATGTGGAAATTATAAAGTATAGCATATTCATTTTCTTTGCATACTTAGCGTACACCAGGAAAGCAAGGGATTTAAAATGTTCTGGCTATCTCTTTAGATATAAAGTAACCTGTATGGTGTGTTCTTTATTTTTTTCGGTTACTTTTAATGACCAATATGAAATTTCAAATCTCTCTTAATATAATGGTCAGTCAAACTTGATCATTCAATATGCAGCATGGGGAGCATGATACCTCAATTACTGAAGAATAAAGGTTAGAAACTCAATTACTTGGAACATGGGATGATGGGTTATATTATGTGCCAAGGCAGGATGTGAACTCTTTACTTCCCTGTGTAACCTTCTCTTTTCTTGACAATTTTGCCATTTGTTCATCATGTTGAAATTAGAGTACTAAATATTTGAGAATTCAGTCAGATCAAGAATGTGATCTCGAGTGGTGGACATCTCTATCACTTAAGTTGGCAGCAGAGAACATTTTACTGCTTAGAGAAAGAACATACATGAACTCTTGAGATTTCAGCTGTGTATGCTTATTTTCCCTTTGGTAATGGGAGTCTCTTTTTGACTTTTGCTGTACCATTGTGGTTTTGCTCCTCAGTCTGGGAGGTAATAGGCAATTTAGTGAACTGATTTAGGTCTGGATAAGAGATACAAGGCAAATTTCATTTTTCTGATTATGTCGAAGCTATTTGCTTTTCCAATTAGAATTAAACATCTCCTAGGGACTCAGAAAACTTGACAGCAGATATAAGATAGTGAATTGCATATGGAGTTTATTTTGTCTGGTGTTACCAGCTATGCAGCTTGATTGCTCACCCCTGGTTCTCAAAATTTTGTGCCATAAATTGTTTTTATATCTGTAATATGGAGTTGTCTTAATGAGTTCACTTCAGTTGGATTTAGCGGGTTGTTTTTCTCTAGGAGAAAGCAATGCTTTTGACCGAAAAGCGGGTGAATATCTATATTCCACCTGGATTAAAGAAACTGCTTGTTCATGATTGGGAATGTGTTACACACTTGGGCAAGGTAATTATTTCTTCCTCTATGATAATTTCCTAGTTAGCTTCTTGATATAGTATTATGCTTGTTTTGTTCTTATACATTGTCTGCAAGTAATTCTCAGTTGCTGATTTCTTCACTGTTTGTTGATTGATTTCTTCACTGTAAACCTACTAGCATCAAGCTTAACTTGTCAAACTAACTTTTTCTATACAACGTGCCATAGTTATGTTTGTTTCTATGTGTTACACAACTAGTGAATTGCCAAAATATCTTTTTGTCATTAATGTTCAGTTATGGATGTCAGACTTTGGTAAAACGCCGCCAAAGGCTGTACTGATGATCCCCTTGGTACTTACATTATATTAAGATGCTCATTAAAGTGGAAAATTGCCCACGGTGCTTGGTTTTTGGTTTAGATTGACTTGGAGAGACAAAGATCACAGAAATAACATGGCTGTCTGAGATCTTTCTTAATCAAAAACTGAAATAGAAAATCCTGACAAGCTAGCAGCGTTACTGCTTTATCTTCATTGGTGAATAAAACTATCTGCTAAGTCATCTTTTTCTCTTTCCATCTTCATATTGAAATCAAGATGACTAAAATCTTTATATTGCTAGTGATGCCACTTCTCAGATGGTTGCTGGCTTTAGGTTTTACATGTATATATCTTTACAGTAATAATGCTTCCGTTTCATGCAAGTACATTTATGCTGGGATGTTCCATCCTTTGAACTTGAACTTCAGTACTATGTAGCTTAAAGTGTATATGGAATCATTGTTCGTGGTTTTGATTCCTTAAATATGTAAGGTACAGAGATATTGGGCTCTAGAGTGATAAAAAACTTTATCCATCTTCTCTTCCAGTTCTTGCATTTGGTGTCTTATATTACTTTAAGAGACATAAGGCTTTTCAGATGATAATTTTTTCCTAATTTTCCTGAAAATATGCAATGAATGTCATATCCAATGTTAATTTTTGTGTCTAATAAAGTGGTACTTCTGAAGCTATTTATGCAATATATTAAATGAACTTTTTGTTTTCTCATGTATTTCAACTTGTCTTTGCTGTACATCGACTCTTGTAGCTAGTCAAACTTCCTAGCTCTCCAAATGTTGATGAAGTCTTGAGCAAGTATTATGATTACCGGCTCAAGAAGGACGATGGGTAAGTCCTCGTGTTTTTTAACCTTGTTATTTGCTTGCTGCTTGTTCCTATCTCTTTTTTTAATCTGAAATCTCAACTTTAGATACTGATGCTTATAGAATGTCCTTTTCTGAATTTCCTGAAGTTTTATTCTATTGGAAGCTACAATTGAGGAAGTTTGTTAAGTTTTTATCAAAATCCTTTTATGAACTGATGGTGAAAGAGATCTAGACTGCTTGGACATTCTCTTTTGCGCTACTGAGGTGCAACTAGCCTATCATACATATCGATCTAGATGACATTGACAGCCTTGGGGTTGGAACTTTGACTGGATTATTTGTTTGCTTGGTACTATGGTAAATCATGACTCATAATGTGCACCAGGGTATACATGGTGGTTAGACTATTCTTCAGGAGCGAATGTCAATGCAAGATATGGTATAAGTAAGGAATCAATAAAAGGGTTTGTACAAAAGGCAGATGTCTGGATTTCTCTTTAGAAGTTGGTCCCAAGTTACTCGAGGTGTCTGTTTCTGTATTGATATTGTACAGTTCTGAATTTTTTAGTTCAGTACTTTTTGCATGTACGACTCAGTAACTGTTTAGTTAGAAATGGAAAGGAAGAGCTGATATCCATCTGGAGAGAGAATGTTGGATGATTTTAGTTGTGGAGCATGTTAAGTCAAACACAAAGATAAGCATACTTCCATTGTGAATCTTTCTTTGTTCAACCTGCTTTAGCATTTTCTCCTATCTGGTCTCTTGTAGCAAAACTTCGTCAAATTTTTAGTGATGGAAAAGTTTTGCTTTTCTTTCATTGATGAGTATCACTGACTATATTCTTTTGATTATTTTGCATTGCTTTTAGGGATGGATGCAGGTTAGCTGGTTCTGTTGGAGAAGTAGTCAATGGTTTGCGTCGCTACTTCGATAAAGCTTTGCCTGCAATGCTGCTTTACAAGAATGAGCGGCAGCAATATGAAGAAGCAATAACAGATAATATTGCCCCTTCAGCTGTATATGGAGCTGAACATTTGTTGAGGCTATTTGGTATGCTTGTACTTCGTGCTGAAACCTAAGTACCTTTTTTTTCCGAATTTGTCTGCTGAGAATCAACAGTAAGTACCACTGTACCACAGCAAAAATGTTGTGTTGCAGTCTATGGAAAATTGGACTGCAAAGGAGGATTAATAAATCTATACAGAATTGCTTTGAAATGTAATGTATAGTTTATGATTGTATATGGTCATTGAGTTCTGGACTTGAGTGTGATTCATCAAATTCAGAGAGAGAAATGCCTGAAATTGCTATCAACTAATCTTTTATGCTTTAGAACTAGCAATTGTATTTTTCAGTCAATGCTTTTAAGCTCATTTGGAATATGTTAATATTCAAATTCTGTGAAATTCCAAATTGAGTTGCTGTAATTCTGATAAGCAACAATGTTTGTTTCTACCTGATTATGGTCATTTTGTGAAGCTGCTTGAGTAATTGTTCGCAGACCAAAAAATTGATTACAATAATTTAAAAAAAAAAAAAAAACTGTATATATGTCTGACTTGATTGTAAATTTTTATGCTGTTATTTCTTCCAGGTCTTTTTGTTGTGAATTCATTTTTGTTTTAATAACCGAAGTTTATCGGAAAACAGTTTCTCAAGTTTAACTTTTTTTTGGGTTACACTGACAATGTTTATAAATCTGGTATATATGTTTTGGTAAACTCATCAATATACAGGGATGAGACAGGATAGGGAGTCTTTGCTGGTTCTCCTACTATATGCACATGCCTGGTATCAACTGCTAGGTCTAAACCTCTAGGTTCATAAGCTTATGTCTTGCTGCTCATTGTTTTAGGGATACGATTAGATGTCTTTGCTGCTGGAGTGATTCTTTCTCTACCTAATCAATTTTGTTGTTCTCTGCAGTTAAATTGCCTGATATATTAGACAGTGCTGATATTGAGGACACAATGCTATTAGAGTTGCAAGAATACTTGGTGGACTTTCTCAAGTATAAAATCTTTCTGCGCTCTCGTTTGTTTTTACAGCATAATTCCCTTTTCACCTATTTTTTAGGATGGCATCAGAGGAGTAGGATATAAACATAATTCTGATTTTCTTTGGCGACAACGTGCTTCTCTTATTTCACACATGGTTTTCTTCTCCTAAATGTGGTATTTGGAGTGCAGGTTCCTTCAGAAGAACCAAAGTAGTTTTTTTGCTGCTGCTCAGCAATCCACAGAAATCTCTGATTTAACCATTAAGAAACAAGAGGACTGAGTTGGAACTTTGGTATGATTGTCTGCGTGTACATATAAATATAGGCTATGTGGCTGAAGATGAAATTTTTGGGATCATTTGCAGTTCTTTTTAGCTGCTTTCTTCAACTTCTGGCACCTGATATACCTCCTATTCTTCTTGGATGTTTGTACGAGTTAGTTACTGATATGAGCAGTTACATACTGTTTGCCAAAAATGCATGTTTATTCAACTCGAGACTCCTTGGTTTAATTTTCATTTTCTGCTGATTGCTGTACTTCGTTGTCTCAGTTTATGCGACAACTGATACAGGTATATGATAACTGAAACTTTTTGTCAGTTTGAAGTAAATGCAAAATGCAGTACTACTGGATGAGATATCAGTTGACGAATTAGAGACATCTCTAGCTCATAGCTCTTCACTGAACTTGCTCTAATTGCTAGACTATCAAACTAATCTTGGTGCCGCAGGCTAAGAGGACCTAATTAGCCAGCTCCAATTTTTCCATTTTCAGCTAATTTTAAATCAATTTTTGGACAAGCTTCCGGCTTTGAATTGGAATACTTCATTTGACTACACTTTATCAGCACTTTCCAAGAAGATGGCGGGGTGGCAAGCACTGTTTTATTTGAGGAAAAGTCTTTAATTTACCGTAGCTCCCGTTTCTGTGATGTGAATTTGGAAAAATCCACTTTTTTTTTTTTCTTTTTCTTTTTGGGGGATCTAATGGGAGGGCTAAGGCTCTATTACATAGAGATTAGTCTAGGCGTAGCAACGCCCATAACATCCCTAGCTAGCAGGTTCCTCAAGTCATCCGGTGGAGCATCGAGAAACTTTCCTCCTGGGTCTGAATTTAGACTTTCCTTGGCTAAGATGTTTGCACATTGATTTCCTTCTCTCCATTGGTGCTGGTGCTTTGCGGTCCCATTGTCGGTCCAAGAACCTCCTAATCTGCTTTAGCTGAGTATGATGCGTTACTATCGCGGGGCATGGTAGCTCCAAACTTACTCTGGAATCCGTCTCCATTATGCACATTGGAACATATACTTGAATGACCACAAGTTTCCTTCAGTTGAATTGAATGACAAGAAAGATCTACTGCATACGTCCTTGTATGCGTCCCACATAAGGCTAAAATTAACTCGAGCTCAAGCCGAGCATTAGTATATACGAGTCAAACTCGAGTAGCTATTTGTTAGGCTCAATTGCTCGATGAGCTGCTCGAAAAGTTTGAGTTGATATGAAATTATAAGAATATTCTTACATCAATTAAAATTGAGTTGACTTCAAACTTTTCACGAGTCAGAATGTCGAGCGAAACTTGAACTGACATCTCGAACTGCTTGCGAGCTAGAAATTGTGCCAAGCTCGCTAGGCAGAAATGAATTGAGTTCAAACTTTTCTTTTTCTAAGCTGAGTCGAGTTCGAGCTTCATTTTTTTGGCTCAACAAGCTCGAACTCGCACATTAACAAGTGTAGCTCGACTCGATAAGTTTAAAATTCAACTCGACTCGTTTGCAGTCTTAGTCCCATATATGCTACTATACGTAGTTTGAAAGTTTTAAGTGCACGACAAAACTTTTTAGGCTGAACACGGTCAATCTGGCTCTTGTAAAACACATTCTTCCAGACGCCTCACCTTCAAATGCTGCTATCTGTAGCTTGCAAGTGAAGTGCACCAGAAAATTTCTAAGCTGAACTTAAGTTAACCGGCTTCTGTGCACTACCTTCTTCGATACACCTGACCCTCATATGTGTGTGGTTAATTGATTGCTAATTGCCACCTTTTATTAAAAAAATAAAGTTCACTTCTTTTTTCTTCTCTGCCGTTGCACCAATTGAAGAAGTAAAGAGGAATGGTACTCTTTTCTTACTACTTGCTACAAATAGTAGTGTGTGCGTTTAGATTGAAGATTATTCGGGGAAAAAATTAGAATAATATTGTAGCATTTTTTTTATGACGTGATAATAAGGTAATAGTGAATTTGAATTGGTAAATTACAATTTTGTTAAGAAAGTCTCCGTCCATGACTTTTCACAACGACAGGGTCCCCCTCGAGCCTCGTACTTACTTACTGATTGCCTGTGTTATATGGCAGTGACTCCAATAAATTCATGCGTACTGTGGTCCAAGTACCGAACTTTGACAAGTAACCTCTGAATTCAATGAAGTTCCCCTATGTTGAATAACCTCTCCATCATTACTTGGTAAAAAAAAAAAAATTTCCATCCATGCTTGATTAGTCTGTTTGTCTCCTCAACCAAAAGCATTTCTGGATTCAAGTTTGGTCAAAAAAACCATGCGAATTCCTATATATTTCTCAAAAGACTGACTAAATTTAGAAAGTGACGAACTAAAAATCCTTCTTGCTTTTCCTCTCAGAGTTCCTCCAAGCTTTTTCTTTGTGCTCCATGCACAGTTAGCCATGTTAGGCAGTCTTCTACTATTGCTGTTGTTCTGGTCGTCTGCTTTTTCATTTCCAGGAGCTTTTGCATATAGTCGGTTGACGAAGGGCTCATCTCTATCGGTCGAAAACCAAGAGGACGTTTTGATTTCTCCAAATGGTCTATTCACGGCTGGGTTCCACTCTGTTGGCATCAATGCTTACTCTTTTGCAATTTGGTTTACTGAAAAGCTAAGTAATCGCACTATAGTGTGGATGGCTAACCGAGACCACCCTGTAAATGGAAAACACTCGAAGCTCACTCTACTCAAGGATGGTAATCTCATCTTAACTGATGCCAGTAAGTTCATTTCTTGGGCGACTAACACAGCTTCAGCTTCTTTTGTTCAGATACTCCTTCAAAACACTGGAAACCTTGTCCTGACAGAAAAGGATAATGTTCTGTGGCAGAGTTTTGATGTTCCTACGGACACTCTTCTCCCGGGACAACCTTTAACTAGGTACACAAGGCTAATTTCATCAAGGAGCCAAAATAATTACTCTTCAGGTTTCTATAAACTTTTCTTTGATGATGATAATGTCCTACGTCTGGTTTTCGATGGCCCTGAGACATCTAGCATCTATTGGCCTGACCCTTGGTTGTTAAGCTTTGAAGCCGGAAGAACAAGGTACAATGACAGCAGGGTTGCGGTACTCGATTCATGGGGTCACTTCCAATCATCTGATCGAGTTGGGTTCAGCGCTAATGATTTTGGTCCTGGCATACAGAGAAGGTTGACCCTTGATTTTGATGGTAACTTTCGTTTATACAGCCTTGATACCACTACAAGGAGTTGGATTGCTTCATGGGAAGCTATGATTGGATCATGCAGGATTCATGGTGCTTGTGGTCCCAACAGTTTGTGCAGCCATTATCCTAGTAGTGGCAGAAAGTGTTCTTGTCTTCAAGGATACAGAGTTAAAAATTACACTGACTGGGCTTATGGATGTGAGCCTGAGTATCAGCTGCCATGCAACAGCAGAGAGGTCACATACATCAAGCTTTCTCATGTTAATTTCTATGGATATAATATTGACATTTTGCACAACAGTACATTGGAAAAATGTGAGAAGATATGCAATGAATCACGCAAGTGCAAAGGATTCCAGTACAGATTCAACAAGGAAAACGGAGTGTATGATTGTTATCCTAAAAGCGCTTTTCGTAATGGATTTATATCGCCTACTTACAGTGGAATGCTTCATTTGAAACAGCCTAAGGCCATTGCACTCGCCACTGACCAGCCAGCAAAAATATCCAGCTTAATTTGCTCAAGTTCAAGCATTGTAACATTGAACAGGACTTACAAGAAGAAAGGTGAGAGGGAATCAGTAAGAATTCTGCTCTGGTTTGTCCCTGCTCTGGGATTGCTTGAGATGATCTGCATTGTTTCAGTATGGTTTTTCTTGTATAGATCTCGCAGGACCTCAGATAAGCAACCTTACGTGCATTTGTCAACAGGATTCAGAAAATACTCCTTTAGTGAGCTAAAGAAAGCTACTAAAAATTTTGGTGAAGAGATAGGACGAGGGGGTAGTGGGATAGTGTATAAAGGTGTGCTGTTGGATCATCGTGTGGCAGCAGTTAAGCGACTCAAGGAAGCTAACCAAGATGGAGCAGAATTTTTAGCAGAGTTGAGCATTATTGGGAGGCTTAACCACATGCACTTGATAGATATATGGGGATACTGTGCAGAGGGAAAACACCGGCTTTTGGTGTATGAGTACTTGGAACACGGTTCATTAGCCGAAAACTTGCATTGTACTGTGATTGACTCGAAGATGAGGTTTGAAATTGCTCTAGGCACTGCAAAAGGCCTTGCTTATTTACACGAAGAGTGCTTGGAGTGGGTTTTGCACTGTGATATAAAGCCTCAGAATGTACTTTTGGACTCCAACTACCACCCAAAGCTAGCAGATTTTGGACTTTCAAAGCTATTGAGGAGAGCTGAGGTTAATGATTTGAGCTTTTCAAAGATCAGGGGAACCAGAGGCTACATGGCTCCTGAATGGATTGGCAATCTTCCCATCACTTCACAAGTTGATGTTTACAGTTACGGAGTGGTCCTGCTGGAGATGGTGACTGGAAAGAGCCCCAAAATGCACGTTCAAACATTTGGTGTCGGAGGAGAAATGGTCGAGAAAACATTGATTGAGTGGGTTAGGGAAATAGTAAAGGGAGATGGTGAAATTACAGCCTGGATTGATGAAATATTAGACCCCCTGCTGGACAATACTCAATGTGATAAAGGAAAAATGGCATTACTAGTTAGGGTTGCTTTACATTGTGTTGAGGAAGATAGAAAAGTTAGGCCAACCATGAGACAGGTTGTAGAGATGCTTCTCCACTAAAAAAAACTGTTTGTAGCAATATTCCTCCAGTGTTATGAATGACAAGCTAGACAGAAATGATATCCAATTTTGAAGTTGATTTGTAATTTGTTAAGTACAGAGCAATAAAATTGAAAAAGATTTAATGAGCGAGAAAGCAACAGCATGCAAGTTCAATCCGTAAGTGTGAAAACTAATGACCAATAGAAAACCGTATTTATACCAAAACTTTCATTTTCATGGCTTGCAAGGGACACACATTTTGGAATTTGTTCTCCAGTTATTTCAGCTTTTGACGAATAACCTTTACAACAATAATTACATTTGATGGAGTGTAAGGTAATAACAAATGAAGAAAGGGATAAGAACGGAAACCAACTAATCCAGTTAAACATGACTCCATTTGGGAAAGCTTGGCTGATATACAGCATACAACGCGCACAGAGCACTGTCATCTCCCACAATACTTCACCTGGAACTCCAAAATATCTCAATACCCTTGAGATCGGCACCAAAACCACATCAATTGGTTGAATATTTGTCCTTGTTCTGGTGCAGTGAAGCTCAAAGACTTTGAATCATGCTGGTGCACATTCAAGTGCATCTCTTTCCAAATGCTTTGTCACACTGATTTCCAGATTCCAGAGACAAGGACCTCCAGCGGAAACAGTCTGAGCAAGTCAAACGCTCCTGCTTAGTGGAAGCCACCGCTCACGAGATTTTGGTCTATGAAGTCTAGTCCTTCACAAGAACTTTGGATTTGGTAGGCATTATATCAAGGTCATCCTCAAGATCACTTCTGGATAAGAGATACAAGGCAAATTTCATTTTTCTGATTATGTCGAAGCTATTTGCTTTTCCAATTAGAATTAAACATCTCCTAGGGACTCAGAAAACTTGACAGCAGATATAAGATAGTGAATTGCATATGGAGTTTATTTTGTCTGGTGTTACCAGCTATGCAGCTTGATTGCTCACCCCTGGTTCTCAAAATTTTGTGCCATAAATTGTTTTTATATCTGTAATATGGAGTTGTCTTAATGAGTTCACTTCAGTTGGATTTAGCGGGTTGTTTTTCTCTAGGAGAAAGCAATGCTTTTGACCGAAAAGCGGGTGAATATCTATATTCCACCTGGATTAAAGAAACTGCTTGTTCATGATTGGGAATGTGTTACACACTTGGGCAAGGTAATTATTTCTTCCTCTATGATAATTTCCTAGTTAGCTTCTTGATATAGTATTATGCTTGTTTTGTTCTTATACATTGTCTGCAAGTAATTCTCAGTTGCTGATTTCTTCACTGTTTGTTGATTGATTTCTTCACTGTAAACCTACTAGCATCAAGCTTAACTTGTCAAACTAACTTTTTCTATACAACGTGCCATAGTTATGTTTGTTTCTATGTGTTACACAACTAGTGAATTGCCAAAATATCTTTTTGTCATTAATGTTCAGTTATGGATGTCAGACTTTGGTAAAACGCCGCCAAAGGCTGTACTGATGATCCCCTTGGTACTTACATTATATTAAGATGCTCATTAAAGTGGAAAATTGCCCACGGTGCTTGGTTTTTGGTTTAGATTGACTTGGAGAGACAAAGATCACAGAAATAACATGGCTGTCTGAGATCTTTCTTAATCAAAAACTGAAATAGAAAATCCTGACAAGCTAGCAGCGTTACTGCTTTATCTTCATTGGTGAATAAAACTATCTGCTAAGTCATCTTTTTCTCTTTCCATCTTCATATTGAAATCAAGATGACTAAAATCTTTATATTGCTAGTGATGCCACTTCTCAGATGGTTGCTGGCTTTAGGTTTTACATGTATATATCTTTACAGTAATAATGCTTCCGTTTCATGCAAGTACATTTATGCTGGGATGTTCCATCCTTTGAACTTGAACTTCAGTACTATGTAGCTTAAAGTGTATATGGAATCATTGTTCGTGGTTTTGATTCCTTAAATATGTAAGGTACAGAGATATTGGGCTCTAGAGTGATAAAAAACTTTATCCATCTTCTCTTCCAGTTCTTGCATTTGGTGTCTTATATTACTTTAAGAGACATAAGGCTTTTCAGATGATAATTTTTTCCTAATTTTCCTGAAAATATGCAATGAATGTCATATCCAATGTTAATTTTTGTGTCTAATAAAGTGGTACTTCTGAAGCTATTTATGCAATATATTAAATGAACTTTTTGTTTTCTCATGTATTTCAACTTGTCTTTGCTGTACATCGACTCTTGTAGCTAGTCAAACTTCCTAGCTCTCCAAATGTTGATGAAGTCTTGAGCAAGTATTATGATTACCGGCTCAAGAAGGACGATGGGTAAGTCCTCGTGTTTTTTAACCTTGTTATTTGCTTGCTGCTTGTTCCTATCTCTTTTTTTAATCTGAAATCTCAACTTTAGATACTGATGCTTATAGAATGTCCTTTTCTGAATTTCCTGAAGTTTTATTCTATTGGAAGCTACAATTGAGGAAGTTTGTTAAGTTTTTATCAAAATCCTTTTATGAACTGATGGTGAAAGAGATCTAGACTGCTTGGACATTCTCTTTTGCGCTACTGAGGTGCAACTAGCCTATCATACATATCGATCTAGATGACATTGACAGCCTTGGGGTTGGAACTTTGACTGGATTATTTGTTTGCTTGGTACTATGGTAAATCATGACTCATAATGTGCACCAGGGTATACATGGTGGTTAGACTATTCTTCAGGAGCGAATGTCAATGCAAGATATGGTATAAGTAAGGAATCAATAAAAGGGTTTGTACAAAAGGCAGATGTCTGGATTTCTCTTTAGAAGTTGGTCCCAAGTTACTCGAGGTGTCTGTTTCTGTATTGATATTGTACAGTTCTGAATTTTTTAGTTCAGTACTTTTTGCATGTACGACTCAGTAACTGTTTAGTTAGAAATGGAAAGGAAGAGCTGATATCCATCTGGAGAGAGAATGTTGGATGATTTTAGTTGTGGAGCATGTTAAGTCAAACACAAAGATAAGCATACTTCCATTGTGAATCTTTCTTTGTTCAACCTGCTTTAGCATTTTCTCCTATCTGGTCTCTTGTAGCAAAACTTCGTCAAATTTTTAGTGATGGAAAAGTTTTGCTTTTCTTTCATTGATGAGTATCACTGACTATATTCTTTTGATTATTTTGCATTGCTTTTAGGGATGGATGCAGGTTAGCTGGTTCTGTTGGAGAAGTAGTCAATGGTTTGCGTCGCTACTTCGATAAAGCTTTGCCTGCAATGCTGCTTTACAAGAATGAGCGGCAGCAATATGAAGAAGCAATAACAGATAATATTGCCCCTTCAGCTGTATATGGAGCTGAACATTTGTTGAGGCTATTTGGTATGCTTGTACTTCGTGCTGAAACCTAAGTACCTTTTTTTTCCGAATTTGTCTGCTGAGAATCAACAGTAAGTACCACTGTACCACAGCAAAAATGTTGTGTTGCAGTCTATGGAAAATTGGACTGCAAAGGAGGATTAATAAATCTATACAGAATTGCTTTGAAATGTAATGTATAGTTTATGATTGTATATGGTCATTGAGTTCTGGACTTGAGTGTGATTCATCAAATTCAGAGAGAGAAATGCCTGAAATTGCTATCAACTAATCTTTTATGCTTTAGAACTAGCAATTGTATTTTTCAGTCAATGCTTTTAAGCTCATTTGGAATATGTTAATATTCAAATTCTGTGAAATTCCAAATTGAGTTGCTGTAATTCTGATAAGCAACAATGTTTGTTTCTACCTGATTATGGTCATTTTGTGAAGCTGCTTGAGTAATTGTTCGCAGACCAAAAAATTGATTACAATAATTTAAAAAAAAAAAAAAAACTGTATATATGTCTGACTTGATTGTAAATTTTTATGCTGTTATTTCTTCCAGGTCTTTTTGTTGTGAATTCATTTTTGTTTTAATAACCGAAGTTTATCGGAAAACAGTTTCTCAAGTTTAACTTTTTTTTGGGTTACACTGACAATGTTTATAAATCTGGTATATATGTTTTGGTAAACTCATCAATATACAGGGATGAGACAGGATAGGGAGTCTTTGCTGGTTCTCCTACTATATGCACATGCCTGGTATCAACTGCTAGGTCTAAACCTCTAGGTTCATAAGCTTATGTCTTGCTGCTCATTGTTTTAGGGATACGATTAGATGTCTTTGCTGCTGGAGTGATTCTTTCTCTACCTAATCAATTTTGTTGTTCTCTGCAGTTAAATTGCCTGATATATTAGACAGTGCTGATATTGAGGACACAATGCTATTAGAGTTGCAAGAATACTTGGTGGACTTTCTCAAGTATAAAATCTTTCTGCGCTCTCGTTTGTTTTTACAGCATAATTCCCTTTTCACCTATTTTTTAGGATGGCATCAGAGGAGTAGGATATAAACATAATTCTGATTTTCTTTGGCGACAACGTGCTTCTCTTATTTCACACATGGTTTTCTTCTCCTAAATGTGGTATTTGGAGTGCAGGTTCCTTCAGAAGAACCAAAGTAGTTTTTTTGCTGCTGCTCAGCAATCCACAGAAATCTCTGATTTAACCATTAAGAAACAAGAGGACTGAGTTGGAACTTTGGTATGATTGTCTGCGTGTACATATAAATATAGGCTATGTGGCTGAAGATGAAATTTTTGGGATCATTTGCAGTTCTTTTTAGCTGCTTTCTTCAACTTCTGGCACCTGATATACCTCCTATTCTTCTTGGATGTTTGTACGAGTTAGTTACTGATATGAGCAGTTACATACTGTTTGCCAAAAATGCATGTTTATTCAACTCGAGACTCCTTGGTTTAATTTTCATTTTCTGCTGATTGCTGTACTTCGTTGTCTCAGTTTATGCGACAACTGATACAGGTATATGATAACTGAAACTTTTTGTCAGTTTGAAGTAAATGCAAAATGCAGTACTACTGGATGAGATATCAGTTGACGAATTAGAGACATCTCTAGCTCATAGCTCTTCACTGAACTTGCTCTAATTGCTAGACTATCAAACTAATCTTGGTGCCGCAGGCTAAGAGGACCTAATTAGCCAGCTCCAATTTTTCCATTTTCAGCTAATTTTAAATCAATTTTTGGACAAGCTTCCGGCTTTGAATTGGAATACTTCATTTGACTACACTTTATCAGCACTTTCCAAGAAGATGGCGGGGTGGCAAGCACTGTTTTATTTGAGGAAAAGTCTTTAATTTACCGTAGCTCCCGTTTCTGTGATGTGAATTTGGAAAAATCCACTTTTTTTTTTTTCTTTTTCTTTTTGGGGGATCTAATGGGAGGGCTAAGGCTCTATTACATAGAGATTAGTCTAGGCGTAGCAACGCCCATAACATCCCTAGCTAGCAGGTTCCTCAAGTCATCCGGTGGAGCATCGAGAAACTTTCCTCCTGGGTCTGAATTTAGACTTTCCTTGGCTAAGATGTTTGCACATTGATTTCCTTCTCTCCATTGGTGCTGGTGCTTTGCGGTCCCATTGTCGGTCCAAGAACCTCCTAATCTGCTTTAGCTGAGTATGATGCGTTACTATCGCGGGGCATGGTAGCTCCAAACTTACTCTGGAATCCGTCTCCATTATGCACATTGGAACATATACTTGAATGACCACAAGTTTCCTTCAGTTGAATTGAATGACAAGAAAGATCTACTGCATACGTCCTTGTATGCGTCCCACATAAGGCTAAAATTAACTCGAGCTCAAGCCGAGCATTAGTATATACGAGTCAAACTCGAGTAGCTATTTGTTAGGCTCAATTGCTCGATGAGCTGCTCGAAAAGTTTGAGTTGATATGAAATTATAAGAATATTCTTACATCAATTAAAATTGAGTTGACTTCAAACTTTTCACGAGTCAGAATGTCGAGCGAAACTTGAACTGACATCTCGAACTGCTTGCGAGCTAGAAATTGTGCCAAGCTCGCTAGGCAGAAATGAATTGAGTTCAAACTTTTCTTTTTCTAAGCTGAGTCGAGTTCGAGCTTCATTTTTTTGGCTCAACAAGCTCGAACTCGCACATTAACAAGTGTAGCTCGACTCGATAAGTTTAAAATTCAACTCGACTCGTTTGCAGTCTTAGTCCCATATATGCTACTATACGTAGTTTGAAAGTTTTAAGTGCACGACAAAACTTTTTAGGCTGAACACGGTCAATCTGGCTCTTGTAAAACACATTCTTCCAGACGCCTCACCTTCAAATGCTGCTATCTGTAGCTTGCAAGTGAAGTGCACCAGAAAATTTCTAAGCTGAACTTAAGTTAACCGGCTTCTGTGCACTACCTTCTTCGATACACCTGACCCTCATATGTGTGTGGTTAATTGATTGCTAATTGCCACCTTTTATTAAAAAAATAAAGTTCACTTCTTTTTTCTTCTCTGCCGTTGCACCAATTGAAGAAGTAAAGAGGAATGGTACTCTTTTCTTACTACTTGCTACAAATAGTAGTGTGTGCGTTTAGATTGAAGATTATTCGGGGAAAAAATTAGAATAATATTGTAGCATTTTTTTTATGACGTGATAATAAGGTAATAGTGAATTTGAATTGGTAAATTACAATTTTGTTAAGAAAGTCTCCGTCCATGACTTTTCACAACGACAGGGTCCCCCTCGAGCCTCGTACTTACTTACTGATTGCCTGTGTTATATGGCAGTGACTCCAATAAATTCATGCGTACTGTGGTCCAAGTACCGAACTTTGACAAGTAACCTCTGAATTCAATGAAGTTCCCCTATGTTGAATAACCTCTCCATCATTACTTGGTAAAAAAAAAAAAATTTCCATCCATGCTTGATTAGTCTGTTTGTCTCCTCAACCAAAAGCATTTCTGGATTCAAGTTTGGTCAAAAAAACCATGCGAATTCCTATATATTTCTCAAAAGACTGACTAAATTTAGAAAGTGACGAACTAAAAATCCTTCTTGCTTTTCCTCTCAGAGTTCCTCCAAGCTTTTTCTTTGTGCTCCATGCACAGTTAGCCATGTTAGGCAGTCTTCTACTATTGCTGTTGTTCTGGTCGTCTGCTTTTTCATTTCCAGGAGCTTTTGCATATAGTCGGTTGACGAAGGGCTCATCTCTATCGGTCGAAAACCAAGAGGACGTTTTGATTTCTCCAAATGGTCTATTCACGGCTGGGTTCCACTCTGTTGGCATCAATGCTTACTCTTTTGCAATTTGGTTTACTGAAAAGCTAAGTAATCGCACTATAGTGTGGATGGCTAACCGAGACCACCCTGTAAATGGAAAACACTCGAAGCTCACTCTACTCAAGGATGGTAATCTCATCTTAACTGATGCCAGTAAGTTCATTTCTTGGGCGACTAACACAGCTTCAGCTTCTTTTGTTCAGATACTCCTTCAAAACACTGGAAACCTTGTCCTGACAGAAAAGGATAATGTTCTGTGGCAGAGTTTTGATGTTCCTACGGACACTCTTCTCCCGGGACAACCTTTAACTAGGTACACAAGGCTAATTTCATCAAGGAGCCAAAATAATTACTCTTCAGGTTTCTATAAACTTTTCTTTGATGATGATAATGTCCTACGTCTGGTTTTCGATGGCCCTGAGACATCTAGCATCTATTGGCCTGACCCTTGGTTGTTAAGCTTTGAAGCCGGAAGAACAAGGTACAATGACAGCAGGGTTGCGGTACTCGATTCATGGGGTCACTTCCAATCATCTGATCGAGTTGGGTTCAGCGCTAATGATTTTGGTCCTGGCATACAGAGAAGGTTGACCCTTGATTTTGATGGTAACTTTCGTTTATACAGCCTTGATACCACTACAAGGAGTTGGATTGCTTCATGGGAAGCTATGATTGGATCATGCAGGATTCATGGTGCTTGTGGTCCCAACAGTTTGTGCAGCCATTATCCTAGTAGTGGCAGAAAGTGTTCTTGTCTTCAAGGATACAGAGTTAAAAATTACACTGACTGGGCTTATGGATGTGAGCCTGAGTATCAGCTGCCATGCAACAGCAGAGAGGTCACATACATCAAGCTTTCTCATGTTAATTTCTATGGATATAATATTGACATTTTGCACAACAGTACATTGGAAAAATGTGAGAAGATATGCAATGAATCACGCAAGTGCAAAGGATTCCAGTACAGATTCAACAAGGAAAACGGAGTGTATGATTGTTATCCTAAAAGCGCTTTTCGTAATGGATTTATATCGCCTACTTACAGTGGAATGCTTCATTTGAAACAGCCTAAGGCCATTGCACTCGCCACTGACCAGCCAGCAAAAATATCCAGCTTAATTTGCTCAAGTTCAAGCATTGTAACATTGAACAGGACTTACAAGAAGAAAGGTGAGAGGGAATCAGTAAGAATTCTGCTCTGGTTTGTCCCTGCTCTGGGATTGCTTGAGATGATCTGCATTGTTTCAGTATGGTTTTTCTTGTATAGATCTCGCAGGACCTCAGATAAGCAACCTTACGTGCATTTGTCAACAGGATTCAGAAAATACTCCTTTAGTGAGCTAAAGAAAGCTACTAAAAATTTTGGTGAAGAGATAGGACGAGGGGGTAGTGGGATAGTGTATAAAGGTGTGCTGTTGGATCATCGTGTGGCAGCAGTTAAGCGACTCAAGGAAGCTAACCAAGATGGAGCAGAATTTTTAGCAGAGTTGAGCATTATTGGGAGGCTTAACCACATGCACTTGATAGATATATGGGGATACTGTGCAGAGGGAAAACACCGGCTTTTGGTGTATGAGTACTTGGAACACGGTTCATTAGCCGAAAACTTGCATTGTACTGTGATTGACTCGAAGATGAGGTTTGAAATTGCTCTAGGCACTGCAAAAGGCCTTGCTTATTTACACGAAGAGTGCTTGGAGTGGGTTTTGCACTGTGATATAAAGCCTCAGAATGTACTTTTGGACTCCAACTACCACCCAAAGCTAGCAGATTTTGGACTTTCAAAGCTATTGAGGAGAGCTGAGGTTAATGATTTGAGCTTTTCAAAGATCAGGGGAACCAGAGGCTACATGGCTCCTGAATGGATTGGCAATCTTCCCATCACTTCACAAGTTGATGTTTACAGTTACGGAGTGGTCCTGCTGGAGATGGTGACTGGAAAGAGCCCCAAAATGCACGTTCAAACATTTGGTGTCGGAGGAGAAATGGTCGAGAAAACATTGATTGAGTGGGTTAGGGAAATAGTAAAGGGAGATGGTGAAATTACAGCCTGGATTGATGAAATATTAGACCCCCTGCTGGACAATACTCAATGTGATAAAGGAAAAATGGCATTACTAGTTAGGGTTGCTTTACATTGTGTTGAGGAAGATAGAAAAGTTAGGCCAACCATGAGACAGGTTGTAGAGATGCTTCTCCACTAAAAAAAACTGTTTGTAGCAATATTCCTCCAGTGTTATGAATGACAAGCTAGACAGAAATGATATCCAATTTTGAAGTTGATTTGTAATTTGTTAAGTACAGAGCAATAAAATTGAAAAAGATTTAATGAGCGAGAAAGCAACAGCATGCAAGTTCAATCCGTAAGTGTGAAAACTAATGACCAATAGAAAACCGTATTTATACCAAAACTTTCATTTTCATGGCTTGCAAGGGACACACATTTTGGAATTTGTTCTCCAGTTATTTCAGCTTTTGACGAATAACCTTTACAACAATAATTACATTTGATGGAGTGTAAGGTAATAACAAATGAAGAAAGGGATAAGAACGGAAACCAACTAATCCAGTTAAACATGACTCCATTTGGGAAAGCTTGGCTGATATACAGCATACAACGCGCACAGAGCACTGTCATCTCCCACAATACTTCACCTGGAACTCCAAAATATCTCAATACCCTTGAGATCGGCACCAAAACCACATCAATTGGTTGAATATTTGTCCTTGTTCTGGTGCAGTGAAGCTCAAAGACTTTGAATCATGCTGGTGCACATTCAAGTGCATCTCTTTCCAAATGCTTTGTCACACTGATTTCCAGATTCCAGAGACAAGGACCTCCAGCGGAAACAGTCTGAGCAAGTCAAACGCTCCTGCTTAGTGGAAGCCACCGCTCACGAGATTTTGGTCTATGAAGTCTAGTCCTTCACAAGAACTTTGGATTTGGTAGGCATTATATCAAGGTCATCCTCAAGATCACTGAATGACACATCTTCTTCGTTTACCAAAGTGATTGCAGTTCCCGTGTAGCCCTCTAATTCTGAGTCATCATCTAGCCAGTCATCCTCATGCTCATCATATTCCTCAATTGGTACTTTATGGGGTGGACCAGATAGCAACTCATTCCCTGTCGCACTTGTTAGATTTTCTTCATGCCCAGTTTTATCAATGAACTGAATTTCACGACTTTCATGTGGATGCTTCTCGGGCTCAGAGTCACTAGTCACCAGCAAACCTGTAGAATCAAGAGGAAATGCCGTCTGAGACATGAATCTGGGCGTATTGTCTTCACATGAAGCAACATCGAAACTTTCATAAGGAAAGTAATTTCTTTCTTCCAAGTCAAAAGTATCTCTTCCAAGCCAATGTGACACTGGCTTTGTCTGCTTTTGAAGCTCATGCATCCACATGGTCCTTGCTTTTACCAACTGCAGAGTGAGATAAGGAAAATTGTAACATACTATTGAAAGAAAAATACTTCACTTGCTTCCATTTGATATTTACACTGGTCCTAACATCTCACCAATGTAAATTGCTTTTGGCTCCAATCAAATCAATAATCAGTGCATGCAACTTAATTTAACTTGCTTGCTGCTGGCAGTTTCACAAAATCCACCAGAAGTGTACTTTCAATGTAAAATCAACACGGGTCCTTTATCAGATTAAATTAGGGTGCTTACTGTACTATTCGTTAGCAGATTGCACAATTATCAATCTGCACTTGATAATTACTTCAATACAGAAGAGCAGAGGCTCTTAAATCTTTTTATTTTCCCAAATTTGACGTATCTTGCCCTCAAGCGCCTCTACCATGCCGGTTTCTTTTTATTTTAGTACTCTCATTGTTATTCTCTTTATGTTGTTTTGGTTACATGGAATAGAATAAAATAAAAAACGATTAATGGCTAAACGAAAAGCATATCAAATCCACAATTAATAGTTAACTGCCCCAGGACTGTATCCAGTCAACTAATGCTAAAACTAATTGATGATATGTGAACTCCTTCGATAAAAATCCCCAAGCGTAATCAAATGAATGCCTAGCAATGCTAACATACCTGGGGTGTAGTCAAAAGATCAACATCATGTTTATCAAGTCTCGAATGCAGAAGAACAAAATAGACCATCCAAAAGTAGCCTTCAGTCATATGGGCAGGGCAAAGCTCTCTTCTGAGAGCAGCTAATCTAGGTGCAAGATGTTCAATAGCTCGAGCATGCTTGAACTGGAGATCAGAAATTTCAAAATCTGAAGAAATAAAAGAAAGGCATATCAAATAATTGCAATAGTTATAGAATCCACATGAATAAATGTAAGAAGTGAAGTCATAACTTCCTCATAGATGTTCAATTGCTCAAGCATGCTTGCATAGATCATACTGCATAAAGCCTGGCATGTAAATCAAGAACTATTCCAACATTCTTAATGACAAGCATCTCTTTATATATAAAATCCATTCCCCTAAGAGTAACTAAAAGAAGTAGCCAAGAGTTGAGTCAGCACTTTGAACGTTATCCAAATTTTCATTGTCACTCCATTATCAGAGATTTCCCTCAACAACCCAAAGTATTGTTTGCTCCCAAAAGTAATCGAAGGAGCACAAGGAAGAGGAGCAAAGATTTGGCATCATCAAAATTTTGGCATTCATTGCCCTCTTCCTCACTTTGCTAGACACATCAAAATCTCAACCCCTTTCACACACTACAAAACCTCTGCCCACCTCTCCCACCCTCTCCATAAACCACCAAAAAGCACCCTACGCTAACACCACCTTAATCTCCTCTTTTAAACGAATTTAATATTTTCCTCCACTGCTAAACCAATCACCTTCGTTCTACAAATGCTCCATTTCAAAAATCCAAACAAAAAATGATCGTCAGGTCAACTGCCACTTGACCCTCTAGTTCCACCTGTATGATTAACGGATGATGCATCTGTAGCAGCAACCAAAATACACTCCCCTTAACTTTATCAGCAGACAACAAAATTCAATACAAGAAAGCAAAAAGATTGTAAGTTGACATCACATTGAAAGTAGCAAGTCAAGTTTGAAAATCAAATTTAACTTCTGGGAAGAGCTGCATTCCACATTATTGATGCATACAAATTAAAAAGATCCAACATATAATTACCATCAGATTCTTCCTCCTCCGACAAGGGAAAATTCAGCCAGGTCTCGGGATGATGAGCCGTATTCTCCGCAAAGTCCAAAGCTTCCTCCGTTATCCCCACCGCGTCGGCTAATAAATCGTCTTCCTCCTCCTCCTCCTCCGGCATCCCCACTTCCAAAAAACTTTGCGGAAATCCCCGAAATTGCCCAAATTGCCCGTCCATTTCCTCATCACCCGAACCCGACCTCTCCGCAAGCTCCGTTCTTCTCCGATCCGATTCTAACCAATTGAAGCTCCTGGGTCGCGGCAGCGGAGGAGGTGGCGGAGGCGGAGGAGGAGGAGCTAGAAATGAAGCAACTCCCCATAATTGGCGCGTCAGGGTTTCCCTAAATTCAGATAAATCTTCTTTTACCCCTCGCCCTTGATTATTCGTACTCCGATCGCCTATATCCTCGAAATTGCTAGTATCATCCCCGACGACATTGTTATTATTACTGTTACTATGATAACTATTGCTTTTCCCGGGGCGATCTTCTAAGTCTACTTCTTCTAAATCGAGGGATTCGGCGGGATGCAAGAAAATTGAGGTGTGATGTTGAGCGACGTCGTTTAGGTGCTGTTGCTGAGGCTTCTTGATTACGCCAGCATCATATTCATGTCGGTCAGCATCAGCATCAGCATCGTCGTCGTCGTCATCGAGGCGGAGAGTGTTGGCTATGGAGCGAGCCAACCATGACATGGCTGACGGTGCTGCAACCTGGGACGAAACCGGCCTTTTGAACTTTATTTTTACTTTTTTTTTTTTTTTTTTGAAATTGAGTCGGATCGAGGTTGCAGGGGGAACGCTGGAGAGAGAGAGAGAATTTTATTTAAAAGACGGCGTCGTCTTCTGCGTCCGTCAGTGTCGCTACGTGGGTGATTTGTCTCTAATAGTAATTGATGGATTGATCATCATTTCTTTTTGCGTCTGAGATTTTCTTTTTGGTTTTTGATGGACTTAGGCTGCGTCCGCCACTTTATGTTTGGCCGGCATTGGGCTGACCATTTTACTAATTTGTGAATTTGGAGTTGATCGAGACTCAAGAGTTGAAACTTGAAAATGGGATCTCTTTTCTTTCATTTTTCTCCTCTTTTCATCTCTCTTTTTTGTTGTCACTCTCGGCATCTAAAAGAAGCTGTGTTTGGGTACAAAAATGGAATAATAAAAGTTATGGATGTTGCAGAGGCCCCGTTCTGGGTCCGGACACGCGACAGCCCAGGAGGAACCGAGCTGGGCCTTGGCCCCCAGACTCCTGGCAGCAGCCCTGGGCCGCACCGACTAGGGCTCCCAGGGGAGGCGAAGGTCCGTCCCGAGGAGGTCGGGAGAAATCCCCCTGAGTGCGGGATGTTATCTATACCGGGCAAGTCCCGCGTCGTGCGGAGGCCGGACTCCCTTGCAGGTATAAATAATAACACACATCCACTGTACAAGGTACGCTCACTATTGGCAATTTACTCCGGACAGTTACTACTTCCCGTGAAACTCACTCACCGGAAAACTAACTTGACCGTCGGAGTGCCCTCGGGGACAACCCTCGGGCCCCCTTTGTTAGCTCATCCTCTCTGTTTTGCAGGTCTTGGATCAGCTCTCCCATCGACACCCTGATCAGCTCTCCTCGGGGAAGCTCTGCGCTTCTTCAGTTGGCGCCGTCTGTGGGAACCGTAAGATGAGTAAGATTGTGTTGATGGCCAGGACGCGATCCAAGCGCACGGCAGAGAGCACCGGCCCTGGGGGCGGTGAGGGGTTCCCGCAGAAAGAGGTTGGGGCGTCCCGGGGCGCCGGGGGCTCAGCCCTTTCAGGGGAGCGGAGGCAGCAGATCTGCCAGTTTGTGACGGAGAACCTCCCCATGCTGGAGGATATAATCCGTCAGGCGAAAGAGGGAGAGGGGGCTGGGGGTGCGCAGACCTCCAAGGCCAAGGGGAAGGAGAAGGAGTTACCCCCTGATCCTTCGGAGGACGAGTCGCGGGACCAACCCCCTAGGAGGAAGCGCCCCCGGACTCCTCCCCGCCCCCGAGCCTCGGTGGTCGGGGACAGCGAGAGGTATTCCCGCGACAGGTCTGCGAGGAGCCATCCCAGAGACCCCTCTCCGAGGAAGCCCACACGGAATGGGTTCGAGCGTTCCCCGGCTCGGTCTGTCAAGAGCCGGCCCCGTGACCCCCTTTATCTGGACCCTGCTCGGGATGAGCTCGAGCAGATCTTGAGGCCCCGGCCATACGACGACAACTATACAACCTCGCCTTTTACCCGGGAGATAGAGGACTACCCCCTACCCCGGAAGTTTAAGATTCCGAGCATCGAGATGTACGATGCCTCTACGGACCCAGAGGACCACCTCTCGGTCTTCTTGACGCATATGCGCCTGCAAACCGCCGCGGATGAGATCCGCTGCAAGACCTTCCCCATGTTCCTAAAGGGGAAGGCGCGGCTCTGGTTCCAGGGGTTGAAACCGGGGTCTATACGGAGCTTTCCCGAGCTGGCTCGGCAGTTTGCGGCCCAGTTCGTCTCCTCGAAGGTCTACGCGAGGAACGCAACCCACCTGATGTCCATCAGGCAAAGGCCCGACGAGTCACTGAAGAATTTCATGACCCGCTTCAATGCGGAGAGTTTGCAGGTCAGGGACAGGGATGAAAAAGTGGTGATGGCTGCCTTCACGAACGGGCTCAGGGTAGAAGAGTTTTTCTACGACCTGGCCAAGAAGCCCCCCGTGCACCTGGAAGAGCTCCTTCGCAGGGCGCACGAGGCTGCTAATGCGGAGGAGGCAGGTCGTCTGAAGAAGGAGTCAGATCGGGAGCTCGGGAATCGGAGAGGTCGGACAAACCCCCCGGAGAACAAGGACGCCCCGTCCAAGAAAAACGTCTTCGACCGGCTCTCGAAGGAGAAGGCCCCTGCTCTGCCGCCACTCCCAGAGAAGACCTACACCCCTCTAACACGGCCCAGAGCTCAGATCTTGGCCGTTATGGAGGCGGAAGGACTAGGAGATCGGCCGCCAAAGATGGGGACGCCCCTAAACAAAAGGAACCAGGACAGGTACTGCGCCTTTCACCGCGACGTGGGACACGACACGGAGGGATGCTGGGCCCTGCGTAAGGAGATAGAAGACCTGATCCAGCGCGGCCTTTTAGGGCGGTTCGTGCGCCGACCAGGTCAGGAGCCCGGGCGCAGCCACTACGGAGACAGGCACGAGGGACGGCGTCGGGACCGCCCAGAGCGGCGCGACGCTCCTCGGGGCCACTCTCCCGACCAGGACACCCAGAACCTGGTGGGGGTGATAAACACCATTGCCGGAGGTCCCACAGGGGGGGACAGCCATGCAGCTCGGAAGAACAAGCGACCACCCCCCGAAGGGAACGATTCCTTGAAGCGCTTGCGCATGGACGAGGAGATCATCTTCGGGCCAAGGGATGCGGTCCCCCTGGCTTCTGGGAACCATGAGGCCATCGTGATAGACATTGTCACCAACAACTATCGGGTGAAGAAGGTATATGTCGACCAGGGTAGTGCGGTCGACATCATGTTCTACAGGGTGTTCAAGGAGCTCGGATTAAGGGATGACCAGCTCACCCCGGTCCGGACACCTCTGGTGGGATTTACCGGACCACCCATCAGCTCGGAAGGGATGATCACCCTGATGGTCACAGTAGGACAGGCTCCCAAATGCCGGACTGTTCCCGTCAACTTCGTGGTGGTCAGGCAGCCGTCCCCGTACAATGTGTTCCTGGGGAGGCCTGCCTTGAACGCCCTCCGGGATGTTTCCTCCACTTACCACCTCAGCGTCAAGTTCCCTACCCCGGGAGGGATAGCCGAGGTGCACGGCGACCCGGAGGTAGCCAGGGCTTGTTACCTAGCCACACTCCCGGGGCAAGAAAAGGGGGTCGCCCAGACAACCTGTTTGGAGCCCTACATCCCAGGGGATGAGGCCCAACTGCTGGGCACCCAGGATGAGATTGAGGAGTTTCCCTTGAGGAAGGAACGTCCCGACCAGGTCATCCGCATCGGGGCATTGCTGCCAGCGGACGAGAAGGAAGGCTTGAAGGCCTTATTGAGGGAGTACTCCCAGGTCTTCGCATGGACGGTGGATAACATGCCCGGGATCCCTACGGACCTAGCCGTCCATCACCTCGACGTGGACCCTCACTTCAAGCCAGTAAAGCAAAAGAAAAGGAGTTTCGCCCCCGAGAGAAATGAGGTGATCAGGGCAGAGGTCGGCAAGTTGTTGGAGTCCAAGATCATCCTGGAGGTCTACTACCCGACCTGGCTGGCCAACCCCGTCCTGGTCAAGAAGGAGGACCTGACCTGGAGGATGTGTGTAGACTTCACAGACCTTAACAAAGCCTGCCCAAAGGACTGCTTTCCCCTGCCTCGAATTGACAGGTTAGTTGATTCTATTGTGGGTTTTGACGTTTTATGCTTTTTGGATGCCTTTAAGGGATATCACCAGATAGAGATGGCCGAGGAGGACCGGGACAAGACCTCCTTCATCACTGAGGAGGGAACCTACTGCTACAGGACCATGCCCTTCGGATTGAAGAACGCGGGAGCAACTTATTCCAAAACCAGGTCGGCAGGAGCATGGAGGTTTATGTGGACGACATGATCGTCAAAAGTCGAACTGACCAGCGCCTCGTACCCGACCTGCGGGAGGTCCTGGACATCCTACTGAAGAGCCGGATGCGCCTAAATCCGAAGAAGTGCACTTTTGGGGTCAGATCGGGAAGGTTTCTCGGTTTCCTGGTGTCCCGAAACGGAATCCGGGCCAACCCGGATAAACTCCAGGCCCTCATGGACATGGCCCCTCCGAGGAGCGTGAAGGAAGTCCAACGGCTAACAGGAAGGATGGCCGCCCTGAATAGGTTCCTCTCGCGCTCCGCGGTCCGGGGGCTGTCCTTCTTCCGAGTACTGAAAGCGCCGAAGGACTTCCACTGGACTGAGAAGTGCCAGACGGCCTTCATCGACCTAAAAATCTACTTGGCCGAGCTACCGTCTCTGACAGCCCCAGAGCTGGGGGAGACCTTATTCCTATACATATCCGCCTGCAACGAGGCCGTCAGCGCGGTCCTGGTGCGGGAGGATGGGGGGGCTCAGAGGCCGGTGTATTACGTAAGCCGAGCTCTACAGGGGCCAGAGACACGATACTCGCCAGCCGAGAAGTTGGTCCTTGCCTTGGTACATGCGGCACGCAAGCTCCGCCCTTACTTTCAGGCTCACGGCATTGTAGTCCTGACTGACCAGCCCTTGCGTCAGATACTTACCAAGCCAGAGGTCTCGGGCAGAATGACCAAATGGGCTGTCGAGCTACCCGAGCACGACATCGGCTATCAACCCCGCAAAGCCATCAAGGCCCAGGCCTTAGCGGATTTCCTTGCTGAGGGGGCTAGCTTGAGTCTAACCGAGCTAAACCCCCAACACGAGGAGCGGCTGCCGAAGGAGCCCTGGGTGTTGTTCGTAGACGGGGCCTCCAGCAAGGAAGGAAGTGGGGCGGGTCTCCTACTCATCTCACCTACCGGGGAAGAACTGACCTACGCCCTCCGATTGGACTTCCCCGCGTCCAACAACGAGGCCGAGTATGAGGCCCTGCTCACAGGATTGCGGATAGCCCACCAGATGGGAATAACCGCGATCCAGGTCAGGAGCGACTCACAGCTCGTCGTCCTTCAAGTCCTTGGGAAGTACGAAGCCAAGGACGAGGTTATGAAAAAGTACCTGGCCAAAGTACGAGAGGCGGTGGCCTTGTTCGAAACGTTCGAAATCGAGCGGGTGCCAAGGTCCCAGAACAAGCGGGCAGACGCACTTTCAAAGTTGGCATCCTCCTCATTTGCCCACCTGAGCAAGGAGGTATTGGTGGAGGTGCTAAAGCAGAAAAGAATCAATCAGGTCCAGCTCCTGGCTATAGACAGCTCGGTCACCTGGATGACGCCCCTCGTTGACTTCCTCAGCTCGGGTGAACTCCCCGAAAACAAAGCTGAGGCCCGACGCATCCAACTCCGAACTGCCAAGTACGCCTACGCCGGGGGAACCCTCTACAGGAGGTCGTACTTGTCCCCCTGGCTAAAGTGCGTGACGCCCGAGGAAGGTGATTACGTCCTGCGCGAAGTCCATGAAGGAATATGTGCGGCCCATGTGGGGTCCCGAGTGCTGGCTAAGAAGTGCCTCCTTTTGGGCTACTATTGGCCCTCCGTCTTCCGAGACGCAGCAGATCTGGTCCAGAAATGCCGAACCTGCCAGGTGCACGCTTCGCTGCGCCATCAGCCAGCTCGGGAGATGGTCCCCATCCACAGTCCTTGGCCCTTCGCTCAATGGGGGATAGACCTCCTGGGTCCCTTTCCCCGAGCCCCGGGAAGATATGAGCACCTCGTGGTAGCCATAGACTACTTCACAAGATGGTGGAAGCAGAGCCCCTGGTCTCTATCTCGGGGAAGGCAATTCAGAAATTCTTTTGGAAGAGCATAGTTTGCCGGTTTGGGATTCCGCATGCCCTGATATCTGACAACGGCCGCCAGTTCGCCGAGGACCCTTTCCGCAGCTGGTGCGCCGAGATCGGAATCAACCAACACTTCACGTCGGTTGGTCACCCCCAGGCCAATGGCCAGGTGGAGAACGCTAACCGAACTGTACTGCAAGGGTTGAAGACTAGACTGGAATCCGCCCAATCAAGCTGGTTGGATGAGCTCCCCAGTGTCCTCTGGGCTTACCGCACTACGCCCAGGACGGCTACTCACGAGACCCCGTTCTCCCTAACATACGGAGCAGAGGCTGTGGTGCCCGCAGAGGTTGGTCTTCCCTCACCCAGAACACAGAATTTCGCGGCAACATCCAACGAGGAAGAGCTTAGGTGCAACTTGGACATGCTCGAAGTCAGGCGGGAGGAAGCGGCTATTCGAATGGCTAAGTATAAAAGCCAACTCGCTCGCTATCACAACGCCAAAGTAAAGACTATACAGTACCAGCCAGGAGACCTCGTACTGAGAAAGAACTCGATAAGCCGAGTGCACGGCTCCAACAAGCTCGACCCAAATTGGGAGGGCCCCTACAAGGTCCTTGAGGCGAGCCGAGCTGGCTATTGCAAGCTCGCTAAGACGGATGGATCTGAAGTACCTCGGACTTGGCACTTCTCCAATTTGCGGTTGTTTGTAGCGTAGGTTAAACCAGGGTGATCCGTGGCCTGTTCTCTGGAATCCGAGTTTTTGTTTTCTCATTCAATCACAGCTCGTTTTAATTTTCACTTGTACTTGTTTCATTTTACAATTTTCAAACCTGCACCTTACACTAATGGATTTAACATTCAATAGCATGCAGTGGAACAAATGTTAAATTCGTGAGGTGATTCATACTAAATCATGATTCAGCCCCCAAGTTGACTTAGAAAAGTGTTGATTAGACTTCCATTCTTGCCGTCCCACCTTGATCACACTCGCTTGCTTTGTTTGAAATCCTGTCCACACCCAAGAAAAATGTGTCTATACCTATTTTTCTTTGAAAGTCTTGTAGCTTAATTTGAAACGTAGTCTATAAAATTCTCTCAATCGATACTTAGTTGTATCGTTTAGAATTTTAAATATTTGTTAAAATATCTAAAATGGAGAGGTGAAAATACCTAAAGTATAATTAATGCTAAGAAGATGGGGTAATGATATACAATTAGAAAAAAAAAAAAATAGTGACTGAGATTGGTCTCAAAGTCAGAGAGTCTATCACATTATTCTTATTTTCCTTCTTGATAAAACATAGTAAGTTCATAATTTTTGATCACCAGCAATAACTTAAATAAGGACAGTATCAGAAAAAAAAAAAAACAATTTTTTTGTCTGCCAAGGAGAATTGCATGACAATGTACGTGGTCTGTCGTTATATTGCCTTATTCTGGGAAAATCACCAACGTAAAGGAGCCATTTCTTTCTTTCTTTCTTTCTTTCTTCAATACTGGCATGGTGGGGTGAGAAGAGCAAGAAACAACATAGATAACATTTTACAGGACAAAATTAGTATGACAAGAAACCCATATGTTAAACTGATGCTGAAGTATGACAGACAAAATTAGTTTAATTTGTTTTTTATTGAATAATAATAATAATAGGGATCTACTGCTATCATAGTCCAGCTAGTAGTCCCTATGAGGATGATACTGCTAAAAAAAAAATTAGATAGCCCTCTTTGGCGGGTCCTCTTTAAACTTCCTTTTCATCTGATGTTTCCTGGTGTTTTCTATTCACCCAATTTAGCTTGAAAATAATAATAATTAAAAAAAAAATTTGATCCTGTAACTTGTGTTCAACTAGGACAACGCCACAACTATGGAAAAAGTCTGCACAAAGCATCTATTTGTGCATTGGCATATAACAATAGTACCACTTATTTAAGGTCAAAACACTTCTGCCTGCCTACTGGAATACCCTTACAACTATTCCATGTAGCTTATCTGTGTTTGGATTGTATTTTTTATGATTTTTCATGAAAAAATTACTGTAACGATTTAATGTATGTGAGAAAAAAAACTAATAGAAAAATGTGATTACGAAAAATAACGTAATTTTTCGACGAAAAACTGCAATCCAAACAAGGCCTTTGCAAGACTGAATTTGCAATAGGCCAATGTTAACAATCAAAGGAAGAGCAAGAAACACCTCACCATAGATAACATTACAGGACAAATTAATCATACTTCGTATAATCTTCATACAGATGCTTGCTTATAAAATCTCACGCTTACATCAACATCCGTACGTTGTATTGCTCCATGACCTGGTGTCTTGTCATCATGTTGAAAAAAGTCATTCTCAACGAAAAATCAATATAATGCCTTAACTTGCACAACCCCAACCTTCTACTTTCAAATCAATGTCCAAGTCGTCTTTAGAGAGTGGAATATGTTTTTTTTTTATACATAAAGTCCTGGTTAGCTAGTAGCAATATTTGAATTATAATACAGAAATTGGTCAAGATTCTGGTATTTTCCGATGTCACTTACTGGGATGAAGCTCCCTCGTCGCTTCCACGAAGAAGAAGAACTTGGAGGTGGCGGCACCCTTTTCCAAGTTTTAATAGCAAATTCCAATTGCTTCCAATTTACCACCCACGTGTTTGAATGGGGCACTTCCATAATTCCATGCCGTTCTTCCACAGTCAAATATGGCCTCTCCATTTCCGTATTATTTTTCCTCTAACTTCCTCTTAACGTTCCACAACTTCTACAGTTTATCTGCTTAGTCCCCAAGATTCCTTGCTCTATATATATGCATGTTCGTGTTGCTCTCTATCGCAGACTGTATTATCCCTTCATTCTCCTCTCCAAGCAAAACTAGCAGCTGCTCTCTCGCAAATTTACACCATCATTGCCCATATTGTAATTGCCACAGTATTATTAATTTTTCTGAGATTTAAAAGTCATGACAAATTCCAGGTTTTTTGGGATTTTCTTTCTTCTTCTTCTGAACTCAGTTTTTATGAGCATTGAAGCTCGTCCCATGAAGGCTCAAACCACTGTTGATGTAGGAATAACGACTAAAATCGGTGATTTGTACGTCGAAGCTATCAAGACTGGAGGCCCGAGTGATGGAAAAGGACACCAGTTTACCGAAGGACATTCTCTGGAGGCGATCAAGGAGTCGGGGCCTAGTCCTGGTGAAGGCCACTAGCTATAGCAAGAATCAAGATTATCATCATGCTAACGTTTGAGTTTTGCATTCTTTCATTCTTAGTACTTGTAAGCATTCCTTTATTTGTTCATGTATTCATTTTTTGTTGCCGTTTCTTGGAGCTGCAAAGCAGTAGTATTCAGCAGATTAATTGATTCACTTGCTTGCCTGCCTGCGCAGCCCATGTGAAGTTGTGAACCCCTTTTCTTTTCCCCTGCACAGCACCGTGTTTTCCCATTCCACTTTTAACACTAATGCCACGCAATATTACCAAATACCGCAAAAAAAAAATTAAAAAAAAATTAAGGAGTACATATATAAGATGGTATTAGTACCAAGAATATTGCAAGGGAGAAGTGATCACCACTAATCTACTATTCTTGCACCAAAAAAAAAGAAGACTAATCCACTAAGGGATGGGATGAAATGTGTTAGTGGTATTTTGACCATCAAGAATACTTTCTATGAAGGTGGGGATGCCGGCTGAGTTCAATTCTTCTCCTGAGACCATGTAGACTGTAGAGTGTAGACTTGACCAGTAATTGCCTCCATACAATTGAAGTTTGCGTTTAATATTCCACATGGAAGAAAAAGCTTCCATTAATCAAAGAAAGTGTTATTTAAACTTGATTTTAGAGCATAATACCACGATCGAAACTCAATTAGGAATTGTATGTATGTTTCTTAATGCTAGTATATTGAAAAGGGTACAGCAAATTTTTTACCAAAAGAAAGTACCGCAGGTTTCATTCGGCAGCTTATAACGTAAAGAATGTTTTAACTCTAGTGCTCTTCCAAATACATTGATGAAGAAATCCCAACAATTTTGTATTGCTAGTTGAAGTTAGTTGAATTGCTTCATTTATAAAGGTAAAGGAAAATGAATAAGAAAAGGGCGTTGTCTCTCGTTTTTCAAGCCAGATTAATTGAAAAGCGAAAAAAATAAAAAGGAAAGAAAAAAAAAAAGATTGGCCAATTTCATCTGCATTTAATGTTTCCATGCATGACAACGTCAATTGTTCATTCTCAAAATAAATTTGAAAATGTTATGAGAAATCTAAAACATATAAAAGTATTGCAGATCCCATGGATTGGATCCACAAAGAAATTCCAATTGTCTTTATGATCAACTGCTCATTCAGCTCCAATCCCGAAATTCACCCATCACATCACCCAAACTTTGGGACTAGAAAATTTCCCTACACGTTTCTTGAGCAGCACAAGATCTTGTCCGTCATCATGGTTATTAATCGTCTAGATGATGCGTAGAAAATTATTTTTGTCATCAATAAATTAGCAACTTATTTTTTTTTTATCGCAACGATAGAATTCCTATAATCTAATCTAGTCTTATATAGAGGGAGGAAAAGGGGGACTCGATGTGAGTAGAAACTCCATCGAAAATGACCAATTAAAACCGCCACATATAGTGATAAATTGGTGGGAGGCAAGGGTTGACCTCCCACACCAACGAGACTTAAGTCTTGGGTGGTGGTCACCAGACCAAAGGCCTAGTGACAACTTACTTGGATTGCAAATTTTGTGGCATAAACTTTTGGAGTTTTTGAGAATTATTCTTTTAATACATTTCGAAATCACTTTTTACTTTATATGCATCTCATCTCAAAAAGGTTATAGACTACAAGTGTTAATTTTCTCCAATAAATAAATATATATATATTAATACCATAATATCTATTATGACAGTTAGGTCAGCCATTAGAATTTGGAAGCATAATCTATAACCATCATTTTTAATATGTAGCATGTTTTCCCCCCCCCCCCCCCCCCCCCCTTCTTTGAGGGGCTAAAATTGCTTGATGCCAAGTTCAGCTTAAAGTTTTTGAACCAATTTCGAACTCTAAAAGAAAAAAAAGAGTAAAAGATAAAAAGATAGCCCATTATTTGGAAATAAAAGTTTTTATCCTTATAAACACTTTTTTTTCCCAAGATTATTTTTAATTTTCACACATCCTTTTAATCTCACACTACTACTATTCTGTCAAAGCTCCTCATCACCTGGACACTGTTGCAGCAACAACGCTGAAGCCCAAGCCACAGCCACTGCCACCGCTACCACCACCACTGCCTGGCTTAAAACGCACCCAAAAACACAAAAAGTGGATTATGCATTTCAACCTGAACATTGGGTTTTGAGCAAGAATTCTTCCTCTTGATCTTTTGCTGCTTTTATAATCATGAGAGGCTCAGAAAACGTGGCTGCGGAAGATTCCACCACCATATCAGATGATGGCGGAGCCACCACCGTCACCTATAACGACATTGAAGACAGCAAAGAAGACGAAAAAGCCGTGGACTTGCCACCCAACCCGGCCCAACACCCGCCCACGCAGCCGCAGGCCAGTCCCTACCAAGAAGGAGAACTAGTCCTTGCTTATCATAACCAACGTGTCTACCCTGCCAAGGTTGTCAAAATTCAATCTTTCGTCCTACCCTTTACTACTATCATCCAACTTAAACTGGTTTCTTTTTCTTTTTTGGTTCATTTTTCGATTTTTTTTGGAGCCGGGGGGGGGGGGGGGGGGGGGGGGGGGGGGGTTGTTAGGGATTTTGTCTGCGTCAAGGCGTGATCATTTTCTTGTTCTGAAATGTTTAAATTGATAAAATTTCTTTGAAAGCATTGTAAAGTAGGATGAATTAAATTAAATTTGTTATGGATATGTAGCTTAAAGCAATGGTATTGACTTGATAATAGTTGAGAATTCAGAAGAAAAATGTCAGCTTTTCCTTTGTTGCATAAAAAGTTAATTACATTAGCAACTCAAATTATCAGGAAGAATTTAGCTATGGATCAAAGGCCTCACCAATGACTAGACATAGTTGTATTAATGCAAGGACAGACTTGGACAAATATACACAGTCAAACAACCACAAACTCGCAACTGTAAATTTACAACCATTTAAATTGTTCAAGATCACTTGGCATCTGGAGTGCTCAGAAAATGTATCTCTATACTGGAGGCTTAGTTCCACTTTCTTCAGAAACCAGAGTTCTGTAGTAGTAGAAGTATCTCTGAAGAAGAAGAAGAAGAAGAAGAAAGAAGAACTATAGGTGTAGACAGATTGAACTTTCTTTCTGTCAATAACTCTTGACCAATCAAAAATTTGATATGCTATAAAAGCCGTATACATACCCCAGTTTTGATGGATAGGAACGTTCTTTTTCGTTCAGATAATTTTTGGAATTCTACTTACATGCAAGTGCTTCACATTTGTGTTCTGTATTTTCTGTCCAGATAATGAAGGTTGATCTCGTACTGAATGAATGGAGGTATTCAGTGCATTATCCCGTAAGTTCTACTTTCCTTACTCCATGTTCTATATATTGTCAAGTCACTTCACTGCTGCTGCTTCACTTATTTACATGGTTTATCAATAATTTTTTATAATATGCAAATGTTTGATTTAAGTCATAGTTTACTTTGACTAGTTCCTTATGGTATGCTTTTTTTTTTCCTGCAGGGCTGGAAAAAAAGGTGAGTTCAGAATTTGGTATGCAATCTCAATTAAATGTCCCATGGACACTTATTGAATTTATAATTGAGGATCTTTGTCTAATTCTTCTTTTTCATTTTTCTGGTTTTGGTAACCTCTTTTATTGTTCTTTTATCTTTTAAGACAATTCATTATTCTTGAAGTTAATGGATTCTTTTTCTATCAGATGATCCAACAATGATGTATAGTTTGCTTTGAATCTGCATAATCAACCGTTTTAGGAAAGATACGTTGATCTACAATAAGTGATCTCACATAGAGTGCAAATTTATGCTATTCAGAAGGCAGAGTTCACCTTTGGCAAATTAAAATTCATGAAAAGGATAGGGCTTAACAAAAAAATGTGACAGAGTTACATGGAAAACTAAAGATCTAGTGGACCATGTATAAAAGTTGGATTGGGAAGTCTCAGTCCAAAAGAGATGTACCACAATAGTAAGCATTTCAACTTAAAGAGATGTACCACAACGTGAAGCATTTGAACTTGCAGGCAACATTTAATACCCTTGAAGGCCATCCTATTCCTGTAAGTTCAAAGGCCCAACAAAATTACCAGAGTTATGACATTCAAAGCCTTATCTTGATATTGTCTTCTGCCCATGCCTTTCCAATTATTACAAGATAATTAGTAGTTCATAGCAGCCCAAACATAGGTCGAGCAATGTGAGAACTGTATACCTAGAATCGTATAAGACTTAATAGTGTGTGATATAATGCTCTAATTCTTCTCCACTCGCCTAGTATAAGAGAATCTTCACTTTGGCAAATCGAATTATTCATTATAGAGATTTTGTAATCTTGTTGTGGCTGGTAACACTCAATCCTTTCACGAAAAACTTCCCCTTTTTTCAATATAGTCTATACTGCAGAGTATCATAAGTAGAGCGTTTGTCTTTTATTAATAGACTGAATTAGGAAGTTATTAATTATTAAGATGCTTTCATAGCCCGAATTCTCAAATTTTCACACTCATTCTCATCCCATTCTTACTCACCTCACCATTTGACTGTTTAAATAAGGACAGAAACCTCTTTGGGAAAAGAGTGTGTTCTAAGAGTACTGGTGTAGTAATTGGGCATGCTGATTGCGATTTTGTGAGAAGTTCAATTTCGATTTCATTTTTTACAGTTGGGATGAAGTGGTAGGCATGGATCGCTTGATGAAATACACTGAAGAGAATCGACAAAAACAGCAGGAACACAACAAAAAGCAAGAAATGGAGAGCAATGCCAAGCCGGGGAGCAAACAGAAAATTTTGACTGGTTAGATTAGTTTTGCATTTCCATTATAGCTTTTGGTTCCTTTTTTGTTTTACTGACTGTTTTCCTCTCAAAAATTGTGTGATGGAATGTGGCTGGAGTTAAACTATAGTAGTAATCGGTAAAATGAAACTCATGAATTTAAATTTCTTTTGACGGAGACTGCTTTTTTGTTGTTATTATTTATGGACTTCAGTTAGAAGAGTCTTGAGTTGACATTTGCAATATGTGGATGGATTAAGTTCTTTGTTATGGGTTGAAAGGATGGTTTATTGAACTGTCTGAGTTGACTTGGTTAAGGCTGCTGCACTTATCACAACAATTCCAATTTATGGCTTCTTATTCTTCCTGCTTGCAAGTATATATTAAAACAATAAATTGGAATACCGCCATTTTGAGACCATGAAGTCAAATTAAGTTTTTCAGGCTCCAATATATGCTCGGGGGAAAAAAAAGGAAATAGATTGCTTGAAGACCATTTTGGTTTTTAGCATTTGTGAAAGATTAGTATCTAATGATGGAATTGTAGGCTATTCTGGTTTGAACACTGCAGGTGCAAGAGGCAAGAAGCGAAGAAGTGGATCAGTTCAAAAGGTAAATGTTTGGGTTATGTCATTTTTCTTTACCACAGTGATTTGGAACTTGAATTGTAATGTTTTTATTAATTATTGCCTCTCTCTCTCTCTCTCGCATGCACACTCAAAACTGGAAAATTAAAGGGTACTATGAAAGCTTTGGTGTCCTTTTGATAATTTACTTCTTGCCTAGGTTGCTATTTAGTTGTGTTTCTTGCATTTATGATTCTTTGCCTTATTCTTTTTCCTCTTTTCCCTCTGTTGCAATTGGGTATAGGATGTCAGGCTCCTTATACTGGATTCTTTGGGTCAATATGTAGCAGCTTTTGCTATTAGCTTAATTGAGTGGATAATGTTCTAGAGTCTCTCCTCCCTGTAGACTCACTGTGGTGCCTTTGTTTTTGGGGAAGGAGAAAAATCTGTATCAATCCAACTGAAACTGAATGCATTATGTCGGAATAGCATTAAGTTCTCATGTGGAAATTATAAAGTATAGCATATTCATTTTCTTTGCATACTTAGCGTACACCAGGAAAGCAAGGGATTTAAAATGTTCTGGCTATCTCTTTAGATATAAAGTAACCTGTATGGTGTGTTCTTTATTTTTTTCGGTTACTTTTAATGACCAATATGAAATTTCAAATCTCTCTTAATATAATGGTCAGTCAAACTTGATCATTCAATATGCAGCATGGGGAGCATGATACCTCAATTACTGAAGAATAAAGGTTAGAAACTCAATTACTTGGAACATGGGATGATGGGTTATATTATGTGCCAAGGCAGGATGTGAACTCTTTACTTCCCTGTGTAACCTTCTCTTTTCTTGACAATTTTGCCATTTGTTCATCATGTTGAAATTAGAGTACTAAATATTTGAGAATTCAGTCAGATCAAGAATGTGATCTCGAGTGGTGGACATCTCTATCACTTAAGTTGGCAGCAGAGAACATTTTACTGCTTAGAGAAAGAACATACATGAACTCTTGAGATTTCAGCTGTGTATGCTTATTTTCCCTTTGGTAATGGGAGTCTCTTTTTGACTTTTGCTGTACCATTGTGGTTTTGCTCCTCAGTCTGGGAGGTAATAGGCAATTTAGTGAACTGATTTAGGTCTGGATAAGAGATACAAGGCAAATTTCATTTTTCTGATTATGTCGAAGCTATTTGCTTTTCCAATTAGAATTAAACATCTCCTAGGGACTCAGAAAACTTGACAGCAGATATAAGATAGTGAATTGCATATGGAGTTTATTTTGTCTGGTGTTACCAGCTATGCAGCTTGATTGCTCACCCCTGGTTCTCAAAATTTTGTGCCATAAATTGTTTTTATATCTGTAATATGGAGTTGTCTTAATGAGTTCACTTCAGTTGGATTTAGCGGGTTGTTTTTCTCTAGGAGAAAGCAATGCTTTTGACCGAAAAGCGGGTGAATATCTATATTCCACCTGGATTAAAGAAACTGCTTGTTCATGATTGGGAATGTGTTACACACTTGGGCAAGGTAATTATTTCTTCCTCTATGATAATTTCCTAGTTAGCTTCTTGATATAGTATTATGCTTGTTTTGTTCTTATACATTGTCTGCAAGTAATTCTCAGTTGCTGATTTCTTCACTGTTTGTTGATTGATTTCTTCACTGTAAACCTACTAGCATCAAGCTTAACTTGTCAAACTAACTTTTTCTATACAACGTGCCATAGTTATGTTTGTTTCTATGTGTTACACAACTAGTGAATTGCCAAAATATCTTTTTGTCATTAATGTTCAGTTATGGATGTCAGACTTTGGTAAAACGCCGCCAAAGGCTGTACTGATGATCCCCTTGGTACTTACATTATATTAAGATGCTCATTAAAGTGGAAAATTGCCCACGGTGCTTGGTTTTTGGTTTAGATTGACTTGGAGAGACAAAGATCACAGAAATAACATGGCTGTCTGAGATCTTTCTTAATCAAAAACTGAAATAGAAAATCCTGACAAGCTAGCAGCGTTACTGCTTTATCTTCATTGGTGAATAAAACTATCTGCTAAGTCATCTTTTTCTCTTTCCATCTTCATATTGAAATCAAGATGACTAAAATCTTTATATTGCTAGTGATGCCACTTCTCAGATGGTTGCTGGCTTTAGGTTTTACATGTATATATCTTTACAGTAATAATGCTTCCGTTTCATGCAAGTACATTTATGCTGGGATGTTCCATCCTTTGAACTTGAACTTCAGTACTATGTAGCTTAAAGTGTATATGGAATCATTGTTCGTGGTTTTGATTCCTTAAATATGTAAGGTACAGAGATATTGGGCTCTAGAGTGATAAAAAACTTTATCCATCTTCTCTTCCAGTTCTTGCATTTGGTGTCTTATATTACTTTAAGAGACATAAGGCTTTTCAGATGATAATTTTTTCCTAATTTTCCTGAAAATATGCAATGAATGTCATATCCAATGTTAATTTTTGTGTCTAATAAAGTGGTACTTCTGAAGCTATTTATGCAATATATTAAATGAACTTTTTGTTTTCTCATGTATTTCAACTTGTCTTTGCTGTACATCGACTCTTGTAGCTAGTCAAACTTCCTAGCTCTCCAAATGTTGATGAAGTCTTGAGCAAGTATTATGATTACCGGCTCAAGAAGGACGATGGGTAAGTCCTCGTGTTTTTTAACCTTGTTATTTGCTTGCTGCTTGTTCCTATCTCTTTTTTTAATCTGAAATCTCAACTTTAGATACTGATGCTTATAGAATGTCCTTTTCTGAATTTCCTGAAGTTTTATTCTATTGGAAGCTACAATTGAGGAAGTTTGTTAAGTTTTTATCAAAATCCTTTTATGAACTGATGGTGAAAGAGATCTAGACTGCTTGGACATTCTCTTTTGCGCTACTGAGGTGCAACTAGCCTATCATACATATCGATCTAGATGACATTGACAGCCTTGGGGTTGGAACTTTGACTGGATTATTTGTTTGCTTGGTACTATGGTAAATCATGACTCATAATGTGCACCAGGGTATACATGGTGGTTAGACTATTCTTCAGGAGCGAATGTCAATGCAAGATATGGTATAAGTAAGGAATCAATAAAAGGGTTTGTACAAAAGGCAGATGTCTGGATTTCTCTTTAGAAGTTGGTCCCAAGTTACTCGAGGTGTCTGTTTCTGTATTGATATTGTACAGTTCTGAATTTTTTAGTTCAGTACTTTTTGCATGTACGACTCAGTAACTGTTTAGTTAGAAATGGAAAGGAAGAGCTGATATCCATCTGGAGAGAGAATGTTGGATGATTTTAGTTGTGGAGCATGTTAAGTCAAACACAAAGATAAGCATACTTCCATTGTGAATCTTTCTTTGTTCAACCTGCTTTAGCATTTTCTCCTATCTGGTCTCTTGTAGCAAAACTTCGTCAAATTTTTAGTGATGGAAAAGTTTTGCTTTTCTTTCATTGATGAGTATCACTGACTATATTCTTTTGATTATTTTGCATTGCTTTTAGGGATGGATGCAGGTTAGCTGGTTCTGTTGGAGAAGTAGTCAATGGTTTGCGTCGCTACTTCGATAAAGCTTTGCCTGCAATGCTGCTTTACAAGAATGAGCGGCAGCAATATGAAGAAGCAATAACAGATAATATTGCCCCTTCAGCTGTATATGGAGCTGAACATTTGTTGAGGCTATTTGGTATGCTTGTACTTCGTGCTGAAACCTAAGTACCTTTTTTTTCCGAATTTGTCTGCTGAGAATCAACAGTAAGTACCACTGTACCACAGCAAAAATGTTGTGTTGCAGTCTATGGAAAATTGGACTGCAAAGGAGGATTAATAAATCTATACAGAATTGCTTTGAAATGTAATGTATAGTTTATGATTGTATATGGTCATTGAGTTCTGGACTTGAGTGTGATTCATCAAATTCAGAGAGAGAAATGCCTGAAATTGCTATCAACTAATCTTTTATGCTTTAGAACTAGCAATTGTATTTTTCAGTCAATGCTTTTAAGCTCATTTGGAATATGTTAATATTCAAATTCTGTGAAATTCCAAATTGAGTTGCTGTAATTCTGATAAGCAACAATGTTTGTTTCTACCTGATTATGGTCATTTTGTGAAGCTGCTTGAGTAATTGTTCGCAGACCAAAAAATTGATTACAATAATTTAAAAAAAAAAAAAAAACTGTATATATGTCTGACTTGATTGTAAATTTTTATGCTGTTATTTCTTCCAGGTCTTTTTGTTGTGAATTCATTTTTGTTTTAATAACCGAAGTTTATCGGAAAACAGTTTCTCAAGTTTAACTTTTTTTTGGGTTACACTGACAATGTTTATAAATCTGGTATATATGTTTTGGTAAACTCATCAATATACAGGGATGAGACAGGATAGGGAGTCTTTGCTGGTTCTCCTACTATATGCACATGCCTGGTATCAACTGCTAGGTCTAAACCTCTAGGTTCATAAGCTTATGTCTTGCTGCTCATTGTTTTAGGGATACGATTAGATGTCTTTGCTGCTGGAGTGATTCTTTCTCTACCTAATCAATTTTGTTGTTCTCTGCAGTTAAATTGCCTGATATATTAGACAGTGCTGATATTGAGGACACAATGCTATTAGAGTTGCAAGAATACTTGGTGGACTTTCTCAAGTATAAAATCTTTCTGCGCTCTCGTTTGTTTTTACAGCATAATTCCCTTTTCACCTATTTTTTAGGATGGCATCAGAGGAGTAGGATATAAACATAATTCTGATTTTCTTTGGCGACAACGTGCTTCTCTTATTTCACACATGGTTTTCTTCTCCTAAATGTGGTATTTGGAGTGCAGGTTCCTTCAGAAGAACCAAAGTAGTTTTTTTGCTGCTGCTCAGCAATCCACAGAAATCTCTGATTTAACCATTAAGAAACAAGAGGACTGAGTTGGAACTTTGGTATGATTGTCTGCGTGTACATATAAATATAGGCTATGTGGCTGAAGATGAAATTTTTGGGATCATTTGCAGTTCTTTTTAGCTGCTTTCTTCAACTTCTGGCACCTGATATACCTCCTATTCTTCTTGGATGTTTGTACGAGTTAGTTACTGATATGAGCAGTTACATACTGTTTGCCAAAAATGCATGTTTATTCAACTCGAGACTCCTTGGTTTAATTTTCATTTTCTGCTGATTGCTGTACTTCGTTGTCTCAGTTTATGCGACAACTGATACAGGTATATGATAACTGAAACTTTTTGTCAGTTTGAAGTAAATGCAAAATGCAGTACTACTGGATGAGATATCAGTTGACGAATTAGAGACATCTCTAGCTCATAGCTCTTCACTGAACTTGCTCTAATTGCTAGACTATCAAACTAATCTTGGTGCCGCAGGCTAAGAGGACCTAATTAGCCAGCTCCAATTTTTCCATTTTCAGCTAATTTTAAATCAATTTTTGGACAAGCTTCCGGCTTTGAATTGGAATACTTCATTTGACTACACTTTATCAGCACTTTCCAAGAAGATGGCGGGGTGGCAAGCACTGTTTTATTTGAGGAAAAGTCTTTAATTTACCGTAGCTCCCGTTTCTGTGATGTGAATTTGGAAAAATCCACTTTTTTTTTTTTCTTTTTCTTTTTGGGGGATCTAATGGGAGGGCTAAGGCTCTATTACATAGAGATTAGTCTAGGCGTAGCAACGCCCATAACATCCCTAGCTAGCAGGTTCCTCAAGTCATCCGGTGGAGCATCGAGAAACTTTCCTCCTGGGTCTGAATTTAGACTTTCCTTGGCTAAGATGTTTGCACATTGATTTCCTTCTCTCCATTGGTGCTGGTGCTTTGCGGTCCCATTGTCGGTCCAAGAACCTCCTAATCTGCTTTAGCTGAGTATGATGCGTTACTATCGCGGGGCATGGTAGCTCCAAACTTACTCTGGAATCCGTCTCCATTATGCACATTGGAACATATACTTGAATGACCACAAGTTTCCTTCAGTTGAATTGAATGACAAGAAAGATCTACTGCATACGTCCTTGTATGCGTCCCACATAAGGCTAAAATTAACTCGAGCTCAAGCCGAGCATTAGTATATACGAGTCAAACTCGAGTAGCTATTTGTTAGGCTCAATTGCTCGATGAGCTGCTCGAAAAGTTTGAGTTGATATGAAATTATAAGAATATTCTTACATCAATTAAAATTGAGTTGACTTCAAACTTTTCACGAGTCAGAATGTCGAGCGAAACTTGAACTGACATCTCGAACTGCTTGCGAGCTAGAAATTGTGCCAAGCTCGCTAGGCAGAAATGAATTGAGTTCAAACTTTTCTTTTTCTAAGCTGAGTCGAGTTCGAGCTTCATTTTTTTGGCTCAACAAGCTCGAACTCGCACATTAACAAGTGTAGCTCGACTCGATAAGTTTAAAATTCAACTCGACTCGTTTGCAGTCTTAGTCCCATATATGCTACTATACGTAGTTTGAAAGTTTTAAGTGCACGACAAAACTTTTTAGGCTGAACACGGTCAATCTGGCTCTTGTAAAACACATTCTTCCAGACGCCTCACCTTCAAATGCTGCTATCTGTAGCTTGCAAGTGAAGTGCACCAGAAAATTTCTAAGCTGAACTTAAGTTAACCGGCTTCTGTGCACTACCTTCTTCGATACACCTGACCCTCATATGTGTGTGGTTAATTGATTGCTAATTGCCACCTTTTATTAAAAAAATAAAGTTCACTTCTTTTTTCTTCTCTGCCGTTGCACCAATTGAAGAAGTAAAGAGGAATGGTACTCTTTTCTTACTACTTGCTACAAATAGTAGTGTGTGCGTTTAGATTGAAGATTATTCGGGGAAAAAATTAGAATAATATTGTAGCATTTTTTTTATGACGTGATAATAAGGTAATAGTGAATTTGAATTGGTAAATTACAATTTTGTTAAGAAAGTCTCCGTCCATGACTTTTCACAACGACAGGGTCCCCCTCGAGCCTCGTACTTACTTACTGATTGCCTGTGTTATATGGCAGTGACTCCAATAAATTCATGCGTACTGTGGTCCAAGTACCGAACTTTGACAAGTAACCTCTGAATTCAATGAAGTTCCCCTATGTTGAATAACCTCTCCATCATTACTTGGTAAAAAAAAAAAAATTTCCATCCATGCTTGATTAGTCTGTTTGTCTCCTCAACCAAAAGCATTTCTGGATTCAAGTTTGGTCAAAAAAACCATGCGAATTCCTATATATTTCTCAAAAGACTGACTAAATTTAGAAAGTGACGAACTAAAAATCCTTCTTGCTTTTCCTCTCAGAGTTCCTCCAAGCTTTTTCTTTGTGCTCCATGCACAGTTAGCCATGTTAGGCAGTCTTCTACTATTGCTGTTGTTCTGGTCGTCTGCTTTTTCATTTCCAGGAGCTTTTGCATATAGTCGGTTGACGAAGGGCTCATCTCTATCGGTCGAAAACCAAGAGGACGTTTTGATTTCTCCAAATGGTCTATTCACGGCTGGGTTCCACTCTGTTGGCATCAATGCTTACTCTTTTGCAATTTGGTTTACTGAAAAGCTAAGTAATCGCACTATAGTGTGGATGGCTAACCGAGACCACCCTGTAAATGGAAAACACTCGAAGCTCACTCTACTCAAGGATGGTAATCTCATCTTAACTGATGCCAGTAAGTTCATTTCTTGGGCGACTAACACAGCTTCAGCTTCTTTTGTTCAGATACTCCTTCAAAACACTGGAAACCTTGTCCTGACAGAAAAGGATAATGTTCTGTGGCAGAGTTTTGATGTTCCTACGGACACTCTTCTCCCGGGACAACCTTTAACTAGGTACACAAGGCTAATTTCATCAAGGAGCCAAAATAATTACTCTTCAGGTTTCTATAAACTTTTCTTTGATGATGATAATGTCCTACGTCTGGTTTTCGATGGCCCTGAGACATCTAGCATCTATTGGCCTGACCCTTGGTTGTTAAGCTTTGAAGCCGGAAGAACAAGGTACAATGACAGCAGGGTTGCGGTACTCGATTCATGGGGTCACTTCCAATCATCTGATCGAGTTGGGTTCAGCGCTAATGATTTTGGTCCTGGCATACAGAGAAGGTTGACCCTTGATTTTGATGGTAACTTTCGTTTATACAGCCTTGATACCACTACAAGGAGTTGGATTGCTTCATGGGAAGCTATGATTGGATCATGCAGGATTCATGGTGCTTGTGGTCCCAACAGTTTGTGCAGCCATTATCCTAGTAGTGGCAGAAAGTGTTCTTGTCTTCAAGGATACAGAGTTAAAAATTACACTGACTGGGCTTATGGATGTGAGCCTGAGTATCAGCTGCCATGCAACAGCAGAGAGGTCACATACATCAAGCTTTCTCATGTTAATTTCTATGGATATAATATTGACATTTTGCACAACAGTACATTGGAAAAATGTGAGAAGATATGCAATGAATCACGCAAGTGCAAAGGATTCCAGTACAGATTCAACAAGGAAAACGGAGTGTATGATTGTTATCCTAAAAGCGCTTTTCGTAATGGATTTATATCGCCTACTTACAGTGGAATGCTTCATTTGAAACAGCCTAAGGCCATTGCACTCGCCACTGACCAGCCAGCAAAAATATCCAGCTTAATTTGCTCAAGTTCAAGCATTGTAACATTGAACAGGACTTACAAGAAGAAAGGTGAGAGGGAATCAGTAAGAATTCTGCTCTGGTTTGTCCCTGCTCTGGGATTGCTTGAGATGATCTGCATTGTTTCAGTATGGTTTTTCTTGTATAGATCTCGCAGGACCTCAGATAAGCAACCTTACGTGCATTTGTCAACAGGATTCAGAAAATACTCCTTTAGTGAGCTAAAGAAAGCTACTAAAAATTTTGGTGAAGAGATAGGACGAGGGGGTAGTGGGATAGTGTATAAAGGTGTGCTGTTGGATCATCGTGTGGCAGCAGTTAAGCGACTCAAGGAAGCTAACCAAGATGGAGCAGAATTTTTAGCAGAGTTGAGCATTATTGGGAGGCTTAACCACATGCACTTGATAGATATATGGGGATACTGTGCAGAGGGAAAACACCGGCTTTTGGTGTATGAGTACTTGGAACACGGTTCATTAGCCGAAAACTTGCATTGTACTGTGATTGACTCGAAGATGAGGTTTGAAATTGCTCTAGGCACTGCAAAAGGCCTTGCTTATTTACACGAAGAGTGCTTGGAGTGGGTTTTGCACTGTGATATAAAGCCTCAGAATGTACTTTTGGACTCCAACTACCACCCAAAGCTAGCAGATTTTGGACTTTCAAAGCTATTGAGGAGAGCTGAGGTTAATGATTTGAGCTTTTCAAAGATCAGGGGAACCAGAGGCTACATGGCTCCTGAATGGATTGGCAATCTTCCCATCACTTCACAAGTTGATGTTTACAGTTACGGAGTGGTCCTGCTGGAGATGGTGACTGGAAAGAGCCCCAAAATGCACGTTCAAACATTTGGTGTCGGAGGAGAAATGGTCGAGAAAACATTGATTGAGTGGGTTAGGGAAATAGTAAAGGGAGATGGTGAAATTACAGCCTGGATTGATGAAATATTAGACCCCCTGCTGGACAATACTCAATGTGATAAAGGAAAAATGGCATTACTAGTTAGGGTTGCTTTACATTGTGTTGAGGAAGATAGAAAAGTTAGGCCAACCATGAGACAGGTTGTAGAGATGCTTCTCCACTAAAAAAAACTGTTTGTAGCAATATTCCTCCAGTGTTATGAATGACAAGCTAGACAGAAATGATATCCAATTTTGAAGTTGATTTGTAATTTGTTAAGTACAGAGCAATAAAATTGAAAAAGATTTAATGAGCGAGAAAGCAACAGCATGCAAGTTCAATCCGTAAGTGTGAAAACTAATGACCAATAGAAAACCGTATTTATACCAAAACTTTCATTTTCATGGCTTGCAAGGGACACACATTTTGGAATTTGTTCTCCAGTTATTTCAGCTTTTGACGAATAACCTTTACAACAATAATTACATTTGATGGAGTGTAAGGTAATAACAAATGAAGAAAGGGATAAGAACGGAAACCAACTAATCCAGTTAAACATGACTCCATTTGGGAAAGCTTGGCTGATATACAGCATACAACGCGCACAGAGCACTGTCATCTCCCACAATACTTCACCTGGAACTCCAAAATATCTCAATACCCTTGAGATCGGCACCAAAACCACATCAATTGGTTGAATATTTGTCCTTGTTCTGGTGCAGTGAAGCTCAAAGACTTTGAATCATGCTGGTGCACATTCAAGTGCATCTCTTTCCAAATGCTTTGTCACACTGATTTCCAGATTCCAGAGACAAGGACCTCCAGCGGAAACAGTCTGAGCAAGTCAAACGCTCCTGCTTAGTGGAAGCCACCGCTCACGAGATTTTGGTCTATGAAGTCTAGTCCTTCACAAGAACTTTGGATTTGGTAGGCATTATATCAAGGTCATCCTCAAGATCACTGAATGACACATCTTCTTCGTTTACCAAAGTGATTGCAGTTCCCGTGTAGCCCTCTAATTCTGAGTCATCATCTAGCCAGTCATCCTCATGCTCATCATATTCCTCAATTGGTACTTTATGGGGTGGACCAGATAGCAACTCATTCCCTGTCGCACTTGTTAGATTTTCTTCATGCCCAGTTTTATCAATGAACTGAATTTCACGACTTTCATGTGGATGCTTCTCGGGCTCAGAGTCACTAGTCACCAGCAAACCTGTAGAATCAAGAGGAAATGCCGTCTGAGACATGAATCTGGGCGTATTGTCTTCACATGAAGCAACATCGAAACTTTCATAAGGAAAGTAATTTCTTTCTTCCAAGTCAAAAGTATCTCTTCCAAGCCAATGTGACACTGGCTTTGTCTGCTTTTGAAGCTCATGCATCCACATGGTCCTTGCTTTTACCAACTGCAGAGTGAGATAAGGAAAATTGTAACATACTATTGAAAGAAAAATACTTCACTTGCTTCCATTTGATATTTACACTGGTCCTAACATCTCACCAATGTAAATTGCTTTTGGCTCCAATCAAATCAATAATCAGTGCATGCAACTTAATTTAACTTGCTTGCTGCTGGCAGTTTCACAAAATCCACCAGAAGTGTACTTTCAATGTAAAATCAACACGGGTCCTTTATCAGATTAAATTAGGGTGCTTACTGTACTATTCGTTAGCAGATTGCACAATTATCAATCTGCACTTGATAATTACTTCAATACAGAAGAGCAGAGGCTCTTAAATCTTTTTATTTTCCCAAATTTGACGTATCTTGCCCTCAAGCGCCTCTACCATGCCGGTTTCTTTTTATTTTAGTACTCTCATTGTTATTCTCTTTATGTTGTTTTGGTTACATGGAATAGAATAAAATAAAAAACGATTAATGGCTAAACGAAAAGCATATCAAATCCACAATTAATAGTTAACTGCCCCAGGACTGTATCCAGTCAACTAATGCTAAAACTAATTGATGATATGTGAACTCCTTCGATAAAAATCCCCAAGCGTAATCAAATGAATGCCTAGCAATGCTAACATACCTGGGGTGTAGTCAAAAGATCAACATCATGTTTATCAAGTCTCGAATGCAGAAGAACAAAATAGACCATCCAAAAGTAGCCTTCAGTCATATGGGCAGGGCAAAGCTCTCTTCTGAGAGCAGCTAATCTAGGTGCAAGATGTTCAATAGCTCGAGCATGCTTGAACTGGAGATCAGAAATTTCAAAATCTGAAGAAATAAAAGAAAGGCATATCAAATAATTGCAATAGTTATAGAATCCACATGAATAAATGTAAGAAGTGAAGTCATAACTTCCTCATAGATGTTCAATTGCTCAAGCATGCTTGCATAGATCATACTGCATAAAGCCTGGCATGTAAATCAAGAACTATTCCAACATTCTTAATGACAAGCATCTCTTTATATATAAAATCCATTCCCCTAAGAGTAACTAAAAGAAGTAGCCAAGAGTTGAGTCAGCACTTTGAACGTTATCCAAATTTTCATTGTCACTCCATTATCAGAGATTTCCCTCAACAACCCAAAGTATTGTTTGCTCCCAAAAGTAATCGAAGGAGCACAAGGAAGAGGAGCAAAGATTTGGCATCATCAAAATTTTGGCATTCATTGCCCTCTTCCTCACTTTGCTAGACACATCAAAATCTCAACCCCTTTCACACACTACAAAACCTCTGCCCACCTCTCCCACCCTCTCCATAAACCACCAAAAAGCACCCTACGCTAACACCACCTTAATCTCCTCTTTTAAACGAATTTAATATTTTCCTCCACTGCTAAACCAATCACCTTCGTTCTACAAATGCTCCATTTCAAAAATCCAAACAAAAAATGATCGTCAGGTCAACTGCCACTTGACCCTCTAGTTCCACCTGTATGATTAACGGATGATGCATCTGTAGCAGCAACCAAAATACACTCCCCTTAACTTTATCAGCAGACAACAAAATTCAATACAAGAAAGCAAAAAGATTGTAAGTTGACATCACATTGAAAGTAGCAAGTCAAGTTTGAAAATCAAATTTAACTTCTGGGAAGAGCTGCATTCCACATTATTGATGCATACAAATTAAAAAGATCCAACATATAATTACCATCAGATTCTTCCTCCTCCGACAAGGGAAAATTCAGCCAGGTCTCGGGATGATGAGCCGTATTCTCCGCAAAGTCCAAAGCTTCCTCCGTTATCCCCACCGCGTCGGCTAATAAATCGTCTTCCTCCTCCTCCTCCTCCGGCATCCCCACTTCCAAAAAACTTTGCGGAAATCCCCGAAATTGCCCAAATTGCCCGTCCATTTCCTCATCACCCGAACCCGACCTCTCCGCAAGCTCCGTTCTTCTCCGATCCGATTCTAACCAATTGAAGCTCCTGGGTCGCGGCAGCGGAGGAGGTGGCGGAGGCGGAGGAGGAGGAGCTAGAAATGAAGCAACTCCCCATAATTGGCGCGTCAGGGTTTCCCTAAATTCAGATAAATCTTCTTTTACCCCTCGCCCTTGATTATTCGTACTCCGATCGCCTATATCCTCGAAATTGCTAGTATCATCCCCGACGACATTGTTATTATTACTGTTACTATGATAACTATTGCTTTTCCCGGGGCGATCTTCTAAGTCTACTTCTTCTAAATCGAGGGATTCGGCGGGATGCAAGAAAATTGAGGTGTGATGTTGAGCGACGTCGTTTAGGTGCTGTTGCTGAGGCTTCTTGATTACGCCAGCATCATATTCATGTCGGTCAGCATCAGCATCAGCATCGTCGTCGTCGTCATCGAGGCGGAGAGTGTTGGCTATGGAGCGAGCCAACCATGACATGGCTGACGGTGCTGCAACCTGGGACGAAACCGGCCTTTTGAACTTTATTTTTACTTTTTTTTTTTTTTTTTTGAAATTGAGTCGGATCGAGGTTGCAGGGGGAACGCTGGAGAGAGAGAGAGAATTTTATTTAAAAGACGGCGTCGTCTTCTGCGTCCGTCAGTGTCGCTACGTGGGTGATTTGTCTCTAATAGTAATTGATGGATTGATCATCATTTCTTTTTGCGTCTGAGATTTTCTTTTTGGTTTTTGATGGACTTAGGCTGCGTCCGCCACTTTATGTTTGGCCGGCATTGGGCTGACCATTTTACTAATTTGTGAATTTGGAGTTGATCGAGACTCAAGAGTTGAAACTTGAAAATGGGATCTCTTTTCTTTCATTTTTCTCCTCTTTTCATCTCTCTTTTTTGTTGTCACTCTCGGCATCTAAAAGAAGCTGTGTTTGGGTACAAAAATGGAATAATAAAAGTTATGGATGTTGCAGAGGCCCCGTTCTGGGTCCGGACACGCGACAGCCCAGGAGGAACCGAGCTGGGCCTTGGCCCCCAGACTCCTGGCAGCAGCCCTGGGCCGCACCGACTAGGGCTCCCAGGGGAGGCGAAGGTCCGTCCCGAGGAGGTCGGGAGAAATCCCCCTGAGTGCGGGATGTTATCTATACCGGGCAAGTCCCGCGTCGTGCGGAGGCCGGACTCCCTTGCAGGTATAAATAATAACACACATCCACTGTACAAGGTACGCTCACTATTGGCAATTTACTCCGGACAGTTACTACTTCCCGTGAAACTCACTCACCGGAAAACTAACTTGACCGTCGGAGTGCCCTCGGGGACAACCCTCGGGCCCCCTTTGTTAGCTCATCCTCTCTGTTTTGCAGGTCTTGGATCAGCTCTCCCATCGACACCCTGATCAGCTCTCCTCGGGGAAGCTCTGCGCTTCTTCAGTTGGCGCCGTCTGTGGGAACCGTAAGATGAGTAAGATTGTGTTGATGGCCAGGACGCGATCCAAGCGCACGGCAGAGAGCACCGGCCCTGGGGGCGGTGAGGGGTTCCCGCAGAAAGAGGTTGGGGCGTCCCGGGGCGCCGGGGGCTCAGCCCTTTCAGGGGAGCGGAGGCAGCAGATCTGCCAGTTTGTGACGGAGAACCTCCCCATGCTGGAGGATATAATCCGTCAGGCGAAAGAGGGAGAGGGGGCTGGGGGTGCGCAGACCTCCAAGGCCAAGGGGAAGGAGAAGGAGTTACCCCCTGATCCTTCGGAGGACGAGTCGCGGGACCAACCCCCTAGGAGGAAGCGCCCCCGGACTCCTCCCCGCCCCCGAGCCTCGGTGGTCGGGGACAGCGAGAGGTATTCCCGCGACAGGTCTGCGAGGAGCCATCCCAGAGACCCCTCTCCGAGGAAGCCCACACGGAATGGGTTCGAGCGTTCCCCGGCTCGGTCTGTCAAGAGCCGGCCCCGTGACCCCCTTTATCTGGACCCTGCTCGGGATGAGCTCGAGCAGATCTTGAGGCCCCGGCCATACGACGACAACTATACAACCTCGCCTTTTACCCGGGAGATAGAGGACTACCCCCTACCCCGGAAGTTTAAGATTCCGAGCATCGAGATGTACGATGCCTCTACGGACCCAGAGGACCACCTCTCGGTCTTCTTGACGCATATGCGCCTGCAAACCGCCGCGGATGAGATCCGCTGCAAGACCTTCCCCATGTTCCTAAAGGGGAAGGCGCGGCTCTGGTTCCAGGGGTTGAAACCGGGGTCTATACGGAGCTTTCCCGAGCTGGCTCGGCAGTTTGCGGCCCAGTTCGTCTCCTCGAAGGTCTACGCGAGGAACGCAACCCACCTGATGTCCATCAGGCAAAGGCCCGACGAGTCACTGAAGAATTTCATGACCCGCTTCAATGCGGAGAGTTTGCAGGTCAGGGACAGGGATGAAAAAGTGGTGATGGCTGCCTTCACGAACGGGCTCAGGGTAGAAGAGTTTTTCTACGACCTGGCCAAGAAGCCCCCCGTGCACCTGGAAGAGCTCCTTCGCAGGGCGCACGAGGCTGCTAATGCGGAGGAGGCAGGTCGTCTGAAGAAGGAGTCAGATCGGGAGCTCGGGAATCGGAGAGGTCGGACAAACCCCCCGGAGAACAAGGACGCCCCGTCCAAGAAAAACGTCTTCGACCGGCTCTCGAAGGAGAAGGCCCCTGCTCTGCCGCCACTCCCAGAGAAGACCTACACCCCTCTAACACGGCCCAGAGCTCAGATCTTGGCCGTTATGGAGGCGGAAGGACTAGGAGATCGGCCGCCAAAGATGGGGACGCCCCTAAACAAAAGGAACCAGGACAGGTACTGCGCCTTTCACCGCGACGTGGGACACGACACGGAGGGATGCTGGGCCCTGCGTAAGGAGATAGAAGACCTGATCCAGCGCGGCCTTTTAGGGCGGTTCGTGCGCCGACCAGGTCAGGAGCCCGGGCGCAGCCACTACGGAGACAGGCACGAGGGACGGCGTCGGGACCGCCCAGAGCGGCGCGACGCTCCTCGGGGCCACTCTCCCGACCAGGACACCCAGAACCTGGTGGGGGTGATAAACACCATTGCCGGAGGTCCCACAGGGGGGGACAGCCATGCAGCTCGGAAGAACAAGCGACCACCCCCCGAAGGGAACGATTCCTTGAAGCGCTTGCGCATGGACGAGGAGATCATCTTCGGGCCAAGGGATGCGGTCCCCCTGGCTTCTGGGAACCATGAGGCCATCGTGATAGACATTGTCACCAACAACTATCGGGTGAAGAAGGTATATGTCGACCAGGGTAGTGCGGTCGACATCATGTTCTACAGGGTGTTCAAGGAGCTCGGATTAAGGGATGACCAGCTCACCCCGGTCCGGACACCTCTGGTGGGATTTACCGGACCACCCATCAGCTCGGAAGGGATGATCACCCTGATGGTCACAGTAGGACAGGCTCCCAAATGCCGGACTGTTCCCGTCAACTTCGTGGTGGTCAGGCAGCCGTCCCCGTACAATGTGTTCCTGGGGAGGCCTGCCTTGAACGCCCTCCGGGATGTTTCCTCCACTTACCACCTCAGCGTCAAGTTCCCTACCCCGGGAGGGATAGCCGAGGTGCACGGCGACCCGGAGGTAGCCAGGGCTTGTTACCTAGCCACACTCCCGGGGCAAGAAAAGGGGGTCGCCCAGACAACCTGTTTGGAGCCCTACATCCCAGGGGATGAGGCCCAACTGCTGGGCACCCAGGATGAGATTGAGGAGTTTCCCTTGAGGAAGGAACGTCCCGACCAGGTCATCCGCATCGGGGCATTGCTGCCAGCGGACGAGAAGGAAGGCTTGAAGGCCTTATTGAGGGAGTACTCCCAGGTCTTCGCATGGACGGTGGATAACATGCCCGGGATCCCTACGGACCTAGCCGTCCATCACCTCGACGTGGACCCTCACTTCAAGCCAGTAAAGCAAAAGAAAAGGAGTTTCGCCCCCGAGAGAAATGAGGTGATCAGGGCAGAGGTCGGCAAGTTGTTGGAGTCCAAGATCATCCTGGAGGTCTACTACCCGACCTGGCTGGCCAACCCCGTCCTGGTCAAGAAGGAGGACCTGACCTGGAGGATGTGTGTAGACTTCACAGACCTTAACAAAGCCTGCCCAAAGGACTGCTTTCCCCTGCCTCGAATTGACAGGTTAGTTGATTCTATTGTGGGTTTTGACGTTTTATGCTTTTTGGATGCCTTTAAGGGATATCACCAGATAGAGATGGCCGAGGAGGACCGGGACAAGACCTCCTTCATCACTGAGGAGGGAACCTACTGCTACAGGACCATGCCCTTCGGATTGAAGAACGCGGGAGCAACTTATTCCAAAACCAGGTCGGCAGGAGCATGGAGGTTTATGTGGACGACATGATCGTCAAAAGTCGAACTGACCAGCGCCTCGTACCCGACCTGCGGGAGGTCCTGGACATCCTACTGAAGAGCCGGATGCGCCTAAATCCGAAGAAGTGCACTTTTGGGGTCAGATCGGGAAGGTTTCTCGGTTTCCTGGTGTCCCGAAACGGAATCCGGGCCAACCCGGATAAACTCCAGGCCCTCATGGACATGGCCCCTCCGAGGAGCGTGAAGGAAGTCCAACGGCTAACAGGAAGGATGGCCGCCCTGAATAGGTTCCTCTCGCGCTCCGCGGTCCGGGGGCTGTCCTTCTTCCGAGTACTGAAAGCGCCGAAGGACTTCCACTGGACTGAGAAGTGCCAGACGGCCTTCATCGACCTAAAAATCTACTTGGCCGAGCTACCGTCTCTGACAGCCCCAGAGCTGGGGGAGACCTTATTCCTATACATATCCGCCTGCAACGAGGCCGTCAGCGCGGTCCTGGTGCGGGAGGATGGGGGGGCTCAGAGGCCGGTGTATTACGTAAGCCGAGCTCTACAGGGGCCAGAGACACGATACTCGCCAGCCGAGAAGTTGGTCCTTGCCTTGGTACATGCGGCACGCAAGCTCCGCCCTTACTTTCAGGCTCACGGCATTGTAGTCCTGACTGACCAGCCCTTGCGTCAGATACTTACCAAGCCAGAGGTCTCGGGCAGAATGACCAAATGGGCTGTCGAGCTACCCGAGCACGACATCGGCTATCAACCCCGCAAAGCCATCAAGGCCCAGGCCTTAGCGGATTTCCTTGCTGAGGGGGCTAGCTTGAGTCTAACCGAGCTAAACCCCCAACACGAGGAGCGGCTGCCGAAGGAGCCCTGGGTGTTGTTCGTAGACGGGGCCTCCAGCAAGGAAGGAAGTGGGGCGGGTCTCCTACTCATCTCACCTACCGGGGAAGAACTGACCTACGCCCTCCGATTGGACTTCCCCGCGTCCAACAACGAGGCCGAGTATGAGGCCCTGCTCACAGGATTGCGGATAGCCCACCAGATGGGAATAACCGCGATCCAGGTCAGGAGCGACTCACAGCTCGTCGTCCTTCAAGTCCTTGGGAAGTACGAAGCCAAGGACGAGGTTATGAAAAAGTACCTGGCCAAAGTACGAGAGGCGGTGGCCTTGTTCGAAACGTTCGAAATCGAGCGGGTGCCAAGGTCCCAGAACAAGCGGGCAGACGCACTTTCAAAGTTGGCATCCTCCTCATTTGCCCACCTGAGCAAGGAGGTATTGGTGGAGGTGCTAAAGCAGAAAAGAATCAATCAGGTCCAGCTCCTGGCTATAGACAGCTCGGTCACCTGGATGACGCCCCTCGTTGACTTCCTCAGCTCGGGTGAACTCCCCGAAAACAAAGCTGAGGCCCGACGCATCCAACTCCGAACTGCCAAGTACGCCTACGCCGGGGGAACCCTCTACAGGAGGTCGTACTTGTCCCCCTGGCTAAAGTGCGTGACGCCCGAGGAAGGTGATTACGTCCTGCGCGAAGTCCATGAAGGAATATGTGCGGCCCATGTGGGGTCCCGAGTGCTGGCTAAGAAGTGCCTCCTTTTGGGCTACTATTGGCCCTCCGTCTTCCGAGACGCAGCAGATCTGGTCCAGAAATGCCGAACCTGCCAGGTGCACGCTTCGCTGCGCCATCAGCCAGCTCGGGAGATGGTCCCCATCCACAGTCCTTGGCCCTTCGCTCAATGGGGGATAGACCTCCTGGGTCCCTTTCCCCGAGCCCCGGGAAGATATGAGCACCTCGTGGTAGCCATAGACTACTTCACAAGATGGTGGAAGCAGAGCCCCTGGTCTCTATCTCGGGGAAGGCAATTCAGAAATTCTTTTGGAAGAGCATAGTTTGCCGGTTTGGGATTCCGCATGCCCTGATATCTGACAACGGCCGCCAGTTCGCCGAGGACCCTTTCCGCAGCTGGTGCGCCGAGATCGGAATCAACCAACACTTCACGTCGGTTGGTCACCCCCAGGCCAATGGCCAGGTGGAGAACGCTAACCGAACTGTACTGCAAGGGTTGAAGACTAGACTGGAATCCGCCCAATCAAGCTGGTTGGATGAGCTCCCCAGTGTCCTCTGGGCTTACCGCACTACGCCCAGGACGGCTACTCACGAGACCCCGTTCTCCCTAACATACGGAGCAGAGGCTGTGGTGCCCGCAGAGGTTGGTCTTCCCTCACCCAGAACACAGAATTTCGCGGCAACATCCAACGAGGAAGAGCTTAGGTGCAACTTGGACATGCTCGAAGTCAGGCGGGAGGAAGCGGCTATTCGAATGGCTAAGTATAAAAGCCAACTCGCTCGCTATCACAACGCCAAAGTAAAGACTATACAGTACCAGCCAGGAGACCTCGTACTGAGAAAGAACTCGATAAGCCGAGTGCACGGCTCCAACAAGCTCGACCCAAATTGGGAGGGCCCCTACAAGGTCCTTGAGGCGAGCCGAGCTGGCTATTGCAAGCTCGCTAAGACGGATGGATCTGAAGTACCTCGGACTTGGCACTTCTCCAATTTGCGGTTGTTTGTAGCGTAGGTTAAACCAGGGTGATCCGTGGCCTGTTCTCTGGAATCCGAGTTTTTGTTTTCTCATTCAATCACAGCTCGTTTTAATTTTCACTTGTACTTGTTTCATTTTACAATTTTCAAACCTGCACCTTACACTAGCACATTCAGCATTCCCTCGCTCAACGTCCTAGTGGGGGGCTAGGGGTCAATGAAGTGTGAAGTGTTCGACCCAGGAGGTCGGCATGAACGCGCTCAATGAAGTGTGAAGTGTTCGACCCAGGAGGTCGGCAAGAACGCACTTAATGCTTAAAATATTCTGAAGCGTGAAGTGTTCGACCCAGGAGGTCGGCATGAACGCGCTCAATGAAGCGTGAAGTGTTCGACCCAGGAGGTCGGCAAGAACGCACTTAATGCTTAAAATATTTTGAAGTGTGAAGTGTTCGACCCAGGAGGTCGGCATGAACGCGCTCAATGAAGCGTGAAGTGTTCGACCCAGGAGGTCGGCAAGAACGCACTTAATGCTTAAAATATTCTGAAGTGTGAAGTGTTCGACCCAAGAGGTCGGCACGAACGCGCTTAATAAAGTGCGAAGTGTTCGACCCACGAGGTCGGCAAGAACGCACTTAATGCTTAAAGTACTCGGTCGGAAGTGCGAATTGTTCGACCTAGGAGGTCGGCAAGGACGCGCTTAATATTTAAAGCACTCAGCCCCGAGGGGTGAGGTGTGAGGTGTTCGACCCAGGAGGTCGGCACATAGCATTGCGAGTGGGCAAGGAAAGAAGAAAATAACTCTTCGAAGTCTTGTGTATACATTGCAAGCCTATCTATTACAAAGCTTCCGAGCTGCCTATCTATTACAAAGCGCCCTGCCTATCTACCGTAAAATTTCCGAGCTGGTAATCTCCTTCGATGTCTGTTCTACCTGCTGGTGGCCCGACCGGGGTGGAAGCTGAAAGTACACCTTAAGCATGGTGAGAGGCGTATGGTGAAGGCTATTCAGGAGCCCGGAAGCAGGAAACCCCTTCCGTCCTGAATGGACCTCCAAGATTTTCAACTGGAGCATGGTCGCATCCTTACAAAAAGACAGAAAGGGTTTCTGGAGTGGCTACCGCCCTAGGCCACCGGCTCTTTTCCGGCAGCTCTGCCTGGAGACCCGTCCTCCTCCAGGGGAACCTCCTCTAGGTCTGCTCCTACGTCGGTTCGGCGGACCAGGCTCTTCAGGGCATGCCCCTTCCGATACCCATCAAAGAGCCAGTCCAGCCTATCCTCGGCCGCAGGATCGTAGTCCTTGAAATCCGCCACATTGAAGCCGGGTAGGTTGAGGCCCTGCACCTGGGTCAGGGCCCGCGTAGAGCCAACCTGGAGGATGGGCTGGTTGAGGAGGGCGATGTCCACCTCGAACTGATCGGAGGAGATAAACTCCCGAACAGCCTTCTTCCGCTCTCGGCTGACGGTGCCGGAGAGCTCTACGGCATGCTCCTCCTTCAGCTTGGCCACACCAGCCCTCTCCTGGTCGAGCTCCGACCTGGTGGAGGCGAGTTGGACCTGGGCGGCGTCCAGCTCCTTCTCGGCCTTGTCTAATTTGGCCTTAAGGGAGCTGGCCTCCTGGAGGGCCTGGGAAAGCTTCCTCTCCGCCTCCAGGTTCTTCGTCCGCAACTTCTCCAGGTCGGGAGACAGCTCGGAGAAGCGGGTAGCCAGGGCGGCACCGGCAGCGTTGGACTGGAAAAGAGAGAAAGCAGATCAGCATGCCACATCACTTAACCCAGACACGGGGGGGAAATTAACCCATGGGCGGTACTTACTTGGGCCTGGGCGGTGTAGTACGCGTCCAAGAGCTCGGAGGGGCTGGCCAGCTCCATCCACTTCCTGTCCCTAGGAAGGACCGAGCCCACCATCAGCTCGCGAGCCACCTCGGGGAACTGGACTCGGTCGTTGATGGAGAGTTTCCAGGACGGACAGAAGTGGGGGGGTCATGCATCGTGGGGGCTTGGCCTGACTTCAGGGGAGCTATGTGGCGGAAGTGCCACAAGCTCGGGGGAGTCGACTCCTGGACCTGCTCCTCGGCAGAGCCCACGCCCAGGTGGACTGGTCCCCCGGAGACCCGCGCAAGAGGAGGAGGCTGTGCGGAGACCAGGGCGAGCCTCTTCTGCCCAGCCTGAGAGGGCTCGTCCCCTCTGCCCCTCTTCTGACCGGCCGCCTTCTTTTTGCTGACGGCCTGCTTGGAGGGGGATGGTTGTGATGTCTCCTTCTGGGGGGCTGAGCCGCCCCCCGGGGTGGAAGCCCCACCTGGGGCCCCCCGAGCAGCTCCGGGCTGGGGGTCGGGAGTGACCTCCTCGAGGGGTGCGCCCAGCAGCTGGGAGAGCTTCCTCACTGAAATGAACACCAGGTCAGCCAAACGAAAGACAGTAAAAGGCAAAAAAGGGAGAATCTATACGCTATGAATAAAGACAGGGACAGAGCCAGTGTTACAGGTGTCGAGTTCGGGCTGGGGGGTCGCCACTTCCCCGGAGGATCCGGACAACGTCCCCATCAGCCCGGCTGCGGAGATCTGCTCAGTAGAGATCCTGGTGACATCGAGCTTCACCTTGGAGCCCAACAGCTGGCCGAGGGTCTCGTAGTCCAGGTCCTTCGGGTAGGGGTCGGCCTTGACTCCCCCAACCTTCCACACATTGGGGGGAAAATGTGTGGATCTGACAAAGAAGAAATCCTCCTTCCAATCCTTCACGGAGGAGGGGAGGCCGAAGAACAACTCCTGGGCCCCTTTCCCTCCTTTGGTCTGGGGGCCACGGCGGGAGAAGTAGTACCACCCCGGGAGGGCGGCCTTAAGAATGAATGCAGCTCGGAAGAGGGAGAGAGAGTAAGGGATGTCGCAGAGAAGGCAGTAGATCAGGAATCCGGTGATGATCCTGATAGAGGTAGGATGGAGCTGTGTGATTCTGAGCCCCCAGTGGTTCAGAATCTCGGTTAGAGCTGGATGGATGAGGAGACGGAGCCCTGCGATGAGCTGCTCCCTATAGATGGCTACGAAGCCAGGGGGAGGCCGGCAGGCCCGGTCGTCGGGCCCGGCCAACCTCGGCTCGTAGGCTGGAGGGATGGAGTACGACCTAGCCAGCTCGGCCAAATCCTGGGGAGAGAGGGTGGCCTCCTGCAGGTCGGGATAGCCGTAGGAGAATTCAGGATCATTCCCCTGCTCGGGAGCAGGGGACCCACCCGATGAGTCCCTATCCTCCCCGGCACCCTCCTGGGCTCCGCCAGGGGAATCATGGGGGGATCTGGGGGAGGGAGTGGAGGTAGCCTGCCGCGCGATGAGCGCGTCGAGCTCGGCTGCCTCCTCAAGGGCTTGGGCCGAAGGGGAGTGGGCAGACGGAGAACTCATGGTATCGGTAGACTCAAGTAGGTCTGAGGTGTGGAAGCTGGGACTAGAAACAAAAGAAGGGGAAGGGGGAGGAGGAGAAGATGGTGACGAAGATGAGGGTGAAGGCGAGGAAAGAACGATGATTCGGGGAGCTCGGCGGCGGATTGATACTACAGCAACAGAGGAGGAGGAATGCTCCGACATAAAAAGTGGGAGGTAGCAGAGGGGAAAAGAGACACCGCAAAGAGGGAAGATGAGTCGCAAAAAGGACTTACTGATGACGGCAGAAGAAGGACTGAAGGCTCGCCGGAATCTGGGCACAGGACGCCGGAGGTTGCTGGAAAATGGAAATGTGGGTGCGCAGGGAGAGTGATAACTTGAAATGCACAAGAAGAAGCGGAAATGGCAAATGGGACAGATGAGTATTTGGCATCCCCTATTTATAGGGGGAAGAGTGGAGGGAAAACGGTTGCATGAATTTGAACCGACCCCCATGTGAACGCATTTAATGCGGGCACGAAAACCGAAGAGGCGGGACAGCTGAAAGGACGTGGGAGCAGCGTCCCTGTGACAGCACTGTACCAGAGGTGACCTCGGCAGGGTAGTGCGCGGTTCTGGCCTCCCACGTGGCGGAGATAGATTAGGTCTGCCTGACAGTCCTACCTAATCTAGGGGGCTAGTGCAGAGGCCCCGTTCTGGGCCCGGACACGCGGCAGCCCAGGAGGAACCGAGCTGGGCCTTGGCCCCCAGACTCCTGGCAGCAGCCCTGGGCCGCACCGACTAGGGCTCCCAGGGGAGGCGAAGGTCCGTCCCGAGGAGGTCGGGAGAAATCCCCCTGAGTGCGGGATGTTATCTATACCGGGCAATTCCCGCGTCGTGCGGAGGCCGGACTCCCTTGCAGGTATAAATAATAACACACATCCACTGTACAAGGTACGCTCACTATTGGGAATTTACTCCGGACAGTTACTACTTCCCGTGAAACTCACTCACCGGAAAACTAACTTGACCGTCGGAGTGCCCTCGGGGACAACCCTCGGGCCCCCTTTGTTAGCTCATCCTCTCTGTTTTGCAGGTCTTGGATCAGCTCTCCCATCGACACCCCGAGCTGATCAGATCAGCTCTCCTCGGGGAAGCTCTGCGCTTCTTCAGATGTCTTCCTTTTTCAATCTTTTTCCCTTAAGAGGCCTGCCCAGTTTTCCTCACTGACCATAAGAATACAATACATAACTACACCGTGACCAGAAGAACTATTTTCTGAACTTAACATTGCAGATATATTTAGGGATTTTAGAAAAATTTAGGGATAGAAAAGAGTGAAAATCACTTCTCTTCTATGTTAATAGGAAAAAAATGTGTAAGTGGGATATTCATTGAAATTATCCAATACATTTTCAATATTTAGCCGAACTTGCTACATGTACCATATTGTGATTTTTTGGTAAAATTATGCTTCATATCAGTACACATTATCAACACTTAGTGCCTGTTTGATAACATAAAAAAGTGCTGAAACTGAATTCATTCAGACATTCAGATGTTGTGGGTGTTTGATAAATAAAAATTCACCTGCTGAACTTATTAAGTGGTGCTGAATTTGTATGTATTTTTTTCAGCACAAGAATCGTAGCTGAATGCTTAATTTGATAAGAATCAAAAGATTTACTTCAACTACTTTATCTTATCTACCAAATATATCCCTGTTTGTTAATTACATTCAAAATCCTTATCTAATTAAACAACCTAATATTCCCTATTCAAAATCCTTATTTAATTAAACAAAATAACCTGATATTCTCTATTCAAAAATTTTTTTTAACAATAGTATTTTTTTGCAGTAATTTTCATCCACAAACATTTATATTTTGATATATTTTTTTTTTGTGCAGATAAATATTATTTATGTGATGCAACTTATCCACACACACGTGGCTTTATGACACCATATCGAAATATTAGATATTGGTTGTCTGATTTTCGAAATGCTTTTCGTCCAAGATAAAAAGGAGAACGCTTTAACCAAGCACATGCAAGATTGAGAAATGTAATTGAACGTGCTTTTGGAATATTAAAAGCTCGTTTTTCCATTCTCAAAACGATGAAACCATACCCTTTTCCCACACAAAGAAACATTGTCATTATATGCATTGCTCTTCACAATTATTGTCATTTTCATACCTAACAATTTTAAGTTAATTAAATCATAGGTTCTATTTCCTTTTTGGATTAAAAGATAGAAGAGTAAAATTGTACAATTTAGCTTATTAAGCACTAAGTTATGAATTTTTATCAAACAGTATAAATAGATTCAGCATTAGAATTCAGACATTTATATATCTCTTTTCAGTGCTTAAAATTCAGCAAATTAATTATTTCAGTATTCAGAATTTAGAATTCGGATTCAGTGTTATCAAACGGAGCCTTAGTATACACATCCTTGACCTTGAAGGGTTGCACCTGATACAAATTTTGATATACACAACAAAATCAAGGTGCACACTAATATAATAGTATAAATTTGCCAAATCATGTAAGAAATTCCCTGCCCATAACAAAAAAATAATTACAGGGAAAGACATCATTTGCATGCAAATGTTTGCTCCTGCTTTCTTGCTGATTTTCTGCAGTTGTTTCGGAGGGAATCAGCTCAATTGATAGACGATTACAGCCATTACTGACTTCTCAGAATAATATTCTGAGAATGAGATACTGACTTCAGACAGAGTTGATACTGTTAATTTGTCCTAGTATTTCACCAAGTGCTGCATCATCCCGCAGTATATCAGTATGAGAAACCCCAGGAAGTTTAATCACCTTAAGGGTCTGATTTCTATTATCTGCCCATTCCAGTTCCACAGACAATAAGCTAATTATGTTCGCTGTTCCATCTCCATCTCCATAAATAATCTCAGGTTGCTCATCAAAGCCGCATTCTCCATACAACAAGGTCTCCGGTGTCTCCACACCAGTGCCAACTATGCAAGTAATGGGCACTTCAGGAGCCACAAATTTTCCCACCAAAGGCAAAATTCGCGATTTGTAAGGCTTCACTCTTTCTGGAGCTCCAATGTCTTCAAGAAATTGTTCAATATCATGTGCTGAATACGACGCATTTTGTGCGATCACAAGTGGTTTCTTCTGAGAAAATACTTTAGGAGAAGGCAAGAGCCATAGGTTACTTTCAGAACTCCTTTGCTCATTCCTGACTATCAGAGGATCAGCAAAGGGAATCCCTAGCGTATATCCAGAAGCAAAGGTGATCATCTCCTGAACTGTGCCACCCCAGGGTGCAGAGAGTGCGATGAAATGCTTGACATATTTTTGACGCCAAGAAGGTGAATTTCGGTTGAGTAGTTGAAGGACAAATAGGCCTCCTAGGCTGTGGGATAGAAGGATCACTGGCTTGCCTCCATTGGAAGAGCTTGCATTTTCTATTAGATGTTTCAGGTCACTAAGAAACTTGGAACCAACAGCTGATGGATGACCTTCTGCTGCTAAACCATAACGAAAGTCATATGGTGCTCCGAATAGATTTTCACCATCCACGTAACCTATTTGTTCCAGGGACCTCGCAAGGGGCTCCATGTATGCAGTAATGTGCCTGCCAATAAATGCAAATTCCACATGGAGCTTCAAAACCAAAGTATTTCTTGAAGTATTATCAAGGATCTTAATACATCATGATGTTGGTTAATCAACAGAGCAATCAATTTTTAATGAAACCGGAGATAGCTTGCCACCACTGTGTGGTAGTATATAGTAGAATACTCGGTGTCAGACTGCTAAACTAAAAAGGAGTCAAACAAGAAGAACTTTCAGTACTTGACAATTGTTGATGGGAAGAAATTAAGAATCGATTTCCCACAGTTACTCAAAGTCGAAGTAACATTCAAGATAATCACCTGAAAAGTAAAAGAAAACTTACTTGAGATGGGGATTAAGATAAAGGAGAGATTGAATGGAGCCAAAATTAGGAACTCTAGTCTCCACTCCAGGGGCATTATAGTAGTCATCGAGGTAAGGATCATAATATAGCATCATGCGGTCAGCAAAGCATCTAGTGAAGGGGGATAATATGATACTTAGATCGAACCACAGCCTAAACCAACCATTCTTGTCCTTCTTCAATGGATACCACCGGTTGCAAAACAAGCTTGGAGGCTTGTACTCTGCGGTTAGCCTAGCTTCTAGTTGATTGCCTCCAGTGCCGGGTACCAAGATCAAAGGGTGAAGGTGGGTTTTTGCTTGGCATAGACACAGCAGCATGGCCAATGAAAGAACAGCAAAATTCAGATAGATGCCTTTCATTTTGTTGATGAATTATGGATCAATTCCTTGCCACTTTGAGAGAGCTGGAATTGTGAGAAGGTAGATGGCATTGCCAGTGACTCTGTCGAGCCCGTGCGTTGTTGGAGAAGTTCTGTGGTGGGGAATGGGTTAACGTCTATGAAGTGGTGCCCGCTCAAGCGTACTATGGAAAAGGAAAGAAATAAAAAGCAGTAGTTCTGGTCCAAAATACTAGTATTACACGTTTGTACTTTGTAGATGGTGAAATTTTGGGCTTTGATTTAGGCGTCCAAAGCAGGCAACAAGAAGTAAAACTGTGAAGCTTTCGGCCTGAGTTGAAGCTTTTATTGTTGTTAATGTCTCCAGGGTTCTAAAGTTTGAATTAGTCTGACCCAAGCAGTAGAGGTAAAAATGGCCCTATCATAATTGGCCATATTTCTGATTTTGTTTTTCTGAAGACCTAAACATAAGTTGACAAGCACAAAAAGAAGCATTAATAACATTTTTCTTTTCAATTGGGGATGCCAAGCGTTATAAGGAAAAGGGAGGAAAGGAGAGGGTTTGAGAGTCGAGCCGAGACTTGGATACTCATGGTTGCTTGGATAATGTCCCTAATTGAATTAGGGTTTTTTAGAGAAAAATAACTTTTTGGATGAAAATGTAGCTGGAAGGGTACATTTCTAATGACATTGGGTATTGGCAAGTACCATCAAAAAGAACCCTTAAATGGACCTGCTGCATTCAGCATAACACAACACACTAAATCAAGCCCGACACCCCGACCCAACAAGTTCCTTTTGGTTGAAGCCCAACAATTAATTGGCGTTGATCATTTGGTTCAATTTTGATGATTCTTAAGATTCTTGGGTCCTTTGTCTCTTTTTCCCACCCCCTAATAACTATGAACACATTCAGAATTTGTAGAAAGAATTTATTTAGCTGAAATGGATGATGATTTCTCAAGTTTTTGCAAGGGTTGGAGCGTCTCTAGAATTAAGTAATTTTGTGTACAACCATTTACCCCATCCAAAGGTTGCAACTGATTTGAACCCTTTGGGCAATCTGTTCATCACTAATTCACTAAAAAAGTTTGCAACTTGATAAGAGCAGGCAATTATCTTTTTTTTTTTTTTTTTTTTGCAACAATAACAGTTTGTAATCTATTTTAGCATAATTTAAGGAAGAAAAAATATAATCAACGAAAATTCCTGTCCGAGGAAGCCACCCTAAAGTAACAGTCCCGTTCTTTAACTACATCGCATTTATGTCAGTCACCATCCCTTGACCTCCCACTTGGAGTTACTAAGCACATATCAAAAGTCAGCCTCAGAAGTTGGCCTCTTGGGCTAAATTCATCGATCGGGTTTGTTTGGATTCTGAATTATTAGAGATATTTTTACTGTAGCACTTTTTGTGATATGATGTATGTGAGATAAAAAGATAATTAAAAAGATGTTTTAAAAATTGTAATGATGATGTAAGTAGATATATTTTGACAAATAAATCGCGATCCAAACAAACCCGTCATTTTGTAACTATCAAGAGCGGAAGATCCTACTGGAGGCTAAATTCATCATTTTGTTTGCAATCAGAAAAAATTCCCTCCTCCTTATGTGAAACTTTTACTTTATAACAAGTGCAAACTGAAACTGGATATCATCCATTCATCTCGCAACTTGGCTCTTCTAGAACAGTGCTGCGCCCATCTCTTATTTGTTTTCAGTTTGAGAAGGCTTTCCTCTCTTCAGGTATATCGGACTGAAAATTCTCACGTCTCTTTCACATTTATTTCATTCTCCGATGTCAAAAAAGATGATAATGTTTCTGACACTCCTGGAGATGGAGATCCCCTTTGACACTAGAAATTCGAGCTGTCTATTCTGATAGTTTCTAGCGTATACATTTGTCAAATTGAACCGTCACTCGCTTTGAAATGTGTCCAATTTTACTACCACCATTTGCCAATCTTGTCGTCGACGGTTTGTTTTTGGTCGATTATTTTAATTGATTGTATATTATAATTTTAAATAATTAATTTTGAAATATTCTCAATTGCTTTTATCTTTAGATGATACATTTTTCAATAAAAAAAATTTAAAATTTATAATAACCCAAAAAGAAACTTTAATTATTCTATATAATCACCTTCTATAATTAATATCTGTTTGAATTGGTCTTTTTTTCAAAAACAAGTTTTTCAAATATAATGCTATAATAATAATACACAAATAAAAATATCTCATACATATGATATATCAAATATTTTAAAAATTATTTATAATAAAAATTTTTCATATATACTACTATTAAAGTAAATTCTTTTAAAACTACCTCAAAAATAGCTAATCTAAACGGAGCTAAATCTTTACAAAATCTAAGACAAACAAGAGCAAGGCCTGCGCGAGTCGCCGCCACCAATTTATCACAAAATTTCCTTTTTCCTTTGAACCATGAAACGCTTGTAACTAGACGAGCAATTAAATGCTTCGCTTCTCTGAAAAAAAAATATCACGGATCCAATAATGCGCTTATTTGGCTTGGAAGGTCTAATATTCAGACCTTTTACATAGTTCAATTGGACTACGTTTATAGATTATAGTACGCAATATTTTTGTTTCGTTTCTAATTTTGCTTATGCAAGATGCTTTTTGTAACACGTCAAGGGACCAGCGTCCAATGCTCTTCCAAATAATGCAGGTGGCACTTATCTGGTCTACGCCGGTGGCAGCGGCGCCCATTGAACTAATAAAGATGAACCATTTTTATTTCTTTCTTAAACTACTAAGAGCAACAGCAGCGCGCGCCGTGTCGTGGAGATTACACGCATATGATGCGTGTATAATCCATTAGAAAGTGAGATCAATGATCAAATGTAAAATAATTCTAATCATCAACAGTTACATCCAATTTTTGCTTCAATAATAAATTTGTCAGCACACAACACATTTTAGCTTTTCAATGGTTATATCCAACGATTAGATTTTAACCTTCTATATAAACACATAACACTTTTTTTAAAACATATCCCACTAAATTTAATGTAAAAAATTTAATAAAAGTTAGTACTTTATTTTTTAAAAATTACAAAATTAATTTTAAAAATTGCTTTATTTATTTATGAGATATGAGTTATGCATTATTAAAATAAATATTTGATTTAATTGTAGACCCGTGCTATTACACCTTATGGAGTGTAATCCATTGTAAGTGAACGTGTAATAAAAGAGGAGAAAGTGGAATGCTGATGTGGCATGTGGATTACACTTCACAAGGTGTAATAGCATTGTGGATGCTCTAATTGCAACTATTAGTTCACCATCATTTCACAATACATTTTTTTGCATTAATAAATTACAATTTTGTTAAAAATGTTTGCATCCATGATTTTTCACCACGACACCATCTTTAGATTGCTACTTTCTAAGAAAATTTGTAAACATATTTTTCTATTTTACCTGCATCAATTCATTACAAAATATTTTTCTATAAAAACTTCGGAAAATAGTAGCAATCAGATAAGCCTTGTACCTACTCTACTCATCGCCTGTTGTATGGCAGTGGCTCCCATGGATGTTTTAGCGGATACTGTGGTCCGGATTTCACTGGTTGGCAAACTAATAACATGTGAATTCAACACCGGCAAAGTGCAGAAACTTTGATTGCCTCCTCATTAAACCATTGGCTGTCTGAAAATTGATTTGAGCCATGAGGTAATGCTGTGGCTGAATCAGCAATCCTAATCAAATACTGCCCACTTGTTTGAGTATTTCTCCAAACTTCCAAGAGAAAGCAAAAGCAATTAGTCGCTACGTATTACAAATGGAGACACAAAAAGTCAAATGTTGAAAAAACTCACTCTTGCATTTCTTGACTTTTAAATTTGGCCTACCTTCATTATTATTGTTTAGCTCACCTAAAATAAATCCCTTTTCCTGCAAAATTCAATATCTGATAATTGAGCAAATTGATGACAACTGATGATATTGATACATGACCACAAAAAAAAAAACCCCACAACATTGACATACGTGTGATTAATTATTACTTTCGTAATGCTTGTAACAATACGGGATGTCTACACATTTTTTAATTATGTGTTAAGCTAAGCTAATTAACATTGACATCCGATTAGTCAAGATCAACTAATTAAGCTAATGAATAAAGATCTTGTATATTATTCTACTCAATGCGAATAAATTTTGAGACGGGAGCACTTGTTCCTCGTAATCACATCCAAAACCCATGTTCTTTAACGCCAAGCACTTCGAATTTAACTGAGAAAACGGGGACTGTAATTGAATTGACCACTGATTTTTCTTTTTTTCTTTCGTAGATGCATGATTAGTATATATACACGGTGGCAGCCCTGGACTTGTAGTAGCGCAGTCCTTTGATCCATCGTTCCATTGATTAATTGTCTATTTTTTCTTCTTACCTCAATGCATGTTGTCTTCTCCAATGGCGTGCTATGAAAAGGTCCACCCGCGTTTGTTGATCTTTTAGTTAACCATGTCATGCCAAGTCGTCGGGTCCTCATTAGCTGAAATGTCAAGTTGCCAACCCATTAGTCCACCGTCCACACTACAATAACAGCCTCGCTGCTACTTTCTACGCTAACTCTTATAATGCATAGATAGATAGATTTCTAAGCTTCCTCCCTTATCCTCCATTGGCTATATATTCTCTATCCCAAATTCCAAATTATCCTTCCAAACGCTATGTCTAAAACCATAAGACCAATCCCACATACTCTCTAAAACTTTGAGTAGTGCTTTCTAGATCTCTTCTTCCACAATTTTCTTTCACAAGGAAAAAAAAAAAAAAGAGCGCAGGCGGTTGAGTTCTTCTCATTTCTCAAATATCATCCAGCAAGAAGGCAATCTTCTCTCCTTGATCATTTTCCAAGTATTGCATTAGAGAAAAACAAAAAAAAAGGAAAGGAAGAAAGAAAGCCTCCATTTCTTTTTCATAGTGTGTGAACTGCGTGTCATATTGTGCGTCAGAAAAAATGAGGAGCAAAGCAAGACAACAGAACAGATTCTTGAGGATCATCACATATCCAGCCAGGGCTTTAGGAAAAGCAAGGGATTTTTACGTGAGAAGCATTACAAGTTGCAGTGATAATTTCGGCCACGGAACCCTTGTCATGGGCATGCCCTCATCAAACTACTCGGCGAGTTTGCCAAGGAGTTATAGTGCTAATTCATCAGCGTCGACTGATGTTAACGATGATTTAAGAGAGCTGATTAGAGCTGCTTCAACGAGGACTTCATCCGATAATATTGACATCAATTGCTTGTACCTGCAACAACTAATTATGAAGCAGCAAATGTCAAACTCGGTCGCTGGACCAAAAAGTATGCCACTAAGAAGTTGCAGTGTCGGCATGGGAAAGATTGATGAAGAAAACCCTTCTGTTTTTGCATCTGAAGACAGCGCGAATAATATGAAGCCAAAAGACGCGTATCCAAGAAGCAGAAGCCATGCTGTTAATAGGAGGAGTGTTGTCTTCTGATCCTGATCATTTTCCTCTAGGAAAGTGGTACGAATGAGAGCGATGGAAAGTTTCATTCTTCATTCGTTTTGGATTTTGATTCATCTGAAACAATCTCTCTTATTCTCCTTTTGTTTTTCTTTCTCTGTCTCTCCTTTTTTATACTCTGTTTCTTTCAGGCTTGGTTGTTTGTACAGGAAAGGCTTCATCTCTAAATTGCCAAGTTTCTCTCATCCTTAATGGATGAAGATTGTTAATTGTTTTTTCTTTTTAATTTATTTTCTGCTTTAACATGTATGGTCGGTCGAAAAAACAAAGGACATGTATGCAGCAGTTTGGTAGCTGGATTAGTCTCAAAACTCAAAAGTAGTTCGTGCCAATCCTGGTCTGCAGTTCCTGAATTTTTTTTTGCATTTGTGGTACTTTTTAAAAAGTTTGGAAGTGGGTGAGTCATTTATTGCATGGTTATGGATCAGTTTTTGAAGATTTTTCTTTAGGCAAAAGAAAATAACCTTTCATTCATAACAAATATGCATCTACAGCATACAAAGTTGTTAAACCAAACCCTGATAAGGATGGTTTTGATGTGATAAGGCCTGACACATCACTACATCATCTAACAAATGATTAATTTCCACTAAGTCTTACTCTTTTATCAACGGTTTGATTTTTTTTTTTTATTTTAGTCACCTAATCTCACTAATGTTTATCCACTCACACACTTGAGTAGATCCGATGTTTAAAGATATAATAGACATTGTTTAGACAGTCATTTTTCATCAAAAAATTACGTCATTTTATGATCACGTTTCTCTATTATTTTTTTTTCTCGTTACAACAATTTTTCTACAAAAAAATTCAAGAAAATATAATCAAAACAAGGCCTTAAATGATCTAGATTATGTCATACCAAATGGCGCATCACCAAATGGCGCGGCACAATCTCAACTGTTGAATTTATAAAGATTGGATCAGACCCAAGTTTTGGCCATGATTATCTGCCACATATCGAGCTTGTTCCAGTTTTGGCACTCCTCGTTTATTTGCAGCTCAATATTCACATCGAGATTATAGAAGTCATATCTGAATATCATCGTTGTACATCATGACCATGGAAAAATCTATATCTATATAAATTTGAGAAGGTATTTTTAGAAACAAGCCTTCACAATCCTTCCCACTCTCAACTCTATTTTTATAGCATTTTACATTTAATTTATTTCGTAAAAAACATCATGAGCACATTACACCACCACGTTTTTCTCAAACAAGAAGTTAACTCCAACTAAACATTCCCACGTTCCCTCAAACAAGAAGTTAATTCCAACTAACTCTCCTCACACATCTTCCCACTACAATTAAACCTCTTCCAATCCAATTTCATGAGAAGATTGAGTAAGATCTCTTTCCACTTGCTGTTGGTATCCTTATTAGCCCACGCGTGTCAGATGGTCGTCATGCCACTACTAATTCCCATAAAGGTAATTCAATTTATTTTCACTTTATTTTATTTAATTTTTATAGTTTATCAATAAATATAGCACATTGTGCAGGACCGTCACTTTATACTATTCGAGCAAGCAAATTGTATGTCAATTACTATTTGGATTTTGCTCAATACCTACACAGTTGGTAAGTTTTACAAATACCAAAATATTAAATTATTAATAATATTTCATACTCTTGCGAATATATATTTGAAAAATTTGCAGGTTTGAGAATGATAAATGTGCTCAGAAATTAGTGACGTGGTTGCGGTCATGCAGCTTTATAATGTCCCAAGCATTATTGATATCAAATGCTAAAAACATATTGATATTTAAATATGCAGTTATACCTACGGTACAATTCCTCTCAATTAATTAAGTAATGAACAAGTATCTATATGTAGTTTCGAATTAATAATTGTAATCTAAACATTCTTTGGATTGTTTTAGATTAAATATTTTCGGATACTTGCTTATATTCAAAGCATCAACATAGACAATATGTTCCATGAGTTATGCAAAAATTTTGGACAACCATGTCAATCTCATTTTGCAAAAATGGTGTGTATCCATTGTAATGACGTAGTCGACACTATTGTCAGGTAATTATTTTCATATATTTTGAATTTTAATATAATTTTTTACATCATACATCACAATTTCTTTTTAACAGATACAATGTTAATATAGAAGTTAAAGATTTCAGTGGTAACCTATACCTCGCTCTTCAAGACAGACATGCACGATTCATGTTTTGTTGTGATGCTTTTTATCTTAGAGATTTAAAAACAAAGGTATACATTATTTATATGTATATATTTTTATACAATATTATTTACAAACTATCTAAAACAAAAGATAATTTTGAATTATGTATGCTTTTAATTGTCAGGAAAATGGAGGTGCATTGTTCGACCAACACATTAATTCATGCAAAAATCATGCATTCTCATTTATAGTACGAACTCCACAAAAATCAACAGAATTAATTAAATCCCCAATACTGGCATTCGTACTCAGAGTTGATTGGTGTGAAAAATATTCACGCCTTCGTAGAAGATTATCAAATTGAAGGCAAAATGTTTGTAAGTATTTCATTTATTTATCAAATTAAATATTTAATTATATTTAATTGGACCCTTATGTCGCTCAATTTATGATATGAATTTCTATTTTTTTCAGGATCCAACCTTTATCAAAGTGATAGTTTATAAATAATAGAGATGTTTTTATTATATATTGAATTATTTTTACAAAGTTTCATTTTTTAAAATATACTTTCATGTGCCCGTGATTATAACATTTTACTATTTTTAAATTCCCCTATAGATTGTAATTTTTTTCAAAAATGTAATCTACTGTGCGTAGCACGGGTATTTATACTAGTAAAAAATAAAACACGAACAATAATATCTCGTGAAGACTTAAAAAAGAGGCAGATTGATAAATTATTATGCACCAAAACTGAAAATGGATAGAGATGCAAACAAGGTGGGGTACGCATGTAGCATGAAAATGTTGAATGGAATTCCGTAATATTTGCTAAAAAACAAAAAAAAAATGAATACTACAACGGCAAACATTTGAAAGTCATAAACTAATTCAATAATCAAGACGCAAGCGGAGCAGGTCTTTTGTCAACTTCCTGTACGTTGATTTGACATTCAAACCTAAACAATTAATAATGCCTCGTCAATTTTATTTGCTGGAAAATATGCACAGGCGCTTACCCTTGAATATTATGATCAAAGTTGGAGTAATTTTCTTGTCCGCGTTTACTCTATCAAAGTTGGAGCAATTCGCGGCAACCACATTGAAGACTTTTTATTATATACGAAGAAGAAAAGGATAATTTCATTATAATATCAAACACAACAGTACAACACATATATGTAGATCTGAAAATCTCGACTGGTACAATAAATTTAAAAAATAATAAACTTGGTCATAATGTTGAAAACTCATGATAATATATATTTTCTTTTCAATTTAACCCGCCTGTCCTCGTCGATCAATCATTTTTCATGAAACTGTTGAAGCGAGGAATAAAAAAATTCATCCGCCGCGAGTTTGTTTGGACAACTTTGATTTCAAATAAAAAAAATTTTAATTCACAAGTTTCAACCACCTTTTTATCTTCTTAATCACCTTTTTATCTCACATACATCACATCACAAAAAGTGTTACAGGAATTATCTCAAATAAATCATCCAAATAAACTCTTATCCAAACAAACTATTGTCGATCTCAATATTCCACTCTTCGTCCGTCTCATAAATCGTATAATAATGACAAAAACATCTTCTTTGAAATGCTCAACAGACACTAAGCAAAAAGCCTGGCTGCTAATTAGTTGCGTGTAGACATTTCTGGTGATTCCGTTAATGTGAGACGACTTCCAGTTCAAGGTAGTTAAAGAACAATTTTCAGAGAGTTTGGATGCAACTCGCAGCTGAATAATTGTCCAGTACCCATAAAAGAAAGGTTAGCTTCATTTAGGCTCCATGGTTCCCTTAACAGATAAGAAAGATGATGGGGCATGGGGTACGTTGAGATACTGACACTGATTATCATAATGGATTGTTTGTCAAGATAATGCTTGTACAGTTGCACTCAACTTGCCCTCACGGCCTTCCAATCATCTTAATTATTATGGTATATATAGATGCATTTCTAATCTTGTAAAAGCAGCAAAGACCACGAATTTATTCTCTCTTTTTTTTTTTTCCCTAACTTGGAGTTTTTATTTTTTTTTTAAAGATTTGGATGAATTCAACGTCAATCATCACTATAGATCAAAATATGCTTTCGAGACGTTATAAATCTCCTCTTACATTAACAGTGAAATTCGAACATATGATTGTTTACCAGAAAGTAGAGGTGCCAAAATAGGTTATTTGGGCGGGTTTGGGTTGGGTAAAATAGATAATGGGTATAAGTGAGTCAACCTATTTATACCCATTTAATTAGATGGGTATAAATGGGTAAGTCAAAAAATGAATTCGACAACCCATTTATAACCCATTTATTTTAAATTTTTGTAAACTCATTTAAATTCATTTTTGCAAACTAACTTATCAATTTATACTGCTCTTTGTACCAATCATTAGTTTTAAATATTTACTTATAATACTCAATAAGCCTAATTACCAATATTTTTTCCATTTATACTCTATGTCACAAAATTACATATTATTTAATAATTGAATAATAAGAATATAAAATTTTGAACTAAGTACTGTAAAAGTTAATATAAAAACTTAATCCAAAAATTTTGAACCCCTAGCATTTTTTTCATATATAAATTTAAATTTTCATTTTAGAAAGATAAGAAAAGAGGTTAAAACTTATCATAAATTGGTAATGTTGAAAAATGAGCAAGTTAACAAACTAAGAGAAAATAAAGTAATAAGATAAAACTAACAAATAATAATAATAATGAAACAAAAGTAGTTAACATTATGACAAAATGAAAAATCTGAAAAAAAAAATGGATGGAGGAAGAGAATCTAAATGGGTTAATTAGATTTGATGGGTTATCTAATAATACCCATTTAATGGGTTAATTAGATTTGATGGGTTATCATTATATATTAATTTTTTTAAAAATATTAAGCATATCTTCTTTAAAATTTTTAGTATATATATTTATTATTCTGTACCATAATATATAAATATATACAATATCATTTTGATTTGAAATATAATCCCGTGCATAGCACGGGTCAAAACACTAGTATACAAAAATTTGAGATACTCATACCAATTTATTCATGGGCGGATATGGATAAATTTAACTAAGTGGGTTGGTTTGCCACCTATACAAGAAAGTGGTCGTATTTACTAATTCACCCAACTCGTGTTGGCTGCGTAGTGGTCCCTTGGCCTTTGCAGGTTTTTCTTAATTAATTGTGGCATTAAATACTCGGTAGAATAGATGTGACTCACCACAGCTGAGAGACAGAGAGAGGGATGACAGGATAAGGACAAAGAAAGGAGAAGGAGTGGTACAGGAATTACCATTCAAAGGGCTTACACTTACGTAATCTACTACTACACTAGATCAATGACTATATAGACCAATGATTGTATTAAAAAAAAAAAAAAAAAGTTTCGGTCATTCCAACCTCATTGTGTTGAACACGATATACAATACCATAATATAAAAGTTTCTAATAATTTAAATGTCAAAATTACCCAAGGCATAGGTAATGAACATTTTACATTATTATTATTCTGTTGTGTCTTTTTGCACTCTTGACTAGAAAGTTTTAGAACTTCAAAACATGATGCAATCCAACCTGGTTTAAAATTGTATAAAACTCCACCTAAACTAAAGAACGTTGATTAAATTAAAATACACGAGGCAACTCCAAGAACACTAATTTATTCAAGAACTAGTAAATAGTTAATCCTCATGTTATGCTATTCATGAAATTTCTCCATTATTAGTGGTACAATAACTAATTTAGGGGAAAAGTAAGCAATTGAAAATCCATTTTTCATCAAAAAATTTCTACGTTTTTCGTAAATATATTTTTTTCAATCACTTATTTACTTCGCATATATTAAATTGTTACGGTATATTTGTTTTTACAAAAATTTCAGAAAATTGTAATCCAAACAAGAGCAGTAGAATATGCTGGTTTTTTTTTCCTCCGGCAACAAAAGATAATTAGAATTTATAGTAGCATTAGTTTTCAAATCAAATTTGACATTATTGTCTTAAATTTTGAAATTCTCTGTGAGCATAGATGGATGAAGATTTTGGACCCTGGTGCCAAATTGACATCCACGACCATTCTTCTTGCCCGACCACCTGTCTTATCCATTGTAGTGGCCTACAAAAAATGGAATAGGCTTCGAAGAAGAAAATTGAATTTTATAATCTACCATCCAACAAATTATCAAAATTAATTTCTTTCCAAATCTTTCATTTTATAATCAATTTTTGAGCTCAGCAGCAAATACTATAAAAACGCTTTTTCATTCACTTCCCCGATATTCCTCCCAATACGATCTTATCTCTTGGGGAAATTCTTTCAAGATTAAAAAAAAAAAAAAAAAACCCGCGCGAGACTTAAAATCCAAAAGTACCCTTGGAAGTTTCTGGAAACTACGTCTTCCACCCTCCGCTTGCCACAGGCTCCACTAGCTCCACCTCCTTGGTTCCTCTCTGATCATTCATGTCAGAAAGGAAGATAAACAGAAACGAAAGAAATAATGGATTAATTCCCGCTAATTGCAAGAAAAAAAAACCGCAATTAAATAAGCATATAAAAAAATGGTCGAATTTTCGAAACTTAACGCGGCAGATTTCGTAGGCGAAGACGACGAGCTAGACGAAGAACCAGGCGAGGTCATCGAGTCGGCGCCACCTCTTCAAGTCGGCGAGGAGAGAGAAATCAATTCCTTAGGTCTTACAAAGAAGCTCCTAAAACGGGGCATTGGTTGGGAGACCCCTGAATTTGGGGATGAAGTCACTGGTATTACTTATCCAAATTTACCTTTAACGTTCTCGTCAATCGTCATCTTCATTTTCGTGAATTAATTGTTTGTAATTTGCTTAAACTATATATATTTGGGTGATTGTAGTTCATTACGTGGGTAAGCTTGCTGATGGAGCGGAGTTTGTATCAACGAGGGACAGAGACAAACCTTTAATTTTTAATCTTGGACAAGGTAATTTTTGGGTGTTTATGTTGTTTATTGCTTCTAATATTGGATTTGCATTTTTTGCTTTGCAGTTTACTTCCTTAATGAGTTGTAAATAGAAGGGTATAAGCGAGCCTAATGTGGTAGAACAACACAGTGTTTGAGCTTAGTTCGATTGTCTTAACAAGTTTAAGATTGCTTTTCATTTGGTTTGATTATTATTTGAGACGAGCTCATACAAGCTTTTATCGAAACCATAGCTTGAGCCTCGATTAGCTTGAGTGATTTGTGTGGGGAAAAATTGTACTTAACGCTGAATCTTAATGGGCTTGGTTTGATTAATTGACAAACAACCCATATTGAATCAGCTCTACTTGGAACGAGCTTGAGTAGCTTGTTTCACTTTCAGTCCTTGTAAAGTTTTGCTTCTATATATGCTTATTCAGTTTCCTGGTTTTGAAGGTTGTTCTAATGCATTTTTGGGTTAATTAGGCCAAGTGATTTCGGGACTAAATCATGGGATTATCACAATGACGAAAGGAGAAACAGCATTGTTCAGAATGCCTTCAGAGTTGGCATATGGAGTGGAGGGCATGGATGGTGTTCCACCAAATTCTTCTGTTCAGTTTGAAGTAGAACTCATCTCGTGGATCACCGTGGTCGATGTTTGCAAGGATGGAGGAATTATTAAAAAAATAATCGAGAAGGGGGAAATGATGGGACCTCCTGGAGAATTGGATGAAGTTCGAGGTAAAAAATATGTATATTTAGAAATGTTATCTCGTGATAGCAAGCTCATCTTGCAGTCAGTTTCTTTTCTGTCTGCACTGATCTTTGTATCATCCATGAGCTGCCCACTGCATTCTGTTCTCTTTGTGGAGAAATGGTGTAATATGCTAATTTTTCTTGCAGTAAAGTATACTGCAACAATAGATGATGGTGCCATTGTTGCAAAAACTCCTGAAGACGGACTGGAGTTCTATGTTAAAGAGGGTAATTTTAAGACACTTATGGACATTTATTAATAGTTTTTTTCCCACCAAAGCAGCATGTCTTGGAAACATAATATAGTTGCTTCTTTCAGGTCACCTTTGTCCTGCATTACCAAAAGCAGTCAAAACCATGAAGAAGCGGGAGAAAGTAAATTTAGTTGTTCAGCCTCACTGTAGGTCTTCCCCCAATCTTTTCCGTTACTTGACTTTCTTGTTTGTTTGGTGCATTACTTGGCACTATGATTGCAGATTTCCTTTTTTTTTTTTTTTTGAATTCAAGGAATCACTGAGTTGTTTCTTTCTCATATTTTTAGAATGATTAATTTAATGAGTTACTGGCAAAGATAAACTTTATACATCTTATTGGCTAACATATCATCAGTATAGAAAACAAAGAAACTCTCTTGAATTTTTGTGCTTTAAGCACTACTTATCATCATTGAGTTTCTATTATAGCAAGGAAATTTGTGGAAGATCTTCCTTCTGTGGATTAATGAAGAAGTGGTATTGGAATTTGTAATCTGGCTTTTACTTAACATTGTTGTAGATGCCTTCGGAGATGATAAAAAGGATTCCAATACTAGCTTTCGTTCCTTCCCTCAGAGTTCTGTTCTGAGGATTGATTTGGAGTTGGTGTCCTTCAAGCCTGTAGTGGATGTCACTGGTGATTCGAAAGTTCTGAAGAAAATTTTGAAAGAGGGGGAAGGTTTTGTCACTGCAGATGAAGGTGCTTCTGTTACTGGTAAGTGGATTGTCCATGTTGCCTTTGCCCTTTATACAATGAGACAGTTAATGCTATGCAGCAAGAATTAGGTTATTGAGAGCTGAGGCTTAGACATTTGGCTAAATTATGGAACTTAAAAGCTGCACTCATTGTGGAATGCCATTTTGATGTTGAGGTATGAATTAAGCACCTAGAACAGAGGATGGTGGTTCATATTGAGATTTTGGTTGAGCATTGGTTCTAAGAACTATCTAGAGATGACTTTTCTAGAAAGACTAGCAAATTACTGATGCTAAATTATGTAAATGTTCTTATGTCTTGATATAGTAACTGGTGACTAAGATTGATCAGCTGGATACTTACCTGAACTAACTAGTTTGGAAATCACTAAATCATCAAGAAAGTTCTTTTTTGGTACAAAGGGTCAGCTTGCTATTATGTATAATGTATCTCTACACTATGCTTTGAAAGTGGTTTGTCTTCTCTAAAGAGAAAATTGCTTCTGTATCAAAATGCGCTAAGCTTTGAGCTGTGTTAGTGAGAATTGTCAGGGGTACCAAAGTTGGTTGAATGTTTTTCACTTCTCGAATTTGATATGATCCAGTATAAACTCAATCTGTCTCAAATAAATGCCAATCTTCATATCTGCGAACCAATCTAGCCAAAGGATACTATACTGTTTAATTTCTGATTTGACTCTGAACTCATCTCAAGGTGGTTCTTGAAAATTCGCGCTTCATTGCTTTGTTTTATTCCTTGTCAAATATATTGTTTGCTTGACTATCCTTTTGGTGAATGGATGATTTGAGTAGTGATTTTCCATTTTCTTTCTTTTGCTTCATTCCATTCACTCTTTCATCTTATTGTGACTTCAGAATCCTTTATTCTTGAATTTTTTTTACTATGGATAGTAATATTGTTGTGGTGTCTGTTAGGATGACAGTCGTGTCTGATTCTTCCGATTTTTTTGCATACTGTAGTAAATAAGTAAATTATTGCGTTAAGCAGCTAATAATTTTCTTCTATTAGATATCTTAAATTGTTTTATGTATTCCCATAACTATGCAGTTAGGTATACTGCTATGCTGGAGGATGGTACTGTGTTTGACAAAAGAGGTCTTGATGGAACGGATGCAATGGAGTTTGTTACAGATGAGGGTAAGTGGGTTGGTATTATCCCCTCGTTCTTGCACCTTGGTTATGTATTTTATGATTCTGACTAAACATTCATGTGGACCTGGATAGAAGTCATGATGAATATGGGCCACAGATATGTCTTAGATTTTCCTTTTTATCCCAGTAGCTATAGTGTTGGATCAATCACGATGGAAGTGCTTTTGTATTTAAGCCAGATCCTTTAGAGTTTGTATGTTGTTTGATCAAATTCTTTGTTTAGTTTGTATGTTGTTTGATCAAATTCTTTGTTTAGCATCTAAAGTGGCCATAATATGGATAAATTGGTTTTTGGTTCTGAAAGAGTAAATGCAAGCTTTATTAGTCAAGTGTCCTATTCATCAGTAAGAACAAGACAAGACTTCAATGGCCTATTTCTACATTTTCACAGAACAAGTGATTGCTGGGTTAGATCGAGCAGTGATGACAATGAAGAAGGGTGAGCATGGGCTGCTGACAATAAAACCTGAATATGGATTTGGAAATGCTGAAGTGAAGCAGGATCTTGCAATAATTCCTCCAATCTCTACCATACTCTATGAAGTTGAAATATTAGATTTCATAAAGGTAATATTTCACATGGAAGTCAGTGATCTCTGAAGATGTTATCAATTCAGAAGTACATTACTAATTATTGCCATTTTAATGTTGTCTGGTCTTGTTCTGGAAAGGAATTAGGGACTTGCTCTTCTTATTCAGTTTGCCCAAAAAGCCATAGTTTTGCTGTAGCTTTCAGATTAAGTAACAGAGCTTAAACTGATTGCATTTGGTAGTGGTTTTAATGTGACTGATAAGATTTTCATCGTGGTCTAAATTAACATATTACTGGCTTTTTGTTTTCTTGCTTTTCTAGTGTTTAAATGTCCTTTTCTGTCTGCACATCCTGTTAGTTTATTTTTCCTTCTGAACCAGAAATAAACATTTTTATGATCTCATTAAAGCTGTCACTTTGGCATAATTCAGGTAAGCCCACTGTGTGTCTTCATTGCTGAAAGAAGCATGTAATTAAACTTTAAAATGACATCTAAAAGAGGTCCTATCTTATATGCAGCTATTGAATGTGTTCCTGGCCATGGTTCTCTACATCCTAGTAATTGGAATTTTATAGAAGATAAACGCCAATTTTTTCGTTCTTTTTCTTTTCTTCCTAGGCAAGCACCAAATGTTGTGGTCTTAACCAAACATTTGACTCATTATGGTTCACAATTTTTTTTAGTTAATTTTCTTTTATATAGGATAACCATTTATGACTGACACTTGTCAAGATTAATGAGCTTCATGTCATCAAACAACATTTCCTACTTGACTGAAAGTGTTCTGTAAAGTCATCAAATGCCTGATCTCTACTGCCTGGTCCTGTCCTCTCATGTTCTTTTAACTTTTGAAATCCTCCCCTTGGACTTGCTTTGCTAAGTTTGTGTGTGCATTTTTCTTCTTTTTGTAAATAGTGTACAGAATAGTCTGGCCTTATGTACATAGAGTTTCTATCCCCTTATGTGTAAGCTGTTTTGCTCATCTTCAATAAAAGTTGTTTCAATATGCCCAAAAAAAAAGAACTTTTGAAATCCCTGTTATACTTGAAGTACAAAGGCTGAGAAAGAATGTAGGAGGAGAAACAAATATTTTGGGAACTCAGCTGGTAGATCATCATTGGAGTAGCCCTTATCAGACGGGTTTAATGATCTGGCTAGTTTCTTGAAAAATTGAGCAATTGAAAAAACCTTGTTCGTTTGCACCTTACCACCATTCAACAGTATTTAGACCACCCCTTTCCCTCTACGTTTCTTTATTTTTCTAACTGAGGTCTTCCTAAAAAGCATGGTACTGTAGTGGGATAGGATTAGTCTAAGCTGTTGTTATGGTTTTGGTTCCAAATTTAGATGTAGTGACTTTATATTGAAATCCAATTTGCTTTAAGAGCTACACTATTATTTGAGGACCATGCTTATGTTTTGCAGTAGATAGCATTTGACGTGAAATGCATTTCTTAAGTTCATTTTAAATTCTAAATGACATTCTGTTCTGCCTGAAGATTTATGATGAATCTCATATTCATGCATCTTCCTCTTCATTTTTGGAGAACAAAGGAGAAGGCGCCATGGGAAATGAATGATCAGGAGAAGATAGAGGCCTGTAAGAGGAAAAAAGTTGAAGGCAATTTACTCTTTAAAAATGGAAAGTACCGTAGAGCTGGAAAGAAATATGATAAGGTGTCTTGGTGAATGATTTCTCTTTCAGGAATGTGAATGTTACTTGGCCTTTCTCTGTGAAACTTCAAATCACATGCTTTGTTTTTCACTTCCAGGCTTTGGACTTTGTCAGTGGAGATATACCATTTGGTGATGATGATCTAAAGCTGGTCGAGTCATTAAGAGTCTCATGTTGGTTGAATACTGCTGCTTGTTGTCTCAAACTACTTGACTTCCACAGAGCTGTAAATTTATGCTCAAAGGTGAAGTAAATGAGGCAAAAGGCACCTGTTTTCTTTTATGTCATTATTTTCTTTTTCATATCTCCTGCCAAGTTCCTGCGTATGAACAATGAAACAGCATTTTATGGGTGTTAATCAAGATAGGAACAAATAGCTCTAATCCTTTAACTCATCCAGCAGTTAAATTTTGTGGAAACTATGGATGAAATGATTTGGGTATTATGTATGAGTTCTCATGGTTCCTTTTCTTATTGAGAATATGTGCAGATAAATGCATATATCTGCCTTCTACGGTACAGTTATTTTCTTTTCTTTTTTGTGGCAATAGAATGAAACATTAGTTTGTTAAAGGGTGTGCATACAAAATATTAACTATTATTGGTAATTAATTAGGTCCTTGATGTTGAGTCCTCCAATGTGAAAGCTTTATACAGGCGAGCTCAGGCTTATATGGAAACCGCTGATTTACACTTGGCTGAATTGGACATCAAGAAAGCGCTGGAAACTGAACCTCAGAACAGGTATACCTGTTTTTGCCTGTTGGCTAGAAAACCTGTCCATTTTTGGATTGTTACCTTGTGTAACTTAATCTCTGTGTCATCTGTTTTACTAACAAACCTGGTTTGATGAGTTCATCGATTCAAATATTTATTCTGCAATTTTCTGATTAACTTTTACTCCTTTTTCGGTAATACTTTTATTCTCAGGGAAGTGAAGCTGCTACAGAAGAGTTTGAAACAACTGCGAGCTGAGAGCAACAAGAGTGACGCACAAATCTATACAACCATGTTTTCCCGCATGACAAAGGATGGATCTACAGCAACAAAGGTTAGTTCTTGCTGCCTGCCTCTAGTTCAACTTATTACTTGCACAGGATGCAGGTGACTCGTGTTTTAATCCTCTTCAATTTGCTTGAACCTAGACAAGAAAGAGGGAGGAAGAAGTAGATAATTGCAGGACCCAGACAAAGGGGGCTGGTGTGAGAGGGATGAGAATGAAAGGACAAAATGAAAGAAACCTATTCGGAATGAATTTCATTTTACAGGTGTCAAGTTACACCCCCCCCACAGAAAAAAAAAAAGTACACATAAATATAATAGCATAGTGTGATGGCTAAATTGATAGTCATGTTAATCCTAAAAATGCGCAAAAGATAATTATTGTTTGGTTTGAAGGTAAAGAGGCTGAAAACTCGAGAAGTGGAAGGCCTCCAGAAAATAAAAGATTATACAAGCTTAGGGACACTCATTTTTTTGGTTGCAGTTGGCTACAGGCTAAATGTTGTATTTTTCTTGGTTTTCAGCGATTGAAAATTGACAATGTGGAGAACAACAATAAGCCATTGGAGGAGGTCATAGCAATGGAATTGGAAGAGACTGCTGTGAGTTCACAGCCTCCTGAGGAGGGAGTGGCGGTTGATTCTTCTTGAATTGTATGCTCATGCGAACTTTCTTTGTTAAACCACGGAGGACGTACAGCTAGGTGAAGATGAGTAGACTTCTAGGATTGTGAGTTGCCTTTTGCTACATAAATTCTATACCTTTGAGTACCTCTGAACCATGATGTATTGCTGATGAGAAATTCGCCGCATGTTACAGAAACGTCTTCACTGTTTAGAGAACTTGTGCTGGATCTGACGGATATTAACTTCTATTCCTTGTTTACTTCGTGCTTGCAAGTTCATGAGCTCACATTATAGGCCAAAATAGTTTCCTTCCTAAAAATTTCGAAAGGCAGGTGGAAGCAATTTAAGAAAATCAAATCACGCCTGAATGTGTCATGTTATTCAAGCACAATGTACAGAGCAATGTGGCATTTCAGGTGTGGTAATGCACAGGCAGGTTAATTATATAATAGTGAACCCTATGAAGTTATGATGGAGTTGCACTTTGCCTGTGATAATTTTTCAATTTAGGCACTTTGGCCCCGTTTCAAGTTTTTTGATCAAAAACTCTTGATCTATAGTAAATATTCTGTACTCTTGACTCATTTTTCATTCTTCCATTTCTTTTTCTTTTTCGTTGCACATCCATTTTATTTCTACCCGCTTTACTTTTTTTTTTTTCCAATGCATTTTCTCTCCACTAAATTTTCATTTTGTCTCCACGCAACTTATTTCCTTATTTCCTTTATCCATCTCTTAAAAATTTATTGAAAATCAAATTTTAGCAGCATTTAAAAATCATATCTACTTAAGTGTACGAGTCTATCAATTAGTTCAACATATATATATATATATATATATATATATATATATAGCTAATTGGTTTGGAGAAGAGAGTGTAAGTGAAAGGTTTTGGATTCGATCCCTCCTATTTATACTAAAAAAATGTTAAAAAAATGAATTGGAATATTATAAAAATTCTCACGGAGTATTTTGTTTATATGAGTGAGAGCACAAACTTGTAAAAATTGGAGGTAAAGGCAAAGAAAAATTAAAGTAATTCAGCACCTAAACTAAATTGGCCAAGATGAGGGAGTTTTGTGAAGAACAAAAGGAAACAATAATAAAAAAGAAAATATAACAAAGTAAGGAAAGGATTTGATATGTTTTAGAGGTTTCTAATACAAGCATAACCACGAGATGAGAAATATAAAATTCAACTACTAATTCGCTTCAACTCAATATTTTTACATCAAGATCGATAAATGAACTAAATAAGTTTTCGATTTATTGATCAATCGATTTAAGCAAACACGACAGACTTTTAACTTTTTTAAATTTATTTGATTGTAAAAAAAAAATAATACTGAATTTAATAAAATTAGTACTCAACTAGTACGGACATCCCGACTGGTAAATTAACCATATATTCTTAGTTAGTTCATTAATGTTTTTAAGTAACACTTTATTTCCATTTTTTGTTTCAAATAGCATTATAAATGACATAATTTACTCTTTTGTTTATATGACAAAATTTTAGATAGATGTTAATCAATGGGAGGTTGTATGCCTATTAATTTTAAACAATAAATTTTACTTTTAGTCCTTAGTTTTCAGTAAGAAAAATAAGCAAACCGACCTTTATTTTTCGACGAGAAAATTGTGCTCTTTTGACTCTTTCTTCTGATTTTACCTCAAAATATTTTGGAATTTCGAATGAGTTAAATAATGTAGTGTCATAATTTGATTCTCTATGAGTAAACTAATACATTTTTATTATGTAAATCACTAAGGCGAGCACATGTTTCATAAGATGACAAACATAGCATTTGTCTATAATTTAATGACATAATATTTTCAGATGAATTGCTACACTGACAAAATATATTAGGGCATCATAACTTGAATTTGAGTTTCACATTTTATATACACGATATGTATCTAGACCCAATAGTTTGTATATAAAGTCATTATAAGACATATTTACCCATATTTTTTAACATAATAGATTTAAAAGACCGAATTAAAAAAATTTCTCACTTTTATGAGACTAACCTGAATTATTTAGTTCCATGCTTCAAATTGAGATATTATGTTAGGGACCAAATTCATACTCGTTTGAATTAAGGGATTTGACAAATGATTTGAAATCTTCTCAAATCTATCTGGTAGTTAAAATTATTTAGGAAGTATTTACATTTGTAAACTACTAATTATTCTAATGTTTAAAATATATTTTAATAATTAATGTATTACAAATCCAAATTCCTATTAAATAGTACTTGAGTATTTCAAAGGACCAAATTGAACTTTTCCAATTTGACTGACTGAATTAAAGTTTTGGAGTTCAAAGGACCAAATTAGTTTACCAACCCCGAATAGCTGTCTTTTATTTTACCAAAGCACAACGACTTTTTGGTATAGATACTAACCCGAATCCCGAACCTCCCGAACCCCGATGTGGGACGAAGCCTCCACAAACGGGGGAAGTCCCTTAGCGGCCCAACTGGTAACCCGACCCCCCCCCAGAGGCTTTTGTCTTTTTTACCAAAGCACAACGACTTTTTGGTATAGATACTAACCCGAATCCCGTGAGAACCCCAAAAGCCGGTAACTCTTGAGCTCTCACAGGAAACTAATATACTACACCCCAAACCCCCCGAACCCCGATGTGGGACGAAGCCTCCACAAACGGGGGATACTACACCCCCACGAACTAATAATAGCTGTCTTTTATTACTCCACTATTTTGGGTCATGTGGGTCCCTGACACAGCACCCGGGTGTGTAAATGCCACGTTCGCATCGTACATGAATCAATTGTGTCGGCTAGTTACTTTCTACCGCTTTTTCTAGTTTCTGGCGAATGTGTGGTCTTGGACTTATCGATACTTTATCGACTTTGTCATCCGGATGGTAAATCCTTAGCCGAGCTCCCCCGGCCCCTGTAATTCCCACCATTCCCCCTGCTCGCCCACAAGCATACCCCCTCCCCCCGGGCCAAAAGAAACAAAAAGAATTTCAACAACGGGAAAGCTTGGTGGCCTTTTGCTGACAAAGATCTCTAGCATGGGAGAGGGGCAGAAAAAGTTACTAATGTAATTGTTCGTGAAGCATTTCATATCTTTCCAAAAAAGGCTTGTCAAAGCACTTTAACAAGCTACTCATATATAATTACTGTTTATATGGACAAACAGCTTGTACTACATCTTTATTAATAGATAAGACATTGTATTTAACTACCGTTTATGTTAATTCATATAAGATAGTTATGTTAGAGCTACATGGCATGTGTTTGACCCTTGTAATTTAAATTTTACTTTGTTGGTAAATTTGAATTCGTAAATTGATATGAGGTAGCATTAATTGAAGATAAGAGAGAATTAAGGAACAATTCATTTCTTGTCATTTCATCCTTAATTTTGGGGGGTTAATTTTATTTACCTCTCTTGAGGTTTATCCATATTACTAAATAAACCTTATGGTTTGGCCAAATAACCGATACCCCCCTTCATAGTAACTTCTATTAATTGAGCTTGACGGATTTAGTGAAAAGTTGAAATTGCCACTTAAGATGTTCTTAATTTGGGGATAAAAAAAAGGAACAAAAATCTGTTTGCCTAGCTCTGGTGGCAATTTCACCTAAATCCCTACCAAAAATGATAAGATATTATCACTTGGTTGTACATCAACGATGTCAAAAATTCACATGACGGAAAGTTAAAGATTTATAGCTAGTTTGGGAGTTTAGAAAAGAAAAGAAAAGAACATAAACCTTAAGTTAGAAAAGAAAAGAAAAGATTATAATATCTTTTCATGTTATTTGGGAGTTTTGGAGAAGAAAGGAGATGAAATAACTTTCCTTTGTTTGGAAGGGAGAGAATTGAAAAGACAAGATTCAATTTTAGGTAAAAACCCTTAAATCTTAAGATACCATGAGAATTTTATTAGGGGCCTGTTTGGAACCTGAGTTTTTTTGGAGTTTATCTAAAACTTTACTGTAGTGTACTGTAGAAGTTTTTGAAAAATTTTTGTAGAAATTTTTGTAAGGTGAAAAACTTTTTTATAGAAGTTTTTGTAATGTGAAAAATTTTGTAAGATGAATTTTTTTTTCCTTTTCTTTTTTTTCTTTCTTTTTCTCTTTTTCTTTCTTTTTCTCTTTCTTTTTCTTTTTCTTTCTTTCCTCTCTTCTTCTTCTTCTTCTTCCTTCCTTGTTACCTCTACCTCTCACCTCCAGCACCTCCGCCAGCACCACCTCTTTTTTTTTTTTTTTTTTCTTTTCTCCTCTCCCCCCTCCCTCTCCCTCCCCTCTCTCTCACCACCCCCTCCCACTCCCTTCCCCGTTCCTTCCCCTCTTGCCCACCACCCCCTTTGGGTTGCCACCCCCCACTCCCTCCCCCGCTACCCTCCTATGCCTACCATCCCTTTCCTCCCCTCTTCCCCGCCACCCCCTCTACCCCTTCCCCCTCTGCCTTGCCACTCCTCTCCCCCACCACCCCTCTTTCCCGCCACCCTCTCTGTCCCTTCCTCCTCCCCTATTCCCCTTTCTGCTTCTCACCTTCTCTCTACCGCTTTCTTTTTTTCACATTTTCCCTCTCCCTCTCCTCCCGTCTTCTCTCCTTGCTCTTGCTAGCAGATGAAGCAGCGAAATGAAATTTTTTTTTTTTTGAAATTTTCCTTCTCCCCCTCCTCCCATTCCCCCGCCACCCTCACCCTCCCCCGTGCAATCTAGTCTAGCGACTAGATCAGTCAAAGGGGAAGGGGAAGGGTGGTAGGGGAGACATAGAGAGAGAAAAAAAAAAAGACAGAGGGGAGGATGGCAGGGGAGAAAGAGGGGGAGAGGCAAAAAGGGCAAAAAAAACAGAAGACCGGCACCGGAAGAGGTGATCGGCGTCGAAACCGGCGGTGAAAGTGGTAGGCGGCGACAAAGGTGGTGGTAGGTTGGGGTAGGGAAGGAAGAAAAAGAAGAGAAAGGAAAGGGAATTTTTTTTTTTTTTTTGGATATTTTAAGTGTGTAGGTAAAAAATTTTGAGAAATTTTTTGAGATTCCTGTAGTAAAAGTTGTTAAAAAATTAGTAGGTAAAAAACTTGTCCAAAAACCTGGCTTCCAAACAGGTCCTAGGTTATATGATTATATTTTAATCTTTTAAGGGTAAAAATGACATATGATATAATTCATTTAACTCGCTCCACTTTCTCAGGACGTTTTCCGCCGATTTTGGGCAAAAAGTTTTTACATCCTTCCGTTTCTTTTCAAATCTTTCCTATCCAAAGTCCCAAATACGAGAAAGATTCAACTTTCCTTTTATATCTTTTCTTTTCTCACCAAATCTGCTTTTATATCTTTTCTTTTTTCACCAAATCTGCTCTTACTAAGGGACATCATGGGAACTGCATCCAAAATTCAACTTCAATGCAAGGATCCATAGTCCAGACCCTATGATTCCGACTCTAGATTTCAGGTTTGGGGAGAAAGGGAAAAAAAGAAAAAGAAAAAGAAAAAAGAATGCAATCTTCATCATCAATGACTCAGGGAACAATAGAACATGCTACCCAAATACTTGTAGTATATGTGGAATTACTAGAAATCCCATTTGAAGAAACCACACATCACTCCAATTCTCCAAACTCACAAAAACTTAAGAAAACTATTTTCACAAAAGCCATATCCCTAAACCCAAAGATCACTTCTATGCAGCTTTTCGTCGAGTAAAGAATAGATGACCGCGGTTGTAGCAGCATTGACAGCTAGTATTGGTAGGTATTTTTAGTACCACCATCATGTTCTTCTGGCCTCTAATCTGATTGCTATTTTCACCCATTCACTACTTGCGGAATTCTTATCAAAAAGCGAGCAAACAAATGCACTTTACCCTTTCTACGATCTTAATCTATCTTGCAAGAATTAAGAGGGGAGAACAATTTGGGCAGATTGTCTTGCAAAGGGATTTCTTATTGGCTTGGTTGGTAAAATATGGAGTTGAAGTTTAGAATTTTCTGGTGGATGTTGATAAAGGTGGGTAATGGAGAATACGATATTGTGGGGGTAGGATTGATAAGGATTGGTCGTGAGAAAGAATGGAAGAAGATTTTTATGGGTAAAATAAAAAGTTGGGTAGAAAAAAAAGGCCATATATTACTGGAAAGATAAGGGCATTATAGGACTCCACAACTTCTTCTTTGCTGATGTCACTATAATTATTAACGATTTATAACGGTAAGGAACTTATTGATAAACGTTTGGGCAGTCAAAGGAGTTGAATGTTATTTGATTTAACTATAAGGTTTGTTTGGTAATATGGACAAACCTTAAGGGAAGTAAATGTAATTAACCCTAATTTTGGATACAGCACAAAGTTGTCTTTGTGGCAGTTCCACCAATTCTCGGAAGAGATGACCAAAACTTTGAAAATTTTGACATTTACTCTAATTCATAGTTGGAAATGGTTTTGCTAGCATGAGGTAATTAATTTATTAAATGTTTGTGTCCACATAATATGACTACTCTTCTAATATTAAACTATACTGTGCCGTAGCTATTCTTCATTCGTCCCGTGTGGATCGTTTCGTACTCACACAGCTCATTTCATTACGTAAATATAGTAAAATTTTCTATAAATTAATTTCATTTATTAAATAATAAATTTTCTTAATTTTTATTTGGACTAACGAGCTAATTAATAATGTCGATAAAAAAATAATAAGACAACAGATTTTTTAAAACCTTACATAACCCTTTGATCCTATTTTTATCATAAATTAATCATTCATCAATATTATGTATCATATTTGAATCTATTATTATTTATTTTTTTCTCAAAATTTGAATCCACCTGAATCTCAATTGGACACCAAAAACCTAATTGGACACTATGTTATTTTAAGCGGGCCTCCCCAGTTACAAAAAAATGTTATGGTTATTTTTTTGCTAATTTTATTATTTAAAAACAAAAATTGGATGATATATATGTTATTTTTGAACTCTAATATTTATAAAAAATTTTAGTTCAGAAAAAGGAAAATTTACCAAATTGGTCCCTAACATTTGCCTAAAAAACTTTTTTAGTTCCAAACATTTAAAATCAGCCATGATTATCCCTAACATTTAAATTATGATCCATTTTAGTGCTAATATTTGCTCATTTTTTCAACTAAAAATAGCACGCCTCTTTCACGTGAGTATATTTTCAAGGGTAAAATCGAAAAACACACTTTATTTTCAATTGAGTAAAGCCATCTTTCCTTCATATTTTTCCATTTGTGTCCTAATTACCTCGCTGAAAGAAAGAAATTGAAGAGGAAAAATGCAGCTGCAAGTAGATGACTGTGTAATGAAGGGAAGAATAGTAAGAAAATGTGAAGAATAAGCTGACATATTGAAGAATAAAATGGATCCAAATAACGAGCGATGTCTTTGTGGAAAACAGTCGATCATTGTGACTTCTTGGAAATCTACAAATCCGGAAAGAAGATTCTATGGTTGTCTGACAATTGGAAAAGAAAATATGGATATGGTTTGACGCCGGGATATGTGACATAGTAAACCACAGCACAAAGAAGCCGGTGTATTAATTGTGCGTTATAAATATACGACGGCATGCGCCAAATGAGAGGCTTTGCGAGCCTAAGCTTAAGAAAGCAAAGGATCACCCACCGCTGCCTTGTTTATTGCTAGATCTGATGGTGACATCAATTATACTACTTGAAAACAAGAGAGTTTTATTAGTTTCCAAAGAATTTTGCTCTTAATGGAAATGGAATCGGTGCTGGATTTGTTAAACATCTGCCAGGCTCCCTCAAAAGACACCAGCACCATACCTGGTTGACGTTTTACCACCGCATTGGATCAGTCGCATTTGAATAACTATATATAGGGATGGCAATGGGGGCGGGTGCCCGCGGGTGCCCGCCCCGCGGGGGGCTCTCGGGGCGGGGGTTGGGGCGGGGGGTGGGGCGGGGCCGGGGGGGAACTTTTTCCCCCCGCTTAGAAACGGGGCGGGGGGCGGGGGAGTATACCCCCGCCCCATCCCCCGCCCCGCCCCCCGCAAAACAAAAAAAAAATATAAAAATATATATAATTATATATAACATATAAGTTAATTAGTTATAAACTTATGATAATGATATTATTAGTTAGATATACTATATAATGTATATTAGTTTATGTAATATAATTGATATAATCAATTATATGAATAATTCTACATGTCTACTAATAGAATTTATTAATTAGTTATATTAAATTTACTAATATATTTATACTAAATTTCTAATTACACTTAATAGAATAACACTTTTTTCTAAAAAAAAAAGCACAAACACAATAATGAATTAGTGATTGCATTTGTACTAAAAGTGAAAACTTGACTATTTTAGTTATATTTATTTCATCATATTGGATTGTATTAAAATAACTTTTGTTTGATTGTTTTTATGAGTTTCAATTGTAAAATTACAATAAATAATAATTTGGTGATGTGTTGATATTTTAGTACTTGATTATTTATTAAAATTTAATTATAATAAAATTATATAATAAAATTTTATTAACCCCGCGGGGGCACCCGCGGGGGAAGCGGGGCGGGGCGGGGCGGGGCGGGGGTAGCAGGAGGCGGGGGACGGGGCGGGGGACGGGGGGAACTAATAGGCAACGGGGCGGGGGACGGGGGAGGGGTCCCCCGCCCCAACCCCGCCCCGTTGCCATCCCTAACTATATATAATTGACCCTAGTCGCCTCCACGTGAATGGGCTGGTGGTTGGCGCCTCTTCCTCGGATCGTCAGGTCCTGAGGTCGAACCTCCGCAGCAACATCGGTTTCTCCGCACATCTAACGTGCTAGGTCTGGTTGGGGCGCTGGACCGGGCCGAAGTGGGATTAGTCGAGCTGCCTTTACGGACTTGACCCGGACACCCACTCCGTCGACAAAAAAAAAAAAAAATTGACCCTAGTCACTACTACTTCAGAACGGAGTATTATTGATGGAGACACCAACCAACCCCTTCAAATTCCTCGAAACGTGGTGCAAATATTTTCCATGGAAAGTATCATAATTTTTATATCTTTTGGGATGTTTCAAAACATTCCTCTTTCTTCCTAATATAATTCCTTTTTTTTTTTTTCTTCTTTTGTAGGAGATAAAATTGAAAAGATAAGCACGATCATCACAATCAAATCACTATTTTTAAAAAATTGAATATGACTGAATAATTGAAACGGAGGAGTAGAGGAGGGAGTACATTTTTCTTTCCAAAGATATATGTATGTGCTCAGCTTAATTGACCGACTCCTGAATTTTGTTAGAAAGCAAAGGCGTCCGTCTATCCATCATCAAAGCATTGGACTAGGTAATGTACTAATGGTACTTAGCATTCTAAGCTCGCGAAATAAAATAGGTCTTGATGTTGTAGTAGCTAAGATTGAGATATCACTGCTACTGCTTATTAAACAAGTTGTAAATTTGAATCCAACCTTCAAAGCCAAGTAAATCCATCCTACCTACCTACCAGTAAAATGTAAACAATCAATCAATCCTGTGCATGGTTTGGATGGGGGGGTCGCTCAGTCAGTTTAATTGAGAAATGCCTAGGATGAAAGGGATGGTCGGCAGCTCCGAACTGCCATTCCATCATAGCCATGGATTCCTCTTTCCCAATAAAATATCTCTCTCTCATTTTCCACAGGATTCCATGGGTTAAAAAAAAAGGACCCCCGCTCTACAATTTGGGACCCAAGCACCACATGGATCCCTTCAAAGATCTGAAGGTTTAAAATCCCTGACCCTACCCCTTAACCCAAATTGTCACCGACGCAAACAACCAAAACCCGGAAATTACAGCCAACAACCCAAAATAAAAACAAAACACAAACTGGTTTCATGCTTTGCTTGCATTGCCAGAGTGCGGCAGCGTACGCACTACTCATAATTAGTGAGAAATGAAAAATTCATTTTTTGAAATGTGTGGGATGAAGAAATTTATTTTGTGAAATGTGAGAGATGAAAAAAATCATTTTATAAAATGTGAGGGACGAAAAAATTTGTTTTATAAAATGTGAAGGACTATAGATCAGATTATGTAAAATATAATTTAACAAATTTACCCTTCAAAAATAATCACGTGCCTTGCACACAATGGATTCCGGCAAAAAAAATGATCGGAAACCTAGTTAGGGATTAAATTTGTCCGATGTGAATATATAAGGGATATAAAATTACACTTTTAAAAGTGAGGGACGAAAAAAATTATTTTATAAGATGTGAGGGACGTTTTGGACGATTTTCCCGTCTATTTATTATGGAAAGAAGATGCGAGAAGAAACAGCCAGAGTGAGCGTCGGTGCCCGGCATCAGCAGAATTGTAAGCATATCCATTATTGGAGTTGGAAAACTAGCCAGTGCTGTTTTTGAAAAACAACTCCAAAAACAGCTAATCCAAACGGACCCAATATTGTCTTAAACACATTCAATTCAATGGGATGGCTTTACCCCAATTCACCCTACTTCCTTTCTGTCTTACCATTGTACTAAATAGGTAATTAAAAGGGTGAAACTGTCACTAATAACACATAAGTACCATTTGTGAATGTAATCATCATCTCACAAAGGGCATTTTAGTAAACTCATACTCAAATAAGTATGGCTTGCTTGTACTCTAAGATGGATTACTTGTATGATACTTATATAATCCCCAAATTGCCCCTTAAAATGTCAGATGAAAATCACCTAAGTGACAAATTACAACTCCATTATATATATATATATATATATATTAGGGGAAAAAGCCCGCGCCATGCGCGGGAGTTTAGTACCTATAATTAAAGATAGTTAATAATTATTATTTAGTATTTTGTAATATAAGAATTGAAGTATGACAATTTTATTATGTGATATTAAACAGAAAAATCATAAATTACATATTGAGTCAAAAAATATAATATTCAATGAAATATAATTATAAAATACGATTAATCACTTTGCGTCTAATCTAATAGAATAAAAGATCTACTTATATTTGCTCATGCATTTTAGGGATGTTAAATTTTGTCGTTTAGTTTGAATTTGATCTTGATATGAGGACAATCTACCTCATTATCTTGTCATCTAAGTGAGATTTGAAAAATTAGCATACTTGAAGAAATTATTGCTAGTGGAATTTCGGTTATTGCAAGCATAGTTATTAAATCCGGCCCGGCCCGGCGGTTCGACCGGTCAACCCGACGAACCGGCCACTAAACCAGGCCGATTCTTCAATTGGATCGTTTCTGCATATGAACCATTGACTTTTCAACGAACCGGCGGTTCAACCGGATTAAACCGGAAACCCGGCCGGTTTTGTGGGCAGACCGGGTTTGAGGAAAAAATATTTGTCCAAGCCTTTGTTTGGATTCGAACTTCAGACCTTCGGTATTGTTTATGCGTAGCTCACCACCAAGCCACTTTGTCACTTGTTCATTAATGGTCATTCTTATGCTATATGAATGTTTTGTTAATTTCATCTTTATTTTTTTAAACTCTCCAAAACAAATGTATTTGGAATCTTTTAATAAAACTTATGACCCTTATATTCTATAAATTATAAAATAGATTTCAAAAATAACATATTACATAATTTATTTTAAAGACAAATATTGTTTTTTAAATATTTTTTTGCATTTAAAATTTGTAAATAACCTAGATAATTACAATAAACATCTACACTTGAAGTTTGGTGGATTACTAATTAAATTTATGTTTTGCTGATTCTTATATGAATTAAATATTCTATAGCAAATTAAATTAAATGAATATTTGTTATGACATTATTTATTACAATTTATCTCATATATCCTGTATCAAAATTTATAAAATATAATATTTAAATATATGTAGTGACCCATTGGTTCAACCACTCACCCACCAGTTAAACCAGTGACCCGTTGACCCACCTCCTTCGCCGGTCTCCTCTCCGGGCCGAGTTTAATAACTATGATTGCAAGCCAAATTCTTGGATTTATATTGATTCTAAAAACATATCATCATGAAAGCTCCACATTGACAAATCAATCAATTATGATTTATTGTATGATTTAGGACATATAGCAAAACATCTCCTTCTCAATAGGGGTTACAATTACAAAACATCAGTTTTTGATCTAGTTGCAAAGATATACAATAACTAATACGCTAATCTAGATGAATAATTACTAAAACATCTTAATCCACTCAATTCAAAAAACAATTAAAAGTAATGAAGTACATACTTTAGATTTGCAGCCAAATAGTTTTAAGTAGATAGTTAAACATATGGGCAAATCAAATGAAGTGAAAAATTGCCTAAATGGAATCATCAATAAAGTAGCAAATGATTTGAAAATTATTGTAACTAATAATTAAAATAACAAAAGAAGTAGATGCAATCTATTAATGAAAAAATTTATGATTACAAACTTATTCTAAACCACAAATAACAATTAACAAATATGATCTCCTCCCTATCAAGCCTATCTAACATGGGCAATTGAATTAAAACACTAAAAAAAGTATTGTACATACAACTTGCAAGATTACAAATTTCTTACAACCAAAAAAGTAGATTAGCTAAAGAAAACATACCTATTGAGAAAGATGTTGCAAAATAGGAAAGAGTAGTAGCTAATATAGCAACATCTGAATTCAATAAATTACATGATTGTAGTGGAACAAAGTTATAGGTAAATGAAATGAATTTGAATAGATGTGGGTTACTATGTAAACGGCTAAGAAGCCAAACTTCTCTACTAATCAGCATTAATTGTGTCTTAACATCTATATATCATAAGTTTGCAAATAACTGTTGAAAAAGACTTTAAGAAATTAAGAGACTTTGATGTTAATATAATTAAATGATTAAAAGGATTTTTATGTAATTCTACTAAAACACAAGCTGAATTCAATTGTACCTAATATTTAATTGGATATCGAATACTGTCACATGTTAAACTTACCCAGGGCTTTAAATGTCTGAGAGGACATTTAAGTAATTATAAAAAAAAACCAAATCAGCTATAATGATTCATATTCAATACTCCAATTGCACTTCAAATACTCTCATATTCCCAAAATAGCCCCATCTTTGCGGTTGAAATCTTTGCCCTAAACTCATTTTTATAGTATAAGGATATATATATATAGGATATAAAAAGCATGAATCTTGGTATTAGGAAGTGTAAGTGTAAGTACTTTTTTATCTTAGTTTTTGTTATCCCTAAATTACTCTTGTGTTTTTTAATTAGAATTATTGCATTTTAATGTGGAACTAATTAAAAGAAATAAAACACTCCAATTGATTCCATCTTAATAGTATTGGTAATTATAGTTAAAAATTGCTCATTAAAACTATTTACCTACCATTGGACTCCATCTCCAATTATTATACATATCAAAATTTTTTAATTGAAGCATGAAAAAAATTTTCATTAGTCATTAGTTGAGATTGTAAAAAAAATCAATTTCAAAAAATAGATACTCTCTAGAAAATGGAGAAACATACAAGGAGAAGAGAAATCTTATTCATATGTATATTTTCATACAAATATCATGAGTAAATTTTACAATTATGCACTTTTTATCAATATAAAGAATTTTTCATGTTGCATCCAATGGAATTTCAGTATACAAAAAATGACGACACCTTTATAACTAAAATATGAATATTAAACTGGAAAAAAGAAATCCGAAATAGCATCATACAAACCACTATTATCATTAATAGTAATCGATCAAAACAAGAAAAACTGAAAAAAAATTGAACACTATTTATAAAATGACATAAAGTAAATAGCTGATGAATTAAAAAGTTAGAATACAATTCAAATAATACCAAAGACAACATCTAAATCATTGATATCTAGGAAAAGGCAAACATTTTTATTGACAATAATATAATAATGCTTCATTTGTATTGATTTGAGCAAACCAAATTCATCCATCAAGTCAGAAGCCATCTCCAACGATAAAATAAGAATTATAATAAGAGTAAATATAAAATGAAGAATGATAAAAATGAAAATTATATCCAAATTATTTTTGGTGATGTGCAAAATACCCTTATTTTTCTAATGATTACATATATTTATTGTATTGCAATATTAGTGAATAATGGAAGCTGTTATGAAATGAAAATCTTTAAAATTAAGTAAATTTCATTTATAATGACAATTGTAATCAGACAGATTTAGTGCATTTCAATAATTAATAATAATGATAGCGATTATGGATTAAAAGTTGGCAATTAAAAAATAAAACACTGCAATATACAAAAAATTAATATTAAAGTTGTTAATTAGCCACAATTCTCATTCCAATTCCATGATCATAAAAAAAAGTAATACTAAAACCAAAAATATTGTGCTCATATGAAAAAAGTAGACTTTTTGCTTTTGTTTCGCATTGGATTGTGCTAAAAATATGAATAAAAGAAAAGAAAAATAGAAAAACTCCAACTATCTCTATCTATAAAATTTTAATTGTCAGGATGTACAAGTCAAAAAAACTTTAAGTGGTGGATCATTTATATTCCATTATTGACAAAAATAGAATTAACATAATACAAAAAATTCAAATTACATGTATGTTTATTTTTCTAACTTAATTATATTCTTCGTTTATAAAAAATTGTGATGATTGTGGTTTATTTGCAATAGAATCATGAATATACAATAATTTTGGTAAAACATAATATTATCAATATTTGATATGTTAGAGTTCAAGTCATAAATCAAAAAGTGTTTGGTTCATGATTCCAATTTCAATCCTAAGGGGCATGTCAACTACGTTGAAATGTTTTCTATCTCTTTTCATTTAATAAAATTTTTAAAAGTAACTAGCTTAAAAAACTAAATAACATAAAAATACTATATTATGATGTTGATGATCAAAATTTCATAAAAAAATTTTAGTTTGTAAAGAATAATATATTTTAAAATATTACAATCAAGGGCAAAGCACATGAACTATTACTAGCAATAATAAATGGTCAGATTTTAGGACCCAAGACTTGATAGTTTTACCAAATGCCATATTATGTGATATAGATTCCTGAACTTCAAAAACTGATAGCAATTATCACAAACCATCTAATTACGATGTGTCATAGATGACAAATTCAGCCAACTTTAGCAAACCCATGAATTTCAAAGATTAGCCACAAGAGGCTGACCGAAAAACGGAGGAGAATCTGGGTAAAAGATACTTGAATATAGAACTCTTGTAAAATGAACTCATGTAAAACTATAATAAATTCTAAAGGGAGTCGAAAGTTAACCCCACAAACAGTTTACAAGTGGGTAAAAGAAATATAAAGAAAAACAACCATAACAATCAAGGCTCAAATGCAAGAGCACGAGGCATCCATAGTGTTGGAGTAGGATTTAGGAATTCTATGTTAAGATAAGAGACGGGAAAACATGTCTGGAACCTGTTTTTGCTTCTAGCACTTCTTTCACAGGTATGTTCAAACCTTGCTATGACTGGTTTCAGGGTACTAGTGTTGATCAAAGTTCTAAAAAAAAAAAAACTGGATTGCTTGTATGATATTACCAGGTGTATAGGAGTAGATGAATCAGAAGACGTGCAGCTAATCTGCTACCTCGTCAAGTCAGGGTCTGATCCTATGGACCTGCTTGTGGTTTGTTTAAGTCAGGGTCTGATCCGATGGCTGCTTTTCATCTTCTGGCTCGCTTATGAGATCGGTGAACTCCTTAGCCACTGCATTGCACTGTCGACAACCCTTCCCCACCCCGTTTTTGAAAACGGCATTGGCCCTTACTATTTGATCAGTCCACCACATAGTAAGCCTGTGAAGGTGATTTTCTCTGACTTTGAAAACAGTCCTTCCTAGTTTTCCAGACTCCTGCACGTTAAAAACCAATGTGGTAACTGGTTTAAATTGAGTGAGATTGGCGCTTAGGTACCGTTGAGCAAAGTTTGGCCCATCTCCTGGAAATTCCAGAAACAGGCCCTAGTACTTCCCTTTATGATTTTGGAGCTTCACCAGAAATTTGTCATCGTATAAGTGCAAAAGAAAAGTATGAAGTTTTGATCCTTGATTGCATGATTCACGACTTGCTACAGTACTATTCTTCTACCATATCTCCTGGAAACTTAAAAAATAGAAAGGAAACGCTTTCTGTTGGCAAAATTTTACTTAATCTGTATTTGTCCCCGGTCTTTTGAAGTAAAGGAACAGATGGTAGACTGAAGTGGCAGCATCCCACTAAATCACTGACCTCTGAATTTTTTGGAGTCGAGCAAAGCTTTGTACCATGGGACTTTGCAATAAGAATAAAACATAGTTGAAGCACGACTGCACGATCGAGTCACCAAGACATAAGGTAGCGCTGGGTTGGCGTTCCAACCTGTGCAAGCCCCGGCAGTTGCTGCATAGAAAAATGAACAAACACTAGATTTAGGCAGTCTTACTTGTATCTGCCTAAAGAACTTTCAGGATAAATGAGCAGATGATATACGCGTTGATTAATACTCAGCTCCATCCGGCCAAATTGATAGGTTGCAATTTTATCATTTATTTTATTATTAATTTCTCCTATTATCTGATCGATATGGATTAATTGCTAGATTCTATTCACTTTTGATATTTTACATTTATTTCAGGGAGTAAAACGAAAATATCATAATAAGTGCCAATTTGACAGGCATTAGGAAGGAGTTCAAGTAGCAGGCGTCCAGGAGTATTTTTGAAATATTAAGATGTGACCCTTTTTGATAATTTGTGGAAGACAGCACTAGAAAAAAGGGAACAAGAGACCGAAGTTTTCCTCACCGTTGGGGGCTGTCGCACAGGAGCCAAGCATGAGATTAGCTAGGTATTAGATATAAAAAAATAACGCAGGGAACTTGGACGACTTAAAAGGCTTAGCCTTTGACTTTTCTTTGGGAGCTTTTCCTTCTTCACACGAGGGATCTCTAGCTTAGCTTTTTCTTTTGACTTTTCCTTCTTAGCTTTTGGTAGTGGAGTTCTCCTACGCATGCATGTCAGGAACCTCCTGAAGAATTGAATCATTCTCTGTAGTTGCTGGTTTGTTCTTATTTCAATCGATCAAATTGAATTCTCACGAACAAGGCTAATGGCCGCTACTGTTGCTTCAATTTTCTTTGGGCTTTGTTCATCAAGGATGAACTAATTCTCTTATTCTTGTCAAAGAACAATGGAGGCTTTGATTCGCCTAAAAATTGTGAGATCGATTTGATTTTATCTTTTTCTTTTATTTATTGATATTCGCATATTCCTTGATTACAGTATTTATGATTATTTAATTAATTGATTATTTTGGATCCGGATAATTAGTTAAATTGATAATCTATTATTAATTAGGGTATTAAATCCGTAATTGTTTAATTATTTTAAATTAGTGACAACTGGCATGATTAGATTTGTGTCATGTGGATACGCGAGCTAATCTGAAATAACTCTGATAATGCGTTATTTGGTTAAAATAGGACTCCTTTAATACGTAAGGTAATTGAAATCTTACGGGCGTACTTAAGATTATTTTCCAATTAGAGCAGTGATTAACGAGCGTATCTTAATCACCGACACAATAAGGAGGGGTTGACTGTCATCGCTTGTTTGGCAGTTATAACGTATTTATTAGTAAATAATTGAAATTGTCTTTGCATCGATGATCAATTAGGTGAACCATTGTTGAAGTTATTTCTTGGCTAGATCTTTAATTATTGTTATTCTAAATATTAGTGAATTATCATTTAATTTTTAATTGGCTATTTTATTCTTAGTTGAATTATTTTAATTGTTATCCTTTATACAAAAACACCCCATGTGTTACTTTGAATTTCTAAAGAGACAAATACCCACAGTCCTTGAGGATATGATCCTACTTGCTCTGTTTACAAATTAATAATCATTTGTGTAAAAGTCATCCCATTCGGGTATATCGGATCAAACAAACTCTTCGCGCACAGGGTGAATCAAGTAATCCATTGCACATGTAGAGTCCCTGCTCTAGTATTTGAAATCGGGTTTTTGATATTTTAATTGGCAATTAAATTTATTTTTATTATTGTACAGGCATTGACAACTTGTCAATTTTGACGCCGTTGTCGGGGATTGGTGTCAGTTATTTGTTTCTTTTTAAGTTAATTTTTTGTTCTAATTTTCTGGTACTTCTCTAGTGTATGCTTCGTTCTTCTCGTACAGGTTAATTGATTTTTTATTCTGAGGTAAATAAAACCGTGCAGAGAACACGAAAAGAGACCAGACAACTCAGAGAGGAGCAATCAAGTGTTGTATCTCAGAGACTTGAAGTTGAACTAACAAATTCGTTTGGTGACACTTCGAGTGACTCGGATCAAGAAGAAGTCACTATGGCGCATGCATGAACATTAAAGGAGTTAGCTGCTCCTAATTTAAATAAGCAATATTTATACATTACTTTTCCAAGTTTGAACGATAACACTCCCTTTAAACTAAAATTTGGTCTAATTCACCTCTTGCTATTTTTCCATGGTCTACCAGGTGAGAAGTCCTACAAGTACTTGCAAGAGTTTGACGTTGTTTGCAACAGCATAAAATTCTCGGGCATTACAGAAGAATAGATAAAAATGAAGGCATTTCCCTTCTCCTTGAAAGACTCTGCAAAAGATTGATTGTACTACCTACCACTAGGTAGCATTATCACATAGGACCAATTAAAGAAAAGTTCTTTGACAAGTATTTTCTCGCGTCTCGAGTTGCAAGTCTAAGAAAGAAAATCTGTGGTATCAAGCAGCACCCAGGGGAGTTGCTTTATGATTACTGGGAGCGATTCAAAAAGTTGTGCATCAAGTGCCCCAACACCAAATAAGTGAGCAGTTGCTCATACAATATTTTTACGAGGGGCTACTCTTCAGAGATATAAATATAATTGATGCTGCGAGTGGAGGGATACTGGTGAACAAGACCCCTTGAATAGCGTGGGAGCTAATTGAGGGAATGACTGAGAATTCGCAACAGTTTGGTACGAGAGAGGATGTCCCGATACGCAAAGTGAATGAGGTAGAGACATCTTCTATCCAGCAGTAGTTGACTGAGTTAACGTCGTTTATTAGGTAACTGGCTGTAGAAAATACATCACAAGCCAAGGTGTGTGGGATTTGCACTGGTATGGGTCATTCTACGGAAATGTGTCCATTGATTCAAGAGGAAAGTGCGGAGCAAGTGAACATAGTTGGTCACGCGCCCGCGCCAAAACAGCCATACGACCTATACTTGAGTACGTATAATCCGGGTTGGAGAGATCATTCTAACTTCAGTTATGGAGGAAATAGGCAATCGAATTTTGCACCAAATAAGCAGCAAAGGTACCAACAACAGTGCTAACCTCGTCCGCCACCACCCTCTTCAAACTCAAGTCTGTCTATGGAAAAGATGATGAAGTAATTAATTACTAATCAACAAAAGACGAATTCTGACCTACAAAGTATGAGAAATCAACTGGGCCAGATACAAGAAATGCAAAGTCACATGAGTCAGATGGCAGTGACAATCAACTACCTAGAATCACAAGTTTATAGAAAATTGCTGTCTCAACCTGAATTGAACCTGAAGAATGTAAATGCAATGACTTTAAGGAGTGGAAAGGAAATTCAGGGGCCCGAACTCGTGACTCCAAAGAACAAGGACAAAGAGAAGATTGAGAGAAAGCTTGAGGCAGAGAACACAAGTAGCAAAAACTCAGTGATACTCCCAGACCTGATCATAGATGTTAAAACTAATCCCCTTCCATTTCCTAACAGGTTGGAGAAATTGAAAAAGTAGGATAAGGAGAAAGAAATCCTGGAGGTGTTTCGCAAGGTAAAAATCAATATGCCCCTACTAGACACAATCAAACAAGTGCCGAAATATGCAAAATTTTTTAGAGAGTCATTATAGGAGGCTGAGTGGAGATGAGAGAGTCATTGTGGGAGAAAACGTGTTCGCGGTCCTACCGATGAAGCTCTCACAGAAGTGCGGGGATCCAGGTAGGTTTACTGTCCCATGTAAGATAGGTAATATTTTGATTAGGAATACCATGCTGAATTTAGGAGTATCAATCAACGTAATGTCTAAATCTATGTATGCTTCTCTGAATCTAGGTCCATTAAAAGAAACTGAGATAATAATTCAATTAACTGACCAAACAAATGCATACCCTGATAGGTTGGTTGAGGATGTGCTGGTTAAAGTTAATGAATTGATATTTCCAACTGACTTTTATGTATTTGACATGGATGATGATCATTCTCCCGACCCCTCGCCTTTGTTATTAGGTAGATCTTTTTTTAGTACAGCCCAGACAAAAATTGATATTCATAAGAGTATTTTGTCTATGAAATTTGATGGAGAAATAGTCCACTTTAATATTTTTGATGCAATGGAATATCCTGTTAACTCTCACTTTGCGTTTGCTATTCATACTATTAATTCCTTTGTGCAAGAATTTCCTGAGTTTGCTTGTAAGGATAAATTCAAAATTGCTACGAACGAGTATCAGGGGATGAAAGCAATTTATAAGATGAAAATGAGTAGAAAATTAAGGAAAAAAATTACACTCAGTGGCTATTTTGATCCCGGAGGAGGGCCACCGATTATAAGAAAAATTGAGTTACATCTAGATTGAAGAGTGGTGTTCAATGTCTAGCTAAAAATATTAAAGAAAAGCGTTTATTGGGAGGCAACCCAATTTCTTTTTAGTTGTTTGTTCAGTTTTGATTGGTAGTTTAAATATGTTTTCCTTATATTGGGTAGTTTAAATATGTTTTCCTTATATTGATTTTGGGTTTCAATTTTCATTTTTGATTTTTCACAGGTATCTCCCTGACTTGACGCGCCCGCATCAATTGGGCGCGTGGCACATTTCAACTTTCTGGCACTTGGTTAAAAGGGTTTCCGCCCTCATGATGTGCCCGTGTCAAGTCACCTAAAGAGTTCATCGTCAGAAAGATTCTTGTCCGCATCACGTGCCCGCGTCAAGTCTCCTGAAGAGCTTTTCATCAGAAGGGTTCTTGCCTTTTTGACGCGCCCGCGTCACGGTCGAAGGAAAGGTAAATATTCAAACCTCGAGAAAAATTTTCGATTTCGTATTAATCTTTAATTTTGAATTTCGAAAATAAATTCTATTCGTAATATTGAAAAAAAAAGAAAAAAATGTCGAAAAAATTTTAAAAAAAATCTTTCGGTTAGCCATAACCTTTGATTTCCAGTATTTGGATTTTTAAAATTTAAATTCGAAAAGATATAAAGCAAAAACAAAAAAAAAAACCAAAAAACTATTTTATTTTTATTTTCTTCCTTTCCTTTTCTTTCTTCCTCTTTTCTGTCCTTCTTCTCCCCTGTTTCTCTTTTCTTGGCCGAAACCCACAAGCCGCCGCACGCCGCTGCTAGACTACCACAACGTGCCTTAGCCTCTCCATTCCCACAGCTCGCGCGCCACCAAACTCACCGCGTCTCCCTATCCGTCACCCTCTTTACGCGCACGCCGCGGCAACCATCTCGAGGCCACTTCGCGCTCTGCCCCTCGTTCTCTCTCTTCGTAGCTGCACTCCTTTTTCTTCGACACTCAGTCCGAGCCCCCTCCATTGCCCCAGAGAGCCGCCAACACCTCCGTCCTCGCACACCAACCGCAATCGTAGACGCCGGCAGAACGACGCGCATCCCCACTGCCTTGTGAACAAACGCACGGCCGCCATCCTGCCAATCCCTTGTTTTCCATCGCTGCCATCTGTTTTCGCTGTCCAAACATTGCCTGGAACTGTTGCTTATAGACAGTGTGACGGTATTTATCTGTCTAAATTCCCTAGCAAACTTTTGCAGTAGTATTTTTGCAATCGCGTTTTAGGCCTCGTCGTGATTTATTTTGCCGCCTCTTTATATTGAATCACTGGGGTTGCTATTTGCATTGCTGTGGAGGTTGTTTTGCTGCCTTAGTAGTTGATTGGATTTAATTTAAGTTTGGAGAGTACTCTACCTGTTGGTTTCACTTTGTTGACATTTTGGGTGCATAACTTCTACATTTGACTACTAAATTGGGTGACACGGTGGCACTTGAATTTACTCGTTGACACTGGTTGAATTTAATTGATTGGTTGGTGAAAAATTGGCTGCTGACTTAAGTTGCTATTTGGGTGACTGTCTGGTTGAAAGCTAAGTGTTTTTATTGCGTTGTTACTGTCCAATTTCTACACTGCTATTGATGGAATTACCGATTTTGAATTAGGAAATTAACTATCCACTTGGCGACATGTGTTGAGATTTTGGGCGGGATAATTTTGCAATTGTATTTAATTGGGAGACACCTCTGGCAGTTGATTTGCCTGTTAACGTTGGTTAATTTAATTGCTTCGTTGGGGTCATCTGCCTATCGACTGCATGTTGATTTGTTTGGGATATTCATTGAGCCATTCCTTAGACAAATTGAACGATACTTTGTGCTGTTTGAGTGCCTATTGCTTTGACCGTTGTTACCCTACCTGAAGTGCTGGTTTCTATATTTGTCGGAGTACGTCGATGGTTTCTACCGATTTACTCTCCTGAGACCCATTCGGACTCTCGGTCGACGCCCTTCTCCCCGAGCAAACTCTCTTTCAGTTCCTGGATTGATTGAGGATACTGCTGGACCCTCTTCCTTTGCGCCTTCTCCGCCGATGGCATTCGATGCTGAGTGGCGCCACTTGCGAGGCCAGATTCAGAACTTGGCTGCGTACTTCCACCATATCGATTTTCTATACCGTTCCCGCCTACCTCTTAGTCACTCGCGAGGGAAGTTTCGTTGTCCTCTTCGTTTTACTTGCTTTCTAATCTCCATTGGGGACAATGTCGAATTTAGGTGTGGGGGGGATCAGTTGTGGTGCTAGTTTTACTAGTTTTTAGTTTCTATTTTTTTCCTTTATTTTTAGTTAGTTATTTGTCTATCTTTCATTCATTCTCTTTCTTTTTTTTTAGTGTTTAATTCTCATGTGAATACCAAAGTTTAATGTTGGGTTATTGACTCTAATTCTACTATTGCCAAATTTTAATAATAAAAGTGTATCTAGTTAATGTGGTTGAATTCAAGAATATCTCTTTGGTGAGTATCGGTGATTATTTGACTCTTCTAATTTTTGATTAACTTTTGTAGGCACTGGGAATGATTTTTGGCATTTTCCTGTGAATTGGTCCAGTGATTAACTTTAGTTCTCCATGTTTGAAAAAAATGAGGTTAGCTGCTTTTTTTTGTGATATTGTGAGATATTGTGTTATTTAGATGTGAAATAAAGTTAACTGTACTCCGCTATTTGTTACTACTGAGTAACCGGGGATCTTCACTTAAAGTATCGATTCTTGTGTCAAAAAGTAGTAATTTCTATGAGTACGTGATCGTATAGCGTTAGAAACTGAGTAATCGGGCTCCTTCATTTGGCAAATATTGGAGTTCGCGTCAAAAGACTCCGATGGCTAGAGACGAAAAAGAGAAGAAAATAAATAATAGGAAAAAAAGTGCAGATTGTGTTAGTGTGTGATAGAAGTCAGCTTTTCGATTTGTGGATTTAATGTTGAGATTTTGGTTAATATTTGGACCATTTGCTAATAAATGTTGTGCGCCATTCCTTTTTCTTAGATTAGTTAACCTGGAATTGAAAGAGTTTGTCGTTTAAGAAGCTAACTGGGGTGATGTTTCTCGAATTTTGATCGCTGATGATTGATATATGATTTTTTTTTTGGTATCTTGGCAATATGGTGGATAGAGCAATAGACATTGTCAAATATTGGTGTTTGTTTGATATTCTCATGCTTGAGAACAATCGTGATTTAGGTGTGGGGAGAATTGATAAATTACAATTTTGTCATTTATTTTATTATTAATTTCCCTATTATCTGACCCGATATGAATTAATTACTAGATTCTACTCACTGTTGATATTTTACATTTATTTCAGAGAGTAGAACGAAAATATCATAACAAGTGACAATTTGACGGTCATTAGGAAGGAGTTTAAGTAGCAGGCGTCCAGGGGCATTTTTGAAATATCAAGACGCGACCCTTTTTGGTAATTTGCGAAAAACAGCACTAGAAAAAAGGGAACAAGAAACCGAAGTCTTCCTCACCGTTGGGGGCTGCCGCACAGGAGCCAAGCATGAGATTAGCTAGGTATTAGATAGAAAAAAAAACGCAGCGAACTTGGACGACTTGGAAGGCTTAGCCTTTGACTTTTCTTTGGGAGCTTTTCCTTCTTCGCATGAGAGACCTCTAGCTTAGCTTTTTCTTTTGACTTTTCTTTTTTAGCTTTTGGTAGTGGAGTTCTCCTACGCATGTCAGGAACTTTATGAAGAATTGCATTATTCTCTGTAGTTGCTGGTTTATCCTTATTTCAATCGATCAAATTGAATTCTCACGAACAAGGCTAGTGGCCGCTACTATTGCTTCAATTTCCTGTGGGCTTTGTTCATCAAGGATGAACTAATTCCCTTACTTTATTCAAGGAACAACGGAGGTTTTGGTTCGCCTAAAAATTGTGAAATCGATTTAATTTTATCTTTTTCTTTTATTTATTGGTATTCACATATACCTTGATTGCAGTACTTATGATTATTTAATTAGTTAATTGTCTTGGATCCGAATAATTAGTTAACTTGATAATCTATCGTTAATTAAGGTATTAAATCCGCAATTGCTTAATTGCCTTGAATTAGTGACAACCGGCATGATTAGATTTGTGTCAGGAGAATACGCGGGCTAATCTGAAATAATCCTAGCAGTGCGTTATTTGGTTAGAATAGAGCTCCTCTAATACGTAAGGTAATTGAAAAATTAAATCTTACGGGCGTATCTAGAATTATTTCTCAATTAGAGTCATGATTAACGGGCGTACCTTAATCATCGACACAGTAAAGAGGGGTTAACTGTCATCGCTCGTTTGGTAGTTATAACGTATTTATTAGTAAATAATTGGAATTACCTTTGCATCGATGATCAATTAGGTGAACTATTACTGAAGTTATTTCTTGGCTAGACCTTTAATTATTGTTATTCTAAATTTTAGTGAATTATCATTTAATTTTTAGTTGGCTATTTTATTTTTAGTTCAATTGTTTTAATTGTTATCCTTTATACAAAAACACCTCCTGTGTTACTTTGAATTTCTAAAGAGACAAATACCCCCAGTCCCTGAGAATACGACCCTACTTACCCTGTTTATAAATTAATAATCATTTGTGTAAAAGTCATCCCATTCGGGTATATCGGATCAAGCAAACTCTTCGAGAACAGGATGAATCAAGTAACCCATTACACACCTAGAGTCCTTGCTGCAGTACTTGAAATCGGGTTTTGACTATTTTAATTGGCAATTAGATTTATTTTTATTATTGTACAGGCATCGACAACCTGTCACAAATATTGCTTGTATTAAAGTCAGAGGCTTGAAAATAGGAACTTCGTCTCATGCAATTTACATGATCAACTGCCAAGTGCCAACTAGGTCGTTTGAGCACTTATGAAATATGCGAATACCAATGAATAAAAGGAAAAGATAAAATTAAATCGATCTCACAAGTTTTAGACAAACCAAAGCCTTCGTTGCTCCTTGACTAGAGTGGTGAAATTAGTTCATGTTTGATGAACTAAGTCCGTAGGAAGTTGAAACAAGAGTCACGGCCATTGTCACAAAAATTGGGAAAACTCAATTCATTCTATTCAAGGCAAAAAACAAATTACAAGAAGCAATCGATTGTTTTAATGTCTCTACCATACCAAGAAAAGAGAAACTATTCAAGGACCATGCGAAAAAGTCAAAGAAGAAGCTCTAATTTCTCCTGCCATCCGTGGAGAGCATCTACCAAAAAGTAAGGAGAAAAGTCAAAGGTGAAGCTAAAGGAAAAAGGCAATGTTTTCAGAATTGGACTGGACCGGCGGTTCAACCGGTTGGACCGCAAACCGGATAGGCCAACGGTCCGGTCTAGAGCTAAACCCGGAGAGTAATCAAGAACCGCTGGAAACCGGATGACTCGAACGAACCGGAAAAACCCGCTTGGACCGTGAACCGGCGATTTTTGAAACTTTTCAAAATGAATTTTCAAATTGCAGCCGCCAAGAGTCGAACACCAAACCTTGTGTTTGTCATAAGAAGCCCTTACCACTAAACCATAGGCGGCGGACATGATTATTTTGTGCAGATATCTACTTAACTTATTAAATGAAAAACTAAAACACCCTAAACCTAAGATACATCAAACTTATTTCTTTGTATATAAAAAATATATAAATGCAAAGATAGTAATAATTGTTAGTATATGTATATATATAATAAATTAGGTGTATTAAATGTGTTAAGACAACCGTTAAAAAAATCCTTTAATAAAATAGTTTTTTCAAATTATTTTTTAAATTTTTGTAGAAAAATGTACGACAACGATTTAATATGTGTAGAATAAAAATAATCAAGAAATAAATTTGTGAAAAAATTAAAAAATTAAAAAAAATGACAATCCAAACAAGGTTTAATTTGGTAACTAAATTGAATTGTTTAGATAAGTTATTGTTTTAAAAAATTTTAATTACATCAGAAACACTTGTGCTTTACATCATAAATATATTGTTGGTATATCTATGTTTGTTAATGTACTCCCCTTGATTATTAATGTAATCCCCTTGATTTTTTAATTTGTGAAAATAAATAAAAATACTTAGACTTTTAATTTCAGTTACAATCTCACAATAAAATTATGGTTGAAATGCAATAATAGATAGAAAGATTGAACAGGGATATTCTTGCTCAATTGACATTGTAGACAAGTATTTAGAAAAAAAATTGATAAGTAATTATTATTTTAAAAAATATTTATAATTAAATTGTACACATTCGTACTTGACATCATGACTCCTTGATTTTTTTTTTATTTGTGTGAATAAACAAAATACTTAAAAATTTTAATTTCAATTACAATCTCAAAACAATATCATAGGTAGTAAGATTGAATAAGGATATTGTTACCTAACTGACTGGTAAATAAATATTAAATAAGGGAACATTGATAAAAATTGGGCGCTAATAACAATTTTCTAGTGGACAAAAAATGTGAATATGGAGAATTTTTTTTCTTTCCAATGAATATGTACTGAGTGAGAAAGTCAAATGGCCGAATTGAAAACACAAATTTGAAAAAAGTTAAAAAAGAATTATTTTTTTAACCCAAATTATTTAATGCTACAACCACTCACTTTTACCTCATTTTTTGTTTCTTATCAAGTTTGCATTTCTATTTTCGATTCTCTTGACTTCCTTCGAACTCCAAACTTTCTTTTTTAAATTGCAATATCTAAATCCCAAAGGCATAAATTAAAATTTAAATTTACAATGTCAAATCCTCATAGACGTGAATTTTGTATAATTTCAAAATATTGTGATATTTTTGGGTTAGATTTAAGATTATTTTGGTAGATATAATTGAAATTGAAATGAAATTTATTTGTTTTAACTTATAATTTAAAAAATTTATTTTTAAAAATCCAAGTTATTCAAAAATAGTAAACTTTTCTATCATATAAAGTTTTAAATTAGTATATTGCATGTCTTATTTTGTGCATATATATATTTATATAAATTATTTTTTTAAAAATTCGTTGAATCGAGGTTGAACCGGTCCGATCAGTTGAACCTCGACCCTTTCACTTCACCGGTTCAATTGACGGTCCGGGTTTTAAAACATTGGAAAAAGGTACAGCCTCCCTTTCTGCTATTTTTCTTTTGGTTTTTATCCTCTCCGCCTCCCTTGGATGTGCGACAGCTCCAGGGAAAATGCATTTTGGCCCAAACTGATTGGAAAGGGCTTGTGTCCCTTTTTTCCCAAAAATGCCCTTTCAAGCCTTCTATTCAATTTCCTTCCCGATGACTACCAAAGTGGCATTAATTGTGGTATTTTTGATCTACTCCCTGAAATAAATGCAAATTACGAAAAATGAGTAGAATCCAACAATTAATCTACATTAAGTCAGGTAATAGGGGAAATTAATTATAAAATAAATGAGAAAATTACAGCCTATCAAACGATCTAACGATGATCAACCCGTCACATTTCTTTTATGTTTGAGACAGAGTGACAACTGGCAATCAAAGTTTTCCTCCAGAATTATTGAGTAGGAAGCCTAATTGACATTCTATTGTTTGGTAGTTTTACTCAAAATAGAAATTTTATATCCCATCTGAATTGCTATCTTTTAGTGTTTTTGTAAAAAAAAAAAAAAAATTTTATAACAATTTGATGTATGTGATATAAAAAAAAGTAATTAAGAAATGTGTTCAGAAAAAATATAATTTTCTTTTAAAAGAATTGCAATCCAAACAAGGTAAAGTTTGGATTTGGGTCTAGTCAAATTTAATGTTAAATTACCAATAAGCCCCCTATAGTTTTATCTATTGTCACATATTTCTCTTAATATTTCAAAATTTTCACTTTACCCCCTTACAGTTTCACGTGAACTGGAAATTTAAGGAAAAATAACTTATGTAACGTCATTACTTGAAATATCAGTAATGCCCTTACTTAAATGTTAAACTAAATAACGATTTAATCACTTCATACAAAATTATAGGAGATTATATGGATAAATACAAAAATTATAAAAGGATAAAGTAGATATCCACACAAACTATATGGTTTCATCGCACGCACTTTTACCGCACATGTGGTCTAATCACCGTAACTAATTATGCATTTCCTCTATTTTTCACTTTACATCAAATTATAATAGAATTATATGACTATTCTAAAATCATAGAAAGTCATCTAGCATTATACAGAATTATAGGAGATTATATATAATTTACTCAGACCCTATCCATCGATTGATAGCCCACCTGCAATCAATCTCGCAACGTGTTGACCTGTCACGCCAACTTTGTCAAAACTTTGGCAAAGTGAGCTATCAGGGTGGGATAGGACTGTCAACGGGCCAGGTCCGGGCCGAAATTCATTATTCCGGACCCGGACCCGAATTACTATGCCGGATCCGGATCCGACCCGTTTACCCGACGGGTCTTTTATTCTATGTTCCGGATCCGGATCCGGCGGGTCCCGGATCCGGATCCGGGTCTACCCGAACAAATTTACCAAATTTTATAATTTCTAATAAAAATGAGAAAAAAATATATTTGTAAACTAATTTCTAACTAATGCAAAGAAAAAACCAAATAAGAAAAGAAATCAAATTAATTTTATTAAAATACATCACCCTAATCAAATTATATTGATAAATATATATTTTTTAAATTATTAATTCATTTATATCCGGATCCGGGTCTAATACGGGTCGGAATACTATATTCCGTATCCGACACGTTTTTTTGTTTGACAAAACGAATCCGAATCCGGATCCGGGAAACAAAATTAAATCCCTACCCATACCCGTAATAATTTCTCGGATCCGGGTCTAGACCCAACCCGTTGACAGGCCTAGGGTGGGACGGCAAAATCGGCTAGCACCCGTAATAACTCTTTTGTTTTGGCGTAGCGAATGATGGCTAAAAACGACGTTTAAACTCAATTGCATGCTGCCAAAGTACAATGTCAATTGTCAAGCAACCTAAGCAGTGAGGTCACGTTAGGGACTGGGATACGTTTTTCTGAAGGTTCGCCAACGAAAAGCGTCCAAGCTAATTTACCTGTCTTTTTCACTGGAAAAAAAAAAAAAAAAAAGGAGAGATGAGCAATTGAGCACCTCGTTTTTCCTCCTACCTAGGTAATTGAATAGGCACGTTTGGACTCTGCAGGAGCCACAATTTTTAATACTATTTATTATGGAAAGAAGATGTGAGAAGAAACAGCCAGAGTGAGTGTCAGTGCCGGTCAGCAGAATTGTAAGCATATCCATTGTTGGAGTTGGAATACTACAGTTTCTCCGCCAAGTAAAGAGATGACAGAACATGTTAGGCCAAGCTGCACAACTGGGAAGCTACGCATTCTCATTCGATCCTCTCTCTTCAGCTACCTGATTTTGCCGCTAGTTCTTCTGCAATTATGTTCAAACCTTGCTTCCGCTGGTTCCCCTGTTAAGTTTCTCCCAGGATTCGAAGGACCTCTGCCATTTGAACTCGAAACCGGGTGGGTAACTCAATATTTTTGTAACAGTAAGTTAATTTCTGGTGCATTAATGTGGATTTAAACTTGGGAAAGATTGAAGTTGTTTTGAGATTGTACAACCAGGTATATAGGTGTTGATGAATCAGAGGATGTGCAGCTTTTCTACTACTTTGTCAAGTCAGAGTCCAGTCCTGAAACAGACCCTCTTGTGCTCTGGTTGACTGGAGGCAATTGCTGCACCTCATTCTCTGGGCTTGCTTTTGAGATAGGTAGATTTAGTGCACGCCGATAATAAGTATGGAGTGTGAATTAAGAGCATGGATTATACGTAATCCCTTTTCCTGATTTCTTCATAATTCCACCATACCCTTTCATCTTTGACTTTTGCACAAGCTTGAAATCTTGAAAGATCCCTTTTTGCCAGTTCAGAAACTTAGCTTCATAAATTATGTACTCTGCGATTCTATATTAGGCCCCTGTATTTTTTTCTTCTTCCTTTTGGTTGTTTCACCAGACATATATCTAGTTGGGGAGGCCCGTATATTTGTATACATGTTTTAATTAATGAATACAAGCAAGACTCAGTAAAACATCCTATTCACAGGATTCAGGATTTGTTTTCAACCGTACGTCCAGGAAAAGAGCAAAAGAAACCATTTTTCTGACAATAGATTTTGGCTTCATCAATATCCCACCCTTTTTCCCATCAGTGTTTCAAACCCAATCCTCTCTGTATGAATGATGTATGTAGTGGAGTCGTTGACCTGTGATTTTCCAGGGCCAATAAAATTCGAGCAAGTGCTGTACCATGGGACTTTGCCCAAGTTGCTGTCAAATCCCTATTCTTGGACTAAGGTAAACTCATCATCGAGTGTCTTTCTTCCTTGTTGGTCAAAAGATATCAATGATATACTGGTAGGGTAGACTCCTCTGAAGTAAAAATAGAAAGTTCATCGTACAGTAGATTACTGATCTATCACTAGTTCACTACTGATAGTGATTGATAATGTTTCGATTTTCTGGTGTTTAGTTGAATGCTAGACTGACCATAATGTATCGTTACTTTTCAGGTGGCAAGCATAATATTTGTCGATTTGCCAGTGGCAAGTGGTTTTTCTTATGCAAGGACTGCAAAAGCTTCTCAGTCTACAGTTTTACAAGCCTGTAACCAAGCCTATGAATTTCTTAGAAAGGTACTCTCCTACCATTAAATGATCATTAGTCAGCATTTTACACTGGAGAGTGCAATTGATCAAAAGCTAGAAAGTTTCCACTTATATCTTGATGCCACTGAACCAGAGATTTGATCCCTGCCTACGTAGACCCGGACAAGACTCCAGTACCTTTGGACCAAACTGCCAGTTATAGATGTCACCTCTAATTAGTACTCAGGAAAATGCCATATTCGTAGGCAAATCTTTTACTTTAAGTGACTGTGTATATCAATTTTCTCTGTTTATATGTCGTTATGTACTGCATAAGTATCCATAAAAGAAGTTAACAACCGCGTCCATTATTTTGGTGATTGAGAATTCGTTACATCTTTACTGATTTAGATCATAAAATAAAGCTTGCGGGTGACCTAAGCTTTAATGATCCATGTATTGAAGCATGTAGACTTCTCAATGACATTAACATGAAAAGAGTGATGATAAATGATATTCATCTTTGCTAAGTGCCTCTCAACTGTTGATTGCTTTACAGTGGCTGGTTGATCATCCAGAGTTCATTTCCAGTCCAGTCTATATTGGTGGAGACTCCTACTCGGGGATTACTGTTCCAATTGTCACTCAAATTATATCAGATGGTAGGACCTTAATTTGGTTCTTTATGCAGGCACCTCTTATTGATTAGGCTCTAGTACATTCCAATGATAACAGTTATTTACTAGCCTTTGTAAAAGACTTGAAGGTATTGCAAATGCTTTTGAAATTTTAGATATCCGAGGCATCTTTAGTAGACATACTGCCTGCTTACACTTGAAGTCAATGTTTAGCAATTTAATGACCGAGCTTTGAGAGAAATAGAAATAGAAAGTGCCTCCAGAATCTGCATACAGTTTATTTATCTTTGAAGCATTACTCTTTCGAGTTGCACTGTTCAATGTCCTTGCACTTGCTCATGTTGAAGAATTCTCTCAAAGGATTCAATGGCTCTAAAACTAACGTTCTGGTGTCTCTGCAGGAAATGAGGTCGGTATTGAGCCACATATCGATCTTAAGGTTTGTATTTTTCATAGTCTTCTCTCTTTCATCTAGGGATAGCAAGATAACTATTTTCCTGGACAAATTTTCCTCATAATGAGGTTGACCATTGTTTAAGAGATGCGCTTCATTTACCAATCTGGCGTATCAACACCATGTTTCAAAGGCTCGGCCGAGTCGTCACCGGAACGGGGCTTTCCGTTCCAATACTGGGACGAGATGAATCCGAGATAATGGATCACCAAGAACTCGGCTGAGACATCTTTGAGACGGATAGAAACGGCCGAGTCGTCTCGAGTCATCTCGAGTCAACTTGATTTTTTATTATTTTTGCTAAATTTTTTTAATTATTTTTGTTTATCATATTTTTTTACATTTTTTAGAATATTAAATATTTCAAAAATTTGCGTCTCGCTAAGACCGATGTGGAACGGTCCGGACCACAACCGCAACTTTCAACCATTATCAACACTTACTCGTATTTTGTTATTTATGCTTCACTGCTAACTTGTCACAACCCTCAAATGGCTTCAGGGATACTTACTAGGAAATCCTACCACCACTCCAGGGGATGGAAACTATGCAATCCAATTTGCTCATGGGATGGGGTTAATTTCTGATGAGCTCTATGAGGTTGTTTATTCTTTGAATACCTGAGGTCTTTTAGAACTTTCTTATGTACTCAGTACTAAATAATTTCCATAGTTTTCTAATGGGCCAAGATAATTGTTGTACAGTCCTTGAAGCTTTCCTGTAAAGGAGAATATCAAAATATAGATCCCAGCAATGCCCTCTGCTTACAAAATATGGAGGCATACAATCAGGCAAGCAACCACTTTTCTGCAAGTTTTGTGCTTCTCTATTTTGAGAAATTAGTCACTATCCAAGTTCATATCCTCAAACTTCCCAAACCCCTCCCCCTCTCCAAGAAAAGGGGGATAACTAAAAAATTTGTCTTCAATTTCAAAATTAATGTAATCAATGTGTTTGTGCAGTTACTTAGTAACATTGACACAGCACATATTCTGGAGCCTGACTGTCCTTATGCTTCCCCAAAGCCAAACAATTTATTCATTGGCAGGAGATCGACTATTCAAGTGTTCTGTAAGAAGACTCGAGAGCTGAAAATTCTGGAACTTGCTGCACCATTTACGTGTCGTGTAAGATAGTAATATCTACGTGAACTCCTGCATAAACACATTGTGATTATTTGCGGGAACTCTTGTGGTTAATATGAGTTCTCGTAACAATCATGGATTTGTTTCTATGCTTGTTTTAGATGGATGGATATAGACTTGTTTATCATTGGGCTAATGACGAGAGTGTTCAAGAGGCCCTCCATGTCCGGAAGGTATGTCAACAGAAAACAAGCAGCTAAATATGCATGTTGTGTTTACTTGTCTCTGTGTATGTAATTTTGTGAAATCACATGGCAGGGGAGTATTGGAGAATGGATAAGATGCAACTGTCGCTACCCGTATATAAGGAATATAGGAAATAGTTTGCCATACCATGCAAACCTCAGCATTAGAGGCTACAGATCTCTCATATACAGGTTTGATGCCTATGCTTCACAAGTTCAAATATTAGCACTTAGTGCAACCATTGAGTAAACTTTCAATTCTGTTAATTGTTATTCTCTGATGAAAGTAAAAATTTGTGGTTCAGTGGTGACCATGATATGATTGTGCCACATTTTGGAACTCAAGCATGGATAAAATCTCTTAATTATTCCATAATAGATGATTGGCGCCAATGGATTCTACGAGGCCAAGTTGCCGGGTTCGTTCACAAAATGAATCTTTTACTAATTTGAGATAAATCTGCAATAGAAACAACTCACATGGATTTATTTTTCTTGAAGTGCAGTTATACGAGGGCCTATGCAAATAAGATGACGTTTGCAACAGTAAAGGCAAGAAATTCTCATCTTCCTTTGCTTCAATGCACAATTTAACAGTAAAAATTGAGAAAATACCTGAACCAATCATACTGAATTTTCACCAGGGAGGAGGCCATACTGCTCCTGAGTACAGGCCTGCTGAATGTCAAGCAATGTTTGAAAGGTGGATATCTTATCAGCCTCTATAAGCCAAAACTCCAGTCCTAAGTATGGCTGCAACTTGCATCCCAAAATTCGCTGTCTAAGTTATGTTTATTTTCAAGGGGCTGCTTTCTAATCAAAATAGACTGAAAAAAGAACACAAGTAAAATGTAGTCGAAGCTCGAGTCACCAAGAGGTGAGGTAGCGCGAGGTTGGAGTTCTAAGCTAAGCCAGCCCCTGCAATTCCTTTATAGATTAATAAGCAAGAAGTGGATATGAAGCACGTATTATCTATGCAAAGAATTTCCAGATTGTGCTGGTGATATACGTTGATTAACGCTCTGCTTTATTCAGCCAAATATTTGCTTGTACTCGGTTACAGCTTGAAAGTTGGAACTGAGGATAATGCAATTTATATGATCAGCTGCCAAGAGGGTTGTTGAGCATTTATGAGTTTCGAAAGATGGTTGGTATAGAGCAGCTGCTTTGTCTTATAAATAAATGGTCAGATGTTAGGGCTAGACTTTACAGTTTTACCTAATTCCATATTATGTGATATCCTGAACTTCAAAACTTGATAGCATTTACCACCCACCACTCCTTCCCTCTTCCTTTTTCCTCCTTCCCTTCTTTCTTCTCTCTCTTCCTCCTTTCTCCTCCTCTTCCTCTTTCCTCCTCTTTGGACGAGAGAAGAGGAGGAAGAAGAGGGAAGGGGAGAAGAAAGGAGGGTGGGGGTGGTGATTATGATGGGTAGGAGTGGTAGTATTGATTTTTAAAAATTACTCTAATTTTTTTTTATTTTAAAAGTTATCCAAAATATATTTCAAAAACCTCTCCAAAATGTCACAAAATATCTACAATAAAAGTTTTTTATATACATTAATACAGTAAAATATTTTAAAAACATTTTAAAAAATAACTAATGCAAATGGATGTTATTTGGCACATGCTTTTGTATATGCAACTTATTTTTATGTGTTCCTTTGTATTTTGTCTAAATTTCATGACGGGAGTATTTAAGATTGGATCAGATGCAACTATGGCTTGCCATACACAACATTAGTAATCTTGATCTTCATACGTATTAAAGGCAATCATATGTATTGAAAGTACAATATCATGCAAGTATACGTGTTGAAAGTACAATATCTTGCAATTCAGCGGTGACCATGGTGTGCTTGCACCGTACCTTGCAACTCAAACGTGGATAAGATCTATAAATTACTCAATTGTTGATGATTGGACACCATGGATGCTTCAAGGCCGAGTTGATGGGTTCGTTGAAATATAATACATTCTGTTAATTACCATTGGCTTGAGATATAGCTTCACAGAAACTCTGTTGGATTTATTCCTGTTTTCCCACGTAAAGTTATGCAAGGACTTGCGTGAATAAGATGACATTTGCAACAATAAAGGCAAGAAATGACAAATGACAATTGGTGTATTATAAAAAAGTTGACTTTTAACACATTTGGGAAAATGGCCAATTTAGTCCTTATACTTTTTTTTTACTGTCAATTTAGTCCTTATATAATTTTTTTGATCAATTTAAACCATACACTTATTTGTCGGTTCCAATTAAGGATCTCCGCGGTGGCGCCACCTTGTAATTGCGGTTCAACATCTAATTGACCACTTATGCGGGGGCATTTCTGGTACTTCACTGTTGGGGCTCCTCTTCAGAATTAAAAATCAAAACCAAAAAGTTACCGGTGTAAAATTATATCACCTTCAACCTTGGAAAGGAGGTCTGCCTTCAATAATTGGGCGTTTGTCCTTTTCAAAAAGAAAAAAATATAATTGGGTATTTGTCAAGCATTACCCAATCTCTCTTCAGATGAAGCTTTTCATCCCGCTTCTTTCTTTTCTTTTCATAATTCCTTTTGCACAGCAACAAGGTTTTCATTTCTTTTCTTCCTTTTCTTTTGGTTGCCTTCTTAATTTTTTTTTTGGTAGGTAGGGAAAAATATTTGTTCCAGTGGATTCGCCGAAAGTTGACAGCATTCCAGAAACAAAGAAGAAAAGGAATAGCAGCTCCTGTAATATACACACATTTTTAGACACAAATAAATCAGGTCATATGCAGTCGTGGGAAGTTTTAGACTGCCTGGATTGGGAGATCCTCGTGTCCTCCTCATCATCACTAGCAGACTTAATAACAACATACATTTCCACCCAATTATGCGATCAAGCCGCGAGGGGAAGTGCCTAAAATAATAAATGATGCAGCAACCAAAGTATGAGATGGAGATGGGGAATTGAGTCATCCCATTAACAAAATGGAAAGTTTCTTGAAATCATGTACTCCCAACCTCAAGTATTACAGCTCCAGCAGAGCAGAGAAAAGGAAAAGGGCAATTGCTTACAAAATTTTTTTCTGGTCATATATCAAAGCGAAAACACATTTCTATCACCTACTTGGATGCATTTCGCTGCAGTGATTTCGTCCAGCGCCACCGACCAGATCACATCTCCAGAGTCACTGAGCTTTATCTTCAGTGGTGATATAATTTGAGAAAATTTACACCGGTAACTTTTTGGTTTTGATTTTTAATTCTGAAGAGGAGCCCCAACAGTGAAGTACCATAAATGCCCCCGCATAAGTGGTCAATTAGACGTTGAACCGCAATTACAAGGTGGCGCCGCCGCGGAGATCCTTAATTGGAACCGACAAATAAGTGTAGGGTTTAAATTGGCCAAAAAAATTATATAAGGACTAAATTGACAGTAAAAAAAAGTATAGGGACTAAATTGGCCATTTTCTCAACACATTTTGGTTTGTTTGGATTGTAAATTATTTGAGATATTTTTACTGTAGCACTTTTTGTGATGTAATATATGTGAGATGAAAAGATAATTGAAAGATGTATTGAAAATTGTAATAATGATGTAAGTAGATATATTTGTTTAGCGTGGCAAATGAAGGCCAAACTACGATGTCAATCGTCAAGCAATCCAAGCAGTGAGGTCATGTTGGGAATTGGGATCCGTCTTTCTAAAGGTCCGCCAACGAGAAGCAGTCAAGCTAATTTACCTGTCTTATTTTCACATGAAAAAAAGGGAAGACAAGAGCACATTAGAGGGAGGCACATTTGGATTCTAGACGAATCACTGCTAAGTAGTTAATTGTATACACTAGGATTGTAAACGAATTGAATCGCTTGCAATCTCGAGTGCGAGCTCGGTCAACATCGAATTCGAGTCGAGTTTGAACAAACTCGAACTCGAACTTGAACTCGAACTTGAGATAAAAATTACTCAATTCGTTAGCTCGTGAGTCGATTCGAACTCAACTATATATATATTTTTTAATTTTAATAGTAAAATGACATATACATTACTAATATTTTATTATTTGTTTAGAAAAATTAATATTTTATTTAATTTTTAAAAATAAAATAATTATTTTTTAAAATTTTTTTAAGCTTGAGTCGAGTTCGAACTCGAACTTGACATTTTGAACTCGTCGAATTCGACCTCGAGTTCGAATTTTGTAAAATTATATTGAGACTCAATTCGATTAGATCGAAACTCGACTCGATTCGACTCGTTTACACCTCTGAGATAGGCACATTTGGACATTAGAGGAGCCACAGTTTTTAATACTATTTAGGGATAATTTTAGAAACCTCCCATAAAATTTTTGACTATTACAAAAAACTCTCCTCTAATTTAAAAAATTACACCTACCTCCTCTATGATTAGCATTTCAGTAACAATATAGACCCAATATACTAAATTTGTTCTCAAAAATTCTAAAGTACCCCTCTGTTGCTTAGAAGGGGGAAAACACACTAATAAATTTTTTTTCACATTGCAACTATTGTAAATGACATAGTTATTACCCTGACAAACTCAATAAACCACTTCAATTTTATCCCCACGTTCTCACAATTTTGACAACCTACCATTGCTGCCCCAAAGCTTCCGATGCAAATTACCTGTGACAATTAAAGTTTGCATTCAACCTAATCTTTAGCCTCATTTTTTTGGGGTCTAAATTTAGTGTTTGAATTGACCAATGTCACTATCCAAACTTAATCTAAATGGCTACAACCTTGTTGATACTAAAATAATTTAACCTACCAAGAATACCAACAGGAACAATCAAAAGCAAAACTAGAGACCACATCCCACATCTTTAGGCAAATCAGATTGCAATTTTTATACAAATTTTTTTTTACACAATTGGCATAATAATATAACCTTTTGCAATCTAGGTTTTAATTTTTGCTATCACTTTTATTTTTTTGTTTGTACTATGTATCACCACTATCCTTTTCACCTTCATTTAGTTTGACAACAAATCTGAACCGATAGCTTGACATTTGGCAATTTCAATTTAATAATACTTACAAACAAAAGAAAAACAATAAAAGAGAGGATCTATTTTCATAATAATGAGAATTTGAGATGTATTAAATTGTTGTGTAAATAGCAGTTGCAAAAAAATAGTGAATTATAAGATGCATAAGAAAGAAGGCAGGAGAAAAAATCGGAGAGAGAGAATAATAGTTTATTTCATGTGGCAACCGATAGCTTGACATTTGGCAATTTCAATTTAATAATACTTACAAACAAAAGAAAAACAATAAAAGAGAGGATCTATTTTCATAATAATGAGAATTCGAGATGTATTAAATAGTTGTGTAAATAGCAGCTGCAAAAAAATAGTGAATTATAAGATGCATAAGAAAGAAGGCAGGAGAAAAAATCGGAGAGAGAGAATAATAGTTTATTTCATGTGGCAACAGTTGCTTTAAAATGAAACGCTAGTTGTAATTACAGGGTTTTTTTTATAGGAATTTTATATGATGGGAGGTTAGTGTAATTATTTAAACTTGAAGGGAGGTGAGTAAAATTGTTAGAAATATCTCTGTAATTATCCCTAGTATTTATTATAGAATGGCGATCCATTGTTGGAGCATCAACAGATTTGTGAGCATATACATTATTGGAGTTCGAAAACTACAGTAACTCCGCCACGTAAAGAGATGACAAAACATGTTAGGCCAAGCTGCTCAACTGGGAAGCTACACATTCTCATGCGATCCTCTCTCTTCTACTATCTGATTTTGCCGCTAGTTCTTCTGCAAATATGTTCAAACCTTGCTACGGCTGGTTCCACTGTTAGGTTTCTCCCAGGATTCGAAGGACCTCTGCCATTTGAACTCGAAACCGGGTGGGTAACTCGATATTTTTATCACAGTAAGTTAATTTCTGGAGCATTAATGCGGATTAAACTTGGGAAAGATTGAAGTAGTTTTGAGATTGTACAACCAGGTATATAGGAGTTGAAGAATCAGAGGATGTGCAGCTTTTCTACTACTTTGTCAAGTCAGAGTCCATTCCTGAAACAGACCCTCTTGTGCTCTGGTTGAGCGGAGGCAACTGCTGCACCTCATTCTCTGGGCTTGCTTATCAGATAGGTAGATTTAGTGCACGCCGATAATCAGTATGGAGTGTGAATTATGAGCATGGATTATACGTAATCCCTTTTCCTGATTTCTTCATAATTCCACCGTACCCTTTCATCATTGATTCTTGCACAAGCTTGAAATCTTGAAAGGTTCCTTTTTGCCAGTTTCAGAAACTTAGCTTCATAAATTATGTACCCTGCGATTCTATATTAGGCCCCTGTATTTGTTTCATCTTCTTTTTGGTTGTTTCACCAGACATAGATCTAGTTGGGGAGGCCCGTATATACATGTTTTAATTAATGAATACAAGCAAGACTCAGTAAAACATCCTATTCACAGGATTGAGGATTTGTTTTCAATTGATTATACGTCCAGGAAAAGGGCAAAAGAAACCATTTTTCTGACAGTAGAATTTGGTTTCATCAATATCCCACCCTTTTTCCATCAGTGTTTCAAACCCAATCCTCTCTGTATGAATGATGTATGTAGCGGAGCGGAAACATGCCATACCCCAACCAATTCCTCGTTGACCTGTGATTTTTCAGGCCCAATAAAATTTGAGGAAGTGCTGTACAATGGGACTTTGCCCAAGTTGCTGTTAAATCCCTATTCTTGGACTAAGGTAAACTTAGCATCAAGTGTCTTTCACCCCCTTTTTGGTCAAAGGATATCAATAATAGATACTGGTAGGATAGACTCCTCTAAAGTTCATCGTACAGTAGATTACTGATGCATCACTAGTTCACTACTGATAGTGTTTGATAATAATGTTTCGATTTTCTGCTGTTTAGTTGAATGCTAGACTGACCATAATGTATCGTTACTTTTCAGCTGGTAAGCATAATATTTGTCGATTTGCCGGTGGCAAGTGGTTTTTCTTATGCAAGGACTGCAAAAGCTTCTCAGTCTACAGTTTCACAAGCCTGTAACCAAGCCTACGAATTTCTTAGAAAGGTACACTCCTACCGTTATATGATCGGGTTAATCACAATTAATCCCCTTAAACCCCCTTAAAGTATATTTCATTTTTCATAATACCGCCTAACCATTTTTTTTTCTCACTTTATCCACATTGGACAAAATTATCTCTCTATTATTTTAAACTCTTATTTTCTTCTCTTTTATTTTTTTTCCTTTCCCTTTTTGTGCTCTTTTATTTTATTTGCCTCTTTCTTCTTTCTTTAATTCTTCATCTTTCTCATTAAAATCTTCATCTTATTGATTGAAATTAAAACAGAGGAATTGTAGAGATCTATCTTTTCCTCAAATGATTAAAAAATATTCAAATCACTTTCCTAAAATACAATTTTTTTAGCTTTTCAATTCTTTTAATTTTGGTTTTCTCTCTTTCCTTCCTAGTTTCTCGTTTTATTCTCAAGAAAATCCTTATACTATATAAGAATGAGTTTAAGACTAGATTTCAACCTCAGGGATGGGACTATTTTGGGAATGTGAGAGTGTTTGAAGAGTAATTGGAACACCGAGTACAAGTCATTATAGCTTTAATTTCACTATAATTACTTATATAACATTTCAGACATTTAAGGTTAGGGGCATGTTTGGTATGTTACAATGTTTGAAACCAAGTTGAGTGTCAAGTACAACTGAATAAAACTTGTATTTTGATAGAATTACATAAAAGTCCTTTTAATCATTTATTATACTAACATCCAAGCCTTCCAATTTCCTGAAACCTTTCTCATCTGTTAAGGAATTAATTGGATGTTTACATAATTGGATTTTAATTGTAATTAATTAACTTAATTATTATCTGAACAATCATTATCATATTTATGTCCCCATGTTTAGCCGATACCCTTTCTTCTTTTTCGGTTTCACCTCTTTGATTTTATTATGGCTATTAAATATTTGGTGGAATGCATAGCTTTTCCTTTAAATTGAGGTAGTTCTTTGGGTTTGTCTTCTTCAATTGTAGTTTTTTTTTTTCCGATGATTGGTTTATTCAAGAACTTCATATAGTTTGCCTTTTGATACTTCTAATTCAAAAAACTGACTAATTGTATTTTTTTTCTTAATAGATCCCAGAGATTCTGTCTCTGGTCAATGTACAATTTGAGATAACGTTGTCACTTTCTAAAATAATCAAAAAAGTAATTTTATCATCTTCTCCTCCTCAGCCAAGGTATTATCTCTTTATTTAAGTCAAATAACGGGCTCCGTTTGGATTAGCTGTTTTTGGAATTGTTTTTCAAAAACAACATTGTAGCATTTCGTTTTTGAAATACAAGTCCATTTGGATTAGTTATTTTTAGGGTTATTTTTCAAAAACTATATGAAAAACTTTTACAGTAGATGTATTTTGGATTATTTTTAGAGATATTTTTAAAACATATTTTTTAATATTTTTATAATTTATAATTTATAATTTATAATTTTTATACTTATATATATTTATGTATTTATAATACATTTATAAATATTTATAAATAAATATATTTATATAAAAATATATAAATGTATTATATTATATATAATACATAATATAAATATATTTATAAATGTATATTATTGTAAATGTATAAATTATAAATGAATATTATATAAATGTATAAATTATAAATGAATATTATTTAAATGTATAAATTATAAATGAATATTATTTAAATGTATAAATTATAAATGAATATTATTTAAATGTATAAATTATAAATTATAAATTATAAATTATAAATTATAATTTATAATTTATATATAAATATATATTTTTATACATTTATAAATATTTATAAATAAATATATTTAAATAAAAAAATATACATGCATTATAAATGTATTATATTATATATAATACATAATATAAATATATTTATAACTGTACAAGTGTGTATTATTATAAATGTATAAATTATAAATGAATATTATATAAATGTATAAATTAATATATTAAAAGTATATATTAATATTATGTATAAATGTATTAATATAATTAATATAAATGTATAAATGTATTAATATAATTAATATAAATGTATAAATGTATTAATATTATGTATAAATGTAAAATTAATATTATGTATATTAATATAAATGTATAAATGTATTATAAATATATTATATTATATATAATACATAATATAAATTTATATTATAAATATACATTAATATATATATTATGTATAAATGTACATTTATATAAATGTATAATTTATATAATATATAGTATATATTATATTATATATAATTTATATAATATATAATATTTATATAAATATATAAAAATATTTTTAAATAAAATAAAATATTTGTAATATGTATAAATAAATATATAAATATTTAATATATATAATATACATTAATATTAATTATAAATATTATAATATTATAAATATGGTGTTTATATAATATTTCAATTTGTAATATTTATTGTATATTTCATTATATAAATATTTATATAATTTATAATTTATAAATATATAATATATAATTTTCAATTTGTATAATATACATAATGAGGAATTTCTTCTGATTTTAGTTACCATTTTCTACAATTTCAAATTTAGAAAATATTATTTGTACCAATTTTTTATAATCAATATTGTTTCAATTCAGATCTTTAACAATTATGCAGATTTGAACTTATTTATGAGATTATAAAGAAATGCTCCTAGCAAAAAATACCAAATCTGAATAGTTTCTACAAAACTTTGAAAAAGATCACTTAAGTTTCTTATCTATTTATCATTTTTGGGCATTATTATCTCTATAAGAAACATGTGATTAAGTCGTATTATACCCACCAAATTATATAAATAGTTAGTCAAAAATAAAATTATTTTAGATTAGATTGGATGCAAAGTGATTGATGGATAAACTTGACTTGATAATTCAGGTTAAGTTTAAGTCGAGGGAGAAATTAGAAGCATTGCTTGAGGGATCTTTCACGAACATATATAGATTCGAGAGATGAAGGATCCAATTGATACTTTAAAATGTTTTATCATCTTGGATAAGTTTTAGAAGAGACCTTTGGATACTTTTCAATTGCACTTCAAATATTCTTACATTTTCAAACTACCCTTATCTTTGCAGTTGAAATTCAAACATAACTTTTGATCACAACGGATTCTTATATAGTATAACGATAAGGATGTCTCATTGCACATTATTTTTATTGACTCACTATGTAACTTATGATTTTTCTATTAAAATTACATGATAAAATCATCATACTTCAGTTCCTATACTACAAAATATTAAACAACAATTATTAATTATCTTGAATTACAAGCACCAAATTCCCGCGCGACCTAGTATCATAAGATGAAATTGTGACCTGATTAATAATCATCAATTGAAATTTGTGACACGTGGCACCATACAAAAAATCAAAATTAGTTTTTAATATCTTTTAAACATTCACCCAGAAATGCAATTACAAACTTAAAATAAAAATTTCCGTTGAGATGGAGTTTTCTATCAGGAAGGATGAAAGAGAGAAGAAAGAGAAAAAGAAATAAAAGAGAGGAAAAAAGGTAAATGAAAATTCAAAATAATGGAAGGGTAATTTTATCCTATAGGGGTTAAGTGAGCAAAATTAAAGGTTAGGGGGTAAAGTGAGAAATGAGATATACCTTAAGCGATTAATTGTAATTAACCCTATATGATCATTAGATATCATTTTGATGGAGCATGGAGACTACACTGGAGAGCGCAATTGATCAAAAGCTAGAAAGTTGCCACTTTTAGCTTGATGCCACTGAACCAGATCTTTGATCCCTGCCTACGTAGACCTGGACAAGACTCCAGTACTTTTGGACCAAACCGCCAGTTATAGATGTCACCTCCAATTACTACTCAGGAAAATGCCATATTGGTAGGCAAATCTTTTACTTTTAAGTGACTGTGTACATCAATTTTCTCTGTTTATATGTTGTTATGTACCGCATAAGTATCCACAAAAGAAGTTCATAACCGGTCCATTATTTTGGTGATTGAGAATACGTTACTTCTTTACCGATTTAGATCATAAAATAAAGCTTGCTGGTGACCTAAGCTTTAATAATCCATGTATTGAAGCATGTAGACTTCTCAATGACATTAACATGAAAAGACTGATGATAAATGATATTCATCTTTTGCAAAGTGCCTCTCAATTGTTGATTGCTTTACAGTGGCTGGTTGATCATCCAGAGTTCATTTCCAGTCCAGTCTATATTGGTGGAGACTCGAAAGCAGGGATTAGGGTGCCAATTGTCACTCAGCTTATATCAGATGGTAGACCTCAATTTGGTTCTTTATGTAGGCACCTCTTATTGATTATGCCTCTAATACATTCTGATGATAACAGTTATGTACTAGCCTTTTGTAAAGGCTTGAAGGTATTGCAAATGCTTTTGAAATTTTAGATACCCTAAGCGTCTTAAGTAGACATACTGCCGGCTTCACTTAGTCGATGTTTAGCAATCTAATGACCAAGCTTTGATAGAGATAGAAATAGAAAGTGCCTCCAGAATCTGCATACAGTTTATTTATCATTACAGCTTTACTCTTTTGAGTTGGACCTTAACGACTCGAAGTTGCACTGTTCAATGTCCTTGCACTTGCTCGTGTTGAAGAATTCTCTCAAAGGATTCAATGGCTCTTAAACTATTGTTGTTGTGTCTCTGCAGGAAATGAGGTCGGTATTGAGCCACATATCTATCTTAAGGTTTGTATTTAGCATAATCTTCTCTCTTTCATCTAGGGATAGCAAGATAACTAGATACCTGGACAAATTTTATCCATAATGAGGTTGACCATAAGAGATGCGCTTCGTTTACTAATCTGGCATATCAACACCATACTCGTATTTTCTTATTTATGCTTCATTGCTAACTTGTCACAACCCTCAAATGGCTTCAGGGATACATACTGGGAAATCCTGTCACCACTCCAGGTGATGGAAACTATGCAATCCAATTTACTCATGGGATGGGGCTGATTTCTGATGAGCTCTATGAGGTAGTTTATTCTTTGAGTACCTGAGGTCTTTTAGAACTTTCTTACGTACTTAGTACTAAATAATTTCCATAGTTTTCTAATGGGCCAAGATAACTGTTGTACAGTCCTTGAAGCTTTCCTGTAAAGGAGAATATCAAAATATAGATCCCAGCAATGCCCTCTGCTTGCAAAATATGCAGGCATACAATCAGGCAAGCAACCACTTTTCTGCAAGTTTTGTGCTTCTCTATTTTGAGAAATTAGTCACTATCCAAGTCCATATACTCAACTTCCCAAACCCCTCCCCCTCTCCAAGAAAAGGGGGATAACTAAAAAACTTGTCTTCAATTTCAAAATTAATGTAATCAATGTGTTTGTGCAGTTACTTAGTAACATTAACAAGGCACATATTCTGGAGCCTGACTGTCCTTATGCTTCCCCAAAGCCAAACAATTTATTCATTGGCAGGAGATCGACTATTCAAGTGTTCTGTGAGAAGACTCGAGAGCTGAAAATTCAGGAACTTGCTGCACCATTTACGTGTCGTGTAAGATACTAATATCTACATGAACTCCTGCATAAACACATTGTGATTATTTGCCGCAACTCTTGTGGTTAATACGAGTTCTCGACTTCTCGTAACAATCATGGATTTGTTTCTATGCTTGTTTTAGATGGATGGATATAGACTTGTTTATCATTGGGCTAATGACGAGAGTGTTCAAAAGGCCCTCCATGTCCGGAAGGTATGTCAACAGAAAACAAGCAGCTAAATATGCATGTTATGTTTACTTGTCTCTGTGCATGTAATTTTGTGAAATCACATGGCAGGAGAGTATTGGAGAATGGATAAGATGCAACTGTCGCTACCCGTATATAAGGAATATAGGATATAGTTTGCCATACCATGCAAACCTCAGCATTAGAGGCTACAGATCTCTCATATACAGGTTTGATGCCTATGCTTCACAAGTTCAAATATTAGCACTTAGTGCAACCATTGAGTAAACTTTCAATTCTGTTAATTGTTATTCTCTGATGAAAGTAAAAATTTGTGGTTCAGTGGTGACCATGATATGATTGTGCCACATTTTGGAACTCAAGCATGGATAAAATCTCTTAATTATTCCATAATAGATGATTGGCGCCAATGGATTCTACAAGGCCAAGTTGCCGGGTTCGTTCACAAAATGAATCTTTTACTAATTTGAGATAAAACTACAATAGAAACAACTCATATGGATTTATTTTTCTTGAAGTGCAGTTATACGAGGACCTACGCAAATAAGATGACGTTTGCAACAGTAAAGGCAAGAAATTCTCATTTTCTTTTGCTTCAATGCACAATTTAACTGTAAAAACTGAGAAAAACCTGAACCAATCATACTGAATTTTCACCAGGGAGGAGGCCATATTGCTCCTGAGTACAAGCCTGCTGAATGTCAAGCAATGTTTGAAAGGTGGATATCTCATCAGCCTCTATAAGCAAAATGTCCAGTCCTAAGTATGGCTGCAACTTGCATCCCAAACTTCGCTGTCTAAGTTATTTTTATTTTCAAGGGGCTGCTTTCTTATCAAAATAGATTGAAAAACGAACACAAATAAAATTTAGTCGAAGCTCGAGTCACCAAGAGGTGGGGTAGCGCGAGGTTGGAGTTCTAAGCTAAGCAAGCCCTGCAATTCCTTTATGGATTAAATAACAAGACGTGGATATGAAGCACGTCTTATCTATGCAAAGAATTTCCAGATTGTGCTGATGATATTCGTTGATTAATGCTCTGCTTTATTCAGCCAAATATTGCTTGTACTCGGTTACGGCTTGAAAGTTGGAACTGGGGATCATTTATATGATCAACTGCCAAGAGGGTTGTTGAGCATTTATAAGTTGCGAAAGAAGGTTGGTATAGAGCTGCTGCTTTGTCCTTTATCACTATCATTATCATTACTACTAGGGAGAAGGCCCATGCAAAGCATGGGAGTTTATACCTGTGGTGTTGTTAAATAATTTGGTAATGTTGGACAATTTGTTTTCACCTTAAGCAAGACATACTATTATGGTAGCCAAAAATGTCATGCCATGTGTGGATAAAGCATTGCATACTATTATAGTAGAAAATCAGTTGAGAAAATTATAGAAGTTTACGCAACCATAGTTAATGGATAATAGACATGGTTGTAGTTTAGATTGAGTGTTGATGCTGAATGGTTCTACTATTCAATCTCATATTATTCACATAGATAGATAGACAAAGTAGTAGTCCTGAGATATAAGTAGGTAAATAGCTGAGATAGCAGTCTCGCAATCCTTTCTATTGAAGAGTAGGTGATACAGGAATGAGAAAGGACACGATTAGATTTTTGCTTCTCTAGCTACAGTATTCCTTGGTTGGTGACTAAGCGCTTTCTGCAGAGTTTTGAATTTTTGTAATTGTGGTCGGAGCTTGGTTTTGTGGTTACTTCTGAAGATTTATGTTTCATGAGTTCAACTAAATTTAGTAAGAAAATAACATAATATATGAATATAGACTTGTCTATTCAAATAGCAATTTCAATCCAGACACACCGACTCATGCACTTAACTATTGATTAAAAAATTGCATCACCTGTAATGTAATTTTAAAATTGGATCAATCATTCACACACTTATTAATGACGCAACATAATTGTAATCAATGCAATAAAATTGTAATCACATATAAACAATAGATGACACGCAGTAAGTAGAAATACACAATTACCTTGTACCTTGAGGAACAAAATGCAATCTAACAAGAAAATTTGCCTATACTTCACCCAATTGCAATAGTTATGACAAAAGCTAATTCAGGAATTTTATTGTGCAAACAAAGCTATACAGTTCACAAAGTGAGAAACACGAGTGAAAATGAGCATACCTTTGCAAATTTGACTCTGATGGTGTGAAAGAGAAACATCTAAACCCACAATTTTATATATTAACGACTACCGTTACTGCCACTTAGTTCAGAAACTAATCTCCAAATGGTGGAGAAGATAGGGGGTCTTCGGTTACAGTTGTAATGTTGAGTTCAAATGATTGTTAATCTCCCACACTTTGATGAACTCTTCAACATGCTGCAATTACTGGTTCAAATGAGTGTGTTATGTTGAAAGAACTCAATTAATGTTTCTTGAACTTTAACGATGAAGAGCACAAAACTGCCTGCGGTTACAATTCACAGGTAGTCTTCAAATGGTCCTTTTACTTTAGCCCATTAATAATGTCTTAAACACATTCAATTCAATGGGATGGCTTTATCCTAATTCACCCTACTTCCTTTCTGTCTTACCATTGTACTCAGTAGGTTGTTAAAAGAATGAAACTATCACTAATAACACATAAGTAACATTTGCGAATGTAATCATCATCTCACAAAGGGCATTTTAGTAAACTCATACTCCAATAAGTATGGCTTGCTTGTATTCTAAGATAGATTACTTGTATGATACTTATACAATCCCCAAATTGCCCTTAAAATGTCAGATGTAAACCACCCAACAGACAAATTACAACTCTATTATATATAGATATATATATATATATATATATATAGGATATAAAAATATGAATTTTGGTATTAGAAAGTGCAAATGTAAGTACTTTTTTATCTTAATATTTGTTATCCCAAAATTACTCTTGTGTTTTTTAATTAGAATTATTGCATTTGAATGTGGTACTAATTAAAAGAAATAAAACATTCCAATTGATTACATCTTAATAGTATTGATAATTATAATTAAAAATTGCTCACTAAAAACTATTTACCTACCATTGGACTCCATCCCCAATTATTATACGTATCAAAATTTCTTAATTATAAAAAAAATCAATTTCAAAAAATAGATGCTCTCTAGAAAATGGAGCAACATACAAGGAGAAGAGAAACCTTATCCATATATATATTTATATATATATATATATATTCATACAAATATCACTAGTAAATTTTAAAATTATGCAGTTTTTACCAATATAAAGAATTTTTCGTGTTGCACCCAATGGAATTTCAATATACAAAAAATGATGATACCTTTATAACTAAAATAGCAATATTAAACTGGAAAAAAGAAATCCAAAATAGCGTCATACGAACCACTATTATCATTAATAGTAACCGATCAAAACAAGAAAAACTGAAAAAAAAAATTGAACACTCTTTATAAAACGACATATAGTAAATAGCCGATGAATTAAAAAGTTAGAATACAATTCAAATAATACTAAAAACAACATCTAAATCATTGATATCTAGAAGAAGATAAACATTTTGTTGACAATAATATAGTTATGCTTCATTTGTATTGGTTTAAGCAAACCAAATCCATCCATCAAGTCAGAAGCCATCTCCAATGATAAAATAAGAATTATAATAAGAGTAATTTTAAAATGAAGAATGATATCCAAATTATTTTCGGTGATGTGCAAAATACCCTTATTTTTCTAATGATTACATATATTTATTGTATTGCAATATTAGTGAATAATGGAAGTTGTTATGAAATGAAAATATTTAAAATTAAGTAAATTTCATTTAGAGTGACAATCATAATTAGACAGATTTAGTGCATTTTAATAATTAATAATAATGATAGTGGTTATGGATTAAAAGTTGCCAATTAAAAAATAAAACACTGTAATATACAAAAAATTAGTATTAAAGTTGTTAATTAGCCACAATTCTCATTCCAATTCCATGATCATAAAAAAAAACTAATACTAAAACCAAAAATATTGTGCTCATATGAAAAAAGTAGACTGTTTGCTTTTGTTTTGCATTTGATTGTGCTAAAAACATGAATAAAAAAAGAAAAATAGAAAAACTCCAACTATCTCTATCTATAAAATTTTAATTGTCAGGAAGTACAAGCCAAAAAAACTTTAAGTGATGGATCATTTATACTCCATTATTGACAAAAATAGAATTAACATAATACAAAGAATTCAAATTACATGTATGTTTATTTTTCTAACTTAATTATATTCATTGTTTATAAAAAATTGTGATGATTGTGGTTTATATGCAATAGAATCATGAATATACAATAATTTTGGTAAAACATAATATTATCAATATTTGATATGTTAGAGTTCAAGTCCTAAATCAAAAAGCATTTGGTTCATGATTCCAACTTCAATCCTAAGGAACATGTCAACTACGTTGAAATGTTTTCTATCTCTTTTCATTTAATAAAATTTTTAAAAGTAACTAGCTTAAAAAACTAAATAACATAAAAAATACTATATTATGATGTTGATGATCAAAATTTCATAAAAAATTTTTAGTATCCAACGAACAATATATTTTAAAATATTACAATCAAGGGCAAAGCACATGACCTAGTACTAGTATAAATAAATGGTCAGATTTTAGGACCCAAGACTTTACAGTTTTACCAAATGCCATATTATGTGATATAGATTCCTGAACTTCAAAAATTGATAGCAATTATCACAAACCATCTAATTACGATGTGTCATAGATGACAAATTCAGCCAACTTTAGCAAACCCATGCGTTTCAAAGATTAGCCACAAGAGGCTGACCAAAAAACGGAGGAGAATCTGGGTAAAAGATACTTGAATATAGAACTCTTATAAAATGAACTCATGTAAAACTATAATAAATTCTAAAGGGAGCGGAAAGTTAACCCCACAAACAGTTACAAGTGGGTAAAAGAAATACAAAGAAAAACAACCATAACAATCAATGCTCAAATGCAAGAGCACGAGGCATCCATAGAGTTGGGAGTAGGAATTCCATGTTAAGATAAGAGACGGGAAAACATGTGCACTTTAGGGATTCTTTCTTCTGGAACCTGTTTTTGCTTCTAGTTCTAGCACTTCTTTCACAGGTATGTTCAAACTTGCTATGGCTGGTTTCAGGGTACTAAGGTTGATCAAAGTTCTAAAAAAAAAAAAAAAAAAAAAAAAAAAAAAAACTGGATTCCTTGTGTGATGTTACCAGGTGTACAAGAGTGGATGAATCAGAAGATGTGCACCTAATCTGCTACCGCGTCAAGTCAGGGTCTGATCCTATGGACCTGCTTGTGCTTCGGTTAAGTGGAGGTCCTGGCTGCTCTTCATCTTCTGGGCTCGCTTATGAGATCGGTGAACTCCTTAGCCACTGCATTGCACTGTCGACAGCCCTTCCCCACCCCGTTTTTGAAAATGGCATTGGCCCTTACTATTTGATCAGTCCACCACATAGTAAGCCTGTGAAGGTGATTTTCTGTGACTTTGAAAACAGTCCTTCTCAGTTTTCCAGACTCCTGCAAGTTAAAAACCAACGTGGTAACTGGTTTAAATTGAGTGAGATTGGCGCTTAGGTACCGTTGAACAAAGTTTGGCCCATCTCCTGGAAATTCCAGAAACAGGCCCTAGTACTTCCCTTTATGATTTTGGAGCTTCACCAGAAATTTGTCACCGTAAAAGTGCAAAAGAAAAGTAAGAAGTTTTGATCCTTGATTGCATGATTTACGACTTGCTACAGTACTATTCTTCGACCATATCTCCTGGAAACTTAAAAAATAGAAAGGAAACGTTTTCTGTAGGCAAAATTTTACTTAATCTGTATTTGTCCCCGGTCTTTTTGAGTAAAGGAACAGATGGTAGACTGGAGTGGCAACATCCCACTAAATCACTGACCTCTGAATTTTTGGTGGGCCAATAAACTTCGAGCAAAGCTTTGTACTATGGGACTTTGCATAAGAATAAAACATAGTTGAAGCACGACTGCACGATCGAGTCACCAGGACATAAGGTAGCGCTGGGTTGGCGTTCCAACCTGTGCAAGCCCCGGCAGTCGCTGCATAGAAAAATGAATAAACAATAGATTTAGGCAGCCTTACTTGCATCTGCCTAAAGAACTTTCAGGATAAATGAGCAGATGATATATGCGTTGATTAATACTCTGCTCCATTCAGCCAAATATTGCTTGTATTGAAGTCTACGGCTTGAAAATAGGAACTTCGTCTCATGCAATTTACATAATCAACTGCCAAGCAGGTCGTTTAAGCACTTGTGAGTTCAAGAGAAGGTTGGATAGAGCAGCTGCTTGTTGGACCCGGTCATAAATTATGATTAAAATTCAGATATAAACAGGTTTTAATGTATGCCGTGTGATCAATACCTGAGACCTTAACATGTCCTTTAGATTGGATAGAATCTGATCAAAATATTGACTACAGACAAAGATAATTGGTTTTTAATCTATTTCTAAAAATTCTTTTTTTTTTTCCTTTCTCTAGTTATCTATTTCTTGACTTGAACAACACTTACCTGAAGTTGAAGAAACACCATATAATTATTACGTGTTATAGACACCGAATTCCTGACAGGTGCCGAACCTGTATAATAATAATTACTAAAAAGTCTTAATTACCATCACAATTAATTATAGAACAAATTCAAGTACTGGAGCAGGGACCCTAGGTGTGCAATGGGTTACTTGATTCACCATATTCCCGAAGAGTTTGTTGGATCCGATATAACAGATTTGTCTATAAAAATATTAATTTTGCGTACAATGGCAAGTAGGGCCTATTCCACAGGGAGCGGGTAGGAAATTATTTCTTTCCAAATTAGTAGAACGAAATTGGGGGGGGGAGGTTTCAATGGGAGGCAAACAAAAATGAAATAAAACAAACAAAATTCAAAACTAACTCACAAAGCACAATTTACCAAAAATAACAATTAATACAAGTTCTACCCAAAAGATCAACTGCTCAGGCACGGTCCAATTAAATGATCATCGATGCAAAGATATTTCATCCATTCATCACTAGGTTGGTTATAGCTATCAACAAGTTCTGACAATCAGTTCTTCCTTACCTTTTCGACAGTCAAGGTACGACCGTTGACTGTTTCTCTAACCAGATAACAACCCTAAGTACGATCGTAGGAATTTAATTATTCAATTGCATTAAAACTAGAAGAACCCAACCCCAATCAATAAACACGCTAAGAGGGTTTATTTAAATTAGATCCTGCGTTTCCCCAACATAAAGCCAATTATAGTGGTCGCCACTAGGTATCAACCAAACAAACAATTACGTATTCAATTTAGTTAATGTGACAGTAGGCTATTAAATTAAATCAAATACCCGACCGTTGATATTCAATTAATAAAATACCCATAAACAATTAATTCAAGAAACGTACGAATAGCAATAAATTGGAAGAAATAATGAAGATTCGATTAGATCTCACAGATATTATGGACCGCGCCCTCGCATCAACCTTTGGGTGGAGGAGAAAATTAGCCGCTCTTCATTGTATCCATCCCGCGTGATTTAATTGAAACCATTCAATTAATTGCCGAAGAATTGGGGAAGGTGAATTAATTGAAGAAACAACCTAGAAGGCCCTGACTCCACCTTCGTTTTGGAGCCGCAATTACAAAGAAAAAGGCTAATCGAAATTGTCCAGAGCAAGCGTAAAAGTCAAAAAGGAAACTAGCCGTCTGACTTATGCTAATTGCTACCGAAGCGAAGAAAGAAAAGGGGAAAAAGCGTCCGACAGATCTTGCAAAAAAATGAACTAAAAGCTAAAAGTAGTGATGAATCCTGGATCTGCTTTTCTATTCCTTTATAGCCGCTGCAGGAGAAAAGCATTAGGAGCAAGGCTTTTTGTCCTAGGGCTCTGATCTCACGTCTCTGGTCCACGTAGACCGGATTTCTTAATTGGGTCACCTGCTGTTGGTCTCGCGGATCCGATTTTTTGGTAACATCTATCTTTTCTAGCGTGGGCACGCCTTGAGATGAAGGGTCTTCTGGAAATTTGTCTCAAGGGATTACTTTTAACACCAATCATCTATAATTCATACAAATATGAAATATGAGTTAAACCTCAATACTTAGCACAGTAAGTAGCCAAAATTAGGACAAAATAACAGTGCAAAATGTGTCAAATAACCGCTTTATCAAATCCCCCCACACCTAGACAATGCTTGCCCTCAAACATTTCGGAACTCAGAAGTACAACCAAGAGAGTAGAGGTCATGAAATAGTCTATACTAACACAAGCATTTCAGATCCCTGACAATATCACCAAAATTAGAACACACCGGACAGGTTGTAACTCAAAGAAAATACATGAATACTGGGAACGCTCATATCAACATCATGGAATGCCATTACTATAGGTTTGCACATTTATCACATCTCCACCACTCAAAAGTGAACTAAATGCATAAATCAAAGGGACTTTAGTAGGGTTGTAATGGGGTTCAGGTGAAAGGCGGGATAAGAAGGTAAAAATAGGGTATAATGTGTCAAGAGAATGTCCAATATCCACTACATAACCACAATGCTTTATCGGGGCAATTTCTCAAGTAGGGCGTTTCCATTTGCTGTTTTCATTGTGCAAGTGTCGAAACTCGCTCCTCTTTTTTTTATCTTTTTTTTGGAGAGGACGTCTAGCAAGGCGTGGGCAGGCCCTGGAAGACAGAGTCTTCTGCTCACCAGCTTTTTGCCGATTTCTCCCTCTTTTTTTTTCTTGACTTTTTTTTCGATCTCAGATGTACAGAAACAGCACCATACAACATCTTTTTGACAACACTTGCGCCCATAGATTTATTTGTCTTACACAAGTAATGAATTTCAGACATCCCTTAATGACACAAGGTTGAACAAAAAAGTCTAAAAAGGTCATGGATTATCAAACACGGCTAACAAGCAAAAGTAAAGGATAAAAGCTCAAGTTGATTTACTATTAGGAAACGAGATGAAGGTATGGTTTGTAGAAAGTTAAAGAAGGTCAAATCCTAAATGCCCTTATCATTTCAAATGCATCCCGTTCAACAAAATGTGGTTTCGACAAGTGTAAAATAGCAAATTCTAGAATGCTGATACCATGTGTGATACCCACTCAATCAAACAAAAATAGAGCAAACAAGAATAATGTGCTCATGCATGGCTCAAAAGCTCCCAAAAGTTTCAAGAATGGGTTAAGTCCAGCGTATTAAACACTCAACAACACTGCAAAGGGAAAACAAAATGCATAACTAATATATTTACCCACATATCCACGCACCTTGATTGTGTCATTCATCACAGCAACATGCTCCAGTATTAACAAGCATAGAAATAAACAAAAAGCCGACTAACTACAATGTTTTCATTTTTTTCATTTTTTTTGTTTTTTTTTTGTTTTTTTGATAGAGTAACAAAGCAAAAAGAAATAATAGAAACTACTTCCCCACACCTAAAATCTACATTGTTCTCAATGTTGAAAAAATAAATGAAGTATAAGGAGAAAAGAAAAGAAACTTTCCTAATCACCGGAGAGGGAAAGTGAGACACTAAGGCGGAGGAGGTGAGACGGCTGCGTGCACAAGGTGGTGTGGTGGCGGTGATGGACGCAACACCAACAAGAAGAAGAAGACTGAAGCTAAAACAAAGTGAAAAGGGATTAGACAAGACAGGATAAAAAAAAAAGTAGAAAAGTGGGGCTAGGAAAATTTTTTTTTTTCTTTTTGACTTTCGTTTTCGGAAGGATTGGAAGGCGTGGGCACGCCTTAGAAGTTATAGTCGTTTGACTGTCAATTCCAAAACTCCATTCCTTAGGTGTGACGACCTAGCGTAGGCATGTCTAATTGCCAACTTCCTGTCACAAAATAACAACCCACTAAATGACACTAACACTTAACAAAAACTTCAAAAATATAAGAAAACTAAAACAAAAGAAACCTTGGCTTGCCTCCCAAGCAGCGCCTTTCTTTAATGTTTTTGGCTAGACATAGCACCACTTTTTAGTCTGGATGTAATTGAATTTTCCTTATAATTGGTGGCCCTCCTCCGGGATCCACATGACCATTGAGTGCAACTTTTTTCCTAAATTTTCTCTCTATTTTTATCTCATGAATTGCTTTCATCCTATAGGACTTGTTCGCAGCAACCTTGAATTTATCCCTATAAACAAACTTAGAAAATTCTTGCACAGAGAAATTAGTGGTATACATAGCAAACACAGAATGAGAGTTAACAGGATGTTTCATTATATCAAAAATATTAAAGTGGACTATTTCTCTATCAAATTCCATCGTGAGAGTACCCTTACTAACATCAATTTTAGTCTGAGCAGTACTCAAAAATGGTTTTCCTAATATAATGGGTGATGGATTTGGGGCACTTCTATCATCCATGTAAAGCACATAAAAATCAACAGGAAAAATTAATCCATCTACTTGCACTAAAACATCCTCAACTATCTCATCCGGATAAGCACATGTACGATCAGCCAATTGAATTATTATCCCCGTTTCTTTTAAAGGTCCTAAATTTAGGGAATTATAGATTGACTTAGGCATCACATTAATAGAAACTCCTAAATCTATCATGGCATTTTTGATACTAGAATGACCAATCTTACAGGGGATAGTAAACATACATAGATCTCCGCATTTGGGTGGGAGTTTCCTTTGAAGTACAATTGATACATTTTCTCCTACCATTACTCTTTCATTACCTCTTAACTTTCTTTTGTTAACGCACAAGTCTTTCAAGAATTTTGTGTACTTGGGTACCTGTTTGATCGCGTCCAATAGGGGGATGTTTACGTGAACTTTGCGAAACACATTCAGGATTTCTTTTTCCTTTTCTGCCCTATTTGTCTTTTCCAACTGCAAGGAAAAGGAACTAGATTAGATTTAATAGGGATCGAAGGAATAGATGTTTCCTTAGGCTCTTCGCGAATGCGCCCTTCCTCTTCAATCTCCTTTTCTATCTCCTCCTCACTTTTGCTTTTTGGATTTTCTACTTTAGGCCCTTCTAGTTCCTTGCCACTCCTCAGTGTCATGGCACTTACATTCCTAGGATTTACCTCGAGTTGCGATGGCAATTTTCCATAAACGTGGGACTCCAAGCGGTTGATGGCAGTTGCCAGTTGGTTTATCCGAGCATCTTGGTCCTTCATGCCCGCTTTGGTATCCTGCTGGAGCTGAGCGGTATTCGCGGTCAAGAATTTGATTTCCTGTTGAAACTGGGTAGTAGTCGTGGCCAGGTTTTTAACAATATCCTCCAGGGAGCTTCCTGAATTAGAGGATGAGGGTTGAGATTTTATTTGCCATGGTTGGTGGAATCCTGGTGGACGATTCGGGAATAGATTTTGTTGCCTGTTTCCATAACTGAGATTGGGATGGTCCCTCCAGTCCGGGTTGTACGTATTGGAGTACGGGTCATACTGTCTGCGAGACGCGGGCACGCCTTCGGCCATGTTTACCTGTTCCGCCCTGTCCTCGTGCAGAATGGAGCACGTGTCTGTGCAATGGTCCATACTCGTGCAAATTTCACATACTTTCGCTCGCGGCGTGTCTCTTATGGCTAATTGCCTAACAACAAACGTCAACTCTAACAGTTGTTCCTGTATGGATGAAGTCTCTATCTCGTTGACTTTACGGGTAGGGTTTCTCTCACGGAAGCCAAATTATTGAGAGTTCTCTGCCATGGTTTCGATAAGCTCCCACGCTTCTTTCGGTGTTTTGTTTGCCAGTGGTCCCCCACTCGCAGCGTCAATGATACTCCTATCAGTTGATTGGAGTCCTTCATAGAAATATTGGATTAACAGTTGTTCACTAATTTGATGCTGCGGGCATCTAGTGCACAACTTGTTAAACCGTTCCCAATATTTATACAAGAACTCCCCGGGATACTGTTTAATGCTGCAGATTCCTTTCTCAAACTCGCAGCCCGGAATGCAGGGAAGAATTTTTTCAAAAATTTCTTTTCAACTGTACCCATGTGATAATACTACCTGCTGGTAGGTAGTACAACCAATCTTTAGCTGCATCCTTGAGAGAGAACGGAAAGGTTCTCAGTCTAATTTGCTCTTCAGTGGCCCCAGGAGGTTTCATACTAGAGCAAACCACCTCGAACTCCTTAACGTGCTTGTGGGATTCTTCGCCAGAGAGACTATGGAAAGAAGGTAAGAGGTGAATCAGCCCCGACTTTCGAAAGCAGTATTCTCAGCCAAAGTGGGGAATGTGATGCATAAGGGCTGGTGAGTCAGCTCCGGGGCAGCCAGCTCCTTTAATGTTTGGGTGTTGGTCATGCTTACTTCGTCTTCTACTGACTCGTTTGTAATAAATAAGTGTCTTTATTTTCGTCTCTTGGTCTCTTGCCTCCGCCTACACCCTACCTTCTCAACCTCAAGATCGTATACCAATTCACATGTACGAAAAGAACGGAGCATAAACTAGCAAAAATACCAAGAAAAATAGAATAGAATAAAATAAAAGCTGAATTTGAAAAGAAACAAATAATCCACACGCCAGTTCCCCGGCAACGGTGCCAAAAATTGACAGGTGCCGAACCTGTACAATAATAATTACTAAAAAGTCCTAATTACCACCACAATTAATTATAGAACAAATTCAAGTACTGGAACAGGGACCCTAGGTGTGCAATGGGTTACTTGATTCACCCTGTTTTCGAAGAGTTTGCTGGATCCGATATACCAGATTTGTTTATAAAAATATTAATTTTGCGTACAATGGCAAGTAGGGCCTATTCCACAGGGAGCGGGTAGGAAATTATTTCTTTCCAAATTAGTAGAACGAAATTGAGGGGGGGTTTTCAATGGGAGGCAAACAAAAATGAAATAAAACAAACAAAATTCAAAACTAACTCACAAAACACAATTTACCAAAAATAACAATTAATACAAGTTCTACCCAAAAGATCAACTGCTTAGGTACGGTCCAATTAAATGATCATCGATGCAAAGATATTTCATCCATTCATCACTAGGTTGGTTATAGTTATCAACAAGCTCTGACAACCAGTTCTTCCTTGCCTTTTCGACAGTCAAGGTACGACCGTTGATTATTTCTCTAACCAGATAACAACTCTAGGTACGACCGTAGGAATTTAATTACCCAATTGCATTAAAACTAGAAGAACCCAATCCCAATCAATAAACACGCTAAGAGGGTTTATTTAAATTAGATCCTGCGTTTCCCCAACATAAAGCAATTATGGTGGTCGCCATTAGGTATCAACCAAACGAACAATTACGTATTCAATTTAGTTAATGTGACAGTAGGCTATTAAATTAAATCAAATACCCGACCGTTGATATTCAATTAATAAAATACTCATAAACAATTAATTCAGGAAACGCACGAATAGCAATAAATTGGAAGAAATAATGAAGATTCGATTAGATCTCACAGATATTATGGACCGCGCCCTCGCGTCAACCTTTGGGAGGAGGAGAAAATTAGCCGCTCCTCATCGTATCCATCTCGCGTGATTTAATTGAAACCATTCAATTAATTGCAGAAAAATTGGGGAAAGTGAATTAATTGAAGAAACAACCTAGAAGGCCCTGACTCCATCTTCGTTTTGGAGCCGCAATTACAAAGAAAAAAGCTAATCGAAATTGTCCAGAACAAGCGTAAAAGTCAAAAAGGAAACTAGCCGTCTGACTTATGCTAATTGCTACCGAAGCGAAGAAAGAAAAGGGGAAAAAGCGTCTGACAGATCTTGCAAAAAATGAACTAAAAGCTAAAAGTAGTGATGAATCCTGGATCTGCTTTTCTATTCCTTTATAGCCACCGCAGGAGAAAAGCATTACGAGTAAGGCTTTTTGTCCCAGGGCTCTGATCTCACGCCTCTGGTCCACGTAGATCGGATTTCTTAATTAGGTCACCTACTGTTGGTCTCGCGGATCCAGCTTTTCGGTAACATCTACTTTTTCTAGGATGGGCACGCCTTGAGATGAAGGGTCTTCTGGAAATTTGTCTCAAGAAATTACTTTTAACGCCAATCATCTATAATTCATATAAATAGGAAATATGAGTTAAAGCTCAATACTTAGCACAGTAAGTAGCCAAAATTAGGATAAAATAACAGTATAAAATGTGCCAAATAACCGCTTTATCAAATCCGCCTAACTTTACGGGTGATTTTTGAAATTAGTCATACATAAGAGGTTAACAAACCAATAATAGTCCGACCTACACTAGGAGATCATGCATATCAGGACATGTTATCGTAATTAATTGTCCATGAAAAAAATACCTCCCAGCCAATTTATTGTCCAAACGAGTAAAATAAACGACCAGTCTTATTGACCAAAATCATAGAAAAGAGCTAATTTTTACATATAAAAAATGCTCGTCAGTATACTAATATTTTCCAAATGAACCTATCTTGGTCCCTGCACTGTCCCCAACATCCATCCCTCAATTTCATTTTTGCTTGTTAGTTTCCTACGAGTGGATCACCATGGCCAAGACATTTATGCACCTTCATCCTCACTCACTGCTGCACGAGTAGATATCAGTTTTCTTGTGTTCTGACAGCAAAAGATGTCAGAACAGAAATGGAAAGGAAGGCCGTTTTTCATGTTCTTCCATCAGCCTCTTTACTTCCGCTTGTTCTTTATTCTGATGTTATTACAAGGTTGTTCCAAGTTTGCTGTTGCGGGTTCAGCAGTGAAGTTTCTTCCAGGATTTGAGGGACCGCTTCCTTTCGAACTTGAGACTGGGTAAGTACTGATACTGATCATAGAAACATGTATGTGGTTCATAGTTTCTGAATTTTCTTGATCAGACAAGCTGGTGACGATTGAATTAATGCGTGATCAGGTATATAGGAGTGGGTGAATCAGAGGATGTGCAGCTGTTCTACTACTTTGTTAAGTCAGAATCAAACCCTGAGGTAGACCCTCTGGTGCTTTGGCTAACTGGAGGCCCTGGCTGCTCTACATTGACTGCACTGCTGTATGAATTTGGTAAAAGCTCACATCTTGTTGAAGGCATTGTTTCAGCTCTGCAAAACATTGGTTGGTGTGGCAATCTAGTTAGTCAAAGCAATAATTTCAATAGTAGAGAATGCAGTGACGCTCTTGGTTTTCTTTTGACTTTCCTTCCAAATATTAACTACAACTTGTCTGAATTTTTGGCATGATAAATATTAAAAAAATATATAGTGAAGGCAAGACTGGCATGTTGGAGTTTTTACAAAAAAAAAAAAAAAAAAAGAAAGAAAGAAAGAAAGGTTAAGAACTCAGCAATATAAAATAGATGACTTTGATGTTAATTTTTAATACTAAATTAAGCTACTTTTACAAAACTAACTTTACATTTTATATAAGTAAATTATGTCAATATACATGAACAGATAATATGAATAATATGATTATATACCGCTCCCCAAATCAAATAAGTAACTTGTGGTTTTTTTTTTTTTGGGCACATCAATTTTTTGGCATAATAGGGAAAACGAAAATTAGCGCTGCAAGAAAAGTAATAATTTTACCAAATTGTTTAGACAGTTTTGTCCCAAACCTCCAAAAGGGGGAGAAAAAAAAAAAAAGAAGAAAAATTCATACTTAAGTATAATTTTTTTTTATAATTTCTTTTTCAATTTTCCTCCTTAAGTATCCGCCAAAAAGTTGCTCAGAGGACACTGAGACAACTGTTAACAGTCAACCTCTTCAGGACCCATAAAGTTCGAGGAAGTTGAGTACAATGGTAGCTTACCCAGATTAATTCTGAATACCAACTCATGGACTGAGGTAAGTGTCTTCTGAATCATAGAACTTTTCACCTTATGCATTGTCATGGAAACTGAATTATACTTGGAAGTGACAATAAACTTTTAGGTGGCAAGCTTTATTTTTCTTGATTTCCCAGTCGGTACTGGATTCTCCTATGCAAGAACTCCAGATGCTCTACAATCTAATACTCTGCAAGCATGTAATCAAGCACTCGAGTTTCTCAGGAAGGTAAACCTCTTGACTCCACGTCCATAATTATGTGAGGATCATTTCAGACTAAATTTTCTACTTTGTATTATCTAAGCAAACCCCAACATCCCCTGTTCCCAAAAAAGAGAAAAAAAAAACAATCTTTTGTGTTTTTTTTCTTTGTTTCTCTTGTGGCCAACAGGCATTAGTGTTGTGTGTTGTTTGCTGTCTGGAATTTGAATGTAGCTTTTTTAATATAGCTAATGCTGGATTTCACCATACAATCATATATGTGACAACAATTGAATTGAAACATTTTGACCCTAATGTTTCCATGATTCAGTAATCAGTTTATCATCCTTCAATGCATTTTGGCAGTTCCTGATTGATCATCCAGAGTTCATCTCGAATCCTTTCTATGTTGGTGGAGACTCCTTTTCGGGTCTTATTGTTCCAATCATTACCGAATTAATATCCGAGGGTAAGAATTTTAAGAGGTTATTTTCACAAATTGTGCGGCCAAAATCAGTTGATCCCAGGCATGTAAAAGAATTCTTGCCTCTTTGGTCTGATATGCATTATAATGTGTATTACCATCATGGATTGTGAGATATTGTGCTTTTTCCTGTATCAGTAATCTTCTTGCATTCCTGGGAAAAAAATCTGCTCATACCAATTGGCAATCTCTTTCAACTGCTACTGTGGAGAATTTGCTTTCGTATTGTTTGCACACGTTCTGAGCTTTTAACACGTTATCTGGCTTCTCCTGTTTGATTATTTATGATACAATGGTCAAATAAGTAGACAACAGACTGCATCAATTGGAAAAGCAGATCTTTGAAGGGAGTGACAAAGAATTAGTTGTTGGTGCAAGATTAAATCCAGTTTGCTTCCTCTGAGTGAGGAACTTGCTATCAGCGCATAAATGTCGAAAAAATATTGAGCACAACTGTTGTACTTGGAACCAGTTTCCATATGTTTCCCATATGTATCCAGCTATACCCCATTTTAGGTATTCCAAGGGAGTCTTTATGGGATGTGGACTAACTCAACCTGTTGCTCATTCATGACACTTGGAAAACCAATAATATCAGATTCTAATTCTTTCTGTTTACAATTTGACATTGCATTCTGATGGTGCTGTCAGTTTCCTTTTCTCCTTTTAGCGTGAGTCATAAAATTTTATTAGTAGAGGCACTAGCATTGGAATGTTCTCATGCTTTTGTTTTTTTGATAATGCAGGGAATGAAAATGGAATTGAGCCATCAATTGATCTTAAGGTCCTAATTTTATTATCTTTATCACTTTAGCTTTAAATATCTAGAATTTTATCATGCCTTGGTCCTTTAAATAGCACTTTTAGATTGGAAGGTCATCCGTTAAGCAAGTTTCATCCTGTCAAACCAATTGACTAAATGAGTCCATGTTTGGATTTGCTAGTTTCAAAAACACTGCCGTATTTCCTTGCCTTAAAAGATAAGGAGACCACAAAAAAGCTTCAATTTTGCTGTTTGTGCTTTTTACCTAATTTCTCTAATGTGGCATGGGAACACAATTTCCATGTCTGATCAAAGTATTCTTCTGAAAGTTTCTAATGTGGGCCTCAAATATCTCCAGGGATACCTAATTGGCAACCCAGTAACAACTCCAACTGATGACAACTATAGAGTGCCGTTTGCTCATGGGATGGGACTAATTTCTGATGAACTATACGAGGTAGCATTTTGATTAATTTCCCTCATTGTTTCTCCTATGGTGTTTTCATTTTGGATGTTAAGTAGCTTATGAGTCTATGATTGTCTTGAACAGTCCCTGAAGAGGAATTGTAAAGGTAAGTACCAAGACATAGATCCCAGCAACTTTCCATGCTCACAGGATTTGCAGGTTTTTAATAAGGCCGGTATTTTTTCCTTTTGGATACCTTTTCTCTACTTCCCCTTTGTCGTTTCTGTATATTTATTTTATTGAAACCAATCCTGCACTTATTTTGCAGTTACTTGACAATATACAAGTTGCAAATATTTTGGAACCAACGTGTGATTTTTGGGCACCAAATCCACGAAATCTCTTCTTAGAAGGATCTCTTGATAAAACGTTCCTGGGGCTGAACAGATTTGAGAGATTTCTTGCATTTAGGTGTCGCGTAAGACCTTACTCAAGATTATAAGAAGCTAAATCAGTGGTTTATTTTACTTCTGTGGAGCCTGATAGTTCATATAATTCAATCAACTATAACATATTCATTGTTCTGCCTACATTATTAGGCTGACGGTTACAAGCTATCCTACGCATGGGCAAATGATGATAATGTCCATGAGGCTTTGCAGATTCACAAGGTACATAATGCTTCTTGAGAATTACATCCTAACTAACAGAAAACGTAGACATTCTGCTCTCAGTTACTCTATGGGAAAGGTTGAATGCTAGTGGTGCTTCTCCTTTTGCTCTCTTGTTGAAAGTGGCCATTGATAGATGTAGTTAACACTTAGGATTTGTTTTAACTTCCATGACCTGTTGGGAAAAGTAAGAGAACGAGCATCTATTGTTCCAGCCTTCCAGGTGTATTTGGCTGCTATCAGGGAAGATGTTGTTCAGTAGGATTCCTGCCCAAATTGCACTCGAAGTTGAGGGAGTAGGGGCAATAGGTTTATATATTGGTTTCAAAAGATACCTACCAAATGCTAGTGGTGCATCTCCTTTTTCTGCCTTGTTGAAAGTGGCTATCTTTAGATATAACTAACACTTTGGATTTGTTCCATGAAATACTGGGAGAAGTAAGAGAACTAGCATTTATTATTCCAAATGTAGTTAGCTGGCATCAGGAAAAATGTTGGTTAGTGGGATTTCTGCCCAAATCCCATTCAATGTTAAGGGAGCAGGGACAACAGATTCATACGATATGTACAACCTAAAATCACGGCTTCTGAGCTCTCCCAGTGAGAACTTCCTAAATTTGGTTAAATTTAGAAATTTAACTTTGCAGCTGGATTTGGTAATGCTGGTCGAATGCAGAGTATCAAACACGGAGCGTGTTCCATTTTAAATCATAGTAATGATTATGCAAATGCATCATTGTCCTTTTGTTCAAGCATACATGTCAGTGTAGTTGTTTAAAGGCTGTGACTATTTGCAGGAAAGCATTGGGTATTGGCGACGATGCAACTATGGTTTGCCTTACACCACAACTGTTCAGGACTGTGTACCGTATCATGCAAACCTCAGCAGTAAAGGTTATAGATCACTGATGTACAGGTTGAGTAACTTTGGTCCACGCCTACTAAACAAACAAGCTCATTAGTCTATTGACAGAACTGAATTAGCAATTCAACCTTTTCCTGAGAGTATCAATTTTGTGATTCAGTGGTGACCATGACTTCGTTGTTCCATTCTTTGCAACTCAAGCTTGGATTAGGTCTCTAAACTACCCTATCATTGATGACTGGCGACAATGGGTGGTTGAAGGGCAAGTTGCAGGGTTGGTTGCAAAACTTTTTTTTTTTTTTCTAAATGAAGTTTAGACATTAGCCCTTTTAAAGTTAAAGTGATTAACATGAAATATCTATCCTTGTAAATGTGATAGTTATACGAGGAGTTATGCCAACCGGATGACATTTGCCACAGTGAAGGCAAGAGACTTGCTCCTGTTAATTTGCTGATTAGTGGTATGACCTGAATCATGATTGAGGTCTAACTTGCACCGCTGATTGCAGGGAGGAGGCCACACGGCTCCAGAGTACAGACCAGCAGAATGCAAGGCCATGTTCAAAAGGTGGATATCTCATGAACCTCTGTAGGGTGTAATCAATTGGTGAATTTTCACACATCTTATCCATCCCTCAAATGTCCTGTACTTTTAATCGTGTATAGGCGACCAATATGTACTTTTTTTTGTGTGTAAGATTGCTTACAGATACTTGTCCAACAAGAAGTACTTAATTTACCTAATATTGGTGAAAAATGTCTTAGCCATGCTGTGGAATACATCAAAATAAAATTTTTTTTTTCTTATTACTTGTTTTTTGGAGAGTGCATACTTTTTATCTTTTAGAAATCTTAACTTATTTCAAGGGCCTTTGACCACAACGTCTTAGTTCTAGCTTGGATAGACTGTCCACTGATGGTTGTCACATTTTTATCTAGTCAACCCCGCATAGAATGAGCCACCGGGCTTTCTTTGAGCTGCTCTCTTTTTAGTCCACCATCTTGCGTACAATACATGTCTATTTTTATAGGTAGACAAGAAAAATGTAATGCGTGTATATATACTTTAGTAAAACCCAACTCGACTTAGGTGATTCGGCCATCAGACAAAACAATGCATACGATGCAATTCAGAAGATTCAGAACCAATACTGTTGCAGTTAAATTTACAGTGTGTGTAGTAGCACCACCCTTGGTTCCGGTGACTCTCTTCCTAATATAGATTAGCAAGGTGTCAGGTAGATGTTATCAATTGACATTAAAAAAAAAAAAAAGAGTTATCCTATAATAAATCCTAGGATGGAGTGGGGGAGGAGGGGACGGCGAGAGGGTTGGATTGGATAGTAAAGTGAGAGAAATTGTAAATAGGAAATCTTAAATTTAAAACCTCCCACTTACTAAAAAGAAAAAGTTTTTAAAGATGGACTGGGTATATAATGAACTTGAAACAAGGTCCGTAAGTTGGGAGCGACAGCATTATGTCATTGGCCAATGGCCATAAATATATTACCTATCATAAGAGATGGTATCACAAAAGTATATTATTTTATCATAAAAAATGATTATATATTATATATTATCAACAAATAATAATTGATCCCCAATACATAATTTATTAAGGACCTTAATCCGATGACAACAGATTCTTCCCCTTTGCAGGACTTAGAATCTCCTTTAAATAATAATAATACCAAAAAAATTAAAGCATTTGTCTGTGAAAAAGCTCTCATCTTTTTCCGTTTCCGTGGTAAGATTTAAAATATAAACACAAAGGTTAAAGAATAGTTTGTTGTGAAAAAGCCATTAAAAGTCATGTTTAGCAATAGTTAGGAACAATAACTTCTACGTACCTCATTTATCAAATAAGAAGGGGGGAAAAAAGCAACTTTAACTTCATTTTGAATTTGAATATTTGTCATTGGCACAAGGATTGCCAGCCAAGCTCTCACATACTTCCCTATAGCCCATCAAAATGTCATTAAACAGGAAATACGAGTTCTAATTGTGGAGAAAATCGAAAATTTTTGCAATAATCTATTCTAAACCTAACGTTGTGTAGATAAGCAACCATTTGTAAACAGGCTTCTCCTCAGTCCTCACGGCTATGAAATTTCGTCTATCTGACACATCACACATATTTAGTCGCTATATATATCAGATTAATTGGAGTAGAAATATTTGTTGTAATTTAAAGCTCAAGTTCATACTTCATGACAGTCCTTTATCACAAAAAACAAAATTTGGAGATGGACTGTTAAGACAAAAATTTTTAAGCCAGCGTCAAATGGATGCTTTAACTAGTTAGTGCATATAATCTATATCTAGTTTAGCACTTAAATGCAAAAAGACACATTTATTCTCATGTTATATTCAAGGGAAAATTGCACTCACCTCCCCTCTGGTTCAAGAAATTGCATTGACCACCCCTGAACTTAAAGAATCTGTTGCAAATTCGGTTCAAGCTAGAAAGAGTCCCATTAAAGATTGAGATGAGAAATTTATGCCAGATTTGCCCTTCATCTGGCTTGCCTAATAGTATTAGCAGAGGAAAGACAAAAGTTATTAAGGATCAATAAACTTCAGAAGGTATAAGTGCAAACCATTTCTAATGCACCTGCAGCAGTTTAAGTATCATGTGAAAGTAATGGCTAGTTAAATGGCTAAATGAGGTCTGAATTTGCACCAGCTTATAAATGAGATCTGGTTTAGCAATCCACTACTCAAAACACAGCTGGTTTCCTTGACTTTAATTTGGTAGTTGGAGGTGAAGTGTTTGATGCAAATTCGACCCAATAAAAACCTGTCTTGAAAAACCAAGTCGATCAAACAGCGGAATGATATATCTTGATCAGGTTATGGATATAAAAGATAGATTCTAATACAATCAAGGACAGCTCGAGATTATTTAGAAGGGTAGAAAAGCGCCACAATTCAATGGGGTCTTGAATTGATAAGTCAAAATTTGAACAAAGGAGACACGACTCACTTTGTATCAAGGGGGTTGATAAAGAAACAAGAAAGAGATGAAACTCTCAAACTTTAATTCTCATATTCGTCTAATTTCTAAAAGCGTTACAGGTTAGACTTATTTAGAGCCTTACAAGACACAAAAATCTAATCCAAGATAGAAACAATGCAAGTTTCCTAATTGGATTTGACAACTTTACTGGATACAATTTTCTAAACTTTAACAAGACTCAATTAACATGCTGCATAGATTAGATATGCCTTAGTAGACTTACAAGATCCAAACAGACACTAGAAAGTAGAAAATAACTTAAAATACAAAAATTGTTTAAAATTAAAACAATGAAGTCCGACACATAACAGATTCTGCATTTTCTCCACTGATTTCATCAACCACTTACAATCCATTCTATGGTTAGCTCGGATTGATCCATTAGATTTGTCCAATGGTTTAGGACCAGAATATTGGTTACTCAGTGGATTTTCCTATGATCAGTAACCGGCCGACGGATTGAACACTTTGTCCCCCAGTTAGGTCCATTGGTTACACTTCTTCCAAACTTGGATTCGTCCACATTTTTTAAAGGGTAATACTAAACAATTTGTTTAAGTTACTAAACACTTTTTAAAGGGTAATACTAAACAACTAGTTACTCAATTTGTTTAATTAGTAATTAATTAGCTTATTTACTCCCTTAATTCGTTCACAAGCAACAATCATTCTTTTGTAAAATTCGTTCATCAGATAACCACAAATAATTGGGGATAGCTAGGTTAATTCACACACTCTTTTGACAACAATAGGGCCCAGTTAGTTCCTAGGAGAGGTCAGTGTTATTTTGTAAATCATAGGGGAGGTGAGTGCTACTCAAAGAAATCTGAGGGGAAGTTTCTGCAATTATCCCTTGTAAAATTCCTTCATCACATAACTACAAATAATTGGGGGTTGCTAGGTAAATTCACATACTCTTTTGACAGCAACAGGCCACAATTAGTTTCTAAGGAGGTCAGTGCTATTTTGTAAACCATAGGGGAGGTGAGTGCTACTCAAAGAAACCTCGGGTGTGGTTTCTGCAATCACCTTTTCAACGCGGCCGCCGAAAGAAGAAAAAAAAGTTACGAGGGCCCGAGACGATGACAAAAAATGTACTTCGTCGTGTGAACTGACACCTGTCTGCATCCTAACTCTGCAGTATGTCTGAATCAATGATTGTCGGCTGAAGCCCGGAAGCCCGGATAGATATTTGTGCCCGTAAGCCGCACTGCAAATGTAATTGACAAGCAAAAATGGCGGAACCGAAACGGAAGTGGAAGGGAGAGTTTGTTGATTTCATATTGCTGCTGCTTTCGCTTGTATTGCAAGTTTGTTTCAACTCAAACTCGAAGCTTCAAGTATGGGCCGGTTCTGAACTCGAGTTTCTTCCGGGTTTTGATGGAAAACTGCCTTTTCATCTGGAAACAGGGTCAGTGCGTACGTGTTACTTGTAATGATAGATCTTTTTTTCTTCTTTTTTGTAGCTCCTTCTGTATACCCTGCTCATTGCTAATCTATGATGGCTCTGTGATAATTGGATGATATATATATATATATATACTTTGGCTACTTGTGAGCATCAATACAAACAGATTAGAATTCAATATCATTATAATGAACTAAAATACAGTGAAATATACACTAACAATTAATTAAGCTAAACTGAGTACGACTTCTAACTTCCGAAACTCCAATCATGCGACTTTTTAGTCTCTAAATATTGAGGGGTAGAGATATGTCTGAACTCAAGATATGTTACTAATGTGTGAGAATGCTTACATCAAGTTGTTAGATTGAACTTTACATATCTTTTTATAGTTTTAGAATATTTTTGTTAGTTCCTATCTGGAATGGTTGATCATTATAAATCCTGGAACTTTACGATTGTTCTATCACATGATGGAGCCTAATTAGCAGTAGTTATGTTAGCCTTTCTTTGCAGTTTAAAGATGAGAGTTTGAATCTTACTCCTTCCCTCACCTTATCCCTTGCCGTTTTTTTTTCGAAGTTTGTAGGATCAGCGCATAATTTACTTGATCAAACTAACAGGGTGAATTTTTAAAGCTCAGGTACATAGGTGTGGACGAATCAGAGGATGTGCAGCTCTTCTACTACTTCATTAAGTCCCAATCAAATCCAGAAATGGACCCTCTGGTCCTTTGGATGACCGGAGGCCCTGGTTGCAGTTCAATTTCCGGTCTCGTCTATGAAATAGGTATACAATCTTTAACTGAGAGTGAATTTGTGTATGTAGGGAAGTTCAGTATTGGAGTTTATGTATGTCTTGCAACTGATAATTTGCTTTTGTATAATCAGAATGTTTAATTCATAATGCTCCCTTCAACCATTCATGATTGGCTTCCAAACTGCCTTTTCCACATTCAAAAATGACGTGAATATAAAAACTCTTTTGCCATTCTTCAGAATAACTCCAGCAACCTGTCATGGCTGTCCACATCTCAGCTTTTCCTTATTCAGATGGTTACACTGTACGCTGTTCATCATAATAGGAATTAAAACTCGATGAGATAACATCATTGTAAATTTCATTTTCTGTATGTTGCATTATGTCTTCAACTTCAGAATCAGTATGGGGGTATTTTTCTCAGTCATTTAAATTACTACTACATGCTAATTACCTACCAAAAAATTGACAGGACCATTTACTTTCGAGGCAGTGGAGTACAGTGGCAGTTTACCCAGATTGGTCTTGAAACCTTATTCCTGGACAGAGGTTTGATGTGTTTCCTTGAAAGGAAATCAGATACATATATGTATAATAGTAGCATAACTTTGTATAAATCATGACATTGACATTGGCGGATTTCATGTTTAGGTGGCAAGCATAATTTTTTTGGACTGGCCAGTAGGTACTGGATTTTCCTACGCAAGAAATCCAGAGGCTCTTGAATCTACTACTTTGCAAGCAAGCGATCAAGCTTACCAGTTTCTTAGGAAGGTGAGCCTCTTTTACTGTCAATTCTTCTGGTACAACATCCACCATTATAAGGAATTCGTAAGGTTATGGTCTCCCAAAACAAATGATGCAAATATTTTTAAAGAAATCTTCCATCACTTTGTAATTCGGGTTCCAACTTGGATTCACAACTCAATAATTATAAAACATGTGGGATTGCATACCATCAAGGTGGAAAGAATGCTTATGATATTGAAATTGCCTGCATAATATATTTTATTTCTGATGCTACTGGTTCTATTTAATTTCCAGTTTCTGATTGATCACCCGGAGCACTTGTCAAATTCTTTCTACATTGGTGGAGACTCGTATTCAGGTCTCCCTGTTCCAATCATAGCACAATTAATATCAGATGGTAAGAACTTTTGACGGATCAATATTAATCAGTTGAAAGACCGACATCACCTAAAATTTGGCCCTGGTTTTGCGAGTGGTTTATAACTTGCTTCAGTTTTATACTTGCTTGACTGCAACTATTATGTCAGTTCTCTCCCACTGTGCAATATGATACTTTTTGCCTAAGCCATAGTGGTTTGTCTACCTCCTCCTTTTAATAACTTCTGCTAATTTTCTACAGTAAAAGAAACTTTCAACTGGATAACAAATGAAAAATGTTGCGAGCATGAGATGAAATTTTTGTCATGCTGCTCAAAGATTGTAAGGGAGATTTAGATTATTGATGGTGTACATTACATCAGCTGCATTTACTAGAGGATCGAATGTCATGTTCCTACTTGGAAGTCAATCCCTAAAAGTTCTCTCAAGACATTGCATCTTTGCAGCCTTTTAAATATGAGATATGAAGGGAGTCTTTTGTGGAAATCATCTCTGTTGATATGATATGTCATGGTGCAGCCAGTCTCTATATGTATCATGAGTTAATTTAGACCTCATTTTCATGAGTGGAGGTGGTTGCTTTAGACGGTTCAAACACTTCGTTTTCTTGGCACTGCAGGGAATGAAAATGGAAATCAGCCACTGATTGATCTTAAGGTATCAAATATTCATATGCCAATCATTGATAGAGTGATGATGGCATTCAACAAGATAACGTAATCAGTGTCATAGTAATTTATCGGAATGGTTTTCAGGGATACTTACTTGGCAATCCAGGAGCAACTCCATTGGATCACAACTATCGAGTGCAATTTGCTCATGGAATGGGGCTTATCCCTGATGACCTCCATGAGGTGGCATATTTCTTGATTTCCTTGATCATCTTTTCTCTTGTACTCCTCCTGTTGATCATAATATTCATCATTCTTAAACAGTCCTTGATCAGGAATTGTAAAGGAATGTACATAACTATAGATCCTGAAAACTTTCTGTGTATGAAGGATATGCAGAACTTTAATCAGGTACTAGCAACTGTTACCTTTTACGAGTCTTCAACTACTACATACTTGTAATATTCGATATCAAGATAAGATGTCAACTATGGACCTCTGCAGTTAGTTGAGAGCATCAAATTTTCGAACATTTTGGAAAATTATTGTGGTTTACGAGCGCCAAAGCCTCAAAAAACCTATGCTCAGAGAAGGGATCTGGATGAAACATCCCAAGAACTTAGTGGACATGACCCACTCCTTGCATTCAAATGTCGTGTAAGATCTTGTCATCTGCCACAACTCCGATAGCAATAGCTTCATATTCACCAGTTAGTTTTCTGGATCCTTACGATTATTTTAACATATTTACCCATTTTTTGGAAGGAACAAGCATTTGTGCTGGCTGAAATTTGGGCTAATGACCAAAGTGTCCGGGAAGCCCTCGACATCCCGAAGGTACTTTCAATTTCCTTAGCTTTAGATGCAGTATGCTTGCTCACTCAAGCTAATGCTTCTCCCTTTTCACTTCAGTCTTGACGACATTATGCATGCGGATGCAGCTTTTACTTACTGGGCTACCGTTTTGAGTGAGAATTTGACATAATAATGTTTAGTGGTTATTTACAACATCACAGGAAAATAAATTCACGGCAAATGGAGCACTCTAGTTTCCTAATAATGAAAGATATCCATGTTGGCTTATCCATGTTAAGACATATTTTTCTTACGCAGAGAGGAAAGAACGAGTGAAAGTGCATCTCAGTAGAAGAAACAAAAACAAAAAAAGAATCTTCCAAAAAAGAGCATGACATTATTAGCTATCCACTGTTGGAGATTGATACAGCATGTGGAATAAATCCGATTGCTGTCTCATTGCTCCTAATTTCTGGTGATGTGAAACTCCCAACCATTAGTAAGTAAACTAGGCTGCAAAAATATGTGATGAAATTTGGCAAGGAAATAAAATCTGTAAATGCAGGATGCAATAAAAGAAATGGGCAACAGGTGCTATAATGGAAAAATTAAACAACTTCGGCTCCTAAAATTATTGCTCTTATACAATTCCGTTCCTTCTAGTCCATGAACCAGATTTCCTCTGATATCGCATCACAAACTTTTGTACGCTGCACGCAGAAGCATGTTGGATATTGGCATCGATGCAACGACAACTTGCTTTATACAACGACAATCCACAGCAGCGTACCTTATCATGCAAATCTCAGCACCTTAGGCTACAGGTCACTCGTTTACAGGTACAGCTATTTTATTTCCACAGAAGACTCAATCATGACTATATTTAGAAGTGAATCCTTAAAAGTTAAGTTAGCCAGCAGAGCAGTACTGCTACTATATATGCCATGAAAATTCTTTTTCTTTTTCTTTTTTTTTTTGTGGTAAATCAGTGGTGACCATGACATGGTTTTGCCGCATTTTGGAACTCAAGACTGGATAAGATCTCTAAACTACAGCATTGTGGATGAATGGCGACCTTGGTTTGTTGAAGGCCAAGTTGCTGGGTAGGTTCCAAGAATTAGCTTCTTTTGCATTTTTAACTCGACGTGAAGCTCTTAACAAAACCCTAAATTTGAGGCTTTTATAATACATATCCTGTGATTGTGTAGGTATACGAGAACTTATGCCAACCGGATGACATTCGCGACAGTCAAGGCAAGAAATGGACTCTCTCTTTATCCCTTTTAACTAGAATAAAAATTCTCTGGGGATATTACATTTGATTTGAGGTCTTTCATATGCTCGAGTTCTTGCTCAATCTTGCGTCTGCCTACAGGGAGCTGGGCACACGGCACCAGAGTACAAGCCAGTTGAGTGCAGAGCCATGTTCCAAAGGTGGATATCCTACGAACCTTTATAATTGACCCGCCCAGTGGAGGAAAGGAAACGAAACTAATAAAATCTCCTGTCGTCCGACTCCAACTCTGCGATGATGGTCAGACCCACGGCTATGGTGGTCGTCCTCTTCTGAATTGAATGAATTTTATATTTTGTTTTGTTAAAAATAATAAGAGAAGCTGACGAGCAGTCCGAGGCGCTTCTCACTTTTATTTGGGTTGATAATTTGATAACGGGTCGGGGCGTTCTTGGATTTCATTTCTCTTTTCTTTTCCTAAAAGTAAATATATTAAGTGTATCCGTATAATCCAAATAGACATACGTAGTAATGATTTTTGTACGCCACTTACGGATTCACATAAGCCTTCTCTTTAGTTGGGCAAAAAGTTTGGAAAAATATTTATTGTTTACACTCGCCTATTGATTATTATTATTATTATTATTTGATATGACAACTTCTAACCTGCTTCGATACCATGTGGATGAAGAAGACGCAAAAAGAGTCACTACGGCATTTTACGTTGCCCAGAAGGACTTTCAAATCCTCACTGGTGGCAGCTGAATTGCACATGAAAAGTTGAAAAGTTTAGAAGTCATGGGCAGTTTAGTTTTTTTACATAGTAAAACAAAACAAAAAAGGGAATTATATGAAGCTAAATGTGGAATTGTACGAAAAAATTTTAAAAATGTGGAATTAATAAAACATTTTTCTCTATACGTCCAATTTGTATTCTCAGAAAATAATCACGGATAAGGAATACTTGAAACTCCCCAAAAGGGAAGGAAGAATGAATAACGCTTTTTATAACTTCGAAAATTATTGTGCCATCAGTAATTTTGCTAGTTGCGAGATATAATTACAATCATGGAGCGGTCGTCCCCCACCAAAACACACAGAGAGAGAGAGAGAGAGAGAGAGACGGAAAAAGAAAAGAAAGAAAAACAAAAACCAGTCATACACAAGAAGCCGGATCAGGGTATCTGTGGAGGGTAACTCCTCGGCTGATGCTTTCTTTGCCAGAACAGTCAACTTCTTCCGTAACTGGTCAAAATTGATGCGGAGAAGTGTAGCTTTTCCAGCTCTCCTCTTTGTGGTTACAAAACTACAGGGCTTTCGAACCATTAAAACTACAGTATAATGGATATCCAGAGCTCAGATGAAATCCCTTGCAATACCAGAACACAAGCAAGTCATGTATCTGAGATTAGATCATACGCACTCAGAGCCGTATGCAACAGAAAAGATGCAAAATACCTCCCATCAGAAAACTTGGGAGTTGGCCAACACTCTGTTACTTGTCATGCAACTCCTTTTTTGGAAGCAAATCTCCTCTCCGAAATCCAAAGGTGAACCTTAAGCCTGAACCAATCGAAACAACAGGAGGAATATGAAAAATATTAATGACGTACCAAGAATGATACCCTACCATAGAAAATTATATCTCAGTCAATAGGGAAGACAGAAAAAGACAAAAAAAGAAAAACGTGAACAATACTACCAGAATTTCTTGAGAAGAACTTCAGTATCTCATCAATTATTATAACCTGAACCAGAGGGAAACTCTCATTAAAAATGTGGAATGCATGTAAGCTGATAGCAAACTTGCGTTTTTACGTTTATGAAAGGTTTACACTAGTCTAATATACAGTTTCTAGCACTTTCTTAGTAAGTGAATCTTATATCAACTGTTACCACTAATATGACATCAGAGTAAATGATGTTAGCCAGGCAACAAAAGTCACAAGGAATTTGTTGTAAGCCAATGAAGAGGTTCTGTTCAGATGCAAATTGAATACCAAGACACCAGGCTAGTAAGGATGACTTAAGACCCCCTTTCCTCTCCTATCTTTCCAAATTGATGCCATCCCCCTCCTCCCATAGAATGCTAGTAAAAAAACAACTCTGCTTCATATGTACAAAGCATCAAAGAATCAAACTAACTCAATTCACGCTATTCTTTTGTCCCCGGAATCATGCATCTCTAGTTGCTTTTTTTAATGATAATTAAGAAACTGAGCTTGAAAGGAACTGTTAAAGCATACATGTCCAGTCAATTTTCGTGCAATTCCAGAAACTATGCAAATTGGTGCTTCATCTTGTCTACACTGTCTGTATGGTGTGAAGGAAAACTAAGGGCATTAACATGTTGTACCCAAGAGCTAACACGGTTAAGAAGATTTTTTGTTGATCCACAACCAGACTTAACAATCAGTAACTAATTTAGTGAATCTGTTCTAACCTTGTGGGCATTGAGGACAAGGAATTACCTGATTAGTTTTACTACTTCTGTGATATTCTTTCCCAAAAAAAAAAAAAAAATTTGGAGATCAACGTTCATCCAGTTTATAAGATCATAAGCGAAGGGGGAAGTTCGTAATATATATAATTTTTGCGTTCCCGTCTATATAAAGAAATTAACCATTCATGCATATATATTTTCAAGGTATGATTGCTCACAGGAAATGAAAGGTACAACACAACTGTCCACTCTGACCAACTTAATGGTGTTACCTGCAACATAGAGTGGGTAAAAATTAGAATATCAAAAGCCTACATGAAAATGGAGAAGCGTCATCAGTTATAAATCACTTGAAATTGTTGGAATAAGAAAAATATTGACTTACAGAGAAAAGGACTGCCAATGGCTGCACATATAGAATAAGCATGTGGAGGAGTATTGTCAGGACAATTGAAGCAACTAGCCACAAGTTACTCCAGGGAGGAATGACACTGAAAATCACAAACAGCATTTAAGCCTCCATTGCAACCAGCGAAACGAAAATGCATTACAAGTTCAAGAAACAGAAAAAGAGTACCATTCGAAACAAAGGCAGCTCAGAACTGAAGTTAAATATAAGTTCATATAACAAAACAAACTTTCACATATTTCAGCGAACTCACATGAGGGACTGATTTTCACTAAGATTGTTCAAGGCATTGAACATCTCGACTACAACAAGCACTGTCATTGAAACAGTTGATGGATGCCGATCACTAAATATGCTGCATGGATAAGCAGTTTCCCTTGTTGAACAGCTATCAAAATTCATCTGAAATGATCAGATACAACAAAGAAGTGTCAGCTGCGCAATTTTTGGACTTAGTACATACCAGAGAGTCCTAGTTTTAGCAAATAATTGTAAAACATACGATGTGCACAATCAGAATGGATAAGTAAAGCTTAAAGAAGAACACTAATGAAAGTGATACATGCAACAATTATGAAGGCATTAGGAGCTAAAAATTGTTGTACACAAAAGAGAAAAATAAAGTATACAGGTCTGCTTTAGTGTCTATGATACTTCACACTTCACATTTTGAAAACAAAAAATCTCAAATAGAAAGCTTACCAATTCAGTGTATGGAATTTTAGGTCCACTATCAGAGTACACAAACCACCATATGAATCCAGCAATAGTTGCAAGTCCAACATATGCTGCAGAAACAAAGATCTTAAAAACAACGAATAGGAGGAATAAGGTTAAAGTTAAGAATTTAAAAAATGCATCATCTGTCACATACTATGACTTACACATACAGCTTGACTTTAATGCAAGTTATTTGGACTCTTTCTGCAAGAAAACATTATATATGACATTCCAAAATCTATCAATGTGGTACTGAGTTGGACCTAGAGAATGGGCTAGGTGCATGGAAACTCTGGCTGAATTCTAATCCAAGTTGCATAATTTAATGAGTAAACTGGTCAGATGCAAACATTAGTGTACAAGTTATTGGAATAACTCCCAGATTTAGGACTTAGGACCTCTCTGAGGGCAGATCCCGACCACTCAGAAAAGGAGGAGATGGGACAGAGGTGAGGAGAATGATGTTTCTCCTACCTAAACCTGTTTCCTCTGTTCTAATTGCTCATTCTTAGTTACTATAAAACTATCGAAGACAAGAACTAACATGACATACAGGTCAAGTAATGAAGGAAATTAGGAAAACTGTCCCCAAGCAGCACTTGGTAACTTGCAGTATACTAGGAAAACTGTGCCCAAGCAGCAATTTGTAAAATATTTTTTAGCAGCAAAAATATCTGGAAAAGATGTTAACCAATATCACACCATAAGGGGACATAAGGAAGAGGATTTTAGATTATTTCACCAGAAAGTCCAATAGACAGCTGATAGTAAAACTCGTGCTAGCAATTTGAAACATAACTAATCTCCTAGCTTTATATGTAAGAATATCATCTGCAAAATGCTAACAACTTGAAACACAAGCAAGCACAAGCTATGAACACTGACAAACAAAATGCATAAACAAAGACTTGTTAAGCTATTTATTTCTACCTCCAATAACCAAATAACGAAAGAACAGCCATCCAGACACCACTGCTTCATTGACCTACCATTCAAACAAAGTTGAGATGAACCTCTGATGCTCATAAAGAATAAAAAGAAAAGGATAACAAAACATAAGTTAATAACATCGGAAACGTGATCTCTCATCCTTCACAAATCAGAAGAGTAAAAATTAATTTCCGTCGCTTCTCCTACATAAGGAGTGATTTACCCTCTTTTTTGGATACTAAAGTTTTTGCCACACATCAATAGGTGAGATGTTAATTAAATATCTTGAACATTGCAAAAATTCCAAAAAGAAAAAACAAAACACACATACTGCACTGACAGCATATTTACATCTGATTTTGAAAGAAAAGTGAGGATTAGCATCTCATTGTTTACAATAAATATTCGACAAAATTAACCTGTTTGCAAAAGAAAATTGTGCCTTTTCTATTGGCCAAAAACAGGAAAAAGCATTTCCAGATAGACATCCTCAATTAAACAGCTCAAGTAACTAAATCACACTTGATATGATCCTTGCACCACAAAAGGGTAATACCAAGCTAAATTATTATACAGACAATGTCCAATCAATTTTTATCCAGTGCAAATAACCATCAACTAGAGGAATACTTCAAAGATGAAAAGAGGGGAGAGATAAAGCTACCCCAGTGAGCCTAAATTTTGTAACATACTCATTAGAAAAGAAATAACCTAAAATTCCTACCCCAAAAAAAAACCTAAAGGAACCCAAACAAGAAAATATGAAGCCCCCTTGCCCCATGTATAGGCCCATGACCAAACAGGAATCTAGACCAAAGAACTTATCTTTAAGAAAACTCATTGTAAATACCTTACGGGGTTTAGCCTTCATAACATCCGAGTCTTGCTTATTGAATCCAATTGCTGTTGCAGGCAGCCCATCAGTGACCAAATTTACCCAAAGCAGCTGGACCTGCAAGATAATGAGCCATCACAAGTTTCAAACTTTTGTTACTTTTTACAAATGCAAACTGAAAAATGAGAAATGAACACCAAATGATCATTCAGTATTCCATGAATTTTTCCAGTAAAAGAACAGTCTCAACTTTCAGATACTGTTAAACAGCCCACTCCCCAAAATACTTGTTTGCCTTTAGGATACATTTAAGAATACTGATAACTGAAATATCACAAATTAATGAATCTGTAGAATCTCTCAGCTAAGACATTCCATCTAGGATCAATTTGAGAAATACATCAGTCAATGCCGGCTTTATTAGGTCCATTTCAATACCCAAACCATCTTAAAAGATCTCTACTTTTATGTTATAGGTGCTATTTGTGACATATGGTTGTCCCCATCTTTTCTAGCTTCACAATCCAATTTTAAAACCTTAAATTCAGCTGCACCAGCTCCATCAATGCATTGTTTCTAAGTTTCTCAGTGCTTTTTGTAATCTAGAATCTTGATTTCTGTTTACAGGTATGTCTTGAACAAAATCCTCTCACTCTTCTCTACCTGCTTGAGTCCTGTTAGTGAACACTCTTTTCATCTGCCACAGTGCATAGAAGAATCATGAATTATGAACAGGGTGTCCAACAAATGTCAAGAAAGCATTGTAATGTGAAACAGACATTTAAGCGTGTAAGGCAAGTCATCTTTGTTATTTGTCAAAAGCCCAAAGTGCAGCACCACGAACATCAACTGGTCAAGCACAAACTACTGTAACCATGTCAGAGGGAGAAAGGGAGGGAGAGAGAGGGAGAGAGAGAGGTTGGTACAACAGAAAGCAAGTTTTGAGGAGATAAACCACGGGGTTGGGGGAGCATTTTCCTTGACTTATATATTAAACTCGATAGAAACATGAACATGCACTTGACCAACTATCGAATGAAAAGCAAGGGCTTAGCAAAGTGATAATCTATTTAAAAAGCTGGAAAAAAGGAACTTAAGAACAAGTGCTATGAACACTTTAAAAATGTAGCAACCAATTGAACTCACAGGCATAAGGGTATCAGGTATCCCAAGTACTGCTGCAAAGAAAATACAAACTACTTCGCCAATATTTGAAGATATCATGTATCTGATAAACTGCTTTGTGTTGTTATAAATAGCCCTTCCCTCTGCAACAGCCTATCAATGAATAAAAAAGGTTAAATGGATAATCAAATTTATGGTGTAAGTTTTAGAATATTAATTTAATGTCTAAAATCAATCAGTTTGAAAAGCATAAAACCGTGAGTCTATTAAAAAAAGCCGTGAAAAGCAAGGAAAGAGGAACTCACTGCAATGATTGTTGTAAAATTATCATCAGCCAAAACCATATCTGATGCACTCTGAAAGGCAGCCATAGAAGCAAATCCGACTTAATGACAATGGTCTCTGAAGATGCACTCAGAATGTGCAATGCAGTTGTACAAAATAAAGCTTAGCCAATTGCAAGTAAATCCGGTTAAGTAGAAGTATCAAACTAACCACACAACATCCAAGTTTCAGCAAGGCAATTGTAATAAGCACTCACCTACATGTTGTCATGTTGAGTGCTTATCACAATTGTCTTACTGAAACTGGGACGTTCCCCTGCAAGCCCCCCCCCCCCCCCAAAAAACAAAAAACAAAAAAAAAAAGTTCCCGTACAAGGGCGCCTACTCAGACCATCACCTACTCAGATTTGAACTTCAGATAATTAGCAAAGCCAATTTTGATATTTGAGACCGGACTAGTGGTGCAATTATGAAACAGAAATCCAGCAAGAAAGAGAAGCATTTAGGTCATGGAAAGTAATAAAGCAGAGGTAGAAAAACAGAAAGTCATTTTGTATTTTTCAGAATTGGAAATGGAGAGAAAAGCTTGAATTTGGCTACAGAAAGAGGCCCACTACTATATTAGCTTCCAAATCAAAACCAAAAGAAACATCACTAGAACAGTCCAATTTTCATTCTGTAGGATTGCACTGACAAACTGGCAAGGTTAGTCTGTTTAAGGACATTGAAGATATCTGAAGCAGGGTATGTAGCACATTCTGTTTCAGAAACCTAAACACTTGAAGGATTGCTTGTTTTGTACTGAATAAAAATAGTAGAACAGGATAGGCAGTCAAATCAAAAGGAAGTAGCAACAGCAAGTATAGGCCAAAACAGATACTGCCATTACTCTTGCTCTCCGTAGAGGGATATGCCATTAGTCTTATTCACTCTCTGTAGAGGGATATTATACACTAAAATTTCCATCGCTGCCAGCAACTTTTACAGCTGGAATTCTAATTGCTATTTCTCCATTACGACATAGTCAAATCATTAGGTCCACAGAGATGGTAGCAAGAAGTAAATGAGCATAACGGTTACTTCAATTTTCTTCATTTCTCATATAGACAGCTAAAAGTCAAGTACCTTGGCAACAGCTGTTCCCGATCCCATTGCAATTCCAATGTCTGCTTTCTTCAGTGCAGGTGCATCATTAACTCCATCACCAGTCATAGCAACCTTAAAAATTATGGTTTAGTTCATTTTGCACAGGATAAATATTCAGAAAGATATGTTGAACTGCGACTAGTGTCTGCTTTCTACACTGCAGGTGCATCATTTACTCTGTCAACCAGTCATTGCCAACTTAAACTTCAGGGCTTAATTTCTTTTGCAAAAGATAAAGATTCAGAAGACATCGTACCACAATTAGTTTCACATGCTCACATTCATGTGTTCACTAACTCTACTAAGGCCAAATCTGTGATACTTTATTTGTCATATTCCTAAATTAAAGTGACTATGCAAAGGAGACAGGAAACTTAATCCACTAGAGAAGGCAGAAAGGTCGAATGGAAGAAAATTAAGACTGTGAGGAAAACCAAGTGCTCTTAAACAGGTTTGAACAACTACATGCTTTACTCTAAACAACCTGGATTGGGCCAGTTAGTCAAAAGTCATGATAAACTCAACTCACAACCACTACAATCACGGTAGTAGTGATGGTAGAATGCCTTGTAAACATCATCTTTTCCCTACTAATCAGAAATCACGGAAAAAAAATTACCACAATAGAACTCTTCTATCATGTTATTGGAAAATATCATGTATTAACAGTTGCACTAATCGACCATCCAAAATGGGTGGCTGCAATAAATGCCATATCAAAGAGTCTGGTCAAGGCATTAAATTCAAGACCCAATTCCCAAATCTTCACTAAAAAGTCACCTCAATGACATGAACATTTTTTTATATGTACAACCCAAACCAGCCCCCTCCCCTCACTGGAAAAAAGACAATGAAAGCAAGAAAGATCCTATATGGTTAATCAAAAAATACAGGACTCAGAAGACTACCATGCTTTATACTAACAGCCGAAAAAACAAAATCAAATATATAAAATAAAACAAAACTGAATTCCACAAGCAACAATTTCTTGATGAAGTCAAAACTAACATGGTAGCAGTGAAACTTTAACCTCCCAAGCTATAAAGAAGCCAATGACTCTCAAGCATTATGACCATGACAAGCAGTAACTTCCTTTATTCAATTCATGAAAACAAAACTTCACTGAAGTAGTCATAGTTGTCATGTGCATTACAGGATACTAACCACCTCATTTTGGTGTTGTAAAGCTTCAACAAGTATCCTTTTGTGAGATGGTTCAACCCTGACAAGGAAACAAACCAGAAAATGTCAGTTAAACATATTAAACCCCAACTAGTACTCTCTTCAAAAAGATTTTACAGAAAAGGCAGATAAAGATTAAATCTGAGAGGACCTCGTAAAAAGTGACATTCGTTGCAATGCCATGGTTTTTTGCAATGCTGGAAGTTGTTCAAACTCAGAAGCAGTGTAAGAGTGCCCTGCAAAATCTTCTAAGTGATTGAAGGCACCAATTTTTTGGCACACGGATTCTGCAGTCGTCTAACATTGCATCCCAAATTAAAATCAGTTCAAAAACATATGACCTAGCTCAAAGACATCCAAAATATAACCAACACAGTGGAAATAGAATTACCTTATTATCTCCAGTGACAACAATAACACGTATACCAGCAGTCATGCACGAAGCTATAGCATTTCTTACTTCCTCTCTTGGTGGATCAAGCATTCCAACCTTCATTTTAACAAGAAAATCAAAGATGAATCTTCTGTTTCAGCAAATTAACTGTAGAGGGAATATACTGTTCGAAAGGGAAAAACAGTGAGCAATAGAAAAATCTTAACCATCCAGCTAATGCTGTTACTCAATTTGTGTGCTAATAAAGCAAGAAACACACAATAAACAGGCGGGTGGGAAGAGAGAGAGAGAGAGATGCATCTTGTAAGTTAACAAGAATGGAGAAATGGTGATATGACTAGACATAATGACTGTTGGAAACCTATGCCCCCTATTTCTCCACACCTAATATAACATTGACATAGAATCTAGAAGAACAGACTCATTGAGTTTGCAACCATCCTGAATTTTCAAATTATTTACATAGCAGATGGCATATACAGATGCTATAGCTTTTATCACAAAAAATTACAAAATTACTGATTTCCCAAGGATGTAACAAGTGTAGTTGATCACAAAGTTGACTACATCACAACCAGTTGATAATCAAGAGACACCAACATCTGGTCCTATAGCATTGCGAGTGGTACCAACAATTCACATTTTCAAAGCAAACATTTCTAATTTATTTTTCCTGCAAAAATATCAGGATAGTGAACAAAAAGTCTGGTTATCAGGTCAGTTTATTGACATGAGGGTTGAGATATTCTAGTTTAGATTAGTAATATATGATGAAGACTGGAAGAAATGTTAAAGACATTACTGAACAGAAAGCATACCAACCCAATAAATGTAAGTTCTTTTTCATCATGAAAGGAGAGCGCCTGTTGACCCGTAGGCATCTTTTTCCAGGCCAGAGCCAAGCATCTTAAGGTTTCTTTCCCTGCAAAACTGGTTGAAGGAAAATCTCTCAGCACCAGGCCACGGTTAAGGTAGACTACTTAATATAAGTAGTACCCCACTTATAAATGGGTCCTACTACAACAGAGTAAAACTATAAACAGGTAGAAGATCAAGAAAATCAAACATGACTCCAACATTTACAGTATATCCCAAAGTTCATTATTCATTTCCAGACCACAAGACAAAACTCATATTCATTGCCAGACACATTTTACTATTGAGGCAATTCAATAGAACCACTTAACAATGAGTTTAAACTCAGGTTTAATGCAAATTTCCACTCTTACTGATTCAGTCAAATTCTCAAGTTTACTTGTTAAGATCATTAGTAAATCAAATGTTAGTGCAATATGGACTAGATACAAAGACCAACATATTAGACTAGTATATTCACGCAGCAGCCTGATTTAGTGCAGCACATCTGGATGGATTCACAGTTGACAAGGGCTGTATGTCATTGTGTACAAAAAATCTTTTCAGAAGTTTGAAAAGTTGGCTGTTGGAGTATAGTCTATCATCTTTGGCAACAGAACCAAGAGATTTACAATTCACAGAATGTTATTCTTTAGTATGACATGCAGCACACTCATCATCAGATACAATGAAGGAGTGAAGAAGGAACAAGGAAAACCAGATCTTAGCGACTGGTCTTGATCCTTGTATTTTTTTTATTGAGTGTATGTAGAGACTGTTACTGCTTTAAAATTCCCTCCCTCTGATGCACTAGCATAACTGGGTGTGTGCCTTTCTTTTCTGCCAAATTTGCTTTCCTATCATTAACCTAGATCCAGTTTATATAAAAAGAAACAAATGTGGCAAAATAGCAACAACAAATTTATTCAACCATGTGTCATATATGCCGGGGTAGTTCTAAGTTGTTTTCTCAATGTATAAACAAGAAGACTCGGATAGGTGAGAAACCCTATGGCCCTAACCTATGGAATCTTGATTCCAGCTCGGCTCTTATTGCTGCAGTTAGAGGAACAGTGGAACCATCATCATTGCATAGGATAGTTGTACATCGAGAAAGTATACTCTCTGGAGCACCTTTAGTGAGCATGATATCCATCTGCTTCCGGCTACAAAGGACACTCATCATCTTGCGATCACGAGAAAATTCCAACGCAGATATCTGAGAAAATATCCCAAAGAATCACTCCCTAGAAGTGCATCGAATGACAAATCACAAAGGCATGCTTAAGGAACTAATAGTTAACACTGTATATACCATATACAACTGACCAAACATCAACTGAGAAAGGAGAATTGGTATTCTATGAAACATGTAATCGTTCTCAGTTGGCCAATCCCTTGTCCACTAATTTATGATCAAATAAAAGGTATTAACTGACCAAATGGCTTTAAAAGAAAGCAAAAATCAACTAGAGTAAAAAATTATGTCTCTGAGATAGCATACCAACAGGCAAGAGGTATAAAGTAATAGCGATTTTTCAAAGCTTTCAACTGAACATTAGTCATTGGGAAGATGGATAGGCACAATTATAGTAAGGATATTCCACTTGCCTTTTTACTCCCCTCCGGGGGGAGACTTTTGACCTGGAAAATTCATCAATGGCATTTTGAAGAATTTTACCCTTACATTTAATTATACTTAATCCTCTTGAACCCACCCTAGTATCACTTTACCTGCTCAATTTTTTCAGAGAAAATTTATCATATATTTTTGTTTGAAGATGCATTTTATGCCATATTTGCTGAATTTTGACTCACCGTATCCTAAACCAACAGTTAGAATTGGTGAACAAAACTTTTCATGTAGTTGGCAACAACATGATATTTTCTTCTTATGGTATATGAGGCAGTAGTTAAGGGTTATTTATACATGATCTAGAATGAGGGGAAGCATGAAACCAGGAAGGGAGAATGAAGACTTTGACAATCAGTTCTAAATCCTAATACAATGAAACAATGCTCCTGACTACTTTATATTTAAATCTCATATTAAACAATATGAAAACTAGAAGTACGGGTGAAGCCTTCAAGGTAGGTACAACAAGAGTTGGCCAAGCATATAACTGCAGTTCATGATTGAGCAAAATTGCAAAAAAATAAAATCTCTATCTTCAGTGGTCAAACTATTGATCTAAATTTTTACAAGGCAGATAAGTGGCTAGTATAGTTTATAAAAATTACTATTTACTGAAACACTATAGGATGAATTTGCAAGCATACACTGGATGGCCTCAGAATAACTAGCCAAATTCCAGAGAAGTCAGCACTAACCATCTCGGCCCCAATCCTCAAAGACTCAAAATAAAGTAATCCATATCAATGCAACATGTTCACCAAAGACATCAGTTGGAGAAATAAAAAAATTCACAAAACTCAAGGAAATAATGACTATCAAGTAAAACATTGTATTGTTTGGAGTAACTTTACAATTTCCATGAAAAAAAGAGCTACACAGTTTCCCCCTGATGCCACAAAGACTCCGAGTTTGGTAACTACTAGCAATGCTACATATTCACCAAAGATGCCAGTGGAGAAACTAAAAGACACATAAAAGTCAACCAAATAATTGTTATCATGCAGTAAAGCAGTGTATTGTTACCGGAATAAGCTTTCAATGCCACAAACATGATATAAGATGGCACAACATCAACAAAATGAGTCCAAACCTTTTTGAATTGGTTCTCCCAATAACGGTTACAATAGGATGCCCTTTCATGCTTGCTTAGCATATTCAAAGCAGAAGGCATGGAATCAAACCCAGGAAGACCAATCTGATGCCAGGATAAACAAAGTTCAAACTCAATATGGAGTTCAACAGAAGATACAGCTGCAGGTTCTGGAAAACAAAGAGAACAACCTTTTCTGCTAATACCCGGAGGGCGACTTCGGTGGATTCACCAATTTTTTCATAGATCCTCTTTTCAGGATTGTATTGTATCACAGACTCATTACAAAGAGCTGAACACATTGCTATGTGGAGGAGAGAATGATACTGGGCGGGAATCTCAAGCTGCAAGACAATATAAATGAGTAAATCCAACAGCAAACAACAGATCCTAGAAGAGCCACAATTTCCCCCAATGACAGTTCCAAAGAAAAATCCAAAGTCCACTGCTTGCTAATAAAAGTAAACATTGTCGTGTTCTTTCGGTATTGTCAACAGAATATTGACTCAAAAAAAAGTAATCTTGGCAGACATGATACAGACAATAAAGTTGGGTGCTGAGATGAAACCGACTTGCGCTTTTACAAAGTTGCATGCGAGAAGATCAGTGAGGGCAATAGATACTTCATTTTTACATTTTTACTAGATAAATCTTGAATTTGTAATTTAATAAAGAAATTGGTGCCTCTCCAGTTTGCTAATCAACATTCATCCAACAAGCATATGCCTCCCACTACTCCAAATTTCTGCTGCAGACTCAGCAGAGTTTTAGTTTACATGATAGTCCTCAGCTAAATGAAACTCTACTCCAACATTCAACTGTCTTGTGTTCTCTGTAAATTAATAGGCATTGATATACTTCTTCACCACTCAATTTGGTCATTTATATTTCCCTCAAGTACAAACACTAAAGAAGGACAACTCTTTCTCAATAGCTCAATACACCAGCTAACCTTTGTCTCCTTTTGGTGCCACACTACCTTCCAAGCTTGTTCCTGTTCTCAGATGCACCTTACTTGTACAGTAGATAGCAAGTAAAAGATTGCCCCAGTAGTATTTTTTTAAACTATCAGATATATGCATTGCTAAAATCAGAAAGCCAACAAGCTCTCTGACAAACATTTAACAGATGAAAGACAATATTACAATAAAAGAGCGATATGGCCCTAAAGATATGTGAACATTAAAGCCAAAGTGAAGCATTGTTTATAATAACATTTACCTGAATACCATTGCTGTCAAAGATAAAACCTTCTGGGGCATAGGTTGTGCCACTCACACTATACTGGGCAGCAATGGGACCATGATTTACAGACTGAAGTACACATATCTGAAAAAGAAATTGACTCAATACCATGTTTGCTACATTTCATTCTCATTAGCACATATACAATAAAAAGAAAAAAGAAAGCTGGCTTCAATCTTAAAAATGTGAAACATATTTTAGCAAATAATCAGCAATAGCTAGAACAGCTAGGTTGTTTGGTGGACTGTTGAATCCCTCTAAATTCAGATAGAGATCACACAGATTTCTCTCCCCCATATCAAGTACACTGGGCATTTGGTTAAAACTAAGATTCAAGTTACTCTACAGGCCGTTCAAGACATACACCTCCAATTGCTTCACAGGTTGGGTAAGTGTACTAACAAACCAAGAACTTAGTCTTTATTCTTCGAGGGGGTGGTGAGTGCTAGCAGGGGAATGAACTGGTCTTAAACTAAAGCAGATACATAAATTTGATAACTTATGCAAAAACGGAATATATAATGCCATAATGGAGCACTAAAGAAATGCATTCGTCTAATAGGAAAGCCAAAATGCCATCTGGTATCCTGTTTATGAAATGTAACATGTTACTCTCACTGGAAATGCAGAACAAGCAACTGCCAAGAATACACCAGTAAAAACAAATTTACCAGTATGACTATATAAGTACTTCTAAAGCATCTATTTTGCTGATAATGTCAGCCTAAGGGAAAAATAACAGGCAGAAATACAAAACTGACGAAAAAAGACATGATGTTCACCTTTGAGACAGACATCATATTGGTAGTCAGAGTACCAGTCTTGTCACTGCATATAACTGTTGTGCAGCCCAAGGTCTCTACAGATGGCAAGGATCTTACTATAGCATTTAAGCGAGCCATTCGCTTCGTTCCAAGTGCTAAACACCTATGGAAGTTAGTAGGGAAACCATGAGAATAGTAGACAAGCTGCAGAAAGTTAATTCTAAAGGAGATTAGCTTATGGCAAGAAACTTTTACACAGTAAATATATGTGTCCTCAGAATGAAATATCAGAAGCATTACAAATAACTTAAATAGGAACTGAATATCATTTCAGGCCTACACTACCTGCGATAAACCAATGCAGACATGTGATCCTATCATTGCATGAAAATGAAAACTAAAATTAAATCTATGCATCCACAATATCATAAACTACGTGAAACTGTCCTGCTTTTCAAAAAAAAAAAGTAAAGTTTATAGAAGTCACTGAGTTTGTTTGGATAAGAATTTATTTGGATGATTTATTTGATCCAGTTACGGTAGCATTTTTTGTGATGTGATGTATGTGAGATAAAAAGGTGATTGGGAATTGTGTGTGTGATGTAAGCAAAACAAAATCTGAAATAAATCTTGCAAACTTTCTTTGTCCAAACAAACTCATTTACTCCCACAGACATTAAAACCAGTTTCAGACTTTAACAGAAAATGCAAAGGTTCATTTCTTTTATCCATATTAACAGTGCTTACACCAATTCTATACATTTATGAGTATTAACACAAACAGGACATGTAAAGCATCATAAATATCTTCAAAAACTCAAATAGGAAGCCATGATAACTCAGACCTAATAGAGTCTTACATTAAACAATGCCTATGATGATAGAAGTGCATCAACAGTTCAACAAACTCATACAAAATCTCACAACAAAAAAGGTCCTAGACATCAATTTTTTATCGATGAATTTCAATGCAAAACGTGGATGAAGCAGAAAGTAAAAAGATTTAGGGTAATTAAAATTTAGCCTCCTGTGGTTTAGCGCTTTTTCACATGAGCCTCCTATGGTTTCTAAAAGCTATACATAACCCCCTTGTGCTTTGAACTAAAGTGTCAAAGTGATGGATATCGTCCTCCAAAAAGGCACAGCTATAATGTCAATGTCCCCCTATTTAAAAACTGAAATGACTACAGTAGTCAAGATATATAAATTGTGTGAATTACATTTTAGCCCACTCTGGTTTAACTCTTTTTCACCTGACCTTCCTATGGTTTTAAAAACTATACATAAACCCCCAAGCTTAACAAAAATTTTCTATCTTGACCTAAGGGTACTCTTAACATCAGCTGGCTCAGTTACAGAGAATGATTTCTGTAATTTTGAAACTTAAATCTAACATATGGGGAGGTTATGTAAAGACATAAGAGGGCTATGTTAAAAAGCGCTAAACCACAGAGTGCCACATTGTAATTTTCTCAAAGATTAATATTCCATAATAATTGCAATTTGCAGTACTAACATTTTACATGGAATAAACATAACAAAAAGGTCTACCTATAAAATGAGTATACCTGTACAGATGAAGACGGCATTGTATGAACAGTGGTATCAAGTAGAGTAATTTATCAAGCTTCATGATGGGAAAATATGCCAAAAGTTTTTAAATTAAGCACTCACGTTGTAACAACAGCAGGAAGCCCTTCAGGAATTGCAGCCACTGCAAGTGCAACAGCAATCTGTGCAGTCAAGACATGTGAAAAACAAAATGTAAGTGACATGAATCATAACTTTAGACAGAAAGTGATCATTTTAAAAAAAGAAACTCATCCACAAATATTACCTTAAAGTAATGTATAGCACCTCTCAAAAGACCGCCATGGGCAGGATCCCGAAAATGACCAATGTTCACAATCCAAACCAATACACATATACCAGCAATAACCTAAAAGAAGAGAAAAGAGCAAATCTTGGACAAACTCAGAGAAAAAATGACATAAAGAAAGTTCAAAGATAAGCTTTCATTTCTCTGACAACATACAAGAGACAAGTCATACGATTTTAGAAGACAGTCTAATCTAATTTTCATATTCTAAGGCATGGGAGAAAGACTAGTCAAGATAACGGATTCTGTATGTCTACGAGCTATAATGTGAAAAAAGAGATCCCTGATACATAGCAAATATGCTCAAACCACAGTACATGTAGATTATATGATCCCCTGATACATTGCATATATGCTCAAACCACACCATTCGTATTCCTTGAAATGATAAGCACATACCATTTGTATTCCGATTATGGAATGACACGCCATTGAAATGATAAGCACATACCATTGGTCATGTTTACTAAAATTTGTCTATTGAGTTTCATTGTATTCCCTACTTTAAAATATTAACTGACATAAATCAAGGCAAAGTAAATAATTTCAAATAAGAAAAAGTGCATTTTCTTGTTCCAAAGCTGAAATCAGAAAGAGAAAAGTTTCGCTGATTATATGGTTTGAAGTTAAAAAAAAAATTATGTCCTGCGAATTTCAAAGGAAAATGTAGTTCAGGAAAGATATCTAACAGGTGCAGTCTTCTAAATAGCTCTATGGAGATTTTTAAATCTGAAAGGAAAGTCAAGTGGGAACACAGCAGCTTTTCTTAAAGAAAATCTACAGCAAATTGAACTGATACAAACAGATATAACAAAGAAAACACTGAAAGCCAACTAATAAAAACAACTGGAAGAGGTAAGAAGCAACTGGAAATTCCATTGCAACAAGGTGATGAAAAAAGAGCACATATGTTCAGTCCAAATTGGTATTTAAATGTTCAACGTGCAAACACAACAAATACAAACAACATTTGGACCATCTCTACTCGTGACTCTGGTTGCTGCAGACATTTTCAGACAGTCATTCGCAATAAATCTTTAGATGCTACCAAAATTTTAAAGATAGGCGATTCGAGCTTCATGATGATATTGTTCTGAAACTTCAAAAGAAAATTAAAAAGAAAAGGAAAATATAGCCTGTAGCTCCCACATTATACCAAAATTCCAGAAAACTCTCTAGTCATTCCAGAAAACTATAACATCGTACTGTAAAGGCAAAGGAAGTAAGACAAGGAAACAAAAAATCAATGTTTATGCAAGTTTTGTATTCCTAGTTACAGGCAGGAGGTACAATCTGCAGAAAGAAAGAGAAACAAAGACAGGAAAGAGATGCACAATCACCTTGGCCAAAAAAGTTCCAAATTCATCCAACTTCTTCTTCAATGGTGTCACTTCCTGCACCAAATAAAAGATATTTTCAAAACATTCATCATAACACATCCTACAAGAATAACTACATGAGAAACAACTGACATCCTCAGTTCTCAACATGGAATCACGTATGCTTCCCATCGCAGTATTAGAGCCAACGCCAACTACAACAGCCTTTGCCCTGCCAGCAACAACAACTGTTCCCTGGCCAGCAAAAACCTTGGATTCAGTTCTTCTGGAAGTATAAAAGGGTTTCGAAATGTATATGTTTGGAAGCCAAAGATCTTTGAACAGTCTTAATTCATGAATTGTCAAAATTAGTGTAAAGTCATGAGCATCACAGGCACATTGAATAAATCCAGGAGCATTTTAGTCCCCATAACACTAAAATGATAAAGAGTTCAAGCGTTATATCAGAAATTCCAAAATAAGCTCCAGCCAGAAAACTTCTGCAGTGCATATATTTTCTGTTCTAATATGTATTTGATCCAGTCATGTTCATACCTATACAAGTCACATCAGAGTGCAAAAAACTTGACAGAACACCAGGAATCAAATGGAACAAATCTTCATAATATCCAAGCTAAGTTGATCTATCCACCATTTTGTACAGCTGAAGTAGGCAGTGAAGTTAAAAAATGAATCCATTGAGAACCCAGTCTGGTTGCTACAAAGGAATTTGCAGTTGAGAAAAGGTTGAATTGTTTTGCATGTGCTGTAACATCTAAGATACGTTGATTCAGTTTTTCTATTGGTGCAGTAGTTTTTACTCATATGAAACTTCAACATGCAGCACATCCTGTCTACCATGCACAATGTGTGAATCATCATGCTAATGTATATGATGTAAAAGCACAGCTTGCTCTGGCATTATCGCCATGCATGTTTTAACTACATCTTTTTGAGGAAACAGAAATTTCTGAAGTATTAGAATCACCATGGTTTTGGAAAAACAACAAAAAACTACCCATAGATCTTGTTACTTACTAATGACATTTTACCTTGTAAAGAATTCAAAATTTGAAAGTCAAGAATGTATGGTAGTTGGACAAAGATATACTTTAACAAAAGCAACACACCACAGGTCTGCCCATGTTACTAGCAAGTACTGCACTAAATCTCCTCAGACTACAGTATAAACTGCAACTTAAAGTAGCTTCAGAAAATGTACCGAGAAAAGGATGTTTGTCTTATCCTGGTATACAGCATTTGTAGCAATTGTAGAATCAAGCTCTTTCTCCACAGAACAGCTCTCACCTGTAATGAACCACTAGAAGTATTCATTGCTTGTCATCAGAAAGAAAATGCAGGAGGAAAAGGAAGCAGCAAGGCAGATACAGACTGAGATCTTAGTAACTATGCAAAACCATTGGTACAAAAACACAAAGGAATCTACATATAGCAGCACTTGTAACAAATCCAATCATTGGATACAACAAGAAGGCAGCCAAGAGCTACAGGAGAAGACTCCAGTAGACTAGCTAGAAGAATGTACCCTGATGGTCTTGCAAACATCATCAATAGAACATGGAAGAATCATGATTCATTTGAAGCACAAGTTTGACAAGGAAAAAATTGAAAGCTTGAAGAGACAGCAGTAGGTAGATAATACACAGCCCATGTCCACCACATGGAAAAATGATGTATCAAAACAAGGAACAATTCGGCAGAGAACCACAGGAGCCACAACAGTTTACTAAGCAATATGTTTCTAATGTACTCCTTCATAATACAACAAATAGCAACACATAAAAGCTCGATTTGGCATGACTTTAATGGATACATACCTGTCAGAATAGCTTGATCAACACGTAGATGATCACTAAGCATCTTTATCATTCTCATATCTGCTGGAATTTTGCATCCAACTGCTCTTCCAACCCAGAAAAAAGGGAAAAAAGGATATTTACTTCATAGAGAACATTGAAACAGAAAATCTCCTCTTTAGTTAGCTGAATACTACTTAAGCTGCGAATATACCACAAACTTCCACAATATCTCCAGGAACAAGGTCTGTTGCAGGTAATATTGAAAAGCAACCTGATAACATCATTGCCATAAAAAGTTCAAAGAATTAGTAGATTCAAATTCTCTTACAATAAAACACAAAATGTGATTAGCAAGACAAAGCATTCCATGAATTGCAAATGATTTGAGAAAGAAGCTTGATAACCAAGGGTGTGAGATGCATTACTTCACAATTTTACTAGGAACGAAGCATGGTGGTTTTAAAACTGGCCACACAAGCTTGAGATCATAATTCAACATCAAAAGGAAAAGTGGAAACAAGTAAAGATAAAGTCGTGATTGAGTGGATGGAAGATTTGTCAATCTATACCCATTAGGACGGACCTTCCACCAGCTTCTTGCTTATAATGGATAATCTAGAATTTTATCTTGCTTTGGTGTGGAACTAGTTTTAATCAAACATGCCAACAAAATAAAGCCACTGAATATACTAATATTAGATATTCATAGTGGAGTCAAAACAGGACCTCTTAAACCCTACCAACAGATAGTTTTGGCAACACAAAGGAGGCAAAATTTTTCTCATTTTCTTCTCTCCTCACATTAGAGGTCAGGAATCTAGTTTCATCTGCACTTAAATAAAACCCCTACCCTTCTTGAGCGTCATTTTTTTTTTTGTAAATAAAAATTAGTAGCAAAACACCAACAGCAGCAGCAGCTACTAATACTACATGAAAGTTTTCCATCTTCAAATCAGCCACCAGATTAAAATGTCAAAATGGTAAATCCAAGGGCAGTCTTCTCATTGTCAACAATTCATTATGTAATACCATGCTTGGATATTAGGGATGTTGCAAAGTTAATGTCTGCAAAGACACAATTCATGTCATTCAAATTAACAACTCAATATGAAAGACAAAATAACAACTCAATATATCCATTATTGCCTATCAATCTGAACCAAGACCTATTAGCTACATCATAACAGCCTACAGCTAATGAGCACACCCAAGCCAACCTATGTTGGTCCTTAAGCTTTTACCCCCTTGTGTTCTTATCTCTATCTAAGGAACTAAAGCAAACAGCAGCTGATTTGGGGTAAAAAGAAATGAAAGTAATCAAAAGGAAAATAAAAAAGCACAAGATGGTTAAATAAATTAATCCTTGTTTATTCTCATTCATGAATTCTTTTACAGCTATAACTGGAAATAGAATAATTAAAGATATCCAACCAACAAGAATTCATCAACATGGCAGATTAAAAAGAAATACATCAGACTAGCTACAACTACTTCTCAAGAAAATTAAACGTTGTAGCAAAACCAGCATTCAACATTTTTGTAGGAGTTTTACAAATGCTTTCTCTTACCATTTCGCAGGACAGTGGCAACATCAGCTTGGTAAGCACGCAGTTCCTGCATCCAATTTTTTAAGCAATGAGCAAAAAGCAGGAAAGATGAACAGATTTGAATATCCAGTAAAATAAGCATATAATGTTTACAATGGAGAGATAGAGAGCTCATCTACCAAAGATAAAACAACAGTATTTGTTAAACTTTATATGCACCTTTGCACATGGACTTCAACACCTTTACTTTAATATTACATAAAATTTCTTGAATTATGAAATATTCCAGATACTCCAAAACTTTCTATTCTATCCATCAATAGGACAATGTTTAAAAAGTTCCAAGAAGGTTAGTGGTGAAAATAAAAAGCTAAAACAACACCCTTACAACGAATATGCAATGCCCTAAATGGAGAGTACAAGACTGCCAAAGGAACAGAGAGAGTGAATACATTACGAACAGAATATCCAACTTCAAATGATTTCCAGAACAGAAACAGGTAATTCCCTACAATAAACTTGCATATCTTGAAAAATGAAGTAGATGACAAAAGGTGAGAATATGACTTTTTTGTCATAATTTATTACCATTAGATGCTTAAAAAAACGAATCTCTTGAGAAGGGGAGTCTTTCGCAAGCATTCGTTAATTTAGCATGCTTTGTAGTTCAGAAGACTTGTACAAGGGCAACAAAAGGCAAAAATTAACATCATCCACAACGAACTTATGCAAAAACCACTTCTTTCATAAAAATAAACAAAACTAACAACTTGCGTCGCAACCAATTGTCTATACATGCAGTAATATTTGCACCAGTCAGCTGGTTTTCCACCATCTAAGGTTTCAAACCACGAGGGCAGGACAACACAATCCAGAAATATTAAAACAGTAAAACTTCAGTAAAAGGTCAATGATTCAAAGTACATCAAGCAAAAATGATAAAATAAAAATGAAACCCATAAATGAAAACAGCAAAGAATGAGAAGGAACTAAAGCTCAACACTCCAACCACCAGTCTTTCCTATCCCAAGAAACTGCTCCATTTCTTTTCCAGATATCAACTGGTGAGACTTTTAAAAGATAACAATGCAATCCAACATGGAAAAGTACTACCACAGGAATCAACAAATGAAGCAATATCAACCTTCAGGTACCTTTTCTATTTGCTACAGAGATGTCTTAGAATTATTCCTCCCTGCTTAACCAACCCCCCCTCTCCCAAGGCACTGAAAACTACAAACTAAGGTTCCGTTTGATAAAACTGAATCTGAATTCTGAAATCTGAATACTGAAACAATTAATTTGCTGAATTTTAAGTACTGAAAAGAAATATATGAATGTCTGAATTTTAATGTTAAACCTATTTATACTGTTTAATAAACATTTATAACTGAATGCTTAATAAGTTAAATTTGACAAATTTGCCCTTATATCTTTTCATCCAAAAAAGAAATAGAACCTATGATTTAATTAGCTAAAAATGTTAGGTATGAAAATGACAATATTTATTTTTAAATCAAATTAATATAAAAGATGAAATATATTATATGAGGAGTATGGAGAAGATGTGAAAATTATTCAAAAGGGAGAAAAAAGAAATAGAAAATCATTAGATAGAGAATATTAGATTGTTTAATTAGATAAGAATTTTGAACATAATTAACAAATAAGGATAAATTTGGTAGATAAGATAAGGTAATTGAAGTAATTCTATTGATTCCTATCAGAATTAAGCATTCAGTTAGGATTCTTGTGCTGAAAAAAATACACACAAGTTCAGCACTACTTAACAAGTTTAGCAAATGGATTTTCATTTATCAAACACTCAAAACATTTGAATGTCTGAAAAAATTCAGATTCAACACTTTTTTATGTTATCAAGCAGACCCTAAGCAAGCAATATATTTGAAATGGCAGAAAGAAAACCAAACCCACTCTGATGTTTCAATGATCATTCCTTCCCGCAAGTAAGAAACCTCACTCAGCTACCATGTTTAGCAGATATGACCTTTCACAACCTAACATTCATCAATATCTGCTCCTTGGAGCTTTAGTAAGCACCAAGAAAGCTTAGAACATGCAGAACCTACTAACCTTTTGACAAAGAACTTACGCAAGGAAATTCATATTCTACGTGGGGATGCAACATTTGCATTGAAATCTGCTCTATGGAGAAAATGACTCATTAACAATAGCAGCTTGAAAGTCACTAGACACAACAGATCCATGAAGTTAATATAAGCAAAAACCAAAGGTTGAGCTGAAATACATGCCAAGCAAAGAAAAAACAAAGAAACCATGATAACATTTAAGTAGTACATGCAAAAGACAAATTTGTAATAGTCCAACTCAATGTATCTATCCAAACTTCTCTATGTTTATGACAGTGATCAAATGCTCAAAGATGAAAAATGACCTCAAGAGCCTTTTCAGCATTCGTTTCTGTAATTACTCCTACAGCAGCATTTGCAGCCAATATCATCAGTATCACCTAAAAGACGAAATTGTTAGATCACAAAATGCAACAGGGTGTAGCAGAGCATGATAATCCGATCCATAGAAGCATATGTAAAATACGATATAACCTAAACATCGAATTTCAACAGGAATATTGCACCCCTAGAAGACATGTAACAGGATCCTCAGCAAGCATTGTCTTTGTTATAGAAGTAAAATAAAATATGAGAACTGTAAAACATTTTGCAATCAAACAACAGAATGAATATCATGCTTCATATCAAAGGGGAAAATGGTAGGAAACTGAGTAGCTAGAAAGTTCAAGAAAATGAATGCAAAATAGATAGAGAAGCTATATCTTATGTAAAGTGGACGCAAAGTTCAAGCAAAATAAATCAAAAGCCATAAAGAAGCTTCATCTTACAGAGGGCTCCACAAAGGCTGATAACCCTGTCTCTCCATTCATCAATGCCAAAAGGAAGGACACAACAGCAGATGCAATTAATATTTTAACCAGCAAATCGTCAAACTGCTTCAGCACTAATCTCCAAAAAGGAGTGCCTGGAAAAAAAATGGATACACATGAGAAGGTATTACAGAGTGATTTACCTTTTTTTCAATAAAATAAGGACGGCAATAACTAACTGGAAATGGAAACATTGAAACAGATGGTTTAATTCTCAATGACAGTCATGCACTTATACCTTCCATATGGTAGAAGCCTAAGAAATAAGCATCAACCCATCAAAAACCTAAAAACCTATCAGTGGAGCAAGTACCTAAAAGAGTTTATCAGTAGTGGCAAAAACTAAAGATGCTGCAGAATTGCAAATGAATATGTGCAGCTTTCAAGGATACAATTTTATTTTCAATTATGGTGCTTATCTTTTTCTCCCCAGTAAATATTATGGATGATGAGGAATACCCAGCCTTGCTATACTAGAGAGTTCATATTATTGCTCAATGGAAGTGCTTACAAGAAAAGATGGGGCCTTACAGGCTGAGCCTGCCAAATATTCATGCTAAAAATATGGGGGTTAAGACACTGAAATATTCTGGGAATGACATAATCATGCACAAAAAGAGACGTCCAACATCTCTTTCAACAAATGAGACAGCTATTAAGCATTATCGGGAGTCTGCTCTTTAACTGTCTCTCTCACTCTCCCTCTCTTACCAACCCCTCTTTCCTACATTGATAGGATTATAATTGATAATTTAAAAACCTTGAATGCTAGTGGAAGCACAATTGGGATGCACACATCCTGAGGAGAAGAAAACATATGCTAAAGCCAAAAAGTCAGAATGACCTGCAGGATCTCCTTCCAGATTTCATAGATATGATGCAATAACAGGTATTGGTCATTTTTCTTTTTGACAAAGTGACATGAAGGATATATTTCTGACACTACGTGTGAAAAAACTAGTATTTACTTCAAATATACAAGATTTTAACATAGTAACAGGCTTTATTGTATAAGTTATGTTTTTGCGAGATGTATATGTTTCTTTTTAAGGAATAGCTTTTCAAACCACGGCAAGATATAGCTTCTAAGATAATAACAGAGGTGCCAAGATGAGCCATTATACAAAATAACTTTTTAGATTAAGGGAAAAAAAAGAATAACAAGGGAGAACTCCTGCACTACATTCAGAATATTGCAAGAGCATTGCTCGAACTTACTTTGTTCTTGAGGCAGCACTGGACCATCCATGACACGTCAAAAAGTGAAACATGCGTCAGAATATGTTTATTACAAATAATAAAAATTTGGCAAGAAATACTCTAATGAAAACAGTATGAAGCAAACAAATGTGCATTTTGCAAACTCTATTTGAGGAAAACAACAAGCACCTCCACCACTTCATGACTCCAATAAGAATAATTTGCAAAAAAAAAAAAATGCAAATGTGGTTGGTTCTCAATGTACCTGGTATCTAAAACAGTATTTGAAGAAAGAGGAAGAGTATGCAGCTATGCTTTTCATTTCTTCGTTAGGGAAATTGGGTTTTACTCTAACAGCTAATATCAAGTATGCATCAATCGATGCTTTTCATTTCTTCATTAGGGATATCAGGTTTTAGTCCTACAGCTAATATCAAGCATGTATCAATCCAACCCATACCACCCTACATGTCCAAGTAAATTCGAGTCCCTTCTTTAGCTCATAGTGCACATCAAACAGTTAAATTTCTATTTTTTTTAACTTAATTAACCAGGAATTGCCAATCATGCACTTGTATTCAACTACGATCCCGGGAAAAAATTCAAACTTTATATCCAGCAAAAATAAAACAAAAATGAAAAAAAAAAGTCTCAATTAATATAACACAGCCTACCATTTCGACCATATAGTCTGGCATGCTCTGCAACCTATAGAACCAAATAATTTAACAAAAAAAAGTAAGCAAAGTGAAGTAAAATATACTTAATCACCTATATTTAAAGCAAGAATTGAACTTTGAATTACAAAAAAATTGACAATTAAACTTCACATTTGCCAAAAGAGTGCTGCTAGTAATTAGCTGAAATACCTGAGAATCCGTAAGACCTTTGCTTGGGTCCACTGCAAAGAACTCCAGAACCTGCAGAAGCAATCAATCACAAGCTTCCTTATTAAATCAAAAACATCAAAGTAACCGACGCAACACAATACGAATGCAAGGAATGGTTAAGAACCTCGGAGACGGATCTAGCGAAGGCGTCCTCCATTGAGGAGGAGAGTGCAGGTTATAGAGGGAGAGAGTATGCACTTGATTGAGCCAATTAAACGACAACTCAATACAATTAGGTGATGAATTTGGAGCCTTCCTTCGTATTCGTCTTCGTCTGTCTATCTCTCAAATTTGGTGCTAGTAGTGCTCTTGAAGAAGCGTTTTGTGATTACGAGCTTCTAGAGAAGAGAAACTGACGAATATATACACAAGCCATTTAGTCGTACTTTACTGGCAACTGGCAGAATTCAGATCTGATGTTGAAGTCTTGTGCGTGCTGCTTGTGTAACTGTCACGTTTTTCCTCGTAGTAACAGGTTGAGGAGAGGGTGTTACGGTTTTTTTTTTTCTTTCGTTTTTTTTTACTATTAAATTGTTCTATGTTTTTATTTTAGGGGTTAACAACTCAAATTAACACCTGAATTAGCTGCTTACTACATTAGTGTGTGTGATGACTATACTAGCCTATCATTATCTTGTTGGTATTCTCATTTGGGATAGTAGATGAAAAAAGTAATTCTCTCTGTATTTAATTTGAATATTCGAAGGCACTTAAAAGCATTTACCAATTTGACAATTTTCATTGCATGAATTGCTCAAATAAAATGTTCTATGTGAAAGCTTAAAAGGTTCATATATTAGTCCACAATCAAATGAATTATGACTGTGATGAAGACTTATGGTCTTGTTTGGTTTGTAGTTTTTAAAGAAAATTTTTATAGTTTTCATAAACATATTTTTTAATCACATTTTTATTTCACATATATAAAATCAATGCAGTATATTTTTACACGAAAATTCCAAAAAATAGCAATCAAAATAGGGTCAACACCATGTATATATTTTTCTATGAAAAATTTGCAAAATTGGTCCTAATATGATCAGCAAGAATAGTTCCTAACATATAAATTATGATCCATTTTGGTCCTAATATTCGTATTTGCTCATTTCTCCGACTGAAAATACGCCTCTCTCACGTGGGCATATTTTCAAAGGCAAAATCGAAAAACACACTTGATTTCCATCCTAAAACAAAAGTACACCGGACCACCACCCCTTTTCACATTTTTCCCTCAAATTACAAGCACAAAAAACCCCCTAATCCCCGGCTTCCCCTAATTAACAAGCATAACCTGAGGAATCTCCCGTTTCAGAATCTCCTTTCTAAAACCCCCCCTAAAATCCCCCTCTCCACCACCACACATACACTTACCTACCGAAACTCAAATCTTGTAGCAAATCTAGAACAAAAGAGGGAGAGATTGTAGCAATACTCCAAACTCAAAATCCCCACTTCTATTTCAACTAGATCTGCTCTGGATTTTCCCGGAAATCATTGTTCCATTTCCTTCCTTTCTTCCACTTATTTGATAGTAATAAGTTTTTCTTTTAGTTTTTGCGTCTCGATTTGAGATTCTCAGTTTTCGAACCGTCAAATTCTTTGGATAAAGGCGCCTAGTACGATTCGAAAGGCGATCGGGGCATTGAAGACCAAACCAGCATAGGAATCGCCAAAGTAGCAAGCAACATGGTCCTTGAACTTAGAAGTTGCTATTGTTAAAGCTACTAGCCATGATGATGACCCTGTTGGGAGAAGTACATTCGAGAAATCCTCCATTTAATCTCTTTTCCCTGAGGATACGCCAATGCTTGCGTGTCAGCGATTTCAAAAAGGTTGGGAAAAACTCAGGATTGGATTGTGACCCTCAAGTGTTTGGTGCTCATTCACCGCCTGCTCAACGACAAGGAATTAAGGGGTTTCTTGTGGCTATAATTTGAGGAGGGAAAGGTGAAAAGAGGTGGTGGTCTGGTGTACTTCTACTTTAGGAGGAAAATCAAGTTTTTTTTTTTTATTTTGCCCTTAAAAATATGTCCATGTGAGAAAAAAGTGCTATTTTCAGTTGAAGAAATGAGCAAATACGAGCATTATGACCAAAATTGATCATAATTTATATGTTAGGGACTATTCTGACTGATTTTAAATGTTGGGAACTAAAAATTTTTTTGTGTAAATATTAGGGACCAATTTGACAAATTTTCTCTTTTCTATCTACCCCACAAATGAAATCTGTGAATTGATTATTGGTTGGTCAAATTATACATAGTTGCCCTGGCTACAAATACACGTAGGTTTTAATGGCATGAAAATAATTGGTCAAATTACATATTGATAGCTAAGGTGATTATTCAAATTTACAAGATGTACATTTAACCCCCGTTTGATAAGTGAGTTTTTTGGGTGTTTATCTAAAATTTTACTATAATTTAGTGTAAAAGTTGTGAAAAAAAATGTTTTGAGTGTGTAAATTTTTTGATATTTTAAAATGTATAGTTTAAAAATTTTGAAAATTTTTCGAGATTACTGTAGTTAAAGTTATTAAAAAACTTGTGGCAGACAAAGGCCCTGTTTGGCAACGAGGTTTTTGGTGTTTAACTAAAACTTTACTATAACTTATTGTAGAAGTTTTTTAAAAAATTTTTGAAGTGTGTAAATTTTTTAATATTGAAGTGTATAGTTAAAAAATTTTGAGAAGTTTTTTGAGGTTATTGTAGTTAAAGTTTTTAAAAAATCTGTAACAAACACATTTGATAAAAAAATTTGTCTGCCAAACAAGGCCAAACTTGGCTAAAAACTTATTTGTCAAACAAGGCCCATATGTTTGATAACATCCATGATACATTAGATTTCACATTTCACATAAAAATAAAACACCGAGTATTGTAGTTTCATCCCTTAAATGTTAGTCTAAATACAATTGAAGCTTGCACTATTTGAACTCCAGTGGAATTTGTGACATTTATGAATTGAAAGCATCATGACACTACTTCTTAAGGCTTTTATGACGTCACTCCATAAAATTATAAATTTTTCACATTCGTTGAAACATTGACCAGAATAGTAACCAAAAGTTAAATATGAGAATATATTCATAAGAAAATAAGAAATGTTAAACCTTAAATTCATGTTTTTGTACTCTTTTTAGGGAGAGATCATTGTTGGAGTCCCCACACAAAAGAATATAAAATAAAAAAATTTTATAGCATAAATATTAGTCTACGGCTTTTAGTTGCTCAAGTCGTGCACCAATATGATCTCAGTTACAAGAATTTGACTCAATGATATCTCATATAAATTACAACTGCAATTGTATCGTTCATTATTCTTAAGTCAAAACAAAAAGGGGAAAAAAGTTATTGCATTCAGATTTGTGTATAGAATCTCAAAATAGATGTAAAAAAGTTCCTTTTTGCAAAAATAATAAAGTTATTACATGATAGATTATACGAAATAAACAGCATTTGAAGATAGCAGAAATGTACAATTATAGTGTATTTGTTCGGTACATAACTTTTTTATGTTGAATTGTGATGATTAGTATATTATAAATACGTTGTAATGTTTTTTTTGTTGAATTGTCATGATTAGTATATTACAAGCATATTGATTTTAGTTGCATGGATTCACTTTTAAACTGAATTAAATAACAAACAAAGAGGACTTGTTATCAATCATCCACCATAGCACTTTATAGGATTTTTTTTTTATTTATAGGACTAAACTTGCTATTTTTTTATTTAAATTCAACAAAATTCTAATCCTTACCAAAAAAAAGGAAATGGAGAAATGAGTGAGATCGAGCAAATGTAGGGCTTTGGTTTGGGCTCCCAATTTAGATTAAACAAAAAGGAAGCAGTCCAGATATTGGCCATCTAGTAGGAGTGGGCAAAATTATCCGCTAACCCAAAAATCCGTCATATCCGGTTCGATTCGATCCGAAAAATAGGATATCCGATTTTTATTATTTGATCGGGTCAAAAGAGGGTCGGGTATCCGCTAAGATGCGGGGCGGGTTAGGGTCACATAATTAAAAATCCGCGGGTACCCGATCCGCCCCACATATATATATTTTTATTTTTTTTATTTTATACATACACTATAAAATAATAATTTAGAACTAAATAAGTAATTTTATTGAACAAATTGCATTACTAATATGAGAGACTATAGTTTATTTACAAGATTCATTTGTAAAGGCCATGATCTTATATTTTATAGAAAAAAGTTTAATTAATGTGGAACATATATATTAAAAATTGTACTACTTATTTCAAACTTTTATTGATTTTGAATTCTTTTAATTTTTCCTTTATCTTATATTTTCTTAATATGCTTGTTTCTTGGTGAAAAACCTTTTTTTAGAAAAAAAATTATTAAATTTTAGATGAATGTGTAAAATATAAAATTAAATTGGTATAAATTATTTTTTTTAAAAAATTAAATGATAAACGGGGCGGGACGGCTACCCGCTGATCCGACCCTATTTCAGCGGGTACCCTATAAAGGGTACCTGCTGATATTCGGGGCGGGTAAGGGTCAGAAAATTACCCGCAAGGTGCGGGTCGGGTTAGCCAAATGGTGAATGAGGCGGATACCCGACCCGCGCCCACCCCTACCATCTAGATCCATAACCACTCCATGATCTAGGGGAATCGTCTTCACGCACAGTCACACACCCATACCTGAACGAAAAATCCACAGGGAGCAAATCGAGAGCTTAAACTCTCGTCTCCAGTTCTATTTTATTCCCAAAACTAGCATTTCCCAAATAATGAATAACAATGTCATGAGCAACCATAGATGTCATCCTACATATCCCAATTTAGAAACTTTTTAGTTCCTACTCACTACAAGATTAATACAACACACAAAAAAATGCATGTTCATGTATACATCAAAGCACTTCTACCCTTAAATGCACAATTATAGAGCAGTATACAAGAAAGTTTTCAACATTTCTAATGCAATATTAAACAATCACTCAGCATAGGTATTGATCACCATGACCATACCATTGGCCAAAACTATTTTCTGAGTTTCATAAATACTCTATTGAAACAACCATCATGAATGCTATGGAAAATAGCATCATATCTCAATTTTGTCAATATCCATAACATATATTTGCTAGCTTGTTCATAATATTAGTCAAAATCAACGAATATCACATGCTCACAACAAAAGCTACTCCTTTTTAGTCTTATAATTGTTGAACTTCTACTTGTTAACATCTATGATAAAAAACAATCACTCACGACTTCATTTAGACAAGATCAACAACATCAAGAGTACTATTTTCAAATTTAATATGCAAGGACAGCTTGTGAAGCTTACATGTTCTGTTGAATCCAAACTTGAAGGTTAAGCTGAAAATCCACGACTTCAAATGCAGCCGAACTTTTTTTCTTGTTATGTTTTTCATAATTCTTGGTTTTTTATGATTCTTAGGGTCTCAGATAATTTTTGGTTTTTAATATAAGAAAAAGTCTAATTACACAAAACTAAAAGACACTAAAAGTAGAAAATCACAATGCCAACATAAGAATTTAATTCCATATGTCAATTTCAAAAATTTAGGAAAGGAAAAATTTGCAATGCACATATCATAATTGAGTAACTTCAATTACTTGAGCAATGGTGTTGTTTATGAAATAAAAATGTTAATTTCAAAAATGATTCCCAAATTCAAATTTTTAGAATGTTTTTTCTTTTCATTTTTTTCATAAATCTTGATTTTTAATACAGTCTAATTAAGCAAAAAAATTAGGAAAGTAAAATTTTTCATGGAATTGAGAAGCATCAAACCCAAAAGGCACTAAAATTAACAAAATCACGAGGCCAACATAAGAATTTAATTTTATATGTCAATTTTAAAAAATTTAGACAAGAAAAAATTTGCAACTCACATATACCATAATTGAGTATTTTCAATTACTTGGAGAATGATATCGTTTATGAAATAAAAGCATTAATTCCAAAACTTCAATTCCTATCCAAGGAAATTTTTCAAAATGCTAGTATGAGAATTTAATTTCATACGTCAATTTGCTAACTCAATAGAGCCAAGAGCTTCATTACTCTTCCATAATGTTGTAGTGTTTTATATATATAAGCAATAAATAAATCAACTGACCAACGACTTTATAATTACCAAGACTACAATGTACGGTAGGATATAGGATATATATACATTCTATATCCTTTACAAATAATCAAGACTATCCTTCAAAAAATAATTACCAAGACTAAACAATGTACGGTAGGATATAGGATATATAGACATTCTATATCCTTTACAAATAATCAAAATGGAGTCCACAGTCCACAACCAATTGAGCAGGAGCAGGAGTCCACCATATAATCAAAGTGGACCACAAGCAAAACCTTCACAAGTACAAAGTACAACGCATAAAGCCACATCAATGCGCTCGAAAGTACAACAGTCCGAAGCAGCCCGATGCACCCGAAACCCCAGTAGCAATAGAAGCGTCAAGTGCTTCTTATATATATATATATATACCAGGGGGCTTCCCTATGCGAAGTGTAGGCAGCGGGTGTTTTATTAAAAAAATTTGACCATTTATATTTTGGTGAACAATTTTTGCGCACATGGATGATAAGATTGTATGGCTAATGGAGTCGAGTGCGTGAACTCCATCGGGCACCTCTTTTTATGCCTTTTTTTTTTTTTTTTTGCCAGCGGAGCTAGGAGCAAACTCGATTATGATATACCTACGCAAAATAAATTAAGAGAAAAAACTTCGTAAATAGTAGTGAGGAACACATAACCAACTGTGCAAAATAAGATTAAACTGATGATATTATATGCAATAGCCCTCAAACAAATGTGATTTACTATCATTAAGTCAAAGAAAGTTTTCAATCACAAATTAAGAAAAAAATCAAATAAAAGTTCTTCTGGACAAGCTTTAACAAGATCAGCTCATTTGGCTGAAATGGACTCTGAGATCTTCCTCATTTTTTCAATATACTTTAGTGCTCTCTTGCTACTCTTTGGTCTTGGTGTTTTTTTCCTTTCTTCAATGCTTTGTACCTATTCTTTGCTCAAGCTTTTCATCCAAAATCTTATGAGTTCCACTGAAACTCCTCCTCACCAAAAACACCCTTTCTTCAAGCTTCTGCAATTTGGATTTTGCCACTCATAGAGACAGGTCTCCTGCAACGTTTAACTTCTTGCATCGTTTTTTCCACTCCATTTGCACACCAACTCCAATTTTTACCTTTCTTTCTTCATTACACAATCATTTAAGATTGAAAAATATGGTTCAATATGGTATGCAAACTATCTTGTCAACTACCATTAAAGTACAATTTCACAGTAGAAGTACAAGCAAACTATAGAAAAACTTCCACTTGATTGTTGTAGCAAATGAGATCAAAGCTTTCAACTTTGTTAACAAAGTGTACTACATTCTCATGCTAAAGTATAGCTGAATTTTTTAAATAAACTAATTTTAGTGAGGAAGAAAATTTGGGGATCGAAGAAAGACAATGAGTTAGGATTTTACTTCTTCCACTATAGCAGTAGAAACCCATTCCTTGCATGTGATTGGGATCAAGGGCTGCCAAAAATTCTCTCTGAAACCAGCCAATTAGTTATTCTGGATCAAAGTAATGCGTAGAAGTTGATTTAGGGAGAGTCACATTGAATTACTCAAACAAAAAGATGTAGAAGCTGCACAAGTGTGATATTGCTATGGCAATGGACTTCAATGATAATGTATAAGAGTAGATAATAGAACCGGAAAGAATGTGAATTAATTTACAACTATCCATGTGAAAATCCTACAATGTCAATCTCTATTTAAAAGTTCAAACAACATGATAAAGATGAGAAATGACATCAGATAAGAAGGGTTTGGTAACTTCAAATTCTACGATGACAAACTTTCTAATTAGTAATACTTCACAGACATGGAAGAACTACAAAAGACATTGATAGATAACAATGAAAGAATATAAATATAGATGTAAATGCAAAAAAAAATTGCAGACCAAAATCAACCTAATGACCAAACAGGAATCGTGAACAAGATTATAATCTCTGCAATTTCCAAGTACTAATCAAATAGTAGTTTATGATTACATCCTCACAATTTTCACAACATGGCAGAACTTCTAGATCAGATTATTCTTACATGACATCACCTTAGGATCCAGCATTGCAAGTCTGGTTCACTCTCTAGTCCTCTGTAAATTTTTTGCAAGGGATTCACCGGGTTGTTTAACACAAATTAATAGCTTAAAAATAAACACATGTTGTACATCCAAAAGGCCAGTAGAAGAACCACCTGAACTGTGGTTCCTGAACTGTGGTTCCTTGCTTTGTTCCTGTGGGTGTTCCCTTCGTTAGCTTTCGAAAATGCTTATCCTTCTCAACAATTACACGGAATACCCAAAAATTAACAAAATACATATGAAATTGGAGTAAAAATTTCAAGGTTAATTTAGAACATAAGATTAAGATAGTGAAACCTCTACCTCTATCACTGGACTTCTTTCATCCAAAAATAGGAGTCTCAAAACCACCAGCTCCTGGCTGAGGCATAAGATGCTTCGTGACACTTGCAAAAATAATAAGACCTAAAAATTGGAAAACTATCATAGCTGATATCTCTAAAATCCCCAAGAACACACTAAAAAGTTGTACCAAAACTAACTATTATTAGCACTATATTTAAAAAAAAATACACAAAAGCATTACCATCACAGATAGATATATTTACTAAAAATCCACAACCTCCATCAAGGAATCCCACTTGATTAAAACTTTAAATTCAAGAAAAAAGATGAACAAAATATGAGAATAAATAACAATATAATTGCTAGGCAAACAAGCCTTCACAAAAAAAAAAGGTGTAAGAAAAGTAGAAGCACAAAAATCCTAAGGAAAATAGATACATAAGGATGTAGCAATGAGATGAATGAAAACAAGAATTACTTGAACAAAAACAAACAGCAAGAAAGGGGGGAAAAGAGCAAGACCAAGTGTGACGACCCCACCTCCCCCTAAGGCGTACCAAAGGGTTCGGCAGACCGCCTGCCCAACTCTCGCCAGGACTCACTCCCTATCTCAAACGAGTCATGTACACACATCCATGAACCATAAATAACATTCCCAATTCAAGCTTATAATTTACATTGATAGAAATCGAGGTACAAAGTCTCAATACACCAAACTAGTTCAAAACGTATACAATCCAAGTACAACATGTTCCATCCGAGGAATAGCGCGGGTACAAGTCAAAAATCAAACAACTAGTCTATGCTAGACTTTACATAACTCACACCTCGCTCGTACCTCTGAAAGGAAAACAAATGGAGTGGAATGAGCTAAAAACCCAGTGAGGTTCCAAATAGCAAATTGACCATTATTTATAAGTAAAAGTTTTTGATATAGCAAATTAACGAGCATGAAGAGTTCATAAATGTGAGCAACAACACGTCAAGTAACAATCTTAAAATGAGCGAGTGTAGAAGTTTTTCAAAAGAAACAATAATCATTCCAAAGCATAAGGATACGGATGGCTCTCAGGAGCCAACTTCCATTCATCATCAGGGCTTGATCACATAGTAGTTGACACTCCGTCAACTTTCAAGTAAGTAACCAATCCAGTAGAACACCACTTAAACGACTCTCCGTCCACCGTTCAACCCCCAGCTGGGCCCAAAATCCTCAAGAACACGGGTGGTAATACTCGAGTATACCGATTAGTCGAGGAGATATCACTCCACTCGACAATACAAGAGACCCAGGGTTCGTTACCCAATCGACCAAGCCCTTGCCGGCTCGACTAGAGTAACTCGCCACAGGGTTTCTGGAATTCCAGGAAGTGCGCGCATCATAATCAAGTATATCAAGTCAATTGCAACAATAAACAAGTATATCACGTAAGGGCAAGTGCGATAAAGTACACTCTTACCCTTACAATTCACGTATATAACATGTAATCAGATTGGTCACGTATCAAGTTCAAGTATCAAGTTCAATTTGGTATTTGAAAGCACTCACCCAAAAGATATAGTGCTACTGGTCACTTTCAGGTTATACTCCGAGTTCGGAGTCCAAATCTGCGATAAAACTCAATTTGAGAACTTTGAAACATGATTAGAGTTCGAAACTTAGACGTTTCGTTCAATAAGAATCAAGAAATGAAAATTCACTTGGAGAATACTCGTGAAATACTCGCTCACTTTTTAAATGATAAAACTTTGTAACATTTATACTTGAAATGGTCATGCGAGTCGAAAGTACAAGGAAATCGTACTTTGAACAATCATTATTTCATTTCTCAAGGGTACAAGTTCGGCCAAGTCCTTATTTATATATCTTGGGACAAGAAGACTTAAGTACCCTAGATGGTTCAAGCAGTAATCACTCTTAACTCATACTCAAGTTGCAAAGATAGTTTTCTAGACCTCGAGTAAAAATTCGGGCAGCATGCCCTTTGTGTTTACCTAATTTCCAGCCATTTAGGCTTCATTATTTTTCTTCAACCAAAATCCAACATCATAAATATCAGCAATTCAAGTCAAAAGCCGTTCCATAGGCTTACAATATCATAAGAATAGGAATTACAATAATAGCAAGTGCAGAAATACAATCTAGCACAAGGCAGATTTGACGTATGAATGCGGAAATAACATATCCGAGGCTACACTTATCGGATTGAGACGCAACCTAAGCCGTTTCGAAGCTAAGATATAGGGTTGCAATGTTCATGAAGGTCACTTAGTCCAGTTCCTAATGTAGCTTAGTCAAATCCTCAAATTACAGAACCAAAATCCAATTTGTCGGCTGATAACCGCCTTACACTGTAATGGTCATATCTCAGAGTACACAAGTCCGATTCAGGTGTTCTTAGAGGCATTTTAAAGCTAAGTCAGAGTACCACAACTTTCATGTTTTGGTAAAAAGCTAAATCAGTACGTATTCTAGTGAAAAAACGTAATAAACTGGACAAACTGAAGAAACGGACTGCTGAGGAAAAACTTAAAACAGTAAGGGTATTTTGGACTTTTCATTACTTACGTTGCTCCGATTGAGCTGAAATTTTATAGGTACCTATAAAATACCATTCTCTACAACTTTCATTCTTTGACCTAAGGCCAATTCGGCCTCCAACATACAGTTACAAAACCGGACAGAATGGAAGCAAGAATTTCCAGAAATCTGGAATTTTTAGTTTTTAATGCAATCTTCCTTAATTTCTCACTTCAATCACTACCAAAACCCCTTCTATAAAATTAATTACAACATATATGCATCATACACCAAATTGGGCAGAAATTCCTCAAACCCTAGTTCATCATATAAAAAGGGAAAAACTTCCAAAACATGATAGCATCCATGATTCCACCACAAATCAAGTTACTAACCTTAATTTAAACAAGATTGAAAGTAAAATTTAGAGATATCATCTTCCTTACCTTGATTAGAGTTCTCCAAGTGTAGCCCAAGCTTTCTCTTTCCAAAATTTCACCAACAATCACTAACTAATCACTCAAAGGTAAGTTTAATCGGTTTAGAAATTTAATTTGTCACTTGGTTGGTTAGAATCAAGAAGAAGGAATTGTTTCTTGCTCTCACTTTCTCTCTCCCTCTTGGTCGACCAGCTGCTGGAAAAATGAAGAGGAAAGTGCAGAAAATTGGTTTAAGAAGGCTAGTTAATCACTTGGCCAAGAAACTCTAGGGTGGCGACACTTGTCGCCACCATCACCTTTCATTTTTCTCTTTCTTCCTTGCTATTTTCTAGCCTCAAATTTTCGGTCAAAGCAGCTGCCAAACAAGAAGATATTTTGCTCAAAAGTCAATAAGCTTGTATGGTAAGAAAGTGGTGGTCAAGTGGTGCGTTCAACCGGTAGTGCGCGGGACCCGCCGGTTCGCGCCGTTTTTCTTAAAAACACACGTATTAGGGTTTTTACTTCCCATTCACTAACCTTATATCATTGCTACTAATAACATATTATTTCTCACTTAAAAGTCACTTTTAATCACCAAATTGATCCTTGGTCAGTATCGAAAATTCATCCGGCGAAAAATCACGAAAACCCTAATTTTGCTCAAATCTTGAAACCGAAGTGTAAAACCCTATTTCCAGGTTCATCTACACTTATTGTTGAACAATTGGGTAGTAGGGCCTTAATAAATAATAATTTTCAAATAAAAGGAAATTTTTAAGAAAACGTGAGGAATTTACAATTTCAATAATTAACATTAGGATCTCTAGTAAAGTATGAGAGATTTAAGAATCCGTTTAGTCACAAGTAAACTAGGGTTTTTTTTTTTTTTTTGATTAAAACATTAGGGTTTCTAGTCTTTTAAAACAAAATAAGGTTTTAAATCAAACCCGAAGAAATATACTTTAATATTTTCTTCATAGACAACCTCCTAATATTCGGGATGTTACACCAAGAACCATGAGGAAACAAAGAAGCAGGAGACAAAGCAGAAATATTTTCTCAAGTTCTGGCACAAGAAATCGTCGCCTGTGAATATAGTCATGACAAGCGGTTTCTCGGGGAGTGAGATGATCACGCATACTCCAAAAGCAAGAGTTGCAAGCTATGTGAATCAAAGGGTAAAACAGATTTTGCAAACCAGATCCCCAAAACTCAACATACTAAGCATGCATGTGAAGAAAGTGAACTATACGTAAAAAGGAGCAGAATACATCTATTGATATACCAAACCAAGATAACAAAAGCAAATCCACTGGCACCTAAGATAAGAAAATTGAGCACATTATACACGTGGGCATTAAAGAGCTGAATACCAAAAATTGCAGATGAACATAAATAGATAAACTTGAAACAAGTGAGCAAAAAACCAACAAAGAAAAACCAGGCGGAGAAGTGAAAAAATTTTCCAGAAAACAAAAGAATACCTAATTCTTCTTCTAAACAAGCGAAGGAAAACCCCTGGGAGTTCTTCTTCTTAAAATATATACAGAAATTTGCAAGTAACTTGATCCTTGAATATACAGAGGAATTTGCATGAAACTTCATTTGTCTATCAAATACACACTATCGCATCAATGCATCATTATCAGTAAGATGCAAGAAGTAGTGACGTCCAAAGACCAACAAGTATGAAATTACAAAAATGGTTAATGTCAGGTATTAACGATCCACATAATCAGCATCTAGAAGGGCAACACGGTAATAAAGTTTTGGTAATGGCATACAATGATTTAACCTTGTTGTCAAATCTAATTGAAAGGTTAAAACTATCCTTGGTGCGACCACCAATTTGACCACCAAAAAGGCATCTACATAGATTAAACCGTAAATTACACATGACACTAATTTTGTTTCAGATTTATATGGCACTTGATGGATGCCCAAAATTGGACTTAACACCTGATATAGTGACCAAGAATGAAGTACAATCCATAGAAGCAGACCGATGCACTTGAAAGTACAATGGTCTGAAGGACGGCTTTGCACTTGAAAATCGCTCCAGTAAAGAAACAGAAAATGCTTCTTTTGTATAAGGATAAATAAAAGCGTTAATTTCAAAAATGATTCCCAAATTCGAATTTTCAAAATATGTTTTTTTTTCTTGTTTTTTTTTTCACAATTCTTGATTCTTTCATGATTCCTAGGTCTACATAATACAGTCTAGTTACGCAAAAATCATCAAAACATGAAACATGAAACCCAAAATACAATTCTTGATTTTTCGTGGAATTGAGAAACATGAAACCCAAACGATTGTCAATTTAATTTCATATGTCAATTTTAAAAAATTTAGAAATTTAGAAAAGAGAAAATTCGCAATGCACAGATACCATAATCGAGTAATTTCAATTACTTGTAGAATGATATCATTTATGAAATAAAAGCGTTAATTCCAAAACTTCAATTTCCTAGCCAAGGAAATTTTTCACGAGGCCAGTGTGAGAATTTAATTTCATATGTCAATTTGCTAACTCAATAGAGCCAATAGATTCAGTACTCTTCCATAATGTCTGTAGTTTTATATATATACAAATAATCAAAGTGGAGTCCATAGTCCACAATCCATTGAACAGGAGTCCTCTCTACAAAAGAAAAGTGGACCACAAGCAAAATCTTCCCATGTACAACGTACAATGCACAAAGCCAGATCAATGCACTCGAACATACAACAGCCTGAAGTAGCCGGATGTACTCGAAATTCCAGCAACAGTAGAAGCGCCAAGTGCTTCTTATATATATAAAGGATAGGGCTAATCACATTTAATCCCCTTAAGGTATACCTCATTTCTCAATTTACCCCCTAATATTTAATTTTGCTTACTTAATCCCCTATAAGACAAAATTGCCTTTGCATTATTTTGACTTTTTATTTGTCTTGTTTTTCTTTCTTTTATTTATTTTTCTCTTTCTTCTTTATTTAATTCTTTCTCTTTTTCACAAAAATTTTCACCTTAATGATTGAAATAAAAAAAGAGAAATTGCAGAGATCTATCTTTTCTTAAATGATTAAAAAAATATTCAAATAACTTTTCTAAAAAAAAGGCTCTGTTTGGATTAACTGTTTTTGAAAAATTTTACTGTAGCAGAGTTTTTAGATTATATTTTAGGATATTTTCAGAAAATATTTTGGAATATTTAAGAATAGAAGAGTTTATAGAATATATTTTGAGATATTTTTTAAAATTTTTAAAAAATTTAAACTAATTTTTATATTACCTTTTAGAGTATTTTTAAAAATTTTTTATTGTATTTGAAAAACTAGTTTTTGAAAAACACTCCCATTCACAATTTTTTTAGCCTTTCAATTCTTTTAATTTTGGATTTTCCTCTTTCCTTTCTAGTTTCTCATTTTATTTTCAAAAAAATATCACAAGATGAAATTGTTTTCCTTTCTTTTATTTCTTTTTCTTTTTCTTCTCTCTTTCATCCTTCCCAATAGAAAATTTCATTTCAACGAAAATTTTTGTTTTGAGTTTGTAATTGCATATTTCTGGGTGAAGATTTAAAAGATATCAAAAACTAATTTTGATTTTTTGTATGATGTCACGTGTCACAAATTTCAATTGATGATTATTAATCAGGTCATAATTTCATCTTAAGATATTTTTTTGGGAATAAAATGAGAAATTAAAAAGGAAAGAGGAAAATCCAAAATTAAAAGAATTGAAAGACTAAAAAAATTATATTTAGGAAAATGATTTGAATTTTTTTTTAATCATTTAAGGAGAAGATAGATCTGTGCAATTTCTCTTTTTTAATTTCAATCATTAAGATGAAAATTTTTGTGGGAAAGAGAAAGAATTAAATAAAGAAGAAAGAGAAAAAAAAAAGAAAAAAGAAAACAAGGTAAATGAAAAGTGAAAATGATACAAGGACAATTTTGTCCTATAGGGGGTCAAGTGAGTAAAATTAATGGTTAGGGGGTAAACTGAGAAATGAAGTATAACTTAAGGGGATTAAATGTGATTAACCCTAAAGGATAAAGGAAATACCTAACCCTTCTCTCAGTCGCCCACCTTTTTTTTTTCATATGCCCTCTTCTTCCCCTTTTTCTTCCTCCGCGTTCTCTTCACTTGTTTCTCCCTCTACAGCCCCCCTTCTCTCTCCCTTTGACACCCTAGGAGAGAGTTTAGTTGAGCCACCGAGATGCCGGAAGTCTATCGGTGCAGCTCGGTAGAGTGGCGGCCGTCGCCAGTGGTAGCTTTGGCCACCAGTGCCGATGATTCTCAGGTGGCCGCGGCTCGGGAAGATGGAACTGTTGAGATTTGGCTTGTCTCTCCTGGCTCCGTAGGCTGGCACTGTCAGCTGGTACTTTCATTTCTTGTTTACTGTTCATTTTCTAATTCTTTCTTCTGTTGAAGAAGGAGAATTTAGTATTTTATTAATTTGATTGAGGTTGCCACAGACGATACATGGAAGTCCGAATTTGAGGGTATCGTCTTTGGTTTGGTGTCGGCCGGGGTCGGAAGGTGCACAGTCTGGACGGTTGTTTTCGTCAAGTATCGATGGATCAGTTTCAGAATGGGACCTTTATGACTTACGGCAAAAGGTGATACTAGTTTGATTCAGGCCCTTAATATTCTAAGACGCAAATGTGTTGTTTTGAATGTCCCTGCTTCTTACATATGTTTCGTGTTTATTTAATTCTATGGGTGGGTTTTCAGATGTTCTTGTCTTAACACTTAGTGCCGCGTATGTTTCTTGTCTAAGAAGGTTCTATTGAAGTATTTGTGTGGAAATAAGAGGCTATCGTAGTAATTGCTTAGCTGGTAGGTCTAGAATAGAATCAGAAGATGTGTAAATGCTGGTGATTATCTGTTATTGTGATTAGTTTAGACTTTAATAATATAGCTGGAAATGATGCACACTGCACTTTACTATTTTGTCGTCTATCAAATAATTAGTCATTTATGGATGATCATGATTTGCTGGGAGTCAATGTTTAAAATACAATACACACTTTGCTCTTGGTGGTGTCACGTGTAATAAATAAACCATTCATGGATGGTAATGATTTGCTGGGCTTAATTGTTCGCTGAACAGAATATAAAAATTCGTTCGTTCTTACGGCACGTGGCCTTAACCTTGTATATTGGTGCTTCTCATAAATGCAGCTGCTACTTAAATATGAGCTCTTTTAGATATCTTATGCGCAATTAGTTTGCACATCTTTGTAGGTTTCTATGTATTGCTTAATATAGTGGTACATCTTCTAATGATAAGTAATGTGTATGTTGTTTATTTTGTCTGCAGACTGTGCTAGATTCTATTGGCGTCTCAATTTGGCAGATGGCAGCCGAGCCTTGTAATAATCTGAAGCTTCAGTTAAAGCAGGACTCTGGTTCTCATGAAAATGGCCATGTTAACCATATGACTAATGGTGTTGATGATGATCGAAGCAGTGACAGTGAAGAGGATGATGATGATGATTCGGTGAACCTTCACGAGCAACCAGTTTCTGACAATACACGTCTTGCAGTTGCTTGTGATGATGGGTGCGTGCGGATCTACACTGTTTCAAGCGCAGATAGACTCACTTATAGTAGATCATTACCAAGGGTCAGTGGTGAGACAGCTGCCCTTGCTGAAACTTTATGCTCACTATTTCTGCTTTGACAATGAGAATATTAATTTGCATTGATATGGCTAGGGCGTGTGTTGAGTGTAACATGGAGTCCTGATGCTAGCAGGATATATTCCGGGAGTAGTGACGGGTATGTCTTATTCTTGAGATGGTAGAACTTTTCATTGAGTATTTTAAACTTCTTCTGGTTGCTTTATGGGAATCTTAAGAGTCTTTCAAATGTTGAAGCTTTATATATGCTTTTTAGTTTTTGAGACACAATCATGTTTTTTGCAGATATATTAGATGTTGGGATGCTAAATTGTATCATGAAATGTATCGTATAACAGTTGGCCTTGGAGGATTGGGCAGTGGACCTGAACTCTGCATATTGTCATTACTTGCCTTGAGGTAGATGCCTGGTCTTTTACCTATCATCATGTCAGAATGGAGCAGTTGCCGTTGCTCTGGTGAAATAATGGTTTTTTAATGCTATTTCTTGTTTTGCTTTTCATTTTGCTTCAGATGTGGGACCCTTGTTAGTGCAGATAGTACTGGCAGCGTTCAGTTTTGGGACATTAAGCATGGGACTCTTCTCCAAGCACATTCCTACCATAAGGGAGACGTGAATGCTTTAGCTGCAGCTCCTAGTCATAACAGGGTGTTTTCTGCTGGATCAGATGGTCAGGTAGCGTCTCTCCACTCAGTCTTACAGCAGATACACTGAATTGGGTATTAAATGGGAAGAAAATGTGCTCTTGCTCTATATTATCCCAATTTGGTTAAGACGTGGGCTGACACATTGAGAAGTATTTTGGCCTTGTGACGATGTAAGCATTAGTAATTGAATAAGTAGGATTCATGTTGGTGGGAGTATAGGTTTAGGAGTTCAGGGATTCTTATTTTGGTTTGCTTATTGTGAAGCCTAGATTACTAGTTTCTTGATTAGTATTGATAGAAATTGCTAGTAAAGTGAGTGTAAGAAGGCAAGTAGATAGGCCAATTAATCTGACCTTTACCAACTAGATAAGGGGAAGTTGCTCATTTGTTCGATGCAGACTTCAAGATGTGTAGTGCAAGGCTCGGTGTTCTTGTCTGTGCTGGACCCTTTAGCAGTTTAAGCATCTTTGGCTTTGTCCCAATATGATACTTAATAGACAGCAACTTTGGTGTCACATCCTTGAAGTCTTTTGAATGCATGGTTTAGCAGAAGAAGTGAATTAATTGTTCTTGGGCTGAAGCAGATCAATGTATCTCTTAGTCCTCTAAATTTTATAGGTTCTTTTTTGCACTCTGGAGTTGATCTTTTGATTGCAAAATTAAGTTGTTTGATTAAATGCTTTTGATTTTTGGGTGTTATAGAGACTATGTGGGTTGGACAACTGAGGTAACGCTAATAATCATGTACTCTTGGAATCAGGTGATTTTGTATAAGCTCTCTGGTGAAGTGATGAAGAAGTGGGTCTATGTTGGTTATGTAAGGGCCCATACGCATGATGTGAGGGCCTTGACCATTGCAGTACCCATTAGTCGTGAAGGTAGTTCATCTTTATTTTTGTTTTTGTTTTTTGGTTTTTCCCCCTTTATGTGTTGCTTGGTCCATTGGGAAAGTTTTCTCAACTCTCCTTTGTTGGTTGCTAGGTTAAATTGATGTTTCTCATATTCTAATGGCAATGTTCCTATTGACAGATGCATCTCCTGATGAAAAGTCGAAGAGACCTCGTGGTAAGGAGAAGCCACTTGAATTTAGTTACCATAAATGGGCTCACTTGGGTGTCCCAATGCTTATATCAGCTGCTGATGACACGAAGCTTTTTGCATATTCTGTTAAGGAGTTTACAAAGTTTTCTCCACATGATATATGTCCTGCACCGCAGAGAGTACAAATACAGTTAGTGCAAGATACAGGTTTCAATCAAACTTCTTTCCTTTTGGTTCAGGCTTCTGAGTGGTTGGATATTCTTTCTGTTCGTCCGAAAAATGGTACTGTTTCTGACATTGGATTTGGGCCTTCTGGTGGACCTGCAACAACAGATCTGGTTGCCCGAGTTAAGTGTAGGGCTTCCAGAAAAATCATATGCAGTGCAATTGCTTTTTCAGGCTCGTTATTTGCTTATTCTGACCACGTGAAACCAAGCCTATTTGAATTGAAAAGGACTAAATCTGGAAATCAAGCATGGACTGTCATAAAAAGGCAGCTACCCTTGGATTTACCATATGCTCATTCTTTGGCTTTTAGTTCCGATTCTTCTCGGTTGATGATTGCCGGGAATGACAGAAAGATTTATGTAAGCTGTGATATTTTTCTCTTTTAGCTTAAATTTTTTGCTTGTGTTCCTCCTGTGCATCTTCACTGTCTTCTGTTTCATTTCAATTATTCTTGCAAAGGTTTCATGTGGTGCTTTGATTGCAATATCTTGAGATCTGCCTAACTAGAAGGATAGAAGTATCTTCTTCTGCACAAGGGTATGCACATGACCAGGTTTTGAAAGTTTTAGTCTATATAGAGAGCGTAATTGTATGGAACTGTGGTGAAAGCACATTAATAGGTTCTTGAGATTGACCAAGTCGAGGATTTTATCACCTTTGGTTGGAAGATAGAAATACTAATGTACCAAATTGTACCTATACAAAGACACAACTTTGTTGTGACAAGTCAAGACCTGAGCCAGTAGCAGTTCAGTGCCTTGATTCTGTTGCATGATGACCAGTTAAATTAGATGGAAAGTTTGTGTAGAAGTCTTGGTGTTGTCTGTTTTGAAAAGTTGTACTGCAGGTCATGGAATATCTTCATTAAAGAGAAATGGGGTGTTATTGGATCTAAGGGAGTTTAAACTAGTGGGGTGGTGATTACTTGTCAAAAATTTTTGCTGCAGATTGTATCTTTTGCCAGATATTAGTTTCATTTTATTGATTATCCTCTTTCCTTGACCCATAGGTTTGATCTTTGGCTTCTATGATCTTTTTCCTTTTTCTTTTCTCTTTTCATATCAATCCTATGTTCTTGGTATCTGTGAAGTAAAATGTTATGCCTCTTTTCAGCCACAATTAGAGAGATGCATACTTTGTTGAAGTTTTCTGCTATAAGAGGACTAACTGTTGAATCATAATGTTGCATTTCGTGTGATGTATGCATCCTCCCATTGTTTACTTTTCCATGATTTTACGTATATTGCATTCTTCTTACTCTGATGAGTCACATATTTCTGTGGTTAATTTAGCTATATAAGATATTTAAAATTTTACTAGAGTTCTTCATTGAGAATGCCTAATATTGGGTACACAAGTGAACTCCTTTTTGGATTCCTTCCTACTCTCCTCTCCCTCCCTTGGGACTTTCATATAATTTCTTCCATGTCTGCTGCAGGTTGCGGACATTGAAAGTTCGAAGCTGGTTCACACCTTTGTACCTTGTCGTAAAGAGTGTGGAGATGGATTGCCCCCAAGTGAACCTCCCATCACAAGGATGTTTACCAGTTGCGATGGGCAGTGGCTAGCTGCTATCAACTGTTTTGGAGATGTATATATATTCAATTTAGAGCTTCAAAGGTGGGAAACACCACTATACAATTTGCATATAATTAAATTTTATGGTATACATGATTTTAAAATGCTAGTGTACCCTAAGTTTCAGAATGTGAGTGCTTCTTTGCATGTACCCTATGTACATTCTTTTAGGTAGCTTTGGATAGCTTAGTTGTGTTTTTCTAGTTTTGACCGTTGAAGTTGAAATATTTGTGCTATTGCTGTCAGTTACCTTTAATTCTGGATTTATTTTTGGTTACCAGGCAGCATTGGTTCATAGCAAGACTGGATGGTGCTTCTGTCACAGCTGGTGGTTTTACCCCACGAAGCAGCAATGTGCTAATAATTTCAACTTCTTCTAACCAAGTTTATGCATTTGATGTGGAAGCTAAGCAACTGGGTGAATGGTCTATGAGGCATACATTTTCACTACCAAGGAGGTATCAAGAATTCCCTGGAGAGGTTATTGGGCTTTCATTCCCGCCTTCCCGTAGTTCGTCATCGGTTGTTGTTTACAGTCCCAGGTACTAATATGAGAAAAACTATTTTTTTTTTGTTCCTTGTTTTTTTTTTTTCGTTTACTCATTTTCATGATTATTTATTGGAGTGCTAAATGTACAAGGTTTTTGCCAAAACTAGGGGGAAAACATAGACACTAAACACACAGAAAGAAACATCAGTTGAGGGTTGTTATCTAGAAGACTGAATTACATAGAAATGGTTTCATCTTTAATAGTTGTTGAATCCCTGAAGATTAATCACATAGAAATAATATGTAGTACCACCTGCAAAAGTGTTTGCAGAGTGCAGGAATTGACGTGAGAACATGTGCTAAGTGCAAGTGTACCGTGTCAAACTAAAAGCTGAAGTCTTTGCATTGTTTGGATTCAGGGCAATGTGCTTGATTGACTTTGGGATGCCAATAGATGGAGATGATGATACCGATCTGGCAAATGGCCAGGACATAGCGTTAAGGAAGTTGCAAATTGGAAAATTAAAGCGGAAGTTGAAAGGTCATGAATCAGAAACCAAGTCGAATGGTAGAAAGAATTTTGAGTTCTACGCTTTTAGAGATCCCGTTTTATGTGTTGGACACCTGTCAAGAAACTCTCTCTTGATCATAGACAAACCGTGGATGCAAGTGGTCAAGACACTTGAAGCTCCACCTGTTCACAGACATATATATGGAACATAACTGCTCTGCAGGCCCCTTTTTTTTTTTGTCTCCTGGCCTTGAGGAAAAGTTCCAACATGGCTGAGGTTTGAAGCATGTTGTGCAATGTATTCCCAAATTAATTTTGTAGTCCGTGAGAGTAATGTTTTTTAATTTATAATTTATATTTTTTTTCTCCGTGTATGTTTTTTCTGTAGTAAACGTTACATGAAAAATGGAATCCTGCGTAGTTACATTTCGGGTACACTGAAGTTTACTAGGGGCTCTAATTTCCTTTTTTATTTATATATTTTTTGCTAAAAGGGGTTTAATGTAAGCTCTCGTTTGTCATTACTCATTACGCTGTTGCTGGTAGCATTCCTTTCTTCTCTAAGGATAGCAGTGAATGGGAACCGTGAAATTGATTTTCAATACCAAGTTATTTGTTCCTAGACTTGATCAATGCTACGGTGTTGGCTGTACTGGTAGTTGAGGAATAAACGAATGAGAATGCTAAAGACGTGTATTTGTTTTATTGTTTTTTTCTGTTCCCCTTTTCTTCTTCCATGTTCCTTTCCTCTTCATGGATCTCGAGCTGAAGAAAAGACGTCTTGTGGAATTTTGTGTGTGAACTTTTGTAATATATGTGCTGGTGAAATTGATTTAACGACTAAACCCGCCGAGGCCAGTGAATATGAAATCCTCGTTGCCTGTCCGTTTTCAACATTGGCTGTCTTCCCCCGAGGATATGGGGTCTACTAACTAATCCTCTTCTAATACTGAGTAAGTGAGAGGCGAATACATTCGAGAGAGAGAGAGAGAGAGAGAGTTTGTTGTGTCCACTAAAAAGTTAGTAAAACAAATGCAATCCAATCATGACATCCGGATGGAGATCAGGACGGCTACGGTTTTTGAGTAAGGTCCACCTCCGGGCTTCAACGTCTTTCTTTCCTTCAAGGCTACTTCAGAACTTTTCAGGACTATCTTTTTCAACTAGGCACTAAATTAGATGTCCCGGGAGTATTTAAAGAATGCCCTTTGCTGGAACATTTTTTTTAGCTGGAACATCGAATGGGACAATTTTTTTACCATGCCATCCATCCGTTTGGAGTCTATTTTGTATTGCATATCTTTTGTCTTTGTCGATTTTGTTTTCCAGCTCTCCCGGATGTGGTTGATGTGGAAACATCATCAATTTCGGATCATATAATTCATAGTCGTATCTTTCTGGACTTGAATGGTCTATCAAGTTGGCTTTCTAATTTCCGCGGACCACCGCTAGATCTGCAACCAAATTAAAAGACCACTGCTTGAAGAAGTTACTTGGACGAATTTATTGTGAGATTTTGTCTTGCTGAATCTGATCACTAGTCTCAGATCAAGCCCCACTTTTTCTTACGCATATTCTTTTTCTGTAAAAAGAGATAAAAATGGAAAGATGAATACGACCTAAACTTTCCTATACTGTTGACTTGCAACTTATGACGGACTTGCACTTCAGAGTCCTCTCCAGGATAATTACAATAGTAGTTTATATATGCTCTTTATTCTTTCCTTTTTGTTTTTTTTAATCTCCCATGCTTCCCCACAGTCTTCCTGTTCCCAACTGCTAAATGTAGAATTCGAACCTTGTGAGAGAATTTTAAAAACCTTCCTTAGTCACTGGACCAACCCCAGTGATTAGTCTACGTGTATGGAGTTTTTTGTTGCTCAGGCAACGTATGGGTATATTTTTTAGCAACGTATAGGTATTTTAGTTTATGCATGCTGCAAATCATATGAATAAATGGGCCCTTATTCCAGAGACGTAGATATAAATGTGTTAGAAAGGACCGACTGTTTTTCTTTGGGGTAAAAAATAAAAAGTTCACCGTGGTAAATCTAATACATAGAAAAGTTCTTGTACTTTCAAAACGTACAACATGACACCTCATACTTTGAATTAAATTGTAAAGGTGACGGAATCCGTTAAATTTAACGGAAATAACTTACTGGAATCTAAAAAAAAATCTTTTTTATACCTAATTTTTAACAGATATACTTGTTCTACTCTTTAGCCCTCAATTCTCTCTCTTCAGAGAATAAAACAAATGATTTTGTTGAGCTGTCTTTTGCTTAATTATATCAGGGCATTTTTGTCATTTCATCCATTTCCGTTAAATTTAACGGATTACGTCACCTTTACAATTTAGTTCAAAACATGAGATGTCGTGGTGTACGTTTTGATACCATGGAGGGCGGGCTTTTTTATTTTTTACCCTTTTTCTTTGTCAAAAGCCACCTTCATCAAAGTCAATGTTTCATATTTGTTTTGTTCTGAAACCGTCCGTGAGCTTATTATTGATTGGCTTTTCAATCATTCAGTTGATGATGAAAACGAACAAAAGCAGATGATAAAGAGATGTGACCTGAATGATCTGATGGGAAAAAAATGCCTGATGAAGCGTATGAAGAAAGTTAGAATGCTGTCAAGAATGATGACGACGACAAAGTGATTATAAGATATCAGCTGCATACGAGTTGACTGCAGTAATTCACTAATTTTTAAAGAAAAATAAGAGCTTCCATTTAATGGGGAGATGGCCGATATTTCAGTCCTTAGCTCTGCAGGTCTCATGTCTTTAAGAACTAAGAAATCAGTATAGCACATGAAGGAGGGTCCATGTCCAATTCCGTTAGCATCTTTAGGACCAAGTGTAGTACTATCCCACAGCTTCTCCTTTCACGTTAGAATCTGCAGAACCAGATAACAACTGGACGGCAATTTTGTTTGTCGATGTTTATTCTGAATTTTCAATTTTATGCATATGAAATAAAAAATAACTACTGTTGAAAATGTAAATATATTTTGGTTCCCTTTGATCAGAACAGAGATTAAAAAGAAAAAGCATTAGGCCCTTAAAAGCTTTCTACAATTTATTCAATAAATTGTTAGGATTGAGAGCATTGGGATTGGCATTTGGTAATGCAGAGTTCAGATTTGCTGCTTCTTCTAGCTTGTACAACTTTTGATTTGAGAAATTAATGTGATGACCTAATGTACATAATATCTTCAACGGTCCTGTGCGGATGTAGAATTTAGACATCTTCCACCAATTAGCATAGACGGGGGACGCAGTCCGAAGATTCCTTGCATGGGATCTCCAAACCCGCCCTAATGTGCGGATGTAAAGGGCACAAGTATGTTCTGCAACTATTGGCAATGAATTTTAATCTATTTCTTCTTTTCAATTTCCATAAGATACTTAACGGCGGCTAGAATTGTGAAAGATTTTGCAGCATAATACTCTCGGGAGCCTAACCTTCATGTTTTAGCTTAAACAGTGACAAAAGTACTTGTTTAGCATGTATTGCAACTAATCCTCCCTTTCTCACTGTCTGCCTTTGTGAGCGCACAATTAAAATGCACGTGTGCTCATGGAATTATTCAATTATTGATCCCAGAAAAAGGAGAAAAGACCGATATGTGGAGTTATTGGTGAGACCGAGCTCTTATATTTTAACAGAATGCGGACAAAGATTTCTGTCAGTGTGGAAACATGGTTTGACTTAACAGGAAATATCAATAAATTATCCATTCAAGTGCTTGATTTACTTAGGTTAGGCTAATTACAGGCTAAAAGCTGTAGTTACAAAGGGGACAGACATAAAATAATGTACGACTGTAGCTTATAGGGTTTTAGACTGCGTCGGAATGGTAACATTTTTTTTTTATTAATACTTTTCAATACGTTTCTGGTTTTGAACATCAATCTCATGCATGCAACTTTGCAAGATTAGGAAGATTAGTTTTGCCTGCAATGAGTAATGGCTCTAAGGAGGAAAAGGATAAAAATTATGGGCTTTTGGTAATGCTTATCAATAAATTAACTCAGAACCTTTTTTTTTTTTTCCAAATTCATGGGCTTTTATTTGATGCCGGTATATCTTCCTAGGTATATCTTACTGTTGCATCCTAAATTGCCATTCAAGGTGATTCTTGTAGAGGAATTATTCTCTAAGGTAATCACAATTACTACTGTACTAGAAAAAAGAGTGTCAGGACACAGGACACATAGCTGGAGGACTCGTCTTTTTCTCGGAATGGGTGTAACTCTCGGAGATATGGGTTCATTCTAAGGATGGTAAGATCTTCAATGAAGATTTGAAAGAAATCCCACAAGAACAAATTCAATAATTTGGACTCCTTTAACATATATGTGTCTTATTTTATTGAGTAGCTGTCACAAGAGGTGGGGTTTAAGTTTTTGGTCCGTTTGCTAGAAATCAAGAATAAAACATCAGTTTTCATCATAGATATTGTCCTCTTTGAGATTGACCAGATTATGTTACCGGATTCATCCATCTCACTCCACCTCATGGAGTTTTTTCTCTAGGCTGGCGATCCTCAGGAGTATAGCATTGTGGCTTCCTTAATGTCCCTTGAGCTTTGTCTGTGCTCGATGATGACCCTCCACTGGCCCCTTTTTTTTTGTTGCTTGTGGGTGCTTGTCCTTGTACACAGCTTAAAGTCACGAATTAATATCTGCATGTGGCCCTATAAAAGGCATTAAACCTTTAGCTAAATCGGGTTTTCAGTGGTAATAGTACGACCTGGATCGGTTATTTACTCCGAGCCGGTTCCCTAATAACTATGGCATTTACAAAATCACATGATTATAGCTTTTCTAAAGCTAAAAGCTGTGATTCTTTGTCATGATAATATCCCTGCTTGATCACTATGGATTTTTCCCTGGTCTGACCATTGGAGCCCCGCAAACTTTTTGTTGTATCAAGCAATCAATTAATTCTTGGCTACGGAATGAAGTTCCACTATTGCAAATCCAATGTAATAATATCTTGTTCAGACAGGAAACAAACTCTATGTGCTCTGATTTCTCTGTGCATGTATTCTTAGGATAATAATCTGTAGGATCAAATAATGCACAAAATTGTTAGATTTCTAACCGTTCAAATTGCGTTAATAATTAATGGATCTGCTGGAGGCTGATTAATTATATTTGGGTGCTGTCATTATCCAGAGCAAATGAAAAATAGATAGAAAGAAAAACTACTATTGACATTTATGTTCTGAGGTTGTTTCCCACTGCATAGACAGGAAGAAATAACGAAAAGAAGAGTAAATAAAGGTGGGTAAATACAAGATCTGCAGATATATTCTGTCTTTTACTTTTACACGGAGAAATTCTCCCTTGGTAACTCTTGCTTCACATACAGAAAACATACTTTGCCTCCTCCTTCCTTTAGAATCTCCTGTTTACTCCCACAAACATAAACAGGCACAATTAGGATTAAAGCAGGCATGAAATCCACAGATTGACTGTATATAAGACGACTTACTGGATTCTTCTTAATCATCTTTTTCAGTTATAGATGGCTTAAAAAATCCAAAGTGCTTGCTCAGAACAGATTTGCCCTGAAAGAACATAGAATATGCAGAAACACTTGAAAAGAGCGAGGAAAAAAATTGAGGAAGACAAAGAGAATTCAATAAGGAAGATCACGGATTGTTTTTATTTTCAGAAACCAAACAAGCAAGAACCTTGAAATGTGTTGCAGAAAAGCCTTGAGACAAGCATGAATCATGCTCCGTCGAATAGTTGTCGTTATAATTAAGAGCTGCATTGTTCTCAAAGAAAGTCCCATGAGAAGCCTGGAACATGAGAATTCAAGTCAACTCAGTTATACTAGCATCAAAATGAACTAGCATAGGTCCATTACCTGTGCTTTGGACTTCTGTGGAACATATGCGCTGAAGAAAATTAAAAGGGGCTTCTAACTCTACCACATTATTGTTTTGTCATATGTACTACTTGCCTTCGAGAAGCTCAGTACTGGGGAGCTAGCAGTATCATCGAGATGAGGATTCTGTTGCTTCTTCCCCTGCTGTTTTGCTTTCTTTTTATGCTTGCTCTTTTTTGGTTCTGAAACTGAAATACCGCTAGCATATCTGGTCTCTTCAGAGCTGTCTTCATCCTGATGGATATGTGGAGGTCCAGACGATGCATCTGACAGCATGGACAAATCTTCATCTTCTTCATCCTCATACAGGTATGCCCCTTTGCCTAGAGAATAATCATTAAATGGCAAACTTCTGTTGCATTGATCTGCAGAACTTGAAAATGGATCCAAATACCTAGTCCATCCAGACGCACATCCATTACTATATTCAGAAGCTGGTAAGTTCATGCTTAACAGGCCTTTTGGAAACACAGTTGGCGATTTAATACAGATTTTTATGATGAAGAAGAGCCAGTAACACTCAGAGAATGACCTTTCTGTTCTTCCTTTGTTGGTTCGATATATAGTAAGTAAGAGAGTAGAAAGTATAGAGTGATATTAATCCAAACAAAACGTGTATTCAAATCCTAGACCATTTTTGTCCTATGCTCCATCCTTTTGCCTTTATTTTTTTATCTGATTTTGTGGAGAATCAAATTGCCAGTTGGCTTGTCATTTATTTGGTAGGGTGGGGAAGGACTCGAGGGGGAAGGGGGAAGGGTGGGGGATTGATTATTGGCAATTGGTAGTGGCAAATTATGGTAAGGTCTGTTACATTTTTTCTTTCACACCTCTTTAGACGATACCAAGAAATCTTTCGCGTTTTAGGGGAAGGCAAATTGTAAAGAACCCCAGTTGTCAGGAAGCCATCGTCTCTTCCTGAACAAGTCCATAGACAGTTTTCCACCAGCCAGCACCAAACCACTTTTCAATGATATTATGTCAACCTTAAAATAGTTTTAAGCGAATTAGTACTCATCAGTCATTTTAAAACTTTGATCGACAGTGTACGTGAATGTTAAACTCTGAATGCATCAGATACGGCTAATTAGTTCCCCACTTTTTTAGCATTTATCTACATTGGCCTCACTGACTGACTACCAGAAATCCCTCATAAAATGCTAAAAAAATGTGAAGTTTTTGGTACATTTTTAGTATTCTGACAGTGCAAGTACTTATCTGACTAGTCAATTCAGTTTAAGATTGCTTTAAACGTCTTGCATGAGAGCATGGATTAGCTTAAAAAAATCTATCTCTTCATCTACAAAATAGGATTATATAGTTCAAAAAACCGACAGTGTCTTCCCTTAGTTGCTAAAGGAATTTACCCGTTCAAACTCTTGACTATGTCTAGTGTCTTTCTCAAAAGGGTTTTGAACGCAGCAATCTGTCCACTCAAAAACTGCATCATATCTGTCCGTCTGGATGAATGGCAATAAAGAACACCAATAGAAGAGCTTGGATTCACCAAATACTCTTGTAGCAATCTGGAATCTAAAAGTCATGCAGTTTTCTTGATTGTGCATTTCTGATGTTTGGGCTTCTAAATTCTAATGCGTGTTTTCTTGATTGTGCAAAGAAAGCTTTTCTCTGTCGAACATAATATACAACCTACAACAAGTGCTATGCAGTATAAATTACCACAGCTCAAAATTCGGTTGGTGGTATTACGAGGCAAAAAAGTAGATTATACATTGGCGGCCGAAATTGGGGAGTGCAAGTCTCAGTAGTTGAGTGCTTCATGGGGCGGTAGTAGGGTATATTTCCGAGTCAGCTGGTCCCAGACCCTAAAATCATATGATATGCACATGCCCTTTTGCTGGCTTTGTTGTAATGCTGAAAGCCGTTCCCATTCGTCATATGTACAGTGAAACCTTAGTCTGTCATGATACATGATTGGAATATTTGTGATGAAGATATTCACCTCTGCATCAATCAACCTAGTCATTTTACGAAAGTATAAATCAACACAGCTAATTGATGGACTGTAAAGTGAAAAATTGCCAACTTGATGATCATAGAGATGAATGATGACAAAGTTAGGAAATTTGGTTTAATTTTCCTTTAGGCAAGTAATTATTTTCTACATTTTTGTGGAATATTGACTATTGAGTATGGTGTTTCGAAATGGGAAATCCTACCCTAAGCTACATACGGTTTAAATACATAAACTAAAAAAATTACTAACTGACTTCATGGTTTATTTCTTGATTTTTATGAGTTTCAGTACTTGCATTCGTGGCATATGCATATCATGTTTTGAAAGTCGTTTTTTATAGGTGAATTTATGTGAGGTTAATTCCTTGCAGGACTAATTCGACTTGGCTTGGCAATGAAATCACTGGTTTAACTGATAACCTGTTGATACAGTGGCCTTCATGGGTCATTGTCCGCCGGCTTTTTATTATATATTAACTACTGTATGGTTTTTGACGAGAATACCAGGAAATTGTCGCTTCGCCTTGAGTTGGAACTTGGATGCCCGTTGACGTCCCTAACGCTTGCCAGACTGAGAAGTTCTGATATGACAACTGAAGAAATTTAGGTTGTCAACTTGGCTTTATCCGGACAAAAGCACAGACCGGGGGATTGGGATAAGATTCGTTGCAGTTTGTCAAGAAAGAACTGAGATCCTGTCTTCATTTTAACATCCAAAAAGCTAGGAAAACCTCCATTTGACTGTGAAATTTTAGAATTGCATGTATCACTTCTTAGGGCAAGAAAGTCAACAGCCGTTTGGTACCCATTCCACCGTCTTGTAAAGTGTTCAGTGTTCGCTCATCTCTGCTGTAAACATGTCTGTACGCTAGCAATCTTCAACTTGACCTTAGCTTGCTGAAGCTAATTGGGATTTGGGACTACACTAGAAGAGGGTACTCGATCGATAATTAGGGTGGTGCAGAAATCTGCAGTCATGAAGTTGCCAACGTGGTCCCTTTGCATGCACAGGTAAGGTTGAATTTGGCTGTTTGTTTGTTTACTTCGTCATGAGTTCAAACTTCAAACCTGTGGAGGAGTCCCCTCTCTCACATGAAGACATCTTGAGTTGAATCTTGATGTCTTTTCAACACTATTTAAGACCACATCATTTAGTCAAATTTCCATCCCCCACTGTTTATGTCAGAAGAAAAACACGTCCCTTTTGTAAATTAATGTAGCTGCTGCTAATTTTCCATGCTTTACATATCAGCGAGGCCCAAAATGTTTCCTCCATGTAAGAACTAAGAACATGCATATTGGTTAATATAACGGTCATTAGAATAAAAGAATTTGCTTTACATTGGTGAAGTTAATAGCAATTTATCATGTCAAGTTTACTGAGCTCAGCGAAGAAGGGCCAAAATGCCCAGTACACATGAAACAGGCAGATGTGTAATGGGATGAATTGGTCGCTCAATAATGCTAGCCATCTGAATGGACGACGAGCGGTATTAATATTTGAGTGGACCAAACAGAAGAGAAAGGACTACCGTTCTCTCTCTGTGACAGCCGTCTCGTGTCCCGTTCCGTTTATTGTCCATACAAATGCCCAGAGAAATGTTCATTCATTTGTGATCACATCAACGTCAAACTGACACTTCCATACAAGCATCAAATTTGCTAGCAAACCCCCTGTATAGCTCATTTCACCTGGACAATGCTCGTCATTGTTCGGCATTAAATGGTTCCAACTTTTACACTTTTTAGGTGAAAAAAAAAACAGAAAGAAGAAAAAGATTCAAGAAACTGTCTCATCTCGTGAGGTACAACATGATCTTAACTTTCCGGATAAAGAGCTAAATAGGTAAATATTAAGTTAGCCCGTCATCACTTCAGCTTAATTAAAGAATCCATGACAGAATGATTGAGGAAGAGGAAGACAGCATCCAAGAATCATTAACGTGTGGTGTGGGGAGAAGTTGGACTAGAAACAGCTAGCAGCTCTTTTGGGGCTTTTATTCTGACAGCAGTAAGAGCATTTGCATACAATCTGGGGCATTGTCCTCCGGCATTCTTCTTAATTTGTCCTTTAATTTTGACTTGTTCTAGAGATCACGTGAAAACATTTTATGGGTTTCGGTTGGATTTCTGATTTTAATTTGACAATTGTAAGCAGCAGCAAAAGAGTGCGGCATGATTAGTTGTGCGTCTGATTTGTATATGTCAAAAAAACTCACGAGGACAGTGGACCAGCATCGTACAGGGCTACTAAACTCGTCTTAGTCAAGCGCCACACGTGCGCTGTTTGAAAGCCATGTGCCCTACAATTATGTCTCGTTGCTTCTCAATCAACCCTTGCTGCTGCATCTGCAATTTGCTCACAAAAACTGAAAAGTAAAATGAAGAAAGAAAGGATTTCAAGGTTGCTGCTGCAGAGAAGTTGTAGGGTACAAAAGCACATTCATGGTATGCATAATTTCACAAAGCAAAACCTCAGATTCCGGCCCGAGTACCCCATTTTTATGACAAAGTTACTGAATTCAAGCGTTCCTACTCAGGAATGATTGGTGGATATCAACTTTTTCTGGTGACAATTGAATCCATCGTGTTCATCCATGATCCAATTATCGATCATGTTTGCCTTTTCAGTTTTCTCCCATGCCTTTCTTTTTTTTTGGGGGGGTTGATTGTAGACCACAGCTTGTTCAGAAGTAATGCAGGAACATATAATTTGTGTTACGTGAATTATTTTAGAAAGCAAGAGCATGGCAAAATGTTGAAAGAGGTTTCTAAGCTACCTAATCATATGTTCTTTTCAAGAACTAGTCACACACATCTCATGAAATTCGAGCTACCTTCTTTGATAAAAAGAACTAAAAGTAGAAACTTTAAATTCTAGATTATCGCGAGAGTTTTGTGCAAAATGTGTTGCATCGAGGCATTAAGCTCACGTATTTATCAGTAAATCTCCTCATAGGAATCGCATGAGAGTTCTCCTCCATTTTTCATTAGAGCTTTCGATTATGGTTGTGATTGTTATTCACCCAACAGTCAAATTCTCAAAGTTGGTTTAACAACACTTATACCATAACTTAATTCATATATTTGTTCTCGCCCAAGTAAAAATTGACCCAAATGATAGTTCTTATTCTCATCGCTAGTATTGCAACCCACAATTCCAGAATTCCCTTTTTTTTTTTATGTCAACGGATACTGTATGGTGAATCAGTTATGTAATACTTGAAGTGAATCTTATATATATTGTTAATGTATACACTACTCCCGTTAGATCCATAACATATGTAAACAAAATTAGATTTAAAATTCAAAATTTGCATAATTATTATTGATTTAAAATTAATAATGTATACATTATCTATATATAGATGATCAATCCATATACTTATTATTCAAGTAACATATGGTGCCTTTCTAGGAAGTGAAATTGGACTGTTACTATTGTCCCAAAAAAAAAAAATTTTATTGGACTGTTATAATTTATAATCAATTATAATATTTGGAAACACCAAAGAACAACCGCTTTCTTAGCTCAGTTGGTTAGAGCACCCGTTTAGTAAGCGGGAGGTCTTGAGTTCGACTCTCAAAGAAAGCAAAGGTATTTTTCGTGCTAGTCTAGTGTTCTTTGCGCGTGGTATTGCTTTTGCTAGTCTGTTTTTCTTGGCGTTGGGCGCCGACTATCTGCCTTTGTATATTTTTTTGGTGGGGTTGCTTTTGCCAGTCTGTTTTTTGCGCAGACTATCTGCCTTTGTTTTTTCTTTTTGTTTGGGGGTGGTGTGGTGGGGAGGTGAGGAAGTGGAATATGGTGTCGGCAGAATGTCGTGGCCCTTTCTGAGCACGGACAAAATCAAAATCAAGGCTTTACTCATATGGTGAGTTGTCATTCTGGAAAATTATGAACATCCAAGAAATGTTCTCTGAGATAGCATTTATGATTCCAGACGCGGATGAATCCTGCAGAAAGGTCCAGACTCGAGAGTTGAGACATTTATTCTCTTGCCAACTCCTCCAATTCAATGTCTAGCTCATTTACCGTCCCTCTTAGATGCAAACTAGTCCCTAAAATCAGAAAGAAAAAGCTTAGGGTCACAAATGCGACTTCAAACAGAACCCATTTCTGAAATGCCAGGTTTCTCTCAATCAGTACAAGGAAGCGGTGTTGGCAAAGCTTTTGCTTGATAGCTGTCTTTGGAATTTACCATCAAAGAATTACTCCTATCACTTGAATCAGAAGCGCGATTAGCTCTAGTTACAACTTATGTTACTCGTTGCCTTGCCAGATAAGCTCTTTTGGATGATTAGAAGAACTGATTATTTGGATGCCGTAGTCTGAAATGCTTTAATCAGGGGCTTCAAGAATGGCCGTCGAGTGCCAGCTAGAGGAGAGACTACCGTCTGTTATTCTACTCTGGGCTCCCATCTAAGGATCTGGTTTACTTGTCCAATCTCATTAAAGCGTTGGATTTGTATACTGCCCAATTCAACGTAAAGATGCGCCTTACATGGACTGTTCCTTTAGTCCACTTTGTTTTGGGCCTGTGTAGAATGTGCCTTTATCCTCAAACTTCTTGCAATCTTTAAAACCCAAATTATCATAGAATTCTTGGTTTAGGTTCAAACTCTTCCTTTATCATTTTTCTATAAAAAAAAAAAAAAAAAAAAGAAGAAAATCTTACATTTAGTCACCTATTTATCTAGTATTTAGTTGTTGATGTATTTCACTTGGTCTCACCAGATATTCATACAAATTAAAACATGTAATATTCTTATTCTCCTGGACCAATTCGATGATTTAATTAGCAGAAAATGAATAATGGTACATGAAGCCAGAAAATTCCTTGTTCTTTCCGACTCCAAAGCCTAGTTCATTAGTTTTTAGGGCATTGAGAATATGATTTGGTCTTGATCAGGGAGTAATAACTAAAAAAATCGCCTTTGAAAGCGGCTATCTGAATCCCAAAACGTCATTGGTCCCTTATTCCCTCAAAATATTCTCCATCCTAAACTTAAACTAAAGGGTCATTTTCCAAGTGTTTTCTGTTTCTCGACTCAGCATTTATGCAAACCACTTGGGGCTAACACCGTGACTCCGGCTGGAATATTTGTAGTTTCTGCATGGACTTGCTGTCATAAATCTTAATATGTTCTCCTATGACGGTTGAGTCTTAGTTCCCATCGACATTTCGACATTTGGCATTTACTCCCGTCTTCTTGCCTTCCTTGAATCCAGAAAAAGGCCGTGGTCATGTATCCTTGTACCCCTAAGTTACACAAATTCTTGAAACATCATTCCTCTCACTTTCTCATTGTTCTGTAAACCAGATTAACAACGGCTATGGAGCTCAAAGAAAATGATCCAACGCTTTCCAAATTAAGATCAGCCTGTGATGATCTCAAAAAACTTGTTCATACCTCGGTTAGTGTAGATGCAAGCTTAGAAGAAGCGGATAAGAAATTTGCTGTGATGCATGAATCTCTAAGTATGGCATCAAAAAGAGTTGCTCCTTTACAAACACTTTCAATTGCTAACAAAGCTCTTGATACCAGAATAAATCGAGCAATTTCTCCTGCTCTTGCTCTTCTTCAAAGCTTCAAACTCTCCGAGTCCCTGCAACGTAAGCTCCTTGAGCTTGCCGCGAAATTATCTAATGAAACGGCACCGAAGAAGAGGCTTAAGAAATTGATCAAGTACGTGGAGTGTGTGGAAAAATTGAACGGGTCGATCGATTCTATTAGTCAAGAGTGCGAGCCAGCAATCCAGAAGTTGCAGGAAGTGGTGGAGTTTCTGAGTAGGACTAAGGCCACAGATCAGTACAGGACGCAGCAACTTAAGGAAACTTTGATCACTCTGAAGGCTCTTTATGAGACAGAGGTTGATGCAATGAAGTTTGATGGTTTGCTTGATGAGGCTTTACTGAATCTGCAAGATGAATATGAAAGCTTGTTGCTGCAGCTAAGGCATGAGGATATAGGCCAAGCAGAGAAGGATGATGTGCAGGAGATTGTGCCTACAGTGTTGGGCAGTGAGCTGGAAATTGAAGTTCTCGAACGAATTTCAAGGACCCTGGCTTCCAATGACTGTATGGATATATGCATCGATATCTATGTGAAGGTAAGATCTATCCCTCTCCACGACCATGTCCATTCCATGGAGAGCAAGAAGCAGAAATCCAATGAAACCATTAACATTTATTTCATTTAAGACATTCATCTAACACACAAAAATGCTTGTTTATAATTCTGTTGCTCTTTTGCTTCGTATTTTGGCCCTCATAAGAGCCCCATTTAGGTAAGGAATTTGTAACCAGCAAGGAGTTTCAGCATAGTCATTCTCATTTATCCATCTCAACCACTATTTTTGTACTTAACTATTTCTCAAATTCTTTGCAATGATGAATTACAAACCATAGAGCTCAAGAGACCTGAAATACAGGATAAGAAAACTGATATACTTCGCGTAGGATATCTCAGAGTGGATCTCCTTGGAAAAAGAAAAAAAAAGAGTTGAAAATGCAAGGATGAGCGCTTGTTACAATTATGATGATAACATAGTATTTAATTCAGAGGATATGGTGTGTTTGAGTTGGAGTAAATCCGAACCAGATTGTGTAGATTTTAGGGCAATAAACAGGAAACACGTTTGCATTTCAAAGTGACAGCTTTTAAGAAGCAAAATAACTCCATCAATATCAGAATACTGTAATTGATTCTAGTCTCAAGTTTTAATTACTATTGCACTGTAATGATGTTCTTAAACTGATCCTAAGAAATGCGTTTCACTTCATCACCAGGCAAGATATAGAAGAGCAGCCAAAGCATTGATGAGACTGAATCCAGATTACCTGAGGACTTACACTCCCGAAGAAATTGATGAGATAGAATGGGAGAACCTAGAGACAGCAATATCCCTTTGGATCCAACACTTTGATCTGGCAGTGAAATCTGTTCTTGTATCAGAGAAGAATCTCTGCAGTCAAGTACTAAGAAGCATTATGGAGGGAGTTATATGGCCTGAGTGCTTCACCAAGATTGCTGACAAGATCATGGCTGTCTTCTTTCGGTTTGGTGAAGGGGTTGCGAGATGCAATAAAGAACCACAGAAGCTATTCAAGCTCCTAGACATGTTTCATTCCTTGGAAAAACTAAAACCTGAATTCTCAGAGACTTTTGATGGTGAAGCTGGTGCTGATATCTGTGATAGATTCCGAGAACTTGAAAAACTTTTAGTTCATGCTGCAACAAAAGTCTTTTGGGAATTTGGCCTTCAAATTGAAGGTAACCAAGACGGTCTACCTCCACCACAAGATGGCTCAGTTCCAAAATTAGTTCGATATGCCATTAACTATCTCAAATACTTGGCATCAGAAATTTACAGTAAACCCATGGCTCAGGTATTCAGGATTGAGCAATCATGGAAAGCTGGCATTCTTTCAAAGCCAGAAACAGACGAGAACTTACTCAGAGATGCTATTGCCAATGTCATGGAAGCGATCCAGAGGAACATTGAGTCAAAGCGATTACGTTACAAGGATAAATCACTTTCCAATGTATTTGTCATGAATACTTACTGGTATGTTTACATGAGGACAAGAAATACTGAACTTGGGAAGCTCCTGGGAGACCAGTACATGAAAAAGCAGTACAAAATCGTTGCAGAAGAGTCCGCATATTTGTATCAAAAGCAAACTTGGGGAGCTTTAGTGAGATTGCTTGATAAAGAAGAACTCAACAGAGTTAACAAGGATGGTATTGGAGCCGTTGCAAGGGGGAAAATGGAGGCCTTCATGAAAGGATTTGACGAGATGCTGCAAAAGCATAGAAGTTTGTACAACATTCCAGATGCAGACTTGAGAGACCAAATGGGAGATGCAACCATCAAGCTTGTAGTTCCTGTATATGAAGAGTTCTTGAGCACTTATTCTTCTGTTTTACAGGCCAAATCCTATCTATCTCCGACGACAGTCAAAGGATTGTTAGGACAAATCTTTGAGGGTGGCAACCAGCAAATGGGTAACGGGAGATCATCTCTCCGGCAGCGCGGTGAAAGAGATTATATAGGTGGAAGGCTGTCAATCTCACTCGAGAATTCTCGTGAGATGAAAGTTGGAAGGCCATCAGTCTCACTAGAGAATTCTCGCGAGATGAAAGGCTATAGCCGCTCCAGATCAAACAGCAGTGACGTGTGAAAGCAGTCAGAGAGCTAGAAGGCATCGTTACAAGACCATTTTGTCAGATACCTTCCATCTTCTAAAAATTTTGATTATGGAGATGCCAAAAAGACTAGTTATGAGATTTGACACGGTTAAAATTTTCGCATCCTAACCAAAAGCTTGTTTTGTATTAAGGTTTGATGGGTTGGCTTTCCATCAGAGTAGGAGCTCGGTTTCTTCAATGACTGCTAAATAGCTCTATGTGGTTATAGAGGAATAGGTAAGACTGGAAACGCTTCAGCTAGACATTTGCATCTGTGCTTCCAAGGATCACTGAAACTTCTTTGCTTGCTACATCGTATACTTGTTACAAGCCATGGAATTTTTGTGCAAGATTTGTGATATTTTGTACGGAAAGGATAGATTTAAAGTATGCATGAGAAATCAACTCAAGCTATCTCTACATACCCTATTGGTTCCGGATCAACAATCAAGAAAAGGGTTGAATCCTCATCATCCTAAACCATTATATAGTGCTGACTAAAAGTAACTGTAAACACAATTATGCTGTTAAATGATCTTAACGAAGAAGAACAAAATCCGCCCGCCCATACGGTAAATGCTTGTTGGAGCCTGATTCGCCGTTTAATCAAGCAAAAACATAAACAGAACATATTAACAGAATTTAAACTTCATTCATTTTCGAACGAGTTCAATTAGAATAAAATTTATAGGTTATATGCTAAAAAATTCAAGCAATTCGAGCTCCAAATTATACGAAGATTACAGACTAAAAAATTCAAGCAACTTGAGTTTAAATCGATGAAAACTTGTTTGAATTACTAAACAGATAAGCTAATATTGAATAAAATTTAAATATCATTAAAATAAATAATTTTGAGCATCAAATTTGACCGAGGATTAGAGCGGTAAACGAGTCAAGTCAAATCGAATTTTGGTTTAATCAAATTGAATCTTGATTTAATTTTACCAAACTTGAACTCGACAAGCTCTCAATTTAAATTCGAGTTTAACTTCAAATTCAAGTCATGTTGAGCTCGAACTTAAGTTTAAAAAATAAAAATAATTATTTTTTTAAAAAAATAAATAAAATAGTTATTTTTTAAATAAATAATAAAATATTAGAAATATATATAATTTTAATATTAAAATAAAAATTATATATATATATGGAGACACACACACACACATATATATATATACACACGACACACATACATACATATATTTTTACACACACACACACACACATAATCAAGTCGGATGGCCACCACATATAAAAAAATAGAAAAAAAAAATCACTGGGCCTTTGGTTCAGTGGCCGCTCCTTAGGGTGCACAGGCGGGTTTAAAATCACCACATATAAACTCGACTTGAACCACCACCGGACCAGACGGGTGTGCACCCGTCTGGTCCGGTGGTGGTTCAGTCCCCTTCGGCTTATTCCTAGGTTTCCTTAGACCCGTTCCTTCCCCTTAACGTAGAATAGATTAGCTTTATCGCCTCCGACAAAAAAAAAAAAAAAAAAAAAGTCGGATGGCAAATTAATGAAGTAAATATCTTTGAACTCAAGTTTAACGGACCTTGAGCTCGACTGCGATTCGGGTTCTGTGTTAATCGAGCTTGAGTTGACTTTTGACTTGAGTTGCTCCGCTCGGTTGAACTATTATGCAGCCTAGAGAGGACAGAGCCAGAACAGGGCAGGGATGTTTATTACGTGTATCGGGGTTGAAGCCCAGGTGTTCTCAGTTACTTACTACTTGAGTCTTATTGCTATGGTTTTTGAATCTGCCAGTCAGCTGTCCCAAAGGTAGGAAGCTTCTCTCTAAACGCAGGAATAATCCATTCCCCTCTGAAGAATCTTCTCTCCTTCACCTCATCCCACTTCTCTCCCTAACCTGCCCCCTTCGCCTTCCAACCGCCTTCCCTGATCTCCCAGCTCCAAGGGGAGGCAAAAAACGTATATAAGCAAAAGCAAGGAAGTGAAATACCCAGCCCCAAAAAAAAAAAAAAAGGGATGGCATCAAATGGAAATGATGGGGACATAAAATCATCATTTTCTTTCTCAGATTTCCCAGAAGATGTGCAGATCTGCATCTTATCATTCCTCGACCAATCAGAGCTCGGCACGTTCGCTTCCACCTCAAAACGCTTCCTTTCTTTGTGCCTCCACGACCAGCGGCTCTGGTTCTCTATGTGCGACCGCAGGTGGGGCCGCTCTAAAACCCTCATCAATAAATGGGGCAACGGTAAAATCTCTTATAAACTTCTCTACAAAACCCTTCTTGAATACGAAAATCTAATTGGATTTTGGCGCCGGTGTGGCACCTCGGCCGGCACTGCCGTTCAACCCTCGTCGCCGCTGGTTTTCTTCGAGTGGGGCCCCTTTTATATCACGGGTTCAAGGGTTTCTCCCTCGAAAACTGGTACTTATGAGGTAATAAAGTTGCCTTTCTTATGGATTAGTTTAACATCTAAAGGTGAGTCCATAAATTATCTTGATCGCGAGGGCAAGCTGGAATTATCTGAGAATTTAGTTGATTCAGGCGAATTGTCGGTTTTAGATAATGATTTGATTCCTGTGAATGTGAGTTTTATGGGGAAATGTCATGTTGTGCTGGAGGAAAGTGTGATTTCTATTGGCAATAGTTTGAATTCAAGTTCGAGTCCAAATGGAAGGTTTATTAAGGTGCATAGTTCAGGGAATGTGAGGGGGGAGGAGTATGAGGATGTTAGTGGATCCCCTGGGAGCTTACCAGATCGTTTAATGTCAGAAATTTATCAGCATTTTGCAAATAGGACGAGTCCAGGTGGTAATGGTTCGTCAAGGAGGCAGAGGAGGAGGGAAAAGGAAAAACAGGGAAGGAGAAAGTTGGAGCCAGAGCATTTTGTCAAGATCGTTAATTGCTCGCCCACACCTGCCCGACCTTTGCAGGGTTTGTGGAAGGTGGTCTTTTGTCCTCTGTATAATTCATTCTTTAGAAGTTAACATGTGTTGTGTTTTTTTTATTGTGCGTTTAGCATTTCAAGTATTGTTTAATCAGAAGCAGTTTCGGTTTTCTATTAAAGAACTAAAAGATTCGAACTCTAGAATGACTACTGATTTTCATCAAGTTTGTTTTTCCACCTCAATTGTAGTAGTTATTTGGTATTCGCACTCTTGCCACACCCAAAAGACTCTCTTTTTTCTGACATGATAGTTGAACTTGGTAATGATGTATGACTTTGGTTTCCTCTGTCCACTGTTTTAGTGGTTCATTTCCATGAAATGTAGTAAATTATTTCTTGTTAAGGTAGGAATTTTCTTTTCAATCAAAGCCTTGAACTTGGTATTAACTCTTTTTTTTCCCCCCCTTCCATTGTCTTAATGCTGCAACTCGTTTGACTTAGTTTTTAGAAGTGGTTTGCTTTTTCAGGTGAAGGATTAGCTAGTAATGATCTATGACTAAGTGCTTTCTGTATCCATGTTCTCGATGCCTCACTTTATTGGATTTGGTTAGTACTGTATCATATAAAAAAATTTGCATCTTCAAGAAAAGGATCCAATTGGTATGTACTACAAGTTGCTTGGTAGATTAGTGTGGGAAATACAAATTGCTTTGTCTATAGCTTTGTCATCATCTGTGGTGCCTTGTTATGTACATCAGCTGGAATTTAGTGCACCATTTTAAGTTTAAGTGACGTCTGTTAGTAGAGATGATTGCAGATGTAGGATTGAACTGGACTTTCTTTTTTGAGTGGATATTTCTAACATACTTTGGTAGGGTGTATAATGCTTTCTCCTATTTGTTGCTGCAGGGCATTGGTGATGATATGAGTTTGGAATTTTATTTGACAAGCTATGATGACATTGGGGGTATAGCATGCCGAAGGATTGAAGACTCATCTAGACCATTTAATGGTTATAACCCAGTATTTTGGACGTCAAGTACGACATTGATTGAGCCTCCCTTTTCTGCTGAAGAAGAATATGAGTATCATAGTCGTGTACATCTGAGGCCACCTGCGGAGGCTGATGACTGCCATGATCATCTGCAGCGTTCAGATCATGGTGCTGTGTCACGCATGCTTCACATGACCTCAAGCTATGATTTGGTTATTCCAGGCACCACTATAAATCCTCGGCAGGTTGAGGGAAGAATTTGGCAGTATAGAAATGGGACGTATGGATTTGGATTTCTTCGCAACAATTATGTTATAGATCTCAAACATATAGCTCAAGATGGGCACCTTCTTGACACAATGGAATTTTCTAATGATTGATCCTTCATGGATCACCCCAACTACAGACAATGAAACGGGATATGTTATGCTTCATTCAATTGTCATTGTACAGATTTTTCTTGCTGTTATTAGGTGCCCAGTGGGCCTTTGTGACGACTTATTTACTGGAAGAATCTCTCTTCTGAAACTTTTTTAGTTTTTGCTATTTTGCACTGTATAACACCCCACTATTTTGAAACATGTCCTTTTATTTCTCTTTATATTCATCGATTTGATTCTTCCCCTTCCCTCCCCCCCTCCTAACCCCTCTCTCTTCCCATTTTTTTCAAATAACACCCCATTAATCTGAAGCATGTTCTTCTACTTCTCTTTGTATTAGTTGATCTGTCCCCAACTGCGCACCCTCAAATGTATGTTGCAAAGTATGTGCTACTAAATTGCTGTGAATCATGAATTATTTACCATGCTTCTCACATTGTCTCTACATCAGTATGATGTAACTTGGTACTCTTGTCTCGTTCGGTTCTCTGCAGTAGTATCATGTAACTTGGTACTCAGTATTGTTCCCAACTAGTAAAACAAGAAGCTGCTTTCAGGAGTTAAGCTGTAATAGTTGAATAACCTTGAATCATGTGTAGCAGCTAATTGCTCCTGGATCAGCTAAGACTCTTGCTACAAAGGTAAAGTTGCTGCTAAAAAAGCTTATTATATAAGCTGTAGCTCTCTGTTTCTCTTTTTCTTTGTGTCATTTAACTGGGATTATTAAGCTTGTCATTTTTCTCTTGAATCTTTCCCTGTTGAAGTGGTGTCTTCCAAGTTGGAGCTGGTGTTATTCATTCCGAACAAGAAGCTCCTTCTCTAACCAATTCCCTGATTAAGTTTTGTTATAGATAACCAGGCTTTAGAAGGGTGTATCGGTTGGTTATGTTCACATTATGACAGCTGCAAGATTATTTCCTGTATTAATGCATGAGCAATCACTCTGGACTGAAATTTGAAGCCTTCAGATATCAGTTTTCAACGGTTTACAAGATCACAACACAAAGCCAAGATTAGCCATCAAAGGCCCACGAACATCCACAAAAGACATTGACAACTCCGACTTTCTTGTGCCTGTAATCAATATTCTTAACTTGATGAAAATGCAGGCTCTAGAGAACCAAATTGATGTTGAAGAGAAGGAAACCAAGAGGTAAAGCACTGAAATTCAAAGTCTGCAGATGGTAAATTATGATTCTGCAGCTACTTCTGTGCCTCTGGCTGAATTCTTCTCATGGTCACCCTCAAGCTGGCTCAGGTTGCCTTTCTCCTTGATGAGTTGAATGTGATGGTGTTTACAATATAGGCGCCCTTCGTGGGCAATGTAGTTGGATGGGCTGATCACACATCCTCCATGAGTACATTTGAAGCAGCTCTTGTGGTATGCAGTCCCATTTACAGAGACCTTAAAGTGAAATTCATGTCGAGTTAAAAAAAAATTATGTGATATTATTTGAGGGTTTATTAGCTAAGCATAGAGGAACAGGAAGAAAATAAGAACGATAAAAAAGAGTATAATACTACATGAATATGTAATTAGTTCAGTAAAATAATTACTCCAAGTTTTTACCTTTTCAGTTGGATAGACAGTCTTGCTGCAGCCGACACATTTATCTCTTGTTCCAACAAACATGCTTGAAACTTTATTCGCCAGTGGTTTCTGTTTCAACAAATAAGTTTAGAGGAGGAAAAAAGATTGCATGTGGTGGAATAAAAGACTATCAAGTCTTTTGATCATTCCTGGACCAGACTTACCTCAAAATCAACAGGTTTCTCTGGTTTTGCAATTTTTGGTGTCCCTGAGAAATTGTTAAATGAAATTAGTTCCTTTGGCCGTTCCAAACGTTCTTGTTTTTACTTTGGTTAGTTCGTGTTTACCTTCAAAGCTTTTCTCCAGGCTGCCAGTTCTTTTGAAGAGCTGATCAAAATGTGGCCTGCAATACAGAACTCCCTCGAAGGAATTGTAGTTGCCAAGCTGGAATTTTGATGCATTGATTAGAAGAGAGCCATGAAAAACTACAATTACATATGAGGTTATCCTATAGTTGATGGAAAAAGATTTCTGAATGAAACAGAATAGACTTAATAATTGAAACTAATTGCAGAGAATATCCGAATTTGCTAAAATGAAAACCTTTCTGGACACAAAATGAAAGCAGTTTGAAAACTACAAGTCATAATCATCCACTGATTCGGAAACAAAAACTAAACAGGAAAATTTCACATTATTGTTAGCCAATCTAAAGAACCGGCGAGACCAAAGTTGGAATCTGAATCAGAGAATTGTAAAATCAGATTTGCCTGATTATCAGTTTATTCTTAACACAAGAATCTTGACCGACAGTGAAGATCTGTGTAGGAAACCACGATCAAGGAAAATGAACAAATAATGCAAGAAAACTTCAACTCTCTGCCTACTGAATTAGGAACATGAGGAGAAAAAAGCGAACCGAAGAACAAAACTATGAAAGAAGTGGTGTTTCAAGCAACAACCTTAAGGGTGCCCTTGCAATGGTGGCATCTAAAACAAGCCTTGTGGTAGATTCGATTGTCTGCAGTTAACTTATCCACCAAATACACAGTCTTGTCGCAAGCCATGCATTTCTGGGTTGTGCCTGCAAATGCCATTGGCTATGGAGGTATGGATATTTCTCTGTTTCTACCTCTTCTCTCAGCTAAGTTTCTTTCAGTTTAACAGCTAAGAGCTCCCTGGGACACTAAAGCAGAGGAAAGGCGGTTAGATAAGGATGGAGACGGAGGAGGTAGATAGAGTAATGTGGAGGTGACCAAAAGCTAAAATGTAAATAATTATACCACAGTTGGAATGGCGACAATCATTTCCACCATGCACCATCCAACTACCTCTTGCCAGATACTTACTTTGTTTCCCCTTTTTCTTTTGTTTGCGTGGGGTGGGGAGGGGTGATAGGGGTCGTTGGGAACAATATGCTTTTAATGTTTTCAATTAATTTCTTTACCATTTGGATTGAAGAAGCTAAAAGTAGTAAAAGAACAGTACTCCCTGTGTTTTTGTCATATTTCTGAATTCCAACATTTTAAAAAAACAGTGAATTGAAGGTGATGCTAATGAATTTGTTTTCAAAATTACCCTCAAAAATTAAATTTTAAATTTGAATTTAATATGAAATATAGATAAAAGTGGAGATAATATTGGAAAAAGAGATCAAAAGTAACTTTGACTTTAATAAATTAACAAACATTTTGGAACATTCTAAAATAAAAAGTATGATACTTTTAATAGGGCAGAAGAAGTATTTGTTTCTGCCTTTCTGGACTATTTCTAGAAACTTATGCTTAACAATTAACTTGAAAATAAAAATTAGCTTACTTTTTTCTTAAAAGGTTGAAAATAAAAATTCCGCGGTACGTCCAATTTCCCGATTCAACAATTGTTTTTTCTTTATTCTTGTAAAATTTTACTACCAAATTTTGGATTGGTGGTTTTGCGGATCTGTCTTGTTTGAATTATCATTTTTCTCCAAAATTTTTTAAATATTTTTAATGAATAATATTTTTCAATCATTTTCATGTTTAACGTACGTCAAATCACTCTTGTATAGTTTTTCTACAAATATTCTAGAAAATCACAATCCAAACGCACTCTTTTTTTTGGCGAAAGTTGCACGGAAATTAGTTGCCTTTGAACCAAACTCATAATTGTTCCTTACGAACCCATCAAGGTCACATGCCTGCTGGAGCCCAAGTTTGTTTGACAATTGACGTTGTTGTTATAATGTTCGGTCACATGAGCAATCATAAAATGTCCCTATTGTAGTGAGATTATGAGGATTTTTCCTTTGGCCGGTGTGCTTGTAGTTGTAGTTGTGGGGTTTGGGGGTTCTCTAAGTTGTGACAAATGATAAGATGCTTAGCCAGTGAAGAGGTGGAGGACCATTTAGTTTTATAGTTGAAAATTTTCAAATTCAAATTGGAAATAAATGTATGTTCTCCTCCCAAGTACGCCATGCACCACAATTTCTACAGCCCCTCAATGAAAAGGGCTTGAATTTCCTTTCATTTTCTGCCCCAAACTAAGGTCACAGCATTAGATTTTGAATTAGGCATTACTATTCTGCCAATTATTGATAGTCTACTGGTTTAATCTAACCAAACTGGACATAATGAACTTGTTCTCCGTCAACTCTACATCGACCCTAGTTTGGCCTGCAATGTTTCATGCATTGCATACAAAAAAAAGGGGGGGGGGGGGGGGGGGTGGGGATAAGGGGAAAGGTTTCCTAAGTCCTAACATCTGCAAAAAAGTGATATCACCGTTGGGTTGTAGATAGTACTACATATATGAATTGGAAAGCCATTCTCCGTCAAAATTTTTATTTTGCCTCACATGTATCAAATCATTACAGTACATTTTCTACAAAAACTTCAAAAAATTTCAATCCAAACGGCAACATTTGCAAATATTTCTATGGAATATTTTTTGAATCTAATATACCACTTTAATATTATCAATAAACTCATTTCTCTCTCCTGTACGGAAGAGAATTCATAGGCAATTGATTAATTGGATCTACCCATTTAGCATTCAAAAGTTTTCTTCTAACAAACCAATCAAAATCAATCTCTCTCTTCTAAAAATTTTTACCCCTTCATTTAATTTTTTTTTTCATTCTAACAGTATAAAGGCACTTAATTTGGTAGATTTGTATTGAATAATTGAATGTTGATGTTTATGATACATTTACACAATGATAAATAATTGATATTCACTAAACTTGTACGTGTAGTTAATTTTGTGACAAAATTTCTTCAATAGATTAAATTTATTAAAACCCGACATGGTTATTATTTAAAATTAAATAATTTTTTTAAAAAAATTCATGGATGGACATCCTAGATGCAACTAAAACAATTTCATGCTTATCCATTAAATTTTGTTGCCCTGTGCATATATCAAAATCTAGTTAATATTTGGATCCTGGCTTCCCCAACCGAGTGAAGTATGTAGTACTTCAAGAATTGCAGTGTAAAAGGACGTCATTTTGCCGTCAAGAAGTTAGATGGATGTCATTAAATTTCCAAAAATTTGCTCTCTCTCTCTCTCTCTCTCGTGTCATCTTTGTTTATTTATAAAAAGGACATCCTTTTGCCGTCAAGAAGTTAGCCGGATTGAATTTTCAAAAATTTGGTCCCTCTCTCTCTCTCGGGTCATCTTTGTTTTTTACTCAAAAATAAAAGCAGCAAAAGGATACAATGTGGCCTACCACATGTGTAGGAGAGAACTTTCCGAGTATATTTTTTCGGGGCCGAGAGCTGAATCATCAGATCAAACAAGTGCGTGTACTATTGCATTTTCTGAATTTTTAAGAACAAGAAGCATTATGTTTTTTGTGTGATTGCACTTAGCACTTAGCAGAGTTTGATCATAAGCACTATATTTTTTTGTGTAGGGGCATTCTCTGAATTTTTTAAGAACAAGAAGCATTATGTTTTTTGTGTGATGCACTTGGTAGAGTTTGATCATAAGCACTGTACTTTTTGTGTAGAGGTGCAAACGAGTCGAATCGAGTCGAGTTTTAACCTAATCAAGCCGAGTCTCAACTTGAGTTTATGTAATTTGAGCTCAACGAGTTCAAAATGCAAAGTTCGAACTCGAGTTTAAAAAAATAAAAAGTAATTATTTTTATTTTTAAAAAATAAATAAAATAATAATTTTAATTTTTAAAAAATAAAAAAAAATTCTTAACAAATAATAAAATATTAGAAATATATACGTAATTTTACAATTAAAATAAAAAATAATATATATAATCAAGTTCGAGCCAAATCGCGAGCTAACAAGCTTAGTATTTTTGAATTTGGATTCGAATTCGAGTTTAACTTGATCAGTTGGACCTCAATGTTAACCGATCTTGAGTTGAACTCGGACTCAAGCCGCTCGCGATCGATTCGCAAGCAGTTAGATTCGTTTGCAATTCTATTCTTATGTGATGCATTATGCGGGGGGTTTGAACTCATGCACTTTCTAATTTTTTTAAGAATAATAAGCATTATACTTCTTGTGTGATATACTAGACGAGTTTGAACCCTTAACTTAGTGCATAAGAGAGTTTTAAAAGGTCTCTTCTTGCACATAGGATCAAAACTAATGATTCTTTTCAAGTTGTATGCTATGATAGGTTTCCATATTATCAATTGTTAAAGTTTCATTAGCCCCATATATTTTAAGTGCGACATTTAAGTCAAGCAAAAACAGAGTGAAAATAACCATATACCTACTAACTTTAATGCATTTCATGGTGGAGAATGTGAGGCAACTTAGAGGTCACCTTGATGAGTAGAGTTAATGGATTGAAATATTCGTGACCAACTGCAGAATTTCTTCTTTTGAAAAACAGAGAAATTGATTCTCACAATTTTGAGTTAAATTTGTCCAATCAAGTTGATTATAAATAGCTAAACTTGGTTTGAAATTAAAGTCAAACGTGACTAGTTATGATTGAACTTGAAATCAATCTGAATAAATTCAATTAATACTTGTCCTTGAATTTTAGCTCAGAGTTCTTTAAAATAAATACTAGTAAATATGCTCCCGTTTCTTTATCGACCAGGCGATTATTCCCACAGAGGAAACTCAATTAAGATCAAGGAGGATACATGCTAGAATATTCAACTACTAAAGCACTACTCCAATAGCATGATCCGCCCCTCCAGAGGTAGCTCGTATGGTTTCGGTCCCCCTCTTTAGGGTATGTCGACCACGGTTCAAGTCCCAAGTGTACCTCACTCGGAGTTCAGGTTGGGCGCGTTCCCCCCGGCCCTTACAGCCTGGACACCCCTAGGTGAAAAAAAAAAAAGAATAGCATGATCCAAATTTGGCCAAAGCCAAGTGTCCATGAAAATGCTGCTTGGATCGTTTGAAACGAATTTGGCGTAACTAGTGCTGCAAACGAACCGAGTCGCTCGCGAGCGGCTTGAGTCAAGTTCTACTTGAACTCGAGCTGGCTCGAGTCAAAATTGAGCTCGAACTTGAGTTCAAGATATTAAGCTCGTTAGCTCGCGAGCTTGAGTGTGTGTGTGTGTGTGTATATATATTATTTTTATTTTAAGTATATATTATTTTTATTTTAAGTATATGTAGTTTTTATTTTTCATTTTAATAGTAAAATTACATATATATCCTTAATATTTTATTATTTATTAAGAAAAAAATATTATTTTATTTATTTTTTAAAAAATAAAATAATTATTTTTTATTTTTTTGGAGCTCGAGCTCGAGTCTTAAATTGTCGGCTCGTCAAGCTCAAGTTCGAATTCACTAAAATTAAATCAAAACTTGTCTCGATTAGGTCAAAATTCGACTTGACTCGACTCGTTTGCAGCCCTAGACGCAACCATCTTTAAAAAAAAAAAAAAAAAAAAAAAAAAAGGAAATGGCGTCACCGCCAAATGGATTAGCCAAAATTATTTTCGTCGGCTCGACTTATCTAATGGCATGATTCTAGGAAAAGGCGGGCACTTGGTCTAGTGGTATGATTCTCGCTTTGGGTGCGAGAGGTCCCGAGTTCGATTCTCGGAGTGCCCCTTTTTGAGTTTTAACCTTTGCTCCCCTAACTAAATAAACAGAACCTTGGAAACTTCCAGCGGTTCGATTCCAAACCAATGATTCTAGGAAAAGGCGGGCACTTGGTCTAGTGGTATGATTCTCGCTTTGGGTGCGAGACGTCCCGAGTTCGATTCTCGGAGTGCCCCTTTTTGAGTTTTAACCTTTGCTCCCCTAATTAAATAAACAGAACCTTGGAAACTTCCAGCGGTTCGATTCCAAACCAATTTGGAAACCCGAAACCCGGAAACTTCTGCTGCTGCTCCTTCTTCTTCCCATCTCTTTCTTTATCCGGTTGTACCCTATTGGCTTTCATCCTTTGACACCCTTTCGACATTAATCCCTTCAAGTTTCTATCAAGAATAGAAAGAGAGCAGAACCCCAAAAAGGCAAAAACGAAAAAAAAGAGAGAAGAAGATGGTATTTGGTCAAGTGGTGATCGGCCCACCTGGCTCAGGCAAGACTACTTACTGCAACGGCATGTCTCAGTTCCTAAATCTCATCGGACGGTAATTTCCCTTTCTCTTCTATACCCTTTTGTACGACATAATAATTCTCCTTGCAGTGTTTCCCATAATCGTTTCCTCCTGCTGTTATTAGTGGCTTACGGTGAAGAGCAATTGTATTATTTTTCTACCAAAAAGGTTACATTTTGCTGCTCGACAGTAGAAGAATGCAATGTGGTAGTTAATTCTAGATGGAATACTTGTTGATTGTACTGTTTTGGCGAAGAAAAAGAGTTTTTTTTAGCTATGGTTTTATAGTTAAAAGGTGCCCTGATAAGTAAGATAACGTCCATTTTGCTTCATTGCAGAAAGGTTGCTGTTGTCAATCTAGATCCTGCAAATGATGCTTTGCCGTATCCTTTTCTACTTTCTCGTGTTTGTTCGAATTGTTTATGAATTTACTGAGTTTGTTTTAGTGGTCATCTAATTCGTGGAGTGAGATGTTATTTAATCAAGTTAGTACCTTATGATGTAATGAAGATATGAATGCGCTGTGAATATTGAGGATCTTGTAAAACTTGAAGATGTTATGGCTGAGCATTCTCTTGGTCCGAATGGAGGTAATGGCCCCAACTGCTTTCTGTTGCTATTTGTCTGATTCTTCTACAAGATATCAGTTAAATTGTAAAGATATGACAAAAACAGTGGGCAAAGCTATCTATTGTCAACAAGGGATATTGTTATATAATGCTACTTGTCAAGGGCTCCATTGTCATAAGAAAAGAGGGAGATGGAGGGGAATAACGAGCACTTGTGTGAGTCAATTGTGGCTTACCTGACCTTTATGTATTTTACATGTCAAATTGATAGGTCTTGTTTACTGCATGGACTATTTGGAGAAGAATATCGACTGGTTGGAATCCAAATTGAAGCCGCTTATTAAAGGTTTCTGGATTATGCTTGTTTCTTGTTTTGAGTTGCTTTCTCTTTGTCTCGGTGTCTACTTCAGCTAGCGTTGATGTTCACTATTGTCTTTTAGAAACTTGTGTTTTCTAAGGTTTTGTACACAGATTGTTAAGCTATATAAAATCACTTTTGCTGTGATTACTCAGCATCTGTCACAAATAATTGCTAAACTATTTCAAGGGACTGCTTGCTTCTTGGTTCCATTTAGATTTTATAATTCCTTTGGTAGATGTAGAACATTAGTCAGATTAGACAACAATCTGCGTAAACTGGACGATAAACTAGTCATGCAGCATTACCATTGGGTCTTCTACCTTCAAAATCCATACATGTTTGGGAGCAATTCATGGGGTTGGCACATTACTAAGGGGGTAAATATGTCTAGTTGAACTACTTTGTTCTTAATCTGATTTCTTTTGTCTTGGCAACCCTGACATATCTAAAAGTATAATCGTCAACTTGCAGATCATTATCTTCTGTTTGATTTCCCTGGTCAAGTGGAGTTATTTTTCCTCCATGCGAATGCAAAAAGAGTCATCATGAAACTCATAAAGAGATTAAACCTAAGGGTATGGTTATGTATTTAAATGATATACCATAATATTAACATATAGTGCTTGAAATGCAAGGATTGTCAACTTCATCTTCTTTTTTAGCACATAGAGTTGCCTGCTTCCTCAATGGATTCTACTTTTTGCGCAGTTGACTGCAGTGCATTTGGTTGATGCGCATCTTTGTAGTGATCCTGGGAAGTATATCAGTGCGTTGCTTCTGTGCTTATCGACCATGGTGCACTTGGAACTTCCTCATGTTAATGTCTTGTCTAAGATTGATCTAATTGAAAGCTATGGAAGGCTAGGTTGAGCCAATGAAGTTCACTTTCCGCTGATTTCAGGAAGTAACTATTTCTGTTGTCTCTTCTGACACTTTCCGTTTGCTGGTGTTTACAGCTTTCAACCTGGACTTTTATACAGATGTACAAGATTTATCTTATTTGCAGCATCACCTTGATCAGGATCCCAGGTCAGCTAAGTACAGGTGAGTACAATTTTTCATGCAAGGGCTTATATATAAGAGATGTTGATTTTGAGTCTGTACTGGTGCTGATGGTATCATAAAATTAAAGGAGTGCATTTTTCTACTGTCTAGACCAAGTATGAGACATGCAAGTTAGTGGCACAAGTTGGTGATCTGAGTAGTTATTTGTTGCCATAATATTATACATAAGGTTATAGCCGTACCTTGGTGCATATAAAAGGAAACTAATGTACCTTGGTCTTGGTATATTCAGGCAAACTTAGTGCTTGTTATTCCCTGTTAGAATTTAGCATTACTATTATTCGCTATTAGTGTAACCATCTAGTACCTTACAGCTTGAGCTCCAATTCATCACTCAAATAATTGATGACAAAAATAACTTTGTTTAGAGAGCTGGAAGCCTTTTCTAAGTTTTGTGTGCAAAAGCATAAGTTAAAAGAAAGCTAAAGGCTTTTGGCTATTTGTTTTTTATTGATTTATTTCTGATGCAGAAAACTTACAAAGGAGCTCTGTGAAGTAATAGAAAGTTATGGACTAGTCAATTTCACGACATTGGATATTCAGGTTTGCTGGTATTTTTGAAGTGAAAGTGACTTGTGATTCTAAGTTTTGGCTTCCGTCTTACTCAGTTTTTTTTGCCTTTCCAGGACAAAGAAAGCGTGGGTAATCTAGTGAAGTTGATTGATAAGAGCAATGGTTATATTTTTGCTGGCATAGAAGAAAGCGCTGTTGAGTTTAGCAAGATTGCAGTTGGCCCTGTTGATTGGGATTACTATAGATATCCTTTTTCATGAGGTTATTTATTTTATGTGGTTAGTACATACTAATTTGAGATGATGGATTTCAGTTACCTAAAGGATATTGCATCATTAGTGAATGAAAAATCACTTGAATTGGAGATGTTGCTAGCTGACGGGTGGTTGGCTGTCCAGTTCTAATTGACTTGTCTCAGAACTAGTTTTGGTTTTTACATCCCGGCCTCCACCAAGGAAATTGAAAGATCTGTTATCCATCTCATACCATCATTTGCAACTCTATGCTTTTTGTGTGCTGTACATTCTTCACAGTTTTTTAACTATTTGCAATTCATAGTAAATGCGCTTTGGTTCTCTTTATCCATCAAAATAGTACCGTTCCCTTTATGTGCGTGTAAGTCCAGATATTCTTCTCTGTGTCTTGGGAGTTGTTAGATTGGTTTCGCTTAACACACTTGCTACAGTTGCAGCAGTGCAGGAGAAATACATGAAGGATGATGAAGGTTTAGATCTTGGCAACAACAAAGACTGAACCAGTTGATGCTAGCCTTGACTGAACATATGGTATCCTAGTGTTTCCCTTTTCTTTTCCTATTTTAGCATTTGGTGAGCCCTTTTCTTTTTTGCACCCACTTTCTTGAGCGATATATGTGCTTGCACTTTCTACATGGTCGCTGTTTCACTTGGTCAGATGATGCGGACGCCCTCAAGTGGTGGATATGTAGCTTTTGAATTTTGAAGCTGCTTTATGCATCGGTCGAAAAGTTAAACATCCTAACTTCAGGTGGTGTAGTTGTAGAGTGCAGAGATCTTTGCAGTCTATGCACATTCTGTATCAAAAGTGTTCTTAGATGGTGTGATGCACAAAGCTAGTTTTGCATGTTACGAAAGCAACAGAAGCTCTTTCAAATTAGAAATCTCAGAACTCTGGTGATCACACATGGATTTGCAAACTAGTCTTAACATGGACCCCCTTGTATATGCGGATTATGAAGGATGAAATATGTGTAAGATTTGCACGCAGAGTTGTCCATCAAAGAATGGACCACATAATATTCAAAATCGCAATTCTGAGTTATGTTCAATGTGATCATCAATGCTAATTACAGAACCATTAAGAGCAGCGGTCAGAGTTCTTGTGTAGGAATGCCAAAACTAACTAGTATGGCAGCAAGGAGGGAAATATTCATGTATGGACTATGGACGTGATTGCCACAAAGGAGACCGCTAAACCTACGCCTACCCCTGTTTATTGAAAGAAACTCTAAATTCTGAGGTCTATTTCTTGAGACTGAGGGAACTTGGTTGCCTCTCCGCATACATCCAATCCAAGGCGATTTTGGCTGAGAAGTGGTAGAAGCAGGCTCCTGGTATTTCCTTCTCATATCTCATGGACGACCGAGTCATTTTTGACCGGCGAATCATTTAGGTTGGTTGACTGGCGAAGAACTTGACTCTGCATTTAAGGATGCAGAATCGAGTTTGTTGGAATCCTTCAAATCCAATTCGAGTTTCAATTTACTGAATTGGTATAACCACAAAAATCAGAATGGTCACACGTGACTTTCTTGTTTAATCATGGGGACCAATCGGCAAAAACATATGTGTTTGGATTCACTAGTTTTTCAAATACTGTAAAATTTTTTAAAAAACATTCTAAAAGGTACTCTAAAAAATAGTATACATTTTTTTTAATATTCAAAAAATATTTCAAAAAATATTTTAAAAACTCTACTATTCTTAAATATTTCAAAATATTTTCTACAAATATCGTAAAATATATTTTAAAAACTCTGTTACAGTAAAATTTTTTAAAAATACCCTCAAAAACAGCTAATCCAAACGGAAATTCACATTTTTTCCTTTTGGGGGAAAAGTGGCAATAAATATCTCTCTTTCTCCCTTATTGGTTGTACCGGTGCTAAAATTGTGTAGACTTGTTGACCCAACTCTTTGAAGTTATGGTGTTGGATTATGAATGATATAAGAATGAGTTGCGGTCAAAGGGGGTTTGAATTCTAGTCTCATGGATCGAGCCTTTTTGGTCATATGGAATGTTATTTAGTGTTTTTTTAAATTTTCGATACAACTGAGAGAAGCATGTGTTTAGGTATAATTACCGAAATGTCCTCATTTTGGTACATTTAAATCTTTGATTTATAGAGACATTTGAGTATTTTTGGAATATGGAATTATTTTACAACTGTTTTGCATCGAGTACAACTCATATAAGCTTATGTGTTTGTGTAATTACTGAAATAGTGTTATAAACATATTTAATTGAAGTGTGACTTTTGTTGTGCAATTAACATAAAAATATATTAAAACGTTGTACAATTAACACGTTGCTATAACTAACCGTTGAAGGGTATTCCTTTGTTTGAAACAACTTATATCTCCTCTTAGGTGATTTTTAACTGACATCTGTAGGGGACTCTTGAGAATGGTAAAATTGTAAAAATATTGATAAAGTAAAGTATACAAGTGTGTGTTGTAATTAGAATGTACTATTATTAATTGTATCACATTTGATGACTATTTTTTTTCCAAAATATACTATTTCTTGTCTAATGAAAAATTCTCTTTAATCACAGGTACCAAACAGCCGCACGATGCGCAGGCACTCCCACCTAGTTAATGGAAAATGCTGCTAAGGTGTGATGTCGTTGTTTTACTAGAGAGGACTCCATATTATTAGCAGGGGTTTCACTTGACAGATATCTTAATCATGGGTGGAACCAAATTGTAAGATTAATTCGAAAGAAAATGGGCAATCAATCAAGTACTCTCGCTCTCATTATTGTTTGTCCTTGCCTAAAAGTTCTAGACTTTTTGTTTTAAACGTCTAAAAAAAATGTGACTTTAGATTTACATGCTTCTAAGGTTAGGGACTTATCCTCCCTCAGCCAAATGTGTACAGGTATTACTACTACTTGGAAAAACAAAAACTTTCTAACTTGAAAATGCCAAAATGATGGGACTAGAATAAGGTGGTTTTTTTTCTCTTGATATTCTAGAAGTTGGAAGTTGGAACGTGGAAATAAAGTCGAGTGATGAAGCAAGCAGGTTACATGTGACAAATGATAAAGATTATCTAAGTGGTTCATGACAGATAGAGATATCATCAGAAACAGGGAAAGGTGCTGCAACATTTCCAAATCATCTAGACGTTTTAGAGAACTACGAAGCCTGGCTAGCCCTTGACAGTAGTGAATGAAGACTTTGAAATTTGCCAACCAACAAAGAAAGAACTCCATCCATCAGTAGATTCGTTGCTCCAGAAAAGGATCAAACTAATGCATGAGTCTTATCTGAAATTAAGCACTGACAAGTACAGCCTGCTATAAATACTCTAAAAGATTTGTGCAGCCCTACGTGACTGACAATCTACTGTGGCTTGCCATTTTGACCAACTGGATGGGACGTGGATATTAATTTTAATCATACACAACTTTCCCACTATCTTATCCGAATGCTCCAGAGAAACTAATAAATAGCATGTTTTACGCTTTTCTTCGTTGAAACGACTCATTAATAAGATTTTAAGAAAATAATCACTTAGAATGGCAAGAACGAGAGGGAACTGTAAAGATTAGTTGTTTTTCCCCCAGGATATCATCTAGTATAAATTAGAATAACTTGGAAAGAATGATTTGCCTATGACCTCACACAAAGAAGAGTTTTCTTTTTCTTTTTCTCTTTTTTTTCTTTGGAAAAAGCACTAAGTAGAGTGTTATTAATTAAGGATTCCGTAAAGATAATTCACTGTCTCTGCATTTCAGTAATTAATTGGCATCGCCACTTGTCCCATCATATTGAAACTTCGGCCCCAACGGTACATATTTTTGGTCAATAAATGAGACAAGCGATGTTTTGACCCAAAATTAAAAAAAAAAAAAAAATGAGACAATAGAGGTTTACGAAGACTATAGACTCTTGACTCGTGAGTCTTGAGTCTCGACGAGGCCTGTAGTAATAAAAAAAAGAGAGACTAGCAGATGAGACAAAGGGGCTTTATTTTCTTCACTCCTCGAAACAAATTTCTTCCGCCGGCATTTAGCTCTTCCAGAAGACTGTAAAACCTGGTGGAAGCAATTTTACGCAGTAGCCAATAAATGACTAGGGCTCTTCCGTGCATCATGCAACTTGACTATAATGCTACAAATGAGAGGTATATATACTAACAACACGAATTTTTCTGTGTTAGATTACCGTTTTTTTTTTAAAAAAAATAAGATTACACTTAACCAACGACCAACATATTACGATTCACTGAACATCTTAGCAATATTTAGATCCTGTTTAATAACTTAATTCAATATTTAAATTTAATATATTCAAATTTTAACATGTTCAGACATGTTTGATTATTAAAAATAAAACATCTAGATTAATTAATTGGTACTAGATTTCCTATGCGAAACTTATTTTCAAAAATAAGTGATAAACTATCCACTTTATCACTCAATGTGATGTAAACTAAAATGTGTCATATTTAGTACTTAATAATTCAATGACTTAATGGATTCAGATTTCAAATTTTAAATTTCAATTTTCAAATTGTAGTTTGATCAAACACACCCTTAGTCTTAACATGAATTCGGTGGGACATATTATTAGATTCATAGCTCACATCTAATGAGATTCAAAGCCAAAACCTATGTAATTACCAAGGGCATGTTGATTACTTGATTTGGAAATTAACTCTTACAAATTCATTTGGGTTGCTACTTTTTGAAATTTTTGTAAAAAAAAAAAAAAATATACTGTAGCGATTTGATGTATATGAAGTAAAAAGATGATTGAAAAATGTATTCATGAAAAATGTGCAAAAAAAAATTTTTTTTTGGAGAAAAATGGTAATTCAAACAATAAGTTTTTTTTTTTTTTTCCCAAATTCAAGTCAAAAGAGTTCTCTTTTCATTAATTCTTATTGAGGCATAATGGTTCTCTAGAATCTCCATTTATGTTGATGGTCAACCGGGCCAACATGCACTTTGCCCTGATACCACGATACTAGTGCACAAGGATTTTGAGACGGAACTAAAAAAGAAAGGTACAACCCGGCGTTATCGGAGGCAGCGAGTATACACGCTAGTATTAAATCTAGGCTTTTACATGTAAATAATTTGTTCGCATGAGTGAGAAAGTTATAACTAATATGATGGTTTTGTTAATCAGAAAATTACGTATGAACACGTATTGTAATCCACCACGTAGATATTTCGTATTTGTAACCTTGGAAAAATCTTGCCCCAACGCGTAAATTGGCGTTCAAGAAAAGCGAACTGGTGATTTTGTGGGACTTTACTAGTTTTCGCCGTTCAACGAAGACTTGCAAATCATGGGGATTAGAATTAATTGTACCTTTTACACGTTGAAGCCAAAAGGATTAAGACGCCAACTTGGTTTTGTTTTAGTCGTCCAAAGTTTATCTAATTTTTCCAATCCCTACCTCTCTGGATTGTTTTAGGTAATTATCTTGAGCTGGAAATGTGGATCAACGGAGAAGACAATTGCTATTATTTGACATACAACCAAAATCACCGAATTATTGCAACCTTTATTGTCCCAATACAATATTCAGAAGTAAAAAAAAAAAAAATTCATCGTCTTAATGGGTCCAATCTTTTTTGACGGAAGCTAGAACACCAATGCAATATATGGACACATAACTTTTTCTTCCTATTACCAATCATGAATAAAAACAAAAACTAAAAGAAACAGATAAAACTGTATTAACTTTGACAGAGGAGGTTTTTCTTAAGTGCTCCAAGGAGAAAGAGTAGTACACCTCCAAACAAGCGGCCAAGATTGGGACATATTGAGGTGGACACACCAAGAAAAAAGTTTGCATTTTATGAATGCAACAGACAAGACCAAAAACATTCTTCATTTACCACAAGATTGGTGTAATCATCCAATTTGTCGATTTTTGATATTTTCAAAACTGATGACACGGTTTTGATGATATTTAGAATTAAGTAATAATATTTGAGGTGACTTTGCCGTTCAGGCAACTGAAAAAGGAAAAAAAAATGTGCCAGGCTTCTACGGTCTTTAGCTTACCATACACTTCAGTTTGTATTCTGATCCCACAAATTTAGTTTGAACAAATTATTCGGATGACTACTGAACTTTTGGAATCGTTGAATTTTAACCATCGAATTATTAAAAGTCTGATTTTGATCACTGAACTATTTAAAGTTTAAATTTCAAGTCATTTCATCAAATCTAATCGTTAATTATGCCTCTTTCTTTTGTCTCGTAAATCATGCAAATACTCAAATTTGTCATGTTTAACGATTAAATTTAACAGAATAGCTTGATATCTAAACTTCAGACCAGATTTTTAATAGTTCAATGGTCAAAACTCAATAATTCTAAAAGTCTGGTGACCATCCAAATAATTTGCTCACCTAGTTTGTGCGCTTGTTTTGACTTCCAGGCAACTATCCGATGAGGCAATGATGTAGTGGCTAGAATTAAAAATTTGGTACTAAACGATTTGGATACGAATTCTTCGATTCCTTCTCCCCCGCTTCTTAAATACTATGGTTTTCCGTTGACGGAAAACAAGTTTAGAGAATAAAAAAAAAGGACCTCCAGGCAACTAAAATTGTTTAAGCAACAGTACATTAATCACGAGCACAGTCGTTGAACAAAACAAAAAAGATAACATGATGGTTTGCGATTGTGACTGCATGCTTGGTAGGGTGTATTCAAGATGTATAGCAGTAACCGATATGCATAAACATCAGATTGGCCGAAAAAGAAAAGAAGAAATGAATCAAATTGGCAAAAATTAGCAAAGTGCCTTGTTTCCGTCGGAAAATATTATCGTTTTTCGTGATCACATTTCCCTATCACCTTTTTCCCTTACATATATCAAATCGCTACAGTAATTTTTTTATAAAAAATGACAAAAAATGCAATCCAAACACTTTATCACACAACACACACCACTAAATAGATAGTAGCCCTCGTTCTTGCTCCGCTCCTCTTGGTTTGGATTGGATGTAGAGGAAGTGAAGAGGTTAACTAACCTTATCCCCTATCTGTCACCTCATTTGCAACCTGCTAACTACACATTATCGTATTATTATCCACTCTTCAATCAACTAACCTCTCCTTCTCTTGCCAACTGACCAGTGGAGAATGGAGACAGTCTAGGAGTGGTATCATTGGTTAATGTACCAAACATATTATTATTATATTTTTTTCGGCCTGGCGTGACACGTCATTGCTGGTTTAACTTACATGTGATACCAACATTAATTAATGAACCAAGATTTTGGACCATTTCAAAACCCCTCATCCAAGACTTGCCAGTTGCCACTCGATTTAAAATTCTAATGTCCATATACTGTTGATTATTATAATGTATGCGAAAACGAATTGTAAGGTCAGCTAGGAATATTTCAATACGGTTTTGTGTAAAGTTCTATACTTCTATTAAACCCCCATCCAAGAAGTCAAAGAAACACCAAAAACTCTATAGAAGCTTCCACCGAGTAGCGAATACTGAGAGTTAATTTTCTTGTACCTCAATTCAGTTTGACTCTTCCCGCTTGGATCTAGTCAAGTCTTCTCAGCTGGCTCTTCCTCTTCATATATGCCACCATTTTATTTCTCCCTGCCCCTATGTATTCAATCCACTTCCATTCTCAATCCAAGATTAACTGTAATCCCGTATACAATCCCTTCTCTCCACTGATTCCCTCTTCATTTCCAGATGTTGCCTCCTCTTGTTTGTGGCAGTTTCAGCGGTCAAGAAGATGAAGATGATATCGATGAACTTCTCGGCCCGTGCTCAACGCCAAAGAGATCAAGAAAGACGAGTTATTCCAGTAGAAGTAGAGATAGCAATAACCCTTATGCAAATCGAGGTCTTGAGAAGTTCTCTGCAGTTTTGGCTGAACTTGAAGACAAGAAGCAGAAGATTTACACACAAAAAGGCTCCGAAGACATCTCCTTTGTTCGTTTTGTATATTCGAATTCCAACGATTGGAGACCGATTGTTGTGAAGGCCAGGGACAGGAAACAAGGAAATGGTAACAATCATGTTGGCAATGTTAAAGAAAAGCAGATGTCACGCATGAATTCATTACCATCAGAAGATAAACATGCAATTGAGACCTCAACCGTTGTTAAAGAAGTTCGACAACAACAGAAAGAGGAATCCAGCCAAAGACCTGCAAAGAAGAGCATTAGATGGAGCTTAAAGTTGAAAAATTTGAGGCGCCCCTGTTGGTACATGCCGGTTATGATGGTCTTGATTCTATTGCTCTTGGTCATGTATGGAAGATCATTTGCGATACTATGCACATCCCTTGGATGGTATTTAGTACCTATGATTAAACAAAGGAGCTCAACTTCGGAGGAAACAAAGAAGACCAAGAAAGATTATGTAAGAAGATTGAGCGAAAAGAATATGGTGAATGACAAAGTGGCATCTCCAAAAAGTTCTGGACCGTCTTCTCCTAAGAGTGTGCTAAGTGAACCAGCAGAAAAACCAACTGGGCTTCATGCTCATAGAAAAAGCTGGTAAATCTGAGAATGATCGTCCCAATCTTAATTTCTCCTGTGTATTCCTTTCTCTGATCCTCCTCCTTTCTTTTTTATTTTTTCCCCAAGTTTAGTTTTGAGTAGAATTGTTTTTATGTAAACGTACGTTAAGCGTTTTTGATTGGATTGAAAAAGCAATCCATCTGTTGACGTGTTCACCGGTGTAAATTATCAAGAAACCAATCTGTAATCATGACCTGTTCAAGCCTTTGAGGAAATTGTCTCTACTTTTAAGTACTCGTATCTATTTCATTCGCTTCATTTAATATAAATAGAGCACTCCCCTTAGGGACTGGGAACTCTGATGCTGCAGTCCAGTGATTGATGACAAAAAACTCTGAGCAGTGAATGGTGGAGAACTTATATGCATGCCACAAACACAAGAATTTGATGCACTACTAGTCGAGTTGTTAAACAAAGGAGACATGTTTTTATCATACGGAAAAAAGATATAGATGCATAAATCAAAATTTATGACAGGAATATCTTGTTGATTACTTATTTATTTATTTAACATTTTTGTTTTTTTTTTTTGGGGGAAAAATGGTAAAGTAGATTGCACTTAGTATTAATATGTTTTCAATAGTTTTTTTCCCCCATATATCTATATTGTAACTGTGCTTATATAAGATCAATCTATATTTGGCATTTACTAAATGAGGGGTTCAAGTATTAATATATAGAAAAGAAAAATTAAATACGTATCAACTAGAAGAATTCTTAATGTCTTCGTTTGCATGATAAATTAGGTGTGATTTAGATGCAGCGCGTATCAACCAGAAGAACCCATATATGATTCAATTATAGATCTGCCAAAATTGCTGGTCTTACAAAGTGGGTGGATGAGGATCAGCCGAAATGGCTTGCTCTTTCATCAAGAATTCTCAAAAGACTCCAACCCCGTGAATCACGACCATTCAATCTCTGCTTCATTTCTGTTGTCTTCGACAACCTCAAGGCAAATTTATCACATTAACTAACTGCATTTCGGAAAAACGTTGGAAGACAAAATGTAGGACTTTTGAACCATTAATAGCGTGTGCAGTATGTGATTGACTTTTCATACGATGATGCAATTGGAACATCACTTGCTTCTAACAAGGAACATTTGAAACGGCAATGGGTTAACTGCAACTTACCCTCGCCAAGAATGTCGATTTCTCACTATGCTCTCTAATTTGTTCAATTGGCAAAAACCTAGTTCTTTTATTAAAAAAAAAAAAACAAAATTTATTAACGAATTGTTCAGCACACTATGCAACCTTGATATTCTTTAATTGAGAAAAAGGCAACAACAATAGGGATTGGATGGATTCAATTGAAAATGAGGGCGGGGTGCAACAATACGGATTTTTTGTTGACCTGATTTTGTAATGTGGTTATGACGATTGAAAAAATCAATTACATCAGTCAAATCTCGATATCTATAGAAACGAAAAAATGAAGCAACATGGACACAACCATCCCCCCCCCCCCCCCCCCCCCCCCCACAAAAAAAAGGGGAAAAAAATCCCACAATCCTTCATTTCAGTCAAATTCAATGAATTTATACTCAATATACATGTCGTAAATGCGTGAAAGGGGATAGCCCGAAGTATTTTTGCCCAAGAAGAATTGAATCAAATAAACTAATTCTATTACCTTTCCCAAGGACGTTTAAGTGAATTGCAAATCTTTACGAAGAAAGTGTGAAACACCCGATGGGACCTCATCAAAGTCGGCATAAGATAGGATTGCATGGGCTTCAATTTTCAGGCCATGAAATTTTTTTTTACCCCCTTTATTTTAGGTCTGAAAGAAGGCCAAATGCCATGAAATCTTCCTTATGGGAGACAAAATAATTTCGGTTAAAATTGATGCATCCCATTCGTAGTTCTAGAACTCTGAGCTGTACAATATTACCTGTAGAAAATTCAGAGAGATGCAAACGGAATAATGGATGTTAACTTCCTCCTTTTTTTCCTTTTTTTTTTGTAACATGAATGAAGGAGAAACTCTAGACTTTACAAGTAAAAAGGGAAGACCGAATCGGGACCTCACCGTTGCCTCGCGGAGTTGGGTTTCTGGGATTAATGGATATTAAGGGTGCGTTTGATAAAATTGAAATTTAAAAACTGAAGTTTGAAATTTAAAATCTAAAATCTAAAAGTTGAATTTATTGAATTATTGAATTGTCAAGCATTAAATCTAATATATTTGAGTACATATCACATTCAATAACAAGTGAATAGTTTATCACTTAATTTTGAGAGCAAGTTTTATCTAAAAAATTCAATGTCATTTGCTATCAAACGAATCTGAATATATTAATATTTGAATTTATTAAATTTAAATGTTACATTAGATTATCAAAGAAGGTCTAAATCTTTTTCTTTTTCCAATACAAGGAGAACTCTTTGGAAGTGAAGAAAGGGAGGGCTTAATTAAGGACCCGTGATTGCCCGACAGACACATGTTGCGGACAATGGACATGAGGTAGCTGGGGCTGCAAATTTGTCATATTAATAATTGATCACCAAAGGTTAGATGTTGGGGACAAATGGGCTGTAAGTAGTGGGCTCCTCAAGGTTGACACAGAATTTACTTCTTTTCATTCTTAAAACATGTAGAGAAACCAGTGACCCAATCCTCTCCTGCCTCAACCCAATTAGATATTTTTTTTAGGGGAGTCCGGTGAACCATCACCAGTTTAGACGGGATACCAATGCACCCGTTTAGACGGGATACTCATGCACCCGCTAAATAAACATTTCCAGGAAAGCTTGAATGTTAGAATGTAGGGTAAAAGATTTGATTCTTGACATATATTCAAGTAGAGTATTGAAACTCTTTTAATGGTCAACTATTCTAGAAGTGGTTGGTTTGTAATGATAATTATTCAACTTACTCTTATTCTAAGTCTATGAAGGGAGTTTAAAGAGACTTGCATGGAAGTTGGGATGAACCACCCAATTAAACGAAAGGATACTTACCGAGGGGGACGAGCTGGCGACTAGGATATGAAAATGTTTCCAGTCCAAATCAGGAATTGACAAAAAAGAAAAACGAAAAGAGAGTGTTCTGTGTATATTAGGCTTTTCGTTGTATGTTCTATCTCTATCACCAGATTTGAGGATTTTAACAAGCCTCTAAGAAATAAAGTGTCATAGTTCTAGTAGGTATACAGCAAAAAAAAACTCGAGCAAATTATCTCCATAATTGGGATAATTCCCAGCTACACCAGTATAATCAAAGCCCTATCAAAGCCCTGCCAAACTCCTGAGAAAATTAAAGCAAAGTGGTTTGACTTCCAATCTGCAACAAGTAATTCCACAAACCACAAGAAGTCAAGAAGTCATGTCTTACGAGATACCACTCATACTATCAAAGTAGCTTGACTTCCAATACGCAAAAAGTAGTTCCACAAACCACAAGAAGTCAAGAAGTCATGTCTTACGAGAGACCAGTCATACTATCTATATATTCCTCTACTTTCTGCCATGTTTGTCCACAAGAAGTTTGCATGCATGTACTCGCAAAATTACACTTCTCCAACTCCAATGGGTCTATTCTTTAATGCTATCTTAATTTCTGTTTTAGCTCTGTCATTAGCATTTGTATCATCCTCGAAAAGCACTGATATTTTGACTACAGGATCATCACTTTCTTCTAAAGATGTTCTGATTTCAAAACCGCATGGAAATTTCACTGCGGGATTTTTCAGTGTTGGCGAGAATGCGTATTGCTTTAGTATATGGTTTACTGAGCTATATGATCATGGAAATTACACCATTGTCTGGATGGCCAATAGGGACCGACCGGTTAATGGAAAAAATTCCAGGCTTTCCCTACTCAAGTCTGGCAGTCTTGTGCTGACAGATGCAGGGCAGTTTACTGTTTGGACAAGTAGCACGCAATCAAACTCTTCTCTTCAATTGCAACTCCATGACAATGGCAATCTTGTGCTGAGCAATATAGAGGGCGGAAATCTTTGGCAAAGCTTTAACTCCCCAACAAACACGCTTCTTCCAGGGCAGTCGCTCACCCAAAACTCTGTTCTCATATCTTCCAGAAGCCTGACGAATTATTCTTCTGGATTCTACAAGTTATACTTTGGTGATGATAACGTCCTTAGTCTATTGTACCAGGGTCCTCAAACAGCAGGTATTTCATGGCCTGACCCATGGAAACATAGTTGGGAGAACGGGAGGTACCCTTATAACAACAGTAAGGTTGCCACTCTTGATTCATGGGGGAGATTCCAGTCATCAGATCAGTTTGACATTATTACTGTTGATTATGGTCCAGGCATACAAAGAAGATTGACCGTGGATTTTGATGGCAATGTCCGGGTCTACAGTCTTGATATGGCAAGTCGGAATTGGAAAGTTACGTGGCAATCCACACTGCAACCATGCACAGTTCATGGGATATGTGGAGAAAATAGTTTGTGCACTTACGCGCATGAGACCGGAAGAAAATGCACTTGTGCACCTGGATACAAAATCAAAAGCCAGAAAGATTGGGCTTATGGATGCGAACCAGATTTCCAACTGCCATACAATGATAGTAATGCATCAGGTTTTCTTCTTCTCCAAAATGTTGAATTTTATGGCTATGATATTGGGTTCTTTAGTAATTCCACGCTTGATAATTGTCAAAATTTATGCCTCAACTATTGCAGTTGTAAAGGCTTCCAATTCAAATTTGATAAAGATAAAGGCTATTATAATTGTTACCCTAAGGCCAGTTTGTTCAATGGGTATCGTTCAAGTGGTTTTGATTTCCCAATTTATCTAAGATTGCCCCAATCTATTATAACCTCATTTGATCAAAAGCCTCTTCAACAAACCAACATAAAGTGCACAGTCGATGCTGCTTCACTCGGCCGAGCATACCAGAAAAAAGGTCAACATGGGTGGGTGAAGTCATCCTTGCGGTGCACTTTGGCAGTTGGGACTTTTGAGATCCTCTGTTTCTTCACTTACTTGTTCAAAACCCGACGAGGATCTAGTGCAAGAATACAGGGTTACACTCAGGTTGCAACAGGATTCAGGAAATTCACTTTTGCTGAGTTGAAAAAGGCATCAAGAAACTTCAGCGCAGAAATAGGACGAGGAGGGGGAGGCATTGTGTATAAAGGCGTGTTGACAGATAATCGAGTTGCTGCCATAAAGTGTCTCAATGAAGCCAACCAGGGAGAAGCCGAATTTCTTGCAGAGTTGAGTACTATTGGCAAGTTGAACCATATGAATTTGATTAAGATATGGGGATATTGTGTTGAAGGTAAGCACAGGCTATTGGTTTATGAGTACATGGAGCATGGTTCTCTAGCAAAAAATCTGCATTCTAACAGACTTGACTGGAAAAAGAGGTATGATATTGCTCTTGGTACAGCCAAAGGACTTGCTTACTTGCATGAAGAGTGCTTAGAGTGGGTTTTGCACTGTGATGTGAAGCCTCAAAACATACTCTTGGATTCGAATTACCAGCCGAAGGTGGCAGATTTTGGCCTGTCCAAACTATTGAATAGAGGTGGGACAGATAAATCAACGTTTTCTAGGATAAGGGGAACTAGAGGCTACATGGCCCCTGAATGGGTTTTCAATCTTCCTATAACCTCCAAAGTTGATGTTTATAGTTATGGAATTGTTGTGCTGGAATTATTAACTGGAAGAAGCCCAGTTGAAGGCCATTCTATGGAGGAAAGCACCAGTGCAATGGAGCCAAGGAGACTAGTTACTTGGGTGAAGGAGAAAATGCACGAAGCTAATGGAAGAGCATCACCAATAGCAATTGCAAAAATTGTAGACCCTGTCATAAATGCTGAATTTGATATGGCAAGGGTGGAAATTCTTGTTCAAGTTGCTCTCCAATGCGTAGAGGAAGACAAAGATGCAAGACCAACAATGAGCCAAGTGCTGGACACGTTGCTCCATCAAGAAAGTGATGAATATTAGGATACATCTCACATACTTTTCAATGAGTTGTGATCATCTTAAATTGCTGACTAATATGTGTGTTAAAATTAGATATTTGGTGTTCATATAATTTATATGTTTCCACCTTACTGTTGTGAACAAAATATTAAAAGTAAGAAATATTTCTCTTTCTGAATTTAAGGCAAATAGTAATTTACTTTAAATTACAAAGCAATCCTCTTATTGTTGAATAATAGAAAGAATTGTGGTTTTGATCTCCAATGTTTAGGGCGTGAGCAGTTTTAGTTCATAAAGTTTAGATGAAAGTAAATGTGGTCCCAAGTGTTTCAATTTTTAAGCACAATTAATCCCATTGACTGATTTTTGTAATAAGTCTTTAGCTCAGAATAGAATAGCACTAATTACTCCAATGTCGATCACGTTACATGGGTGAAAGATAAGATGCTTGAAACAAATGGAAGAACATCACCAACAGTGATTGCAAAAATTGCAAACTTTGCCATGAATGTTGAATTTGATATGACAAATATTGAATTTCTAGTTCGAGTTACTCTCCAACTCTTAGGGGAAGACCTAGATGCAGGACCAACAATGAGCTACGTAGTTGACAAGTTACTCCATCAAGAAAGTGAGGAATGTTAGAATGCATTTCATATGCTGTTCAATCAGTTGCAATCATCTTGAATTACTGCTAGTATGTGTGTTAAAGTCAGATATTTTCTATTTATGATTGTGGACGAAATATTTGTTATTCAATGATTTTAACGGAAATAGCAATTTCCTTAAAATACCGCATAATCCTCCTATTGTTCAATAATATCCCTATAACCTTTCCACCTTGTAGATTTATATAAGATGTAAAATATTTAAGGAAATACCTCTACTTAACCCCTAGTGATATGAATAAAGATGCCTTTTGTTTGACTCTAAATATTTACAGAAACTAGGAAGACGGGGGTATTTCTCTTCCTAAACATAGATAGGAAGTCAATTAGTGTAAGAAAGAAAGAAATAATTAATTCAAAATTTAATTCATAATTGTACTCTTCATTGTCTAAAGTTCTTTTGGTTCTTTTTACCAAGCTGTTTAGAGCATATATAACTGGTTATATTCTCCATTTACAAGAACAAAGGACAAAGTAGAATTTTTATTCTTTTTTATGGATCTGTCATCATTTTCCTTTTTAATCAATTTTTAATAGATCTATAAATAAATGCCAAACAAATATCATAACTTACTTGTCAAAAACCATATTATTTATAGTGGTTTAGAAATCATCATTACAAATAGTCAAAAAATTTAAATAAATTGTATATTTTTAAATTAAGGCCAATTGAATAAATAAAGTTTTTAAGCTATAATAGGAAGTAGTCCCTTATTTTCTATTTTTAGAGTTAAATAGGAATCTGTTCTGCATTTGTGATTTATGGTCTTCAATTGATACAACTACATTATGTTCTATATTTTATAATACATGATAAAAGTTAATACAATAAATATCAGAAACGTACATATAATTGTATTTTTTTAGCATATTTCAATTTAATATCAACCACCTTACATGTGTATAAATAAGTATTTGTTATGTATTGTCTAAATTAGTAGATATTGTTGTCACACTTTATTGGTAGAAAATATGTGTTTCACTCCATAAAACACAAAACATCCAAATATCATCATCCATTTTGCAACTTATGCATGAGATGCTATACATTTAACAATAATAAATAAGATCTATTATACAACATATCAGAGTGTATAATAAATAAGAAACAACATATTTGTTAATGCATGTGTATTTTTTTAATATCTTTGTATGTTTGTTAAGATTAGTTAGGGTGAATTATGTAATAGATACTGTTGATAGGTTGGGGGTTTGTCGATTTGAAAAGCCTAAATCATGGTAAGCTTATCTAATGAAGTTGAAGGATAGCGAGATAACAAAAGATTTCTGACTATTTGCATGTCAATTTCACTTGGGATGCAAAAACATATTTTTGATCCATGATTATGCACGTCCATCATTGATAGGAAGTAGAAAGCATGACACGTCCATGATCGATAGGAAGTAGAAAGCAATCATTAGAGCCGCTATCATCAAAGATTTTACAAGAATGTTTCAATCCTACCCCAACCCTTCTCCTTCAATTAGAGATCCCAAATGCACCCCAAATATTATGAGCAAGCATAGAAAGTATCAACTAAATCCAATCCATCATAGGCTATAACCAGAGACATGCATGTCAATTCTTAGTCATTTGCCATCGTGCCCAACAACAAATTGTTGAACTCCTACCCAAGCCCAACCGTGATAATTACCAGCACATATGGACCACGTCATTATCACTAGGGAGAGAAAAGATTTTTGATCTTCAACTATGCATGCGCCTAGATACATAGCGAGAAAGTAGAAAGCAACCCCTAGGACAGTTTTTGCCAAACATTTTACCATTGATTCCGTTTTTGTCCATTTCTTTTTCTTCAACCTAGAAATCACCAATTGCATAGCAAACATTACCAACACACCCAGAAGACACAAAAAAAACACACTACACCACAGATGTTCACTAGAGAACTTCTTATGATGATTCAAGCGTTTGCCATCGGGGCCAACGACAAATTGCCGAACTCCGACCCCAAGCCCAACCATAATAATTATTAATACATATGGCCAGCGGCTAAACTTAACCAAAAATTTATAATTTTTCCTTATTTTCCTCAACATGCCAGTTGCCATGACAAGGTGGTTTTCAAGTTTATGGCTGCATGAGTTGGAAATGCCTAAAGGAAGAGATCAGCCACATAGCCCCAGAAGAAATCAATTGTCGAGTCTGCAATTAACCAAATGACAGAGAAAATTTATAACTTTCGAATGAGGTTAAAAGCATCAATATTTTTTAGCAAAACAGAAATTTCAACTTTTGATTATCAAAACAACCATAACAAAATAACCTTCTATAAATAATTCCCAAGATCACCTCAGGCAGGAAGCTGTTAAAGCAAGCTATGGTAAAACTATTGAAGAATATATGAGAAAATAAGGTTTGGATGGCAAGGGTAGACATCTCAAGTAGAAGTACCAGGTGAAGCTGCCCACCCCAAATATGTTAACCTCTAAGGATTATACTTAATCTTCTCTATTTAGATTACTGGATAAACTGCTAGGCATTTCATGTGCACCCATATTTATAATATTCAGAAAATATCTTTAAAATATGTATCGTGCAAAGCACAAACAGTACACTACAACCAAAAGCATTTATTAATCTGCGAACATGTAATTACAGAAGCTCTACTACTTCGACTTACATGGTCAAAATACGAGCATCATGCTATTTATGTGCTGAAAGCTTTACCAAAACCATTATCTCAATTGTTGGATGGACTATGAATAATCATTTTTAAGTTCTTCCATCTTAAAAAAGGGGAAGAAGGCAATTTTACACATTGCAATCTGGACAATTTCACTTTCAGTCAAAACAAGATATGATTGAATCAGTTCTCAAGAAATGCAGACCAAAGACAATATTGAATGACTCACCAAGCAAATAAAGCACTATTAAATCACCAGCATAACAAAACAAAATTTTATTTAGAATAAACCAAAGGAAAAATGATCAAAAGCTTAAACAAACTCAAAATGACTGAGTATGCTTGGAATACGAAATAGCTCAGCCCAAAGAAACTAAAAATAAAACTTTCACTTTGGAAGAGGTGGGAAAAAAAAACAAATACTCAAATTTAACTTGAATAAAAGTGGACATTACCATCAATGCCTCAAGTATCAAGTTTAGAATCCATATGGATCCCAAAAAGAAAATCAATGAAATAAAAATATAAAAGATACCAATGCCGTGAAAGATACACCCACAACCTCCTCCTACGGGTATTTGGCAATTATGCTTCCAAAAAATATAATCCCGTGTCACCAAGAATACTAGCCCCGGAACAATTCTTTTGTCTGAACAATGCGACTTAAGGAGCAAATTAGTTCGGGATCGGCAACTTCTCCACAATAAGTCACTTACAAGTTGAATTAAATCTTAACAGTAAGGGACATGTAAAAAGAAGAGACATTATCTCACTATGGAAGAGAATTCTCTCTGTCCTAGAGAGAGAAAGTCCTCCTTATGGGTGGTTACTCATTTAGGAAAATTCAAAATCAGCTAGGTTTCGGTTTAAAAAACTTTCTATTCACGGAAACTTGTAGATTTCTTCCATTACTTTTGATCTCGTAGTAGAATTGCTGGTTGTGATAGCCATAACTTCGCTCCAGTTCGATTATCCGTGATTTGATGTGGCCTAGCTACATCTAATCGATCAGCTTCTGGTCTTACATTCTCTGATTTGTTTTCTTTTGTCTTCTTGCTATTTTGATCTCGCTTGTCTTCTTTGTGTGTGGCAAAACTAGCTGGTGCTGGGAGTTAATAAGGAGGCATCGAAGGACTCTGACTGGCTCTGGATCTGTGCCGGATTGGTAGCTACTGGAATTCTCAGTGTATGGTCTGTGGAAGGTGTCATGGACAATATAGAGGAAGTCTTAAGAAAGTTCAAGTTATCATAGGAAGAAAGAGATGGAGTCTGTTTGGAGGAGAAGGTGATGGCTCAAGGTGTCAGGGAGTGCAAACTGAGCCTGATTGGGAAAGTTTAGGGGGTTAAACTAGCTAACATTGGAGGTATTAGGAATTTTGTAGGGGTTATGTGGCCTCAAGTGAGGAACCTGAGAGTGGTGGAGATTGGTCGCAACTTGTTTCAATTCCTTTTTTAGAAGGAGAAGGATGTGGAATTGGTTTTGAATAAGAGACCGTGGATCTATGACGGTCAATCTCAGATCCTATTGAAATGGAGAGCTGGCCTGGAAGAGGATGGAGAGGCGTTGAGTAAAGCATTGATATGGATTTAGCTCTGGAATATTCCAATTCATTGGATCACCAAGGATGTTGGTAAGAAGATAGCAAGCATTTTCGCAAGAGTGGAGGATGTGATCATTCCTCAGGGAGGAGGGAAAGAAGGTAAACATCTAAAAATCCTTGGTGAAATAGATCTGTCTGTTCCTTTACCAAGGGGAATTATGGTTAAGAGTAATGGAATGGTGAGATGGATAGAATTTAAATACGAAAAATGTCCTGATTTCTATTTCTGCTATGGTATGGTTGGGCATAGTGAGAGGAACTGTGGGAGGAAAGGATTGGCTAAGGAGAGGGAACCTCAGTATGGGAATTAGTTGAGAGCTAGCTATCCTAGAAGTCCTAATAGGAGAAGTAGGAATGGGAACGAATGTAGGGGCTGAAAAAGAGGAATCTCAACTCAGACTATGAGTGAGGGTAATGCTCAGGATAAAAAATTGCTGTTAACATATACAGAAGCATTTCATGAGAGGGAGGGAGTGGGACCTAATACTGAGGAAGAGGTGATTAGGAAGGTTCATTTGGGAGAGAAGGAGTCTCTAATTGAGTAGAAAGTTGGGGAGGAAGAGGGGATTGGGAAAGGAGTAGGAGGGAAAATGGAAAGGAGCCTGGGGGATAAGGGTGATGGTAAGACAGAAAGAGAGGACATGGGTGGTTAAAGTAGCACCAGGGTGGAAAGGAATCAAAAATTGAAACAAAAGGTGAGCCAGAGTGAGAGATTTGTGGAAGAGCTGACTGATCTTATGTGCATTGATGGGGTGAGGAATGAGAGTAGGGTGCTGGGGGATGGCAAGAAGAGTATTGGAAGCAAGGGAGCAATGGAAGACAAAAAGAAACTGGAAAAGCAGGGGGATAGAGAGAAAGGAATGTATAAGGCAAACAAAACATGGAAAAGACTGATTCTGGAAGTAAGTAGAAGAAGGCCTTTGGTGGAAGTTAATCAGGTTGATGCGGGGAATGAGAGAGGGAAAAGGAAGATGGAGACCATGGAGTGGGAGGGAAGGAAGGAACAAGAAGGGAAGGAAAATAAGAAGAAAATAAAAGCTGATGAAGGAAACTGTAAGGAGATGGAACTAGTTGAGGGGTTGGAGCCCACCCTTATTGGGGCTCTAAATGTTAAATGAAAGCTATGGTGTGGAACTGTCGAGATGTGGGGAGCCCCTTGACAGTTCCCCAACTGAGGAAGGTCGTAAAACTCCACTCTCCATCTTTGGTATTTTTGTCAGAAACAAAAAAGAAAAAAACTTCTTGAACAGTGTTAAGCAATGGATTAAGTTTGATAATGTCTTTGTGGTTGATCCCGTAGGATTGGCTAGAGGATTGGCAGTTCCAATGGAAACACGAGTTGAAGGTGAAAAAAGTGTTTTCACCAAGTCTTAATTTCTTGTGTATTCCTTTCTCTGATCCTCCTCCTTTCTTTTTTATGTTTTTCCCCAAGTTTAGTTTTGAGTAGAATTGTTTTTGTAATTCATGTAAACGTACGTTAAGCGTTTTTAATTGGATTGAAAAAGCAATCCATCTGTTGACATGTTCACCGGTGTAAATTATCAAGAAACCAATCTGTATTCATGACCTGTTCAAGCCTTTGAGGAAATTGTCTCTACTTTTAAGTACTCGTATCTATTTCATTCGCTTCATTTAATATAGCACTCCCCTTAGGGACTGGGAACTCTGATGCTGCAGTCCAGTGATTGATGACAAAAAACTCTGAGCAGTGAATGGAGAACTTATATGCATGCCACAAACACAAGAATTTGATGCACTACTAGTCAAGTTGTTAAACAAAGAAGACATGTTTTTATCATACGGAAAAAAGATATAGATGCATAAATCAAAATTTATGACAGGAATATCTTGTTGATTACTTATTTATTTATTTAACATTTTTGTTTTTTTTGGGTGAAAAATGGTGAAGTAGGTTGCACTTAGTATTAATATGTTTTCAATAGTTTTGTTTTGTTTTTTTGCATATGTCTATATTGTAACTGTGCTTATACAAGATCAATCTATATTTGGCACTAGCTAAAAGAGGAGTTCAAGTATTAATATATAGAAAAGAAAAATTAAATACGAAAATTTATAAATACAAGATAGAATAATAATTCTTAATGTCTTCATTTACATGATAAATTAGGTGTGATTTAAATGCAGCGCGTATCAACTAGAAGAACCCATATATGATTCAATTATAGATCTGCCAAAATTGCTGGTCTTACAAAGTGGGTGGATGAGGATCAGCCGAAATGGCTTGCTCTTTCATCAAGAAATCTCAAAGACTCCAACCCCGTGAATCACGACCATTCAATCTCTGCTTTCATTTCATGTCTGGACTGCAAATTCTCAAAATAGACACTGAAAATGTACGTGCCACACAATCTGAACTACAAAAATTTAGAATGGACAGTTCAAAATCCAAACATGGGTTTGGACACACTTGTAGCTTTTAGACCCCTGGAACTCTATTCTAATTTTCGCCTTTTATCAGTTTGTCCCTTCGCTTGACAGTCAAGCAGTGTTTTCCCCTTGACGTCTTTTGCTAACATCCCCTTGTAAACAAAAGGCACTAAACTTGGACTCCATGAAGCCAAAGGGGACAACATTTTCTGACCTATGTTCATGCTCTCCATGTACCTATGAGCAAGATTTGCCTCAGAAAGCTGGAAGCACTTTCCAGGATGCAATTTCACCAGTCCAGTATTGATTGCATCCTGCATATACAGCTTCGCGCCAAGAACGACTTTTCTGTCCAAATTTTGGGCCCTATCAACCACTGCATACACCAGCCAATACAGCTCATATGTGATGAGGCAATTGTGAAAGCAATCAAAGATCTAGGAGACCAAAAAAATAACCAGATATAATAGCATTAAAGAAAAGTTAACTCATATAGAATAGACCATTTCTTGAGAATTACATTCATGATCCGCTCAAGAGTAGGTAAAATCACATACCCAATTCAAATTGTAACAAGAAAATAATCCAATATATCGAATGGACTTCCAATCCACATCAATGGGCATTTCTTATCCAACACTTCATCCTATATAATGTGCAATACTAGAAAACACACAAGACTAGTGATTACAGAGTCAAGCTTTTTATGGCCAATGCGCACCAATTTATCTGAGATTTTTATGGCAACAAGTTCCAACAGATGACAGAGTCAAGCAGAAGGTTGGCCTTCATAATAGATGCGTACACTGCCAATATGAAGACACAATGAAAAGCTTTGCAATGAAAAGGCAATAGTGGCTTCTCAAATTCATCAAACAGGTCAATATAGACAGATTACCTTCGATTTGGGCATTTTTCGCCATCAAGCACTGAATATCAACATCCACCAATGTTTTACCATGCATGTCCAAAAATACGACCACACCCCCGAAACATAAGGCTTCTAGATCTTGAGGCAAATGATCTCCCCTACTATCCAAGATAATCTCAATACCACCTGACATTGAATAATATTAATCAAAATTCAAAAATAGTAAACATAGGAAATAGCATGGATATCAAATGAAAGCATTTCATCATATCTTCCAGTCGTTGTGCCAAAAGTTCGACTCTAAACAATTAGGTATATTCTCTAACTTATTCACCGTTCCCAACAACAAAATAAAATGAAAAACATTAAGAAGCCTAGATACTCAATAGTAGTAAATACATTACTACAAATATCCCAAAAAGTTAAAATAAAAACTATACCTCTATCTGACGTTAGTTTCTGCACCTGAGTAAGAAAATCATCATCATTCCAGTTGATACATTTGTAGGCGCCTAGCTCCATGTAAAAATTATTATTTTCATCATTTTCTACAAAGACATTTGCAACCCAAAAAAATTGATTATCCCAGTAGCATTTTTAAATACAATCTACGGCTTTAAACAGACTTTTGCATTTGAAAACTGAAAGCAAACCTGTAGCAACAAACACCCGAACCCCCTTTAGTCTTGCCATCTGCATCGCAAATACTGCATAATAACCGCAGGCTTCATGTACCTGAAAAGTTTCAAACTGACCATCATTTTGCATTATTATCAATGATAAGCATATCAGACTTTCTTAGCTAGAAACATTTTATACCAAATGTGACATTCCAATATACATAAACGCAGAAACTTGAAAGATGGCAAGACGCACTAAACACATAATAGCTTTTAAAACAACAATAGTAACAATCAAAAATGCATATTTAAAATGTCCTCCTCAGCAAAAAAAGAAAAAGAATAGGTCCAAAATCACCCAAGACAAAGTTAAATTTCTCATGATGGAATAAAAAATTCATAACACAAGTTGAAAGCAGTACATTAGACAAAACAGGAATTGGATTTACAATAAGAAAGTTGTAAAAGGATAGTTATTCATGAGAATGCTAATTACTCAATTACCAATATGGTTTTTCTTCTTTCTATCTTGACCTTGGAAAAGGCCTGCCAAATGGTACAAGCAGCCTCAGGAAAACATGCAGCTTCTTTGAGGGAAATACGCTCGGGAACCTCAAAAACTTGATTGGCTGGCACTACCACTTTATCGGCATATCCCCCTCCATCAAGAATCGCACAAACCTGCATAATATGTCAATAACATTTTTTTCAAAGATACATCAAGACTAATCGAAGCATCAGCAAATACAACTTTAGTTGACCTCATAATTCTATCTTACTTGCCTAAGTAATAGAATAATTTTCTCTTACCCTAGTGCATCCAATAGAAGGAAATATCAAATATCAAATACTACTATCCATTTTATGTTTTACGTTTTCATCCAATGCAATGAAAAAAATTTAGAATAACGAGCAATTTGCTCCAATAAACAAAAAATTAGAAGAGCTAGAGCAACATATCGAGAGCCTTTCCTGTGTTTGTGAGCCTGCCTTCAACGCACTATAAAATATACATTTTCTTGCATTCCAAGCACCATTTAAGTTGGCCAAATACACATTTAGGACATCGAAATGCTAGAGGAACCACCAAATTACGATAAATACAAAAACGCAAAGTTGAATTCAAGAATCTTCAAACACAAGATCCAAACTGCATTACATAAGCCTTCAGAGCACACTCGACGAGGTAAAAAAAGGATGTTTTTGGAGGGTAAACAGCATAGTAGTTTAAATTGGTAACATTTTCATTCTCATATCACAAGTAACACTAATGCAATGAACATAGAAGAGATAATCAACAGTTAAATAAAGTTTTAGCTTCCTTCCAGAAAAAGAACAATCAACAATATTTTATACTCATTTATTTCTTTATTTCTCATTCAATTGACTAAAACTTACCCGACCAGATGGCTTATGCTGACTGACATATTTCCCCACAGCTATAATACGCCCAGAGCATTCAAGCCCTGGGCAATAGGCCACACCATTTGAGCACTTCTTCCCTTCTATTCTTTGGTCCAAATCTATTCTGTTAGCCCCACACCATTCTACATCAATTAAAACGTCATACATTTTGATCTCAGGCAATTCTAATTCTTCCGGTATTAACACATCCGGCCCTCCAGCTCTTTGAATACGGACAGCCAACATCTTCAAATTAAACAAAAAAGCAGTTATTGATTATGTCACAAGTAACTGACACAAATTATGATGATACATACTAACTTCAAGTAAATCAAGGAAAGCAGCCTTTAGGAACCGACAGCTTGGGGGAGGGACCACGTTATTAGAAAACCCTTTTAAGACTGGGGATTTTTTTTTTTTTTTGTCAGCAACGATACATTTGTATAACCTACTCTATTCTAATCTAGGGGGAGGGGGAGCCTAAGGAGGCTGTTGTAGGGTTAGTGGGTATACAGACCCAACTAGACCAAGGAAGTATTATGGCACAACTCTTAGATTTTTTTCACTGCTGGTGAGGGTTCAAACCTTACCAACAACCCAAGGAGGGACTTAAGTCCATCCCTGGTGGCACTGGGCCAATGGGTGGCCACTGAGCCATTGGCCCAGTGGTTTTAAGACAGGGGACTACCCAGCTCCAAACATGAAAAAGGACACTGAATGGAACTACCGTGGGCCACCATGGTTCCAACCACAAAATTGGAAACCAAATGGATATCCTTTTAGTATGTCTCTTCAAGATGCCAAATGAGCAAAGATAACAAAACTAAATACTCACTCAATACCAAATTTAGAGGGCCTGCTAAAGAGAAGTAAAGTAACACTGTGTAAGGTGCTAAATCAACTTTGAAACTCCAAACAAGTTGCCAAATGAGTTCATACATGCTCCACAAGAAGATAAATAAGGACAATTAAACAAGAAAAATGCATCTCAAAATAGCCAGAAACATACTATTAGAAGCATGTAATCATTGTTTTGATATCCTACATGGAAAGCATCACACCATCATTCAGTAATAACGAGTACAAAAAGGTGAAAATGAAAAAGAATAACATTTCAACAGCCAGCAAAAGCTTTAAGTGACAAAAGGAATGCATCATAAAATCAAGTAAACACACATGGCCTTTACATTCCATATCAGGTAGTGATCACATTTTAGAGAAAATTTGATTACAAAATTGTCTCTCCAAAAATAAATGTTATAGAAAACTATTGAAATGCACTTTGTACAATTGTGATCACTAGCAACTGTTCACCCTGAACAGTTAAGCAATTATCATACATCAACTACATGCATTTTCTTAAGATAACAGAGTATGTGAGAATCATATGCTTGTACGAACTAGCTGTACCCCTTTGTGTTCTGCAGATTGTCAAGAAGCTATTAAAATGCCAACTCCTTTCACAAGCCACTGGTGCCTCTTCCTTGACTGCTAATTGACCCAAAACTCCAATTAATAACTAAACCAAGAGCCTATGGTTAATATTTGTTTCTTGCAACCGCATGAGTCTGCAACAGGACTAAAAGTCAAGTTAACAACAAATATAAAGAACAAGATGCCACTGAAAGCATTATGATGATTGATAATAAGTGCTTGAATGATTAGTTTTCTACTATGGATTAAATGCTGCTATGTAAATGTTTCATTGTTTACCCCAGAGAATGGCAGCATATGTCGCTAAAGTATATTTCCCAGTGAACTTGGTGACATCAGCCGCTTGAACTAGTACTAGCCTACCATTAGAAGTGTAACATCCCCTTCACAACAAGATTTGCGTCTAGGTCAGACTGGAAAGAAACTAAAATCTCTCTCCAAACAAAGAAAACATTTATTCAAATTATCTCCTAGTTCAACCAACAAGGATCCACACATTCACAAAAAAAGGTTACCTTTAATTCTAATGATTAGATAGAATTATATCACAAAATAAAGGCCAAGGACCTCAGCCTGAATTATTAAGGTCACCTTAGATGGGCTTACCCCGAATTATTAATGGAGAGAGAAGGAGAGATGGTTAGAGAGAGAGAGAGAGAGTCCAGAACAAGGAAGTTCCATCAACAACCATTTCGGAAGTGAACCCAGGACTACACCACGTTAGTTCAAAGCTGCAAGTGCACTCTCAGCCTGCAAAACAAGAAAATTCCACAACTGAGGAAGAACATCACTTCCATTACGAGTGATAGGAAAGTTCTCTGAGATTGCTCTCTTAACCAACACAGAAAAAGCATGTTCCAATGCACAAGGCAAGATGGTCTTACAATACCATGGATGTTCAGGAAATACTTGCTTTGGTCAACTAACAAACACAAGGTTGTCATACAGAAAAAAGATGAGAGAAAGGAAGCTGAAATATAGCCAAACACGAAAATCTTGCAAAACAATGAAGCTCTCAGCAACTAGATAATTATGCTTTAATTGTAGTCATATATGTTACTACAGTCAATAGTGAGACAAGAAAGGAAAACTTCCGTGGATGAATTAACCCCTTCCCTCCACACACACGAGACATGTGTAAATAAATGAGAAGAAACCAAGGGAGTCTTAAAGCCAAAGTCCTCAAAAGAAGTTATACAAAACTATCTAAGTAATATAATGACAAAATGCAGTAGAACCACAGAAATCTCACAGACCAGGCAATGACAAGAAGTATAGGATTATCAAATGACCTGAATGAGAAGAGAAAAGCTCCAAATGAATCTTTCCATCAAGTCAATAAATGTAGTGCACTTCAGCTTAGCAATTCTCAAAACACCAAGCCACCTATTACAATATCCATTTCAATCGAAATGCCATGGGAGGGCATAGTAGCTCCAGGTCGATATAGTCAACCTCTAAACTCAAGCATATTTGCCAAACCATGGGTTACTTTTTCTTAGTGATCGTTTAGACAAGGTTCGGAGTTGGACAATCTTTTTTCGTTTTGGAGCTGTAGTTTGTCAGAGTTGGCGTTGCAAATTAATCCAACTGACGTGATTTTGAAATTGACGTTAAATTCTACGTAGATCAATATTTGACTATAAAACTATTTCTTGGGCTTGACAGTGCGCTTAATTTAATGTAATTTGTGTAATAAACTAATAATTCGATTGTTGCAAGCTGAAGCAAGCGCCAGAATGCATTCACAGCAAGTTCCATCTTAATTTGCTTCAAAAACAAATTTTGTGAACAGCCGCTATTGGTTCCAACTATCAAGCAACTCCTATTTTATACAAATATGAGAAGGAAACTAGAGATTTTCCACCTTCCTTCCTTTAAGGAAGGTCCGTATGGGGAAGGTCCGTACGGGGTAAAAGCACAATCTTTCCTCGATGGAGGTTCTTCTCCATTAAGGTGTGTGCTTGTGTGGCTTGAGCAAATGAGTAAGTCGCACAAATGTCCACAAGGTGGGGATTGCCCTTTAGAAGAGGCCAAATGTCTCGCTGGATCCCTTCAAGCATGTTACGCTTTTCAACCACATTAAAGGTGTTTATATTTATCCCTGCATTAAATAACAAACCCCAGTTATACAAGTTTGACTACGGTACCTCAACACAAAAGATGAATGAAAAGTGTTAATAAGATACCCATGATTGTTGTATCTTTAGAGACAAGATCCTTCATCTCCACGGAACTCCATTTCCAATGATCTTTATACCCAATGCATATAAGCTTACCACCAACCGCTAGGCTTTTCAAATTCTGGTCAACAACATCATCTCCAAGACAATCTAATACACAATTCACCCCTTCAAAAGAACAAGGAACGAACGAAAATAAACATGCATTAGCAAACAATAACTAACAACAACATTCACCTAAAAGCAGAGTTATTAAACCCGGTCCGGAAAGGAGACCGGGGAAGGAGGTGGTCAACGGGTTACTGGTTCAACCAATGGATGAGTGGTTGAACCAGTGGATCACTAAATATATTTAAATATTATATCTTTATAATTTTTTATATAGGATATATGATATAAATTTTAATAAATAATGTCATAACAAATGCTCATTTAATTTAATTTGCTATAGAACAATTAATTCATATAAGAATCAGCAAAACATAAATTTAATTAGTGATCCACCAAACTTCAAGTGTAAAATTTTATCTATATTTGGTGTAATTATTTAGGTTACTTACGAATTTTAAGTGCAAAAAATTATTAAAAACAATATTTGTCTTTAAAATAAATTATGTAATATTTTATTTTTGAAATCTATTTTATAATTTATAGAATTTGGGGGTCATAAGTTTGTATTAAAAGATTTCAAATAAATTTGTTTTGGAGCAATAAAAAAAGAATAAAAATAAAAATGATAAAAGGTTCATATAGTATAAGAATGACAACTAATGAACATGTGGTCAAATGGCTTGGTGGTGAGCTTGGCATGGACCTTGACCTAAGGTCATAGGTTTGAATCTAGCAAAAAACTAGTAAAATTTTTTCCTCAAAACCGATTTTTTCACAAAAACCGGCCACCAAGCCGTTGACTAGTCAACGGTTCCAGTGCTTAACCGATCTAATTAGAGACCCGATCCGGTCTATTGACGGGTTCATCGAATTGATCGGTTCGACAGTCGAGCCGGACCGAGTTTTATAACTATGCCTGAAAGTAATTAAGGATCAACTACCATGCTGAAACGAATTACTTCAGTGTAAAAATAAATTGAATCCAACTTTACCAAAATAAATAAATAAAATAAAGGTTTCACATCTTCTCACTAGTTAGCAAAATTTTGTAATGAATCCTAAAATAACATCCTACACTTCAAACTTAGCCAGGGAAGAGGCAGGGGAAGAAGGGGTTGGAGTGCAAAGTTTCCATACAAAAATATGTTAGATGGAAAGGTGAGACGAAACCAAAATATGTACCAGTCCCATTAGTTTCACGAGCCACGACCTCAGAGAAATCCTGCTTCTTGTAGTTAATGGCAAAATCAGCATCTAAAGTTCTGCAAAAATCTACTTTTTCCTCGGATCCTGGAAGAAAAAACAACAAAATCTAATCAAACCTTGTACAACGGTTAACTCGTCATCTTCAATCTTAAATCTTAAGTTTGAAACTAGCTAGCTCTCGTCTCCTGCCATGTAATGTCGATGTTCTAAAATTATGTAAATTGTTTTGCAATTAATTTAGGCAACTAACCAGAAAGACCAACTATTAACTTGTTCGTATTTTAAACAAAAAGCAAATTTGTATGTACAATCCAATGCACACATACAAGAATTTTAAGGCAACAAAATGCAAGTCAGACCAAAGCCAACAAACCTGCTGTTGCAAATACAACACACCCTAGACTTTTCGCAATTCTGACCGCTAATGAACCAACTCCCCCTGCTGCCCCATGAATCTGAAATGTTTAAAAAGAAATAATTTCTTATTTATTTTTATAAGCTCAAATAAAGAACACTAAAAAATTTCAGGATAACAAGCAAAGCGTTACCAAAACTTTGTCATCACGAATAAGATTGTTCCTTTCAAAAAAGCTGAGCCAAATGAGTGATGCTGAACATGGTATTGCAGCAGCTTGCTCAAAAGTTAACCCAGAGGGTATAGACATCACATAGTCCTCTGGAACAGCCACATACTCCGCATATCCTCCACCATTAAGAAGAGCGCAAACCTACAAACAAATATCCCCTTAAGAATCTAGGCAAGTAAGCAGGAAAGAATTCGGAAGCGGGAGAGGTGCAAGTAATATATGCTGTGGTTGGTTCATCTTGACAGACCAATGTCCAAGAGGGCAAAATTTATATAGACACAAGGACTGATGCATGGATGAGGATTTTGAAACCACTCTCTATGCATTACCAGATTGCCATTGGATCAAAGGATTTAGAAGAAGCTTGTGCTTCCTATATTTTAAAGGAGTTGTAGCATAATCAATTGGTAGAATGGATAGATTGGAACCTTAAAGTACCAAATTATCCACATCCCAAGATGTAAGCTAGCAGTTTTGTACTTTTCTTGGCAGACATGAAAAGCAGTTTTGCCTGTTTAAAGAGGTTAAGGTCAAACTCACTTTTGCTGGTTGCCCAGGCACTGGAGACTGGAGACCAATAAACTGGCATGATGAGGCAAGCAATGCAGATGAAAGAAGTCAGGTATACCTGTTAGCTATGTCTAGGCCATCCAATGTACCAAAAAGAAAAACTCGCATATCTTTGCTATTTTAAGCAGTTTTACTTGCTACAGTAACTATCTTCCACACCCCCTAATTTGGCATCTCTAATATTCTATAGGTGAACAGTAGCATGTCGCTTTCTTTTTGCTTTTACCGCCATTGAATACCTCTCATGTTGCTTTAGTATCACTTCAAAGTTTAAACATAGAGGAAAAAAAAAACTTTGTACCTAGTCAAAATTTATTAGTAGCAAGTAATGGACAAGAGGAACACAAAAGCATGTTCCAAAGTAGAAGCTGATTTGTATTGATTAATTTATTCATTTTTTGGAATAAGCACACAAAAATTTGCATGTAAATTAAGCTAAACCAACCTTGGAGCCTATAGGCAATTTAGAAGCTGCTGCTCCTCTTTTTACAATAGTTCCCGAGCACTCAAAGCCCAAATATTTGTTCTTTCCCAAGTGTTGATATATGCCTTCCCGTATCCATAAGTCTCTTCTATTAACGCCACAGGCTTCAACCTTGATCAAAACCTCATTAAAATCGAGTACGGGATTTTCAACCACTTTCCACTTCAAGACCTTAGGACCACCACAGCTATCATACACTACAGCAAACATTCTTTGCAAAAACCAGCAAACAAACTGATTTATGTTATAACTAACCATAAATGAAACATCAAACATCAACATTACTAAAATAAGCAACCATGTCATAAAACCCTAGAAGATTCAACGGACTTAGTGTTTAGGACGTTCACAAAATATCAAATATCAATATTATCAAAATAACCTTCTATAAATAATTCCCAAGTTCAGCTCAGGCATGAAGCTGTTGGAGCAAGTTTCTGGTAAAACTATTGAAAAATATATGAGAAAATAGGGTTTGGAAGGCCAGCGTAGACTTCTCAAGTAAAAGTACTAGGTGAAGCTGCCCACCCAAATATGCAACCTCTAAGGATTTTGCTTAATCTTCTCCACGTAGATTACTGGATAAACTGATAGTCATTTCATGTGCACTCAAATTTATAACATTCAGAAAATATCTTTAAAATATGCATCGCAGATAGCAAAAACAGTGCACTACAACCAAAAGCATTTACTAATCTGAGAACATGTAGTTACAGAAGTTTTACTACTTCGACTTACGTGCTCAAAATATGAGCATCATGTTATTTATGTGCTAAAATCTTTACCAAAGCCATTATCTCAATTGTTGGATGGACTATGAATAGTCATTTTTCAGTTCTTCCATCTTAAAAAAAGGGAGAAAAGGCAATTTTACCAGTTGCAATCTAGAAAATTTCACTTTCAGTTAAAACAAGATATGATTGAATCAGTTCTCAAGAAAACCAGACCAAAGACAATATTGAATGACTAACCAAGCAAATAAAGCACCATTAAATCACCAGCATAACAAAACAAATTTTTATTTAGAATAAACCAAAGGAAAAAAGATCAAAAGCCTAAATAGACTCAAAATTACAGAGTATGCTTGGAATACGAAATAGCTTAGCCCAAAGAAACTAAAAATAAAACTTTCACTTGGAAAAGGTAGGAAAAGAAAACAAATACTCACATTTAATTCAATAAAAGTGGGCATTGCCATCAATGCCTCAGTATCAAGTTTAGAATCCATATGGATCCCAAAAAGAAAATCAATGAAATAAAAATATAAAAGATACCAATGCCATGAAAGATACACCCACAACCTCCTCCTACGGGTATTTGGCAATTATGCTTCCAAAAAATATAATCCCGTGTCACCAAGAATACTAGCCCTGGAATAGTTCTTTTGTCCGAAAAATGTGACTTAAGGAGCAAATTAGTTCGCGATCGGCAACTTCTCCACAATAAGTCACTCACAAGTTGAATTAAATCTTAACTGTAAGGGATGCAACCAAAACACAAAACTAAGTACCAAATGGAAGACAATTGCCAAAGCAAACTGATGTAAAGCACAGAGAATAGAAAAACAAAATGGGAAAATTTAAGTTTACTTAGCCTGATCGTGAATGGAGGAGTAGATCCAGGTAGGCAAACCAACCAGAGAAATGCAAATACCAGAGTACCCTGAAACTATAACCTGCAAGACCACAAATCACCATATAAACTGTGTCAGACTTATGGTAGAACCTACCATAAAATGCCGTCAGGTTTGTCCCGTCAAATAATAATTTCAATTGATCGAAGCCTAGAATTCAGCTAAAGAAAATATTAAGTATCAAATGCTACATGAAGATGAAATCACCTGTCGAGTCTGCAATTAACCAAATGACAAAGAAAATTATAACTTTTGAACGAGGTTAAAAGCATCAAATTTTTTTTTTTGGCAAAACAGAAATTTCAACTTCTGATTACGGGACTACTGAGAGCTGATCGTATTTCATGCTAATCACTGTGCACGTTCAAGAAACAAAATCATTTAGACCTGAGTTTACAGCAAAACCTCACTCCAGTGTTATGTTAAATAAGTTTATGCATCAGGAAGTCAACCAAAAAACAGAATACATAGCAAGAGTCAAGCTTTTTAACGAAATATTTCAAGCAAAATGGGTGTACATCAGACTAAATGCAAGTTTTATCATATTTAGTAGAGAAACTATCCACTTAGAATAATCCGTTTTCACTTCAAAGCGTCAAGAACATCCTACTAAACATAATCACACATGGTGGTATTGAAGAAAAAACTCTACGTTGCTTTGTGTTCTCGCCTAAAGGAAGAGATGCTTCATCCAATGAGAGTCACCATTACCAGCCGCGTGGCCCCTGATGCAGAACTCGTCTCTTGGTTGCTAATCCTGTTGAGTTATCTGGAAAGGGAAGTCGACGTGATTTTTATGAGGTTGCATTTGCCCTAGAAGACTCTCGGGATCTGCATATACTCACTAGAACGAAAATCCTAGAACGAAACAAAATAAAAGAAACAACTTTAATGATCTAACGATGTAAGTGGTAATCCAACGGTAGCAAATCCTCCGTTGAGAAATTGTCTGTCTTTATTAGCCGGTGTTCGGCAAGAGGATTTCGAAACGAAGAATTTTGAATTACTACTATTAGAATTGAGACTTTGGAATCATGTTTAAAAATTTGGAATTCCTCGGTTTCCTAATAATCTAAAGGATTTTGGATAAAACCCAAGCCTGATTTTTGTTTAGAAATGGAGTCCTTCTTATCATTGGTTTAAAAAATTAATATATAATTATATATTATATATATTATAATTATAGTATTTTAGTATAATTATATATTTTAGTATAATATAACTATATAATATATTTATAACTATTATAATATATTTATATTTATAATTATAATTATTATATATGCATATACTATAATACATAAATATATATTATAATTATTTAATTAAATATATTTATATTTATATTTGCAGGGAGAATATATTAAATACTTTGTAGGGGCAGGGAGGATATAATACTTTTAAATTATATAAGATCAATCAATTTTAATGTTTTTGCATGGGAAATTAATATCTTTTCAAATTGATCGCTTACAATTTTGCAAAAGTAATTCGTGCAAAAAAATGCTTACACATTTTAAGCATTAATATTTAATATTTATATCTATACTGTATGTTATTCATCAGTTCAAAACTTCTAGAAGCTTTTCTTAATAATTTTATAGATTTTACAATTATTTTTAGTTTCTTCTATAATTTAGTATGCACCATATTTCAAATTACAAAAATTCGACAAAATTCATAGTAGTTTCAATTGTTAAAAGGTGCTATCACATTTATTAATGCTTTAAAATTCACCAAAAAAAATTTAAAGTACATTAATTTTTCTTTTTTTTTTATGTATTGCGCTTTTCACACTACAACATCTTATTCTTATAAAATACAATAAGGACTTTTATGATGTTTCGTGATTCAAGTATATACCTTACTAAAATATAAAATTGTAACACGGTGATTGCTACTTTTCCCAATCACTACGAAAGATACCTAGTACAGCTTATATCCCTGCGAATCAATTATGTAGTTATCCCTTAGCAAACACTTCATTACAATTCAGCATTCAATCTTGGATCATTTTGTCTCCAATGCATACGAGTTTGTTACCTCTTCAAATATGCATGGCACCACAATTTCCATGTCATTTGGATGCCAATCACACTTATCATTTCCCTCATACCATGACATAATAAGCGCCTGTGTAGATATGCCAACATTTCTAAAACACAATACATCATAGTTACAAGTATAGATGGCAAACAAATTCATTTAATTAATTTTATCCATACTCATCATTAATAACTGGATATGGATATATTAAATTTTTACATACAAATATAAATAAGTTATCCTTGGGTATAATTAGGTAATTCATCAAATTAGGTAATTTGATTAGGTAATTCATCAATTAACTAATTCACCAATTAGTTACCTAATTGGATATAATTAGATAATTCATCGAATCCAATCAACACATTTAACTTATATTCCTAAACTTGTATTTCCACCATCAATTGTTGTTGTCTCCACTATCACCTTCTCCTCCCCACCAGCAAGTCCACTACTCCTCTCCTTCTCTTCCTCTACTACTTGTTTCCCCTCCACCTTCTCTCCGTCTCTCTTTAATAGAAGGTCTTTGCCCCTTCCTTGCCCAATTTCAATAGCATCAAATCCACCTCGAAAGCGCAAATTCCTGAGCTGATCTGTGAAAAAACCCGTGGTGTCTTGAAGATTTTTCCAGAGAATGTCATCTGTGATGCTGCAAGTAACTTTGCAAGCCAAAAGAGACGTTAAACAGGTAGGCAAATAGAACAAAATATGCTGTCCAGGCTAATATAATTATGAAGTTCCTTTCGTTTTATACTTGTGAGAAGTTGTATTATGCTTCCAAATATACTAGCTACTGTTGATTGTTAGTGTTCGAATTGGGTTGGAGGAAAGGGGGATTGGTTGGTTATGTTTTGTTATTGAGATTGAGTTTACATTGCAATTACTCATTTGACTCATTACAGAGCAATTCTTGCATACTTGGTCGATGAGTAAGAAAGAAGATTGGTTTGTTTTTCTAATTTTTACAAGTTTTTAGACTAGTATATTTTTGCCAAATTTCTTTCTCATTTCTAAAGATAATTGATTCTACCTATACATGGTTCATCTCTTTGTGAAAATTGTTAAGATTGAGTCGTTTTGCTATTGCTAAAACTATGTACAAAGCACAAAATAAATTCTTCTAAATAGTAGTCTATGTAGTGCTTGGTGCTTGTTCTACCATTTTCTTTCTTATCTTCTGAGGGAAGTTAGTTCAAAAACATCTCAACTGTTGGCATGATTGCTTAAGGTCGCTTGTGGCTTATAAGTATTGAACATTGATCTCATGTTTTTTCCATTAGAAACAAATATAGGTGGCAAACAAACTCATTTATATGGCACAAAAAGTATAGATATGTGACCTTTTGCCTTTCGATTGGGACTTAAAGAATCCAGAGGAGTATCTGGAGGAGCAAGGGAAATTGTAAGGCATTGATTTAGGTCTAACATCTACCCTTTTTTTTTGTCAGCAACGATACATTTGTATAACCTACTCTATCCTAATCTAGGGGGAAGGGAAGCCTAAGGAGGCTGTTGTAGGGGCTAGTGGGTATACAGACCCAACTAGACCAAGGGAGTGCTATGGCACAACTCTTAGATTTTTTTCGCTACTGGTGAGGTTTGAACTCTCACCAACAGCCCAAGGAGGGACTTAAGTCCCTCCCTGGTGGCCACTGAGCCATTGGCCTAGTGGTTGGTCTAACATCTACCCAGGTAATAGGATTTTAAAAATCTAAGTGGTTTACAAGGCAAAAATTGACTGCTATTGAGGAAAATAGTTCTCCATAATGTACCACTTTCTAGAATTTAATCTCTAATTTAACACAATTCCCTATAGGTGGGAATAATAATGGCCGATGCGATGAATCTGTTGATACATGAATTTTCCCTTTTCTCTTTTAATTGTAAGAAGATACAATAAGATATTTACTTGCATGTTACTGCTAATGTTAAAGCTACTCTTGGGCATTACTTTTTAAGATCCCAACTGGTCCGAAGGCATGGGTTTAGTTTTAAATTTAGTAGCATTCTTACAGCAACAACTGTATACTCCCTCCGTCCCACTTTGTTAGTCTTATTTTCCTTTTTCGTCCGTCCCAAATTGTAGTCCACTTTCCCATTAAGAAATGTAGTAATCTTTCAAATTGTCTAAAATACCCTTATTAAATATCTTGTTATTAATACATTGTTATTAAATACTAACCCACTACATTGAATACATTGAGCTTTTCCAATACTAACCCATTAGCTGTAACTGATATTAATTGGCACTCTTCGTGATTAGCATAAGGGTATTTTAGGAAATTATTAATCTAAATTTATGTTTCCAACCAAATTAATTACACTTTCTTAATCTGTGTAAAAAAAAAATCAAGACTAACAAAACGGGACGGAGGGAGTAGCATTTTGCTGTACTTGACTTCCATCCAGCCAGTTTAGTATTTTGAATTTGAATACTCAGTTGAGTAAATGCTTTTCTGAAATTTAGCTGTAAAGATCTCTTAGAACAACCATTTAGTGTCGATACTAATTGGCATTTCAATTTGATGAGGTTGTTGTGTGTGTCTATATATATATATATATATATATAGCCTTGCTAATCTTTCTTATTAAATATTTCTGAATTTGAGGCAGTAGTGTATCCAAACACAGTTAGTATTAGAATGAGCTGATTTAGCTCATTTATGTAAGATGGTTAGGTGTTGTTGCTACCTTTCGTACCTGTGAATTTTGTTTACTCAAACTTTGAGTAAATATGTGTTTTCGGGCTGAAAGGAATCTTCTGTTATGGGTCATTTTTTCATTTACACATGTTGAATCAACAATGCATGTAAGGCAACAGTGTGAAACAGGATATCTTAGAAGAAAAATCTTTTAGAGGTAAATCACGGATCGGTAACATATTTCTTGCTGTATTTGTTAAGGGCGTTGAGAGAGTTAAGGGTGCTGAATTTGGGATCAATGCAAAGGTGTTTGCAGCTCCTGAGCATTCTGAAGGACATACGAATTACTAGTATACTAATTATTGTTGAAAACCAAGAAAATCCTTAACTCTACATGGTTCTGGTAACTATAGCACTTGTTCAATATGCTTGATCGAGTATTGTGATCAACATGTATACCTTTTCACCAAGTAGGTATAACCTCTGATGTGAATGATGCAGTCATCTCATTTGCTCCATAGAACTTAAAAAGTCACAGTGGTCATAATAAGATGAATCTGGTCTAAGCAAGTATTCCTATTCCATTTTTGTCCACAATGTAACAGCCTAAAGAGTTATAGTAGTAGGAACACTGGCGCCTTGTGAAGAAATAATTAATAGAGTAAAAAGTACCAAGCACTAACACAGTACTTCTACTACTACTAAAATACAAGGTAAAAAAATGGGTTGTATTACTCTATTGCTGCACTTCTGCGACTAGAGTTCTGTAGGGCAAAAATCTACTTGCAAGATTTTCATGTTTTGTACTACAGTACTTTGATCTATCCAACACTAAATTTCTCGATTTGTTGTTGATTTTATGACCACAAGCTCCAAGATGAGAGTCACTTTCACCTGTTCATTGCATGAGTGAGTATAAATTGATTGTATTAGCAGCTGCTTAATATTCCACCCAGTAAAAATTGACATGAGTGATGCAGTACACCGTCGCATGAGATGACGAAACTTCTGTCTCTTCTATTGCAACTTTACCAGCATTCTGTATATTCTCTTTTTTATCATTTTCTACTTGAATTACCTTCTGTGTTACCTAATCAAAGCTAAAGGGTAACATAGGCATAAATAGAGACAAATGCAAAGAGTTTCTTATAAAGAAACATGCTGCATATAGAATATAGTTTAATGTGCATTTCAGCACACATCCAAGACAGTAAAAACTTCTGAGAGTCCTAACTTCTCCAGCCTGTCATTGTTTTAGTTCAATATTATGTGCACAATATGATGTTCTGTTGATGTATTAAGTTCCATTAAAACAAGAATACGCTGACCTACAAAATCTTACGGAGACAAAAATAGAGAAACATGAAATGATTAATGGTTGCAAACTCAAAATAAAAAGTAGCAACTTTTTCAGCAATAATTTTCTAGTTCGTTCTTTGAATTTTATCTTAGATGAAATTTTGTCAGAGCACATTCGGAAACAATGTTCTTATACAAGCCATGAGCCTACCAATACAGATGAGTTGACCCAAGATGCTTCCAAGCGCTCGAGACAGCTCACATCATTGATATAGAAGGAATTTGATATATTGTACATTGAACCAGATGGTTCACAAAGAGCACAATGCAAATGGTAGTTTGCATCTTTAGTTGCTAAATTTACTAACCTTCATATTTAGGTAAGCTATATATTTCATAATTTTCTGGTCTTCTTACTCTAATGTTGATAATTTTGGCCAAGATTATACGTTTGTTTGACAATGATTTGTCTTAAACAACCGGCCCAAGTCAGCTCTTCCTTTTTTTTTTTTTTAGGATCCTTTTTTTCTTCATCTTTTACTGTTTTTTGTTGATTTTTTCTGTTAGGAATTCCAATCTGGCTATGTATCCATATCGAATTCATGATGTGATTTTGCTTCTATTGCTACCAATTTTGTTGGAAAACACATGTTACCAAAGACCCCACTGCTGTTACTCATAGACAATAAGTTATGGTGCAGGGTAGGGGTGGCAATCTGGCCCAAATCGGGTTGGCGGGTTGGATTGAAACTCGGGTATAACAGAAAATTCACTGACCCGAACCTGACCCGCAACCTGAAACGGGTCATGATACCTTACCCGAACCCGAAAATTTCGGATTGGCGGGTAGACCCGAAATGACCCGAAATTTAATTTTAATTTATTAATTTACCATTGTAATTTTTAATAAAACCACTTTCGCACAAGACTAATTACATAATCAAGTAAGAAATTTTTAAATAAATAATTCCAAACCAAATCTAAAATAAATTAAAACACCGTAAAAGTGTTTTATCCCAAACCAAATATAAAATAAATTAAAACAGTATAAAAGTAAAAAATAATATAATACATTATTTGTCCAAATATAATAATTTCAACTTCACACAAGTTAAATAAATTTATTTAGGATTAAGTGATTAATGCCTTTGAAAAAAAAAAGAATAACTTAGTTTAGTTAGATAAAATAATTTTTATGTTTATTAAATTATTTTTAATTTGTAAACGGGCTATCGTGGTTGACTCGAATTCGACCCATTTGCTTTTCGGGTTCATCTAGTTTGGCCTGATTCTAATCCGAGCCTGCAAAATCTCAAATCAAACCCATTAATTTCGTGTTAGGTTCGTGTCGTGTTTTCAAGTCGTGTCGGAAATTGCCACCCCTAGTGCAGGGTAAGTGCTTGTGGATATACTCGGTTCATGTTATTTGTTTTGCATGGTTGCTTGGATGTTGTCTTCAGCTGATCAACTTGACAAAGAGCTGGAAGAGTGTCATGCTATGCAATCTGGAGGAGCTCTGTTATGCAATGAAAACGTTAGCGAGAAATTGTATTTGTACGAAGTTTGAGAAGCTGAGTGCTTCTTAAGTATTTTGATGCATTAGGACAACTTTATGCTCGGTATTTTGTACTGACAATAGGTATCTTGGGAGGAAAATATTTAGTCACTGTATTATGAGTGACCAACTATTATTTATAGGAGTACAAACCTAATCAACTATTTACAAGAATACCCTTACTAATATTATCTATAAGAATACTAATATTCTCCTAACATTCCCCCTCAAATTGGAGCATATATATCATAAGCACCCAACTTGTTACAAATATATTTCACCCTAGAGCTCCCTAAACTCTTGGTAAACAAATCAGCTAATTGATCTACAGACGGTACATGAGATGTCTTGATGACTCCGTCAAGCAATTTCTCTCGAATGAAGTGACAATCAACTTCAATATGTTTTGTCCTTTCATGAAACACTGGATTAGACGCAATATGGACAGCTGCCTGATTATCACACACTAAATTCATAGGCTGTTTTATGCTCAAATCCAATTTCAAGTAACATGCTTTTCAACCAAACCAATTCACACACAGTGTGAGTCATAGCGCGGTATTCAGATTCTGTACTTGATCTGGAGACAACTGTTTGCTTCTTACTCTTCCACGACACTAAATTACCACCAACAAACACACAATATTCTGTGGTCGATCTTTGATCTGAGGCAGAACCAGCCTAATCTGCATCACTATATCCTTCAATATCAGTATGTCCATGATTTTGATACAGCAACCCTTTTTCTGGAGCACTCTTAAGATACCTGAGAATTCGTATAACAGCATCCCAATGACTAGAACGAGGGGTAACAAGAAATTGACTCACAACACTCACTGCAAACGAAATGTCAGGTCTCGTTACAGTGAGATAATTTAATTTACCCACAAGTTTTCGATATTGCTTAGAATCATCAAGTAATGCACCTTGATCTCTTTCTAATTTCACATTGGAATCCATAGAAGTATCCACAGGTCGACAACCTAACATCTCAACTTCACTCAACATATCAAGTACATATTTCCTTTGACATAAATAAATCCCATATTTAGACCGAAGTACCTCAATACCCAGAAAATACTGTAGATGACCTAAATCCTTTGTCTGAAAGTTTGTCTGCAGATTGGATTTAAGTTTCTGGATCCCCACAACATCATCACTTGTAATTACAATATCATCCACATAAACAACTAATAAAATTTTACCAACATTAGAATGCCGATAAAATATAGAGTGATCTACTCCACACCTTGTCAGACCAAACTCCATGACAACACTACTAAACCGGGCAAACCAAGCTCTCGGAAACTGTTTCAATCCATATAAGGATTTTTCAAACGACAAACCAACCGCGAATTCTCCCCCTGAACAACAAATCCAGGAGATTGTTCCATATATACCTCTTCTTCCAAATCTCCATGCAGAAATGCATTTTTCACATCCAACTGATGCAACGGCCAATTATAAGTTGCTGCCAAAGAGATAAGGAGACAAACAGAGGTAATCTTTGCAACAGGAGAAAAAGTTTCGAAGTAGTCGATTCCGTACACCTGAGCAAATCTTTTAGCTACCAGACGAGCCTTCAATCTATCAATAGAACAATTAGGTTGTACTTTTATAGTATACACCCACTTACAACCAACAACCGGCTTTCCAGAGGGAAGAGGAACATGATCCCAAAGTACCATTTTTTTTCCAAAGCAAGCATCTCTTCTTGCATATCTAACCTCCAACCAGGATCATTGAGAGCATGGGTAATAATTTTAGAAATGGATACCGAATCAAGAGAAGCAACAAAAGAAGAATATGACAGAGAGAGATGAAAATAAGAGACAAAATTAGAAATAGAATGAGAAGTACAATGTCTCTTACCTTTACGTAAAGCAATAGGAAGATCTAACTCACAGGAGGGCGTCATACCTGGATTTGAAAATTGAAAGTTAATTGGTGAAGTGTGTAGCATATCAGGATCTTTCTCAATCATGAAACGACGAGAATAAACTTGAAAATTAGGACGAGATAATCGAATTGTGGAATCTGGTGAACTAGATAACTCAGGTAATAAAGATAAAGGGACTGGTAAAATAGGAGAAGGAAAATAGGAACACTGGTCTAACTCACAAGACATACCTTGCTTCATAAAATAAGGAGTGGATTCAAAAAAAGTAACATCAGTACAAGTGAAAAAATAATTTAAAACTGGACTGTAACATCTATACCCCTTTTGCGCTCGTGTGTATCCCAAGAAAATACACTTAATGGCACGAGAATCTAATTTATACACCCCGAAAGTAAGCTGATGAACAGAACACACACACCCAAAAATACGATGAGATAGTTTAAATATAGGATCATGAGGAAAAAGAATGGAGTGCCCTAATTGGCCTCCAAGAATATTAGATGGCATGCGATTAATTAAATAACATGCAGTTAAAACAGCATCACTCCAAAATTGTTTGGGCACATTCATGTGCAACAAAAGTGTCCGAGCAATTTCAATTAAATGTCCAATTTTTCTTTCAGCAACTCCATTCTGTTGTGGAGTGTGAGAACAAGAGAACTGATGAAGAATACCGAATTTAGTCATAAAGGTATCAAAAAGAGTGGAAAAATATTCTTTCGCAATATCACTGCGAAGTATACGTACAGGCACACCAAATTGATTCTTTATTTCTGTAACAAATGCACAAAAAATGACATATAATTCTGAACGATCTTTCATTAAATAAAGCCATGTAATTCTGAAAAAATCATCAACAAAGATTACAAAATATTTAAAACCTAATTTTGAAGTAATTCGGTTAGGACCCCAAACATCAGAATGAACTAACAAAAAGGGTTCCGAAACCCGTTTATTAACCCTAGGGGCAAAAGAAACACGATGATACTTTCCTAATTGACAAGACTCACATTCTAATGAAGACAACTGACTCAAAGCAGGAACCAACTTCTTCAAATTTTGTAGAGACGGATGACTCAAACGACAGTGAATTTCAAGATAAGAAACCGTAGCAGGGCACGCAATCGGACCATTAGAATTGAGAAAATAAAGACCATTATGCTCACGCCCTCCACCAATCGTCCTTTTTGTTTTCAAATCCTGAATGACAATAAAATCAGGAGAAAAAGTAACTGAACACTATAGAAATTTGGTAATCTTACTAACGGATATTAGATTAAAAGGTAAATTGAGTACGTAAAGAACAAAAGACAACGGAAGAGATAGGTTAATTTCTACAGTACCTAGTCCTTTAACTTTAGTGATAGGGTGTCAATTGTTGGTTATTTTATTGTTAATTTTTCCCTTTATCCTTGCCAAATATTGTTTTAATTATTAATATTTACTTATATTTGGTATTGGACTCAATTTCAGGAAGTGAAACAGAAAACTACAAAAATGAGGGACTTTTTGGAGATAATTGGGATTTCAAACAACCGGGCCCACATGGTGCTACAAAGAAATTGCATTTCCTTTGCTGATTAGGAGATTGGAGTCCTACGGGCAATAGGAAACTAAAAGCAAGGAATTCGGTAGAGCCCCACTTTTGGTTTGATTCTCAATTTCAGCAGGGGACCACAAGGATAAGAAGCTTTAGTCATTGTTGGCTTTTAAAAGGAGACAAACGTACAGAGAACTCTTATCAATCAATAGTTTTAGTTTAGGCTTTTAGTATAGTTTTAGCTTTCTTTTCTTAGCTCTTTCGCATGGTTGTTCTCCATTGATGGAGGACTAACCTCTTAATTCTAGTCAAGGGGACAACTGAAGATTTGGTTCAACAATTACTGTGAGATCGAAATTATTTTAATCGCTTCCTCATTTATTGGTATTTATGTGTTTCCTGTTTTTAATTGTTATAGTCCTTATGTATGATTGATTAGTGCGCAATAATTAATTATTCATATAGGCTATTTTGCTAAATAGAGGTAATTGAATCCGTAATTGATCGTTATCTCTATCTTAGTAGCAACTGGCGTAATTGGGTTTATGTCAGGGGAGCATACGATCTAGTTTAAACAAACCCTCGTAGCGTGTTTGTTAGTTAGGATTGGGCCTTTCTAATTATTAATGCAATTTAGAAATTAAATCCTACAGTCGTACCTAGGGTTGTTTTTGGGTTAGAGAAATAGTTAACGGTCGTACCTTAACTATCGAGAAATTAAGGAAAGGTTGGTTGTTTATCGCGTGCATGACAACTATAACTAATCTATTAATAAATGTGGAATTATCTGTGAATCAATGATCAGTGCCTGAACTATTTCTGAAGTGTACCCTTGGCTAGAGTTTTCCCTTAATTATTTCTTTGAATTAATTACTTCCTGCATTTAATTTGTTTAATTGGCACTTAATCTCAAAACCTCCTATACTTTGGACTCTAGAAGAAACGAATTATCCCCAATTCCTGTGGATTCGACCCTGCTCACTGCTATATATAAAATCTATATTTTTCTCGAATAGGTATTTATTATTGTACAGTTTCGGCACCTGTCAATTTTTGGCGCCGTTGTCGGGGACTGGTGTCAGATTAATTTGTTTCTTTTCGAGTTCACCTTGTTTTTATTTTTAATTTATTTTTCTCTAATTTTTTTATGGCTTCTAACACTTCGTATTTTGGTGATATACTGGATTTTGTTTCCGGGAAAGGCGATGTGACTAGTTTTTTTGCTAAGTCTGCATATGCAGAAGCACTAAACTCTATTAGAAAAAGAATGGCTGCTGCAACCTGTAAAATTTGTTATGCCAGAGATCATTCAACCGGTATGTGTCCCGAATATCAAGATAATGTGAGTGTCCCACTCAATAATTATGGAGATTTTTCACCCCGGTCTAAAATGTGGTATAACCCTAATCCAAACGGGTATGATCAAGGATGGTGGAATAACTCCAATTATAATTATACAACGGGGCCAATGAATTTTCAGCATTATGAGTCTCAAGAATCGTCATCTATGTCAGGTATGTCTCTTGAAGAAATAGTTGAACCAATAGCTACTAATACATACCAATTCCAACAAGAGACACAAATGAGGAATGAGATGATGAAGGATGCAATGAGTTATCTGGCAGATCAACTATGTCTATTGACATCCAGAATGAATCGATTGGCTTCTCAAATGGAAGAATTGCCCTCGAAAACCATTGTTGATCTAGAAGAAGATGAGAGTGCAATTTGCTTGACTAGTGATGAGGAGATGCAAGAGTGTCAAAATGAGAAATCTACAGATGCAGTTGAAAAAGAAGCCGAAAAGGAAGAAATGGAACCCCAACCGCAACCCATTCAAGTGAGAGAATCCAGTGAAGAATCATCAAATGTGGTGACACCACCTCCATTCCCTAACCAGCATTTTCTTAACTCTTACTGTATGATTTCTGTTAATGAGATTGATTTTGTTATATCGGAAGTTCTTGAGTCTCATGGCAGGAATGAGTTAAGAGTAGCGATGGTCAAATATCTTAAACCGTTGAATGCTCTTGATGGAGGAGTGGATGAAGAATTGCGATCAATGCTTGATTATTTGGCGCCATCAACTAGTCCATGGAAAATCGTAACTCGTGTGCTCAAAGATTACTCCATCTATGAGGGTTACCAGGATCACATTGAAGATGAAACATTGAAGCGAGCCACAAGATTTTATCCTCCATGAGCAAAATATGATAATGTCTAGCCAAAGACATTAAAAAAATGCGCTTTTTGGGAGGCAACCCAATTGTTAATTTTATTGTTTTAATGCTTAATTATTTAATTATGTCGTTTCTCACGTGGGTACTAGTCACTCTTGATGTTTTCTAATTCTGATCAGGATAGGTAATCTTGGCGTGCCCACGCGAGGAGGGCACGCGTTAAAATGCGTAAGGTAACTCTCGAAGTCAGTGGATGCTCTCTAATCTTGGCGTGCCCACGCGGTGTTTGACGACCCAAAAACAAAGGAAATAATTTTTCACTTCAAAAAAAAAATTTATAAAAGTAATTTCCTTTTTCATTTTCAGTTTTGGTATTCAAAAATCGAATTTTCCAATCTCAATTCAATTTAGAAAAAAAAATATTCAAAAAAAAAAATTTCTTTCTTCTTCTTTTCTTTCTTTCTTCTTCCCTATTTCCCTTTTCCTTCTTTTCTTCTTTCGGCCGCCGGCCATCCCACCCAAATCATCGACCTCCACCACCACATCAGCTCCAACTTCCTCGCCGCCACAAGCTCGCCAGGCCCAAGCCACTGCCCAGCTGCCGACACCACCAGCACGCCGCGGCCCAGAGCGCCACTGCCCAGTCGCCATCGCCGCCGCACTCCTCTTCCTCTCGCGCGGCAGCATCGCGCGACACCAGACCAGCACGCCGCCTCCTTCCTCCGCACAACTTGTCCAGCCCACGCCGCACAACCACCGCCACCCCAGCTCTCCTCCGGCTCTGTCTGCTGTCCGCAACCGCCACTGACCAGCCGCCCTCCACCAGCAGCCGTAACCTCGCGTCTGAAGCCGGCGCCACCCTCTTCGCCGCTCTCTCCACTCACCAGCTCACCACCACACGCACCAGCAACTCCAAAGCTCGCCGCCAGCTCTGCCCAGCCGCACCTAGCTCGCCGCTCTCCGCCCGTCGCACGTGGCCCTCTTCCTCCACCTCGCGGTCCATCACTCACCTCGCGCCACCTGAAGCCCACCAAGCTGCCATCGCCACCGTCTCCAAGCTCCACCTCACGCACAGCTTGTCCAGCCACGCCATCACCACCTGTCAAAATTGACAGGTGGAGGTATTGTAATTTCTTCCCCGATTAACATAGATTTCTGGAATTTGTGTTTGGATTTCTGGTTGGATAGAAGAAGGTATTGATTTGGGCAATTGCTAGGGTCAATTTTGGACAGAATTGGGTTGAATTGCTGCCATAGTGGGGAAATTTTCTGCTATTCATTGCATTGTTGGTTGGTTGATTAATTTTTCCCTGCGACTCACCGGTGGTACTGGTTGAGATTTTTTGCCTATCGTTGTTGCGGCTATTTGAAGCTACTTGCTTATTTTAAAGTTTAAGTTCTCATGGTTGAGTTGCTGCCGTTGATTTAATACTTTCCTGTCTGAGCACCAGTGGTACTGGTTGCAGTGTTGTTTAGAATTATTAATTCTCAATTTCTATTTGGTTACTGCTGGAATTGCTAGTTTTGTGGCTCAAGTGCTACTTTTGAGCGTTTGACGTGGGTAATTGACTGTCCAATTGGTGACATTTGTTGAGTTTCACTTGCTCGAATTGGTTGAATTCACTGCTTTGTTGGGGTCATTTTTGGTATCACTTGAGTCCTATTTTGCTGATTTCTGTATTGAGTCCATTGACGTGATATGTTGGAATATTTTGGGCTGTGACGAAGTGCTACTTTGCTTGGAATTTCTGTTGTGCCGTTAGTAGGATTACTGTTGGGTTTGTCTATTGACTCTCGCGGCACCTGTGTCCCTTGTTTGGTTATTGCCATTGGTTGATTTTCATTGACTTGTTGGGAACAATTTGCTATTGTTGGGAGAAATTGACCGGTGGGACATTTGTCGAGTACTTGGGTGGACGCATTTTGCATTTAATTGTCCGGTTGCGGGATAATATTGTTTACTCACTTGATTGTTGCCTTACCCTTAGGTGCGACTTCTGCTTTACTGGTTTAATACATTTGCTGGGACACCAGTTTCTATTGTTGGTCGGATTGTTAAGTGAGACACATTGGTGGATATTGACTTGCTTATTGTCCTTATTGGTGGCTGTAGTTGTTATTGAATTGTCTAGGACCCCTCGACCCACATCATTGTTGGAGTGTTTATGTACTATACGGGTCTTGCACCTCAATTTCCACCTTAACCGCCGCTGTGACCCCGTCCCTATTTTGATGATTTCAGGGAAGTACCGTTGCCCCTCTCCTTCCTTCTGCTTTTACATTATCACATTGAGGGCAATGTGTGAATTAGGTGTGGGGGGGATCGTTGTGGTGCTAGTATTTTTGTTTTTAGTTTCTAGGGGCTTTTCCTTTATTTTTAGTTAGTTTTTGCCTATTTTTCATTTATTTTCTTTTCTTTTTCTTTCTAGTGATCAGTTTCATATGAATACCAAGTTTTGATGCTGAATTGTTATCTCTAATTCTGTTATTGCCAAGTTTATTAATAAAAAGGTATCAAGTTGATGTGGTTGAATTCAAAAACATCTCTCTAGTGAATATCAGTAATGGCTTGACTTTTTCAATTTTTGGTAAACTTTTCTAGGCATAGGGAATGATAGTTGGCATTTTTTATGTGAATTGGTCCAGTTATTAATTCTAGTTCTCCATATTTGGAAATTTGAGGCTGGCTGCTGTTATTTTTGTGTTATTTTTAGTTATTGTGCTGTATGGTTGTAAATAAGAGCTGACTGTACTCTGCTAGTAGTTACTACTGAGTAACCGGGGATTTTCACCTAAAGTATCGATTTTCACGTCAAAAGGTAGTAGTTGCTATGAGTGCGTGGTCCTGTAGCGATTGGAGCTGAGTAACCGGGCTCCTCCATCTATCAAATGTTGGGGTTCGCGTCAAAAGGTTCTAAGGGTTATGGACTAAGTCTTTTGTTACTCAAAAAAAAAAGAAGAAAAAAATAAAATAAAGATTGTGTTAGTATGTGAACAAGTCAGCTTGCCGGTTTGTGATCTTAATGTCGAGATTTTGATTAATAGTTGGATCATTTACTGATAGATGTGAGCAACCATTCCTTTTTCTTAGATTAGTTTGCTTTAAATTGGAGGAGTTGGTGATTGGGAAGCTAACCGGGTGATTTTTCTTTGATTTTAACCTGTGATGCTTGATATATGTTTTTTTGGGTACCTTGGCAATACGGTAGTTGGAGCAATAGCCATTATTAAATTTCGGTGTTCAATTGTTGTTCTCATGCTTGAGGGCAAGCATGGTTCAGGTGTGGGGGGAATTGATAGGGTGTCAATTGTTGGTTATTTTATTGTTAATTTTTCCCTTTATCCTTGCCAAATATTGTTTTAATTATTAATATTTACTTATATTTGGTATTGGACTCAATTTCAGGAAGTGAAACAGAAAACTACAAAAATGAGGGACTTTTTGGAGATAATTGGGATTTCAAACAACCGGGCCCACATGGTGCTACAAAGAGATTGCATTTCCTTTGCTGATTAGGAGATTGGAGTCCTACGGGCAATAGGAAACTAAAGCAAGGAATTCGGTAGAGCCCCACTTTTGGTTTGATTCTCAATTTCAGCAGGGGACCACAGGGATAAGAAGCTTTAGTCATTGTTGGCTTTAAAAAGGAGACAAACGTACAGAGAACTCTTATCAATCAATAGTTTTAGTTTAGGCTTTTAGCATAGTTTTAGCTTTCTTTTCTTAGCTCTTTCGCATGGTTGTTCTCCATTGATGGAGGACTAACCTCTTAATTCTAGTCAAGGGGACAACTGAAGACTTGGTTCAATAATTACTGTGAGATCGAAATTATTTTAATCGCATCCTCATTTATTGGTATTTATGTGTTTCCTATTTTTAATTGTTATAGTCCTTATGTATGATTGATTAGTGCGCAATAATTAATTATTCATATAAGCTATTTTGCTAAATAGAGGTAATTGAATCCGTAATTGTTCGTTATCTCTATCTTAGTAGCAACTGGCGTTGGGTTTATGTCAGGGGAGCATACGATCTAGTTTAAACAAACCCTCGTAGCGTGTTTGTTAGTTAGGATTGGGCCTTTCTAATTATTAATGCAATCTAGAAATTAAATCCTACGGTCGTACCTAGGGTTATTTTTGGGTTAGAGAAATAGTTAACGGTCGTACCTTAACTATCGAGAAATTAAGGAAATGTTGGTTGTTTATCGCGTGCATGACAACTATAACTAATCTATTAATAAATGTGGAATTATCTGTGAATCAATGATCAGTGCCTGAACTATTTCTGAAGTGTAGCATTGGCTAGAGTTTTCCCTTAATTATTTCTTTGAATTAATTACTTCCTGCATTTAATTTGTTTAATTGGCACTTAATCTCAAAACCCCCTATACTTTGGACTCTAGAAGAAACGAATTATCCCCAATCCCTGTGGATTCGACCCTGCTCACTGCTATATACAAAATCTGTATTTTTCTCGAATAGGTATTTATTATTGTACAGGTTCGGCACCTGTCATTTAGTTGTAAATCCATCAGCTAAAATAACATGAGGGAAGGAAGTAGACTCTTAAAAATTAGAAAAATTTCTAGAGGTACCTAACATATGATCAGTAACTCCGGAATCAATGATCCATGAGTCAAAATTTTTGGAAGTGGATAGACAAGCCATAGCATTACCTTTTTGTCCTAAAGAAACAGAGGGAAGAGATGCGTGATTTGCAGTTTGGTACTGCAGAAATTTGACATAATCTTTCTCGGATATGGTAAAAGTCTTTTGGGACCCTTGTACTGAAGAACTCGATTCAGTTTGGTCAATGGTAACCACATTAGCAAACCGAGGTGATTTTCCATTTAAATCCCAACAAGTATCATGAGTGTGATTCTTCAAACCACAATGAGTGCACTCACGGGTGCCTCGACCTCCACGACCTCCTCTATTTCTTCCTCCACAAGAGCCACGTCCAAAGTTAAGTTGTTCTATCTGGCCATTGTTAGCAACTAAAGCAGATTTGTCATTAATTAGAGCACCATCGCCATATGCATTGTCCTTAGATGCAGAACGTAAGACCCGAGCATACGCCTCTGCAAATGATGGTAATTGTTCACCTATTAAAATTTGAGATTTGATTGGTTCAAATTCTGGCTTGAGACCGGCCAAGAATTTGAGCACAAGCATTTGTTCTCTTTGCCTCTGCATAACTGTAATATCACTTGAGAGAGACATTATGGCATTTAATTCTTCTGAAACTCGTTTAAGATCAGCAAAGTATTCAGTTATTGTCTTGTTATCTTGTTGCAACTAAAAATACTCCAAAGAAATATCATACATCCGTGAAAGATTACTACATTATAATAACAGGACATAATCCCAAACTTCTTTTGTTGTCTCACAATGAGAACACATATAAGCAATTCGTGGCTCCATAGAATTTCATATTGCTCCAAAAATTTGGGCATCCTCTTGAATCCACATTAGTTTCTTGTTTTGTCCTCCGTAGGAGATTCATCTGTGAGATATCGTTGCTTTCCTAAGCCTGTCAAATAAATCTTAATGGCTTTTGACCACTGTTAATAATTAGTGTCATTCAACTTCCAATTTGTGATTTGAGACATCACCATTGGCATAATATTAGTAGACGTCACAAAACCTTTTGATAGACTTTCAGCCATAGTGAATAGCACTCCAAACCAAACGAAGGGTCAAACCTCGAGATGAACAGCGCGTGAACAGTGAACAGAGAGCGTGAACAGTGCCCGTGAACAGTGAACAGTGTCGCGTGAACAGTCGCGATGACCAAAACTTTTGCTAGATGTTTAACCCTAACCCTAGAACTTTTGCTCTGATACCATGACAATAGGTATCTTGGGAGGAAAACATTTAGTCGCTGTATTATGAGTGACCAACTAGTATTTATAGGAGTACAAACCTAATCAACTATTTACAAGAATACTCTTACTAATATTATCTACAAGAATACTAATATTCTCCTAACATGTACTTTGCAGTGATTTGATGAAGTTGGCTAGTGTTTAGATTTTAAGTGGTTAGGGTTTCTATTGCCTTTAATCATCTTTTAGAATGTTGTGTTAAAGTGGTTAATTTTTATCTCAAACTTGATGTTGCGTTCCTAGTAAAATTACAATTTGCATGACCGAGTAAAATAGGTTTCCAATAATGTCATCACTACCATAGATCCTGCTGCTTTGGCTTCTTACTTATAGAGTGAGGATGGAAACTAGACAATCATTTTCTTTTACTTATTCTGCTTCTGTTGCCTGTCTTTTTATTATAGTCCCTGACAAGCTTGCTCTTCTAATGTTTCATCAAGGATGCATTAGATATTCAAGAAATCGATCATATGGTTCAAAAATGATTAGGCCTATGAAAGTGCTCTGGTATGAACTTTAAAAAAGTTTTTTTTCTTGATTTTGGCAAGAAAGTTTGTCACTGTTGCATGGAAGAACTTTTAGTTGGAAGTCTCTTGTGTCTTCTTGCATCAGATGAGAGATGATAGATTCTAAAGGGGTGAAAAAAAAGAATTATGTGATGGAATTTGTGATTTCATGGTACTTTGCTAGTACAGGATACAAATGAAGAATCAATTCGAATTAAAAGGGGGGTCGAACTCTCAAGACCCTTTCTCTGATAGTCGGAGTAGTCTCATATCATCCATTCGTTGACCTTAATAATGTAGACCATAGGTTAAGGGTCATGCATCCCACATCTTAACTTCCTTGAGTTTCTGAAAAATGGTTAGCTTCAGAAAGTGAAGTATTAACATGTAAAAGTTTCATGGATTCTAAGTGTATGTATTTTGTCTACCAATTTGTGGGAATTCAGTTAGCTGTTGTTTATTCTGGTGCTAAAGGTTGGCAAGAAGTTTTGGCCATGTAACCTTTCACTATTCTATCAGTTATTCCAATCTATTGAAGATTTATCTTTGTTTGTATACTAAATGAAGTAATTGCTAGTCCCATCAGGATAGCTTGCAGTTCTCAATTGAGCCAATAGTCTTGTTCATCAGGATGCAAATTGTAATTTTGCTATCCTTATTTTAAGCGAACCATCTTGTTATAGCTGTCAAATGTTTGTGCCTTTTATGCTAGCGAAAAATGGATGAAAATCAATATACAAGGGCTACTATGCTTCATGATGTTAACTACTTTTATTTTATTTATTATTATTATTTGTTGATTTTATCTTTTCATTTTATTTCTTTGTAATTTGTTAGTTTGGTCATTTTTCAGTATTACCAATTTATGAAAAGATTTAACCTCCTTTCTTATCTTTTCAAAATGAAATTTTAAATTTGTGCATGAAAAAAATACTAGGGGTTCAAAGTTTTGAATTAAGTTTTTATGTTTACTTTCATATTATTTAGTCCAAATTTTTAGATTCTTATTGTTCAATTATTAAATAGTATGTAATTTTGCGACATATCACACGATGGAAAAAAATTGGTAATTAGACTTATTTGACATAATAAATAAATAATTAAAATTAATGATGGATGCAAAGTAGTATAAATTGATAATTTAATTTATAAAATGAATTTAGATGAGTTTGTAAAAAATTAGAATAAATGGGTTGTAAATGGGTAATTGGGTTATCAAACTCACTTTTTGACTTATCCATTGATACCCCTCTAATTAAATGGGTTGATTCATTTATATTCATTACCCATTTTACTCAACCCAAATCACCTATTTTGATACCTCTAGTTACAAGTCTCGCCTAAATTGATATTCCCAAAAATAAGACCCAAATTACTAAACCCAAAAATATGCGGGGTTCAATTGAGCAATTTCATTTCATTTTCTATCACTTTTCCACTACCTTCATTGTTTTTCATTTGTGGCTTTTTTTGGTTTTTCTTTCCTTTTCTTTTTTTGGAGTTAAAGATCACCAAACTCAATGTGGTGAGTTTTAGACCACTCGGTCTACGGGCTCACTCGTAGACCAGATTTACACAAGTTTTTTGCCATTGAAAAATAATTCTATCTCATGTTTGGTTAGAGATTTGATAAATAGGATTACTATGTTAATGATCAAAATGCCCTTTAATTTGTAGAATCATCTAAATAAAATAATTTAACAATTTATAACTTTTATTAAAATAAAGTAATTTGAAACTTTAGAATTATAAAGTAAATCAAAGATTTTGATATATAAAAATTTTCATTCACTCAAATTCAGCTCATTCAGGCACTTAAAAATAGGTTTTAACACAGTTTTTTAATCTAAATTTGAAATTTAATTAAATATTGGGTCAAATTTTGGCTAAGTTAAGGTTTAATTAAATAAAATCTAACCCATTGAAGAGTTTTAAATGACCCAAGTTCAAGCCAATATAGAAGATTTTTTTTGGCTAAATTTGACCTTATTAAAAGCCTCATTTGTAAAATTCAATTAATAACATTATGTATTTTATAGAATTTGGTTGAGAAAATAAGGTGAGTAAAGGCAATTTAGTTCAAGGGCAATATAATCCTTTTATTATGATACAAGTAGGGGCAAATTAGTCAAAATTTTAAATTAATTAATGGAGATAAATTTGTTAAAAATTTAAAATAATAAGCATGGGCAAAATAGTTAAAAATTTTTAATATAATTAATAGGGGCAAATTAGTCAATTTATTATCATATTATTATGTGAGAAAATGGTTATATAATATTCAGTATGAACTTGTATCATCCATAAGAGCAAATTAGTCCAAATATTGTTATGTTAGTACTTAGTAGTAGAGGTAAATTAGTCAACAAATTTTAAAGTAATTAGTAGAAGCAAATTAGTCCATTCATGTTATGTTATTGTGTGAGGGTAAAATTATATAATTATGAGAGTACAAATTTATATTATTTGTAAGGTTAAATTAGTTTAAAATTTTATCATTCTATCTCTTAGTCATCGCGTAATAACTAATACTACATCTCGCATGGGATTATTTTATCCCATGAGTAGAAAATTAATTTAGTTAGTTAAAATGTGTCATTTCTTGTGTAAAATACAACTAAACATGGAATGATACGAGATAATCTAATCCTGTGTCATCTAATAACCAAACAGACCCGAAGAATTAATATCTTGCCTTTTTCTATTGTCACGTTTGTTGATGTCCTTGATAGGTTTAGTCGGCCTAGGGCTAGATGAGCTTAAAAGACTCCGGCCCAAATGAATTAATTTTATTGATCACATTATGTCATTATTGATTGGTCAATGTGGGCCTCATGTACTTTATTTAGGCCCAATTGATTAATCTTAACATACCGTTTGATTATCTGGTTTGGTGGATGTGCTGTCTAAGCTATGACCGGTAGATTTGGCTTAATAGACTAATATTAGATTACCACATTATCACCCATAGATAAATTTTAATTAAACCCTAATTACCGTTCTCTGCTAATTATGAAATGACTTGATTGGAACTCACTGCCAATTTAGAAAACTAACTCACTGCTAATTTAGAAAACTATCTTTCATTTTTCTGCCCATAATTGCTTTCCTTCTTCCCAATTGTACCTTTTTGTTTTATTGCCTAGATTAACCTTGAGATTAATGATGGATTTGACGTCTTTAATAAGCTTGATTGGTGTTCTAGCTTAACAAACAAACGAGAGTGGCATTGGTTCGCCGCTGTACTGACCATTTCTTCCTTAGTTTTTTTTTTTTTTTCCTTTTCCCTTCTATTTTTTACACTTTTCTTGCTGAAAATTAGGAACACCCGGTTTTCCCTTATTATTTTGTCATCTCTATTGATTATAAGATATTAGGCTTTTCCTTTGATTATTTTCTAACATGTAATGGACATTTGTTCCTATTTTTGCTTTATTTTTACCTTTGTACTCATGTTTTTTCATCTTCCTTTTTTTAGTTTCTTGGATAATCTTCACTTATACTAAGTGCAAAGGCTATGTTTATGTTTCTCTCCAACTTGGTTCTGTTGTGTGCTTAATTAAGCTTTTATGATTTTTGTTTGAAGTAGTTAGAGATAGCAAATGAGCAGGATGGGTGGGATTTGGGCAAAATTTAATTGGGACTCCAAAATATGGGTTATACCCAAACAGTCCCATATTAGTCATGGGACAATATGAGGGGATTAAAATGGTCTCACCCAAATCCCCAATAATCTAATTTTATTTTTTTACCTCCATTTCCCCTAATCAAATGTCTCAATGTTACCTTTTTTTTTTTAATATCATTTAGTTAGGGTGCATCTAATGAAATTGAAGTTTAAAACTGAAATATGAAATCTAACATCTAAATTCATTAAGTTATTGAATTATTAAGTACTAAATATGCTACATTTGAGTGTATATCACATTAAATGATAAGTGAATAACTTATCACTTATTTTTAGAGTTAGTTTTATCTAGAAAATTCAGTGTCACTTAATTAATTCAGATGTTCTATTTTTTGTTATGTATGAACATATTAAGATTTGAACCATTAAATTTAAATGCTGAATTGAGTTATCAAACAAGGGTTTACTTTGTTTATTTTGTAAAATTTCCCCCATCAAAGTCATGCATTCTCCTGAAATATTTGATGATTCAGTTTTGTGCTTGCCCAAATTTCTACTTCATACGATTAAATGTTGCCCATGTTTACTCCAATAGACGATCTTATACATATTTGTACAATTCATGTCATAATGAAATTCATCAGTACTAATTCCTTGCATTGTGGAAAAATCATCTAGTAAAACCTATGTGAATTGATCCTTTTTTTAAAAAAAAAATTCAGTTTTCGAGGACTAAATTTCATAAAATTTGAAAGTGAACTTACTTCTTGAAGTTCAATTTGGACATAACAAATTTTGCTCATCAAATGTCTCAAAATTGGTGGGTGGTTTTGGCTTTTAGAAAAATCAATATTTTTAGGTTTTGGGAGAAAAGAAAGACCCATGGAAGTTAAAACGAAGTCCCAATTAGATACTAATTTTAAATGGATATTATTGGATATATTTTCAATTATGTCCATTTACATACCCATTCTGTCCAAAATAAATTTGTGCATGGGAGCCAACTGGGTCTTGAGACTTTTTGCCACCTCTACAAGTAGCGGACTTCTTTCTCTGCTTGTAGAAGTTCGAAAATGCAATGCAATGTTAGTCCTAAAAGCAAATGAGCTTTTTTTTTCCCCTTTTTCCCTTCCTTCCTTTCCATTCTTCTTCTGTCTAGTTGCGCAAGTGGACTGTTAGATTGCTCATTCTATCTTATAATATTCGCTTCGAATTGGACAAAAAAATATTTTTCTTGGTATCAAATTGTACTCTTTTCAACCAAGCATGAATTAATATTTTTGATGCATAAAATCAACAATATCAATCAAGTGAAGTGACTGCCACCCATGGGGCGAGGTTAAAGGCAAGAAATGGCAAGAGACATTCTCTTCAATGCAAATTGAGACAATCTCCACTAGTCAAATGACGCCAGAAGATAAATACTCGTGCATTTCAGATCTAAACCCAAGCATTGCCATATGGTTATGACACCAAGGCCTTGTTTGATAATTTAATTGAACACTTAAATTTTAATGGATAATCTTAACATGTTCAGATGAATTTGATAATTAAAAATTGAACATTTGAATTAATTAAGTGGCACTGAATTTTCTAAATAAAACTTGCTCCGAAAAATAAGTGATAAGCTATTCACTTATCATTAAATGTGATATATATCCAAATGTATTAGATTTAATATTTAACAATCTAATAATTTTATAAATTCAAATTTCATATTTCAATTTTATAAAATGCATCCTAACGCTAGTAATCCAAGTCAACTAGGTATGCATGATCATAAGTGAACGTATTTTAGCAAAATGGTTAGATAGTACGGCCAAACTGTTCAATTGTTATCGTTCAGAAGGGCATGGCAGGTAACATACAATAACATAGGTTCAAGAGTTCCTCCAATGTGAAAATAAGACAAAACATTTAAGCCCTCCTGAAATGAAATGCATCCTAAGTTGTAAAAATGCCCAATTGATTTATTTAGGTAAAAATTGCAGTAGTGTTGTCAACTCAACTTGGTGGCATTAATCTACCGTGTGTGTGTGTGCATATATATATATATATATATATGTGGAATAAATAGGTAATACATATAGGGATGGCAATGCGGGTACCCGCCCCGCGGGGGGCTAATGGGGAGGGGGTTGGAGCGGGGGAGTGTACCCCCACCTCATCCGCCGCCCGCCACCCACTTTAAAATAATAAATATATAATATATATATGTATATAATTATATATATAATATATAATTTAATTAGTTACAAACTTATGATAATGATATTATTAGTTATATGTATTATATAATGTCTATTAGTTTATATAATATAATTGATATTATTAATTATACTAATAATTATATATGTGTACTAATACAAATTATTAATTGGTTATACTAAATTTACTAATACATTTATACTAAATCCCTAATTACACTTAATACAATAACATTTTTTTCTTAAAAAAAACACAAGCACAATAATGAATTAGTGATTGTATTTGTGCCAAAAGCCAAAACTTGACAACTTTAGTTATATTTATTTTATAATGTTGGATTGTATTCAAATAATTTTTGTTTGATTGTTTTTATAAGTTTTAATTGTAACATTACAATGAATAATAATTTGATAATGTGTTGATATTTTAGTACTTGATTATTTGCTAAAATTTAACTATAATAAAATTATATAACAAATTTTTATTAACCTAGCGGGGGCACCTGTGGGGGAAGCGGGGTGGGGCGGGGCGGGGGACGGGAGATGGGGCGGGGGAAATTTGTAGGCAATGGGGCGAGGGATGGGGGAGGGGTTCCCCGCCCCAACCCCTTCCCGTTGCCATCCCTAAATACATATATATTAGGTAAAATTATCCCACATATATATGGGATAATTGCATAAATCTCTCTTAAGATTTCTAACAGTTGTACTCACCTCCCCTAATGTTTGAAAAATAACACTAAACTTCCCTGAACTTAAAATTTTGATAGCAACTTCAACCCATGTTAGAGAAAAATGCCATTAAAAAAGTCTTTTGAGATGTGAGATAATAAATTTGTTTCATTTGTTCCCTTTTTGTCTCTTGTGAGGTTGTATTGGTAAATGAATGAAAAACATTAAGAGATAGAAACAATTAGTAAAACTTAGAGGATATATGTGCAAAGAGAATAAGTGCAGCAGTAAAATCTACAAGAAACAACAAATATATGTTCAGAAATCTAAGATTCTAAAATATATAAAAAGACTATTGATCAAGTAAAAAAATTCACCTTGATCAATCCAAAAGAGTTTCTTATTGTCATACTTTATAATATATCGATCTAACACTATTTACCATATTTCGTACAAAGTTATACTCTCTTATGATCGATACAACAATTTCATCATACTATAACTAACGCCACAATTTTGTGTATTAAGTTGAGATGACAAAGGATTGCTTATTTATCATCTTCTGATTGCCACATATTTTTAATAGAAAAATATTTAGATTTTGCCTTGATTTCTGATTTTTTTTCTCCTTTTTTTTCATGAATACATAAGATGAAATAAGTTCAACCAAAACCACTAAAAATTATTCGTTTATGAAAATTTGTCTGGAGGTTTATTTATCCTACATTTTTCTTGTTTCTGCTTCTCTTCTATATAGAAAATATATGATTTTTATTGTTCTCTCAAGTATTATCAATCACAAAATGACACCATAGTGGAGCATCAATTGGCGCCATTTTGTAAGTGCACAAAAAATATTTAATGCTTGACTACTCTTCTAATCATCATTGTCAAGTTTAAGTCCAAAAAATTAGCATTCGCTTCATCTCTTAGGTCCGTCTGAACCATGATTTACCTGATAATTTAGTCAATGTACAAAACGAAACTTGATTACAACTTAAAACTAACTTGGATTTTGTGTGGCATACATAATAAGAGCCAATTTAGGATGAAAATTTAAGGGGCCGCTTGGTTCATGTTTAGGAATCGGAATTGTGATTGGAATCATTTACAAAAAATTAGTATGGGTTTTGGACAAGGTATGATTACAAATGGGGGTGCTTGGTAAATATTGGTAAGGAATGGGTATCAAATTTAATAATCAATTTTTTATCTTTAATTTCTTTTTTCTTTTCATATCTTTCTTCTTCCTCGTTCAAATGCTTATCCCACATGCCCATCCACCATATATATATTCATATATAAAAATTAATTTTCTGTTTAAATATATTTATAAATATTTATTTATATATATTTATATAAATTTATAAATATATTTATTTCAATTTTGTTTTATAATATGTATATTAATATTTATTAATATGTATATTTCAATTATGTATATTATATATGTTATATCAATTGAAATAAACAATATATATTTATATATAAATATTTTTGTTTAAAATATATTTATATATATTTATAAATTTATTTATATAAATTTATAAATATATTTATTTCAATTTTGTTTTATAATATGTATATTAATATATATTAATATGTATATTTCAATTATGTATATTATATAGATAAATTATAGTAATATTAATATGTATATTTCAATTATGTATATTATATATATTATATCAAATGAAATAAATAATATATATTTATATATAAATATTTTTGTTTAAAATATATTTATATATCTTTATAAATTTATTTATATATATTTATATAAATATATAAATATATTTATATAAATATATAAATATATTTATTTCAATTTTGTTTTATAATATGTATATTTCAATTAATATTTATATTTTATTATATATATAAATTATATTAATATTAATATGCATATTAGATATATTATATCAATTGAAATAAATATATATATTTATATATAAGTATGAATATTTATAAATATATATTTCAATTTTTTTATAATATGTATATTAATATATATATTTATATATAAATATATATATATATATTAATATACATATTATAAAAACAAAATTGAAATAAAAAATATTATATATATATAAATAAATAAATATTAATATATAGAAACGGAGCCAGTATATATTTAAAAAAATTCCAAAAATAATTTTTTGTTTAAAGATTTTGGAATCAAATGTGGGATTCATCAAACCCTCCAATCTACTTGGGTATGGAGAGTGGTTGATTTTTCATGAATCATTCCAAGATTTCAAAACCTATACCCATTAGTTAAGCAACAATTTTGGGACTCAATCCAATTCTTGATTCCTATACCCTCCAACTAAGCACCCCCTAAGTGAAAAATTACACCGTAACGATTCGTATACATAGCCCTAGCAATCAGAGAGAATTTTGACTCCATCATGTGAAGTCCGGTTGGCGATAGACTTTTACTCGTGTACTCTGCACATCCAACGGCCTAATTACTAGAATATTATTATTGTCCACATTTAACGTTAGTGCCATATCACTTTTCCTTTCACAGAAGGCCAAAAGAGAAAAACACACACACACACACAGACGACTCTCATGTACAAGAACAAGCTGCTGTCCAGAAGTTGGAGAAGATTGAAGTGCAAATTCAGAACAAGCTAACGTACAATCTCCTCCAAGCAAAGGAAATCTCAGGAAATGCGAATGGCCACACTGATGGAGGATATATATAGACTTAAGTCTTTGTTTCGCATGTGCTCCATTTACTTAGTAAATAGGAATCTTAACCATATTAGTCACAGAATTAGCGTGCAAGCGCTAGACTTCATCGAAGATCAAGAATTTTGGATTCCTCAGTGTTAGTTTGCACTAATTGTATAGTTCCCTCAAGTCTTTACTTGAAACTGTACAGGTTTAGAAACTGTACAGGTTTATCATCTATAAAATCACATATCATCTATAAAATCACATATCGTTTCGATAGGAAAAAAAATGTACAAGAACGACATTAGTACGTATATTCCTAGGCTTATTCCTATTCTGATTAGAAAATCACTCCAGAAATTTATTTATTTTCTTGTTCTAAAGGCCGAGAAATTCAACTGACTGCGCTCGCGATTCAACTTAATCACCTGCTAGAAGCCATCATTTACTCACTTGAACCTTGTACTGCTTTAGGAAGTTGTAACCGACTTGTTTACCATCTTTCAGACTCTCTCACCAATTAATATCCATCCATCCATCCAAAATTCAAACTTAGGTTGGAAAACATAAGTTAAAAGACTGAGAACAAGGAAACTGCATTCGTCCGTCTTCAACCAAATTGTAATTTATCCGGAGGCAAAGTCATATCAATCTAAGCAGTGAAATAGGCACCTAAGAAAAATAGATACTCGGAACTGATTATTGTTTTCTTCAATTTTTTTTTTTTTTTTTTTGGGATTGCTTTCTTCCAGCAACTTCTGTTCACCAGGAAACATTTAAGTCGCTCCCCTCATCCTCTCTTAGTCTGTACAATAACCCATCTAAGATTATTTTTGTATAGAAGAACCCAAACGGAAATGCTAATCGCCCCCCCAAATTTAAGAGCCCAACAAGAAAAACAAAATTACTACTTCCCTTCTATTGCCCACTTCTCCCTTCACCCCCACCAATCAATTGATACCAAAATTCATGTCCGCGGACATGGACATGAAAGAGATTTTTCGTGCAGTCCCCCCACCACTCAATCAGCATTCATTAATTTGGTCCGGATTTAATTTCTTTGCATAAATTATTTAATCAATTTTGCTAATTCCAATACGCTTGACCACAGCATTCCTGATTGCTTCAGTCTGCATACACATCCCATTCTGCTCTATCCCTGACATGTAACTCCTCACTTCTTTCCTTATCATTTCCTGCAATACCCCCAAGAATTCTTGGCTGAAGAACTGCCTCTCTGCTACTTGACCAGGCATAGGGGCTGGGGCTGGGGCTGGGGCGGGAACCGGGTACACGAATCCTCCCTGCGACTGCGGTGGTGCCACTGGTGCTGCTTGTGGCGGTGCCATTGGGGTCAGTGGCGCTGGTGCCAACGGTGGCGGCGGGGGCGGAGGAGGTGGCGGGGGAGGAGGTCTTACCATGACCTGAGTTGGCTGCTGTAGGGTTTGACCCGCCGCCCCGAGTGAAGGGGTTGGATCATCAACCGACTTGGAGTTCTGGGTCGGACTTTTTGCGGAGCTGGAGCCGGGTAGGGATAGGGTTAGGGATGTTGGCGGGTCTGGTGCTGCCGCCGAAAGCGTCTCGATCTGCTGAACCGGAGGGGAGATTCCGCCGGTGAGAGCAAGGGGTCGGAAAACATGACCGGATCCGAAACCCGAAAGGCTCGAGTCACTCAAGTCGGATCCAGAAGGGCTGCTCGGGTTGACATATATGGCGGAAACATTCGTACCGGGACCGACGCTGGCGGATCTCTTGAGAGGCTGCTGAGGGACTTCGAAGTTGAAATCGTCGGACATGGAAGAGCACCTTCTCTTGAGGGTGGAATTCCAGTGGTTCTTGATGGCGTTATCGGTTCGACCTGAGAGCAAACGGGCTATGGTGGCCCATTTGTTCCCAAACTTGGCATGAGCCCGAATGATCTTCTCGTCCTCGTCGGCCGTAAAAGCCCGATGCTCCACCTGCGGCGAAAGTTGGTTACACCAGCGGAGCCTGCAGGATTTCCCGGATCGACCCGGAATCGACTTGCTAATCAAGGACCAATTCCTGGGGCCGTGCTTCTCAACAAGCCTCTGTAACAGCTCATCTTCTTCGGGGCTCCACGGACCCTTGATCCGATCCGATTCTTTTCTGTGCGCGATCGTCCCCATGGCTGTTTGCTTTGTTAACCTAATTATATTAACCACCTAAGAGCCTAGAGAAATTTACGGGTGAGTGCCACTGTACAATTAGATGGGGGAGGCGGAGCCTCGCCTTACTGCTAATATCAAAAAGCAGAGTGAAGAGGGCAAATTGGGGGGGTATAAATATGAGAGAGTTAGGATAGGGATGACTGGTTGGAGCCGGTTGGGATAACCAGTAAAAGGCAGTTAAGCCGTAGGATACAGCTGGCGAGGGACACGCGTCGGTGGGCGAGAGAGCGGAGTGGACACCTATATGAATCACACTCACTAAAATCTCGGGTTTTTTTAGATTATGGGAATTTAATTTCAAATCACCGACCGTTTTGGAAGTTAATTATATAATGGAGTGTGTGAGTGTGTGTGATTTTTTAAGTGGGGAGGGGAGTTGATTTGAATTGAGTGTACGTACGGTTGAGGAGGTTGGATGGACTTTGACTGAGCCAGGCTGGAGAGCATAGAGGGAATTTTTTTTTTTTCTCTTTTTCTTTTCTTCTTTCTTTTTTTTTTTTGGGATTATTAAAGTGTTTTTTTAAAAATTATTTAATTCTGGATTTTTAGTTGGGGAGTTGGTTTAAATTGGAGTGGGGTCCTAGGGGGCGGGTGGTGATGAGGTGGCGCTAAAGGACAAAAACGGACGCAGAAATGGGGGGATGAGGCCAGGCTGTAAAACTAGAAACTGACCACTCCCCATGCTTAACTGCCTATCACTTTGCGGGTACCACCTCCACGTGCCAGTCACACGTGGCCCCTTCTCAATTTTTTGAACCGCCAAAACCGACTTTAACGTTTTTTCCTTCCGCAGTGACGCGCTGTGCATTGGGGCATGATATTGATGTTTCTCTTTCCCATCAATGTGGGCATTGTTATGGGTATTTGATTATGGTTGTGTCTGTTACGCCACCGATAAAAAGCACAAGTCGTTATTGGCATGAAATTTAATTCTACGAACAATAATAAAGAATCACATAGGTTGAATTATCTCTCTCTTTAAAACATTAATAATGACCTTAAGCTAAAGCTAAAATAATTGAAGAAACTCGGAATAATTAATGTCTATCTTCTCAACTTTCCTGGGATTGCTTAATTCGGTTCCCATATTAACAAATTGATTCATTAAGCTATTGCAAGGGAGCTCCTCTTCTCATTAATTGGTGCTGGAAGGAAATGAACCATAATAGAATTGAGAAACTGCAGTATTGTATTATGCTTAATCATTGCGAGCTAAAAAAAAAAAAAACCATAAAAAAGGAAAGGAAAAAGTTCGTTAGCTTCATTTATCTATGGCACGTATTTGGATTGTAGCTTATTTGTAAAATTTTACTTACATGTATTATATCAGTATATTTTTTAATCGATTTTTTTATCTCACATACATCACATATAAAAAGTGTTACGTTATTCTTTTTTTAAAAAAATTTATCTCAAAATAATCTAATATTCAGACACACTATCAAGTCGATGTATAATTTCCCTGCTTTAGTAAACAATACCGTGTTGTTTTAGCTATTATGGTAAAAGACACTTGTTATGAATAGGAATATATTGTTAAGGATCCATTGACTATAAGAGTTATTTATCTTATTTATCTTTTTTTTTTCTCGGACACTCTAAATGGTTATTTTGTCAGATAAATTATTTATTACATCATGTATTATACGCTCTCGCGCCTTACGTGAAGCTACTACAAAGTAGACCAGTTTCCCAAGGAAAAGTTTAGCAGATCGGAATCTCATTTAAAAAATTGTCGCGTATCTTAATTCGACTGATATTCTTTAATGGAGGAACTTAATTGTTTGCGTCTTTCGTCGATAATTGACCTTCAATATGCACGTCAATCTTGATTGGACAAGGCTTTTGCACAAAGTAGATCAAAATTAAATTGTGAATGCGGTTGGGACGTCAAATTAATTCCTAGCGCTCACTAGTCAATCCTTCAAGGCGTCACTCAGCACCACAAGTTTTTTTATGGTCGAGTTTTCTTTTTCTCAGACAAAATCGATCAAAATAATATATATATATATATATGGATAATTAATGTTGACACATCCAAAATTATTCCTAGCTCTATTTTCTCGTCCTTCGATTTTCCGGTGAATCATTTTGAACTAATATTATGGTGACATATATCCATGTCGATATTTTTAACTTCTGAAAGCCTATTCACGATACTCATATATTCCTAGGTTTTTTTTTTTTTTTGGGCTATGGCAAAATTTTAAGACCTTGTTTGGATTTTTTTTTTGGAATCTTTTATAAAAAAAAATTATTATAACGATTTGATATATGTAAAATAAAAAATTACATAACAATTTTTCTTTAAAAAAGGACAATCCAAACACATCCAAAAATAATTATCGAGTTTGGTTTCTTGATGGGTGAAAAAAGGAGGGGTTGGTTTCGTAATTTTCCGTGCTCTTTTCGCTTTTCGAACACCACATGTTTTTTAGTTAGCTCAGAGTTTCTGGAATATTCCGGAGACAAGAAACCGTTTCTAATTAATCTTCCTGAGGATTGAGGAAATCGCAGTTACCGCAAAAGAATCCGATCCGATCCGATTCGTAAAAATAAAAATGCTAACAGAAAAGACAAATGATGCAGTCCGTTACTTGCTGGTTACGCTGGGGTGACAGCTGTCTGGAGAAACGTACCACTGAAAAATTTTTCTGTCTTTTGCCACGCATGCCGGTGTCACGTGCCACCATCGTCCGTCCCTCACCTAATTCCGTCCTTGGGCCGTACCCGCACGTTCACACCCGATAGCCCATGCCAATTACCGAACCCATCACGTGACTCCAAAATTCACCTCATCCCTCCCCCCCTCCCACGTCCCTTTTTTTGTTTTTCCCATAATTTTGCACCTTCGAGCTATGCTCCAATTTTTACTTCAGACCTAAACCAGAGTTTAAGAGTTAGCCTCTCCTTTTTTTTTTTTTTTTTTTTTTTTCTGAGTGGTTCGTATAATAATTCGCTAGCTGCAGATCACTAATGTCTTACTCTATTGCTACATGTCAACAGGGATGGAATGTATAAAAATGAATCCAAATCCATATGGATGGATTAAATTTCGTAGTAACTCGTGGCACGTATTTTTCTTTCTTTCTGGTACTTACACGATTTATGTGGAGAAAGAAAGTAAAGGTTCTAATAAAAGCTATCTAGTAGCAAGAAAACTGGGAAAGGTCCACTAGAAAAAGTGTTTTAAATATATATAAAAAGATAAATTTTCTTTTACAAAAAAAAAAAAAAATTAGATCATGTTATATAACATAAATTCAAAATTCAAGTTATGCGTATTTAGTATACGTCTAAAATTATTAATATAAAAAAAAATCACTATATACTATCGGTATATAGAAAAAGTCAATCTTCTATAAATATAAAGAAAATGCGTGACGCAGTTAAATTACACCGGTTTGGTGACCGTGGGAGTCAGATACTCAATTTGCAAAAAAAAAAAAAAGGAGAAGCAGCCGAAAATATCTTCCGACCAGGAGGCTAGGTGTAACTAAAACTTTTGACGCTAATACACTGCTTTAATTTTTTTTTAATTAAATAGACATATTGGAGTGACCGGGCCGGGGAAGAAAGAAATAGGGAAAATGGGAAACCGTCTTGATTCGCTTAACTTGAATGGGATATATAATGGAGGGGATGTCAGGCTTTATTGCAGTAGCTTTTTAGCTTTGCCATTCTTGCCTTTAGACAAGTATATAAGTACAAGTGAGGAACATTTGTGGTGTGGTACCAGCATTAATTAATCAACATATTCCGAATAAAGATGGCATTGTAATTTGTGGGAATCATTCTTCCGGCGAATAGTTAATACACCATTTGGATGAATGATCCACGTGGTGGGGAAAAGCCCGACATATTCTCTTCTGCTTCTTTTTTTTTTTTTTTTCAAGGAAAGTAACAAAAACCAACATATTCTCTTCTGGATTCAACTTGTAGACTAAGAAGAAGATCAGGGGCTGTGGCTGATAAAAGGTTTTGTCAAACTTCGAAAGCTAATATATATATAGGAGCAAGCAATATAGTAGTAGTATCATGCAAAAGATCTTGTACGGTGTCAAAAGGCCGAAAATGTTAGCCTGGATTGTTTCGAAGCACATCCATTGAACTGAACCTCATACCAGTAAAAAGAGAAATCCCAGCATGCAACTATCAATTCTGTTTTTATTAAAGCTTTTTGATCAATGCAGCTGGCCGCATCGTACGGATGAGGACCACAAGATCACTCTGTTAAGATGCAGCACCACCAAGTACCATCATTTGTAACGGATAAACCTCTTTAATTAGCCACAGGTGACAAATTTCAAGAATCAAAGGCCCAGCCAGTGCTATCTTCATTTTTTTTTTTTTTTTGTTCCTTGGAAAGTTGATACATGTAGTTCCTGCTCACATTCACAGGATCACAGTTGGAAAAATGGATTTAATAGACATCTTTACGTGAAGACATCAGTCACTGTGATGTTTTAAAGCCAGATTCCACTCCGTTGGTTCTACATTCAAATCCAATGCAAAACTACATTCAAGATTTGCAACTGTCGATGATATTGAAATGTTTTTGCAAACTACATTGATTCAACTGCCGTAGTTCCTGTTCTTCACAGGAGCACCCTCCTCATAATAAGCCTTAAAGCCCTCCAGCCGTGCATTGCACTGGTGAAAGAGAAAAGCGGGAAAAAGAAATAAAGCGATAAATACTAACAAAACAAAACAAAACAAAAATAGAGAGAGAGGAAAAGTTTTAAAAAAAAAAAAAAACGTGCATGCCTGAGAATCAGTAGTAACCAACTGGAGCAATTATTCATCAGGATTTCACACACACACACGAGATAATTCTGCCTGTCTCTCTCTTGAATTATTGGGTACAGTACAACAGTTAACAGCATGGGTTGGAAGGTACCACTCCAACACTATATGGCGCCGAATTTCCGCTGCAACGGACAGTTGTGATGGTGGGACCCGAGACGAAACACGTGTATTAAGGGCTGATGACTAAACGCCCGACATGTTACAGCTTAATCATGAGATATCTATCTTGCCACGTCGGAAGTTTGTTAAGTGGGATCTGCAGCGTCCATTGTCCGTTTCTGAGTGATGTGTGCAAAACTTTAACGGGCCTAACTGCAACTTTTGAAATTTTCGCACAACTCCGCGGTCCCCCAAGTCCCACCAGGTCATTAGTTTTTGCCAGCTATAATCCACTTCTTTCACGAGTCTCCATACAAAAAAAAAAAAAAAAAAAAAAATCTTTGCTTTATGTCTGTTCTGTACTTCCGTTCTTTATTTTACTAGACTCTCTCAATCTATTAGTAGTCGTTGTGAACTGAAGAAGCGCAGAGCTTCCCCGAGGAGAGCTGACTGATCAGCTCGGGGTGTCGATGGGAGAGCTGATCCAAGACCTGCAAAACAGAGAAGAGGGGCTAACAAAGGGGCCCCGAGGTGGTCCCCGAGGGCACTCCGACGGCCAAGTTAGTTCTCCGGTGAGTAGGGTTCACGGGGAGTGGTAACAGCCGGGGGTAATTGGCCTATAGCGAGCGTACCTTGGGCAATGGGTGTGTAGCACTATTTATACCTGGGCCAGAGTCCGACCTCCGTACGTTCCGGGACCTTCCTGATATAATCTCAATCCCGCGCCGAGCGGGATCTCCTCCGACCTCTGCGGGACGGTCTCCTGATCCCCCTGGAGCCCTAGCGGGGGTGCGGCCCAGGGCGGTAGCCAGGAGCCTGGGGCCGGAACCCAACTCGGCTATACCTGGGCTGCCACGTGTCTAGGCCCAATACAGGGCCTCTGCACTGAAGAAGCGCAGAGCTTCCCCGAGGAGAGCTGACTGATCAGCTCGGGGTGTCGATGGGAGAGCTGATCCAAGACCTGCAAAACAGAGAAGAGGGGCTAACAAAGGGGCCCCGAGGTGGTCCCCGAGGGCACTCCGACGGCCAAGTTAGTTCTCCGGTGAGTAGGGTTCACGGGGAGTGGTAACAGCCGGGGGTAATTGGCCTATAGCGAGCGTACCTTGGGCAATGGGTGTGTAGCACTATTTATACCTGGGCCAGAGTCCGACCTCCGTACGTTCCGGGACCTTCCTGATATAATCTCAATCCCGCGCCGAGCGGGATCTCCTCCGACCTCTGCGGGACGGTCTCCTGATCCCCCTGGAGCCCTAGCGGGGGTGCGGCCCAGGGCGGTAGCCAGGAGCCTGGGGCCGGAACCCAACTCGGCTATACCTGGGCTGCCACGTGTCTAGGCCCAATACAGGGCCTCTGCATGAACCTAAATTGGCTCTGCTCGGTTGATCACGAAAAACGCTGATTTTTTTTTTTGTGTGAAAAAAAATTACTAGTAGCTGTTTTGGAAGAGCTACTGTAGTAATATGCAATTTGCTTTTTGCTGTTGTTGCTGTTGATGATATAGTTTAAAATTTGATATGATTAGTGGCAGAAAAATAGGAATTATCCAATTTATTTTTCTCTTACCAAGATTGTATTTGGATTAAAAAAATAAATTTGTCATCTTCATAAGAATTACGTCCGTATTAAGTTGTGAATTATGACGAGTATTTCTATGACGCGGGAATTCGTAATTCTATCACAGCATATCATGGAAGGTGGGGTGGCACCATCCTATGACTGCTACATGCTACTAGTAGTAGTTTATTTCTTTGACTCTTCATCGGATGCACCTTATCAAATTGTTATAAAAGCTCGTCCCACGAATAAACCTAGCGTTCAATTTACCCCTTTTTTTTATAAAAAAAAAAAAAAAAATTTGTGAAGGAAACCCAATCATCTTTTTCTTTTTATTTCTTTTTCTGGAAAATAAAAACTTACAAGTTGCCTCCTTTGATCTTTTTGATCATGATTTAGTACGTGGAAAATACTCGTAGTTGATAGTGATCAGGATTAGAAGAAAGAAGGAAAATGATTGAGAAAGTTCAAAGGGCTGAGGAAGGGGGTATTGGGACCATAACTTACCCAGCAGAACTTTGCTTTTAAGAAGTGGACTTCAGTCTTTCATTTAACCAAATTTATTAAGAAGAGTAATTAATAAGCGGAGGTAGTTTCCAAAATGTTAACAGTAATATAAATTAAACCAATATTATTGATTGAGAAGACCTTCTTTATTTATTTATTTATTTTTGGTACGTCGGAGGGAGAAGACCTTCGATCATTTGCTTCCTGTCTTCTCCTTCTAGACTGAAGTTTCCATTGTAGCTACTAAACAGGTTGGATTTTGTTTCTTCAATTCAAAGCAACTAAAACGGTGGACAAAACCAAAACCGTTTTCATTTTCCAATTTATTTTTATTCAGTTTAAGCGGTCAAACCTGCGACGAAAATATTAAATAGACGGGAAAGAAGAAAGTTCATTCTCACACCAACTAACCGAAAACATCACGCCACCAGTTGTTTGTTTCCACAACAGCTTTGACTAAGATTTTTTTTTTTTTTTTTTTTTATAAAAAAAACAGTAACAGCTGTTTTAGGACTTCAGCAGTTCTTTCCAGGCAGTTTCTCGTACACAAATTGCAACCAATTCTCGTGATTCACCCCAAAAACCAAAAAACTAAGAAAATCTTTTGACTTCGGAGAAAGATTTTGTAAACAGCGCGCGCTCAAAATAAAGAACTTTGACTCAAAATATTTTCCCTGTTGCATATTTGAATGATATTTCTGAAAACCATATTTCTGAGAAGCAGTGCAGATTTTCAAAGAAAAATTATTACGTTTTTTGTGATTATATTTTTTAATTAACTTTTTATCTCATATATATATCAAATCGGTACAGTGTTTGTTCTATAAATAGTCCAGAAAAATGGAATCCAAAGTATTTGTTCTTATTTTTACACCAAGCGCAAATTGCTTCGCCATTTAGAAGGTATATATAATTAAGGAGGAATGATATTAAAAAAAAAAAAAAAAAAAAAAAGTACGAGGTGGGACCTTAACATACACTACTGTGTTTTGTCCTGACATCTCAGCTAAGATTTTACAAACTAATAATGCAACCACTAACCACCCATTTTGGATGAGTTGTATTTCAATAAATAGCAGAGTAGTGTCAATTATGAATGGCAGGCAGGTAACCAAAAGACGGAAGAGATAGGGAGGGATAAGCAAGTACCGTGAAAGTCGTGGTTCTCGTGTTACAATTACTTTTCCGAATAACCCGTACTGCTAATTGAAAAAGACCAGAGGGACCCTTTTGTATTTGACTAGTCATTAAATTAACAGACCAAAACAAAAGGGCCAAGGAAGAGGGTCTCTCCTCTCGTACATGAAGAAGAACCCGCCGCTGCCGGAGAGCTTACTCATCCGACTTGATGGTCTCTGTCTCCGCTTTTTCTCATTCCCAGCTCTCTTTTGACAAATAAATTGTAAATTAAGCCAATAATGATTTGTCTAAAAGTCTAAAACAAACAAAAAAGTTAACTTGCAGTCTAGCTGTATAATTTTTATCGTTTCATGCCCACGCTACGCAGCTTCATTAATCCTTGAGGGATACTCAATTAGAATGGCTAGCGAACCCTTCTAGAATTATTAATAAGTTTTGTTTTGTATCTTTTTGATTGGATTTGGACAGGTCATGTCCAGTAAGGGTCAATGGATTTGATTGAAACCAAATGCTAACAGTAACTTATGTTGGGATGATGCCTGGGTTGACCCTGTGGATATCTACCATGAATGATCCATCCATCCATCCATCCAAGGGCAAGTAAGTAAACGTGTCGGAATTAATTCTTGAAGGTAGACGTGCTTGACTGGGTCAAAATTGGCTCTCTCCAAAAATCATTATTATCGTGCTTTTGCTTTCGAGGCCCGACAGTGATACCTAACCTAAGTTACGAAGACCAAAAAAAAAAAAAAAAAAATTTAACGTCGTGCTGTGCTTGTGCTTGTGCATGCAAAAAATTCCTTTCTTTCGGCATAATTAGTGTGGTTAGCGTGAGATTGTGAAACTTCCAATCCAGATGTGACAATAATGCGCAGAGCTTCAAGTTTCAACCCAGAAAAAAGGTCTAATCCAGATGATTTCCCCTTCAGGCTGATGCGCCCCAGAGAATTTTAAAAGGGGCATATCATATGCGGGTTGAAGTTGTTTTAATTAAAGATATCCTGGATACGAGTTGTCTCTTGTATTCAACTAAATCTTGCCAGGGCGAAAGACAAGAAAATCTGTTGTCTTTGACAGTCGTAAATTCAAACAAAAAAGAAAAGAACCAAGGTAATATGCTGTACAGTAAAAAAAAAAAGAAGAGGTCAATTTATATCGTTGAGACTTGGGAGGGCTGCTCCTTTCCACCTGGATCTTGCAACTTGCCAAACAGTAAGAAGGAAATGGTGGCACAAGCAATATTAGCCGCAGCTGAAGAAGAAGGAGAAGAAGAAGAAGACGTTGACTTTCTAATTAATTTCCAATTAATGAAGCCATCAATCAGCCATGATGCAGGTCGACGTGGTTTTTTCCTGTCCAATTAGAATTAGCGGCTTAATCAAACTCTGTTCAATCAGAATCGCAAATCGGGCCCTGAAATCTACTACGGCCCTGATATTCGGTTGGACTTTCACTTTTTGGAATTCTTTTGGACTGTGGAGTCGTGCGGCTTGTGACAAAATGTTTTCCCACTTTCGGGCCACAATATTCGATCGCTTGCGACTGCTGTCAAACCTGGCGGCTTCCCCTTTTTTTTTTTTTTTTGTCATTTTTTGGTGCCTTTTTCGGTTTTAATGATTCCCTCACTCCATCTTCCTTGTCTATTTTGGTTCTCTTGAAACATTGGGACCCTACACCTTCTCAAATTTTCCATGAACCAATTAACCGCTTTTGTTTCTTTCAGAAGTTCAAGAACCAGGCAAAACTAGTTGGAGGACTCGTGCATAGACTTTTTTTTTTTTTTGGGGTCATGAATATGATGTCCTTTTTATCTCATTGCCATAAAAAATATTATGAGTTGGCTTAATTGAGCTCTGAGCTTCATATACCATTCTGAGACCATAAATGCTCCAGCTCGGCTCAATTCAGATGCACCCTACTAACAAAAACAGGGGGAAAAAGGAAAAACAAAAAAAGCCCATAGCGAATTGGTCATATCCTCTCTCTCTCTCTCTCTCTCTCTCCAGCTATAAATGTACTGTGTGAAAGTTAAATAGAACTGGGCTCGTATCCTTTCTGGATCAACTGCTTAAACAGAATTTTGGACTTGAAGTTTGAAGACTATGAAACATGGGCCATGAGGCCTGACAACCAGAGGTATTTTGTACAGCCGGGGAATGGGCTAAGATTAGTGTTTGACTTTTGATCTGATATTGGCATTCTTTTGCACCTGGTTGTATCCAAAATAGGCTTTTGGTTTTTGGATATAATATAATCGTACCACAAGGAACACATCATTCTCTATTGGTATGTGGAAAAGAGGCAAAAAAAATATATATATATATTGCACGCGTATAATTGTGGTAACGCGCTCCTTCCAAATGACAATAGCTTAATTTTCCCGTTTGATGAGCCAACATAGTCATAAATGTGGGGCTTTGCTGCATCATCCTGAATATCAAAAAGCTACATCAGCCAGCTTAGGAAAGACCTGAATAAATGTGTTTCCAATTTTTAATTTGGATCAGCATTAAGTTATTGATTATTCTAACACCAACAGCTTTGTATAAGGAGGCAGTTTCCCCTAACTAATTTGATACAGCATTGCCCTGCAGCAATGATGATTGAATTTCTCTTTCTTCTTTCGGCCTATGTAAGCTTTATGAGTGGCAATGCCCAGGCGACTGATGGTTATGCTACAGATTCACCAAAGAACGTATTCATCTTAGCCGGACAAAGCAACATGGCTGGCAGAGGAGGAGTGATTGATGGCATCTGGGATGGGATTATTCCTCCTGAATGTAAATCCAATCCGTTCATCCGACGACTTAGTGCAAACCTGTCATGGGAGGAGGCAACAGAGCCCTTGCACAGAGACATCGATGTGAACAAAACCTGTGGGATTGGACCAGGTATGGCATTTGCTAATTCAGTCTTACAAGGGGACCCCAGCTCGGGGTATATTGGCCTGGTTCCTTGTGCCGTTGGAGGGACGAATATAAGCCAATGGGCTCGCGGCACCGACCTGTATAACCAGCTTATCAGGAGGGCTAGAGCGGCCGTTCAAAGTGGTGGAATAATCAGGGCTCTGTTGTGGTATCAAGGCGAGAGTGATACCGTCAGTTTCGAAGACGCCAGACGTTACAAGAGCAATTTGCAGAGGTTTTTAACGGATGTTCGCTCTGGTTTGCAATCCCCTATCCTCCCCGTGTTTCAGGTCATTCTTTCCAGCCTTTTAAACTTGTATTCGATGCTTCAGAGAGTTCAATGTTTCGATCAAATTCTGTTTTCTTGATTCAGCACTGAATTTGTTCGTCTGATTTTCACAGGTTGCATTGGCATCCGGTGAAGGACCATACGTTGAGATTGTGAGACAGGCTCAGTTGGGAGCTGAGCTTCCAAACGTGCGATGTGTAGATGCAAAGGGTTTAGAGCTGCAGCCGGATAATTTACACCTCACTGCTCAGGCTCAGGTCCAGCTAGGGGAGATGTTGGCTGATGCGTTTTTCCAGACTCCGCCTTATCCCCTTCCCAGTAATGCTCACAGAGGACTACATTAGTTTTGTTACCAATTTTGCTCTTAGCCCTTCAGGCATCTACATTGGAAATGGATTAACTGTTAAGTTAGATAGAACATGAATTGACTAATTGAATTATACATATAGCAACTGATGGAGTCCAAAAAATGGACAAAATTTGTTAAAAAGTTTTTGGAACCAGACCTCAGTAGCAATACTACACAAATGCTACAAAATTAAAAGACACTTTTTTTTTTTTCTCTTTTGTCTTATTATGTAATTCCAAATTCAATATGTTCTAGCTCTTTGGTTCTGTTAGGAGCAGTTGATTTGTCGTAATCAAACATCAGCAGAGTTTCCTTAGAATATGGAATACCATACGTTACACAGAGAAATGAATAGGCCCCAGTTTCTTTTGCATTTAGTTGTAAGAGCTGCTAAACCTCCATCTGATTGATTCCATATAACAAGGCTTTAAACGTTATTAAATTGGAATCTCTATTTTACAGGAAACAGTACAAAAGCTTGAATGACAAAGATGATGACCAGACCAGCTGCATTTTGACGTCCAGTTGAAAAGACTCGCATCATTTCACCAAGCTAGAGCTCCACTTGAAGATCAGCAAGGCAGAGAAGCTGGTCTCCGATTTTCTTTTGTTTTCTTTGCCGTTCTCTACGGTTTTCTGAACGTTTAGCTGATTTTGTTAAAAATTGCTTGCTTAAATGAGTCGGACCGTTTGATAATAAAAGCAAATTCGTATCTTTTTCTATGACTTTTTTCCTCTTTTCCTTTCCAATGTTAAGGAGAGGAGAACAAATCTTTGACGAAATCACTAATAAAGCAAATTTGCGATTCTAAGTATAATGCAGTTGCCATTGAACGATTATGAATTATAACAACTGTATATTTGCTTTCTTTGAGTAAATACTGAACCAGTCGCACTTTCAAATTTCAATTAGACAGCTTTTCCTCCAATAAATGTTCATTACCGTTCAATTCATCTTTTGGTTTCAGGTTGTGGGACATGTTTCCTGAATAACATTTTACATAAAATATCAATGCCAGGTATTAAATAGTCCATGGGATTAGAAGACAAAAATTCCCCATTTCCAAGCTGCGAATATTTGTTCCCATCACTGAATGCTGTGGGGGCAAAGCAATTAAACACCTATGTAATCAAATGATCCCAAAAAAAAGGAAAAAAGAAAAAGGGTGGATTTCAATAAAACCAGAGACGTATAACTGTTGATTAGGACATACAACATTCACAAGATTTCTTGAGCAAATTGAATTTCAGATTTCTGGAACATCATAAGGAGCTATAGGCTTACTAGAACATTACTGCTCCTTCACTCTCTTGATGAAGCAGAATGTCCACCACCTCCCTCATTGTTGGCCTGGCATCTATGTCCTCCTCTGCACACTTCAGAGCAACTTTAACCAAAATTTCCATCCGCTCCATATCGAATTCACCATCCAGGGCAGGGTCAACAATTCCCATAACAGATGTAGGTGATCCTCTTCCATCAGCTTCCTGCATTTTCCCCTTCACCCAACTCACAAGCCTTCTCGGCTCAACCGCGCTGCTGTCATCATTAGAATTTCCACCTGTAGGTCTCCTTCCAGTTATTAGTTCCAACACAACAATTCCGTAGCTATAGACATCAACCTTAGAAGTGATTGGAAGGTTGAAAGCCCATTCGGGTGCCATGTAACCTCTAGTTCCCCTAATCTTGGAAAATTGTAGATTGTCAATACCACTTCTGTTCAGCAGTTTAGAGAGCCCAAAGTCTGCTACCTTTGGCTGATAACCAGAGTTCAAAAGTATGTTTTCGGGCTTCACATCACAATGCAAAACCCACTCAAGGCACTCTTCGTGCAGGTAAGCAAGTCCCCTGGCTGTACCTAGAGCAATTTCATATCTCTTCTTCCAATCAAGTTTATCAGAACACAAACTGTTTGCTAGAGTCCCGTGTTCCATGTATTCATACACCAAAAGCCTGTGCTTCCCCTCGGCACAATAGCCCCATATTTCTATCAAATTCATATGGTTGAGCCTCCCAATGGTGCTTATCTCCGCAAGAAATTCAGCTTCTCCTTGGATTGCTTCCTTCAGATACTTGATCGCAGCAACTCGATTATCCGACAACATGCCTTTGTATACAACACCACCCCCTCCTTGTCCTATTTCTTCGCTGAAGTTCCTTGTTGCCTTCTTCAGCTCGGCATAACTGAATTTCCTAAATCCCGTTGCAACCTGAAGGTAGCCCTGTATCTTTGCACTAGACCGTCTTTGGGTTTTGAAGAAGTAAGTGAATAAACAGATTATCTCGAAAGCTCCAATAGCCAGAGTACACCACAGAAAGGACTTCACCCAATCTTGGTTTTTTCTTTCATAAGTCCTGTCCAATGGCGTAATCTGGGCAGTGCATTGCAAATTTAGATCTCGGCTAGGCTTAATCGTATTCAGATTTATTGTGGGTACTCTTATGTACATGGGATCTGGAAAATCACCCGAACGATATCCATTGAATAAAATAGTCTTGGGCTTACAACTATAGTAGCCATTTACTAAGTCAAACGTATATTGAAATCCTTTGCATTCACAATAACTCAAGCATAAGTTTTTACAACTCTCGAAGGTGTAATTAGTGAACGAGCCAAGATCGTAGCCATTATATTGGACATTGAGCAATTGGACAAAACCTGATGAAACAGTGTCATTGCACGAGAGCTTGAAATCCGGCTCACACCCATTAGACCAATCCGTCAAATTGTTCATCTTATATCCAGGTAGACAAGTGCATTTCCTCTCACTGTCAGGAGCAGAGCTACATATGCTGTTGGCGCCACAAATGCCAGGAATACTGCATGGTTCAGAGCTTTGTTGCCATGTAACCTGCCAGCTCTGAGTGGCCTTATCTAGACTATAGACCCGAAGGTTGCCATCAACATCCATTACCAATCTTCTCTGAAGTCTAACACCACAATCAGAAGTATTAAACTGAAGTGTATCAGATGACAAGAAGTAGCCTGATGAGTTTAACATGGCAACTTTACTACTGTTGTAGGTGGACCTGCCTGCGGTCCAGATAACAAGCGTTGGATCAGGCCAGAAAACATTAGTTATTTCAGGGCCCTCGTACCGGAGATGCAGGACATTATCGCTACCGAAATATAACTTGTAAAAACCAGAGGAATAATTAGTTTTGCTTCTGGAGGAAACAAGAATTGAGTTTCTGGTAAACAGTTGCTCGGGAAGGAGAGTATCTGTAGCGGAATCAAAACTTTGCCAAAGATTTTGGCCATCAGAAGTGCTCAGAATAAGGTTACCATTATCATGAAGTTCCAATTGAACAGAAGAGCTTGATTCAGTAGCACTTGACCAAACAAGAAGCTGTCCCGCATCAGTCAACTCAAGATTGCCTGAATTTTGTAGAATCAGCTTGGTGTGCTGTCCGTTAACCGGCTGATCTCGATTGGCCATCCAAACTATTGTGTGATTATCACCATATCGCTCAGCGAACCATACAGAAAAGCAGTAAGAATTTTCACCGACGCTGAAAAATCCAGCGGCGAAAATGGCATCTGGGGTCGAAACAAGAAAATCCCGAGTCGAAAGCGATGAGCCCTTTGTTAAACTTGTATAGGTTCTCGAGAAAGATGGCAGTGGCAACGACAGGAGTAATGAAGAAAGGAGAAATCGAAGCAGGGTAGCCATGGCATGAGCAACAACTGCGACTGCTCCAATTAATGATCCACCTGAATTAGGTTTGAATAAATCTATATGCAGTCATTCTCTGACTTCGTATAAGTTCATAATTAAAAAATAATTGAAACTGCCGTTGACTACAGGATTCTTCAGCAGCCTCATGGCGTTGTGGAAATAAAATGATTTTTTTTTTCCCTTCCGGGGGAGTATGTAGTGAGAGTTATGACTATTAAGTGTTTGACCAAAAGGGGTGGTTGAATAATTTTTGCCAGGTGATAACTCATCTTTCACTACCTCTGTCAGATCAGAAGAAAAAAGTTAAAGGTTAAACTTAAAATTACCATGGGGTTCTTCTTTCTTTCTTTTTTTTTTTAAAAGGTACAAATATATATATATATATATATATATTTTAGTATTTAGTGATTTTATAGATATGTAAGAGAAAAGGTCACAATTAGCAGCTGCCACTCCCAATACAAAACTGCCAAACTGCTAGTTAGCGCAAAATTAACGTGGTCGGTCTGGTCTTAAAAAGCAATTCGGACCAACGGACACAGCTTTGACTTTCGGAATTGATCAATTAGATAAATGATGAGAAAAGTCAGTCTGGACTGTTAATTTCTCCTTCCAGAAATTGTCCAAAGCTTTAAAATTTGGACCACTGGACAACAATTCAGGAATTTCTCGTTTTAGTTTCCAGCATCTTCCTCGACTGAAAGTCTTACAGGATGCCCGCGATATTCCATATCTAATGATGATGCACTCTAGAAGAAGTATAATTTCGTACTCACATAAAAACGATCTTATATATATATAAAAAAAAAAAAAAAAAAGAAGAAGCTCCACTTCTCAATTCTGATTTTCGGATTTTACCCCATTTCTAGTCACAACCGATACATGCTAATAAATCTTCTTTGCAATTCACAGCAATTGTTGAAAATTATCCGCTCCGAGGAATTCTTACCTGTGTCATAATTCGTAAGGAATTCATATTTTATACACACACACACACACATCTTTAAGGTAAGGCTAAAAGAAAACCATCCAAAACAATACTTACAAGTCTTCTTTTATATATATTCCAGCATATTCTAACAGCGTTATGAAGTAGTTTCTGAGTCATATTTCTCATTTCTTTTTTATTTGTGAAGTAGCTGTCTTTCCCCTGAATTGGACCACAAGTTTTTGCTGATATGATGGCACAGCGTTATGTTTCTTGAGGCCTACCTGCAGAATGAATGGGCCTCCTAGAGTACCATTGAGGCCACCCACAATTGAATTTAGTACTACCAGTTTCCAGGCATGCAATTTAGTACAATTAAGGCCCTTCACTTCACTGCACCATCCTCAGAAGGGTCTACTTGCTGGACTCTGATTGCCCCTGATTTCCGTGCCCACAAGTAGTAATGGTCCGACCCGGTCCGAGTGCTTTTATGCCTTAATCATCGCTTGTTCTTCATCCTAAGAAAGTCAGCATAGAACTTGGAAGGACTCAAAGGATGCCCCAGTCAAAAAGTTAGAATTCGATCAAGAATATCAAATCCTGACTGACTCAAAGGTTTAGTTTCTCAGTTTCCACACGGCTTGAATAACATGTAATAAAGAGAACTCAGTTCATTCAAAGTCTCTATACGCCTCTAGTGGGAGGCTAAGAAATAAAAGTACATGCATATATTTTCATGTAATGAACTTTCAAATAGTAGCTTTTCAAAACTATGCATAAAGATGCCTCCTTGATCCTGAACACAACAATATAGGTGACACGAAATTCTTTTTCTCTGCTATTATGTATATTGACTTGAGTAGCAAGCAATTCTTAAAGCAAAAAGCTATTGACTCTCGAGCAGTTGAGATCTTAGAGATTATGTAAGGGAGGTTTACCTTCATCCTTAAAAACATAACCAATCACTATGCATAATATATGCATCAAATTAAAGTCAAATCCGTATGTGTATTGCTTCTACCAAAATAACATATTACTATCACATTTAGGCATCTCTTTAGATCTCATGCAATTAATGCATTATTAATTTCTGCCCCCACAACGACCTAGTCAGTGACTACCGCGTTTGGAGATCATTGTTCCTCTTCACATTTGATTTGACTAACAATATTGGAACCATTAGAAAATTAAGGCATTAGCAAAAATCAAAAAATTTTTTTTTTAAAGAAAAAGAAGGTTTGAATAGTTTTGATTCGATTTATCAACGCAGAGATTGGGACAAGGTGTATGTTAGAACTATAGGTTTCTTTTAAGAGCGAAATCTTCTTTGTAAAAAGCGATCCATCCTTTCTTACCATTCAGTAAATCAACATATATATGTTGGTGTGGAAATCGTCGGATGTGTACGCGGCAATTCTTAGCAACTCAACGATTACTAACCTGTAATCAAAGTTTGCGAGCGAAGAAGTTACAGTCCGTGACTATTTAATATCATCAGGCCTGCTTATTATATTCTTGCTTCCAAAGTGGTCCAACTAGCTCTGAATTCCATACGGGCAGCATAAGGTTTGTCTGGATTGGGTGCTGCATCATCTATCAATAAAGGGATGTTTGCCTTTCTTTGGCTAATGCTTCTAGCCTACGCCAGGTTGGTGAGCCCTGTGAATTCCAACAATGTATACTCTCCTCCTCCTTCACAAGTCCAGAGCATATTCCTGCTGGCCGGGCAAAGCAACATGTCCGGCAGAGGCGGCGTAATCAATCGCACCTGGGATGGTGTCATCCCATTTCAGTCCCAATCAAAAACACCAAGCATTCGCCGGCTGAGTGCCGTCCAGACTTGGGTGCAAGCTCAGGACCCCTTGCACAAGGATATAGATGTGAACAACACTTGTGGGGTTGGGCCGGGGATGGCGTTTGCAAATTCTGTTATGAGTAAGGACTCGAGTATTGGGGTCATTGGTTTGGTCCCTTGTGCCATTGGAGGTACAAAGATCAGTGAGTGGGGCCGTGGCAGAGAGCTGTACAACCGGCTGATTAGGAGGGCGGAGGGCGCCTTGCAAGGTGGCGGGATTATCAGAGCACTTCTGTGGTATCAAGGAGAAAGCGACACAATTGAGCATGAAGATGCCAAATTATACAAGATCAGGTTGGAGAGATTGTTCACCCATCTGCGTTCTGATCTACAGTTGCCTGCGCTTCCTGTGATCCAGGTAAGAAGAATTAACTTAGGAATGGGGAACTGTCGTGATCAGTGCCAGCCATTGCTGATAATATCATAATTCATTGTTTATTACAACCCCCCCCCCCAAAAAAACAAAAAATCACCAGCATCTTCGAGATGAAAACAAAGGTCCCATGCACCAAAGACTTTGATGTTTATTAATTGACCACTCTACATTATTCACAAGCTAAATTTCAAGGAGAAAACACATTTGTACATATCACATGAATGAAGTAAAGTAAGGTCCATTATTAACGTATAGTGTATAGTTTAAAAACGGTGTTGCTACATTAATAAGACAGACACCTCGTGGCTGGCCAGCCGGTCGGCGAAACATATCCAAAATTAATTTGGTTGTTCTGCATGTGCATTTTATCTACTCCATCATAATAGAATTTGTCTTCTTTTGCGTCGTTGGATTCAGTGGCCATTAATGCATTGGGGTTGAGTTTGTTCGGTGGTTTGTGGGATGTAGGTGGCATTGGCATCAGGACAAGGACCATACGTGGATGTTGTGAGGAAAGCTCAGTTCGAGGTTGACCTCCCAAATGTGAAAACGGTGGATGCCTATGGGCTACCCATGGAGCCGGATTCCTTGCACCTCAGCACTTCAGCGCAGGTCCGGCTTGGGGAGATGTTGGCCGATACCTTTCTTCAGTCTGTGCCTCTGCTGCCCGTTCACGTTCAGAGTAGTGCCTGCAAAACATGTCAAAATTTTGTTTTGGACACTTTTCTTAGGCCATTTAGGTAAAGTCTTTGAATCATGGGTAAAATGCATAATATATCCAGCCTCATTGATCACACTTCATGAATCTATTGCAAAATGCATGTATTTAATTCAATGAATCCAACATGGTATTTATTTTCTTCTTCTTTTTTTAAACTTGTAAGAACCCAAAAATTAATCTATCTTTATAACACCGACAGATATCTTATTTGAATTGTTACTTTAAATTCTGTTGGGCGTTCGAAAGTTGAAATGAAAAGCCTCATCGGCTCTTCCAATTTTAGTTAGGTAAGGAATTCCATGAAGGCCATGACCAAGAAAGGAACAGAATGATCTTTTCTAAGCATGAAATTCGTCGTAAGCGTAAGCAAGAAGGCCGGTCAAGCCCACATTCTACCGGAGAACAGAATGTATCCTGCTTCCTTGCACAAGTCTAAATCCTGAGAGGTATAAGATGTACTAAGTAACCAGGAAACGAAAACCTTTCGCAAATTTTCAGACGGGTTTCATTGGTATTTCAACTTTGTAGAAGTAGATTTTCCCGTTTTAGACTTCATTTCAGTATCTTGTTTATTTGTATAACAAATTAAAAGCCAAAACTAGATTTTTCTTTTTAGGCTTTTCCAAAATCAAATGCAAGCAGAATTTGTTGGATGTATCATATATATTGGAGATTAGTAAAAGCTGCTTTTATAGATATTTTTTTTCATACCAAAAAATAATTGTTTACTGTGCATGCCTGCTCTAACAATATGTCTGCGAGAAGCATTAAAAAAATAGTTTTGTGCAGAGGCCCCATCCTGGGCCTAGACACGTGGCAGCCCAGGACTAGCCGAGCTGGGCCTCGGCCCTTGGAGTCCGGGCAGCCCTCTTGGGCCGCCCTGCCAGGGCTCGCAAGGGGGGCAGGAGTCCATCCCGAGGAGATCGGAGACAATCCCCCTGAGTGCGGGATGCTGGCTGTTCTGGGCAAGTCCCGAAACGTACGGAGGTCGGACTCCCTCGCAGGTATAAATAGTAGCACGCATCAACTGTACAAGGTACGCTCACGATAGGCAAATTACTCTCGGTTGTTATTACTTCCCGTGAATCCTACTCACCGGAAAACTAACTTGACCGTCGAAGTGCCCTCGGGGACGACCCCCGGGCCCCCTCTCCCAGCTCATCCTTGTTTGTTTTGCAGGCTTAGGACCAGCTCTTCCATCAGCACCCCGAGCTCGTCAGTCCAGCTCGGTCCGGGGAAGCTCAGCGCTTCTTTAGTTGGCGCCGTCTGTGGGAAACGTAAGGTAAGCGAGATTGTGTTGATGGCCAGGACGCGGTCCAAGCGCACGGTAGAGAGCGCCGGCCCTGGAGACGGTGAGGGGTCCCCGCGCAAGGAGGCTGAGGCATCCCGGGGCGCCGGGGGCTCAGCCCTTTCAGGGGAGCGCAGGCAGCAGATCTTCCAGTTTGTGACGGAAAATCTCCCCATGCTGGAAGATATAATCCGGCAGGCGAAGGAGGGAGAGGGAGTTGGGGGTGCGCAGACCTCTAAGGCCAAGGGGAAGGAGAAGGAGACGCCCCCTGATCCTTCGGAGGATGAGTCACGAGACCGGCCCCCTAGGAGGAAGCGGCCCCGGACTCCACCTCGCCCGCGAGCCTCGGTGGTCGGAGACAGCGAGAGGTATTCCCGCGACAGGTCAGCGAGGAGCCGTCCCAGAGACCCCTCCCTCCGGAAGCCCATGCGGAATGGGTTCGAGCGTTCCCCTGCTCGGTCTGTCAAGAGCCGACCCTGTGACCTCCTTCATTTGGAACCTGCTCGGGATGAGCTCGAGCAGATCTTGAGACCCCGGCAGTACGAGGACAATTACGCAACCTCGCTTTTTACCCGGGAGATAGAGGACTACCCGCTACCCCGGAGGTTTAAGATTCCGAGCATTGAGATGTACGATGCCTCTACAGACCCAGAAGACCACCTTTCGGTCTTCCTGACGCATATGCGCCTCCAGACCGCCGCGGACGAAGTCCGCTGCAAAACTTTCCCTATGTTTCTGAAAGAGAAAGCACGGCTCTGGTTCCAGGGACTGGCGCCGGGGTCTATACGGAGCTTTCCCGAGCTGGCTCAGCAGTTTGCAGCCCAGTTCGTCTCCTCGAAGGTTTACGCGAGGAAGTTACCCACCTGATGTCCATCAGACAAAGGCCCGACGAGACGCTGAGGAACTTCATGACCCGCTTTAATGCGGAGAGCTTGCAGGTCAGGGACAAGGATGAAAAAATGGTGATGGCCGCCTTCACAAATGGGCTCAGGGTAGAGGAGATCTTCTACGACCTGGCCAAGAAGCCTCCCGCGAACCTGGAGGAGCTCTTACGCAGGGCGCACGAGACCGCTAATGCGGAGGAGGCAGGTCGCCTGAAGAAGGAATCCGATCAGGAGCTCGGAGATCGGAAAGGTCGGACTAACCCCCAGAGGGTAAGGACGTCCCGTCCAAGAAAAACGTTTTCGACCGGCTCTCGAAGGAGAAGGCCCCTGCTCCGCCGCCACTCCCAGAGAAAATCTACACCCCTCTAACACGGTCCAGAGCCCAGATCTTGGCTGTTATAGAGGCGGAAGGGCTGGGAGATCGGCCGCCCAAGATGGGGACACTCCGGAATAAAAGGAACCAAGATCGGTACTGCGCCTTCCACCGTGACGTCGGACACGACACGGAGGGATGCTGGGCCCTGCGTAAGGAGATAGAAGACCTGATCCAGCGCGGCTTTTTAGGGCGGTTCGTACGCCGACCAGGTCAGGAGCTCGGGCGCAACCACTACGGAGATAGGTACGAGGGACGGCGTCGAGACCGCCCCGAGCGGCGCGACGCTCCTCGGAACCCCTCCCCCGACCTGGAAGACCAGAACCTAGCGGGGGTCATAAACACCATCGCCGGAGGCCCCACGGGGGGAGATAGTCACACAGCTCGGAAGAACAGGCGACCACCCCCCGAGGGAGACGACTCGTTGAAACGCCTGCGCATGGACGAGGAGACCACCTTCGGACCGAGAGATGCGGTTCCCCTAGCGTCCGGGAATCACGAGGTTATAGTGATAGACATTGTCACCAACAACTATTGGGTGAAAAATGTGTATGTCGACCAAGGTAGCGCGGTTGACATTATGTTCTACCGGGTGTTCAAAGAGCTCGGGCTGAGGGACGACCAGCTGACCCCGGTTTGAACACCTCTAGTGGGCTTCACAGGACCACCCATCAACCCGGAGGGAATGATTACCCTGATGATCACGGTAGGGCAGGCCCCCAAATGCCGGACTATCCCTGTCAATTTCGTGGTGGTCAAGCAGCAATTCTCATACAACGTGTTCCTGGGCCGGCCAGTTCTGAACGCCCTCCGAACTATTCCGTCCACCCTCCATCTCAGCGTGAAGTTCCCCACTCCATGAGGGATAGCCGAGGTGCACGGTGATCCAGAGGTTGCCAGAACTTGCTACTTAGCCACGCTCCGCGGGCCGGAGAAGATGGTCGCCCAGACGACCAATTTGGAGCCCTACATCCCAGGAGACGAGACACAGCAGCTGAGCACACAGGACGAGGTCGAGGAATTCCCCTTGAGGGAGGAGAGGCCCGACCAGGTCATCCGCATCGGGGCATTGCTGCCAGCCGAGGAGAAGGAAGGCTTGAAGGCCTTGTTGAGAGAGTACTCCCAGGTCTTCGCATTGACGGTGGAGGACATGCCCGGGATTCCAACAGGCCTGGCAGTTCACCACCTCGACGTGGATCCTCACTTCAAGCCGGTGAAGCAGAAGAAAAGGAGTTTCGCCCCCGAGAGAAATGAGGTGATCAAGGCGGAGGTAGGCAAGTTGCTGGAATCCAAGATCATCCTGGAGGTCTACTACCCGACCTGGCTGGCCAATCCCGTCCTAGTCAAAAAGGAGAACCAGACCTGGAGGATGTGCGTAGACTTCACGGACCTTAACAAAGCCTGCCCGAAGGACTGCTTTCCCCTGCCTAGAATCGACAGGTTAGTAGACTCTACTGTGGGTTTTGACGTTTTATGCTTCCTGGATGTCTTTAAGGGATATCACCAGATAGAAATGGCTGAGGAGAACCGGGACAAGACCTCCTTCATCACCGAGGAGGAAACCTACTGCTACAGGACCATGCCGTTCGGGTTGAAGAACGCGGGAGCTACTTACCAGCGCCTGGTCAACAAGTTATTCCAAAACCAGATCGGCAGAAGCATGGAGGTCTATGTTGACGACATGATCGTCAAAAGTCGAACTGATCAGCGGCTCATACCCGACCTGTGGGAGATCTTGGACATCCTACTGGAGAGCCGGATGGGCCTAAATCCGAAGAAGTGCACCTTTGGGGTCAGATCGGGAAGATTTCTCGGTTTCCTGGTGTCCCGAGACGAAATCCGGACCAACCCGGATAAGTTCCAGGCCATCATGGACATGGCCCCTCCAAGGAACGTGAAGGAAGTCCAGCGGCTCACAGGGAGAATGGCCGCCCTGAGTAGGTTCCTCTCGCGCTCCGCGGTCCGGGGGCTGCCCTTCTTCCTAGTCTTGAAAGCGCCTAAGAATTTCCATTGGACAGAGGAGTGCTAGAAAGCCTTCACCGACCTGAAAGCCTATTTAGCCGAGCTGCCAACTCTGACCGCCCCGGAGTTGGGGGAGACCCTATTCCTATACCTGTCCGCTTGCAACGAGGCAGTCAGTGCGGTCTTGGTGCGAGAAGACATGGGGGCTCAGAGACCGGTGTACTACGTCAGCCGAGCTTTACAAGGGGCCGGAGACGCGATACACCCCGGCCGAGAAGCTGGTTCTTGCCTTGGTGCATGCTGCTCGCAAGCTCCGGCCTTACTTCCAAGCTCACAGCATCGTAGTCCTGATCGACCAGCCCTTGCGCCAGATACTCACCAAGCCCGAGGTCTCGAGCAGGATGACCAAGTGGGCCGTCGAGCTAGCCGAGCATGACCTCAGTTATCGGCCTCGTACCGCGATCAAGGCTCAGGCCTTGGCGGACTTCCTTGCCGAGGGGGCTAGCTTGACCCCGACCGAGCTAGTCCCCACACCCACGGACACCCCGACGGAGGAGCCGTGGGTGTTGTTCGTGGACGGCGCCTCGAGCAAGGAGGGCAGCGGAGCTGGCCTGCTGCTCATCTCGCCCACGGGGGAAGAACTGACCTATGCGCTTAGGTTCGACTTCCCTGCGTCCAACAACGAGGCGGAGTACGAGACCCTGTTGACGGGGTTGCGGATAGCCCACCAGATGGGCATCACCGCGATCCGGGTTCGAAGCGACTCTCAGTTCGTCGTCCTCCAGATCCGTGGGGAGTATGAGGCCAAGGACGAGATAATGAAGAAATACCTGGCTAAGGTACGAGAGGCGGTAGCCCTGTTCGAGACTTTTGAGATCGAGCAGGTACCAAGGTCCCAAAACAAGCGCGCGGACGCCTTGTCCAAGCTGGCGTCCTCCTCGTTCGCCCACCTGAGCAAGGAGGTCTTGGTAGAGGTGGTGAAGCAGAAAAGTATCGACCAGGTCCAGGTCCTGGCGATAGACAGCTCGGCCACTTGGATGGCTCCCCTCGTTGACTTCCTCAGCTCGGGTGCCCTCCCTGAGAACAAAACCGAGGCTCGATGAATCCAACTCCGAGCTGCCAAATACGCCTACGCCGGGGGAACTCTCTACAGGAGGTCGTACTTGTCCCCCTGGCTAAAGTGCTTGACTCCCGAGGAAAGAGACTACGTTCTGCGCGAAGTCCATGAAGGTATATGTGCGGCACATGTGGGGTCTCGGGTGTTGGCCAAAAAGTGCCTTCTCCTGGGCTATTATTGGCCCTCCGTCTTCCGAGACGCCGCAGAGCTGGTACAAAGATGCCGAGCCTGCCAGGTGCACGCCTCACTGCGTCACCAGCCAGCTCGGGAAATGATCCCCATTCACAGTCCCTGGCCTTTCGCCCAATGGGGAATAGACCTCCTAGGTCCATTTCCCCGAACTCCTGGAAGGTACGAGCACCTCGTGGTGGCCATCGACTACTTGGATGGAGGCAGAGCCCCTGGTCTCTATTTCGGGAAAGACGATTCAGAAGTTCTTTTGGAAGAATATAGTCTGTCGCTTCGGAATTCCGCATGTTCTGATATCTGACAATGGGCGCCAGTTCGCCGAAAACCCCTTCAAGGACTGGTATGCCGAGCTCGGGATCAATCAACACTTCACGTCGGTCGGCAATCCCCAGGCTAACGGTCAGGTGGAGAATGCCAACCGAACTATCTTGCAAGGACTAAAAACTAGGCTGGAGCTAGCCCAGTCTAACTGGCTAGAGGAGCTCCCTAGTGTTATCTGGGCCTATCGCACCACGCCTAGGGCGGCTACTCACGAGACACCGTTCTCCCTGACGTATGGGGCGGAGGCAGTGGTCCCCGCGGAGATCGGCCTCCCATCTCCTCGGACCCAGAACTTCGTTGCGACAGCCAACGAAGAAGAGTTGAGATGCAATCTGGACAGGTTAGAGACCAAGCGGGAGGAGGCAGCAATTCGGATGGCTAAGTACAAAAGCCAGCTCGCCCGCTACCACAACGCCCGAGTAAGGAGCATTCAGTTCCAGCCGGGAGATCTAGTCTTGCGAAAAAACTCAATCAGCAAAGCTTACAGTTCCAACAAGCTCGACCCAAACTGGGAGGGTCCGTACAAGGTCCTTGAGGTGAGCCGGGCTGGCTACTGCAGGCTCGCCAAGGTGGATGGATCTGAAGTATCTCGTACTTGGCACTTCTCCAATTTGCGACTGTTTGTAACATAGGTTAGACCAGTGTGTTCAGGAATTTTTGTTTTCTCATTCAATAAAAGCCCGACTTCACAATTTCAATTTCACTTGTACTTGTTTCATTTTACCTTACACTAGCACACATAGCGTTCCCTCGCTCAATGTCCTAGTGGGGGGCTAGGGGTATTAAGCAGCCAAGTGTGAGTGCGAAGCGTTCGACCCAGGAGGTCGGCACGAACGCACTCAATGTTTAGGTACTCATCCAAGTGTGAAGTGTTCGGCCCAAGAGGTCGGCACGATGGAAGTGTGAGTGTGAAGCGTTCGACCCAGGAAGTCGGCACGAACACACTCAATGTTTAGGTACTCATCCAAGTGTGAAGTGCTCGGCCCAGAAGGTCGGCACGATGGAAGTGTGAGTGTGAAGCGTTCGACCCAGGAGGTTGGCACGAACGCACTCAATGTTAGGTACTCATCCAAGTGTGAAGTGCTCGGCCCAGGAGATCGGCACGATGGAGAGGAACTTGGAAGCGTGGGAGGATTCTTGAAATTCCGCGTTCGACCCAGGAGGTCGGCAGGAACGCCCTTAGCGTCTAAGTGCTCAGCCCCAAGAGACTGGCACACCCCCTTAGTGGGTCTATTTGGTGCTCGACCCTAGAGGTCGGCACATGACGTTGCTTGCAGGCAAGAAAAGCAGTGTGATTTTTCGAAATTTCGCATATGCATTCAAAGCCTATCTATTACAACGCTTCCGAGCTGCCTATCTATTACAAAACTTTCGAGTTGCCTATCTGCTACAAAATGTGCCGAGCTGTGAAGAGAAAATATCTCGAACCCCTCCTTCTTGCTGGTAGCCCGCCTGGAGCAGGAGCTGGAAATGCACCTCAAACATGCTGAGAGGCGTATGGTGAGGGCTATCCAATCGAACCTTCCCGTCTCAGATGGACCCCCAAGAGCATTTTCAACTGGAGCATGGCCACATCCTTATAAGAAGACGGAAAGGGTTTCTGGAGTGGTCGCCGCTCTAGACCACCGGCTCCTTCCCGGCAGCTCTACCAGGAGACTCGCCCTCCTCCAAGGGAACCTCCTCCAGCATGGCCCCGGTGTCGGTCCGGCCCGCCAGCTCCTTCAGGGAATGCCCCTTGCGATACCCGTCGAAAAGCCAGTCCAGGCTCGCTTCGGCCGCGGGGTTGTAATTCTTGAACCTCGCCAAGTCGAGGCCGGGAGGGTTGAGTTTCTTCATCTGGTCCAGGGCCCGAGTGCAGCCGACCTGGAGGATGGGCAGGTTGAGGTGAGCGATGTCCTCCTCAAACTGATCGGAAGTGAGGAACTCCCGAACAGCCTTCTTTCGCTCCCGGCTGACGGTGCCGGAGAGCTCGATGGCGTGCTCTTCCTTCAGCTTGGCCACGCCGGCCCTCTCCTGGTCGAGCTCTGACCTGGTGGAGGCGAGCTGGACCTGAGCGGTGTCCAACTCCTTCTCGGCCTTGCCCAATTTGGCCTTAAGGGAGCTTGTCTCCTTAAGGGCCTGGGACAGTTTCTTCTCCGCCTCCAGGTTCTTCTTCCGCAACTTCTCCAGGTCGGGAGACATCTCAGAGAAGCGGGTCGCCAGGGCGGCACCAACAGCGTTGGCCTGAAAGGGGAAGAGAACAGGTCAGCACGCCGCACTACTTAACCGAGACACGGAGGCAAAACTATCCCAAGGGCTAGACTTACTTGAGTTTGGGCGGTGAAATACGCGTCCAAGAGCTCGGAAGGGTCGGCCAGCTCCATCCACCTCCTGTCGCGAGGGAGGACCGAGCCCACCATCAGCTCCCGAGCCACCTCGGGAAACTGGGCTCGATCGTTGATGGAGAGCTCCCAGGACGGGCAGAAGTGGCGGGGGTCGTGCATCGTGAGGGCTTGGCCCGGCTTCAAAGGGGCCACGTGGCGGAAGTGCCACAAGTTCGGAGGGGTGGACTCCAGAGCGTGCTCCTCGGCGGAGCCCACGCCCAGATGGACTGACCCCCCCGAGGCCAGCGCAAGCGGAGGGGGATGGACTGGAACCACCGCGAGTTTCTTCGCGGGCTGGGAAGGCTCGTCCCCTCGACCCCTCTTCTGCCCGGCCGCCTTTTTGTTGGCAGCCTTCTTGGTAGGGGAAGGGGTTCCTTGCGCTTCTTTCTGGGGGGCTGAGCCGTCCCCCGGGGTGGAAGCCCCTCCTGGGGCCCCCTGAGCAGTCTCGGGCTGGGGGACGGAAGTGACCCCCCGAGGGGTGCGCCCAGCAGCTGGGAGAGCTTCCTCACTGCAACAAACACAACCAGATAAGCGAGACGCAAGGCAGTTTAAGGGAAAAAGGAAAAACCAACATATACTACAAATGCGATAGGGGCAAAGCCAGCGTTACAGGTGTCGAGTTTGGGCTGGGGGGTAGCCACTTCCCCAGAGGATCCGAACACCGTCCCCATCAGCCCGGATGCGGAGATCTGCTCAGTGGAGATCCTGGTGACATCGAGTTTCACCTTGGAGCCCAACAGCTGGCCGAGGGTATCGTAGTCCAGGTCCTCCGGATAGGGGTCGGCCTTGATTCCCCCAACCTTCCACACATTGGGGGGAAAATGTGTGGATCTGACAAAGAAAAAGTCCCCCTTCCAGTCCTTCACGGAGGAGGGGAGCCCGTAGAACAACTCCTGGACCCCTTTTCCTCCCTTGGTTTGGGGGCCACGGCGGGAGAAGTAGTACCATCCCGGGAGGGCGGTCTTAAGGATGAAGGCAGCTCGGAAGATGGAGAGAGAGTAGGGGATATCGCAGAGGAGGCAGTAGATCAGGAATCCGGTAATGATCCTGATGGAGGTAGGGTGAAACTGGGTAATCCTGAGCCCCCAGTGGTTCAGGATCTCGGTGAGAGCTGAGGGAATGGGGAGACGGAGCCCGGCGATGAGCTGCTCCCTATAGATGGCTACGAAGCCTGGGGGAGGTCTGCAGGCCCGGTCGTTAGGCCCGGCCGCCCTCGACTCGTAGACTGGAGGAATGGAGTAAGATTTGGCTAGCTCGGCCACTGCCTTGGAAGATAGGGTGGCCTCCTGCAGGTCGACATGACCATAGGAGAGCTCGGGGTCATCCCCCTGCTCTGAAGCAGGGGTCCCCTCAGAGGCATCCCTATCCTCCCCGGCTCCACCTTGGGCTCCGCCGGGGGAGTCGTGTGGGGACTTGGGGGGGTGGAGGTAGCCTGCCGCGCGATGAGGGCATCTAGCTCGGCTACCTCCTCAGCGGCTCGGGCCGAAGGAGAATGGGCAGAAGAAAAACTCATGATGACTATGGGATTGAGCAGGTCAGGGTTGGAGGCAGAAGAAGAAGAAGGAGGAGGGGGAGAAGGCGACGACGAGGGCGAAGATGAGGAAGAAATGAAGATTCTGGTGGCTCTGCGACGGACCGGAGATGGGGAGGCGGTGGAAGTGACGTCGGAGTGACCCGACATAAAAGAGATGGCAGAAGCAGGAAGGAACACTGAAGGAAAAGGAGAAAGGAATCACGAAGGGACTTACTGATGATCAAGGCGGAGGGAGGACGGAAGACTCGCCGGAATCTGGGCACGGGACACCGGAGATTGCTGGGAAATGGAAATGCGAATGCACAAGGAAAATGAGAGTGCAGAATGCGCGAGGGGAAGAAGAAATGGCAAATGGAGTCGGGTGAAATCCGAGGACCCCTATTTATAAGGAAGGGAAATGGGGGGGAAAACGGTTGCGTGAATTTGAACCGACCCCCATGTGAATACATTTAATGCTGGTACGGAAACCGAAGAGGCGTGACAACTGAAAGGACATGGGCGCGGCATCCCTGCGGCAGCACTGTACCAGAAATGACCTGGGCAGAGTAGTGCGCGGCCCTGGCCTCCCACGTGGCAGAGGTAGATTAGGTCTGCCTGACAGCCCTACCTAATCTAGGGGGCTAGTGCAGAGGCCCCATCCTGGGCCTAGACACGTGGCAGCCCAGGACTAGCCGAGCTGGGCCTCGGCCCTTGGAGTCCGGGCAGCCCTCTTGGGCCGCCCTGCCAGGGCTCGCAAGGGGGGCAGGAGTCCATCCCGAGGAGATCGGAGACAATCCCCCTGAGTGCGGGATGCTGGCTGTTCTGGGCAAGTCCCGAAACGTACGGAGGTCGGACTCCCTCGCAGGTATAAATAGTAGCACGCATCAACTGTACAAGATACGCTCACGATAGGCAAATTACTCTCGGTTGTTATTACTTCCCGTGAATCCTACTCACCGGAAAACTAACTTGACCGTCGGAGTGCCCTCGGGGACGACCCCCGAGCCCCCTCTCCCAACTCATCCTTGTTTGTTTTGCAGGCTTAGGACCAGCTCTTCCATCAGCACCCCGAACTCGTTAGTCCAGCTCGATCCGGGGAAGCTCAGCGCTTCTTCATTTTGATATTTTTGTTTGGAATTTCATGGTTGATAATGATCATGACGAATGCTCCTGTACAAAGAAACCAAGCCAATACCAAATGGTCCTAATCAAAAAGCACGAATTCTTGTTAGCTGGGGAAAGTAACATGGCTGGCCGTGGAGGGGTGGACAAACACATTTGGGATGGTTTTATTCCTCAAGAATGTTATCCTGATCCAGCAATTCTTCGGTTAAATGCAGGACTTTCGTGGGAGGAAGCATATGAGCCACTGCACTGGTATATTGATGCCAACAACACTTGTGGGATTGGACCAGGACTGGCTTTTGGTAATAGCCTACTGCAAAAGGCTGAGTACAACTTTTGAGGCCATAGGTTTGGTACCCTGTGCTGTGGGAGGAAGTATTATTAAGAGTATCTAATTTTTCCTCAGATAAAAAAATTATGATTTCAAGGGTAGTTGTGTCAATTAATTAATTAATTACACGCCCTCCTATTTTAAAATATGAACTTAAATTATGTTAGTATTTAGCCAATTGAAATTAATTACCAAATAACTAATCACCACATCATAAATTTCCTTTACAAAACTAATTTTCATGAATAATATTTTTACCAAAATACCATAATTTTGATCACTTGCACACATCTAGAATGCGTCACCGGTACAGGTACACCGCATACTGTATGTAATATATTGCGTTTGATGCAAATTACAAGTCTGGCCAATCTTACAACATCTTCCGGTAAAAAGCAAACAATAAATGACGTTCAGGGGGCAGAAGTTCATTTATATAATGAAAGTTTTTAAGTTTGCAATGACCCAAATATTTGTAGAAATAGCAAGTTAAGCAAAAGTTGAAATTAAAAAAGAAAAAGAACAATGAGATGCATTGTCGTCCGCCGCCGCCGCCGCCGCTTGCAATTTCCTTATTCCTTTCTTTATTGCTCCTATAATATAATAATGCCATGTTATATATGTATTATATCATACATGCGTGTTCCTGTTCTTGCAGCCGCGGACGATTTAAAAGATGAGAATGCCTACCATTCAGTTACGTGTCAAGACCTTGGTGTTTTTCTGTCTGCAAACCAACTACACTAAGCCACCGCTGCATTTCGTGTCGGTATCAGCAGAAAGTCTTGCCCACCCCAGGTTTTCTGTTTGTCTGATCAATCATGATAATGATTGCAATTTAGCGCATTAGATTCATTTAATCACGTTATATATATAACTCAAGAGTGAGTCAATAGGATAGGTTTTGGGATTCTTCATTAATCGAACCAAGACTTTGCAACCACTCTTGAATCAAAAGCCTGACGCATGGATTCTTCAAAGGCATGCAATGACTTTTGTTTCAGTTTCCATATTTCCATGCGAACCAATTTCTTGTAGCCTAAACAAATTTCCATGTGCCGGCACCGATGACAAGCCAGGTACCGTCAAGGAAAACATTTTGGGCAAACCCGAAGGCACCAACAGTGAGAAGAATAAGTGAAATGCAATTATGAGTATGGGAGATTGCCAAGATATGAGCCCTTGTTGTATCAGGCTATGTTCACCTCTAATAACTGCTAGTTTTTCAGCGAAATGAAAAGGGAGGGTTATTTTTCACAAAAATCTGATCCTCCTGGTTCTAAGCTCAAAGCTCACGCTCGTCAGATTGATCAAGGATGCTCCCTTTCCTTGACGGTAGAAAAAAAAGTTGTTGTGCAAAAAATTCAGGCCTTGATGCAGAACTTAAAATGTCACAATCTATGTGGGGCTTCAGAACTCGTTCTCAAATTTCACCATCTCTTTATATCAGCGTCTGACAGATGATTGTCAATATCAATGTTCAACTGGCCGGTGGTGTTGAAGCAAGTGATTGCAACGCAAAAAAACGAACGTTTGTGGCCGACAGATTGAGGCCTTAAATGATTAATAAAGATTCACCCATCATCAGCCTAGATAACACATTTTTAAAATCCTACTCAAGATCAACACTCATTGCAAATTATTCACCCATAATTTGCATTGCATGATCTTTTTATTCTGACGACAAAAGCTTCAGAACAACCAAAGCAACAGCAATCATCAAATTCTAAATTGTCAAAAAAAAAAATATTTACCACTACCATATACCAACTTTCGTGAAACCATCTTCAGTAGCACACCCCCTAAACATTCCATTCGTATTGAACCCACACGCCACCTCCCCGGTTTTGGACACCGCAATCAAACCAGCCTTCCCTTCGTCCAGCCTTTTGTTGATCACATAATCCACCGCTTCTTGGAGGCTGAGCTCCTTGTACTCCATCAGAGCAGCCACGTCACGAGCGAGGGTCCCACGTATGATGGCCTCGCCTTCTCCGGTGCAAGAGACCCCGCATAGGTCGCATGCGTAGGTCCCAGCTCCAATCAAGGGGGAGTCACCAATGCGACCGGTCATCTTGTTCATGAGGCCCCCGGTTGAGGTGGCGGCTGCGCACCTGCCTTGGCCGTCTACCACCACGCACCCCACCGTCTCCGGCGCGTATACGCTGATTGGTAGTCCATTCATTAGGATTGGGCTCTCAGCAGCTGCGCCGCAGGACTCCAGTCCAACAATTGGGATCCTATAATCGTACTGTCCCAAATCATAGGCAAAACCTTGAACCATTAGTACCGTGAATCTAATTGTTTGAATTAATAATAATTAAGCTGTATGCGCTGTTTGTTTGTTGGGGCGACGTACCAAAATGGAATTAGCTTCTTTGGCTAATTTGAGCATGCCCACATTGTCTTCGGTGATGAAATATTCATTGTCCACCATCTCTACTCCCTGACGAAATGAACCCACATTTGCAGGGAGAAAAAAAAATCAGCAGGCTGACAAAATAGAACAAGTCACGAGACGAGATCTACTGTAGATTCCGAACCCCCGCCAAAAAAATAGATAGCATTCTGAAAAAACTTTCACATTCTGTGGCTTCCACTAAACTAGACAGCTAAACAAAAACTGACTTTGCTAACGTGCCACATATGAATCCACCAAGAATCTAAGTAGATTCCCTGCAACAAAATTAAATAAATAAAGAATTTCTTGTGGGACTGTTTGTTGGATGCAAGAAAACGACACGGACTACATGTCATGACCCTCACGTGACAAATGATTAAAAAGTAACAACGTTAATTGTTTTTTTGTTAGTAGTTTTCTTCAGTGCATACCATACCAATGCCGCTTTTTTAAAAGTACTAGAGGATTTTACAGGGAATGTTATATTCTGTCATCGTACCTGTTGTTTGGCAAATTCTTCAGCCCCAGAGAAGGCAAGATAGGAATGGGGAGACTTGTCCATGACAAGGCGAGCGAGAGAAATGGGATTCTTGACTGTGGTGACGCCGGAAACGGCGCCGCATCGTCTCTTCGGTCCATCCATGATGCTGGCTTCCATCTCAACCGTTCCATTCTCAGTCAGTGCAGATCCACGGCCAGAGTTGAACAAAGGATCCGATTCCAGTGCTCTAACCTGTACGTGTAACCGCACACATGCAGATTACGGCAAAAGTAAAGGTCAAGAAACGCCGCCTAAAATCGTGGTTCCCTAACCAAAACGAAAGCTAAATAAAAATAAAACCACCCCTTACTAACACTCTATTGAAATTAATTAATGTTTTAACAAAAATTTAGGAGTGAAGATTTTGTTAAAATGATGAAGTTTTGCTAGAGCTGAACAATCCTGGACAGCATTTGCATCCCTTTCTCGTGGAAATTGATGCGTTTTTCTTACGGTATCGGTTTAACGAGCATGAAATATATGGCAAAGAAGAATAAACAAATAATAATAAAAAAAAAGGAATAAAATGGGAAGAGAATAGAATGGGGTGCATACAACGAGTTCGACGACGTCGATGGCGGGGAGGGAGGAGCGAAGAGCAGAGATGCCGAGATTAAGGCAACGAGTGAGGAGCTGTTTTGCTTCATCTTGACGTTGGGGTGGGAGGTTGGGGTCCACCCCAGCGCCGCCGTGCACCGCTATAGCCCAACCACCCATTTTCTGCGTCTCTCACACTCTCTCCTCTTGATCCCCTCCGCCCTCTGTTTTGCTCTACTGCAACTGCTTCAGAAGGAAGGAAGGAGAGTGCCAAATGAAAACAATGCACGCCCTCACACAGAAAGGTGGCAGAGGTCCCCGTTGGGATTTATAGGCGTTTCCGGAATTTTGAACCAACTCTTAATCGAATTTGATTCTTTGAACCAATTGACTGAGATTCCGAAATAGCCCTCCTTCGACTCCCGGGGGAAGGTAGTATGTACACGTGCATTTCGCTTAGCTCGAGGTAGGTTCCCCATAATATAACTTTTCTTTTCCCTTTTTGTTTCCCATGTAAAGTAATTAAGCTAATTAATAAACTGAAATTTCATAAAATTGGAGTTTAAAAATTAAATTCGTTAAATTATTGAATCAGTTATATATATCCCTTATGTGTATCAGTGTAGCCGCAGCAGCCATGTTTGAATGACAGAGGAAAAAAAATTACTTTGCTTCTTAGTCGTTCTCTTGTGGATTTATGACTCATTATTTAATTTCGGTCCTTCACTTTCAAATACACAGTACAATTTTATTTTTTTTTTTTTTCCGGTGAGCTAAACAACACACATTTTTCGTTGTCACGTTATAAAATTTTAACTTGGTAATCAAATGATGATAGTCAATGAAAAAGGTTGTTTGGCACACAACTGTCTACCACAGCCACGACATGAGGGCTACTAAGATTCTTTCTTTCCTTTTTTATTAACATTTGTTGTTATTTTTTTTTAGAATCAATTTTATAACAAACAAAGTGTTTAAACATGATTAAAAGAATGGGAATCATAATCGGAAAAAAAATGAAACTGTAATCAAAATCGAAGATTCAAGAATTATAATCGTAACCTTCAAAAAAGTCAAAATTGTTGTTTTTTAAATGGGAATCCATGATTCTGAAACCGTGACGAGTCTAGGGCCAAGTGGCAGGAGCCTCCGCTATTCCCATTATTATTAAAAACCATTCACTGTGTTTCCTCGAGAAAAATTCAGAATTTTGGACATGCAACCGCCACTCTGCCACTAGATGGGGCTTAAAGTTCTCGAAGACAAACAAGCTTGACTTCCCAGCTGTCTAGTCCCTCTGTTTCCCACTTCCGTCCGTCTTGAGTGGGGCTGCAAACGAGTTGAGTCGAGTCGAGTTTTGGCCTTATCGAATCGAGCATTGACTTAATTTCATCGAACTCGAGCTCGACGAACTGGTAATTTTCAAGTTCGAGCTCGAGCTCGACTCGATTCGAGCTGAATTCGAGCTCGAAAAAAATAAAAATAATTATTTTATTTTTTAAAAAATAAATAAAATAATATTTTTTTTAATAAATAATAAAATATTAAGGACATTTATGTAATTTTACTATTAAAAATTAAAAATAAAAAAAAATATATATATATATATATATACTCTAGCTCGCGAGCCTAACGAGGTTAATGTTTTAAGCTCGAACTCGAGCTCGACTCTGGCTCGACCAGCTCGAGCTCGACTCGAGTTCGATATTGATCGAGCTCGAGTCAAGCTTGAATCGAGCGGCTCGCGAGCGGCTCGATTCGTTTGCACCCCTAATCTTAAATGACATGGTATGCATGCTTAAAAAAAGAAAAGAAGCTAGAATTGAGCTTGTTTGGATTGCCATTTTATTGAAAAAATATTTTGAATTTTTCAAAAATATTTTTTTTTAAATTCACATACATGACATATTAAAAAGTGTTATAATAAACCTTTGTTTTCAAAAAATATAATTCTTTCGACAATACATAATAATGGGAGATCTAAGCGTGTTTGTATGGAAAACTACGAAGAATTGAGACATTTCCCGGACCATGCATCTATTGTACTGATGCAATTTATGTCAAATTTGTAAAGCATATACAACACAGCATCATCCAATGGCAAATTAGTCAAGTCGTGTACTGTTAATGTTTGGTTATAGTTATAGTTATTTTAAAGGGAAAAAAAATGTAAAGCAAATTACAAGAGGAAAATATAATTAGAAAGTTGTAGACATTACGGCATGAGGGCTAGTAAGATTCTTTGGTGTAATATCTTTCCTTTTTTAACTTGGAAAATATCTTGTCCAGTATGCAAGGCAATCAATACTAAGCATAGGAAAATGATTCCACATCAGATTAAAAAAAGAAAGAATGGATTAATATTATATACACTATCAAAATGTCCACACTATTATTATTAAATATATGACGCATGTGAAAAAATTTGAATTTAAAATTTAAAATTTGTTCATGTGTCATGTATACATACATCCAATCGTGTACTCTAAAAAAGTACTAAGCATTTTCTACTTGCGTTGCAATAAAGCAAATTTGAAACTTCATCCCAAACACCCTCCATCGTGACTTACAAATGTCAAATCCCTATTCTTTTTCCGGCTTGTACATTTTGCTCCAAATGTAACAAGTTTCCTCTTGAGTTTCGTCATATCCACCAGATGGCCTCTTGTCATTTAATTGCATTTCTTTTAGGAAGTTAGTCAAACCAAAAGGCTAAAACGAGGCTAGCTCTAATTCAATCACGTTTAGTATGATATTGAGAGGACAAAATTAACATTATTATTTTCTTCCTAAAATTGTTTGCTCTATCAAAGTGGACCTTATGCAAATAGACCTTTCAACATCATAGCATTTATGAGCTGCACTAGATCCACCACAAATTCGTTCATCTAACGTTGTGTGCATGGCACAAGTTTAGTGGTGTCACCGAGTGCGTTTACAGACACGTGATTCAATCATTTTTGTAGGTCTTTCTAATCAACAATGTCTATTGAAAACTTGATGATAATATCGGATTCAGTTGTTAATAATTTAGAAAAAGTATAGTTGAATAGAGAAAGTTTATTAATATAAAAGTAAGGTAATAATTATTAATATATACATTTTTAAGTGTACTAACAAATACTCACTAGGTAAAGTTTTTTTTTTTTTTTTTTTTTTTAAAAAGCACCATTCCCTTGTAGATCTCAGTGCAATAAAATTACGTCTTCTCAATCCAAATTTAGCCTAATAGTAGCACAAGAACAAGAGAAAAGACATTAGTGAAGCTTTTCTTTCTATGAACAAAGTGGTTCTTTTTTAATTTTTTTTTTAAAAGGAATTTACAACCCCCAGATGAGCTACTCCATCAATAGATGACGGGAATAAACAAGAGGTTCTTTTGCTTCAAAAAAAAAAAAAAAAAAAAAAAAGAAGAAGAAGAAGAACAAGTGGCTCTTTTGCTTCACCAAAAAAAAAAAGTGATTCTTTGATCAACGACCATTTTCGTAACAATCCAAGATTTGAGGAATCCAGGGCTGGCGGCTCGTAAAGAGAGGAAAAAGGGTCCCCACCCCATGACTCGATGCTGAGACGACTAACCAGGTAGACATGGTCCTGTGTTGCGGTTCTTGTGGGGAAGATTAGTTAATTAATTAATGAATTGATAAGGATGGTGATTGGTTGGATTTGCTTGGGTTGATGACTAAGCCTCGAGAAAGCTTGACATGTTTTTTTTTTGATAAATAAAGAGTCTAAAGTCCCACGTAAATGAATCAGGATACATGTATTAAGGGTAATTAATTAGTACTAATATATTAATGGCCCAGTATGTATATTTGCACTTTCCTAACCTCCCTGATGGGTTCCGCGTACTCTCTGTTATAGGCTTCTGGCCTATTCTTGAGACAACGTGGAAATATATTTTTTTTTCCCCCAATAAAATATGGCATACAGTAGCAAGCGCAAGGAAAAAGAAGCTTATACCTGATACATTGATTGTATTTTTTTCAGAAAAAAAAAAAGAAGAATTTCACAAAGTCATATGAGGTGAAAGCCCCTCCAAAAATGAGCATGGACCAAGCAAATTGAGAAAATTTGTAGTGTTTCAAATGGTCAAGCAATGGGTGAAATATATCCGTTCTGTATTAGAGGTAAAAATATTTCAGGATTGGACAGAAAAATGTACAAAAGATAGGCATTGAGCGTACTTTTATAGTATGTGTGGAATGGAAATTGGCGTGGAAGGACATATTCAAGTTCTTGATTACATGCTCTAGCAAAATTTTGACTACTTATGGTGGCAGTTCATTGAATCCGTCCCAGCCAGTTAATGTAGTATTTTAGTTCCCAAACTTTGATGCCCCTTCCTAGCTCCTAGGGACACTTTCCAGCTCAAAAACAAAAAAGTCAATAACAAAAAACTGAGCGGCCGGGGTCGGGGATGGGACTCGGCGCTTGGAAGATAAAAGATGAGTGGCTCCGTGGACGTCCTGTTTCGGATTAGGGGGGCTCTCCTAACTGGAGCCATGCGCGTCTGCATTTTGGATCACGGGTTCTCCTAACTGGAACAACTAATGGTCCAACGTCCATGAGAATTGCTACTGTTATTTGTCCAAAGATAATGTAGCTACTACTATAGCTTCAGCTCAGATATGCGTACAGGACGATTGTAGGTAGTTGCAATTAACAAGAACTTCTACATATTCCCAAATCGGCCGAGATATCAAATGCAACTTAATATAAATTCTGTTTTATTACTGCTTTTGCTTTTGGCCTGTCTTTCCTCCTAAAAAAAAAAAAAAAAGAAAGTAGATGCGAATACAAATTGATTGAGTTTGGTAAGAACGAATTACCTTTTCATAATTCATGAATTTTTTTTTTTGTTGATTAATTCAGGGTAGTAATCCAAGTTAAATCCATCTAAACTTCCAAGAACATGTTTTAATCATGGCGCGGTGACGACCAGCGTTGAGTCCATCCAAACTTTTATTTGTAAAAAAAAAAAAGTAAAGAAAGTAAATGGAAGGCACGTTGAAACTTTTGTTCAGCAGTCCTACTTCAAATTCCATATGTTTTAACCGTGGTGTGGTGACGACCGGAATTGAGTCCTCCATCCAAACTTTGATCTGCCAAAGTGAAAGTAAATGGAAGGCTCGTAGAAACTTCTGTACTGCAATCCTACTTCTTCAAATTGCATATGATGACTGACCTGTTCCACACCAATGGCTTCCTGATTATTTCGCTCTTTAGAGGCCAACAAAACACCGGGCGCAGCCCCAGAAAGAGTAGGGAAACGTCCTATAATCATTTTGCTTGAGAGTGCGAGCCTACTACAGCAACTTGGAACGGAAAGCCAGATTCTGAAAGTAGCAGTATCGCGATGGACGATGACGTAGATCACACATTAATCAGTACTTTTGTTTTTTATCGGAGTCCTGTCCGAGTCTCAAAACAAAATTATTCCGTACCACGACAAAATACTCGGTGGCTGAGTAGCCTAAAAGTTCGGAGCGTACTCTTACTGTGGACGACAACAGCGTGGGTGGAATCTTCAAGAGATACTCTTTCCTCCCTTCGATGGAGACACCTGACTGCATGTGCCCACCTTTCCAGATTCGGATCACATCCCATGCACGCCATTGGCTAGTCGTCCTCCGAATTGTTTATCTTTTTTTTTTTTTTTGGTTTGGTTTACACCCCCCCCCCCCCCGCCTTCCCTTCAAGGGTCAGGGTTGGTGGCGGGGTTGGGAGCATTATACATTAATTGAGTGAAAATGAGATTTCTGAATTGTCTAAAAGTCGATTTAAACTTGCATATACGCTCTTTGGTGAAGACAACGCATTTTCAAATATATATACATATATGTATATCTGAGCCTCTTCAATAGATTATTTCTTATAGTTATTACAGCTAAAGATTACCCGAGGAATTGAGCCGACATCTTTCGGCAGCGATTTATTTATTTAGTAATTAAAGGGCCGTGCCAGTGAAGTGGAATCCACTGGAGATTCCAGCTTAGAGATGCCAAGTTGCAAACCAGTCGTACACTTTTCTCGTTCTGGAAATTTAAGTCGTTGCGCCAAAACTTAATAGTAAATATTGACCTTTTGAAAAAAGTGACCCATGTGACGCACCACAAGAATGCCTACTTTTTAGTCCTTTTCGAAAAGATGAGCTAAATGACGTGCTAAAAGTTTCACTGAAATTACTTGCAAATGCAGAGGTTGTAGTACTTTTTGGAATGCCATTTGGCTCTGTTTGATAATCTAATTGGGTTTCTAATCTAATTGGACGTGTATTTCTATCTCTTGACAGAAAAAAAATGGCTCTTTTTGGATTTAGATTTTTTTAAAAAAAATATTTTTTTGATCTACAATACTACAGTAATACACAAACAAAAAAACAACTTCAAAAATACCATATTCATACAATACATCAAAAACAACTCCAAATATATAAAAAAAAAAATACAAAACTATCCATCACTCTCCACCACTTTACCGCTACCACCCCCACACCCACGATCCTCTCTCCTATCTCTCTCCTCCCATCTTTCCTCCCTTTCTCCACTCCTCCTTCATTTTTTCTCCTCCTCTCTCTCTCCTTCTCCTTCCTCCTTTCTTCTTTTCCATTCCCCGCCTCCCAATTTCCTTCACCTCGGTTGACTGCAATCTTCCTAGTCAAGATCAAATCTGATCAGAATCAGAAGCCGCGACCAAGACGATCATTGTTAGAGTGGTGGCTAAAGTCGCAGCCACCACCCGCGAGCGAGAGAAGGATTTGGGGTTGGAGGGAAAGAGGAGAGAAGGGAGAAAGAAGAGGAAAAATGGAGGAGGAGGAGAGGGAAGGAAATAGAGGAGGAGGAAAAGGGAAGAGATAGTGGTGGGTCGTGTAAAATTTTTAAAAAAATATCTCAAAAAAATTATAAATTATAAAGATATTCAAAAATATATTTTAAAAATACCTCTAAAAACAATCCAAAAAACATCTACAGTAAATGTTTTTCATATACACAGTTACAGTAAAGTTTTTGAAAAACACCCCCAAAAACAGTTAATCCAAACAGAGCCAATTTGTAGTACTTTTTGGATATAATAACAAAAGTGAAAGTAATTAGAAAATGTATTTAATATATAACAAAAGCATTTTTGAGAAAAAAAATGGATAAAGCCATATTTAATCCACAAAATATTTGTTTGGATAGTTGATTATTTGCCAAATTTTATTGGTTTGTATCATTAATACATTTTTCTATCACATTTTTATTTCACACACGTCACATCCAAAAAATGCCACAATAATTTTTTAAAATAATTATCCCAAAAAATCTGCTGTCCAAACACACCTGCAAGTGTCACAAGTTGTGCTTTTATAAATCAGTGGTGCGCAGTTTTCAATTACACCAACATATATACATTTATGCACAACTATTATCTGTAATTCGAGGAATAATTTGTTACCTGACATGTATTTGTGCTGTCCCCACCATCCCCCGCCCCCCAAATTTAATATAGCATTAAATAAAGTATTGTCAGGTTAAATTTTGCTTTATGCTAACGTATTCAAATTTGCGAAGCATAAAGTTCTTACCAAGTTTTACTACTTATATACACCTAAAGATATATATATATATATATATATATATATATATATATATATATATATTTTTTTTGGAAATGATATATTTACACACATATTTGATATTCATGTATCCTTACCACCTTAATCTCTATCCTTCGTGAGGGTGCGCGGGTATCAAATATGGGTAAGAATTTCGTTTGTCTTATTTTTCTAATAAAGTCTCTCTTATAGTGAGAATTTTCTATTTCTCCTAGAGATTCCTAGTGAGAATTTTTTATTACCGTAAAGATTCCTATGGAGATTTTGTATTTTTTTCCTTATTTTATTGTTAGATATAAGTTTATTTTAGATCTCTGAATTTTTTTGGATCTTGAATCTATTTCAATAATCTCATCATCATTATTGAAGTTTAAAACTGTTAATTAACAGACCTGATTATTGCAATATTTAGAGAAAGGAGTTACAGTAATTTATCTATTAAAAGATGATTATAAAATTTATTATATTTTTCAGATCTTGATATAAATATCTGTTAAATTGTAGATATCTATAATTTCTAGTGCATGTTTTAACCTACCATTTGGACAGTGATGTGAATCAAATCAGGTTGTGCTTTGTTAATGAAATTTGCTTTTTTTAAAAAAAAAATTAAGGGTGTGTCATAATATTCTTTTTATTTTGTGATGCCTTCAAATTAGCAACTCTAAAGCTTACAAATTGAACAAGATTGGAGAATTTTGCCATTGATTTCATGTGAAGGCCTCAAACTTTGAATAAACGTTTGAATTGGGCCTTTTGTGTTTTGAGGTAACTAATTGGACTTTCAACATCCCAACCGCTTTGACACTTTGCTGATCGGACAAATTCAATTATTCTGAAAATTCAATTCTTTTAAGGAATCATCGCCTCAATTTTCATCAAACCATTGATTCGCACATCACTCAATAATGACAGTGATTTAAATTTTAAATGATTGTAATTGTTGCTATCCAAGGATCAAAATATATGTTATTTCAACTTCTTCTGGTGAATTTCAACTGGAGATGATGTGATATCCAAGAGGGGCTGTAACACATTCCAATTCTTCCCCAGCGTCTAAAATTATTCTGGGGAGATTTTCCAGTTTCCACTTATTCGAGCACAAAGGGACTATAATTCTCTGGGCTTCCGGGTTCCTTTTGGTCCTTTTCTCCCTTTGTCCCAAGGCAAATGAATTTTAATGCTAAAAGTGAGCAAACTTATCTTATGGGCCGAAGCCGATGAAATTGTGCACCAATTCAGATTGAGTATTTACCTCTTTTTTCTTTATGTATATAGATGGATAGCCGAATATGTATCATACTTGGGCAAAGCCCAACAAGAGTGAATTTGTTAAAAAAAATATTGAAAAAACATAAAAAGGTGATAAGGTCATCACATTTAGATCATTGATCTATTTTGGTCATATAAAAGTCATCACCACAATCGGGAAAAAAGATAAACCACAGTATGCGGTTAAGAAAAAAACATTTTCTTGTTCTACTAACTTTTAAAACACTGAGCCAGCCCGTTGGGATTGCTATTTTTTAGAATTTTTGTAGAAAAATGTTTAGCAGCGATTTGATGTATACGAAATAAAAAAATATATCTTCAAAACAAAACTGGAATACAATGAAACAGGAGATGGGGAGGTCAAAACAGATGTTAATAGGGAACACCGAAAGACAAAATTGAATAGTTGGCATCCACCCCCTCTGGGGGTTATCAAGCTAAACTCTGATGCTGCTGTAGAGCAGAAGTTTAGGAGAATAGGTTGGGGAGTGGTGGCCAGAAAGGAGGATGGGGCGGTAGCAGGAGCATGGGCAGGAGGGGCAAGGAGGGAAGGGAACCCAGCAGTGGAGGAAGCATTAGCCATCAGAGAAGCTGTAATCAAGGCAAAGCAGAGGGGCTGGAACAAGGTGGAGATTCAATCAGATTGTAAACTGATGGTGGATAAGCTTAAGGACAAGAATGCTGATGACCCAATTACGGGTACTATCCTAGCTGATATTCTGTTGTTAAGCCGAAGTTTTGAAGAATGTTACTTCTCCTTTGTTAGACGGGAGGGTAACTGTGTCTCTCATAAGCTGGCAAGATTTGCCATAAGCTTGAAGGACGAAATATGTTGGTTGGATTCCTTTCCAACTTGGCTTACGTGTTTAGCCAAAACAGATGTAAGAGCAGTTGCTCAAACAGTGTAATAGTTTTCTGGAAATGTTTATGCTATCGTTTGGAAAAAAATGGCAATCCAATAATTGCTCAAAAAAAGTACTAATAAACCCCTTAAGATTATATGTTGAAACTGCGGCTGGATGTGAAGTGAAAGAAGACTGGGGATATCGCTGCCTCAGAAGGTTAGGAACAGTCGGCTGAATACTCGGAAATTTGCCTCACCAATAATGTGGCGTTCATGCCAACGGACAATGATAATACAAATATAAGGAAGTTCTTAATCAGTATCATTGCTCAGGAGTCAGGACCATTAATTTTATTTTTAGCAATTATTTTAATTTTTTTTTTTAAATGAAGCAAACTGTAGTAGATCCACAGGAAGTCCTACAGTAAAGGTCTAGCCATCTCAAACAAACGAGAAAATTGATACGTGACATTATCAACAAAATTAGTTTGATTTTGCAAGTGAAGCGAACTATGAAATAGATCCACAACAAATGATTCATCTACTAAGAGAAGAGAAGAATGATAACGGTCGTAATAAGAAAACCTCCTAACCAAATACTCTCAATTGACATTAGAACAACTTTTTTAATGCCTGTACTTTGTCTAGGACAACAGAATGACACTAAGCCTTTCAAGAGGGTATGGTATAAATCTGATTAAAAGTGGATGGTAGGACAATAATGCGGCTCCTGAAGTTTTTCTCTTGAAGGATGTGGCTCCTAAAGTTCAGGTCCAGAACCCACTAATTTCCTCACAAAGACATATAGATTTAGCATCCTTGGCATGCCACAGCTAAGGGCTGGTTGGCGCCGAATTGGTGTTTGAATCAGGGAAAATGATTCATACGTCCGGACATGGCCCAACATTAAACACTGTTTTGTCCCTTTTGCTCTGTCTTTGTATAGAGACAAGTAAGGCCTAAAAGCCGTAAGCTAAGCTTTGATAGCGGTTGGCAGGTACCCACTTGATCCCTGCTTCACAAACAACTCACTGCTTGCTGCAAATCCAACAAGAGGCCCATCTAATACCCTACCTTCAGGACCACTCTCCCCCATCTCCATTTTGCAGATGCATATTAATTCTACTTTTCAAGAAATTTTCAAAAATTTCTATACCTAAATCAAAATTTTCTCAAAGTTGAGGGTGGGAGGGGCAATTGCCCATCTTCGTATTCATTTGGCTTCTGCCCCCGTCCCTCCTCAGCCTCAAGAAAAGAAAAGTTCAGATTCTCACCGTGCAAAAATTTCACAGGTAGACATAAGTACTAATCTTTCACTAGTGAAGCTAAATGCATCATGTCACGTAAGTTCTATTTAAATTTAAAAAATCTATTTTTGGCTTGCAACGTAAAAAATTAATCCTAAACATAAGTGCATCTTTCTTTTTGGTTCATATGCATCCAACGGTACAGTTTCGTAATTCAGCAGTCGCGTGACATGCGCAAATAATTAGCCTTTTTTCGTCTGTACACTTCAAGGAGACAAAAATATCACTAGCTGGATGTTTGAGCGTATCCTTTTCTTCGGACATGCTAAGGAATTAGCTACTATTCGATGGTTTTTTCAAGTGAAGTCCAGGTTTAGACACGTCATACTAAAAGCATTGACAAAAACAAGGGAAAATTAAGCATTTATAAGTAGAATGATATCTGCTAATTTTGTATATTAGGCCAGTTAACTCGGTCCCAGCGAAAGACCCCAAGATCTAATGAGAATCCACGGCTTTTGGACCGCTGAGGATTGGACCACCGGTGTACGCTTGGGCTAGCGTCGTTTGGCAGGAGCGATAGGCCTAATGGTTTTCATTATACTGCTACTTCCACACGATTCGCCTAGACCCACATTTTAGAAACCGGAATGATACAAAACTTGAATGCAAGGGGCCTGTCTAAACCTGGCGGTCCCTTTGAATGTTTTGTTTGGCATTACCTGAGATGGTGACACCTCACAGCCTGCGGAAAGTAAAGACACCCCAAAACCATTGGATGCTCATCTTCTGCGTGCAATTGCCTTCTTGTTTAATATGTACATTTCTTTTCGTAATTCCTTTTTTTTTTTTTTCCCTAAGAAGAAAATCACTTTAAAAAAGGTGGAGATTTGATTTGCCTGCTGGTTTCATATAAACTCAAATAAACCGAGGAACTACAATAAGACAATGCTAAAGGCAAATCAGTTATCAAGAGGGATTTAAAATTTCTTCGTGGCTGGTTAGTCAAGAGTTCAAATTTGGCACTCGACACGCGTAAAAAGTACTAGTATTAAAGGATGTGTTAGTAGTATAGCTCTCAAATTTTAGGTGACTCTTTTCCTAACGAACGAGTGCCGCGGGTGTTTGGAGTTGCGTGGGCATAGCGGGGACACATATTTGCATTCTCTGGTCTGTGCTTTTGGCAACCATGTGGCATTAGGTATGCTACGGTCTAGAAATATTTTGCGACGAACGCGCACCGGAAATGTTGGAATGGGTGAAGGGTCAAATGGCTTGGCAATTCCTCCTCCTGAGGGGATTTATCCAGAGATTTTTAACATTTTACACGAGCCAGTTGAGTTCCTTGCTCATTCCCCTTAAAGTATAATAGTACGCATATTGCCGTTTGTTAGTTAAAGAAAATAATAAGGAACAAATGAAACACGGTCGTCAACATTGGCCTTTTTTTTTTTTTTTTATTTACCTAATTGTTATAATACCACAAAGAAAGAAAGAAAGAAAGAATTTGTCTGTTCAAATTTCACCCCATCTCAAGAAATAGGATAGATACAGAAAGCCCCGGGCATTAACAATTATGCCAATCACGCAACGAATGTGCATCCGCTGGCCAAGTGGATGGATCAAATCAAATTGCCCTTTCTTCCCAGGTCCAGTTCCAATCAAATCTTATTCTTGCAATATATGTATGGGCCCTTACATAAATTCGTTGCAGACTACATGCTACCGTTACCTTCATGCAGATGAATATTCATTCAGCTTAAATGATGAACTTCATATTTATCCATTCATTTTGCTTGGATTGTGATGACCACCAAGTTGCCAAATTTTTTAACTGAAACATTTCCATTTTCCATTGGAAGACGATTCATGTGCTGCTGCGAGCATAAATTATCAATCTTCTGGACCACAGGCATGAATTGGTGAGGCCGGAGCAAGGAATTCTTCTTATATTTTTGACCTCTTAACCCTAACTCTTTTTGGCTGAGACCATTAGACAGCAGATGATGCTGCTGAAACGGTTATTTTAGCAAATGAACAATAATTTGTTTCTTCTATTAGTGCGAGCTGCAAATGATCAATACGCCTGTCAGATATGTAAGCACCGTAAACGGACAAATTCTAAAATTTCATTGGTTGTTTGTTAGAAGCGTTCAGATGAAAGACTTGGCTAGGGTTTGGTGTAGGTCTTTAACATTATTAATATTATTGGGTGAATGATATTGGCTGACTTTTCTAAGCCCCATTCACACAACACAACACTGGGTGATTTTTTTGTTCGCTTTCTTTTCTGGGCTGGCTACACCTATAGGTAGCTCAATTGATTATTATTATTACTACAAATATGCAGGCATTATTGTATGCAAAATTTGGGTATGGCTTAGCACGGACGTTAGGTAAGATCGCAGGAATAATTTCAAGTGTAGGAGGTCTAAAAACAATGACTTGTGCTGATAGATCATAGAGTTATGGGGCCGTCAAATTTGAGAAATGGAGAATGGTTGGTTGCCCAACATCTTCAAGGAATTCTTGTCTTGAGAAGCCTACTTACCATGGAAATGCTTTTCTTTTCTTTTTTTTTTCCCTTTTTCTTTTTTGGGGTAAAGACGTGGAAATGTTTATTTCTTTGGGAGATTCTACAATGCCCTCTGTTCACTGTACCTTTATTTGAATATTGAAATTAACCAATTTTATAGATATATTGGACTAACAGTAATAATGCCCTCGCGGTATTGTAATTTTTTTTAGAGTAAATCTTTTATACATTAATCAGTCTAGATGCATGTCATATATGCAAAATTTGGTGTACAAATTCAAATTCAAATGACGTGATATTCAGTTAATTTTATCGGTATATACAATGACAGTGTAAAAAATTATTTTTTTCTAGTAGTATAAATAAATGTGAATTAGTTCCGGAGTTTTATGTCCGGTCGTACAAAGAGGTACTGGTGGTCGTATTTATTAAGCATGTGCATTAGACAGATGTTCTTCCTTTAACCAGCCTGAGGATATCAATTGAAGCTTCGCATTAGTAGTGATTAACATTTTGTCTCGAGTCATTTCTTAGAATCGACTCTTGGACGGCCAGTCCCCGGACAAATTATTCACATGGAGAAAAGAGAAGAAAACGAAATGCCAACTACTCAGATTAATAACTCTGATTATTGATCTGTATTGTACCTCTACTGGAAAATGATGTGAAACGAAGTAGCAACGATCCTAATCCTTTTTCTTTTTCCCTAAAGCAAAAAGCGTAATTCTTTTTGAATCTATATTCTAAATGCCCATTTGGATTGTTGTTTTCTAAAATTTTTATTTAAAAAAAAATATATATATATATATATATATATATATATATATTCTAATGATTTGATACATGTATATAGCTGTTAGACGTTCACTTGCTTAGAACTTATTCCTCTGGACGTATTTCAACTTTTAAATTCTAGAAATACACCTACTTTTTTTTGACTTGAACCTGTCTTTTTTTTTAAAATTATTAGCGATGTACGTCTTATCTATAGATTTCAGCCATTCAGTTTATCATCAAGCTTTACCTTTGCCGTTAAGAATCTTCTTTGCAGTTTGCACTTTAAAAAGAGCCCTTCCCACATCTTCTTTTTCGACATTTTTCTGATTCTCTCAGTCTTTTTTTTTTCCCATTTTCTTTCTCTTAATTTCTTTTTATCAAATTCTTGGGAACAGAGATTGTTCGAATTGATATTGAGGGCTCTAAAATTTGCAATAAATTGTTCCTTAAGGGAACTAGTTGTTTTTTAATATATATATTTTTTTTTAAAAAAATGCCATACTTAGCAGTGGTGTTTAGGACAAATTAATATTATGATGTTGAGAAGGTCAAAAGGATGACCGAGAGGATTGGACTTGGGGAGTAAAGGACGGGCACTGCCCCAGAAAAGAAGAGGAAATGTTACCTGCTGGAACCAACTCCCCATTCTCTCTCTCTCTCTTGTGATCTACAGCAATATACTTATGTTATCATTATTGTCTTTTTCCTTTTTCTTTATGAGTTGAAATACACTAAAGTCTATTCCCTTAACTACCAAAAGCAGTGAACAAAAGAGCCAATAAAGACATCTCAAACAAAATCTAAAGATATTGTCCCCCAATTTCAACATTCTCCCACTTCACCTTTTCCCCCTTTTTGTTTTCTGGTTGCATCCTTATTGAATCTAATCGCATCCAAATTGTCTTTTAATCCTCCCTTAAGCAACCTTTATGTCCTTTTAACTTGCTAGTTCTTCTTCTTCCTTTTAGAACCTCTACGATTATATTCTATTCCAACACTTTCCTCTTTGTCCCTCATTACTAGTCCTTCATTCTTGTTCTCAACTTTATCAAACTCCCACAACGTGGAATTTTCTTTTCTCTTTTTTGATCTTAGAAAATAAAGGGGCATACGGGATGGACAATAAAAATGAAAATTTTTTTTCCTACTTACATCGTCCTAAATTATGAGCATTAATATTTCTATGATCCCAAAGTTCCTTAGCAAACCAAGATACGGCCTTGTTTGGATTGCTGTTTTTCGTCGAAAAAATTACGTCATTTTCCATGATCACATTTCCCTATTACCTTTTTCCCTCACATACATTATATCGCCACAGTAATTTTTTCATAAAAAATGACGAAAAATGCAATCCAAACGAAACCTAAGTTCTCTTTAATATACGAGTTATATATATATATATATATATATATATATATTTTGGCTCAAATTATGTTCACAAAGTCAAGAAGTGTCAGTGGCAGAAAGGAATAGATGGGAAATGTGGCATTTAAGAGAAATGATAATACAAAAAAGGAAACACATATGTAAGCCCTTAAACCACTATGATGCACTTTGAGTCGACTTAGGACAAAAGTTACTGTGATTACAGGCAATTGATATTTGCATTTCTTTTTTAACCTCTCGCACTTCAAATAATTCACTAAATAATATGTCTTTAAGAGGTGCAAGAGGCTAATTTGAAAGTACAAATATCACTTCCCTTCTTTACATTTTTTAATTGCTTTTTGTATTTTTTTTCTGAAGAATATATATATATCTCTTTACATCTAGTTTAGCACGCTTCTACTTATCTTTTTTTTTTTTTGTTTTACTTAGGAATATCTTAGTTTTTCGACCAGACTAATGCTCTATAGAGTTTTGTTTCAAGAATATACAGTGAAGTAGCATATGAGAATCGATCATCGGACCTACCGATAACTATCAGATTACAGAACAAATTTGACTTCCTGTGGGGGCTCGCTTCTACCTATCTGTCTCCCGTCGTTATTTATGCTTTGTAGAATATCTTGGTAACATTAATATATTGATATACACAAAGTTTTTGAAAGAAGACAAGAAAATTGTGGTAAGTTTTTATGGTATTAATTGGCACGCTTAGTTCACACTGCTGTGCAGAGGCAGGACCGCAGGAGCCCCTCTATTTTCTATGAACCAGTCAAGAGGAATGGACCTGTGTATTTTTGGTGTTTTACACCCACGGGCCACACACACTCACGCACTCCGGCATTCACGGTGCTCCTCTTAAAGAGCGCGAATAGTATAGTATCAATATAAAAAGACTTGAGAAAGGATAAAAGAAGCCCAAATTAATTGGGATTTAGTAAAGTTTATAGTAAGCACATGGAAGGCTTTTTGCGAGTGTCTTGTGTGCTAACAGCCAGTGTAAAGCTAGTTTAGTAGGGATTATAATAAATTAAAAAAGTTGATTAAGCTGCTGTCTTGTCAATCGGTCATCTATGCCATTTGCCAAATTTTTCAGAGAGATTATGAAAAAGATAATAAATGCCTTCGTTCCTTAAACGTTCTCAACTTCTACGCCTGACCGACATTTTAGTGGTAGATAGAAGACTGGGTCAATAATAAACTTTACTATATTATTAAGAATGTCTATAATATTGTCTTAGGTAGCAGAATAGGTTTACGACATTAATTAAGCGAATGTCTACAAAATGGGAGTTGAAATTTGCAACTCTTTTTCTTATTTTTTATTTTTTGGGTATGAAAATTCGCGCAACGTTTAGATTTCCAACAGAGGCGCTGTCACCCTCACAAGCTTGAAGTCACATTGTGATACTACTATCTATTATAAATAATAGTTGGATGGTTGTGTACAGGTGTGCAATTATCAGTGCTTAATGTTGGGAGGGGATTTAGGTGTTAATTTTTTACGAAAAATATAAGTTACATTGAAAATTTTTTTTAAAATGAATCATGGAGGAGATTATTTGCCCAAATATATTTGTTTACATCACCATTACAATTTTCAATACACATTTTTATCTTCCCAATTACCTTTTTATCTCACATACATTACATCACAAAAAGTGTTACAGTAAAAATATGTCAAATATAATGTACAATCCAAACACACTGAATTGAGTGTAAGTATAGTAATCTATACCCATTAGATGTGCTAGAGAAAATCAATATAAGTACAGCTACTCATGTTCAATATATTGCAAGTGTGTTTGCCTACTAGTACATGAATAACCATGGGTTGCAAAATAATAGCTCAAAAAAAAAAAATAAAGCTTGTTTGTCAAAGGTTTACTCCATATCTCTTACTCTTCCCATTTCTTTTTTCATCGGTTCCTAATTATAATCCACATTTCAATTGAATAGTATAGTTAATTTTTAACTTCTCTAATATATTCTTATTCAATAAACTTGGTTATCAGCCAATATAGCCTATATTATTTAATATATTCAATTTTTTCACTAATAATTGTTTCAATATATTTTTTAAATAGTGCAACATACCAGTATTATTGTTGTTATAATTAATGTAAAATTGTAGTGATTATTGATACTCATAATATTAATGTAAGGATATTTTTTAAAAATAATAGATTAAATTTATTTTTTCTGTAATGTTAACTAATTTTTCTTAAACGGTGTGAGAAAAAAGAAGACTATCCAATTGAAACGAAGGGCATATATACTAAAGCCTCAATTTTGTTTGATTTAAAAAGTCTCAAAATCAAGTTCCGTAATCATGTTTTATTGCGAGGCTTCAACACGAACCTTTAGTGCGCATAAAGGATATCGTAGTACCTGAGATTTTTACAGCTGTGAGCAAAGAAATAGTTACTCTACGTGAAATTTTACAGGTGCTGCCTTGAAAACCAGTCATTGAGATTTTTTTGACGTATGAAGGATATACTAGTACTAGTACTATTTTCCAAACCACATCATGCAAATAATAGATAAAATAAATGGTACAAAATGTGGATGAAAAAAAAAAAAAAAAGATATTACAGTCGTACAACAAAGATAATAGTTGCCCTAAATGAGACTTTGACATTTCCCTCGAAAAACAGTCATTGAGATTGTCTTGGAAAAATCATATTAACACTTCTCAAAAAAACCTCATACACTCCTTTTCTTCTTTTGCATTAGATGAAGTTCAAAGAGTATCTTAAATTTTTTGAAAAGTGCTCATATCAGTTTGAATTAAAAAAAAAAAAAAGAGAAGAAACATATATAGATCTAGAAGTAAACATTCTTATGAGAAAGAAAAAAATATGCAAAATACTCCATCAACAAAATAAGAGGGAACCTTCCTCCAAATAATATTTCGAAAAAATTCTACAGTACCATTAACTCTCTCTCTCTCTTTTTTCATTTATACAAGTGAAAAGTTTTCTGTTTGAACAGTACATTTTTTCATGAACATATCTTTGTATCACTTTTTTATTTTATATATATCAAATCGTTACAATAATTTTTTACACAAAAAAAAAATTTAAAAAAATTAAATCCAAGTTTTATTTATACAAGTGAAAAGTTTTCTGTTTGAACAGTACATTTTTTCATGAACATATCTTAGTGTTCTATTTTACCATCCAATCCTTCCAAAACGCTGACCGAAATCTGGTCACTCAAGTCACTTCAGTCACGTTCGTTTGGCTTCAAATTCAAACGCGAGTCGCTTAATCGTAGGTGAACCAAAATCTCTTATAACGAGGTCAAACAACATGAAACTAAAGCAATTGAAAAAACAAGTCGCATAGCCTAAATAAAATGGCCAATGGCCGACAACATGTTTGTCCATTCACATGCAAACAAAATTTCCCCTTCCCCGGACCCCTTTTGATATTTTCTGGCTCACACCCGTCCCTTTCGTTTGTTGTTGAAAAACGGAGCAGACCCGATCAATCTTTGTACCAAAAATTCCATGTCCAGCCACACCAAAGAAAAATGACAGGTTGAACTAAAATTATTAGCTAACACATTCTCTCTTTTATTATTTTTCAACTGAATTTCCATAGACACATCCGCTACTCATTAATGCCATAGCCGATGCCGTGACATTTTTCCATTTCCCAATTTCAATAAGAAAGAATTTTACAGGTAGATAATAAAGAGGAAAATAAATGACTTGACTCGGTAACTAAGTCCTTTTTTTGGGTACTCTTCGAGAATATGTTCAAGTTCCTAGCATATTTTACTAATTCTTCCGGATAAAATGCCCACCATCTCTACTTCCATAGGTTCATACAGCAGTACCCAAATGGGATTGAATTGCAGAGATGGTGAGCAATTTAACATGAAAAAATTTATTGAACATGAAGGTAGTGGTAGACCAGTTATTTACTAGCTAGTCCAAAAGAAAGATTTTAATGAGAGAGACCAAATATCGACGGACTATCCGGGGATGCTATCTGATGCGGTTGCATGGTCAAGTTCTTGTTCTTGTGCATGCTGTTGTTGCTGGTCCTCCTTTTGACCAGCCTGAGCCCTACTCTTCTTAGTCAAAGGCTCCGGTGATGAAGAAACTGATGCTCCTGCTACTGACCAAGAATCATTGGATGAGCTCTCAGAGCTGAATGACAAGTCCATAACACCTTTTGGGCTGCCAGGAACTGATCTAAACTTGCGTTTGTTGGATGAATGGAAATGATAGGCTGATGCCACCTCTGAAATTAGCCGATAGCATTCCTCCACTTTGTCCTGTTTCACCACACAAAGCAAGTTATTTACAGACTTAAGTATGGATAAGATTTCAAGAAGCCAATGATGGACATACGGAAACACGGGTCTTAAGGTAAAACTCAGTGATAAGGAGCAAACCTTGTTGATGCCAAGAATGCTCAAGAGTTGGTCTTGGTATTCTACTCCAAGACAGGGCTCTACGCTGACGATAACATGCAGCATTGTGGCAGTGGCCATCACAGAAGGAAGATAGGACATAAATCTGCAATCTACAATTGGAAATAATTAAGCTGCCGAATAGGAGAAGGTTAATTAAAGATATCAATTTTAACTGATATAGAAGTACTTAGATTCATCAAATGCTTACCGGAAATGATAAAGAGAAGGAGGAACTCGCATCTTTTAAGGAATTCCCAATAAATGTGGTTCTTTAATCCTAGTCTTCTTGTCACAAAATCAAGAAATGAAAGTGGGGTCACAGGGTTCATTTTCCACTCAAGAGTGGACAGAACCAGTATCTCCATTCTCTGTATTGTCTTTGCCTCAAATACATATTTAGATTCTTCCACCTAAACAAATCAAAGCAAAGCAATCCGAAGATTAATTACCTCTCCACAGATAACAAAACAGACGTGTACACAAAAGATTCAATTTTTAATATACTCCTAAGTACCCATCATACTTGGAAATCCAAAAGGAGGGGCACTTGAGTCTCCTCAACTTTGGCAGCAAGAGAAAGGCAAGCCACAGCAGCAAGTTGAGTCATCCAAAGCTTCTTCTCATTGTGGGATTGGAAGCTGAAGAGAAACCGATCCAAATAGTTGACTGCAAGAACTGCAGTAGGAGCAGAGAAAGAGTAAAAAGCAGTGACCTTTAGCATCCATTCAACTGCCTCGGTTCTAGCCCCAGCCAGAGACGGATTTCTCTTGAGACTATTGTACAAGTCATTTTCTTGTTCTTTGTTGAACAAAGAGCATAACTCTTCCTCTCCCCAGAACAAGTCTTGCTCCATTAACAATGGAGGTTTACCGTCAATACGGCTCTCTTCTTCATTACTGATGAAACAGTCCTCTTTATCGAGTCCTTCCCAGTGCTCTTCTTCACAGTACAAAGCATCTAATAAAAATGGAAACTTCTGTTTTTCATTTTGATGCTGATGAGCCATCTTCTTTTGGAGAAGCGCTGTGGTAATGGTCAGATTCAGATTTTCATTCATTCTATGTCAAGGTCAGATTTTGAAGATAAAGAGAGATAAGCCTAGAGAAATGGCTGGAGCCATCTCCCTCTCTCTCTCTCTCTCTCTCTCTCTCTCTCTCTCAGCTGTTTCAGACTCAAGGAGGAGGAGACTGTGGAGAGCAAATGGAGGGGAGTGAACAATGGCTTACAGTTGTGTTTTTATTTGGCTTTTTGGCTTTGCTTTTTGAGTTAGTTCGTAGGGACTTTCCTAATTTTCCTTTAATTTTTGGATGATTGGGGAATCCTTGGTCAAGGCAGATTTACCATGTCGACTATATGTTGGGGCGCGCACACTCGAGATTAGTTAGTAAAATTGTGTTTGGATTGCATTTTTCGTCATTTTTCATAGAAAAATTACTGTAGCGATTTGATATATGTGAGAGAAAAATGTGATAGGAAAATATGATCACGGAAAACGACAATATTTTCCGATGGAAACAAGCAGTCCAAACAAGACATTTAAACATTCGCGTTATTAACACATACTCCAGTTCGATAGTTTTAGTTTTGACTTTTGATAATACTAGTTTTTTTTTTTACACAATTTTAAAAAAAGTATTCTGTCTGTTCCATTTTAATAGTCTTAATTTTTTTCACACGGTTTCAGAAAAAATAGTTAACTTTGTTGGAACAATCAATTTAGTTAGCTATTTTTCTAAAATATCCTCACATTAATTAGAGTACAAATTTATGAGAACTTGAATTGATGGTAAAAAAAGAATCAACACTCATTAAATGGGGTAAGTTTATAGTAACAACAACTTACATTGAATAAGAGTATTTTAGAAAAATTAAAATACAACTACATTATTTAATTAGAAACTGAACTACAATTTGGGAAAGACGAAAAAAGAAAACAGGACTATCAAAGTGAGACGGAGGGAGTAGTTAATTTTGTTGGAAAAATAAATTTAGATTGCTATTTTCCTAAAATACAGTTGACTTTTCATATATCAATATATTTTGGAAAATCTAAATGCATTAAATGGATAGATTATATTCAATACTAATAATCTACATTGAATAAGGTAGTTTATAGTAATAATAACTTACATTGAATAAGGGTATTTTAAAAAAATGAAAAGACAACTACATTCTTCAATTGGAAAGTGGACTACAATTTGGGACAGACGAAAAAAGAAAACAGGACTATCAAATTGGGAAGGAAGGAGTATTATTAAAATTTTTTTTTGTATTTCATACATTTTAAAAATAGTCTAAAAGACCCTTGTACTGTTCAACTAACCATATAAAGATATGTAAATAAAATTTTAAAGTATTATACTTCATGGCTTATATTTCATTTTTAAAAAAAATTAAAATTTGAGCAAGAATAATGACATACTTCTTGAATTACATACAAATAAGAGTGATTATACATCATAATAAAATCTAGATATATACATATATAAGGTGTATATATACATATTTAAGTAATTAGGAGATAAAATTTTAATAAATATAACATCTCATATATAAAATAAATTTGAAATTGCTATAAAAGTAGTATAGTTTTTGAAAACTATAGTAATTTATCAGTATTTTTAGTTTTGTAATTTTCAAATATGTTCATACTATTTACGTATGAATTTATATACCTAGTTTTGTTGAACACACATTTTTATACTAAACTTTTCAGCGCACTTTAAAAAAAAAATCATATACTATGCATACATATATTACCTTGTCCTACACTCGTTTTATATTTTACTAACTATGCACTCAACCACAATTCATTTTTTTTTTGCCAGTCTAACTTGTGCTATAAATTAAACTTTTGGCATACTATCTTTTTTACCAAAGTTGGGGAAATTCAGAGTTTTATGTTTATAAATCTTGAATTCCCGAACAATCTTTTTTTACCAAAATTGGGGAAATTCAGAGTTTTATGTTTATAAATCCTGAATTCCCGAACAATCTTCAAAACCGGCAACTTTTAGCATACTAACATTCTATGAATTTGCGGATTTGAGGCGAGGCATATCATTTTACATTTGGATTCCAAACATGGCACATATAGCATGTATTTAGATTCCACATACACAGTAGTCAACGCAGATGGGATTGACTAGGAGCTAATTAGTGCTTACAAATCTTTTTGGGTGGATTTTCTTATTTTTGTTTTCATTAGTTGAGTGAATCAGAGCTGAACCGTATCGCTCATGCAGTCTAACAACTGGACACGTCACACTCGAACGTGTAACAAGCATTAGTGGGCCTAGTTACCAAAGAGACCCATTTATTGGGTAAGAGCTGTGTTAAGGTGAAATAGGATGGGATTATACAATGTTGCACCTTCCAATCAGATAATATATTTCTTCTTGGGGAGATCCAATCAGGTGACTTAGCGACATGTGATGCAACGGACGGCCGTTGATGGGTTTTGGTGGGTCCAGTTAATAATCAAGATTTTGTAGGTCAACATTGGATGGTTACCAATACAGGGTCCCCAATTTAAAGATGGAACAAAAAATTGTAAAACTGCATCTTATCGTTTCCACAGACAACAGAAGTTTTCAGTACAGCGGAATTAATAAGGGATAAATTTTCCACACACTCACACTATATAATATGCATATATATATATATATATATATATATATAAGAGAATATGATATTCAATTATAAATAATAATTAATTGTCATATATTTAACTTCGTTTTATATATATATTATTGGTATATACAAACTTTATCCATTAATAAATTGTGTCCGCAAGTTCACGGGTCATAAAGCACACAATTGATCTATTCTAGAGGAATTGCGGGGAGTGAAGAAAAACATGTAAAAAATCTAATAGAGCAAAGAGTGTCCTTTAAGGAAAAATGTACAATTATATGGGTTTGTTCAAATTGTAGTTTATTTGTTAATTTTTATTTATTTGTATTATCAATGCATTTTTCATCATTTTTTATCTCACACACATCATAGTAAAAAGTGTTGCAGTATAGTTTTAAAAAATTATTTCAAATAATCTACCGTCCAAACACACACATTAATTCAGGAAACAAAAAAGAAAATCCAGCTTGATTAGGCACACAAGAGGAAAGTTAAAAAATGATGGCGCAAATGACTCCTGACGCATTCATTTGCTAAAATCCTGCTATGGTCCAAGCAATATATAATTTCTTTTGTGAAATGTTAAGCCAATTGTGGCACTGTAAATTATTTGATAAAATGCATCAAGTTAGATCATTATCTCATACTCTAGACTTTGGAGCATTAACAAATTGTTCATTTTCTTCTTGTATGAGCTTGACAATAAACTTAAAGTAGGTTCTTCACTTCTTCCCCATCAAATTTCCAATATGGAGGAATATCAATATCCCATAGGTCCCTTTTTCTACGAAAAAAAACAAATTTCCTTCGGTAAGAAAAGCAAAAAATTCAGACCATGTTAAGTAACTAAATGACATTTTGCCATGCTTAATAGATTAATATGCAAACTAGCCAACGTGCAGTATACTATACCAAGGGTAGAGGCCAATAATTAATAAGAAAAGACTCTCTGCCTCCAACTCAGTATGAATGTTTTCATAATATGTTAATTCCATGAGCATCTGATGGTTACATGCATTGTAAGCAGTGTGCCAGTCCATAATTAATGATCATTAATTCACAAACAATAAAAGCCTCTCATGCATGAAATTTTCAGGGAGGGAAAAGAACAAGGAAAAAAGGGGGAAGAAAAAAGGGCCACCAAATTGCACTAAGTATATGCCGTTACAGATAAAACCTTTCCATCATACATTTATAAATCGCAAAATTCGCAGATGTCTCACTTTTCTTTTCTGGCTGATTGTGGTACGAGCCAAGACTGGCATGAAATGAATCACGCAGCTGCGTCAATATCACTAAGCCGCCTGCTAATTACTTTATTATTTATTTCTTGTTTTCATATCCCGAAATGTTACCATCACTTTTTGCATAATTAATTTATGATTACATGAATACTCGAGCTCTAAAATTCCCGTCTTCTTTTAAGAATACCAAGAACTACCTGCTTTTGTTAAATCTTCAATGCGCTTTATACGATTTTTGCTGGAAGGATCATGGATCATGGAATGATCTTCTCGTGTACGAGTAGCGGATAGATCTCTTCTGCTCTTTACCAAAAGCGCAGAATAGTCTCGAACAAAAAGCAGCCAAAAGTTGCACCTCAGCATGCCTTATGGCACCTATGCCACTCTACCAGTTATTGCTTTCAAAGCGTAGACTCTGCTACCAGTGCTGCCACAGCCCACAAGTCCAAAGAAGATTTTGAACCTCAATATCATTCCTTCCTTTTTACTACCTTGTTTTTTCTTTGTGGGATTCTTTAATACTTTCCGAGATTCAACACAGTGGAAAGGATTCACCACCTTCCTAAATCAATGGTTTCTTTTACTGTCAACTCCTTTGGTTTGTAATATGCATGCTTGGGTTTACTAGTATTAAGAACTGCCGTCCAATTGCACCAATTAGAGCAAAGACAGAGTAGAGTACAGATGGAGATGGTAACTAGGGAGGGCGAAACTGCAGCAGGAGAGATTTGTCCTGCCCTTTCTTGCTCCCCTTTTGAGCCATTAATTAAAGATGTATTTATGTGTTTGCTGTAGTAGTAGCAGCAGCAGCAGCAGCAGCAGTTGTAGGAAAGTATGCAATTCTGATTCAAACACAACAGTTAGCAACATGAGGCAGCTTGCTGCATTTTTACCAGAGTTATACATGGTAATAGAAATTATGAATTATAGCATATAGCTGTACAAGTTGTTCGCCAATATAGGTGCCTGTAGGGTTTCTGCTATGATGTGTTGCTTTCTTTCTTTTCTTTGCTTTGCTTTTCTTCTTCCCTCCCTCTCTCTTTTGTGGCTCGATCTCCAAGAAGTACTGAGGCTAGAGACCACCATCCAAAAAAGGAAAAAAAAAAAAAGAGAAAAAAGAAAAAGAAACGGATGCAAGCACTTAATGTTCATGCATCATCATTAATGGTAGTCGGTGCATTTTTTACCGAAAGGAAGCAAATGGTTGTTGATGCTTGACCACTTGATTATTTTTCTTCCTGATACATGAATTGGATTATTAGAGAATAATTAAGTGGAACATTGGGAGTCCAATTCAAATAGTCCACTTGTGTATAGGGTTTAACTATTGGACTACATTTTATTTTCTATTCCCATAATAACCTAGGTTTGTTTGGATTGTGAATTATTTGAGATATTTTTACTGTAGCACTTTTTGTGATGTGATGTATGCGAGATAAAAAGGTAATTGAAAAGATAAAAATGTGCGTTGGAAATTATAATAATGATGTACGCAGATATAATTTGACAAATAATTCACAATCCAAACAAACTAATTTATCTTGCTACTGCATGATCAATTTGAGTTGAAACTCTTTGTTCTTCCTACTGAAAAAGAAACAAAAAGAGTGGTGGGTTTTTTTTTTTTTGAAGGAAAAGGGGTGGTAGGCTGATGGGACTTTGGAGGGGGTAATGGATCGCGGATGCTCCCTTAGAGGTTTAGTATAACGAGTAATGGAGTACAAACTTTTTTTTCTTTTTATTTATTCATTTTCTTTACATATGAAATAACAGCCTAAAGGTCATTAATTACCTATATAGAATTAACCATAACTGAAAGTAGTCAGTAGTTGCTGCTGATTTATATGGTGAGTGCAAGTTAGTGAGGCCATCATGCTACGCTTGCTTTTGGGCTTTGAGGAGTGTGATGATTGATGATCATTTCCTTTTTCGCATTTCTACCTTCAAACATCACACAGCAATTGAGCCATTTTGTTTGTTCATTTTGGTCAAACTCTGATCAACCCGCGACTCTCTTCTCTTCCCTCTCTCCTCTGAGCAGAAAGTACCAATCTTTCTCTGCAATTTAATCACAACCACAGGAATCCAAAACCCTTTATTGGAACTCACCGTTCATCTCCATTCTTACGCATGGTTTCCTGTAGATGGTACTGTTTTAGCTGATGGGGGGTCATGGGACCATACACAGCTTCAAATGTCATCACATACCGTAGCCATCGAAAGAAGTCTTCAACCAGTTAATTATATGTTACTAATCCATTTTCATACTTTTTCTTTTGCAAGTTAGTTAAGTGGAACAAAGAATTCAAAGCAATCTGTACTAGTACAACAATTGAGAAGCTCATTATGGCATGCAGAGGTAGAGCAAGAGCACAAAGGATAGTTCCCTTCCTGCTGTGAGTTCTTTCTTTTTCATCAGCCCACCTAACCAAAAGCTAGCCCTGATTTTAATGATACATGTTTGTCCTCACAAAATAGCATGTGCAAGAAAATGCAGGCTTCTCATCCATGATTGTTTGTTCCAGTCTTTCCAATAAGAACGGAATATTTTTGGGTCAACTGAGGGAAAAGCATCGAATCCGCAGTATTGTGCAACCAGGAAAATGGAGGTGTTTCTTGCAAACATGAGCAGTTACAATTCTCTGGGACTGGAAGAAGAGACAAAAAGAAATAACTGAAACCGGTGGAGAGGCCTGCGATGCCAGTGCATATCTTTTATTTGCTGGACGATGATCACAAGTCATCAGATTGTTCTTTTCTTCTAAAGCAGAGGATAGATTGTGTAGGATAAAAGATTTAATGTAGTGGAAACCTGTTTATTGGAAACATATCATCACAATTCTTCTTCAACTTTTTATCGTGTAACAGGGGCAGCCATCTTCCAATATCTGAATCAAAATCCCGCCTCCATATTCATTCTCATTCACCATTAAAATGCTTGTTCTTGCTTTAACAACACATTAACTCAAATCCATTGCAAACGAACTACCCAGCAATTCGCCTTCGTATGAACTGCGGTTTCGATTTTCTTTTGAACTTGGGCCAGCTTAGTGTTTATGTTATTTGCCCAAAAATTGGAAAGAAATATAACTGGACAGTAGGCAAAGCTTTGACTTTTTCAAGCTCGATCTCAACCACTGTACATGAGATCGTGATTTGATGTTTCCATTTTCAGATACATCTACCTTCACAACACCATAGAGAACAGAAAACTTGGTGGCTAATGAAATTGTCTCCTCCTTAAGGGGCTCATGCTCCGGAGCCCACAGTTGCAGCCGTCATTTTATTTTATTTTTTTTTATCAGCAATGATACATTTATATAACCTATTCTATCCTAATCCAGGGGGAGGGGAGCTAAAGAAGCTATGATATACAAACTCAACTAGACTAAGAGAGCACTCTCACCTACAGCTCAAAGAGGAATTTAAGTCCCTCTCTGTTGCCACTGAGCCATTGGCCCAGTGGTTTGCAGCCGTCATTTCATGGTCACTAAATCTATGATCCCACGGCATACACAGTTGTGGGCTGTTGCTACCTACAACAACGATAAGTGGGTATGGCTCATGATCTACCTAATCTCTAAAAAGTGGGTATGTCTCATGGCTCTGATACCAATCCTTTTGCTGGGGTTGAAGCAGGCGGGTCCTCCCACAGATACGTAAATAGTTGCACATATATGTGATATTGTAAGGCAAAGACTGCTAACAACTGATTATTTTGGTTTCGTATCATACGTTCCGATTCATCTTTGGAAAGCTAAAATGGACCAAGTCAGCCTGTTTGACTTCTTTCAGCCAGCCATTCCTAACCCTTGTATGTTTTTCCTGCATCGTACTTTGTTCTTAATTGGGTACACAAGAATATAAAAGCAAAATTGGCAGATCTTTCATGTTTCTGATCATGCGAGCTGCAAATATAAAAATTTCCGTGGAGGATCATTAAGTCGAATGTCAGAAAGAAAAAATAAAGAAGATGCATATCCAAGGCAGTCAGCACAAGTAGCAAAGCCCACGAGACTAACCCAACTCAGCAAAACTAGTATTAACTTACAAATCATTTTCTCTTGTCCCGCCAAATAAAACAAACATAAGATGCCGGTCAGCAAATTAGCAACTACCACATTAACAAATGGAAAGACAGGAAATTTGAGTATTGCATTTGTGCCTATGAAGTCTCCGGCAGGAGCAAAACCATCCTTGCACCAAAATATCTCACGCATACTTGGCTAAACTCCAACATATACTGCATTATCACCTAACTGCTGCTACGCTTAAAATGTCCTTTTATAAATCTTTCAGCGTGAGAAGGGTACTTATCTCGAATATAAGCCCGAAGACACTTCTGGTAGGAGAAGTCAATCCATCCACCATCAGTTCTCACGACAAAGAGGCACCTTGAGTGTCTAAATTGGGGATGCCGATCCACCTGCAGACAAAGTACAAATTCAAGAGACGTTCTGTCGATGCATAATTGAAGAGTTTGCCAACTGGCTCAACACAAAATCTCTTGAAAGGTCAAAGTAATAGCGACCACCACTCAAAGATATGCATAATCAATTCTCCATCAATTATAATTTTCACCTCAATCTCTACAAAGGTATGGAAACTGACAAATAACTGGAAAAGTGACGAGATTACTAACTCAAAGAGCATGATCTAGACCCATATAACTGCAAGTGCAGACCATGACGTCACCAGCACCCCAATACAGAGGTCATATAAGAAAGCCAGCAAAAAGCTAATAAAGTTGATCTTCTGATTCTTGCCTCTTACAAAAAATTGGCCTCATCTCTTATTTAAGAGAGGAGGAAAATGCCAAATGAACTAGCCTTGTCTCTAATTAAACATCAGCATCCTCTTATCTATGTCATTAAGTGTTGATAACCAGATAATTGTCATCAAACAAAATTAATATGCATAATTACAAGAACCTGAGAACACCTGGTCATGTTCCAATTCACTTTCCGCTGATTTACGTGAAACTATTCAGATGAATTTACATGCACCAACTTTTCCTGATTTCATCCTTTTAGTTAGGCTTCATTCAGATGTAATTAAACTGGTTACAAATAAGCACTGGAAAAATCCATACTTAGAGATACACAAGGCAAATTCCTACTTGCTGTCCAGTGCACATGAAACTCTTAAAGATGTTGCTTCCTGTGTACAGAATCCACAAGAAAGAGCCTATGCAAATAATTGATGGCAAAAAATCAGAAAGTAAAACCATTGGGAGGTTATTCATGTTTTTATGCCTGGATGAAAGTCCAGTAATGCAACATGAGAGAGAGAGAGAGATCTAAAAATGAATGAGCATAAAACAACTGACTCTTACTAGGACAAAATCAAATTTGGAACACTGAGCAAAGGAGCATAAAACAACTGACTGTTACTTGGATAAAATCAAACTTTGGACTATTAAGCAAAGGATGTTCCAAGCTACTGTTGATGAAGTAGAAAGAAATTCCTAAAAAATTACAACAGATGATTAAAAGAAATTACAAGCAACTTTTGTCAAGCTTCTTTCTTCAGAAAATATTACCTGAGAAAGGAACGACAACTAAGTATTAAGCAATAAGTTTCCATCAATTATGCCCCAAATCCACAGAAAGCAGCCATAGGCTTGCATGTCGTGAATGACAAGAAAAATCAATAAGAGCATTGCAGCGTGACTTCAGACTTTTCATAATTGAAAACATGACGTGATCTGGGAGAAAACAAGAGACACAAAGAAGATGCAAAAAAGAAAGAAAAGAAGAAGAGAGAACGGGAGGAATACTACAAACGGGGAAAAAAAAATGCAAACACCAAGAAGAAAGCATGGAAGATTTCAAAGCTCTTGCAAAAACTTTTTTCAAACATTATCCAACTCAACTGATTCCATGATTGCATGAAATCTTTTCTACGCAATTTAGGAGCATCTGTTGGCATCTAAAACAAGTCTGGATCTTTAGCAGTTAAACTGATTAGCAGCTGATAATTAAACCCGACGAAACCATTCGGAATGCATCTTCACAAGACATATTTCCAAAATACTAGTTCGATTATTGAAAGTTCTCTTCTTTGTCCAAATGGCTTGACCATGCAAATTCTCCCAAAAAGTCTGGCACTAGAATAAATTTAACATAACCACCCAATATCGTGAAGTTTTAACTTTGTTAGCATCCAAGTTGCTGGAGAAACATTTAACTCAGTTATCAGGTCTCCACCAACTACTTATATCTTAAACACATGATGCAACTCACCATGATTGAATCAAGTCCACATCCAATTTTATCTTCAGAATGAGGGTGATAAGCAAGAAGTCTCTCGATCACAGTTTTCTCATCTTCTGCAGTTAGCCGTTCACCATCCATGTACCTATAAGGCAAAGAAAGTAGAACAATCGACAAACTCAAATACAAGAATAAACAGTGCCATTATTAGACATCATAAGCGGGAAACATTTAAAGAGAAGAAGAAGAAGAAAAGGAACAAGAAAGAGCCTTAAGCATACATTTACCAAAAAAGCAATGATAGCAAATGATACCTGACACTATATGTGAGACAGCTATTCTGTCCGTTCGCCCCTCCCCCCAACCCCAAAAAATGAATAAATAAACATACAAGGAAAAGAACAACATTCCTTAATCAGCAACAAGGTTATGTCCATATGCTTTTAAAAGCAACTAGTATGGAATTTTGGGTTCAAAAATGGAGTGGAAAATATAACAAAACTGATGGTACAAAATCAAGGAACTCTAATACTCCATTTAAAATCCAGAAAGATCAAGAAAACAACAGGGAAATGCCTTCCAAACCACCAATTATTATCCATACTACAACTCCACAACCTAGATCAGTTTTCTAAAACCAAATGAAAAAGTCTAACATAGTGAGCAGAAGGACAAATCAAAACACAGACCCAAGCTTGCCCCACATTAACGGACAATTGAGGTAGACAAAGATCACAATGTCCTCAACAGGAAGCCCCATTTTACTACAGAGACTTCAATAGAGGAGAATAGCGTTACAAACACATGCCTCTCTTTGAAAACAATGTTTAACGACCTCAGATAAGTTCGTAATAGTATTTGATTTTAAAGCCTTCAACTGCGTATCATTCGGAGACAATGCCTTCTTTCTCGTACATGAAAAAGGATGATATTTAGGCCTTTGGTAAAATAATATTCGGACACCACTTTTGCAACATTAACATGACACTAAATAGACGAATTCAACTATACAAGCATCAATCAAATGCATTTGCTTATTCGCTGGCTATCTAAATTGTAGCTTAAATTTATGTTAAGCCTATTCAACTAGTTGCACCTTCTTTACCGGCAAACACATGCTCAATTACCAAATTTGATAGACTAGCTAAGATAAGAACTCAACGAGCAATGGTGCAAAAGAATGACATTGGAGGACAATTAAGCTACATTTTTGTTTTTCTTTTGGGTTTACACAAAATGGGCAAGGAAGGAATGTAAACTGTACCTGTTAGAATGGATGATTTCTTTGGCTAAAGAAATTACGGGCTCGATATCTTCGAGTATTTCAGCTTCTTTGTCTTTCCATTTTCGGTAATCTGGGTCGTCCCAAGATCTTCTGGGGTTTGCTACTGAGTCTCTGGCGCTCAGTCCTGGAATGGTAGTGGTCTGGGTGGTCGTGGAAGGACCAGTTTTGTCGTCAGGAGGGATGGATTCCACAGAAGTGAACCACGGGCGGAGAGAGAGCGAACCAAGTGTTAGGCGGCGGCGGTGGAGGTGGAGGCGGTGACGGAGGAGTGGCAGGCCCCTCAGCAGTGGTGCAGCCATCGTATTTTCGACTCGTGTGCTTTACCCAATTCCAAGTCATGAACCTGTTGCATATTAGGGAGCCACTGAGCGAAAAGCTTAGCTTATTGGCCACTGCCAAAACCTTTAACCGGTAGGTAGGCAAGTGGGAGTTCAAGATTCAAATCTTTTTTTTTTATTATTTGTCATTAAAATATAACAAATTATTTTAAGTGGCTTTCAAATGAACACGTAGCGTGCATTCATTTGGATCGATAAGTAATTCAGCTCCCTCCAATTTTTTCTTGGATCTTTGTAGATCTCCCTTCCTCATAATATAGAATAAGTGTAGATTTATTATATCCGATAAAAAAAAACTTGTTGTATATCAGGGGCTCAGTAAAACGACGTCTTTTTGTTTTTCAAATCTATCAAAATTAGCCAATTTTGATGTGCCAATTTTTTTTTAATAACTTTTTTATATTAACAGATTTAGAATATGACAGATAATATGAATTTAAATTTAAAATTCAATCATATATATGTGTCATATATCTAAAGTTACTAGTGTAAAAAATATCACTGTACATCTAAAGTTGCTAATGTAAAAAAATTATTATACTATCAATGTATAAAAAATTAATTTTATTTACTTAAATACATTTTTTCCCCTTGTAATTAGGGGACGATTACCAAACACATTATTTTTTTAATGGGATAATTTCAGAAACCTCCCCTGAGGTTTCTGACATTTACATTTACCTCCCCTGTGGTTTGAACAATTACACTGACCTCCCCTGAGGTCACTAATCTTTTACAAATTCAGTCCAAATGATTAAAATATTATTTTAGAGAGTGAAATTAGAATTTGTACCTGATTTGTCCTTTGTGCCACATGTTCAATGAATGGCAAAGTATTACAAATTAATTAACAATTAATAAACTTTAACGAGCGTAGTTTATAGGCAAATACATATTGCCTATTTAAAGTACCAGCTCTTTACATGTATTTTACTTTCAAACATTTACTTTATCACAAATATTTATTCTCAAATACAGATTTGTATTTACTCTCAAATATTTAATTTTTGTTAAACACAAAACCTACCAGTTTTTCTTCCGTAGAAATATTAATATAACACTTTTTCAATTTTAGTTATAAATATTTATGTATTTAACATAAATTAAATGATTCAGGATAAAATATCCATAAAGAGCCAATACTTTACTCATGTAATGGATGAAAGTCATAAAAAATTAATAGTTTATGAGGCCATTTATTTTTTTAAAAATATTTAATTTATATTAAATAGATAACCTACTGATTTTTTTGCAAGAATATTACTTTAACACTTTTTAATTTTTAATTACAAATGTTAATATATTTATCATAAATTAAATATTTGAAAATAAAATATCTGTAAAGAGCCGATACTTTAAATAGAATATGCGTATTTGCCTATAAACTACACTATTTAAAGTAAGGAGTATAGTTTATTGATTTAAGTTAAGGAGTGTAGTTTATTGATTTAAGTAAAGAGTGTAGTTTATAGGCAACCACGCATAACTTATTTAAAGTACCGGCTCTTTACAGGTATTTTATTTTTAAATATTTAATTTACAATAAATATATCAATATTTGTAATTAAAAATTAAAAGGTGTTACAATAATATTCTTGTAAAAAGAAAATCGATAGGTTATCTATTTAATATAAATTAAAATTAAAAAAAAAGAAATGGCCTATAAAATGTTAATTTTTTATGGCTTTCATCTATTACATGAGTAAAGTATTAGCTCTTTATGAGTATTTTATTCTAAATCATTTAATTTATGTTAAATACATAAATATTTGTAATTGAAATTGAAAAAATGTTATATTAATATTTCTACGGAAGAAAAACTGGTAGGTTTTGTATTTAACAAAAATTAAATATTTGAGAGTAAATACAAATCTGTATTTGAGAATAAATATTTGTGATAAAGTAAATGTTTGAAAATAAAATTCATGTAAAGAGCTGGTACTTTAAATAGGCAATACGTTTTTGCCTATAAACTACGCTCGTTAAAGTTTATTAATTGTTAATTAATTTGTAATACTTTGCCATTCATTGGATATGTGGCACAAAGGACAAATCAGGTACACAATTTTAATTTCACTCTCTAAAATAATATTTTAATCATTTGGACTGAATTTGTAAAGGATTAGTAACCTCATGGGAGGTCAGTGTAATTGTTCAAACCACAGGAGAGGTAAGTGTAAATGTCAGAAACCTCAGGGGAGGTTTCTGAAATTATCCCTTTTTTAATTGAACCAATTAATTGTCGCAAATAATCAACTATCCAACACACATTCATTGTTTTTTAGTTGAACCAAAATAATGTAGGCCAATCAAACTCAAATATACTTTGGGCTACTTTTCACCTCAATTGGGGGAAACCGGTTTATACGTTCCTACAGTGTATGTATATATTTGTGTGTGTGGCCATAAAATTTATTGATGTGACCATGATTAAGTCTTTACTGTTATGAATTTCCTCCTAACGAAAAAAATTAATGTTTTCCACCAATATAATTTTTTTTTGAAATGATTGGTTATTTAAACGTGTAAATCTCAAACATATAGAGTTGTAATAATATCACCTTGTAAAATTATAAAATAATTTGCCATTCACAACGGTATGTGCGAGAAAGATGTCAAATGAAACTATTATTCAACTATTTAAAAGTCACCATTCTTTTATCCATGACATCTAAGTGTTGATAAAAATATTTATATTGTAAAACTAATAAAATAAACTGATAAAATAAAGATTTGAATATTAGAGAAAGAAGTAGAGAGAGAATTGAGAACTATATTTCAATATTTCAACTAATCAAAAGATATTTCAAAAGAGGTTAGGATACCTCTGTATATAGGTAATACAGGATCAAAGGTACACGAACCCTATTGAACTCTTATTTATGAATTTAGTATTTCGAGTACAAGAATTGAATAGTTTCATAAATAGACTAATGACTAACGAAAGGATTCATTCAATGTACCAATGAATCTTGTGAATGATTATGAATCAATCTTCTCGAAAATACAAATGAACATGTACATCTTTAGTTATTTCATAACATTTTTGTTCTCTTCAAACAAATGCATATATGCACAACTATAGGAACATGAGAAGACCTATTCATGATCAAAATTTCGGTTCATGTGAAGCCAAATTTACATGCATCAAGTTTACACGATCGAACTTTTTAGTTAGGCTTTTATATAAACTAGTGCTCAATACACACCCAATGCGCGTGCAATAAAAAATATATAATATTTATGATCATATATTTTAACCCCAAACCCCTTCCTTAGACTTTATACATAGTATAGATACAGATAGAGATAACGGGAAATTTATGATATAGATAGAGATAAAAGTAAATTTAAAAACACACAAAGTTAGCACTAAATTGGTAGTAACTATCTATATAGGTTTTATTATTGTAAACATATAACAAGATTAGTTGCAAATAAGGTAAAATTGCATACTTGTAGCTACATGGGACAAATTACTACTTGTTATTAAGTGTACATGGAATTCTCAAAGATATTACTTCACGTCTACAAAATCCACAAAAAGGGAAGCCTCTGGAAATATTTGATGGCATAAATAAGTAAAACGCCTTCGGATGTTATTCATGGTTTTTGTGCTTGGATGAAAGCCCAGTCCTACAGAAAGAAAAGTCCAATCTATCTATATCTATATAAATTTGAGAAGGTATTTTTAGAAACAAGCCTTCACAATCCTTCCCACTCTCAACTCTATTTTTATAGCATTTTACATTTAATTTAGTTCGTAAAAAACATCATGAGCACATTACACCCTCACGTTTTTCTCAAACAAGAAGTTAACTCCAACTAAACATTCCCACGTTCCCTCAAACAAGAAGTTAATTCCAACTAACTCTCCACACACATCTTCCCACTACAATTAAACCTCTTCCAATCCAATTCCATGAGAAGATTGAGTAAGATCTCTTTCCACTTGCTGTTGGTATCCTTATTAGCCCACGCGTGTCAGATGGTCGTCATGCCACTACTAATTCCCATAAAGGTAATTCAATTTATTTTCACTTTATTTTATTTAATTTTTATAGTTTATCAATAAATATAGCACATTGTGCAGGACCGTCACTTTATACTATTCGAGCAAGCAAATTGTATGTCAATTACTACTTGGATTTTGCTCAATACCTACACAGTTGGTAAGTTTTACAAATACCAAAATATTAAATTATTAATAATATTTCATACTCTTGCGAATATATATTTGAAAAATTTGCAGGTTTGAGAATGATAAATGTGCTCAGAAATTAGTGACGTGGTTGCGGTCATGCAGTTTTATAATGTCCCAAGCATTATTGATATCAAATGCTAAAAACATACTGATATTTAAATATGCAGTTATACTTACGGTACAATTCCTCTCAATTAATTAAGTAATGAACAAGTATCTATATGTAGTTTTGAATTAATAATTGTAATCTAAACATTCTTTGGATTGTTTTAGATTAAATATTTTCGGATACTTGCTTATATTCAAAGCATCAACATAGACAATATGTTCCATGAGTTATGCAAAAATTTTGGACAACCATGTCAATCTCATTTTGCAAAAATGGTGTGTATCCATTGTAATGACGTAGTCGACACTATTGTCAGGTAATTATTTTCATATATTTTGAATTTTAATATAATTTTTTACATCATATATCACAATTTCTTTTTAACAGATACAATGTTAACATAGAAGTTAAAGATTTCAGTGGTAACTTATATCTCGCTCTTCAAGACAGACATGCACGATTCATGTTTTGTTGTGATACTTTTTATCTTAGAAATTTAAAAACAAAGGTATACATTATTTATATGTATATATTTTTATACAATATTATTTACAAACTATCTAAAACAAAAGATAATTTTGAATTATGTATGCTTTTAATTGTCAGGAAAATGGAGGTGCATTGTTCGACCAACACATTAATTCATGCAAAAATCGTGTATTCTCATTTATAGTACGAACTCCACAAAAATCAACAGAATTAATTAAATCCCCAATACTGACATTCGTACTCAGAGTTGATTGGTGTGAAAAATATTCACGCCTTTGTAGAAGATTATCAAATTGAAGGCAAAATGTTTGTAAGTATTTCATTTATTTATCAAATTAAATATTTAATTATATTTAATTGGACCCTTATGTCGCTCAAATTATGATATGGATTTCTATTTTTTTCAGGATCCAACCTTCATCAAAGTGATAGTTTATAAATAATAGAGATGTTTTTATTATATATTGAATTATTGTTACAAAGTTTCATTTTTTTAAATATACTTTCATGTGCCCGTGATTATAACATTTTACTATTTTTAAATTCCTCTATAGATTGTAATTTTTTTCAAAAATGTAATCTACTGTGCGTAGCATGGGTATTTATACTAGTATGACTAAGATGAGGAAGCTTTAGTTTTTTTTTCTTTTCCATGTTATTGTATATATTTTTTTGTTAGTGTTTAACTATAATCTTAACTGCATTATTTGATCTTTTTAGACGAATGATGTGGAGATTGTCATAATCGTACTAGTGTAAGAAGTAGACTTTGACGTAGAAAAGGAATTAATGTAGGTCCATGATGGTTTAACTGAAAAGATTTGGTAATTTAGCTAAAGCTTTTGAAATTTTAGATTGTGCAATCTAGAGAGCTATAGCCATAATATTGGAATAAGATGAATTGTCTAAAATATTTTCAAGAATAAGCTGAATTGTCTAAAATATTTCCAACAAAATGATTTTTTACCTATAGGATGTGGCTATAATAAGGTTTAGAATAATTATTTAAGAGCAGAAGGTGGATTGTAGGACTGGTCCAGCCGAAAAAGATGCTGCTTAAGCATTTGCTAATTCCTTTCTTTAGTGGTTGAGACTTGAGACTATTTTTTTTTTTTTTTAACTCTTCTTTCTTTCTTTCTATTTGCCATCTCTTGATTTCTTAATTTTGATATGGTCAAGATAGGCACCACCTTTACTTTTCAATGACGAAAATGAGCACCCGAATAAAACAGCCATTATACCCTTTGTCAGAATAAAACACCACAAAAATTAACATTATAGTTTTCAACCAAAACGTCCCTAGCTCCAAAGAACTTTCAACATTGTGCTCCAAAAATTATTTTTTTACTTTAGATATATTAAATCGTTATAATATATTTTTGTATTCAAATTTTAAAAAATAGCAATTCAATCGGACTCTAAATAACTCTGCGCGTAAAATTGATCTTCACCGCACTTTGGGACTTCACTTTGGCCAACTCTGTGAAAGTGGTCTGGGGTGGCAGAAGATTTTGGACTTACCGATTGCTTCGTGGCGGTAAATTTTGGAATTGCTGTCAAATTACCTGTGCCATTCTCCATCTGCCCGAGGCTATCATCTCCGGCTTCGGCTTCTGCTCCTGCTGCACTATCTCCAGTTCCAGTTCCGACTCCTACCGCAGCTTTTACTATGGCACGTCCACGGTCTTTTGAGACACCGTCGCTCCTAGCCGCTCTCCTAAGCCCAGTAGCAGCCTCAAGCCCAAAAGCAGCACTTGTTCTACTTGTTGTAAAGCGGGTGGCTATGGCATTCGGTTCGGTAGCTGCAAAGATTTTCATTCCAAAAATCGTAGAAATGTGGACGAAATGGGCCGCCAAAGTTGAAACAAAACAAGCAGTCGGCACGGGCCTTGATTCTTAAGCTCTACCTGCCGCAACTTGTGAGTTTCTACCACTATCATCCTTGTATGGTATAATAATTTTCAGGATTTTGATTGTGGGTATGTTCCTGCAGAGTCGTAAGGAGGATGAAAGGAATAATTGCTGTAGCAAAGTTACTTAGAGGCGGTGGCATTTTATGGGGATATAAAAATAAGCAATCGAATCAACATTATACTTTGGAGATTAATTTCCCAATTCTCTTGGAACGGTGCATTTTGCTATCCATGGCTGTCAAGGATCCTTGATTTGCTATCCATTTTCTCTATTGATGATCAGAAAGAAAGTGTATGCCAGGGCATGAATAGTAGTAGTACAAATATTTGTGGCTCCGTTTGGATTAGCTGTTTTTGGGGTTATTTTTCAAAAACACCACTGTAGCATTTCGAATCTGAAAAACAAGTCCGTTTGGATTAGTTGTTTTTGGGGTTGTTTTTCAAAAACTATATGAAAAACTTTTACTGTAGATTTTTTTGGATTATTTTTAGAGGTATTTTTGAAACATATTTTTGAATATTATAATTTTTATATAAATATACATTTATGCATTTATAATACATTTATATTTACAAATGTATAAATGTATATTATTATAAATGTATAAATTATAAATGAATATTATATAAATGTATAAATTATAAATTATAATTTTTATATAAATATACATTTATGAATTTATAATACATTTATAGATATTGATAAATAAATATATTTATATATTCATATAAAAATATATAAATGTATTATATTATATATAATACATAATATAAATATATTTATAAATGTATAAGTGTATATTATTATAAATGTATAAATTATAAATGAATATTATAAATATATTATAAATTATAAGTGTATATTATTATAAATGTATAAATGTATAAATGAATATTATAAATGTATAAATTAATATATTATAAATATATATTAATATTATGTAGAAATGTATTTATATAATTAATATAAATGTATATATGTATTAATGTTATGTATAAATGTAAAATTAATATTATGTATATTAATATAAATGTATAAATGTATTATATTATATATAATACATAATATAAATGTGTATTTAAATGTATAAGTGTATATTATTAAAAATGTATAAATTATAAATGAATATTATATAAATTTATAAATTAATATATTATAAATATGTTTTAATATTATGTTGAAATGTATTAATATAATTAATATAAATGTATACTTGTATTAATATTATGTACATTAATATACATTAATATTATGTATATTAATATACATTAATATTAATATAATTTATATATAATATACATAATTGAAATATACATATTAATATATATTATAAAACAAAATTGCATAAATATATTTATAAATTTATATATAAATAAATGTATTTATATAAATATATAATATTTATTTCAATTGACATAATATATATAATATTATACATAATTGAAATAAATATATTTATATTAATATGATATATATATATAATATACATAATTGAAATATACATATTAAAATACATAATTGAAATATACATATTAAAATATATAATTAAAATATATTAAAATATACATATTAAAATACATAATTAAAATATACAAATTGAAATATACTTATTAAAATATACAAATTAAATATGCATAATTGAAATATATTTGGAGTTGTTTTTGATATATTGTTTGAATATGGTGTTTTTGAAGTTGTTTTTGAAATACACATTTACTGTAGCATTTGAAATGTGAAAAACAATTTTTCAAAAACAGGCGCAAAAACACCAATCCAAACGGACCTGTGAACTAGTCGAATTCAAAATAGGTTAATGAGTCCGCTGCACACTTTCTATATCCGCTGATCAGAAAGAAAGTGTATGCCAGGGCATGAATAGTAGTAGTACAAATATTTGTAGTATTGGTCAAAATCACAATGAAGGAATGCTTCTCTCTATTGTTTCTTCAAAAGTTATTCCCTGCTCTCTCTCATGAGTTATTCCCTTCTCTCCTAGTACGCCCAAAAGGGTGTTTTTTCGCCATTGCAGATTAGTACGGAAATCAAGAGACTGGCAGCAAAAGTTAAGAATTTAGTATTAAAAGTGCAAAATCGATCGATACTCTCTAAGGTAAAATTAGTGTCCTTTAATGGTGAGCGTTCATGTGACAAATGTTCATTCATTTTCTGCCCTGCCGAATTCGACAACACCATGATATATATATATATATGATATAACACCCTACACCATTGTTAGCTTCGTGCAGAAATCAGTCACTATAATAAAAGTTAGAATAATTATTTATTTGAAAGGTATCAACTCCAAATCGCAATGACATATTTGTGTGGATAATTTAAAGTAATTAATAATTAAGAGCAGAAGGTGGATTGTAGGACTGGTCCAGCCGAAAAAGATGCTGCTTAAGCATTTGCTAATTCCTTTCTTTAGTGGTTGAGACTTGAGACTATTTTTTTTTTATTTTTTAACTCTTTTTTCTTTCTATCTATTTGCCATCTCTTGATTTCTTAATTTTGATATGGTCAAGATAGGCACCACCTTTACTTTTCAACGACGAAAATGAGCACCCGAATAAAACAGCCATTATACCCATTGTCAGAATAAAACACCACAAAAATTAACATTATAGTTTTCAACCAAAACGTCCCTAGCTCCAAAGAGCTTTCAACATTGTGCTCCTGTTGATTTTTAGGACATAAATTAAGAAGCAATGCATTATTTAGTATTAGACATAGAAAAAAAAAAGAAAAGCTTACTTTTCATTCATCAATTTCGTCTTTTATATAGGTACTATAACAAATTAATCACAGATATCTCCTAACAAATCTTAACAAAAAAAAAAAAAAAAACTTGTTAACAACTCAACACAATCTTCTGCTAACGAATCTCCTAAACAATTTTAACAAAATCTTGAAAATTCTAACAAACTAGAAATAACCAAACACTAAAAATATTGAACAACTCCTAATAATCAGATTTATTCAACCACTATTTCATTTATCCTAGTGTTAGAAAATCTTGAAAAATTTGCAGAGAAATTGCATATTCCAACAGACAGCTCCAAAATGGTGTCGCTTGTCAATTACTAAGCAAAAGAGATAAGATTGTATGTGATTTTCAATTCTGCTAAGCCGATACAGTTGAACTTTCTAAAGTGCCTCAAATTTAAGAAGTTCCAGCCAGACAAACAGATAAAAAGCACACGTAATTCATGTGGCACTTTTCTGATGCCAGGAATGGGCATTGTAGACAAATCTTGGTATATGCAGTTGTTACTTTAGCCCAAAATATTCCCGTAGATGCACTCCCTTCCCTTTACCATGCTCCTCACAATCAATTTAGGGGTCGTACGGTAGAGCAATTATCTAACTGTTTGAATGTTTTTTTTTTCAAAAGTTTTTTTGGCTGAAGTAATCATTTGGCTATTAAAAGCAAATTTAGAACAGTAATGACTGTCTATAATTAAGTAAACTGGCGTGTGTGCGTGGAACATACAGAGTTAATATCACACGTGAAATTCAAATTTGAACTAAGTATTACTTATTTATTGCAAATGAAGACTCATCGATCTTAAGTAGTAACATTTTATGAGTTAAACTTCTTACATTACTCAATAATATGTTTTATTAAACATAATTCACAGTCATTTTCCTCTAAAAAATTTTTTGAACATATTTATTAATTATTTTTTTACTTTAGATAAATCAAATCATTATAATATATTTTTATATAAAAATTTTAAAAAATAACAATTCAATCGGACTCTAAATAACTCCGCGCGTAAAAGCACCGTGGGACTTCACTTTGCCAACTCTGTGAAGGTGGTCTTTTCTAAAATTCATGAATATTTTCAAAATAAAACACTAACGTGACCACGTGGTTACTAAAATGTCAAAAGTCCCTCTCCCTCCACCAGAAAATTCATCAGACCGGCGTAACTGGATTGGATTTTTTATTTCTCTTACACATTATTATTATTATTTTGTTCATAAGCCAATATAAAAATCCGGATTAAATAAAAGTTTCAAGTCCGTCCTCCCACAAACCAGAAAGCATTATTGGCCTCTAAGCCCACCACCCAGCTCCAAACCCAGAATACGTTTCTGGAAAAACCACCTGACCAGGGAAAACAAGAAAAAAGAAAAAGGCTCCAGCTTCGGATCCCATTTTCAGCTCTGACGGGGGTCCCAGCTCTCCTTCTCCTCCTCCTCCAGCTGCCGCCGTGGATTTATGGGCCAGTCAGCTTCTTCCATCGCCGGAGCTCAAGCCCTTCATCATCACCATCGGCCCAGCAAGCCCAGATCCACGGCTGCCGTGATCTCGACCGGCATGAAAATTCACAACTACATCGAAAATGACCCCGACGCGGACCCTGCTGACGTCTTCACCGGTGAAGGACTCGCCGATTATATTTCTAACCTCCCCGACGAGTGCCTGGCTTACATTTTCCAGTCCTTGAGCTCCGGCGACCGGAAACGCTGCTCATTAGTGTGCCGCCGGTGGTTGTTAGTTGAGGGACAGAGCCGTCACCGGTTGTCGCTAAACGCCCAAGCGGAGCTGTTAACGTTTATACCCTCGATCTTCACGCGCTTCGATGCGGTGACGAAGCTCGCCCTCAAATGCGACCGCAGATCTGCTAGTATTGGTGATGACGCGCTGGTTTTGATCTCTCTCAAATGCAGGAAGCTCACGCGCTTGAAGCTACGGGCTTGCCGGGAACTCTCAGATGCCGGAATCGCCGAATTCACAAAAAATTGTAAGAATTTGAAGAAACTTTCCTGTGGGTCTTGTCACTTTGGTGCTAAAGGAATGAATGCTGTTTTAAATAATTGCGCTGGTCTCGAAGAATTGTCAGTAAAACGCCTACGTGGCATCACCGACGGGGCTGCCGCCGAGCCGATTGGTCCCGGGGTGGCCGCGGCCTCACTAAAGGTTATTTGTTTAAAAGAACTCTATAATGGGCAGTGTTTTGGGCCGATGATTATTGGGGCGAAGAATTTGAGGACCCTTAAACTGTTTAGATGCTCAGGTGATTGGGATAAGCTGCTGGAGGTTATAGCCGATCGAGTAGATGGGTTAGTCGAGGTGCATCTTGAGAGGCTTCAAGTGAGTGATGTGGGGTTGATGGCGATCTCAAATTGTTTGAATCTTGAAATATTGCATTTGGTTAAAACTCCCGAGTGTACTAATGAGGGTTTAAAGACTGTAGCTGAGCATTGTAAGCTTTTAAGGAAACTTCACATTGATGGATGGAAAACAAATAGGATAAGCGATGATGGGTTGATTGCTGTGGCAAAGAACTGTCCAAATGTGCAAGAGTTGGTGCTGATTGGTGTCAATCCTACTCGAATGAGTTTAGAGAAATTGGCTACTGGTTGTCTGAATTTGGAGAGATTAGCCTTGTGTGGGAGTGAGACTGTTGGTGATGCTGAGCTTTCGTGCATTGCCCAGAAATGTATTGCGTTGAAGAAGCTTTGTATAAAGAGTTGTCCTGTGTCAGATCACGGTATGGAAGCGTTAGCAGGTGGATGTCCCAACTTGGTTAAGGTTAAGGTTAAGAAGTGTAGGGCTGTCACTTCTGAAGGTGCAGATTGGTTGAGGGCCAGTAGGGGATCACTAGCAGTGAATTTGGATGCCACTGAACCAGAAAACATGGATGCAAGTGCTAGTGATAGTGGGGCTCAGGAAGGTGGTGGTGCTGAGAATCATCAGGTGGGTGGCCAAGGTGGTCGAGCTAATATTGCTTCAAGCAGCACTGGGAGGTCAACATCTTTTAAGGCGAGATTGGGACTATTGACAGGGAGGAGATTAGTATCTTGCACTTTCAGAAGGTGGTCGAGCTTTGGTGGTAGTTCACGAAATACTTAGAGAATGACTTAAACCAGGCATTGGAGTGGGAAAAAAGGAACACTCTTGGCCTGTTTACATTGTTTTGTGCTGTATTTATTGGCTCCTTTGTCATTGGACTGCAGTTTCGTGTGTGGTTTTAATGCCTTTTGAGATTGTTAATCTCCTTATTGGGCCTTATGGGAGTCTTTAATGTTTTCCTTATGGTTATACCTTATTATACTTGTCAAGTATATCATTCCTAGCGTTCCTGCCCTTTACTCCTTGTGGATGGTAGTTATAGTTAAACAGATTTGCATATTTTGGTTGTGATAGGTTTCTCAGTCAGTAATTCGTGAGTGCCATTATTGCGGATACCATATGATGTGCACTTTCTTGTGTATCGATCAAAGTTACGCAGGCCATTCATGCTGCATTATAGGTTATCATGTTCTAGGCGTTCCTTTTGTTTGCATCCAATATTCTTAAACTGGTAACTACCTAAATGAACAATTTTATTCCTCTATGTCGATTATATTCATTTCATTGATTTAACTAGTATGTGCTTATATGAGTTAACTTATCTGTTCATTGAATAATTGTCGATTTTGATGTGGTTAGTCAGCAAGGTACTTAGTATTCTCTATTTTTGTCGTTAATGAAATCAAGAAAATTTATTTGTTTGTTGAGTCGCAGACATGCAATAGCTATATATGATGCATAACATATTCAATTTAAATGCTTTTAGTTTATAACTTTTTATCCTTGAGGTTTGCAATTTACTTTTTTGCTTGTGTGTATGACTAGATAGATACTGCTAGCCGTGTTGTTTAGGTGGACACTGAATGTTGTGTTTTGTTGGTTGATGATCCAGCTTCATTGTTGAAATTTCCATATTCCTGATGAATGTCCTGCTAGGAATTGCCTTGTCTCACGTGCCTACTTATTTGCGAGGACATTCCTTAAATACCTTCATCCTCCTGGCAATGAAATTAGTTTTCTTTTTCAGCAATGAAATTACCTAAGCTGATAGGATGGAGATTGGCTAGCATATTTTTCTAGAAATTTTCATTTTGCAGCCGGAGATGAAGTGTTTTTAAGTGTCTTAAATAGCTCCTGCTCCAGTTGAGAGTTAAGACCAATATTTTTTGGGTCTCCTTTTGAGTGTTGCGCTAGTTCTCCTTAAGAATGGGTTGTTCAGTTGTTCGTATAAGTTGGAAGGTAAACAGAACTGTCTTCCGACTTTTTTCGTATAGGATGGACGTTTTTTAAGTCAATGGTGGCGTCGTCGATTCAAGGTACTCCACCGACTCTTATGTGCAGGTATCTTGAGAATCGTAGGCTTCAAAAGGCTCAAGCTGCTTCAAAAGACTACTTTCTTTACCTCTCATAGCATTTAGAATTGACCTTCAGTTGGGCTTATTCTTTTTAAAATTCCTCTCTATTTGCTCATCCTCAGAGCTTGGGAAAACAATTAAGAGTCTTTGGTAAGTGAATATTTGGACGACGCAGATTTATAATTTTATTAAAGAGTTTGCAAATCAAGAGAAATATGTAAAGGGATGTTGACAGGCACTGCTGGAATAATCTTATGAATGAAGTTTCTTCACACTTGATCGCTCGCTGCCCAATGGGGGCTTGAGAACTGAAATGTAGCATTGAATTTGTCAAGCACGTCTTTCCTCTGCAGGGCTTAATTATCTTACTTACTTTTTTTTTTTTCAATCTTTTGTTGGCATTTGGCAATACTTACTAATATTAATAATGCATCTAAACGTACTCAGGAGATGAAGTTAAGTGCATGCTCAGTATTTATTACCACTGGAAAGGGTTTCTATTTTTTATAACCATACATCCTATATCCAAGTTTTACGGTTGAACCAACGTAGTTGTCTTTCGTGCACAAAATGTATAAATTTAGCAGGAAATTCTCAACACCGAACGTAGGTGTTTTGGATACAAAAACAAATATCAAATGGGTGGAAGAGCCATAAAAATCTGAATGTATCACGTCGTTGTCCGTGAAAGGAAACTTTCTTCTGAACCCACCACCAAATGGTAGCTAAGATACCCGAAGTCTCGAATTGATAAAAGAAAACATTATCGATTCTGTCAGTTGCTGAATAAATAATTAAAGGCAATGATGCTTGGAGTCCGGAAGAGCCAAATCTTCTAATCCGTTTTCTTCTCTTTCTTCGGCTGTGGCTTCTGATATATTATTATCTGACTCAGGATGGTACCATTTGTCACCACACCGATAGCAGAACCCAGAACAACTTCGAGAAATTAAGGAAATCACCACAAGTGAAACGAACGGTCAGCAAAAGCAAATTAAGAAGATGACAGGAGAGTAGAACGGTAATGAAAGCGGCAATAGTCAAGAGACACCAGTAATTCAAGCAGGCATATCAGGAGTAAATAAAGTCATGTTCAAATGAAGCACAAGAAGGTATCATTTCCATTGGCCAAATGATTAACTTGTGATGGAAAGGCTAAAGTAAATCCAGAATACAAGTGTGCTCATCAACTGCCATTGAACTCCATTTATTATGCAACGACAAAGTCGATAATTCCAAATGGACTTCAAAATTATCATCACTTCAACTGAGAGAAAATTATATCCCCTCTAGAAACCAAATACTACTATTTGCATATTAGTACTAATCATCTTTTATTGGTGGAGGAGATCAAATTTCCATCCAAACACCAGTATGCAGTAGTTTAATAATCGTATCATACGTCAGGATGTGAAATAGACATATTGCTTGCAACAAGACAGACACACTGCACAGGAAGTTTGCATGCAAATGAAAATGACTCTCTCAATAGCAATTTAACAAACGGATCAGACAAATATGGACCAAGGATACCACTTGTTGGAGCTTTCTCCTGGAGGCTGGTAAAAACCCTAACTGCCAATATTGGAAAAAAAAAATAGTTAGGAACTCCATGCTGAAGAGGAGGAAGTACACAACAGTATGATGGCAAACAACATAAGCTTACCCATGGAACCTGCAAAATTCATCAAAGAAGTCAAAAAGCTAAGTTCACCAGTACTGCCGTTCTGCAATAACAATTAACATTTAGTAACCTAAGAATATCTTCATGTAGAAATACTGAAATTACAAATGGTTGATAGACCTGCTAGGACTAACAATAGCAAACTTAAGTGAAGAATTAGTGTCAGCCCCTTGCATAGAGCATAGAATTGTACTATAGACAAGAAGAACACCTAGCCAGCAAAAACAACAGCATACTATGGCTAACTCCATAAAATTATGGCCTCGGTTGTTATGTTCTTGTTGGAGATGCCTTTGAAAATCTATATTTTTATCACAGATTCTCCTTACAACATATGCACCTCCATTTACACACAAAAAAAGATTAACTTCCAAGAATGATAGTTATGAGTTGCATTTACAATATAAATGGACATTGCATACAGAAACTTTGCACTAAAAACTACTTATTCACAATGTTTTTGCTCCTAGGAAAACTTGAGCTCCCCTTTTACTAAACGCTATTGTCCGCATGATATAGTGGAAATCATGTCCTGCCAGATTTGACAAGTCATCAAAATATCAATGAAACAGTAGGAGATCCCAAATCCAGGCCAAGAATCTATTCATCCAAATGTAGTTTTGCATCAGAATAGTCATTTTAGAGTTCCTTGAATCAGGGAATTCATTTCTCAGAGATCTAACCATTTCAATGACCAAAATTGGGTGATTGTGTGGACATATCAATGAGCAGCATATGAACTACAACGAAGCCAAGGCACAGAGAAACCAATTCATGAAAAACTAAAGGTTGAGCAACATCACAAACGGCAATATTGGAATTTTGCTAATCTTTGTTGACATTTCAAGACTCCCAAATCATGGAGAGAAGACCGGGAGATAGAGAAACCTCCTGTCAACCATTCCCTATGAACCCTTCTCTCCACATTCAACATATAAAGACGCTGGAACCAACCAAAGACCCCTTCCCCAGACATGAGAAAATATAAGATTTTGACCAATAATAGCATTCTAGTTTGCATCACAAACCAACTAATCGTACTGTTTTGCCCAAAAAAAAAAGCACACAATCTCATTTCCAGATTAGAAATGGAAAATGAGACAATGGTGGAAGAGGAGTAAGGAAAGCAGAACTCGAGTTTTCACCTTACAATTCTCAACTATCTGTGGGACCCTGGCAAAGAAGAATATTGCATGCTGGGATGCCTGACACAAACAAATGCAAATACAAGCTTCAAAAAGGCATAAAACTCCAAATTTAAACTTAGCAACTATAAGAGCACAAGAATAGTTAGCCGTCAGAAGCATAAGCCAAACTTTTGGGATATAAAACATTAAATCATTCTACTGACATATAACGCCTCGAAGAGAATGGGGTCAACCCGACCAGCTAAAATAGTTGGCGCTATAGCACAATATCTGTGATGAACATAGTAAAGGAAGCAATATCTCATAAACAAGTCATCAATTAGTCTAAACTGCAATAGTAAAGGGAGCACTATTTTTTGAGAAACATGTAGGATACAGTAATGCCCTGATCCATGTCTTCATTCCTAGAGGTTGAGAGAAGTAATAGATGATGGCAACCAATATTATAGCTGCAACAGGGAAAGTGAAAGGGTTAGAGCCACTTATCTCATCATTTAATTCCAAGCAAGCACCATGAAGATTAACTTCCACAAACAAAGTGCACAACAAAGAAATATTGTATAGTGAGTTCTGTCTTAAAAAACCAATCCTGAAAAAACCAAATTTGACTTTCCAAAATTACCATGAGGGTTGTCAAAAAAAGATGTACAGCAACTGCATCTGTACCTTGCACTAAAAGAAATGCCAACTCTCCATAGGCTGAAAATGGAAGCCCTTTATGAAGACAGTATGCCAAGGCAATTGTATATCCAATTACTTCAAGTTCAAAGGCGACAATGCTTAGGCCTCTAATGCTTTGATGTTTCAATATTTTGAGTATCTACCATATGAAGAGGACAGCAACAAACCAACCATAAGGAGTTAGCAAAATTAAAGTGTATTTTAGAGAAAAAAAAAAGACTGCACAAAACTACTGAATGCAGATTCTAATGGAGAAGCACAAAGTTTACTCATGTAAGCGTGGAAAACATTTCTTCGTTAAAATTAACAGCTACAAAAACCTCAACACTTCTTTTCATGCAAATATCGTATATCCTAAATATGTGGAGCTTTGTGAAAAAGAGTTTTCAAAGGTTACATGTAGTGCTCTATAGATATCAGTCACCAAATCCAGAAAAGACATGTAACTCAGAAAGACCCTGATAGAAAACAAGTTTACCCATACATTAACTGTGTACTTAGGAAAACACAGTAGACCTGCAGCTCAACCAAAGGCAAAACTGTAGCCAAAAACAAGTTTCAAATATTCAACCGACATTGTAACCGGGCCACTTGCAACCTGTAGTCTGCACCAAGAAATCACACATGTATACAGAAAAGCAAATTTGGCCTCATCTAAAGCATTATACAAGGCTTAACACACAAAATTTATACTTTTTGAATAAATGCTTTCTTCGTTTTTTTTCCTTTTCTTTTTGGTGCGAGGGTTTGAGGGGGTCGTGTAAGAAACGAAAGATAATGGGATAAAACATTGAAGCAGTAGGAGCTGATTCACAATGAATAAAGGCATTAAATTTAGGACTGTAGGAGTCGTGTTAAAACTAATTACAAATGATGAAAGCATTAAAAACAACCAAACTTGTAAGATTCCCAGCAGAACAAAATCCAAGAACAATCAGTAGAACGACAGGATCAAGAACGGCGATCTGATCAAGCAATTAAGAATTCAATAGGTGCAATTAAAGGGCTTGAAGACTAATTCACCTGAGGGAGTTTGACAGTGGTGGAGGCGGCTACGATGCAGTAGCCCAGAACCTTGGATATCAGCGGAAGCAAACAGTCCTTTTTTGGGATTTGACCATTGCTGAGGGAACTCAATGCACAGCTGAAGTCCAACCCAAGAAACTTCGGTTCAATCATCTTAATCGATAATGATTTCAAACAAAAACCTTAACTTTACCAACACGTATCCGCAATTCAATTTACAGTCCCCTTATTTATCAGGCTGATGAAGAAGTATTTGGTTCGCGGCTTCTATGTGCGGGAAGCCATTTTTTTCCTGCGCCCTTCTTTAGATATTTTAACCTTTTAAGTGCACTTCGGCAAGTTGAGATTTTCTCAAACAACCCCTTATTATGTCAATTGTCGCAGTTTGGCCCATAACATTCCAAAGATGTTATGGACTTCGATGGTAGGAGGGCTTAGTTTGCCTCCTTTCCTCCTTTGCTTTCGGTTATTGACTTGGGTTTCCATCAAATCATGCTTGTAGGTCACAACGAGTTACCAGTATGATTCAGCTAATGGAGTCTAATGATTTGGATTGCGGTGTTCTAACAGATGACTTTTGATTTTTGTACAATAATTTAGACCTCATTTGGATTGCTATTTTCTGCTGTTTTTGTAAAAAAAAAAAAAATTTGCGTAGTGATTTGATAATATATGTAAAATAAAGAAGTGACTGAAAAATGTAACAACGAAGAATGTAAAATATTTTTTTTTTTGAAAAAATTGCAATCCAAATAAAGCATTACATGCTTGGAAGTATGTTGAATACCTAGGTCACTAAATATGTTTGGAAGTATGTTGAATACCTAGATCACTAAATAAGGCATTATTGCTCGTAGTCTTGCTAAATATGCTTGTAATATTTCAAATGCTTGTTTTTTGGGAGCTTCTCTTCTATCATTTGTTATTTCTTCACTTGATACGGACTTGATTTCTTCTTAATAAAAATTTATTTTTCTATCAAAAAAAAAAAAATCAAGAAAGCAGTATTAAGCAGGATTCCTCAATGGCCAACACATTACTTAAAGCCTCTTAAACACAAACCCTCCCTCAATCAAAACATGAACCATAAAATTAGCAAAAACTCAACTAAATGCACTGAATATCTATCTCCCAGACATGAATCCTACATCCTCTTCTGCCAATGCAACCAAATCTTCGGTGAGAGTTCAAATTTTCTTTATTTTGTATAGACATGAAAAATACTTAAAAAAAAAACAGAACCCACATCGGGGGTTTTGTGCTGCTCATTGAGGATGCTCACCTCGGCCATCCCGAGTGGCCGAGGTGAACTCACCTCGTCTCTCATCGGAGCTCATCCCTGTCTTGAGCACAACCCCAGAGCTCGGCTTCATCCCTAATCCACCGTGTAGGTGACCTCGGCACATCAACCTCGGCTGCACGCTGATGATGTCAACCCACCTGACATCATCCAGGACCAGCACTTTATCTGAAAAGCACTGGAGGCACTTAATGGCACCTGCACCATATCCTCCGTCATCACTCTCAGGCGGCTACAGTGTCAGAGTCAGACCTCCTGACAGGAGACAGAGCCGTAATGCCAGAGAGTGGGTCCCGCTAGCATGAGCCTTCCGTCTTGACCACCTCTCTTCTATAAATACCTCACTCACACTCCCAACAAGTAAGCATACACTGTTCATTAACTTACTCTTATTATTCTCGTTCTCATACTAACTTGATCGTCGGAGTGATACCAGGGGAGAAGCCCCGCCACTCACTTCGGACAAGGAGGTTCACTTCGGACACAGGAGTTCACCTCACTTCATCTCAGAGAGGACTGATCCAGGTCGGTCTAATTACCAACCAAAAATCGCCTCCTCAATTGGCGCCGTCTGTGGGAACGAGATCACTAAAAATGAGATCCACGCGTTCCAGAAGCGGAAGAGTTCCCTCAAACGGGGCTGGGCAGACCTCCGGAGCCCAGCAAGACCGCATCTCTGAAGAACCAGGGTCCCAAAGGACCCAGCCAAACAACGATGATGCCATCGCCAAGATGGCCGAGTTCGTATCGCACAACCCTACCATTTTTGAGGAGCTAGGAAGGTACCTCAAAAGACAGGGGAAAGAAAAGGCCGAGTCTTCCAAGAGGAGGCCGACGAAGTCCCCTGAGGCACCTTCAGATGAAGACTCCGATGAGGGGCGTCTCTCTCGGAGTACCTCCAGGCGTGCCTCCTCCAAGGCGACCTCTAAAATTGCCTCCATCTCCCGAGCGTTTTCTCGAGGACTCCTAGGGAAACGGGCCGAGGACCCACCTCGGCGCCCCGGGGGCCTAGCTTCGGACTACATGAGGGCCCCGCCCTTTACGGATGACATCAATGGGGAAAGGGTGCCCCCGAACTTCAAGCTTCCAAACTTGCACACCTACGACGGCCGAGGTGACCCCGAGGATCACCTCCGCGCCTTCATCTCCGCATTCCGACTCTACTGCGTCCCCGACGCCGTGATTTGTCGGGCTTTCCCCATTTTCCTACATGGGACTGCCCGGAAGTGGTTCTGGAGTTTGGAACCGGGGAGCATCTCCTCCCTGGATGAGCTGATAGATCGGTTCATCCACCGCTTCGTGTCGTCTCGACCAATCACGAAGACTTCAGCTTATCTCTTGAACCTTCAACAGGGTCAGGGCGAGTCTCTTCGCTCGTATGCTCAAAGGTTCAACGAGTAGAATGTGCAAATACCTGATCAGAATGAGCAGGTAACTCTCGCGGCCTTTACCAACGGGTTGGTGGCTGGACTCTTCAATACCGAAATCCATCGGGATTACCCCCGTACACTTCACGAACTCTGGGAAAGAGTGGACCAGGGAATCCGAAGTGAAGATGTTAATCGCATGAAGCGAGAAGCCCAAGCCTCTCGTACGGGACAAGATACCCGGAGAAGGAAAGACATCGGCCGAGGTGAACCCGGCCCAAGTGGCACTTCAAACCAACTCCGAGACCGCCGGAGTGTCTTTGATCGAATAGTGAAAGGGAGATCGTCCACCTCGGACGCCGAGCTGACCCCGCTCAATTCTAGTCGGTCTCACGTCTTGGCGGTGATGAGGCAAAATCACCTCGGTCGAACACCTCCTGAGATCCCTGGAAGGAGAGATAAGAGGAACTCCAACCTCTACTGCGCCTACCACCGAGATGTTGGGCACGAGACTGAAGATTGCAATGATCTGAAGCGAGAGATCGAAAACCTGATTCGACAAGGATATCTGAAGCAGTTCGTCCGCAAAGACGGAAGCTTCAACCGAAGTACCTCCCACCGGGAGAGCCGAGGTCCTCGCCGAGAGGACAGGCGGGACACTAAGCTTAATTGCCGAGGTCCTGAGGACCACAAGGGGGATCAGAGGCCTCCACGTGACGGATCACCAGGCTATGGCCCAAACATAGCCGGGGTGATCAACACCATCTCAGGTGGCCGCACGGGAGGAGACAGCCAGAACTCCCGAAAGCGGACCTACCGCCAAGCCGGCATGGATGTGGCCGAGCTGAGCTCGAGGCTGTCCGAGGTGATAACCTATGGTCCCCGTGACCCTGTCCCCGCTGCCTCCAGCAATCACGAGACCCTCGTGATTGAGGTCCTCACAAACAATTATATAGTCAAAAAGGTCTACGTTGACCCCGGAAGCTCGGTAGACGTCCTGTACTACCGAACTTTCGAGAATTTGAAGTTGACCCGGGAGCAACTCACTCCGGTCAGAACTCCCCTTGTTGGCTTCGGGGGACACGTCGTCCACCCGGAAGGCATGGTGAATTTAATGGTGACTATCGGGGCGTCATCCCCGTTGCCGAACCGTGCCTGTCAGCTTTGCGGTGGTCAAAGCGGACTCTCCTTACAACATGCTGATAGGCCGGCCGACGCTCAATGCCTTGAGAGCCGTATATTCTACCTACCACCTGAGTTTCAAGTTTCCAACGCCAGAGGGTGTGGCCGAGGTGAGCAGCGACGTGGGCGCCGCCCGAGAATGCTATCTCGCCACCATCCAAGCCGCAGTCGGACCTCAGCCCCAGCCGAGGTCAGAAGAAAAGAGGCCGGCTGTCCTCTCCATAGACTGCATCGACCCTCATAAGGCAGGAGAGCCCAGCAAGCTTGAGCCCGGGGATGAAGTGGAACAAGTGGTCTTGGATGAAACCAAGCCTGACCAAGTGGTCCAAGTAGGGGCCGGACTCCCTTCACCCCTGAAAGAAGAAGTGATCTCCCTGATCAAGGACCACCGAGACATCTTTGCGTGGTCCGCAGATGAAGTGGTCGGAGTGCCACCCGAGCTTATGACTCACCAACTTAACGTTAACCCACAGGCCCGACCTGTGCGGCAGAAGCGAAGACACTTCGGCCCCGAACGCAGCAAGGCCATATCGGACGAGGTCGACAAGCTCTTGCCGGCCAAGATGATCCACGAAGTCCAATATCCGACCTGGTTGTCCAACCCAGTCATGGTCAAAAAGGACACCGGCGGATGGAGAATGTGTGTAGACTACACCGACCTCAACAAGGCCTGTCCCAAATACTGCTATCCCCTCCCGAGGATAGACACCCTCGTCGACTCGGCGATGGGGTACGAGATCCTTTGCTTCCTAGATGCCTTCAAAGGGTATCATCAAATAGGAATGAGTGAAGAGGACCAAGAGAAGACGGCGTTCTACACCGACCAGGGTGTTTATTGTTACACCACCATGCCATTTGGGCTAAAGAACGCCGGGGCGACCTACCAAAGGCTGATCAACCGACTCTTCAAGAATCAGATCGGCCGTAATGTGGAGGCTTATGTGGATGACATCCTCGTCAAAAGTCTCGCCACTTCATCCTTCTTGTTAGACTTGAGGGAAGTCTTCGGGGTCCTGCGAGATTCGAGGATGAAGCTGAATCCCAAGAAGTGCGTCTTCGGCGTCACCTCGGGAAAATTCCTGGGGTATCTGGTTTCCCACCGGGGAATCGAGGCCAACACCGACAAAGTCAAGGCCATTCAAGATATGTCCCCACCTCGGAACCTCCGAGAAGTCCAAAGACTGAATGGACGCCTGGCCGCACTGAACCGCTTTTTGTCTCAATCAGCTAAGAAGGCCTTGCCCTTCTTTAAAGTGCTGAAAAAGTCTGATCAGTTCGCCTGGACGGAGGAGTGTCAGTCTGCCTTCGACCAGCTGAAGCAGTACTTGCACCACCTGCCCACTCTCGCTTCACCTCGGTCCGAGGAAAAGCTCTACCTCTACCTCTCTGCAGCAGACGAAGCTGTCAGCGCTGTGCTCATCCGAGATGAGGGCACCCAAGTGCCGATCTACTACGTCAGCCGAGCTCTTCGCGGGCCGGAGACTCGATACACTCAGGTGGAGAAACTGGTGCTGGGACTGGTCCATGCCGTTCGGCGGTTGAAACCCTACTTCTTAGCCCATCCTATCTCGGTCAGGACTGACCAGCCCATTCGGCAAATATTGGTGCGACCCGAAGCTTCTGATCGCCTCACCAAGTGGGCTGTCGAGTTGGGAGAGTATGACTTAACATACGAGCCTCGCACAGCTATAAAGGCACAAGCCTTAGCCGACTTTCTCGCCGAGCTGGCCTTCACGGAAGGTCCAGAGTCCGCCTCCGCCGGAGCTGAAGTGTCCACTTCATCCCCATGGACATTGTATGTGGATGGATCTTCTAATGGAGATGGCAGCGGGGCCGGACTTCTTCTGGAAGGATCTCAGGGAGAGGTGTGCTCCTATACCCTCCGCTTTGGCTTCTCGGCCACCAATAATGAACCCGAATATGAGGCTTTAATTGCTGGACTCCAGCTGGCCCGAAGGCTCGGCGCCCAGCAAATCCATGTCCGCAGTGACTCCCAACTTGTTGTGCGCCAAGTTCTCGGTGAGTATGAGGCCAAGGATGAGACCATGCAACGATACCTCTCCAAGGTTCACCAGCTCACCGTGTACTTCGAGTCATTCGAAATCCAAAGAATCCCCCGGTCCCAGAATAAGCGAGCCGACGCCTTATCCCGGCTGGCCTCCACTTCATTCTCTGACCTCAACAAAACGGTCTTAGTGGAAGTTCTGAGTGAACCCGGATATGTGGAAGAGGTGGCCTGCCCCGTGCACTCCGAAGATACCTGGATGACCCCGTTCATCCTTTTCTTGGGTCAGGGAACACTCCCTGAAAACCGAGCCGAGGCGAGAAAAATACAACGCAAGGCGGCTCGGTACGCTCTCCGCGATGGAGAACTGTACAAACGCTCTTACCTCGGCCCATGGCTGAGGTGTGTCACTCCCGAGGCCGGACGTCACGTCCTCCACGAGATCCACGAAGGCCTGTGCGGAGCTCACGTCGGCCACAGGATGTTAGCCAAGAAGACTATGCTCCTTGGATATTTCTGGCCGTCACTTCGGCAAGACTCCCAGGACCTCGTTCTCGGCTGCCCTTCCTGCCAAGTCCACGCACCCGAGCACCACCAGCGTTCAAACTTCATGGTCCCCATCACTTCACCCTGGCCGTTTGAGTAATGGGGGACAGATATCATAGGTCCTTTCCCTAAAGCCGTCGGGGGTTATACCTTCCTGATGACCGCGGTGGACTACTTCACTAAGTGGGTCGAGGCCGAGCCACTTCGGACCATTTCGGGGCTGGCCATTCAAAAATTCTTTTGGAAGTGCATTGTCTGCCGCTTCGGCATACCTCAGATCATCATCTCGGACAATGGGAGACAATTTGCCGAGAATCCATTCAAGACCTGGTGCGAGAACCTCGGCATCAAGCAACACTTCACTTCGGTTGGCCACCCCCAGGCCAATGGTCAAGCAGAAAACTTCAACCGGACTCTCCTGCATGGCTTCAAAACCCGACTACACCGAGTTGGGTCATTTTGGGTGGAGGAACTCCCCAATGTCTTGTGGTCATATCGGACCACGCCGAGGTCAGCGACGCAAGAGACCCCATTCTCCCTGATCTACGGCGCCGAGGCTGTCATCCCGGCTGAAATCCTTATTCCCAGCCCTCGGCTGGCAGCCTATGCCGCCGAGGTGAACGACGAAGAGAGGCAGCTGGACCTCGACCTTGTCGAAGAACGAAGGGATCTCGCCTCAGCCCGGATAGCCTCCTACAAAAACGCACTGGCACGCTATTACAATGCCCGGGTCAAACACCGTAGATTCCAGCCTGGAGACTTGGTTCTGAGAAAAAACTCAGTCAGCCGAGCTGAACCACAAGGGAAACTATGCCCGAAATGGGAAGGCCCTTACCGAGTCATGGAATCTGACCTCAAGGGGTGTTGTAAACTTAGTTATCGAGATGGCTCATTAGTGCCGAGGTCTTGGCACGCAGAGAACCTTAGGTTGTATCATGCTTGAAGTTATGATTTCATTCGGTTATTTCATCAAAGTTGACTCTATCCAGTTATCTTGCCAAGCTATGACTTCGGCTATTATGTTATTTTTCAACATCGTTATTACGCAGTTAAAAATAAGGGGGACAAGCAAGGGATGAAGTCAAAGCAAGAAACAAGAAATTAAAGAGCTGAGATGAAAAGAAATAGACTTTCATTCAATAGAAGTATTACAAAAAATACAAGGCCGAGGTCGGAGTGCTACTAAACACTTCACCTCGGCCACCCCCTCGAAGCATATGAGCCTAGACCCCCGTTTCGGCTCCATTCCCGGTCTTGGCTCCCTCCTGAGCAGCTTCCTCTTCGGCCTCTTTTCCGCCGGGGTGTTCATCTCCAGGCTCTTTTCCGAGGTCCCCTCCGACTTCGTCCCCCCCGGCCTCGTTTCCCTCAGCTTCCTCTACTTCCACGTCCTCGAACACGTCGTCGAGTTCGGACAGCCACTTGTTGAACTCGACCTGGACTTCGGCCAAGTTCCTTCCCGCCTGAATGCCTTCGGCCATCCGATCACATAACTCCTTTGAGTCTTCATTGTAACTGGCATGATTTTTCAAAGACTCCAAGGCTTCGGGGGAGAGGTGAGCTGCGGCCTCGTCAATGGCCGATGTGAAGCCAAACATGAAGTTAGGCGTAAGCAGTTGGCCGAGGTCCTTGATGAAGGCATCGGACCTCCGAAACGCGTCCACAGCCGAGGCTCCAGCACCCTCGAGAGCTTGTGCGTGGGACTTCTTCACTTCGTCCCCCCTTTTCTGTTCCTCCTCGAGGGCTGATTTAAGACTATTCATAGTAGCCTCGGCCTCCTCACCCTTAGCTTCAGCCTCTTGAAGTTGCCTCTGAAGCTCCGACTTCTCGGATTCGGACACCGCCAGTTGTTTCTCCAACTTGGAGATCTGAGTCTGCAGCTTGCCGGTATCCTGCTCCTCGACTAGAGCACAGTATCTGTGAGCCATCTCGGCCGCAAAATCTGAGTTGGAAGCCGTGGTCACCATCAGACTTTGAACCAACTCGGCCGGGCTCAGTTTTTTCATGAACTCCAAATCCCTTGGCAGAATGGAGTGCATTACTAGCTCCTGTGCAACCCGAGGATGCTGGCACCGGTCGTTGACCGAAACTTTCCAGTTCGGACACCAATGATTGCCGGAGTGCGTCTTCTCCTCCCCGGGAAACACTGGGGGGCTATGGAAACGATTCCATAGCGAAGTCCCCGAGACTGGATTGGCCGGGGCCTTCAGCTGCTTGCCTCGGCCCTGAGGAGGTGGGAGTGCCGTAACGACTCCGAGAGGCACTCTCTCTGGCACGGACGGAGTGGACCCAGTAGCCGCGGTGGCCGAGCTGCTCTGGCCGACCTTGGTGGGAGTGCTTGTAGCCGCCGGGGTCTTGGCAGCCTGTCCCTGTGCTTTCTTCTTCTTTGGCGGAAGTGCCGATGTCTCGTCAGTACTCTTCCTCTTCGACCTCTTGGCCATTTCGGACGAGCTGGAGACGACGATATCGGACAACTTGACCACTGCACAAGAAGTAAATATTATCATATGCCTTAGCCGAAGTGAAAAGAAAAGCCATGAAAGAAAATTACGAGGTTTCTCAAGTTTAATGGAAAAGAAGGGGGTCTTGGTAGTGTTGATCACGGCTCGACTTATCCCCCCATCCACGAGCACGGCTTCGGGGTAGTTATGGCTGAACAGCCGAAGTCCCGACTTCATCAGCTTCTGGAAGGACTCTTCTTCGGCATCCCCGGCAGAGGGGTCGGCCTTCGCCTTAATTGGCCTCCACCAAAAACCCCTCGGGAAGTCCACTCCGGACACGAAAAAGTAGTCGCGCTTCCAGTTCTTGATCGAGCTGGGAGCACCGATCACCAACTTCGGGATGGCATTGTTCTGGTTGCCAACATAAAACCATCCCTTATCCGTCGCGTGCGCCTTGAGGGTGTAGCATCGGCGGAAGAGATCGACGGAGGGAGTCACCTCCTGATGTCGGCACAGCATCTCAAACCCCACAATGATGCGGATCGCATTCGGGGTGAGCTGGGTGATTCTCACCTGGAAGTGACGAAGTAAGTCCCGGAGGAATCTCGACGTCGGCATTCTCAGCCCGGCCTCCAGCTGTTGAACGTAGACGGCCACCATGCCAAAGGGGGGCTCCGCGGCTGTGTCACCCACCTCGGGCGGCAAAATTTCGTACCAAGGCCGGAAGGGGTACTTGTCTACCACCTTCATGGCCCTATCTCTTCCTACGCGACTCCTAAACTTCGGCATCTGACCGAAGTCGATGTCGGCTACGTCCACTGGAGCAACTGGCTCCGGTACACCCTCGTCATGGGGTATCTCGGTCCCGAGCTCGGTATTGTACTCCACCTCGGAGCCGCCTTCGCTGATCTCGGACGATTCCAGTTCCGAGGCTGTCTCTCCGACTCTCACCTCGGTCGATCCTTCCTCGGAACTCTGTGCCGACCCCTCCGAACTGGACGTCGTCGCTTCTTCCTCAGAATCCGCCCTCACCTCGGTCTGGTAGCTCGGGGTCACGGTTTCTTTATGAATTTTCGCGGTTTTAGCCATGAGTGAAAGACGAGATAAGAAAGAAAAAGGGATACTTACTATTGACTACGATATCGGACGTAGTGAAGACTTCGGCAAGGATCTCGGCTGATGGAACTGACCTCGGCTACGCTCGTGAATTATACAAGTATTGGATGAAAGTGAAAGGTGTGAGAAATGCGGTGAGGGGGCCCCCCATTTATAGGGGTTCTTGGGAACCCGAAGAGGCGGCAAGAATACGGAAGGGCGGCAACGATCCAAATTCCAGATACTTTGTGTCTGCCCTTCTGTCTCTCCCTCTCTCCTCATTAATGCCCTGTCCTTTCGGCTGACACTCTGCACGAAACGTCCCACTACTTCACGACGTGACGGTTACGTGCCGACTCACTCTCCAGGTCCCTTCAACTGACATGCCCACGTGTCACGTCCCCGCATCTTCCGGAGCAGGCTCGGGACCCCGACTCTTCACGACTTCGGCAGAAGGAAGCCTCGGCACCTCCCTTGCTCGGAGCATCCGAGGCTTGGGGGGCTTATTGAGGATGCTCACCTCGGCCATCCCGAGTGGCCGAGGTGAACTCACCTCGTCCCTCATCGGAGCTCATCCCTGTCTTGAGCACAACCCCAGAGCTTGGCTTCATCCCTAGTCCACCGTGTAGGTGACCTCGGCACATCCACCTCGGCTGCACGCTGATGATGTCAACCCACCTGACATCATTCAGGACCAGCACTTTATCTGAAAAGCACTGGAGGCACTTAATGGCACCTGCACCATATCCTCCGTCATCACTCCCAGGCGGCTACAGTGTCAGAGTCAGACCTCCTGACAGGAGACAGAGCCGTAATGCCAGAGAGTGGGTCCCGCTAGCATGAGCCTTCCGTCTTGACCACCTCTCTTCTATAAATACCTCACTCACACTCCCAACAAGTAAGCATACACTGTTCATTAACTTACTCTTATTATTCTCGTTCTCATACTAACTTGATCGTCGGAGTGATACCAGGGGAGAAGCCCCGCCACTCACTTCGGACAAGGAGGTTCACTTCGGACACAGGAGTTCACCTCACTTCATCTCAGAGAGGACTGATCCAGGTCGGTCTAGTTACCAACCAAAAATCGCCTCCTCAAAGACGTTAATTTGTCCATATCATTTTTATTCTGCTGGAGTATGTACATTACATATATATTCTTTTTCCTTTAGAATTTTGTGTGTGTGTGTGTGTGTAATCTATTAAGACTTGGACAGCTTGCGCTGTAGTTGGCAACATAATTTCGATCCATGGATTGGAGTCTGCTGACAGCCGGGGAACGATTCCTGGTAAATGCCAAAAAAGAAAAAGGGGGGGGGGGGGGGGGGGGGGGGGGGGAAAGAAATGTAATATTATGGGTAACCTATTGTAGAATGGAAAATAATTGAGCAGAAACGGTAATTAACTATTTGATATGGAAATATTTTACTTTTGGAGAGAATCAACTGCCCGAGTTTATTCACTCACACTCTCAAGTCTCAATGTTGAAAGGATTAGTGAGAACTGAACTGGGATGGCACTCAGACTTTACCAAAAAGTTCTGTAACACAATACAACACAATACTACTGCAAGAGGAGATTCTAAATCTCGTATAGTACTGACCTCAAAACTTCAGCGCTCAAACCTAAATTACATCATGACTTGAAGTTGATCGTTCTCATAAGTCAAAGAAGAAAGGAAGAAGCAAATTCTCAACACTAAAAATGAAAGCAACAAAATATTTTTATGAAGCTGATTACAACTAACTCGCTTGATCTCCTAATTGTTCATGATAAATTCATGAAAAAGAAGCAGATTAAGAAGATGTTTTCTTTTTGCCAATAAAACCAGCCCGCCAAACAATCTAAGCTAACAAAACCATTCTATTATTCTGATTTCGAGGAAGAATAAAGAGTGTACTTAAATATAGGAAAGAAGAAGAAGAAAGGCTTAATTAGTCGTCGCCATAACTGCAAATTACTCATGCACCGACTATATGAATCCATTTGTCTTCTTGGATACCACATTTCTCAATCTCGTGAGGCTCTAATTGAGAAACTAATACGGTCGCGGGGGGTAAAATCCACCAGCTGGAGCTGGAGGTGGTGGATATGTTCCTGGCGGTGAAGAATTAGTCTGGGGATAGTACTGTGAAGATGGAGGCGGAGGAAAGGTTCCTGATGGAGGAATTACTGGTCACAGATCCGTAATTTCAATCAGACAGAAATCAATTAAAAAGTTCACTATGAAAGATTTTCAACATAATCAATAGACCAATATCACACATACCTGAGGGATAACCACTTGGGGCACCAGGAGGAGGATGCGGAGGATAACCTGTTGGTGGACAGGGCTGGGGAAGCCCAGCAGTTGACTGAGTGTAAGGTGTTGCCGGAGCTGGCTGCGGAGGATAAGTGGAAGATTGAGGTGATGGTGCTGGAGGATAGCCAGATGATTGGGGCGCCGGAGGATAGCTTGATGATTGAGGTGGAGTATAAGGAGCTGGCTGTGTTGGGGCTGAAGGATAGCTTGATGATTGGGGTGGAGTATAAGGAGCCGGTGGTGTTGGCGCTGGAGGATAGCCAGATGATTGAGGAGGCGGGGCGTAAGGGGCCGAAGGTGTTGGCGCTGGAGGATAGCCTGATGATTGAGGAGGTGGGGCGTAAGGGGCCGAAGTTGTTGGCGCTGGAGGATAGGTAGGTGACTGAGGGGAAGAATAAGCTGGCGACGGATTTGGATTTGGATTTGGAGGGAATCCAGGGAAAGGGGACGGAGCTGCTGAAGTAGGAGGATGAGGATTTGGAGGGGCATTTATGCTTGGAGATGGTGCTCCTGGATAGGCGGCATTGGTGCCTGGGTAAGGATTAGCTGCTGCTGGAGGAGGTAAGCCGCCATCGTATGGCAAGAGAGTGGAAATCGTAGCGTTTGGTGTTGCATACATTTGCGCTGGTGGTGTATGCTTTGCTGCAGAATCTGGATTCTCGTTCACATTACCTGCAGCAATAGAAAGCAATCAATCTCCATTTCAGGCAAATCTACAAGCACATTAGTACTAATCATACCAGTGGCCCCATAGGGCTGGGCTTGATTTCCATGGAAAGGGAGGGGTGCTCCCACCATGATCGATGAAGCTGCAAATGGGATTTGTCAAACACTGAATTTTTTTTTCCTCTCATTTTATACATATGAAGTGCAGGAGGAAGCCGTGTAGGAAATTTACCTTACTCGGGAGTTGACTTGGAAAAACTGATGATTGTCACCGAACTCCCGATCGATGAAGAAACAATTGGCAAAAAATAATGTGGAAGAAAAACTTTAAAGAGAATAATAGTCTTAAAGTAGTATTATAGACCAAGTCGTGCTATTTTAATCAGTCAACTCGGTTACGTTACATCCCCACTTTCACATTCACAACTAGTTCGGCAGCATGTGAATGCACAGAAGACTTTTTTGAGCATTTGAAAAAAAAAATTTAGTGCCAGAGAGGAAGCCCCTTGAATTGATTCTGCCTTTGATGGCAATCCACTTGATCAAGATGTAATGCCATTGATGGGTGTGAATAGAATAGCGCTGAACGATGATGATCTGATAAAATGGAGTCGGTGCTGCCACGCCCAAGGCTTAGCCAGCACGTTAGTTTCTTCTGTCCAGTATGTAAATTCAACATTTTAGAGTCAGTGGCTCGTGCCTCCAAATGGAATCCCAAGCTTACCAAAACCTCATTCACTCTTCTTTCCAAGGCTCAGCCTAGTTATCCTTCCGACATTGTGTTCACATGAAAATGGAAAAACAAAGAAAACATGCAAAATAGCCTGAATATTTTGTCTCGTCACCTAAAGAGCTATTTATCGATTTCTCAAAGTTTGAGCAATTTTTACTTTTTTTTTATATAATTATTAGCTGGTGAAATCTTGTGTTGGATGGTACTCCTTTCCAAAAAATTTATTGTGCTTGTGAAATCCCGCAATTCCGAATTCAATTCGGAATTAAAATAATTCTCCAGGAATTAAAATAATTTCTTTTTTTATTTTTCTTTCAATTTATCTAATTTTTAATATTCATTTTTAAGATTTAAAATAATTATTGATTCAAAACTATTTATGGAAGTAAAGATATGTTTTTTATAAATAATAAGCAAAAACTTTTTTCTATTTTTTTTGGATTGCTTCAGGGTTAATAAAATAAAAATATGTTCTTTTTTTAATGCAACATGGCCTCAATAAGGGCATTTTCGACATTAAGGGGGTTTTTGTTAAATGTTTGATCATTCAAAGGGTGAGACTGTTATTTGAACAAATTATAGGAATTGATTGGTAATATGATCAAACCTCGGGGGAGGTAAATGTAATTAACCCTAAAATGAATTCGGTTAGCTCCAATACTGAATTGAAATAGGTTTGAGATTTTATAGGTCAAATAATTGAAAATCGGGCGCACTGAATTATCAATTTTGCACCGAATGCTCACTCCTAGTGCACGCCATTATTAGGAAGTTTTAAAGGAAAAATAGAAGAAAGAAATATGGTAAAAGATTCAATAGAGCTGGCCGGAGGTCCATTCCAGGAGGATGAAAACGGTTGATTTGCAAATTATAGAGGAAACTAAGCTAGAAACAAATAACAAGAGGTTTAAAAGGTCGAATTCTTTCCAACTGCTGCTATATCTATATGTTAAAATATATGTCCAAGTAGAAGAAATTCAAAAAGATTCTACAGAATTATTAGTCTTCCCCGCGTCCAGTTCATCTTGCGCACCAAATGGGGAGTCTACTTATATCCTTCATTTTCCCACCATCAAATCAAACTCCCTTTCGGTTAACTTTGACTACATCCTCTCATATATCCGTCTTGTCTTGTGGTCTAAAAGCAAACTGATTCGTATTTGTCGGTCCTCAAACTTTTCCAAGGCATCTAAACTTTAATAAAGCGTAAAGGATTAATCTTTACCACATTACGAGCGCAAATAATAATGCTGCTTGAGCTCGATCTCATATCCGGATGTATACCTATATATATATATATATATATACACACACAAACAGACACACATCTCTAATTAAGATGAAATATAAGCTTCTTTCTTCTCACCAAAAGCACAAAGTATTTCCTTCGTGCCAAAACAAACTCGGTTTTGCCATCACAAAATAATTTTGGATGACAAAGTCTAGAGTTAACTGCAGTAAATTACAGCCTTTACCAAAAAGAACTTGATGATGCAGATAGAGGCGCTATCGGACCCTTAATCGAGTTTCAAAAAAAAAAAAAAATTTTTAAACTTGAGGTCTTGGTTTAGAAATTCAAGCATCATATAACATGAGCTTGACTCAAGATTGGGCGGAATAATAACTTGCTCCAAATTAGTTAATCAACTATTCGCGTTATGTTTGCGTAATAATTGTCAATTGTTAACCTACCAAAAAATTCTCAAAATACACATAAAATTTGAAAGTCAATGTGCTTCAGCCTAATCACTCACTACTTAGCTCCAAATTAAAGAAAGATCTGCCCGCTTCCTATCTTCTCTTTTGTCAATTTTCTCAAGTTCATGGTATCCCGGCCTCCAGTTTCCTTCGGTGCTTTTAAGGTCATCTCCATCAAATACCATTTCATAAAGTCATCTCCCGCTTGCTGGGCGTTGCCATCTTTCAGGATGTATTTAATTTTGAGAGCTCCTGTGAATTGGTTGGATCTCCATCATGCAGTTTTTAGCCACGTGACCAAAGTTTTGCAACGCTCCGGCTGATATCGACATGGATATATCCGCCATAATCAATCGAAGGATTATGCATGCCGAAGTATGCTTTGTTCACAGGCCTCCTTATCTTCGAACTCAGTAAAAGCATGCCCCACAAGCTATCTAACAGTTCCAAAGTGTTGTATGCAGGTCTCCATCTTCAGTAATTGTTGGATTCAGCTTGCAAACAAACGGCACATTACCCGGAGGTTTTACCTCAGCCTCAGGAATGTCCCCAACGCTTTCAAGCACAACCACCCTGGAATAATGTGCGCCTCTTTGGCACGCAAGACTTCCTCCGGCTGTGGCGGACCTAGACTTTCATCCTTCATGAGTACTCAAATCATCTTCAACTCGGACATCATGATCGCCATCATCATCATCATCAACCTCATCTTATGGTTCTTTCCTATACAGTGTTAGTATAAAGAAATCTTTTACAATTGCAGGTAAATAGTGGGCTATTGAATTGAAGCTTCGATCCCACGCCCATGTGTATCTATACATTCTCAGACATACAACTCTAATCTAAATTCCCCATAAACCCTTTGGGTGACACGAAAATTTTGCCATCGTGCACACAAATAACTTAATAGCAGCATATCCATAGTTAATTGTAGCAAATTGGAGCCAATAGACATATAAGAATTATACGAAATTAACAGGAAAATCTAGCAAAATCTCAGCCCACAGCCAAAATTAGAAACATTCCAAACTTGGCTAAAAGTAGAAATAGAATTCAAATCAAAAGCCAAAGTGCATCAGCTTAATCACAACTTAGCTGGATAAAATGATGATCCAACTTTACTATCAAAACAAATATTCAAGTCCTTTTCCAAAAAAAGAATAAATATTCAAATCAAACATCAACAAGATTTTCAAACTCTCCAAGATTTTCACCATTAAAGAAAAACTCTTGAAAAATTCATAAATTTAATAAAATTACGGTGTTTAACTTGTTACACTCAAGTGGGTGAGGGGGAGGGGGGATGAAGGATTATATTGGATGATAAGAGGGATGAATTGTAATCAAGACATCTAGTTCAAAACCTCTTATTTACACACAAATTACTTTTTTTTTAAAAATTTTTTTTGTTGCACTTGCATTCGCATTCAAAATGCAAAACGGGCCTCTGAGTCCAATTGGGGAAATCCTGCTGGGCTTCTGCTTCTTGAAACGTTTAAACGAAGCCCTATAACATTTTATTGGTGATAATTATAGAAACCTCCCTTGAGATTTCTGACAATTACACTGACCTCTTTGGAGGTTTGGAAAATAGCACTAACATCTCCTGAATTTAAGATTTTGATAGCAACTTCAGCCCATGTTAGAAAAAGCATTATTCAAAAGGTCTTGGGAAGTGAGATAATAATTTTGTTTCATTTGCACCCTTTTTGTCTTTTGTGAGGTAGTATTAGTAAAAGAATAAAAAATATTAAGAAATGGAAACAATTAGTGAAACTCAGAAGATATATGTGCAAAGAGAACAAGGGCAGTAGTAAAATTTGAAAGAAACACCAAACATGTGTTCAGAAATATAAGGTTCTAAAACAAATAAAAAGACTGTTGATTAAACAAGAAAATTCATCTTTGATCAATACAAGAGAGCTTTTTATTGTCATGTTTTGTAGTATATTGATCTCATATTATTTACCATTTTTCATACACAGTTATGTTCTCTCATGATTGACATAGCAATTTCATCATACTATAACTAACAGCACAATTTTGTGTATTAAGTTGAGATGATAAAAGATTACTTACCTTGCCATAGATTTTTAACTCAAAAATTTCCAGATTTTGCCTTGATTTCTGCTTTCTTTCTCCTTTTGTTTCATGAATGCATAAGATAAAATAAGTTCAACCAAATCCACCAAAATCTAGAGGTTTCTTTCTCTTACATTTTTTGCTTTTGCTTCTCTTCTATACAAAAAATATATGATTTGCATTGTCCTCTCAAGTGTTATAAATCACAAAATGGCACCATATTAGAACATCAAAATGGCACAATTTTGCAAGTGCACTTACAGTACCTAATAAAATAAAAAAATAACCGTTAATCTTGTTTAATCAGTTATCTTAGACTTGTTCATTGCCCTAATTTTTTTGTCCCAAATTTGTTTACTAACAACTTTAAACTCTTAGGGTATAGAAGTAAATTTATCTTATCTCATGTCAATTATAGGTTCCAAATTCATGTTAGGGGAGGTTAGTGCTATTTTCTAAACCTCAAGGGAGGTGAGTGCAACTGTCCGAAACCTTGTGCGTTTATCCTTTTTCATTAATCCAAAATCCAAATCAATTTCATCCTCCGCTTCCCAAGTTCAACAGATCACTTAAAACGTGACAAATTCCCTTCCAACAAAAATACTGGTAAATACAAATTAAAAACCGAAAAACCAGAGAAAAAAAAAATAGTACTCCAGCAAGTTAGAACATGAATGTCGGTGGCGGAGGTAAAGATGGAGCCGCCGGCGAATCATCTTCGGCAGCTTCATCGGCGATTTCGAAATGGGTTTTCTCGATGTCACGGGGTTACCAACATATGCTCGACAAATCGACGCCACAGGTGCTCAACCGGTGGATCTTCTTGGTGGTGATCGCTTTCATCTACGCCGTACGCGTGTACTTCGTTGAAGGATTCTACATCATCACCTATGGGCTCGGAATCTACGTCTTGCAGCTGTTGATCGCCTTTCTTTCCCCTCAGGTGGACCCGGAGTTCCAAGAACTCACCGCCGACGATGGACCCTCTTTGCCCACTCGCGGCTCCGATGAGTTCCGCCCCTTTGTTCGCCGCCTCCCTGAATTCAAGTTTTGGTAGCGTCCTCATTTGCTCCTATTATACTTAAGATTTTTTTATTATTGATTGAAAAGATCAATATTTGTTTTTTAAGGCCTCCGAGGATGTAGAAAAGTGGGACTTTGCGCTATCAATTTATTGCTTTTATGCAACATAATTAATGGGTTGAGAATATTGTGATTTTGATAGTTGCTGTTTGCTCCCAATTTATTGTCATGGTCACCTTTGCATAAATTTGGGTTAGGACAAAATGGGAAAAAGGGTTAAAAAAGGAACTGATTTTTAACTTTGAACAGAATTGTGGGCTTCAATGGCTGTACTGGTTCCAAGTTATGGTTGACTTTATGTGGTTAGAAGACTTGGTGTTTGCAGGAGCCTAGTATTTCTCTATACTTCTATTTAAATATGACTATTCTCCTAATGTAGCATTGAAATATGACTATTCTCACCATCCCTATCGCTTATGAGACAGTCATATGCATATCATACTGATATTTAAGTTTTGCAATTACAAGTAAGATTCCCTGACAATTGGTAACCTGGAAGCCGACGTATTAATTTTTCCAGACACTGAATGCGTTTGCTGCCCTGGAGATATATCCAGCCAATATTGGGGTGATCATAATCATTAATATACAACTTTAGAGTTCATATTTTATGATGCTGTTTAGGATTTGAGAGAACTACATTTGAGTAATGGCCTTTAATAAAATTTTGTGAACTGTTGCCAATAGGAGAAGATTGAGTAATTTCCATGCTCCCTATACTTGAATGAGCATTATGCTTGTTCAGCTATTGTTTAAATTTACTTCTTTTTAAAAGGGTGGGGACTTTTAGATAATGTTGTTGGACACACTGATATTGAATTCCTGGCATGGAGTTGTCTAATGAGTCACGAGTCCATCCAAATCACTTTCCTGGATGTAAAATCTTATTATCTGTAGAAAAGCCATCTTTTGTACTTCTGAGTAGTGAAATGGATAGGATGTTAATGTTGAAATCAATGTCTGATTGTCTGAATCATCTACTAGCATGTTCGACTCAGAGACCTTAAGTAATCAGCTATGGTCACACATGATTGTATTGTGGCAAAATATTGCTGAGCTATATGGTCGCTACGTTTATTGAGGCTTTGATTTCCTGTCTATATGATTTCCTCAGTTGTAACTGTGTATTTGTCCAACAATATTTCCTCTTTTGCAACTTGTCATTTTACATAGTCTTAGTTTCTCTCCCCTTTAATCATGATTTACTGTCATTCATCTTACCTTGACAGACTTCACCTGATGCTTTATCTTATGAGTTCCGAATACCATTATGCAGTATCTGTTACTGGAAAATGGAAGGATTAATCTTCTTTACTTCTTAATGACAGGTATTCACTCACCAAAGCCTTCTGTGTTGCATTTATGCTGACTTTTTTCAGTGCGTTTGATGTACCGGTGTTCTGGCCAATTTTGTTATTCTATTGGTTGGTTCTATTCATTTCAACGATGAAGAGGCAGATAATGCACATGATCAAATATAGATATGTGCCCTTCACCTTTGGTAAACAGGTAGATACTTAGCCATTTAGTTATTAGATATTAATTGGTCATTTTTAGTATTTTGTTTCTATTATCCTGTCAGATTTTATTTTGGCATTTGTGAAGTAGTTGAAACATTTCACCCTTTTGACTCAGCGTTACACCGGGAAGAAAGTAGTTCCCTCTGATGATGCTAGCATTTCCAGGCCTTGATGGTTCAGGTAAAGATGGAAGACTTTTACCTATATTTTAGGTTGTTTAGGTGGCTATAATCTTCAACAAGGGAATTTCATAGTTATTCCCGAAGAATTCTCCAAGTATCTTATTTTTTCAGTGAAGGATAATTTAGTTTTCTGGTGCCTCTATGCTCATATAGAACACCTTTTTACTTCTAACTGATATGACACTTATTCCATTACATGTCAATGTAAATGCGGAATGATTAAATCCTAAAATGTTTGTACTATTCACAGATATTTTAGTATCTAGGTTTCCTTGCTCTCCTATTTTACAATGTTTTGTTGTATTTCTCATGTCATTTGACCTGAGTAAGATCACCTCTTCAAAGGCGCTGATCCTTTCTCTGACTGGCAGATTTGTATCCCATGCTTTTGGTAGATATCTTGCTCTCATGTTGCAATTCCTTATTTTTATTTTTTATATGATTGGGCCCCCGAAAAGTCGATAGATGATTGCCTTGGAATTGAAGTTGGCAGCCGTGCAATGCTTCTGGATTAAGAGTTTTGATTGGGATGAATCCATTTTTCTATGGCGTTTGTCCTGAGGTGACAAGTTCTTCTCACATTTTAGTGAGTGTGATCTTAGTTAGTATAGCGTGTTGATTGTTATATGAAGTTGATCAGGAAAGATGAACATGATTAAAGGTAAGCCCAAGCGATTTATTTTTAATCACAAAACTTCACCAGTAGGAACTGTACTTGAACCTCTATCCTAAAAGATAAGGGAAGGTAGGACAAGTGATTATTGAGGGGGCTGGAAGGCCCATGCCATTGATGTCTTGTTGGAAAGTGTTAATATACCCTGTTGGCCTACGATCTGGAGATGTCAAGTCTTGGTACCTGCTTCCGTGGGGTTGTATTATCTGCCCCTTGCTATCAAGACGCCACGGTACATATTATGTCTTTTGTCTCCATTGTCATTGAGTAGGGAGCACGATTTTTTGTAATTGAAGTTTACCGTTGTCTCCAGTTTTGTGAAGGTTGAGCTTGTTGAGAGCGCTGACATCTATTTTCAAATGAAAGAAGGTTTCAAGAGAGAGAAAAGGCTCTTGGGTTAGTTAACGTGGAAGCACAAATTGTGCACTGTGATCCTACATATTTTAACTTGGGATGGGATCGGGATTGGAATTAGGATGGAAATTTTGGTGTTAAAAGTATTTTGCGACCCTTTTTTGGTGGAGATGATAAAGTTTTAAATAAATTTTCTCTGCGTAGTCCACCTGTCCGTGAAATGAAACTTCTGATGCATTTTTCCTTCATGTTTCTTCTTTGGTTTTCATTTGACCCAAGCTGAGGCACTGGAGGATTGGTCTGGTAGACGCATTGTTACAAGTCAGGCAAGATCATCGGTGGACTAAAGTGTCTGATGCTTTTAAGTGTCGATTCCGAACTTGCATGAGACCTCCATTCTATAATTGAAGCCGGTAGGAAAAGTATGGTTTGTTTCCGATGGTCAAAAAAGTCGACCTCAACAAAACTAGGATGGATGCTCTACCCCTTGCTGAATGGATTGTGGAGGACCCTGATTTATCAGTCTTGTGCAAATGAAACCATATATCTGCCAGGACTTGTAACTTTCTAAGCTTGCTGATTATAGTTCTCAAATGATGCAGCTTGTGGTTGCAGCGTCCTCTAGTGATTGATGCTATTCACCCTGATAGATGCATAATTTACAGATTCCCATTTCTTCACCGTGGCTCTCTCATTTTCTTGAGGTTAAGAAATATTGGAGTCGCTCTTTCCTATAATAATTTTCTGCTCATCCATTCGGTGGCCAATGCAAGGGAGCCAGAGGGACACGAAATAATATATAGCCCAATAAAACAAATAGCACGCCAGCAAAATGGATTTTGCAAGCTAAGATCAACATCATGGAAACGGTATACAGTGAGGAAAAAATAGGTGTGTCCGGTTGTAACTTGTAAGAGTTAAGACAAAGTTCCAAATCAATCTTGATCATGGACTTGGGACAAGATTTAGTGCACGGCGTGGGGTGATATGACCACTCAACCTTGCAGGACCACCTGCTGCAACTACAAGCAATTTGTCCTCGAGGAGGCCTCCTCAAGATTAGGATCCAGTCTCTTGAATATCATATGCAACTTCTGTGATCTCTAAATGAGGACACCATATGCCCTCATCTTTTGGTTAGAAACTTCTTAAATTACTAGACATGTTTGTGACCTTAACGGACTGTAGTATTCAATTCTGCAGACACTGAATTTGGAGTTGCTCTTTCAGCAGTTAAATTGGTTGGATTATTTGAATTAGTCTGGGGTTCTTGAAGAGGACCTAACTATAGCACACAATCAATCAAATCTCCCTACGACTGCGATGTGCCGAAAGGTAAACGAACCAACTTGGCATAAGCTTCTTGTAGCTTCAAACAAGTGAATGAATAAAACTAAGGCCAGTACTTAAATTTAACGAGTTCAGCATGTTCAAACACATTTAATAACAACAAATTAAGACATCTGATTTAATTAATTAGCATTAAATTTATGAGGCAAAACTTGTTCCAAAAAAAAATAAGTGATAAATACACTCAATTGTATTACGTTTTTAAAACTTAACAATTCATTTTTCAATTTTCAATTTTATTAGACGCACCTTGAGACTTCTTCTCAACTAACTTATTGGGTTGTGTACCACATAAAGTGATTATATAACCATAATTTCGGCTTCATCAAACTTGATGCTTTTAATTTTGGCTGTTTAGCTTTACAAATTTATCGTCTAGTATTTAGGAAGATCGTCTACCGTGTTATTGTCCCTTTTGACAAATTGTCAACAATTAAAAAGAGGCGACCATAACTGCGTTGCTAGGACACAACTTATTGTTATCGGAGCCTAAAGCTGCAAGAACTCGCGGTCACATGAATATGGGATAGGCCACAATTTGAGGTTTGGATGGCGTGTCGTTGGTGGCCATTGGTTGCTTGCACGTAGCTGAATGATGTTAGGAAGAGGTGATGGAGTCTAGGAAGGGTATGGTTCGTCATATAAAATGTTTCAGCTGAGGTAATTGCTTGAATAAGCAAAGTCAACTAATCAAAGCTTGATTGGGCAAAATTAATAGTCTGTTTACCATGAAAATGGGAGTGGGGAAAAACGAACAATTTTCCATTTCGAGTAACAGACAGGTTCCACTTTTCTCGTCCACCAAGAATGATTAGCGGAAAGAGATTTTCATGATAGGTTGTAAGTCCATTTCTGACGAACTAAAAGTAATTGATTAGAAGAAGGCACAATCATGACAATGCCCTCTAAAGCAAGCGGCTAATGTGCGTCGTATTACTTCTAGCAAAGAATTTGGGGAGCTGTACATTTCATCGGGCCTGACCAGACTCACCAAAGTCTTAGGAAAATGAGACAGTTGTTAAGCTGTGTAGAAAGACAGCAGCATCAAATCTCATAAGCTCAGTACCGTAGTGGGAGTAACTTCTGTCATCTACTTCTGCCAAGGACAATTAAAGTGTATTAAAGTTCAAACAGGCTGCTAAGAGATTTTTTTTTTTTTTTTTGTTTGTCCCCAGACGTCAAAATTCATCCAACAACACTACTGTTGATTTGATTATTATGTGGACAAAATAGTTCACGGGTCATCTCAAGAAATTTATGTATAGAAAACGATGATCAAGACTTTAGTAGTAGTTTACTACTTGTTTAACGCAGGAATACCCGATAAATATAGGTGGTTTTGGATTAGCATTTGCATGTAAACTACTACTTACTCGTGATTTCTTAGTTTTTAATCTTGAACTTCTTTGGACAAGTCGTACTTGATGTCTGATAAAGATGCACAAACTTTCAACTTTCGTTTTTTGGACCCTTGTCATTTAACCAACCCCCTGTTTGGTATAGTCCCTACTCGTGTTCCTTCCTTCAGAGGGCAACTATATCTTTTCCAGCTCCATGACCTCACATTTTCAAGTACTCCCTGATTCCTCTAGTCAGAGAAAGTCCAAAAGCCAAAGAGTAAAAGGAAAAAAAGAAAAGAAGTTTTGGGGTTGCAAAAGTTGTGCAATTCACTCTCCTCTCTTACGCGTGGTTATGCAACTTTTCTTTGTTTGTTCTTTATCCTTTAATTGTGATTGGAACCTACACCGAAGTTGTAAGCTTGTTTTTCTCTTTGAGTCAGTTCTCTCTGGCTCTGGACAATGGATGGTGGACTTCCCATGCTCAACTGTCTTTTACAGCACACTCTCAGAAGCTTGTGTACTACAGGAACTAGTACTACTTCTAGTTCAGATTCTTCCACCTCTGCTAAGTGGGTATATTCTGTTTTCTGGAGGATCCTGCCAAGAAATTATCCTCCACCCAAGTAAGTACCTTAAATGTTTCAATCCAAATAATGAATTTCAAGAATTCTTGAAATGCTCTTTTTCGGTAATTGTAACGTAATGAAGATCATAATTTGCTCGAAATGTTGCAGGTGGGATCATGGAGGAAGCATACTTGATCGTGCTAAAGGGAACAAAAGGAACTGGTAAAGTTTTTATTTGAGAATTATGATCATTTTGTGTCCAATTACAACTCATCAAGTAATCTAACCTCCAATTTTTGGCTCAGGATACTTGTTTGGGAAGATGGATTCTGTGATTTTTACGAATGCGAACGAGCAGGTAGCGGATATGTGAAGGGAAGATTTGGAGCTGATATTTTCTTCAAAATGTCTCATGAGGTCTATAACTTTGGAGAAGGGTATATATAGCAGTCATGTTCTTACTTAACTTTCTTGTGATTACTGTTTAAGTGGTTTAAAATTGCAATTATCTTGTATGATCTTGGATACAGATTGGTGGGTAAAGTTGCTTCAGACAACAGTCATAAATGGGTGTTCAGAGACTGTCCAAATGAAAATGATCCCAGCTTCATCCATTCATGGAATGTATCTGTTGATCCTGTAAGCAAAAAATTGCCCTTGTGAGGAGTTGAAACCAAATTTCCAGTATTACCTCTTTCTTTTTTCATGTCAATTGATTGCATTTTCTTGTACTTGATCTTTCTTTTTAAACAGCAACCAAGAGCATGGGAGGCTCAATTTAATTCAGGCATTCAGGTTAGTGTAAACTCCGATACATATTCTTCTCAGTTCCACTAAGATCACATCAAAAATTGCTTCAATCCTTGGCAGACGATTGCAATCATAGCAGTAAGAGAAGGCATAATACAACTTGGCTCGTTTGACAAGGTCCGTCTCTCCTTCTCCAACTCTTACGGAATTTTTCGTGGTATCCATCTGTTAATCAGTTAAGATTTACAACATTCCAATATTTAATTTTAGGTTGCTGAAGATCTTAATTTGGTGATAAGCATCCAAAGGAAGTTCAGCTACCTGCAGAGCATACCAGGCATCTATGCTATACAAAGACCATATTTACCAATTCAGCAGCCCCATACTTTCAGGACCAATACAACACCCCATTTTATGATCGAAACTGGAGAAACAGCTTACGGGGTTGATGATAAACGCCAGTTAGTTGGATCAAAGAGACTCTACTGTGATCGACCTGACGAATTTCCTGTCAAGTCCATCAACTTAGGCTTCAACAGTCCCCATAATGGCATGATTGGACCACCTCCGGCATTATGGTCCATTCCACCTCTTCTGCCCTCATCAGCTTGCAGTCCTGGAGCTGCTTGTATTCCAAAGATGCCTTCCATCTCACCATCTTATAATGCAATTGAAGCAACTGATACTCTGCTGCTGAGCAAACAGAATTGCACCATGAAAACTTCAAGCCAGTCTGTTAAGGTCAATGAATTTATTGGTTTAAGTGAGATGCAAAGTGGTGATATAAAGGCTGAAACAACCTGTGCAATGGAGGCTGCTCAAGAAGGAAAGCCTGGAACTTTAAGCCATAGTTTAGGAGTGGAATGTAGGGTAGTGAAACTGGGGTTTGGACCCCAGTCAGAAGAAGAGTGTGCTCTGAACCTTAATTAAATAGCTGGATGTTAGTTCTTACCGTTGTCATGATTCTAATGTTAAGACTGTCAAGAAGAGTATTGGATTGGCGCTGGCAGCTTAATTTTAGATGTATAAAATTGTGTATAAATTAAATGAATCTCAGCTCTTCTTGCAAACTGCAATCTTCAACATTATGTTTGAGATTTTTGATCCTCAAATCCACATACATGCACTCCATGTTCTATCTGGAATTGAGACAAGAAATGTTATTATGGATAACTTAGAATCCAATTGTCTTTAACGCAATTTTGAGTTATGCTTTGTGGCCTTTAGATAACGATACAAGATTATAATCGATTCAACCAAGATTACGATCATCGGGTCAAGACAAGCGGAAGGAATGCATTTGAATAACATTACAATTAACGCACATAATTTGAGTTGTCCTTTTTTGTAAGAGGACAACTTCTTCTAATTATGCAACATATTCCTGCGATATACAGATAAGCGCAGCAGCAGCAGCAACAGCAGTATATATAATACAACGTAGTTCCAAGTTAATGGTGACAACACTTGTCTCAGGGGCAATAAAGACAGGGTTGGAAGGAGATGAAAATGTCACCAGTAGTAATCTGAAATCCGGTTGTTTGAAATTAATGGCGTCGGCCCAATAGAAATATCTTGGATTTTCGATTCAACCTAACTTCTTCTTGTACCACATCTCCATCTCTTGGAGGAAACAGTGTCACATTCAAGTTGTTAGTACACAACTACATATCACATCATTATATATATATATATATATATATCTGCTATATCTGCATCTAGGGAATGGATTTAAATTTTGCTTCCTACTTACCCACTTGTAACTGCAGCTATGTGCCAATATCCCACTATTTGCCATATAAATTTTTTTTTCTTTGGCCACCAAAATGTAGGTTATGGAGTATTACGTAGTGCTTCTGATTTTGGAACCATAGAGTAGAGGTACAAACGGATATCCAATCTAATGTTGTCACGCTTAATTGCACTTTACGATTGCTAGTTTGCTGACTAATAAGCGTGCGTTTGGATTGTATTTTTTTGGATTTTTTTTTTTTTGTAGAAAAATTACTACGGCGATTTGATACGTGTAAGGTAAAAAGATAATTAAAAAATATATCCACGAAAAACATAGCAATTTTTCTTTGAAAATCTGCAATCCAAACACACCCAGGAGCTGATGATATATATATATATATATATAGATTGCTCGTCTGTTCTTTGTTGTTTCATTAGCAGGACTTGTAATTGATGATGCTGTCACAAAGTTGCCAAGGATACACTAAAATTTGTCTACAGATGATGAGATGAGGCTATTAATCCTTAGCTCTACCCAATTGTCAATTCATTCCTTTCGAAAACTAGAAAGAAAGCAATAAAAATTTTTGCAATTGACAGAGGCAAACTGGGATTGAGAGAAAAACAAAATGATAAACTTCAGATATTGCTACTCTTTTTTTTAACTTTTCCACTAAGTAGAAAAGAGCATCTTGACTGAAAAAGGAACAGATATACCATGAAAGCGAAAGAAGAAAAAAGAAGATAAAAGATGGACAAAAAGATGAGCGAGCAAAGAACGAGGATCAAATTGTGGCGCGTGAAGCTGGATATGATATCCAATCTTTGACAGATTGGATGGTCCCAAACCCTAACCCCAAGTTTTTTGGGCTTTTCTTGCAAGGTGGTGCGTATATTCTGAGAAAAATAATGGCGATGTTTAACAGGACATTGATGTGGCCCCTTTCAATCATACGACTCGTTGATTTGAATCTCAAACAATATGATGGTTTGTCCTAATGATTCTGGGAGTATTGTCCAAAGTAAGTTTATATGCAGTATTTAGGTTAGGTTTCAGAATTTTGTCTTTGTTACATGTACAATTAATTATACACGGTCGATTAACATTGCAACAAAAAAAAAAAAAAGGGAATTTTGAAATTTTATGGCATGTATTGAACTGAATCTTCCAACACAATATACTAAATCTAAACAATAATCAAAGATTTAGCACTTTAATCATCATGCAGAGTTTCAAAATTCATTCAATTCAAAGTCATTAAGAAACAGTACTGTATGTAGTATCAGCTTCTCTTTTTGGTCTATTCTGCATCACTTCCAAGAGAAGTGGAGAAGTTCATAAAATACAAATGGAAGGTATTTCCCCCTCATATTCAGGCTAATATCACTTTGCTTTCTTCCCAATTATTATGGGCTTCTAGCTATATAATTTTTCGTATTTTTTGCAATATTTTTATTTCCCTTTCTCTTTCTTCTCATTTCCTTTTCTTTTCCATTATTTCATGCTATCACTTCTTCCCTCTTTCTGTTATTATTTTTTCATTTACTAAATGCTCTTATTATTTGCATAGTCTGAGATCAATTTTTATTTGCTTTAGCTCATTCTTTGATTTCTTCTGCAATATAAATATGGATAGGATGTGTTCATAAGAAAATCTGTAGAAGAAATAGTGCTGCACTAAATTCACATAGCCGATGATAATCAACCAACCGCCCTCGTTCATTAAAAGTTCACCGGCCTCGTGAAGATCTCAAAAATATTTCCCAGAATGGTTTTCTCTAAAGCCTTTACATGACCATCTTTTGGCCAGTGCCTACATAAACTGTTAAAAGGAAACAGATCGCCAGCAACCGAAATGAAATCCAAGCCAGCATTTAAATAAGATTTAAGTACACATAAGCAAATCAGATTGTAGCAGCAGATGAATGTTCTACTTGTTCTGTTTGTTCGAATAGAAGTTTTAGATATAGATATTTAAAGCCTATATACAGATGACCGTCTAATCATATCTTTAATCAATCAATCGGGATTCTGTAACTTCAGTGGTGGTATGGAAAACAGGAAGGGGGCACCATGCGAATTTGTGATATTCCTCTGCCTTTCCTTTCCTTTATCCACACCACTTACAGATTGGTCATCAGGTTTTTTTAAGAGCTGCTCTTCATTCCTTCTGTGCCTGACTTCACCCTCTTAATAGGCCTAGCAAGCATGTGCTTCATAACCTTCACTCCAAGAGGGTTGTCCTTGCTCTGTGTTAAAACAAGAAAGTTGGTTTTATAAGCAAGATAAAACTCGGTGTATCTGCAAGAAAATTATCCAAGGACGAGTTAAATGACAGCATTTACTTACAAGTGAGCAAGTGCCTGACTGAACGTGGCAAACGGGGTAATCGTGGGGGCAGCAGCTGTAGTGGTCTTCACAGCATACGGCACCTTCTAGAGGGCAGCATCCCCATTCGAAGCACGAGCCATAGAACTCGAAGACACAGCAGCAGGTGTTGTCCTGTGGGCATTCATAGTAATTATCACAGGCCGCCGGAGGCTTGATTGGAGATGGAGGGGAAGGACCAGGATTGGGAGGATTTGGGCCTTTCTTGACAGGGTAAGAGGGCTCACTGGTGATGCCACATAAGCCTGAGGTTGCTTTGACATTACGCTCCATCCTGATGTAGCCATCCTCCCCCCACTCTGCACCCCATGAGTTCCTGACGATCCAATAATCCTTACCGTTTGCTGTACCATATCCAACCACATTCACACCGTGATCTAATGCAGTCCCACAGTTGCCGGTGAATAAACCCTGAAGTTGTTCAAAGTAAATATATATTAACAGGCAAGTAAAGGGCAGAAACCGTGCAGAACTAAGCAGCATGCTGTGTCCTATCCCTATAGAATTACAGAGAGTTCAGCACTGAACTCGAAAACCTCGCGAGTTGTAGCCTTCTACACTAAAAAATTAAGAGTCTTGCTCCTGGTAAACCAACAAAATTACGAGGTGAATGGGAACCAGTTTTCAATACTAGAAAGGAGCTAAACCATTACCTTTCAGTTGTAGTGAAGTACTAGGAAGAACACAAATTAACTAATTAAACAATTATTTGCTGACAACATAAAAGTTTCCGTATATACATCATTGTTGCAATGATTGCAAACATCCTCACTTTAAATCACGAAAACATATTCATTCGACGAAGGAAAACTTTTTTGGCATTTCTCAATGACTAGAAAGATGGATGGAACTCACCTTCAAATAGAGTTGGAAATCTCTGCTAGAACCTTCAATGGCAACACTGACGGGTTGATTGGCCACGGCCTTCTGCAGTGCCCTCTCATCATAGGGAATTACATCTTCATAGCCGTCAATTGTGACCACCCTGGCATTTTTCTGCAAGCAAGAGCTAGGTTCTTAGTCATTATTTTTTTTGCTGATTAATTTCTTTTTTTTTTAAACTAACATAAAGAATTCAATACGTACCCTGTATGTGTCACACGTCATGTCCCTGCCTCTGTACGGATAGTCTTCCTCAGTATCAATGCCACCATTGTTGATGATGAACTCAAACGCATAGTCCATGAGGCCACCGTTGCAGCCTTCATCATAAGAAGTATCACAATCCACTAGTTCTTGCTCAGACAGGGAGATCAAATCACCAGTCACAATCTGGTTGATCCCTTCCACGGCAGCAACTGCTGAGAAGGCCCAGCAACTCCCTTCGTTTTCCCATTAAATTCATCCACAAAACAATAATGTAAGATTAGCACACAGACATTAACAAGGGTAAGTGGCAAACGACAAAAAATTACACCATTAATGAGTCGCATACAGATCTTTGAAACAAGGGCCATTAATATCGTTCCCGTGTAAAAGAAAATCAAGGACACCATCACCAATAAGGCCTGCAACAACTACATTCCTTCCCAAATCCGAACATGTATATACTGCTGCTAGTATCTTGTGAAATTGGATGCTCACCAACATAAGATGAACTAACAACAAAGAAATTAATGTTCGCAAGTAAGTTAGGCAGGCCAGAAATTAGGCACGACCAAAATATTTGGTAGCTACTAAAAGGAAGTGTGGTGGAGTATTTTGCCGGAGCAAGAAGTTGTCCATTATAGCAACAGGTGGGAACTGTTAATAAGGCACAACTACGGAATGATAAGGGGGCTTAATCTTGAGAGAAAATAAAAAGAATTAATGTAGCAACATCAACAACATTAGAAAAATTATTATATAAGCAATTAAAACTTGGAGAAAAAAAAAAAAAAAGAGTCTAATCTACCAATAGTTTCAAAGCCGAACTTGAATTTCACGGGAAAGTCAAAAAATAAATAAATAACTCTGGTTGAATTTTTATTTTCCTTTTTCTTTGTTTAAATAAAAAGGCCCAGGTAAAGATGTACGACAAACCAAAGCAATTAATACTTAATATTCACCCAAAGCAATAATTAATCTAGATTTCCGATTCACCAAAATACCCACCAACTTTGTCCATAATAAAACTCTACTTGCTAGTACTACAGCTTGATTACCTTTTTTTTCTTTGGCTACTTATATTCATTTCCTACTCGGATTTTCCAAAAATTTTCTACATCTATTCATTTAAAAAACACAAAATAATAATAAATAAATAAATAAATAAATAATTCTCGACCAAAACATACTGACCAGAGGAGTTTTAAGCAAAAAATTTTGCAAATAAAACAGGCTCCAACAAATCTAACCATCAAGCAAGATGAAAAAAATAAATAAATAAAATAAAAATCAAAGTAAAATACAGAGCTAGGAAAACTTCATACCACAGCTTCCCTGATCTTTGACCGGAAGAACAGCACCTTTTTCTCTCCAGTCAATGGAGTTCGGCAGGCTATCACCTACTTTTGGACGGTAGCGATCGCTGGAAGTCTTGGCCAACCTCCTTTTGGGATCAGGGCGGGTTCCCAAGTAAGTAGAACGGTACTCCTCGTTGCTCAGATCAGCAAATCGGTTCAGCCCGAGCTGGTACGTCCTGCTGGGCAAGCTGTTTTGTTCGTCGATGTACCTAAGATTATCCTTAAAAATTTCAAACCTTTTATCTTTCTCTCCTAGGCCGTTGTACGACTTGCCATGTTTCACTAGCCATTCCTCGTACAAGGCCATCACTTCTTCATCCGTCCTCCCACTGCCACTCGTCTTTAGGTTTGCGTTACCGTAGCTCAGGATGGACATGTCCTCAGCTGATGAGAAAGAAAGCAAAGAAAACAAGAGAAGCAACGAAAGAGTCGCCATGTTCTGGGATTTCTTTTCTGTGGCGGAGGGCCGGAGAAGACTGAGTTGGGAAATGTGGGGAGGGAGCCTAGAAATATAAAGGGGGAGACGAGGGGTAAGATTGGTCTTGTGAGTTTGTGTTGATTTCTTGGATTAAAGAATGAATGAAAGAAAGAAAATTAAACAAGGATGGTTGAGTACGGTTTTACGTATGGGATGAGAGTTGAGTGTAGCGGTAGTATAATGCGTATTTTCTACTGTATTTTCTGATGATGTTGACAGGGGAAGAGTTGGATTTTTTCTTTTTTGGTGGAGAAGGATAAAGAATTTTTCTGAGGAAAGCATGTGCTGTGAACCAGCCGTGATGGAGGTAGGCTATTTATAACAAGTCGGGTAGGAGCTGGAAAAGATAGGACTAGGAGTGATGGACGGAGTGCGTGAAAAATGCAGTATGAGTGGGGTTAAGTTGAATTTTGAATTATAGGCCGGGAATTTGAATCTCAATTAAAAGAAAAATTTTAAAAGACATGTTTGAACATCTTTTTGATTTAATGTTGGTATGAAGAATATGATAGATTATAAAATCAATATTGTTGCAGAGAAAAAAAAAAAGGACTAGGAGCCAGAAAATGAGAAAAAAAACTAGAAAAAAATTAACCAACCGAAGAAAGGAATTGATTTAGGTAAGACTCTGCTTTGAAGTAAGAGACGAAGGAGAGGCATATTATTTTGTGTTGTTTCCGGGTAAAATGGTGTGCTATGGTGGCCTTGGTCATCCAAAGCTTTAATAGCGTGCGGTTAATAAATCGCCGTTGCACCGTGCGAGTGCACCACGCATTCAAATGAATTTTTGTTCAACAAATCCATATATTGTGGTAATTGATAGAAGGTATGATTTGAACTCCTAATCTCGTACCCTACCAAACTTTAATGTTTTGGTGGTGACCACCAACTCAAAGTGTGATGGTTTTTTTTTTTTTTTTTTTGTGTTACATGAGTTACGTGGAAACTAGTATAAAAGAAAAATGAAATAGTGAAAAGTTGAAGAGGAATTTACACTCCGATTAACTAAAGTGAACCTCCTACCCAAAAAAGAAAAAAGAAAAAGAAAAGTAAAGTGAATCATGTGGAATAAGTCAATAGTGCCACTCGTGACGATGAATAATGAAACATAAAATAATCCAAGGAAGAAAAGTTAAATTACTAGTAGTAGTGTCGTCCAACACCACCACTCATTTTACGGTCATAGACGAGACAGGTTTCGTTTTGGACAAGTTGCTTGACTTAGAGAACCCTTTTCTTTCCCTCTCCCTTTTCCTTTCCCAAAAATATACAGCAATCAACCCAAAACCCCGGAGTTAGGTCCCTGTACTGTAGTGTTTTTTTTTTTTTAAGTTGTTGTAATTCTTTTTTTATATACAAATTTGGAGTAGTAATTCCAATTATTTGTGAATTAATTTGCTATTTGCATAACCCTCATCACTGTAAATTTCTTGCAAGTAAGTGAAACTACATTTTATTGCAATTACATATCTTTAGTCCTTTTTTTCTTTCTCTATCTACCTTATTATTTTTATACAAATGGCAACACTTAAATATTTTCTTACTTTGAAAAAAAAAAAAAAAAGAGGAAAACTCTTCAATTGGATTATACAAAGAATTGAAAGGAAGTCCAGCCTACAGATGTGCACTGATACAACATTCTTTGTATTTTAAAGTCACGGTGACAGCTTGAAATAAAAATTTTTTTTTTTTATTAAGCAAGGACTCAACTGAGTCAAGAAAAATTAAAAATATGATAAAATCATATCTGAATTGAAGAAGTTTCACTTTCACTACAACGCACTCCTTTGGATTTGGAATCGGATTTAAAGAGGCAGGCAAACGGGTCTGATGGTTTGAATTTTTTATTTGTATTTAAAGCAATTTGGTTGGTTGGTTGGTTCATGGTTTGAAATAATTGGGTGTGAACGAACATCTGTCATCAGCAATGCCAATGCCCCAGTGGCCAGTGGGCGGAGATTTGGACGGCAACGAGCGATGGTACGGGGGGCGAGGGGCCACGTTGCATATTCTAAGCGGCGGCTACGAAAGCTGCACATCAGGTTGTTCTGCAAGTTTTTAAGGACTTACTGACACTTTGAGGGCCCCACCTTCTTTGTTTTTTTGGCCTTTTATTCTTTGAAGAGCGGACAGCATCATTTCTGTAGGACGACCGTATTTAAATGCAATTTGAATTACACGGGAGAAAGTTCATCTGAATTTTTTTCCAAAAAAAAAGTTAAGGTGAAAAATATATATGGCACTTAGTTAATAGCATGCATTTTGTAATGGCAGGCAAATACAACTCTACTAATGTTTACTTTAAAATAAAGTAAAATATTACAGCTTAAACTTTTTCTTTTACTTTAGAATTTGTCTCCATGTTTTTAGATTTTCCAATTCTTATCTACTGTCTAAAGTCACAAAGTGTCTAAATTTATAAGTATATACACTCATAATATATATAAAAGATTAATTATTATAAATTAAGTGCAACTTTCTTGACCACATACAGTCTTTACAGTTCAGGTAGCAAAAATAAGGCAAAAAATAAAAATTAGAAGAGTCGGAGATGTGAACATGTATTGAACATTGGAGCTCTTTTCATTTAATATTAGAAACTACCAACAGGATCCTCATCACATTCACACCATGCCTATGCAAGGCATTGCAAAGTACTCTATAAAATAATCCATAGAAGAGAGAGAGAGAGAAGACTTTCTTTGTTTTCCTGTAATAAATAAAACCTCCCATGGATTGCTCAGTGATTTTTTTTTTTTTTTTTTTGGTCAATATGATAGCTTTCTATATTATAGGGAAAGAGAGGACCTGAAAAAATTTAAAAGTAATTCGGAAGTGACTGTGCCATCATTAGATCGGACGGATACGTTACGCATTTACCTAAATTTTTTAGGTAAGATCATATTTAATTGTAATAAATTAAATTTTTATCTCCCATTCCATCCAAATTTAATGCTTTGATGATGGTTACCATCCCAAATTCTGTTGGTTGCTTGTGTCTGTGCACCACTTCTAACGTCTATAGATGTAATTAACCTGACACAGTATGACTCAGCAGAAAGATGGAAAAGGAAGTAGCGGGACCATGACCAGCAGCCCGTAGTGTATCCGTATAATTCGATGATTATTTAGTTTAAATTTTGTTTTTCATTAAAGTTATCGCTTAAACTTCTCTTTGATTCATGTAGATACGTAATGTATCTGTATGATTTGATGGTGATTTAATCTCTATCAATTTCCATGATCCTGTTATGTCGGCCCACGACTGAGTTAGAATTGGAGTAAGAATTGGTATGCATATAACAATTGAAGAGAAAAAAAAGTTGCCTTCGAGGTGAGGTGAAGGCTGTGAAGCTTCCTTTGCTTATTATAAGTTAAAATGTACAACCTGTCGACCTTCATCTTGATTGTCTGATCAGCAGGTGTAAAAGTAACAGCATAATCAACGTCTGTACTTTTGATTTTGTCGGCTTTCTCTGCGGAAAGGCGTTAAATGAATTAAAGAAAAAGACTTTAGCATCCGCAATTAAGAAGAAAAACGGCTTTGGTAAGAGTCAAGATTATAGGCTTATTAAAAGTAAAGATTATATATTTTCCGCTTGATCTCCACGTAATATATACATGCGTCTTCAGCTGTAACACGTGCGTTGTTGGTAAAGGTGGACAGAGATAAACAAGATGTAAATTATCAATACCTTTACTGCGAGTTAATAAAAAAGAACTCCGTTTGATTTGGCCTATTTTTGAAAAATTAGTTTTTTAAATATAATATTACATTGATACATAATAATGCGTGGGGGTGATCGGTGGATGATACTGTAGTGGAGATTCATATGGATGGATGGAGGGAGTAGTGGCGGTGATGAGTGGTGGTTGTGAATAGTAGTGTTAATTTTAAAGAGGTACCTTAAAAATTTTTTAATTTAAAAAGGTATCACAAAATATATTTCAAAAACATCTTTCTAAACATAAAAAAAAAAAAAATCTATGATAAATTTTTTTTATATATATTATTATAATAAAATATTTCAAAAACACCACAAAAAATAGTTAATCCAAATAGAGCTGAAGCGAATCCAGTCATCTGGCCATTTGATGCAATATTTCTGCTTGAAGAAATATATAATTTCCTGGTGCAAAAACAATAATGATGCTTGCTTAATCTTCTTCAGCGGAAAAAAGAAAAAAAAATGAAGGAGAAAAGAAAATAGTTTTGTGCTTTTCTCTACTCAACTAAGTATCATAGATGAAAATCGCAAAATGAGCCAGGCATGCCTTCCGGCTTAAAATCAGCAGATTTTGTAAAATTATCTCAACCAAAACAATAGAGAATTAACAATTATCTCGATTTAGAATGCTTTGAATCTTTTCACTTGTAATTTCCATTCCCATCAATTGTCATCTTATAACTTCCAGTCTGGCTGCATATGCATATTTTCCAACTCCTTTTTGCTTTCAAAGGGATATGTGTTTGTCCCTTGGCAAAACAACATAATCAAATGGACTCCGATGCCAACAAAAACATCTGGCATTGAGATTATTGATGGATTAACAAACAAATGCAAGAAAAATAAAGAAAAGGGATTGGCAATGCAAGTTGCGAATGGTAATCAAAGAATCCCTCCCTCTCCCTTTGCCGAGATTTTATTTAAATGGGACAAGTACGAAAAAAAATTATGATAGTAACACTTTCGATAAGAACCCTTTTATTCGTGCATCAACACCAGTCTTATTATTTCGCCTCATGAATTCGATGCGACATACCCAAGATATTTGAATGTTTTGGTTCAAGCAGATGTTTATTATTATAAATAAAGATAAACCAACAGATTTTATTTTATTTTTTTCATTTACGTTCTTGAGGCAATGGATAAACACACTACTGAATAACCACCACGATAAGGACGAGCTCACCATAAAATTCTCACGTTGTCCCCATCCTTTAATATGCATAAATTTAGGTTGTGTTTGGATTGCATTTTCCGTCATTTTTCATGAAAAAAATTACTGTAGCGATTTGATATATGTGAGAAAAAAAGGTGATCACGGAAAACGATAATATTTTTCGATGGAAACAAGCAATCCAAACCAGGCCTACTTTTGCCAAGAAAATTCAAATGTAGAATTCGAGATTCAAATTTAGATTAAGATTAATTGTTACGTAATATGTTTTATTAATGTATACAGTGTATTACGGAGGACCGGCAAAATACATATATATATATATATATATATACTAACTAACTAGTTCATACTTTATGCCGTGTGCTTGCGTCGTGGAATAGGATAACGCATGAACACACCATACCGGACCAACTAGCATGGCCGTTTCTAAATTTTTTTTTTTACGAGCAATCTTGATTCCTGGATCTTAACCGGGAAGGAGAGTCCCAATCGGCAAGTAATAAAAGGTCAAATCAATCAACCCATGCCGTGGCTATGGTAATGGTGGAGCCACATTGATGGATCTCTTTGGTAACAAGTATCGAAATTCCATTGCGCCTGGCTGATTAGAAATACGTGCGTGTGCGTCAGGAAATATCCAAGGAAATAAATACTCCGACGGGTCCACTTTTCCCACTTGTCAAGATTCCAATTCCATACGCCTCTTACCGGAATTAAAAAAAAAAAAAAAGATTCCAAACGCCGCAGTATTTCTCTTTCAAATGCTTGAAAGGTTCTACGTGGTGGGCCCCTTCTTCACAGTATCTGCCACTGGTGGTAAGTTCTTCTATTGTATTTTATACTGCCGCGGCTGACACTTACGGGGTCCACATCTACTACTACTGGACGCTGGTATGGTATGGTCACAATCCATGTACGTGTAAATTTTGTCGATTGAGAAAATAAACAAATACTATAAGAATAAAAGTAAGAGGAAGAGAAATAAGCCACTCCATTTATAAATGTTGGTTAATTTATTTTATCTGGTATGGTGCTACTGTATTTTGCTCTCTATTATTGTGATGATGAAATGATTCCAAAGTTGAGGAGAGCAACAAAAAAAAAATTTTTTTTTTTTACCAAAATCCCTTCCCTTAAATAAAGTTTTAAGATAGTAGTGTTCTAATTTCTTTGCAAGAACGATTATGACTAGTGTTAGTTGAGTGGCATTTTTCACTGCAAAGGCAGTAATAATTGACATGTAAAAATGTCAAAGCAAATCACCTAACTACGAACTAAAGGGAATAGTCTGAAATATTACGTGAAGTAGTAGCTTGGCTGATGTATCATAAAAGTCACACTCTTATATTGGGTTTGTTTGGATTGAGCATTATTTATCCAGTTTTATTTGCTTACATCATCATTACAATTTCCAATACACTTTTTTACCTTCTCAATTACCTTTTTATCTCACATACATCACATCACAAAAAGTGCTACAGTAAAAATATTCCAAATAATCCCAAATAACTTACAATCCAAACAAACCCATTATTCTTCTATTTTTTGTTTTCTTTTTTTTTTTTTGGCTGCAAAGTAATTTAAGGATTGATTGTCCTTTCGTTTGAAATAGAATCCGACAAAAATTGAAACCAACTACTTCCCTTATTTTGTTCGTTTCTTCGGGTTAGGGATTGGGTAGTTAAGTACTCAGATTTATCTCAAGAGTTGCCGATTTTTAGAATTAAATCTGGGATTAGGTTTAATTAGTTAACTTTAAAAGTCTGAAAAAAAAATACTTCCCTTATTGGTTTGTTTGGACAGTGTATTATTTGAAATATTATTTGGAATAATTATTGTAACACTTTTTGTGATATGATGTATGTGAGATAAAAAGGTGATTGAAAATATAAAAAAATAGGTTGAAAAATGTGTTTGTAATGCAAGCGAAATATTATTTAAAATAATTTTGGTATCCAAACGCTCCTTTTTGGAGTTTGGTATCAATACTTCCCTTATTTTGTTCGTTTCTTTGGAGTTGGATAGTTAAGTCCCAGATTCGTCTCAAGAGTTGGTGGCTTTTGGAGTTAAATCTGGGATTAGATTTAATTAGTTAACTTCAAAAATCTGAAAAAAAAAAAAACTACTTCCCTTGTTTTGTTTTTCGGGGATGGGTTGGGGGGGGGGGGGGGGGGGGGTTGTTGGAGCGGGGATGAGGCAGGACTTGGTAAAGTAGAAGGATCTCGGAGAAAAGGCTCACTGGGACAACTATATGAACCTTCCAACCAACCACCAGTGATTGACAAAAGTCCCATGAGTGGTTTTAAACTCCTTGTCTGCATTTCTCGTTCAAGATTTTTTGAAACATTTTCAAAGGTAGTTTAATTTCTTCTGAATTCTCAATAATTCAGGTGGATCCATCTCCAAAAATGTCGCCTTCACTCTTGCAACAGCAGGTTCTTGAGAGCTGTGTTCATAACTTCATCTCCTCATATTTAGTTCACTCTTCCAGCTTTCTCGTTTCTAATAAAAAAATGATAGTTGCAAAATTAATGAACCAAGGGCCAAAAATGTCGCCTTCACTCCTGCAACAAGTTTGGAGCAGGTTCTTGAGAGCTGTGTTCATAACTTCATATCCTCAAATAGGCAAAAACAGAAGAGGAAAAGAAGAGAGAGCTGCAACTTGTGATTTGATGCCACTATCTTGGAAGTTTTTAAAGCTACACGTGCAATATCCTTGCCTGCACACACAGGGCATGTAAAGGGGGTATATAATCGAGGATTAAAACTGCATCTTCCCGCGTATAAAGCACGTATTTCCTTCTCCTATGAGCTTTTAACGACAGTTAACTGACCGTAGTAAGAATAAATAACGACTGTCTTATGCTAGGAAATGTACGAGAATTTACAAGCTTCAACTGCTCCAAAAAGAACAACAGCGGATCCATGCAACAACTCCACTCATCTACAATGAAAATGAAATTATTGTCTAGAGTTATGTCTTCCTTTTGTGTTGAATACATAAATTAGAGGTTTTGGATTTAAACCCTCGCTTTCACTCCCTATTTCTTAAATCTCACCCCTCTCTCATTAAAAGAATTGCTAAAAAAAAAATAATAATAATTTTATGGTGTGCTAAGCTTGTAAATATGCTGGCACAGATGTTAGCTCTTGACAGATGGGAAGAAAAGACGTTCGCAGTAGATTTAACTACGAAGATTTTAAAACTCTGGCTACTGCATCTATGTAATACTATTTCAACTTTACAATTTCTTCAACTAAAATGAGACTTTTACAAGTTTATTAGCTGTGGGTTACTCTGCACTATTTTTTTTTCTTCTTATAGTAGTTTTTCGTTTTCTTGTCTTGTTTCACTCTAATACATTTTTTCCTTCTTGGCAGAGCTCACCCGTGATCCATCTAAAAGACAAAAACATATTTTGGAAATTCTGGCAGGTGACCCGTCGGAAAAGGGTTTGGAGAACCACGGATCCTAGAGTCGTGATATGCATGGAGTAAGGGTGCCACAGCCGAATTGGCCAAAACTGGTCCTTCCAAATTCCAATCGACAGGAACCGAATAAGCAGTCCATTTATTTTATTTTGGAGGACCTTCCACTTTGTATTCGACCAAGAGGAAATGGTTATGGAGTCAGATTCAGCACATGGCAACTGTTTTATAAGCTTTGTTCTCGATCCCTCTGAAAGCTGAACTCAAAAATATACTACTGCCATTGCAAGATTTTCTTGTTTTAATTGAATAACGAGTGCTTGATCTTCCATGTCCAAAAAGCAAGAAGAAGACAATACAACGAAGCTACCGGTTCCAAGTTAATTTCTATGACCTTGGTTCATCCACGTCTCAGCTTTTTCAGGTTGGGCCACTTGGGTTTTACAAACTGCATATCATGTGATCATCGGATTGGAGTAAATGAGAAGAGGGATGGTCTATGGGTTTCTTATATTTTAGCGGATCGGATCGGATTGGTTTGGTTGTCATTTTGGGTGGCCATTGTTAATTTGAGGCCCATGTTTGTCGTGATCTCCCATATTGCCCTCCTTCTATCTCGAAGAAAACGGCAAAATTAAAAAGAAAAAATAATCGTAAGGGGAAGGGGTGTGATCAGAGCAAGATTCTGATTGTATTTCTGTGTGCACTAGGGAACTTGGAACTCTCCAAGCTAATGTACAGCATACACAAAGGAGGAGCAATCAGCCATTAAGCCTAGTTAGGTATAACCCAGAAGTGTCTGCATCCGTTTTACAGTTTGCGATTAATCCTGTTCGAGTCGAATCGGGTTCCTTACAAGGAAAAGCTCTCCCAACATTATTTTTTTCATTTTCATGAATTTCGAACCCGAGATCTCATGGTTAAGGAATGCAAGCCCCTTCCACTTGCATCAACATCCGTTGGTGCCACTCAGCCTAGTTGAGATCAACATATACGCTGAAAAAAACACACACAGCCCTTATCATTTGTTGATCTAGAGCTGCGAAGGTTCCTCGTTTATTTTGCGGGGGAAGGAATACGATGATACTCCAAGAATCAAAGGCCCTTAATTATCCAAATGCTATTGGCTACAAATTCTTCCAGCTAAACCTGTCCGCTAGAATGATATATTATTGGGACTTAGATTCCCAATATGCATGGGGAGCATGGGTCTCCCAGCGTCCTTAATTGCGGAGTTCGGACCATCCATCTTGGAAGTTGGATTCACCACGTTGCCATTTGTTTGTTTTTTTTTTTTTTTTTTTTTTTTCGAGCCGCGAAGTTCACGTTGCCATTTGTTTATCTGGTCTAGGCTCAGCTTATGCAACTCTATTCTAAGCTTTCGTTATCATCCATCCCGCCGAACTCCAAAGTCCAGACTCATACTTGGGAGGATTTGTTACCTTTACCTTCGCTGAGGTTTAACTAAATTGCAAAATGAGACTCAAGATTTGACCAAACAACAATCACACCCTTTAAATGGGCAAACATTTATCAGAATGCCCCTAGTGTCTTGTGCCGTTAGAGATGGTGTAGTTGTTAGTAAAAATTTATTGTCAGTGTCCAATAATATGCCCTTATAGTACCTATTTATTACTGTTTTCTTTGCTAAGTACCCAAAAAATTAGTTTCATCTATACTCTACCTAAAAAAGGAAAAATGGCAGTCGTAAATTGCAAGAGTCCACTGCTTCCCTTCCTTTTGGAATTCCTACTTTTCTCACTTCCTTCCCAAGCAACTTACTCCAACCAATTTGTCTATTGCCGCTTCCTCCATCTTCTTTTTATTCTTTTTTTTTTAATTAAAAGCAAAACTCCAAATTCTTATGTGTTTTACTTTACAACATCATATTAATTTGTAGAAATATCAAGAACCTTCCACAACCCTCCAAAGTGCAGCTTGAGCATCCCTGAAGATTCTTTAATCTCCAAATTTCAGACAAGCAAATGGTTATCATGGATTTTTTCTGTTTGTTTTTTCTTCAATTAATGACTCCAAACTAGTCTTAGGCAAAAAAGATTGAGCTTATCAAGATTCCTATTTGCTCGACGAGGATCTTCTTATGAACAAAAATCTTAATTGGAATTATGGATCCGAAGAGATGAAATGGATTTAGACGTTTGGGGTTCTTGGCTCTTGATTTGCGATTCCTTAATAAAAGTTTGCTAATTTGTGGACTTGTTCATATTTGTGCATCGTAATGAGTGTTTTGAAGTAAACATTGTGGGATTGATCTTACATTTGAGCGGAGAAGGAAAGGAGCAGCTGTTGATTTAGGCTATTTGCATCCATTCTTTTGCCCAATATAAGGCAAGAATTGCCATCTACGCAAACAATTTGAGTATTAGGTGAAAATTTCACTGAATTTTGCCATTTGCTAGCAATAATCGGTGGTCACGGGTGAAGTTGATGGTAGCCAACGAAGTCAGGCTGTCATTGTTATGAGCATTCTATTAAAATCTTCCAAATACTACTCATGAAGAAGACCAAGATAAACTAAAAAGGAAAATAAAACAAGAGGGTGATAACGATTTTGTCCAAAGTATGTCATTTGCAATTGCGGAATTTAGTCTTTTCACTGGTTTTGTTATGAATATTTAACGGAAGTTACTTCGAGGGGGTTTTTTGTTATTCGGCAGAATCTTGGGGTTTGAATGATAGTTTTGTCAAATCTTAAGGGAGATAAATGTAATTAACACTACTTTGAATCTTAAATTTCTTCTTCTGCCCTCACTGAAAGTTATGATGCTGCTTCTTCGATCCTTCATGACCAAAACCAAAAGAGCAGAAGAAGACAATAGACCTGTGCCACCAGTTGCTTCGTCAAATTCTTCCAACGTTGGTCCACACCAGTGATCTTTGTCAGAGTTTTTGGCCCACTTGGACTTTTCCCAAGCAGCGCTCATGTGATAAACGGATGATTTAGGGATGTCGTAGCGTAACCGGATTGGGTTGCTTGGCATTGGGATGAAAGTTGTTTGAGGCCCATTCTTCTTGGCTCCAAATCGTGGCAGAAAACGAGTAAACAACATATTAAGAAAATGATTAATCTTATATACACTGTCTGTCAGTATATATATATTATCATCATTAGATATATGATACATGAGTAAATTTTTAAATTTCAAATGCTATCATCATTAGATATATGATACATGTGCAAAATTTGAAATTGAAATTCAAAATTTACTCATGTACCATTCATCCAACCGTGTTAGCATATATACTGACTTATGTACCATTCATCCAACCGTGTTAGCATATATACTGACTATGCTGAGAACTTCTACACGGATGAATCTCCGGTATCAAAACCAACGAAGTGTTCAAGACTCGAGAATTGTCAGGAAACGACAGCATGCATTAAGCCTGGTTATATTGGTAAAGACCCAGAAGTGGGCTTATGGTCGCTGGACAATTATACTATTGCAGGTTTAGGCATTTGTGTAGTCCCAGGGTGAGTTGAGGCTTGAGTGGATCTCAAGAAAAGAAGAATTCCAAGTCCGTGAATAAACAGAATTTTGTAACTGGATCCATTTTTGGAGCATTTTTGTCCACATCAAACCAAACACAAAAAATGAAAATAAAAAATGCAGCTCTTGGCTTCAGGCTTCAATGGTAGGATCTCTGAGTTCTTTTATGATGGGTGATTTATGAACGATAAATAAATTTAACAACCCAGATAATGTTACACAAGTTCTGGGGTGAATATGCATGTACTATATGGATAATAGAGTGAAAAATGGATTACACGCAAAAAACTGTCTATAACTTATAGTAATTTCCACATTTGTAGTGGTAATTATTATTGTCAATACCGGTATGGGTTGTGGAACCAGCAGCTAAAGATTTTTTAACTAGTATGTACACCTCCAAGAAGTCTGTGACGCAGGACAATAGCCAAAATCATTACGACTAAATAACCTACCGAAAAATTATCAAGAGTTTAGGTTTTTTTTTCTTTTTACTTAGGGGTAATCCAGTTTTTCGATTAAACTAATCCCTTAAGGTTGTGTAGTATTTTGTCCCAAAGATACACAGTGAGAGATCATCGTACGAGAGTCGATCATGGAACCTGCTGATAACTACCAGACTATGGAATCAGTTGATCGGACTACCTGCGAGGGCTTATCAAAAGTTTAGTTGCCTGAGACGTTTTCTTGTCAATTCATAATAGGGTTCCAATAGGAAATTAAGAAGAAACTTTTGCTAAGGGGCGTTCAAGTGAAAACCTCAAACAGAAGATTACAAGCAACCTTTCCAAATAATGTAAAATATTCAAGTAAATATCAAAGTTAATTAATAAGCTCATTACTAAACGACTAATCTATGGATATTCGTGTGTTTGACACTTTTAAAACCTGGAACGTATGTATTGTTTAGTAGTTGGAGGCCAACTAAATAATTTTTTTTTTTCAATCTGGTTTAGTGGAGGACACAGGTTATATCTTTAAGACCCAATTCAAGATATACTAATGGAAACCCAGTAGTTGAAGCGTGGTATACTAATGGAAAAGCTTTCCGATGGAGTACTTTATGTGTGATTGATTAGGAATCAAGCATTAAAAAAAGGTAATTAGCCGTGCAAATGGAGCATAAAGCCATGGACACCACAAAGTCAACCTCAACAAAGAATAAAAGGGAAATGACGAAACGTCCACTATGTATCCCTTTGTTAAAGAATTAACGCAACTTAAGAGTTGACAAACACTCTTTAACATTTTTTAACACTGCAAGTTGCAATGACAATTGCTTTTTGTCTTGCAACATCTAAAGTGTACGCATGCCATCGAGGATGGACAATTGCCCTCATCAAATTTGATAAAATTATACAATCATCTTGGAATTTTTTAAAATGTTTAAATTTATGCCATATTTGTACTTTTTGAATTTCATAAATTTCCCTCATTTAGCTATAATATTGCCCCTCTTAAATTTAAAATTTTTTTTATTTATTGTTTGCCCCTAACAAAAATCTTGAATCTGTTCCAAATTAAATATTAACGACACTTTGATGAAAAAAAATGATTTGAATTTTTTGTTAAGGAGAAACACCTCGAGAGAGTCCACCAAAAAATCCAATATGTAAGTCAAGAATTTAACTCTAACCCAAAAGTTTAACAGTTTGTTTGGATAGTGTATTATTTGGAATAATTACTGTAGCACTTTTTGTGATATGATGTATGTGAGATAAAAATATGTTGGGAATATAAAAAGATAGGTTGGAAAATGTGTTTGTGATGCTAGCGAAATATTATTTGAAATAATTTTGGTATCCAAACAGTTATCTAGGTCTTGAGTCCTTACTTACATATTAACCGCTCTTTCTCCATCTCTAGGACCAATGTGAGACATAACCTTTTACTCATGAACCTAACATTTTTAAATCAAAATATTCGGAGCTTCAAGACAAAGGAAAAGACAAAGGAAAATGGAGGTATAGTTCTCACGAAATTTCTTGTTGACGCGTAGTCAACGATGAGACATGATAGATGCCAGTGGGAAGGAAAGAATTTCGGGATGGACTAGAGCTCACTTTTATGTTTTCCTCAGGCACAGGAAGGAATTTACAAAATTATTTACTTGCAAAACACACCACCAGTCCACTAGCAGCCAGCCGCATTGGTTTCTCATTTCATTTCTTCATCGTTAAGGCAGCAAAATAGAAAATTGCTCAAAAGAAGGAAGGAAGTCAATGCTCCCCATGATGAACAAGCAGGAATTTTGGAACCAGAAGAATGCATGAGGCCGAAGCATATACGCAAGGAACATAACTTGAATTTTGGAACATATTTGCTTTGAATTTTTTTTTTCTCCAACTTTGAAGTCGAGTATAATTATTCACTTGCTGCTATGGTCATCCTATTCCTAGCCATCAAAATGTACCAACTGAATTTAGAAATATGATCATACACGAAGTTGGCTCCATCATAATCGACTCATTCAAACTTGGTTACGGTTATTTTTACTTGACTAATTTTCTTATGTTCTGCACCGTAGAATTCTATAAACTACACCTTTTCTTGTTTTACTACCTTATTACAAAGTCAACGTCCTATGTAATGCACTTACATTGCATCATTCTTAAAATATGAAACCGCTCAGCAATTTATCCAAAATATAATAGGATCCCTGAAAAAAAGTCAATTGATAGCAATTAACAGCATAAGAAAAAAAAAATTTTGTGCAGCCTGCTTTGTAAAAGTTGTCAAACAAATCTAAAAATAAATAAATAAATTATGCAACCTGATTTGTGAACGGTGTCAAACAAAAGCTAAAAAAAAAAAAAAAAAGTGCCAATCAAACCACATGTTTGTATGTCTTGGTAAATGGTAATCTCAGGATCCCATCAATTGATCGTTTATTTACACTAGGGCCGCTAGGGTCGTTAGAACCATTAAATTAATTGACACAAAATCGACCGTATCTCAATTGATTTTGTTTCATGTAAAGCTGGTTAGAGTTATTCTTACTCGAAAGTTTCCTTTATTTTGTATATTAGATTTTTTTTCCCTTTTTTGCTTACAACTTTTCTTATTTCACTACCACATTACAAAGTCAACGTCCTTATAGTATATAGTGTATAGCACATTGAATTTTGTAACAAGAGCGCACTTAAAATATGTAACCAGTCTACAATTTATTCAACAAAAAAAAAAAAACTAGGTATGCAAAAAGTCAATTGATGGCAATTAATAAAAGTGTGCAGCTAATAAGGGGCCAAACCAGACCACATGTTTGTGAGCGAGTCTTTAAAAACGATTGATTAGCCACAGGATCCCATCAATTCAATTGACCATCTTCAAATCCTACCAAATATTCGTCATATCCTACATATCTACGGCTGCAAGTTGGATCTGATCCTCATCCTGTGGTGTGGTGAAATCTGATTAAGAATTCCATTAAGCAGATCAAGTCATCCATATGATATTCCATATATTATCTTCCTCCCATCCAAAACTAATGATAGCTGTACGAAATTACTAATCTAGTAGCACAAAGAAGGAAAAGAATCCGAAGCTGGAAAGAGATCTCTTCTTATATTCCCTTTGACACTTTCCAAGGGCAAGCACCTCACAAAAATTTTAAAGAAAAAAGAATGGGAAAAATTGACCAAGGAGACATCCGGTGTCCGGTAAAAGCCGATGCAATGTGGGTCCCGGAAAGCCCCAACTCTCCTAGATGCGGATAGACTTTTGCAGCAAAAGCTGGCAAAAGTCAACTCTACCTCACTGGCACCAACCTAACCACAGTTAAACACCAGAAGACCCCACGTACTTCCCCGATTTCAATTGATTGATTCCCCAACCCCCATTTAATCCAACGGCTCATTCCTGCCTTTTGACCTTCTGCACCCCCTCATTCTCATCAACTCCACACATTTCTGATTTCTCTCCTCCACCGGTTCACCCCTTAACCCCCCACCCCCTAAAGAAGGAAAAACAGGAGATGGAGTCAATGCTCTTTCACACTCTTTCTCAAAAGCAGACAAACGGAAATAAAGAAAGTAAATACCACGTGGGCCCACCTTACTGGTTCTAGCCTTTGACGGGAAGCTGGTCAGAAGCGACAGACAGGAGAGAGAAAAGGAGCATCATAAGTTTGACTCTCCAGCCCACCCGGTCCCCGGCCCTCCTATACAAATCCTTCCGCCCCCCACCTTGTGCCTCATTTCTCAACCCCATCAGCCCCCTTAACTCTCCCTTTGTCCATCATCTTCTTGGCCTCTCTCTTTCAACTTTCAACCCCATTTCTTCCTTCTAGTGGATGGTTTAGGGCCTGGAGATGGCTGTGGAGTTGATGACAGGATTCAGAAACGATACTTTTGCTTCCAAAATGGAAGAAAACGCCGTTCAGGAAGCCGCGACTGCTGGACTTCAGAGCGTTGAGAAGCTCATCAGGCTGCTATCCCAATCCCAATCCCAACCCTCTCAAATCTATCAAGATCCTTCTTCAAAACAATCGTCCGATTATCAAGCTGTGGCCGATGCCGCTGTCAATAAGTTCAAGAAATTCATATCCCTTCTCGACCGCACCAGAACCGGCCACGCCCGGTTTCGGCGCGGCCCGGTTACTAATCCCCCTCAACCGGCACCGCCGCTGCCGCCGACCCAACAACCGGAGCAGCCGCAACCGCAAAGACAGCCACCCCAGAGTAACCCTGCAGCAACAAGTCAACCCGCGAATAATTTGTTTCAAGAGGATGATAAGGAGAAGGTGAAATCCAGTTCAAGGATTTATTGTCCGACGCCCATTCAAGGGTTGCCGCCGCTGCCGCACAACCACCACCAGTTAATGAAGAACGTGAATATTGAGAGGAAGGAGTCCACCACCACCATAAATTTTGCGGCTGCATCGCCTGTAAATTCATTTATGTCGTCGTTGACCGGGGATACGGAGAGCTTGCAGCCGTCTATGTCCTCTGGGTTTCAGATTACCAATCTTTCTTCTCATGTATCGTCCGCCGGTAAGCCCCCGCTCTCCACGTCGTCGTTAAAGAGGAAGTGTAGCTCCATGGATGATTCCGCTGTCAAGTGCGGTGGCGCTGCTTCCTCAGGTGGTCGATGCCATTGTCCTAAGAAAAGGTACCATACTCTTGTCCCCGGGCAAAAAATAAGAGGGAAAAGGAACAAGTCAAATTGGAGTGGTGTTAGCAATTATTACTGCCAATATTGATGCTGGATCCTTTGTACTAGTTGGATTTTCTTGAATTCATCTTTAAGACTTTATTGGAGTCATTTGATTGATTAGAGCTTGATCTTGATTTGATTTAGGAAATCAAGGGTGAAAAGAGTGGTTAGAGTGCCAGCTATAAGCATGAAAATGGCCGATATTCCACCGGATGATTACTCCTGGAGAAAGTACGGTCAAAAGCCCATCAAGGGATCTCCTCATCCTAGGTGAGTGAGTTGACTCACTGGTTCACTCGTTGACGCGTGAGCGTACAATTATGACCCTGTTATTTGTTTTGAAAAGTACCGAAGGCCATCAAAGACTTTGACTCTCTAGAACTTATCCCAAGGGTTTTCCGGTCATTTGGCAGCTTCTTCTTCTTCTTCTTCTTCTCTCTCTCTTTTTTCCAATGTTCAAAGTTGACTTGACCCGGTCTGCTCACTGATTTATCTGGGATTCAATTTCAATTTTCAGGGGATATTACAAGTGTAGCAGCTTAAGAGGGTGCCCGGCCCGTAAGCATGTGGAGCGGGCGTTGGATGATCCGACTATGCTCATAGTTACATATGAAGGGGAGCATAATCACTCACATTCTGCTACGGAGGCACCAGGGGCTCTAGTTCTTGAATCATCTTAATCTCAACCGTCAGTCGGTTGATTGGCACCATTCCACGGCGCGGAGAAGTTGTTGCCCCCCCCCCCCCGCAAACACCACGAAGATGATCTAATCAGAACCGTCCGTAAGAGGAAGGCAGAAGGGGGGAGGAGAACTGAGGAACGAAGCTCAGTAGTCGGTCAACCCTCTTAGGGTCGGGAAGCTGCCTGCCTAGACATTATGTGGTTAACAGGGCCCACTTGTACATTATTTTGTTCTCTCTCTCTTTGACTAATTGTATTCGGCATCGCGTAACTTTCCGAAATGCAAAGAAAAGATGGCAAATTTGTGGATTTTGAATCAGTCAATTAGTGGGGCTTTTCTTTGTTTTCTTGTTAACCTTACATACTCGCTCCATATCAATTTATGGATTTTTATTTGTTTTCTTCCTTCCTTTAAACTTCAGTTTCAGATTGACGAATGGCGGTAGGTGTCGTCCACTTTCACCAGTAATATTATTATTGTTCCCTATGTAATTTTTGGTGGTTGAGTATTAATTAAAGTAATGAACTGCATACGCACATATGACTTGCTATGTAGCAGTCAATCAAAACCCCCTACTTCTGGCTGCGGGTGAGGACAATTTTCAAAAAATGGTCAACTTGTGTAATTGATGGGCAGGCAGCAGACGTGTCGTGTATGGCACGATGGATGACTTGCTTAGACTTTGTGCAACGCAACCCCATTAGTTAAGCGGCCAATTGTCATTAGCTAAGACAATTTTGAAGTTTTTAGCAATGTGTTCAAATCTTCACGATTTTGTCAAAAGGAGGAAAACGTATTTTGAGCATTGGCGCGCACTAAAAATTGCATTTCCGCATGGGGCTGCGGTGCGGTGCATTTATAAAAAGTTTCTGGAAAAGTTTTTGATAATTTAATGACATTTTTGTTAAAAAAATATTTATACTCCAGAATTGTTTCTTTATAAACTACTGTAACTCCAGACGGGGGCCTTAATCATTTTACTCCCTCCGTCCCACTTTGATAGTCTCATTTCTTTTTTCACACAGTTTAAGAAAAAGTAGTTAACTTTGTTGGAAAAGTAAATTTAGATTACTATTTTCCTAAAATACCCTCACATTAAATATGGTACAACTTTATGGGAACTTGAATTGATGGTAAAAAAAGAATCAACTCTCATTAAATGGGGTAGGTTTATAGTAATAACAACTTACATTGAATAAGGGTATTTTAGGAAAAGTAAAATACAACTACATTCTTCAATTGGAAAGTGGACTATAATTTGGGACAGACGAAAAAGGAAAACGAGACTATCCAAGTGGGACGGAGGGAGTATTATATTATAAGCCTTTTTTTTTTTTTTTGGGAAATTAGCCTACTAAAATTTTGTTCCTCGGTAAAGTCGATTAATTTGCCACATTTGACTTTTATTACTACTACATCTCTTTTCTTATTGGTAGGGGGATGTGATGAATGGCTGAGAGAGTTGAGAAGAGGGGCGGGGGTGGGTGGATGGTTATTACTTATTTAAGGCATCAATATTTGACTTTGGGGATTGGCAAGTTGTTAATAACGCTACATACATATGACCTGTCTGAATTAATTAACACTCCCTCCCTTTTTTTATAACTTACGTTTAAGAAATTTGGTTTAGTGTACTTTTATCTGTCGTTTTATTATCCCCATACAGTATTAATTATTTTTTCGCAATTTTACCCTTTATCTCTCTCTTCCAATACAGGGTTCTTAATTACTGCTCCTAGAAACATTTAGTTTGGTGGAAGTTAGTTTGCATTGCTTTTGGCCTAGTAAAATAGCACCATTTAATACTCTAGTGAGAGAAAACATGAGTGGATTGGATAATTAATGAGGGTACAAAAGAAAAATAGTGTACAGATTTAAGCAATGAAAAACTTTTCTTAATTGGTGTGCAAAACCTTAAACCTTAGTTATAAAAAAAGGGAGGGAGTAAATGAATGGGTGCATGTGTATAATAAGTGCATGAATGTGGGGGGTGGAGATTAGATTATATGCGATTATGGTTGGATTTTGTGGGAATATAATATAATACAGAGAGAAGAATACTAGAAAGCAGAGATGTTGGTTTGATCTTTGATGAGCATCGGCGCGTTGGTTGATGTGTCATTGACCATCCAACGCTTATTGCGCAGATGGATGGCAAAGTCAAAAAGCGGTGGTGGATTTGATGGTAGCTTGCGACTTTTGAATTCCAATTCTTTAATTCAATCGTTGGAGTGTTAAATAATTTAGATACCTTTGTGTTTAATTATTACACCAAGATATTTGTTCCTTGTTTCAGTCGTTGGTTGCATCCAAATGTTTATCAAATTACACAGCAGCAAGTCATGGAGACGTAGCAATTTCTGGTTCACATGTGCCAACATTTCATATGAGGCTGTCAACGTCGACTAATCTCTGAGAGAGAGAGAGAGAGAATTTCAGCTTTGCATTTGGCTTTTGTAACCTTTCTTTTCTGTCTGGTCAAAAGTAAAGAACAGTTTTCTGGATGGTATCCAATGCATCTACGCATTTTATTATTAACCAAAAAGAAACAAATATTGCAGCAAATTTTCAGTTATCTCTGCGCTCTTGTAAGTGCATCAGGGACGAAAGTCTTGTTTGATTCTCTCTGGGTTCATTCAGTCCAAGTCAAATATGTACTAAGAAGAAAATCTTTTCCAAAATGCACATTGTGGCTTATGGTTTTCATTATTTTTTTTTTGTTAATTATTTTATTCGTTTTGGATTGGATTTATCAACTCCTGACTTCTCACATTTAAGCACGAATTGGTCGTTTCGTCTTTCTATAAGGTTAATTATTATGGCTGATTCTACTTGAACAACATTTTTTATGCTTCATTTACAGCTTCGACCGATGGAAGCTTCTCTTGATTTTATTATTATTATTATTATTATTATTATTGAAAAGGAGAAGCCGTAACTGCTATTCGAGAGTGCACGCTGTATAAATTACACACGGAAGCTTCATTTGATTTTTTTTCCCAAGTTCTAAGCAAAGGATTAGAGTGTTTCTCAAGGAAAGTAATTCTATTCCGCAGTGTAGTCTGCTTCTTGGAGTTCAAAGTATTGCTGTCACGAGGCCTTGAGCTAATCGTTTAAAAAAAATATATATCAACAGTCAAAAAGGTTTTGTCAATGAAGGTTTGTTTAGATTGCTACTTTATAGAGAAAATTTGTTTCTTTTTTCTTGAATATTCATTTGACCCATTTTCTTTAACTATCTTTTAGTCTCGAAGTTTTAAAAAATGTTACAGTAATTTTACTCCAAAATCTTTTTAGAAAATGCAATCCAAACGGGCGGGTTCGAAGATGTTATTTTCATATAGCTAAACAGATGCACTAGAGTTACAATAAGTCAAGAACATTGGTCTAAGATTCTAAAATGTTTCAAGTCCCGTAACATCTGCTGATTCCATATATTTTTTCATGCGACATTATTGCTTCTTCTCGAAAGTCGGCATTCTTATCTGCTAAAGCATTTTTCCTGTGTGTAAAATAAAATCTGGTAACTAAAGTCAAAACTTGAGGCAGAAAATTTTAACGATTGACGTGGTTAGACGACGATAAACTACTTTGACTCGGAATTCAATTGATGTTTCGTCAAGCAAAGCGTCTAAAGTCAATGGATGGATACATCGCATTTCCCCAATTCACTTGCTTCATCGAATAAGTTGAAGACTCGGGGCAACTTCTACATGGTGAATGGCGTTAAAATTCAAATGGTCAAAAGCACACCACAATTATGTTCTGTCTTGCCGGTGTGAGAAAGCGACGACGGAACATCCGTTGTGGAGTCCGTTTGACGAGCCGTATCATATCATATCATATCATATCTAGTAGAAAAACGTTTTTGTTTTGTCTGTTGAAGAAAAGTATTACGTTACGGGCTTCTATTGTTGTTTCATCGTACGGTTTTGAATGAGTTGGGTTGGGTCGGTAAACATTTAAATTTATTTTTTTAATTCAATGCATCATTCATTCCTACCACCAAAAAAAAAAAAAAGAGTACGACATTCTTAATAAATTTCTGAACTCTGAGATAGTCAGTAGTTTGAAGACTCAATCATCGATTTTGTAAAAATGTGGTTGAACGAACGCAGTGGGTCAATGAAACCGTGGGCGGCCTCGAAATAGATAAACTCCTGGTCAGACTGAAGTGTACAGGGCTCCAAGGGGTAGTTCTACCTTGGCCTTGTAATGAAAAGAAGGAAAGGCGACCAACAGCCCAGTACCGAGGCCTGGTTTAAGAGTCTAGGACAGAAATTTGACGAAGAGAGTGAGGCTGAGAGGTAAAGAGAAGAAGTGGAGAGATTTTTAGGGGTTTTGGAAGAAATGCAAATGATTTTGAGAATGTACTCCATAAAGTATTAAAATTATTCAACAGGTTTATAAAAACAAGATGGAAATTGAACTAAGAGATTCGCTGTCTAGGCCAAGAAATTTTGAAATTAAGATGACCAGACGTCCAGAAATGGAAGGTCTAGTGTGAGCACCATTAATTATACGTGATGCTATTTAGAACTTACTTGCTTAATCCTTCATTATAGTTACAATTGGAATATTTTATAGACAAATTCTGCAGCATCATGGTTTTAAAGAAAGCAAAAGCTTCTGTTCAATCAATTAAACCACTTGTAACAAGTACTTGAGCGAAGGAAAAAGTGCCGAAGAAAAGAGGCTAATTTCAGCTCATTTCTCACAAAATTAATCATCTGTGATTAATGTTTGCTAATGCAACAACAAAAATTTGGGTCATTTAGAAAATTTAGGCTTGTGAACTTATTGGGAAATAAAGTTGAAGTAGTCCAACTAAACAAATTGGAAACATACCTTCTTGCATTCTAAAAGAAAGCAAAGAGATGGATCAATAATGTTTCCCTCAATTGTTTTGTTTTTGCAAGATAATTTCAGTTTAATTAAATCTCCCATTGTGAATTAAAAAAAAAAAAAAAGCAAATATGCTCGAACTGTTAATGCTGCTTTCTCGAAATCATAAATAAATATGGAAATAACTATCCTCGATCCAGTCTCCTTCCACTTCGAAGATGCAAGATTGTTTTCAGTGGAATGCAGACACTTCCAATTCTTGATGCTAGCTAGCTGGATTAGGCCTAAAATATATCACAAATAGCGAATCCACACACTTCATTAAGCATTTTTCACTCTCCCGACAAGAAAAATGACAGAAGAAAAAGGAAAAAGGAAAAAGGAAACATAAACATATTATTAAAAGGAGGAGATGAGACTAGTCAGTTTATCTAAATCGAACAGCAAATTGTCTAAAAAGAACTATAGATGTCCTCTTCAGCCATACCTTTAATAATGGAGAGCATGCGCGCACCATTGTGCCCGCCAGCGTATTCATTAAACCTTTTGTTCTTGGTGGCCAGTTGGAGTATTTCTTAGTAGTGCATAGCGATCTTACTAATTTTTATGTGTTATAGATCCTAGTTATGCATTTTATAGTTATAACTAAGTGCATAGTGGTCTGTTGTTGTTGTTGTGCATGTTGCTAATATGTTATCAGCAGAACCAAAGTGGTCTGTAATCCCATGTTTAATGTTGGCTGTAGTCTAGAAGACTATCAATGTTGGAGAAGAATAAAACGCAAGCCTAGCACGCTGCACACCACAAAGAAGTTTCAAGACTCGTAAATAGTATTAGTAGTATAAAAGAAATGATCTTCCCTTTTCTGCAATGGCCTTTGTTTTCTTTCTGCCTCTGGCTTTCTACTGAACAGAATGCATAGGATTTTTACCAATATTCAGCATCTTATTCTCAGCCTCATCTTAGCTTCTCTGATTGTTAGCACCCAAGGAAAAAATGCAGAACCGCTTGAGGTCATCATTGGTGGGAGCAGCAACCAATTGTCAGAGGCACCGGTTGCAGAACCTGTAGAAGGAAGTTTGGAGCCGCTGATTTTTGCAGACCTGAGATTGGCTGTGGTGTACCCCATTATCCTGAAATTTAAGAAAATAATCAACTCTGATCCTCTAGGAATCACCAAATCTTGGGTTGGGGCTGATATATGCAACTATACAGGCTTTTATTGCACTAGCCCCCCGGACAACTGTTCAGCTATTGCTCTTGCTTCTATTGATTTCAATGGATTCCGACTTAGTGCTCCAACGCTGGATGGCTTCCTTGATCAGCTCCCTGATTTAGCCCTGTTCCATGCCAATTCCAATAACTTCTCCGGGACCGTCTCGGCAGACATTTCCAAGCTTCCCTACCTATATGAGCTAGACATCAGTAATAACCAGTTTTCTGGGCCATTTCCAACCGCCGTTCTAGGCATGAATAGTCTGTCTTTCTTGGACATTCGGTTCAACTTTTTCACAGGTTCAGTACCGCCTCAATTGTTCACGCAGGCTTTCGATGCAATTTTTCTGAACAACAACAATTTTATGCAGAGGCTGCCTGAAAACATTGGCAACACTCGCGCCTTCTATCTCACTCTAGCCAATAACAAATTCTTTGGCCCCATTCCTCGCGGTTTATTTAGAGCCATGGCCAGTCTGACTGAAGTGTTACTCCTTGACAACTTGTTAACCGGTTGCCTGCCCTATGAATTGGGTTTTTTAAAGGAAGCTGTGGTATTTGACGCGGGTAACAATCAGTTAACAGGTCCTATACCTTTCTCCTTGGGATGCCTGAAGAAAGTAGAGGTGCTGAATTTTGCCGGGAATTATCTGTATGGCATGGTGCCAGAGGTGGTCTGTGCGCTGGGAAATTTGGCCAACCTTTCGCTGTCTGATAATTATTTCACAACAGTTGGGCCAATTTGCTGGAATCTGATTAAGAAGGGAGTTCTTGATGTAAGGAAAAACTGCATTGCTGGTCTACCATTCCAGAGATCAGTGTGGGAGTGTGCTCATTTCTTTGCACGACCAAGGTACTGTCCTTACTGGGCAACGTTCACCTACATTCCATGCTGGCTTCCCCACTTTAAATCCCCACCATTAGCCGCTTCTGAATCGGCCCCTTCTCCTTCATAGCTTTTTCGTTTTCAACTATATATCATGAAACTGTAATCTAAGCATAAAGGTTCAAATTACTGAACCTTCTTGAAAAATGCTGAGTTTGTGCACTTCCCAAAGCATACTCTGTTCTCCAGTGTGTTTTTGTTTTTGGGCAGTTGGCATGCAACTGTTGCTTACCTCGAATCTTGGCGATTTTGGCAATTTTTTTGGCAATTTTTGCAAGTGCGACGATTATCATGGTCCCATGAAAAAGTAGCAGTCCTTAATACTGCATCTGCAAACTGCAAAACACGTACTTGGCGCATTGAATTTTAACAAGCAAAGTAGTCAATTACCATTTACAATTGTGTGTACCGCATTTGTCCCGGAAAGAAAATGACTCCCCTTCTCAATCGCTACAAGTTGTTTATTTATCACTTTTACGAGAAAATGTAATGGCGAGGCTTGAACTTGAAGTGACGTGACTCGATCAGATAATCTGAGAGTATACACAGTTCCAGTCAATCGTATCCGATTATTTTTACAAGGTACAAACTCATGGTATGGACGAACTCTTATGTTTAATGGTTTGGCTAACAGATACCTGATAAATACTCGTTAAAAGGGCCTCAAGTGCTTTTTTTTTTTTTTTGTAAAAATGGTAATTGATTTGATGGGGTGTTTAAATGCAGGGTAGTATAATAATAGTGATTGTGTGCATTCATATATAATAAGTTAATAATTTAGATGTATTAATAAGTGTTCATTGAGGAATTTTTTATCTATTTTTTTAAACAATCTTTCAATAGAATTGAAATCAAATTTGTTGCTTGAGGTACGTTATTCTATTAGAACAATTAACAATCGGATCAAGAGTTCTGGAAAGTTCTACATACCTTTTTTTTTTTTTGGGTCCAAAAGAAAGTTCTACATACTTGATAGCGCGGTTCTTGAGGTCAGTCATAGTATGGCAGGCATAGTCATCAAATTGATCGTCATTGAAAGATTCAAGGTCAAGATTGACCCCAAAAATAAAATGTAAGGTAAGATCATTCTATATACATATACTTTTAATGCTTGGTATGAAATTTACAAAATTTTATTTTATATTCAAGAATGAGTTACACTTTAAAGAAATAAATGTACACGTTGTGAAATTAGACAAAAATAATTGACATGACATTTCTTTGTGCCACGTCAAACGTAGTAAGACTCAACCAACACACACTAGTGAGTTTGTTTGAACAACAAGAATTTGAAATAAAAATTTCAGATTTTGTTTTACTTGCATCATACACACAATTTCCAATCACTTTTTTATCTCACATACATCACATCACAAAAAGTACTACAGTAACTGGATCAAATAAATCATCCAAATAAATTCTTATCCAAACAAACTCACTGAATTTCGACATTTGGATTTTCAAACCTTCGTCATTGTCACGTCACCAAGAGGATCAAATCGATTGATCATCATTTACCGGTGTTAGATGACGTGATGTCACGAAGCCCCGAGTCACATATCACATATTTTTCTTTCTAATTAAATTAAGGCTATCGTTTTAATGGAGACATTAGCATGACAAGAAGAAGTGGGAAAATAGTTGAATTCTATAGAATCAACTATAGGTTTGATTTAGGGTTGCGGCGACCTATGAAAAAACACATATGATACAAGGGCTCTTAAGTTATCAAATACTAGACTCCTTAAAATATGAAATTAGTCATTGAACACTTAAAGGTACGTATTTTTTTGTTTCGAACATTTTGAAAAATTAATTCAGAACTTTCTTTGAAAAATTTCATTTACTTTCCATATTTTTATCCCGGAGGGGACGGGAAAAAAGAAGAAGAATAGAAGCTCTGTGTATTAAGCTTCTGCGACAATTAAGCATCAATCGAAATCCTTGATTTGCCTAACGGGTAACAACTTAAAAAGAAGGTAGAGTGGATTATGTTATAATATATTTTGATTGATACATCATGCATACGTTAATATGACCTCGATCCACCTTAGCATAGCAGATGTTGGCACCGTACAATGAATGAATGCATTGCCACTGCTCCATGATTACACAGCGGATTCACTAATTGCGTGCATTCCAAAGATTTCAGAGGATGACAAGTGTCACTTTCTCAGGATACACCGCGGAGCCAGGGAAGGATCACCGTTCTCAAAGTTCGAGAAATTCATATTTTCTTCTTTTGAATTTTTGTAAAAAATTTCAAAAATTTTTAGGATTAATTTTTTTTACACTGACAGTGTATATACTGTCAGCATTGGATGAATGACAACTATATAAAATTTGAATTTAAAATTCAACTTTTGTATATATGTCGTGAATCTAACCGTAATAGTGTATACACTGTTAATGTATATAAGATTTGCTCAAATTTTTATATATACATATATTGAGATATTCGCACCTTTCAAGAGTTACAAAAAAACAATTATGTTGACTACAAAGTTTATGTGTGTGTGTGTGTGTATATATGTATGTATGTATATATTTGACCTTAGAAAATTTATTTTTCATTCTGTCACAAGCTCACAGCACCATTCCAGGATTTGAGAATGAAGAAGCGCGGAGCTTCCCCGGACCGAGCTGAACTGACGAGCTCGGGGTGTCGATGGGAGAGCTGATCCAAGACCTGCAAAACAAGTAAAAGTGATCTCACGGTGGGGGGGCCCGAGGGTTGTCCCCGAGGGCGCTCCGACGGCCAAGTTAGTATTCCGGTGGGTAAGGTTCACGGGAAGTAGCGGTGGTCCAGGATAAATTGCCAATAGTGAGCGTACCTTGTACAGTGGATGTGTGCTATTATTTATACCTGCGAGGGAGTCCGACCTCCGCACGACGCGGGACTTGCCCAGTATAGATATTATCCCGCACTTAGGGGGATTACTCCCGACCTCTTCGGGATGGACCTTCGTCTCCCCTGGGAGCCCTAGCCTGTGCGGCCCAGGGCTGCTGCCAGGGGTCTGGGGGCCAAGGCCCAGCTCGGCCATTCCTGGGCTGCCACGTGTCTGGGCCCGGAATGGGGCCTTTGCACTAGCCCCCTAGATTAGGTAAGACTGTCAGGCAGACCTAATCTACCTCTGCCACGTGGGAGGCCAGAGCCGCGCACTACTCTGCCGAGGTCACTTCTGGTACAGTGCTGTCACAGGGGCGCTGCGCCCGCGTCCTTTCAGCTGTCCCGCCTCTTCGGTTTTCGTACCAGCATTAAATGCGTTCACATGGGGGTCGGTTCAAATTCACGCAACCGTTTTCCCTCCACTCTTCCCCCTATAAATAGGGGATGCCAAATTCTCATCTGTCCCATTTGCCATTTCCGCTTCCTCTTGTGCATTTCAAGTTATCACGCTCCCTGTGCACTTACATTTCCATTTTCCAGCAACCTCCGGCGTCCTGTGCCCAGATTCCGGCGAGCCTTCAGTCCCTCTTCTGCCGTTCTCAGTAAGTCCTTTTTGCGATTCATTTTCCCCCTCTGCAGTGTCTCTTTTGCCCTCTGCTACCTCCCACTTTTTATGTCGGATCATTCCTCCTCCTCTGTTGCTGTAGTATCAGTCCGCCGCAGAGCTCCCCGAATCATCGTTCTTTCCTCGCCTTCACCCTCATCTTCGTCACCATCTTCTCCTCCCCCTCTTTCCCCTTCTTCTGCTTCTAGTCCCAGCTTTCACACCTCAGACCTGCCCGAACCTACTGACACCATGAGCTCTCATTCACCCCAGTCCCCTTCATCCCATCCTTTTTCTGCCCGCGCTCTAGAGGAAACGGCCGAGCTCGACGCCTACCTTGAGCAAGAGGCCGCAACCACCTCCTCTCCCCAGTCCCCCCATGACTCCCCTGGCGGGGCCCAGGGCGGAGCTGGGGAGGACAGGGATCCCTCTGAGGGGACCCCTACCTCGGAGCAGGGGGAGGATCCCGAATTCTCCTATGGTTACCCAGACCTACAGGAGGCCACCCTGTCGCCCCAGGACGTGGCCGAGCTGGCCGAGTCGTACTCCATCCCCCCGGCCTTCGAGCCGAGGGCGGCCGGGCCCGACGACCGAGCCTGCCGACCTCCCCCAGGCTTCGTGGCTATCTACAGGGAGCAGCTCATCGCAGGGCTCCGTCTCCCCATTCATCCGGCTCTGACCAATATTCTGACCTACTGGGGGCTCAGAATCACCCAACTTCACCCTACCTCCATCAGGATCATCACCGGATTCCAGATTTACTGCCTTCTCTGCGACATCCCCTACTCTCTCTCCCTTTTCCGAGCCGCCTTCATTCTTAAGTCTTCCCTCCCGGGGTGGTACTACTTCTCCCGTCGGGGCCCCCAGACCAAGGGAGGGAAAGGGGCCCAGGAGTTGTTCTTCGGCCTCCCCTCCTCCGTTAAGGATTGGAAGGAGAATTTCTTCTTTGTCCGATCCACACATTTTCCTCCCAATGTGTGGAAGGTTGGGGGGGTCAAGGCCGACCCCTACCCGAAGGACCTGGACTACGAGACCCTCAGCCCGCTGTTGGGCTCCAAGGTGAAGCTCGATGTTACCAGGATCTCTTCCGAGCAGATCTCCGCAGCAGGGCTGATGGGGACGTTGTCCGGACCCTCTGGGGAAGTGGCGACCCCCCAGCCCAAACACGACACCTGTAACGCTGGCTCCGTCCCTGTCTTTATTCATAGCGTATAGATTTTCCCTTTTTTGCCTTTTACTGTCTTTCGTTCGGCTGACCTGGTGTTCATTTCAGTGAGGAAGCTCTCCCACCTGCTGGGCGCACCCCTCGAGGAGGTCACTCCCGACCCCCAGAGCGGAGCTGCTCAGGGGGCCTCCGGTGGGGCTTCCACCCCGGGGGGCGGCTCAGCCCCCCAGAAGGAAACATCACAACCATCCCCCTCCAAGCAGGCCGCCAGCAAGAAGAAGGCGGCCGGACAGAAGAGGGGCAGAGGGGACGAGCCCTCTCAGGCTGGGCAGAAGAGGCTCGCCCTGGTCTCCGCCCAGCCTCCTCCTCTTGCGCGGGTCTCCGGGGGACCAGTCCACCTGGGCGTGGGCTCTGCCGAGGAGCAGGTCCAGGAGTCGACTCCCCCGAGCTTGTGGCACTTCCGCCACATAGCTCCCCTGAAGCCAGGCCAAGCCCCCACGATGCATGACCCCCGCCACTTCTGTCCGTCCTGGAAACTCTCCATCAACGACCGAGCCCAGTTCCCCGAGGTGGCTCGCGAGCTGATGGTGGGCTCGGTCCTTCCTAGGGACAGGAAGTGGATGGAGCTGGCCAGCCCCTCCGAGCTCTTGGACGCGTACTACACCGCCCAGGCTCAAGTAAGTATCGCCCATGGGTTAATTTCGCCCCCGTGTCTGGGTTAAGTGACGTGGCATGCTGATCTGCTTTCTCTATTTTCCAGTCCAACGCTGCCGGTGCCGCCCTGGCTACCCGCTTCTCCGAGCTGTCTCCCGACCTGGAGAAGTTGCGGAAGAAGAACCTGGAGGCGGAGAGGAAGCTTTCCCAGGCCCTCCAGGAGGCCAGCTCCCTTAAGGCCAAATTAGACAAGGCCGAGAAGGAGGTGGACGCCGCCCAGGTCCAGCTCGCCTCCACCAGGTCGGAGCTCGACCAGGAGAGGGCTGGTGTGGCCAGGCTGAAGGAGGAGCATGCCGTAGAGCTCTCCGGCACCATCAGCCGAGAGCGGAAGAAGGCTGTTCGGGAGTTCATCTCCTCCGATCAGTTCGAGATGGACATCGCCCTCCTCAACCAGCCCATCCTCCAGGTTGGCTCTACGCGGGCCCTGACCCAGGTGCAGGGCCTCAACCTACCCGGCTTCAACGTGGCGGACTTCAAGGACTACGATCCTGCGGCCGAGGATAGGCTGGACTGGCTCTTTGATGGGTACCGGAAGGGGCATGCCCTGAAGAGCCTGGTCCGCCGAACCGACGTAGGAGCAGACCTAGAGGAGGTTCCCCTGGAGGAGGACGGGTCTCCAGGCAGATCTGCCGGGAAAGAGCCGGTGGCCTAGGGCGGTAGCCCCTCCAGAAACCCTTTCTGTCTTCTTGTACGGATGTGACCATGCTCCAGTTGAAAATGCTCTTGGAAGTCCATCCAGGACGGAAGGGGTTTCCTGCTTCCGGGCTCCTCAATAGCCTTCACCATACGCCTCTCAACATGCTTAAGGTGTACTTTCAGCTTCCACCCCGGTCGGGCCACCAGTAGGTAGAACAGACATCGAAGGAGATTACCAGCTCGGAAACTTTGCGGTAGAGGGTTAGGGCGCTTTGTAATAGATAGGCAGCTCGGAAGCTTTGTAATAGATAGGTTTGCAATGTATACAAAATTTCGAAGAGTTATTTCCTTCTTTCCTTGCCCACTCGCAATGCTATGAGCCGACCTCCGGGGTCGAACACCTCACACCTCACCCCTTGGGGCTGAGTGCTTTAAATATTAAGCGCGTCCTTGCCGACCTCCTAGGTCGAACAATTCGCACTTCCGACCGAGTACTTTAAGTATTGAGTGCGTTCTTGCCGACCTCCTGGGCCGAACACTTCACACCCCCAACTGAAGAAGCGCGGAGCTTCCCCGGACCGAGCTGAACTGACGAGCTCGGGGTGTCGATGGGAGAGCTGATCCAAGACCTGCAAAACAAGTAAAAGTGATCTCACGGTGGGGGGGCCCGAGGGTTGTCCCCGAGGGCGCTCCGACGGCCAAGTTAGTATTCCGGTGGGTAAGGTTCACGGGAAGTAGCGGTGGTCCAGGATAAATTGCCAATAGTGAGCGTACCTTGTACAGTGGATGTGTGCTATTATTTATACCTGCGAGGGAGTCCGACCTCCGCACGACGCGGGACTTGCCCAGTATAGATATTATCCCGCACTTAGGGGGATTACTCCCGACCTCTTCGGGATGGACCTTCGTCTCCCCTGGGAGCCCTAGCCTGTGCGGCCCAGGGCTGCTGCCAGGGGTCTGGGGGCCAAGGCCCAGCTCGGCCATTCCTGGGCTGCCACGTGTCTGGGCCCGGAATGGGGCCTCTGCAGAGAACATATTAAGTAGCACATTTCGTGCAAAGCCAATTTTTATCATGGTAATGTGTTAAACTGATTACAGATAGTTGTTCAAGAGAAAATCATTTAACCACTAAGACCTTAATTGTTAATAAATAGCATGAGGCTTGGTCGAGACTAAATTCTTGATGGCCCTTCAACAGCCTTTAAGTTGGCGTGATCATGTGCCCGGTTGCAGTTGGACGCAATTTAAGTTCAATTAAGCGCATTCATCACTCGAGTAATGTGCGGGGAAAAAAATGTCATCAGTTAGACTATCCCTCGAGTAATGTGTGCAATATTCTCTGACAAATATCGAAAGGTCGGAGTGGAGAAATTTCAGGGCAGAAGAACTGAGGAAAGAACTACTGTTCAGAAACATGAAGGGGGCGGAACAACACAGGAATCAAGGTGACATGACACAACGGTGCCCCCAAGGAATCAAGAGTGTGTTTGGAGCCCCCGAGGAATCAAGTGTGTTTGGATTGTAAGTTATTTGAGATATTTTTACTGTAGCACTTTTTATGATGTGATGTATGTGAGATAAAAAGAAAATTGAGAAGATAAAAAGGTGTATTGAAAATTGTAATGGTGATGTAAGCAAATATATTTGGACAAATAACTTACAATCCAAAATGCATTAGAATCAACACAGATGCAGCAGTGTGTGTCATCTAAGTCGATCAAAACGGGGATGGGAATTGTTGCAAGAAACTGAAAAGGGGAGGTGGTGGCAGCTCTGGGGTCTCCAGGAGCAGAAATAGGTGAAGCCTTTGTCGAGAAGAAACTATGGCCTTGTGATGGCAAAAGAAGGGTGGAAGAAAATTGAGGTGCAATCTGACTGTTTAGAAGTGGTGCGCATAATCGATGATCAATAAACATTTGGAGCTCTACAATATGTGAAGACGCACTGGTCTGTCCACATCCTCTCAATGTTTTTCTGTTAATTTTATTAGGTGAAGTGGTAATTAAGTCAGTCATGGCTCTGCGTTTGATTAAACTGAAGTATAAACTTGAATCCGTTAAATGACTGAATTGTTAAGTACTAAATCTGATACATTTGAGTATAAATCACGTTAAATGATAAGTAAATAATTTATTACTTATTTTTTAAAATAAGTTTTATTTAAAAAATTCAATGTCACTTAATTAATTAATATGTTCTATTTTTTATTATCAAACACTTTTGAGCAAGTTAAAATTTGAACATATTAAATTTAAATATTAAATTAAATTATCAAACAAGCCCGATTTTTAAGAATTGAATTATCCCTTGTGGCCTGCGAAGCTTGCACAGGACGATCTACAGGGCATGTTCTCTTGTAATATCAAGTCATTGTCAATAAAAATTTGCTGTTTTGTCAAAAGAAAAAAAATGGTGTGATGTGTGCAATACGAAAAAATGGATTATGACACATGGACCAAGGTACAACTCGCTTGGGCCAAGTATAGAGAGATGAGCCCACTGCTTACGCTTTCTTTAAGTGTAAAGGAGACCAGGGTCCGTAGCACCAGGGAAAGTACTTCCATCAACTCAAGCAAAACTGCAAAAGGTTCTGTTTGAAATTCATTCAAGGAAAACATATAATTGTTTGGACGATGAATTATTTGTCAAAATTTATTTATTTACATCCTTCATAGATTTTTTTAATTATTTTTTTATTTCAATACATCATATCAAAAAAATATTATAATAATATTTTTTAAAATTATTTCAAATAATCTATTATCCAAATATGTTGATTTCGTTTGGGAGTTAGGACGTAAAAAGTTTTTGTATGATGGTTTTGGTACAATGGTATGAAACTTGAAATTCTTCCGTAGAAAAACATTAATAAATTGAATAATTGTTTAGTTCAACAAAAAAATTTAAACGAAACATCAATTTGTTACCAAAAACTTTGACAAAAGAAGGAAAGAGATTAATTGCTCAAGCTAAAAGACTGCATTAGTCTCGTAACCATATTAGCTTCAATAGCAGTTGAAATGATGCTGCAAAGTGCAGGGTTGTGCGTCTATGTTCTCAAAATTACTTGCAGCTAAACAATTTTCACTTTGATTATCAAGATTTGCCAAAAAATAGATTCTAATTTTTTGAAATTTGTATCACAAACACAATTTTCAACTTTTTTTTTTATGTTGCAAAAAGTGCTACAAAATTATTTTAGATTTTTTTTTTCAAATAGTCTCCTACCCAAACGGACCGATAATGGTCTTTTTCAGCAAATTAAATCTTAAAACCTAGCGTGCCACTGGTGTATTGTAGAGACCAATTAAACTGGATCAATCTTCAATAATTAATTACTGATCCGAAACAGCTTTTCCGTCTGAGAGATATATATATGTATATGTATATGTACACGCATTTTCCAGACACAGGCACAGGATTGGAACCATCCAAGAATAAAGAGATTAAGCTGACAAATTGCATTCTACCCCATTAAAGCGTGTTTCATATGGGCACGCTTTTTGGTTCTATTTATTAGTACATTAATCATCGAATTTATACTTGGCGAAATAGCGAACGACAAACCACTGAGCCAAAAGGCTCAGTGGCCACCACCTACTTGGTGGGGTGGGAGGCCTCCTACCAAAAATGTCACATTTCAGTGGCTTGTCTCCAAAAAATTCAGGTGGGTGTGCTGTGCACCTGTTTGGTCCGGTGGTGGTTCAGTCCCCTCCGGCTTATCCCTGGACCTCCTTAGGCCCGTCCCCTTCCCCTTAGTATATGATAGATTAAATTTATCGTCTCTGACAAAAAAAAAAGAAAAAGAAATAGCGAACGAAAGAAAAAAGAATAAAAGAGAAGCAGAAAAAGATAAAGTTGCCCTTGTCTCTCTTACCATTTTGTTTGGATCGAAAATTTGACGAAACATTTGGAATCATCTCAATTTCCTTTAAATGTCACGTAATTTTAAAGGTATTTGAATTTATAAATAACCAATTGTTCTAGTATAATTAAAATATATTTTAATAATTGATGTATTGTAAATTTAAATATATATTAAGGAATCCAAACAAAATTTAAGGATTTCGGTTGGGTGTAAGAGTAGAAAAAAACTTTGGCATTTTTGGTGCCTACTGCCTAGCGAAGCAGACTTTGGGGGATAAAGCCCCGTAATGAATAATTGACCGGACAACAGACCAAAAGCGTAAGATGTTAAAATTTCTGAGAGTTCCCAGCCATCCTCTTTCCCCACTCGCCTGAGCCACTGGGTCATTACTGATTCAGCCAACCTGAAAAAAGCTGTAAACCAATGTTCCAGAAAGGAGAGTAATCATAGAATAGGAGAGATGGGGCCTCTGACGATGGTAAATGAAAATGGCAATATTTTGGGGCAGTTTGCTGTAACGAGGATTTAGCTCCGTAATTGATTTGCTTCCACATTTACGTGCATGTTTTTGGGGTTTATTTCGAGATTTTCACTCTTTAACTAGCACTACTATTTAACCGTAGATTAAAAATATCTTCATCTTCCTCCTTCAATTGCATAATACAATTCTTCCTAAATAGTTTAGTCGCAGTACTCACCAAAACATATTTGGATAGACATTATTTGTCAAAATTTATTTACTTGTATAATCAACACATTTTTTAATCATTTATTTATCTTAAATATGTCACATCAAAAATTTGTCACAATATTTTTTCACAAAATTATTCTAAATAATCTACTATCCAAACACATAATTCTTTCGTCTTTGACATCTAAAAGGTTAAAACTAGTTTAATTGAGCTGTAGACTACACTCTTGAAGCTCATTTTCTTTTTCAAGGAGTTTAAATTTGTTTTTCAATTTGCTCTGTTTGGATTGTAAATTATTTGAGATATTTTTACTGTAGCACTTTTTGTGATGTGATGTATATGAGATAAAAAGGTAATTGGGAAGATAAAAAGGTGTGTTGGAAATTGTAATGATGATGTAAGCAAATAAATTTTGGCTAATAATTCTCTATCCAAACAAACCTGACTTCAAACTCAAATGAATATTTATCGAGTTGGTCTCGAGTTGAAAATTAGTTGGGGAAAAATTTTTAGGACATTTCCTGAACATATTTTCATAATACCCTTCTATTTAACATATATTACATATTAAAATGTGCTTTAATAAAAAAAATTCTAAAAGATGCAAACCAACCGTGTTTTTGTTTAGATGTTATTTCAAAGATTTTCCTTATCAAATCAAGCTTAAGAGTTAAATCTAACGAAAATCATTCAACGCTAATTTTTTTTTTAAATAGCAGAGAAGGGCACGAATTAAGAAGTGTGGTGAGAAATGAGAGTTTGAATTTAGAACCTATTATTCCTATGCTAGATGAGATAATACGAATTATGTATTACAACTAGGGGTGCAGTCCTACTCACGAGCGGTCTGGTCAAAAGCGTGGTTCGAGTTCGATCAAACCGAGTTCGACCTACTCATTACATTCAATGAGTTGGGTTCGAGTTCAAAAAATAAACACTCATGTGCTTGACGAGCTTAATCGAGTTTTCATATTATATTTATATTATATATTTTGAGAAAATATTTATAGGTTTAGTTCAAAACTCGAGCTCGAGCTCAATATTGACTCGAACTCAAATGAATCGAGTTCTAGAGTAATTTTATTTTATCGAGTCGAGCTTGAGTCCAAATTTATATACTCGTTCGAGCAACACTGATTATGATCGAGTTCAAGTTCGAGTATGATGCTATTTGAAGTCGACTCGGCTCAATAGCATCCTTAATTACAACTTGTAGGTAAATACTTATTTAGACACAAATTGTAATGGATTTATTTTGGATTGCTTATTATTTAAAAAAAAATTGATTGTGTTATAAATACAAATTTTAATCAGTTTATTCTGACACAAATTGTAATGAATTTGTTTTGGATTGCTTATTATTTTAAAAAAATGATTGTATTATAAATACAAATTTCAATCACTTGTTTTATCTTTTTAATTATATTTTTATTATATATGCATCGCATTTAAAAAATGATACATCATTATTACACGCAAAAATTTTTCAAAATAACCTTCTATCGAACTAAATAATTATCCATCAACATCTTGCGATCGAAAGTGGTAGAAGCAAGGTTGGGCAACCGGGCAAGTACGCAGTCATAATTTGAGATCATTCGGCGAGCGGAAGGACATGAGTCAAACCATAGCAGAAAAGCAGAGTAGTTCTCAAGGCAGTGGGTACTACCCACTGTGTCAATACCGACAATAACTACAGCCACCTAAAAATTTAGAAGGGCCATCGTAATTCCCCACCCCTCAACTTTCTTTCATTTCCTTCTTCCCGACTTCACGTGATTCTGACTTTGTCTTTGCAGTTTGCTGTACACTTCGGACAGCTGCCTTTGCATGCTTTTGTCACTTACTGCCCCATTCTGTTCCAGTCCGGCAAATCCGCCTCCTTCCTGCCCTTCAAATTTCCCAGCGCTTAACCCTCAGATCACATGCAACCGAAAAAACTGTAGGCCAATGTACTGCCACTATTAGGCTACGACCCCAGAACCAACAGCAGTCCGCTCAAGAACAGTCAAGAGAAAAACAGAGGGCTTTGCTCAAAAAATTCTCATTTCATCATCATTTGTACAACAGGTTGGTTTTTGCTTGCACAATGAGAGCACATTTGTTGTTGCGGGACAATGTGATTTCTCTCCTAATATTCTGCTCAAGTTTCTTAGCCACTTTGGTTCATTCTTCGCGTTATTCAATCGATGTGTTGCCATTATCTGATGCCTCAGCTTTGTTAGCTTTCGAATCAAAAGCTGATTTGAGAAGCAAACTTGGGTTCTCTCCCGAAACAAGCTCCTCATTTTGCAAATGGGCTGGAGTGCAATGCTCACAAGCCAGAGTGGTCCGGTTTGTCGTCGAGGGAATGGATTTAGGTGGAGTTTTTGCTCCGAGCACATTGACTCGGTTGGACCAACTACGAGTTCTTAGCCTCCAAAACAACTCCCTCGCCGGTCCCATCCCTGATCTTTCCAGTTTGGTCAACCTCAAAGTTCTCTTCCTCTCCCACAACTCCTTCACCGGCTCAATCCCACCTTCGCTATCAACTCTCCACCGTCTCAAAACCCTCGATCTCTCCCACAACAACTTAACCGGTCCGGTCCCGATCTCTTTCAACAACCTGGACAGGCTGTACACCCTCCGGTTAGACTCAAACCAGTTCAACGGGTCGATCCCAGCATTAAACCAATCCACACTTCAGATATTCAACATTTCTAGTAACAACCTCACCGGTCCAATCCCTGTCACCCCGACATTGTTACGCTTCAAAGCGTCGTTGTTCAGCTGGAATCCCGGACTTTGCGGAGAAATAATACACAAGGAATGCCGTGAAATGCAACATTTTTTCGGTCCCGTCGCCTCACCTCCGCCGCCGAAATCGGTATCCGCCGATCAAAGCTCACAAATTGAACGGGGAGAAGTAGGCGTGAGCAGCCAACCAAGCAGGAAAGCGCATGGGAAGGCGGCGCTTATAATCGGGCTATCCGGGAGCGGGCTATTTTTCATTTGCTCGTTCATTTGTTTTGCATTTGCCACGAGGACGGTGAAAAAGAAGAAAAAGGAAAGTTCAGCTGAGAAAGTTTTGGTTGGTGAAGCAACTGCAAATGCCAATGCCGAGGCATTGATGAGGATTGAAGAAGATAATTACGAGCTGGAGGAGAAGGTGAGGAGGGTCCAGGAGGGGGTGCAAATCGCCGGGATGGGGAAGAGCGGGAATCTGGTGTTCTGTGCGGGTGAGGCACAGGTGTATACGCTGGAGCAGCTGATGAGGGCATCGGCGGAGCTGCTGGGGAGGGGAACGATGGGGACCACTTACAAAGCAGTGCTTGACAGCCGGTTGATTGTCTGTGTGAAGAGATTGGACGGTAGTAGATTGGCGGGTACAAGTAAGGAGGTGTTTGAGGGGCACATGGAATCAGTGGGGTCCTTGAGGCATCCGAATTTGGTTCCCCTCCGGGCATATTTTCAGGCTAAAGAAGAGAGGCTTCTGGTTTATGATTACCAGCCTAACGGCAGTCTTTTCTCTCTAATTCACGGTGAGTTCTTGATAATTGCTTCTGTTAATTACACTTTTTTGCTTATTAATCCTTCCTTTATTCCATCTAGGAAATAGGTTTCGATCCTTTTAAAGATATCAAATACTATGAAATATAAACACCATTCAAATCGATAATGCAACCTCTCCTGATGTCCAGCCTCAGCTGTAAGCCACTGGATTATTGTCTGACATGCTCAGAGATATTTTTGCTTTACCATTGTCATGTCATTTGTTAAAATTGCGGTCATTTCCTAATAAATTGAAGCCCCAGGCCAGGCCATCTAATTTAAGTGTTGTTTTTCTTGAGACACAAAAAAATATTTTCTCGTGATTTTTTTCTTTTTTCCTTTCCCAGCCCAGTCCAGTCCAGGATTTTGTTACAAGTAGCGCTTTATTCGTGGGGTAAACTCGAAGGTTTGAACTTTAAGATGCGGGGATTAGTATCCCAAAAATTTCCCTATAAAAAGGACAGTGGCCGTCCCGTTTTGGATGGGAATCTGACTCTGGTAAGCTGTGGCTTCCAGCATAATAATAACAGAGAATCTAGCTGCTGCCTTTGAGAATTGACTTCTTGTCGACTTTGAATTTTGCGTACCCGTTATTGTAGCGGCTTTTTATGATGGGTTTTTTTTGTAAGGGATGATCATTGGACATTTATTAACATATCAAAAACTAATTTAATTTATTATTTCCTTTCTTTTTTTATAACTGACGATTAAGAAATTTACTCTAATATACTTTATCTGTCATTTTGTTATCCCTATACAGTATTAATTACTCCCTCCGTCCCGTTTACTTAGTCTTGATTTTTTTTTCACACAGATTAAGAAAGTGTAATTAATTTGGTTGGAAACATAAATTTAGATTAATAATTTTCTAAAATACCCTTATGCTAATAACGAAGAGTACATTGGAAAAGTTCAATGTATTCAATGTAATGGGTTAGTATTTAATAACAATATATTAATAACAAGATATTTAATAAGGGTATTGTAGACAATTTGAAAGATCATTACATTTCTTAATGGGAAAGTGGACTACAATTTGGGACAGACCAAAAAGAAAAATAAGACTATCAAAGTGGGACGGAGGGAGTATTTTTTTACAATTTTACCCTTATATCTCTCTTTTCCAATACAGGGTTCTTAATTATTACTCTAGTTTGGTGGGAGTTAGTTTGCATTGCTTTTGACCTAGTAAAACAGCACTATTGAGTACTCTAGTGAGAGAAAACATGGGTAAATTGGATAATTAATGAGGGTATAAAGGGAAAGTAGTGTACAGATTTAAGCAATGAAAAATTTTTCTTAATTAGTGTGCAAAACCTTAGTCGTCAGTTATAAAAAAAGGGAGGGAGTACATATATATATATATATGTATGTATGTACACACACATACACACGTGCGTGTTAATAATTATCACATTTTTTGTATATATATTATTTTATTTTATCTTGCCTTTTGTATTTATTTTTTCAAATTAATCTTATAGTATTTTAAAAAAATGTGACATTGAATGAACTTTTTTTTTGTCAGCAACGATACATTTGTATAACTTACTCTATCCTAATCTAGGGGGAGGGGAGCCTAAGGAGGCTGTGGAAGGAGCTAGTGAGTATACAAATCCAGTTAAATCAAGAAAATGTTATGGCACAATCCTTAAATTGAGGGATTTAAATCCATCCTGGTGGCCACTGAACCAATGCCCCTTTTGATTTAACCCATAGGTGGCTGCATAATTAATGCAATAAATCTCGGGAAAACACATGCTCTTTCACGTGTGCCTAGTTTATTTGGTTAGGTAGAATTGAAGAATTGTTCCATCACGATTCAAGTATCACAACCTCCTTAGCTTAGGCAAGCTTTCTAGTATAGTCTCGGCTTGGACCCCACCAATCTCTCTCTCTTTATTTTTTTTTTGTTTTTTGAAGATGACCCCACCAATCTCTTTAAGCCTTTTAATCAAAAGGTAGCCTGGGTGGTTGATTGTGGGTCCAAAACGTCAAGTGTTAAATTTTTTAAGGGATAATTTTAGAAACCTCCCCTGAAATTTTTGACACTTTCACTAGCATCCCCTCAGGTTCTCAAAATTTCACTGACCTCCTTGATAGAAAATTGGGCCCCTTTGCTAACATCATGAAGGCCAAAATTACAAATATGTCTTATGAAGTTGGGTTTTATTACTGAAGATGGAGTGTATTACTACCGTTTAGTTGGAGAAAATGGCATCTAAAATGATTAATCAAGCTTAACAACAATAACACAAACTTGATGGCTAATACATGAATTAAAGCTGGATTAGGGAGTAAGGCACCATTTTTGTGCCTGCTGTGAATATATAAATGTTTTTAAATAAAATTTAAAATATGTTACAGTAACTTCTTACAAAAAAAAATTAGTAGGTTATCTATTTATCATAAATTAAATATTTTTTAAAAAAGAAATATCCCATAAATTATCAACTCTTTATGGCTTTTCTCTATTACATGAACCAAATACCAGGTTTTATGGGCATTTTATTTTGAATCATTTAATTTATGTTAAGTTCATAAATATTTGCAAATAAAATTCAAAAGCTGTTACACAAGTATTTTTACGAAAGGAAAAGTAGCATGTTTTGTATTTAATATAAATGAAGTATTTGAAAGTAAAAAAAAAATTTCCATAACATACAAGTTCTTTACGAGTTTCTTCCATTGTATGGATAAAGTAATAGCTATTTATGAGCAATTTAATTTGCATCATTTAATTTATATTAAATACATAAATGTTTATAAGTGAAATTCAAAAATTGTTACACTAATATTATTACGAAAGAGAAAGTACTAGGTTTTGTATTTAACATAAATTAAATACGTGAAAATAAAAAAATAAATTATCCACTTTTTACTAGCTCTTTACGAGTTTTTTCTATTATATGAATAAAGTACTAGTTATTTATAGGCATTTTACTCTGAATCATTTAATTTATATTAAATATACAAATGATTGTAAGTAAAATTCAAAAAGTATTACACATATTTTTACGAAAGGGAAATTGGTAGGTTATGTATTTAACATAAATTAATTATGTGAAAGTAATACTCACAGGTAATTTAATTAGTTTAGTTAGTTACTTAAGTTGTGTTAAATAGATAACATACTAGTTGACTTAAGATTTATGAAAACCGGTATTTTTCCTGGCACATCTAGTGCCTACAATTTTTTTGTATTGTACTTACACCCCCTCAACTTTAGTAATCATTCTAATAATTTATTATTCTTTCAATCTTCTACTAATACAAGGAGCAAAGGGCAGCTGTGGAATAAAAATTCCTTCTCACACATGAAAATAATGGGCCTGTTTGGAACCTGAGTTTTTTGGAAGTTTGTCTAAAATTTTACTGTAGTGCACTGTAGAAGTTTTTGAAAAAATTTTGTAGAAGTTTTTGTAGGCTGAAAAACTTTTTTTTTCCTTTTCTTTTTTTCTTGCTTTTTTTTCTCTCTCTTTCTCTTTCTTTCTTTCCTTTTTTTCCTTTCCTCTCTTCTTCTTCTTCTTCTTCTTCTTCCTCTTCCTTCCCCCTCCCCCTTCCCCGTTACCTCCGCCACCCCCAATAGCAACTCCACCAATGCCACCTCCCGCCACCCCTCTCCTCCCTTTCCCCTTCTCCTCCCCTCTGCCCCGCCACCCCCTCCCCTCGCCACCCCTCCCTCTCCCTCTGCCGTCACCTGAGTTTTGCAGCAACAGAAATGATTTTTTTTTTTTTTCAATGTTCCATCTCCCTCTCCTCTCCTTATCTTGCTGGTAGAATAAGTAGCAACAGCCGAGTGTAATTTTTTTTTTTATTTTGCAATTTTCCTTCTCCTCAAGCTGCGAGAGGGGGAAGGTGGCGGGGAAAGGCAGAGGGAAAGAGGGGAGGGGGGAAGGAGAAAGAAAAAAAAAAGAAAAAAGAGATTTTGGAAACCAACATATCAGTCAAAAGGGGAGGGGAGGGAGAGAAAAAAAAAAAAAAAGAGAAAGGCCGGCAAAAGTTGACCGGAATAGTTATCGGCGCCCGAAGTAGTGGTGGAGGTGGTGGCCGGTTGGGTGGGGGAGGAAAAAGAAGAAAAGTTGAAGGGAAAGTTTTTTGTGTATTATTTTGAAGTGTGTAAGTAAAAAATTTTAATAAATTTTTTGGGATTCCTGTAGCAAAAGTTATTAAAAAACTAGTAGTTAAAAAACTTGGCAAAAAACTTCACTTTCATACAAGCCCAATATTGTAATCAGATTTGGACTGCATTGTTACCAAAAAGTCAAAAACAAGGGAGGTTAGTGAATTTTTGAGAACCTCAGGGGATGCCAGTGAAAGTGTTAGAAATCTCAGGGGAGGTTTCTGAAATTATTCCTTTTTTTAAAAAAATTAAAAATAAATTGAAAAATTGTTTTGACACAGGAGGTCAACAGATATATAGTAGTATAAGTTATATGTGAATATTATTTTTCTTATAGAAAAAATCTACTAAAATAATTATAGTGTTAATTTATTTTTCTAAACTAAATTGCATTCTTTGACTGGATCACTTCAATCCTAGTACAAGCAGCACTTTTTTCTTCGAGCTCAAGCAAACGTAATTGTAATTCTTTGACTTGTCAACATGCAAACGTAATTGTAATTCTTCAGGTTCCAAGTCAGCAAGAGCAAAGCCACTTCACTGGACATCATGCTTGAAAATAGCAGAGGATGTAGCTCAAGGCCTCTCCTACATTCACCAAGCTTGGAGGCTTGTCCATGGCAATCTCAAGTCTTCCAACGTCCTCCTTGGCTCAGACTTCGAAGCCTGCCTTACCGACTATTGCCTTTCCGCCCTTGCAACGACCATCGCTGCCACCGCCGCCTCCTCTGATGAGGAGGACCCTGATTTTAAGGCCTATAAAGCTCCGGAAGCACTCAAGTTCAACAACGACCAAACTCAAGCCAATACTACAACTTCCAAATCAGATGTTTACTCATTTGGGGTTCTTTTGCTTGAGCTTCTCAGCGGGAAGCATCCGTCGCAACTTCCAAATCTGATGCCCGGCGACATGATGAACTGGGTGAAACTAAGCAGGGATGAGGAAAATAGAGGGGAAGACAACAAACTAGAAATGCTTCTTGAGGTGGCTATTGCTTGTAGTGTCGCCTCCCCGGAACAGAGGCCGACAATGTGGCAAGTCTTGAAAATGATTCAAGAGATTAAAGAGGCTGTTATAATGGAGGAAAATTGATCGAATATACGCACCAGACCTGGTCAGCTCTCAGTGAGCTAGTCGATGTCGGTCTTTCTTGTATATTGGTATTTTTTTTTTTTTTTTGCATTTTATAACGGTGAGAAGTTGCAATACTACCACCCTTAAAGCTCTTGAAGGAAAGTAAAATTAGGCTTTAAATTTAATAATGCCGCCATTCTTTTAAATACTTTTCACATTCATTTTAACACTTGCACCTAGCCGTAGAAAACCAATTGAACAAGGAACTAAAGCTAGGGGATATCGTACGTGCGCTACAGCTCACAACCACAAGAAACCAAATTTTTGTTTTTTTTTTTTATTCCTTCCACATAGACAACAAACAGAAAAGTTTTTGAGAGAGTCAAATGATTTATCAAATCAATAAACGATCTCACACGATAACTAAGTAAGTGCAGTAATCATATCTTTGATGCTTTCAACGATCCACCTAACTAGTACATTTTCCCAAGGTAATTAACAAAATCTCAAGTGAGATTCTATACAACTCTCTAATTACAAGTATTACTCCTAAATTAATATATTGTGACTGTTATTCTTTTGTTTCTGCTGAACGAACTTCGTAACGATAAAGAAATGGAAGAAATTATAGAATAGCAAAAGAATGATAAAATTAAGGCGAATTGACTTTATGCATCAACGTATACTTCTAAGTTGCCAAGGTTAAGGACATAAACTCACTGTGCCAAGGCCTTTTGATGTCTCATTGTTTTTGAGATTATAAATCTTGCCCCTCCTAATTATGTGTTGCCTTTCATAAACAATAACTTGCATAAATATATTACTACTAGTCCCTAAAACCTAGCATAGCATAGCTGCTAGGTACATTAATCAAGTGACCACGCATGCGGTCTCCAGTTTCAACTCTCCAGCACTCTCCTTTTTCTTTTCCCGTTGTAAGATTTAGAGTCTCCAAAAAAAATATAATAATAATGTTGTTTTATGTTTTCATTAGAGTAAGGGTGTTATTTTTTATTTTATTTATTGCAAATGAGAAGTTTTGAACTCGGAATCTCACTTAAAGTCGTCTCCTACCACTCAATCCATCCCCACCCTCCAGGTAAGGGTGTTATTTGAACTCTCGCATGTCGTTATCCAAGTCCAAAAGAGACTCCGTTTGACAAAATGAGTTTTTTGAATGTTTATCTAAAACTTTATTGTAGCTTTCGGTAAAAGATATAGGAAAAATTTTTAAGATGGAAATTTTTTGTTCTTTTCTTTTTCCTTTTCTTTCCTATCTTCTTATTCTCCCTTCTCCCTCCCCGATCACCTCTCTCTCCCAGCCGGAACAAGCGAAACAATCTTTTTTATTTTTGTTTTTTTCTCTCGTCCCCTCTTCTCCCTCTCCCTCTTCTCCCCTTCCCCCTCCTCATCTCCCTCTTCTGCCACCCTTCCTCTTCTCCTAGCACGATTTTGTCGCATGACCGAATTCAGCAGAGGGGGCGGGCAGGAGAGAGTGGCTTGGGGGGGGGGAAGAGAGCCAGGTGGCGAGGAATAGGGAAGGAGAGGAGGAGAGGGATGAAGGAGGATGGAAAGAAAAAAAAGAAAAGAGGTGGCTGGTGTTGGAATCGGAGGTGGTGGTGGGTTGAGGTGGAAGATGGAAATTTTTTTGGTGTATTTTGGATATTTTAAAGTGTGTAATTTAAAAATTTTGAGGAGTTTTTTGAAATTATTGAATGTAAAGTTGTTAAAAGATTGGTAGAAGACAAATTTAGCCAAAAGCTCGTTTGCTAAATAGACCCGAGTTCTTGGAAGAAGGAGCTTGTTTTTTTTTTTTTTTTTTTTTTTGTGTAGTGGGTTAAGTTGCTGAAAGATTGGCACCACAAAACTGACGCAAGTCCAGTCCTAAACAAAGCCCAAAAGGCCCTAAAAAAACTATCGCTTCGGAAGTACAATTGCCAGCGACAACAACTACTGTTGAAGAGAAGAAATTCCTAGAACCATCCAGTTCCAAATCGGAAAAGTTCTCCCCTCGGCCTAGGCCTTGAGTTTCTCCCTTTTTTTTTTTTTGGACATTCTTTTTAAGCACATAACTTCTTCGTAAGAAGTGGTATCTGCAATTATTTCTGCATAGATATCATATTACGATAATTATTTATTTATTTATGTATTTTTGGTGGAATGAGAATATAATCGATTAGTATTAAGAAACGAAGCATTTTGTGGTGAGACTGAAAATTGATATGCCATGAACCACGGGACGGATGCTGACATGATGGAGGCGGATTCCACCGCCTCGCCACCGTCACCGCCACGGCCACCTATTCCGTCCGACCAGAGCGATGTCATGACGGGTCTGCTCTCGACGGCTCGCCAACTAATTCAGCAAGGCAATCCTTCCCAAGCTCTCCATGCGGTAATTAATTTATTACTCCTCTCTCCCGTCCTTCCTTGTTCTAATTCTTTTGATTTTCTCGACTCCTACAAGTAATCTCTGTTGTTTTGGCTGATTAAGAAATGGGCTTATTTGCAGAGTTGTTTGTTATATTTATTTTTAACGTTTATTCACGTTGGTACTTGGAAGCATCTACGGGCCATGAGCTGCAGATCTATTGGGTATTAAGTAGAGATTTTATTCGTGATTTTATATGTTTCCTAGAGTGCATTGTGCTCAAATTTCTTGAATATGTTTCAAGTAACGAATTCAACTTTGTTTGTGCCTCTCTGTGCATGGTTCAACTAAAATCTTACTCTCTACTGTGTACTTTGTCGAACCAATCTGGAAAGTCATCGTAATCAATGCTTTCTGTTTTTGATGCAAATTAACGTCTTACTAATCGCTATCATGTCCAATTCTGCCACGTGAAGCTACAGTACATGAGGGAAAATGGGGGAGGGTTTGACCTTGAGGGTCAAAACCAGGGCACCTTATTTTGCTCTGCTGATGTCACATCCTGTTGGGGATTCTACTTTTTGATTTGGACATGGACCATTTGGTTTCTAGCAAAGCAGCGAAGCATACCTTATTCCTCCTCAAGGGGCAAGAAGAAGAGGGATTTTATTTGTATTGAATGAACTGCAAGCATGATAGCTGCATATCAATTTTTTTTTTGGGTGTGCCCTCCTCTTTGGTGTCGAGTTTTTCAGTGATGGTAGTTGTCTAGGATTCTCAGTGGGGTTTGTTGTATTTTCACTTGCCAGAATTGATGTAAGAATTTTAGTCCCGTTAGGTCACTTGAGGATGACAGTTAAAGAGAGTTAGTAGATACTGATCACACCAAACTTCATCTTGTTTAAAATTTTGCTCTTGCACGTAAATTGTTGCTATAATTTGCTAAATTGTTAACAGTAGCCTAGTTAAATTTAATGTTCGAGTTTGATTCGTTATACTATTTCTTTTGATGTTAATATGCTTTAACAATGGCCTTTGAAAATTAAGATCGTAAACAATATGGTTAAGGAGACTTTTAATGTTATGTAAGGAGTGCAAACTAAAACTATGAAGCGACATGAATTCTGACTTGTGAGACCACAGCATTCTACATAAATATTCTGAGACTTGTAGTACTGGATGAGATATTAGTGATTTGAATTGTAAACCATGGCTAAGTTACAAATGTTTTCAATTTATCATTTTTGTAGTGTGTACCTGTAGGCTGTTCGAGGTTGTAAATGCTCATCTTTTGTAGTGCAGACATGGATTGATGGTTTCAATGTGTCATTCTTTTGTACTGAAAATGCTGTTACATTTTAAATCTTGAGGAATGGTTACTTCATTTGAACGTATCTAATTATAGTTCTTGTTGGTAGCAGGTGGTGATTGCAATGAGGATGAGAGGTGGGGAAGAGGCTGTATATCATGCTCTTAACCGGGCTGGGGAGCTGTACAGGAACAAAGTTCAAGAAAGTATTGCTGCTGATGAGTTGGCAACCCTGCTTGCTGAGTGTGCACTTGCAGAGGCAACGCCGTTAAATTCTCAATCATCTCAACACAACAAGGTGGACCAATCTCGTGAGCTTGATGTTGATGGAACTTCAATACTTGCAGAGACCGGCAGGAAGCAGATTGTGCTGGATGCATTTTCTGATGGAAGCAGCTTTGTTTGCTTGCAATGTGGAGGTCTTGTAAGCAATGAGCGGAAGGAGGAGCATTATGCTTTTTGGTGTTGCAAAACCTGAGTTCACTTCTTACTGGCATCAGAAGTGGCAGATTTAGGATTGAGCTTTAACCAAGGGGAGAAGGTCATGTATGAGGATGATCTACGTATCGCTCAATGTGATGAATAATGCTGTTCAATTCCCTCTATTGTATATATTGTATACTCGAAAGAAAATGCTCAGAGTTTGACATCACCTTCGTATCTTAAAAAGGGTCATGATTCTGGGCACTAATTTAGAGTCAATGAATATTTAAGGAGATGAAGTATGATACGGTTCCGGTTCCGGAATAGTTGTCTTCCCTACATGTTCATTGACATGAAGGGTATATTTTGATTAAAAAAAAAGGTCAAGATGAGAGTGATGGACCAGATAAGTGTAAGATTTGGTGGAATGGAGACTAATGGCCTTTTTTTTTTTTTTTTTTTTTTTCTTTTGAGAATATTAATTAGCTTGCTGTTTTAATCATCCTACTTTACTGTGCAGCACTTAATTTTGAGTTGAGAGTTCAGAATGTAGTCGAGGTGGCTGGAGAATAAATAGACGCTGACGTACGTAGTGTTCCAAAAATAGATATAAGTGTTCTTTCTATTATTTGTTTTCTGAATTTTATCATCATATATAAACATGTGATAGTGAATGATTAAATTTGCTTCCTATCAACATCAATATTTATATTTATCCACGAACATTCTATAATACTAAAAAAGTTTCAACCTCCATTAAATTGCTTCTTTCTAAAATAGTGAGGTCTCCCTCAGTTGGATGCATCATTCATTTGCCTGCCGATAGAAGGCCAGAAGGGTAAAGCATCGTATTGGTGCAATTTGCAAAGCACCAATGCCTAAGTTATGAAGCACTCCTAGCAAAAACGTCTGGTTGAAATTTAATCCGATATCTGACACTTTTTGTCTAAATTCAACAACAAAAGAAAAAGAAGAAAAAGAATCATCAATGGACTCTCTCTGTGTGTGTGTGTGAGAGAGAGAGAGAGTCAAATTGTTTGCAACATTATATATATATCCTTTTACTTCTACTTTCTTCCAGTTAAGGGTAAGAATAAAGAGTAGTACAATATAGTGCTAAAATGGGAGGCTCTCCCTCTTTGTCCTTTGCAGAAATTCGATTGTAGTTGCACACAACTAAGATAAGATACAAACTAGAATCTAGAATAAAAGAACCTCACTGCTATAAAAAGAATGCTTAAGATTCATTTCTTTGCACAAAATCAATCTTTCAGGCCTTAACACAATATATACTAAAATGAATTGGCGAAAACTAAAGGGGAAAACCTAAGAAAAGAAACGATTAGAAAAGATTATTGACATGCTTCAGTCAGTTATTGAAGAGACAGCTCCCTTCAAAATTTTTATATTTGACCAAAATGTTGGCATGACCACAAAGATTTACAATGGCAACTCCCCCATTTATCATTTGATTTTGTTGCTGCTTCACGCTGGAGTCCTGCGTGATGACGCCACATGGATTGAGATGATGCAGCTGATGAACTTCAACTTCTACAAAATTCCAAGTCTGAACAAAACTTCCAAACTTCAGTTGGTCCTGTACAAGAATCGACAAAAATTTCCCCGAACGGCCTTTTCACACAGCACCTGCTTCATATGCAATAAATATATACATGCATATGTAAGAAATTCATCGCCATAACTCAGGAACAAGAACAATTGGCACGGGAAAAGAAGGATTAATCCACAAGTATATAACATAGGTTTTTGGGAGTCTAGCAATGTCAGCAAAATACAAGTCATCCTGAAAGACAATGAAATCATTTACTTGATTTTAGGACTGAAAAGCAGCTAAATTTACCTGCAATCATTTCCACGTACTTCATTGTGCCATGTGTTGAGAGCCGAAAAGGGAAGGAGAAGAATGTACAAGCAAGAACAACAAACTACCGTCTATTTCTACACATGATATCCGGTAGAGCCTGCTGGCGAGGCCTTGCTCTCATGATAGTCTCGTCACTGTGTCTAATCCATTCTGAGAGTTTCCATGGCTTCTGCCACTTCCATTTGAACTGTAATAGCCATTGATGATGACTCCTCTTCCACCTCCATAATTTCCCACCTTGCCCGACGACTGCCAATTTCTTCATTGATAACTGTCCAATTGGCATCATCTGCAAAACCCGAGCTTACCACGTGTGAAACCAACCAGGCAAATGGACAGTAAACTGGTAAAAGAAAACATGCAGTAAAGCAACCTTTCGAGTTTGATCCATGAAGGCTGCTGACTCTCTTACTGAAGCATTAGCAATGCCTGCAGTATACTTGAGCTGTTTCTGTGCTGGCACAGGGATCGGAGACAGGGGACTGCTCATCTCATCAGCCAAGTGTTTGTTAGAGTTAGCCTGTTCATGGAGAATTGTACATAATCAAAAACCTGCTTAAAGGAATAACAGCAAGAAAAGGAACTGAAGGATAGAAAGCAGTAGAAACTAGTGTAACTTGCATGAGAACTGTTGAATTAGATGCAAATATGAGGCCAACAAGGTCGAGTGAAGTCAGAACCAGCTCCGCAGAGGTGATTCATAAACAGAAATAGTATTCAGTGACATCTTTTAAGTCAATAATTTTTTTCCCTCCATCAAAATGGCAAAGCAGCCCCAATGGAACATGTAGGAGCATTGCAAATGAAATGGAGAACTAAATGAAACTATTACAAGAATGTGGAAGCTTACGGGCGGCGGTGTGGCCAATCCACTGGCAACCGCCTGCTCTCTAACTTTGAGCTCCTTCTCAGTTTCCTTTCTTCTAATTTCACTCTGTCGCAGTAAAACCACAAGTTCTTTGAGCTGCTCCTTCATCTCCTTGATTTCAATTTCTTTGTCCCACAACTGGCACCTATGAATAGCGTTAGAAAATGATGAGGTGTGTTTTGAAAGTCAAATTCCTCGTTGCCTGACAGATATATCTTTTTAGATGGTAAAAGTTTCAGAAAAACATGTGTTGTAATGAAAATTTGACACTGTTGCAGAGCAACAATACTTTCTGCTAGCTATTCAAGCTCACCAAGACACCAAGTCTATTCATGTCGCAGGCAAGAATATGGGGCAGCTATTAAGGGAGCTACATTCTGTTCCTTCTATCATGTTTCTATTTGATAGAAATGGAAAGATGAATTCTAGTTTGGCACCTCAAAGAAGTAAGTAAAGAAAGGTGTCAAAATAAGAAAGCAGGCCACCATATAACAGGGTTAAGTAGTTTGGCACAAAACACACCTAAAGACATACTGCACTTAACATTCAAACTTTGAGGATTATTTATAAAAGAAATTTCAGAGCCCTGCCAAAGAAAAAGGGATGGAATCTGCAAAAAAGCTAAAGTCTAGAGCAGGTAGAAAAAAACCTTGCATCTCCAAGAGAATTAAACATGTACTGGAGCAAGTTTTTGGCATCCCCCATGGACCGTAGTTGATTCCATCGTCCACGACTAGTAAAAGCACGCTCCCGTTCTTCAGCTTCTGAAAGCTGTGAAGCCATTGCTACAAGTGAGTTGGATGAGATGCTTAGCATGTTCTCAAGAGAAGCAATTCTTGCTATTCTTGCATTCGGTGACATTGAAGCTGCCCTGAACCCAATAAGATATTAAATAGTTAGTCTATGACAGGCATTGGTGCATCAATTCAACCTTAAAGCCACAAACTTCAAGCTTACAAAATCAAATACTGGACAACATCCAAGAAATAAGAAATTTAAAGAAAAAAAGGAAAAAAAATCCACACCTAGATAAACCATTTTTCACTCTTGGAGGGCTCATTCCTTTCGATGCAAATTCATCTGCTTGTCTCAAGACAGACAACTCTTCTGCCAATGCTGCTCTTCTGCAGATGAGGAAACAAGCAACCAAATGAATGAAAATTTTCCTCCACAAAAATAATCTTTAATGCCAGCACAACGTTGTGATCGAAGTGATACATACACTTGACACTGCTTCTCGTATTCATAACGTACTTCGTGAACATTCACCATCACTTCTAGCTCATGGTCAAGCCAGCGCTGCAAGGATTTCTCATTGCCCTGAATACAAAACTTGGTATCATCAAACAATTGCCAAGTTAAAGATACAAAGAATGACATGCAGAGGGCAAGGTCTGACCATTACCTGCCCATTGGAGCCAGTTCCATTGCTAGTTACTGCAAGAAAAACAAAGCAGTGAGAAACGAGAAAGCACTGTGCACATTTGAAGCAAAATTGTGGTAAAGATATTTCATTCTATTAACCAGTAGAAGTTCCATCACACCAGTACATTATCAAATTTCCATTTGTTTGAGTTCTTAATATGCAACATTTTTTACTTCAATAAAGAAAACAAAGGATTGAAATTAAATAAACAAAAAAACATTAAGCACAAGCTAAAGAGATCCAACCTGAGTTGTCACGACCTGAGGATTTACGTGCTTCTAGCAACTCTTTGAGCCTTTTAGTAGCCATTGCAGCCTCCTCTGTTTTTCTTTGAAGAACCTGCAATGAATTTGTCCCATTAAAGCGCATAAATGAATTTACTCAATAGGGACATCCAACATAAAACATGGTTTTATTTAGAAGATGAGAATTTGAACTGAAGGTGGGCTGTCAGAAATCCCAATATACACATAGGAAAACAAGAAAGATTCACAGACTTTTTTCACCCTTGAAATTCAAATGCATTGTCAATTTCACAAGTCAAAAATTGGAAAATATTTGTTTTTATGTTAAAAACTTCATGGCTAGAAAATAAAGAACAAGTACTTAGCCAGTTTTTTTTTTAAAAGGCAATGAACAGATGGAGAATTTGTGAGAGACAATCAATGATGTAAAATGAACCTTTAAAGGAAGAGACAATCAATGATGTAAAATGAACCTTTAAAGGAAGCTGTGAACCTTTCAAGGAATGATGCAATAGGTTAAGAAAACTAGATAAGTATCCTCTATTCTACTCTTTAGTATTTGAACACTGATTTGGGAAGTTTAAGTGGGAAATACAATGAACACCAATACCTCACTCACCATATTATATTACTGCATTGTGGGTTACAAACAAATGAGAAATCTGGATTATTTCAAATTGGCATCAAAATCATTTTTCAGACTAAATGAGATCCTACCATTTTCTGACGCTGATTCAAAGCTTGCAGCTTGTGCCTTTCATACTCGTTCCTTCTTCCCTCTTTCTTCAACTGAAATTGTATGGATATGCATATTAATACACAGCATAATGTATCATAATCTATGTGGTTATAAATGAAGCGAATCAATAATCAATCTTACAAGAGGGGAAAATAATCTCAGTATCTTAAGAACTGGACGAATCAAGTTAATAAAATAGGTAGTCCAACTTGCAGCAAGCCAAGTGAAGCAGAATCAGAAATTAGGACTTCAAAGCATAAATGTTAAGGCAGCACCAATTTGAGTAATACCTGCAAGAGTTCCTTTTCACGAGATGCCTTCCACTGTCGAAATTGTTCGGACTCTTGTTTGATTCTTTGTTGTAATTGGACCTATAGTTTCAGACACTGTTTGGTCAGTCTAGCTCTTAAGAATTTTTTTAAAAAAAAGGGAGATGAAGAAGAGAAAGACTACATGCAATTCTACCTTCTGAGCCTTAATGTATTGTATTTCATCTTGTAGTCGCTTTGCAGCCTCATCACTCTTTTGTTTTTGCTTTAGAAGCTGAACCTGGCTCTCTTGTTTCTTCTTAAGATCTTGAATCTGTTGGCCACATATTTGAAGCATTTTGGAAGTCAGATACTGACAAAAAAAATAGATTCTCAGTATGAAAGAAACACTCATCAAGATATGACCTGTGCTTCAAGGGATTTTAGCTTCTGGGAATGCATGTCTTGCAATTTTTGAGCTTGTCCATCAGAGTTAGCAGCAAGGTTTTCAACTTCTGCCAACAATCGGTCTCTTTCTTGCTACACCGAAAGAAAAAGCAAATAATCAATTTTGTGGGTTTAGAATATCATGCACAGTTGAAGTCATTCAGTAGTATTTTTCACCTGAACAGTCCTTTTCTCTTCCTCAAGTTCAATAATCTTTTTACCAAAGTGTTGTTTAAGAGCCACTGCATCTAATCCTCCAAAAAGTTTCATCTCAGACTGCAAAAGCCATTAAAAGGTACCATAAGACGAGTCATCATGACATGCACTAGTTCAGATTAAACATAATGAGTATGTTTGGTTAGGAAATTATTTGCCCAAATATATTTGCTTACATCATCATTACAATTTCCAATACACCTTTTTATCTTCCCAATTACTTTTTTATCTCACATACATCACATCACAAAAAGTGTTACAGTAAAAATATCTCAAATAATTTACAATGCAAAATGTAAAACAGAGAGTTATTATAAGATCACCTCTACTTGAATACTCAAATATTACTCATGAGAGAAAACAACATAATGGAAAAACACCACCACAAATCGACATAAAGGGATCGGTTTGATGTCTAATGGAAAAGCAAAACACCAAGCAATATATAAGAGTTTACAGATGTTCGTTTTTACCATGAAAATTGCAAAATACTCTCAACATGACAAAAGAAGCAATTCAATAACTTCACAATTTCCTGTAGATGGCTCTTTAAAACACCACATAGTTAGACGGGCTAAAAAGTGAGAAAACTACTGTATAACAGCCATCACCCAAACTAATAGAGGCAGGATAACACTATGTATCCCTTCCGGGAGGACCTGTTAAGCCTACTTTGTTCTTCTTGTTGGAGTTATTTTACAAAGACTGCCAGATCAAGGAAGAATGGGCAAAAAGCAAACTAGGAGAATGCAGTACAAGATCAAAAGAAAAAGAATCTAAAAGTATCAATACTGACGGTTTAAATATACCCAACAAAAATGCATAAAGCACGTAGAGAATTGTAGAGATACTCATATTGCCTCTTGCCAACATATCAGTCAACATGGAATTAATTGCAAAGGGGTACCTCCTTTTGCTCCAGACGTTTATTTAGCTCATTCAACTCTTTGTCCATGGAATCTTGAAGAAGGGTATGCTCCCACTCCTTGGCTGCTTCTTCATCAATGTCTCCAGAATCACCTGCCAGGTGTCAAAACGACCCCAAAACAAATTAGATTGTTGGTCTGGATAGAAAAAAGTGAAGAACACTAACTCACCCAAGAGAACAATCAGTTTCTACTTAGAGCTCATACATAGGCCAAGAGAAATGGAGAAAAAGTCTCAAACAACTTCAGAATATGAGAGAGATCATACCACTTTCACTCATTTGATAGTCAGATGACTCCATACTCTGCAAGCCCCTTTTAAGCCCTTCGCTTTTCAGAGAGAAGGAGCTAGCCAACTGGAAAATAAGTTTTCCAATTTATAAGCAAAACTAAGAAAGGAGCTTTTATTCACCAAAAAGGAAAGCATTTCTTCTGATAAGAGAAAGCAAAACAATAATAAAAGCATGTGATCTCAATTGTATACCTTAGCATTTGTTTCACATTGCTCGGTCACAGGGCATCTACTGCGATATTCATGGAGTTCACGACAGAGTTCCTCATTATTTGCTTCAAGCCAAGCAACCCTTTCTCTCAGAACCTACAAAAATTACTTCTTATCAAGACCTTTTCTCCAGAAATTGAACAGAATCTCAAGGGTCTCAGCTGTTAAGAATATTAATAGCAGCCAAACTAACTACTTTATCATGAAACACAATTTTAAGAACCTGTATTTCATCAGGAGAACATCCGCCTCCGCGGGCACAAAGTTCTGCCTGCAAAAGCTCTAGCTGTTGCCGCATCTTCAACATCTCATTTGTTATGGGATCTCTATTGATCTGTTTAACAGAAAACCAAAACCTATTCATATACAACACCAAGAGAGAAGTAATCTCCAGAAAGATAATGTCAATACCAAAAGAAAATAGAAATTTTTCTAAAACCTACCACTGGCTTATTTTGGATATTCCGAGCACGATTTGCATATTTTAAAGTGTTCAGAGTTTCCTCAGCATTTATGTCAGCAGGACTAATGCAGGCTGGGCAAGTCCATTCAGAAAGTATAAGTACAAAGCAAGAAAAAAATTTCATTAGTTGCAACAGAAGCATATCTGGCGTACGAAACAGCGAAGAAAGCATAAGTACCTATCATGAAGGTTCTGCTATTACCACCAAGTGAATCCTGCCAATAACCAAAACTTAGACAATGAATACACGTGGAGGGAGAAACAAACAGACTATAGAATGTAAGAGCATTTCTTTTGAAGATTGGCACACCAAAAACAAAGTAAAATCCTTTAAGCCTTAAGTTGGTTGTCTACGACTACCTGAGTTGACTATTTGAACTCCTCTTAGCCTGTTAAGCACAAGGTAAATGTACATCTGATACATGTTAAGTTAGATACCCTCTTAGCCTGTTAAGCACAAGTTAAACGTACATCTGATGCGTGTTAAGTTGGATAGCCTCAGTTTGTTGCTTTCTTATTCCTGGTTCCTCTTTAGTACGTGTTGATTTTTAACTGTAAAAGTGGTATACAAACAAACGAATTTGTTTGGCATGGAATTCACTGCACATGATATTAACACTGGGAAAGTTCTAGGATTTGAAGCCAAATCTTTCGAAGGAGCCATGTGCGCTCAGTTTTTTTATCTATTAATTCCTTAAAATGATTCAAACATAGGATAACAAAAGTAAATTACGGAAGAGAATTATGGGTACAGTTAGAGATAGATGTGTGAAAGGTGCTAACTCTCATGTCATAATAATGAAAAGTAGGAAGTTCTATACTTCTGCCAACTACAAGAGATGTCTCTGACACTAAAGATTAGTACTACTATGTCTTTCCAATGAGAAAATCAACACCTTGTGCAATTAACAGTCTTCCGGGTGGCTAAAATATACAGTTCAAGCACATTTCAACATGTTCAATGGACAAAGCCTTCATAGGGTAGGCATTGAAAGCCAATCTAATGATACCCTTTGTGAGTTTCTTATTATCAAATTCCAAGCAAATAAACAAATGCAAGCTATATGATGCCCATAATTAATAACAGCATGCCAGACCTGCAATAACCGAGTAAGTTTACTGTCCCGATATGGAACATGAACACCTTCTTTCCGCTTTTTCTCATCCCCAAGTGCACTAATAACATTACCAAGGGCTAGAAGGCCCTTGTTGATGTGAACTCCTGTAGGTAGAACAATTTCATATAAATTTTTATGTTGACCCAAAAACATGCTTAAGACAGTAATTAAAAAGGGAGTTTTACTTACCTTCCTTAAAACGAAGACCATCAGAACCTGTCCTTTTGGCACGCTCTGATCCAGCAAGATCAACCAAATGCAATTTGGCACAAAGATATTCTTCATTTGTATACTCATTTGCATTTCCATTACTCGGAGTCATTGGGTTAAGCTTATGCATCTGTTCCATTGTGATGGTGAAAATGGCATGAGAGCGGCTGAAAGAGACAGAGCAACCATCATAATTGAGTATTGAATCATCTACTTTTGCATCAAATCTATTACACAAAAAATCTCAATGACCATTTTCCCAGCCAACTTTCCATATTACATTCATAACCAGTTGCATAATCAATTGAAGCATAATGTGAGAAAACACATTATGAACAAAAAGAATATAGACATTGCACCTACATATTTACATACAACAACTTAATCCAATATATCAGGAGGGCAAATCACCATATGAGGTATATGGATGAAAATCAACATATTATCGTTGATCCAGGAACCAAAACCATTAGCGACATCCTCCAAAGAACTTAACTTTTGCCTTTGACTTTGAACTTTCTCCTGTTTGTGGCCTTAATCTACTACACTACAGGCAGACACTTAATGAGCTTTCCAGTATTATAGGGAGAATGTCTAATATATGAGGTTAAAGGTTGAAATGTGAAACTCAAGCAACAAAAATTGCTTAAACAAAAAAATTTAACTTGAAAATTTAATCTTTTCTCCAATGTCAATGAATGGCCTATAGTTGTCCAGGATTTCACAAGCAAATTGATTATGAAGGCCTATGTCTGGTATGTTGGCAGTAAAGAAACTTAGATTATTTCAGCTTTTTTTACAAGGGAAAGAAATTTTAAGCAAGTCTGGTTAAACCTTGACTGATTGTTCATATTTGTACTTCCAGTTGCCCTGTTTAGTGATCCTTGCTCCAGGCAATCAGCCATTTCTTTCAGTGTTTGGACGCTACGTTCAGTGGATCCTGCTAATGTAATAACACCATTTGATGTTTCACGAATTTGTATCGGTGATTTTCCAGGGATTGTTAGTTTCCCAATGTGCCCATTTGTTGTCTCCGACTTGTTAGTGGAACTTGGATCCAGCAAGTCCCTTACTTCTTCTTTATGTATCTTCACAAGAAGATTCAAATGTTAGATGGTTGCTATAGGAGATAAGGAACGACATACATCTAGTGATCCGTTATATGCATGTGAAAGAAAGGAAAATAAGGCCAAACCTCAATGAATGAGACATGTAATTGAAATTCTGTTTGATGCTTCAGAGTTTCAATCTTGCTGAACAAAGCGTTCATCGCTTGGGGAATTAGTCCTGTTTGGCAACCATCTTTGAAGCTGGTACCCATTGTATACGTTTTACCTGAACCTGTCTGCAATTAATGATACAACCATGATCAAATTGCACACTCTTTGCAACGAAGTATACGGCTGCAGTCCATATGTAGGAAGTACAGTTCCTTCAGCATGGCAAAAGCATTACCTGACCATAGGCTAGAACTGTGGCATTATATCCTTGAAATAGGCCATCGACAAGAGGAGCAACACACTCTTCAAACATGGCAGATGATGGAGATCCTGTGCTTCCATAAACTTGATCAAAAGTAAACGAGTGTGTACCAATTTGTACCTGTATCAGAATCAAAATTAGCAGTGGACACTTGAAAAAAGGAGGAATTGAAGTGCAAACTCAAATATATTGGTATAGTGCTTCTCTGATTTTAAAAGGTGTATAATTGCAATGCATATGCAATAGCAAAGAGTTTCACACTAAAACAAAAGAAGATGAAAGAAAGAGACAGTTAAATATTAAGTTTACATCAATTTATGTAATAAAGTTTACGATAACTCAGAAGAAGACAGAAAAGAGAGAGAGAGGTTTGAGGTATATGGTATCTAAAATAAGAGGTTGAAGGAAATCCAAAAAGAGATGCAAGAAGAGCTCACAAACACCGAGTCAGAGTTCTAGCAAATGAAAAAGAAAATATCACTTGCAGATAACGGGTGCATTATAATGTCCTAAATGTCGTCAACTTTTGCTTATGGTCGTGAACATGTGATTTGCAAAACAATGAACTCCATATCCTGTCTTATGCAGAATTTGGAGAACAAACCTTTTAAGCTAATGAATAACTAAATTCTTGTGTCTGCTGTGAAGAATTTGACTGCTTAGAAACCTCAGCTTACAAATTTTTTGCCTAGTTTTGAAAAATATTTCCCCAATTAGTAAAGTACTTGCAGCAAACGAATGTTTTGACTACATATCCTATTGATGACGGGACGTGTCTTCATCACTTAAATGTTTCCGAGATAAGTCCCAAAAGATAGGGAGATGATCTAGCATTATGGATTCAGAGATAAGCATAAATGCAGACAATTAAGTAGGTTTTGATTTTTTTTCAACATGGAATAGACATAATAATGAAGAATTATTGTGGCAGAACGAGCACCAGGCACCAATAGCAGAAAGTAGTCTGCCAGCTTAAAAAAGGGAAAAAGTTGAATAAGGTGCACTCCTTTTTTTTCATTGAATAAGGTAGACGTATGATGACAACACCATAGACAAGAAGCATAATTAACATCTCAGTGGTGGATGGAACACAAAAAATTACATTTTATCTTAACAAGAATATGAATAAATAAGATAAATGCTAAGCATGCATGACTCTAGTTGGACCTGGATTTTGCTAAATTGAGATAAATTCAGGGGGTAAAAGTTATAAAATTTATAAGAAATAACACAATAGTAGATCTAGATTAATCCATTGAACCTCAAGTTCATTGAGTGGAGGCAACACTAGAAGGTTACAAAATAGACAGAGTTCTCTGAATTTCATTTCTTCAATCTACAGTACATTGAAACTGAAATCAGCGCTCCATTCTACTAAATGCACAATCAAATTTAGAAAAGAAGACAGCCCATTGACCTTACCGCTAGCTCAAAAATTTTCCCAAGATAATAATTCTGTTACTCCGTAGAATACAGAATAAACTTATCATCCATGAAAAGAAGAAGTAAGCTAAAAGAATCAAATACGCAATGTAAAGAAGGGAACTTTATGACCACCCTCTACAATTAATAGGGGAAAAAAAGAAAATTTTTCGCACAAAACAGCACAGACTGCAACATGCAACAACTTGATTTCCCCACAAGCAAAAGAAGCTAAAAAAAAAAGTTCTGGAAAATTTGAGAATCACATTAAGATCCACAAGCCCCCGAGAAAACTAAACATTGAGAGAAAATAAAAGCTGATCTCAGGATGCATTCCAATCATCAACCAAAGTTTCCAATTACAGAAAATCTCGATTTTTCAACAATTCAGTCCAGAGTACTCAGAAAGCAGCAACCACATTACTGTGTGTGACTGTACCTGAGGCTTTCCAGGCACCACTGTTACACAATCTTTGCAACCCTGGAGCCTTTCATCTCCTATAAGTGGCCTAATATGGACTGCAACTTTCACACAGCAATCCTTATCTTCCCCAGAATGGTTAGCAGGAGCAGCAGTTTCCATTGGAGAAGCACAGTCAAAAAAAAAATAAGAAAGAAGTAAAATGGTGGTAAACAAAAAAGATTGGGTTTTACTTGAAAACGGTTGGGCTAATATTTGTTGTTTTTTCACAGAGCTGGAGAGAGAGTTTAGGACTAGAGAGTGATGCAGCAACTAGAAAAGAACCAGTTGAAGAACACAAGCCAAACAAAAGATGTACTGTTAAAAAACAAACAGCTGTTGGGGATTCAGGCTTCGGACAGAAACAAATGTACAACAAATAGAAATGGAAAGAAAGGAGAGAAACTATAAAAAAGGGTAGTTGCGGGAATAGAAGAAGTAGCCTGTGGGTGTATATCAAAAGAAAAGGAAGGTTGGCTTGTGCGCTAGGGTAACTGCTAGGACAGCAGCAATAACAACAACCACTTTCATGTCTTTTTTCTTTTCTATTCTTTTTTTTTTTTCAGAGTGGGAGGGGAGAGGCTGGTGAGGGTCTCTTTCCTTTATTACATTGCAAAAAAAAAAAAATTTTTTTTGAGAAAGAATTTTCAAGAACTTTGTCAAGGATGCTGTTTAAAATCTATGAAAATAAGAACGACAACGTTGTAAAAGCATCGCTGCAAAGAGCCAATCTTTTTTTAACAAAATTAATAACAAATTAAAACAAAGATACGGATACTTGTGATTTATATCAATAAAAAAAGAAACTTCTTTTATTTTGTTTTATTTTTTGGGAATCACAACCTGCAGTAATGCGGAAGAGCCTCGGCAGTAAGCAATTGGTGTAATCTTACATCACAAACTTTCCCTATTTGCCCCTGGAGGGTTCTCAACGGCTTCTCTAAGATTTTCTTGTTTATTTACAAATTTTTATTTATTTGCATCATCAACATATTTTTTAATTATTTTTTATCTCATATATATCACATTAAAAAAAATATTATAATATATATTTTTTAAAAATTATCTCAAATAATCTACTATCCAAACACACATAGTTTGTTCTTTTTTTGTCCCCCTCTCCTCTTCCTGTTCTAGCAGTTATTTGTCTACCTTTTTGCCCTTTTCCCTTTTTAGGATTATTTGTTTACCTTTTTGCCCTTTTCTCTTTTTTTTTTTTTTGTTTCATTGTATGCCACCAATTTATTAGTCTTGTTTTCATTCTCATTCCAACTTCAGGTATGGAATTAGACAGTTACATTGGAATTAAACTTTTGATTTCAGTAGCAATTTTTTTAAAGGAGCTATTGTGTTATTAAAAGCGCTATTGTGTTGAGTCCTTCACTTTTAAGTGTTTGGATGGCAGATTTCTTCAAATAATATTTTACTTGCATTATAAATACATTTTTCAATTCACCTTTTTATATTTTCAATCACCTTTTAAGTGTTACAGTAATTATTTTAAATAATACTCTATCTAATTAACTAATTTTCTATCTCAAAGACTCTGTAAAGTGGGACTTGTTTTTGGTGCTGGTCTCAAAGACCGTGGAGGTGGGAACATCTCTGGTTACACACAAATTTTATGGTATTTGCATGTACACGCACGTCTGGAGAATTGGGGGGACAATGCTGGGATGTGGTGTAGACTTGTGGCGGACGATTCTACGGTTGGCCGCCTGGTAGAGTTAAAGGTGCATCACAGCGCAAGCCACGTGACACGGAATCGTTTTCCATTGTTTTGGACACGAGCAGGCTATGCAACGAATGATGCCACTTCTGCCCTTCCCTTTTTTCTTTTTCTTTCTTTTTTTTTTTGTTTTTGTTTTTGTTTTTGCGTGTGTGTACCACGTATGTACCAAACAAATATATATTCATCCTACGCACTTGTTGTTCTCTGTAGCTTTGCCTTTCCGCATCCAAGCCACGTACGCTCAATTTTTCTTTTTGTTTTCTTTGGAAATATCATTTTGAATGACCTCATATGTCTATAAATAAATTCTTTCAACCTTCACTTTTAAAAGGATAATGTTACATCCTTTATGAGATTGAGTCGGTAAAATTTGATTACAATATAAATTTCTGATCATTTTTTATTCTTAATCTATTACATGACCCATACATAGTCACGTTTTTTAGGTAAAAGGATTAGATTTTATTTAAAATTTAGAATTAAGTAACTGATTCGATCCGTATTCATTTTATTGTTCATAAATAAATAAGTTCTGACCCAAATCATATTCATTTTTTCATAAAATAAGGGAATATGATCCAATTCATATTCATTTTTGCTACTAAAAAAGTGGGATACGACTTTTTGCACATAAAATAAAAAAAAATAACTGCATGTGATTTTAAATTTAAAAAAAGTGATTAAAAATTTAGGTTGAGACAAAAATTTGCTAACTTAAATTTGTAATAGACGTGAAGTTACTCATTGGATGGGAAGTTGGTCCAATTGTTGATTAGGCATAAAACTCCCACCAGTTGTTGATTAGGAGAGAAGAGGGGGGGTGCCGTGGACCAGTAGCATGGTTACAAATATTTTGAGATTGGATGATTCAATAATGATTAGGTTAATAAAAAATTGCAAAGAAGAAAACTAAAAAAGGGAAAACTCCCTTGCGGTTTTCTTCTTGCATCTCCTAATTTGATAATAGATGCCCTTGTATCAATGAACAAGCGTTTGTTTTGGGGGGGGGGGGAGGGGATGAGTGTTTGGACCCATGACATTCAACTCCTACCTCCCAACAATTTGTATACATGCTAGTATGTTGGTGAAAGAAAAGAAATTCGTACTCGACGGCTTCTTATTGGCATTAAAAATTCCTTTTTTGGAGGCATGATAAAGTGCTCTCTCCGGAGTACCATGATTATCTAACACGTAGTACATATATTTCAACTGTAATTATTCTTGGCAATCTAATGCACATGGTTTTGTTTATTTTTTTTGGTTGGTAATAGCGTATATGCTGTATATTATGATCAAGATTGAGGGGCCAAGTGGTAATTGCCTTTGGTCCCTTTCGTTTCGCTTTTCTTTTTTTTTTTTTTAATTTTTACTGAAGCAAATGATGTATCCATAGTCATTACATTCTAGAAAGAATTAATAATTCAGCATCCATTACCCCAAAAAGAAAATGAATAATAGGTAATATTCTTGATATAGAAAGAAATTCCTCCTTGTGTACCAAACGAACAAATTAAAGGGGCTTTTTGTAATAGTCTTGTTACTTGCATCCCTGAAATTCATGATTTTAGGCTAGGAATTAGGGATTGGAGTGCAGTGAAAGGGTTGGGAGTCTGAACACTAAGAGAGAGAGAGGTCCGTGAGTGCGAGGGAGGAAGAAATGAAAGGCGCCGGAGAGGACTTTGGCGGAAAGGGACAGTAGTGTGTGGGGGCTAGGGACTACGGGAGGTGGCAAGGGAAGCAAGAAGTAAAGGGATCGGTCGAGGACGGATTGCCCCACAGATTTAGAGGCACTGCCAGCTGGTGGTCTCCTACCTCACATGGCAATTTTAGTCTCCTGTATAATAAATTATAATCGGCTGGCTCCCACATTCACTCGCTCACACTCCAGCCTCCAGGCTCCTCCTACTTTGGCACAGAAATTAATCATGATTGTCATTTTTCTTTTTTTTTGCAACTTTTAGGGTGCCTAATCTTCCGTTGAGCAATGGACAGTAGTATCCTTGTGCCACACGCTCTTCGACTGGACTTCCATTAGTGGTTGTTGTCTTCTTATTATTTTTTTTAATAATTGACAATGATATACTCTATATCTATTCTTATTTTTACTGTAACTTATTCTATTTTAAAGAGGGACCCAACTATACGCATTTGGATCCTCGATGACATGTTTTCTATGCCAATCCAATGCCACCAATAGTGTTGCGCCAAGTGCCATGTTATTATTTACATTTTAATTTTCTAGTAATTCAATTTGGTTTGGTTTAACACAAGTGTAAATAATAACATAGCACTTAACGCAACACTATTGGTGGCATTATGTTAGCATAGAAAACATGTCACCGAGCATCTCAAGTGCAACTATACCAATGGGAGGATCGACGGGAATTAAACTACCACCGAACCACACAGATGCACTACGCATCCGTCTGAAATTTTTTTTTTAGAACTACATACTGTGACTCGGTTGATGGTAGTCAGTGGTTGTTGTCTTATTATGGTCGCTACAAATGCCAACTAGGGATTTGGAATTAACAATTGAGTTCAAGAATGTACTAATTATTCGGTTAAAGCATTTCACTATACTTTCAATGATTTAGTGTATATTGCCTGTTCACTTAATTTTCTCATAACAAATGCACTCTCTTTTTTTTTTTTTTGTTGGTTAAAATGTGGAATACCACAAAACAAAAAAATGCAATTGGTTTCATTTCTTGAGTTCGAAACTGAATAGGAGTAATTTGCAAAGAAAGAGTAACAGTTGATAGAAGAAGGGCGGCGTTTACACAGTACAGTATTCAAGAGTCAGGTTGCTAGTCAAATTTGGAAGCCACAGATCCGGCCTGAGCTGTAATAATACTTGGCTTGTGATTGATGCCTAGCTCTCTTAGAATCTAGACCTTAGGCTTTCTTTCTTTCTTCGTACTCATCTTTCTTTCCGGGATCAGCCTTGGAACATTCATGCTTTCTCTTATCTCGCATCCCTTCCTGTTCCCCTATATTAGTATTTGTTTATCAATTTATACATTGGTTTTGTATTATGTGTTTGCAGTCCTCTATTTCCCATGCATGCTGGAATTTATTTAAAGACAAAAAAGCAGGATGCATGGGTTGGATCGTAAAGGGAGGGAGGGATGCGTACAAATTGTACGACGACCACTTCATTAAGTCGACAACTATAAAAAAAAAATCTTAATTCTGATAGAAATGTTTGTTGTCTTTTGCTGGTTCCATGGATAATCAGATTAGGTTCCACCTTTCATCATTCACCAAGATGTTGGCAAAATACCGTTATGATGGACGTTGGGTTGTTGCTGTATTATTTCAAGGGACTATAACCATTAATATGTTGCTTTAAAAATCCTTCGTCTCTCTTTACAAATCCAACAAATCATAATCAAAGCTCATACATATATATATATATACACTACCGGGGGCGGGGGGGGGGGGGGGGGGTAGTACTTGACTAATCCTATTCGTATTTGGGTGGTCCATGCTGCAAAGGTGCTTCTTTATTGCCAGGCCAAAAGCTTCTGGTCAATTAGGCAGCTGTATTTATTTATGGTTGACAACCGAAAGAGATATAATAAAAACTAAAGAAAAGATGCTCACCTTACGACTTTACTAGATTAATTAATAATCACTACTGGCCGGTGTAACTTGTTGGTGTCAAGAATATTTACAATGTCTTAGTTTCACAGGTTAATTAAAACCCTTCAATTTTGCAACATGCATGTAGCTTTTGCTAGTTTTGTATAGTATACAAAAATCTTGCACATTTTGAGGAATACTACTAATCTTAGGCCTTGTTTGGATTGCTGTTTTCCGTCTAAAAATTATGTCGTTTTCTGTAATCACATTTTCCTATTATCTTTTTCCCTCACATACATCAAATCGCTACAGTAATTTTTCTATAAAAAATCATGAAAATGCAATCCAAACACAACCTTATAGTTCATTCTCTACGTAATGAATTATGCTATCTTCCCTTGTTTAGAGTACTGATAAAACAGATAGAATTAGTTTATACGTTAGAAAGCGTTTTTGAGTACTTGGATAAATAAGTCATTTTCTTCTCTAATGGAACAAATTTATATATATATATATATAGTTTAATTATTAGGATTCGGTACCATAAGAAGGAAAACGATGCTTGAAAACCTCAAGCAACCAATGAATATTTTATACATAAACGTCAGCTATAAGAATTGGGCAAAAGACAAGCACCCTTTGAAAGTTTGAACAATAATGCATTATGCATAAGCCGGAAGGAAGACTTTTGTTTCAAACGAGTACAGAAGAAGTTGCTTCGGAAACTGCCATTTTTTTTATGAATGACCTTTTCTTCAGGATTTTTGTGGTAGACTGCAAGCTAAGCAAATTGCCCCCACAAACAGGGGGCCAAATCTTGCAGTTTACCAGCTCCTTCATGCAGAAGAAAGAATTGGGAGGGCTGGTGGAAATGATCTCAACCTCACCTTTCCTTTTCTCGACCTAACGCTCCTCCGTTCACTGGATTTTCCAAATCCTACCGTTAGCTTGGAGTTGGATGCAAACCAAGTAACTACGACTGCAAAGACCCCACTCTGCACATTTTTCTTCAATCGTGTCTTGGGATCTAGTTTTGCTCTTATATATATACATATATTTTGGAAGTTGGTTAGGTAAATTTTTTCTACCTTTTTCCTCCTGCAGCCACCTAGTGCGTTGTGGTTAGTGCGTCAGCATTTGGCCTACAGAAAAATGACACAAAACAATCCCAACTTGAGTAAAATAACTGTAGTGAAAGAAATGCAATTGTTCATCAGCCTTTTTCTTCTTTTGGTACTTAGGTTTCAAGTGCTTTTGTTTGTTGTTACTACTACTTCCTCAGAAAAGGCCAATACAATAAAGACAGGTGATTGAATCTTCTAATTATTCATTCCTTATGCCACATGGCCTTGTATCCTACATGAGGTCATTGAAGATTAAAAGCACAAAGTGCAAGAGTTTAAGCTAGACTTCAAGATTAACTAGTAGGTCCCTATCCAGGGGGGAAGGTGAGGAGCGGGGGGGGGGGTGTGTTAGACTTTGCACTTTTTATCTCAAAGCCCACAATCCTGCAGGCCAGCCCATCCGTCCTCCCTATGCCTGTAACCATATACAAAAAAAAAAAAAAAAAAAAAAAAAATTACAACCCTTTGGACCCATTTTTCTATGTGAAGAGCATAATCCCACATTCAATTCATCAAAAAGGTTCCTTACTGCATCCTCAAGCCTGCAGCTTTACCCAATTTTGCCGGGGCCTTTCTAGTTGGCAATGAGATGTTTACAGCTTTCAGCGTTTTGCAGAATGCATGTGTACAATTTACCTTGGACCAACGCAGCAGCATTCATTCTCATAACCCGGAGGACAAACCACATGATTGATGTACATAACTCTTTCATTAACCAATAAGGTTTCTGCTTTTTGGCAAAATCAGAGCAAGAGGCCACTGCCCCCCTCATTCATAGTGTCATTCACTAGCTTTTTTCCTTGTGGTTGGTTGCTTTTTCCCCCATGTGGAACTTTGCATCACATGCTCACCCCACCTCCTTTCCATCCCAGCATTATGCTTATCCCTCTCTTTTTACATCTTTCTGTCTCCTTTCATTTGATCATTTCCCAAAACCCAACTCTCTCTTTAATTTTACCTAAATATCAAATCATTAGTACCATAATTAAATCAAGATTTCCTTTCGGTTCAATACCGCGGCTCTGTTAATCAGTGCACTCAATTCTAAGTACATTGGCATAGATTATGGTTTGTCACAGCAAGAATGATTTATATACACATATATATATATATATCTATCCCTTTGCGATGCCAGAGTCTGTAGCAACGCAATCATATCGCTGTGGCCCTCTTTGCACTCTCAAAGCATTTATGCAATCCGATTGTGGTTCTTTGATTTTGTCTTCCATCATTCCTTGTCTTTGGATCAAAACTGCAACCCCCTTTTTAGACCTTTCTTCACATTCATCTCCAGGCATCAAAAGTTTTGCGGACATGTCATGTGCCTTATTGCAAATGGTCATCATATGGGTCTGGCTCCAAGATGCAGCTTCGTACTAATTATCCAAGGGGTCAAAACCCGAGGAAAACATGTTAATGCAAAAATATGTGCAACCTACTCCAATCCCCCATTCCTTAGCAGTTAGCCCTCTCCGATCGAGCCCCTTTTAGCTTTTTGGCATGTACAAATTACTAGTCTTTGTATCTTATTCTTGGGAAAATTACTAGAACGTTCAATGGATGTATGTATTCATGAATTCGCAAAATATCTACGATCTAAGAAGAGGAACTTTGGTCAGGGTTCGTGAGTTTCGTCTAAAACATGAACTAGCTGTAAATTTCCGAACCATACACAAGGATTAAGGACCACAAGAGGATGCAAATGTCACAATCGTTTAGTGGCTTTGCCACTTGCATGGCACAAAATGTTTAAATGAGAGCTCCTAACGCAAGACTTCTTGGAACACGTTCGTGTGTATCATCTGCCAAAAAAAAAAATGACAACCTGAATGGCGAAAAATGGCCCCCCGGGCTAGATCATGCGATCTGTGACTGCTTCCGGCACTCGCAGGTTGACACCCCTTCGGGTCTTGATTTGGACACTCCTGTGTTGACCAAAAAAAAAAAAAAAAGAATGGCGAAAAATGATATATCATAGTTTACTATTCTGAAAATCGTTTAAATCTTTGCAATGCCTATGAAGTCATCATAGTGACAGTACTGACAGAATTAATTTTTGCAACGCCTATGGCTAAGGAGTCACTTTCCCATCCGAAATTTATACAATGGGCTTCTTCTTGGGGCAATTGGTGGAGCTTCTCAAATGTACACAATATGATGCTGCAATAGCGTCGAGGCCGACACCCTAGATGGCGATATACCCAAGGCAAAAGAACCACCATGCAGGAATTCAGCGGTCATCGAGGAAGCAGTCTTGCCAATTGAATCGACTTTCATTTCTCGTATTCTTTTGTAGAGGGAAATTTCTCTTGCCTTCCTAAAATGAATCCACCATCGTACGCAGAAATAAATTTTGAGATTCGCGCATCCGAGCCCAATGGACTCGTCCCTTTCACTGGCGTGAAAATGGGCCACTGATTTTCATAACATGGGCTAATATTTTTCTTTTTCCTAGACAAGTGTTTTTACAAATAGAGAGCCCGTTATCTTTTCCGTTTTCGTTATTTTCACCACAACAAATCAAGATTGAAAAGTTGCACGGTAACACTAAAACGACTCAAACGCCGGTAAACTATATTATCCACGATCTCAAATTGGCATTTTTTTTTTTGGGTGATAATTTAGATGCAATAATAGTAAACTAACCCAATATTATATATGATCTAAGAAGCTGGTTGTAATGGGATAAATGGATTTACTTTACTACAAAGAGGAAAAAATGAAAATGTCGAGGAGCGAAACAAGATAATCAGATACCTGAGTGGTTACTATTATGGCCTTTGGGTTGTATACAATACAAATATAACCTAAGTTAATACTAGTAGAAAGTTGAGAGTCCAATACATACAAAATATAATAAAATGATGGGTAATTTATTGAGGTTGCAAAGTCAAATCCTGCCAAGTGTAACTTCATTTTCACGACAAGGGAAGAAGAGTCTGGGTCTAATTTGACTTGTATCAAGTGGATCCTCTGGTTTGTTATTGAATTGAATGAGATAAGAAGTTTTGAGGCGTTTTCATTATTGTATCTGTGATGCCATAATCGTGCGACGCCTGAACATAAGCATAAGGCATATTACTCATGTGATGATCAAGACAGAAAGATGATCAACTACACCACCTAGCCAGCTATATGTGACCGTACAATTACATCACCATCATCTTTGTTTTTTTGCCCTTTTTTCCATTTTATTTCTTATAGCTACCGAAACTTGTAATAATTTGTGTTTCTTCCTCTTGATGCCTTGCTACTGACAAAACTTTAAGCATTGGAAGCCCGACAATATAAGCATGAATTTAAAGTGCAGTTATGAGGTCCAATGGCCTATTGCTCTTTTTTTTCTTTGCTGATGCAAGGGCTGTCCTGACTTACGCCAAAAGAGTCCGTCCCAAAATATATCACATGATAACAAGCGAGAATTGCAACGGTGATTTTCAGAAAAAAAAAAAAAAAAAGAAAAGGGAAAAATTAAACAGAACCAATTATAATCACAAGCAAAATATGCTAACCGGTAAAGTGATGTCAAGAATGTGGTCAAACACTTTAAGTTCCACTAAGTGATGTTATCTTCTTCGGTTGTCACGTCAATTCATTTATATCATATGTTGTACAATTACAGTAAATAATTATCTTTTCTGTTCTTCTAAATACATAATACTCAAATAGAAGAAGTGAAGAAATTCAGGAGTACTGAATCTACATAATTTATCAGAAGACTATTAAAGGTACCCAAAGGAATGGTAATTACGTCATATTCAATGCTTTTTTTTTTTTTTTTTGCTAACATCGTTTAGTCAATAACTAGTTAAGATTTGCTCGCCATTTTTTGGTATAACTATAAAATTATTTGTATGTTTACTACATGTGCATCACTGCAATTTGTATGTTTTTTTTTTTTTTAACATACACATGACTATGCTTAATATTTTTATCTTTAATAGAGATGCACATTCTACTTAATTTTGCAGTTGTAAAATCATTTAAAAGAGCACTCAAGACTAATTACAAAATTGAAGTTGCCGTTAACAAGAAAAGACTCAATGGGAAAATAAAGAATAATTCAAGATAAATGAAAAAAGCTTCTTATTCATTTAAAAGCTTTTTAAAATTCTTCTTATAAAAAAAGTTTTTTTTTTTATTTTTTTTGGTGCCAATCAAAACAACACATCTACTTTCATTTTTTCCATGTTAAATTGTTACATCTTGGAAGTTAAATAAGTCAATTAAATCTTGAATAGCAAATAGGAGTAGTTATACAACTCTACACTAGAAAGTAGACTCCTAGATGATACATTGCATAGAAAAAGGAAACTTTAAAGAGCATGAAATTTCAATAGAAAATAAACTTCAAGGGCTTAAGAAGCAAATATACTAATTTACTTGTCGTTTACCCTAGCACTAGTGTTTTAAAAAAAGCAATTGTCCGCATTACTACCTGACAAAAAAATCCGCTGATAAAAATTGGTTGAAGAATCAGAGAAAGAGAAGTAGAAGAGGAAAAGGATAGCCCAGAAAGAAAAGAAAAGAGAGGGAAGAAAAAAATGTCAGGAGGAATAGCTCGTGGCCGTCTCGCTGAGGAACGCAAGGCCTGGCGCAAAAATCATCCGCATGTCAGTCCCTCTTTCAATTTGCTATAAATTTTTTTGCTGGGTTTATCGTTTCTTTTATTTATTTTTTTTTGTTTGTTGCATATATTACTGGTTTTCGTTGTGCTTGATTATTTTCTTTGCAGAAGTTTTTGGAAAGGAATATTTCTCGTCTTTGCAGGAGGAGAATTGGTTTTCGTTTTTTCATTTTCTCACGTATGTCTTTGCAGGGTTTTGTGGCAAAGCCAGAGTCCGGTGCTGATGGGTCCGTCAATTTGATGGTGTGGCATTGCACCATCCCTGGGAAGGCTGGGGTAAGTCTCCTGCATTTTTATCTTTTCCTTTTTGAATTGAGAATTCCCTTTTGCAAGTGTCGATTTTTTCGTTGTGCTTCAAATATTTAATAGAGTTATACAAATAAACTGCCAAAAAAAGAGACATTTCTTGTTGTATGTGGCGCCGCCCTTTCCATTTTATAAGGAAATGATGTGGTTGAGAAAATTTATGTGCTTTTGTATTAAGGGTTTTAGGTAATTGCATTATTCGTTTTGAAGTTTTGCTTTTTTTTACCTTTTGTGGTGGTGTGATAGTATGAGACAAGGAATTGGTTGAATTGAATTGAATATTTCATGTCTTGATGCGTATATATGATAGAATTGCTTCAGTATTTTTTTGGTGATAACACTCAGGAATGTACTTTTTCCAGCAGACACGCATTCTCACCTAATGCATGATTTTGGCTGAGTTGTTTTTGAGTGTGTGTTAATGGTAGTATGTGTTGTATTTGGCTAATTGTAGTCTTGCTTTCCTTCATGGGGTGTCGACTGCAGTGGTATAATGCGTGATGGGTGATAACTATGAGGTTGCTGATGGTAGGTGTTTCTCTTAAAAATATGGTATTTGCTGAGTACAGTTGAATAATTGAGTATTGGAAAGTAATTAGGTAAAGCACATTTGGGTTCTACTTTCGAATATTACCATATCATTACGAGGATCTGACGTATGTAAAGCCTCATATCTGCATTGTTATCGTGTTTTCTTTTTTAAAAGTATCGCGCTTTTAAGGTAATGACAAATTCTTGTGCTTATCCAGTTGCAGCTTAGATATGCATGAGATCTTTAACTAAGCTAGTATGTTGTCTTTTCATTCAGTTTTACGCATTAAAGAGAGAAAATATGTGGTCTGTAGGCGTTGAAAATTTGAAGGAAACGGGAAAATAGTAATTGCTTATAGCCATCAATTTGGGAAATAAGAGTATGACAAGTAACATACAGATTGGATGGTCGACAATGCTGACCTGAAAAACAACCAACTCCTGCTGCTCTGTATCCGGAGCATTCAGAAATATGTATGCAAGAATCAAAATAGATTTTACATAACATCTTGGATGGTTTGGTTATGGTGAAAATAAAATTACATTTTCATGTAGAAGTACTCACATCCAACATAATGGAAAATTTCTGCTAAATCAACAAATTTGTGTTGGCATGATTGCCATAGGGGACATATGGAGGACTTCCGAGGTGGAAATTAAATTGGGAAAAGAGGTTCAAAAATAAATTACAAAGGAAAAAAAAGTAAAGATCGCTTTTGCAAGTATAAAGAAAAATAGAGGCAGAAGATAGTGGAAAAATCTTCACCAAATTTCTGGATCATTATGAACATCGACTCTTTGTTAAGGCAGGAACAGTAAAATGGCTGAGACAAATATTATATTTGCTAGGCTGACCTTTAAATCTGATGACATGAAATTCTTTGCAACTAGATCCTTAATTGTTGATCTAATACCCTCAACCTTTTTTTTTGAATCTACATCAACACTTTAGGAGAAAGCTTGTGTGATCTTTCAGAGGGCACTGGGCAGGACAAGTGACATGGTTCATGTTGTTTTTACGAGAACTCAAAAGTGGATGAGCCACTAAGGCAGCAGAATTATCTTCATCATAGTAAAGGTGAAAGGGTGGTTAGTATGGTTTTGAGACCATCTATAATCAGAGGCGCGGCTAGTGATATTGAAAGTGACAAAAGTTTAGGAATATAGTTTCTGTGGAATCTTCATTTGCCTCAAGTCAGGAAATGTGCCGTCCCTTATCTGGGATTTCCCTAGGGGTTTGCTATGAGAAGTTCGGTGGGTATATCAATCTTGGATGGAATGAGGATGCCTAATGTTGGAATCTTTTAGATTGAGCTTGGGAATCTTAATGAATTTTACTAACATTCTGAGTGATTTTATCAGAAGCATGTGATTATGAAGCATTTATGGCATTAATAAGTTAACTATAGGACCATAACATATTGTATAGGCATATCCTAGACTAGAAACTTCTGTCAATTGTTATAGAAATGGATGAAAGATAGAGGAAGGTGAAAGCTAGTGCCTATCAGAGGAAATTTTGGAAATACTGCCAGACCTCTTCCTCTGATTTTTCAGCCTTTTTGCCCATAGTTGAACTTCTTAGGAAGCAATTTCCACCAAATATAGCGGTTAGAAAGCTATTACTGGTGAAATCCTACGTCAGCCAAGTGAACTCATAGTCATGAGTGAGGAGTTATTATGATGATGATGATGATCATCATCATCTTCTTTATTATATATGTGCTGGTAGAAATAATGACGGGAAAATAGTGATTGTTATGTTGCAAAAGGGAAAAAAAAAGTTTACTTTTAGGTTCTGTTGAACTGTCACCTATTGGCAAGCTATAAACAGCACTATATGTATTATTGGTGATATGAATTGCTTCATTAAATAAGTTGGCATCCCAAAGTAATATGAATCTCGGGTACTCGAGTTCATGATAGAGCAGTGTATACTATTGGTCCCCTAGATTAGTTTGCTTCACCTGGGTAATCCAACAAAATGTTGTCCCAGCTAGTCAATATGTACTTTCAAGATGACATGATCTCTTGTTTTCTGTGAAATCAAATCATAAATCTCTATTGATGTGTCGTCTGAGTTCTGAAATTTGTGGCTAAGCTAGTGTAATCTATAGCTTATGAAACTTGTTTCATGCTCATGTTCTTTGAAGTTTGATGGCATCCACACAAAGCTGTTGTTCACTACTTTTCTGGTTTGTGTTTGTTAAGGTCTTCTCACGATTTGGTTGAAGTGTTAGTGGTAGACATGCTTTCAATGACTGCAATATATTGCACCTTTATTCTTTTCCATTTTTTCCACCTAATCTCGATATATTTTGGTGGAGCTGTCATCCATGTAATTTGTATGTTCCCGTTTCCCTTTGGTCTGATAGCTTTATTTTTTCCTTTGGCATGCACTTGGTGATGCTTTTATAGAGATCTAAAGGAACAGAAGCAAGAACTAACCTTTTCATTCTTGCAGACTGACTGGGAGGGTGGCTACTACCCACTCACAATGCACTTTTCTGAGGATTATCCCAGTAAACCTCCCAAGTGCAAGTTCCCACAAGGGTTTTTCCACCCCAATGTCTATCCCTCTGGAACAGTGTGTCTGTCGATCCTTAATGAGGATAGTGTGAGTAGTTTTTCTGCTTGCTTATGACCTTTTCGATTTTTTTTTACTGGTTTCTTATATATATTGATGAATTACCTGGAGACTTGACTTGTCTTTTACTAGGGATGGCGACCAGCCATTACAGTGAAGCAAATTCTAGTTGGCATCCAGGATCTGCTCGATCAGCCAAACCCTGCTGATCCAGCACAAACTGAGGGCTATCAGATGTATATGCAGGTGCTTTTCATGCTTAAGATTAGATCTTTGGTTTGAGATAGTGTTGTAATGAGCTAAAATACTAAATAACTCGATATGGCACTTGTAGGAACCTGCTGAATACAAGAGAAGGGTTCGGCAGCAGGCCAAGCAATATCCACCTATTGTTTGATAATAGGCAATTTGTAACCTTAGGTGGACAAGTGTCCCTGTTTGATTTTCAGCAACTTGTAATGTTAGTCAGCTGTTTTGTACATGTTCTATCTTTCATTTGGACCCGTAATTAGAATTTGGTGCTCATTCAACTGTCTTTTGGAGGTGCATATGTTGTCTTGGTTTTGATTTTAGAACTTCATTGCAAGATGTCATGTCTGGTAGTGACGTATTAAACTCTGGTATCGGATGGAGAAACTTTAGGTAATATGCTGGTGTTAGGGCCATAAATGGCTTTTTATTCTTGTGATGATGAGGTTCCTATTCCCAACCACCCTGTTTAACAGTTTAAGTAATGGCATTAGCTTTAATTTTTTCCCCTCTTTGGAACTGATGTGGCGCGAGCATAAAGTAAGAATCACATGACATGATGTTCTTAAACTGGAAACCTATCGTCTTTATCAAAATCAAGTGTATTTTATGCTTTACGTGGATGGGATTCCTTTGTGCTTGCTATAGTAAGAGTGAGAATGCCAGCATTATTGTTCTGTTGTCTTATAATCATTGTGGACCTGGTGCAATCCTTTTCATATATATATGGACGCCATGAAAGGTGTCATGTATGTTGCATACAAATACAGCTGGCATGGCGTTAAGTTTTAAGACGAAGAGAGACGCAGGCAGTATATAACTTATGTCATGTGGCATGGCGTTTAGTAATTAGTCGCCTATAAAATTTGTGCTTGATGTAAAGTGTTCCCTTATTAATATCATTAATCCTTGGAAGTCGGCTCTCCAGATCAATTTTTGATGAAAAGCGGTACAATTTCATTGGGTCTTGTTCAAGACAGACGGAACCAGTAGTGTTTCTAGTAAGACTCTCTAGGTGACGAAGACACTTTCACCAAACAGTAAGCAACAGTAATTGAGTACAACGACGTTCTCAGCTTTTCAGAACAAACACCACCGATTAGTTGCGTGCTTATATTAATTTCTTCTTATTCTGAAATTTGAGTGCGGAATCGGCTTCTTGTTCAGTTGTTTTTGTTTGCCAGAGCTAGTATGGTATCAACTGTTTCCTGACGGCCCTCGGAGTTTCTTGTTTTTTGCACGTTCTGGCTTCTGTCAGTCAAGTTTATGGTGATTCAAGTTGCCAGAGATGACTTCACTGCAGTTGACATCAAATTTGAAGATCAACAGTGAACCGACCCACTCGAATATGGGAGGAGGGGGCTGAAACGGTTGTTTCTATCGGTTGTGAGAAACAACCGTTTCGGAAGGTTTACGGTCATGATTAGGTCAAAAAAATTTGTGCGACTCAATTCACCCCTTGTAACTCGATATTTACGCTGTGTGGGATCTATAAAAATGTTGTTCTAGTGTTACTCGCTGTTGTTTTATTATTACACCTTATACAAATGATGTTACACCTTTCAGAGCGGTTGTCAAAATCGTTCCAGCTCCGGATCCCTCGAATATGTATGCATTCTTTCTGCCACATAATCCCAACTTGGATATGCATGTATTCTGCCACATTTTCCAGTTTACAAAATTTCATTTGAGGATCACAGTAGTAGCAACGGATAACTAACAGTTGACATCAAATTTGAAGATCAGTAGTGAACTGAGCAACTTGATTATGCATGCATTCTGCCAAATTACAAAATTTTCGCGGGAAGATCGTAGCCGCAATATGGATAACTAACTGTTGACATCAATAGCGAACTGGCCAACATGAGTACTTGTGTATTCAGCCACATCAAAAATTTTTATTCGAAGATCATAGCCAGTAGTATTGATGACAACTAACTATTGACACTAAAAGCACATGATTTTAATGCATCAATCAAATCAAGCAGATTTTGATAGGATGATCCACCTTCTTCCACGGCCCTCTTTGCCAACGCTGCCATCTCCTTTGCCCTATCTCTGATCTCCTGACTTTCTTCTGAGCTGCTAATCAATCGGTTTATTGCTGCCTGTATCTGTTTCGATTCCACCAAAGGATCCTCTATGATCGGACTTGCGTGATAATGATCTGCCCCGACACTGACTCCTACTTTTAGAACCTCTAGAAGAAGTTTCTCGTTGTAAAACTGCTCAGCAAACAATGGCCACGAAATCAATGGCACTCCAGCAGTCATAGCTTCCATCGTTGAGTTCCAACCGCAATGAGTCATAAACCCTCCAATTGCTGGATGGTTTAAGATCTTTAACTGAGGCGCCCAACCCCTGATGATCAAACCTTTGTTTCCTTTGGTTATTCTTTCTTCAAAACCATCTGGCAGCCAGCTTTCTTGTTGACCATCGGGGTTACTTTCCCTCTTCCTGACGACCCAAATAAACGGTTGGTTCAAAGCCTCAAGAGCAATTGCAATTTCATGCAGTTGTGCGTCGCCGAATTTCGCTATACTTCCGAATGAAACGTACAGGACTCGGTTGGGGGCCTGAGTATCGAGCCAGTTTAAGCAACCGTCCTTCCCATCAGCAGAATTATCAGTTTTCTCCTTGTTGGAGAAGTAGAAAAGAGGGCCAATGGTCCAATATTTTGTCCCTTTCACCTTTCCGAAGTAATCAGCGTATTGGGGTTCAAACTCGTAAACGGTGTCAAAAGCCGAGCCAAAGCTCCTCAGCGCTGATGCTCTTACTTTCCTTAACACCTCAGCAAGCGGAGTTTCGGTCTTCATATGGTCCTCCAGTTGAGACCTTTTCATCTCGATCCTGTCTGGTAAACCAGGGATCAAGAACCTCTCAGAATCTGACTTAACAGACTTATGAGGCTCGTACTCCCGCAAGTTGTGGGGCAAACAGTGAGAGATGAAGTTGTTCGGATAGAACAAGATTCTCGGTATCTTCAGCTTCTCGGCTAAATCAACTGTCCAAGGATAGAACATATCGGAGATAATACAGTGAGGACTCAGTTCTTCAATAAATTCTTCCATTGCAGGCTGGAGGTGCATCACGCCCATGTATACTTTCCACAAAATTTCCGTTGTGGTGGCCGCGCTGAAGTTCTCAATTCCTTCAGGTATTCCCAATTCAGCTGATGGAAATTTCAAGTTGTGGACGGAGATGTCGTGGCCTAATCCAGTGGCATGAGCGATGGAGGATTGAAACAAGACCGCGTTGTACTTGGTGGTGAGGATTGTAACCTTAACGCCCTGGGCGGCAAAGAGCCTGGCAACATTAACCAGAGGAATCATATGGCTTGGTGCGAAGTATGGGAGAAATAGCGCATGAAGTTTGGCAGCGCCCACCGAAGCCATGGTGAGAGGAACTAAGACAGTAGTACTGCTGGAGGAGGGTCGAAAATTCTTCTTGTCGAGTTGAACTTTAACGGGGTTATGATGTGAAATGAAATGAACTTGACTTGAATTTTCTCTGTGGTTCTAACACTGACAAGCAACAGGGAGCTGGCATCCATCAAAAGAAGGCAACGCCGGCTAATAGCCTGTAGAAATGGTCTGGAGTCAGGACTCTAATGAGTAACAGTTAGTGAATAGCCTCCACATTTATTTTTCTGGCGCAAGAAACGAAGTGGAATTGGCGCTCTTTGTCGCTTTGTTTTCGCATGCAATGTAAGCTACATCGTCAGATAACACGTTTGAAGACGTGCACGTTGAATATTATATACGTTGTTTTAACCTTGACGGGTTAATTTATAAAGCATTTTTTCTAACGCATTGATACACCTGATATTTACAATACAACCTATATATATATGTTAATAATAATTATTTTTGTTAATATTTATATTTTTTTAATTTAATTTTTACTTACTCTCTCTCTCTCTCTGTCTCTCTCTCTTATTTATTTTAATTTATTTAATTAATCTTATATTTTTAAAAATATAACACACCGTTAGACAGACAAACTGATTTATAAAATCTAGAAAAATGTTCCTACGGATCATCCGAGAGTTCGGATCCCACTAGAAAATGTTCCTAAGTCAACCACAACTCCTTACACGCACTTCTTATTATGTTATGTTATTAATTAACGCACGACTCAACCCGGATTTACGTATCTAATAAAGAGATTTATACCGGGATTGAATCGTCGTACAACAAATATCCCTTCTCCTATCTTTTTTTTATTTTTTTAAAGATGTCTTTTGTTCTGATTAAGACTTGTTCAAGTCCTTTGGGAAAAAAAAAAAAACGACTTGTACAAGTCTGATGGAAAAATTAGCTAAGAATGAAAAAAAAAATTTAAGCACATAGGAATCATTGATCTCCTTCTCCCAAAAATTTTCTTTTAGATTATAACTCAGTCAAAAGGTTTACAAATAATTTTAAGGTTTTGAGATTTACCAATTAAATCAAGAAAAGAGATGAATGGTTCAAACGAATTCTAATTGATTATAGAAGCAATTTAGAAAAAAAAAAATTTTTATTTCCTCATGATGAGAAATGAGATCTTTTTCAAGGGATCATTTCATAAATCCGTTCCATTTGGCAAGTTGGTTTTGCAAGATTGGAGCCTCTGTTCCTAATCCAGCAAGGACTGTGATTGGCAACAAGCAATTTTTTATTTTTTGGGTTTGAAGGCCTTGGTTTAGTAGTTAATATTGAGCCTCGGAACATAAGAGTTCTAAATTCTAATCCCCTGTGCCTTCTCCTCGTTTTTTGAATCTCACTCTTTCCCTATTAGAAAACAAAATTAAGAAAAAGGGAAAGAATTTGACTGGATGGTAAAGTGAAAGAGATTACAAATAAGAAATCTTAAGTTGAACACCTCTCACTTTAAAAAAAAATAAATAAATAAATAAAGTGATAAGCTTTGGCTTTTATTGCGTCCTATGATGCATTTGATAAAACTGAAATATAAAATTTGAATCCATTAAACTATAAATTATTAAGTATTAATCTATTATATTTGAGTGCATATCACATTTAGTGACAAAGTGAATAACTTATCACTTAATTTTGGGAGCAAATTTTATCCAAGAAATTCAGTGTCACTTAATTAATTCAGATGTTCAATTTTTGATTATCTAAAGATATGAATTCATTAAATTTAAATGTTGAATTGGGTTATTAAATAGGATCTCAGTCTCTAGAGCAAGTGTTTTGGCTGTAATCTAAAATGCAAGAAGTTTGGTAGAGCGTAATGTAATCCAAGGTCGGACATTGCATGTGTCGTGTGCTGTTTACCGTTACCTGCAACGTAAAGCTAACATTTTTGTCATTGCGATGCATGCAAGGGTTTAGGACTTTGAAACATTCATCATTTTATTTGGCAGATTATTCCTGTGATTTTGACAAATGGGTTAATAAAAATGAAAGAACATATAACTTCGGCACCAGAGCCTAATCCAGACTGGAGGATAGGGAAAGCAGTAACGGGTAGCCCAGGGCATGAAAGCTTATTCACCGTGTCTTTGGACCAGATAAGGAGCCCAGTCCACGATTTGACAAGCGTGTCGTTTGCTACTTTGATGGGCTTGGGCTCGAGCAGGACTCGTTTATTTCAGCTTTTGCCCTCGAAAGTAACCAAACAGTTCAATTGAATCCCCAAAAGTGAAAAAGTTTGCATTGGCTCCCCAAATAAGAAACTTGTTCCACTTTGCAACTTTGGTTCCAGATTCCTTGACGATGCCCCTTAGAGATGACTTAATGATTACTTGAGAAAAATTCCAGGGCTGTTTTTGGATTTCGAATTCTACTACTGTATATTTATGTTAAGAGACGAAAAAAGTTTTCAACAAGAAATCACCTTATTTTGCACTTTTCTCTTCTTTTCTTGTTTGTTTGTTAGACCAATCCATGCAAGATATTGGGAATAAGAGTCTTCATAAATTCATTCCTCCAATGTCTTCAACACATCATAATCACTTCAACCAAGGGCTTCTATGAAGTCATGCGACAAACATACTAGTAATTAAAACACTAAAAAAAAGAAATGCAAAAAGTTCAACAAATTTTCGCGTTCGGAAGGCCAAAATTCAAGCATTTCTCGTTTGGTGGCTTTAATTAAAATGTTTGGCCACTTCAGAGAGGCCAAAGTGAATAAAACATACTTCTGTGTTATTGTATAATTTCTAAATTTTTTGAACCAATAATTGACTAGAAAGGTCAAGATTCTCTTCCTTCCTTCCTTTACCAACATGACCTCCATTCCATGACGCAGTCGGTGGCCTGTTGCCGGTGCCTTAATGACGAATCAAATTCGGAGTCTGCCAGATTCAACCTAACCGACACCACGCGTAGAATCAAGATAAAAGTTTGGTTGTATGTCATCTGTAGAATACTACTCATTTTTTTTATTAATATTATTTTTTTTTTGGTCAGCTGCAGAATACTTATTTTTATTTAGTTTCAGCCCTAAACAAAACAAAAAGTTGTTTTTATCTTGGGTTGTTTTTGAAGTGATAACAGCCATACATAGATTACAATTTGAAGGGAAGGGAAGGGAAGGGATGTATATTATATTGGTCAACCATTTGATACCCTGTCCATGAATCGCTAAGGTTCATGCATCTAAATAGTAGTAATTGATTCACTGAATTCAGCAGATATGGTGCTAAAAGCCCAGAAGTATCTACAGTACAGTTGAGGGATGTAAACAGTTCCAATCTCCCAGACTAAATACTTTGGCTTCTTGAAAGCCAATCAACAGCCAGAATGAAAGCAAGCTCTCCATCCCCTATACGAACGGAATGCATTTTGTCAAATCTCTTTTAAGTTTGATTCTTCCAAAATATGTACCCAAAGCAAGAAACTTTTACAATCTAACCAACTCTCTGTTATTTACAAAACATCTTCACAACTGGTCAAAATCTGAGTTTCCAAGGAGTATTGAGCCAAAAATTTCTCCCTGGTTTCTGCAAGGTGCAGTTTGTAAGTGTCGCTGGGCTTCTGATAAGATCAGGGATTCAGCAAGCAACTTCACACTGCAGGGCTGCCTTGTTCCAACTTCAACAATGCCATGCTTACAAGAGAAACAGGCAAAGAAAAGCTGACAAAAATCTTGGTCATCATGGGTGTGCCGCTACGACGTGTTCGTGATTGGTGATTTTCCATAGCTATCTAAGACGATTTCAAATAAATCACCTTCAGATTCTTCATCAAATTCTACTCCTCTGTTCAAGTTGTTGCCAGGGGTGCTGGTGCTTCTCGTCGTACTTCTGTTTAACCACTGAGCATCTATTCTCCCCATTGAAAAGAGCTCTCTGCTGTCCTCATACCCCAATACCGGAGAATTTGCAAGAGGGCCAATGAAGCAAGGATTCGGAGTTCTTTGAAGATTTGCTTGTGCATATTTGAAGGCACATTGTCCAAGATTAACAACAACTGTAATGTCACTATTTGCTGCCAATGTTGGGTAAAGTGGAGTCCCAAATTCTTCGGATTTACAGTGAATTTCATGCACAAGCTGAGAATCCACCGTGAAGAAAACCTTTTTCTGGCTAGGATTGTATCCACAACCAATCACTGTGTCTGCTCTTCCCCATTCTTCCCTTTCAGACTCGAACACAAGTTTGACACCTGGATACATAAAACAAAAGACTATGAATTAATGGTATTGCGCATAAGCAAGGGTCAATTTCTGGTCCTAACCTAGTCAGTTTCTTAAGAACGCCTAAAACTACAAATAAGAACCGACCGTCTTCAAATCGAATATTTGCAACTAGTAGCCAATATTTTCTTTTATCACCTAAGCTTGAGGAGTGGACCTCGTTCCCTTCTCTAATGTTTAACTCGATTACATTCTCATTTCTGACACCTATATTCTGAAAATAATTTTTTCTGCCTTAGTCTATCTCTATAAAATCAAAGTGGAGCATCTTTTAATTGGGTGGTTAAGCAATATGGCGCATTTATCTGCAACCGTATATAATGACAACCTATTTCATGACAATCCTGAACTAGTGATGTGCAGACAATGCAGAATATAGATTTTTTCAGAAGATAGTGGCACATTTGGTTGTGGAAGCAAATGGTGCTATTTAACTGTTCTCCATGTATTCGAATGCCTATTTGCTGGTGCAGTTCGAAAAAGAACGGCGCTGATTAGGTTGTTGTTCCTTTTTTTAATGCCATATCCCCACCTTTTACATGGAACAGCGAAAGTTTGACCGCAGAACAGTGTCTGACATGCTAATTTGTGTAGATTGCACGAGACAACAAATGAGAAACTTACCATCAAGAAAAATGGAACCATTAGAATTGAATCCAATCGATCCTGGATAGCTTCCCGGAAGCTTAAGCGGAAGAGGGCCGCCTCCTGCAAGCCCAATAGACAGCACAGCAGCTCCAGGTTTTCCATCTTGTTTTCCTGCAAGTTTCATTTCCTCTATCTTGCTATTGCCGTTACCATGGCCACTTGGAAAATTAATTAAAGTCTCAGGACTGACTTTTGCGTTGAAATCCTCTTGAATGAGTTTTATTTTGTCCCCGTCTAATCTACCTCCTTTTGCCTTGCCAACCACGTCATTTTGATCTTCACCAAAAGGTAAAATTATGATTTCAAAATAGGCTTCCTGTGGAAAAGCTGAATTTCCTAATGGTGGACCAGGCAAAGGCAAAGCTGTTCTGATCGCAGATTTAGCCACCATTGAAGAATTGAAGGCCGTATTTGGTGTTTTCTTTAATCCAGAATTAAGTCTAATTTTCTGCAGAAAATCAGCTGATCCTTGGCAAACTTCCCAACTGATTTCCACCTCCATTTGTCTGTCGTGATCCCCAGTCGCACACGGACCTAACAGGGATCTTGTTGATCGAGCTGAGGGAGATGGTGTAAAGGTTGTAAAAGCAAATCTTGACCATCCATTTTCAACAGCATCGGTGACAAGAGAAGGATGATCAGCCCAGTTGAAAAAAGGTCTTGTAGATAGCCCACGTCGGAAAACATAATAATTTGTTCTCTTGCTTCCATCTCGATCAAGATGATGAAGACTCACATGGTGAAGTTTTGCTGTTCCTGATTCCAACCTCTGAGGCACTGTTTCTTCATTTCCGCCAAGAATTTCTCTACGCTTTCTATTGGAACAGAAACATCTCTTGATGATCACAATTATCAACACAAAAGCTACTATACATGCTGCCACTATTGCAGCTTGTAACCATTCGAACATCTCTTTTTCCAACTTAAGTTCTCTTCAATCCTGGAAAAAAAAAATTTTTTTTTGAGGAAAAAGGAAAAGGAGAAGTTTGCTGCTAAGTAATTTGTGTTGGGAAATTTCAAAAGGAGAGGAATGTTAATTGAAGAGAAATCAGGGGAGAAAGGTGCACAAAAAAGGAGGGAGGGGATAGATGAAGGTTTGAGGAGGGGGGCGTGGACTGGGGAAATTAAAGAAATGTTCAAGGAAGGCAGCAGCAGCGCCAGCAACAGAAACCAAAAAGAGTAAGAAAATCAGAAAACAAACAAAAGAGAATAGTTAGTAGTACTGATGGAGAGGTGGCATGCTCTTGAAATACTTCTTCATTAATGCCTTTCTTTATTGACTGAGTCATCTCTCTTTGCCGTCTCCCTCTCTCATCATTTAACTATGCTAAATAAAATTAGGGATAATTTCAGAAACCTCAACCTCCCTTGAGGTTTCTAACAATTCCACTCGGCTCCTCTCAAGTTTAAAAAATTACACTTACCTCCCTTGACATAGTAAAATACCTATAATGCCCTCCACTTAATAGACAATTTTAAATTTAAGGCAATAAATTTACAAAACCTATTTTTGTCTCTTGTTTATTTTCGCTCCTATCTTTTCTAATTAATATAGCATCTTTTTATTATCTTCAATTTTGTGGATATTAGCAAATTGAAATTTACAAAGCAACAGAGAGCATATTATGTGTCAAATTAGAAGGAAATGAAGAGACTCGAAGCGATAGAGAAATGAATAATGAAATTGATGATTGAAATAGAAAAAAGAACTAAAGATGTGAAAATTGACATTTTTTGTTTGTTGTCACAAAAAACTTTTATAAAATGTCAATAATTATATATGGATTTCTTTAATTGGATTAGATTTTTTATTACGATTTTATTATGGAGGTAGAATTTATTCTATACTTTTGAGATATTAATAATTCTAAAACTATATGATGGTTGTAATGATGGTTTTAGATCAGATTAGGTTGTATTGAAAAGGTATTTGAGTATTGATAAATAATTTTTGGTACAACTGATTGTCAATTAGGTTTGTATGCGTGTTTTTCTCTTTTTTTTTTTTTACGAGGCAAGTATTGATATTTTATGTAATTTAGGATTTTTTGAACAGCTACTTGATTTCAGAACTTATGCTTGGATGGTTATTAAGAATTAAACTTGTTAATTTATGTAAAGTATGGAAGAAAATAATTGAGTATACTATATTTTTCTTTCTTAATTTTGTAAAAAATAAGGACAATTTAGGATTTTTGTGAAAAAATCTATCTTATTGGACCTACATTGTTACTAAACATTAAAAGTAGGGGAGGTATATGTACTTTTTAAAACCTGAGGAGAGCTCTTTGTAATTGTTAAAAACCTCAGGGGAGGTTTATGAAATTATCCCGTAAAATTAACACCAACCGAAATTAAGTTGTATAAGAAATACTCCATTGCATTTCTATAGTTATTATTATCCTCCATTGCATTTATATGCTTTTTCTTACCTAATCTCACTCACCTTCCCTTATATTTATTTATTTTTTTTTAAATTAATTTTACATTTTAAAAAAATATAACATCTGAAACATATTTTAACGACAAGGGCACCCGTTCAATAGATCCAAACATCAGCGTTCCAATAGTAAAGTTCATAATTTAACACTCAAACCTTCTTTCTTTTACCATATTCTTTGCAAAATTTAAAATCTTCCTTGAAAGAGACGGAAAAAAAGGATGCTTATATTACCAGATTTCTTCTTTTTTCTTCACTTTGCTAAGATGGTCTTTTAGATCAACTTGTGGGTAGATGTAGATTTTTTTTTTTTTTTTAATTTTAACTTTAACGAAATGGCGTTTTAGTTCAAGTTGTGAATCAAGTTATCGCTTTGACACAGTTGCATGTAAAAGAAGCAACCGGACTACTAGGTTGAAAACCTTCAAGTATTAGTGGGGCGCCGTGGATTGTTGATTAACTTCAATTTCATTTTCAAAGGGAAGAGAAGTCAATCTATCAATTTTTGTGCGAAGCTAGCCCTTCTAGAGAACCAAACCTTGGTCAAGGCCCCCAAGGACAAGGAGAGATAGAGATAGAGAGAGAGAGAGGCTGAGACATTCTTAAAAAAGCGTGGATTACTTCTAACAAAAAAGGGGATGAACCGATGGAGACAAATGTTAAAAAGGGAAAAGACAAACGAGGGAAGAGCAAAGATTTATCGCAAGGGAAGATGGTTGGGTGACGGTAGTTTTTTGTCGACAGCAGTTAAATTTATCTGTGATTAGAATAATCAATCTATTCAGGTGGTGGGGGGGCCAGTGAAAGCAGCAATCATTTTGCTTAAACCTGGAAACAAAAGGCGTGAGCCTTGTTCAAATGGTGGAGGCGGAGTCTTCACTTCAAGTCTGTCTGGATTCGATTTCAGTCCGTAATTCAATTATTTACCGTCTTAGGCATCGATCGAGCCCGCTTTGCTTGGACGCTATGGAATTAATCGGGTGATTTCGAAAACTCACGGTGTCGGAAAAAAAAAAGAAAAAAAAAAGAAAAGGGAAACAAAAGGCTTGAATTATTCTGTTCTTTTTTTTAGTGCAGGGAAAGACCACTGCTGATTTTGAAAATACTTTTTTGTCTTGAGGCCTCACAAGTACATCAAGTCCCTTAAATTTGCATAATATTCCTCGTGAATGTGAAAGCAACTTTTTCTGAGGGAATTTAGAATTCTAGCAGATGGGTTCTTTTAGTTAATGGAGTAGTTAACATACATAAGACTGACTTTATAGTAAGTGCTTCGTTCCTGTTTATTACTATATGAACAGTAAAGATGAGATGATGGTGTTTGATTAACATGCTGTCTACTTCAAAAAAATAAAAATAAAAATAAAAATCTTGGCCGATAACAATCAATAGACAGGACCGAAATATTTTACTTTATAATTTTAACGTAAGATATTTGATGCCTTTTTTTTTTTTTTTTTTTGGCAATGGTAAATATTTGCGTGCGTTTTAGATGTTTCAAGATTTGATTTGAGACATCTTAATCTGGAATGAATAAACGACGCGTTGCAGCTGCCCCATTTCTTGAAGTCTTGAGCGAACCTAACTTTTTTTGTCGTTGGGTATTGCTGGTTCGCAAGAAATTTCACTTAGTTACAAAAGACAAAAATAAATAAATAAATAAAATTAGCATCACTAGAGATTCTTGAGTATAATATTAATTATTGTCTAATCCACGTTAGGCTAGTATAAGCCTGATTTTCAAATTCAATCCTGAAAAAAATTTAGTTGACTAAAGTGTGATTTAATTAAAGTAGTAATGTATTGTTGGGAGGTTAGAGAATAATGGTGGTGTCAACGCCATTCAGAATCCAGACAACCTGTAAATCGGAGAATCACAATCATAAATGATCTGCTTCATCTCCCACCAAATTCTCATCTACTCAAATTATTATTATTATTATTAATCTAACACATTAGCATGATATTATAAGAACACAGAACAGTATGAAATTCTCCTCCATAGATCACCACTATAATATAGTGACTCATCCTGCTGTCTGTCCCTTAAATAATTATCCAAAAGTAAGAAAGTGATGTCATCAAAGAGTGCAATCAAAGCATTTAATTTTTCTTTTTTTGTGAGATGGGAAACTTGCTATGAGATTGAAAGAAGTCAGGTGAAGCATATAGGCAAGTCCAAGCACTTGAATCAGCCAAGTGAACAGCATTATGTTGTAACCACCAGCCTTTGGACCGGTGGCCACCACCAATGTATTAAGGTTTGGTGGGTGAAATCGTGCCTTCCACTAATTTACCACAATTAAATATGGTTTTGCTTAAAAAATTCAGGCGGGTACATGGTACACTGGCCTGATCCGGTGGTGATTCAGTCTCTTCTTGATTATCCCAGGACCTCTTCAAGTCCTCCCTCTCCCCAAAGTGTAGGAAGGTATCGTATCGACAAAAAAATAAAAAAGAACAACATTATGTTATGTCAAGTTACAGATGCATTTTTTTTTGTTATTGTTATGAAAAGTTTGAATGGATTCAATTTCAATCACCACCACGGATCAGGATATGTCTCGAAAACTATAGATCGCTTATAGAAATCCTTACAAATTGCAAACCAACACAGCTCTCGTATTAAGAGCAATTTTTATGAGAAATTGAATCAACTTGCGTTCGCGTCAAGTTGAAAAACAAAACTTACAAATGGTTTTGATACGCTTGCTCCCTTCCAAATGCTAGTCACTATCTCATCCAGAGCTCAGTAATTAATTGTATCACTAATTTACTTGCTGATATTTTTATGTATTTGATGTATTTTACATTAATTATGTGTGAATTCAATTAAGAAAAGGGCCTCCCCTTTCACGAAAGCGCGACGGTAATTTTGGCTACGACAAAAGCGCTGCTCTGCCGCAAGATGAAAAAAGAAAAGGAAGAACAAGAATCCCACCAAATAAACAAATTGGACACTGCAAGCAAAGCAAATATTGGAAAGTCATATGGGGTTAAGATAAATATTACTACTGTGGTAGCAGTAGGCAAGCAAAACCATCTAAACAGGAGCTTGTCCATCCCATTTTGCCTCTTCCAACCGGACAAAAGTATCCCGGAGAATGATTAGAGAAGAAAGGCATGATTGAAGATTAATCTCGGACATCGCAAAAAGTACTATGTAGTATTTGAGATGTCACTCAACGTCACCAATGTGTCACCTGAATAATGGGCTTTTTACATCCGCCTGTTAGGTTCTAGTACCTACTCCCCTCCTCCTTTATGCTTATGGGCTCTCTCCCACAGTACCACCGGTCCATCCCAGCTGAGGACACCAACCCCTCTGCTCGGCTAGTAATGACTAGTTTGGACCACCGGCAAAAGAAAATAGTGTTTGGCTGTTCTGCGCTTTTGCCCGCCCTACAATCCAGATTAAGTTCCATTCCTCCATTTCGTTGGTTGGTTCCACTCTCCAATTTTTTTGGATCTCAAATCCAAAACAAAACGGTTATGGACTTTTCAACAGCAGGAGGACGCTGGGCAGTCGAATGAATGTCGCAGAAGTTGAAATGTCAATAATGTTTTGGATCGTTCGTTCTAATATATGCCAATGCACAGGTCACAGGTAGGAGGTCTTTTGTCAGTAATACCTGCTCATCCTTTTGAGCGTAAACAATTTGAGACTTCACTTGGATTGCTACAGACTTGTGATTTGCTGAGTTGAAAAAGGGGAAATGCCCAAGGCAACTTGGTCGCAGCACAAAACATCGATCCCTTGAAGTCCATCATACTCACTCCTCCAAGTTCATATTCTCCCAATTTCACAAAGCTTTTTTTTTTCCATTCAAAACCTATATATATATATATTCAAAACCTATCATGGCGTAATCATTGAGCGTTTTTCAGCTATACATTGATCCAAGAAAAAAAATCCCCCAAATGCAAATGAAAGGCAAAGGCGCAGAACGGGTATGAAGCGCGTTCATGTTGAAGGCGTGATTCAGAACCAACAAGATTCGTGCACCTGCATTTCCCGAACATTCAGCTGCTGCTATAGGAGGCAGAGAATATTCTCATCTCCCTCCTGAAATTATCTCAACTTCCACAAGGTCTCCTTCCTCTTCCCTACGACCACTTACACAATCCCGGAATCCCCCGCCAAAAACCCATAAGCTATAAGGTTTACCATGATTAACTCCCTATGCACCTCCATTGAATTCATCCACCTAAATTCTCCACCATTCTCCCACTACAGATTCCCCAAACCCCTTTTTCTCATTCCGCAATTCGCCCCCCAAATACCCCCAAAACCCCTCTCCCTATCCGACCCCAATTCATCTGGTAAATGGGCCAACATCAGAGCCTGTGCAGCAGAAGCTGCAGCCGAGAGCGAAATCGATATGGTGAGAACCAAAGAAGGCATCTACACAGCTAAGCCTAAGAAAGTAGTGGTCTTATGGGACTTAGATAACAAGCCCCCTCGCGGGCCGCCGTACCAGGCGGCGATGGCCTTAAAAAAAGTGGCCCAGCATTTCGGCGACCTGGTTGATATCTCTGCTTACGCTAATCGACACGCTTTCGTTCACTTGCCTCAATGGGTTGTTGAAGAACGCCGAGAACGACGGCGTATGGACATTCTTGAGAGGAAAGGTGTTTCTACCCCTTCTGAACCCTATATTTGCTCTGTTTGCGGGAGAAAATGTAAGACACATTTGGATTTAAAGAAGCATTTTAGGCAGTTGCATGAGAGGGAGAGGCAAAAGAAGCTGAACAGAATGAGGTCATTGAAAGGTAAGAAACGACAGCGTTTTAAAGAAAGGTTTGTTGATGGCAATGAGAAGTATAATGAAGCTGCAAGGACTTTGACTTCGCCGCAGGTTGGGTATGGATTAGCCTCCGAGCTTAGGCGAGCTGGGGTGTTTGTGAAAACGGTGGAGGATAAGCCACAGGCTGCTGACTGGGCATTGAAAAGGCAAATGCAGCATTCTATGAGTAGAGGGATTGATTGGTTGCTTTTGGTTTCGGATGATTCAGATTTTTCTGAGATGTTGAGGAGGGCGAGGGCGGCCAATTTGGGGACTGTTGTCATTGGCGATGGGTACAGAGCATTAGGGAGGCAAGCGGATTTATGGGTGCCATGGAATGATGTGGAGAATGGGGAGATTAAGGAGGACGATTTGGTGTCGCAGATAAAGAGGAGGAGGGAATCTGGAGGGAGGAGGACTGGGAGGTTTTCAGTCAGTGAGTTTGAGGGGGGATTAAACGGGGAGGGGAGTGTAGACAGCTTGATGGATCAGCTTGTTGGGACAACGGGATTTGATGGAATGAGAATTTCGGCATTTTCTGAAGGGGAGGAGGAAGAGGATGAGGACAGGGAAGAGGAACAGGACTGGCTGAGGGAGAATCAAAGAGGTTATGTTCAGATTGGACTAAAAAATTCTATTGATGACGAGGATGATCCTGATGAGTACACTGAGGAGGAAGATTATGTTTTAGACAGTGAGGAGGAAGGGGTAGAAGAGGATGGTTTGCAATTCTGGTAAACTGTGCTTCTGTAAATGGTTCGGTAGTGTGAGATTTTTGGCATGGCCTGATATGAGATTAACGCTGATTTGTCTGCTTCATGCTAAGTATCAATCAAGGGATAATAATGGGAACAAGAGTTAATTCCTAACTGCACATGGAATTAGCTGCTCGGATTCTTGATTTGCCAGACAATTTTGTTGAACTTATCAGGTCATTTTCTGTTCTTGCTCGGGGATATTTAACTGCATTTTCCAATGCTATGTGTTTAAGACAGGACACCAACCTTATACATGACCGTATCCTGAAGGTTGATGCTTTTGGTATTATACTTTTCAAATCTTCTACCGACAATATTCCACGTACCTTGCTAGACTAGCATGATCATTTCGTAAAGATTTAATTATTTCCCACTGTGGATATGTGATTTCAAGAAAGGTTATGCTGTGCTATCTATGAAAGAGATTTTTCTGTTCCCCCCTCTATTTGCCATCAATGAGGTGTTACTTGAAATTGATGTATTTTAGCTATTTCAAGGACTGTTCTGTGTTTTATCTTCTATTTGCCATCAATGAGGTGTTACTTGAAATTGATGTATTTCAGCTGTTTCAAGGACTGTTCTGTGTTTTATCTTGTATGTGGCTTCAAAGATCTTATTGATGTACTTTGATCCCTCAAAATAAGTGTATTTAGGTTATACTTCAAAACCTTGGCGACTTTGCTTCTTTTACGTGACTTTTGTCTAGAAATGTATAACTGTGCGCGTTTTTTCCCCCTAATGCAGATTAATCAATTGATTGTCTCTAATTTTTTTAAGCCATCTTTTGCAATTATGCAATAGTTTTTTTCATGAATGTTGGGAGTTTTGCAATGAACTGACTCTTCTTGTCACCTGAAATCACTGTTAGACGGGTGATTGTCATTAAATTAGTAATATTGCATTTCATCAGTCATATTAACACACTAGTTGGTTATATAACACAATGTGGTGATCCACCTACATAATATGTTCTGAAGTGGAAGTGCTATGGATTTTAACCTTGATAATTGGAAGGGTTTTGCAGTCATCTCTGCCTTTGCTCCAGGCTTCTTTGGGTGACATGTAGAGGTTGTTCAGTTTGTCTTCTTCACATAGGAGAACCTGTTCTGTTAATCCACCGGTAAAAAAGATTCTTGACATGAGGATCAGCATCGCACTGACTTGAACCACATCCTCTAGAATGAAAACAAAACAGGGGTCAGAATTTTCAGACTCCACTAATGGTATGAAAACAAGGAAAAAGATGTAAGAGATAAACAACATTCTTTTGCTGGTATTGTAAGACCAAGGTACAAGAAGAAGTAACTAAGTCATTAGAGACGCATCAGGCACACAGCTAAGTCATTCTTGACAAAGCTGGTTATTATGTATATTGAATGCACGTTAACTAAAATAGGCAAAAATTAAAAAGAAAAACAGAGAACAAAAGAAGGAGAAGAGAAGCACACTATATGCGTAATCTAGCAACATATCAAAAATGCATCGGCCATCTTAGGAACAATTCTACCAACTGACAAGCTTTGTTGTAAAAACTTCATTAGGCTTCAGCAAAGTATATTCTTGAATATCTAGTTCTTATGTGTTTGAATTGCCTAGTACTGAAATAGCTATATATATCATTCAGGACCTCTATTGGCTTTTGAAAGGTCCAATGTCTTTTCACTTGTTGCAATATAAAAGTGTTCTGTGTCTTTGTTCAAAATAGAGCAACTATTCAACATTTTATATGGGTCTTAGCCTCTTGATCTGTACAAAGAGATTATAGTAGGAAATATCTGATCATATAGGCATTAATTTCCCGGTGCCATGCTCTGGTATGCAATGTTTTTTCCTTTTTTGTTTGAATATTTACAAAGGGAAAATTTTTTTTTTGGGGAGCTTACAAAGGAAGTTATATTCGTGAATAGTTGGCTTTGGGTGCTGTGATTTGAGATTATGATTGGTTTGGTTTAATGTGCTTATTTAATTTATCTGGGGTATGCATATCGAGCTTTTGTGAGTGTGTTGGCCTCTAAATAATCTCCTGTGCCTTTTTCTGGAGAAATAACGTATTAATCTCTGGAGCATCCCTTACATTTCTTTGAAAGTGGGATTACGATGGTAATAGTGGTTCTCAACTAGCATTTTTGGCTCGCCAGTGCCATTGCAGATTTGAGTCTTACTTTAGGTCCTTGATTTTGTCTTGCTTTTCCTTTCATTCTGGGATGTTGAGGATTATAGTGTCCGTCATGTTGCAGAAATGGAGGTTTATGTGTTTCATCATTTCTCACTTCTGGTCTTATGCACGAGGTTAGTTATTCTCCCATTTGATTCTATGGCATGTTATGGCAGACAATACTTCCTCCAGTTATATTTTAGTTCATAGGCTGTCTTAGGCCCACATTTTCTCATTGCAGGTGACGCACATTAAAATCCACCACAGTTTAAGAAAGGAACTCCTAAAAGCTACGGATAGTAGTAACAGAATCTTTTCTTTCTTTAGTTGTCTTGAACATGAAAGATTTGTTGGCACAGCTGAGTGGATGATAGTTTATGATTTTTGGTCGCTACTATGTTGGATAGGATAAAGCATAATGGATTTGTTCTCACTGGTTGGCCATTAAATTATTTGCCATGACCTGGGTTTCTCATATTCTTTATTGTGGTCCATTGTGGTCTGGTGAAATATGGGTTTGTCCGAAGCCATGCTAAAACTTGAATGGCTATATGTTCGTTCATTCAGGATTTCTGTTCTATGGGTTACTAATAGCTTCAAAGAAATGCTTTTGTGAAACTGAGTAAGATTCCAACACTCTTTTGTCGGATACAGAAATTTCCATGCCAACAAAATCTTCGATGGCTAGATGCGGTTGCTTTGGTGCCAACGCAGGTCTACACGGCTGCCTTAATTCATATTCGCATTAAATATCTTACCAGTTTGGACCATTGAATTTGGAGGCTGTGTAAGTAAGGAAAGTAATTCTTTTATACCACCTCTTTGAAAAGGATGCTTCTAAAGTAACTGGCTTTTGAACTCCTTGCTTGTAGTTGCGTGTCTGAATGCCGGAATTGCTTTTCTTCTGTCCAGACTACTGATTTTGAGGCCACGCTGCTGAGAAATTTTTTTTCAATCATTTGTCTGCAGTAACAACAACAGCAGCAGCAGCAAAAGAAGAAGAAGAAGAAGAAGAAGAAGATTTGCCTATTAGTATTTGTGTAATGGGATATTAATGTAATTGCACAGCCAACATGGAGTACCATACCACATCGTAAAACTGTCGAGGATAGCAGTAGGTCTCTTGTCATGTTTTAATAATGCAGCAGGTTCCTACGCTTGGAGCTTCTGTATCGACACACTTGCCATATAAGGAAGGATGCATCTTCGGCTGGTCCCCTTGTGGACTCCTGCTGATGCTGAGCATGGCCTAGTTGAAAGCATGGCCCATTTGCTGCCGTTGTCAAGTGCGTAAAAAGGCATAAACAGATTTTTGGAGGCCAAGAAAAGGAGGCTGACGGTTGAAAGAGCGCCATCATTCTCAATAATAATAATATTAGCAGCCTGTAGTGTAGCAGCGGCTGTGGCTGCCCATTGGCCGTAGCGTTAGAATGGACCGACCCGTCGGCAGCCCCTATTTTGCTTGCTGACGCAGGTGGCTTTATCTCTAGTCAGGCTACATCCCCAAGTTTCAGCTGTTTCTCCGTTCCTGTCACTTTGTTTTACTGGTCATGTTGCGCTATTCTCTTCTATCTCATATTGGAGAAACATGCCTGAAACCCGAAAAAAAATAAAATAAAAAAAAAGGAGGAAAATTGAATAGTGGCGTGATCGGTATAAAAAATTGGTTCAGCACAACATCTCATCCTACCAACAAAACCTGACTACACAACACAAAATTGCCGACTTAAAAATTAGGCTTTGAAAAAATTGAAGTCGTAAGACCACCAGAATAGAATACAATAGAATAGAAATCGAACAGGATAGATGATTCTCACATCTTCAATTTCCAGTTTCTTGATTTGTTTATTGCGTGGACGGAAAGTCGTATATTCTCAATTCTCAACACACTGAAATTTCAGTAGTCATCCACCACCGACCTACTTTTACCGTGTCTCACCTCATGTCATCCATCATGTTTGTTTTCTGGATAAATTTCACAAAGTATGAAGTATAAACTACAAACTAATATGAATTTGTGAACCCTTTCTAACCTAGGCTATACTCCTCTTAAGAGAATACGAAAAACCCAAAAAAAAACAAAAAAAAAAATTTGTATTGTAAACCACTGTCAACATGCTGTGATCACTTGGACAAACCCCACAATTTTTCTCAAACCAAGTTCATCGTTCCTCTTATACCATATAGAAGTGTGTACACACACCCAAATACATACACATACATATATGTATGTATACGCACACCTTTTCTTGATAACGTAATTCCGCTCCTATACGAGTATTATTGGTAATGTTGACAAAATGAAACCAGAGGGTTACGCGATTTGAGCTTGCGTAGTAGAAGCGGAACCCAGCCCCATCCACGTCGGCAGATAGCAAAAAGCTTCCCCAACCTGCCCACTGCCACCCTTCTACGTGGAGTAGGAAAGCAAGCAACGTAGGCCCCATACCATACAAAATCGCCCACGGTTGCGGATGACGATCACTCTGGAGAATCTAGACTCGTGTTTAAGCAACATTGCACTCCCCTTGTACACAATGTCGTAACTGCAGCGAACGAAGATCACTCTAGACTATGTTAGGAAAGAAATAAATCCACGCATCTTCTTGATCCTAAATCGATGAAAGGAGAGAAAAAATAGAAAATACCTGGTAACGAGTGGAGATCATGCAAAGGTGATATGTGTCTTGACAACTATCATGGCGTGCAAGTTAAATCATTTAAAAGGTTGATGAGTCACAAACTGACTATAAAAAGGTCGGGCAGATTTCAATTTGACATGTTATCATGAGATCGATCTCGATCTTGAGGTCTCAACATGACATGGTGAAATGGCTGAGCGTATGAAAAATTGTGCAAAGGTAAATAAAAGTAGTAGGTCGCCAAGGGAGAGAGGTAATGGTGATTTCGGAACCTCTATCTAAAAACTTATACTTTCTTTGTTGCAGCTTTTCTTACTTATAATAATAATCATCAGAATTGATTCCGAGGAGATAGCCTAGCCTTCTACAGATTTGTCATCTCAAACAAATTCAAAGAGGTTCGATTATACGAGCAGGTGCAAGGTTTTACTTTTCCAATCGACGAACTTAAGTGTACATTGTCCAAGAAAAAGATGCATTTGTAAAATTGTATTCCAAATAAAAGTCATAACCCCAAGATTTTATGCGAGAAGAACACATTTTTGCCTCTTTGGTTTCCTTAAGGCCTGGTTAGCCAGTTTAGCACGGGGAAAATTGTTTAAAACGTTCTCACATTTTTTTTAAATACATTTTTTTCGTTCTTCACTTTTAAAACGCTGACTTTGTGTTCTTTGCAAAATTAAGTCAGGCTAAATTTGATCCTAACTTAGGTTTTCGATTACATTTTAATCCGAATTCATCATATGACCCATATGTGATTATTTTTTTTTAGGTGTAAAAAGATCAAGCCTCATGTTTTTAGGGGTAAAAATAGTTGTGGATAAGGTAATTTGATTAATTGCACATTTGTTAGGGACAAAAATGAACGTAGGTCGAGTAACAAGATTAAATACAAACGGGATCTGACCTTTTTGAACCTATAAACATTATCACGTGTACATCACATGGTTGTATTTAGACTAAAAAGTAGTAAAAAACTTAGGGTGAGATCAAGTTTGACCTACTTAATTTTATGAGAGATGTAAAATAACATTTTAAAAGTGAAAGACAAAAAATTCATTTGTCGAACTATGAGGAATGTTTGAAAGATTTTCCTCGAGTTAAAGGAAAAGAAAAGAAAGAGCAAGTTATACGGAAAAAGGACAAAAGAGAAATGATCTTCTATATCTTTTTTTTTTTTTTTTGAGTTTTTTGAGAGTTTAACATATAAAAAACTAAAATGTTGTAATATGTTTTTACATGTTTGCCCCTTCGATTGAGAAGATTTGACTTTTTAAAGGACAATAGGTAGGAATAGGGGGCAAGTAAATTGAGTCGAGTTCAAGCACTGTATTATTAGAGTGCAGCTCAACCTAAAATACTTGAACTATAGTTTGAAGTCAAACTATTTAATTTGAGCTCTTAAAACTTTAGTTTTAGCTCGAGTTAGGTTAGATTACAAGTTATTCGTGCTTAAATTGGGTCTAGCTCTACAATCGAGTTCAACTGATATAAATTAATATTTATACACTTTTAAACAAGGACATGATAGACATTTTGCACTAATAAATATGAAGAATTCAAAAAAAAATATAAATTTAAAGTTTGATTGAGTTCAATAAACTTGAATGATAAGTTTGGAACTCAAATTCTCAAACTGTTCGAGCTGCTCAAACTTTAATTTTGACTGCATAAACTCGTAAATAACTCGGATTCAACTTCTGAGAGCTATAGAGTTACATGGAAATATTCACTTATTGCCTTCCCTATCCTTTTCTTCACTTTCCATTCATTGCAAGAAGACAACTTCACTGTTTGGAGCGATTTGGCAATCCTCCATTTCCCTTTTTTTCCCTCTAGGTTCGCCTCTCAAATGAGATAACGGATGCAACTTTCTCCCTAAATCAATTTTCATCTCTTCAAATCTTCACCTTTCAAACGAAGCGTAGAGAATTAAAGAAAATCTAAAAGGAGAAAAAAAAGAAAAAAAAAAAAGAAAAGGCTCTTGCATGAGGGAGAGGCGACCCTAAAATAAGGGAAAAAAAATAAAAAGAAGGGAAGGAAGTGAGTGAAGCGATGGACTATGTCGGCCAAATTTGTACTTATCTTTAAGGAAGATCAATCAACGTGGCGGCCGAGCCCAGACGACAGACTAGCAGCCAAGTAAGAAATCCCCCTCTCTAATGCGTGCTGTTTATGCACTCCTTCCCCTCCTTTCCTCCTCAATCATAACTCATCATTCCTGCTTTCTTCCATTCATGATTCGCCAGTCGCCACCCCCTGAATTCATTTCTCTGTCCACGTATATATATGTATAAATGCTCTATACAACACATATTTCATCATACTTATTATAACTGTGTCTGTATTCTCTCCCACCTCCATATAAATATGATTGGCCCTCCTAAGGCAAGCTTTTTCCTTGGACGGTTGTTATCTACCTAAAACAGAATCTTCTCCTCAATTCTTCTTTCTTTCTTTCTTTCTTTCTTTCTTTCTTTCCTTTTGGGTGAGCAGGTCACCCAGAGACTGATAGTTGATTTCTTCAAGAACAAAAGAAGAAAAAGGGAAAAAAAAAAAGGGTTCTTTTTCTTTTTTCGTTTTTACCTATCGGGTGATATGGAAGGGGGGTGTTGTTCAAGCACAGAGAAAAGAAAGGAAAGGGAAAATCATCACCAACAGGAGAAACCCTACAGAGGAATAAGGATGAGAAAGTGGGGTAAATGGGTGGCTGAGATTAGGGAGCCTAACAAGAGGTCAAGAATATGGCTTGGCTCCTACTCTTCTCCGGTGGCAGCGGCGCGGGCTTACGACACCGCCGTCTTCTACCTTAGAGGCCCTTCTGCGAGGCTTAACTTCCCTGAATGCATAGTTGAAGATGATGAGCTGCATGACTTGTCTGCGGCTGCTATTAGAAAGAGAGCTACTGAGGTCGGAGCCAGAGTTGATGCGCTTCAACAAACTGCGGTGCATGCTTCTTCGACAAAATCCAATTCTACTCCTCCTCGCCTGGAGAAGCCTGACTTGAATGAATATCCTAGCCCGGAAACTTCTGACGACAACTGAAAAACGATGTCGAGGACAACTACTTTGATGGCTTTTTTGTTTTCTTGGCGACAAGCAAGATGATCAGGAACTAGAGATGACCTCCGAAGGGAGACTTAGAGCTGTAACGGGGCAAAAAGACGATGGACTAAAAGAGAGTATGCTATATTCTTGGAGGGTAGTGCGTGTAACTTATGATTTCGCGGCTGTTAGTGAAAAGATTTCTCATTGGAATCGATGTTTTGAGATGTATAATCCAAAGGGATTATATGTTGCTTAAATTCTATTACATATATATAGTTGTGAAATTTTATGAGGATTAAAGATGATAAACCATCTATATAGCCTTAAGTCCTGAATGAATCATTTACTAATTAATTCCCTCTCTGATGAAGTTCGATTTTCGTTGTTTATTTGATCTGGGAGGTGGATCGCTCGCTTACTTATTTTTTATATATGTACATATAAATTCAGGACACCTGGTTCTTGAATTGTTTGACAGTTCTCATGATTTTTTGTACTGTTTCATTGAAATTGTTTTGTACGAGGCTTGGGTGGTAATATTGGAAGTTAAGGAGGTGCCGAGGATGGAGACCATCGGAATAATGAGATGATAAAGGAACAGCAGCTATGGCCTACATTCAGTTGCCATATGAAAGAAAAGATAAGAAGATAAGGGTACAAGCTTGGCGTCCCAAGCGCTACCTGTGACGTCCTGTGGATACTGGATGCCACCAGCCACGAAAAAACACACACTTACCTAAGACTCTCTGAAAGGGTTAAAAAAAATTGGATCGATTAAGCATTGCAGGTAGTAGTGGTTTCATGTTTCAATCGCTTTCAAGAGATGGTGGAAGCTTTGAAAAGGCTTGTTTGGTAGTGGAGCATTGCATGATGGGGAGGTGGGCGGTGAGCAATTTTCTAGTCCTCTTTCTTGGCTTTTTTTAATCTTAAAAAGTACAAATGGCAACTTAATATGTATGGCATTTGTTTAGATGCCTTTGGCCACCCTATGAACTGTATGTATGGACCGACCACCCAAATATATATATATATATATAAAAACACTATAAGTTCATAATCTAATTTAACATTTAAAATTAATGGATTCAGATTTTAACGTATCCAGACACATTTGATAACAAAAAAAATTAAGCAACTGATTTAATTAAATGACACTAGATTTGTTAGGCAAAATTTACTCCCAAAAAATAAGTAATGAGTTATCCGCTTATCACTTAACGTGATGTATACTCAAATATATCAGATTTCAGTTTCCATGAAAACAGAAAGGAATCTGGTATTTATGAGAGTCAGGCTAACCAAAAAAAGAAAAAGAAAAAAGTGTTGTTTAGACGTTCCCTGTTTTTGGCGGTCCTTTTCCTATGTTAGTATTTTATTGCTATGTTGCGCAAAGCCGCCAAGGGCGTTCCAATTAAATATTGCCGCCTTTGGTTTTATTTTATTTGGGGAAGTAAGGAGCCGGGGGTGCTTATTTTTGCTTTGCTTTTGGAATTTTTTGTTTGATTTGTACGCGATCTAAGTTAGTGCGACTGTTTTTGTCCGGCGGTTAGGATTTGCAGTCCCCGAACTAACTACTAAAATGAGGGAGGAAAAATCGATCTTAAAAGATTTTTGTCCGGTTGCCTGCTCAACTGGCTGGCTGGCCGGCCGGCTCCTCGGGCTGTCCTTAAAAGACTGTACACTTGGGGTTACGACCGTAGACAATCCTTATAGAAGATAAATTCAAGGATTATTAGGATCCACACACGCGGAATAAATCACGATTGGAGAAAAAAAAAAAAAAAAACCCCCCCCCTAAAAAGTTACAATCCAAATGGAAATCTTGAGAGTTTTGATGTCCTAGAATTTCATAGTTTTTGTGATTACACAAACCCTATGATTTAAACGTCCTATGACACCGACAACTTCTCATTTACCAGCCCAAAGTCGAAACCAAAGGTAACCCTGCAAAAGTTGCAAATTGCTTCCAAGCAAAACTCAGAAGAACGATTGACAAAGAATCTGACACGGGTCTGTTTTCTTGCTGAAGTGATGGCCTCTAGCTTAAGCAACACACTTTAATTTTGATTTGGTAGGTGCAATGGAGTGTCCCGGGTCATTTGACCGTGCTTATGAAAGTGAAACCCTTTTTTATTTATATATATTTTTTAAAAAAAGCAAAGGGATTGAATTTAACTATATTTAAGACGTGGAGATGAAATAGAGGGACATGAATCCAAGACCTTGAGTAATGACACATTCTCTTTATTATTATTGTTGTTGTCATGTTATTAAAGAGGATGAATCCCACTTATTGAACACGTAATCCCTCAATCGCGAGAAAAAAAGTCCTATCAATTACAATGCACTTTATTGTTCATCAGAATAAGTGAATTCCACTTACTGAAATCATAACTTTTCGATCACAGATGAAACGTCTTATCAATTACACTGTAGACTTCACTTTCAATACTAATACCTTCTTGATTATCAGGGTGCAGTAAATTCCTAGACTTGAAAGCAAACTAAGAAAGGTTTGGCGTTTTTCCACTGCTGATTTTGCATGCATTGATTGAGTCCGTCCGTTGAATATTTAAATTGGTCCTGCTCCTTGGGCGACAAAATGTGTTCCAACGCTGCCTCTCCTACTATTAAAATATGATCAAAGTGGACCCAATATTATAAATCGAAGGGCTGAAAAGCACCGAGAAAATAAATTGGCCTGATGGACTCAATTCAGAGCATTAAATGTTTCTGAAAAGGCTAAACCGAGAAAATTGGTTTTGCTGGGCTTTTATAGGCACACATTGATGTTGTTTGTTGAATTACCAAATTTAATCCAATTCCCTTTGTAGGCTGTAGAAAACTGGGGAACTGATCAGCAACAAATTTGGTGGGCACATCTTCAAGAATTGAGATGAAAAGCATATACCCGTCCCCGGGAACAACATACCAGAAGAATGGTGTAAGCTGTCCCTTTAATAAGATTCAATAACCGGGACCATCATAACTTCGAAATCCTACCTGCATCAATGTATTTTGAAAGGTCGTCGAAACCTGTACAATAATAAAAATAAATCTAATTGTCAGTTAAGTAGCCAAAATCTGATTTTAAATACCGGTACTGGAACTCTAGGTGTGCAATGGGTTATTTGATTCACCCTGTTCTCGAAGAGTTTGCTTGATCCGATATACTCGAATGAGATGGCTTTTTTCACAAATAATTATGAATTTATAGACAAGGCAAGTAGGGTCGTATCCTCAGGGACTAGGGATATTTGTCTCTTAATAAATCCAAAGTAACACAGGGGGTGTTTTTATATAAACGATTACAATAAAAGAAATTCAAATAAAAATAAAAATAAATAGCTATTTAGAAATTAAATGACAATTCAATAAAATTAGAGTAACAATAATTAAAGGTCTAACAAAGAAATAACTTCAACAATGGTTCACCTAATTGATCATTGATGCACAAGCAATTTCAATTATTTACTAATAAATATGTTATAACTGTCAAACAAGCAATGACAGTCAACCTCTCTTTACTGTATCAGTGGTTAAGGTACGCCCATAAGATTTAATTCCCTAATTGCTTTACATATTAGAGGAACCCTATTCTAACCAAATAACGCACTATCAGGGTTACTTCAGATTAGCCCGCATTTCAAGGCAATTAAGTAATTATGGATTTAATGCCCTAATTGACAATAGATTACCAAATTAACTAATTATTTCGATCCAAGACAATTAATTAATTAATTAATCACAAGCAATGCAAACAAGAAATATGCGAATACCAATAAATAAAAGAAAAAGATAAAATTAAATCGATCTCATAATTTTTAGGTAAATCAAAATCTCCGTTGTTCCTTGATTAGAGTGAGAGAATTAGTTCATATTTGATATGAAAAACTTACGCAAAATTGAAGTAAAAGTCGCGCCCATTATCCTTGATCGAGGGGGTTCAATTCGTTCAATTGGTAAAAGAATACAGAAAGTGATTGAATCCTCCAAGTGCTCCTGACATGTGCAGGAGGAATCCACCCGAGACTCCAAGGAAGAGTCAAAAGAAACGCTAAGCTAAAAGTCCTGCGTACCAAGAAAGATGAAAAACTACTCAGAACCAAGGAAACGAAGAAAAGTCAAAAGCGAAAGATAGTGCTAGTTCTCTTCTCTGCTCTCAATTCCTATTCTATCTTATTACTAACTAAGCATCCTCTGTGCCACGGCTCCCACCAGGAAGAAGAAGCCCTTCAGCCTTCCTTTTTCTTTTGTAGCAATTACCAAAACGGGAATAAGTGTTTCTTTTTCAAAAATGTTCCTGGAATAAGCTCTATTATTTAGATTTCTTTTCTGTCAAATTGACACTTGTTATCATATTTTGGTTCTACTCCCTGAAATAAATGTAAAATATTAAAAATGAGTAGAATCCAGCAATTAATCCACATCGGGTCAGGTAATAGGGAAAATTAATAATGAAATAAATGATAAAACTGCAACCTATCACTGTTGCTAACGTCCTATCCCGTTCTGTCGTTTTCCAATCAATTGCTAAATCATTTGTAATATTGATGCAGAAATAATAAGATGAAATTCCAACCAAAGATCTCCCAAAATTATTCTGTGAACTGAAGCGAGGCATTTGCCAGATAGTACTACTAGTGGTTTCTGGGCTACGATGTTCAAGATCCGATCTCATGCGCCAATCCATCGACATTGATAGAAAATGGGATGCCAGTGATGACTTCCTCGTTCTGAAAAGTACCCATGCTTAGTCCAATTGGCCCAAACAATTTAAGCTTTTTTTTTATCAAGTCCACTAAGTTTGACATAAATTAGCTCACTTGATATTGATATCAACCAGTACCTTTTTGTATTTTATGTTAGGGGTGGTGGTTGTGGTGTGTGGAAAGCAACAACTTCAATTGAACCCGACAGAAATTGGTAGAGATGTAACATATCTTCCTATAAATGACTGTCAAACACTTGCTTACTTTAATGGTTTGGATCGCCTCATCTCCTATAGTCATTGAATGGAGCTAAACAGACCACAAGTGGATGGATAGCTCCAAATCTTGACATTGAGAATAATAAACGTACCGTAGGAGGAAAATGTATCGTAACGATATTGTTAACGTATATTAGATTAAAAAGTGATCGAAAAATGTGTCCACGAAAAGTCACGATCCAAACAAACAAAGGTGTCATTCAGACAGGTATAAGAAATCTTACGCCAAAACTGAACATATCCTAGTTAAAATTCCATACCCAAAGATTAACAAAACCAATTATGGCTATGTTGTTATCGTTGCGGGGCCCAGTGTGCCCACCTTGATCCTCTTTTCCTAGGTTGGGCATTTAACATGTCAAACATTTGACAACCCTTCCATTTTTATGCACAGCTTCTTTTAATTTCCAAATTAATTGTGTCTTTCAGCTTCTAGTCTTCTGAATTAACATGATGACCACATATTAAAAAATAGGTGCCCCCATGACGCTTGATATGTATACAAATGAAGGGCCACTTGACAAATGCAGCTTAACAGAAGACGACTGCTAGAGCACTTCTTGCTATGCATGGCTTCATGGCTATGCAAATAAACGCATGCCACCAGAACAGTCAATGTAAAAAGCGGGCAGACATCAAAATGATCCTAGTTAAAAGTACCTACAAATTCATCGTCAAGTAATCATAATCCTGTAAATGTATGATCAACATTTTGTTCTGGTGTTTGAAGAAAACAGTCTCATTACCATGCTGAATGATAGAAGGGAAAGTTGTTTCGGGTATGCTGGAGGAGAACCACTAATTAGAACTAGTAATTTGGAAGTTTCATTTTAAGATACTATTTTTTTTTTTAAAGGAATACAGCGAAAGCACAGGTTCGTTCTTAAAAAAGAATGTTGTTGGTCGCAGAGACTGGCAATGATCCAGAGCAAGTGGTTCTGCTTTCAAACCTGCGAAATTACATCTTACGGAAAATGACACATTTGAGATCAAAAAATGGCAACCGGGTGTCCAGAACTTGATCCTGGGCCTACAATACTTTGTTTTCACTCATCATCTTTTCTCTACTTAGAGAGTAGGCGAATCAAGTGGTCGTTAAACCAGGAAGTTACCTTTGTGCATAATGTGATGCGAATACGCGTTGGTTCAATTATTGATATGAATCACTTTCTTGCAAAATATCGTATGTTTAAATTTTTTATTTTTAATGTCAGAGCAGCTGTATTAGCTCATAATCTATATATATATATATATATATTCCTATAAATAATTTACGATCCATTAACATGCTGTCTCTTATAATAGTTACTGGAATTTAAACCACTCAAACTTTTTATTTTGTCAATTTGACAATTTTTTAATAGGAGCCTTTTTTTTTTTTTTTTTTTGTATGTTTGTGTGTGCAACTGTGCAATATACGTGTCAACATATATGTATAGGCATATACATATGTATCTAAATTTCATTGTTCATGTACATGTATATATACTATAATGGCAGTAATATAGGCATAAATACATATATTCATATATAGGTGTTTTTATATTTAGATAATCACATATACGCAGGTCGAAAACAGACCACATTGGGCCTAATGAGGCCAGTTTCAACTTTCAACAAGTCCATCCTAGCCCCAAAAATCCCTATTTTGTTGGCTTGGGATGGGCCGTTCAAAGTTTTACGTCTATTAGGCCCAATTAGATAGCCCACATATTTGAGCCAATCTAATTGTTTGGAAAATAATTTACTACAATTTTTTACGTACTCATTTTCAACAATTACATAAGCAAAAGAAAATATCCTCATATAGTTACTATAATTAAAAAATTATTAGCTCAACATAAAGCTGTTAGCAAAACGTGCTCAATTGGTTCATAAAACTTTGCTAATTTTAAACATGGATAATTAGCATAATGTAAACTGTTTATGTAGTATTATTAAATTGATTAGTCTTTCCTACACACTGACAGTCTTGGATGAATAATAAATATGTAAAATTTGAATTTGAAATCCAATTTTTATACATATGTCATGAATCTAATGATGATAATATATACATTATCAATGTATATAAAATTTACCCTTATTAAATTGGTCGACCTTTAATTGAATTGAGTCTAGTATGACTGTTAGTGAATTAGCTTTTTTTGGGGGGGGGAGGGGGGGAAGGGGGTGGGTTAGAAGTTAGAACTAACATTTGAAAGTAGGGATGGCAACGGGGAGGGATTGGGGCGGGGGACCCCTCCCCCGTCCCCCGTCCCGTTGCCTATTAGTTCCCCCCGTCCCCCGCCCCGCCTTGCCCCGCTTCTCCCACGGGGGCACTCGCGGGGTTAATAAAATTTTATTATATAATTTTATTATAATTAAATTTTAATAAATAATCAAGTACTAAAATATTAACACATCACCAAATTATTATTCATTGTAATTTTACAATTGAAACTCATAAAAACAATTAAACAGAAGTTATTTGAATACAATCCAATATGATGAAATAAATATAACTAAAATAGTCAAATTTTCATTTTTAGTACAAATGCAATCACTAATTCATCATTGTGTTTGTGCTTTTTTTTGAGAAAAAAGTGTTATTCTATTAAGTGTAATTAGAAATTTAGTATAAATGTATTAGTAAATTTAGTATAACTAATTAATAAATTCTATTAGTAGACATGTATAATTATTCATATAATTGATAATATCAATTATATTACATAAACTAATATACATTTTATAATACATCTAACTAATAATATCATTATCATAAGTTTATAACTAATTAACTTACATATAATATATAGTCATTTATATATATATATATATATATTTTTGCGGGTGGCGGGGCGAGGGAGTATACACCCGCCCCCTGCCCCGTTTCTAAGCGGGGGGAATTTTTTCCCCCCGCCTCCGCCCCGTGAGCCCCCCGCGGGGCGGACACCCGCCCCCATTGCCATCCCTATTTGAAAGTGAGAAATGGAATATACTGATATAAACGAACGAAACCTGGATGTTTTACTAATTTTATTCACGGGTACTTGTGCACTTCCGAGTTCCTAATCAAGAAATATGTATGGATTCGTTTGGTTCAAGTTTAATCTTCATATCCATAAGAATATCTTTCGAATTTCTGTTTTCTTTTTGACTAACTCGGAGTAGAGTATGGGATGTTGTCTGGCTTGATGATAAATGATGATTTATGTTGACTTCGATCATGGTGTGTTGCGTTCTAGGAAAGAGCCTTGAGTTCATTTGGCGGGAAACCCTCTTTCCGAGTTTTTTTATTTTCAAAAAAAAGAAATAACAAATGTGATTGGAGTGTGATCTTTTCTGCACTTGGCAGAGGAGTGGGGTAGAACTTGGGAATAGCATTTCATAGTGGGAAATGAAAAGGAAGTGAAAGAGACATTTGGACTTTGTAGGGAGTCAAGATTTAACTCTTTTGAGTTTGTGCAAAGCGCCACAAAGGGGTTAAAAAAAACTCAGATGGATGAATAAAGAAAAAGGCATGAAATGAAGCAGCAGCAACAAAAAGCAAAGCAAAGGGGAAAAAAAAAAAAACAAGAGAGAATAAAATGAAAGAAAGGAGAGAAAAAGTTTGCATTGGGAGGATCTTTCAGTGCCATCAATTCACCAACTTAATTGTTTTTGGACTGTCATCCATTTACACCCTTCTCCTAAGAAAAATCCCTTTCTAAGCACATTTGCGCCCACTTTCCCTTACAAGACATGACATCTTATCACTGTGCCCTCATGTTACTCATCCATCCATGAGTACACATGATACATTCTTTTTCTCTTTTTGGGGGGGAAAAAGTGGAAAGGAAGAGGAAAAAGAGGGGGAGAAAAGAGACTTACTCCATGGAACATTTAGGTCACGAACCAAACTCATCATATGATGAAAAGATGCCCGTGTAAAACATCTAACTTGGAATGAATTTCAATCAGAGAAATGATGCCCTCTCGCATTAACTTTATCTGGCATATACTTATGACATGATTTAGAATCAATGGTTAGTATAGTAGCAATTGCATCGGTGATTGTTTTCCATCAATTCCCAAGCTAAAAAGGTTTCCAATCAAAACGAGAACCAGGGCATGGAAATATAAAGTCATTGGCAAAAGTGACTGAAGATGGCATCCTTAAATCATTCCCTTTCTTTATTTTTTTCTTTTAAAAAAAAATTAAACTAGAATACTAATCATGTTTATGATGAGCCTTTTTTTTTTTTTTTTGGTTCTAAATATAAAGTCATTGGCAAAAGTGACTGAAGATGGCATCCTTAAATCATTCCCTTTCTTTATTTTTTTCTTTTAAAAAAAAATTAAACTAGAATACTAATCATGTTTATGATGAGCCTTTTTTTTTTTTTTTTGGTTCTAAATCTTACCGACAGCCTTGAATTGCTTCAAATGGAAAAGTATATAGAATCCTGATTAAACATTAATTCGAGAATACATAATGACATGGTTAAATACCCAGAGGGTTTTTCATCTGCATATACAATATACTAAAAGGATCTGCAGTTTTTCGTGAATTTAAGTGAAGCATGTTTCGGTGGCCGGGCATGATTAGGAGCTGAATTTGATTCTCATTTCAACAAGTAAAGTTTTTACGTCTTTGTCTAAAATCTGGATAAAACCCTTAAATATTCAAGAATATCAATCAAATTGAGGGGAAGACCCTTGAAGCGGCTCTCCAGTACAATCAAGATTGAGACTGAAACTGCCACCTGCTGTCAATTCTTTTCTTTCCTCGTTCCTGATGTTGCCTCCGGTCAACCCGTCTCATAAATCAAGGGTATGTAGTTCTTAAACCTCCCCAGTTATTCCATGTTCATTCAAAAGGTCCATCGTCCCTTTTACCCTTTTCAATTCTAAGTTGTGTAAAAATCGTCTGCTGCGTCAACCATGCATCCATCTTCCTTTCTTTTTTTTTTACACTCTCTCGTTTCTTTTCTATAGTTTCCTTATTAGATGATCAAGAAACTCGGAAATACTTTAAAGACATTTGTATATTGGAATGCTATACAGGTCCAGACAGACCACAATCTAAAGTAGGTTAATAAGTGTGGGGTACATGTGCATCATAGATGGTCTCCTGCAAAATTCTGCATGCACTACATTCCTCAATTCTTGGTTTGTGGTGTTCGTGGCTCATCTAGAGCGTGAAACAAAAGTATCCAGACGACCGTAACCTGAAAGAATGTACCGTTGATCAAATGCTGCAAAAAAAAAACATTCTCTTTGGGATTCAGATATCCTATCATGAAAGCTGAAATCTTGACTGTAAAGCCGTTATCCGCCGTACTTAGAAACAAAAAAAAAAATGCCTCTAGATCACATGGCATAATGTTGGTGAGACGTCACAAGGGCCTCAATACGTGTCTGATAGCACTGGTGGAACCAGAAGTTGGGACTTAGGGACAGGACTGGTGAAGAGGTATACTTAGGAGGCACTCTTATATTCTTGTAAAAAAAAAAAAATTGGGGCTAAAATCTAATATTTACAAGGATGTAGATGAGAATTTTTAACATTTTAGACAGATATAGAAGGATTTTTGAAGTATTGGAAGAACAATTGCCCTCCCCACCGGCCGTTACACTCTTTGTGTGTGTATGTGTGTCTATATATATATATATATATATATATATATATATATATATATATATATATATATATATATATATTTCTCACGAGTATCTAGCTACTGTACTTCATAGTAATTCTTTGTAGGGGAGGTAAATTAATTTGGCATTGTCTAGTAAGTGTTTCAGCAAGTGTTAGGTGATGTTTGAATTGCTAGTTTTTGTTAAAAAAAAAAATGGAAATATTTCTTAACACATCTTCTAATTATCTTTTTATCTCATGCAAGGTTAAAAAACAAGTCATACTACTCAATACTCAAATCGAGTTTGTCTCGGTAAGAGTTTATTCAGACTTGTTTCTTCAACTAATCAAAGTAATCTTAAACAATAGTTTACTTTCGATAATTTTCCAAGCTCAACTCAAGTTTGGCTCGATTAGCATAAAATTAAAATATTCAAATTATTCGAACTCGACTCCATAAAATTTGTTTGAGTTCGACTTGATAGATAAACAAACCAAGTTGCAACACAATTTCAAATTCAATAAAATAATTAAATAAGTTTAAATACTATGATTTTCAGTTTGATTATGTTCGTTCGTATCCCTAATCTCACATGCATCAAATTCATTATTATACATTTTTCCATAAAAAGTTCTAAAAAATAGTAAATCCAAAAGGGATCTTAGTTTTGAAAAATGTAAAATTAAATCTGAAAAGTGTCTAAAGTGAAAAATGGACGAAATGCAATTGATTATATATTTGGTACTCTAAACGTACGTCAAATCTTAATGGGTAAAACGCTTTTTGGATGAATAACTCTAGAGTGTCGAACTGAGAGTGAGTTATTCCTGACCCCAAGTCCAACTATGGCGATCGAAATGGGAGGCGGAGGCCCTACGCGGCGGTGCCAGCCGAAATGTTGGTGACCTGCTCTTTCTAGGGAGCAGGAGCAAGAATAGGAGTATGAAACGGAGGACCCGAAGAAGATGGGGAAGAGGAATGGGAATTAGGAATTGGTGGGGGAATTGGAATGGGGAATGAAATCAAAAAAATGGTGGTCCATGGGACACGTGCAAATGATGACAATGTCCTCCCTCCCTCAATGATGGTTTTCCACCGTTTCTTCCACTGTGTGGGCTCCCACCTCATGTCCTGCCACCACCCAACCCCAACTTCCAGACTTTTTCTTTGACCGACAATTAACCCCGTCAAATCACCCATCTCCTTCCCTTCACTTCGTCTTTTCTACTTAACCAAATGCTTGAGAAAAAAAAAGGCTGTCAAAAATTATTTAATTTTTTCCCCTTTTTATAAAGGAGAGGTATTGAATTTAAAACTTCCTGCACATAACCGCTTCTTATGCTCCAATCAAATCCTCCCTGCCCTGTTCAAAATTATTTGCATTTGGAGTTGGATTGCATGTTTGTTGCTAGTCTAGCATAGATCATTGCGGACTGTTTTTCCTTTGAATTTCGGGGATCGGGTTAGAAACTTGCGCCGGTTTGTTTGGATACACATATTATTCTAAATAATATTTCGCTTGCATCATAAACACATTTTTCAACCCATCTTTTTATATTCCCAATCAACTTTTTATCTTACATACATCACATCACAAAAAGTACTACAGTAATTATTCTAAATAATACTCTATCCAAATAATTATTTCAAATAATATTTTTTCCAAATAATATTTCAAATATATGTCCACTTCAACTTTCATCGAAAACAAGTAATATTATTGAAAGTGTGTCTCAAAAATAAAAATCACAAATACTTGCTTTTCTATTTTTATTTCTTTTAATGTTTTTGAAAGAGGGTGGGTATGGATCAAAAGTGAAACTTTACTCATCCCTGAGTACTTCCTCATTCTCATTTTGGATGCCATAATAATAGTCGATTTGTTAAAGGTGATAAGAATGTGAGGAGCGAGGGATTATAATTAGAAGATTTTTTGTTCCAAAAAGGAAAAAAAAAAAAGCGCACAATCCGCATCTGGAAGGTTTGCTTAGGATCAGACTTATGCTGCTACGTCTTCGCCAAATACTACTACTTAGCTTCTTTTCAATAGTATATCGAACATGAAGCCATCTCGCTCCTAATTCTGCCATTTTTTAAGTCCTTAAAAACGGCGGAAGGTTTTCCCATGCATAATGTGAAATAGGAATCCCTTATTTTTCGGATGTTTAAATTTGTTTGTTGGTTTTTGTATTCCTCCCCTTTTGTAAAAAGCATAATACAAATTAAATTTCAGGAGAAAAGTTGTGACACTATCATAGGGATCAAACTCGTGCAAATGAGCCCTTTTGATCATTAGGGTATGTCCATGCATCCTTAGATTCTTTCTTCGCGGTTGCAATCGAAAGTTGGAATTTTTGTACTGTGGCCTGTGGTGGGCAAGATGTAAAAGGAACACCCAAGGTGTCATGATTATACCTCAACAAAATTAATTTAACGATTATTTCTGAAAATCAACTCCATCTATATATATATATATATGTAATTAGTTATATACAAAAAGTTTTGCTGTTTGATTAATCATTGTAAATTTTGTCACAATTTTGATCCATTTTTCACCGTTCAAATGTTCCGTGGAAACTCAATGTCAAAACATTCTCCAAAAAAAAAAAAATCATTTTTTAGTATATTGATCCAAAAATTAAAAGAAATATAAACGACACGATTGCATAATTTTATAACATTATATAAATTTGGACGGGAATAAATGGAAAGAAAAATAAAGAGAAATTCAATGAAGAGGATCGTAACCCGCCAAAAAAAAAGTATTAACCGTGAAGGCCAAATGCGGGGACAAGGCAAATCCGCGATAACGTTTGGAGCAAAATGAAATATTTTCCGAGCTGAATAATTATTTTGTTCGTAGCAGCCAGCCTACGCATGACAAGTAATAACTTTTTAACCGCCAACGTGTTAAATTCAGGTAAAAATGAACAGAACAGCACAGGAATGAGAAAAATGCACCGCCGGGAAATGTATCTTACGTACGGACAAAATTGAACAGTATTTTAAAACAAAAAGCATATGAAGAGAATTCAAATGCGTGGTACCGACATATCACTGGGGCGTGTCTTTGGGACCGAGGGACAGAGCAGAGCATAGCATGCATGGACAAAGACTTCGAAAAATAAAAAGAATTGGAAATGAAAAGGTATGTATATTCATTCGCGAGTATTCTCTACGTTTTGATTTTCCTAAGGCACTGGTATTGAACATGCAACAAAAGCTGATGATTGTCCAAAACTTTTCACGTCATGGTGGGAAAAAAAAATGAAAGAAGAGAAAACTCATAATTCTTGCTGGAATTTCCATAATAATCATTCACTCCACTTTTTCCCCGCTGGCCGGAAACATATAATTATCTCTCTCCCACGTTTTCATCTTTTATTTTCATATCTTTTTTCTCTGGGCGACTGGGACCGGAGGGCAGATGTTGGGGATGGTTGAGAAAATTTAAAATCAAAAAAAAAAAAGAAAGAAAAAGAATAGGCTTCCTCATTTTTTCTTTGAAGTGCCGACGGATGCTGTCTCAAAACAGCAATTTCATCTCCTTTTCATTGGAAAACCTTCTATGAAGTCTTCGCCAATTGGCCATTTTAGAGACTCTCAAATGCCTTAAGGTTATCAATTTGTATGTTCAACTCTTATTGTCTCATCGGTTCAACTTTTAGCGACTTTTAGTTTGCTCATGATGGATCCATTGATTCAGGCTCTCAAACTTTTTTTTTTTCTAAAAAAATAAAATATAGGACCTCTTCTATACTTAAAAACACACCCTTATCCTCCGATCAGAGAACTTTAAAGAAAAGTAAGGTCTTGTTTAATAACTCAATTCAATAATTAAATTTAATAGGTTCAGATTTTAATATATTTAGACGTGTTTCGTAACAAAAAAAAAAATATAGAACGCCTTAAGTAATTAACTGGTTCTGATTTAATAAGGCATATATGTTGTAGTAATACTAAAATGCGTGCAAGATAAATGTTTTTTCGCTAAAGTTAAGATTGGCTTGACACGCATTATTCTTTTTCGTGACAAGAAGTCCTAACAAACATAGACTAGGTACCGAATTATGAAGCCCTAGGAAACTAGGTTAGAGAATTTTGTATACGACCATAAATTATCCTGTCGCGATTGAAGGTGTTAGCACTACTGTCAATTGTGATCTGCTAACTTTTGGCCGGGAACCGCAATGTCAATATTTGGCATCATAAAACCCATGAAATATGATCGGTCATGGTGTAGATTGACCTTCTGGATGCCAGGACTTGTACTAGAATACTAGAGTACTAAATTATTTTGAATCTTTAGAAGGCCCCCTCTCCCCCAGTAAATTATTCATATAGTAGTAGAGTATCTAAGTAGGTTTTCCGTTTTACGCAGTACATAATTTAATTTTCTTAAATTCTTATGCGGCTAAAAGCCAGGGTTGGAGAAAGTTTTAGTGCAGCTAGCACACAAAACCAATTTTGGTCCTCGCAAGGTTTTACATGAAATTAAGGGTAAAAAATCGCAGCGGCCACAAGATCACGTTTTGGCCATCAAACTATTTTTCGTCAGTAATTGGCCACTAAACAACTTAATCAGTAAATTCGTGACCATTTAGTCGATAATTGCTCTTAATATGTGAAATTAGCAGCACACGTGATAAAGTGCGGGATAATTTTGTCCAATAATCACGCAATCCTATTTCACAGATTAACTGCTAATTTTACAGATTAAGAGCAATTATCGACTAAATGGTCACGAATTTACTGATTAAGTTGTTTAGTGGCCAATTATTGACGAAAAATAATTTGATGGCCAAAATATGGTCTGACCAATAGTTTAGTGGCCGCTGAGATTCTTTACTCTAAAATCAATGTAGTTTAAGTTGAACAAAGTTTTTGTGTAGAGATGACAGATTTACGGCACTTTTAACTAACTAGTTTTACTTTGTCACTGACTTCTATTTAGGCATTTTGTAATATTCGTAGGATTTTAAAAATCCGAATACTGTATACATATACGTGTTATATGTATGTATGCGAATATGGAAACATATTTCCAACAACGACCTATAGAAGTTCGGTGCTCGTGAAGTACGGTGTTTATCACTCCTAGATTTGGTGTTAGCTGGAAATTAAGACCCAGTTTTTTTTTTTTTTTTTTTTTTTTGTATATTTGTAATTGGTTAGTTCCTTTTCTCCAAAAGAAAAAAAAGAAGAAGAAGAGTGAAGTACAGTAGTGTTTAGAAATTGGAAAGAAAGGGATAATAAGGTGCCCTTTGCTTAATGTCAACACGCTAAGAAGTATCTTTTACAACAAAAAAAAAAAAGGATATTCCTCCATTTCAAGGCTGGCAAGGTGCAAATTCACAACGCAATCAAATGCTTGAGATCATGAACAATTTCATACTTCCCAATCCCCACATTGCAGTGCAAGTTCGAGGTTAGGAACAAGACAGAGAAAACTTGAACATCTGATTAGACATTAAGGTCCGAGGTGTACTTGTTCCGGCCACCTGTTTAGATTCTAATGGCCAAATTTGAATTATGAACACAATATTAATTTTTTTGTTTGTTTGTTTGTTTTGTGATTGTACCATGCCGAAGGAGATATTTAGAAGATCGGGTTTTGAAATTATACCACAAATTTGACTTAATGTCGTGGGCAAATCTATGCTGAGGACAAGATTGCACATGCTACTTTCAAGAATATATATTTTCGTGAAACTCTCAGATCTCCATCCATTTCTTCTCTTGAAGCTTTATTGACCGATCAGTCTTCTTTTGCTGCTAGAGTAGAGTGACGATGCATTATTGAGTTTTGGATACCCGAAGCTGAAGCCGAAGCCGCTCTCATTTGATTTAGTCCTCAAAACTATGGCCCGGCTAGCTCATGACAAGCAGATGAGAACAATTAACAGCCAAAATGGAAGGCAATATAATTAACAAGGCATGACAAGCAGATATCTGCATGCACCTTAGATATATTGGTGTTTTTAACCGCAACGGATCTTCTGTCCCATATTTTATCCCATTTTTTATTATATTGCTATTTCTCCTTTATAAACATCATGTTTTAGTTCTTTTTTGTTTCTTTATGATTCAATAATTATTAATTCAGTAAAAAATAAATATAACAGCTTCAAAAAAGTAATATATAATAGAAAATTAAAAAATACAGCAGAAAATGAATAAAAGATCTCATTTTTTATGCATTTTGATTTTTTGAGTTTGTTAAATTTTGTGTATTACTGAATTAGTAGTTATTGGATCTTAAGGAAACAAAAAAGAACTAAAACATGATATTTATGAAGGAAAAATAGCAATATAATAAAAAATGGGACAGAGAATGGCACAGAGTGTGGGACATATGATCCGTTGCGGTTTTTAACATTCTAAATCGTGATCATCAATTATATATATATATATATATATATATATATATATATTTTTTGGGGCAGTACGTAGAGTCCTTCCTGATCAGCTGAAAATTGGCAAGTGTGATTAACTTAAACTAGCTAGCTAATCATATCAGAGTCAAGATCAGTACGTGGCAGACAATGATTATTCGATAGAAAATTGGCAAAGCATAGCAGTACGTAGTGACTAATTAGACAAGGGTGTGAAGGTGTGTGTTTGTTTGAATCATGCATGCAAGAATTTGTGATACAAAAGAGGGATATAAAGTGAGTGAGAGATCGATGGTGGTTTTATACTATTTTGGAAATTGGAACTACAGTTCCCAAAGAAAAAGAAAAGGATTTGAGTTGAGAGAGATGGATGGATAGATAGATTATGGCTTATCAGAGAGATAGAGAGATTTGGTTTAATATGTTTGTTTTTTCAACATGCTCTACCACTAAAAGACGGCATTCAGTTCTTCTCACACCACGACCATATCCGTATCTTAGAAAGCAAAGAGTTCCATTTTCAAGTTTTGGGATTGGAGGAATCTTTTTTCATTCCCTCCCTCTTCACCTTTTTTTAGTGATAAAGTTTAGAAGAGAGCCAAAGAGGCCACCGAAAAGCATACACACCTTATCATGAAAGCAAGAGAGAAAGAATACCACCCCGATCGATTAGACTACCCAACACACGCATATATATATATATATATATATATACACACACACACACACATACATACCATCAATACCTTTAAGAAAATCTAAGTTAAATTAGCAATTAAAGAGCACAAGTCCTTGAAATACATGATTCTTTTGTCCTCAAATTACCAATCAATTATAGTGTGTAAATTTCGTTCTTGGAAGTGTTAATTAAAAACACCACCTACATCTACATGGGCATCCATCTATATATACCATACTTTTTCAATTTTGATATGTGCCTGAATGTATATAATATGGAACGACAATCGTATAAATATCACCAGTCTAATTGAACTCAATATAGCCTCTCGTGGGTAATTTGGGTGGGACTGGTCACCTGTAGTTACAGCAAGATCCTAAGTTCGACCCTCACGTGCTACCGTTGTTGGGTATTTTTGGGGCAAAACTCTGCCCAATCTGGAGAAGTAGCCTCCAGACCCAAAAAAAAAAAAATTAAACTCGATATATATATATATACATATATATTTTTTTGGTGACAACTATTGTACAATCAGTCTTAAATACAGAAAATTTTCTGATACTACAAGACCAATTACAACAGCTAGCACTCATCCACACGCTCTTTTCATCCACACGCTCAATGCACTAATACAATGATAGCACATTTTTCTACATCACACACCCACAAAAACACACTCACTCTCTCTTTTTCTCTACTCCAGATCACTTTTTCTTTCTTTTTTTGAAATGGAAATCCCAAGTCAACCTCACCTCATCATTTGGTCTTGGTTCTTCTAGGCACCACCTCATTTCCCACTTTCTTTTCTTTCTTCCTTCCTTCCTTTCTTTCTTTCTTTCCTTCATCCTTCTATATAATTGCTACACTTTCATCATCAAATTGGCACCCATGGGAAGCATGAAGGTGCATCAGTTTGCACGTGGATTTTGGGAGCATGAACCATCCCTCACGCTTGGCTGCAAGCGTTTACGCCCTCTTGCGCCCAAGCTCTCCAACACCGACAATACTCCCACCACCGTCCCCCCTTTCGATCTCAAGAGCTTCATCAGACCTGAAAGCGGCCCCAGAAAGCTCGGATCCTCAGACGACAAGAGAGAAACTGCCCATGTAATTTAACAATTTCAGACCCTCAATTAATTCACGTACATGTATTGCATGGCAGTAACTTACAAAGGACGTCAAGCATGTAGCTAGTTTCGGTGATGAACTTGTTTAAGGATACTGGAAATATAGTTGCTGAGCTTATGATGATTTGACATGCAGGTGGATACACACCCGGGAGGGACGAGGTGGAATCCAACCCAAGAGCAAATAGGTATACTAGAAATGCTGTACAGAGGGGGCATGAGGACTCCAAATGCTCAACAAATTGAACAAATCACGGCACAGCTGGGAAAGTATGGAAAGATAGAGGGGAAAAATGTGTTTTACTGGTTCCAAAACCACAAAGCACGCGAGAGGCAGAAGCAAAAGCGCAATAATCTCGGCCTTAACCATAGTCCAAGAGCTCCTGGTGTCACCACCACCACTACCATTAGTAGTTCTTTAACACATGAGTCAAGGGTACGTCTCATCTTCATAATTGATTTTGTTTTTGTTCTTAACCTTCTATATATATACTTTGGAGAGTTTGAAGTTGGTACAGTTATTTATCAAGAATTTAAGACTTTAATCTCCCTAGTCTGAAGATATAATTTCGTACAAAAAAAAGCTGTCATTTTTTGGTTTTACTTCATTAGGGTATACATTATGATGCGCTGCTAGCTCAAAAAGTCAAAATGAAGTGCTTAACATGTTGAGGACATGTTAATTTGTGTAGGGAGACTTTGGGAGAGAAGAAGATAGTCCTTACAAGAGAAAGTGCAGGTCATGGACTTTTGAATGCTTGGAAGAGGACAAGAGATATTGTAGAAATGAGGGAGATAGGACCCTAGAACTCTTCCCATTGCACCCAGAGAACAGATGAAAACTTCAAGGCAAAATTCAAGAATCTTTCATCTCGGTTTCAGTTGTAATTTGCTTAATTTCATGCAGTACTTTTCTTGCTTTTTTTCTTTCTTTGTTTCGGGAAAGAAGAAAGACAAGTATTGTATCTTTGTACCCTGATCATGATCCTGATCCTCCTTATTCTGTTCCTAACCTGAAACCAAAGTGTTTCTGTCTCTCGTTGGAAAATGTTGCTACTACCACGACTCTTTTTTTCCAATATTCTGTCGCGGCTGATCGGCCCTTTTGACTATAGCGATTTTGTTTTCCTTAGCTTTTAGGTTAAAAGTTACGAAACCGTGACAGTAGGACACTGAAGTCCACGAACCTCCATCTTCCGTTCATATCCTACTCCCACTTCCCACATAGTACTACTATTTTAGACTTCAAAACTGATAAAGATGGTTTGTCTCTTGCCTTTCATGAAACAGTATCAATCAATGAAATCTAAATTGGAATGCCAATATATACAGTACTCAAGTTCAACTAGCTAGAATTGTTTTTTTTTTTTTTTTTTTGTGCGACTTTTGCTAAGCAACAAATTCATTCAGGGCCTTGCACATTTGTGTATATTTCTAGTAGTGGTTTGTGGGGTCGAAGATCAGTTATAGATATGACATGTTGTTGGTGGGAAATTAAGGAGTTTGGAAAGGGATCCTAGAATTTAAATTACTAGACTAGAGAAGTCTGGTTTGTATACAGTGATCTTGGGTGGAGGGAATTACACGTCCATTTCTTTCTTCTTCAATATTTGACGTTTCATGTAAAGCTGATGTCCACAGCATGGTCGTATTTGTAGCTTTACCCTACTGATCAAGACCGCACCTTTTATTAACTTTTTGTATTTTGCTTGATGCTTCTTTGTTAGTTTAGCATAATTTCTGGTCGATTGGTTAATGAGGGATGATTTTTCGATTAACTCCTGCGTTTGTTTAAATCAGGTAGGTGTGTGAGGGTTATTTATCGATTTCGATAAGAAGTTAACGAAGGATGGGATTAATTCGGCCCAGGTGTGGTTCTGCAACGCCGCGTATGATTATTGACTAATTCCACCTGAGACACACAAGGTTTAGTGCATGTAATCATTCATATTCTTAGCTCTAATCCTTAATGATTGGCCTATGAAATTACATTACCTTTCAAATTTGACCTAAAGTATAACTAATCATTTATTGGACGGATCGGCGCCAGCTGCTAGTCCGATTGTCATCTGAAGATGATGATGAGATCTGCTTTAATAACGTTGCATGTAAAGCTTTGGTGCAACTTTTCTTTCTAAATGTATATATTAGGCTTTAAACATAATCAAATCAAATTCGTTTTGATTGAGTAAAGTTTAAACGGCCACATAGTTTAATAATTTGGGATAATATCAGAAACCTCCCTTGAGATTTTCCTTATTATCACTTGGCAACACTAAGGTTTTAAAAATATCACTTACCTCCCTTACTTTTATTATTTATGTTACAAAATTTTTATAAACCCTAAACTACTCTTTCATTTGTTAAATAAAAATATTCCTGATCCACTTTGTTAATTTCAAGAAAATCATCATCTAAAAAACAATCTCTTATAATACTACATCATAATGTTATACCCCATAAAAATATAAATTTGTAAAACAAAAGATATTTGAAGAGAAATACACTTGCACCAATTTAACTCTATATGTTCAAAGCCGATTTCTTATGAACTTTTATTTTTCTTTTTCAACATCTTTTGAACCTTTGCTTAAACCATTAAATTGTACCAATCATTATAAAAATCAACTCAAAATAAGCAAATAAATCATACTCCACTTTATCACAATTACAAAAAATATAAGATAAAAAATTTAATTTATTATAATTTATAAATAAAATATTGCATAGTCATGCAAAAAATGAGTAAAAAAGAATGATGGAGAAAAGAGAAAGAGAAAAAAGTGATTTTTTAAAAAATTTGTGAGTTCCATTTATTTGATATGTGAATTATGTGTCAAATGAGGGTTAATATAATCTTTTTGCAATTATTAGGAGAGGTAAATGATATTTCAAAAAATCTCAGGGGTATCAAGTGATATTAGGAGAAACCTCAAGGGAGGTTTCTGATATTATCCCTAATAATTGTACATCTCCTTTGGTAAGTGTTAGTATACCTGAAGAAAAAAATTAAGAATAGTTTCTTTATGGTTTTCTTCCTGTGCTCAGTTCGTTAGAGGCTATACAATGTCCTTGTTGTTCGGAAAAGCTATTTTTCCACCAAAATTTTTTTACGTTTTTTCATGAATACATTTATCAATTAACTTTTTATTTCACATATATTAAATCACTATAATACGATTTTTTTACAAAAAACTCTAGAAAATGATTCATTTTACGATTCTTCTTCAAATGATTACTAGTAGATTAACACTTGATTAATCAACAAAACACACCCTGCCTAGAGAATTCTTCATGCTTTTTGGTGGAAAACCGCTATTTTTGGATTGCAATTTTCTAAAAAAAAATTATTATATTTTTCGTGAACATATTTTTTAATCATTTTTTTTATCTCTCATATATTAAATCATACGCTAAAAGGAAAAATAAAAAGGTCAAAATTGAAATTGCACTTAAGTCCATGGAAATGAGCTCAGAGACGTATATGTCAAGCTGCAATTAGTTTGTGTTCATGAAGGTCGTTTAAAGCATGCATGATTAGTTGATTGTCTACGGGATTTCCCTGTCTCAATACTTCTTAAGACACACAATTCCAAACCATCAAAATTAATCGTCAGTTAATTAATGATCTCTGGCCAAACTAACGCAGAGACCAATTATTAATTTATCATACTAAGCGACTTCGGAATATTAGGGCTTTTCTTCATCCATCCATCATACCACTACACCTGTATATCAAAGTTCAGACCTGGTTATAAATAATAAAAAAAAAAAGTGGGAGAAAAAAAGAAAACAAAGAAATCATCGTCTCAATCACAAGAGTACCTACTCATCACCTCGACAATATTCTATCACAACTCACAAGTGGGAATTGTGATCTCTTTTCTCCTTTTTTTTCATCTCAATAGCTTGAAACTCTTTAACTTACATCATTTTGAGGAATATGCCACAAACCCATTCATTTCACTTTTTCCTTTTTTAAACAATTAGTGACAGCTATTATGTCTTAGTTTGTACTCGTTCTTAAGTTACATATTAATCAAATAAAGTTTGTATAACTTATCCTTTTCAAAAGTTTCAATTCTTTTGATTTCAAAAAAAAAAATGATCAAGCTAGAAATTTAAAAAACCACCGGCCTTTGGGTTAGTGCGCGACCACCAATGCATTAAAGCTTAGTGGGGTGGAAGGCAAATTCGCCACATTAAAAAGTGACTCTCCTCAAAAAATTCAGACGGGTGCACGGTGCGTAGTGCAGCCGTCTAGTCCGATGGTGGTTTAGTCCCCGTATTGACAAAATAATTTGTCATAGAGTGGTTGTAACAAAAATATTCATCAATGATCAAAAGAGTGGGAAATTGAATAGTGAATTATTTACACAAATTTATTTAGTTGTATCATAAACATATTTTTCGATCACCATCTTATCTTACATACATTACATCAAAAAAAGTGAGATAGCATTTTTTTTTTCAAAAATTTATCATGAATAATCTACTATCCAAACATTTGTGTTTAATTGGGCTTTCACTTCTCACATATAGACATTTTCATGTTGTGTCATTTCCCCCAGCAAAAACGATTGATTTTTAATACTATATATCGAAACCAAAAGATAGAAATGTTTTTCTTGAGGAAGGAAATGATAGACATGAAAATACTACGTAGTTTTCTTTCGTAGATTGTAAAAAGTGAGAGGAATACAGCCGAGAGATGACATTAGCCCACGGCTAGATTCAACCACGCTACTAAAACTCCCATGCACATTTCCCCACGTGTCACAATCAAACTGAACCTGAAATGTTGATCAAAAACATCTAACGGCGTCCACAAGCAAACTGAAACCGAATCGTGAATCTATCTCACCGTTCAGTCTAAAATGTAACCGCCAAGTGGGACCCCTATTAGAATCCAACGGTGGAGACCTAACCCCGTTAGGGTTTCTCATACGTCACCACCGTTTGGGTGCTTCATTATAAACCTCACTGTTGTCTTCTTGCCTGTTGCGGTGCAGTTCCCCCTGCCCTCCCCTGCCGTAAAATCCAAAAAAAAAAAAACCAAAATTTTTTGCCCTTTTTCTTCTTCTTCTTCTTCATCTCCTTCTTCTTTTTTTTTTCTTTTTAATACAAAATCTATTGATATATAGTAAAAATCATCTCTATCTATCCATCGTCTTCATTGTTCGTTCGGATCCTCCGACGATTTTATATTTTTGTCCCAATTTCATCACGCCCTCCGCCTTTTCTTTAATTTACCCAAAAATTACAGTCATAGTAATTTAGGAGGGGGAAATTAAATAAGTTTTATTTTTGAGAAAAGGAAAAAATGGCGCAGATTCAGGTGCAGAATGCGGGAGTGACAGCTGGGCCGAATGGAGTGGCGGCTCCGGCTGGTGGTGCTGCTGTGGCGGCAGCAGCGGCTCCCATTGGTGGAGGGAATCAGTTTTTGTCAACCTCGCTTTACGTGGGTGACCTGGACGTCAACGTGACGGACTCCCAATTGTACGATCTGTTCAACCAGGTGGGACAAGTGGTTTCGGTTAGGGTCTGTAGGGACCTCAGCACTCGCCGCTCACTCTGCTATGGCTACGTCAACTATAGCAATCCTCAGGATGGTAAAGCTTGTTTCTTCTTTTCTATTCTCTTTTTCCTGTATAAGTTCCCCTGGCATTTATGTATATGAATGATTTTCTATGATATAGGGACTTGCATTGTGGTCTTTGTTGGAATGTAGGATTTGCATGAGGGTATTCTGTAACGTCTTATGCTTTGGTGTGTGATAATTGATGGGTAGGCATACTTCTGGATGCTTGACAAGATTGCGTGTTGTGCCTAAAGTTTAGAATTTTTAGGTTTTTGAACAACGCAAGTCAGCTGTAAGCTGGTCAGCTATTGCTGTTAATTTATTTTCAGTTTGACACTTTGATTCGGGTGTGGCTCCAATTCTGGCGATAAGTCTATCTACTAGCTTTGTTTGTAGTTTATGGATAGATGAAAAATACATATTGCTACCCTTCCCTTTGCTTTTATAGGTTGATTTTATATCACCTTCCTTTTGCGGCTCCACACGTAGGCTGCTGCTTGTCTATTACCATCCAAATGTTAGAGAGAAGTAATGTACACTAGTCTGTGTAAATTTACTTGATATTCTTTTTACTGATTTCTTGGCGATATGATAGCATCTCTTTGTCTGTTTATTTAAGTTTTCTACCTGAAGTTCATTTCCATTAAATTTACTACCAATACCGTTTTTCTTTGTTTCAGCTACAAGGGCAATGGATGTGTTAAACTTCACTCCTATCAATGGCAAGTCGATCAGGATCATGTACTCTCATCGAGACCCTAGCATCCGTAAGAGTGGGACTGCAAATATCTTTATCAAGGTATTATCAATTGTCAACTGTCCATCATTATTCATTGATCCATCATTATTCATTGATCAGGCTTGAGTATAGCACTGCCAAGGCATGTTGCTAGGGTTGCTGTGCAATTAGTATTAAATGAATAACGATGCTAAATAACTTTTCAGTTATTAGGGTTATTACTTGCCCCTATCTAATGCACCATGCGGGTCCCTTTGTTTATTCTGGGTATAGTCTTACTTGGCATGACATGGATTAAAAATTTTTTATTGTTGATAAAGCACTGAACAAATTTCAGTTTTTAGATTATTTGCTTTGTTCTAGTACACTTCAGTAGCCTCCTTTGGCCCATGAGCATCAAATCTGATTGAACGATGCTGTGCATTGTAAATTTTCTAGCCTAATTCTGTGATCTTGAAGAATTAATAAAACACTGTTGTACAGTTCTTTCTCTCTTGAGATTTTATGCTTTATATTCTTAAAGCACCACCAGGGTTAAATGTTACTGTACTATGCCATTGTCTTATGCATGCTTTGTGTGGAGTATTGAATTGTTCTTGTCTGTGCAGAATCTGGACAAGGCAATTGACAACAAAGCTTTGCATGATACATTCTCAACCTTTGGCAACATTCTTTCATGCAAGATAGCTACTGACGGCAATGGCCAATCTAAGGGTTATGGTTTTGTTCAATTTGACCATGAAGAATCTGCTCAGACTGCCATTGATAAGTTGAATGGAATGCTTATTAACGATAAGCAAGTGTATGTTGGTCAGTTCCTTCGTAAGCAGGAGAGAGAGTCCGCCTTCAGTAGGACCAAATTTAACAATGTCTATGTGAAAAATCTATCAGAGTCTACCACAGATGATGATCTAAAGAAAATTTTTGGGGAGCATGGAGCAATCACTAGTGCAGTGGTGATGAGGGATGCAGATGGAAAATCCAAGTGTTTTGGGTTTGTCAACTTTGAGAATGCAGATGATGCTGCCAAAGCTGTTGATGCTCTTAATGGAAAAAAATATGATGACAAGGAGTGGTATGTTGGAAAAGCCCAAAAGAAGTCTGAAAGAGAGCAAGAGCTCAAGAGTCAATTTGAGCAAACGGCAAAGGAAGTGGTAGACAAATATCAAGGTTTGAATTTATATGTAAAGAACCTGGATGACAGCATTGATGATGATAAACTTAAGGAACTGTTTTCGGATTTTGGCACCATAACCTCATGCAAGGTGCATATTCAAATCTCTCTAGTTTTTTTTTTAATTGATCCTCTTGTCCTATACTTCCTTTCCATCTCTCCATGTTGGAGTATCCTTCAAATGTTCACCTTGGTTTGTTCATGTCCTCCTAACTACATTCTTGATTTGTTTTAGGTTATGCAGGATCCTAGTGGTATTAGCAGAGGATCAGGTTTTGTAGCTTTCACAACTCCTGAAGAAGCTTCTAGAGCTGTACGATGATAAATTAGATTATGTTTCTATTATATGGGGAATGGTGAGAAGCTAACTAGGTTGTTTCCTTCTTGTTAATAGCTTTCTGAGATGAATGGAAAGATGGTGATCAGCAAGCCACTTTATGTTGCACTGGCGCAGAGGAAAGAAGAGCGAAAAGCAAGATTACAGGTCTCGTGCTTTCAGGAGATTTCTCCTTTGCTGCTTTTATTTATGTTTTCTGGTTGCTTTTGTGGATGACATATAAGAATTCTTCGCCTGCTGGCACTTAATTTAACATGCTTTCATATGGCATATTGATTTTTCCTGCATGAGACTCTCCTTGCCAAATGCTGTTATTTGCATCCTTTTGCATATTCTGGGTGTCAAATCTCTATTTTCATTGGTTATGTCAGTCATAAGAAAAAAGTACACAATGTCTATTAGAATATGAGTGGATGGTTGATGGTTGAATTTTCTTAGTAGTGCTTAAAAATTTCAATAATTTAGTTGTCATATCCATTTAGATTTTTAGCATTCTCAGCTTACATGTATACTGGATTTTGAGCTTTCCTATTTTGCTGTATTTGTTGTTCAGTTTTGGTCTCAAATTTTCGTTTCTGAAATTTAAGGGTTCCATGGGACCTAAAGCAGAAATAGTAGTAATTATGTGCTGCAATTTGTCATAGCTGAATCGTTATGACAATGCCTTGCAGAAGCGTGTTTTGTGTGGCTTAGGCTGAATGTGGTACTGTAATTCTTGACAGACTTCATCATTTTGATGTTAATGCAGGCTCAGTTTGCGCAAATGAGGCCTGTTGCAATAGGGCCAACTATTGCTCCTAGAATGCCTCTTTATCCTCCTGGTGGTCCTGCTATTGGACAACATCTATATTATGGGCAAGCTCCTCCTACTATAATCCCTCCACAGGTTATAGCTTGTCCTTTGACTGCTGTATTTGCCATTACATTTCTTCCCCTCCCCGCCTCCCCCCCCCCTTCCTTTTGCTCTTTTTTTTTTCTTCTCTTCTTGTGGCAGTACTCTTAAATGGGATAAGCATTTTTAGGCTGGATTTGGATATCAGCAGCAGCTTGTACCTGGAATGCGACCTGGTGGAGCTCCTTTGCCAAATTTCTTTGTGCCACTGGTCCAGCAAGGCCAGCGGCCTGGTGGAAGGCGTGGAGCAGGGCCAGTGCAACATGCCCAGCAGCCAGTGCCATTGATGCAGCAGCAGGTTGGTCTCTTACTGTATATGTTATGTATGTATTTTTTCGTGTAACAGAACTAAGGTCAAATATTTGTTTGTCAGATGCTACCAAGGGGACGGATGTTTAGGTATCCACCTGGCCGCAGTGTTCCTGATGTGCGAATGCCTGGTGTAGCAGGAGGCGTTCTCTCTCCATATGACATGGGTGGGACGCTTCCCCGAGAAGGTACCATTGGTCAGCCAATGCCAACTACCGCTCTGGCATCTGCGCTTGCAAATGCATCCCCAGAACAGCAACGCACGGTAGGATATAACATTTTATATGAAGCTTCAGTAAATAGGTTTTGTCTAGATGGTTGTTAACATGTTTCTATGCTGCAGATGTTGGGTGAAAATCTGTATCCCTTGGTTGATCAGCTGGAGCCTGATTATGCAGCCAAAGTTACAGGCATGCTTCTGGAGATGGACCAGACAGAGGTCTTGCATCTACTGGAATCACCAGATGCTTTAAAGGCAAAAGTTGCTGAGGCAATGGAGGTCCTGCAGAATGTTCAGCAGGGAAGCGGCCCAGCTGATCAGCTAGCCTCACTTTCCCTGAGTGACAGCATCGTTTCCTGAGCGCGTGAAGTGATGAGAATGCAAGAAATGAGTTTTTGATAGAATCAAGATCAATATCTTTGGTAGGGAAGGAATTAGATTCTAGAACTGAGTTTTCGAATGATAGATTGGAATTTTGAACCTGGCGGAGTTAGTTTTATTCTCATCTTATTTTTGGATATTGTTTAGAGAGTTAATGGCTGGTAATTTGTTTTTAAAACTGTTTTTGAGATGATTTCCAGGATTATAATACTAGAAGAGAAAACTGCTCGAGCGCTAAGGTCTCTGCAGGAACCACCCGGTACATGAGAGGAAGGCAAATCTGACCTGGGGTGTCGACTAAGCCTATACGTTTTTGGATGTAGTACAGAGGGGGCCGACTTAGAGAAACCTATGAGCCAGTGCGTGTTTTCGCGGTGTCTGAGTGCTCCTAAAATAAAAATTATAGAACCAGTACTGATAGTAGAGGAGTCCGACTCTGAGACGGGGTGTCTTTTCAACAAACTTGGGAGTCCCTTCGAAATCAATTATTTTTTAGTTCCATGCAATCGCCGACAGTAGGGTTGGTTTTTCTCTTCAGCATTTTCGGCGGCTGGTAAGAATTTGCGAATTCATCCCTTTTTATTTTAGTTTATTTTTTGGACAACCCCAACTGATTCTCCCTGGCCAGGCAAACAATAATAGTATGATGCTCACCAGCACGTTACGCGCAGTTCTATATACTACTGTATTGGTTCAAAGTATCCGAAAATTAACTCCCATGTTGCCCCAGAAGGATATCCTAGTCAGTGTATACAACTAAAAATTCAATAGATAAAAGAATGAATGGGGTTTTCAACTTTGTGGACTGGCGCCAAGTATAGGCGGAGTAGGACTTGCTAAAGTAGCAGCAATGAGTTTCCCTAATTGGGATTTATCATCATATCTCACAGTGCTTTATCTTCGTCGTATCTCACAGTAACCAAACCAGTTTACTTGTCACAACAATGGATATCCTTTCGCCCAAAATTAAATTGTAGAGTCGTGAACCACGAAGCCCACACCTCGTTTCTACTGAGTGCTGCTGACCATTCGCATTCAAGTCACGGAGATGACTGATGGCATCTGCATTGGACGTTCCGCTAATCATATGCTGGTGGATTGGACATCATCTTCAACACATTGGTCTGAGATATTTAAAGCAAACAAATACTCGGGGGAAGGAAAACATGACCATCCGCAGTGCAGACCAGCAACCCGTGGACATTGGTTTCCTGAGGGGATGCATATGGTCCAAACTCTCAGTCAGCCTCCCAGCCCAGTAGTAGCATTCACTCGCCGTCACCAATTACTCAAGAGCGTACAAGAAGCGCCTAGATGGATCATGGAAGTTTCCACCTTCCAGGCTCTGTATCAGCTCATGCCCGGAGGTGTATCATGAGGGCTTGAAACCTGAGCCCGGCTCACAAAACACAATAATGTCATATGAAATGTTAATAACAGATTAAGGCTAAATCCACCTTTATCAGATGATTACTTGGGTAACTGCATACAGACAGTGGCAGCAACAGCTACTTGCGGAGAAATGGATTGGGATGGGCAGCCTGGAAGTTGCATCAACTGGTGATCACACTTGCAAAGATGCGGATTCCCTTCAAAACCACCCCTGAACCATTGCGTCTGAGCTAATTCAGATCATGGCGTCTTCACACAAATGCAGAAAGGCCTCCCTTCCTTCCGCCAAGTCTCCAGAATCAAGTAAAAGTAAAAACCAAATCAAGGACCCCCTGAAGATGCTCAACGGACTCCCCCTCCCTCAACATCCTCCGTTTCTACCAGTTATCAGGTCATCTTGCAACACTGAAACAAGAAAATCGGCCCTTCATGTGCCCCTTTATATTGACTGCACCGGCGATGCGATAACAGTCCTGGGGCTAGATTTGTTCACGCATCCATGCACTTCACACCGGATAGATACTACAGTTTCGCAGCATTCCAGTCAATGAGTAAACCGATGTCCCCTCAACTAGGTGGACTCGTTATTTCTGGAGTTCTTGTGCTTTAATGTAGACGAAAACGAACTGTATTATGTCAGAAATCTGTAAATCACACAATATAATAATATGTTCTTGCAATTTCAACTTGTTCAGAATCACGAAAATCAGTGCATCATGATGGACCCCTTCCGCATCTCATGCTTGAAAATTAAATGAAATGGTAATCATTTTTACTTTTAATGGGAAAGAAAGTGAAAATCAAATTATCCTTTAGTGAATGTTTGGTTTCAAGAACTACAGTGGAGAGAAACGCCAGGGGAGTTCAACCAGAAAAGGGTCGATAATGTTTCGCGAATTGCATGTATGATATACACACTCGGGGTGCATTCTTCTACCATAAAAGAGGCAAAATGCATTCTTTTTTTTTTCTTTTTTTAGATTGAGAAATTTGACGAAGAATTTGAAATCCGCTCAAGTTGTTCTAATTATTTGAATTGATTTAGATACATTTGAATTTATAATCCACTAATTATCAAAATATATTTTAAACACTATAATAATTTGTAATTTATAAATTTAAATACTTCATAAATAATTATAAAAATTTGAGAAGATTTCAATCTTTCATTAAATCCCGCATTCCAATCGCAACCTAGGCGTACTTAAAATTCTTTCAAATGAACTTAACAATCGGAACAAAAGTAGACAGACATCATCCCTCTTCAGTAAGCGCAGTATTCAGAGGGCATTCCTGGTTTGTCTTTTTTTTTTTTTTTTTGATCGGAGACGATAAACCTAATATATCCTACACTAAGAGGAAGGGGACGGACCTAAAAAAGCTCAAAAATAAATCGAAGGGAACTGAACCACATCGAATCAGACGAGTGCACCGCACGCGCACTTGAATTTTTTGGAAACAAGTAACTGAAATGTGATATTTTTAATGGAAGGTAAGGTCCGCCAAATAGACGGTGGCCACTGAGCGGTTGCATTCCTCGTTTGTCAATGGAGTTGACTTTTCAAAAGGTGAGACATGCACCTATAGAGTATAGACTGTGGATATGGGGTATTCCCGGAAAAGGAAAACCTTGACCAAGAAGAATTTAACTTATTATATCAATCATACTTTTGAATCATTTTTCAATTCCAATATAGGTATATTTTTGTTTAATCGTATTAATTTATTCACACTTTTGCATCAAATTTCAATTCCAATTTCCAATAGAGCAAGTTCAATTGAACGAGCACATCTACTACATTACTATCAATCCAAAAGTCTTTAATAAAATACATATTAGACAACAATTACACGATACCTAAATTGATTGATTTGAGACATTCGATCTGCTACAGAAAAATACCTTTACTAAACAATTATAAATCCCAAGTTAAATATGGCTTTTAGTATAAATTATATTTGTCATAGCTTTGATGTACTTCGAAGATTACTAAAGTTAAACCACACTAATGGCCCGTTTAGCGTTGCAATGCGTTTACAATAAAAAAGTTTAAGCACTAAAAGTATTTGGATTAATCTTTTATACACTGACAGTAGTGTATATATTTTCATCATTAGATGTACGACATATAATTTGAATTTGAATTTGAAAATTAAATTTTGCATATGTATCGTATATCTACCCGTGATAGTGTATATAAGATTTATTTAAAGTATTTTTAGGATATTTATAAGATTTATTCAATGTATTTTTAGGGTATTTAGTAACTGATTTTCTTAACGTAGGTTAATTTAGCAGGTTATAAACAGTATCCTTAAAAGCACTCGTATTCTTTATAAACAGTATCCTTAACCCTCCAAACGAGGTCACACAAGATTAAGCAGCAAAGCAATCAACCATTCAGCATAATCGTGGAAAGAGACCCGCGAGCTCGCACTACTGAGGAGCACGAACACTCTTTTGCGCTAGCACTACACAAGACAAAACCCCAAACAAACTTCAGGGCCACGCTTCTTGAGTCCCTGACTGCTATAAAACCCTACCTTCTGTCCCCTGTCCATGCCTTTGCTCTCGCGGAAAATTTCCACAAATGAGGGGAGAGGATCCAATGCCCCCGGATGATCCGACGTCGTTTTGTCTTCCACCAGGTTCTCGATTCTACCCTTCCGAGCAACAGCTCGTCTGCTACTACCTTACTTCTAAAAACAACGGCACCAATTGTTATGGCAAAGACGTAATTAAAGAGTTAGACTTGTACAATTTCAACCCGTTCAACTTACCTGAATCGGGTTGCTTCCGGTTCGGCAGCGGAGGGCGGAGGCGCCACTGGTATTGTTACGTTAGGAGGGTTGTTTTGAGGGAGACAGGGAGGAGGAGAGTCGCCGGTGGTGGGTATTGGAAAAAGAGGGGGAGGGTTAGGGATGTAATTGATGCGGGTGCAGGGAAAGTTGTGGTGGGGACGCGTAAAAGTTTTGATTTTTATTCGGGGGATTCACATGAGAATGCTGTTAGGACTCGTTGGGCCCTGTATGAATATGCTCTCAATGATCGTCATATGGTATTAATCTTCTTTTATGTTTTGATGATAATTTATTAAGTTATGGGTCTGGTGAAAATTTGAAGTTTTGTACCTGATATTTTGGTAGAAGTTATACATTGTTGTTGGTCTAAGCTGATTGGGTTTGAGTAGATTAACTTTTTTGGATAATTAGTTAACTTGACGTTAATATCTAATGGGAATTTTTTTCTCCCCCAAATACTTTCATTTTCATTGCGAATTGGGTTCTGCGGTTCTTTTTATTTTTTTTTTTATTTATGGAGAAAATTTGGTGGTAATTTATGCTTCCTAAATTCAAGGGTATGAAGTAGAAATTGGATTCGGCCATGTTAAATGAATGATTGTCAGTTGGCAGTCTTGCTTATGCTGGTTTCGGGAAATGATTTTAGTGGGGTCAATGTGGATTTAATTCATTTTTTCCCTAATAAAGCTGTTAAAATTCTCTTCTACTTTATTGTACTTGGTACTAGAATTTGCACATACAGGCGCAAATAGAGACATAAAGTTTGTGATTTACCTGTTGAGCTAGATTAGTTATTTCTTATTTGGAATTAGGTTTAAGTTTGTGTTTGTTATCTTGCTATTATCAATTACGCATTATAAATAGCTTTTGGTGCCTTTTGCATTGGTGTGATGAAATCATTTTTTGTAAAAGAAAGTATATTTTGTTTCAAAATGTAAAGGTGATTTTCTTAATTGATCTTAATGTTAAAGGCAAGAAGAAAAAATGCATCGTGAATATTTCCTAATAACATATTGAAAGTAGTTTTGATTTGTGAAGATCCTGAATGGGAGGCTTCGGTTTAGACTTGAGATTCACTGTGTGATACCCATTACCCTGCTGCTGGACAAGCTTTTGATCATGATTTGTCTGTGTGCGAGAAGAGGAGAAAATAGATGGTTTCTTGTTTCAAGGATCTTGATGTCAGCTTCTATTCGACAGTCCTACACTCTGAGACTAATGTGTGCACCATCTTTCATATATGACTCGGATGTTGTGTATTCTTCCTAGGGTTGTGATTTCCATTTATTTCCATCTGTGTGTACTGTGTAGATGTCAAGTATATTTTGATGATGGTTGCTTTCCCATATGATCAGATTGAATATTAAAAGATCTAGGAAATTTGGTTATTGGATTATGTTAGAAGTTTCTGCTCTAATTCATTTGGTTAAAGCTGCAACAAAATTTATTCAGAATCTCATGATTCAAAGTTTATGCAGGGATCTTTTGTCCTTTGCCGAGTGTTTAAAAAATCTGATCTGGGACATAACTTATCAGAGCACAATATAAGTTCCTGCGGTGAGGAAAGTGTTGCAACTGTGCGTCATATAGGTGTTCAATATGATGGAAGTGTTACATCAGTTATTGGAGAATCTAAAATGCATGACAAGAGTACGCAAAATGATGATAATGAGGTTTTGAAGCTCCCTACAGGACAGGGTAATGAGTTAGACAAGACCATTAGCCTCAAGCCTGTTTCTGAGCAGGTATCAAACCTGAAATCTTCTTCTTTTCAATTCAGCGAAATTTTTCCTATCAGTTATAGTTAGAAGGATTCTGCTGCTTAGACTTCTGCAGTATATTTTCAAAACAGTTGCTTTGTCTGATTGTGGAATGTCAAAGCTCAATAGCATTCTTTGTTCCTTTTGGATTGCTCTTTTTCTATTCACTTTGTTGGAGGTTCACTGGCGTTAGGACTTTAGTGACTGTTATATGTGCGATTTCTTGAGGAGAAACAGAGAGGTTGGTCATAAGCCTTTTTTCTTTTTTACTGTAAATTCTGTGGATAAGTTGGTAGACAGTCCTCTTAGTTGAGATTTACTTGCCATATTAGAATGAACATTTTTTCTTTGGTAAATGGGATGCTGAAAACTTCCGAGTGATGGTCTTGAATTGATTGACCTGATAAGTAAGTTTGAGATTTCCAGTGAGCTTTCCTGAACATGCAGAAATGAAGATGTTATATGTATAGAGTAATAAATGTTCCTGTTTTCCCAACATGATCTTCTTTTCCCTTCTTCAAACTTCTATCTCCTCATTCGTCTTATGGGTTGGAAATTGAATGTGGTTCCTTAACTACTCTTTCCGAGTTTACTTACTGACGCCCTTAAGTTTATCCAGATAGATTTTGCTTTCTTATTAACAAGAATGGAGATTGCTTTTTCTTTATGATCTGTTGAATTTGAACATGTAGAATTATACGGCCCATGGATCAATCATTACTTCCTTGCTGATGATTTGTACGATTTGGCTGTGCAGGACTTGAAAACCATTCTAGAAGGAGATTATATAGAGGTCGATGACCTTCTATGCTTGCTTCCGGGTGTCGACTGATTAACTTTTTAGGAGTGGTAACATTATTGTGTTTGAAAAGATACAAAAGACAGACATCTACGATGTCCTGCAGATTTTCATCAGTTGGAGTCTTGATGCTCAGATTACTTCCTCAGGAAGTAACGTTATGATCTAATTTTCTCTAGGAGATATGAATCACACATATTGATAGAACTGATATCACAATGAGTTAGAAACTGAGTTGTTCAATATGGATTATGGAATGAAGAAAATGCGAAAAGGTGGAGGGGAGTACTGCCAGTAATGAGATTTACCTCAATTGTGGATTAATGATCATGTGAAGGCCAGGAAACCATGTTTCATAAGGTGGTTGTGGATGCTTGTCTTGCTTTTCCTATATCTCATCCTTGATGAAAAGCTGGTAATGGTTTTTAGTATTGAACCTGCAGATCCTCAATATCAATTTACAGCAGGCACTGGCCCGGGTGGAGGTGGCTAAAGATGGTGAGAAAGCTGTGCAAAGATGGGAAGGTCAACGGAGTCAATTGAATGAGGTGTGTTAGCTGGTCACTGCATCGGTCATTCTCAGTGTCAAGAATGTGAAGAAGTATGAATTGAAGCGCTGTGCTGATGTATAATAGCAGATCACTAGATCCAATTAAAATAAGTCTAGTTTTTTCTGGACATGAAGGTCTCTTTTACTAGGATTTTAAATTTGCTCGTTTATCATCAACTTATTAGTATATATACATATGTGCTTGTTGGGGTGGTAGCGGTTAACTCAACTGCTGCCGCTTGAGAAGATGGAGCAGCATTTAGGACCCCGCATAAATAGTCGATTTTAATGTTCATTCGCGTTTTCATATCATGTTTCCAGCAAAAAAGGAAGGAGTTTGATTGGGTCGTTTTACCTGTACACCACCGAGTCGTCATCAAAATGCTCCACTATTTTCCCATCTACAGGGTGCTATTAATTTTTGACAAGCAACCCAAAATAATTATCGACGAATATCTCTTCAACTTTTCACCTGAGTTTCGTGAAGCTATTTTACTCTGATTTTTTTTTTTAACTTTTCTTTTTTAAAATGGATCCGGACACGACCGGCCGATGAAATTGTGTAAAACTTATACTGGTGGGTTCTAAAATCATTGGCAATTGACTAGTAAATTTTTTTTTTTTTTTTTTTTGGACGAAAGACTAGTAAAGTTCAAAATCAAAAAATGAATGTGGGCAAAGATACGAGAAAAGCCCACAAAACTTTTTAGCTTAGACCATAGACTGATGGGCCGCACTTCTTTCCGAAGCACGTGCAAACCAAACTCATTTAACTCCGACCCGGACAACAATTCTCCCCAAAACACAGAAATAGTTAGGGAAAATGGCCATTTTCGTCCCTAAATTTTTTTTTTCTGTCGATTTAATCCCTAACTTTTATTTCTGGCCAATTTAATACATGAACTTAATTTTCGAGTCCAATTAAGGCCTTCTACGGCGGCGCCGCCATCTAAAAGCAATTTAGCCCCTAATTTAACATCAAACAAGGGCATTTTAGGAATTTTAAATTATCTTCTCTCCACTACCAATCTCCGCCACCAACCACCCACCTCCTCCTCCTCCTTTTATCCTTCTCTTTTCGTGACAATATGGATGATCAAACTGAATTCCGCAAGGGCAAAGGTTGGTGGTGTCAAACCACACGGCTTTGTTGTTAGGCAGCAACTGGAACTACATGGCTGAAACTCCAGCATTTTCAGAATGAATCTTCCAATGACCTCGGAAATTTGTACGGAATTCGAGTTTCTTGTCGGAGGGCTGCTGGGTGTCATCAGGAGGTTGCTGGAAGCCATCAAAGTTACTGCCATCTTGGCCTCCAAAACCAAATTGAATGCTGCCGAAGGGATTTCTTATGCCAAGGGAGAAGCCATTCTTTTGGACTTGGTTGATGGGTGTCCTGGCAAAGGTACCGAGGAACGCAAGGGGAAGAACAAAAAAGGCTTTGAACAGATCAACCATTAATTCCAAAATCCCCAATATTGGAGAATGCCCTTTCACAGGTTCTGTGAAATATTTGTCTCCCCTCGCACAGGTAGCGTGTAGCCCACCACGGACGAGAAGGTGAAGTAGTGGAAGCCGCAAACAGCTCAGCAGAAATCTTGGACGGTGACATCCCCGGAGGTAAGGATGAGGTAGATGTCGTTCTTGTGGTCGATGGAGAAGCGCTTCAATCGAACTGCGGTGGCGATGACCTGCTGCATGGAGAGACGAGTGAGGTGGGTGCCCTAGGAGCAGCGGGGTTCGGAGTACTCCCCGACGATGAGAACGGAGCTAGAGATGTTGGCGCCAGTCTGGTCGGTGTAGAAGGAGACGGTGCGCCACCACTGGGAGACGGAGAGGGAAGGAGTGGCGCGGCGATCGGAGGTGTAGATGGAGAAGAGGAAGTCCTTGATGAGGAGCTGGTAGGAGGCGGCCCACCAGCCTTACCAGATGAGGTAGATGTTGATCGGGGAGGAGAGGACGAGGCCCATGTGGTAGCGAAGGTCGACCAAGTCGGAGGAGCCCTCAAATTTCTTGGAGGCGAAGAGGGACTTAGGGGCAAGCTTTGGGTTGAACTAGGAGACCGACTGTGATTGGCAGAGTCTGCTGCTTAGCGGTGGAATTGGAGGTGGCAGCAGCATTGTTGAAGGGGACGATGAGGAGGAGGAGAAGAATTACTGCTGTTTTAGTAATCAACATTTTGTGTATAATTCTTGTTTAATGTCACTTTTTTTTAATTTTTGTTACCGCCCCACCATTGAAATTCCAAAAATACCCTTTTTGGGTTGCTCAATTAGGAACTTGAAAGAAATGGTGCGGTGGCTCCGCCGCTGAGTTCCTTAATTGGAATCGAAATATAAGTTTAAGGGTTAAATTGGCTATAAATAATATATAAGGACTAAATCGACGGACAAAAAAAGTTTAGGGACTAAATTGGCCATTTTCCCCAATAGTTACCATGGCAAAGGGTTTATGAAAGGGTTTCTTCTTCAGTAGCTGCTTCTCTTCTTCTTCTTCTTACTACTTGAGTCTCGGGGCTGTGCCATCGGAACCCTTCATCAATTCGCCTTTCTCAGTCACTTTGCTGGTATGCTTCCGCCAACAACCCCCTCCCTCAGCTGCCTAGCAATGCAAATGGGGGGAAATTTTATGATATCTCGGGCTCTGTGTTCTAATTTTTCTTCCGTTATCTGTTACTCTGGTAATCATCCATTGATAAAAATATGAACTTTCAGGTGAAACAATAAATTTTCCCAGGATGGTTCCCGTTTAGCTGGACCAGAAACAACCCTTCAAATTAAAAGGATAAAGAGTTCTTAGATTCGAGAGTTTATCATTTTGGAGCATGGCACTTTGGATTTCAAGAAGGGCTTTTCGTTCTTGGAATGGTGCATTTTCTTCGGCACTTGGTTTTTCTAGTGGTATGTTACCTTCATGCTCTTTTTGTTCTCCTGAATAACTTGACTAAAATCTGACTCTTTATTATTATTCTGGGGGAAATTTTTATTGCAGGCTTGAGCTGTCAGCGGGCTGTTAGGCAAAGTGTGTTTTCTGTTGAATTATCTGCTCTTCAAAAGGTAACTGGATTAGTTATCACAATTTGCTTATACTGATCTTGCAAGAAATTAGTTAGGATTTGAAATTTGTCTTCCGTGGTTGTGCCCTTGTTTTTTTTCATAATTTTTCCGCAAAAATGAATCTTTTGAAAGAAGATGGTAGCACATTTTGTTGGTCGCATCATATTCATTAGCTTTCTTCTTGTTTCTGGTTTTTGACTGCAGAATGAGTTACTTATCGCTGCTTGTCGAGGGTTTTCAACTTCTATCTTAACTCCTGGATCATGTGAAGATGCATTTCCCTCAGATTTGTTGTCCAGAAAACGGGTTTTCCCCCCTGAGCGCACAGTTGGTATGACTTCTAATACTTGCCTTTTCTTTAGATACGTTCTGGAAAGATTAGCATGCTTCATTATGCTCCATTTTTTTGGAAAATTTTGCTGTATTAAACTTTCTTTTTCTACACTTTTTTTTTTTAAAAATCTAGCTCATGAATCGATGGATAAGTCAATTTTTCTGTGAGGAATGAATTGAAACAGTGTCCAATTAATGCAGTTTGAATTGCATTAGATGATTGCACACCTTAGGCTTGACTCTAAGAATTTCGTTGCATTTGGTTTATAACGATATGATTGAGTTTATAGTGATGTATGACAAGGTAGGTATGACACAATGTATTGAAGAGAGTGATACAAATTTCTCTTATTAGGTTTGTATCTTAAATCCAGAATTTTCAAGTTTTTTAAAGGCTTCTGGCTGCAAATAATAAGAGTTTGTAGTGGATTTTCAGTTTACATGAGGATATGTTTTAGTTTATCTAGGAGATTTACTTTCTGTTTCTGGGAAGGTTATAGATTGAGTTGGCCCTACCAAATGAAGTTTACTTTTGGTTTTGATTTGTTATATATTCTCTGTCTCATCCGATGAAGGTAAAATTTCTTATAGACTGGCATATTGCTACTTTGTGTTCAACTAGTGAAACATCACTTGTTTACTGTGTTGATTATTTGTGATTTCTTAGGACTTTGTCAGGACCTGGTGATTCCGGTCACAAACTTTTCCAATGAAGATAAAGGCTTGATGGTTTTGGCTGGCGATGTTTTTGATGTTCCAATTAGGAAAGATATTGTCCATCGTGTTGTAAGGTGGCAGCTTGCAAAACGACAGCAGGTAGGATGATCTTTCTTTACTTGGAAGTATGATAAATTGACAGGATAACATGTCTTAATGTTTCACAAGCCAATATTGTACCTTGTATCCTCCTCTTAAACAATTGAGTTAAGAATAGCAAATCTATTAATGTCATGCCACTGAGTGAGGTCAATATAACCTTCTGCAGTTTTTTAAACTTTCTTAACTTTTGGCATCTAGTATCTTGTTATCTTCAACATTTTTAATTGTTATTTGCATATAAGAAGGGAAGTTTGAGTTCTTGCAGTGGAGGATATTTCGTGCTTGGTGTATATTAATAGTTTCTTAATGAGCTTTAAGCTGGAGAATAATTTATTATTGTGAAATTTTCTTAGAGCAGTGAGTTTTTGTCAGGGAACTCATTCAACCAAAACCATTAGCGAGGTCAGTGGAACTGGTAGAAAACCATGGCGACAGAAGGGTACTGGTCGAGCGAGACATGGAACACTGCGAGGTCCTCAGGTGATGTACTGCTGTCTTATATTTCTGTATAGATGGTGCTTTTTGTATGACTCTGAATGGTTACTATGGATTTGCTTGCTGAATAACAGTTCAGGGGTGGTGCAACTATGCATGGTCCCAAACCACGAAGTCATGCTATCAAGCTGAATAAGAAGGTCCGTCGACTGGGGCTAAAGATTGCATTGTCAGCTAGAGCAGCAGAAGGAAAGGCGAGTTTTTGAAAGCGTACTTTGTCTTATATAATTTCCTCCTTGTTTTTCTTATCTAGAATTTGGTTGGGTTGTCTTAGAACAATGGGCAAAAATTTTGTCCTGGACCCCTATGTAGCCAAAAGTTACTTCAGTCCTAGTTTCCCTTTATTTATTTGATTTATTCTTATGCTTGTGGTGTCCTGCCATAAGTTTTTCTTGGTCTGGATGATGATTTAATTGTCTGGGGAAAAAAGAACCCTTTGTCCATTTTTTTTAAAAAAGAAACCCCCAGTCTTTCAGAGCAAAGCCATTCGCTTCATGCTTTAGACTATCTGGATAATTTTATATGCCTCTTTATAATTTTCTTTCATTGTAGTGCATAAATATTTTGGCCATAACTGGATGATTTGTATCTTGTAACATCTTTGATTTCTAGGATAGAGTTCCGGCTAGAATTAGGAGTACACCAACATTAATAGTGAAAAATAGAGCTTCTTTATCATATTAATTGTTGGTACTTTATTCTGTTCTGATTGCATTATTGGACTTGTTTACCGATGATGTTTATCCCTCAAGTTGCCATATAAGTATTTTCATCTGTTAAACAGCAATTCCGTTGCAATTGAGAAGTAACTACTGGGATATACAACAGCACTAACCTGCTAAAAACCTTATTGAGGCTTTCCTCCCGGATTAAGTTAGCACACACACTAGCCTTCCTTTCTGAGCACTGATACCTCGAGATATGTTAGATAAGGCAGATTGTTGTATTTGACTGAATTTGTAGAGTATTGCGAATTTTGGGAGTCTGGAAAATTGTCATTTCTACTTTTAATTAACTATTAACCTGGAAGCCCTTGAGGATTTAAGTCTCTTTCATTTGAAGATTTTATATTTTTTAAGAGATTTATCTTCTATTATAAAGCTTGTACTTCTGTTCTAGTGTGGCTACATTTATCCAGTGTTGTTTTGGCCTTTCTACCTCCCTCTCCCATGGAAATGATAACATTTATCATTTCTTTTAGGATGAGGAATAGCTTTCCAGCTTATGCTCTTTATGTTCACCCATTCATCTAATTATATTAGTTTTGACATCGTATGGTTCTTTATCCACAGCTTATGGTTTTTGAGGATTTAGAGATCCCTTCACATAAGACAAAAAATGTTGTCAGCTATTATAATCTAATGGTGGATACCAAGAAACTTCTGCTGGTGGATGGAGATGCAATTAACGAAAAGCTGAAGCTTGCTACCCAAAATATACATTATGTCAATGTTCTTCCTTCAATTGTAAGTATCAACTTAGTTTTGATTTGTCCCTCGTGAGTTTGTTGTTGGATGTAATTCCTGCTTACTATTCACATCTGAAAGATGAACTGCAATTTATCAAATTTTTAAAATTTCAGATGAACTATGGAATTACTCATCAATCACGCTTTTATAATTATCTTTGCCATAACCTTTCAATGAGTTTTCAAATACTGATTCCTTTTCAAGAAGATCATAACCTTTCAATGAGTTTTCAAATACTGATTCCTTTTCAAGAAGATTTAGATTATTTTTCCTGTTATGTTATTAATGAACAACCATTAGCCATTTCATGGTTTCAGTAGAGTTCAAATGTCTACCAAAAATGTGGATGGTAATTTATGTAGAAATAAATTGTATTTTTCCTTGATAATCTGCCACCCTGTTTCAGTAGTGACAGGCTGTTTTGGATTTTATTCGAGGTGATTCTTCTCCAGCACTTAGTCTGGTTCTGATTTTTTTTTTTTTTGACTTTTGGTTTTTGCAGGGATTGAATGTCTATAGCATTTTGTTGCACGACACTCTAGTGATGTCTCGTGATGCCGTAAATAGGATAGTTGAAAGGATGCACACACCAATTAATCGCTAAGATAACATCAGCAAGTTCAAAGGGAAAGCTTGAATTTTTGTACGTTAGCCTGAGAGATGATGTAGTTGTCATGGCTAATGATGCTTGTATTGTTGTTATTGTCAAAACTTGTGACAGTCTGAGGCTGCAATTTTCATCTTTCGTGATCCAGGACGTGGCTTGGATGTCAGATAACTTGCTTAGGATTTTACTCAGGTTGTTACTTGAACAGGGAAATTGATGGAGATCAAGATAGTATTGCCACCTTTCCTTAGGAGACCTGCAGCAGGGCAGCCACTAGTTGTCTCTCTCATGATGATAAAGAGTGAGCCAGCATTTCGGTTTCACTTAGTGACTGGCTGATGAGAGGCATGGCTCAAGACTTGGAATCGATAAAAAGACGCAGGAAAACATGATATACTTGCTACTGTTTTAGTATTTTGTCCGTGGAGCGGAAAGGAGCGAGCTTGAATTCCATGACCCAAGGATCATGTGAGGCGCCATTTCTTTTCTGTTCTGCCTGCTTTATGTTTTGAGTCTCTCATCTCTTACCAAGTTGTAAGTACTTGGCTTGGCTTTTTTTGCGTCCACCCCTTTCCGGTGTTGTTTCTTACTGTGTGCCATCTTTTGACCTTTATTTTGTTTTTCCATAAAGCACGATCAAAACAATCATTTGTCCTCCTGCAAATCACAAGCAAAAACAACAGGAAATGAGGCTTACGGAGCGGCCTTGGCCTTTGCATGATCCGCTAGTGACTGCATCATTATTGATGTTGCTGCAACATTTCCTTCATTTCACGATGCATGCTGCACCTGTCCGCGGCTACAAGCAATAAATGGCGCATCCCTTCATTCGTCATCCTCTTTTCTGTCCTTTTCTCCTCCTCCTGAATTCTCAAAAGACTCTCTTCAGGAGTTCATACCCTTTGCCTTGTGGATCATGTTTCTTGATCGTGTTACCACATATCATATCCCCATCTTGGGGTGGAAAAATACAAAAGATCATGTCGCCTGCAGCAGATGATCTTTAGAAAACCATCACATAATCACACTTTTAGCGCTTATCAAAACCATAAAAAAGTGGCCCCTTCCAAGGAGTGAGATGAACATGTTGTCATAATGTGTCGTGGTGGTAGCTATAAGACACTGATGATTCCTTCAGGGGTTTTTTTTGTCATCTTTCCGCAAGTCAGTGTTATGATTATTATTCTTGGACACCAAAATCTGATCTGTTACCCATTTTTTTGGCCGGTCGATAGGCATAACCCGCAGCTGTGCGAAATATGCAATTCCATCATCACTGCCTTCGGTTTTGAGCAGCCATATTATTATTGCCCCACCCCACCCCACCCCAAACCAAACCCGTATGCTTTTACACACGTAAAATTGGGTGGGTCATTCCAATTCTTGTGTCATTGTAGACCCAAAATTCTGAGGGTCATTACTCATAAAGCTTCTGCCATCACGATTAAATTGAGCCACCGCACCACCTACCTTTCAGACAGGAGAAATTGATAGAAGGATTGGGTCCCATAATTGTAGACCAACACAGACCCCTTTGATTTTATGACTCCTCCTACAGCACAGTGTACGCAAAAAAGTCCAACTCTTGCTTAATGACCCATAGAATAGATTGATGCTCCACTCTGTCTCTGTGTGTGTGTGTGTGTGTTTTTTTTTTGCCCTTTCCCATAGAAATATACTATAGAATAGAGGCGTTTATCATCACTCTTACCCTATTCTTGCGTGGAAACTACTTTTGCCTAATGAAAACGGAGCGAAATGAAAAGTTTTTGTCTTGTATTTATTGCCGTAAGGTAATAGGTAAGCAGTAAGATTTTGTTTGCTTTAAGACACAACAAATGCAATGGAAAATTAGAAAAGCGTTTCTGTACACATACATGAACAACATAAAATGTTTGGTAGGAAGAGTATTATTATGCAGCAAAAAAAAAAAAAAATGGAGGATTGTTAATGGGATTAATCAGTAGATTTTGATGTTTTGCTTAGGCCATAGACTCATAGAGTAGTGTTTTGACCCAGAAAGTAATGAAAATTATGTAGAGATAAAAAGAGTGATGGACATTAGGATGTGCCACCAAATGAGATGATGCCTGTAGCTTGATATGGTTGGGCGCATGTCGGCACCTCCAAAATTTGTCATGTACAAGTTATTTAACACTAAAGCTAACAGCAGCCTTGTCTGACCTCACAAGCATATAATCTCACGGGAAATTTCATCGCATTATAGACTCTCATCCTTCTTCTGGGCAGGGAATGGAATCACACTTATCCTCTTGTAATTATGTAACATATATATATATATATATATTTGTTAGGCAAGGGTGGTTTGAGTAGACCATTTGGAAAAAGATAGGAAGCTTGCTAATTGCCAATTGCTAATGGGCAATTGCTAATATGCTTTTCTGTCTCGTGACTTGTGACCTAAACCCAACAATACAAAACACAAAGGAAAAAGGCAAAGCAAAGCAAGCCCACCTTTGAATTTGATTGAAAGAAGAAAGAAATCAAAGACTAGAGAGGTGAGGCGGTGAGTGTGAGAGAGAAAGGAAAGAAGGAAAGGAGGATGAGCATATTTATAGAACCAAAGACTTGGAATTGGAAGAAGAATAAAGAGCCCCACTACCACTAGGCTTGGATGATGCGACGTTGCTGCCGTGCCCAGCAGCTGTTTGCGTGGTATGGTGAGATTATAGGAGCTGCCTTGCGGCCTACTTACTTGCGGGTCAAAATTAAGAGAAGATCTTTTATACATACATACTGACTTGCGACATATACACTGCCAGCATAAAAAAAGGTTAAATTTTAAATTCAAATATTACGTAGATCCATTGATCTAAGATTAATCTTAAAATTAAATATTATAACAAGGTTGGACCATTTATATATACTTGCAGGTATCTATCGTTTTTTGTAACGAGACAATTTTTACTGTGACCAAATCCTTCAGTTTACACCGCTTTTCTTTCCTTCTCTTTGTTCTTTTCCTTTTGGGCTTTTATGTGTCCTTAAGACTAATTTAATTACTAATAATTGATAAGCTGACGCTTATGAACAAAAAGAAATATAAATTTTGAGTACTTTGCTAAGATGTAGGTGTGATTTCAATGAATTCAACAACAAATAAATCTTTCCAAGGGCGTTGAAGTAATGAATCGATAATTAACATATGAATAAAGTGCCGCTTATCTTTCGACTTTACAATAATGTATATTATTTATCTTTCCTTTAAGATAAAATCCATTACTCAAGTTGTGATAATTGAGCACAACATATGGAAAATACCCCCACAAATCATGGTATGCACCCTGTACTCATGTACGCTAATTTTTCGTTAAGGTGCTGGAGAAAAGAAGCTGTTTAGTTGTGTTAAATTGATACTAGTTTGCCATGCTTTTCACGTGTTTTGAATAAAAAAAATGACAAATTTGAATGAGCTAATTGGAGACGCATTCCATTCTTTTCGTTCTCCTCTTGGTGTCATTGGGAGCACCCAGCCGTTTCCTAGTACTGCTATTGGTTTGATTGTTCGAATACAGCAATTTGAAAGGGAAAAAGGAGACCTCCATTTCGTATTTATTTGATTCAACTCAATCAAAGCTTGTTAAAAAGTTCAAAATCTCCTCCTACTTACACCTACTCTCGAATGAATTAATATATTTGAAACAAAAAAAAAATTTAAAATTTCCTACTTACACCTACTCTCGAATGAATTAATATATTTGTTAAACGATTAGTTGCTTTCGATGGTATCGTTCATTAGAGTTTAGTGCATACAGGAAAAGATTACGTTACAGCTGATTCTCACGTCTAATTGACTAAGGTTGTGTTTGGATTGCATTTTTCATGATTTTTCATAGAAAAATTACTGTAGCGATTTGATATATGTGAGGGAAAAAAGTAATAGGGAAATGTGATCACGAAAAACGATGTAATTTTTTGACGGAAAATAGCAATCCAAACAAGACCTAAGAATTTGTATCCTCGCTGTTTATACATTTCTTATCTTTTAAGTATTGCAGAGCAGAGCAAGAGTTAATTCAGCATTAAAATGAACAATTAAACTATGAAAACAAGCGTGGTAACATAATAATAGGATTCCACTAGTTTCACCAAACACGATTTTTAAAGAACCAAAAAAGAAGAAGAAGAAAAACCACTCCCCCCTCTCCTCCCCCAAAACCCCCCACCACCACCACAAAAACACCTCCCAAGAGAAAAGAGGAAAAAAAAAAAAAGAAGACTGCCACAGCCCACACAAGTGTGAAACCAAGAAGCAGGTTTATTAGGCCTTTAAATTTATAAAGAAACGCAGTGCAAAGACGGACATGTGATTATGAGATGCCAAACAGGGGCCAGCTGCTCGGCGTGGAGATGCATTGGGGAGCCACAGTTGAGTTGACAGAAAAGACCAACCAAAAAAGAAAAACATTTCAACATTCAACCAAAATATTTACTGCTCTTATTAAACTATAGTACTCGTACTGTGCCCTTTAGGCTTTAGCCCTCCAACCCCTTCCTTGAAAGAAGAGCTTTAAATTTCAAGACAGCGATTAACATTTAAGGGCAATAGAAAAAGAGAGGGGAGACATCAGGCATGAGGAAAAAAAGCCATTTGGTAAGCTTCCTTTTAACCCACATATGCATGAACATGACAACTCCTCTCCTTTTTCTTCTTTTCTTTTCTTTTCTTTTCAGTTTTTGGTTTTGTTTTCTACCGCTACTATTACTACCACTGCCTTACCGAATACCGATTTCTATTACTATTTTCTTTCTCATGTCCCATTTCATTTTCCATCCTTGACATTTCTTGCATTGAATTCAGTTGCTTCTGATCGTGATTAACATGACTTTTTAATTTTCTGAAATGTCAAAAATGCATAATTGAATGAATTAGCAAAGGATTACTGTTGGTCTGGCTTTAATCAGCCTCATTATTCTACCCCCCAACAATGCTAAATGCTAATAGCACACCCATCTCTCTTTCCATCCTCTTTCACACCCATAACCCACCATTTCTTTCTCATCTTCTCATCTTCTTCTTACAAAACCTTTTCTCTTTATTCTTATCTCTCTCCTTTTCTCCATCTGTATCTCTTCATCTATCACAGATTGTTCAGCAGTGAGGTCTGTCTGTTTTGGGTTTTTTTTTTTTCTTTTAATATCTTGTTTTCTTTGTGGCCGATAGAGGAAAAAGAATCTTAAATTTGGATGGAAAGATTTTTTTTTTTGGTTATTTTTGTTTGAAAGCGCTGATTTCTGGCGGTTATTTTGCATTTCAGGTCTTGACTGTAGATCTACAGCTTAATCTGCTGCTGTTTGTCTGATAAAAATCCAGTCTTGGTTGCTGTTCGTTTTGGGCTGCTATTCTTTTTTGGTCTAGGTAATAGAATCATACCATCTTTTGGTTCATCCTCCTCTATTGATTCTTGACTTTTTGATAATTTTTATTATTTTCTAGTTTTTTTCCCCTCGTTTCATTTCCTTGCATCTTTCTTGTTTCCAAATACTTCTTGTTCAGAGCAAATGCCTATCATTTTGAAAAAAAAAGTTTTGACTTTTGGTACTTGACTCATTGATGGTTGGATTGAGAGCTGATTCTGGGTGGTTTTCTTCTCTGACCAATCCATTTTGATTAATGATTTTAAGGCTTTTCCATGAAAAATAATAATAGAATCGTCCTAGTTTTATTATCTACAAAAAATCTATTTTTGATGCAGTTTGCTTTTATTAATTTCTTCGTCTATCTACACATCGGGTGTGATCATATTGTTAAGTAACGCTTTAGTGCAATGTCATTTTATGGTTGGTGATTCTTCGTTGTGTCTTCTCTTTTGTGTAAAGATTGGGATATCAGAACAAAAAGCTTGTAAATTCATATTCGTGCTTTAAGTTGTTGCTAGGTTACCTAAGTTTGTATCCTCATTTTTTTGCTTCAAGTTGTTGGGATGATTGAAGAATGAGATATTTGCAACTTGCATTCAAGAGTTTTGGTTGTAATCAACCTTACTGTTGTTAGCAGACTAACAAACCTTTAGCACATACCTAGATATCTCAATGCTTTGCTCGAGGCCAATGAACAATGCATGCCTGCATTGCGGTAAAGTTTTTATGTCATGAAAGTTAGAACATTTGGCTGGCATGCATGAAACCTTCACCGGCATGTTTCACTGTCAGTGTTCTGCAACAAATACTGAAATGGTGAGGCTGGCATTCTGATTTTGTGTTCTGTAATCTGAATGCTGATGGTAAGACTGCATGGTCATAGAGTGCTGGCAGTTAAGGTCTGTAACAAACCACATTTAGTACATAATTTTTCAAAAGCATCTTAGTGGTTAGATGCATACATTTTTGTGGTGGCACTGAAAGACTTTGTATTTAACGTCATTCTGCAATACCAGTTCTGCTGTTGTCTTATCTCTTATCTTTGGCTTCTCTTTTATGGCCAAACCATAATCATGTGAATTTGTTTACTGACAATCTCAGATTACCTGAAGAACTGCTTTCTGAGCTCTGTTTGCGTAAGCATTTTTTGGAGCTGTTCAGAAATCTTGAAGAAGCACATTCAGCCCTAATGCAAGGGCAAAGGAGTGCTGTTGGTTCCTTACCTGAAGTTTTAGGCATTGATCATGGATCAACATCAAGCGATACTAGCTTAGACCAGCAGGTGCACTGGAATAGCATAAGGAATTCGTCACAAAACAGGATACCTGATTATTTGATGTCGCCGACAGACACAAGTGTTGGATTTCTAAATACAGTGAACCAACCAGGGCAGAATTTAAGTGGATGGGATTTCGGTGAAAGTAGTTCTAGAGGGGAACAAGGCGAGGTTAGTGAAACTGATCGGAAAAATGAACATGGGTGGTCATCTCCAATAAATGTTTGTGCTGGTGCAGCTCTTGGCGCAGAAGGACAGCAATATGGGCCCTCTAATATTCTTTCATTAAATAATGTTGGTGTAAATATGCACAGCAATGAAGGTGCAAGTGGGACTTTCTTTATGCAAAATTCAGGCTCTGAATCCATTCGGCAGGATCTGAATATGAACTCAGATATTATTGTAGATGAGGATGATGATTGCCAAGTTTTGGAATGTCAAAATGCGTTCAAAGCTAGTGAATCAGTGAATGAGCGGATGCTATCTGCTAGTAATTCTTCCAATCCTTTTGGGATGTCTTCTGGAACTGGTGGATTTTTGGTGGAGGAAGCTGATGGCAGGCCTGGCTGTTCATTGGATGGTCGAAGGTTTTCGTGTAAAAGAAAAACACTGGAAGGAAATGCTGGACAATCTTCTGGGAGTGGAAGTTCAAACTTGGTTCAACATGCTGAGAGCAATCTATTTCATTCAGTACCAGCTAGGCATAATGCATCCAGCAGCACAGGTATAGCTGCCCCTTCAGAAAACAACTCAACGGTCAATCTACCAGGGCAGGTAATCCCGAGACTCGGATTAAGTGTTGGACGAGCATCTTCTGATAGTCATCCTCCATTAACTGCTTCAGGAACTGCAGAGAGTTCCCGCAGAAATTTTCGCTTGAGGATAAATGCCTCACATCAACAAGATTCTTCACGCAATAATATAGTCTCCACTGAGACTGATGTTGGAAATCCTAATAGTTCATCTGCTCAGCATTCATTTAGGTTGCTCCCCCGTAATAATTCTTTGGATCTTAGACCTGCATCTATGACCGACAGTGGAAGTTCTCAAGGTCAGTCAGTTGTAGTGCATGTGTCATCTGTGCGCCGAAACCCGCATTCCAGGTGGAATGGAGCATCTAGCTCAAGAACTGGAAGCTCATCTAGTTTTGCCATTTCTGGAGATATAGATGCTGTACCATATGAGGAGTCTAGTTCATCCAGTGTGGCAAGGCACATTTCAGAACATCCCATGTTTGTACCACCAACGGAGATAAGAAATTCATCACAAAACCCTCCTAATTGGAGTTTAGCTGGCGGAAGTGTCGGTGGTAATCCTGGAAACGTTGCATCAACTTCCCGCACTGGCTCTAGTGCAGTTGTCCACTCATCTACCCCTACTTGGACACCCCCTCGGAATCCTTCTCAGTATCCAAGGAGACTATCAGAATTTGTTCGCAGATCTTCCTCATCTTCAGCTGATAGCGATTCTGGAGGTCACAGCAGCAATTATCCTTCACTGCGGACAGGTCCCTCGTCCTCCCAAGACATGCCACTTTCATCTGGATCTGGTAGTCAGGGACGCCATGCAGCAAGTTCAAGGTCAGCAATTTTGTTGGAGAGACACCTTGATACTGCTTTTGGATCTTATTCATTAAGAAATTTGGCTGCTGCTAGTGAAGGAAGAAACAGGCTAATGTCTGAGGTACATCATGTTGCTTTACTTTTTTGTTCTTTTCTTTTCCCGTTTGTTTTCCAATATTCTTAATTGTTAGCCATCTTTTTCCGGAAGTTTATTAGTATATTATTTAAGTCTGTTAAATTTCCTATTTTAAAACTATGGTTAACAACTCTGATATGATTTTTTTTCTTTTCTGCAAGTTATCTATTGAATTTCATCTTGGCACTTAATGTTGTGATTGTATCTCCAGATAGCACTCTTGCCTTTAAGGCACTTTGTTGCAGCTGAATCGTTCAAACATGATGAAGATTTCCTTATTTTTTTGGCATATCATCATATAAATGTCAATAATCGTGTTTTCTTTTTGGCTAATTAGCAGATACGCAATGTCTTGGATCTCATGCGCAGGGGAGGAGAGGGCTTGCGATTTGAGGTTAGATTTTGACATTAATTGAAAGCTTTTGTATTTTTACATTGCTACGATAATTTTCTAGGTATAAATAGACAAGCTTTGCCTAGATTATCCGGCATTTTGTAGTGATACTCTGGTTGATTAAGTATTCATTCTCTGTCCTGTGGAAGACAGCAAATTGCAGGCTACATTGAATGTTTAATTGGATAGAAATCACCTTTGTAGTTTGTGCAAAAAATAGCACAGGACAATAACCTAGATATTTGATAGCAGAAATTTAGAAGATTGTGCGCACTCCTTTAGATGCACACTAACAGGTGACATTTTGATACTTCAAAATGTTACTCTTGATAGATCAAAAAATAATTTGCATCAGCTTTTAGAAGGTGACTGATGCCTTGTATAAAAGGGTGAGGTGCCATGAGAATGGTACTCCTGCTTCGTCCTCCTTTTTGTGGCACATGCAAGGCAAGCTAGTTTTGTCTTGTCTAGTTTTTGGGCAGTAGATTGTGAGAAGCTCAATGTATTGTTTTTAGTTATTTGATGAACGTTTTTGATTGTGACAGGATGTCATGGTTCTTGACCAATCAGTCTTTTTCGGGATGGCTGATTTTCATGATCGCCATAGGGATATGCGGCTTGATGTTGATAACATGTCATATGAGGTGACCTAGACAGTAATTTCTTGATCTTGTATCATGAGCTTTCTGCTGCACATTCTTAGAACTTCATTTCCTGCACCCTTACAGGAATTATTGGCATTAGAAGAGCGTATTGGAAATGTGAGCACTGGTTTGAGTGAAGAAACCATTTTGAAGCAGTTGAAACAACGGAAGTATGTAAGCAATAAAACAGTTGAGGTTGAAACAGAGCCGTGCTGTGTATGTCAGGTAAACCATCCAAGTCTTTGCATTCTGGGTTTCTGCAAGATACGATTTTTGCTTTTGCTGTTGATTTGGCAGTTTTATGGCTCTTATAAGCGGGGCCTCAAGTTCTACCTACCTTGTTATTTGCAGGAAGAATATAGTGATGGTGAAGATCTTGGTTCTCTGGACTGCGGGCATGATTTTCATGCCGAGTGTATTAAACAATGGCTTACACACAAGAATTTATGTCCCATTTGTAAAACAACGGGACTGGCTAAATGAATAAGACCCAATTATTCTGGGCAATAAAAATTGCCTCCATCTGAAAGAGTTGGGGCGATTGGCTCTCAGAAGTGTTTGAGCAGATCATATACATCCCTCTGCCCGCTCCTTGTAAAACTTCCAGGGATGTATTTTCTTCTTATGCTACTGTGGACTGATTCGATTGTTTTAGACAAGTATAAACAGAACGAATGTTTTGACATTTTCATTAGGTATTCAATTGATTATTGGAAGTTGAAGTCTTTTTCCTTTTACGGTACAAGGCTTTTCCGGAATTTATGATTTCTTTTTGCTCCCACTATTTTAGATTGTCCATCACTTGCTCAATAGGATAAGAAAAGAAATGAAGTTGCTAGGGGAACGATGTTAGTGAAGAAAATGAAGAGGGCAGAAATTATGAAAAGAGGAAATTTGTTGCTCTTCTCGTTTAAGAGGTCGGAAAGGAAAAGAAGAGGTTTGAGGCGATGATGAACATTCATTCTTTCATCATCTTCACAACCCTTCCTTGGATTTCCTTTTGGGAGATCGGTGACCTCTACTAAATGCCTTTTTTTTTTTTTCCTTTATTCGTCTGAGAGTTTTATCAATGCATTGGTTGGAATGCCCTCCAAGAAAGTGTGTGTAACGTGCCACAGATGCTCGGGGAGGAGGAGATGCTCCATAATTCTAAGGGCCAATCAAAACGATCAGTGCATCACAATTTTTCTCTTATGCATGACAACTAACAGACAAGTTTCCTATCAGATCATATCATTAGGGAGTGAAATTGGTTGAACAGCTCCTTCAAATTGGAGGACGCTTGTGCAATGAAGATAAATTTTCCGTGGGTTCCTAAAAAACCAACCACTTCATTAGCTGGGCAAAAGCAGAGAAGATCATCAGCAATACAGGGCAGGGTGGAGGTTTCCATTTTTGTCTTGGAAGCTAGTGGAGCGGTACATTTTGCTTGTGGAGCGTACAATTTGATAAACCATTTAAACGAAGATGCCGTTTTAGACAAGAGAAGAAGAAGATAAGATGGCTCGATTGTCTCTCTGATGCTTCCATGAGCACATGAATTGGGAATTCCACTTTGGTGAGGTGGGAGTAGGGGGTTGGTGGCTTGTTTCCAATGTCAGAAATTGCATGCTTCCATTAAACAAATGGAAACTGCTTTTTCGCAACTCCAGTCGTCATTCCTATCCTTCCCATAAAGACATGGCACTGGTGTTTGGAAAATTCATAGATTGGAGGGTTAACAGAACAAGCATATGGGAATATATATAATGGGATGGGGTCTATTATTATTACTAGGAGTATAAATTAATGGATAGAGTATACTAATTTGCTTGGAGTGTAGAGGTTTTTCCTGGCTGTGGGGTTCAGATTTTCCACACGCAACGCAACCGATCAAATACCACTAAAAAGAAAAGAGAGAGAGAGAGAGGCAGAGATGTAGGAGAGAGAGAGACTTGACCTCGGGAATACCAAAATGTCAGTAATAAATACACTATGATTTCAGTTTCTGGCTAAGGTGGCGATCCTGCTGGATAACCCAATCTCATCAGGTTCTCAACAAAGGAAAATGAAAGAGGCGCTCTCTGACTTGGGCACTTTCGGCCAATAATAATCAAGACATCCTCCAATCTGCTCCTCTTTTTTTTTTTTTTTTTAAGCTAAAAGCTTGTATGAAAACTATGGTAAGTGGTTGGAGTTTTAGACATGGGTAAAATTGCATGAAACGACGTACTCCCTCCCTTTTTTTTTATAATTAACGTTTAAGAAATTTGGTCTAGTATATTTTTATCTGTCATTTTATTATTTTTATATAGTATTAATTATTTTTTCACAATTTTATCCTTTTATCTCTTTTTTTCAATACAGAGTTCTTAATTACTACTCCTAGTAATTATTGCTTCTCTCTTTGTAACAGCCCTAGTAAAACAGCACCATTTAGTACTCTAACGTGAGAAAATATGGATAAATTGGATAATTAATGAGGGTATAAAAGAAAAATAGTGTACAGATTTAAGTAATAAAAAACTTTTCTTAATTAGTGGGCAAAACTTTAAACGTCAGTTACAAAAGAAAAGGGAGGGAGTATTATTTATTTATTCCCAGTCGTCTCTTTTTTACCAACAACTCGGAGGGCTGATGATTCAATCCTCTACTACTGTCTACTGCCAGTAGTTAGTAGTGTTTGATAGCAGTAGATTCTGAAACCTCAACAGCCTGTCCAACCACACTAGCAATCATTTTATTCATTAGGGATGAAAAAGAAAAACTTAAAAGCTGGATGTTATGTTGGAATCTAAGAAAGAATTAATAAATGTCATCCAAGATTCTTGTCCTGATTGATTGAGGAATCCTTTCATCTTTGGTTCAAGTACGGTCAATCGTCTTGTATTTTCACTTACCAAAGATTACATTTACAGGCACCAATAAGTTAAATTTAAATGCTTGTCGTGAGATTAACTTTTGATGAGTAAAAAGAACGGACTTGTTTCATCTTGTTAACTCCTGCCTACTTTCTCTCTAAAGTATTTAAATATAATTTCATAATCAAGAGCCATGTTCACTAAAAACTCCATATTAATTGTTAATCCCAATTCTCAATGAAGTGAAAAATTTTCGTTTGGATCAGTTGTTTTTGCGAGTGTTTTTGGAAAATTTTGCTGTAACAGTGTATATGAAAAATTTTTACTATGAAAATTTTTTGAAATATTTGCTATATTGTATGGATAGGATATTTTTTGAATTATTATGTATTACTGTAACATTGTATTTAAAAAACTTGTTTTTGAAAAAATGGCCAATCCAAACATAGCATTAACAACATAATAAAAAGTGGAAACACAAAAAGCTCTTATATGGCTAATTTAAATCCATTTAGTTTTAATGCTTACTTATGTGCTTTTTATTTATTTATTTATTTGGATAGGCTACTTATGGTTATTCACCGTATAAAATAAAACTAAGTTTGAATACATGTAATTTCAACATCTGGATTTTTTACATATGATTTTATAGCCTCAAAATATATTTTTGTTAACGAAAACAAAATAAATCAAACCTAATAGAACCCCCCCCCCCCCCCCCCCCCCCCCCCCACCCAAGAAACCAGAAAAAAAAAAAAAAGTAGCAGTAAAATTCTTGTCATGACTATAACAAGTTTGAGGGGAACTCTGCAAACAAGAGAAAAGTCGAGGTACTTTTGGTCCGAACTACAATTAAGGCGGGAGAACAACCAAACTTGATTACCACTCTAATCAAAATCTCCCTCCCTAATCTTCCCCGGCCTTTACCCTTCAACATTACACTTCTACTTCTGCCCAGCACACACACACACTTGACAGTCCTAACAACACACACACACACACAGACTTAAAAGACACACTCACTCACACAAGTATCACAAAACAAGAAGTTCAGTTTTGTCGAATTAATTCAATTTCCTCCGTTTAAGGAAGAAAAAAAATTTTCAATTTATGTCGGATCCGTACGGAACTGATGATCGCTCTTCGTTTGAGCCCGACTCCGAACCCGGCGGACCGCCCGAACCGGAAGATATGAATGTGTTTCTTCATAATCTTTTCCAGAATTCACCGGCGACAGCCGGAAGTAGCTCTCTTTATCGGGGCTCCGCTTCCATGATTAATTCCTCCTCCGCTGCTAGCTTCGATTTCTCCGATCCCGGCGGCTTCTTCGCCGGAGAGGTGAAGGGGAGACTTGAGAAGACTTTTTCTTTAGCTGCCGCTGGAGATTGTGATGCTGTCACTTCTTCGATGGATAGGGGAGAATTTTCCGGTGCAAACAAGGTTAGGATTGAAACATTTGCTTTTTCTTGATTTCGACGTTAAATTTGCATGTCATTATCAGTGTGATTTGAGCTTTTTTTTAGCAGAATCGTACAAATTTGACATTTTTTTCATGAAAGTTTGCTTTTTTTTTTTTTTTTTTCCTTTCATTTGTTTAGATTAAATTAGTGTTGAATTCCTGAATTATCAGTTTCGATATTTGAATTTCTGCTACTGAAATTGATAATTTCACCTTTTTTTTAAAAAAAAAAATTTTTTTTGCTCCTTTACCAGCTGATCAGTATCTGTGGATGCTGAAATCTTATGGAAATTAGTCTCTTAATCTGTGTTCCTTTTTTATTTTTTCAATTCCCCCCCTGCTGGTGAGGGGGTACTTAAATGAACTTCCAATATTGTGGTAGCTGACGTCTGTTTATCTTTGTAGGGATTGGAGGCTTCAGATGCAGCAATTAACCAGGCTCAACCGCGTTCCACGAAAAGGAGTAGATCAGCAGAAGTTCATAATTTGTCTGAAAAGGTTCTGCTTTAAATTAAAGTTCAAAATTTTGTTGCAAAAATGTGCAATCTTTTCGCCATTTCAACTGATTTGATTTCATTCTCAGAGGAGGAGGAGCAGAATAAATGAGAAATTGAAAGCGCTGCAGAACTTAATTCCAAATTCGAATAAAGTATCTATTACCTCGCACTGTATTGATTCCTTTTTCTTAAGCTTTAGATAACATTGCCATAGCTCTTGACTTAGATCAGCATGATGTTTCTGGCTCATTTGTTTGATAGACAGACAAGGCATCAATGCTGGACGAAGCGATTGAATACCTCAAACAGCTTCAACTACAAGTTCAGGTTTTTACTTGTCTTGGTGCTGCTCTTTAATTAAATATCACCACTATAAATTCATGGTTACATGATACCACTTTCTTGTTGTACTGGCAGATGATTGTCATCATGTTAAAGCCTGATGTGAGTTCTGACATTTAAGCATGACGATATGCAAATGCCTTTTGCACACTTAATAAGGGGAATGGAAAAAATGTATTGATTGTATTTGACACATATTAAATAATGGTATTACATCTTTAATACCAAAACTTGAGCTGTGAATGTCAGTATGCTTTGACAAGAATAAAATTTCCCCTTAAACTTGACATGATTTATTCAGAACTTCCTGTATGTTCAGTCAATCTGGACTATGAAATTGAGATATCTCTGTACACCGTATGCTATTGTTTTTAAACTCTACTCCTAGCAAGCAAAAATATCCAAGTTTAAGAACACATAAACCAATCTAACTTCGTAAGCCAGTATACATATTATTGTTCATGGGAAGAACTTTGAGGCCATAGTCAATTGTTACTATCATATAGGTTCTTATTAAATGGTCTTCTTTGTCTGGTGGCATGTTACTAATGAAATTTTGCTTTTGGTAGCTACCTGTTTTGTCAATAGATCATTATAGGTGGAAGTAGTTTGAAACATTTAAAGTGGACTTATGGAGTTGAACATATGGAAAAAAAAAAAACGTATGGCTAGAGGTACTTAAAAGATGGGGATGAGGTAATATTCTAGGCCATCATTCTATGCTTGGGAATGCACCAATGCAGTATGCAAGATTGGTAGACTTCAGCTTTTTGTTCATGGCTACTTGCAGATGGATTTTGCTTTCTTTCATGGAAACTTTGCAATCTTTTCTTCTGTATCGCAGAGAAGGGTGTCATTTGGTAGCAATGCATGTTACTGCTGCTACTTATAGTTTTTACTTGGCTTGGCTTTCCAGATGTTGACAATAAGAAATGGACTCAGTTTCCATCCAAACTATGTATCGGGATCCCTACAACCAATGCAGCTTCCCATGGATTTTAATGAGGGTGATGTGATGCCAAATACAAGTGGAGGAAAACATACATTGTCTAGCAACCAAGAGGTTGCAATGCAAGCAGCATTTGGGGTTTCCAATCCTAAAATCTCAAGCCAGCAACTTGCTATAGCTTCAATGACAAATAATAGCAGCTCAGCATTCTCATTTGGATTGCAATCATCAGCTCAGAATAACCCTGGTGTTCCCAATTATTTGGCATCTGCAAAGGTATGTTTATCTGAATATTTTGATACACTGTAGTGTGATGCAATATATAATTGATATCAGCTTCCCCCAAATGTTTAGGATCTCTGCCGGGAGGATACTTTGATGCAGTTTCCATTAGATATTAGCCGCTCTGGGAACAATTCGTCGTCAGGTGTGTCTTCGTAGCCACGAGAATAAATGGTGTGCAAGTAATCAGCTTGGTGGCAATTACAGGAAATTTTAATTATTTGAAGAACATCTCAGAAATTAGAAATGAACATTCCGAGTATACTTAAACTGTTAAATATCTAATTCTGCTGAAAACGCACATTAACATAGTGACTGTTCTTTTCCCTGATACGAGTATTCAACCCCTCCAATATTACATTCACTTGTATTGTTAGGGAAAATCCTTGTAAGTGAATTCTTCGAGCCATTTTAATACTACTAGTTTTTATTTTCATCTTGCACTTGGAAAGTGCGCTGTCAATGACAAAATACTTGCTTTTGTTGTTCAGTGGAAGAACCTAACTCCCTTAATGATGTTGAGGAAAAAATCAAGATGGTTAAGCAATGATTATGACTTGAAAATAGCGCCGCTTGATCTTCTCTTCGGGTTACGTCAGAATATGATTAGTTGGGCAATCTAGATAAAGCAGCCGAAGAGGCTGGGTCTACACAGGAAAAAACAGAGCAGGCTTGCTATAACAAAAGATTCTAAAAATTACCGTTCATTTTTTCCGAGTTGTGTACACTTTGGTAGAAAAAATTATGCAAAAGTATAATTGGCAACAGCAGGAGGAGCAGCCTGTACTGTAATCTTTCATTTACTTTCTTTTGAAAACCGCGTTATCCCTCCCCTCCACATAAATGCAATTACGAGTCCACTACTAGTAGTTGGTGGTACATAAATAAAAGGATAATTTTAGAATTGCGTTAGGTCGGTGGCCAACAATCTGAATTCTCCCACTCAATGAATGCCAGGCGGAATTTTAGGCTTAGCTTTCACCATGTGATCAAGGCAACAAACGATCTGGAGAATTCTCAAATGTGAACATCTATAAAGCTTAACTAAGCCAACCTGATTTCATCACTCACTGACCATAAAAACTCTGTGTATATAGCTGTTTTTAGGGTCAATGTCGATATCCTCACAAACCTTCTTCATCTTCTTTTCCCTTATGCTGTTTCTGTTGCACTCTGAGTTTCCTCTGTTCATATGGGTTGGGTCTATCTTCTATCTCTAAATATGAATTAAGACAGAGGCAGGAAAAAGCTTTCGACAAAGCCATCAGAAGGTCCACGACATTGACCGGAGAGGCATCTCCCTTGGCAATAATACTACCAAAAACCACAAGAGTTTTAAAAGCCAATTAAACTAATGCCCGGTCCCCACCAAAATCCTTTTGAGTTTGATCACCCTTTCCCTTTCCATGCTATTGAATTCCACATCATTAATTAGTAGTAAATGAGAGGCACCGTATCAGAAAATGGAAAATATATGAAAATGAAACGTCCAAAAAAACCCTTTTAAAGACATGAATCAAAGGTTGGTTTGCATCATCAAGCCTTTGTGATTTTTTTTTTGGTAGTCTTTTAGAATAGGCGATACATACTTCATACGCATAGCAGTAGCTACTTCAATTGCACTTAAACAGACTACTGTAATCTCTTGTTTTTAAAAAAAAAAAAAAAAAGTAGAGGAACTAGATTTGAAAACAAGACAAGCGAAAAAACATTTGAGTATAATTGATTCTTAACAACTAACCTATACGTTAATGTAAAAAGTACTCTTACCACATTTTTTTTTATTCGAAAAATGAAAAAAAAAACCCTCCTCAAGCAACAAAAGAAAAAAGGGAAAAGATAAAGAATTAAATGTTAGTATATGCTACCACCAATGACCAACCAGCCGGATTCTTCAGATAATTGTGGGAATCTATCACTGCACATTACGCAGCAATCGAAAGTCCAAACGAAACGATCATCACAAACACCAAAATCTTAACCTTGGACTACAGTGTCTGCACCACATTTAACACGGCATTAATGGATTTGGCACAAGTACAAAAAATTGAAAGCATTATACACAAGATTAAACAAAACAAGTGGGCTTTCAAGTTTCCATCATTCCCAGCGGTCCCATCAGTACAGCTGCCCCCCTTTTCTGCTTTCTCTCTTCTTCTGTCTCTACTCTACTCCCCTCCACTCTCCCACAGTCCCCACCTCTTCATCATCATCCCGCTTCCATTCATTAAAACACCCATACAATTATGCTCCTCAGTCATCTTCACCATCTTAACTTGCAATAAATCTGATGTTCTGAGCTGGGTTTTGAGAGAAGTAGAGGCAGAGATGTCTGATAACAAAATTAATACTACTAACAGGGCAGCATTTTTGAACGATGAGCTATCAAAACGGACCTCAATATTCGGGTTACGGTTATGGGTTGTGCTGGGAGTATGTGTAGGAGCTGCAATTGTGCTCTTTTTGTTCATTATCTCCATCTGGTTTACTTCCAGGAGACACAGCAAGAAGTCTAGGCTTGCATCCCAGAAGAATCCCACCATTCCAAACGTGTCCAAAGAAATTCAAGAAATCCGGATCGACCCGAATAGGCCCCGGCCCGAACAGGACACCAAGCTGCTCCTCCTTCCTGCTCCAGGTCCTGACCCGTTGTTGCCCGAGCCCGATCATGTGGTGGAGGATGAGAACGCAAATGGGCATCGGAGAATTCATGTGGAAATTGGAAAAGGACACAGAATTGCATATCCGGAGACGGTCGGACCAGGGAGTGGCGGGTCGGGTCAAGGGAGTGGGGAGGCCCGTTCGGGTGATCAAGTGGGTATAGCTGTGCCCGAGGTATCCCATTTGGGTTGGGGCCATTGGTATACTCTGAGGGAGCTTGAAGAGTCAACCAATGGATTTGCTGATGAGAATGTGATTGGGGAAGGAGGGTATGGGATTGTTTATAAAGGTGTTTTGGAAGATAATACTAAAGTGGCTGTCAAGAATTTGCTTAACAACAGGTCAGTTGGTTGAAGTTTCGATCTTTTTGTGTTATAGGATAAGATGAATACTGACATTGCATGTTATAAATGATTGCATGTGAACCATGCAATGTAAGATATCTGCATGTCTTGCTTTATTTGATTACTGGACCTTCATTTGTGCCTTGTTCTTGCGGGCAATTATGTGATGTGTGAAGTGAACCTAATTTTTTCCGTTGGGTTCTTGATATTTGTTTGATCAAATATGAATTTCACAGTCAGGAGCAAATTTGGAGGTCGGTAAGAGATATTAATTTGCTTTGGGAAATTGCTGGTTTTCCTTTTCTGCCTTGTGTGTGCTTAAATGGGCATATTATATTTGTTTTCAGAGGACAAGCGGAGAGGGAATTCAAGGTTGAAGTTGAGGCAATTGGGCGAGTTCGGCATAAGAATTTGGTTAGGTTGCTTGGTTATTGCGTTGAAGGAGCTCATAGGTAATTTTAACCCCAGTGTTTCTCCTCTTAAACTATTCCGTTACATTCTATTCTATATGTTAAAGGATGGGGGAAGGGTTTCCGGTAATTAAATTTCTTCTTCTGTACTTGGAGACCTTGAGATTGAACCTGCTTTTTTCAAAGTGATGTGCTTTGTCAATTTCCATGAAAGTTTATAAATTCTTCATATCTAACAATTTGAGGACCCTGATTTTGTTATTTCTAAATTTATGCTTTTTTTTGTTTGGGTGTATGGTTTTGATGTAATTGAATTACAATTCAGAATGCTGGTATATGAATACGTGGACAATGGGAACTTGGAACAGTGGCTTCATGGAGATGTAGGACCTTACAGTCCTCTTACATGGGAAATTCGAATGAACATCATACTTGGAACAGCAAAAGGGTACGTCTGCTACTATTCTTTCTGCCATTTAAACTTGCTCTTCAAATTATGTTAAGTCACCCATCTAAGCAGATGAAGCTTACAGGCTGACCTATCTGCATGAAGGACTTGAACCCAAAGTTGTACACCGCGATATCAAGTCCAGCAACATTCTGCTTGATAAGCAATGGAACGCAAAGGTATCAGATTTTGGCTTAGCGAAGCTTTTGGGGTCTGAGAGGAGTTACATAACGACTCGTGTTATGGGAACATTTGGGTCAGTAGAATCTCCAACTTTGAGTTGTTTTATCAATGCCAATTCTTGACCAAGTGAACAAATTGACAAACTTCTTGTTCTGTTGTAGTTATGTTGCTCCAGAATATGCTAGTACTGGCATGTTGAACGAAAGAAGTGATGTTTATAGTTTTGGTATTCTTCTCATGGAGATCATTACAGGGCGGAGCCCAGTGGATTACAGCCGTCCTCAAGGGGAGGTTAGTACCTAATTATTATCATCAAAGGTCAATGATATTGCGAGGCAGATGTAAAAGATCATTGGATCTTGTTTTTGGTTTACACTTCAATCTTGCAGGTGAACCTGGTTGATTGGCTGAAAACTATGGTTTCCAACCGTAATGCAGAGGGAGTTTTGGATCCCAAGTTACCCGAGCAGCCTTCCTCAAGAGCGTTGAAACGTGCTCTTTTGGTAGGTTTGCGTTGCGTTGACCCAAATTCTCAGAAGAGGCCCAAGATGGGGCATGTGATACACATGTTAGAGGCTGATGATTTCCCCTTTCGAGATGTAAGTTTACATTTATCTGCCTAAAATTTTATTTAAATGTCCAAGGTAAAAATGGATCATGATGCGGGGGGAAGCATGGCATGCAAAATTACCTGTGCAACCTGTTCTGATATTACTTCTGTATGCATTTGTCTCTTCCTTTGCAGTAGGATTGTGGTTTCAATTGCAACATATTTCACTACTACAATCTATATGACAGAGATTACACATTTAGCCTTTTACGTGCTTATATGTCATGCCATGCTATGAGCGGGTGGATTGTAAACTTTACACTTCATTATTACATGGACACGTGAATAATACGTATGTAGGAATATCTTACTAGCATTGGATATGTGGCCATCAGATATTGTTCTGGCGACCAAACCATTTTGAAATTTATCACAGTAGTTGGTGGTAGTTATACTAGTTAAATTTACACTGCACCATTTTATATTTTGGCCGGGTAACTAGTTCATGTAAATTTTCCTGTTTGAAATTGCGATGTTCCCTCTTTGTTCTACGATCCATGTCCTGTTACCAATCAGTTATCTGATTTTTTAACTTTTCTTTTGAGCTATTTCAGGAACGTAGGGCTGGAAAAGAACATGCACGTACAAATCGTGACAGCCTGAAAGAGAGGATGATGGAAAAACGCATGATTGAATCAGGGGACAGTAGCGGATATGAAAGTAGCGTCCAAACGAACAGGATGCTATTGAGGAAGCAAGAAACGGATGAAGAGCAGTAGCCGTTGCGAGGTTGATTTAGTTAATCAGGTTGTAGTTTCCATTAAACTTTCATCTCTAGATTGTCCTTTGTATATATATTTGTACACCATTCCTTCACCTGAGCAGTCTTGGTTACATACAATGATAAGCCTTGTACGTTAAGTATGAGAGCCATATCACGCTACACATTTTGATGATTCAGTCGGGCGTTCAATTTTGTCTCTTCCCACTCGTAAATGACTTTCTTATATTATATTGAAAGAGGGAATGGCTTGGTAATTTTGTTATGCCGTGTGATTGTCTGTTTCTTGAAGAAGCAGCTGACGTGAAATTATAGCAAGAACTTGAGTTCCAAGTGTACATCTATGTGAATGTTGTTGTGCAGTGGCATTTTTTCTTTATTGTCGGTGGCTTGATCATCAGTTTGAATTCAGTTTTACTAACATTTTGTTGTCATCTAACCTTTTGTCGGCTCACCCTAGTAATGAAAATAAAACTCTGTGGACTGGACGGTGCTGAAATTCTTTACAGCATGAAGAATCAAATTCCTGCAAACAAAACCTGAATCATGTGCTGGCAGGTGGAGTCAAGTCCCTTTCATTGTCATTGGCTGCTGAGACTGGATGATGGGTAGATTTGGTCCAAAAGAAAGTCAGTTTTCTTTGGACAAGCCAAGCCTAAATGTCACCGACAAGAGATTACCTATGTTTGTTTTAGACATAGGAGGATGGATACTTAAAAAAAAAAAGAGGCTTCTTCGGCCCATAAATGTCAGCTTGTGAATGGAATTTGTTCAAATGCATCTTTGATCTACGATTTCAGGGACACCAGTTCCTTAATTGTTCATTAGTCAAAAGGGCAAGCAATTTACTACTCCCAAACTTATGTTGAGAATTTGCTTGGGAGGAATGAATGATGTCGGTCCTACCATTCACATGCTTCACAGATATGTCTCCAATCATTTTTTGACTGCTTAAATAAATGAGTTTCCCAGAAGAAAGATTCCCAGAGGTTGTTGCCTGTTCAGGGGCAGCTAGACAGACTCTGCTGATTTTTTTTTCCTGAGAAATTGGTTACCACAGAGTTTTTGCCATGTATGTCATGAACAATCCCCATAAAGTTTTCATCTCCATCAACAATAATGCCACATTAAAGTTTTGGAGGAAAATTAATTTCAAAAACAAGCAAAAAAATTGCTTGCATGTAAAATCTGTTAGAAAAGATCTCACAATCTAAAGTAAATTTGGACCTTTCATAGCAATCCTTTTAAATATCTTCTTGGAGTAAAATTAAATTTCAACAATTATGTATCATTGTTCTCTCTTTAGAGAGAAAAAAAAAAAAAGAAAGAAAAACTATAATGTTAATATATACATTTCATGGGAAGAGTAGTAGTACAAGTGTCCAACCGTACAACAACTTTTTTGTCGTCCAGAAAATTTGGTCCCTCAACACGAAGAGAGTTAACACGTAATACGAACGCACATGGGCAGTCAGCAGTCCGTCGGGCCCTTGAAACGTCTCTGTACAGATTGGACCTGCTCTTAATGGGCTTGCTTCTTCTTATCGGGCCAAGGTCAGTCCGTACTATTCTTGACCCTGGAAATCTTCTCATACTTGCTTTAATGCCGCTTCCAGATCGCAACTACCTTTAAGGGTTTTTTGTCAGTCCAATTCATACCAACATGAGTCTCTTTGTCAGTCCAACTACCTTTAGGCTGCTTGGTTAAAGGGTTTGGGAATAACAGAATGGAATAAACCCTTATTTGTTGCTTGGGATAAGCCTATTCGAATGTCATTTTTGGAATCATTTCTAAAAAATCATTCCCGAGCAAATTGGGAGGTTTTGGACAAAATCCTCAACTCATTCCCTCAGACAATATTTATAATGGATCTACCCTATCTTTCTCTCCATCACACACCGCACAAAATCAGAGTCTTTTTCTTCATCAGTTTTCCTATCTCTTCATCTTCAATCAATCGCCGCCCATCACCTTCATCGGACATGTTCTTTCTCATTTCAAAGTCTCAAGTTCAGGTTTACAAATAGTAGCAATAGCTTTCCAAGATCTGAGAGCCTAAACGAGAAATTAGACCATGTAGTAGATGATTTGTTTGAAAAGGTTGAAGCTTCCAAGGTGGAAATTGGAGAAGATTTTATTGATTGGGCAAAACATTCCTTAGAACCAAACAATGCCATGAGTGGTGAAATTCTGGTGGAATTTTTTGATTGTGTTCTGGTAAATCTGAAGGATCTGCTTAAATTTGAAGACAATTTGATTTTGTCTTTGAAGGAACTAATCTCAGCCCTTGAAGTGAATTTACGATTCTTGAGAAACTTTGTCATCTTCACGAATAGGCTATGCAATGGGTATGAGAATATCAGACTGTTTTTTTACTTCTATTGAAGATGCTGAAAATAATAGTATTTCGTTCTGGTGTTGGGTGGGATGGAAGAAGTAGGGAGTCAAAAGTTGATGGTGATAGAGACAGCGACATTGTAACCCTTCATTTTAAAGTCATAAAGAACTGGTGTTTTATTGGAGAACGGGTTTATTTTTATTTTATCCGATAAATAAATTTGTTTATGGAAAAATGGGTACTCTGTTCTTATAATGGAGGAAAGTCATAAAGAACTAGTGTTTTATTAAAAAACGGGTTTATTTTTATTTTATCCTATAAATAAATTTATTTATGGGAAAATAAGTACTCTGTTTTTATAATAGAGGAAAGTCATAAAGAGTTGGTCTTTTATGGGAAAATATGACTTTTGTGAAAGTGACTGCGATTTGGTTTATAAAATTATCCAAAAAAAAAATTTAGAATGAATTTGTTTGTTTTGAAAGTTGTATAACAGTCGTTAAACTTCAAATATCCCTTCCTTAAACTTTAAAATCTACAAAATCTCATATTTTTGTAAATACAAAACCTACTAGTTTCTGCAATTATCCCTTTGTTTTATAAGAATTGTTATATCATGGGTAAATTTGAAATTTAATTGCATTTAATTCCGAAACACTCATCAAACCATGCATCAGAAATTGGAATGATACTAATTCCAATGTGTGAACCAAGTTAGATATTGAAATGAAAAGTTTAATTCCAAAACCAGAGTCTATAATTCCATTTTCATTTCCGATTCCAATATGTGAAACAAGCACCCCAAAATCTCTTTGATTAGTCAATTTGTAATTTTTTTTTTCAAGAAAAACCTCATAAACTCTATCCTACAAAGAAAACTGTTAGATTTTGTTGGTGATGTTATCAATTTTGTAGTGTCAGCCAATGGTTGTGAGACACTAATATGTACAACTTACCATTCTTGATATAGAAGATTCAAATTCAGCTGATTTCATTTGGCGATTCTACACGTCAATTGTACTTTGCGATTGTACCTACACAAGTTATAAACTTTAACCTCATTTGATTCATATATGGTAGCGTGAAAATTTTCAAACTATACAATTATTGTATACCCAACAAGTGCAAATTTAAAAAAAAAAAAACCCAATAAAGCTCGTTTGTGAAGTAACAAAAATTTAAAAAATAAAAATAATAAGAGAAGAAGAAGGTACTAGTTTATGTTACATCATGGAAAATTTTGAGCTGAATTATACACTTTTGGCATGACGTTGTCTCAATGCATCAGATGGTGGCATGACGCAAGAGGAATTTTTAAGAAAGTTGTAGCCTTTTTCCATGATGTTTGGGAGTAGGGTTGGTAATTTTCGACACGACCTGAAAACACGATACGAATTTAACACGAAATTAATGAGTTTGGATTGAGATTTCGGGAGTTCGGGTCAGAATCGGGTTGAATTCGATGAACCCGAAAAGAAAACAGGTCGATTTCAGGTTAACCCGTGGTGACCTGATATGACCCTTTTACGAATTAAAAATAATTTAATAAACATAAAAATAATTTTATCTAACTAAACTAAGTTATTCTTTTTTTTTCAAAGGCATTAATTACTTAATCCTAAATGAATTTATTTAATTTGTGTGAAGTTGAAATTATTATATTTGGACAAATATTATTTTTTGCTTTTATACTGTTTTAATTTAATTTATTTTTTATTTGGGATAAAACACTTTTACGGTGTTTAATTTATTTTAGATTTGGTTTGGAATTATTTATTTAAAATTTTATTACTATGTAATTAGTTTTGTGAGAAATTGATTTTATTAGAAATTACAGTCATCAATTAATAAATTAAAATTAAGTTTCAGGTTATTTCGGGTCGACCCATCAACCCGTCAATCCGAAATTTTCGAGTTCGGGTCAGTATACCTGACCCGTCACGGATTGACGGGTCGAGTTCGGGTCAACAGATTTTCTGACGAGTTGGGTCAGGATCCAACCCGCCAACCTGATTTGGACCCGATTGCCACCCCTATTTGGGAGGAAGAAGAAAGAAAGATGAAGCAAATGGGACCTTGTGCCTTGCATTTTCCTCTTTGGAACCTTTGATTACTAAATCTTTAAGGCAAAGAATTAGGCATGTGGTAGGTAGTAGAAGCTATCTTTTTTTTTTTTTTTTTTCACAGAGGGGGTATCCGGGCCATCGGGTAAATCGGACCCAACTAATCCCCCACCGGTCCGAGAGAAGAGGCCCCATCCCTCCGAACACGATAATCATGAGACTCGAATTCTGGCGGACACTAGACAACAGCTCCTTAGGAGACGTGCTGTGACCAATCGAGCTGCCCATGAGAGGCACAGTAGGAGCTATCCGCTTTGAAGTTTAGTCTTTATCTTATCTTGTCCACATTGTCGCAACACGGTTTCAAATTAAATCCGACCTCCTTTATGGCTCATCCACTTTTATGGCTTTCTGGATTGTCATAAATTCGCAAGACATTTCCTAGCATAATCAATCAAGGATTGCTGTTTTCATTATCATCCTCTAGATCAATAGCTTTGCTTGTTGGATTGAACAATGTTAGTCAACCAAAAAATTGGGAAAAAAAAATTAACAATTAGAATAATTGGAGCATATTATAGTCCAGACGCACAAGAAGTCCATCAAATCTGTTATTTATACCTCTGTTCATTACTTAACATAAACATATGCTTCTTAATTTTTTGGGAATCCTAATGTTTTTCTGATTTCCAGTTCATTAAAAAAAAAAAAAAAAGAAAGAAAAGGATCCTTGCAAGTTGGCAATGATTGCAATAATTGATATCACATTAAGCAAAGATGAACAAGGCGTTTGCCTCGGTCAAGAGACTATAAAACTTTTTTCTAGAGTGAAAGTAATCGATGGAACTGTCAATCATGATCTGCCTAAGCTTCTGTGTCATCACTACCTTGAATTTTATTGCTATGGAGTGTGGAACTAGTCCATTGTAGGCCATATCCTTGTAGAACTTCTCAGCCCGTATTTTTTTTTTTTTTTTTCAAATTTCCACCTATTCTAGCTTCTTCTCCGTGAATATATAGCAAGAAATATATACAGTTTTGTGGTGTTTTAGGTTAGAGTAATAGTTAACCATGGGGCTGACTGAAACAGTATCCTTTCTGTTCCTTGTTTGGTTTCTTTCTTCTAGTCATATTCTTGGTGCCTTAGCAGAAAGATCCATTTACATCGTCCACATTGACAAGTCCTTAATGCCTAAGGTTTTTGCCAGTCACATTTACTGGTACACCTCCATGATTGATTCCATTGGAAATGTTGGGCAGACATCCGATCATGGTTTTGCACCAAAAATTCTCTACACTTATGATGCTGCATTTCACGGTTTCAGTGCCTTGATGTCTAAAGACCATTTACAAGCTCTAAAGAAGTCGCCTGGCTTTGTGTCAGCTCATCCTGATAGATCACCTACAATTGACACCACTCACACTCCTGATTTCCTCTCGCTCAATACAGCAACAGGACTCTGGCCTGCTTCTGATTATGGCAAAGATGTGATCATCGGTGTTGTTGATGATGGCATATGGCCTGAAAATCCGAGCTTCAAAGATGATGGGATGACACCAATTCCTCCAAGGTGGAAAGGATCATGTCAGGAAGGTCAAGAATTCAATTCTTCATTGTGCAACTTGAAACTGATTGGAGCCAAGTATTTCAACAAGGCTGTTTTAGCAGCAAATCCCAACTTGAATCTCAGTATGAATTCAGCTAGAACTACTTCAGGCCATGGAACACATGTTGCAGGCACCGCTGCTGGAAATTATGTTGAAGGAGTATCATTCTTTGGCTATGGTTCAGGCACAGCAAGAGGTATTGCGCCTCGTGCCAGGCTGGCAGCTTATAAAGTTCTCTGGGATGAAGGATCTTATGAAGCTGATGTTCTAGCAGGCATCGATCAGGCTGTAGCTGATGGTGTTGATGTGATCTCAATTTCCTTGGGTTTTGATTTTACTCCTCCCTATGAAGAACCTATTTCAATAGCTTCTTTTGGTGCCATGGAGAAGGGAATATTCGTCTCCACTTCGGCTGGAAATAGAGGTCCAGATCTTGGTACTGTCCACAATGATATTCCCTGGGCTTTGACAGTTGCTGCAGGTTCTGTGGACCGTAAATTTTCCGGGAGTTTGGTTCTAGGAAATGGATTAACCATCATTGGATGGTCCATGTTCCCCGCAAGAGCCCTGGTTAAAGACCTGCCTATCATATACAATCAAACCATATCTGCTTGTGATTCAACTGAGTCACTGTTAACTGTAACTGACATAGGTAGAAGTGTTGTTATCTGTGATGAAACTGTGCCATTCAGAGAACAAATTCGCCATGTTTATGAGGCTAATGCCCGAGCAGGTATTTTTGTTTCTGAGGAGCCTGCGATATTTAGGTCCAATTTTTTTCCTCATCCTGGTGTTGTAATTAGCCGCCAGGATGCAGCAAAGGTAATCAGGTACGCTTCAAAGGGCAGTTCTCCTACCGCAACTATCAAGTTCCAGCAGACTTTCGTGGGTACAAAGCCAGCACCAGTTGTTTCTGCTTCCTCCTCGAGGGGTCCTTCGCAAGGCTTTCCTGGTATCTTGAAACCAGATATCATGGCACCAGGAGTCCTAATCTTAGCAGCCTATTATCCTGATAGTTTTGAAGCTAGTATTGGTTCCAGCATACTCTTGTCCACCGATTTCACTGCCATTTCAGGGACATCAATGTCTTGCCCTCACGCTTCTGGAATCGCTGCACTCCTGAAAGGTGCACATCCTGAATGGAGTCCAGCTGCTGTTCGGTCTGCAATGATGACCACAGCTACTACGCTGGATAATACTCGAAGCCCCATCAAAGACACAGGCCGAGATAATGAAGTCGCTACACCATTAGCAATTGGAGCAGGACATGTCGATCCAAATCGTGCACTGGATCCAGGTCTTATATACGATGCTACTCCACAAGACTACATCAACTTCATCTGCTCAATGAATTTCACTCGGATGCAGACTCTAGCAATAACAAGATCAACTAGTTATAATTGCTCAAACCCTTCATCCGATCTGAACTACCCATCATTTGTTGCTCTGTACGAGACTTCGGATCAAGCAAAAAGCAAGTTGGTTAAGAAATTTCGTAGGACTCTCACGAACGTTGGGAATGGTGCGGCAACATACACAGCAAAGGTGACGGCACCAAAAGGTTCTGCAGTCACAATTTCGCCGAAAACAATTAAATTTGGAAAGAAGTATGAGAAGCAGAGTTACTCTTTGACCATTAGTTATTATGGCAATGAGAATCAAATTGTATCTTCTGGTTCAGTAACATGGATAGAAGATGATGGCAATCACGTTGTCACGAGTCCCATTGTAATCTCTCCAAGAGTGGAACGTTCATGAATCTTGTTCTTATTTCATAAAATCAACCTCCTTGACTTGCAATAATCTATGGCTGAAGAGTATATTAAAATATCAAATTCTTGCTAGTTCAGCATTCTGAAAATGCAACTGATGAGCACCAGCTATAAGCAGCTGTCTACCTGTGCTTTTCACTGGAGATTTTGCCTTGTAAGCAAATGCTTCATTAGCACAAAGCAGGTCAATTTCATTCTTCAAGTTCATAAATGTATGAACAACGATTTTTGGAACAAATACAGATGTTACTTCAAGTTCATGCGGAAGTGATGATGCATGAAACTTCTCCAATACACGGTTTGAACCTGGTAACTGACTGGTTATTTGCACATGGCAAAACTCAAAAACCTTGAGAAACCTCCACATCTATGTATTCGGGACTGTGGCTCCATGGATCTTATTTCCCACGGATACCAGTGATGGAATTTCTACCATTCGATTCACTGGTACACTCGTGATCCTAATAATTTGAGTTTCCAAAAGAAAGATTCCCCGAGGGAGAGGTTTGTAGTTTTTTAGAGTTCTTTTGGGCAGCAAGACAAATTTGGACATGTTTGAGGATATGTTTCAACATTTTCCTTTGTGTAAATGTACTTCAAAACAATTAACTTTAAATTGTGCCCTCTTTCTTGTTAATTAGGCAAGTTTACCCCATTTTTTCAATGGATGACTTGCTCTTGTGTGTCTGTTTCTGCATCAAATTAGTAGTATAATTGTATAAACAAACCATATAGCCCCACTATGGGAACTTCCACATTTGCTGTCTCACTATGGTCAGTGTTTTCAGAACCGGACCGGACCGGCCGGTTCAACCGGTTGGACCGCGAACCGGACAGGCCAACGGTCCGGTCTAGAGCTAAACCCGGAGAGTAGTCAAGAACCGCTGGAAACCGGATAACTCGGACGAACCGGAAAAACCCGCTTAGACCGTGAACCGGCGGTTTTTGAAACTTTTCAAAATGAAATTCCAAATTGTAGCTGCCACCGGATAACTCGGACGAACCGGAAAAACCCGCTTAGACCGTGAACGCCAAACCTTTCAAAATGAAATTCCAAATTGTAGCTGCCAAGAGTCGAACACCAAACCTTGTGTTTGTTATAAGAAGCCCTTACCCCTGAGCCATAGGCAGCGGACATGATTATTTTGTGCAAATATCTACTTAACTTATTAAATGAAAAACTAAAAACACCCTAAACCTAAGATACATCAAACTTATTTCTTTGTATATAAAACATATATAAATGCAAAGATAGTAATAATTGTTAGTATATGTATATATATAATAAATTAGGTGTATTAAATGTGTTAGGACAACCGTTAAAAAAATCCTTTAATAAAATAGCTTTTTCAAATTATTTTTTAAATTTTTGTAGAAAATGTACGACAACGATTTAATATGTGTAGAATAAAAATAATCAAGAAATAAATTTGTGAAAAAATAAAAAATTAAAAAAATGACAATCTAATTTGGTAACTAAATTGAATTGTTTAGATAAGTTATTGTTTTCAAAAATTTTAATTACATCAAAAACACTTGTGCTTTACATCACAAATATATTGTTGGCATATCTATGTTTGTTAATGTACTCCCCTTGATTATTAATGTAATCCCCTTGATTTTTTAATTTGTGAAAATAAATAAAAATACTTAGACTTTTAATTTCAGTTACAATCTCACAATAAAATAATGGTTGAAATGCAATAATAGATAGAAAGATTGAGTAGGGATATTCTTGCTCAATTGACATTGTAGACAAGTATTTAGGAAAAAAATTGATAAGTAATTATTATTTTAAAAAATATTTATAATTACATTGTACACATTCGTACTTTACATCATGACTCCTTGATTTTTTTTTAAATTTGTGTGAATAAACAAAATACTTAAAAATTTTAATTTCAATTACAATCTCAAAACAATATCGTAGGTAGTAACATTGAATAAGGATATTGTTACCTAACTGACTGGTAAACAAATATTAAATAAGGGAACATTGATAAATAATTGGGCGCTAATAACAATTTTCTAGTGGACAAAAAATGTGAATATGGAGAATTTTTTTCTTTCCAATGAATATGGACTGAGTGAGAAAGTCAAATGGCCGAATTGAAAACACAAATTTGAAAAAAGTTAAAAAAGAATTATTTTTTAACCCAAATTATTTAATGCTACAACCACTCACTTTTATCTCATTTTTTGTTTCTTATCAAGTTTGCATTTCTATTTTCGATTCTCTTGACTTCCTTCGAACTCCAAACTTTCTTTTTTAAATTGCAATCTCTAAATCCCAGAGGCATAAATTTAAAATTTAAGTTTACAATGTCAAATCCTCATAGACGTGAATTTTGTATAATTTCAAAATATTGTGATATTTTTGGGATAGATTTAAGATTATTTTGGTAGATATAATTGAAATTGAAATGAAATTTATTTGTTTTAACTTATAATTTAAAAAATTTATTTTTGAAAATCCAAGTTATTCAAAAATAGTAAACTTTTCATCATATAAAGTTTTAAATTAGTCTATTGCATGTCTTATTTTGTGCATATATATATTTATATTAATTATTTTTTAAAAAATTCATTGAACCGAGGTTGAACCGGTCCGACCGGTTGAATCTCGACCTTTTCACTTCACCGGTTCAATTGACGGTCCGGGTTTTAAAACATTGACTATGGTATAACTTGCATAATTATGCCACCTCAAGTTTTGAGGAAAACCATAACAGCCTCCATTTCTATTATTTCGTTTCACAAGAAGTTTGTTAAAAACCAAAAAAAAAAAAAAAAAAAAATTCTTATCTATACAAAAGTCAAAAATTTCGGAACACTTATTCTGAAAGACTCGCTGCATTGATTTTGAATTGGATTTCAAGAATCATATCATATTTCACCAAAGAAAATGAACACTAGAGGTGTCAATCATAACCCAACTTTGTTAATGCGTCCAAACCCGTTTATTAATTAATTTTTAATGGGTCTAAATGGATACTCAATTAAATCCATTTAACTGGTAGGGTAGTTGGTTGATTCGACTTATTCATTTAAAAATAATGATATATTTAAACTCAACTTTTAGTTAGTGTTAAGCACATAAATGTAAATTTCTTACTAATTAATAACAATAAAATATGGTCATTTCTTATCAAACAACATGCAAAAAATATAGAAAAAAATAAGCAGAGTTTTAAGTGAATCATAAATGAGTAATTAAGTCTATGTATATCCATTTATTTAAATGAGTACAAATGAATTAATCTAACGACACCCGTTACCTAATTATGACCCGTCCAAACCCATTCGAACCACCACCTCTAATCAACGTGACCGACGCTTGACATATTTCACCAAAGAAACTTAATACAACCGACACTTAAATTTTTTTTCCTTTTTTTTTTTTTTGGTGGCGGCAGATACTTGCATTTTTAAAATATAATTGATCAGAAATTTGGGTCCTTCACAAATCGCAATGAAGAGGAGCAATAGCCACGGATAGTCGCGGGCTTGGCAACTCCCACTGATATTAATTATTATCCTTCGATCTTTACAGTTTAAGCATAAATCCTCAGTATCTTGTGTCCTCCATTTGGAATAAGAACAATCGTCTCGTGAACCTCGGAGTTAAAAATTTTACAAGACAGGATTCATGAAAGGGTGTGGTGTCATCACGTGTTAAGTGAAAAACCACTAAACTATTATTACATTTTATTATAAAAAAAAAAAAAAAAAACAAATGATGCGGTCTCAGGCCAGTCAGCCAATGGTTAGAGCCGAATACAACAATTTTGGCCATGTTGCATCACATGGCCAAAACTATTGTTACATTTTATTTTAAAAAAAAAACAAATGATAAGATGGAAAAAAAAAAAAGAAAAAAGAAAAAAACGCTCGCGCACGCGCCGGCACACACACACGCCAGCCGCCAGGTCGTCGTGGAAGAAAGGTAACGCCAATATTTTTCTCATCTGTCAGAGCCCCACATTGCCCCAACACGTCATACCTGTTTTTAATTGATAAGACCTACTTCATGTACACTTCTATGACTGTCTGATTTTGTCATGATCTTATCTAACAACGTTCGTCAGACTTGCCCCAAATGCAGTTTTGCTATGGCGGTCCAACTCAAATATCTGGATTAGCTTGTCAGACTTGGACAACGTTCGTCATTCAAAGATTTGAAAGCTTAACAGATCCACAGTTACCAAGTTTGAAGGTTACTTGCTGAACTCCAATTCTGCAATGTCTGCCAATCAGTTTCAAGTCTTCAATAGCTGCTGAGTTGACTGAGCTTAATTTTTTCATTAGTTTTGCAACAATTTCTCTTCTGGTACGAGGGAGACTGCAGATTGCAAAGCTTGCCATTCGCAGGCGTTCTCAAAAGTAGTTTACTAGTTAGAAGATCTAATGAGCATAACAATCAATTATAGAAAGAAATGCTTTAACACTATTGATATCAGAATCAAGGCAGTAGGCTGAGTTCAAAGTAACATGAAACAAGGCTGCCGTCCTTTCCTTGCGAAGTTCTGCCACTTTTTCGAGGGGCCAACACTTGATATTTCATAAGATATGGTCTTGAATTTTGATCCAATATTTAGGTGTAAAACATTAAGGTCAAGAAATTGAGCCTGGACCATGAACAGAGGCTCAATCATTACAGCTTATAGTCACTGAAATGAATACTAATAAGTTACTCCCGAGCGTTACAATCTTCCACGAGGTATATATATATATATTCATATACACACAAGGATATGCGAATTGAAGACCTGGCAGAAAAACAGTTCCAACGAAAATGTTGAAGCTTGTTAAACTGATTTCATTTCTCTTCATGTTTGCTACCTTTCTTCTAAATTTAACCTCTGCAGAGAGGTCTACATACATTGTCCATATGGACAAGTCATTTATGCCCAAGGCATTTGCTAGCCACCAGCATTGGTACTCAAGTACCCTCAATTCCTTGAAATCTACAAGCCCAAATTCAGATCCACAGAAACCCCTTGAGCTTCTTTACACCTACGACAATGTTTTTCACGGTTTCAGTGCAGTGCTATCCAGAGCTGAACTTGAAGCTGTTAATAAATTGCCAGGCTTTGTTTCAGCTTGTAGCGACAGAGTTGCCACGCTCGACACGACACGTTCTACTGAGTTCCTTGGTCTCAATCCTGTGACAGGACTATGGCCAGCTGCTAACTATGGCAAAGATGTCATAGTTGGTGTTCTTGACACCGGCGTTTGGCCAGAAAGCCTAAGTTACAAAGATGATGGAATGACAGATATTCCGTCAAGGTGGAAAGGATCGTGTGACGGAGGGTATGATTTCAATTCCTCATTGTGCAACAAAAAACTCATCGGAGCCAGATATTTCAACAAGGGACTCTTGGCGGCGAACCAAGATGATAGGGATAACAAGTATTCTGCAAGGGACACTGACGGCCATGGTACACATACCTCATCTATTGTTGCTGGGAATTATGTTGAAGATGTTTCGTTCTTTGGCTATGCAAGGGGAAGAGCAAGAGGCGTGGCTCCGCGTGCTAGGTTGGCAATATACAAGGTCAGTTTTCGGGAAGGGCGCTATGCCTCCGATGTACTTGCTGGTTTGGACCAAGCTGTTGCTGATGGAGTTGACGTCATATCCATTTCCTTCGGATTCAACTCCATTCCTTTTTATGAAGACCCAATTGCAATAGCCTCCTTTGCTGCAATGGAAAAGGGTGTATTTGTCTCGACCTCAGCAGGAAATTCTGGGTCTACTCCCCGAAGATTACACAATGGAATCCCGTGGGTCCTGACGGTGGCCGCAGGTTCGATGGATCGTAGTTTTGGTGGAAGTATAACTCTAGGGAATGGATTAAACTTGAGGGGATGGTCCTTGTTTCCCGCAAAGGCCGTCGTGAAAGACTCAACTCTTGTCTACAACGAGACAATAGCTGGTTGCAATTCCACTGAGTTGCTATCTGAATTTCATGGTGGAACCATCATTTGCGATAACAGCTCCTCTTTCAGCAGTCAAATTCATTTCATCTCTGAATCAAATGCAGATGCTGCAATCTTCATCTCGAGTGATTTTACTTACGATGAAAATTCTTTCCAATATCCTGGAGCTATCATTAGCCCTGATGAGGCTGCGAACGTGATTGACTATGCTACGAAGGATGCAAATCCCACCGTCACTATCAAGTTCCAACAGACATTCGTGGGGACAAAGCCAGCACCAATGGTTGCAGAATACACCCGACTTGGTCCTTCACCAACCTATCCAGGAATCCTGAAACCCGATCTAATGGCACCAGGGACATTAGTTTTAGCAGCCTGGATACCAGATGACAGAGTATCCAACATTGGCTCCAACATTGGCTTGTCCAACTCAGATGACTTCAATCTTATTTCCGGTACTTCCATGGCTTGTCCTCACGGTGCTGGTATTGCAGCGCTTCTTAAAGGCGCACACCCAGATTGGAGTCCAGCAGCTATTCGCTCTTCAATGGTAACAACAGCAAACCCCTTGGACAATACTGGAAATCCAATCCGAGAGATTAATGGCTTCAATAACCCAATTGCTTCACCTCTATCCATGGGAGCAGGACAAGTCAATCCGAACAGTGCACTGGATCCTGGCCTTATATACGACGCTACAGCACAAGACTACATGGAATTGCTCTGCTCAATTAATTACACTCGGAAGCAAATTCGCACCATAACAAGATCCAGTTACAATTGTTCTAAGGCATCATCTGATCTAAACTATCCTTCCTTTGTTTCCTTGTATACTTACGGGACTAATGCATCAACTCAAAACTTTAAAAGGATTGTCACAAATGTTGGAGATGGGGCAGCAACATATAAGGCAAAAGTGACACCACCAGAGGGTTCAGTGGTCACCGTCTTCCCGGAGACATTGGTATTCAGAAAAAAGTATGAAAAGCGAAGCTATTCCCTCACCATACATACTAAGATTGACGAAAATAACCAAGTTACATACGGTGCAGTTATTTGGGTTGAGGATAATGGTAAGCATAGCGTGAGGAGTCCAATTGTTGTGACACCAAAAATTTCATCTGATGATTCGTAGTAAATAAGCATTATCTGCTGCGGCCTATCCTCTGCAGGGTAGATAGGCAATGTCAAACAAAGACGCCAACAGATGGAAGTGATCAGAAATTATTTGTGAAATTAGAAGTACTTGTTTCTTTTCTTTTTTTTTTGAGTTGGAGGTACCAGAATAATGGAGGTACCAGAATGCCTTCCTTTTTTTAGCTGGAATTTTCAAGCAGCCACAATGTCCGTGCCTTTTCACTCCCTGAAACTTCAAACAAAGCATATTCGTTTAACGTTTCGCAGCAACAGCACCAGTATTTCACTCCACCAACCTCCCTATGATGGTATCAAAGCAACCCTCTCTTGGTTTTGCTGCTGCTAAATTTTTCAAGTTAATTTAGGTATCTGTACCGTAGCCTGGAATTGTAGCCAATTCTATACTAAATTTTGGTATATTTTGAACCCTGTACGACGACAAAAATTAGGTTGTTGGTCTATAAGCTTTCGAGATTCCATAGGCGCCCAGCGCCAAACAAAAGGAATGGGGCCAAAACAAAGAAAAAAAAATCAAGATTGTCATCCACTAGAAGATATTCACATAAAAATTAGACTAAAAAATAGTCCAAGGGATAGAAAGACAGGATCCAAAATAAATCAAACAGAAATGAAGGCCTTTCGGTCAAAAGATGGCGCAATTTCTAATAGCCCCACCAGCTGTAGTTTACCTTGGTACAATTCACACCTCTAATTTCCAGAAGGTGACAGATAAAAAGCAGTAGAAAAAGAATCCACGGCTACAGCGGCGGCTTTTGAAAAGATTCAATTGTCGAACGACACATTTTTGTTGAACTCTTCCCAGTAGCATTTCTTTATCAGTTCGTCACTTGTAGTAAGTTTTTCAGCTTTTACACATTTCACATTTAGTCCCTTAATTTTTTTATCTGACTCATGTTAGTCCTTCTTTTATTGAACTTTGATACCTTTGGCCTCTTCCGTTGGTGCAAATTATAGTTTGGCATTGACAATTCTGGAGTCTTGCTGTTTTAGTATTACATGATAAAAATCATATGAGATTTCAATACAATTAAGTAAGTTCACATTATTGAAAACAAGTTGTTTATTAGAAATTAACTCTTACTAGAGTGCAAGGGAATGTTAGATCGGATGGTAAAATGGGAGGGATTGTATGTAGAAAAACTTTGATTCAAATCCTCACACTTAAAAAAAAAAAAAAAAAATGTCTTACTAGAGTGCAGAGCATGAGTTTTGCCACTTGACATTCTTCTTATCTACATTACGGGAAAAAAAAATTTGAGATTCAAGAGTTTATCAGTGAAAGGGATAAATTCAAATTTCACTTTTCGAATGTTGTTGGTAATATGCATGACCTCCTCTTTTCATCCAACCAATAAGAATACAACACCGATTTTCTATTGATTATTCTTAATTGGTTTAAAGTCGTTTCTCAGTACAGCTAATTCTATGATTTCTTTTTATTATTCATTGCCCTTTTTTGTTGGGATAATTTCACAAACCTCTTCTCAAATTTGTCTTAGTATTGGTTAGCACCTTGTAGTTTCAAAAATCTCTTTTACCTCTTCTGTCAAATTAACAAGACAAGATTTCTCTATCATGGGTGATAAATGGACAATATTACCCTTCTGGAAATCCTTAATTGATTGACTAAAAATTGCCCAAAAAAAGAATTTGGAAAGTAAAAATATCAGGACGATAATTAACAAAATTAACGTTTATAATTGTGACTTTTTTTATCCTATAGTAATAAAAGGTAGGGAACTTCTATCATTACTATTACCTAATACATCAAAAGCACATCAAATGGACATTAGAAGCAAATATAACTTATTTGGATTTCATTCACTTTCAAAATCCTAATTATCGTCTTCTTATTGTAATTAATAATATCGATTTTTTATATTAAATGATGTTGGTGAATTATTAAGTGTCTTTTAATATTAGAACTTGTTATGATTTGCAATAATATCTTCTACTAATTTCCTCTTTAAGTTGCTTCTTTTGCCATTAAACACGTTTTTTTTCATTTCGTTGTCTTGTTGTCTTTATAATCCTAGAGTTAGATGATTTGTCATTGCAAAGCTGTAATATTACTTATTTTCTGCAACTTTTTTTTATTGCACTTACATCTTTTTCAATTTGTCTTTTGCTTATTAGATTTATTTTAATATTTATATAAAGGATAACAAATGGTACAAATGGAAATAAATGATTATCTCTTCTTATCTATGAATTTTTTAATGCACAACGGGTGACAATGTTACAAGACATGTCAATCAAGGGGAGGTAAGAGATATTTTGGAAACCATGAGGGTACTAAGTGATATTATTAAGACAAACCTCATGGGAGGTTTGTGAAATTATCCCTTTTTTGTTTGGGTGGTGGGAAGGAGTTTGCAGGCCTTTTCAGTTGTCATATCAACTTATGTGACAGCCATTCCATTCGAGTAGGACTTATCACTTATACATGCGGAGTGTTAAATAAAAAAAAAAGGGGCCGGGGGGGGGGGGGGGGGGGGGGGGGAGAAAGAATTTGTAAGCTTTAGACAATGCTTTCCCATAAATTGCTACACCTCTTTTTTTGTTGGAAGGAATCAATTGCTACACCTAAAGACCAAAAAAATGAGCACAAAAGAAGTTACAGGCTGCAATCATTAACGTCTCAAGGCCGTCTGTATTTATTAACGGTTAGGTTCCAAGTCGTAATCGATATATAGGTCCTGGATGGTTGAATGTCACTCGGGTTATTGTCACATTAATATTATTATGATATGAATTTATTCTGAAGCTGTAAGCAAATTAAAAGATTGCCTATGATCTCCACATTATAATAGTCTCAGTTGCTGGAATGAATTTAAATGTACATCATTATATATGAACCGAACTTAACCCAAATACAAAACTGCAGCATTGTTTATGTAATTGCTGCAATACCCCATCTGAAATCAATAAATTTATAGCAGGTAAGAATAGAAGACGATTTCCCCAGCTGTCAATACAGAGTGATGCTCGTTTTAGTAAATCCCTTTTCATTTATTGGGTTATAATTGATTTAGAGGATAAGTTGATTCCCTTTGTCTTTGACTAAGCTTGATTAGTGAGTCTAAAACGCAGCCTCCTTAGTCTTTAGTCTTCATTTATGGTTGTTCCCATGTTCAAAAATTTCTTACGGTGTACGTTGTGTACAACGTACAACGTACAACGTGTCACATGCATGGATTGTCCTCTTTTCAACATTTGCTAGGACCAAGTTGAAATTGATCGTTGCATGTATGTCTGTCTTTTGATTTGATGAACCTTGGAGACCCGTTAATTTCATAATCAATTATGCAAGTTCATAAAAATTTCCAGGACACCTTGGTAGATTTTGCAACCCTTATCCAACGATCAACTGCATATATTGTTCATTCAAAGCCATGAAATTTCATCCAACACAAGTTTCACGGACGGCGTCTTACAAGTTACAGCGGGTCTTGATCTCAGCTCCTATGCTATACTCTGTAATAATTTTTTCATGCATTCCAAGCACTAAACATTCAGGCCCTCCTGTGCTCTCATGGATAAGTCTTGACTTGGAATTATCCGGCTCGAAGAATGCAACGTCTGTGTTAAGGATGTCACAGGGCAGAAAGTAAACACTGGAGTCAGGACTCTTTCGTTGTTTAGCAATTGCAAGAGTAACATGCTTGATGGTGACTTCAGAAACCCGCCAAACCAGAGAAAAACATAGCTAGATGTCAAATCACACTAAGATGCCTCTAATGTTTGAAGGAAAAAACTTGGGGAGCTCACAGGAGTTGAGTTATAGAAGCAACCTGTACAAGTCATTTTTCAGTTCTTTAGTAGCTGCAGAGTTTAATTCTCCATTAGTTGCAACAGATTCGAGTATTTCTCTTCTGCTGCAATTTCCGCTTTAACGTAGTACAATTCAAGAATGAGGGAACCGGGAGGATATAATCATATAAAGCAATTTGCAAAAAATTTCAACAGTACTGCATGTCCACTGCTAACACAGTTACATTTAGCAGGTCGCTATAACGAACATAACAAGTTAAAGGAAGAAATTTTTGTAACACTGAAGCTGCATTATTGGGTTATGAAGACAATACAACAGACAAGGCTGTTTGCTCGTAACTTATCAATGTGTCCATTTGTTGTTACTTTCTGTTGTATAATTCTCGCATTGATCCTATACGCAAATGTCAAAGGTCAAGAAATCGAGCCATTGATCACAAAGTTCCATCAATAAAGTTAACAGTCCTCGCAATTTGAATAATTGGTCCGGCCCCAAGGGCAAAATAACAAAGGTTAAAGCGGCCCCAAACTTTAATACTTATTTGAGAACCTCCGATCGCATTGTTTTATTCTTATATGTTGGGTTAATTTTTCTAGCTATTACAAGCAAGATATACTGCAAAACAAATGTTACAGTTGTACTCTATATATACTTGCTGATTGAAGAAACTGTCAGTACCACACATTTCGTGTAAAAGAAAATGGGCATTGTTCAAGAGATGATTTTTTTCTTCCTATTCGCAGCCTTTGCTGTAAATTTAGTCTCAGCACAGAGGTCCACGTACATTGTTCATATGGACAAGTCATTCATGCCCAAGGTTTTTGCTAGCCACCAACATTGGTATTCAAGCATTCTCGATTCACTAAATTCTACAAGCCCAAATTTCCATCAGAATCCCTCTATGCTTCTTTACTCGTATGAGAATGTGCTTCATGGTTTTAGTGCATCATTATCCAAAGCTGAACTGGAAGCCGTTAAGAAATCACTGGGCTTCGTGTCAGCTTACAGTGACAAAGTTGCCACACTAGATACCACACACTCTACTGAGTTCCTTTCTCTCAATCCGGTGACAGGCCTATGGCCAGCTTCTGAATATGGCAAAGATGTCATAGTCGGTGTCATCGACACTGGCGTTTGGCCAGAAAGTCTGAGCTACAGAGATGATGGGATGACAGAAATTCCCTCAAGGTGGAAAGGAGCTTGTGACGGAGGATATGATTTCAATTCCTCACTGTGCAACAAAAAATTAATTGGAGCTAAATACTTCAACAAGGGAGTGTTGGCTGCTAACCCGAACAACACCAAGAAAATGTACTCCGCAAGGGACACCGAAGGCCATGGCACGCATACCTCATCCACAGTCGGTGGCAATTATGTTGAAGGTGCTTCATTTTTTGGCTATGCGTTGGGGACAGCAAGAGGGGTAGCACCTCGTGCTCGGTTGGCAATGTATAAGGTCATTTTCGAGGAAGGGCGATATGCTTCTGATGTACTTGCTGGAATGGACCAAGCCATTGCTGATGGTGTTGATGTCATATCAATCTCAATGGGATTTGACTTGGTTCCTTTGTATGAAGATCCAATTGCAATAGCCTCTTTTGGTGCAATGGAAAAGGGTGTTACTGTTTCAAGCTCAGCAGGAAATGCTGGTACAGATCTTGGAGAATTACATAATGGCATTCCATGGGTCTTAACAGTGGCTGCTGGCTCCATGGACCGTTGGTTTGCTGGAATTTTAACTCTAGGGAATGGATTAACCATCACTGGATGGTCCATGTTCCCTGCAAGAGCCGTTGTCCGGGAATCACGTCTTATCTACAACAAAACAATATCTGCTTGCAACTCCACCAAGTTGCTATCTGAAGTTTCTTCTGGAACAGTCATATGTGATAGCAGTAAGTCGTTCAATATTCAGATGTATTATGTCTCCCGATCAACTCTTGATGCTGCCATCTTCATCTCCAGTGATTATGCTTATGATGATAGCCTTTTTCCATATCCTGGTGTCGTCATTTCCCCTGGTGAGGGCGCTGAAGTAATTAATTATGCAGTAAATGGCGTTAATCCAACCGCTTCTATGGAGTTCCAACGGACCCTCCTGGGGACAAAGCCAGCACCTATTGTTGCAGAATATACCTCAAGAGGTCCTTCACCAAGCTATCCCGAAATTTTGAAACCGGATATAATGGCACCAGGTACATTGGTTTTGGCAGCCTGGAGACCAAATGATGCTGTTTCGATAATTGGCCCAAACATTGGGTTGTCCAATGACTTTAATCTTATTTCTGGTACATCTATGGCTTGTCCTCACGCAGCTGGTATTGCTGCACTTCTTAAAGGTGCACACCCCGAATGGACTCCAGCAGCTATTCGGTCTGCCTTGGTAACCACGGCAAACCCCCTTGACAATACTGGAACTCCTATTCGAGATGCGGGCTTCAGTTATGCAACTGCTACCCCTGTATCCATGGGTGCCGGCCAAGTCAATCCCAACAGTGCACTTGATCCAGGCCTTATATATGATGCTACGCCACAAGATTACGTATCTATTCTCTGCTCCATGAATTTCACCCAGAAACAAATCCAAACAATCACAAGATCCAGCTACAACTGCTCAAAAACATCTTCTGATTTGAATTATCCATCATTCATTGCCTTGTATCCTAACAAGACTAAGAATGCGTTGGCTAAAAAGTTCGAAAGGATAGTCACAAATGTTGGAGATGGGGCAGCAACATACAAGGTTCAAGTAACAGCACCAAAGGGTTCAGGGGTTACCGTCTACCCGGAGACATTGGTGTTTGGCCAAAAATACGACAAGCAAAGCTATTCTCTCAAACTAAAGTACAAGGCTAACCAAAATAAGACCGTGACATTTGGTTCAGTTATTTGGGTTGAGGTCAATGGTAAGCATATTGTAAGGAGTCCAATTGTTGTTGCACCAATCATTCCAGTCTGGTAATGGCTTTCTGGTTCAGTGTAATTGTGGTTCATGCTCATTACTAGGGAAGAATTGCCCGAGGTCCAACCAGACACGAAGGCACCATAAAGTTGAAAGTTGTTGGAATTTTAATTTGAAGTAGAAGTACCGCTTTCTTGCTAAGAAAAATCAGAAGGCACAATAAAAGATTGAGGAATCCAAATGCATTGCTTTTGATCTTTCGCGCAGCTATAGTTTTTGTACCGCTTCGTCCCTTCAATGTCCCATATGATAGCCAGAAACGGTTTTTTTTTTTTTTTGTTTTTTTTTTATGGGTCTACATGCTCTGCCAACAGTATAAGAGTTAACTAGGCTCCAATTTTCCAGCAAGAGAATTCGTATGGCATTATTAGTCTCCTGTGGGACCTCAAGAGATACCAGCTTTTGGGGTTCTCTCGGGATTAATGGGTAGTAAAAATTGTCGCAAGCTCTCTGGGCTTCGGAAGAAAAAAAAAATTCGTATGGCACAGTAATACTAATAAGCAAGCTACGCCAGGCCGGCAAGCAAAGGAAAATACTAAAGTTATTTTTCCGAATATTGTGTCAATTAGGATAGATAGAAAAACGGTGTTCGCAAGATTAGACCATGTAGTAGGTATGATATTTTTCTGAGGTTTGTTTGGGAAGACAAACAGAATCATGTTAACTTGATAGAGGAAGGACAGAACAAAGATAGAAAAGGGAACCGAAACATTAATTATTAGTTTCTTTTGATTAATAATCATCAGATATTAGATTAAACTTCTCAAAGCTGCACGTCTATTGATTGCTCCTTGAAGGTTATGGGATTGGTTTTTTCTCTCTTTGGCGCAAGGCAGTTGAATATTTTTTCAAGGGATAATTTCAGAAACCTCCCCTGAGGTTTGCCATAATATTACTCAGGTTCCCTCAATTTTTTAAAATTTCACTTACCTCCCTTGTCAACCTGACAAGACTAAACATTCTTATCAGAGGTCACAAATTGACAACATTACCCTTGCTCTTAATAACTACTTAACCAAAAAGCCAAAACAAAATAAAATTTTAAAAGGCAAAAAATGTAAATTACAAAAACAAATTGCTAGCTAATAATAGTCCGTATTTTTTTACATTGAAGTCATGGTGGAATAGCAAATGATATGAATAAATTAAATCTAATCAAGATTAACCATTTAGGTGGATTTTAGAGAGTAATTAACACTTTAAAAAAATTTCGTGCACAGTTACAATTAAGGAAGTCAAGATACTTTTTGAGGAATATGTTTTAATTCATGGTGTAGTTTAAGTTGTATTGAAAACTAAAATAATCTCTTCATATGTGTGAATTTTTCAAGGTGTAAATTTTGCTTTTGTTCCAATACAAATAAAATATATAGTTTATGTCAAGAAATTTACACCTTATAAAAATTTAGCCTTATTTTATTTTTTTTATTGTTGTTATAAATTTCATAAGTAGGATAATGTAAGGGTAGTATTGGAACAAAAAATTTTATCTTTCTTGTATTTTCTCCAAAGGGGTTAAAATGTTACAAAAAAATATCAATTTATTTAAGGAAGGTGTGTGAGATTTTAAAAACTTCAGGAGAGCTGAATGGTATTATAATTAAGAAACGTCGAGTAAGGCTTCTGAAATTATCCCTTTTTTCAAGCTCTGCATTATGATACAATTCAAATGGGAAATTCTGGAAGTCATACCTGAGCATACATTTTATATTTGGTGTTGTAGGCGTAATATTTAAATATTTTAGCGCACAATAATCAATAATGTTGGGAGGGAGACTTCTGATCTCCGAATTCAGGTGACAAATTTTATTATCTCAATACTAGGGAGAAACAGCCCACGCGACGCACGGAAATTTGGTGCTTGTGATTCAAGATAATTAATAATTATTATTTAACATTTTGTAGTATAGGAACTAAAGTATGATGATTTTATCATGTGATTTTAATAGAAAAATCATAAGTTACATAGTGAATTAATAAAAATAATGTGCAATAAGACATCCTTATTGCTATATTATATAAGAATCCGTTGTGATCAAAGGTTATGTTTGAATTTCAACTGTAAAGATAAGGGTAGTTTGAAAATATAAAAATGTTTGAAGTGCAATTGAAAAGTATCCAAAGATCTCTTCTAAAACTTATCCAAGATGATAAAACATTTTAAAGTATCAATTGGACCCTTCATCTCTCGAATCTATATATGTTCGTGAAAAATCCCTCAAGCAATGCTTCTGATTTCTCCCTCGACTTAAGCTCAACTTGAATTATCAAGTCAAGTTTATCCATTAATCATTTTGCGTCCAATCTAATCTAAAATAATTTTATTTTTTACTAACTATTTATATAATTTGGTGGGTATAATACGACTTAATCACATGTTTTTTATAGAGATAATAATGCCCAAAAATGATAGATAGATACGAAACTTAAGTGGTCTTTTTCAAAGTTTTGTAGAAATTATTCAGATTTGGTGTTTTTTGCTAGGGACATTTCTTTATAATCTCATAAATAAGTTCAAATCTGTATAATTGTTAAAAATCTGAATTGAAACTATCTTGATTATAAAAAATTGGTGCAAATAATATTTTCTAAATTTGAAATTGTAGAAAATGGTAAGTAAAATCAGAAGAAATTCCTCATATGAATTCGAATTGCAAACTATAGGTAGAAACTGCTTAATGATATTTTTCAATGTTTACTTGTATAAGTATCCAATATAACATCTCTACTTAATTGACTCGTTTGAACTATGGATAATGGTTGTTTCAATCAAATCAAGAAACATTATTTATCATTGTACAACATACAATTATGAATAAATGAATTAATACAATGCAATCAAAATGGTGCTGTAGTTAAAGCATTTAAACTCATCAAGTTCCACTACAAATTCTTTTACATAGCACAAAAGTAAAATTTTTGTATTTGAAACTATATAAACAGTATAATACAAGAACGAAATCATAACATGGAAAGCAAATAGAGTGCAAATGACATCTTAGTATTATGTAGCATGATTAATTTTCTTTTTTAGTTTCAATGAAGTACAAAATTCTAAATTAATACATTTTACAATCATAAAATTCCCAATTAAAATAAACACAAGCTGAATTCCAAATCATATTACATGAAAAAATAACTACTTGAACCATAACTGCTGGAATGTAGTCAACAGATTCCTGGAGTCAAGAATAATAGGAGAAAATTCATGAGAAATAAGGTTATTTGACTTAAATAAAGAAATAATACCTTGGCTGAGGAGAAGAAGATGATAAAATTGCTTTTCTGATTATTTTAGAAAGTGACAACATTATCTCAAATTGTACTTTGACCAGAGGCAGAATCTCTAGGATTTACTAAGAAAAACAATACAATTAGTCAGTTTTTTGAATTAGAAGTATCAAAAGGAAAACTATATGGAGTTCTTGAATAAACCAATCATCAGGGAAAAAAAAAATTACAATCTAAGAAAACAAAATCAAAGAACTCATCTCAATTTAAAGGAAAAGTTATGCATTCCACCAAATATTTAATAGCCATAATAAAATCAAAGAGGTGAAACTGAAAAAGAAGAAAGGGTATCGGCTAAACATGGGGACATAAATATGATAATGATTGTTCAGATAATAATTAAATTAATTAATTGTAATTAAAATCCAATTATATAAACATCCAATTAATTCCTTAACGGATGAGAAAGGTTTCAGGAAATTGGAAGGCTTGGATGTTAGTATAATAAATGATTAAAAGGATTTTTATGTAATTCTATCAAAATACAAGCTTTATTCAGTTATGCTTGATACTCAACTTGGTACCAAATATTGTAACATACCAAATCTGCCCCTAATTTTAAATGTCTGAAGGTTATATAAGTAATTATAGTGAAATTAAAGGTATAATGACTTGTACTCAATGTTCCAATTACTCTTCAAACACTCTCACATTCCCAAAATAACCTCACCCATGCGGTTGAAATCTAGCTTTAAACTCGTTCTTATATAGTATAAGGATTCGAAATCATTTCTAGGACTTCTTAACGATGTGTGGAAGGTAAGAAGAAGAGTTACTCATTTTTCATATTATTACGGGCATCAAATCGATCGTTGCAACAAGAAATAATTTTCAAACACCCAAAAAACATGCCTTCCAAACGGATCCAAGAGTGTTAGCATCTTTAGACATGCATGGTAATGCCAAAGGGCATCAAAGCAAGCCTTAATGCATTCCCCAGCATCCTTATAACGGGTTTTGCCACAGCAGCATCAATCGAGCACACCATCAACCTCGATCCCGTTTCTTGGGTCACCAAACTCATTCCTGCTACTAGGCTTGTTTGCCGGGAACCGAAGCTCATGTATTATGTATAATTTGTCACACCTAATGATATATAAAAGGTTCATTTTTTGGATAAAAGAGATAGTTATTGCCAAAGTAATGTGCCACTATTAATGTAATCAAGCTAAAACAATAGGTGACGTTAATTTAAACACTCAAGAGTAATTTTTTCGTTTCATGTAGGAATATATCATGATAAATTAAGCTGTCTAAATAATATATATATATATATATATGTATGTATGTATGTAACATCTAATGATGCATTTGCAGATCTTACTTACATTACATCTATGTTGATTAAAGTGAGAAAGAAAAGAAACACGACAGATTGAAAGAAGAACCGAGCCCAAGTTTGCAGTTGCCATGGATACGAGTTGCGAAGAGAATGATGTGAAAACGTAACTGAAGAATGTGGAGATTTTATAGCAATTTTTCTTTGCTAAGGAATAAATATGACACAAATCATAACAACTTTCATTAGTTGTATCTGTTTGTTTCACAATTATCTAAGTATAACTTGACTTGGTCGCATATACATTCCAAGCGCCTCTGCCCTCCTAATAATAATATGCTCAATCTTTGGATGCTTTTTCGTTGTTGCAGCCCTTTTCAATTGGGATCCTTGGTGCCACTATTCGGTGCCAAATTCAGTGTCAATCCCACTAATCACGTGATGGTAGAAGAAATTTAAATAAACAACATATGATAAATTAAATAAATAGGACATTTGACATAAATATAAAAATGACACTGAATTACCACTGAAAAAGTGGCATTGAGAATCCCTGATCATGGTTTTGAGGCGTTTCTAACTTTGTAGCTGGAGATTGCTTTAAAGCCTACATGATCTACCCTCCTATTAAATCCTACCGAAGGAACTGGACAACTATAACTTTTTTTTTGGTTGCTTCTGTATTTTTTTTTTTTTTTTCCTTCTGTCTCACCATGTTTCAAATGTATCATAGTACTTCTTTCTTTTGTTGGGTTGCTTTTTATGGGGGTTTGTGAAATGCCTCAATCCTACAATATATGCAAAATTGTTGGGTTTCGTGGGTCAATTTGAATAGTGGTAATGACAAAACCCAAAGCCCGCACATTTGCCGTTGGTCGATTGTCTTGATCAACGGTTTGTCAAATGGCTAGTAGGCACAAACATATTTTTGATTAGCCCATATTAATTTGAGAGACTGTTGGCTCTCTCCTGTGGCTGCAATCGAATCGAATTGAGATCGAGCAAGACATTACTCAAACTCATCTATCGTTTCCAAAAAAAAAAAGGACATTACTCAAACTCGACTTGAGTAAAAAAAACTTGGATTCAAACTCGAGTTCTTGAAAGTCGAGTTTAAAATTCACACTCAATTTTGTTTTGCATTATTCAAACTGGTGCTGATCGAGCCCAATTGAACTTAATTCAAACTCAATTGAGTTTAACCGAGCCTAATCAAAATTTTAAAAAAATAATAATTTTATATTTTATATAATTTTAAATAAAGAATAAAATAGATATTTTATATTAATAAATAAAAAATTAATAAAAACATATATATATGTGAAACTTGATGAGTCGGGTTCAATCAAGTAGTTCGAATCGTTCGAACTTGAGTTTGAATTCGATCAACGTGAATTTGAGCTCGAACTTTGATTGAATAAACTCACGAGTTACTTATTTAAACTCAACTCATTTGAACTCCTAGAACAATACATAAATAACAAATAATTTTTTGAGACCATAAACTTCTATGCTCACGAGTCTATCATAACAAGTGAAAGAGGTCAACTGCCACCAAGACAATTTAACGTTCTAAAGTTTTATAAAATAAAGTACTTTTGTAATTCAATCTAGGAATTTTATGAGAATAGTGTCGATGAAGCTTCAAGCATGATACGATACATGCTGAGGTAAGACGGAAAGAAGAGAAACAAAAAGGAATTAGTATAGAAATGGTAAACATAAGTTGCGTCCACAAGTAAAGAAATGGTAAATATAAGTTGCGTCCACGCAAAGATGTGTTGTGTTGGCTTGCGTAGAGACTTTTGTGCCGACAGGGTAGAAGAATATGAAGATTTATATCAATTCTTACTGACAACGCAATTCCTTTCCACAGCAATAAAAAGGACATAAATCGTAAATTGTTCTCGATCATATCCCATCAAACCAATCGAAACAACTAACGTTATCAACAGCAGAAATGGTCACTTGCTCGTTATTTTAATCTTACCTTGACCATTTCTGTTTGCAAATATTCTGGACACTCAAAATCTCTTTCAAATAACATTTCTTTGATGCAAAAGAGCTATCCAGATATAAGTTTAATGATAAGACCAATCCTATAAAAGCTAGGACATTATATAATTTTAGATGTGGAAAAAAGTCGTTCTCTAAAATTTTCTTTGCTTTTTTGTTCGGAAATATTAGCACTAAAGGAGACTGTTATGCTTGCCATTTCAGCCTGGCAATAGCTTTCTAGTCCAATTGTTGTTGCACCAATGCTTCCAGTCCGGTAATAGCTTTATAGTTCGGCACAATTGTGGTTCATGCTCCTTGTAGGGAAGAATTGCCCACGATCCAACTAGACGCGAAGGCACCATAAAGTTGAAAATAGTTAGAATTTTTTAACCTTTTTCTTGTTTTGGAATGTTAGAAGGCACAATAAAAGATTGAAATATCGAAATTAAAATGTTGCACCCATGTTGATCCAAGTGAGAAAGAAAAGAAACGCAAAAGATTGCAAGAAGATCAAAGGTGAAATTTGAAGTTGCCGTGGAAATGGGCTGCGAAGAGAATGAGTGCCGTGAAACTGTAACTTAAGAATAAGGAGATTTTATAGCAATTGTTCTTTCCAAAGCAATAAATATGACATAAATCATATTTAAATATAATGAACATAGACTACAACAAAGGATGCTTAACCACAACATAAATCACCATACTTCAATCATTGGTGCAACGGCTATAGGGCTCCGCACAATATGCTTGCCATTAACCTCTACCCAAACGATTGAACCAAATGTGATTGTCTTATTCTGATTAGCATTATACTGTATTGTCAGAACATAGCTCTGCTCCTCATATTTTTTCCCAAACACCAATATCTCTGGGTAGACAGTCACCACTGAGCCCTTTGGTGCTGTCACTTGAGCCTTGTAGGTTGCTGCCCCATTTCCAACATTTGTGACTGTCCTTTGAAATCTTTGCTTCAAGACATTCTTAGTCGTATTGTTGTACAGAGCAATGAATGATGGATAGTTCATATCAGAAGATGCATTTGAGCAACTGTAGTTGGATCTTGTGATTATTTTGATTTGTTTCCAAGTATAATTTGCTGAGCACAGAAGGTTTATGTAATCTTCTGTTGTTGCGTTATATATGAGACCCGGATTGAGTGCACCATTGGGATTGACTTCTCCTGCGCCCATGGATAAAGGGGAAGCAATTGTATTGTTGAGGCCAATATCTTGGATCGGATTTCCAGTGTTGTCAAGGGGGTTTGCTGTGGTTACCATGGCAGATCGAATAGCTGCTGGACTCCATTCAGGATGTGCACCTTTAAGAAGTGCGGCAACACCAGAAACGTGAGGACAAGCCATGGATGTACCAGAAGCGAGATTGAAATCACTAGACAATTGGATGTTAAAACCGATGCTGGCCACTGGTTTAGTTGGGTTCCAGGCTGCTAGCACTAGTGTTCCCGGCGCCATCAAATCTGGCTTCAGGATTTGCGGAAAGCTAGGAGCTGGACCTCGTGAGCTATATGAAGCAACACCTGGAGCACGCTTTGAGTGCAAGCAAGTCTTTTGGAACTGGATACTAGCAGATGGTTGATAACTAGTTAATGCATACTTAATGACTTGTGCTGCATCAGAAGGGCTGATCACAACCCCAGGATACTCAAATGAAGCTTCTGCAAATATTTGAGGATCTGAGGAGACAAATATTGCAGCCTTTACTCTGGATTTAGACACGGAGGACATCTGAGCCAAGAAGGCGCTGAATTTAGACACATTGCAAATGACTATTCCACCAGAAAGTTTGTCAAGCAACTCAACAGGGAAGCAAGCTGAAATGGATTTGTTATAAATTAGGGGCGAGTCTTTAATGACTGCTCTTGCTGGAAAAAGGGTCCAACCATTAAGGTTAACCCCATTCCCTAAACACAAAGTTCCACAGAATCTACGATCTGTGGAGCTTGCTGCTACTGTCAAGCTCCATGGAATTCCATTATGTAAACTTCCAATGCCAAATTCACCATCATTCCCAGCTGAACATGAGACGAATACATTCTGTTGCATTGCACTAAAGGAAGCAATCGCAACTGGATCTTCATATAGACTGGCACCGCTGAAACCTAAAGACAGAGAGATTATATCAACCCCATCAGCCAGTGCTTGATCAATGCCAGCAACAACATCAGATTCATAAGGATCTTGCTCCTCCCAAGATACCTTGAATATTGCCAATCTAGCTTTTGGCGCAATCCCCCTTGCTGTACCTGTGCCATATCCGAAAAATGAAGCCTGTTTAACATGGTTTCCAGCAATAATTGATGAGGTGTGTGTGCCATGTCCCTTCCCGTCTCTTGCAGTGAACTTGTTTTGTTCACCGTTCCCACCATTGGCTGCCAAGTTTCCTTGGTTAAAATAACGGACTCCAATTAGCTTCTTGTTGCACAAGGAAGAATTGAAGCCTTCTCCCCCGGCGCATCTCCCCTTCCACCTAGATGGAACTTTTGGCATTCCCCCATCTCTATAGCTGGGACTCTCCGGCCAAACTCCTGTGTCAATAACTCCTACTATTACATCATTGCCAAAGTCAGAAGCTGGCCATAGTCCATCCGCATGATTTAGCTGAAGGAATTTGTATGTGTAGGTAGTATCAAGAGTGCCAACCTTGTCCTTATAGGCTGACAAAAAACCAGGCAATTTCTTCAGATATTCCAATTCATTTGTTGATAACATCGCACTGAACCCGTGAATTGCATGGCGATATGTGTAAAGAAGTTTTGGTTGGCTCTGGTGACGGTGTGGATTGGGGTGGTTCATTGACTTGAGATTGCTCATGGCGTTCAAATACCATTGCTCCTGGTTAGAAAAAACCAGGGGCATGAGCGAATGATCCATGTGGATGATAAAAGAAGATCTCTCTGCCGACTCTAATGCCGTAGCAGAACTAAGGACTGCAACAGCTAAGAAATGAGTAAACAGCTGGAGAAGGTAGACTTTAATAGGTTCCATTTGCTTATTAATGATCTTTGATATAAGATTCTTTAATGGACTAATATGCAGGCTGATGATGAGAAATTCAGAAGGAATCCGTGGTTACAAATAAGGGAAGCATCAAGGAAGGTAGTGGTTACACAGAATGGAAGACTGAGGAAGATAGTAGAGAGTAACAAGTAAGGGAAATTCCGAAGTCCTGATTTGTTTCTTTCTTTCTTACTGATATATATGGTGTAGTTGGTTTAGAATTGAAAAGACAAAATTTATAGTATCTGCTAACAGAGTTTTCGCACCATGGTAAAACTTTCCGCTTAGTTTTGATGAAAAAGGGTCTTGCGGAATGCGTATAATCATGGGATGTACGTTTTGTCAGTGCCATATATAAACTGTGTTGGATAGGCCTCTTGAACTCGGGTGCGATTCAAAATTATATGCTCTATTTGCCTGGAGAATCAAATTACTTTCTTGTGAAATCAGAGTTTTTGCTAGTTTTATGATTCATCATGCGGCTGGAAAATGGGGTTGATTTTGTATTGTTGTCTCTTAGCTCCATGTATCAGTCTGCATGATTTACAGTCGATGGATAGAAAACTTTCCAGTTGGACGATGTGTTTTCATCTTCATCGAGATTTCCACACCACTTTAATTTGCTGAAGCCACTTCATAAACCGTTAAAGCTTCAATCCGTAACGGCAATCAAAAGTAAATCAGTGGTGCAAAAATATGCTTTCCAAAGCAAGATGCACGTTTGATCTTCTCTTTGTAAAACCAATAGTGCTTTGTCCATAACAGCTTATTACTGTTTTTACTGAATTCTTCTTTCCAAAACAGCTTTTTTTTTTTTTGGGAGGTGGTTTTGCCTTCTCTTCTTTTTGGTTTTAACTTTATTTGTCTTCTCTACTACAGTTATATTAATAAGGGTGTCTGGTCAAAGATAATGGTAATATGTTCTAATCTGATCAATTTTCCCATATGTGTTTATCTGGATCTTTTCTACCAAACTAGAGAAACCATATTCCACTTAGCAATTAATAAAGAAGAAAATGAAGAAATGGCATAGCTAACTAGTAAAAGTTCTTTTGGTAATTAGCACAGGTTCTACCATAACCATAAGAAGGCTCAAACCTGCCATCAATAACCGTCCAAACCAACCCATTAATTTTAAATGGGTCTAAATGGATAGCCAACTAAATCCATTAATAGGTAGTGGGCTGATTCGACTTACCCATTTATACCAATTTAAAAAAATAATACATTTAAACTCAATTTTTAGTGAGTGTTAAACAAATAAATTTAAATTTCTTACCAATCTAATGACAATAAAATACCGTTATTTTTTGTTAAACAATGTGTGAAAAAATAGGAAAAACAATGAGTAAAAGTTTAAATGACTCATAAATGGGTAAATAAGTATACCCATACCCATTTATTAATTGGGTATAAATGGTACCCATTTATACCCATTACCTAATTATGACCCATCCAAACTTGTCTACGTACCTATTTATACCCATTACCAAATTATGACCTGTCCAAACCTGTCGAAGTCACTCATTTTGAGACATCTACTGGATATTTTTTTTATACTATATAAGAATGAATTGTGGTCAAAGAGGGGTTTTGAATTTCAACCGCATGGATAGAGGCATTTTGGGAATGTGAAATGATGTGGAGTTTTTTTAAAACTTTTGGTACAACTGATGGTAGCATGTGTTTGGATATGTTTATAAAAATGTCCTCATGTTTGTACATTTAAAGCTTTTATTTATGGAGATATTTGGGTATTTTTGGAGTATGAAATTATTTTGTAATCGTTTTTGCATCGGGTATAACTCATATAAGCTTATGTGTTGGTATAATTATTGAAATGGTTTTATAGACTCATTTACTTGAATTGTAGTTTTTGTTGTGCAAATGAAATGAATACACATTGCTATTAACTGACATATTCAATTGCTTGAAGCATAATCAATTGTCTTTGCCATTTACATCTAAATTGAACTGACAAAAAGCGTGGGTATGTTAATGACTTTATGCTTGAGCATCAGTTATGTTTGTTTCAATGCCTCCTTCTTCACATTCTTCAAAAAAAAAAATTTTTTGACTTTTGGGATTGAGCTATTTTTGCTGCCTTTATACTCAACATTCCAGAATGGTCTTCAGTCGAAACTATTCGTGATGGTTCAGCTTGAGATGAGTTTTGTTTCTTAATTTTATCGTTTATGTGGGTGGTTCTTATGGTGTGTAACGTTAGGTGTCCGCGTCCATCATAAAATTTGAAACTTTGGTTGTGTAATTTAGCTGTAATATTATGATTTTCGCACAAATTTGATTAGCTTGTATAATTTGACAGTGTGCTTATGATGTGATAGGTTTGAAGCAATTGCAAGAAAAGGCTTTCCGGAGGATATCTGGAATAAGGTAAGTTGGAAAAATTATCTTTATTAATTCAGTTATGATGTGTTTTCTACTGCATGTAGTATGTGATTCATATACAGAATCCATTTTTATAGTAATTTGATTGTGAAGCATTGTGAATTGATAGATTACATGGTTTACTGCTGATTTGAGTTTCAATTGTTTAGCCACTGATAAATTTATAAAATAAACACATATGAAAATGACTAAATTGATTTGAGTTTCAATGAGAGCTTATTATACAAGTACAAATGCTTTCTTATATGGATAAACAAAATTGAAATTTCTGCGAAAAGCTAAATAGATGAACCTAAAAGAAACAAAAAAGAATGAGTGTTTTGTTATCAGAAAATGAACCAAAATGATGCAAAAGAGAACCTTACACAGGACAAGAATGAGTGTAATTTTGAATTTTAACCCCAAGAACAGACATATAGCTAATGAAATTACTTGTAATCCATGAGATATAAGCTAAACAATAATCTGAAGAAAGGAAAAATTAAATGACTTGAAAAGTAAATTGCTACGATCTAAACATAAGAAATTGCGTGAATGTCTCTGCAATTCTCCAATCTAGAATATGCTTGCCATAACTATGTAAAACTCTCATTAATATGCCAAATAACTAATGTCTACCCAACCACCTTGATTTTCTATAGTTGTAGTTACGATTGCAAAAGCTTTTCATCATATTTGCTTATTTTTATTCTGATTCCTGAAGCCTCAGAAGTGCTCTCTCCATTCTTCTCCTTCGACTTCAACAATGGCTACAAACTCAACTGAGATACTCCATGACCTCTCTCCCACGATCCGAGTATACAAGGACAGTCGGGTTGAAAGTATAGTGGGCAAAGATATATTGTAGCTGCATCAGTGGATCCCGAAACTGGAGTTGAGTCTAAAGATGTCCAAATATCACTAGAACTAGACATATCTGCTAGGCTTTACCGCCCAAAAAAGCCCAACAGGATACAAAGCTTCCTCTTCTGGTCTATTTCCATGGTGGGGGCTTTTGGTTGAATATGCCTTCTCTCCTACATATCACGCGCACCTTAATACAGTAGTTGCAGAGATTGGTGTTATAACAGTTTCAATTAACTATCGACTCGCCCTGAGCACCCTCTATCTACTGCTTGTGAAGATTTTTAGATTGCAGTCAAATGGATTGCCTCTCATTCGAATGGCAAGGGTCCTGAGGCATGGTTCAGGGATTATGTTGACTTTGATAGGGTGTTTTTTGGTAGGGACAATGTTGGTGGCAACTTAGCATATAACTACGGATAGCAACGAGGGCGGGCACCCACCCCGCGGGGGGTCATTGGGAAGGAGGTTGGGGGGGCGGGGGCGGGGGGAATTTTTTCCGGAAGGCGGGGGAGTATACCCCCACCCCACCTCCCGCTCCGCTACCCGTTTGAAAAAATATATATATATATGTACATAATTATATATATAATGATATTATCAATTATACTACTAAATATACATGTCTATTAATAAAAATTATTAATTATTTATACTAAATTTATTAATACATTTATATTAAATTCCTAACCACTTAATACAATAACACTTTTTTCTAAAAAAACACAATAATAATTTAGTGATTGTATTTGTATCAAAAGTGAAAACTTGATTATTTTAGTTATATTTGTTTTATCAGATTAAATTGTATTCAAATAACCGTTGTTTAATTATTTTTATGAGCTTCAATTATGAAGTTATAATGAATAATAATTTGGTGATGTGTTGATATTTTAATATTTGATTATTTGCTCAAATTTAATTCTAATAAAATTATATAATAAAGTTTTTTTAACCCCACGGGTGCTCCCGCGAGGGAAGCGGGGCGGAGGCGGAGGCGGGGGCGAGGGAAATTAAAATGCAATGGGGCGCGGGTTGGGGGAGGTGTCCCCCACCCCATTGCCACCCCTATATATAACATGGCGTTAAGGGTTGGGCTGGAGATATTGGACGGCTTCAATCTTGATTCGATTTTTCTCCATTGTCCTTATTTTTTGGGAAATTGCCAATTAGTATTGAGCTAATGAAATTACAAGCAAAGACCTATATTGAGGGCATATGGTATTATGTTCATCCAAAATCTACGAAGTTGATGATCCATTACTGAATCCTATAATGGAACCAAACCTTTCGAGGCTATGCTGCAAAAAGGTGCTGGTTTATGTTGCTAAAAAGGATATTTTGAAAGACAGGGGATGGCTTTATAAAGAGGCATTAGAGAAAAGTGAGTAGGGTGGAGATGTGGAGGTTGCAGGGGAAGATCACGTCTTCAATTTGTTTTTTCCAAGGGGGAGAGAATGCTTTTTCGTTGTTGAAAAAGTTGGCTACTTTCATCAAGAAAAATATTGTGCAGATGTTTAAGTGGATAATCATTTTGTTTATTCATTCTCTGAATCGTTTGTGTATTTCTTTGAAGTTCATTTAATTTTGTTAATGAAAAACTCATATACAAATGTTTGTTTCAAAACATATGAACCGAGCAAGATAGCATCATAATTTCCTTCTCCATCTCCCAGTACAGATTAGATATTGTTACTCAATGTGCATGAATTTCTTGATATTCGCTTGAACTACCAAAAATTCTCTTTTAATCACAGGCATCAAACATTTGCGCGCAATGCGCGAGCACTCCTCCCTAGTATTGTACCATAAAACGGTATACTAACCTCAGCTTAAATCTTGAACGTTCTCTTGTCAATATCTCATGTTAACCAAGAAAATGCTAAACCATCTTATAACATCTAATCACAACGAGTTGTGAAGTTAAATATTGATTGCTTTCCGACTTTTGGTTGAAACAAAACTGGTCAGTAGAACGCATTAATTTCTGCAATTGATAGCGTTAGTTGTTTGAATTGGAATTGATGAGATGAGATTGAGTACAGTTTACGAAAATATTATACGATTTATTTTGCCAAAAAAAATGTTTTGCTTTCATAAGAAGATATCCTAAATCTTCATATTCTGCTATTCTTATGCACAAAATTGTCTTCGCAACCTGCATAGATTGCAGCAACTAGATTACCTTTTTTTTTTTCCCTCGCAAGACTTTTTGCTTCTTTTCCTACCATCTTACCTAATCACAAATGTTGAAGCTTTATCGCCACTCGTCTCCTAAAGCTCCTAGATTAAATAAGAGAAGTAATACTAAAGTTTATATCACTTTAGAACATTCAATATTCTTATTGGAATGCATTGGAGGATAAGCAAAGTGGGATCTTGCATTCCAATCCAGCCTTAAATGAAGAGTTACTAGTCAATTGTTTTTCTTTATTCCAACCTTTAACATAATCACTCACATGATATTTGTCAGATTATGTTCTTGTATGAATGTATATACTTACATAGTTACATTGTCAGATTTCCTCAGTACTATTCTCATAAGTTTATGTTGAATTTATGTTTTCCATTAGTTATGATTTTGTAGATTAATGAAAATGGAAGGTCGGAAGAGTATTGGATTTTTGAGCGCTATGCATAACCGACTCGATTATCTACCAAAAGTTTTGTTACTGAACGCAGCAGATAATCTTAGGTTATCTACATTTGAAGGCTTGTCTAAGTATATCCAAGGTGCATTTTGTTCTTGAAACATATTTGCAAAAAATAATATTGTGCTTTCAGTTTACCCTAGGTAGTCTTGTCAAAAGGGATGAAATATAAACCCATAAAAATTTAGAAAATCATTATGCAATATGTATAACTCACACAGCAGCGGGGGGCGCTTAAGCTTGAGATCTCCATAATTTGTAATTTCACAACTGTCTTCTGATAAACAAATATATTATTCCTATAAAATGCCATTTACTAAGCCAAAGAGCTGGACATTACGTGATATGTCTACATTATGGATTAATCTTTTCTATAAAATGTATACACTGTCAGTCAGCATCGGATGAATGACAAATATGCAAAATTTGAATTTAAAATTCAACTTTTGCACAAATGTTATAGATTCAACGGTGATAGTGTATTATACACTGTCAATGTATATAAGATTTACTGTTACATTATTAGTTAAAGTGAAACTAGTGTGACTATAATGTAATATCCATTCTAACATATATTCTCCCAATATGCATTTAAATTTTGATTTTTTTTTTCTAGGAGTAAAATCTACAAAGCTACAAGTTAAAAGTCAACTCAAATTGGTAATACCATTTGTATTGAAAGACTCCCATTGTGTTCAAAAAGAAAAGAGTGAAGATTCATAATTTCTTGAAATTTTGGTTCCTAATCTCCATGATACAATACAAAATAAATAAATAAATAAAATACCAGCAATTTATGGGCATCCTTTCTTAAATTCTAATAGGTTTGCCACCAAGTTTGTTCATCCTTAGATAATTAGATACTAATCAGATACTAAAGAATAGTAGTATCATGTAAATTGAGTATTATTGATCTCTTCCTTTGTTCTTCCTAAGGTCGGAAGAAAATTGAGGTATAATTTGACTAATAAAGAAATTGAGCTGCCAAGATGACAAGATAAAAATGAGAAAGCTGGTCATCACGACTTAAAAACGGTGGAAGCATCTAAATTGCCCTGGACAGAAGAAAAATTAAAGCATTGTGGTGGAAAGATTTGATCCATAAGGCAGCCTTCCACCTGGTTTCACATGTTTTCTGTGGATCCCACTTGACTAAATCGCTCTTCCTCCTCTCTGTATTAATCAAGTTCCCAAAAGGTAAGGGAAAAACCCAGAAAAAAAAAAAAAAAAGGAAGCCACATTATCCCAAGATTTATCATTCACACTTCCAATAATCTACTCATTTGTGTGTGTCTGAGCGAGAGAGAGAGAGAGAGAGAGAGTTGGAAATTCGATGCAAACCAAAAAAAAAAAAAATGAGAACACCCTATTATACATTTTCTTTAGGGGTCTCCATTATGTAGCCATTGCGTAGTTTTAGTCCTTAAATTTTGACAAAAACAAATCTGGTTCTCAATGTTTAGTACGTGTGTTGTTTGAGTCGCTAAAATTTTAACAAGAGCAAATCAAATTTCCAATTTAAAATAGATTCATAACATTTAAAGAATTTTTCCAATTACTAACGGATTTAGTCACCTCCAGTCATATGTCCATTAAATTACATTTCAAAGTAAAGAAGCAAAATAGTACTAATTTTAAACAAGAAGAACTAATAACTCACGTGCTAACTAATTAACTAGTAAAAGAGGAAAAATTTTAGTCTAAAAAACTAAAACTAATTGAAGCACTCGGCTCATTGATTCAGAAGTTATATTCACCTTCTATCCCTATTACCCCGAAGCAAAAAATCGTAATACTTAATTTTTTTTTCATACACATGAATTTTTCTTTCTTTTGGTTTCCTAGTTAATTAGATATTGATGTCCCATCACGTGAATTATTTTTATTGTTCAAAATCATCCGCTACTTAACTTGTTTATTCTTAAGAAATTTAATTCAATAAACGTGTGGTTGCACGTGACTAGTTCCATCAATACTTGTGAAATCCCGTCAGTTATCTATTTCGAATTGGTAACATTAGGAACTGACTTTGTTCTTGACGAAACTTTTAAGGAATAAAATTGCACTACGTACCAAACATTGAGGACCATATTTATTTTTGCTAAAACTTAAAAAAAAAAAAAAACCAAAATTGCACAAGTATCAAACAACCGAAACTGCTGCATTTCCCACTTCTTTTGGACAAAGGATATGGGTTAGGTTTTTTTATTAATATAACTTAATCCATGGTATAACTTCCCCCAATATATCTTACTAATATTTAATAATAGGGTAAATTATCCATTTGGCCTTTGAACTTTTAATTTAAGTAAAATTAAGCCGTCTAACTATTTATAGTCAACTTTTAACCCTTGAATTTGTAAAATTGAAAATCCGTGGCCTTTTTACCTAGTTTATCCGGTTTTACAACCGGAAAGAAGGGCATTTTTGTCCGCATCTTCTAAATAAAAATGAACAACTCCATCTTCTTCCCTTTCCCTAACCCAACCAAATAGGCACAGATTTCTAGAGTTCTTAAGCTTCTGCAAATTGGGGATAACTAAGTCCGACTCTAAGCAAAATTTTTAAAACTGCCCGCTCTATTCTCTCCTAGTTTTCCCATATACTCCTTTCCCCCACTAAAAATCGCATCAATTAACCACTCTTCCTCTCCCCTTTTCCCTTTCGTCTTGATTTCTCGATCTTCTCCATGAAATCCAACAAAAATGATGTCCAAGATTGTGAAGAAAACCCCAACAAAGTCCATAAAAAATTCGCGCCACCATCACCACAACCACCAACACCGAAAAAATCCCCCGTAAAGAATGCCTCTGCCGCTACTTTAGTGGTGCTTGCGTCGATTAACAAGTCCATTTACACTTGCCACCACCGCCTCATCAAGATTTTCTCCAAATTAGCGCGCATTTCAACTCCAATTAAGAAGAAGAGCCCAAGAAAACGGGGGCATCAATTACTTCAAAAGGGTTCTGAAGATGCCAAAAGTAGCATCAGAAGAGCTCTATTTGATGACGAAAAAAGTTCTGCACTTCCGCCACTGGTTTCGCCAGAGAAAAACACAGTCTTTCTTGATTTGGACAAGACTCTGGTGCATTCCCAGCAGGGCCCTGCTCTAGAAAAGTATGATTTCATAGTTAGGCCGGTGATAGATGGAGAAAGAGTGGATTTCTTCGTGTTAAAGAGGCCATTTCTGGAAGAATTTTTGGAGTTCTTGAGTAATAAATTTGAGATTGTAGTGTTCACAGCTCGAATTGAGGAGTATGTTTCCTCCTTGAATTTAGCAGATTTGGTGACAGAGGAGGGGGAGTCCTTGCTGTCATTGTGGGAGAGTTGTTGGGGGGCAGCGGCAGTCTTATTAGAAGAGGAAGAATAAGAATAGGGAGAGAAATTAATCAAACCCCAGACCTCCAAGAAATCAAAAACCCAGGGAATGGAGCCAATGTCTCCAACGATGGTCTTGCGGACTTCGGAAAAAGTGATTTTTTTTGTTGGGGGGGGGAGGAGAAGGGGTTGTCCCTGAATCTCTGAATGATGGCATTACTGTAGTATTTGTAAGTCTTGGGGTTCTTGGAGGTTGATCTTCCGTCGATGACAGGTTGGGTTAGGGAAAGGGAAGAAGATAGAGCTGTTCAATTTTTGCTTAAAATATATGGACAAAAATGCCCTCCTTTAAAGCGTATTGTCATTCGTGTGATTTGATTTTTCAGTTGCAAAATCGGATAAACTAGGTAAAAGGGCCACGGATTCTCAATTTTACAAGTTTAAGGGCTGAAAGTTGACTAGAAATAGTTAAAGGGTTTAATTTTACTTAAACTAAAAGTTCAAGAGCCAAATGGATAATTTGCCCTTAATAATAATATGTCTTCTACTGAGAATTGTAGGATAATTTACATGTCTAGTGCTCTAGTTTGCTATTGGTTGTTTAAATTAAACAAAATGCTATTACACTACTAATTTATGCAAAACACACTACTACTAATTTTCTCAGTAGACTCCAGAAGTGAAAGTTGCCAACTGTCGAGCGCAAGCTGTCTCTCGACCTTCCAAGATTCCCATTCCCTCCCCTTTCGGTCTCCCAACCCATTCCGCCCCTCTGACAGCCCATCGTATATGAGTGATATACCTACACGGTTTCACTACCCACTTTCCCTTCCACCACCTCTCTCACTCTTTTGTATCCCTAACACCACTCTCACAATTATCCCACAATTATTTCATCTCTCTCTCTCTCTCTCTCTTTTTTTTAAAAAAATCCCACAATTATTTGGCATACAATCTGTATGCAAAATCCCCAAGTTTAAATAAGAAAAAAGAAAAGAACAAAATCCCACTTAAACCCCCATCATCCCTTCCACTTCTTTTGGTCGACCACTAAAAGAACAACGAGTACTACTAGTGCCATCCTTCTTTCCTTCCTTCCTTCCTTCCTTCTTTCTTTCTTTCTTTCGCCTTTACTTTTGGGTTGGGACTCGGGAGGTAAAGAGCTGAAAAAAAAAAACAGAAAATAGGAATCAAAATGCACGCAAAAACAGACTCAGAGGTTACAAGCTTAGCACCATCTTCGCCAGACCACGCAAGGCGTCCGGTTTACTACGTCCAGAGCCCATCTCGTGACTCTCACGATGGCGAGAAGACCACGACATCGTTTCACTCGACTCCCATTCTTAGTCCGGCTGGCTCGCCTCCTCACTCTCACTCCTCCGTCGGCCGTCACTCTAGGGAGTCGTCTACCAGCCGCTTCTCCGGCTCGCTCAAGCCTGGATCCAGGAAGATCAACCCAAACGACGGCGGATCGGGTGCGAATAGACACCCTGGCCATAAGGGCCAAAAACCATGGAAAGAGTGTGACGTGATTGAGGAGGAAGGACTGCTTGAAGACCAAGAGTCACGAAAGCCCCTTCCCAGGCGGTGCTATTTTCTCGCATTCGTTGTGGGTTTTTTCCTGCTTTTTTCTCTCTTTTCACTCATCTTGTGGGGTGCTAGTAGACCTCAGAAGCCCAAGATCACCATGAAGGTTAGTTCAATTTCGTTTCATTCGCTTTCCTTATTTGAAATTCCAAATTTTGAACTGATCATCAATTTTAGCTGAAATTTTGCTACAAGGGATTGAGTTGGCAAAAGTGTTATCTTTCGCTTTGCTTAACCACACTTTATATTCGTCAGTGTACGCATAGAAAAATGTACGAAAGTACTGGTTGATAATTGAATTACGGCTAAATTTGGTCTTAATTTGCAATTCGATGTGAATTATTATGTGGGTTCTTGTTGAATTGCCATATGAATACGCAATTCTTGCATAATTTCGTGTGGTTTTGCCTGTATGTGTGAGTGTGTGTTTCTTTTTTTTTTTTTTTTTTAAAAATACGTCTTCTGAATTAGCGTGGATTTACCTAATTTGTGTTCTCTGTTGTCTGCACAGAGCCTTACATTTGAGAGATTTGCGATTCAAGCTGGTTCGGATGATACGGGAGTATCTACTGATATGATCTCCATCAACTCTACCTTAAAATTCAATTTCCGAAATACTGCTACATTTTTTGGTGTGCATGCTACCTCATCCCCTGTTGATTTATCATACTTTGAGCTCACCGTTGGATCCGGAACAGTAAGTCACGCCAAAAAAAAATTTTTATTTTTGTTTATTAGGAAGGAACTCCCAATCTTTAATTTATAGTTACTACTAGAATAGAGAGCTTGTCACATTCTTGTTGATTTTGCGAAATTGGATTTTGTGGCAGATGAAGAATTTTTATCAATCGAGAAAGAGTCAGAGAACTGTAACTGTATCAGTGATCGGGAACAAGATTCCTTTGTATGGAAGTGGAGCTAGTTTGAGCACCACCCCAACAGGGACCACTAGCCAGCCAGTGCGACTGAAGTTGAACTTTGTGGTGCGATCAAGAGCTTACGTTTTGGGCAAATTGGTGAAGCCAAAGTTCTATAAGAAAATCGAATGCTCGATCGTCTTTGATCCCAAGAAACTTAATGCCCCCATCCCATTAAAGAACGATTGCACATACAATTGATGATTATGACTTTATGATGTGGAATGGATGCTTGGTTCTTTCTTTTCTTTTTCTTTTCGGTTTCTTGTCATTGAAGAGAATGGTAATTGATTGAGGAATGAGGAACTGAGAAGACAGGGACAGCTAAGCCTGCTGGCATGGGTTTCTTGGCACCGGGTTTTTGACTTTCTGGGGTTTTGCCTTTGTACCAACCCGTGGAGCGTGAAACTGTGAATCGTGAAATACAGGCTGGATTTTGGCCGTGAACCGCGTGAAATCATTGATCACTGTCTCCAGTTCCGCCGCCTAAAAATGGGAACACAATTTGTCAGTTCTATTAATTCTTTTCGCAGGGAATGTTAGTGCTATGAATTAAAATGAACCATACTTGTAAGAATCATTTGGTTACTTGGAATATTATTTGTATTCATAAAATAAGAATCATTAAGTTATTTGGAGTATTATTATATTCATAAAATAAGAAGCAATTAAGTTATTTTTGCAGCTTAAACGTGTGCTAATAATTCAGTTTTGCTGGACTGTACTGTGATGATTGTGCCTGAAGACTTGATTAAAGATTTGGTAGTGTTTGCGTGCGAAAGTTAAATTCGAGGTCTTTACCCGACCCTCCACTCTACCGTGGCAGCAATTTATAAGGGGTTTTCATGAAGTGTTTTGACTTTGAGAAGCCGAATGCCCTCCTTATCTTTTTTTTTTTTTTTTTTTTCCGGAAACGTTAGAAGATTATATTGATAATCATAATAACTTTACAAAAGTATGGGTAAAGACCCAGACACACTATACATAGTGTACAGAGACACTAAGGAACCAGCCGTTCCTCATCAAAAAGAATGCATGTAGCATATAAACTGATCTGACTACTCTTGAGTCTTTGTTCATCTTGGAGCAGATAAAATGAGCATTGCCTAAACATTGATCTTAGGCTATTAATCTCCTCCACTTGTGCATATAACCTGATGTCTTTGGACCTTCCCGACCCTAGTTGTCTTAACAACTGTTGATCCGTGATTCCAAACTTTACAGCTGACCAGTTTTGTGACCTTACTTTTACCATTGCTATTTTCACTGCTTCTGCATAGTCCAAAAGGAAATGTCCCATACTCCTTTCTCTCATAGCCCACGAAGCTTTTTCCTGGCCCCTGTTATCTGTTGCAATCACTCCCACCCCTACCACCTGGCCTTCACCTTTGTGAGTTATAGCCACTTCGACATTGACGCTCTCCTCCTCGCTAGTAAGCAGGCCTAACCCATCACTTGCATCAAATGTTTCTGGAATGCTCAGACTCCTGTTCCCCTCCATAGCCGTCAAGTGTTCCCTCCATTCTTGTACGGCTTTTTGAATTACTTGTAACGGTTGCTTCTCAGTTCCCTGGAATACACGTTCATTCCTTGCTTTCCATAGCTGCCATAGTATGTTAACAGTAAGTCCTATGTGCTCCAGCCCTTCCTTCCTGAATCTTGCTCCTACTAAAGCATTCCACCATCTCTTAAAATCTCCTCTTTGATCATCTATACCATCCCATTTTACAGGTGATATATTCCACACTTGTTCTGCAAACTTGCATCGAAAGAATAAGTGTTCCACTGTTTCTTCTTCTTCTCCACAGCCTGTGCACATGGGATCTCCTATCTTAGTTCTCGCAAAAATTAACTCATTAACTGGTAGCGCATTGTTCATACCCTTCCAGATGAAGACTTTTAGCTTTTGTTTGACATTCAACTTCCACAACTGCTTCCACCCTTGCCTACCTTCGTGACTCCCGCTTGGGCTATCCTCCCTCCTAAGTCCACTCCTCTCCTGAATTTGCTTCTTGTTCAGGACTTTGTGTGCAGACCTCACAGTGTATTGTCCACACCCACTATGTATCCAAAAGTTGCTATCCTCTCTTCCTGTTAGACTTAAAGGTATCTTAAAAATCTTGTTTGCGTCTTCTCTATTGAAGATCCTAAACACCACTGGTCTGTTCCACCTGAAATTAGATATCAATTGGTCCACTGTGTTGAGATTACAGCTTTGCGGCTTCTCAGTTGTTGGTCTCCCTTGTGGATTATCTGGTATCCATTTGTCCTCCCATATCCTTGTTCCTCTCTCATTTCCTATTTTCCTTCGAGTACCTTCTTCCACCACTTGTCTTGTTCCCATCATGCTCTGCCAGATCCATGAGGATGTTTTAGGCACCTTACATCTGAAAATTGACTCATTGGGGTGGTATTTGGCTTTGAGAACCTTACTCACTAATAAGTTTGGTCTTGTTAACAGCCTCCATACCTGTTTCCCCAATAGTGCTCTATTGAAGCACTGCAAGTCCTTAAAACCCAGATCTCCACTTTCCTTATCTTGAGTCACTTTTTTCCAAGAACACAAGTGCAGTTTATTTCTCCCCTCTATCTCCCCCCACCAGAATCTGGACATCATACCGCTAATGTCTTTGCACAATTTGGAGGACAGCTTAAAGCATGACATGGCGTAAGTAGGCATCGCCAGTGTCACTGCCTTAAGTAACACCTCTTTTCCTGCAGCACTCAAGAACTTGTTCTTCCAGGAGTTAATTCTTTTTTGGCAATTGTCCTTCACAAACCCGAACACCTGTTCCTTAGTTCTAGTGATCACCATTGGAAGCCCCAAGTACTTCTCTTGGCTGACTTTCTGAATTTTTCCCAGCTCCCTGCAAACTTCATCCTTCTTGGCATCAGCCGTATTTTTGCTAAAGAAAACAGAGGACTTCTCTATATTGACCACTTGACCTGAACTATCCTCATACATCTTTAAAAGGTGCATTAGTTCCTTAGCTTGGTTGGCCTCCGCTTTACAGAATATTAAAGAGTCATCAGCAAAAAACAAGTGGGTTATTGATGGCCCTCTCCTGCTAATTTTCAAACCAGAGATTTTCTTGCTCGCTTCAGCTTTTTTGAGGACGTTAGACATTCCTTCTGAACACAAGAGGAATAAATAAAAAGACAGAGGATCACCTTGTCTTATACCTCTTTTTGGAGTGACAAAACCTCTGTGCTCCCCATTGATGTTGAAGGAGTAAGTGACAGTAGCAATACAGCTCATGATCCAATTGATCCATTTGTTGCAAAAACCCATTTTCTTCATTATCGCTTCCAAGAACCTCCATTCCACCCTGTCATATGCTTTAGACATGTCCAGCTTTAAAGCCAAGAAAGCTGCATTTCCTTGCCTTTTGTTTTTCAGATGGTGCAAAAATTCATGTGAGAGAATCACATTGTCTAGTATTTGTCTTCCTGGAACAAAAGCAGCTTGGTTTTTGCTTATGCAGAGGTCCAAAACATTTTTCAGTCTGTTGGCAAGAATTTTAGAAATCACTTTGTAGATCACATTGCAAAGGCTGATGGGTCTATATTACTTCAGGTCAATAGGATTATCTATTTTTGGAATGAGGGAGATGACTGTGCTGTTTATGGCCTTTAGCATGTGGCAGGAATGAAAAAAACTTTGGATAGCCTTAACCATATCTTTTTTGATGAGATACCAGAACTTTTGGAAAAAAAGAGGGGACATTCCATCTGGCCCTGGGGCTTTATTAGGATTCATTGAGAACAAAGCTTTCTTTACTTCTTTTTCATCTACAACTTTGGTTAAGTTGTTGTTTATTTGATCAGTGATCGAGTGTGGAATTCCATCAAGTATCTCCTCCAAACACTGCCCTCCAGGACTAGTGAAAAGCTTTTTATAGTACTCCTCCACTTCTACCCCAATCTCTTGTTCACTTTTGGTCCATGTCCCATCTTCCCTTTGTATGTTTAGGATCTTATTCCGGTTCCTTCTGCCTTTGACACAAGCATGGAAGTAATGAGTATTCCGATCCCCTTCCCTTAACCAATTTACTCTAGCCTTTTGACTCCAAAACAACTCCTCATCCTCATATGCTAGCCTTAGTTGGTTTTTCAGTTCTTTGTATCTCTCCCGACTATTATGGTCTGACCCCTTTCTGATCTTCCCCAACTTATCCTTCACCTCCTCAATTCTCCTTCTTGAATTCTCCTGAAAATTATTCCTCCACTTCAGTAACTGTATCCTACAATTGGCGATTTTTTTTTTTATCTTAAACATCCTGGATCCCTCCCACTCCACGTTCCATGCTCTTTCCACTACCTGCTCCATGCCTTCCTTATTTAACCATCTTTTATCAAAATAAAATCTTTTTTTCTTTTTTCCAACTGGGGGGCATGAGTCTATTAGCAGTATACTGTGGTCAGACCCATAGTTTTCCACATGTTTACACACTACTCTCTCAAACACTTGGAACCATTCTGTACTGGACAAAACTCTATCCAACCTTTCCTTGACTTCACCCTCCCTGTCCCAGTTGTTCGACCAGGTCCAGGGGTTGCCCACAAAACCAATGTCCACCAAGTTGTTGGTATCAATGAAGTTCCTAAAGTCCCTAAAGGTCCACTCCTCTCTAAATCTTCCACCCCACTTCTCATCATTTGAAATGATATCATTAAAGTCCCCCGCAATGATCCATTTGTCACCCCACAATATGCTTCTATCCTTAATAACTTTCCATTGTTCCTTCCTAATAAGAGCATCACAGCTAGCGTACAAACCTATAAACCACCAATTTAGTTGTGAGTCCTGGTCGTACAGATGAGCTTCCAGAGTGAAGGCTGATTGGAGGACCTGAACCACTTTAACTTCCCTTTTCCACATCAAGGCCATGCCACCTGACCTGTTCATAGCTTCCACTACTATACTCTCATCAAACCCAAGTTTTTTCCTAACATTCTCCATACACCTTGCTTTGTTCTTAGTCTCACTGAGAAAGATCATATTAGGGGAGAGGAGGTTATTAGCCTCATTCAGCTAGGGAATTGTCAAGGGGCTCCCTGCACCTTGGCAATTCCACACCAGCACTCTTATTTTCCTTTGGGAGACCAGGTTTGGCTGGCCTCCACCCCCTCAGAACTGATCACATCACCTCCTAGTCCATCACTCTTCTTGTTCCTCTTTAAATTCAAATCTGACATCTCAATATCCTCCCTTTCCATCTCTATCTGGCTACTCTTTCTCTTTGCTTGATTTCCCAGTATCCCACTAAAACCATTCAGCTCCTTCACTGGCCGTCTGGCTCTAACTTGTGGTTTGTACTGCCTCCTCCCCCCCTTTACATGCTTGACATTTAGTTCCTGCTTCTGTTCTCCAGAGTCTGTTTCCATATGAACTGTATCATCTTTATCCACAATCTCTATATTCTCCTTTACCTTTGCCAGACCCCCGTGGCTTTCCTCCTCTTGCTGTTTAATGTTATCCGGCAGTGTGACCTCTTCACATTGCTTTTTCCTTTCTGCCAGTTCCTTTTCAGGCCCTTCAGCACTTGTGAAACTTCCCTTCCCTACTGGTATTCTTATTTCCAGACCTCTTCCCATACTACCAAAAACACCTTCACTCTTACCTTTTCCTTGATCCCGTTGAACTATATTCTGGCCATCTGTGTTCCCTCCCAAGAAGTTTAAGTCCGTTAGCTGTCCTTTAAGCTCCAGGCCGGAGCATGACTTGCTACCCCCCTCTATTCTAACATTCCCCTTCTGTACATCCTCCCCTATACCTATCTCTTTAGCACCGCCTCCCTCCTTAGGTATCAGTTCACCATTTTTAAAACCCCATACAGTTCTACCTTTTGTATATCTATTGTCTGACTGGCCTTTCTGTGGTGATCCCTTTCCCCAGTTTGCTCTCATCCACGGTCCAAACTGATTATCCACCTTATCCTTTCCCACTCCCATCTCCGATTTGCAAACTCTTTCACTGTGCCCCACTATCCCACATTTATAACAAAAATCTGGGCACCTTTCATACCTAAAGGACAACCACTTAACAATTCCATTTAGCTGGACTGTCGTTCCTCTCATTAGAGGCTTGGAGATGTCTGTTTCCACTAGGATTTTTAAATGCCTTCCTTCCTTGCCCCCTATTTGGGGAACTATCACTTCTCTGACTCCTGTGAAAACCTTCCCAATCTTCCGTCCCACATCTTTTGATATCCAATGCACAGGTAGGTTCCAAACTTGAATCCAGAGTGGTGCTATTCTAAAAGCCATATCATCTTCCTCAAACCCTTCTGACCATTTGTTTATCACCAGGATTTGATTATCCAGGATCCAGGGGCCACCCCCTAAGATCCTTTCCCGCTCCTTTTCAGCTGGTAAGAAGAATTGAAAGAGGTTGGGTCCAAGTTCAACTATCACCAGATCCTTAGGGTACCCCCAAGCCGTGTTGACAAAATTTTTAACTCCCACAAAGTTAGCCATTTTTTCACCACTATTTTTCCAACCAAACTGGCCTGACATTCTTGTATAGCAGTATTCACATCTCCAAGATCCAACGCTGCTCCCCCTAACTCCTCCTCAGACAGGGCAAACTTTCTTAATATGTCGGCTAGCTCTTCCGCCATCGTATTCAAAAGAGATACTTATGGAATGTCACACTGAAAACCAAACAAATCTAACAACCACCACCCAAAGCTTAGCAAAAGGAAAAGAGAGAAAAAAAGACAAGTTCCCACAGAAGCTGCTTGTAGGAAACTAAACACTGAGGCCTGAATTAGTGCACCTTCGAATAATGCAAGGAAACGTAGAAAACAGATTTTAAAGGTACCTGTCTCTAGCAATGACTGGTGACTTGGGTGCTCCGCTAGTGTGATCCACCTCCTTGTCCCCCACTTTGGGTTAACTTGTCCGTATGGCGTCTAGAAGCATAAAGTGCTTCTTTCTTTAAGGCGTGTTTATTTCTGATCCAGCTATAATCCTCCTTTCCGCTTGTTTGAGCTGATTTTGTAACTTTCAGTGAAGAAAACAGAAAAATGTGTCCTTACGAATCCGTACTTGTTAGCCAGATCGAAGCTTTCCTCGTAAATGCTTGGTTCAAGGGCAAATTTTTGGAGCCAAATCCAGAATTTTGAACATTTTTGAACTCTCAAGAACAGAGAGAAAGGGCTCTCTTCCCAAGAGAGAGAAAATTTGAACTCTCACTAAGGAGGGAATTTGAATGCCCTCCTTATCCATTAGGCTATTATTAGGAAGAGTTTTTCTCTCTGAAGTGGTAGTTCGAATGCAAATATTTGGTATTTTGTTCAGCATTTTTTACAAGTCCTTCTTAGGGATTGAAGCCATGGTTCAAAGTCGTGGTCACGATCACGATCCGAACCGTTTCACATCGGTTTCAACATATCGATCGTGATTTCAACGAAACGAAATTTTGAAATATTTAATATTCTAAAAATTATAAATAATATAAAAAATATGCTAAACAAAAATAATAAAACATTAGCAAAAAATATCGGTAAAATGTACTTTTTTGATTGGATTCGAGTTGATTCAGAACGACACGTTGTGATTCGGTCATTTTTATCCTTGCCGGAGACTGCTCGATCGAATTTTCGATGACTTGACCTAATTTTCGACGATCCATATATCTTAGAGTAATTCGTCTTTGTATAAGAACGAAGAGCTCCGTTTCGGTAACGATTCGCTGAGTCGTCTCGGACTCGACCGATTCTTTGAACCATGATGATTGAAGCCATCAAAGCTGTGTCTGTCTTCGAAAGATTTGAATATAATGGAACCTACACTCACTGCAAAAATCCTACTAGTATGTTCAAGGAAGTATTGCACATTGTTAAATTGTTTTAATACACAAGGAAAAATAAGTGCAGATTGTGAATCAGCTGTAAAAAAATTTATAAGGATGCAAGATAGCGTGGTACATGGTGACGATGTAGTACATAACAGCTGCAGAATTTGTTACTACTCTACGGAACGAACTTTTTTTTTTTTCTTTCTTCTTTTTTCTTTAACGTAAATGTAGGTTTCGAATCCGAAACTTGTTATTTACATTCCCTCCTCTGCCGTGTCATCCAATCCATTACTCTCCAAACTTATTGATTGCTAAATTCTACACCCCACTGACAAGTTCTCGGTAGATGGTAGAACAGCTAGATCATCATATTCACCATGTATGGCTCATGAGAATTGGCCTGATTGACTGGCTTCTTTATTTTATTTTATTTTATTTTATCCAATGTTTAGTCAATTTCTGTACTTTGGAATATAAGCGCATTTTGAATTGTGGCCATGCACGTGACAAAGAATTGAAGAACCTGATGATTTAACTGAAAGGAATGAGGATTAGAGCAAAATGTCAAATTTGTTGCTAGAATGTGTATGATTAATCTCATCAGTCATGAGAACAAAATTCATAGACATCTGTTTCTAGGATAATTTATCATTTACTCAGACGTAGAGAAATACATGATAATCAAATTACTTTGATAATTAATAAAGATTTGCACCGCTCATTGCATGATTAATCTCACCTAGTATAGAGCATAGGGTCCGTGAAAGAGAAGATGACAAGATTTATACCAAAGTAACCAATTTTTGACAAATTTCCAAACCTGATATCCATCCGGGGACTGGCCCCATGAACTTAAGGCTTCATCTTCATGTAATTAGAGAAACTGCAAGGCTAAAAATATTCCAGACAGACTTTAACATATATTCGACAAACAAGAATTAAACAAGAAATATTCAATGATGCATACTAATAGCATATAGTAGCTGGTCATTATTTTGCATATCCAGCTTTCTTTCCCATGACAAGGAAGTTTGTTGATGAAGTAGATAAAGTATAACAAAATTGAATACATTCAAAAAAAAAAAGAAAAAAAGAGATGCTGAATCTGAGTGAATTTCAGTAAATTCATCTCCTGCAACGGGTGATAGCGGAACATCCTCTGGAATAGGGGTTGACTGGGCGACGTGTTCTGTAACAGTGGTGGGTATAGTAAGACCTTCCAGAGCGAGGCGGGCAGGGGATTCTGTTGGCAGCTAATGCCCCATAAGAAATGTAATAACGCCTTGGCCTGCTTGATCTGTAGTAGTAGTAGAGTAGTGTCCTCCCATGATCACCAACCTCACCGCCACCATCTTCTTCTTCTTCTTCATCTTCAAGACCATCTTCGCCGGGGTCGAAGAATGTGCTGTTGTTCAAATGCCAGCCAATAGTTTCAGTTGCAGACATGTGCTGAAGGCTGCTGTGATCATTTTGGGCGCTCACATTTGGATTGATAGTTTGGAAGAAAATGAGTAGCAAAAAGAGGGAGCTCAGAACTAGTGCAGGTTTGGGACGTGCCATGGCAGGCTGGCCTTGATTTTGCTACGGCTATTCCAAGTAGAAGTGCAGCAATTGAGGGGTTCTTGAATGTACAATAATTTCTATGGCAGATTCTGGTGGTGAGTTTGAAAGAAGTATGGAAAGAGGCATGGAGGGGAGGGGAGGAGAGGTGGTCACATGGAGTATATGAAATCGAAGCGCCGACTGCTAAATTGGTAATTGAGGCGCTTGCCTGCTCGTCTGTCTGCAACTCTGCATGGCACGTTCTAATGTTGTTCCTTGATTGACGCCCCGTATTCCTTTTATTTATTACTAATATATTTTGTCCCGGTTTGTTTGACTAGGGGTGCATTTGATAAGATTGAAGTTTAAAATTTGAAAATTAAGGAAGGAAAGTATTAAGTTGTTGAATTGATTAAGTTATATTTGTTTGGTAATTAACTAAATTATAATACTAAATTGAAATATCGCAAAAATATTATACTTCTATTTTTTTGTATATATAAAAAAAGTAGTATTTAGAGAGAAAGAAAAGATTGTGTGTATGTATGATAGAAAATAATGAAACAATTCAAAGACATTATTACAATTTAATTCTTGTTTGAGTTTTTCTCAAATAGCAAATTGAGTTAATTTAACTAACTCTTCATACATCTCAAGAATATTTATGCCGGAAAAGAGGAAATACATGTTTGGCATCAATTACTTACTTGTTTGGCGTCAATGACTTGAGCTTCTTGACAGTAACATGAATCCGAAGTGATTAATTAATAGAGCAAAGCAAATTGAAATCAGAAATTCTATGACGACGTTCAATTCTCGTTGCTGGCTAACATCCGTGAGGCAATGGAATGATCCTTGCTTCTTCGAGTAAACCTCATAAGATTACATTGCTGTTAATATTTAATTTGTGATTTTACAAACAATTTGCTAAAGGATCGCCTTATAATCCCAACCAAAACTGCTATAACCAAGATAGCAAATTCGAGTTGATGACAAAATATGAGAATATATAGAGCTAAAGCCAAATGTATTTTAGAATCTCGACTTTAATTATTAGATCAACATCTTCAACATCTTCTCGCCAGTGAAGCTGATGTTTCACAAATGGTATTTCATCTCAATCTCTGCTTCCTTATTAAATTACACGTCTTTGATTAACCATTCAATGCTAGATACAAAGCAACTCTCTCAATTAATTCTATACCTTGAGGTGGGTAGTAGGTACTCGACCTCTTTCTTATTTTACTATTTGGGTTTTAGGTCAAAACGTCTGACTCTTTCTACCGTTTGATAGATTTATAAGGACTAGATACAGTGTTGTGATCTTTGCCATACAAATGTAATCCTTTAATTCGTAAGGGAAAAAAAAAAAACTGCAAAAAGTTGACACAACAAGAAACAAAAATTCTAATCAATTCATCAAGAGCAAGTTGGCCACCGAAAGGGATATAGATGGTCATAAAAAAAAATACGGAGATTCCTTCTTTAAGTTTTGGATTATGAGTTCAAATTAAAGCCAAAAAAGTGTGTGTGTTAGTGCCATCAAGCATGGCAGAACCAAGACCTAGAGTTAGGGTCCGTTTGATAACATTAAAAAGTGTTGAAACTGAACTTTTCAGATATTCAAATATTTTGAATATTTGATAAATAAAAATCCATCTACTCAACTTGTTAAGCAATGCTAAAGTTGTGTGTATTTTTTTTTTAGCACAAGAATCCTAACTGAATGCTTAATTCAGATAAGAATTAATAGAATTACTTCAACTACCTTATCTTATCTACCAAATATACCCTTATTTGTTAATTATGTTCAAATTCTTATCTAATTAAACAACATGATATTCTCTATTTAGGGGTTTTCTATTTCTCTTTTCTCCCTTTTTAATGACTTTCACACTTCTCCGTACTCCACATATAATATATTTAATCTTTTTTATTAATTTGATTTAAAAATAAATATTGTCATTTTCATACCTAACAATTTTAAGTTAATTAGATCATAGGTTTTATTTCTTTTTTGGATGAAAAGATATCAGGGCAAAATTGTCAAATTTAACTTATTAAGCATTCAGTTATAAAATGTTTATCAAATGGTATAAATAGGTTTAGCATTAAAATTCAGACATTTATATATTTTTTCAGTACTTAAAATTCAGTAAATTAATTGTTTCATTATTCAGATTTCAGAATTCAAACTTCAGAATTCAGATTCAGTTTTATCAAATGGAACTTTGGGGAGTGTAACCATCAACTGCAGAGCAAGTTAAGGATAGGATTTACAAACAATTACATTAGTAATAGTTGGAGTCGGTCGAGGGTTGATACTGCATTGTTAACTAGTAGTTAAATTGATATGCTAATCCCAATACTTTTAATGGAGTCAATAATTTTTCAGGCACCCAAATATAATTTAGTAAATTTCTCATATATGTATTTCCATGAAAAAGAAATTAGAACTTAGCATTTTTCACTTATTTTATTAATTAGATGAATAATTATCACTGGTATTTCACAAAATGATATGTTTAATTTAGTCAAGTATTAAATCTCAGAGCATTTAATACCAAAATAAGTTATACAGTTACAAATCATCGAATAGTTAGTGACTTGATTATCAACCGAACAAAAGACTAATAATAAAAGGTAATTCAAATTCAACAAAGAAAGAAATATTCAAAATGTATTTTGTAATACACTATCGGATTTATCTCTTTCATTTTGCACTCTTTTCTCTTAATTCATTTTTCTTCTTAATTTCGGCCTTAATTTTCTAATCCCTTGTATAACCAGTAAGGTTCCTCGTTCCCCTCGGGCTCGTAAGGTACAAGCATTGTCATTTGTTAAACAAGCAAAAATCATAAGATTCGTGCCCATATTTTTCACAAAAATTTTTGAAAAAAATTAATTTATGGCCTTGGTGAAGGGTACAAGAATCCAAAGCTGAATTTATTAGATTGCTGCGGTCCATCCCACAAAACTCCCCCTCTTTCCCCACGGCCCAATCCAACAAGGCCAACGAAAGATCCCTTATTTCACACTACACCACATGATAAACTTCCGTTTCAAAATTCCTCGAAACTACAAGGACCAAAAGGCAAATAAAAGAAGAATCTTCCTCCGCCGAACCACCTCCAGAATATTTCCCAAACAACCCCCTCTACTCCCAACTTCCTTCTCTCTCATCTTTCTCGCCAGCTATGGCTTTTCCTCATCACCATTTCCAACAACACCACCACCACCTCCAGCAACCACCGCCCAAGCAGCAGCAATCTTTAAGGTAAAAATTTTCTGGGTCCCCTTAAATTCTCTTATATCTCTCTATCTCTCCACAAATCCTCATTTCTTTTTATTTTTCAGGGACATTTACAGCAACATGGAAGCCGCCCAGATTTCACCGCCGGTGGCCTTCTTCAATGGGATGAATCTCCCTGATCAATCCAACCACCCTCCTTATGTCCCTCCTTGTAATTATCATCTCTCAACTATTAACCTTTGGATCACATTTTTAGAATAATCTGCAATTTTCTGACCAAAAAATTTGGTCTTTTTGTACTTTGTTTGTTTGTTGAGCCCAGTTCAAGTTGTGGGCTTAGCTCCGGCGACGGTGGAGGAGCAAGGAGGAGGGCTGGAATTGCAGTGGAATTACGGGTTCGAGCCGAAGAAAAAGAGGCCCAAAGAGCAGGATTTTCTTGATAATAATCACCATAATAACAACAATAATAATTCGCAGATGTCTTCTGTGGATTTCTTACAGGCTCGATCAGTGTCAACCGGGCTGGGCTTGTCTTTGGATAATACCAACAACAACAATACTAATAATAAAACCTGGTTGGCTTCTTCTGGTGACTCAGCTTTTCTAGGGATTGTTGGTGATGAACTTGATCGTGAGTTCCACAGGCAAGATGCTGAAATTGAAAGATTCTTAAAAATTCAGGTAACTTTAATCCTTTTCACGAGTATCTAAAGTTTATAATTTAGGAAAGCTGAGATTTTTATTGTTTATTTTACCTGGTTTGGCATTGTATTACTATGATTTCTGTTACTGTTTCAGTGCAAAGTTGTTTTAGCCCAAGAAGTGAGATAAACTATAAAGTTAATGTCATGGGTTGCCTTCTTTTTTGTCCTCCTTTTTTTTTTTCCCCTTTTTTTGTGTTGGGGTGGGGGGTGGGTGGGTTTGGTTTAGTTCCTGAGTGGTTTGACCGATAACATTGTGCTTTGCAAAGTAGTCTTGTGTCGATGGGGGTTTTAAGATTTGGTAGCAGATAGTGGCTCAGTGGCTGAAGTAGGAAATGTGGTTCTTCAATGGCAGAAAGATTATTATTCCTTTTTTGTTTCAATATTATTTGCCTTTTTGTCACTAATCGTTTAGGGTGTTTTGCCATCGATGCTGTTGAGAGTTTTTTGTTACCATGCACCTGTGTTTCAAGCATATGGAAAGCGAATTACTGATGGCCCTGATCTTCTAAGGGAAAGGTTGGTTGTGGTCTCCAATGAGCTTTCGTATGCAGTTTAACACCTTGCTGCCAAATAAAGCGCTTTACTATGGCAGTGTGGCATCAGGGTTTAGGTGATAGTGAGGACCACTGTTGTCTGAGCGGGTCTTGATTTTGTGACTCGAAGTTCAGTTTGTATGTTTAACTAACTAATAGGATTGCTGAATTATCTTTCCAACCTGAGCTTCTCCATTGTTAGGTTATCTCAAATAATACTAATTGGACTAGGCAGATTTGACATAGATAAATTATTTGTATTGATTAACTTGAACACTCAGGAATTTTATTTTACATTGACTAAAAATGGTCATGTGCTTACTTGGGACCTAGCTATAATTTGATTACAAAACATTTAATGCTCTCAGGGTGACCGATTGAGGCAAGCTATTTTGGAGAAGGTTCAGACAAACCAGCTCCAAACCATCTCGTACGTTGAAGAGAAAGTCCTGCAGAAACTCCGTGAGAAAGAGGCAGAGGTGGAAGACATTAACAAGAAGAACATTGAACTGGAGCTAAGAATGGAACAGTTGTCCCTTGAGGCAAATGCATGGCAACAGCGTGCTCAGTACAATGAAAACATGGTCAAAACTCTTACACTGAACATACAACAAGTCTTTGCACAAAGTAGAGATAGTAAAGAAGGTTGTGGTGATAGTGAGGTAGATGATACGGCCTCTTGCTGCAATGGTCGAACGCTTGATTTTCACCTGCTACGCAAAGATGGTAATGAGATGAAGGACTTGATGAATTGTAAGGTTTGTAGAGTTAATGAGGTGTGCATGCTTTTATTACCTTGCAAGCATCTCTGTCTGTGTAAAGACTGTGAAAGTAAGGTTAGTCTTTGTCCCTTGTGTCGTTGCGCTAAGCAAGTTGGAATGCAGGTTTTTATGTAATTGGATCACATGAAGCTAATGTAACATCCATCTTATGCATATCTGCGGACTGTTTCTTCCATATTAAACGTTCTATGTACATTTCCACTGCGTCTTAGACTTCTGCATTCAGTGCCTCTTTTAGTTACATGGTCGCATATATCTGTTTGTGCTCTTGGTAAGAAGGCCTACATGCTAAACACAGTGTTGTTGTAAGTACTGTTTTTTTTTGAACTTCTTGCTCAATTCCCGGGTTCTCACAGAGTAAATGAAGGGAATCAAATCCAATTGCTCCAACGCTCTGTTACAGGACTGTCAAGTAGATGGGAAATGGTCATGGATCACATTATTATCATTTATTAGGTATACAAGAAACGAAACACTCCCGCCACCCCCACCTCTCTTTCGCTGTAGCTTGTGGCTCCTTAGATTGAGACCCCAGGCATTGTAAAACTTTGGATCACAATTTTCAGAAACGTGTAGGTTATGAAATTCCATGAGTAGGGACGGAATTTCTTTTTGGCCAGTGGAGGCGTGAACTCAATTTTGGGTATAGAAATTTTGAAGGATTTCTTTGATGTAATCTGATTTACAGAAGAAAAAGATATTAATGTATGATGTAGTTGGTAGATTCAAAACAATTTTGTTTTTTACAATTCAATAATTTGTAGAAAGTGAATACATGCCTCTTAAGTGGTTAGATGATAACTCTTCGTAAAAGAAAATGTATCATATTGATGATGACTATTAAGTACAAGTTAACAATGAAGGAAAATGCTCTAGATCATTACGGTAACTAAACAGGTTTTACCTTGCAAGCCTTGGGACTCTTCAAAAGCACCCTGCAGTTTTGGAGCGGCAACTAAACTCAAAAGGTAGCGAGATTGACTGCAATTGCAAGAATAACAACAGGTTATCACACTTTTTAGTGATCATTTGATAGAAAATAAGGAAGTAAATTTCTCATTGAAAATACTAAGTTAACGTAACAAATTAGTACTTTTTTCTCTCAAAAGATAAATTGGAATAAATATGAAACTTACTTTTTTAAGGAATAAATTGGTACTTTATATCCCAAACTTACGTTTTAGAAAGTAAGTTTAGTTCAAGTGCTAGTAAATTTTTATAGATAATAGTAATTCTTACTGAAAACATAGTAAATTTGATTAATGATCAAAATTTACTAATTCATGCCTATTTTACTTAAAAAATTATATCAAACTAGTATAAGGAAGTTTATTTGAAATAATACTAAGATTTTTTATTAATGATTGAAATTTAGTACTCTAGTTAGTAATTATTCATAATATACTTGTTTAATACATGATTATATGTATAATTTAAAAATCTTTTTGTATTTATACATTTTAATATTATGAAACATATTTTAACTTTTCACATAATATTATAAAATATGTAATAAATTTTTATTGTATTATAATTTTTAATTATTTTTTCAATTTTTGAAAAGTTTGGATAACAATAGCAACAAATTTTCCTAGTTATATATAGAATGTCACTTGTCTATCTCTCACAATTTCCATAATTTAATACCTATAAATATAATAAAACGATAAAGTTTTAATAAATTTGTTGTTTGGGACACAAGAATTAATAAGAGTTAAACTTGCATTAACAAGATGAGTTTTTTTTTTAAACACAAATCATTTTTATTTATTTAAACATTTTATGATGAACTCAAATGGCATGCGTTCTTTCAAGTGGTTGGATCTTCTTCTCTTTTTTTTTTTGGAACATTTCCCTATCAAGTTTTAATTCTATTAAACCCTAGTTTGTTCCCTTTTAGGAACTCACTCACACTTGGTTATTATTTTCCATTAGACCGTTCTTGCACATCTGAGTTAACGCTTTTATAGTACCTCTTTTCGTGTTTACCCATTTTCTGAGTCCACGAAAAAATCGTCCATATTGGTGTTGCAGTTTTATGTAGAAAATGCCTATGTAGATGGTCTAGTCTATAGCAGCATGTCTTTTTTTTTTTTTTTTTTTTTTCGAAAATGACAACTATTGTATAACCTAATCTATTCTACACTAAGGGGGAGGGGGCGGACCTAAGGAGGTTCAGGAATAATTCGGAGGGAACTAAACCACCATCGGACCAAACGGGTGGCACAGCACACCCGCTTGGATTTTTTATACTAAGGGGGAGGGGGCGAACCTAAGGAGACCCAGGAATAACCTGAAGGGAGTTGAACCACCACCGGATCAAACTGGTGCACAACACACCCACCTAGATTTTTTTGAAACAAATCACTTAAATGTAACATTTTGGTGAAAGGTAAAATTTGAACTTAACTTGGTGGCGTGTTTAAGTTCAAATCTTACCTCTCACCCTACCAAGTTAAGTTTAGCCCACCAGCCTTTTGGGTGTATATGAGCAGGTCTCGATGGATGCCAAATATGCAAAACTTAAAATTTGAATTTAAAATAAAATTAGCCGTCACACATCACTCCATGTCAACCATTGTTACAGTGATTCGGGCCTGAACCCAGGCCAAAGTTAATGCTGAGCTTGACGTTCAACATGGATCAATCTATTTGAATTGAGCTTGCATGTAATGGCTTCAGCATTAGTCCAACAAGATTCGACCCAATTAAATTAAACCCATAGAGCAAATCCGAGGAGAAAAGAAACTCGCCACATGATTGCCAATGGGTCCAGCTTCCAAAAAGGACGCAACCGGAAAGCGTACATATACCTAAATATTCCCCATGCATTCATGCAAAATACACGTACTACTGGAAGATTCGAAATTATTTATGTACAATCACAGGGGGAGGATGGGCCACATTACCAAGTAAATGCTATGAAGATCAAATGTAGATATTCTTGTGACTAGAAAGGGCAATGCATGTACCAGCTAGAACAGAAAAACACACCATGGACTGCGACGTGAAAACTTAAATATGGAAGTAGTGAGTAGTATAATTCTTCTAGAGCTGCTGCTGTTAAAAGTGAAACCAAGCAGAGGAGGGTCGTCAGGGGCCCCTGTCGTAATTTATCCATGAGGTTAGAGTTTTAATTTGCCAGATGAACTGTACTTGATTGTTTGGATTGTGATTTTTCGCAGAAAATTTTTCATATTTTTTGTAAACACACTTTTCAATCATTTTTTTTGTTACTTTAAATACATGAAGTCGCTACAACACTTTTTTTTTTTTAATAAAAACTTCTAAAAATAACAATCCAAAAGGCTCTTTTTCTTTGATTAATGCGTCTGTTGGAAGCTTCAAATGTACGCGCTACATGCATCAAGTAAGGAAATCAAACCTCTGCATGCGTAAATTCTAGTGCATAAATACGTAGTAAAGGTTCTCAAATTCTTTGATTAATAATACTGCATCACTTTTGTGATAAAAAGATTATTAAAAAATATCATGAGGTTATATGATTCAATAATTGATGCAATAATTTGTTTTTTTTTTTCTTTTTACAACACTTTCTGTCACGATAGTTTTTGATTACATATCCAACATCATGATAATTCAGATTAATGGATTTCGGGCATAATTTAGTAATAATGTTATAAGTTGGTGAGAAATGCACTCCAAACCTTCGTGTGCAAATGTGTTTAGTTATAAGTGGCAGTAATTTCTCCTCTCATCGAAGCCATAATACCTGGGCAGAAGTACAATAACAGTACCAGTCAAAATTCTATTTTAACCAAAAAATTTTTTGACCAGACTGAACATCACTAACGTTCTAAATTTGACTGCTCTAGGTGCAAATAATTCAGGCATGGAACAAATTAATCTACAAGACATCATAACGCACCAAGTTAGTTGAACAGCCTTTTTGCTTTTGCACCAGGCCCTATGATGAGAAACCAAAAATTGATCAGCGAGAAAAACCAAAATGCAGGAGAACTGTTATTTCTTTTTATACTTTGATTTAATTTATGGTATAACCGGATTCTGAAAATTACTATTTACCACTAGTGACTAGTGTAACCATAAATTGATGTGGATTCAGCCTTTTGGATTAAAGCCTAAAGGGTCTTCAGATGATGCAGGAGAATGTATGTACACTTATCTGGACCTACAAAGGAAGGAGAGGGATCATGAAAGGAAGTAGTACCGGTTAACTTTGGCAGAGATCTAGTATGTAAAACGCATATTTGGGTTCCAGAACAAAATCCACATTTGTCCAACTCCCAACATCCCTACTCCTATGGGTGAAAAAGACATGCAAAGTGGAAGTTTAGAAGGGCAGAGACCCCACGAACTCAGCAACAAAGAGAAAAGGAGAGAAGAAAGGAAAAGAACAGCTTTATAGTGGAATAATAATATTGATCAAGGCTTTCCATTCCATGACGGGTACCAGACTTAAGTTCAAAGGGAAGGCCACACATTTTTCCTGTATACACCAACCAGTGAGAACTGTTTATTTGCTCTTCATTTGAGGGGTGCCCTTTTTTAGAGCCCTTTTTAGCTGATGGGGGGAAAAAAAGAAAGAAAGAAAGAAAAGCTAACATTGACGGGACAGAGATCGGCTGGAGATCAATGCGGTTGGGTGGTGATAGTGGAGGAGGAATAATAATGGTAATAATTCTAGATTGCAGCAGCAACTAGTGATAATCATGGGGGAAGCATATTCACTTTCCTCTTTGTCATCACTTTCTAAGGCATGATTAGAAAAAAGTTCATCGATCTTCATCCCTTCAAGTAAAGTTCCTCTCCTTCCAACTATTATCGTTATCCTCTACAAAAATCTTTACCTTCCGTTAAAACTTGCTTCCCAAGTTTTCCTTTGGTTTTTCAAGGTTTTAACATCAAAATGTTGTAATCCTACTTTGAGTTAGAACACATATAATAACCGTTTCACAATAGAATTTCCTTTACACATTATAATCCACAGCTGCACGGTAAATAAGGTTTTTTCTTTTTCTTGGGCAAAAGTTAGCTTTTTATTAAGATTTAGCAATCAGCAGCACCAACGCAGCAGTTTAGTATCTGCACTATACAATGATTCCACCATATCACTATACATTAATATCCTAACATAATAATTACACAGAAACGGTTATTATCAGGAACAAAATTCCATTCTAAACTTAGTTCCCATGTTCCCCATCAGCTCCATGAAGCAAGTTAATATTGAAACTTGCTGTAGCTCTTCCGATTTTTTTTTTCCCCATATCTTATATTACTCGTGCAAATTTATCCAATTTTCATTTAGTGGAAGTATACATCATTGGTACTCTATAATAATAATGGTCCTTTCATTATTATAACAAATATAAATGTAGTTTTTGGTGATTTTAGCAGCTTGTTACAATTTATTATGGTACTTTATAATTATTGGGACCATTAACAGCAATTCTCACAATCACTGCATGTTGCGAAATTTGTAGAAATTAATTGCAGAGTCAAAAAATTTGAAAAGCTCAGGCTAGTTACTGTTGGAAGGCCCTTCAAAAAGTTGATTTCTTGAGTCTAACTACGAATGTGCTTTGATTGCTTTTGACTCTTGCGAAGGGCCTTAGAACAGTAATTACTTATTTCGACCGGTAATTCTAGTTCAACTGAAGCATATATTCTTCATTCCCGAAACTCTATGATTACAAACATTAAAGCCTTGAATTTTGCCTGCCCAGTTGAATAGCAATAGGCTCTTCTATATATATATATATGTATATATGTACCTGTCATTCCTAATAATTGAAGGTGCAATGACAAGGTCATTTTACCACAATTATGACTTCAAAGTACTCGAAAGAAAAAAAAAAAAAAAAAAGAGGGACCTTGTTAGAAGAGAAAGCTAAAACAGGTTCATCGGGCCTGAAATCATTTGATCTCAGCACATTATGATTTATAGGCTTTCTTGTGAAGTTCATCGTACGAATTTTCATCTGTTACGGTTCTTACTTGAGTAGAGAAAAATTGAGCAGATTTTAAATAGTGAAAGGAAATTAAATTCTCTTTATTTTTCCTTTTTTTTTTCCGCCGCTTACCTATGGTTCATTGTGATGGTGATGGGTAAGACAAGAAATAAAGTCATAAATTATATTAGCGATTGTGCTTTTTTATATATTTAAAAAAAAAAAAAACCAACAACTAACAGCAGTTATCATTTCTTCGGTGCAAAATGTCTTTCACGGACCAAATAATTTTCTTTCTTTAGTTTTTTTAGAATATGACTAGTCTAACCTTCTCATTCCTTGTTAGAAACTGACCTTAAAACGTTCTTGTAACTCACCAATTTCTTTGAAGCAGATGGAATGAGTTTTGACAATATAACTCACACTAAGGAAAAAACAAAATTTATTTTCTTGACATGCACTTAATTAGTATTGAGAGTACATATCTTGATCAATCCATCATTTTTTATTAATCTGCAAAGACAGAAAAATAATATCAGTTCTTTTCCTTGTTAAGTACAAAAGGGGAATTCAAGCCCGACCTCGCCTATATATATATATATATATATATATATATATATATATATATATATATATATATATATATATATATATACGTAATATTTTGCTAATTGCCTGCCGTCATGTACAGTTTCAGTGCGTTTTTTTTTTTCCCTAATTTTGTGAGCAGAGAAATCAATCTCAAGAGTCAAGAGTACTGTTGCTCAGAAATCTGTATATCAATCAGGGTGATAATGTTAAAAATTGCATGGCACGCATGCCCTGCTTTTGTAGATATTATATCTCAGCGTGTTCGAAGTATTCTGACACCATTAGCTACCAGAGTATTATTAGATTATCGTAAAATAAACAAATATTAGCAAGCTATTAATTTAATTAGCTACATATTTCACCCACGTACCCACCATTTCGATCTTTCACATCTTATTTCTTCGTTTGTTCTCTAACCAAAAATTTTTTTTTTTAAAAAAAAATATAACTCAATTCAGTTAAAAATTAATTAGAAAAAGAGTTGAAATAGAGGAGGACCCTCCAAATTATTAAGAAAGAACCAAATAATGAAAATGAAAAGGGAGAGCATAATTTCGCAAATGATTCAGTGACTTTGCACTTTACCCAAAGCCGATACACCGAACAATTAATACTCAATCAACGGCTGATAAAATTGGTCCTATTTTTCCCATGATGAGATATTCATTACCCCAATCAAAAATTGTTACTAGTACTGGTAAGGAGGAGTAATTCATATCCGCAGCATTATTGGCTGTCATATGAGGAAGCCTCAAAAACAAAAACAAAAACGAAAAAAATCCCACTTTTTTAAGCATGCTTTGTGAGCAATGGACGTAAGAGGTGGGACTTTGATATATGCATGAAATGATGAAGGTGAAGATGATGGATTGAGGGACCCAGTTGGGTTTTTTTTTTTTTAATTTTTTTTTTTTTTTATCATCACATTGGAATCCCTTGGATTGAGGAGATGGATGGATGAATGAGTAGTAGTAGTAGTAGTAGTAGTAGTAGTGTAAGTTAGTGAAGTAGCCAGCAGCAGCCTTGGGTGAAGATGGGACCCTATCCCTTCTAATTACAACTTTTTTTCTTTAACGTTTATCAGCCACAGTATAAAAAGAAGAGAACAAGAAGAAGAAAAAGAAGGTGATATGCATGTGATCCAACAGCCTTTATGTTCCCCTCTTCTAACCAAACATACTACACATCCACCATTCTCCCTGTCTTTTTTGACATTCGGTGTCTTAATGCTTTTCCATTTAATCATGTTTATAGGTCATATGTATGTGCTTAATTTCTTTCTTGTACTGCTGCTGAACCTTGTAGCTAGGCCCGCCCTTCTTCCAGGGTTTCATGGGTCCAACCAGCCTCAATTCTAATCATGCATTGATTGATTCTTGAGATGCAGTTTTCTTTCTCGGTGCAAGAAAATTACAGTAGTGTTTTATGATTCGAAGGGAAAAAAAAAATATTAACGATTGACTTGATTAAGGGATAAAAGTCACTCTTCCATTCAACTGAGACATGATCTATGTGTTCCATTCATGCATTTATAATATACTTGTGTTTCCTCTACAATCCGAAGGTTGGTAATTAAGATATGCCTGAATTTGTTTATTACACGTGATATAATTTAAGTTTGCTTGTGTGAGTCAAATTATACATAGTCAACCTAAAAAAGGAAAAATTGACGAAGGTATGAAGGATACATTCTATTACTAAAGGGTTTGTTGTGTGTTGAGTCTTCCTTTACGCAGAAGGGTCTTCAACAAAAGATTGGTGACAAGGAAAGTGGAAAAAAACAAAAGAAGAAAGGATGTAAGAAAGACAATGAAAGAAAGACTAGTCTTGTTGTTCTCTACTTTTAATGTATCTTTAAAGGGGGTGGTTTTAAAATGTGCTTTCTTTTAGGATTTGATGATAAGAAACAACGAGCCATGCAAGTCTAAGAATCTATCTAGATAGCTTTGGTATATATATATATATGTAAAAAAAAAAAAAAAAATCCTAAACCCCTTTTTAGACCTACACCACAGCTGAGATTTTCCTCTTTCTCTTCTTTCTCTTTGAGAGTTGAAGGAAACTAGTGTGCTTTTTGGTGTTTCCTAAAGGAACTTTTGCATGGAGACCAACTAGCTCCTTTCATTATTCTAATCAATCATCTATTGCTAGATGCTCTCCTATCTAATCAAAACATCGATCGTTCCATCAAGTTTGCTTTTCCATTAGTAATTTCTCTAAATTTAAGTGTCATCCTTTACGAATTTCATTGGTCATGTCTCCTAAAATTTGTCTGGGTATGCTATATGCGGATTTCAGTAACAGACTAGGATGCATGGGTTCAAGAGAAAGGCAACAAATTCAGTCATTTCACAACTGCTAAAAAGAAGGAACTGATTTTTTTCACTGTTAAATTTGCTAAGAAAATTGCCCACAATATATCCTTATCCTTACTTGAGAGTAATAATGCGACATATATAAGGTACTAGCACTACCAATATCCTTGCAACTATGTGAACTGAAAATCAATTTCGACACGACACGAAACTATCTTTTTTTGTTAATTTTTTGATGAATAATATATATATATATATGTATAATCTTAATTGCTTTTAGTTAAACTCGTGATGGGCTCTGAGTTTGATGCCCCGGCCAAATGTTCCCAAACCTGCACCTGCCGTCTAACAGGTGCCAGGGCTCAGGGCTCAGAATCCTGGGAAAAACGAAGGTGCATAATATCTCTGACGGCAAGCTGTTCTCCTGTGCCAGATTGGAGTCTTGAGTTAACTGCCTTTATTAAAAAGAAATAACTAAACTGCAAATTCAAATAATGAGAAAATTTTGTTTTGCCCTTTCTGTTCTCTTGCGAAATTTGATGTAATTAACAACGCGGTACCGCTGTTAGTCGATTTTTTTTTTTTTTTTTTTAAATATAGATGGCTTGGCGCTGCTATTCTACAACTATCTACTACTATTATTATATCGATTAATCTTTTTATATACAGACAGTGTATACACTGTCCATACTGAATAAATGACGATTATATAAAATTTGAATTTAAAATTCACCTTTTACATGTACGTCGTAGATCCCACCATGATAGTGCATATAAAATTTTACTTTTATTATATATGCTTTTTATATTACTATATTATGTAGTATTAGTTGATTCCGTCACCTGCAAATTATAGTTCCTGTAGCGCTCATTATATAATTTTCTTCAAATTTCTTTGTTTTTTACCCAATTTTCTTAAATTATGAAAGAGCTTAAAATCTGTAAACTATTTTGGGAAAACAATTCCTTTGCCCAAAAGAAAAACTATTACAAAAGATAAACTTCTTCTACATATATGATTGTGTGTATGTTAGTTACCATAATGATTGTGTGTATGTTTCGCATTGACCTTACCTTGATTTCAATTAAAAGACAATCCTACTTCATACACATACTTGTATAAAGATCATTATACGATAATACACCGTCTGCAAGTATCATCATTCCATTTTCACACTTTTACCCTTACAGACGGACACAGCCATGTAAATGAGCTGCTTACAAATTCTTTTTCTTTTGAATCTTTCACTCGACGGAGAGTCGAGGCTTTAATAACCTAAGATTTAGGCAAAAAAAAAAAAAAAAAAAACCACTACAATCATGCAAATGTGCCTATTTTCTGATAAGTAGCATTATTAAGTTCAGAAGTTTCACCCCAAAAAAAATCCCTACTAAATTTCTTGTGAATGCTTGGAAAACAATTGGTCCTTTAATCCCTCACAGACTGCCTAAAACACATTATTGGATTAGCAGCAGGCTCAGATTTTCTATATCTCTTTTTTCAAAGCAAGTTATAGAAAAAATGATTGACGATAAAGTTATTAAAACTTCAGAGCATTTTTTTAAAAAAATCAAAGTTAAAAGTAAGTCAAGCCAATTTTCAATTTTTTTTTTTTTTTATAATCAATGCTTCTTTCGATCCACTTCATTCTTAATTTATTAAGATAAGGTGAAAAAGAAAAGTCATGAGAACACCGAAGAATAACTGTAATTTTGACAAAAAAGCTACACTAGGCATGATGTGAAATATGCATAATGTGCCCAGAGTATCGCCATGCACCAAAGTCCCACCAAATTTTATCCGTATCGTCCAAATAACCTAAGCTTAAAGAACAACCTCCATTTTCATGGACATGCTTGCAGACAAATTTACAGCACTTAAGTAGTTGAATACCAACACAAAGATAGAGGGAGAAAAACCAAAAGAAAGCAAAGTAGATGCACTTAAGTATCTTTATGGATGAGAGGTTAAGTGTTCAAGTTTCGTCTCTCGTAATTGTCACTGAATATGACTTTTTCTCAAATTCAATGAGTGCATAATGCACCTGTTTGATTCGGTGGCGATTTAATCCCCTTCCATTTTTCTGTTATTTAGTTGGATCTGTTACTTTAATCCGGTAGGTTATTCGTAGTTGTAGATAAGTGAAGATTGACTAAAAAAAAAAAAAAAGAAGCTACACTTAACTTCGTATAATAAAGGGGCATGGCCTGAGTTCTGAAATGGAAGAGTCCAAACTCCAGGCTGCAGAGGAAGGCCATTTACACTGATTAGTAGAAGGAAAAAAAAAAAAAAAGGAAAGGAAAGGACGAGGAAGCAGTCGTGGCATCTCCAGAAAGACAAGCGGGTACCTTGTCCTTTCCATTAATATCAGATCGCCAATTCCTCGTGGGCATTCACCAGTCACCACCCCTCGTGACCCTTAAATTCATTAGCTGATAGCTACATCACCTTCTATCCTTCCTTCCACGAATATAGTAGTAGTAAATTCCATTTCATTTTCTCGATCATGCTCCTCTGAGCCTAGGTAGTCACCCTGCCAATTTGCCATGCATCCATGTTCAATCCCACAACTTTTTAATTTGAACCATCTTTGACCAACCCCCACTACTTCAAATTTCAATCATGGACAACATAAAGTAATTTAAACACTCAGTGAACAGTATATACCAGCTTATGTATGAGCTTATAATTAAGCATAGAATAGAGTATCAAAAAGTGTTGAGTTTCTTCTTGCCTAGCAGCAGGAGCAGGAAGGTCGGGGTCCAGCAGTGAAACGGACAAAAGAGAGTGCGAGAAGAGACAGAGCAAAGAACCTTGTGGCTTGTCGTGTAGAATATTGATTTTGATTCTTCCTTTCTTCTTCTTTTCTTTAATCTTATATACTTTTCACATAGGATGATGGATCATATGGTAGTAGTATTAAAATTTAGAAAGCGAGAGAGGGAGGGAGAGAGTCAGAGAGGCAAAGAAAAGCGTGCATTAATGATTTAAATATGACTAAGTTTGTTTTTATGCATATGTATGGTAGCAGTAGCTAAAACGCTGGTAGTCTCTAGTCTAGTCTAGATTTAAGAGATGGTATGCTTCCTCTTTTATCCGTATTCGGTCTGTGTTTTAAGCTGTCTGTCCTAGAAATTCTCATTTTCAACATTTGTTGTTTAATTAAACAAAAAAACAAATGTTATACCAGCTAGAGGAGTATTAGCTAACTGTCAGGTACTGCTTAATCAAATTATTATTGTATTGTTCAATTTTGAAGAGGTGCTTGGCTAGGCGGTGGTCATGTGAGAGGAGGTGGGGATCACTTCCGCTGCAGTTTTAGATATTACTTACTAGAATAGAATCTTCCCCTGGACTCTTTCAACGTACTGTGATGGCCCTTCTTCTTCCTCCTCCTCCTGTGTAAGAATAGGAGGAGTATATTAAATGAATACATGCATCTCATCAGGGATACTACTGAACCAAAATAGAGAGATTATGGTGGGCTCCGTAGTATCCTTGTGTTGTGACTTCTTGAAGATGGCCTAGCCTAGCTGTTAAGAGATCACCTTTGTGATCTTCTGTAGCAGAGTAGTTCTTTGGGTCCCTTCCTGCTTTCCAGCCCCGCTTCCATAAACAAAGCAGCAAGTATTGTAAGATCTTAAATGTATTGAACCACTCGGCTCGATTACTGTATCCTTGAAAAATTATTCTACTACTACTCTAGTGTTTTTGACGAGTGAAAAAGGAGGAGGTGGATGATGCATGTGAAATATTCCCTCATATATGCATGTAACACGAATAAGGGAATAGAGTGGTGGGAATAAATGTGTAGTTAGATGTAGAAAAATCCAAAGGAAGATTCACGAGAATGGCAATACCCAAAAAAAAGATCAGAAAAATATATAAAAAAAAGGACCTCTGTCCTGTCTCCATGGCAGCCGCTGAAACAGTGCAGAGTACTCTGCAGAAGTGTGAGAGATAGAAAACAAAAAATGACAAAATGGTTTTTTTTTTTTTTTTTTTTTAAAAGAAAGAATTATATATGAACTAACTAGTATCGAGTATGTATGAACTTAGCTTGGGGTAGAGATGAGGTGCCAAAGAAAATATATAAACTAGCTAGTCACTTGAAATCCTCGGTGACATGTTTTTTTATGCCAATCCAATGCCACCTATAGTATTGTACCAAGTGTTCTGTTATTATTTACACATGTGTTAAACCAAACCAAGTTGAATTATTAGAAAATTAAAGTGTAAATGTTAACAGGACATTTGACACAATATTATAGGTGGCATTGGATTGGCATCGAAAACATATCACCGAGGATCCCGAGTGATAGCTAGTACTTAGAACAAAGGAAAATATATATGAACAAAAGAGGTCAAGAAAGGAAGGGTTGGTGTTGGAACCACGTACGTACTTCTTCTTGTTATAGCTATAGTTATAGTTATAATCAGCATTTGCATTGCATTTGGATATCGGGACTTGAAACTGACACTGTTGCTTTCAACTTAATTTTTATTACTCTTCTGCTCTTTATTTTAATAATCTCCAGTGTAAGTTCTCTGTAAGTTGAAAATATTTTTTACTAATGAAAACCCAATGTCACATGCAAAACAGATCTCTGCCTTTATGCCCTGTTTCATATCAGTTGATACTCCTAATTTGTTGCCTTTAATTAATATACTAAAAACATGTGGGATTGCATTGAAATTCTGATAGTTTGACGCTTCGCTCCTGCAGCCATTCCCACTTTCATCGTTTGCAATTATCGACTCCAGTATATGAATAATAGCAGTCTAATTTCTTCTTTTTCTTTTTTTTTTTGAAGTGACAAAATTAATTGGAAAATATGTCAAGAGAATTTTTCAACGAAAACTCATAATCCAAATGGAGTACGTTTTCCTAATCACCTCACGATCGATCGGCATAGATAGATAAATCGCTTCTTAATTAAACTCCTCCTCTCCCCAAAAAAAAAAAAAAAAAAAAAAAAAAGAAGAATGATTTCCACTTGAATTTTGTGGAGGGAAGAGACAGGATGAAATTAAAGACAATCATTTGCGGGGAAAAAATTACCAACAAGCCTCTGCTCCGGACCAGCTGCTTGTACGTACTATGAAATTAACTTGTTAAGTAAGATTGGTAATATGATTAGGGTTCCATTCGGATAAAAGGGGCGATGTGGAGAACAGCCTTAAAACATGAAAAAGAAGGGAAGTGATCATAAGCGTGGGGAACTAGAACAGTTATAACCTTTGCTTTCCCAATAATGAGTATCATTGCCATGATCAAAATAATCAGTTGGGTATCTTGGTGAAATAATTAGCCATCATTTTCCTATTGTTTCACTTTGGGCCATCTTATGTCCCTACAACTGTTGTCACTACTTGAATCTTCCGTCTTGCTTTTATAACATCCTCAACCCCAACCCAACAGGCCGAACATATATATATTAACACTTTATTACTATATTGCATGGGAACACTTTATTACGAAGGCAAATTCTCAACATTTGTACGTCAATTATATATATTATTGGAAAAGAAAATATATAGTGAGTTAACATCTGATCATAAAAAAAAATCTTTTTTTTTTTATTGTATCGCAAGCATCCTTCTTAATCAATCACACTTTTTATCTCATATGCATCACGTCCTGCAACAAAAGTAAAGTGTTGCAGTGCTATATATTAAAGATTGCAAAATCTCGAGAGAAAGCTGTTAAATTTGCAATGTCTCTATGAAACATGAACCTCTTTATAAGGGAATTGATAGTTTGATATATATTGTGATAACATGTGCCCCAAAAATGCATCGATCGGGTACAACTTTATAGCAAAGCCGTGGTTATTTTGAAGAAAAAAAAAAAAAGAGTAAAAATTATTAAGTTTTCTTTTCAAGAAGTTTATTAATACCCAAAACTTTCATCAGTTGATGATTGTGCATGGAGGTGAAGTGCATTGAGATTGAGGTTTAAAAGACGAAGGCTAGCTATATGAAAGTATATTTTATTTGTTCTTGGGCCATTACAAAGAAAGAAAAAGCTGTTAGATTTTTGGTGCAATTCATGTAGAACTTTATAGGCCAATAATTCAAGCACCTGGCCAGCCACATCAGCGACAAATAAGCCAAGCCAGCCAAAGAAACCAAAGTTTGACGGTGGAAAGAAGCCTAGATGTTCTATTTTTACTGTAGAATGTAGAGAGCGCGCACGTATGTTTTCTACGTGCATAGATTGCATCATGGTTAAATATTGAAGTTTGGATTATTATGAGAGAGAATACGTGGGAAGAAGAAGTCAAGAAGAACGAGTGAGAAAGAAAGTTGAGAGAAGAAATAGAAGGAAGCAGAAGAAGAAGAAGAAGAAGCTAAAATGTCGTCAGCCCACAGGCTTTAAATCCCATCACGTAGTTCGATGTATCCTTTACCTTATATATCTGCAAACAAACCCCAAGCAGGATATGGTAAGAGTTGGGACGTAGTTATAGTCCTACTATTAGAAAATGATGGGATTCCTCCAATTTCTCACACACACACAGTCACACAGTCACGCACGTATAAGAGAGAGAGAGTGTGTGAGTGTGTGTGTGTGTTTGTGTTGGGTGGTTGATGAGTGAATGAGTTTGCTTCCATTAAACAACAAAGAGAAAGCTACAAAACGTAAAAGAGGACACTCGTTTGACGTGAAGTGATGAAAAAACTCCATCATCTTCTTCTTCTTCTTCTTCTTCTTCTGGATTCCCCATGCATTTATTTTTAAATGCCCCCCCCCCCTCCCCCCAAGCAAGATCCAATTTCCAACCACGGGATTTCAATCACCCCACTTCTTGACCAATCTACCCCTGTACGTGAATGGTTTTCCCCCATTGGTAGTAAATTCCACCTGTTAGACCAAAAGTTGATGGAAAATTTACTCTACTCGTTTAGTAGCACTATTTATTTTTACCTTGCTGTCTTATTCATTATCCACATCTTTGTTTTTCTGGATAGTTGAAAGTGTATATACGCAAATGTGGACAATGAAGTGTTTTAGTCAACCGAAAATGACATCAAAAGGCGGGAAGAAGAAGATGTAGAACAGTTGATACTCACAGATTAACCGCATGAATAAGCAGCAGATGTTGATTGGTTTAATTGCATTATGCCCATGAAGGCAGCTAATTAATCCAAAAGTTCACTACATTCATGTTTGAGTTTGTAATAACTCTCAAGTAATCCATGCCAAGGTTTCCCATCTATTGTGCGCACGTCTCTCTATTTAATCTGAGAGTGAAAATTTGTAGCTGAGTTAAATTTTTAGCTAACATTAATTCCTCTGAGAAAAATTAATCAGAAAAGTTCCTCTATCCCTTACTAGAGCTCCGTCAAAATAGCCGGCCGGACTTTATTCATTAATCCTGAAACTAATTATATAGGACTGCAAATGAATTGAGTTCGCGAGTTTGGAGTTTCGTCAAAGTGATGGTTCGAATAGTCTGGCATTGCTTTTCCTTTGAAATGAAAAAACAGTTATCAAAAAACGTATGGAAAACCAGCGCAAAAAAATTCTTTTATCTGAAAATATCATGCATTAGTGTTAATTAATTTTCGGGTAATCTAGTATCCAGGTATTTCATAAAAGGTTCTGAAAATATCATGCATTAGTAGTTTTCTCGTACATTAAAAGAGAAAAAAAAAAAAAAGAGAGAAGAAGAAGAAAAACCTACTATTACACACTGGCCAAAAGCAAATAGCCTTTAGCCAGTTTTGTAACGGCACTAGTAGCATAGTACCACTATTACTCAGATTTTAGCAGTATCAGCAACGGCTGGCCAATAACAATCGAACATCAAGCAACCAAATTTAGGGAAGAAAAGGGTGCCACCGTCAATTCGATTATGCCACTCCACACCACCAGCTCTTGTGCGTGATTTCTAGTGTATGTGCGCGGGGGATCAAATTCAGTACATCATCCAGCTGAGGTCAAGCCAAAATATACACCAAGCTACTAGTACTACCACTACAGACTGCAGAGGGAGTAGGATGGGATCATGGAATCATGGATGGATAGAAGTGTACGTAGTGTGTGTAGTGTGTGTAGTGTGTGTAGTGCGTGTAGTGGAGTGTGTGTGTGTGTGTGTGTTGTCACGGGTTTGTCTTGAAAGGCCCTTATTTCACAGTCCTAGACAGGCAGACACATATTCCCCTCTCACTACAACATAACCGAGGTATGCTATCCCTCAGTAAATATAAAATTCACAACCTCCACTTCAAAAATAACCCTTGCGGCCTTACCTTCTTCTCCCCTCCTCTTCCTGTTTCCTCTCTAGTCTTCTTTCTTTCCATTTTTCTTGATTTCTTCCGCCAGCCCGCCATTCATTCTCCAGCTGCTCCCTCTTCATTGTTTCTCTTCGGTCTCCAAGTATCGTAATGGCTCTGATGCTTGATAACTGCGAAGGCATATTACTGTCTTTGGACTCCCACAAATCAGTTCCAGCCCCGTTTTTAACCAAAACTTACCAACTTGTAGATGACCCTAGCACAGACCATATAGTCTCCTGGGGTGAAGATGACACCACTTTTGTTGTTTGGCGTCCACCTGAGTTCGCTCGTGACCTCCTTCCTAACTACTTCAAGCACAACAATTTCTCTAGCTTCGTCCGCCAGCTCAACACCTATGTAAGTCATATGTTAATTATCACATGTACTATCTAACAGTGAGGTATTACTGGTTGAAATCAGAGAAAGCTGATTATTATTTATCTGTCTTGTTTTCTTTTTCGGATGAAACTAGGGTTTTAGGAAAATAGTTCCGGACAGATGGGAGTTTGCAAACGAATTCTTCAAGAAAGGAGAAAAACACTTGCTTTGCGAGATCCATCGGAGGAAGACGGCTCAGCCGCAAGTAGCCATCAACCACCACCACCATCACCACCCTCTTAACAACCCTATCAGCAGCCCAACTTTCTTCCCGTACCCAAATCGAGTCAGCATTTCTCCACCGGATTCTGATGACCAGCCCAACCACTGGTGCGACTCACCACCCATCTCTTCATCGCCAGTTGGAATCTCGGTCATAAACAGAAATGCTAATCCCCCAGGAGGTAACAACTACAGCAACAGCATCAGCAGCAGCTCTGTCACAGCTCTATCAGAAGATAATGAAAGGCTTAGAAGAAGCAACAATATGCTGATGTCTGAACTAGCCCACATGAGAAAACTATACAATGATATTATTTACTTTGTTCAAAACCATGTTAAGCCAGTTGCTCCTAGTAACACTTTTCCATCATCTTTGCTACCTTCTTCAGCTACACCTATTATTCATAATACTACCAATTCTTCTTCGTCGTTGATGCAAAAGCCTTTGAACCAATTGATAGGCTTCCACCACCATCACTACCCTAAGCAAAATGGTCCTCCCCATCATCAAGCTAACATCTCATTTAACAATTCATCACCACCTAGCAAGACTTCTCATGGGAGTAGTGTAACAATTGTTGAAGAGCCCATGGATAGCAGTAATATTAGTAGAACAAAGCTATTTGGGGTGCCACTTCACTCGAAGAAAAGATTGCATCCGGAATGTTCCAATTCTATGGTGGAGACTAACAAGGCTCGATTGGTCATGGAAAAGGATGACTTGGGCTTGAATCTCATGCCTCCTTCTCCATGTTAGTCTTTATTATTTTGTTTCCCTTCTTTCTTTTTCCTTTTTCCTTTTTTTTAAAAAAAAATATTTTTATATTTGGAATTCATATTTAAGTAGTCCTTTTTTTAATCCCTTTTTGATTGTGGTCTTGGTTTATTCGAGTGCGTGTGCTACGGATGTTTGTAAATATATGAAGAAGTATTTTCCAAGGCAAGAATGCAGGTGGGTTCTTGTTAGAGTGAAAGATTAAATCAACTTTTACTAGTAACTCCTCCGTCAAGGAGGACGTTTCAGTTTTCATCTCTTCTTCTAGCTGGTGCAATGTTACTTGGCTTTACTTTCAGTGATGCATTTATTACCCTTTTATTATTATTGTCTTCTGCTTCTGCTTCTGCTTCTTCTTCTTCTTCTTCTCGTTTCTTTTCCTGGTTCTGAAATCTGAACTTTTCAGTTACATTAATTACTGCACACATGCTTGAGAGAATGCTTGGGATGGTGGTGGGGAAAGAGAGGGGGGGGGGGACCTGCTGAAGCTTTTCTTTTTCAGTTCTACTTCTGGGAGTTAAGAGAGTTCAGAAGTGTTTCAGGCTGTTCGTTGGCAATTTCTATCTGGAGCTGCCTCTTCTGAGCTCTGACCAATGCTTTAATGGGATTATACGTACAAATATGGCCATACCCGAAAAAGAAAAAAGAAAAGAAAAGAAAAGAAAGCAAGAATTTGGAAAATGCGGGACTTTAATTTGAGAATCATGGAAAATTGAAATCATGAAAAAAGTGAAAGAAAAGCAGCTGACACAAGAAAATGGAGGAAAATGTTTCACAAAGTTCAATTAACTTTGTAATGAATACTAGTGTAATTATCAACTATTATGACCAAGGAGAAAGTCATGTACCGGTACTAGCTTTAGTTGTATGATTTAAGGAAAAGAAAGTCATCATGCCTCGTGATTAAGGTTAAGATCTCTATATGTCTTCTCGTTTATCTGAAAACTAACTGTAACATTGTGCAGTCAGCCCAAGAAAAAGTCATGCTACAAACGAACACCAAGATGAGAACAAAATCTTTGTTTTTCTTTAAAAATTAAAATTTTTTTTTTGGAAATAAAAGAAGTACTGCTAATCGAAGAGAGATTAAAAATGGGGATGTTTCATGGTGCCTTCTGCCTGCCCGGGCTGCTTGGGTGGGTTATCCGATGAAAGCGAAATGTAGGTGAAACTGACTAGATCGAATGTGTGTGTTTGAAATGTTTCTATCAAGGCTTCTATACTTCTTCCTCCGAGGACCAGAAAACCTTTGCCTTTTCCTACTTTAAGTATCTGATCATTGTGTTCAAGAACTGAAAATACTCTCCCTTGGATACCTCCACTATTTGCTTTCCATTCCCTTCCAATTCTCTGTGTCTAGAAACAATCCAAACAGTGACTTATGAGGGAAAAGAAAGAAAGACAGAGAGAGAGAGACTTCTTGTTATTGACCACTGTGTAAGACAGATATGTAAAGAAAGCAGAAACCAACTTTGCTAAAAACCCATCCAACTTTTAGCTATGGTATTAGCATAGCTTTGCTTGTTAAACTCATTGACATTATACGGAAAGAGTTTGAAAGGTAAAAAGTGTGGGACTATGAATTTTTTGAAACTTTTTTTTTTTCCCCTTTATTTGACCATCGCTCGGTTAATGCATAGTCTTGCTGTTATAATGCCTTTTACTGTTTTAAATTTGTACGTACAACACAGAAAGCTCTGAAATACCAAGATGGGAAAAAAGAAGTATCTGAATGATCTGGACAAAAGAAGAAGCAAGAAAATCTTGGTCGTGTAATGATTTGGTCTTTATACCATAAAAAAAAAACCCTAACCCTAGTTTTGACACAATATTGGTAGACATAGTAGACAGTGGAGGTGGACCTTCCTTCTGTCCTTTTTCATGGATGTGGCACGTGACAGGTGGCTGCACGTGCAGTGTAGAAGGGTAGGCCTCGTCCCCGAGAAGAAAAGAAAAGAAAAGAAAGGAAAAGAAAAGGGAAGAAAATAATCAAGAAGTGGAAATGTGGATGGAAGAATTAGTCTCTCTCTCTCTCTCTCTCTTTCTCTCTCGTTTTAAGACTCTAATTGGATATACATAAAGTTGTATACGGCTCGTCAGGTAAAGATGGTTTAGCTTTAAGGGAGTGTTTTTGTGTTGCTTAACAGCCTTGTTGAATTGAAGCTCAACACACACACACACACACACACACACACACACAAAGTTTCGAAAGTTGGGAAAGAAAAAGATGGGGGAAAAAATGTGTAGTATTAAAGAAAGATTTGGGGTTTTCCATGGTTGAGTCTTTTTAGTGCACTTTATTGACATTTCCTTGTTAAATTCCATTCCACTTTATTGACAATTTAAACATTAGAGTATTATACTACAGAGAAGAAGAGTAAGTAGGTGTATGTTATAAAGTTTTAGAAGCATCTCTGCTGCTTTTCAATAGAGGGTGAAGACCATAGATTATAGAGAGAGCTTCAATCTGTTTTCCAATTTTCGAAAATTCGAGTGCAATCATTTTGCATTGCCCTTCCTTCCAATATCCTACTATTATCCTTCCTAGATAGATATATGTGGTACGTAATGATATCATTAGCTAATTACTTAATTAATCCCACCAACAATCATCATACGTGCAAACAATTATTAGATGATAATTGTGAGAAAAATATACATGCATTAATTGGACCTTTTGTCAACACTGCGTCTGGATTAATCCTACCAGCTTAATTCGCTCTTCTAGAATTAGACAGCAAAATTCATTCATATGCAACGGAGTTTTAAACTGTCTTAATCATCTGGTCAAGAGATCTTGATTCAATTATTGCGCCTTCATCGTTATTTTCTCCTCCTGCATGATATCATATCAAGCCAGACATTGGAGCCATTTGGGCATTTGAACTTACCAATCATGCATGGCTAGACAACATTGCCAATTAAAGAGAGGAGAAAAAAAAAATTTTAATTAGGCCCCAACATTGCTACACATCAGCATTACGGAGGGAAAATGTGGCTCGTCGCTAACATTCGATTACAGACACATAGTACTAGCATGGCAGGGATAGCACCAATAATTTGATTGTTTTGCTTTGGAAGTGGCTGAAATGAAACCTCTGTTTTTGAGTCAAAGAAGGCATTTTCGAACTGAATATGATGATGGCCATATAAAGTTAGGCATCCCAAATCCTATCTCTAAATTCTCGAAATGATGGTTCAAGACCATGACATTAATAATTCTGGATATAATGGATCTGTACTTGAAATCTTGTTACCGCAGATTGTGGATGGATGGTTTTTCTTTTTTCTTTTAAAAATTTTTTTTTTTCCCGATTGGGTGGGACTTAAGAAGCAGTTGGTTAGCTGTGTAGGAGAATTTGATTGAACGCAAGATTTCTAATTCTTCGACCTCAATTTTAACCACTAGATCAAGGATGAAAAATAAAAATATATTACTGGAACTTGGTTGGATGAGTACATGATCAAGGAATTAATTACACCCGTCCTATGCCTGATCCGCTTAATTTTATTGCCAGGAGTAAGTGCGTTATTAGCCTGATTACACACAATGTAGCTACAACAAAAGAGAAAAAAAAAATCTTTAAAATGGCTTAATTTGTGATTGGATAGTCACTAGCACGAATTTAGTATGACTAATTGGGAATAGATTTGCTTATAAAGCTTTTTTTTTTTTCACTTTGGAGTATTCCAACTTTTCGACCAAACTAATCCCCTACTACTGTGTAGAATCTTAGCCTAAGATCGAATACATAACGATTTAACACATGGGCTTACCAAGTTAATTGCTTACCAAGTTTATGGTGAGGGAAAGAAAGCATTAACTCACAAAATTTTTAATACATAAAATCAATTTACTAACGTGTTGTTATTGTATTTGGCACAAAAAAGATTTTGGTGACAAATTAGAAAGTTAGGTTTCTTTTACATATAATTTTCAGAACCTATATAACATTACCTTTGAAATTGAGATTTTGGTCGGTTAAGCTCAAAAATAAAACACGTACATGCATATACCAGTGTATCAAAATTAGGGTATCTTTTGTCTCTTCAAATATATAACAAGTAGGTTCTACAGCCAAAGACAAAGACAGGTTCATATATAATCAAAATATGAAAATTGAACTCATCTGGTGGGTAATTCAAAAACAATAAAGACTCTTGACATTTTGAAACTAAAAAAAAAAAAAAAGAGGAGCCCAGAGAAAAATGTTCCAGCCCACTATTAAAGCACTTATGACGCATGGTTGATACACTAGCCCAGGCCAGCCAGGCCCAAGGGCTTTGCCTACAACCGTTATTCCAAAATTTCTTCGGAAAGAAATTGGATTTTAAAATTGCGCGCCGGCGCCACTCTTCATCGGAAACAGCAGACGGAGCTTCTTTTATTGCGAAAAAAATCTGGTCTCTCAATCCAATCTAATCAAATGGAAGCCGAGCTGGTGCTTGCTTCATCGCCGACCGACGCAGGCATCAGCTGCTGGGACCTTCGTTCAGGCACCGAGCACCTCCGCTTTCGCTCTTGCTCTTCTCCTGCCCACGGTCTCACCTCGGTCGCCGGCCGCTTTCTTGCCTCTTCTCAGCTCCGTGATTCCAAGTCCTCTTCCGGCTCCATCTTCTACTGGTCCTGGAATAAGGTTGCCCTGAATAGTACACCCAGCATATCTCCACAGCTTTTTGTTTGTGATGGACACCTCGCCAATGAAACTAACATGTTTGATAAATTGCCTCTTAATAAATTCTCCAAACATTATTTTTTTGCTTAAATCTTGATCATTGGTTTTTTTTTTTGTTTTGTTTAGCGTGTTGATTTATTCTTTTAGTTTGTAATTGCAGCCTCAGCCGGAAGTCAAAAGCTTTCCTGCCGAACCTATCAACGCTCTTGCTTCTAACTGTGAAGGCACTTACATAGTTGGAGGCAGCGTTTCTGGAGAAATATATTTATGGGAGGTGAATTATTTGAAATAATTTTCTATTTATTAGATATTAATGTCTTTCATAGTCAGAAAATAAATTTGAATCCTTTCCTGTTGATTATGTAGGTTGCAACTGGTAGATTGCTAAAGAGGTGGCACGCTCATTATAGGGCAGTTACCTGCTTAGTGTTCTCTGATGATCAGTTCCTTTTGATTTCTGGGGCAGAGGATGGCTCTGTTCGTGTGTGGTCGCTCCTCATGTGATTACGAAATCTCTGCTTGTGATTTGCTTATTCTTTCCCTTGATTGTTTAATGGTTGAATGAAGGATGGCAAAACACGTGTTTAGGATATTTGATGATCAACGGAGGGAGGAAGCAAAATATCTGTACGAGTATAGTTTCTCTGAGCATACGTTAAAAGTCACTGATGTTGCGGCTGGTTATGGAGGATGCAATGCTATTATCGTGTCTTCTTCAGAGGATAGGACTTGCAAGGTTTGCTACCTGTCCTATTTAGTTCTTTTAATGTAGTAATTCATTCAAATAGTTCCCATTTGCTGCTTTGTAAGTGGAAGCTAGTTATCTGAATTAAGCCTTTACCAGTAGGAAAATGTCTGTTCAGCCTTGCCTTCATATATGAGCTTGACACTTGCAGTATTCATGATATTAGTGTTTATTCTTTTTTCTGCTATCTAAAGTACCATATGCAAAACATCCTGGTCCTCCCATTTTGGTTTTCTTTAAACTGAATAGAAATAATAGGTCCTTTACGTGAATTACATTTTTCTATCTTACCTATGACCAGTATAGTTAGTCTAACTATGAATTTTTGCCTATGATTATATTAAGTGCTCTTTGTCTCTTTCCTAAGGTTCACCTACTGTGTTGAACATGAGAAGAATATCTGTTCCCCCTTATGACATCAACTTTCTCGAATATGCTATGTGCTTTTGAGTTCATCTTGTGCAAGCTTTCTTTTCAATATGAATGTGTGCATTGATATTGGTGGCTTTGTATATTTTGTTATTTTGATGTGAATCGTCCCAGGTATGGAGCTTATCTAGGGGGAAACTGTTGCGGAATATTGTTTTCCCATCAATAATTGACGCAGTTGTATTGGATCCTGGTGAGCATGTCTTCTATGCTGGTGGAAGAGATGGTAATATATACATTGCTGCACTTAATGCTCAAGTCAACAGTAGCAGCAATTATGGGTTCCATATCATTGGGTCATTAAGTGAACACAAGTATGCCACCAGCTTCTTTATGGTTTTAGCATTTATCACACTTTATTATTGGTCATTGTCATTCGTGAAACTTGGCTTCTGGCAGCCATTGAGACTGGACAAGTATGATGTACAGCAGCTTCGCTAGTTCGTTAGACATTGTTGCGCCCTGCTCTGTTTCCTTCCATGTTTGATTTGTTATGTAACATTGTGAATATCTGAAAAACTAACATATACTACTCAACCTTTTAATAAAATCACATAGATGTGTAAATATTTATTGCTTTTCTATTCTCTTGGAGCATTCTGGATGAAGTTAACACTTTGATATGCTTTTTCACTGTTGCAGTGTCTTCGGATTAAGGAACTGAGAGATTTTTTCCCCCTTTGTGGCTAGAATTATTTTCTTTCTTTGCTATCTGATAACTTGAGCAACAACTTGATTGTTTCCTTTGGATTCTGGTCGAAAAAGACTTGTTATCTTGACCATTCATTTATTCGGTCTTGTAATTGATAATTTTCAAATTTGTGGTGACATGTAGCTTCAAACATGAAAAGGATTTAGCCTCTATAAAGTTTTGGTTTTTCCTGCATGTCTGATTTTTTTGGTATTTCAAAAATTTGGCTTATGTTGCTTTAGCTCTTTTTCTTTTATTGCTCTGAGATATTTTGCTCTGGTATTTGGTACAGTAAAGCTATAACTTGCTTAGGATTGAGTATGGATGGATACCTATTGGTATCTGGATCAGAGGATGGGATGGTTCGAGTTTGGGACACTAGAACCCGGAACATTTTTCGTGTCTTTCGACATGCAAAAGGTATCAAGTGCACATGGGCTTTGCCACCTAACTTTAATCAGTTTTTCCCCATGTTTCCCATCTTGGTCGAGTCTAATTTAGCAATAGGATATGAATATGTTTTATGCAAGCTTTGGAAATTATTGTGTTATGATTGGTCTAATTCGAAGAAACAAGTAGTTCTGGATTGTTGTGTTCAGAATATGGCTTCTGAAGGTCTAGTTCCAGAGTAACTTTTTCAACATAGTAGCACCTCGATTTGGAGTGTCTATTTGTACTCTGAAAGAGTTCAATAGACGATGATTTAACTATAATGTCTTACATATTGCTGTATAGAGACTCTTATGTGTGTGTAAAGGTACAAGTGAAGTGGATATCTGAAGTAATATGTGTTTTAGTGGAGAACTACATGGTGGAATTAGGTAGAGGATGCTCTGTGGTGTGTGCATTCTATATGTGGCAAGAAAGGTTGTTTGAAGCTACCAACTTAAATAAAGAGTTTCATGACTTTTAGTGTCTTCAGCTGAAATTTTTATGTACTTGACTGGTGAATTGATCTAAGCTTTCATATTTCACTTCAAGTGACAGAGATTACTTTTTTATTACTTTTCCCTTTTTTTGTGATTTCTTGACAGTATATCTCTTGGTTTTGCTACCCTGCAGGCCCTGTTAATAATGTCCTTGTCATTAGACAGCCATCACACTGCAATCCACGGACATCAATGAATTTCCAGGCTTTCTCATCAAGGAGACATGTACTACCATCACCACTAGAGAAGTATTCTTATTCACATGATGACAATATCGACACGAAGGCTTGCATCAATTGCCAGACATACAATAACATTGCAGATGTTCCAAATATTAGTTTTCAAACCATGCAGAATCAAATAAAAGAACTTCAGGTTCATATTTTCATTATAGTTATTTTAATTGGTGTTTTTTCCCCTAAATCCAAGAGCTTTTGGTACGTCCTTTACTTGCATAGAACTTTCTGTGCTTTGTGATTTTTTAGTTCTGGATGGTCATCAGTGGAAAGTTTGGAGTTTGTGAATGCGTTATAATCTGTGTTTCCACCCTAAATCAGTGAAGTTGGTCCTCAACATGAATTCCATGAAATTAGTGCTGGTTTTAGAGCTTTTAATTATGGAAAAATTGAAACCACTTGCTTCTTGTAAGGTTGATGAAATTTGCTCGTGGATATTTTTTCTTATTCTCCAAGTTACAGAACTAACTTCCGAATTGCAATATTTCATGGAGATTGTTCCTCAGCACAAGAGTGTTACGTAAAATCTGGGCATTGGAGTTGATTTCCAGAGTCTTTTCTGTAATTGTATCAACTCTAGTATGAGGGCTCGCTTCTTGTTCATCACTAGAAATCTACTTGATTTGGCATGTGTTCAATTTTGAATTGCAATTTGACAGATGGATATTATTCTTTATGACAGTATAGGAAGCAAAATTTGGTCTAGTTTTTAGAATTCTGTAATGACACTAATTTGATTGGTGACTCAAAAGAGTATTATGGAGCAAATGACTTGCATAACTCTCATTTGTACTGCATCATGCAGTTGTTTTGGACCATTAAGCAGTAAAGAATAAAGAGGAGAACCTTAGAGATAAGCTAAGCAAAACAGTGTGTATCATGGTTCAATTGGAAATAGGGAGTGCTGTAATGACTCTAACAGTAAGTTACTGTGGAAAGATATTTATGAATTGCAAATAAAATTTTCAGGTCCTTTAACCTCCTTTTACCATGATATGGCTGTATTTTGGATAAATTGCATGTCCTGTTAGGACTTATATACGATGGGAATGTGACTAAACCTGAATTATTGAGGTTAAAAACAGATGATATTGATCCTATCATGTCTATCTTTTATCATCTCATGCAAAGTAAATCTTCATTGATTCAGTTTGATTTGTATTCTGGTTTTTAAGCCAATCTGAAGTGTGTGTATGGCCCTTGTCATTTTAGCAACAAGGTTCTTCTGCTGCTACTGAAATGGAGATGGAAAGGCTAAAGCTTGAGCGCAAAAGATCCATGCAAATGGTCCAGCAATGGAAGAAAATGTATGAAAATTTACATCAGTTCTGTGTATCTGAGCTTTTGGATGGAAATGAGCATGAGAGTGCCAGCAGACACAATATGTAAGACAATCACGTTCTTTTTGCTGCAACTTCTAGTATTATTGGTGGAGCTTCTGGTTTTACCTACTTATCATCTTGTTGTTTGACTAAATGAAATTTTTTGTTCCTCCGGTTTATCTTTTTCTAATTTATACATAGTACTAGCTTACTTGAGGACTTGTTCTTTTCTTCTTCTTCTCCTCTTCTCTCTCTCTCCTTTTTTTTTTCTCCCTTTTTCCTCCCTTCTCCCTTTGAAAGTCACTAACAGATGAATTTAGAGATGGACTTGTATTTGCAGTAGCTGCGAAGATTAGGCCTGTAAAGTCTTTTATGACTCTTTCTTCCACATTGATGTGATATGTCATCTTGGAGTTGTCAATTGCATGAGCTTAACCAAGCATTTTCTGTAGGACTTAAAATTCAGAAGTCACTGCAAAAGGCCATAATTCATGCAATTCATTCATTGTCCATGTTTTTCCTTTTCTTTCAGTAGGACAGAGGATGCAGGAAATAAAGTCTGAATACATTGTTGGCATGGTATTTCTATTTTGTCAAAAGTAAAGTTGCATTTTGACAAAATGGAGTAAGTTTATTTCAGCTTCTGGTTTCACTTTCAGCATACAAAAGTTTAGCTGGGGCACTATTTATTTATGGTAAACTTCACTTTCACCTGGTCTTGACAATGAAATACTAGATTTTCTGATGTAAGCTCTAAAGATGGTTTCTTTCTAATCCGTTAGTTATTTTATCTGCCATCGCCACATCGTGAATTTCCCTTTCCTCATGTCCACCTGTTTAATCACGATAAGGATCTCATCTGCTTTGTCTCTTACGTATATCAGCAAATAAGAGAGGGGGGGGGGAATTCATCTAAACCGAGATGCAAATTGTTCAAAAAGCAGGTAGTTTTTCAGTAGAATATACCAGAAAGCACGTTCTCTGGAAAAGAAAAGATCCGGATAACAATATAGCTCCTATTTGGTCCACTGAAAACAATACATTCTCATGTTGGATTTTACTCGACCACTAAAACTTGAATTATTACTTGGTAGTGAAGTTTGAAGTTCCTTTGCCTAAATCTTCCAGTGCCTAAACGTGCAAAGTATTATCTAATTTCTATTGACTTTCCCATTTGAACATACAAAATTTCTCTGAGACTTTTCGCCAAGAGTCGTCTATTATGCTTGACGTTGAATGTCGAGAGATTTTTAGCTGCCCGCTTCAAACGCGCGAATCTTTTCATGCTGGTTGAACAGGTAAAAGTTAAGTTGCCTGCAGCAAGCGCTTTATTTTGGCCGTTCTATTTTTGTATAAGTAGGTTAATATACCTGTCGATCATTTGAACTTCTGGAGCTGTTTATGTTGACTGTTTCAGTTTTACGTAATTTTCAACATTTTCCTGTCTCGATCTCAAGTTAAAAGTTAAAAACATTGGAGGGTACATGTTTCTAGAGGAGTCACAATAGTGCCGTGCCAATCTTAAAACGGCGAGGAAGTGAAATTGACATCTTTATATCTTCATTGATCTGCAACTGAGCTGCCACGGAGTTTTGTTCTGTGCTGAAAACCAGCAAATAAAAAGGTTTTCTGTTGCTAAAAGCCACATACAAATGGACAACTTGCCCTCCAGCTCCTACTCACCTGAGCTCCTTGTCACAGGGTGGTTTTTTATTCTGCTTTCTTTGGTTTCTTCTAACTCCCAGTGTAATTGAAATGCTTTTAAAGGATTGAATAGAGAAGGAATTTGAGATCGTAAATACCTAGCCTGACATACTTGCGAAAAAGGGCAGATGTACAAGTACAAACGATCCCCTTTCTTTCTTCAGGTGCATTTTATGCATTCATTCAGTTTCAATAGCTTCTCGACGGAGTTAACTACTGATAGCAATGGCTATGGACAAGAGCAAAACATCCACATCGCAAGCATTCGTCAGCCAAGGTACTAGTTGGGGTGGTATCATTAAGAAGTGGACTTTTCCCCCGTCTGGCCTTCAACTAGATCTATAGGAATGTAACGCCAATAAATTCGTTGTCCAAAGGAAAGACCAGCAATGTGAGCGTGTCACCCTTGAATGTTGAATCACACCACACGCACACCCATGACCCAACAAAGGAATTGGAGAAGTTCCTAACCAAGGAGGCAGGGAGAGAGATGTAGTCCAAGAGACTCCATTCCTTTCCAAGAAAGGCGTACTTTGTGACAATGAGAGCACAAACACTGAAGCCCAACAAACGGGCAATTTGGCAAGACTCTTTTGACTTCCTTGTTTCTGCAATTTGGCAACCAAGCAATCAACATTGAAGTAGAAGCGATGAAAATCATGTGGAAAGAGAATGAATGAATGAGAGAGGAAAAGTGGGGCCAGGTTCACTGTCTCATCAACTAAAGCAAATTGTTTCTATTCTGAGGCCTGCCTGCATTTCCCGATGAGAAAGGAAGGGTTAGGAAACTGGGGTGGTGAAACGAGAATTATTTATTGTAGGATCCTTTTGCAAGATAGGGTATTTATTGATTAAAGTACATACCATAAATGCTTAGAGGTATTATATTAAAATGGGTTGTGGGGGAGAGAAGATAAGGTGGTGCAATGCAACCGTGATAATGCGGTGTAAAAAACCCCAACAAACAACCAAATCTCTCCCTCCTGCATTCTTTTTATCCAATCGAACATCTTCTTGCAGAGAACATGTCGCTTTATTCATGTCCTGTTGATAAAATTCAGTATTTTATTCCATCTTCTAATGCATGGAAAGAGAAAGTGATGAGATGGGAAGGGGCGGGTCAATGCTCTATAGCTAGTTGTAGTGGTGGTAATTCTGCTCGTTGCTTGGGCTTGGGACCGTTCTCTGAAATCAGGGTGCTCAAGATTTTTTTCTTGTGTTTTGGCTACATGCTGCAAGAAAGAAGCCAATCAAAATCCCCGCAAACAACACATGCTTCTTTTCTTTTCTCTTCTCTTTCTAGTTTCTGTCATACTATCATTTTCTCCCCCATTACTTCTGCAGAGTACAACTGGATCCGCTAGCTAGGTAACGTAAAGAAATCTCAGCTGTTTATTTTTGGGCGTCAATGAATTAGAGAATCTCCAGCACATTAAGGCTATAGTTTATCGATTCACTCGTCCCGGATGTGGACGCTACTTTTATTTTGTTGTAAATGAAATGAGCAAGAAGAGACACTATGACAAATTATGCGTATGATTTTAAGTACAAACATAGCATTTTTTTCTGTTGAAGCAACGATGAACTTTTAACCGATGTTTTCAAAATTCTAGTTGTAGATAGATGCAAGCATGTAACGTTCGGAACCCGATTGTTCAGAAGCAAAATAATTGGTTGAGATTTATGGTTCAGAAATATGTCGACACCAAGCTTCTAACATATGATAATCAAAGTCTTTCCAGAGTAGCAGCCATAAACATGCACTTTAAAATAAGGACCCAAAAAAATTAAAAAAAAAAGAAAAGGAAGAACCGACGCCAAAAGGATGGACCATGCAAAATATCCATTGGCAGAAGCGATAGTGAAAGCCATGTTATCATGCAATATGAACTATCACATTTTGCACATTTCATACCATAGAAATGCTGCTAACCATCTCGAAGGTATCGAAAGAACTGTTGAAAAAAAATTAAAGGGTAGGTTACAGAAACCCTTTCTCGCTGATGATTTGGTGCGTTCCTCTTTGAACCTAGGCTGCAGATCAATCACATTTTTAAGCACTAGATATTAAATTTACATGCATTTGGTTACGTGCATGGAAAATTTCGTGAGCATGCAGTAGTTTTGATGGGTTTTTTTTTAAAAAAAAAAAAAAAAAAAAAACTTAACACCAGACACCAGTAACTCTCAAGTCTCTCTCAAGCCTCCCGAGTCTAGAATTAATGGAGCCGAAGTTACACACAAAATAGTTGGTCGCGAGACAATTAATACGATGTTGTCTTTTAGTACAATCAGCCTTTGTCGCTTCCCAAGGGTCTTCTGTTTGTGTTAAGACACTCTTCTTAGGTATACCTGTTACCTGTCCCCATCAATACATACATCTTTACATGGTCTGATTGCAGACCATTCTACACAATCCAGATACCGATTTATGGGAAGTAGTTGAGAGAACAGAGATTTGAAAACACAATTTGATTTATCTGAACAACAATTGTTGTTGATCAAACTAATGTTGGAGTGATACATAAATGTTTTAAGAGGAAGTATATATACGGACTTTAGCGGAATCATTAGTTAACAAATGTTATGTCGACTCAGGGTAAGTAAATTTTGATTTTAGGGTTTGCTCGCTACATGCAATCAAGGTAATAATTTGATAGTCTTGAGAAATCAACCCTCCATTTTGACATAGGATTATTAACACTGTTTTTAACTTCCATTACTACAATTTTGTTCAGATGTGACAAACCCACAACTTTCTTGTCATTGTTTTTCGTTTGTGCAGTTAGAATTTAATTCTGTCGAAAAAAAAAGAAGAAAGAAATGTGAATGATGCTCTCACTAGTTTATTTTTCATGGCAAGAAACTGCGCTAAAAGGGTGAAGGTAGAAGGTGTCATCACAAAGAAGTGAATTGTCATTAACATTGATCAGAAAAACTTATGACCTAGTAATCAATGATATGATAAAAGTGTGAATATTTGACACGTATCAAGTCAAAAGAACCAGGGAAAAGAATTCTCGAGAAATGAAGCTCTGGCATTAAAACTTGTGGCAGAAAAGCCACAGTTAAACATACTGATGAGCTTTGGATGCAAAATGGAATGAGAGGATTTTACGTAAGGCAGGCATAAAAATGAGAAGGTGGGAAAGAGAGAAGGGGGATGGGGGGCTGAGTTTACCGGTGGTAAAGTTAGTTGGCAAGAGCCAGCACATGAAACAGTTGCAGCAGAGGAACCTGATCCACCTCGAGAAACGTTCCATTCCAGGGGGCGGGGGCATTTTTTTTTTTAGCTGAAGCTGCAGCACTTGTGGATAAATTGATACTATCATAATAAAGGAGGCCCCCACCGTCTGATCTATCATATCTGATCACCGGCACCGCTGCCGGCCGGCGACCGAGTTGATTGGTTTTTGGGTTGGGTTGAGTCGTGCTGGGGTGAATCATTCATTAAAAGGGGTCTGGTGAGACCCCTGACTCATGTCATGTGAGTGGGGTTTTAGCGCTCTTAAAAGAAAGTAATTTTTAAGGCAAAGTTTAGTCTCTCATCAGTGTTCCACTCAAAAGCATATATCCCACAAAAAAAATAAAGAAAAGCAAAGAAAAAACTCGTTCATGCACCATCGAAAGCACTTATGGCAATCCTCTGGAGCAGTTGGTGGATCCAAACCATTCAAATGCTGGGGGCCAAATTCTGCTTCTGCTAATATAACCTTTAAGCCTTCTTGCCCTTTTCATCTTCAGAGCTAGCTATTATTTTTTAACTAAGATGCCTGCAACTTATGCCACAGACATTTATCAACTAGTAAATAGAATCCCTATTTGGACCCGAATAAAGAAAAATTTTCTCATTTGCCTAGTTCTATGTACAGTGAGTGGTGACTTCAACCGAACAAAGCACTTGCAATTATCAATGCCAATTAAAAGAACTCTATATTACACCATCGATTTGCATAAAATAATTTGGGATTATCGTTATGGTATGTGTAGATGATCCCATCAGTGATTTGCTCTGCATATTTTGTAAATGTACTTTCACACTAGTGCTATATTTTGTAAATCCCATCAGTGATTTCCTTCATTCTAAATTTGATAACCCTTGATGCAGCTCAGGATAGAAAAATACCTTATTTTGAGCTTGTGACACCATTAGAGGTGCAAACAAGTCAAGTTAAATCAACTATGTTTCCAAACTTGCTCGATTAAAGTATGAGCAAGAACTCGCATTGACCGAGTTTGAGTTCAAACAGTTCAACCTACATGATGAGTCGAGCTTAGGGGTGTTTCGCGAATCGAGCCGCTCGCGAGCGGCTCGAATACGAGCTCGACTCGAGCTCGTCAATATCGAGTTCGAGTCGAGTTCGAGCTAATTAAGTCGATCTCGAGCTTGAGCTCAATCTCAAAAACATTAAGCTCGTTGGCTCGCGAGCTCAATTATATATATATTTTTTTATTTTTTATTTTAATAGTAAAATTACATATATATCCATAATATTTTATTATTTATTAAAAAATTATTATTTTATTCATTTTTAAAAATAAATAATTATTTTTTATTTTTTAAAAATAAATAATTATTTTTTATTTTTTAAAAATAAAATAATAATAATTATTTTTTTTATTTTTTAAACTCGAGCTCGAGCTCGACTCGAATTTGACTCGAGCTCGATATTTTGAGCTCGTCGAGCTCGAGCTCGAGTTCGAGTTTCACAAAATTAACTCGAGCTCGGCTTGATTAGCCAAAGCTCGACTCGAGTTCGACTCGTTTGCACCCCTAGTCTAGCTCGACTTAACCTATAAAGCTTATCGAGTTTAATCGAACTTAATTGAGCTTCTCTCGCATACACATATATTTATTTAATATTTTTATCTATTAGTATGAAATGTCTATTTTGTCTCTCGATTAAAATTAATAAAAAATAAATTTATACTTCTTAAACTTGATTGAGTTTAATTAAACTCAACTGAGATGGATTGGGCTCGATTTGTACGAGTTCAAGTTCAAGTAAAGTAAAATAAAATCGACTTTCAAGAATTCAAATATTTTAACTTGAGTCGAGATCGAATAGTACACTGCTCAGAGCTAGATTCGACTCAATTGCACTCCTAAACACCATGAAATGAAAGAGAAGTACTCCATGATAATACTAAAATACTGGAATAGCATTAATGTAATGCGTAAAACTGAAACCCACTTGTTATATATAGCATTCCCACTGGATTGATAATCTGTTCCCGATATCACTATTTTATTCCCCTTTTTGGCCCCTTCATTGCTTCGGCAAGCAAACCTAATACCCAGTAGTGTGTTTGTGTGCAATAGCAGTTCTCTCTTTGCTTCACTTCGCTGCGACTGCACATTCTGATAAAACTCCCAGTCTACACACCCTTCTCTTTACCCTACCCATCCCTCTGCACACCAGTAATCTCAGCTTTTGAGCACTTGTGTAGTGCTTTCTCTGCCTCTTATCCCAGTAGCCCACCTTTTCTTTTCTTTTTCTTTTTTTTTCCCCGAAATATATCTTTATTTTCAGGGGCTTCGTTTCACTAGTATAAAAACAGGAATTGTTGCAACCTGTTTCGCCATGGACGTTGACTTCAACAAGTCTACTCCCGAAGACCAGATGGATTTGATGCTGCTGATGCAGATGGACAAGCTCTCTGAACTCACCGGAGGATTCGCCGATATCCACGAATTGCCCATGATGGATTTTAGTACTAATCAAGGAAGCAATAATAACAATTCTAGTAGTGGTGCTGTTGATCATAATTCACATGCTCCTTCATCCGCGTTCTTGAACCTACCGCCATCCGTCTCCTTCACCTGTTCTCCTGGACAACTCCCTCAGGAACCTTCATCAGCGCTGCCTTTCCTGTCCAATTCAAGCTCGGGGAGGTGGAGAAACGAGCTGGCGGGGGGAAACGGGTTCGCAACGGAATCCCAGAAGCGGAATTCAGTTGCTGCGATGAGGGAAATGATTTTTAGGATAGCAGCTATGCAGCCAATTCACATTGATCCTGAATCCGTGAAGCCACCAAAGCGAAGGAATGTGAAAATATCAAAGGATCCTCAGAGCGTAGCAGCCCGGCATCGAAGAGAGAGGATAAGTGAAAGGATTAGGATACTCCAGAGACTTGTCCCCGGCGGGACTAAAATGGACACTGCTTCAATGTTGGATGAAGCAATTCATTACGTGAAATTCTTGAAGAATCAAGTGCAATCTCTGGAACGGGCTGCGGCGAATAGGCCAACGGGGATTGGATTCCCAGTTCCAATGTCAAGCGGGAGTTATCTACCTATGGCAACAAAGGGTTATCATCATCAAGCTGCTCATCAGAATGTTCAGCACTATGCGGATGCTTAACGAAATTGGTTGCTTGTTTATTAGTAGCTGAGAGCGAAGACTTTGAGAAGGGATGAGAACTAAGTACTAGCATAAAAATTTTCATATCGTCTTCACTAGAAAGATGATAGCTTTTGTTGCTGATTTGCAGGGTTGTATAAAAGACAGGAGCTATGCATATGGGAATTGCTTAGACTTGCATTCGCCATGCATGGTTGTACTTGGCAACTAGATTAATCATTAATAATCCAAATGGTATATATACTTATATATTACTTCCCTTGTTTCGCTTTTTTGGAAATAGTAGAGGCATCAAGTACTAAACAGTAGTACTAAATTAGATAACCATTTGCTTGAAAACAAGGTAGTTATAACAATTCTTTTAGCACGCCTTAGGCCAAGAATCGAGCCAGTTCTGTAGGATTCCGATCAGAAATAATCAAGCTCTTCGCCGAGGTAGAGGGTTCGACGGCTATGGTGCAAACTATCCTAGCATCATTTTGTCTGAAAGAAAATTCTTGACAGTAGCAGTACAATTCTTGGAGTGGGGAAGGGTGGGGAATGGGGATTGCCGGCTGCGTAGAGACTAGAAAGGGGATGAAAATTGGGACCATGGCCGCTGCAATTACTGGTGGGACAATGGTTGGGGAATTAACACTCTCCCAAGGTCAAATAACCGGCACATGCTACTTAGACCGGCCACCTGTAGGTCCCGTCTGAAACTGACCCGGTTTCTCATTCGCGTACGCCCCTACTGTTCCAGAATGTGTCATTCCACTCTTTCTTTTGTCATTTATTTTATACCAACCAGTTCTGGAACTTTGTTAGAGGTTGTTCTGGTTAACATCTCTACCATCCTTTCTTTCATCAAATGCTAACTTGTTCGGATCTGTGCACTGAAATGCAGATGAGAATCATTCGAGGGACGATAATCTGAACTACTAATTGGAACGATGTAGCTAGCAGTACTATAACATTTTTTCGTAGCTTATATATAGATAGATTTTAACTTTTTTTTTTTTTTATGATTATTAGAAAATGTAAATGTTTAAACAAGTGAGAATAAAACAATTGATTATCGGTAATCGGAATCTAAAATTACACTGAGCAATCAAATCAAGAACAAGCCTATAATATATGTGATTGCTAAGGCAATACATGCAAGTATTTGATGGTTAAAAGAAATTGAGACATAAATACAAAAACAAACGAGAAGGTAAAAAATTGATTATGAAGGATCTAAAATCATATGAACTCTATGAAGTAATCAAATAAGAACAAGATGATATATATATATAGTCTGAGTGCCAAGGCTGCATACTTGAAATTTTTCTTGTTGAGATGCAATAAAGAAAAAAAAAAAAAAAAGCACTGGAATTTTTGGGGATTCCATCAATTGATGATTGATAATGGACAGTGCAAGCGGAGCAAAAGTTGTTGGGCTGTTCTATTCTACCAAATTAATAAAATAGAACAAATTACCCCGCCCGAGTAACCACTAACAAAGTTTTGACTACTTAATAATTTTTAAGAGGATCGGATGTGCTTACTCATTAAATTATAAAAATATAAATTTTGAATCATTTCATTTATTTTCTCCGTTAACTTTGTCAGATCTGGTTATGTCCTGTGATTTATGCGACTTCCTTGAATCTAACAAATTTAATGGCGTAAAAACGAAAGATATGGTTCAAAATTCATGTGTCTGATAATTTAATAAATGAATGCATGCTCTCAAAAGTTGAATAATTAAAACTCTGCTATTCGAAAAGAAAGTTTGATATGGCTTTTTCGAGTAATTTGCTAGGTAAAATAAGAATTCAAAAGAAAAAGTAAGAGGGGAGGGGTGGGGTGGATTATTGGTCGTTAGTCATAGAATGCACGAGAAATCCACGTGAACCACTGACAGAATGCGGTGATCTTTTACGACTACGTACCCTAGTATCGCCGATGACGTCGTTTTGGCCCCTCGTTAGACACGTGAAGGCAATCCACATCGCCTATCTCCCTTCCCACCTGGCTATCCACGTCTGATCATGGAATTCTTCAGCCCTAATTTGCATGGAATTGTTGATAAAACTTTGATTGAAAATCTATCAAGGTTTATAGTAGTAACCAATGTTTTAAAAACCAGACCGTTAATTGAACCGGTGAAGTGAAAGGGTCGAAGTTCAACAGATCGGACCAGTTCAACCTCGGTTCAATGAATTTTTTTAAAAATAATTTATATAAATATATATATATATGCACAAAATAAGACATGTAATGGACTAATTTAATACTTTATATGATGAAAAGTTTACTATTTTTTAGTAACTTGGATTTTTAAAAATAAATTTTTTAAATTTTAAGTTAAAACAAATAAATTTCATCTCAATTTCAATTATATCTAAATCCAACCCAAAAATATCATAATATTTTGAAATTATACAAAATCACGTCTATGAGAATTTAGTTATTGTGAACTTAAATTTTAATTTATGTTTTGGAATTTAGATATTGCAATTAAAAAAAGGAAGTTTGGAGTTCGAAAGAAGTCAAGAGATTCGAAAATAGAAATGTAAACTTGATAAGAAACAAAAAATGAGATAAAAGTGAGTGGTTGTGGAATTAAATAATTTGGGTTAAAGAAAAATAATTCTTTTTTAACTTTTTTCAATTTAATGGACAAAAATAAAATTAAAAGATGGAAGAAAACATCAATAAATTAAAAATAAAGAGGTTTGCTTAAAAAGGGAGTGACAAAAGAAAAGAGGATAGAGAGAGAGAGAGAGAGAGTTGAAGATTAAAAAGAAAGAGTCATTAGAAGATGAGATTTTGTAAAAAAAAATGGAAAAAAGAAATATGAGTGTTTGTTTTATATAAATAAGTTATCAAAAAAAATAAATAAGATGTGACGGTGCAACAGTTAATACATTGGTCTTCTATTATAAAGGTCTTGAGTTTGAATCTTGATAGCTGCATTTTGCAAAACAAAAAAAAAATCGAAAAATCACCGGTTCAACACGGTTCGGCGTTTTTCACGGTTCGACCAATTTTTGACCGGTTTTCAGACAAAGTCAAACATGGCATAGAACCGGACCGATGCCATGGCCGGTTCGTGGTTCGGCTGGTCCAGTCCGGTTTTCAAAACATTGGTAGTAACATGAAAGCACCGTTTGGTGGCTGTTTCTTTTTACATGCTTTTTAATTTGTTCTTTATTTTTTTTCTAGGTAATTTTTTTTATATAAACAAAAAAAAACACTAATTAATTAGAGAACGTTTTTTCAAGTTTCCTAAAAACTGGCTAATTTCTATTAGAGGTAGCTCCATCGAACAAAATGACAAAAGGGCTGTTTGGTAAGTGGCTTTGAGAGGTAGAAATGGGTCTCAAAAATTACTAATATCAATTGTTCCGTATGCTACTATGAGAATTATTGATACTTTCTGGATCTTACCCTTGTTATATATTCTCCACTTACAATAGATGATATGACTCCATCAAACAAAAGATGAAGGGTTTTTCGTTAAGGCAATTCCACTGATGTCAATTGTTCTTACTTGTAACACGAGTTTCAAATTGATTGACAAAATCTAACATATTTGTGGTTCTAAATGTGCCAACTTGCAGCTGCTGATTCCGATAAAAAATAATTTGATCAGTGGTTTTGTCCATGTACTTCTATCTTACGGAAAATTCTACATGCATCATAAACAATTCCGTTTTTGGTGGTTTCTAGTTTTTTTTAGTATATCCTTTACGACAAGAAGATTGGCTTTATATGTTACTATGCACTTTCAACTTTCCTGTGTGCGCGTTTGGCGCGATCGATGGGGGCTAGGATAGGATCATTCTAAGTGCTTCTACTTTCTAGCTTGTTCTCGAAAGTAATTCAGGATCCTCAGTTTTAGTTTGGAGTGAAAGAAAAATAATCATCATTCATTTTGGAACACTGCATATATAATTGTCACCGAACTTAATTTCTACAACGATCCTTGGTTATATTGTTTAGTTCCTCAAATTTATAATCTTTGGTTGTACGTCAAAACTGAAGAAACATTTGTATGTACGTGGAGGATTAGCACATGATCCCATTTTTTATAAACTAATAAAGGGTAACAATTGACTTTAAAGATTCTTAGGGTGGTTAATTAGAGAAGAAACGATCGAGATGAGGAATGGCTTTAAAAAAAAAAAGAAGGCAGAAGGGTAGGTTGCCTCCCAAGGCAGTATAGGAGAATAGGCGTGTTTGTGTCTCAAGGATCATGCTTCACTAAAAGCCATTCATTCCTCGGCATCCAAAATCCAATCAAATCTAGAAACATTGAACTATAATATCAAGAATTGAAATGAAAAATACATACAAAATTCAGTAGTGTTCAAACCATATTTGAAGACCCCATGTGGGACGTCCACTAAGGTCCTAACATTCGTTCCTTTTATTCAAGGGTTCTTTTGCAACTGTCCTGTGGAAATAGGGCATGGACCTTCCCTTCCCAAGTGCATCGTATTCGATTGTCATAACATACTAAATATATTTTCCTTTTATCCACAATACGGCTAAAGGAATATACATGCAGAATTATATCTCCTTTCGTCACCTTTCGTGTGTATATGTAAGAATTTGAACATTCGAGTCAATGAAGTTGGAGTCAGATCATGTGTTAGAAAATCCAAAGATTAAAACAAAAAATTGCGAATGACTTCAATAAAAGATATATGCAAAATTGCTAAGATATGTTTTCTCATACTATATAAGAATGAGTTGCGGTCAAAGGGGATTTGAATTTCAACCGCATGGATAGGGACTTTTTGGGAATGTGAAACGTTGTATAGTTTTTTTTTTTTTTAAATCTTTTGGTACAATTGAGGGCAACATATGTTTAGGTATATTGATTGCAATGCCCTCATTTTCGTACATTTAAAGTTTTGATTTATAGAGACATCTGGGTATTTTTGAAATATGAAATTATTTTGCAATCATTTTTGCATTGAATATAACTCATATAAGCTTATGTGTTGGTATAATTGCTGAAATGGTGTTATTAACACATTTAATTAATGTGTGGTTTTTGTCGTGCAATTGACACAAAGACATATTAACATATTGTACAATTAACACGTTACTACAACTAGACGTTAGAGGATATTCTTTTGTCTGAAACAACTTATATTTGCTCTTGAACAATTTTCAACTAACATCTCTATAGAGGCCTTTTGGGAGTGGTAGAATTGTAAAAGTATTAACAAAATAAAATGTACAAGTATGTGCTGCAATTAAAATGTACTATTATTAGCTTTATTATATTTGATAATTATTTCTTTCCAAAATATAATATTATCTATCCAATAAAAAGTCATCTCTAATCACAGACACCAAACACCCTCGCAGTGCGTCGGCACTCCACCTAGTCTTGATAAATAAATATGGCCATGTATTTACTCTCTGCGCAAATGCATGTGTACTTGTAGAGACGATCAATTAGCCAATTATTATTTCTAATAAGGTGGTTGGTTGGATTGGATTTCGGTGGGCCATTTGCAAATTACAGCTTAGATTCTACTAACTTGAACCTCTGTTAAATTTTACCAACACATTTGGCCATCCTTTCTTCAGGTTCAGGAGGTTGATTCTTATGACCCCCATGAGGGGAAAATATCAAAATTTACCACGAAGCTGCAGATTATGTAGATAGATTTTAAAAGCTCAATGCTCGTGCGTGAAATCTTCATCTTGGGACTTCTTCTTTTTTAATGATTCGTCTCTTCTCATCTCCAACTTGGACTTGGATTTGAATTCAGTGTATTTACGTGATGGTGTGTGGGTTAGTGTGGCCCAAAAGCGAAAATGTTAGGCCTAAGAGTCAATGTATGCTGTCCATCTCAATGCGAAAGGAATTGAAAGTCGTTTGTAGCGTGTACATAGCCCATTAGTTTTGTTTTAAACACTTACCAGACTAATGACTAATGTGATGGAGCTATTTGAGCGAAAGCCCTCAAAAGGCAATATACAATTATACACGGCGGGTTTGATATCTTTGGCCCACAACCAGCATGCAGCAATGAAGCCCTGTATATATCAATGAAGCACTACATATATATATATATATATATAATTAACATGAATGAAGAATAAAGTTCAACTTAACCGTTGTGGTTGCGTCATTAGCTATGGGAAGACTATTAAAATTGCTCCCGTTGAAAAGTTTAGAGCTCAAATTTTGAATATGACAGTTGGAGATGAAAAATGTGCAGGGGGATTTTTCCACTGTGATATTAATTCTATAAGTTGAGGTTGCCTCATTAGTTAGGGAAAGACTCTTACAATTGCTCCATTGAAAAGTTTAGGGTTCAAAAATTAGATCTGACAGTTAGAGATGGAAAGAGTATAAGGAAGCTTTCCAATTTGATATTGATTCTCTAAGTTGAGATTGCCTCATTAGTTAGGGAAAGACTCTTAAAATTGCTCCATTGATAAGTTTAGGGTTCAAAATTTGGATATGATAGTTAGAGATGGAAAGAGTGCAGGAAAATTTTTCCAATGGTTTAGAAAACAAAGTACTATAAAGGTAACCTAAAAGAGGTTTTCTGCTTTCACATGCAGTCTTTACTCTTTAATACTAGAGTATTATTTTCTCACCTTTTACAGGTAGTTGAGGCCGTAGAGATCAAGGTTGTGTTTTCTATTATCCTTTTCTACTCGCCTTGTAGTTATTTACGCAATCAGCAACCAAGTTTGAATTGGAGGTAATATTGATTGAAAGTAAATTAAGAACTTCAAGCCTCTCCCATTTTTCTTTCTTCAATTTTTTAGGGACATTTGATCGGAAAATTTGTTTACCATGGTATCATAATGATCGTAGAATCGTGGTGGAAAATTGCAATTCGTCTCCATGCAGATCCCACCATGAGTATCTTAGCCCTTTTATCAACACGATAAAGAAGAGAAAATGCAAGTCAAAACCCGAAGTCATCTCTCATTTCTGATAAAAAAAATATACAAGAGCAAGGATTGAGTGGCACAAAATCTTTTCTAGTCTTAGGCGAAAGGAAAAGCGCCACTGTAAAAGTGCGATAATTATGGTGATAAATATTGTTGACTGGCACAATTAAAATGGCTAATGCACACATTCATAGTCTAAACTTGGATTTTGTTCGTGAAATTACGTTAAGGAAATTGGTGAGAAACCTGCGTTGCAGACAACAGAACCTTGGCAACCTAAGCACTAAAAACGTTGAAAGCAGTCGGATTCGGAAAAATCAAAGTCAAGGGATAGTCGCGACCTTGGCCTCCTAAGCACTATAAAAGCATGATAATTATGGTGATAATTTTTTGATGCCATACTTTGAAGGATTCCTTGAGATATCGTCCATTGTTGCTAGGGATGGCAACGGGGTGGGGTTGGGGCGGGAGACCCCTCCCCCACCCCCTGCCCCGCTACCTACAAACTCCCCCCGCCCCCGCCCCCGCCCCGTCCCCGCCTCCCACTCCCCCCATCCCGCCCCGCTTCCCCCGCAGGGGCGCCCGCGGGGTTAATAAAATTTTTCCTGCTGGGTTAATAAAATTTTATTATAGTTAAATTTTAATAAATAATCAAGTACTAAAATATCAACACATCATCAAGTTATTATTCATTTTAATTTTACAATTGAAACTCATAAAAACAATCAAACAAAAATTATTTGAATACAATCCAACATGATGAAATAAATACAACTAAAATAGTTAAGTTTTCACTTTTGGTACAAATACAATCACTAATTCATTATTGTGTTTGTGCTTCTTTTTTTTTAGAAAAAAGTGTTATTCTATTAAGTGTAATTAGAAATTTAGTATAAATGTATTAGTAAATTTAGTATAACTAATTAATAAATTCTATTAGTAGACATGTCTAATTATTCGTATAATTAATAATATTAATTATATTACATACACCAATATACATTATATAATACATCTAACTAATAATATCATTATCATAAGTTTATAACTAATTAAATTACATATTATATATAATTATATATATATAATTTTTTTTTGCGGGTGGCGGGGCGGGGGATGGGGCGGGGGTATACTCCCCCGCCCCTCCGCCCCCATTTCTAAACGGGGGGAAAAAATTCCCCCCCCCCCGCCCCAACCCCCGGCCCGAGAGCCCTCGCAGGGCGGTTGCCCGCGGGCACTCGCCCCCATTGTCATCCCTAATTGTTGCACACATGATTTAAGGATGTCCAAATTATAGATGACGCGGAGAAACTTATTAGGATTAAATCCATTTGATTTGACAGAAAGAGAGGCTCGGGGTTTCTATTATGTTTATGTATTATGATAAGTTGATAACACGACAAAGGATCTATTTTCTTTTGTTTCCACACTAATTATATATGACACCAAACTCTTTAGAACACTTCTCTGGCCTTTTGTACTACTCCATCCATATAAAAGGACGTGTAAATGAAAAGTTTCGAATTCGAGATTTCTCGCTCACATTTCCTCCTCCAATACGATCCAGCTCATCCCTCCGTTATCTTTTTTTTTTTTTTTTTTCATATTACAATTTATAGAAAGAATGGCTGTAAACTCATTTAAAGGGATATATACACACCCATGCATGTATGTATGTATGTTTCTAAATCTAATTTACATGGTTAAAAGGTCAATAGGATGCCATTAACATTTACCAAAAGTTAATTTTGAAGAGTATCTTAATTGTCGCTTACTACAATAAACTTGTTTGCATTCCAGAATAATTGAAATGGCACCAATATAGCTAAACTCCTGAACTATACTGCTTAGAATCCATAATAAGTATAGGAAACAAGCCCAACATTCTTCCAGAGGTGCAGGTAAGGCAAGTTTCTTCCTTGAGAGATTCTTTTCCTTCTTGAATAGATACAAAATTGATTTTCAAACTCCTCTTCTGAAAGTCCCTTAATTATGTTCTTGATCTTTTCTTTCCGTGTGCGCACTTAAAGGCTAAAAATTCCTGGGAATGGGACACTCCCTCAAGTGTATTAATTAAAGTTCATTTCCATTTGGTGAAGTTAATCTATTGAATTTTAAAAAAAAAATTCCCCTTTTGAGAAAACAAGCTTCAGTTATTTGTCAACGTTTGATAATTCAATTAAGTATTCCACATAATCAAAAGAAGATAAAACCCCACTAGGTAGCAGCACATTGTTGTTGATGTACATATCCTTGGACAACTAAGAACTGCGAGGGACACTGCAGCAGAAAACAAAAGAGGTATTTGTTTAAAGAATGAAAAAATATGTTGTGTCTTTCATGGCAGATTCCAACTTGTACGTATTATACAGACCCTACGAAACATGTCCAAAATAAATTATATCCCAGAAATTAGCTCCGACAAGATCCCAGAAATTAGCCCGGTAACGGTTGAGAAGGTCAATTAATCCAAAGTCAACCTCTTCTAACATTATATAACCCATACCCCATGAGAAGATTAATTAATCCAAAGTCAACCTCTTCTAACATTATATAACCCATACTCCATGTGAACAACTTGGAGAACAATTATTTTTTGGGTCAAGTAGACTGCCAGTCTTTTATGCAAATTTAAATTTGGACAACTACTTGGTTTCAAGTGGTTGATTATTTATGTCACTAACTCTAATCTTTAGAGTAATTGCGGACTGTCTTGGCATCTGCACAACAATACAATTATTGGATAGCGTGCTCAAACTTTATTATACAGCTAATACATAGTAATTGAAGTTTCAACTTTTAACGTCAAAACTGTTCTATCTACTCAGTTCATTCACTAACCATCGCTTCTAATTAAGCTACCCACAGCTAGCTTTGTCGTTTGAGATTATCTAACGGATACTAGTCAAGAGAGATTTTAAGTTTTTAAATTTTTTTTAAAAGTAAAACTAAATTGGGAAAGTATTTTAATGTAGGAGGGCATTAATGTGAGTGCATATCTAATCGATTATGCTTAATCTTGTTGTTTTAGTAACTTCTTTATAGTATATAGTTCGGCCACCAAGTATTGGTCTAGGGTTTAGGTTTACTTCTCATCTCTACACTTGAACAGTCAGTTGACTAGGTTTGTCTCCCTATTGAAGATGTCTTCCCTATGCCCCATTCTAAGCACTATCATCCCTCGCTTACATTCCCCTTCTCCCCTTTTCATCTTAGTTGCAATTAAAGATAGACAATCCACACATCAATGGTATGCATGTCATTACTTATTATAACACTAATTCATCAATGGTAGTGACATTAATGTCACACTTTTCCATAGTTGTTGTATATATACTAGTATAAACTGCAATCAATCCCATGAGTACACGTGAAGTACTTTGAGAACCGTAAATTTGGGTATCTGTGGACTCTCGTCTTTTTGACGAATTCAAACTGCGACAACTGCTAATATTCGTACTCGGTGCCATGTGACTGAATATTAATACATTGTTTAAGAAAATACCACATTGTTTAAGCCTCAACCCAACAATATAAATTGTAATTACACAGCTATACTTTGAACTACAAATCAGTTCACCCTTGAGACTTTGACGTAACCACACATCTATCTACCCAATCAGTATCATTACTTCGTAACTAGATATGGCTTCCAAAGAAGATTTCTCTGAAGAATATTTGCAGCTCAATCCGAAAGAAGTTGGTTTTAGCGACATCCTTAGTATCTTCTCCTCGCGCGAATTAGAGAAAACAGACTTCTTTCATACCCCCGAGATATACGGGGAAGCAAACTCCTTTCCTGCCCCCAAGGTATACAGGAAAGCAGACACCTTTCATGCCCCGGAGGAGTACGACTTCCGTCGCCGATGGATAGTTTTTGTGTCTCTCGTGGCTCAGATACTCCTCCTTCAGTTAAAAAAACCTTTGGCTGTCCTAGGATCTACTTTGGAGCTGTGCCTGAATTATCCATCCAGCAATGGTGGCTTTATCGGCCTTTTATGGAATTTTCTTACGGGTTTGTTTTAATTTCTCTTTTATTTATGTTGCATGTTCCATTAATTCATATCCATTACCTCCCCGGAAAATTATAGGCGTAAATTGATTGCTGCATGCATGCATGCAAAAGCATATTATTATGCAACACAGCGAAACTGGATTAGGCATTAATTTTTGTTGTCAAATCATATTCTATTTGATAAGGATCAATAAAATGTGGAAGGCAACTTTTGATTAGCTAGCTAGAGAAAAAATGATAATAACGGCCATTGAAATCTTATATATGTTTCATGGAGATCGTTGTTTATTTCATGTAACGAGCCAAATAATATGGTAACAGTATGGCCTTGTGTGTGCTTTAATTGCAGGAAAGGTAGTAACGCCAGACAGGTCGGCTGCAACTTTCAGGTCGATCCTTGCGAATCTGGACACGCGAGTGGATTTAGATGGAAGGATCAAAGCTAATGACAAGAGGTATGATGCAGCCTTGTCTATGATGGCTGCTAAATTGGCCTATGAAAATGAAGCATTCTCCAGAACTGTGGTCACAGATCACTGGCAGGTAATTTATACTATATAATTTCAGGACATGCAATGCAAGTTTCATGTTATATTGCTTGGAACAAGTTTCAAGTCTTTTTTTTTCCCATTTTTCCAATTCTACTCTTGCAGATGGAATTCTTGGGCTTCTTCAACTTTTGGAATGGTCAGTGGCTCCGTTCTCCTCTTTATGTGAAATTTTTCTCTTTTCCTTGTCTTGTCAAAAGACAACCATTTCTTGCCACTCATTGTTGCTGGCCATTTTTGACTCTTAGTGCAGTGGTGATAATGCGTATAATTAAGTTGCAAACATGAATGATGGCACTGCTTTAACAAGTCAAAATGCACATTAACAAGTTTCCTGGTTTTTGCCTAAACGCAGCAAACAGGAAAATACCACCGAGACTTTGTTTAGAAATTAGAAGTTCTGATTTACAATTGTCAAGTAAACTACAATTGCCCGATTCATTTTGGATGGATATACAGAAATCTTACTCACTACAAATAAAATTTGTCTTCTCAAATTTTGCAAAATATGTGGAGTCATCCTTTTTTTATTTTTAACTCTCCTTTCTCTTCACATACTCTTTCCATTTCCAAATAAATTTAGAATTCAAATTTTGAGTCTAACAGTGAAAAAAACTCCAAGAGATTTTCTCTGATAGTTACCCTAAACCTATAAGTCTTCTCAAATCTCAATCCTAACCTCACACAATGTTGTAAGTTGTCACCACCAACTCGAATGAACAAAAATGATGGTGACCATCAATTCATTATGATTTAATTTTTTCAACTCTTAGTGAAAGCTATAGCTAATCCGTAACTATCATCTGCCAAAGCCACTAATTCATGATTTATCTTTGCCTAAAATTCAACCGGAAATGGCATTTGTACGGGAGATAGCTATCCGTTTAACACAAATAATGGAAAATTAAAATATATACATATATAATTATATAAAGAGGAAAAAACTACGGAGTTGGTTAGAAGGTTGCATCTCAAACATTAAGAAATTCTAAAAGAAGTTGTGGAAAGCGAAGCATCATATGCAGCTTAGCCGCTTCTGTCGCACCAAAAATATATATATATATATATATATATATATATATTGTTTAATATGAGAAAATGGAAAAGCTGACTAATGAAGGAAACAAATGAGTTTAGACAAGTTGGACTTTAATTTCTCTACTTAGTCTTTAGTTCCCTGAACTTGGATTTTTTAGTGAAAGTTCCAAAGTTTTTCCTGGTTTTAAGCTGATGCATGCATATACGTTTTCATGGAAAGCCAAAAAATTCAGGACAATTTTGTAAGTCAAGAGTTGAGAAATTACTGAAAGTAAACGAATAACTCTAATTCATGCATGTTTGTTATACCTAAAATTCTCTTTAGCAAAGTAATGCAATTCCGAAGTTTAATTTACAATTTACAACTTGTCTGCCCAATACCATTCAGATTATGAGGAATCATACACAACACAAGCCATCATTTTCGAAGACAAGAGAACCAGTGCTGATTCTAACCTGATTGAGGTGGCATTTCGAGGGACAGAGCCGTTTAATGCTGATGATTGGCGTACGGATTTTGATATTTCGTGGTATGATATCAAAGGTGTGGGCAAGATTCATGCTGGATTTATGAAAGCCTTAGGCTTACAAAAACGAAAGGGTTGGCCTAAGACAATTGAGCAAGGCTCAGATGGAAAAAACTATGCCTATTACACAATAAGGGAAATTTTGAGAAATAGATTGAAGGAAAATCAGAATGCAAAATTCATGGTAACTGGACACAGCTTAGGAGGGGCATTGGCAATTTTGTTTCCTGCCATACTGATTTTACATGAAGAAAATGAGCTATTGGAAAGAATGGAAGGAGTGTACACTTTTGGGCAGCCTAGAGTTGGAGATGAGCAATTTGGGGAGTTTATGAAGGATAAGCTTAGATTTTACGATGTAAAATATTGCAGATATGTCTACAAGAATGATATGGTTCCAAGAGTACCGTTTGATGACAAAACCCTCATGTTCAAGCACTTTGGCCCTTGTTTATACTTCAACAGCTGCTACCGAGGGCAGGTGAAAATCTTAATTCTTTTCTTTATCTATTCTCAAGTTTTTTCCCTTGTATCATTTTATGGGAGTGTTCTCATAAATTCTTTTTCCCTTGTTTTGGAACTAAAACCGAAACAGATTCTAGAGGAAGAACCAAACAAGAACTACTTCTCACTGCTGTCGGTTATGCCCAAGATTTTGAATGCCGTTTACGAGCTGATTAGGAGCTTCATTATCCCTTTCACGAGAGGAATGGAGTATAGAGAAGGGTTGTTTCAGACCATGTCTAGGATGGCTGCATTGGTCGTTCCTGGATTATCAGCTCATGGTCCTCAGGACTATGTTAACGTCACCAGATTGGGGACCTTGCCCTCCTCGCACCCTCCGTTGAAAGGCCTGAAACCAGAGTGACATATGTGTTGGCAAACTAAATCAAGCCTACAAGTATTTATTTAGTTATTTATTAGTTTTATTGGAGTTAGGTTTTAGTAGTTGTGTGATTTAAGAATTTGTGTTTTATTTTGTAATTTCTAATGTAAGTGGTTTTTTTCCTAATAAGTGTGGTAGATTATGAATAAGACATTATTTAGGATGTTTTTTAGAAAGAGTCTAAAATAATTTGTTAGATTTTCTATTGTGATGTAACTTTCTTCATTTGAGATTTCAATAATATTGTGAGTTGATTATTTTCTCCAAAAATTTTGGTTTGTACAATACGTACCCAAAATGATATAGAAGAATCATACACCAAAACCAAAGATTCCTACTTTTATGACAAAGCCATAATGATCAAAATAGGAATCACTTTTGGCTTCCTTAACTTTGCAATAAAGTAGTCATAAAATAAGATTCCTATTTTGAGGATCATTAGATTTTTTTTTTCCCATTTATTTTAGAGGAATGCTTGAAGCAGTCGAGCAATGCTGCTCTTCTCATCAAGCATACGTTTTCGTATTTCTACCTTTCTATAGAAAACTTGTTTCGACAAAGAGCACTTTTTCATGATTTAACCTACATACAATTATGATTTAGGCCTAAATTCAAACAAGGATTGAAGAATGTAATGTTACAATATAGAACACACGACTATATTTCTCATTCAGCTACGCAGATTAAATTCACAAATTCCATCAGCAAATGAAACCTGTGGTTACAGAACAAGAACCCCCTTTTTTTTCATACGCGTTGAACTTCTCTCTTGCTTCTCTTCTTTAATGCCTTCTTCATTTAATAAACAATTGATTAACAGAGACCTTGGTACAGATGTCCAAACGGGCACCCAAGAAACCCCCTTTTTCAGCACAGCCAAATCCAATGCTTCCCTATTCTCATCATCATCAATGTTTGATGATGATAACATTAAGGCCTATGATGTCCCGGATGGGGTGCCTGATGGCTATGTTTTCGCTGGCAGGCCATTGGAGGATATTGATCTTTTCTTCAAAGTGGCACCGGAGAATTTTAGGAGAGCTGCGGAGGCAGCTGAACGGGACACTGGAAGGAGGGTCAGCTGCGTGGTAGCGGATGCTTTTCTCTGGTTTTCCTTTGAGATCGCGGAGGCAAGGGGGGTTTCTTGGGTGCCCGTTTGGACATCTGAACCAAGGTCTCTGTCCATTCATTTCTACACTGGATATCATTGTATTTCGCAGTTTGATTCCAACAATTGAACATGTTAATTAACAGATCGAACTACTTGATACTAAACATTTTTATGTTCTAGCAACAAATATGGCAAGTGATGTGATTTTAACAAATGTTATCCCACTACATCTCAATATCCAAATCATAATAAAATTCAACATGTGATGAACCTAAGCATTTACCTCTGGGGTGAGACTCTTTATCGTTCAGCAAAGAAACAGCTGTGCAACTAACTAAAATGCATGACGGGTAAAGCAGCCACTGAAGGAACCTGTATGGCGAGGCCGAGGAAAAGATATGGCCTCATGGGAGGTTCTTGCAACTTGATGTGACTGGTGTGATAGGACTGAGCTTCTCATTTCTTGGGCCTTCTTTTGTGCTGATCGATCCGAGCTTGTTCACTATCTTGTCCATCGATGAAGATCTCTTCTTTTCCAGTTTCATCTGAACAAACCATAAGATCATCTCAATCAGGCATTCAGAGAATAAATATCTGGTAGCATATTAGATTAATTTTCCAAATTCCGATTGGTTGTTCATTTCCATTCAGACGGTCAAAAAATATGGGTGCGCATGTACGTAATCATTGAGTTGATTACAGGGCAAAACATGAAATGCTTGCTGTGAGTCTGTGATGTTGAGGAATGACTTGAAGCACTCTATATATCTTATGTAACTAGAGAAAACCTCAAGTTTCCGCGTCGCCGCCTCAGCTTTTGCTTTCCGCAAGTCCTCCCAAGCAATTACTGCAATTACTTTGGCTGGGGAATTAACACCCTCCCAATGTCAAATAACCGGCACATGCTCCTAAGACCGGCTACCTGTAGGTCCCGTCTGAAACTGACCCGGTTTTCTCATTCGCGTACACCCCTACTGTTCCAGAATGTATCATCTCACTCTTTTCTTTTGCCAGTTATTTTATACCAACCAGTTCTAGAACTTTGTTAGAGGTTGATGATGATGTTCTGGTTAATATTTACGATCCTTTTATCAAATGCTAACTTGTTTGGATCTGTGCACTGAAATGCAGATGACAATCATTCAAGGGACGATGACCTGTACTACAAATTGGAACGATTTGGTAGTAAAACATGTCGTAGGTTTTTTTTTTTTAATGGGTTTTAACTTTTTTAATGATTATTAAAAATTTTAAAATGTAAATGTTTAAACAAATGAGAATAACACAATCGATTATCAATAATCAGAATCTAAAATTACACTGAGTAATCAAATCAAGTACAACCCTATAATGTGATTGCTAAGGCCGTACGTGCAAGTATTTGATGGTTAAAAGAAATTAAGACATAAATATAAAAACTAACGAGAAAATAAAAAATTGATTATATAAACTAATTAATAAAGAGTAACAATTGACTTTAAAGAATAGACATGTTTGTGTCTTAAGGATCATGCTTCACTAAAAAAAAAAAAAAAAAAAAAAATGCTTCACTAAAAGCCATTTATTCCTCGGCATCCAATCCAATCAAATCTAGGAACATTGAACTATAACATCAAGAGTTGAAATGAACAAAACATACAAAATTTAGTGGCGTTCAAACCATATTGGAAGACCCCATGTGGATGTGGGACGTACGTCCATTAAGGTCCTAACATTCGTTCTTTTTTTTTTTTCCTTAAAAAAAAAAAAAAACATTCGTTCTTTTTATTCAAGGGTTCTTTTGCAACTGTCCTGTGGAAATAGGGCATGGACCTCCCCTTCCCAGGTGCATCGTATTCGATAGTCATAACAATCTAATATATTTTCCTTTTATCCACAATACGGCTAAAGGAATATATATATATATATATATATATATATATATATATATATATATATGCAGAATTATATCTCCTTTCGTCTCTTTTCGTGTATATGTAAAGAATTTGAACATACGAGTCAATGAAGTTGTTGGAGCCAGATCACGTGTTAGAAAATCCAAAGATTAAAAGAAAAAATTGCGAATGACATCAATAAAAGATATTTGCAAAGATATGTTTCCTGATAAATAAATATGGCCACGTATTTACTCTCTGCGCAAATGCATGTGTACTTGTAGAGACGATCAATTAGCCAATTATTATTTCTGATAAGGTGGTTGGTTGGAGTGGATTTTGGTGGCCCATTTGCAAATTACAGAAAAAAAGACAACAAAAAATCCATTGGCCAAAATCCTAAATTCCCTCTTATTTTGTTAGTTCGTCACCGATTTTGTCTACCTTATGTTTTTAGCGATGAGGATCTTCTTCTTCTTCTTCTTCTATACAAGTTCCGTGATTGATTCTCGTATGCTATCTCGCTGTGTATTCTTGGGACAAGACTCTACATAATTTTAAAGAATTAGTCAGGTAGAAAGATTGTAAAGTACGTGCAACTTTGATGCGGTCACAATAAAAACCCTTACCATGCAAGTATGCAACACTTGAGTCCTCCAAACCCAGGATGGCAAATTTGTCAGTGATGGCAAATTGGCTAATTGTCCTTTAATCAGGTATTCAGGATGAACTTTAGATTGCAGCTTAGATTCTACTAACTTGAACCTCTGTTAAGTTTTACTAACACATTTGGCCATCTTTTCTTATTTCATATTTGTAAACATGGAAAGATATTGGTGTACTATTGACCAGAGGATTTTTTTTAGGCATTGATCATGAATAGAGGAAGTTATTCTAACTTATCGTTGAAAGTATGCTTGTTTTCACATATATCATATGGGTTCCCTTATTTAGTGTTTTACGAGCACACAATAAGAAAATGAGTTCGGTTTGCTTTTTTTTTTTTTGGGGAGAAAGAGTAAACTTTTACCACGAAGTTGCAGATTATGTAATATATCTATTTGATTTCGCCAATGAAATCAAATAGATATATACACGAATTTATTAAAAAAAAAAAACTAATCATACACATGATCAATGATGGATGAAAAAATTTATTTTGAAAAATATAAAGGATGAAAATTTTTATTTTGTAAAATATGAGAAATCATGAATTGAATTATGTAAATGTTGCCCTTAAAAAATCATCACGTGCATGTGGTGGATTTGAATTTACTGTGCTTATGTGGTGGTGTTGGCTTAGTGAATATTGGGCAAAGGCCCAAAGGGGAAAATGTTAGGGATCCAACCTAAGAGTTAAAGTTTGCTGTCCATCTAGTGCACTTGGTGGATTTGAATTTGCTGCGTTTACGTGGTGGTGTTGGTTTAGTGAATATTGGGCAAAGGCCCAAAAGTGAAAATGTCAGGGATACGACCTAAGAGTTAATGTATGCTGTCCCTCTAAATAGGAAAGGCCTCTTTGCTGGTTTTAAATACTTACCAGACTAATGACTGATGGACTTATTTGAGCGAAAGCCCTCAAAGTGCAATTGACACGGCTGGTTCGTTACCTTTTGGGCCACAACAGCAGGCAGCAATGAAGCACAATATATATATATATAATAAATAAGAAGAATGAAGAGTAAAGTTCAACTTAACCACCGAGATTGCCTCATTAGCTAGGGGAAGGCTCTCATTGAAGGTCTAGAGTTCAAATTTTAGACCTGACAGTAGGAGATGAAAATGGTGTAACGAGATTTTTCCACACTAAAAGTTTTGGTTTAGTAATGGTTTAGAAAACAAAGTACTATAAAGGTGAGTTAAAAGAGCTTTGCACTTTTCACATGCAGTGTTTACTCTTTAATACCAACGTATTATTTTCTCACTTTTTACAGGTGAATGAGGCCGTAGAGATGAAGGTTGTGTTTTCTTTTTTCCTTTTCCATTCGCCTTGTAGTTATTTAGGCAATCAACAGCCAAGTTTGAATTGGAGTTAATATTGATTGAAGGTAAATTAGGAACTTTAAGCCTCTCCCACTTTTCTCTCTTAATTATTTTAGGGACACGTGATCTTAGCCCTTTATCAACACAATAAAGAAGAGAAAATGTGAGTTAAAACCCGAGCTTGTTTCTCATTTCTGATAAAAAAGAATATGTAAGAGCAAGGATTGAGTGGCACTGTCCCTTGAGTTGGTCGAGATGGTAGAGTTGATGTCATACCTTTCTACCAATTCGGGTTCGAACATCTCTTGAAATATCTGCCCGTTGCACAAGATTTGTCTAGTGCATCTTACCCCTCCATGTGGTTGGCGGGCTATTGCATGGGGCAGGATTTATTCAGTGCACACTCTCGGGTAGCGATTAGTGCGTCTTACCCCTCCATGTGGTTGGCAAGCTATTGCATAGGATGGGTTTACTCAGTGTACACTCTCGGATAATGGTTGCGGGTATCCTTGTCAAAAAAAAAAAAAAAAAAGGATTGAGTGGCACAAAATCTTTTCCAGTTTTTTTTTTTGTCAATCATCACTTATCTACCCTATACCTACTGAACCACCATCGAACACCCATATGGATTTAAGTTAATTAAAGTGGTAAGTCACATATAGTAGCAAGTGGTGGGAGATAAGGTTTGAATCCTTAATCTCGCATCCTACCAAACCTTAAACGCTATGGTGGTGGTCAACAATCCAAACGCTATTGGTTAAATACTTAAATCTTTTCTAGTCTTAGGTGAAAGAAAATGTGCCACTGTAAAAGCGTGATAATTATGGTGATAAATATTGTTGACTGGCACAATTAAAATGGCTAATGCACACATTCATAGTCTAAACTTGGATTTTGTTCGTGGAAATTACGTTAAGGAAATTGGTAAGAAACCCGCGTTGCAGACAACAGGACCTTGGCAACCTAAGCACTAAAAACGTTGAAAGCAATCGGATTCGGAAAAATCAAAGTCAATGCATAGTCACGACCTTGGCCACCTAACCACTATAAAAGCATGATAATTATGGTGATAATTTTTTTATGCCATACTTTGAAGGATTCCTTGAGATATCGTCCATTATAGAATATAGATGACGCGGAAAAGCTTATTAGGATTAAATCCATTTGATTTGACAGAAAGAGAGGCTCTAGTTTTCTATTATGTTTATGTATTATGATAACACGACAAAGGACTTACTTTCATTTGTTTCCTCACTTATAATAACACCAAACTCTTTATAACAATTCTCGGGTCCTTTTTTTTACTAATATAAAAGGATAAAATGTCCGTAATTTTTTTTAGTGTAAATTGGAGGTTTCGAATTTGGAATCTCTCATTTACATTTCTTTTCCCAATATGACTCAACTCATCCCTTCCTCCACATATTTTTTAGAGTAAAAAATTTGGAAAGCTCCTAAACTGTTATGGTTGTCCACTTTTTAACTCCCAATCTATTTTTTATCTCCGACTGTTTCTTGAACAATTAAAAATATATAGTTTAAGGAATTTTGGCCATTTTAAACATAAATTCTGTTGAAATCCACGGGCATTTTTGTGCGACCATAATCAAAAGTATTGAAAACTCAATAAAAGTATCGAGAGCAAGAGTAGAAGACTTGAAAAGAGAAAATCCTTAATTTTCCTTGAACTCTTCATCAGATTTCTCTATAAAAATTCAAAATTCATTGATTTCATACCCAAGTGGCCAAAATTTCATAAGGTTTTTTATGTCTCTCTCAAGTATTAAAACAATATGAATTTGGAAATTTTATGGAGAAATTTGATGAAGTGTTTATGGAAAATGAAAGGTTTTCTTTTCTTAGAACTTCTACTCCTACCCTTGATGCTTTTGATTAATGTTGGACAAAAAGATCCTTCGGTTCTATTTGGATTTATGTTTAAAATGGCTAGAAGTTCTTAAACTATACACTTTTAATTGTTTAAGGACCAATTGGAGATAAAAAAAAAAAAAAAAGAGATTAGGGACCAAAAGTGGACAACGATGATAGTTTAAGAACTCCCCAGATTTTTTACTATTTTTTTTATATTACAATTTATAGAAAGGATGGTTGTAAATTCATATACATATATATATGTATGTACATATGTTTCTAAACCTAATTTACATGATTAAAAGATCACTAGGATGTCATTTACATTTGCCAAAATTTAATTTTAAAGAATATCTCAATTGTCGCTTATTACAATAAACTTGTTTGCATTCCAGAATAATTGAAATGACACCAATACAGCTCAACCCCTCAATTGTTTTGCTTAGAATCCATACTAAGTGAAAACAAGCCCAACATTCTTCCAGAGGTGCAAGTGGAGCAAGTTTCTTCCTTGAGAGATTCTTTACTTACTTGTTAAGACGGGGTTTCTCACTTCTCCTTCTTGAATAGATACGAAATTGAATTTCATACTCCTCTTCTGAAAGTCCCTTAATTATATTCTTGATCCTTTCCTTCCGTGTGCGCACGTAAAGCCTAGAAATTCCTGGGAACATTTTGGTGAAGTTAATCTATTGAATTTTCAAAAAAAAAAAAAAAAAAAAATTTCCCCTTTTGAGAAACAAGCTTCGGTTATTTGTCAAAATTTGAAGACAAACCCCCCATGAGCCTGCAGCACATTGTCGTTGATATACATATCCCTGGACGACTAAGAACTGCAAGGACACTACACCAGAAAACAAAAGAGGATTTTTGTTGAAAAAAAAGGAAAAAAATTTTGTCTCTCATGGCAGATTCAAACTTGTACGTTTTAAACAAATCCTACTTAACATGTCCAAAATAAATAATATCCCAGAAATTAGGTTAATCATGCTCAGACAAGATCCACAATCCATATCGTGCCCGGTCACGGTTGAGAAGATTAATTAATCCAAAGTTAATCTCTTCTAATAGTCTAGTATATAACCCACACCCCATGTGAACAACTTGGAGAACAGTTATCTTTTGGGTCAAATAGACAACGAGTTTTTTATGCAAATTCAAATTCGGACTGCTACGAGTTTCATGTGGTTGATTATTTATGTCACCGACTCTAGTTTGAAGTAAATTTTGAGTAATTGCTAGAGTCTTAGCATCTGCACAACAATATAAATATTGGATAGTGTGCTCAAACTTTATTATACAGCGAATACATAGCAATTTAAGTTCAAAGCTGAAACTTTAACGTCAAAACTGATCAATCTGCTCAATTCATTCATCAACCACAGCTTCTATTTAAGCTAGCCATGGCTTCTAAAGAAAATTTCTGCCAAGATTATCTGCTGCTGAATCCAAAAGAAGCGGGATTTTGGGATCTGCTTCGCATCTTCTATTCATCGGAATTAGAGAAGAGGGATTTCTTCGATACCCCGATAGCTGACAGGTTAGGAGGCTTCCCCGACCGATGGCTCGTGTTTGTCTCTGTTGTTGCTCAGAAGATCCTCCTCAAGGGGAAAAAACCCATGGCCAACATTGGATATTACATAGAGCAGGGGCTGAATTATCCAACCGCCAATGGTGGCTTTGGCCGCCTCATCTTGAATTTTCTTTCAGGTTCTTATTTTCTTTATAGCTTCAAGTTCGATTTTATACCCGAGAACTTTTGTCATTCTTGCCGGAAGCAGTCATCGATATATATATATATACATATATATATATATATATATAGTGCCTTGTACTTTTGGATGGTCTTTAAATCAGAATGTGATTTAGCTAGGTTGAGTTCGTATTTCTAACTGCTAGTGCATGCATGCCTGCCCAATTTCGCTATGCGAATAGGGGAGACAATTTCGTCGGTTCATGAGTTAGAAGTCTTGTTGAAATAAATTATATCATATCTTGTAAACTATGGTATTCATCTACTTCCTTTGATGAGTAGCTGTCTTCAACTCAGTGGATAGGTTTGTATCACGTTTGAAACGATTAAGATTTAGACCATACGAAGATTGAAAGAGAAAGTCAGCTTAAGGGGAAAATGATGGTCCTACTTGAAAGCTCATGTGACACAGTATGCCTCATTGAGGGAATTGCTCAGTTTAGCTAAATTGATGTGAGATAATCAAAATGTGGTCTAATTGCTTGCAGGAAAGGTAGTGAGGCCAGATAGGCTGTCTGCAACTTTCACGTCGGCCATAGGAAATCTGGACACACGATGGGACTTAGACAGCAGAATTGGAGCAAATGACGAGAGGTATGGTGCAGCCTTATCTGTAATGGCCGCAAAATTGTCGTACGAGAATGAAGCCTTTATAACTACTGTATTGGGAGATCGATGGCAGGTAATTAATTTCAGGACATGGCTTGTCCAAGATTTCCTAAACTCATAGTAATTTTTTTTTTCTTTTCTAAATCCCATGCATCATGCACGGTCCTGACTCCTGATCATTCAAATTGATTGCTTTTCCAATTTTTATTTTGCAGATGGAATTCTTGGGCTACTTCAACTTTTGGAACGGTAAGTGATCACTGATTTCTCCTCCTCATCTGAAAGTTTTCTCTTACTCTTGCCGTTCATTGTCATTGACCTTGTTTTGTCTACTCCAATAATGCATTTAAAATTGCAAATACGAGTATTATACACGACAAGCTTCCTAGACTTTGCCTAAACACGGCAAACCGGAAATATATATATATATAATTATCAGCAAACAGTAGGTGGCTTAGTGGGTGGAGGTTGTTGGCAGGCAGTAGATCATCTTGACGTCTAAATGATTATTCAATTTCTTTGGAGGGAAATGAAAGGCTTAGGGGTGGGGGCCGGGTGAGTCATCTCTCCTTGAGAAATGCTATTTATTATCCCATGAAAATGACAATTATTATTCATTAGTTGCTTTACGAAAATTAAACTTTAAAAAAAAAAACTTTATATAAACTTTAAGATTGCCATATACTACGGACAATGAAATGAGGGGGAGCTGATTATTTAGTCATTATCTATAAGCTGGAAAGCACTTGACCCAGGAATTAAGAAATAAAATGCAAAACTCTTAGGTCATGTTTCTTATTTAACTAACCAAACAACATGTTTAGGAAAATAAATTGCTCCCTAGATTTTTATTTTTATTTTCCATTCCTAACTTTTCCCTACTTTTTTTACTCAGACTACGAGCAAATTTACACAACACAGGCCATCATGTTCCAAGACAAGAAAGTTGATCCGGATCTCATTGTGGTTGCATTTCGAGGGACGAGTCCATTTGATGCGGATGACTGGCTCACGGATTTGGACCTTTCTTGGTATGATCTTGAAGATGTAGGCAAGCTTCATGCTGGATTCATGAAAGCCTTAGGCCTGCAAAAGGAAAAGGGTTGGCCTAAGCAAATTGATCAAGGCTCTGGCACCAAAGAATATGCTTATTATGCAATAAGGGAAAAGTTGAGGAAATCATTGAGTGAAAATAGGAAAGCAAAGTTCATGGTCACTGGGCACAGCTTAGGAGCTGCATTGGCAATCTTATTTCCAGCTATACTAAGTTTGCATGAAGAGGAATGGCTGTTGGATAGAATGGAAGGAGTTTACAGTTTTGGGCAGCCTAGAGTTGGGGATGAGAAATTTGGGAATTTCATGAAGGAGAAGCTTAGGTTGTATGATGTGAAATATTGTAGGTATGTTTATAACAATGATGTCGTTCCAAGATTGCCATATGATGACAAAACCCTATTGTTTAAGCACTTTGGGCCTTGTCTATACTTCAACAGCTCGTACAAAGGGCAGGTATGCATATATATATATATATATATATATATATATATATATATATATATATATATATATATATTTCATTTTCACCTCATATTATTTAGTATATGCCTTATGATTCACAGCTGGATTATTCTAACAATTTTCGTATTTGTCGTCTCTTTTGTGAACTGAAAACCAGATTCTAGAGGAGGAACCAAACAAGAACTACTTTTCGCTGCTATGGGTTTTACCAAAGTTGATGAGCGCAGTCTATGAGTTGATAAGGAGTTTCATTATCCCTTTCACCAGAGGAAATGAGTTTAGAGAAGGGTGGTTTGAGATATTTTTCCGGGCTGTAGGTTTGATAATTCCTGGATTATCAAACCATGGTCCTCAAGATTATGTCAATCTAACCCGATTGGGGACTTTATCTTCCTTAGCCTATTCTCCTCCTCTACCAGATTCAAAAAAAGATTGATGCTACCGAAAAATATTCTAGATTATGTATCAAATTTGCCCCCAGACAAAAATAATCTTTTGTTGCATCATTAGATTTCAGTCAATAGTCTCCCTTAGCTTTGCTGCAAGACACAAGAGGAGATTCAATTTCTACCCTCTGTATTCACACAAGCCAATGTCATTGGTCGATTGATATCAACTACAACACAATGCAAAATCAAACAGACGGGACACCGAGTTTAGAATATATATATAGTAGCTAAAATGTTTTTTCTTTTTTCTGCTTTTGATTTTAAAAAAGAAAAGTAACATAAACAAAATTTGTCTGCATTTAGAAGGGCTACAAGATTTTAGGCCCACTAGCACGTCAGTTTTTGTTTTTTTTTTTTCAAACTTTTAAAGTTAGTTAATTAAACCTAATCTCAGATTCAACTCCAAAAGTCGGCAACTAGCACGTCAGTTGAATTGACAAATGAAGGAAATACGGGTACAAAATAAATAAACTGCGCAAACGATTACATTTCTCTATTGAGCACGAATCTGTTAATTACTTCCATTAGCAGATGAAATACGAGAATTCAAGAAAAAGGGGTACTAAAAAACTTAAACATCAACTGGATTTAAGAAGACTTGTATTTTTTTTCTTTCTTTTTTATTAAAACCATTTTAGCATATAAAAGTAGATTACTTTATGAAAGTCATTACTCGTCATGGGGGGTAAGTGCAGTTTTTTAACGCATTAAGAAAACTAACTGCATTTATCATGAACTCAGGAAAATTGGCAGCTGATGTTGGATTGGGGATTTACATCCGGATTGGTTGTGTGGTTGAGTTACTCTACAGAAAATCTTTTTGTATTGCTGTGTATCTTAGGATGTGCATAATATGATTCTTTAGATCAATCATTAGAGATGATTGTTGATGTAATTAATAGGGGAAGATTCCCTTTGTAAAGCTGATTTTCCCATAATTAATCAAAGTACAAATTTTGCCAAATTTTTTTTTTCCTCATGATCGTTGATTTTCACAATTTTGAATTGAAAAGAAAAAAGTTTATTCAAGTTTTCGATATTTTTCTACGTTTGAGATAAACAAGTCAATGTTTGTCCTTTCCAAATAAGTACTATTTCATTTAATTCTTAAAAAAAGAAAAAAGAAAAAAAGGACCACCACTTGCAGATTATTCACGCTATGCCTATTCGAGGATAAGAACGGAGCCCCGAACAAAAAAAATGATTATAGAAAAAGCCTGCTGACTAGTCGTTATCAGATTCGCAAATTCTGACTTGTTCATATTTGTTTTCAAGAAAATAAATTTCTTAGATTCCAAAGCTAATTTACTGATTAGATATGCGCGGAGAGATCGAGCCGGCGAGAGCTCGTGATTGGATGCAAGTAGACGACTGATTGAGAAGTATTGATGTGTTGTGTTTATCAATAATAAATTGGTCAATTGTATTTGGATCGTATTTAATTAGTAGCTCATTGAAAATTTTTTAAAAATAAAATTAAATTGGGAAAGTATTTTAACGTAGGAGGGCATTAGTGCGAGTGTATATCTCTACTTGATTATGCTTAGTCCTGTTGTTTTAGTAACTTCTTTATACAGAATAGTTCGGCCGCCAAGAATTGGTCTTTAGGGTTAAGGTTTATTTTTCTTCTTCGCACTTGAACAATCAGTTGACTATGATTGTGACGATTTGTCTCCTCTTTGAAGATGTCTTCCCTATACGGCTATACCCCACCCCGTTCTAAGCAATATTTTCCCACAGTTACATTCCCCTTCTTGATAAATCCTAAGGACCTTAAATCCTACACACACATACTTATCACCACCGATAAATCCTGAGGCTTAAGAGCCTTGAAGAAGAACTCACCACACACCGATAACACCTCTCTGGTCTTGCTCGTCTTTCAACAATAAATAATAAACACACACACCCAGAACCCTTCTCCCCTTTTCATCTACATCATTTTTAACCCATCTTAGTTGCAAAGATGGACCAACCATTCACATCATGGTATGCCATTACTTATTACAGGCTAATTTCTCAAAATATACGTTAAAAAAAATAATCCATCAAATGTAACTCTGACAGGGTGTTTCTTAAAATATACCTGCCGTGTTGAATAAATTTTTTAAATCGTTCTGGCGCAATTATTGGTTTTTGGAAAAAGTTAGACTCTAATTTTTTTTTTAATCTGCCTGTCCCCTACCGTGCCTAGTCAGCACGGCAAGGAGACAGGTGGTCAAAAAACAAAAAAGGAGCCAGGCCTGTGGTAGTTGCAAACTTGCAATACATTGCGTTGTTGTTCAGTTAGTTGCTGTAACTACTGGTGCGCCTAATGGGGTTATAGGAGGAGAGCAAGAAAGACTTTGCATTATTCTTCTACTGGTGATTAATTCCTACACATTTATATGTCTTCCCTTAATTAGCTTGCAATTTTTTCAGGGATATCTACAATAAAATTGGATCTGTCTGGATTCAGCATTTTTTGAAAAATAATTTTTTCATTTACAATACTACAGTAATACACAAACAAAAACAACTCCAAAAATATCATATCCAAACAATATATCAAAAACAACTCCTTATATATAAAAAATATATTTTGTATAAAATATATTTATAAATATATTTGCGTATATATTTATGTAAATATAAATATATTTATTTACATATAGTTATTTCAAAAAAATAAAATTAATAAAATATCTTTACAAAAATATACAAAATTAATAAAAAAATATATACAAAAAGTAAAATTAATAAAAAAAAATTTTAAAAAATAAAATTAATAAAAAATATATACAAAAAAATAAATAAATATAATTATATATAAATATAAATATTTTGTTTAAAATATATTTATATACATATTTATGTAAGTATATATATATTTATTTATATAAATTTATAAATATATTTATTTCAATTTTGTTTTATAATATGTATATTAATATGTATATTTCAATTATGTATATTATATTATATATATATTATAGTAATATTAATATGTATATTTCAATTATGTATATTAATATATATATTATATCAATTGAAATAAATATTATATATTTATATATAAATAGTAATATTTTGTTCAAAATATATTTATATATATTTATAAATATATTTATTTCAATTTTTTTATAATATGTATATTAATATATATTAATATGTATATTTCAATTATGTATATTATATATATTATATCAATTGAAATAAATAAATATATTTATATATAAATATAAATATAAATATAAATATTTTGTTTAAAATACTTTGTCTGCTTAAAGGACAGGGTTCCAGACTTCCATTTCCTCCCTCCATCCGTGTCCGCCAGAATCTTGTTGATTTTATAGACCAAATTAACCTTTAAAAAAAAGTGCATGTGCTGTGATTAAGTGCCATTCTTGTATGGACCTCTCCCTAGTCTCATGGATTAGCAATATGTTGCTGGGAAGTTGACCTCAGAATATCCAATTCTTCAATCAATTTTAAACAACTGTTTTTGGTGGCTTTGAAACGGTCCAAGAGCCCGAGAAAGCCAGTAGACTCATTAATAGTGCAGGAAACCTTTATGGTGGGAACCTGCCTATGGTAGGAAGGCTGGCAGAGAGCAACACGTGTTGACGTTAGATACAGTCCAAACGGAGACGGTAAATTGTTGTACAGCACGTGAAGAGAAAATATACGAGAATCGTTTGCGGATGCAATTAGAAAGCACACTGACTTCCGTACGAGTTGGGTCAGGAAGTGTTATTGCATGTTAAAATCAGAGGCATTTATGTATTTGCAAATGTACCCATTACCAATGGAAAAATGTTGCAAATACCTTGGACAAAAAATGTGCGTAAAGAAGGTACTGAAATTTTAAGAAATAATAAATGATTATCGCATACGCGTGGGGGATAATAATTTGGAAGAAGGAAAAGTGGAGGTAAACGAAAGGATTCAAGCCTTCATTATATTTATATACATATATAAATTTAGTACCCAAATGTTCAGCTTAAGCATCCAGGAAAATGGTCCCATAACTATCGATACGGTAAATAACACAGTTTTAGATATGATATAATACGTTCTAAAAATTTTAGCGACCGTTTGATTACCCGTTAGACCTATCCACTTGAATAGGATTATGGGTAAAAATAAGGGAGTAAATTTGTCATTCAAAATAGTAAGTTAGCGTAATAAATTAGTAACTTTTGCAGTCGAAAAGGTAAATTGTAAGTAATATGAAACATACTTTTTAAAGAGATAAATTACAATAGTATATCCCAAATATACTTTTGAGGGAGTAAGTTTATTTGAAGTAAAAATATGTTTTTATACAGAAATAATGAGTTTTAGTTATAACATAGTAAATTTGATTAATGACAAAAACATGCTAATTTATGGCCATAATATTGTATTATGCTTAAAAAACTTATACGAATCCCATATTTTAGAGTCATTTAAAATAACACAAAAATGTATTATTATTGATTAAAACTGAGTACGTTACTTAGTCAATACAGTTATTATACTTGTATACATACTTGATGGTATGTGTATAAATAAGCATTTTGAGATTTATGGGGAAATTGATTTTTTCTTTTGCAATTTTAAAAAAAAGGTAAGTGAAAATCTTTTTTCTCAAAGCACAAAAATTCATAAGTCAAAGTTCTTGGTCTAAAGGGGAAAGAAACATTCTGAATATCATTGTTTACAGTACTAAATAAATTAGATGTAAAATCCTCGTTAAAAGCAGGTGCGTTGACATATAATAAAAGGAAAGATATAAAAAGCAGACCATTTACAAGAAAAGTTGTCATTTATAAAAATAGCAACGCTTTACGGTTTTTTTATCAGTCTTGCAACGTATGAGCAAAATGGCAATAATTAAAATAGTATTTTATTCGAATTATACATATTTCATTATTTTTTTCCATTTAAAAAAATGAATGAGAATCTTTTATGAGAAAGCACATAAGTCAAAGGAATGGTGTAAAAGAGAAAAGAATAGCATTACATACAGTACCTTAGGACTGTCAATGGGGTTGGGCCAGCCCGAACTCGGCTCGTTTGGCCCGACAGAAAGCCCATTGAACCCGATCATTTAGTGAGCCGGTCTGAGTTTGAACATAAAATTAGGCCCGAATTAAATGTGAATCGAGTTTGGGCCTTATTAGGCTCAAACCCGATATAGGCCCGGCCCTTTAATTACCTATATATATAATATTTATATTTTGATATTATGTATAATTATATATCAAAATATATTTTTACTAAATACTAAATATATATATAAATTACAAAACACAAAAATACATCTAAAGACTCTTTCATGAGCTTTCTTGAGAGCCAATATTAGTAATGCATAACTAAATCTCTAATTTTTCTTATTGGTTGAGTAAATTTTTGTATTGGCATATTATTGGTTGATTTTTTTTGGTCTACAAACACAAAAATCATCAAGCATATTTGGATTTAAATCACAAGATTATAAAAAAAAGTTTCAACTTTTAAAGATGTATTGGCTTATGATCGCATGTTTTATTACTATTTTTCATGCATTTTAAGCGGATTAAATATAAATATTGTTGAAAATTTTTTTGGTTTATATACTTTTTAAGAACTATTATTTGTTCATGTTTAATTTTAATATTATAGTCTTGTAAATGTTAAATTACTTTTACAACTTAATAGTTATAGTAATTATATTAAGAAAATTAAGGAGTAATAAGTGAGTTTGGGCTAAACTCGATTAAAACTCACAACCCGAATATTATGTGAGTTGAGTATGAGTTTCACATTTACGAACCCGAAACTCATAACCCGAAACCCGAAAATGTTTCAAATAAAATGAGCTGAATTTGAACTCATCAAAACCCAGCTCATTAGGCCCGATTGACAGGCCTAAGTACCTATAGTTTATGTTCGAAGGACTATAGTGCTATTTTTGAAAAATATCCCGAAAAATATGTAATCGAAACGGAACCGATTCTTCATTATTTAAAATGTCAAATCTGTGATTGTGTTGTAACTGTTATCCATTGGTATCGTAAAGTATCATTTTCCCATAAAATTTCACCTCTTTAACACCAATTTTCCCATAAACCAATTTATTTATCGGATAAAATACATGAAAATTCGGTTTTAAATAAAACAGTAGCTGTTTATGACTTTCCTCCATTATAAGAACAGAGTACCCATTTTTGCATAAACAAATTTATTTATCGGATGAAATAAAAATAAATCTATTGTTCAATAAAAAACTAACTTTTTATGGCTTTCCTCCATTATAAAAACAGAGTACCCATTTCAGCCCCTCTACAAAAATTTCACCTCTTTAACACCAATTTTTCCATAAACTAATTTATTTGTCGGATAAAATACATGAAAATTCAATTTTTCAATAAAACACTAGCTCTTTATGGCTTTCTGCCATTATAAGAACAGAGTACCCATTTTTGTATAAACAAATCTATTTATCGGATGAAATAAAAATAAATCCATTGTTCAATAAAATACTAACTATTTATGGCTTTTTTCCATTATAAAAATTGAGTACCCATTTTAGCCTCTCTAGAAAAAAAATCTTGGCTTTGTCACTGACTGAAATATTTGTAACTGAGATTTATCCTTAGTGAAAAAATGTATGATACGTAATTTTTTCACTGTATTGAATTTATATGATGGCAAATTAAATGGGTCAATTGGATTAGTGTGCAGCAGTTTTGTAAATGATTCTGAGAGTAAACTATATTGTGGCAGTAAAATACATTGAATTGTGATAATTATAATTTTAACATGCTCCTAAATTTTGGATATGTGACTTTTGCTGTTGCGAATATCTTAAATTAACAGTTAGTTATTACTATGAGTAATGTGGTAAGTATGAGATGTGAATGTCAGTAATAACTGTTAGTTAATACTATCAGTAAAGTCAGCAGTAAATGTGCGATGTTAATTGAAATTTACAGATATTAATTTGACATGGTTGGTTATTATCTGTTAGTTAAAATTCGGGAGTTTTAATTTTATTGGTTAGTGGGAAAAATGTGATGGAAATGTGGGAAAAACATGGGCATGATTATAGGATTTGTACGAGCAGTTAAAGGATTAGTTGTGAGATAAACATTTCTTAATTTTAGAAATGTAAAATTGTAATAAAATAGTATTCGAACTTTTGACAATTTGAAAAGCTCCTTATCTAAAATTCTCTCTGCAATACATATAGACAGATATAGATGTCTTTTTTTTAGTAGTTGAATGTCATATTCGCGAACTATCTGCAGAAAAAAATAAATTTATAGACTAAACTAATTTTGTTATACCAATTCTGTTATTCTTATTATTGTATTAATTGTTATGCTATTTTTCTCATTTTGTTAGGTTTACATTAATGCAAGTTTAATTCCTATTATGTCTCGTGTCCCGACTCAGAAAATACATATTATCCTATTCAGGTGGATACGTCCAACTGATAATCAAATTGATGCTAAAAATTTAGAATGAATAAGTTACTTTTGCATAATGGTTGGAAAGGTTTCTTGAGACTTTATGAATGAGGTGTCTTGCGTTTGCCAAAAGAATTTGTAGCATATTTTTGTATTGGAAATGGAGTTAAAACTTGCTATGGGTTACTTTTCTGTATTTCAATTTCATCGTAAAGGGTAATTTGTTGTTCAACCTAATTTTATTTTGATTTTATCTAACTAATAAATTAATGTATGAAAATAGATAATTTATGGAGGAAAACATAAGTAGCTGGTGCTTTATTGAAAAATGGATTTATTTTTATTTTATCCAATAAATTCTTTTATGCGAAAATGGGTTATTTGTTCTTATAATGGAGAAAAGTCATAAAGAGCTAGTGTTTTATTAGAAAACGGGTTTATTTTTATTTTATTCGATAAATACACTTTTTAATGGAAAGGTAGGTACTGTATTCTTATTATGGAGGAAAGTCACAAAGAGCTAGTGTTTTATTGAAAAATAGATTTATTTTTATTTTAATTTATCCACAAATTTTGTTATGGTACTTTGTTCTTATAATGGAGAAAAGTCATAAAGAACTAGTGTTTTATTGAAAAATGGATTTAATTTTAGTTTAACTGATAAATAAATTTTGTTTATGCAATGCAAAAATGGGTACTCTGTTCTTATAATAGAGGAAAGTCATAAAGAGTTAGTGTTTTATTGGAAAATGGGTTTATTTTTATTTTATTTGATAAATAAATTTTTTTGTTTATAAATGGATACTCTGTTCTTTTTTTTTTTTTTTCGGCTAACCTCGAACACGAGGGGGGACGCCACTCCCAAATTTTTTTGTTTATAAATGGATACTCTGTTCTTATAATGGACGAAAATCATAAATAATTAGTGTTTTATTGAAAAATGGGTTAATTTTTATTTTATCTGATAAATAAATTTTTTTATGAAAAAATGGGTACTATGTTCTTATAATGGAAGAAAGTTACAAAGATCTAGTGTTTTATTGCATAAAAGGTTTATTTTTTCATCCAATAAATAAAATTTTTAAGGAGAAATGAGTGTTAAAGAGGTGGTATTGGATGAAAAAATGATACTTTAGAATACCAATGGATAACAGTTAAAACACAATCACAGATTTGGTATTTTAAATAATGAAGAATCGGTTTCGTTTGCATTACATATTTTTCGGGGTATTGTCAAAAACAGCATTGTAGTTCTTCGAACTTGAAATATAAGTACTGTACATATCTGCTATTCTTTTTCCTTTTAGACCAATCCTTTTGACTTATGTGTTTTTTGATAAAAAAAAATTCAATTTTTTTTTAAATTTACAAAAAATAAATTAATTCTGTATAAATCAAAAAAATTACTATTTCAATTATTGGCACTTTGCTCATGCTTTGGAGGACTAGTAAGAAAGCCGTGAAGAGTTGGAATTTTTATTAATGAAAACTTTTTCCATAAATGGCCTGATTTTTATGACTTTCCTTTATTATATGTCAAAGTACCAGTTTTTAACCAGTATTTTACATCTATTTATTTGGTAATTTAAACAATGCTATTCAACTGTATCTTTCTCTTTCAAACCAACTATTTTGACTCGTGGATTTTGGTGCTCTGCACAAAAAAAAATTTCGCTTACTTTTTTTAAAAACTGCAACAGAAAAAATTTAATTATGTATAAATTTCAAATATACTAATTTTTTCACATATGATCAAGTATTTATACAAATTTATGATCAAGTATATTAACATTACTTACTAAGTAAGGTACTCAGTTTTAATCATTAATAAAACATTTTAGTGTTATTTTAAACAACAATAAAATATGGGCTTGGCATAAGTTTTTTAAGCATAATAGAGAATTTTTGCCATAAATAAGCATGTTTTTGTCATTAATGAAATTTACTATGTTATAAGTAAAAATGATTATTTATGTATAAAAACATACTATTACTTCGAATAAACTTACTCCCTCAAAAGTATATTGAGGATAAAAATTGTAATTTATCTCTTTAAAAAGTATGTTTCGTAATACTTTCAATTCACGTTTTGGGCTGCAAAAATTACTAGTTTATTACGTTAACTTACTATTTTAGATGACAAACTTACTTCCTTATTTTTACGCATAATCCTATTTAAGTGGATAAATTCAACAGGTAATCAAATGGTTGCTAAATTTATTATAACCTATTATAATAAGTTTTTTTACCATAACGATAGTCACGGAACCATTTTCCCGGATGTTTAAGCTGAACACTTGGTCACTAAATTTATATATGTATATAAATATAATGAAGGCTTGAATCCTTTCGTTTACCTCCACTTTTCCTTCTTCCAAATTATTATCTCCCATGCGTGTGCTGTCGCGCCCCATTTTTCGCGATGAAAAAATAAAAGGTGTTTTGTAAAAGATATGATTTTATTAATAATAAATGAAAAAGGACCTAGAATGGGACTTAAAAAGAATGCGACAATTTGGGTCCAAAATTTAGTCTAAAAGGGTTTTTAAGAAAAAAAACAGGAGTCGCCACTTGGTATGGAGTTTTGGTGTACCAAGTCACCCAAAAAAATAAAGTAAAACAAAATAAAACCCTTTTTGACAACTCCAGGTCTTTGAAAACAAGAGAAAATGGATCCGGGAGTCACGGTTGAAGAAAGGGAAGGCAAAGATTCGATTAACTCAAATCTAAGGCACCCTTTCAACCTAGTCTAAGCTAGTTGCGAGGTTTAGTCAAAATTTTCCTAATCTAACCCTTAATTTATCACATTTGGATGTTTTCTATATGAATGCAAATCTAAAAAAATATCGCAAGGGACAACATGTTCATTCAAGGGTTTAATTGAACCAATCGCATTAATTGCGAAGGTCAAAATAAATCCTCGAAGGTGTCACAAGGATGCAAATGATGAAAAAGAAAATAAAAGAAAAGAAATTAAATTATATACATATATATAAGTGATCAACGAAAAAGGGAATGCAACATAAAGGGTACGGGAGGCAAAAAAAAAATTCGTGACATAATTTTCTTATACATGGATTAATAGGGCATTTAAACTAGAAAGTTATAATCACCCATTTCCCATGTTTGAAAAATAATTATCCTAACATGAACAAGCAAATGAACTAGCTTAAATGGGATGTAATTCTAAATGACATGATTAGCACCTATAGCGGGTAGGGGATAATAAAATAGGGAATATCATGCAAATGAGAAAAGATCCTAAAAATGAAAATATGCATGAAAATGTGGTGAATAGCATACAATGATGAATCTAGCGCAAAATGACCTAAGGGGTCTAGCGTTGGACTAACCCATTTCTAAAAATCCTTACTAGCGTTGGACTAGCAAGTAAGCGGAGGGAGAAACTACAACTAGCGTTGGACTAGTGTGGTGACGTCATGCATTAACAATTCATAGCGAAACAAATAAAACATAAATTAAAACAAATAAACACATAAGAGCACGTAGCACATAACACGTAAACATAATATCTAAATGCCAAAATCCTAAGAAAAGCGGACAAAACACATAACACATAAGCCACATAAACACGCAACCTATCTATTACATCGGGGGCGCCTAACTACAATCTAGAAGGGAAAAATATAATAAAACAAATCTAATTATCCTATCTATTACATTTTTGAGGTATTTAAATGCCTCTTGAATCATTATAAAAATTAACTAAAACATATATAAGAAAATTTGAATGAATATTTAAATCAAGTAAATAAAGCATATAAAAATATATAAACACATAGGAACAAATAGGAGCACATAAGAGCACGTAATTGACATTGAAATAATAAAATAGGGGTACCTCCCGTTTGAAGTGGTGACTAAATGGAGTCAAATTGTCCTATTTATACTCACAATGAACAAAAGAATCATGGCACCACTTTAATTGAAAATAATAATAATGTTAAAATACTAAATTCACATTAACATGTCAAACGCAAAGAAATTTAAGAACATCTAAAAATTGCAAGTTGAATATGTTCAAAAATAACATAATTAGTTATTAAAGAAAAGAAACAATCATAATAAAGAGAGTCAAAATTCATCAGGGACTGAATTGCAAAGATTGAAAACTTTTAGGGACAGAAGTTATATTTTTCCAAAGTTTAAGGGTCAAAATTAAATGAAAGATAAAATTCAGGGACCAAAATGCAATTAATTTAAGGACCTAGGTGAAAGGAATTTAAAATGTTCTGGGCCACAATAAAACTACTCCAAAGACCAGGGGGCCAAAGTGCAAAATTCGGTTTCTGATTTGGGAGAAGAAAGGCCATCGGGCCGTTATTTTTATTTATTTGGGCCGGATACTACCTAAGCCCAGCCGAAAATCCAAGACCAAACACACAGGCCAGCCCGTCTTTTATCACTCAAACCCAACCAAAATTAAAGCATGGGCTCCGACCTTCTAGCCCAACCGAAACCCGAAAGAAATAAAACAAAAGTCCATTCCCCAAACCCAACCAAAATAACCACAGGCCCACCTAAAAAAAAACACTAGCCCAAACCACTTTCCTTTTCTTTCTTTTCTTTTCTTTCTTTTCTTTCTCTTTTCTTCCCCATACGTTTCCTTTCCTTCTTCTTCGGCCAACCGAAGAAGCTTCAGCTGGCAGCCATGGTGGCCGCAGGTGGCGCCACCGCCTCCGGCGGCGGTCGCCGGCGGCTTCTCCGGTCGCCAAAATTTCTCAAAATGCACCTCCCCACTCCATTTTTCGCGTAGGTTTCATTTCCGGAGTTAATTTTTACAAAAGATGATCCGAAGGTGGCCGAAAGCAAAAAGTCATTCCAGTTTTTTTTTATTTTTTAAAACACTATATCTTTCACCAAAAATCACAAAAATTATACCATAACACTCCTTGCAACTTCTACAATACAACTATAATCTTAATTTGACAAGAAAACAACATAAAATGGCCAAAATAAAGCAAAACAGCCCCTAAAATTCTTTTTGACATTTTTTCAAACTATTAACATGCATTCACAATAAACCTTTCCTTTTCCTAAATCCGGTTCATGCCATTTCCAATTTTTTAACAATCCAACAACAACAATGCAAAGCAGCAAAAAACAGGAGAAAATAGGCAATTAAATATGAATTTAATGTGAAAAACAAAACGGAAAAAAAAAGAAAAAAATACCTCTAGGATATTGCAGTCACTTGATTGAGCTTTGTGGTGGAATTCCTAAATTCCAATGGTCTGACCGCTAGTTCCCTTTCTTCTTTTATGGCTTTGTCTGTTGGGAGCAAAGAAAGGTCCGAGAGATGTATTGGCTTGGAGTGTTTTTGTTGAGAGCAAAAGAAAAGGCCGAGAGAGTGTCCCTTCTTTTTTTTCTTCCTTCTGCCGTTTTTTTCCGAGAGAGAGCCGAGAGAGTCAGGAGATGTATCTTTTTTTTTGAGCCAAAAATGGAGTTTGAGTGTTAAATCCACCAAAATGATTTTCTCCATCTCATGAAAAGAAAGGTGCCTGGAGATTTTTGAGTGCAAAAATGGATCAATAGTGCATTTGGTGAAAGAGCAATAATTAGGAGAAGATTTTTGATTTTCTCTCTTCTTTTTTTTTATTATTATTTATTTAAAACAAACCTGCAAAAAATGAGAAAAATACACATTAAAATATAAGAAAGTAAATAACACATCAAATAGAAAAATCTTGAGAAAATATTAAAATTTGATAAAAATTTGGTGTCTACAGCTTGCCCCTCTTTGTCTAGAGTTTCAAAGAAACTCAAGACAAAGACGTAGACACCAAATTGCTTACCTGTCTCTTGTAGCTGCACCTGAACTAAAATAAACAAGCCAACACTTGGCTGAAATAATTGGACAAAATGATGCAATAACATTGCAGCAAATGTGACCGAACCCATGTAGAGTTGCCTACGTATCCCACCATAGGAATCAGGTCAAACGTAGTTCGAATGCAAGTGAACCCCAATGAAACAAGTACATTGACCAACTGTGATCTTTACAGAATCGAAAAGGTCTGAACTCTCAGAACATCTAGCATGAAATACAAAATGAATGATAAAGCACAATTACTAATCAAATAATCAAGAAAAACGGTCAGTGGGCTAAAACCTGAGCCTGCCGAGGTTGGTGGGATAAAACCGATGCCCAACGAAAATAAAAAAAAGGTCAGTGGGATAAAACCCGAGCCTGCCGAGGTTGGAAGGATAAAACCCATGCCCAACTAAAATAAAAAACGGTCAGTGGGATAAAACCCGAGCCTTCCGAGGTTGGAGGGATAAAACCCATGCCCAACGACAATAAAAACGGTCAGTGGGATAAAACCCGAGCCTGCCGAGGTTGGAGGGATACAACCCATGCCCAACGACAATAAAAAAAACGGTCAGTGGGATAAAACCCGAGCCTGCCGAGGTTGGAGGGATAAAACCCATGCCCAACGACAATAAAAACGGTCAGTGGGATAAAACCCGAGCCTGCCGAGGTTGGAGGGATACAACCCATGCCCAGCGACAATAAAAACGGTCAGTGGGATAAAATCCGAGCCTGCCGAGATTGGAGGGATACAACCCATGCCCAACGACAATAAAAACGGTCAGTGGGATAAAACCCGAGCCTGCCGATGTTGGAGGGATACAACCCATGCCCAATGACAATAAAAAACGGTCAGTGGGATAAAACCCGAGCCTGCCGAGGTTGGAGGGATAAAGCCCATGCCCAGCGACAATAAAAACGGTCAGTGGGATAAAACCCGAGCCTGCCGAGGTTGGAGGGATACAACCCATGCCCAACGACAATAAAAAAAACGGTCAGTGGGATAAAACCCGAGCCTGCCGAGGTTGGAGGGATAAAACCCATGCCCAACGACAATAAAAACGGTCAGTGGGATAAAACCCGAGCCTGCCGAGATTGGAGGGATAAAACCCATGCCCAACGACAATAAAAAGGTTGGAGGGATACAACCCATGCCCAATAAAAATAAAAACGATCGGAATGAAAACTCAAATTCTATGCTATCAAACTGAAAGATCGGACTGTATGTTGCTTAAAAGGTAATAAAACAAGAAAACTTACCTGGTGGACTTGCGACTCTTTTGATTCTTCAAACTTTGAAGAAAAGAGAATATTGATTTTTTTCTTTCCTCAGAAATACATAGCAAAACTTGGAGTTCAATCCTTCTATCGTTTGCCCCAGTGTGAATCATGCTCAACCAACCCAGTATTGTGTCACATAATTTTTCTGCAAACAAAGAAAGAAACAATCGTAACAGAAACACTACCACCACCCTGTGATCCCTTTGCCTTGAGAGCCTTGTAAACATGAGCTTCAATATCAATAAACCGCTTCTTTAGGTTCGGTCAACAACCTCTTCAGAATCTTTGCAACCGTCAAATGTCAGTCGTCCAGACTTTGTTACCATTAGATCCTCAATTTCATGACCCCTTTGGGATAAATTATAGGGGATTGTCTTTTGAGTGAGACCCAATAAATGAGAAACATAAACAATTAAAAAAATGTATTATTTCATCATGCAATAATGTTAATATGAAATAAGTAATGATACAGAATAAATAAATAAAATGGTAAACAGAACAGTAAAACAAAATTAGTGAATTTTTTTTGGAATATAGGTCCAAGGATCAAAAGTTGGGTTCATATTTAGAGGACGGCCTTTGATGAGGAAAAATGCTCCTACTGACCCCTTCGATGTCATCCATTTTGGAATTCATTGTCGGCAAAAGAACAACAGTATGAAAGAGACCCAAATCAACACAGTCACCAGCTTTCAGACCTCAGCATCTTCGTCTTAGTTGTTGATTCTTTTGTAATCCAAAACCCTACCTCAGCGCCCTTTCGGGTTTTCACTAAGGTTACCCCCACCCCTTTTCTTTTTTTTTTTTTGTTTTTTTTGTTTTTTTTTGAAAAAAAATCAAAGGTGACGAATTCTAAAACTTGAAAAATACCAATGACAACTCTCCTTTCAAGAGATTTGAGAGGTACATACATATGTCACTGTCCTCTCGATTTTAAAAGACCCTTTTTTTTTCACAAAGCCGATTTAAAATGCATTACCAAAATTGGAGCTCATTCCTCTGATATTTGCCCCAGTGTAAATCATGTTTAACGAAGGCCACATTTTTCATGCTTTCGAAAAAGCAAAAAGAGTGATCATATGATACCAATACCATGTGAATCCTTGTGCTCCTTTTGGCCCTGAGAACCATGCAAGCATGATCTTTCGATGTCAAAATTGCTCCTCAAGAGTTGTGCTGCAACTTGTTTTGAATTTTCTCAATTTTCCAGCATCAGTCAGCCATACCTCACTTTGTACCACAAATCCACTTTTCTAATGACCAGATTTGAATGAATGGCCAGTATCTCAAGTGTCAGCAACCCGCTTTTCGTTCATGATTCTCTTGTGCTCCAAAATCTCACCTTGATGACCTTAACCATTTCGGATTTTCCTTAAGGTCACCCCCATTTTCTTTTCCTTTTTCTATTTCTTCTTCTTTTTTTCATTTTTTCATTTTTTCATTTTTTTTTCTTTTTGAAAAGACACCCATTCGGGTTTTCACTCAATGAACAAATTTTGTCAACAACCTTTATCAACTCAAGAATATGTTTTAAGAAATAATGGCATCAGTGCGACAATCCTTCCCATGCAAAATTGGTGAAGGTGTATTGACATCATTTGCCATTTGATTAAGTGATTTTTGTTAGAGATACTACTAAGGCGGAGGTCGGGACTTCATGATTTTTTATGATGGGGTCAGGTGGGGTGTGGAAGAAATGTTAAGGCTTGAGAGCAAAATCCTCAAAGAGGTTTCAAAAACCCTAAGACCGCATTCTATCAATATTTGCCCCAGTATGAGGGTATTAAAACTGAAAAAATTGCCCCAGTTTGGCTTTTGAATCTATTTTCCTTTTCATTTTCCTTCTCTTTTTTTTTATGACAAATAGGAGATAAAATTTGCCCTGGTGTGGGATTTCCAATCTTTAGGGGGCTATCAAAAAGAATGATTAAGTTATTCTGAAGGTTCAAAGGGAAAAATCAAGGGTGAGAGATTCAAAGAGAAAAGAAGAAGGTTCGCCTTTAATCCACCCTAGATGGTACCTCAAAAAGAAAAATCACCTAATCAGATAAAGAATTTCTTACACATGTCTGAATTGATTGGCAGAGGAAAAACCTGTCCATCCAGTTCTGTGAGAATGGGTGTTCCTCCGGATAGCACTCTTTGAACAATAAATGGCCCTTGCCAAGTTGGAGCAAACTTTTCTTTAACCTCCTCTTGAATCGGAAGAATTTACTTCAAAACCTTATCCCTCACTTCAAATAAGCGAGATTTGTCTTTCTTGTCATAACTAACGAACCATCCTTTGATGATAGCATTGTCCATGACAAACATTCAACTTCTTTTTCATCAATTAGAGACAGCAACTCATTGTGCTCCTTAATCCATTCGATTTCTTCTGCCTGAGCCTTTGTCAAAATGTGCAAGGACGGAATCTCGGTTTTGGCATGTATTACCACTTCCATTACAGCATAAGAGGGCAAGGTGTTACCCCAACTTAGAAATGTAATCTCCAATGAAATGCTCCCAGAGTTCAATTGCAAAATTTCGCAAAATCGAAGGAAAAACTCTCTTTTCCTTTTTTCTTTTTTTCTTTTCTTTTTTTTTTCATTTTTTCCTCTTTTTTTTCATTATTCTTTTTTTTTTTCATTCCTCCTTTCTTTTCTTTTCTCTCTTTTTTTTTTTTTTTTTTTTCAAGTTGGCTGCTGAAGTATGTACTCCTTTTGAGCAAATAGCCGATCCTCCACTTTGCAATGTAGCATTATTGCTCCATTTTTATTTGTGATTAATCTCCAAATTTGCAAGTTTTGAATTGCACTTTTCCTCGATCTCAACCATAAACACCTGCATAAGGGGAACTTATTTGGTGAAATCTCACAATATATTACAAAAAATTTGCCCCAGATTTGGGGGTTTTTTTTTTTTTTTTTTTAGTTGCAAAATAATCACATGCAATGTGAATAGAAACTACATTTTTCAAATGAAGAATTTAAATATCATATCCAAACTCATGTAGAAGATTCCATGATAAATCCCTCAAAAATAAGACCAAATTGAAAAAGATCTCTTCCTTATTTTGGGATTGGTGTTGAGGGAAAAGGACCACTTTTCTTATGAGCTCATCTTTTAGAACCAATCAAATGGATATTATTCAGGATTTTGAGATGGCTCAGGGTAATGGTATATCAGAACCTGTTTTTTTTTTTTTTTTTTTTTGTGCCCAAATTGTACCCAACACATTCAATATCACATCTTGGTGAAAGCAAATAGCTTATCACTCTTATTTTTTTGAGAAAACTCAGTCAACATATAATCTCTATGGGCTTATAATGTATGGGTAGAAACGATAGCCAAACATATGGAAACAAGTTATGACCTTATGATCACGAGTGAATGGTAGGTTCCTTAGAGGCAAGATTTTCACTTCAAATTGTCATGAAAGATAAGTCAACAATGGACTTTATGAGCTTGTAATATGGCTTAACACCGATAGCTAAAAGAAATAAACTTTTCAAGGACAACGCACTTAAGATCGCATTCCTTAAAAAATTGCCCCAGTTTTGGATTTGAAATCCGGAACCCCATTTTGACTCTCTTTCTTATCAATCCTCTTTTTTCTTCAACAATCACTAAGGGGAATGCAGTATTGGATGTCTTCGCATTTTCTTTCTTTTCTTTTTTTTTTCATCATTTTTCATTTTTTTCATTTTTTTTTTCTCTTTTCCCTTTTTTTTTTATTTTTCATTTTACCAATACTGATATCCCAATGTCAATGATAAAATTGAAAACTCCCTAATTTGGAGTGTAGGTGGCCCCTGTTTCTTTTTGATATTGAAGACCAAAATATCAATGGTAGAGTCAAATTCCCCCAACTTGTAATTTTCTCTTGCTAAAATTTTGAGCATCTTTGCCATTTTTTTCAATTCTCAAATCTCCTTTCCCAGTGTAGGGGTGCGATCATAAGTGCTTTTGAAACGAACCACCAATTTAGGCTCAAATGAGGATGCAAAGGATGGATAGTGTGTAGATAGGAGAAACGATAGCCAAAGTATCATTCTTATTTCTCATGACAACCAAAGTAAAGAATAGCCCATTGGGAAAATCCACTTCCTTTTGACATTTGAAAATTTCATCAATGTAGGGTTGTGATCACCAAGGCTCTTATTTGAAACAAAATTGTGCTTGCGATGGTTCAAAAAGGAGTCTGAATGATAAAAACTGTATGGATAGAGAAATGAAAGCCTAAAGCATCATCCCAAATTCCCAAAATAAGAAGTAATGTACATTTTTGCTTTCACTCAGATGTGGATTGAATCTGATTAGACACCCAGGACATTTTCACAGTAAAAAATTGTCTCACTTTGAAACTAGTCAACCAATGTGACTGATCTTAGAGGCTCAATAGAAGTGGACGAAAGATGAAAAAGAAAAGTGTCGGGGTTGATATTCTATGACAAACTATCAAATTTGAATGACCCCTCTTTATTTTCGACTGCTCTCATTGAATAGTTTAGACCACAAATCTAGTGTATGCAAAGAATTTTGAGAATTGGACATACGCTCATGAATTTCGAACAAGAGGTCAAAAAATTTCAATTTAGCCTTATTTCTTAGGATTCATCATGAAATCTCCCAATGAGCAAATAAAGAATGAGTATATACAAAACAATAGTTGTCTAAATAAAACTTTATTATTCAAATGTTTGAAAATTTCTCAAATATAATACATGTGAGAAAAAAAAATATCTCTAAAGAATACACTTTCAAATATATACACACTTTCTCTTTCTATCTTTTGAGACAAAATGGATTAGAAACAATGAATCAAGAGATTTTTGAGATGCTTTACACTAGCATTTTCAAATGGATTTTTCATTCTCTTTTTTTTTTCATTTCATTTTTTTTTTCACATTGTAGGATCTGCCCAAGAATCAAGTAACATTTGTAATTTTTCAAAATTTATTAGACCCAAAAATATTATCAGATATAGGAAAAATATATATATATTTTTTTTACCTTGTTAAAACAACTTTTATAAATGCAGGGGAGGGGGAAAAAATAAAAGCAAAATACCCAGAGTTAGTAAGCAAAACTGCAAAATCGGTATGCATGTCCTATGGGAGAGCCCTTTTATGCCAAGGGTTGGCCTAGCATGAAAATGCAATCCCTAGGGGTAGGCACCATACCATACCTGATGGATCCGATCGACTTATTGAAATTCGAATAGAAGACAATTTTAAAAAATTTGGTTAATTGGAGTGACAAGAGACAATTTGTTCTAATAAAATGAGGACAAAGTCCGAATGGATTGATTGCTTTGATTGACACATAAAGTGATATTAAAAATTAATTTAGTGTGAAAAGCTTATTTTTGAATGAATTGAAATGTCTCGACAAGTTTATTCGATAAACCATAGATCAAAACTTTAAAAAAAAAAAAAAGAATAAACGGGCCAAATGGATCAAATGGAATTGATAATTAGTTCAAAAATTGATTAAATTATGCTAAAAGTGAATAAAACTGAACAAGTGGATTGGATGAAATTGAAAATTTACTAAACAATTGACTGAATTATCCTAAAAAAAATAATGGATTTGATGAAATTGAAAATTTACTAAAAAATTAACGATTTAGTCACAATTGATTGGATTGTCCTAAAAATTGAATAAGCTGGTAAAATTAATTGGATGAAATTGACGATTTATTCAAAATTGACTGGATTGACCTAGAGTGAATAAATTGGTCAAGATGGATTGGATGGAATTGACAGTTTATTCACAAATCGACTGGATCACTGGCCAAATAGACAGAATGAAATTGATGATTTATTCAAAATGAAAATGAAATTAAAAAAAAAATGAGCAAAATTGTATGGGTCGAATGATCTATATAAAAAAAATCGATTCAATCATCTTAGATACAAAAATGAAATGAATGAAATTGATGATTTATCCAAATCGATGGAATTGTCTGCCCATTGGTAGTTTCAAAAAATTCAATGTGATTTATTAGTCTATGAGCCTTCAGAAATCAAAATTTGGCCTTAACATACTTATCATCTCAACGATGAGGAATTTGTGAATTTCTTCAACTTAATGTCCTTTACGCAAGGGATTTTTACCAATTCTGATAAAATGGCCAAAAGATGATTATTAAAGGCTCATATTCTAATGCGTAAAAACTGTTCCATCATTCTCAATGCCGTCACACAAAAAGGATCGAATCCTACCTTACCTTGTGCACTACCCCTTTGGATGGTACACAAAATATAAACATGCAAATCTCATTGGATTATATATCCGAGACAAAAGGTGGTTTATTCCTATAACGGGATTCCCTAAATGGCATTCCCTTCTAAGGTGGATGCATGATGCCAATTTATTAAAGCAATTAAATATGCAATGAAATAATTGAAATATGACCTAAAAGTGCCCCATTTAAAACGCCGGTGTAAGCCTAAAATGATGTGCAACTGGTAATCTATGAATGCACTATTCAAAATCTTTTAAACGTGCAATAGCCTATTTACAAGAGTAGGTTCTAAAAGAGGATCATGCAAGACCTCTTATTTTCCTAATGTTTGTGAATGCAATGGAGACAAAAATCAAGAAAAATTAGTTCAATCAGATAAATACACATAACACATTGTAGCAAAGCAATACACAAAGATAAAACAATAAAAGGAAAAGAGGGGTTGGATCCCTTCCCTCGTGAATAGTGTCCCTAATAGGGTAAGACAAACTCTACCCTAGGTAAACTATTATGGATGCTTGAGATATTGGCTCACTAATGCATCTAGACTCGATGGGTTTTAAGGTCCCCGAGCCTTCAGACTTAGAAACCAAAGGTCATCAACCCCGAGGTTCTTTGTCGGTGGCTCGAGCGATTCCCCAGACATTGCTACGCGCACGTCGTGCCACGGCCACATGTCCAAGTGAATCTATCAAAAATCCTCAATCTTCGACTAAAAGCTAAAGGTCATCAACCCAAAGCTTAAAATGGAAGATTGAGTGACCCCTCGGATCATGCTACGCACACGTCGTGTCGCGATCACACGTCCAAGTGGGTCGCCTAATCCTAACAGGGAAGAGTGGCGTGACAAGCCACTAAAAGAAAAATAAATGAGGGACAAAAGATAAAACGTATGCACGTATGCTAGTGCTTGGTTTGGAGGGGAAGGATCGAGAACCAATGCGAGGCTCTAGGGTAATATTCCCCACCCCCCAAATGCAAAGCGCGAAACAAAAGTAAATAAATAAATCATTCATCACATACACGTAAGACGAGGAACAATTACGAGTGTGAAATGCAAAACATCCTAAAAAAGAAAAATGCAACCTAAAACATGCAAATATGATAAATATAAGGGTTAAAGAGAGAAAAGACGACTAAACCAAGTGCTTGGACTCTCTAACGCTCCCCAGTGGAGTCGCCAACTTGTCGCGCCCCATTTTTCGCGATGAAAAAATAAAAGGTGTTTTGTAAAAGATATGATTTTATTAATAATAAATGAAAAAGGACCTAGAATGGGACTTAAAAAGAATGCGACAATTTGGGTCCAAAATTTAGTCTAAAAGGGTTTTTAAGAAAAAAAACAGGAGTCGCCACTTGGTATGGAGTTTTGGTGTACCAAGTCACCCAAAAAAATAAAGTAAAACAAAATAAAACCCTTTTTGACAACTCCAGGTCTTTGAAAACAAGAGAAAATGGATCCGGGAGTCACGGTTGAAGAAAGGGAAGGCAAAGATTCGATTAACTCAAATCTAAGGCACCCTTTCAACCTAGTCTAAGCTAGTTGCGAGGTTTAGTCAAAATTTTCCTAATCTAACCCTTAATTTATCACATTTGGATGTTTTCTATATGAATGCAAATCTAAAAAAATATCGCAAGGGACAACATGTTCATTCAAGGGTTTAATTGAACCAATCGCATTAATTGCGAAGGTCAAAATAAATCCTCGAAGGTGTCACAAGGATGCAAATGATGAAAAAGAAAATAAAAGAAAAGAAATTAAATTATATACATATATATAAGTGATCAAAGAAAAAGGGAATGCAACATAAAGGGTACGGGAGGCAAAAAAAAAAATTCGTTACATAATTTTCTTATACATGGATTAATAGGGCATTTAAACTAGAAAGTTATAATCACCCATTTCCCATGTTTGAAAAATAATTATCCTAACATGAACAAGCAAATGAACTAGCTTAAATGGGATGCAATTCTAAATGACATGATTAGCACCTATAGCAGGTAGGGGATAATAAAATAGGGAATATCATGCAAATGAGAAAAGATCCTAAAAATGAAAATATGCATGAAAATGTGGTGAATAGCATACTGTTAGAGCCCGGTGCAACCCAATGAGTACAAACAATTTCACAATGATGCACAAAGATATATCAAATTTAAGCACAATAAAGAAAACTTAATTAAAGAGAAAAGATAAGAAATGCAAACCAAATATCAATCCAATAGCCTCTTCAATTGATGGCAATGCTAACCAAGATGTACAAGTGAAGGTTCACTCCTTCCTCACCCCAAACACTCTTTGGTTGAGCCAAGGAGTTTTACAACAATTCTAGTTAACCCTCAACAACCTACACTTGAAAGATCACTCACCCAATTAAGAACTATTTTATACAAATGAGGCAACCTTCACCAAGGTTTTACCACTCCAAGTGATAGGTTCACCTTCATCAAGGTTTTCACTTGAGCAACCTCACAACCCAACTTTCCCAACCCCTTATACAACCAACAAAGAATCTTTCTACTCAAAAATCTCACTTGTAAGCTTGTATTTTGTGTTGGCAAAAGTCACTTGTCTTCTTGTGCTTTGGGGTGTTTATAGAAGGTGAGAAATGGTTTCAAAAGGCTCTCCAACGGTCAAATATTAAATGCTGTCAAAACTAGCCGTTGGCCTGTCGGACGTCCGAGACCTCCTGTCGGACGTCCGAACCCTGCGTCCAAACCACTTGTCGGACGTCCGAACCCTGCGTCCGAACGTAGGCAGAGAGTCATCAAATCTTTGCGAAATTTCTCGGACGTCCGATGCGATCGATGTGCGTCCGAGGCGTGCGTCCGATCCTTCCGGACGTCCGATGCTTCCTCACGAGCGTCCGACAGAGTTTCCTTCTTGATGTTCTTCATCCTTTCGGACGTCCGATAGCATCCGACATGAGTGCCCTGTTTTTGCTTCTTCTTTTATGCCACAAGAATCTGTTCTAACAAATTACTCACATAAAAATATTAACCCAAATCTACATTTTGGTTTGTTAATCATCAAAACCAAGGATTGATCGACCAAGGTCAACAATCTCTCCCTTTTTGATGATGACAAACAAAATGAAGATTTCTTTTATCAAATAAGTTCAAATAAAGCTCCCCCTTAGAAAATGCCAACATACAAAGAAATTTCAATACATCCTACTCCCCCTTGTGGCATCAATCAAAAACAAACTCCCCCTTTATTTTTCAAATCAAGACCATATTGAATATCAAAATTTTCAAATGTACTTACAACCATATAGCACTACTTGGATCAAATCTTCATGATGTACCTAAATATGAGAAATTTCATTTGGTACCCTTTCTTTATAGGGTCCTTGGGAGTTAATACGACATGATCTAGCAATCCACATGAATTTCATTCCTTTTCTCATATTTTTCTTTACATAACAATCATTTTGCATATGTCCAAATTTGCAACAAAAGTTACACATGATAGAAGTATTTTGCACATAGGTGGATTTAATGCAACTAATTTTCTTACTTCTTATCATAGCAAACTTATTTGTGCCTTGAAAAGATTTGCTTTCTTTTGTTTGAGAAAACTTTTGTTTTTCATTTTGGAGAAACTCGTTCAAGTCATTAATTCTTTTCTTTAACACATTTTGTTCCTCCAACATTTTTTCATAAAACTTTGTTTTCTCTTCTAACTTCCTTTTCAAATTATTTTTGCAATCAAAAACATTTTTTTGATTTTTTAGATCATCATTTTCCATTCTCAAACATTTGTTTTCTTGAAACAGTTTGGAGTTTTCTTCCAACAAATCATTTATTTTTGTTTTCAAATCCTTATTTTTAGCATAAGATTTTCTCAAACTTTTATGCATTTTAATCATAAGAATTTTCACATCATCATTTTCATTATCTTCATCACAAGAAGAGTGATAAGAACTTACCTCATCTTCTCCAACGGCCATTAGTGCCATTTGGGCCAACTCTTCTTTTTCTCTTTTTGAATTGCATTCATCCCATGTAATTTTGCAATCTCCTCTTGAGCATCTCTTGTTGAAGATTTTCTTGAAACTTTTGATGTGAAAAGTTATATCATTGTCCACTTTCATGATTTCATTACCCATGAAGGATGGGTTATCCCCCACTTGAGATGCTTTAAAAGCTACGCCTCTCTTATACATTCTTGCATTTTCTTCCTCTTGCTCTTTGAATTTCAGCTTTAATTCATAAGAGGTTAGGGTATCCACAAGAGATTCAATGGACATAGAATTTAAATCCTTTGCCTCTTCTATAGCATTTATTTTGTTTTCCCATTCTTTTGGCAAGGCATTCAAAATCTTTCTATTTTTCTCACCCAAAGAATATTCTTTTCCAAGCAATTTAAGATCTTCAATAATGTCACAAAATCTACTACACATCTTATCAACATTTTCAAGAGGATGCATTTTGAAAAATTCATATTGAGAAACAAGCAAAGATTTCTTTTGTTCTTTAATATCTTGGTTACCTTCATGAAATACACACAATTTATCCCAAATATCTTTAGCTGATTTACAACCTTTAATCCTACTAGATTCATTTACATCTAATGCATTGTACAATATACACATGGCCTTGGCATTCAAAAAAAGGTATCTCTTGTCTTTTTCATTCAATTCTTGTCTAGTCTTTAATCTACTCAAATTAGTGGTAGAGTCAACTATTCTAACTTCATAAGGACCATCTTCTACCACATACCATAATTCAATATAAACGGATTGTAAGAAAATCATCATTCTTTGTTTCCACATGCTAAAATGAGAACCATTAAACATAGGTGGTCTATCAATAGATTGCCCTTCTAAAAAAGAAACTTTTATGGTTGCCATGATCTTTACTTTAAGCGGTTAAACTTGATCAAAAGAGACCAAGCTCTGATACCAATTGTTAGAGCCCGGTGCAACCCAATGAGTACAAACAATTTCACAATGATGCACAAAGATATATCAAATTTAAGCACAATAAAGAAAACTTAATTAAAGAGAAAAGATAAGAAATGCAAACCAAATATCAATCCAATAGCCTCTTCAATTGATGGCAATGCTAACCAAGATGTACAAGTGAAGGTTCACTCCTTCCTCACCCCAAACACTCTTTGGTTGAGCCAAGGAGTTTTACAACAATTCTAGTTAACTCTCAACAACCTACACTTGAAAGATCACTCACCCAATTAAGAACTATTTTATACAAATGAGGCAACCTTCACCAAGGTTTTACCACTCCAAGTGATAGGTTCACCTTCATCAAGGTTTTCACTTGAGCAACCTCACAACCCAACTTTCCCAACCCCTTATACAACCAACAAAGAATTTTTCTACTCAAAAATCTCACTTGTAAGCTTGTATTTTGTGTTGGCAAAAGTCACTTGTCTTCTTGTGCTTTGGGGTGTTTATAGAAGGTGAGAAATGGTTTCAAAAGGCTCTCCAACGGTCAAATATTAAATGCTGTCAAAACTAGCCGTTGGCCTGTCGGACGTCCGAACCCTGCGTCCAAACCACTTGTCGGACGTCCGAACCCTGCGTCCGAACGTAGGCAGAGAGTCATCAAATCTTTGCGAAATTTCTCGGACGTCCGATGCGATCGATGTGCGTCCGAGGCGTGCGTCCGATCCTTCCGGACGTCCGATGCTTCCTCACGAGCGTCCGACAGAGTTTCCTTCTTGATGTTCTTCATCCTTTCGGACGTCCGATAGCATCCGACATGAGTGCCCTGTTTTTGCTTCTTCTTTTATGCCACAAGAATCTGTTCTAACAAATTACTCACATAAAAATATTAACCCAAATCTACATTTTGGTTTGTTAATCATCAAAACCAAGGATTGATCGACCAAGGTCAACACATACAATGATGAATCTAGCGCAAAATGACCTAAGGGGTCTAGCGTTGGACTAGCCCATTTCTAAAAATCCTTGCTAGCGTTGGACTAGCAAGTAAGCGGAGGGAGAAACTACAACTAGCGTTGGACTAGTGTGGTGACGTCATGCATTAACAATTCATAGCGAAACAAATAAAACATAAATTAAAACAAATAAACACATAAGAGCACGTAGCACATAACACGTAAACATAATATCTAAATGCCAAAATCCTAAGAAAAGCGGACAAAACACATAACACATAAGCCACATAAACACGCAACCTATCTATTACATCGGGGGCGCCTAACTACAATCTAGAAGGGAAAAATATAATAAAACAAATCTAATTATCCTATCTATTACATTTTTGAGGTATTTAAATGCCTCTTGAATCATTATAAAAATTAACTAAAACATATATAAGAAAATTTGAATGAATATTTAAATCAAGTAAATAAAGCATATAAAAATATATAAACACATAGGAACAAATAGGAGCACATAAGAGCACGTAATTGACATTGAAATAATAAAATAGGGGTACCTCCCGTTTGAAGTGGTGACTAAATGGAGTCAAATTGTCCTATTTATACTCACAATGAACAAAAGAATCATGGCACCACTTTAATTGAAAATAATAATAATGTTAAAATACTAAATTCACATTAACATGTCAAACGCAAAGAAATTTAAGAACATCTAAAAATTGCAAGTTGAATATGTTCAAAAATAACATAATTAGTTATTAAAGAAAAGAAACAATCATAATAAAGAGAGTCAAAATTCATCAGGGACTGAATTGCAAAGATTGAAAACTTTTAGGGACAGAAGTTATATTTTTCCAAAGTTTAAGGGTCAAAATTAAATGAAAGATAAAATTCAGGGACCAAAATGCAATTAATTTAAGGACCTAGGTGAAAGGAATTTAAAATGTTCTGGGCCACAATAAAACTACTTCAAAGACCAGGGGGCCAAAGTGCAAAATTCGGTTTCTGATTTGGGAGAAGAAAGGCCATCGGGCCGTTATTTTTATTTATTTGGGCCGGATACTACCTAAGCCCAGCCGAAAATCCAAGACCAAACACACAGGCCAGCCCGTCTTTTATCACTCAAACCCAACCAAAATTAAAGCATGGGCTCCGACCTTCTAGCCCAACCGAAACCCGAAAGAAATAAAACAAAAGTCCATTCCCCAAACCCAACCAAAATAACCACAGGCCCACCTAAAAAAAAACACTAGCCCAAACCACTTTCCTTTTCTTTCTTTTCTTTTCTTTCTTTTCTTTCTCTTTTCTTCCCCATACGTTTCCTTTCCTTCTTCTTCGGCCAACCGAAGAAGCTTCAGCTGGCAGCCATGGTGGCCGCAGGTGGCGCCACCGCCTCCGGCGGCGGTCGCCGGCGGCTTCTCCGGTCGCCAAAATTTCTCAAAATGCACCTCCCCACTCCATTTTTCGCGTAGGTTCCATTTCCGGAGTTAATTTTTACAAAAGATGATCCGAAGGTGGCCGAAAGCAAAAAGTCATTCCAGTTTTTTTTTATTTTTTAAAACACTATATCTTTCACCAAAAATCACAAAAATTATACCATAACACTCCTTGCAACTTCTACAATACAACTATAATCTTAATTTGACAAGAAAACAACATAAAATGGCCAAAATAAAGCAAAACAGCCCCTAAAATTCTTTTTGGCATTTTTTCAAACTATTAACATGCATTCACAATAAACCTTTCCTTTTCCTAAATCCGGTTCATGCCATTTCCAATTTTTTAACAATCCAACAACAACAATGCAAAGCAGCAAAAAACAGGAGAAAATAGGCAATTAAATATGAATTTAATGTGAAAAACAAAACGGAAAAAAAAAGAAAAAAATACCTCTAGGATATTGCAGTCACTTGATTGAGCTTTGTGGTGGAATTCCTAAATTCCAATGGTCTGACCGCTAGTTCCCTTTCTTCTTTTATGGCTTTGTCTGTTGGGAGCAAAGAAAGGTCCGAGAGATGTATTGGCTTGGAGTGTTTTTGTTGAGAGCAAAAGAAAAGGCCGAGAGAGTGTCCCTTCTTTTTTTTCTTCCTTCTGCCGTTTTTTTCCGAGAGAGAGCCGAGAGAGTCAGGAGATGTATCTTTTTTTTTGAGCCAAAAATGGAGTTTGAGTGTTAAATCCACCAAAATGATTTTCTCCATCTCATGAAAAGAAAGGTGCCTGGAGATTTTTGAGTGCAAAAATGGATCAATAGTGCATTTGGTGAAAGAGCAATAATTAGGAGAAGATTTTTGATTTTCTTGATTTTCTCTCTTCTTTTTTTTTATTATTATTTATTTAAAACAAACCTGCAAAAAATGAGAAAAATACACATTAAAATATAAGAAAGTAAATAACACATCAAATAGAAAAATCTTGAGAAAATATTAAAATTTGATAAAAATTTGGTGTCTACATGTGCGATAATCATTTATTATTTCTTAAAACTTCGGTACCTTCTTTATGCACATTTTTTGTCCAAGGCATTTGCAACATTTTTCCGGTCGTAATGGGTACATTTACAAATACATAAATGCCTCTGATTTTAACATGCAAAAACACTTCCTGCCCCAACTCGTACGGAAGTCAGTGTACTTTTTGGTTGCATCCGCAGACGGTTCTCGTATATTTCATTTCCACGCGCCGTACAACAATTTAACGTCCCCGTCTTCCTACCATAGGTAGGTTCCCACCATAAAGGTATCCTAATAGTGCAGCTGCAGGCTTGCAGCTCATGATGACTGAAACAATTGGTGAAGAAGATGTCAGCTGCTACCGTGCTGACTGTGCACGGAAGCGGCTGGAAAACCTCTGTCCCAATCAGCGGATGTCAGTCGCAATCGTGCACAGTCAGCAGGGTAGCGGCTGACATCTTCTGACCCCACTAAAATTTTTGACTGACTTTTTCCTGTCTGATTGGAACGGAGAATTTATTTTGCTGTCGTGCTGAGTGTATAGTTTCAGAAACACTCCATGCCAAAGCTTCATTTGACGGATGTTTTTTTTATACGTATATTTTGGGAAATTAGCCCTTATTATAACACTAATTCATCAAATGGTGCGTAATTACTTTTAATCAAATGCCAAACTTTTCCATAGTTGTCGTATACTAGTGTGTGTACATATATACATACATATTTTGAAGGAGTACACTAGTGTACACTGCAATGAATCCCATACGCGCATATGAGAACCATTAATTTGGATATCTGTGGATTCTCATCTTTTTTACAAGGGATAATTTCAGAAATCACCCTTGAGGTTTCTGACAATTGCACTTAGCTTCTCCCAATTTTAGAAAATTACACTAACCTTTCTCGGTTCAATAAAATGACTACAATACCCTCTACTTAATAGATAATTTACCACATATGTGGGATATAAAAACCAAACCAAAAGTTAAAGAAAATATAAAAACCTGCAACAATTCGTTATCATCCCCAACCCTACTTTAATTAACAGCAGTTTCTTTTCTCTTTCTCTCCCTTTTTTTTCTATCTCTTATAATTCTCTCCTTTCTATCTATAACCCCACAGTCTCTTCCACCCATCAACTATACCACTATACAAACCTACCCGAAGTGTTTATTTCTTGTCTGTTTCTCTATTTCCGTAGTACTTAACTATCAGCCCCCTTGTTTATTTCTTCTCATATTATAATTTGCATATATTAAAGAATCAAAGTTTCCAAAATTACAAATTAATAGAGCAAATGAAATTTCATGGTCAAATTAGATGGAGATGATGAAGATGGTTGTGATAGCGAGGACAAAAAATGAAATTAATGGGCTATGGTTGGAAAAGAAAAATGGCTGACTTTGGATTATGCTATTATGTCTATTACGCACTAGAATCTAATATCTTCATTTAGTTTCATATTTGTTTGATTTACAAGTATTGGTGGTGGTTTGTCATAAAGATTAGTTTCTCTGTTCCTGATGCCATTGGAGCACGAGGTTGCTCTTGGCATAGACATCAATAGCGGTTGGCTAGATCTTCTGTTCAAGGAAGGTGATATGCGATAGGTGTTGGGTTCATAATTTGAGGTGCGAGATTAGTCAATAGACAAAATATAGTGTTAATTTGGAGCGGGAAGCTTTTGAGGGCATTTTAGTTGGTGGTGGTGGTTATGGTCTATTTGTAAAATGATTCGAGTAGAATTTGGGATTTTGATGATGCCAAAATTGATAGATTTTGGGGATTAAGTTGGAGTGCTATTTTGGTAACCTTTGGGATTTTAGTGATACCAAAATTGATAGAATTTGGGAATTAAATTGGAGTTTGCTTGAACGGTTGATGAGGTTTTAGGTTTACAATTATCATGGAAGGATATCAAATTTGGATAAAAGTGGTTGTTACTTTTTTTTTTGGTTAAATTGATCACTAAACCTTTTTTTCACTTTCTTTTGATGTTATGATATTGCATATGGGTATTTTAGGATATTTAAGTATAATTCTAGCCTAATGGGTCTATAATGTTACTTAAATAGTAAAAGCAAGGGAGGTCAATGTAATTTTCTAAAATTGGGGGGAGCTGAGTGAAATTGTCAGAAACCTCAAGGGAGGTTTCTGAAATTATCCCTTTTGACAAATTCAAACTGCTAATGATCTTACTCGGTTATAAATACATGTATATGTAGAAGCCAATCGCTCTCATTCAAGAAAATACCACATTGTTTAAGCATCTACCCAGCAATAGAAATTTTATCATATAGCCATACTTTGAACTGCAAATCAGTTGACCCTTTGAGACTTTGACGTAACAACACATCTTTCTACCCAATGAGCACCATTGATTCTAACCTAGGTTTGCCTTCCGAAGAAGATTTCTGTAAAGATTATTTGCTGCTCAATCCGAAAGAAGCTGGTTTTAGCGACCTCCTTCGCATCTTCTATTCACGCGAATTACAAAAAAGAGACTTCTTTGATGCCCCGGAGGCAGACAGCCTAAGAGGCCTCCGTCGCCGATGGGTAGTTTTTGTGTCTGTCATGGCTCAGATGCTCCTCCTCCAGTTGAAAAAACCTTTGGCAGACCTAGGATCTACTCTGGAGCTGTTGCAGAATTATCCATCCAGCAATGGTGGCTTGGGCGGCCTTTTACGGAATTTCCTTACGGGTTTGTTTTAATTTCTGTTTCATTTATGTCGGATGTTCCAATAATTCATATTATTATGCGTAAATTGATTGCTGCGTGCATGCATGCAAAAGCATATTATTATGCAACACAGGGAAACTGGATTAGGCATTAATTTTTGGTGTCAAATCATATTCTATTTGATATAGAGAGAAAAAATGATAATAACAGCCATTGAAATCTTGTACATGTTTCATGGAGAACAACGAGCCAAATAATATGGTAACAGTATGGCCTTGTGTGTGCTTTAATTGCAGGAAAGGTAGTAACGCCAGACAGGTCGGCTGCAACTTTCAGGTCGATAGTTGCGAATCTGGACACGCGAGTGGATTTAGACGGAAGGATCAAAGCTAATGACGAGAGGTATGGTGCAGCCTTGTCTATAATGGCCGCTAAATTGGCCTATGAAAATGAAGCCTTCTCCAGAACTGTGGTCACAGATCACTGGCAGGTAATTATATATAATTTCAGGACATGCAATGCAAGTTTCATGTTATATTGCTTGGAACAAGTTTCAAGTCTTTTTTTTCTTTTTTCCAATTCTAATCTTGCAGATGGAATTTTTGGGCTCCTTCAACTTTTGGAATGGTCAGTGGCTCCGTTCTCCTCTTTATGTGAAATTTTTCTCTTTTCCTTGTCTTGTCAAAAGACAACCATTTCTTGCCACTCATTGTTGCTGGCCATTTTTGACTCTTAGTGCAGTGGTGATAATTAAGTTGCAAACATGAATGATGGCACTGCTTTAACAAGTCAAAATGCACATTAACAAGTTTCCTGGTTTTTGCCTAAACGCAGCAAACCGGAAAATACCACCTAGACTTTGTTTAGAAATTAGAAGTTCTGATTTACAATTGTCAAGTAAACTATAATTGCCCGATTCATTTTGGATGGATATATAGAAATCTTACTCACTAAAAGCAAAATTTGTCTTCTCAAATTTTGCAAAATACGTGGAGTCATCCTTTTTTTTTTTTTTTAATCCTCCTTTCTCTTTACACGCACTCTTTCCATCTCCAAATAAATTTAAAAATCCAATTTTGAATCTAACAGTAAAGAAAAGTTTCTCCAAATAGATTTTCTCTTATAGTTACCCTACAACTATATGTCTTCTCAATTCTCAATCCTAACCTCACAATGTTGTCAGTTGTCACCACCAACTCGAATGAAAAAAAATGATGGTGACCATCACTTCATTATGATTTAATTTTTTTCAAGTGTTAGTGAAAGCTACAGCTAATTCGCATCACGTCCATTGGAGGGCACGTCTTGCCTATAATTGGCCCATGAAAATGAAGCCTTGGCCACAACTGCGGTCACGGATCATTAATTGGCACGTAACTATCTCATGATTTATCTTTGCTTAAAATTCAACCGAAAAGGACGTTTGTGTGGGAGATAGCTATCCGTTTACAACAAATAATGGAAAATTAAAAGAAATAAAGAGGAAAAAACTACGGAGATGATTAGAAGGTTACATCTGAAACATTAAACGAATAACTCTTTTAGCAAAGGAATGCAATTCTGAGGTTTAATTTACAACTTGTCTACCCAATACCATTCAGATTATGAGGAATCATACACAACACAAGCCATCATTTTCGAAGACGAGAGAACCAGTGCTGATTCTAACCTGATTGAGGTGGCCTTTCGAGGGACACAACCGTTTGAAGCTGATGATTGGCGTACGGATTTGGATATTTCGTGGTATGATATCCAAGGTGTGGGCAAGATTCATGCTGGGTTTATGAAAGCCTTAGGCTTACAAAAACGAAAGGGTTGGCCTAAGAAAATTGAGCAAGGCTCAGGTGGAAAAGACTATGCCTATTACACAAAAAGGGAAATTTTGAGAAATAGATTGAGGGAAAATCAGAAAGCAAAATTCGTGGTAACTGGACACAGCTTAGGAGGGGCATTGGCAATTCTGTTTCCTGCCATACTGATTTTACATGAAGAAAATGAGCTATTGGAAAGAATGGAAGGAGTGTACACTTTTGGGCAGCCTAGAGTTGGAGATGAGCAATTTGGGGAGTTTGTGAAGGACAAGCTTAGATTGTATGACGTCAAATATTGCAGATATGTCTACAACAATGATATAGTTCCAAGAGTACCGTTTGATGACAAAACCCTCATGTTCAAGCACTTTGGCCTTTGTTTATACTTCAACAGCCGCTACCGAGGGCAGGTAAAAAAAACTTTTTATTTCTTTCTTTATCTATTCTCTAGTTTTTTTTTTTCCTTGTATTATTTTATGGGAGTGTTCTTATAAATTCCTTTTCTCTTATTTTGCAACTAAAACCGAAACAGATTCTAGAGGAAGAACCAAACCAGAACTACTTTTCACTACTGTCGGTTATACCCAAGCATTTGAGTGCCGTTTACCAGCTGATTAGGAGCTTCTTTATCCCTTTCACGAGAGGAATGGAGTATAGAGAAGGGTTCTTTGAGATTGTGTCTAGGATGGTTGGATTGGTCATTCCTGGATTACCAGATCATGGTCCTCAGGACTATGATAACGTCGCCAGACTGGGGACCTTACCCTTCTGGCATCCTCCGTTGAAAGGCTTGAAACAAGAATGATATATGCATTGGCAAACTAAACCAAGTTTAGAAGTATTTATTTATTACTTTTATTGGCAAACAAGAGTGATTTTTTCCTTACGAAGTTTGGTAGAGTACAAATAAGACATTATCTAGGATGTTTTCTAAAGAAATTCTAGAAAAGTTTCTCAAGTTTTTAATTGTAATGCAACTTTCTTTGTTATTTAAGATTTCAGTAATATTGTAAATTAATTATTTTCTTTTCTCTAACATACATTTCGAGTGTTTGCTTTATCCCTTCAATTCTGTATACGTATTGATTATTATTAGAACCTTAAAATTTTGGTTTGCACAATACGTACGCAAAATGATATAGAAGAATCATACACCAAAACCAAAGATTGCCACTTTTATGACAAAGCCATAGTGATCAAAATAGGATTCGCTTTTGGCTTCCTTAACTTTGCAATAAAGTAGTCATAATGGTTATTTTGAGGATCATTAGATTTTTTTTCCCCGTTTATTTTAGACGAATGTCTAAGGCAGCCAAGCAAGCTGCTGCTGCTCTTGTCATCAAGCATACGTTTTCGTATTTCTACCTTTCTATAGAAAACTTGTTCTGACAAAGACCACCTTATCATGATTTAACCTACATACAATTAGGCCCACTAGCACGGAAATTCAAACAAGGATTGAAGAATGTAATGTTACAATATTACACAAACGACTATATTGCTCTTTCAGCTACTCAGCTTAAATTCACAAATTCCATCAGCAAATGAAACCTGTGGTTACAGAACAAGAAACCCTTTATTTTCATACGCGTTGAACTTCTCTCTTGCTTCTCTTCTTTGGTGCCTTCTTCATTTAATAAAGGGGGGATATCACAGGTGTGGGCAATTAGGAATTACCTATTAAATCCATGAGCAAAACAGCTTTCAATATTTCGCAGTTTGATTCCAGAAACGAGCAAAAACCCTTTCCGAAAATGCAATGTCCAATGCGAGCTAGTGCATCTGAGTTTATACCTGAAATGTTTTGTACAGTCTGTTTCTCATTCTTTCAGTTCCTCTTCAGACAAAGGATATGAAAAACATCTATTCAGTACATGGAACCAAAAGAATATAGGAGATAACAATTGTCACTCATAAAATAATCATGAAAGCCTAGATTACATCATTTTCTCGAGGCTCTTGAAGGACCCTCAAGTGTGGAAATACTCTGAAATTTTATTGAAGAATTCTTAAATCTCAAATACCAACAATTGAACTTGTTAATTAACAGATCGAACTACTTGATACTAAACATTTGTATGTTATAGCAACAAATATGGCAAGTAATGTGATTTTAACAATGTTATCCTACTACATCTCAATATCCAAATCATAATAAATTTCAACATGCGATGAACCTAAGCATTTACCTCTGGGGTGAGACTCTTTATCGTTCAGCAAAGAAACAGCTGTGCAACTAACTAAAATGCATGACAGGTAAAGCAGCCACTGAAGGAACCTATATGGCGAGTTCGAGGAAAAGATATGGCCTTATCGGAGGTTCTTGCAACTTGATGTGACTGGTTTGGTAAGACTGAGCTTCTCATTTCTTGGGCCTTCTTTTGTGCTGATCTGAGCTTGTTCATTATCTTGTCCATCGATGAAGATCTCTTCTTTTCCAGTTTCATCTGAACAAGTCATAAGATCATCTCAATCAAGCATTCAGAGAATAAATCTGGCAGCATATTAGATTAATTTTCCAAAATCCTATTGGTTGTTCATTTCCATTCAGACGGTCAAAAAATATGGGTGCACAAGTAATCATTGAGTTGATTACAGGGCAAAACATGAAATGCATGCTGTGAGTCTGTGATGTTGAGGAATGACTTAAAGCACTCTATGTCTTAAAACTTCAAACGGTATGTTACAAGAGAAAACCTCAAGTTTCCGTATTGCTGCCTCAGCTTTTGCTTTCTGCAAGTTCTCCCAAGCAATTATTTTTGCTTCCTCCCTTTTTATCCTGCAAGGCATATTATCTTTACTATTAAAACCAACAATTGATGTGTTGCATATACTGTATTAATACAACTGGATGAAGATTCAGCAAAGAAAACGCAGCTAGCAAAGGCACTAGCTTAATGGAATCATCACATGGCTAGAGTAAGTCTATTAAGTTAATAAGTACACTGACAGATAAAAATGTGAAGCATCACTAGCTTCCTGGAATCAAGATTTAGGTGGACAGAACAACCATGTCAATATATCTATTGAATTATTTCCCACTTTTTAGAATCATCAATATACTCGGAAACAGAAACAAGATTGCATAAATGCAGCCCAAGTTTGTGACAATCCCAAATTGATAGAAACATAGAGTTCTATTCCTTCTTAAAGCAAGAAAGACAGGACACTCTCAGACATGTAGGACAGGGTCGTATAGGCTTGAACTGACTCCTATAGCAAGTTCCATGCATTACCCAAATCAGCACTTTTAGGATATGCATTTAAGGATCTAAAATCAAAGAATGCAATAGACCTCTCCTTGTCATTCTTTTCTGCTTTCTGGGATATTAGTTGATCCTTCATCATGAGTATATCCAACTTATGAAAAATGCTCAATTTTCTAGTTCATGGAAGCTTTTCATATATTTGGTCACTCTACTCACTTGAGGGCACAACTACATGTACTTATTTTATGGAAATGATAGTACCCCATTATCCTAGCAGAGTAACTCACTTTGAGATTGTCTTTTCTGTGTCTGAAATATCCCAACCTGCAGCACGCATATCTACAGATTTCCTTTTCCATTCACGAGCATTTCCTGAGCCCCTCCCAGGAACTATTGCTCTGTTTTTCTTGGACCATTTAGTCACTGTGACCCGTTCATCAACTTGCACATCCCTAACTTCAGGTTTAGACGAATGCATGCTGTGCAACTCAACAACGGGTAGCATGGGACTGGATGGAGAAAATGATGACTCATGTCTGGGAGATGAGTGGTGACTACTCTCAGGGCTCATTTGTGTTGCCATATCCCTCCTAGAAACCGTCCGGGACACATTGGTGGCTGATTGTTCAATGTCATCAAGTTTCTCATCTGTTCGTAAAGCTTCAAGAATAAGCCGCATCAGAAACAAGAATTAGACAATTAAGCCTTCATTTTCTTATATTTTCAGAGCTCTGAAGTGTCATAAACACAAAAATTAATTAAAAAATGCCAATTTTTCAAAATAATCAGGAATCCCATTCTATTACTGTGGCTGAATTGAAATGAAGTACTACAATGAGATGTACCTAGAAGTTATACCCTCCAACAATAACTTTCCCCAACCCCAAAACCAGAAGAAGAAGAAGACAAGCTTAGAGATGAGAGACGTTTTGCCTTGCAACTAAGTCTAAATGAGTGCTCATCATTAGCTGAAGTTTAATAACAGAATATTGATCGGAAGAAAAGTCATTAAATGTGCTCATCAATGATACAACATAAAATGTTCATGGGAAATTTGATGAATACTTTGAGAATTATCCCTTTTCAATCAGTCAACCCAAATGAACGGATAGGAAGCAAGTACCTTGGTAAACAGGCAAAGATGACTGGCTGATCAGTTCAGTGCATCCATGTACACTTACTGACCTTGCCATGCAAGGCTCTATAATAGATGCTGGTAAATTTCCTCCAACATAGCCTGGCAAAGACAATCCTTCAGCCACCATCACTCCAGCTGAAAATGGTGAATTCGCCATTTGACTTCCAACATTCCCTCCTTCAAACATAAGGGCAGCAGGAGAATACATCGAATGGTATGCAATCCCAGGAGGCCCAAGAGGCCCGCTCTTTGATTTTGGCCGCCTCTGCGGCTGCTGAACTGACTGTCTCACTGGACCATCTACTGATATTGGACTGAAGATCCACCTCTCTGCATCCTCCCACTTGGAAGGCAGTGTCCTCCCGTTATTACAAGGCATCAATGCAGTACTGGCATGCCTCCTATTAATATTATTAGGCAATGGCACGCGCTCTGAACTCCATCCTTTTTGAACCCCAACACTTGTGTGCCTATAACTTGGTGTTCCTGGGCTAGGAAATGTGCCCGTTCGGCGATTCACAGCAGAATGTTTCTTCATTACGCCAAAAGACGGTGAAGAAGAATTCGCAGCAGTACTAATCACAGAATTATTCAGATCTAAAGAAGCAGGTCTTCGCCTGTCTGGTTTCTTACGTGAAGCATCCAATCTAGACCTCCTATCTTGACATTCTAATTCCACAAATCCCCCAAATAAGACGCCATCAAATTTCAACTTTGGATTAGGCTTTTATATCAATTGCAATGCACTACAAATAGTACCTTTAAGAGCTTGAGAAAAAGAGTTTCTTGCTGAATCTATGATAGAGTTGTCATCCTCAGTTTCAACCTCACTGCTTTCTAATTCTTGAACTGAGCAGCATTGCGAACACAAATGTGGTAAAATTAATTATGCCGAGTTTGAAAGCAAGAATCAATCAAAATTGAAACTTTCAGGGTATTGTTTTTGAGGAACAGTGCTGAGCTAAACGATAATCAAAGATGTTTAAGAAACTTAAAACAAAAGAGTACCTTTCGCTTTTTGTTTTCTGGCGCAAAGGTGAACACTGTTCTTGTTGTGTACGGTGAATTTGTGTGGATCTGGATCTGCATATGGACCACCTCTGGAACCCGAACCTTCCCGTAATTCATGCCCTGCCAAATGCTGTTTGAAAAAAGATTTCAACTCTTCCAATCATACCACAATCCAACCATTATATCTTCAAACAACCAAAAAAAAAAAAACGTCATAGTCCCATTAATATTTGTTCAAATCCCAGAAAACACATAGATAAAAGAAACATAAACGTATTCTCATTCATGCATTAACATTGGCCAAGTTACAAACTTTTTCATTTTCAAGTACAGATTCATGGTACTCCTTACTTGTGATTGCGAGTTGTCGGAGAGGCAAGAGTCTTGATCAGGGACGTCAGAGGCAAAAGAGCAGCGGTCAACACTAGCAGAATTGGAAGAGAAGATGCTGAAGTTGGAATCAGCAGTGAAGATTACGGAGTCAGGGCTAAAATCTCTGGCTCCGAAGCCCGATCTTTGATCTTGGAAAGTACCCAGCTCCTGCATTGTCAATTGCATTTGCTTGTTTTTTCTGTTAGCACTTGGCACTACTGCTAGTTCATAACTGCCAAAAAGGAAGCTTGCTTAGCTACATTTCATTGATGGAATCAGGAGAGAATATATAATATTGGTGTTTTTTAGTCACCGGGTCTTGGCCTTGGGGATGGTGCTAAAATATAACTAGGGAGTACTATATTCAACAAAAAACCTACATATTTATTTTAGTTTAGGACTCTAATGAGGACAGCGATTTTGGAGTTTTGAGGATAATGGCTGTCATAATCATCATCATGCTGTGTCTTTTTTTTTTTTCTTGCTTCTTCTTTTTCTTTTCTACCATAATTAAGACTAGGACTGCCAGCTTTGCATTGCGGATCTTGAAGCTCTGTGGTAGTGTGGACAATGGTCTATGGCAGGCCTTCTATCTCTTTCTTTTTTGTTTTTCACCCTTTTTTTTGGTAGCTACGGTGAAATTAAACTGAAAAGATGTTTTTTTTTTTTTGATAATGTAAACTGAAAAGATGTTAGGGCTATTAAGTTAGGAAAATGTTGGTGAATGCAAACTCACAATACAATTTGTCACTGGCACAATCTTTTTTGGTCTGAGTGAGACTTACAAAGTGAAGTAACTGTGTTGAATCCTGAGACTTGATACTAATACCGTACTGCTTCAATCAGAAAAAGAAAGAATTTGAGTTAATATTATATACACAGTTATAATTCAACGTAAATGTATAATCGTTCAATTCAACGGTGATAATATATATATGATTAACTATCTAAGAATCTTGGTACTCCCTCTGTTCTACTTTGATAGTCCTGATTTTTTTTTTTTACATAATTTAAGAAAAGGTAATTAAATTTATTGGAACAATCAATTTAGGTAACTATTTTTCTAAAATACCCTCACATTAATTAGAGTACAATTTTATGGGAATTTGAATTGATGGTAAAAAAAGAATCAGCTCTCATTAAGTAGGGTAGATTTACAGTAACAACAATTTACATTGAATAAGGATATTTTAAAAAAATTAAAATACAACTACATTCTTTAATTGAAAAATGAACTATAATTTAGGACAGATGAAAAAGAAAAACGGAACTATCCAAGTGGGACGGAGGGAGTATAATTAAATAAGCGTGCAGTTTTACAGTAATGACTCCCGGTGAATTAACTAACATGGGATGCTATTTTACTTGTCCTTTTAAGTACTGTTGCCATTTCTGTACAGTATTTACCCTGGAACTCTACCCTATTAGTGGATTCAACTTCTTGCCGTGTTGGGCGGTGATTAGCAATAAATGCGGAATTAAATAACAACAGACTCGTAGCCAAGAATCTCCTGCAGTCGAGTTGGCGGCATCATTGTTTTATTTTACACGGATTGAGCCTTGTTGAAGAAGTGGGATTTGTCCATTTTCCACCACATTTATTAGCAATTGACTAGTCGGATATTGAAAATGAATTAGGCCCTCGTGACACGAGCTTGATGGACACATTTATGTTGGACATCGAATACCTGGACAGCCTGGATTCATGGCGGTCAAACCGGATTTTCTTCCCACCGTCTTCCACCTCCTTGTTGGCCTGGTCCTGGTTAATAATAGAGCAGTAACATTTGCATTGGGATCCTGCTTCATTTACCCATCTGCATTGCTCTACAGTCTACAGGAATGCTGTCACCGTAACTGGAGGCCAACAATGCGCTACTTTCTTTTATATATATATATATAATTGACAGATATTCACGTCCATTTTCGGTTCGAATCGGATCGGACCAACAATGCACTGTTTTCTTTTTTATGATTTATGATTAATTCTGCTTAAATTCAGTCGAATCTCTCGTAGGGAAAAGTTCTCCTTTTTCATTTTCATAGATTTCGAATCAAGACCTCATGGTCAAGGGACGTAATCCCCTTCCGCTTGCACCAACAGCCGTTGGTAACAATGCACTGCTATGTACTTGAAGCCTTATACTACTAGTATGTTTTGTTCTGTTGGTACAACGTTAAGATAAAATCTTCTAATAAAAGATCAGGGGTTTTACATTTTATCTGGAGATTAAAAGGGAAAATGCTAGTCATTGCTACTGCTAGGCAGTAGAACATTTATAGGATTTATGAACATGCAAATTTTGAGCTCAACTTTTGCATGCGTACGAGTACAATTGCAGTTTCAATCTGATGAGCTTGGGTTTCCTTCAAGTGCATCTTAAATGCTAACCCACGAAGCAGATAGGGACTTTCTTGTTTCCATTTATCGTCTTTGATTTGCAGTTCAAAAAGATACTGTTACTAGTACTCAAATGATACACACAGTTTTCAAATCTAGGTTTTAGCTTATAGCGCTTTTCTTTTTCCTTTCTTTTCATGCAAATCCCATCATCAATAGGGTAGAGCGTAGACTACTTTGATAAACTTCTGGGCCCTAAAGCACGATCGAGGAAAGAGACAGCAGAACAATTTTGGGATCGATCTGAAAAACAAGTTATGCTTAGTCTACTAAGGCTCTCACTAAACTGGTTTTCCCATATGGATAATCATGAGTATGCCCGAGGCATGTTTTCAAATGCTTCAGCAGAGAGCCTGAGGTGATTGTCAACTTTTTAACTTTTTATCTTTCAAAGTTCTTTTTTCTTCTTTAAAGTGATTCTAGATGGAATTCTAGTCCAAGTTGGTACCCATAAATTGACCCCAAGTTTGAAAATTTGTTCAATAAAGATGCTCTTAGAAAAAAGTGGTCCGACTGAGCCTAAATATTGCTCAATCCATAAAAAATTCAACTTTAAAACTCAAAGCCCTGTGAAACTGTGCATCATGAAAAGTTGATTTTGCAGTTTCCACCGCTGCTTTCCTTTTCCTTTTCCTTTTCCTTTCCCTCCCTTCTGTTGTTTGAAATAAATGTCTGGGAAACATTTTAGAGGTTTCACCATGATATGATATAGCAGTATAAGAAATAAGGCAGCCAGCCAGAAAAAGCATTTGCCTCCTGTGATCGCTAATCATGCAACACCTCGAGATTAAACATGATTGTAGAAGCGTTCGTTAATCACCTTTTCAACATTTTTCTACCCACAAAGGGTAGCAAAGATCATGACAAGGTTTTGAATGTAATCACGCTCATGTCCTAATCATGTTTACTAGCAATTTGCACCATAACTTAATTGTACATTTCTCACGGTTTAGGGCTAATATTATTACGCATTACAATATTGTCAAATCATGTTCAAAGATGGTTGTAAAACACCTCGGTTCATAATGTAGATATCCAAAACCCCACAAAACAGGTAGGTGGTGACAACTGCTATGAAGTACGCATGTGATCTCACGTCCAACGAAGATAGAGGTGACCAACTAGAGCAGCCCATACGTTCTTAATTGATTAACACCAATTGACTTGAAGACATAAAACAGTTATCCACATTCATTGGAATTGTGACTAACGTGTGTGCGTGATTCAATCTTTGAGAACCCTTGTTCAAGCATGATCTAACAAAAGAAAAGCTGGCCAGTAAATGTCTCTTTTGAAGCAATTGAGCATTTTCGAAGGTTTCTCTGAATCAGCATTCTCAAGTCTCAACATCCATCCAAACGTTTCCTATAAAGGAGCTGAAATGGAGTGCATGGTTAGATGGACCTGAGTAAGGGCACTTCCTGTTTGTAGAATAGTGAATTTGGTCGGCATTTTGAAGTAGTTACGCAGTTCATGTCCATGCAAGTTACAAAAATCCGTGCATGCACGTTCACAGCAGAACAGTTACCAAAAATGGAAATGGTTTTCCTTGTATGACAATTGGCAAGAAATTTTGCTGGTCCAGTAAAAAACATCTGCACACACATTCATTTTTCTTACTCCAGAATGTACACTTGTTTTTGTATGGCTGAAACAAACACGAAAAAAAAAAAAAAAAAGAAAAGCAGCATGCCATATAAACATAGAGAAGAGAGATACGCCTTCAATAGGCCTGTAAAAGCAAGGGCAAATGAGAGAAAAAGGAGATGGGAGATACAGCCATACAGTTAGAAAGACAAGAATGTATTGCTAGGTTGCCAATCCCAAATTTGATTTACAGCTTCTATGCTGACGGTTCGGTGAAGTATGCAGTAATTGCCTTAAGCTTGTTATTCAAGAAATTCTTCTCCACCTGAGACCAGAAAATTAATGAAATTAAAATGGAGTCTGAAGTAGTAGAACTAAAATATAAGAAGCTGAAATTCATCCCTAAGATACTAAACTAAGAAAGGAACGACTAGAACTACAAGGTCATAATAGGTCAAAACTGGTGGCAGTAAGAAGGTAAAGACATTCACGCCCCAATAACACTCCTGAAAGATGAGGAACTGTAGATTCCAACAGATTAATTTATAATCTAGACACGGTAGAAACAGAAAGATGTTACAAAAAGGAACAGAGAAAAAGAAAAAAAAAAATCCAAGAAGGCATAGAGGAGTGCTCCTATCTGATAGAACAGGAATATGTGGTAAAAATAAAATAAAATAAAATAAAAGGCAGTGTTCAGTATTTAGCGTCACTTGAACAGCAAAAAACCGAGGCTTACAATTTCCCACTGTCCAAGTGAGAAGCTGAGTAAATTCCTATAAATGGCATCATTCGACCTTTTATTATGGCAGATGAATGGGTGCGTCCTTTCTTCATAGAGAAACTTGTAGAATGAAGTAAAGCTCCATATAGCAGAATGGAACAGATAAGGAAAAACGAATGTTACCTCAAGTGACCATGAAGGACTGGCAGACAGAGCTAACTCTGCCAATTGGTCAATATCAACAGTTTTTGGAAGGAACATGACAATTCTTGGGGCTACTTTTTTGGCTAGGTTGAAGAGAAAATGCCTGGCAAAAGGGACATTAAAGAAAGTATCCAGTGACTGTTAACAGAGTAAACAGATAACAAGTGCATAAGAAGTTACATGTTCATTTGCCAAAGTGGAGAAATACCCATTGCAAGGCTGAAGCATTGTCTGGATGTCAAATGTTTTTTCTTTGGCATAATCAGGTCCGCCCCATGGTGGTGACAGAAAGGCCGAGTCTCCCTGCACAAAAGTAGTTTTGGAAATTTATCCTCCACAACATGCTAAAAATAAATACCTCATTTACACCGCTAAGCAAATGAGGAGTTTATGTGAAACAAAAAAGGAAAAAGAGAATGAATCATTGCATTCAACAATATCGCATTTTAATTCACTACAATTTAGAGAACCAAGAAAATGAGAACCCAAAGAAAGAAGAGACCAATTTCTCTTTTCAGGCACATAGTATACCAGTCTGATACAATAAAATGCAAGAAAGGAAAACTTTTGAAAAAACAATGCAGTAGGAGAAACTGACTTGCTAATTCATATGCTGTAGAAACATACACATCAGTGCTCCTGTACTGGAACAAGCAAAGAACAGTCAGAGTCACCTCATTACTTGCTCCATAAGAGACTTTCAATACCTTTAATTTGGGTGCCAAAAGAATACTGTCCCCAACTATGAAGTCTATGTGGTCATCAACACCATATATTGCTGCATTATGTTGTGCATACTCAATTTTTCTTGGATCGATATCAATTGCAATAACATGTTGACTCCTGAAAATAGAGGGTATAAAACGCTGAATGGATATGAAGAAACTCAATCATTGAAAATATGTGAAAAGAAACATCTAGATCTCCACCACATAAACGTAAATGAAGGCAGTAGATATTCTTTTCCACATTAGACAAAAAAACACACACACGCACACATACAGAGAGAGAGAGAGAGAGAGGAAATACATGTATAGCTAACCCAGGAACCTGAGATTTCTTGAAAGAAAAATATCAACAAGTATTCAATCATCAACTTCATTAGTATACAGCAAATCACCTAGCATAGATCAGAAAAGAAATTCAAATAATGTTCTTGCTTCAAAAAAGAGAAGTTAAAAATCAGACAATGCAAGAATAATGTTTATGCTACGCCTAATGAGTCCTAGATCAGTCACATTACTAAGCTTCTCTGAATATCAAGATTGAATAAAGCATGCAATACTTACTAAGACTTCACTAAGAAGTCGAAGATTGAACTCAAACATTTTCAGCAAAAATACCACTCACCTTAGTGCAAATTGGATTGCATTTCCACCAACTCCAGTGAAACAATCCACTGTGGTCCCATCTCCACAACGAAATGCATGATGTTTGGCTATTGCCTCTGGGGTGACAGAGAACCATCCTTCTACATCCATTTGTATTCCAGCACCAAATCTTGAAAACAGCAGATATCTTTGACACCAATATTTACCTATAACAGGATCAAATTCTTCAGAAACTCCTTGGAATTGGCGCTCTGCAAAATTCATGAGTGTATCCAATTAGATTTAGCTTGCAGATTAATTCACCAAGGAATACAATAGCATTAAAATAAAAAAGTATCCATTTGGCTGCAGGAAATGAACATAAGCCAATAGAAATTGAACAAATCACAACTTCAAAACGTCCTACTAACTTTGCTTCAAACTTTGAAGAGCCAACATCAGAAGATGATATTCAAAACATGTTAAAAACCCAATCAAATTCCTGTGCATATGGTACTTAGATCTCCCCTCAGCCAATCCACAAAATTTTTTGCAGGCAAAATGAGGAAATAAGAAAAAGAATACTAGAATGAAATAAAATAAAATTAAGGAACTACCAAATGCCTTGTAAAAGATGTACACACCACGAATCATGCATGAACAAAGAGTTAAAAAATAAAAAAAAAAACAGTGGATACTAGACAACCGCCTACCTTCACTCGCAAGGGGCGATTCCCCACTTGATTTTAATCTCCTGATTTTCGTTTTCTTCTTTGTCATGTTGCTACTGAGGCTTTCATCGTAAATACCAATTTCGCCAGACTCATCAAGTGCTTGATCCAATGATCCACTATCATTTTCCAAACCACCTGTCTGGGCATAATTAGCTGACTGACCATAAGAAATACCCAGCTTATCAGATTCTCCAGAATTTGGAATGTCAGCCAGAAGTACTTCTGTGTTACGAATTAGTTTTGTTGGATCAGCAGCTATATCACTTGACACTCCATCAGGTGGATCCCATGTACACTCTTCTGTGATGATATTATAAAAGTAATATCTCAAGAAATCCTCATCCCAATATGCTCTCCAATCACCAAAAGCACCTTTGCAATTACTGTCAGCTGTATTGGAGTCAACCAGCTCTGAGAACGGTGAATATGAAGCAACTTCAGAATCATCCATTATCAGAGCACTGGCATCACCGGTCAATGTCTCACCACCAACTGCATCATCAAGCACCAAGGATGATTCTACATGCTCATCATTTGGTTGCCTTAATTCCGGTTCACTCCCAATTACCAAAGAATTTCCCGAACACACATCATCATCTAACCCATGACTGGCTTCCACTTTCTTGACTTCTCTTGCTAAATGTTTTGTAATTCCATATTCACAAGAGAGGCTACTATCTGCCCCAACATCAGATATTTCATCACTCAAAGCAGATGGATTTATAACATAAGTACTAGAAGTCGCAAAAGCCATTGAATCTTGTTCTCCATCAGATATGTGATTAAATCGATCGGTGTTCACTGCAATAGCAGAGCATGACAGTTCACTTTGGTCTAGAATGGAGATGGAACATAAGGAAATGTTTTTGGTATCATCATCAATAGTAGGAGATGCATTCACTCCTCCACTCACTTTGAACGAGTTTAAGAGTTTCAGATTGGTGGCTTTACAATTGTAAAGATTTTTCTTCCTTGGATCCTTCCTTTTCCCTCCAATTATAGTCCTCTTCTGCATAAGACTGTACATTAGCCAAACTAGAACAATACATATCAAATATATTAGAAATGCAAGAAATGAAATAAGTCTTAGATGAAACAATAAAAAAAACTTCACAACATCAAGATTTCCTACGCTATATATGACTGATTTCCAGATTGCATAAGTTCCACTGCACCTAGTCAACACTGATAATATCTGAAGTCTTGCCAAACACACCACCACCATGCAACCCATATATATATGCTTAAAGCTTAAGAAATGCAAAGAATGCAATTTGTCCAACTTAAACCCCTTCGGTTGTTGGTAATGAAGAGAAAATAGTGATGGAAACCAAATGCAGGACCACTGTTTTACTAGTAAACTTTCTTTTATATATAAACCACAACCAGAAAGCTGAAGGATGTTCCGTCAAGCATTTAACCACAGAATGGAAAACTTTTAAAGGAGACGATGAAACAGGGGATTAAAGCAAAACTACCTCCTTGTTTGTGTGAAATGAAAACGGTAGTCCCAGGTCCTTCATCTGTCTGGCAAGTTCCAAATCTTCAGGCAGAGGGAACAACTCTAGATGCATAAGAAAGACAAATTGCTCTTTAAATTCAATATGTATCAAGAAGGCAATTCAGCACTTCAATGCCAGCAGAATATGCACCATGTCAACAGAGCTAACCAGGAAATTTTAACAAAGAGAAATACACAAGACACAACCCAATCATACTGGAAATTCTACTAAAAGGAGAAAAAAAAAAAGAACTTGCCATTTGTCGTCACACCATCGTTTGAAGATGAGCCCGAATTGCCTCTGCCAGTGGCTTTCTACATGAATGAATCCACAACAAACATTCTTAAGATACACACTCCTGAAGAATTTTCCCAAAAATAATTTTTTAAATTGGAAGGGGGTGGTAAAAAATAAAAAACCAAGTCTAACACGTATAATTTTGAATAAAACAATGAAAAGACTAAGAAAAAAAGTTTCTGGAATATAAACTTACATTTAGCTGGGAAGAAATCCCGCCTCGGTTCTCCTGTGAGGCATCATCCCTGGATAAAAACAAAGTCCAGGTCAGCAATTCTTGCTAAAAAAACCCATACTTTCTTCATCCTTGGAGCACAAAAATAAATTTTTTTTTTTAAAAAGAAGAAATTCTTGAAAAGCTCTATGGGAAATAGACAAGGGGTGATTGATGCTGACCAAAGGTATACTTCAGTGAGCTTGAAGAGAGGGCCAAGAGCTTTGACAGCTGCCCCACCTTCTGCTGTGTGTGTATGTTGGGGCGGCGTTTCTTCTGCCTCCATATTTATTGGTTTTGACTAATTTCTTCAGGTGGGGTTTTGGGTTAGCCAGACAAGGGTTTAAGGTTTCAGACAGAAGTTGTCCTCGGACAAAAAATAGGCTTGAATTAGTAGTCAAAGGGTAACGGTGTCGGAGTCGGAGGAATTGACCGGTTCGCCTGAGCTGAGAACAGGCCTCTTCCCTCTTCAGTCTTCCCCTATTCTGCTGCTAAACTTTTTCTAGTACTCTGTCAAACTTTTTGGTACTTGGTGCGATCGCTGTTGTACCGCACGCTACCGTGTCGGACTCGCTCCATTTATTATATGTCCAAGTTGTTTTGCGTTTACATTTTTTTATACTTGCCATATTTGATAACATTTGAGAAGGGCGTAATTAATTAAAGACTTTTAAAATTTGTTATCCCCAACTCAACTCCTACGGACATATAATAAATGGTTTAATTACATTTATCTCCCTCAAAGTTTGACCAAATTGCCAAACCAACCCTATGGTTTAGCCAAATATACACTCATTCCCTTGTCATTGACGGCGTGTAAACTCAATTATCAGAAGTCTTGAATTGATAAAAGTGTCCTGATTTAGGCTAATTGCTTGGAATATGGACGAAAAAAGATTAATCGGGCGTCCATGGCTCTGACAGACCCATGGTACGAATCTATGGTCAGCCCAACACCCAAAATTCCAGTCAATCCTTCTGACATGGCTGACAGCCGGGCAACGGAAAAAACTTTTTTTTTTTTAATAAAGTTGTCGGCTGCGGGACTGACAAGGCCTGGTAGCCGACAACTTCTGCACAAAGCTGGCTGCCGGGCGGCCCGGCAGCCAGTCCACTTTTTGGAAAAAAAAAAAAAATGTCCCAACGTTGAATTTGAGGTTTCTGAAGCCAAAGAATTTGGACAAAAAAAAAAAGGCTGCTTTTGCTTTAGCATCTTGTTTAGCATTCCGTGTGGAGACTTCATTTTTCTGCGCATAATGCAAGGAAGCCAACTCTACCATGTGAAGATGCAAGGAGGCCAACTCTATCATGCGGAGACGCACAAAGAAGTATATTCGGGCACTGGAGAAAGCGGATTATTTGTGGATAAAAAATGTTATATATTTTAAAATCATAATAAAAGTCTTCTTAAAAATTTGTTCATCATCTAATGTCCAATACTCATATTTGACAAATTTAAAAAGTTAATAAAATATTCTATTATAATATAAGTAACTATATGTCATTGAGTCGGTTGAATAATATTTTCTTTTTTTTTCTTTTTTTGACATTTCAACTAGTTGTCTATTAAGTTTCAATTGAAATAAAGATTTTATAATTATTTAAATTATTCAATAAAATTATCAATTTAAAATGAACATACATATAAATACATTAAATTGTATTATTGAAATATTTGATTTAATATGAAGGAAAGACAAGAAGAAATGGCAAGGAATTTTTGAAAAATTCATGTGAGTTTTTTATATTGGTAATCACCTTTATTTGTTATTATAATTATAATACCTGATCATAACCGATTGAAACTCATATCCTAATACTATTTACAACTAAAGTTACCATATACTCAAATTAAAATTTTCCTTTTTCACTAAATTTTCTTTTATATATGATGTATGTGTTATCATTTGTTGATAATTAATATAACGAAAGATGCTCTTTAGGCTAATATGTCTTGACAATGTGGATTACTTTTAAGGATTTTAATGAGAATTAGACCACATTTTTTATGGATTCAATGTAATTCACATTTTATTTCATTTGAAATATAATTATTTGAAACATAAGAGACGAAAAAATACGAAGTCAAACTTTTGACTAATTGTAATTTGATTTGACCGTTATATGTTATAGTTTTGAATTAGTTGTCTTAAATTTGGCTAAAATAAAAAAATTTGTGCTCATAATAATTTTGTCAAAATATCACGGATTAGTTTAATTCATAGACCAAATGTCGGGGGACCAAAATTGCACATGTTCCTTTATTTTAATCATATTTGATATCCCAGCCCTTTCTTTTATATATGCACCTCAATTATTGCAAATATGAAATGAGATGCTAAAGCAAGCCTAAATTCAAGCAGCCTTTTTTTTTTTGTCCAAATTCTCTGGCTTCGAAAACCTCAAATTCAACATTGGGATTTTTTTTTCAAAAAGTGGACTGGCTACTGGGCACTCTCCAACCCGGCAGTCAGCTTTGTGCAGAAGTTGTCGGCTACCAGGCCTTGTCAGCCCGGCAGCTGACAACTTTATGAAAAAAAAAAGGTTTTTTTCGCTGGCTGGCTGTCTACAGTGTCAGAAAGTTTGACTGGAATTTTGGGTGCCGGGCTGTGCTCATAGATTTGTAGCATGGGTCTGTCAGAACCATGGATGTCCGATTAATCTTTTTTTCGTCCATATTCTAAACAATTAGCCCCTAATTTATAACAAAAAAAACCTTTATGTATAACTACTAGATTGATATGTTAAAGAAAAAAAAAAAGAGAGAAGAAAGGATTACTTAAAAGAAAGAAAGAAAGAAAGAGATAAAGATAAAGATGCCAAAGATGAAAATTTTCTAGATTTTATGCCCATAGAAATAAAGAAAGAAAGATTAAGAAACAGAAACAAATGAATAGATGAACCAGCGCAAGCAAAAAGGAAAAGGAAACGATGAAAAAAAATGAACAAAATTCAATCTGCCTCTTTGTTCTCTACTCTTACTTGTATTTCTCTACCATAACTGCCACCATCACATCAAACAATCTATTCCAACTACCCCATGTTCTTTAGACTTGTGATATTTTCAAATCCCTCTCTTGCTCTCCAACAAGGCCTCAACTAACCCGACCTTTATTGAGTCCAGATTTGATACCATCCAAGTCATTTCTTCCTCTGTATATCTCCTTCGTTGTCTCTAGATTTTCTTGTGTTTCAGTTTAGAAACATAAAGAGACACAGGGGGCTTAAGTTGAATAATTTCACAAATATCAAATTTATTATGGTAAGGTTTTGAGAGTCAATGAAGAAAGGAACCAATTCTGCCAATGGATGATTTTTCGTTGGGTAGATTAAAAAAGTAGTTGGCTTGGATATCAATAGATTCATGAATTTTGTGTTATTTTGAAGGTTGGAAGTTCTTGGATACTGTAGCTTTACAAATGGGTTTTACCAGTGAATTGAAGCATTTTCGTTTTTATGGCTTTTACCAAAGATTTGGATTGTCTTTCTTCTAATTAATGAGGTTTGATGATAGACGGCTGCCATGCAATTGCAGCAAAACTAGTGGAATTCTGTCGACGTATTGGCTAAGGGGGCGTGTTTTTAGTTAGACAAACAAAAGGAAGAAGATATTTGGGTTCAATAATCAGAAGTAGTTTTAGGAGTTGTGTCACAATTTTCCCTTGACTCTGTTACAATGTAAACATGCAACGTCAGTAGAATGACAGCAAGGCTGCATATGTTATAGACGTTTGAAACAGAGGGACCTTTTTTATGGTTTTACCAAACCTGAGGGTCCAATTTGTAGTTTGGCCAAACCTCGGGAGAGGTAAATGTAATTAACCCCATAATAAATATGTGCATAAATTATAAATATTCGGTTGATATAGACATTAATTAGGTCTATTATACAGTTAAAAACAATTGCAAAGAAAATCAGAGAGATTGTAGAGTTACAATGAATGTATAATTTTGAGTATCTGTATTTACATGACAATTTTAGTGCGCAAGTTATATGCATTGAAGAGTGACTAATAAACACTTGTGTGTTTCAATCAATGAACGCCTTCTAGAAAAATTGAGAGTATATTTTAGTTTTTTACCTTCTCTCGAGTAAGGTCATAAATACTTATCATATCCGGGCAAAACTTTAAAAGGTAATGGATTGAATTTAGGCTATTAGACTTCTAGTACTACTACTAATTTATAGACCAATGTCGGTACTTTATAGTATGTACATATATATATAATATATATATATATATATATATATATATTGCCACAATCATGACTCTTTTCACTGAAATCGGCAAACTTAACATCTAAACTAATTCACAAGAGTATCCCAAAAGGCGCTAACTTTTGGAGCCTTATACGGAACTTAAATCCTAAACCCACAGACTCCAACAGATCGATGTGGGACGCGGAGCGGGAAATCAGGGAGGTTGCTACTAAGCCCGCTAATGGCTCGTAAATGCCTAACTTCTACGCTATGGACAAAGGGAAAGTACCAAAGAAGTCAGAAGGGAAAAAGGAAGGGAATAATCCATCACCAACCCGCATTACTAAAAGCTCCAATTTCAGCAGCCAAAGAATCTAAACCATGTATTAGCATTCGATTTTCAAGACAGGAGATGTTTTCAACTCCGGTGAAACATCCTTCCCATTGGAAGAAGTGAAGAAGGGATGCCGCAAGCAAAAGAGCTGAGGTTCATCTTTAACTTGAAAGGCTCTATCATGGGCTTACAACCAGAGAAGAATATACAATCTTGGATTCAAATCTGCTTTCTTTGCAAAATTATCAACCTTACTATCTGACCAAGGTACCGGAATGCCTTCGTTGCTTCGCTTAGGCATCTATTTTTCTCGTCTCTAGACCAGTGCTGTGATAGATAAACAAACTATCAGCAAATGGCTCAAGAAAGTATTGAAGAAAGTTCAGGGAGGAAATCATCTCAGGCATCTATACCTCTCCAATCATGTTGAGCTTGTCTCTCACACCTTTTAGCAACTCTTGTTCTTCCCCTTCCCATGCATAGAACTCCAGCTTCCTTCCTTCCAACAACTTCTCTGAGACCTGTCGGCAACTAAGCATGTCTAAGAAACTACAGCTATGCTATGTGCTAAACCTCAAAAACAGAATCTCAATTACATGAACAATTTTGGAAGTTAAGCACCACCATTTGGTTCAAATGTGGAACCATCTCCAAGCAGGGATCAAGCCATTCATCAAGATAACAGAAACGGAAATAACAATAGCATGATTAAATCAAAAGGCAAGATAAAAGGGAGCAAATAAGTTACAAAATAAAGAACCAAATTATCTTGCAAATCCAATTTAAGGATATGACATTCGACCAAAATTGGCTAAGAGTTCTTCACTGCAAAAGATTCAAACGAATACCTACTGAGATCAATCTAATAATCATTTTTATATGCAACGATTTGATTTGGACTAACAATTTGTTTGTCCACCTCGGAATGCACCGTTCTTACAGAGATTAACGCGCTTTCACATCTTAATTTTTATCTCACACCATGGGATGATAGGGATATCTCCGATCATGACATAAGTACGCAGTTACTATTGCATTGGCCAAAACTATAAACCAATAAAGCTCTTATTAATGTTCATCATTCTTCAATAGTTCAATTCCGGATCTTTCCTTCACCCAAATGCCTAATCATATGATGGCTTTCACTTCAAAGACTACTTAGGTATGCAAGACATAACTAGAACTCCATTCAGCTGAGAACTCAACTCGGACAAGATACTCCATAGATCTTAAGAAGATGTCTTACTGTCTTCTAATATCTTTCTCTACTATCAAAAGCTCCATCTTGTCCTATTTTTGTGGCGTACAATTTCACTTATCAAAGGAAAAATCATATCTTGTATGGTAGGTTATACCCCCTATTACATGCCAAAGCCAATTCATTTGAATATTCCCTCCCATCAACCAAGAGATTCTGCCAAATGCAAAGTCATTTGAGTCAGATAACTGAAAATCATATACAGATATCTCACTTCTGGTGCAGATTCCCCAAGAAAACAAAATACTGACTGAACTGAACAAAGCAGCATTAGCACACCTTTTTGGCTATAACTTGCCCTCCAGCTATATGCGAGAAGTATATGTTGTAAAAGTGGGAAAGAAACAAAGGGGGACTCGTCTCAGCAAGTTCCTTCAGATATTGGACATAAGTGACTCCTGGATTGCTGGGTGCTGGGATGGTATTACCCTTTCGGCTGAACCATTCTAGATCTTTTGCAATACATTCTGATCGCTCCAATCCTGTTTTCCTGAAGTAGACATCTACTCCAGAAAACATCAGAGAATTACGCCAAATTTTTTGAAATATAACCCAAAAGAGTAACCAATAAAGAAAACAAATTAGCCATCGGATATTGTATTTATCAGTAGATAGACTTCAAACTATCCCCTTTCTATGATTACACTAACCAAAGGATATGAAAGCCAGGTAGGCATTCAGGACTGTAACAAGTTCAAATTTATAAAAGTCTTCTGTTACATCAAGATCAAAACCTTTATAACCTACTAAGTTCCAATGCATTATACTAGGATGCACAAAACATTTAAATTTTAAACCCCAACTACAATCAACCCTCCACTGCATTACCCCAATGGACCTACAAAGATTGAATTCATACCTAAAAGCCAATTAAGAAAATTAGTAGTAACCAAAAAAAAAAAGAAAAAATTTTCAGGATAGAACATTAATGAACATCAAAACTACTTAACCGCTGAAAGGGAAAAAAGAAAACCTCAAAGATCAAAATAGAAGAAGCAGAACAGCAGCCAAAAGAAAACAAGGATAACTTACAAGAAACATCACTGGACTCGTCAACAATCCGCTCAATAGTACTAAAAACAAGCTTGCTATCCACAAGGTACTTCAAAAAACCTTCCAGACTAGGCTGCCATATATCTTCATTTGCATCGCTACCATCATCATCCTTTTCCACTTTTTCCTCTGAAATTGAGACATCCTTTTGGTCTTCCCCAGAGTCAGCAGAATTCCCAGTTTCCACTTCTTTAATGCTCTCAGCCTTTCCTCTTCCCTTTTTAATCTTTTTGGGTTTACCGCTATTTCTTAACTTCATTGCAACGAACCTCATTTCTTCAGTTATCCCTTGATTCTCGCCAGGGCATAGTTTCCTGTACCTCCTCCTCCTCCGCCTAACCGGAGGCGCGCTTCCCATCATAGCCGGCGTCGACATCTGCCCACCTTCTTCATTATCATCACTTCCATCTTCTTCAGTTTCCGACGGTGATACCACAGCAATCGTATTGGAGTGTGAACAGTAAAATTTAGTGGGCCGCTTGGTTTTGTCACTATTTGTCGAATTTCTTTTCTCTGCAGTTGGAAAATTTGAGAATTTGTTCACAAATAGGAGTCTTGAATTTTCTTGGAGCGGCAAAATTGATAGCTTGAAGCAGGCCATTGCTGCTGCATTCAGGGCTGTTCCTTTGCAGGGAACGCTTCTTGACGCCAGTCTAGGAGGAGCTGTAAAATGCTCGGCCTTAATTTTATTGCGAGTACCCAATTTTCATGGAATTTCGATTTAGTCTTCAAGTTTTGGTTTATTTTTATTCTTTTCCTTTATCCGTTTATCTCGTTGTCTTTGAAGTCCCAATAGGATCAAATTGTCGAATTCTTTTTTTGAGATTATAACTATTTTTTTTCTCATATATAAAAGCAAACTGCATTAGATGAAAGTCATCAAAGGCATTTCCTGAAATCTGCATCTAGGGATGTAAGTGAGAGATGTAAGTCGGTGGAATTTGGATTTGGATTGGATTTATTTGATGCAAGCATTTGCTGAAATATGAATTTTAGAATGTAAATGGATAGAGTTTGAATTTGAATTAATTGCTTTACCCTAACCTAAATCTACTCAAAATTTTTATTAATGCACAGACTTGGAATCAAAACCTCGCGTTTTGAAAAGAAAATTTAGACCCTAACTCTAATAAGTTTGGTATCCAATGGGCAATCATAATAATTTTAAAAAAATATATAAAATTCAACAATCATAGAAAGAAAATCGAATTACCATTTTCAAAATAACACAATCAATATTCAAAAAATGTTGTCATGACCTGAAATTAAAGAGATTCCTAACAACCCTTTTGACAGTCTAAATCTCAAATATTTAACATTAAAATTTCAGTGTATTTAAACATCCTTTATTTTTTTCACATATACATATAGGTTTGGATGAGATAGGACATCAGATTGACAAAATTAAACCCTATCCAAACCCCTAATTCTTTCATAGGTCAAGATCTAACTGGGGTTTGAATTTGAAAATTTAAACCCAAATACAATGGATATAAGTTAGAATTAGATGATACCCAGCTTATTAACATGATACAAGGAAGGGCCTCTTATTTGTTACTTTGAGAAAAGTATTAGTACAGAATATCAGAATACTCTACATGTAAACCAATGAATCATCGTCCCACGAAGGGACTCTCTATGCCTAAAATATGGGAGATCCGCCAGTGCAAGGGAATGTCTTACCTAACCGCTAGTGTAGGTCTACATCGATGATACAGTTAGTAAACTCAGGATTGTACAGGTGAAATCACGAAACAACATTGGAGATAATTACTGTACAGCTAAAGCTACTCTTCTATGCAACCCGATTCGAACTCCTGGTAAAGCAGATTAAGCTTGAAAATTGTCTCCAAGGAGTTGTAGAGTGTGGTGTAGAGACTCCTGAAGTAGGTCTCATTGCCAACCCGACAATTCCAGTCTTGTTTGTAATGGTCTATCTGAAAATTTGCAGGCTTGAAAGCCCTGCCTCTGGAGTTAGTTGTAGAGTAGTAATGCTCTCAGAAGCCTCAAACAGGTTCAGAGCAATAGTTGTCTTCACTGCAAAAAATTATGCCTAATTCTAAGTATACACGCACTCTATCTATTTATGTAGACGAGCCTTCATCTTGTGCAAGAAGTCTAAGGTTTCTTTGTAGGAAGGATCCGTGCGGGAGAGTGGCTTGCAAGAATTTACATGGTCTGTGGAGTCTAAAACCTGCATTCAAGTTGAAAAAGCAAAGAAAGGATGAGGTAACATTAACATGGTGATGCAGGTTTAAACCAATATTTCTTACACTCTCAATGCAAAACCCCAAAACTAAAAAAATAAACAGAGTAACAGGCTACAAAACCAAATATATACCACCCATTTAAAACAGTGTGTTGCAGCTTCCACTACAGTAATATTCGAAACCAAGGAATAATATGAAATTTGTAGTCATGCCCAGGCAAATTCTAAACCAACCCACAATTCCTATATCCCGTGCATCAACATATGAAACGTGACATGTCAGGAACTCTAACGCAATGTTAATTGCCAAAAGAAAACTTCTTAAATTCATAAGCTCATAAGCAAAATTCTTGCATCAGTATTCAACAAAGAAATTCTATGTTGTATGTACTTAAATCAAAAGTTCACCATCCAATAATCCAGCAACTGTTGTTGGACAATAGGTTTGTGCAATAATGTTAGAACAGAACAGAGAAAAAATCATGTTTGGATGACTTACAAATGCAATTTGACTAATTAAAATTTTAACCGGTTAGCAATCACCTGGTGGATAATAGGCTTCAAATATCCTTTACATATTCCTATGAAGCAACTAAACATTGAAAGTCGGCAAAGTTAACAAAAAGGCTGAGATCAGATTTTATACCTTTTATCACTAGAAAATTAAAACAGTATGACAAAAAAATTAAAAAAAACATAAGGTCCGCCAGTCCACAAGTAGTATCATTTTATCAAAATGCAGTAGCCAAGTAGCCTTTACTTACAACAAGGTGACCAAATCCTGGATAAGCTGATTCAATAGGTACAATTTCCATTCGGAAAGCCCAACCTCCGTACCCTTCAACGATCGGGGTAACTTTGGTCTGTAAGCCAATCATTAACCAATCAAAGTTACAACCTGAGCTGTCAAAGTATGCAAAAATTCAGAAGTGTTGGAGAGAAAATGTCCAATATAGAGACATTACCTCAGAAAAGCTAAGGACTTCAAGCATGCCTTTCTCATGAAGGTCACCAATGAAATTATTAAGCTCGACTAGTCTTGGAGATCCACTTCTTAACTCTCCGATCTGGCCATGGAAGTTACAAGCAGCTTTTATATCTAAATGCCAGATATCTTATCATATTGAAAACAGGAAACACTAAAAAGGGGAGAAAATGTATGTTATTAAATGCAAGAAACACAAATGTCAAACAGGTACTAACAGTTGGTGCAGGCCGAAACACAAGACCCATACGCCAAGGCATGTCTGCAAGTTTGCTGCCAAAATGTGGACAACTATAGAAAACCTGAGCTCAAACAAAAATGAATATTATCAGAGACATCATGGAAGGAAAAATTACAGGACACAAGTAGACTTTCATTTGAAGGATAGAACATACAAGTCCAATGGTGTTCTTAACAAAGTTGTCCCTCTTTTCTGCTTCTGCTTGATACAACATTTGCTTGACAAGAAGGCCACCCAAGCTGCAAAATGCCATTGGAATAAAGGCATCAACATATGGTAAGTGCCAGAAACAAAGTCCACAAGAACTACTTGGTGCTCTCTTATGGACTTGCCTCAAGAGGTGATATTAGAAGTAGAAAAGGGTGCAAAAAAGTCGACCATCTCCACATAGGTATATTCCAAAGTTAAATTGTTAATTGAACATCTCTTTATTCATGTTGATACTCTTTTTTATTTGATTCATATTGATACTCAATATTATTCATAAAAGCTCTACTAATCATTATGGGAGCTCTGCCAGTCATCACTTTATGCACATTAACTATCAATGTAGTTTAACATGCAAAACAACTTTCAGGAGTCAATTAAAGAAATTCAAGGGAAAAATTGTTCAGATCAAGGATGCAAATTTATGGTTGATTTCTATATATGTGAGGTATAGATTTACCCACCTAAACTCAACATGCTTGAAGTTCTGCAATTTTTGCCTCCTTATTCTAATAAATGTACACAATTTCTTAACCAAGAATTCAAAAAACAAGTAAAAGACTAACAAAAACTTTTACAAATGCCAAGGCTTTATAATCAACAACGAACTCTGTAACAGAGCATTAAGCAAATTAAATGCACTAAAGAACCTAGTAAAGCCTTAGATTTCAAATATTTGGGCCTGAATCTTATTACTCTGATGACATGTCATTGTAATATTGACATTTCTGGCCAAAAGTTTTTTTTTTTGTAAAATCACTTGAAAAGAATTATCAGATGTGTACCACCAAATAAATCTCTAATCAGAAATATCAAAAAAATGATAAAAGAAAAAGAAGAAAGTTAGTGTCTAGCCAAACAGACCTATGAGTCACAAATACAACCGGTCGATCTCCAATTCCTGCAGCAATAAGCTTCTCCAGCAGCATTGAACTAACTTCCTGCACAGTCGTTCCATATGAGTAAACATTTAGGAGACTGCATAGATTGTCATGTGGCAAGTCATTTATAGCTATCAGTTTCATGCAGCGCCTACTTAGAAAGCAGACAGAGGACGACAGAGAAATGCACTACTTCTCAAGCAAGAAAAGAGATGAGAAGTTAAACCTCATATCAGACACCACTATATTTACGTGGATGAAGATGCAGAAACAACCTTCTAAGACCTAAAGGTAAGGAAGTATAGAAAAGATTAAGTGTACAAACAAAATAATAATCTCCAACATATATGTTCTCCATTCATCTATTTTGCTTTTATATCTATTAAGAACTACTATAAGACATATGTTCCCAAGACAAGTGAAAGCTACATTGCAAATGAGATTAAGCAAGAAACAACTCTTGCGGCATTGCTAGCTGAGGGGCCCAGTTAAAACTGGCCATTAATGTTAGCCTATCAGATGTTGGAAGGAGGGACAAGCCCCAGAAAGATACCATTTAACTATACAGGCATTCAAGTTACATAACCAACAAGTACTCTAACTATTATTGCAGAACTAGAAACATGTGCCAAAACGGTACATACCAAAAGAGGTAAGCTTGCCCCAGACCACTGCGTAAGATTTGTCTGCATTAACCAAATGGTCAAAGGTCAGATAATAAATGATAGTTCAACTACTCAAGTACACACCGACAAGCTAATACATTGGCATGTAAAAAAGCTCCATTTTTTCAACTATACAATAAATAACATGGTGTGCAGCAACCACATCGTCCAATAAACATTAATTTCAACCATATGAGCACACAACCACCAGCTAACAGATTGGCAAGTAATAGAGTCCCATCATTTAAAGTATAACATGTGGTCTTTTCACTAAAATCATTAGTATGGTGTGAAAAGTATGCGAAGTTGTTTCATAAAAAGAAAAATTAAAACAGACCTTGTATTGAAGACTAAAGACACGAGCATCAGGAAAATCAGCAGGGAGCCATTCACCTGGCCAAAATGTTCCCTGTTTCCCAGCCTCTTCATCAATCTTCTCAACAAGGCCAGACTTAGTTGATGATTTGTCCTCGGAAAGCCGCCAACTTTTAAAGGGTCCCCCACGTAAACCGTGGACAAAGACAACATCCAATGGAGCAATGTCCAAACCAGAGCAGTTTTCAGATGTCGATGTGGAAATGGAAGAATCATCATCACTGGAAGCTCCAGATGAAGGTCCACCTACACATTCAGTAGAGTCATCATTTGCTGATGATGATCCATCCTCAATGTTAGGCATCACTTTGTCCAGACACTTCCAGTGCGGTCGTTCTGGATTGATCAAAAAAATCATCTCAGCATAATGAGGGCAAGGTTCATTTTTTTTATCAGTCTTATCACCATTTACAGAATTGCTTTGGTAATTGCAAAGCACATTTAACAGAGTGGCCTTAGCATAACTCTGAATTTTAAGGTCATTACACCCAGGGATCTTTCCCTTTGAACATTCCGCAAGCCATTTACACCAAGTCTCATCAGCCACAATTATTTTCTGGACCTTTGGAAGGACCGAAAGAACAGTAAGCAGCCGAGCTGCATGTCTTCGAATATGAGCTGTAGGTGGAACTCGTAAACTAGAAGAATCATTAGTATTGGCAGCAGAGGTTTGTCCAGAGGATGAAGAGACATGATCTTGCGCCTCCAAGGCTCTAGATGCATCATAGGCTTCAATAGCAGCTAGTTGCTCATAATCATCTTCAAGCAAAAGGCGCCTCAGCAAGCACATAACCCCAAAGTCAGTTATTTTGGTTTGACAGGAGGAATCTTCAGCACAGACTTCTGTCAATGCTTTTATTCCTTTTAACGTAGCCAAAGCAGAATCTGCAGCATTAACCTTGAAATTTTTATCTTTCTTAAGATTCTTCAAAGGTCCAACAAAAGGTTCAAGTGAAAGCATATCCACCAAAGGAAACATATCTTCACTATCAGTGGATGTCCCAAGTTGTGTTCCTGCTAAATTAACAACAGCAACGGCCAACTGATTTGCTATTTGTGAAGCAGAAACTATGTTGGATTGATCAATTTGTGTCTGCAAACATAAAAAGGATCGTGAAACAAATTTCAATTTTTTTTTAACTGCAACCTATCTTAGAACTGTAGACTTCTAAATCTAGCTAAATCATAAACCAAGTAAAGTTAGCTTGGAACAGTAATGCGCGTACCTTCACTTTGTCAGTTCCAGGCTGGTTGTTTCCTGTCATTAGGGCTGACTTCTTGGTACTAAGAACATCAGTCAGCATAATCGTTAACCATCCTTGAGAAATGGGTAAAGAAGATGGTCCATAGTCTTCAAGAACATGTGCAAGGATATTTATTGCAGAAGCTCTTACTGTATCGGAGCAAGGCTTGCTGAAAACCCAAGGCAGTAGTATGCCAGACCACTTTTGACTTTCTTCAAGAGACATATGCAGTCCTTCACAACAAAGTAGTTCCAAAGCCTTTGCAAGTGATCCTTGTACAGACTTATGCTTTGGTGTCTGTTTGGCAGTTTCTCTCATCAATTGAAGACCCTTATCCATGACAACTTCCCTAGCATCAGGGCTTCTCTCAATAGCAACCAAAAATGCTGACAAAGCTACCTCGACCAAAGATACATCTTGGACTTTACTTGCTTGAAAAGCAGTTGAAAGAAGACTGGAAGTCCAATCAGAAACAGATTCATTTAATGGCAGATTTTGATCCTTTAAAAGAAATCGAGCAACCAAACTACCATGCCATTTAACAGATCTCTCAGGTGCCACCAAAGCAGTCATGACTGCTTGCCCATCTCTATCTAATTCTTGAATATGAGATCTATTAACTTCAGATGCCATTGCCCAGTTTGCTAAGGCCCAAGCAGCAAATGGGACAGCAACATGTTCAGAATGCAAATCATCCCAAAGTCCAGGGACAACTACAGAAGATACCCTATCTTGCACAGGAAAGCGTTCATTTGCCTTGTTAAAAGAAAGACTTTGAGGCAAACTTTGAACTGTGTTCATGTGATCCGCATCAGAATCCTCCATCTCAACACGCCCATTAGTTCTAGAAAGGCCTAAAACTGTTGTACCTTCAAGAATTTTAATTCCAATACCTTTCATTCCTTTCCCACCTTTATCATCCTTGTCCTCAGGTGGCTCATCCCAATGGATGCCACCTTCTTCAATAACTTCAATAGCTGCTGCAATATCTCTCATTATAGCATTCTTAGGCAGTGAGGGCTTAAACATTATTTTGTCTGCACTTTCACAGTTGGAAGTCACAACATCCATAATTGCGGCAACAAGCATGCTCCTACCTTTCAAAGAATCAGAAACATCGAATGAACTACGTCTCTTTTGCTGCTCCACAGAAATTCAACATATCAATCTTCCAAAGTAGCAACCAGTGAAAAATGGTGGGAGAAAGAAATTTTAGAATCCAAGAACAAAAAGAACATCTATATTTAATCAGAATGACAAATTTCAGATCTCAACTAACTCCCTAAGAACCCCCAAGCCACCACCTCCAAAAGAATATGTTCTTTATGAGGAAACCAAAGTGTAAGACATCTATCTCAATGATGTGGAGAAAAGAAGACCGCCATTGTCAATATGTCGCACATTTTTGTATTTACTATCAGTTAGCAACTTAATTATACATAATCCTGGAGCAAACATTCAGCACCGAAAATTACAATAAGATTGCTGAAAAGCAAGATCAGCTGTAATCCTTGAGGACAACAAGGATCTCATGGTAACACACACCCAAAATAGTTCCTCTATTTTCCCTTTCCTTATCAAATTCTTACATGTCAAAACCAACAATTATCCTTCAACTAAATATGGTCACTGTACATAAAATGCTTCTACAACTTGATCGCCCAATAAAAGACTTAGTTATGCATCCACAGAGAAAAACCAGGTGACATGGCAAAAGACAGGAAAATTACTGAAACCAAGCCACCACGTCCACGATTACAAAACAACAATGAGTCTATTATGATTTTGCCTCTTAAACTAAAACAATTCAGTAGCTTCCACTGTGGAAGTTATGCTACATTTTAATGAATACACTAAGAAACCAACAATTGTGATTCAAATAAACAGGAAACATTTTAAAGTGGCATTAATTCATCAAATCAAATAGTAGCAATAAAAAAGCATCAGAAGCAAAATACTCACACTTTTCCGAGGCTGAGCAGAAAAAATGAAACGAAGTAAATAAGGAACAGCATGAGGCCTAGCTAAAACCACCTCACATACATTAGGATCAGCCATCAAATACGCCAAAGCCCTAGCAGACTCAGCTTGAGTCCCCAAATTATCCGCGGAACCCACAGCCACAGTCTCCAAAAGCCAATCCACCACTGCACCACCACCAGCTCCCACAATCGCCGCTCTCCGACTCTCACTGGCTGCCGCAATATCCGCCAACAACGCCGCCACTCTCCATTCAAACCCCAACCTCACCTCATGGTTCGCCGACGACATCACCGACCTTAGCGACTGCCACAAAACCGACGCGGCCGCTCCAGTTTGTTTCATCCGGTGCATAATTTTCCTAAACGACTCGTTTGATTTCTCGATCGCGTTCTCAATTTCTCTTCTGGCAGTTTTAGCCGCACTGGATTCGGCGTCGTTGTTATTAATCAACAAATAGGAGGCTAGCATTGCGGAGACTATCGTAGCGGAGATAGATATTATGGAGACTCGACTAAGATTAGGTTTTGATTCAGGGAGCGGATGGAGAATCGGTGGTGGCGAAGGAGCAGGGACATGTTCGGGATTCTGGATTATCGAATTTGTGGAATTTTCTGGAATATTACTATTAGAACTGGGACTTACAGAAGAGGAGGTGGTGGTGGTGAAGGTCCGCCGGTAGGGAAGGCGTAGATACCGGCGCGTGGTTCGACAACAAAGTCGAAGCATTACTATGGTAAAGTAGCTTGTTTAAGACGAAGAAAAAACAGAACAAAAATTCAGCTTTTTTTATTCCCTTTTTTTTTAATTTAGCTGTTTTGGAAAAGGAGAATGCAGTTCGGAGATTTGATGATCGGCGAAGGAAGGTAATCAGAAAAGTGAGGACGGTAGTGTTTTACAAGGAAGAAGAAAGGGGGAAGGCGTTCGCCGGTGGTAGGAAAGAGAGGGGGAAGATGGGAGGAGGGAATTTTTGAGGGAAGATGCGAATACGAAACTGTCAAGAGAAGGGCACGCGTTACGAAAGGGAGTGAGCAACACTGTCCAATCATATTGACGGTTATGACTCTACGTTTTTTCATCCTCCAAATTTTTTTTTCTTTTGTTTCTTCGCAGCAATTATCTTCTCCTAGCGTCTAGATTACTTGAAACTCAGGTAAAACATGTAAAAAATTACCATATGATAAAAAACTAAAGTAAAATATATAACAAATTATATGATAAAATAAAATATTATTAATATTTATCAAATTTTATCATTAATTAAAAATGATGTTCCGAAGTCAATCTCGTGATGCTATCGCTTTAAGTCTCAATCCATTCTCCACTACTAATTCCTCAATCTTCTATAGGTTTGAAACGATGGTCCGTTAATCTGATGCGCGCTGCACAAGTTCGAGCCCAATAGGTTTTATATGAGTTGGTCCACAGGATTGCCCGAAGCAAACATCCACTTTCCTGGCCTGCATTAGATTATGCCAAGATCCAGAGTCCATTGCATACAGATGGACATGCCCATTTTGACGGACGGTTGAGATGTTCTGAAGCGAAAATTCCTGTCTTCTTCTTCTTCGGATGTAATAATCAATGTCAACAAAGTCTATTTACCCACATCTAAAATTTTTACAGCGTGGGGGTTATAGTTTCTCAAAGGTTTACATTTAACTTTCAGCTACTCGAGGTTAGGTAAATTTGTAGAATAAAAAATGTAAAATGTGCCAGATATGTTCGACAAGTAATGGACAGCCGTTAAATGGGGATAAAAGAGTCAAATGCTGTATTTTTCTAGGAAAGTTTAGTAGAAATCAAAACATTTTGGATAATAATTTATTGAGATGGGTGCACCTAGTGGTATGGTCTATAAACAATTAAGTTTCAACTTGACCAATCAAAAGAAAATTTGTCCTCATATCTCCATTGTTCTTCCTATATTTTTATAATCGATTCATAATCAAAATATTTGACTAATCTTTGAGATAAAAGTCGAATTAGGAAGACCGTATGATGATAAAATTTCAAGATGACTTATTCACGACAATTAATTATGCCAGAATAGCTGAAACCTATGATCCTACAAGGCTAAATCAGCAGGTATTTGATAAAATATTCAAGAAATTATACCGATTAAATTAAGGATCAATGTCAGTCGTGGCTTATCAAAAGCTGGAACTGGAATGAGGCATTCTCTGTATGCTCTATTGACGAATGGCGAAAAATGCAGTGTGCCCATGATTTCTGCTATGATGTTGTCTTGATACGATATGTCATACTTATATTCTTTAAAAACAAAGTAAGCAAACTCTTTATAATTAGTTGTTTTGGATATATTACTATTAGGGTGTTATCGAGTCTGGTCAAATTCAAGTAGCGCACTAATCAAACTCTATGTGAGTAAAAATATTTAAGTTCAAACTCATCAAGTTTTTCCAAATTGTGTTGGACCTTATTTTACAAATCGAGGTCAATAATTATAGAAAGTTTCATAATTTGATAATAAAGAATTAAAATTTATATTATAAACACACTATTCGATAAGATTCAACGAATACTCGATTTTTTATTTTTTTTCTATATGAACTCGACTCGATTATCTTATCAAATAGTTCGAACTCGATTCGAATTTAATCAACGCCGAGTCTTTTATTGAGTTACTCGCAAGCCCTGATTAATCTGCACCGGGCCCTAGTTACTACCAAGACGTAAGTCCCAGGAAGCATCACGTAAAGAGAGCTCTAGGGCTACTACTGTTCAACTCTGCCAGGCTTGCACGCACGTTTGACTGTTCAACTAATTAAATTCGTGTAATGACGGGCAGTATATTGTCTTGACTATCCGAGAAGATAAAATCATAAAACTGTAGGCAGCATTGAGATAATCATCCACTTTACAATGACTAAATAGTTGATTCAAAGTTATCCCAGGTGCCACCTCCAGGGAGAACAATCATTTCACTTCAGGTTCTAACTTCTAACTTGCTGGTGGAAACAATTAACACTTGTGCAAACGTAGAAATTTGACTGTATTGTTAAACCTGTGATGTAATCAATGTTTATGAGAACGTTAAACTCAATGAATGTTGTTCCGGCTTCAAATTGCTCGTCTAATTTGGAGTGATTATGGGGATCATTGCTTTTTAATAAACGGTTGTGTAACCTTCTGACATATTTGATATTTCACCTAAACTTATTGATTTTAATTAATCTTACAGGATTTTTCCGGAGTCAAATTACTTTATATGATCTGGACATCGGATTAAGACGCTCCAACAGTTTAACCAGAATATTGGTCTTTGACTTATTCATTGTCGTGGCTTACCCCTCATTCTGGAATTCCCTAACATCATTCAATATATGCATTGTTAAGTCAAATAATTCATGCCTGAATGGCATTCAAGATCTACCAAATGCAGTTAGCAATAGGAAGAGAATGACTGTACATTCGAAGAAATTTTCTCCATCAATTTGCGGCTAGCATTCTAGCTATAAATGGCACCCTTTCACCACAAAATTCTCCGTCACATTCTTCCCTGCATTATTTGTAACTTACACAGCTCCATTCTTGCGTTGCGTATATAGAACAACGACATCTTCTTGTTTCGGCGGCTAGCTTTTGATATCTCTATGGAGAAGACAAAACCATCCCACCTTCAAATCCAACCGCCAACCTATGGAAGCCTCGCAACCATTCTAAGCATCGACGGTGGTGGCGTTAGGGGGATTATTCCGGCCACACTACTTTGTTTCCTTGAAGCCCAACTCCAGGTATAGCATGTTCGCCTGCTCAATCATCTTAGCTTATCCAGATTTTGGTCAGGCATTCCCGTTTCTCGACTCTTTTCTTGGTCACAATCATTCCTGCTTTCTAAATGATATTGCTAGGAAGTGGATGGCGACGATGCAAGAATTGCAGATTATTTTGATGTGATAGCCGGAACAGGCACAGGTGGCCTTACAACTGTGCTATTGACAGCGCCAGATGAAAATAACCGTCCTCTCTATACTGCTAAAGATATAAACCACTTCTACAAACAGCAATTGCCTAAGATTTTTCCACATATAAGGTACCTTTGCCTTTACCATTTTTGTTTCGACTTAGGGTAGAAACTAAGAATCACGGGCTAAAAGCTTGAGCAGCAGTTTAATGTTAAGAAATAGATATCTTTTTTTTTTTTTTTGTATTTTCAAAAATGTCCTTTGCTATGATTTATAGGCTTTGGATTTTAAGGGCAGAGCAGATATTGTCCATATTAGTTAGTTATGATCCGTTTCTAATATCAATAAATTCTCCTCCATTTTATGTCTTTCTAAACTCTTTCTTTTATTTACACTAAAATGTAACTTTACACTGCATCAATCAATAGTATAAGTAGAAACTATATATATATAAAGCAATACCTCTACACTTTAAGGTCATAGGATAAGTTATAGCTATTTTGTTCTTGTCTGTGTGAATGACAGGGGAAAAATTGCTAGATATATCAGAAATACAGTAAGATTGGTAACGGGTCCAAAGTACAGCGGCAAGTATCTTCGAAGGTTCACCAGAGACATCCTCGGTGAGAAGCGGATGACTGATTCCTTGACAAACGTTATTATTCCTACGTTCGACATCAAGCAGCTGCAACCAACTATTTTTTCCTCTTACGAGGTAATCACTCTTTCTTTGTGCAGAAACTAGGAAAAAAACACAAAAAAAAAAAATAAATTAAAACAAATGAGGATCAACTTTGTCTAAATTCTGAAGTACTATGATCATGCCATGTTATAGGCAAACAGCTCTCCACGGTTGAATGCTCGGTTAGCTGACGTCTGCGTTAGCACCTTTGCAACTCCGACTTACTTTCCTCCCCATTATTTCACAACCAAGGATGACGCCGGGATTGTTCGCGAATTCAATCTTATTGATGGTGGCGTTGCTGCAAGTAATCCGGTCCGTACTGAAGTATATACAGCGCCTATATGGCATACCATTTTCGAAGAAAAACATTTATACATTCTGATTTAGACAATATATATACACACTAACGAGTTTAGATACATGATACACTATCTCAATTTAAGTTTAAACTCTAAATTTTATAAATGTGACGTGCATGTAATCCGTTGGTGCACACATGGTTCCTTTGTTCCATGCCTTTCGACATAACCTAACCCTTGAACTTTGCAAGTTTGCATAAGCCTATTCGCATGGCTCGTAGAAAAGACTATCCGATGATTTATCATTACCCTGCTTCTGATTTTAAGGTATAAGGTCGCGAAAAAATGAAATGATAAAAGGTTGTCAGGATAGTAGGACAATATCATAAACTTCTTCGACTTTGCATTGCAGTCACAGATAGCCACAAGCCGACTTGCCAAACACGTTTTTGGCAGAAACCCGGATTTCCTTCCTATCAATCCAATGGATTACTGTCGTTTCCTAGTTATATCTCTAGGCACAGGTTCTGGGAAGGTGCAGAAGAAATATAACTCGAAAAGGGCTGCCAAATGGGGTGTTTTAGGTTGGTTATTTAGCGGAGGTTCAAGACCCATTGTGGATGCATTCACTCAAGCCAGTGCAAGCATGGTCGATTTCCATCTTTCTTCACATTTTCAAGCGCTTCATTCTGAAGATAATTACCTCCGAATTCAAGTATGCCTATCAAAATATTTTTTTTTATTTGTTAAATGCATGGCTTCAACTCTTCCTGATAATTCTTAATGCTACTGAAATTTAACTAGCTAATTAATCAAACACGCATCAATGCATATTAGGATGACGCATTAACAGGGACACAACGATGCTTCGATGGTGCTGGGGAGAAGAATCTTGAGAGACTCTCAAAAATTGGAGAAGACTTGCTGGAAAAACCGGTTGCAAGAGTTAATCTGGCGACAGGTCTCTCTGAGCCTGTCAATAATGGGGGAACAAATGCAGAAGCTTTGAATAGGTATGGACTATGGATCTGAGGGACATCATAGTGCGACAAACTATTTTGTTTTTAATTCTTTAAAATTAGTTTTGCTAACTAATTTCATCCGGATGCACTTATTTCATAGGTTTGCAAAATTACTGTCAGATGAAAGAAAACGAAGGCAGTCCAAGGGAGCAGCAATCACGCCCTAGAAATGCACAACCATTTTTTACCACATCAACAAGCCATGAAAGTCTGGAGTTACAGCATATTATTTGATTGCATGCCAAATAATTGTTTTATTCTTTTTTTATTGTTTAATGAAGCCCTAGAAGTGGTGGAACAGGCCTTTTCATCTAATTCCTTATTTAATCTTATTGGATTCAATTCTGTCGGTTGTCAAAAAAAATTAAAACAAAAGACTATTCCATTCATGACTGGCAATGGCTTAACGATTAAGGTGAATACTACTAAGCAATGAGAGCAACATTACTTAATACAATTAATTTTTGTGTTTAAGTCGTAACTTCAGAACTACAGCCCCTAACATGATTGATATGTATTAGACATCTTACTTTCAAAAAATTAACAATCCAACAAGTAGGATATGCTCCTCTTCAGGAGATCGAATATGAACACGAGTATAATTTGGAAGAAAGCCAGTGCTAATTCTGCATGTTTTTGACTAAACAGCAACACAAATTTTTTCATCATCAAAGTCTCAAGTTACATAAACTATTCTTAGTCATTGCGCAATAATCTATAGTGCAAGACTCAGAAATTTGCATATGATAATACAAGTCATAGAATTAAGGACTAACTTCGCGTTGCTATCTTTGCACCTTTGAACTTACACTACTTTCTCACTTTGCACTCAAAATTTTAATTTTTGAACATTTTGCACTATAAATTTTTATTTTTGAATACTCTGTACTATAAACTTTCAAGTTTATTTCATTTGGGTCCAATACACAACAATGTTAGCAAAATTAATAGAATGGAGGATCATAAAAACTAGCGATAATACGCTGAAAGTGGTCAAAAGAAACAAAGAGATCACAACTAAAATAAAATGATACATTTCCATTATTTTGTACCATACTTTATCTCATTAATTTTGCTAACTAATGATATATTTTGTTCTAGTTGCAATCCCTTTATTGCTTTTGATCACTTTCAACATATTATCAGTGATTTGTATGATCCTCTACTCCGTTAATTTTACTAACATTGTTATTGATTGGATATAAATGAAATAAACTCGAGAATTTATACGTAAAGTGTACAAAAATTGAGAGTTTAAAATGTAGGGGTACAAGTTCTAAGATGCAAAATGGAGTTAGTCCTAGAATTAAAAACAAAAACCCGTAATAATCTTAAATGTAAGACTCAGAAATTCGCATACGAATATATGATAATATATTCTTCAAAGAATGACGCTCGTGACTGTATCACTAAAATTTTCAAATGCATGCAGATTTTATCCTGCGAGGTTAATTGAATTAAGGTCTTTCTTTAAGTGGCAGCCATGGATATCGCTGACCATGCACCAAGAAACCAGGGAGATGAATGGTCAAAAGAAGAAGATGGTCAATTTCATTAATTAATTACAGATACAGCTTACGTACGTGCATGAGGCTTTGTGCTATTTAGTTATACAATCATTACATTTTTTTTATTGGCATGACACGTCTGCACCACTCGGAAATCGTTGCGACCATTCAACGTTTTTGAACAACGTTTTCCTTTCAAACAAAAAGTACTATATGATATATGTTCTCTGGTGAAGGATTAAATTTCAGAAAAGCCGCCATTTATTTAATTCGACAAACAACTTGCCACTGAAAAATCTATGATGGGTCGTTGTTGTAGAATGTCTATCCACAAATTATATCAGACATGTAACTGCATCATCCTCTATTACCTTTAGTGACAGATCCAATTTTTTAGCGATTTTTGAAATATTATATTAAAATAATTAATATTAAATTTAGTAAGTTTTTAATTAAAACAAGTAAATTTATGCCTGAAAGATAAGTTTTTGTCAGAAATAGAAATTTACACTTTGAGTAATTTAATTTACTTATTATTTGACGAAAATTACTTATTTTTGAATTAAACTTACTAATACTACAAGTAAAAAATGTTCATATTTAAGTAAAAAAATTACCAGTTTCTAAAAACAGTTTTGGGTTCCTGAAACACTTTCGGATATCATCTTGTCAAAGTCATCTCCCTTCTTATTACTTAGTTCTCAGTTCCAACATACGATTGAAGGCAAAGATTTCCACTTTGGTCCACACTTTCTCTTGGTTACAAGCGAATAAATTTTCCCACTTCAAATTTTCATCTTCAGTTCCCACTTTCCCTCTATCCTTTCTCATCGATAGATTGTTTTTGGGTGCTGCCAAATGCAGACACAACAAAAGGGTTTTTCGACGGTGGTAGCCAATCAAAGATAGCAGTGACGAGGTTAGCCCATCATGTCCTCTTGAAATCGTTTGATTATATTGCTGTAATTTATTTATATTTCATTTGTTTTGTTTGTCAAGATTTTCTTGCGAAATCAAGGCTGAGAATTTGAAGATTTTATTGCAATTTTGGGGCTGAAAATGTCCACTGAAACATCTAGCCTTGATTTGGTTGTAGTTTGGATTGTCTACTGGTAAAACATGCTTAATAGCCATATGAAGCATCTAGGACTTGACTAGGCGTTTAAGTTAAATGTGATTAATTTGTGAATGCATATAAGATGTTTGGTGAAATGTCAAAGAGAAATCTGTGTGTTATGATTGCTACTCTGTGCTCTTCAGCAGCCAGAGATGAGACCAGCTCTTAAAGAAATCACCCTTGTCAGTCGACAACAGCGCTCAAGATCACCCTTGGGATTGGCTGAAAATAGACCTACTTCTGTTGGAAACTAAATAATCATATTAGAGACAGTGATTTCATCTTCCTTGTACCTGCTTTCTTCCTCTTCTTCTTCTTCTGTTTTCCCCCCCTTTTGTCTTATGGGTTTTTGTAGCTTTTCTTTTCTTTTTTTGTTGTTGGGTTTAATCAGATGTACATATTTAGATGAGAAGCACTAATACTCTCTTTCCAGTCTTGTTTGTGGTGATGGGATGAGTGCAGCTTCATCAGTTTCTTATAATATAACTTGAAATTTTGCAGAGAGGGAAAAGATATTAATATACCTCCTTCAATTTTGCATAAAGGGATGTTTTCCTATCTTCCTTTTTTGCTTGATTCTGAATTTTTTGCCTTTTTAATTTCTGGTGTTCCAATATATATATATATATATATATATATTTTAAGCTTTAAGTTCTTGAATCTAAGGTTGTGAATTTGCTGCGTCCTGATTCTTCCTCCAACCGACAAAACAGAGGTCCTTGCTGTTTTCTTTGATTTTAATTTTTTTGTCCTTTATTGTTGTGGCTGTTTTGCAAAACGTGGAAGTTAAGGCCCCCTCAAGGGTGGGTTTGGCCGGTGCAATTCAATACTAAGAAATGAAAATCAGTAGAAATGACTTGCAGACAATGACTACCTATTTCCTGGAAAACGGTTTTGTCCTTTTTCTCTAGATATTTTTTGATCTTTCATTTTGTATTCCCACTTGAAAAATGGAACACATTAATTGTTAGTTATCATATTGTCTCTGGTTGGCTGCCCCTTAAATTTTAAAAATTAGAAGTCATAAATCAGACTTTGATTTTTCTTTTCTATTAATTTTCGGTATGTATAAAAATTACCGCAATTATTTTCTATTAAAATATGCCTAAGTATCCGTTGACAGCTTTGATGAATGAATTCTGTACTTATTTTCTATTAAAATATGCATAAGTATCCGTTTGTATATCCTCTTTCCTTTCCTCTTGCTCTCAATCCAGTGATCGGTAATGGGGTAGGTTGGTACTGATTGAAATAATTTTCTCGCAAAAAGTCTTCAACCAGAATTTTAAAAGGAAACCTAAGGTTTTGATGTTGCATTGGTCTTTCTTTTGTGTTTTATACGCTCGAGTTGTTGAGGCCTCCCTCTTTCTATCTCAGTCAAGCCAGATTCTTTGCTCCTGCGTTGTATGTTCTTGTTTCAGAAAGAGGGTTTATCAGGTTGGGTAGTTTAGTTCATGTTCTTGATGCTAGAGGGATGGAATTGTTTTTCTTATCAAAATGGCATGTTGTAGTTCCCTTTTCGTTCATTGTTGTGCGATAGATTTAGGTGATGAATAGCCGAGAGCTACGGAAAGCTTGTAAATGTGATTTTGCAGAGAAAGGTCCTGCTGCATTTTTTTTCTTTTGCTGATTAGTTCCCTTTGTCCCTGACGGTCAGCTCAGATTTTTGCTTTAATCCTGCAACAAAATGTAGCTTTTGATTTAGTTGATAATTGAGAGTTAAGATCCTGGTAGTTGGTGAACATGTCTGCATGCTGAAATGGAAAGAAAGTTGCGGTATGGAAACTTGCAGAACCTTGCGGATAAGAAATTGCAGAAGCATAAGAAAGCTTCGTAACATGCATGCAACAAATTTCAGAAATTGCATGTTTAACCCTCGAATTTTGGCTTAATGTTACTAAGGCCCATAACAATTAGGAAAATACAATCAATTTTGTCCCTTCAAAATCTGAATTGTTGTTGGCATGCTTTAATATGTTTTTTGGACAGATTTTTCGTGAATTTTAGGATGAAATAGGGAAGGTTTAATAATTTTGAAGAATTTATAGTTTTGATTTTCATTTGATTAATATTTTAGCTAATTTTGTCATTTAATCATAATAAATCAGTTTCCATTCATCATTTTGTGAAGTTTAGCATTTGATCTTGACAATGCTACAGTGCTTATAGTTATGGTAACGATATTAGGGAAACCTGCTATTATAGGTTTCCATTACCTTTAGTGATAGATCAAATTTTTCAGCGGCCTCTTTTGAAATATTATATTAAAATAATTAATATTAACTTTAGAAATGCATTTGAAGTTGGTGATGCCTCTCAAGTGTTGGCATATTTGGATGGTCGAGCAAATGGTGAGCCAAATTTCTTTTACAAGTATGCCGTTGACGTGGAGAAGCGATTGATACGACTCTTTTGGACAGATTCTCAATCTCGTTTGGATTACCAATGTTTTGGTGATGTTCTTGTCTTTGACTCTACATACCACACCAATGCTTATAGGAAGCCACTAGTAATTTTGGCCAGTGTAAATCATCACTATGTTACCACAATTTTTGGGTGTGCATTAATTGCTGATGAGACTGAGGACACATATAAGTGGGTATTGGAAACATTTTTGGAGGCCATGGAAAAAAAGGAACCTATCTCAGTTGTCACTGATGGGGATGGTGCAATGAGAAATGCAATAAAGGCAGTTATTCCTTGTGCCCGTCACCGATTATGTGCTTGGCATTTAAAAAGAAATGTTGTTACCCATACAAATAAGGGGTTCGTTCTTGATTTTGGTGTGGCTATGGACATGATTTGTAGCCATGAAGAGTTTGAGACGGAAATATTCAGGTACACTTTTTCCTTCTTCACGCCTAAGTTTTGTGTTACCTATTTGCTATGATTATGTGTTGTTGTGGCCTTTTTTTAATACAAATCAGGTTATGATTTTGTAGTGAATGAACCAGATTTCAGCCAAGACCATTAAGGAATTTTATTCTTGAGAGGGTACAAATTTTTCAGATGGACTTTGCTCAAAAAGTGGCGGATGATTTACGTTTCTCCGAAGGTAGTTTAATGCGTTATGATTGTAAATCTGAACACAATCTCCTTAGTTTGCATAATATTGGTGTTTACTTGTTTAGTCCAAGTACAAAATAATGTCGTGAGTAGATTATTACTGATGCTCAAAATGAGCCGTTTTATCCTATTTTGAAATACCAGTTTTATATAAAATGTCGTGAGACATGTAGAATTTTGTTGTTTACTTCAAATTGGACTGGCTTACTTGATTCACAAATCTCGAAAAGCAACATTTGTACTGGTGTTATACAATACTCAGCAAATCTTGAAGATGTGTTGTGGAAGTGTTGTGACTGCTATGCTATACTAATAGTCTGCAATTTCCTTCTAAGAAATAAGCATGACATTCACTTTCCCGTGGCATTTTTTGCTCTGTTAACCAAGTACCTGTGTGTTTAGGTGCTTTGCTTGTCTCCATAAAGCCTCTAGTTATGATGCTTGAATTTTCACGCTTGGAATCTGCAGGGGACAAATGAATGTCTGGGATGGTATATTACATGGGATTGAATCCCCCCCTTCTTTTTGGTTCAAGGGTAACTGAAACAAAATAGGAAACAGTTTGCTATAGACAAGTTTCTCACATTAAAATAGGTACAAGTGGTTTACTATAGACATGTTTCTCACATGGCTTGTTCTGCTACTAAAGCTTAGGGGCTTGAAGCACGCATACGTTTTAGTGTTATTCTTGTCATCATTTGGTTACTTCCGCTTCCAGATATGCTTTTCTTGAAAGTCATGTTCTTTTTCAGGACTGGATATCTCACCGGGACGGATTAAGTGAAAGAAAGCAGGGAAGAGAAAAGAGTTTGGGTTATGTTTATCCGCGTTCCAGGAAGGATCCTCACCGACTCCGCTTCTTCTGTTATCGAATGGATAATTTGGAAACTTTCAAAACTAAAATCCTACAAGAGAGAGGATTATCGCCTAATCCCAGAACAAACCAGACGATTTCTGGTTTCCTGATCCCATCGTTCTTTAGAAATAGCTCTTTTAGCTCTGTATAAACGAAATCAAGACCTCGTCCACCCCTACAAATTTAACAGAAGTAATCCAACATATTAACATTAACAGCATCAAATGATTAACAGCATCAAAAAATTTAAGAAAACTATATTTTAATAATTGTTGTCATTGACACTTAATTGAAGTTCATTAAGAATAATTGAAATATGTATATATCAATACTCTATTCAAATGTAAATATTCAACCTAAGTAACAAAATAAATGATAGCTAAACAAACGAAATATGCGTTCAATTGATCGTGTTCAAACTACACATTCTGTTAATAGTTAGTATATATGAAATTGTATTTTCCATTTGTAGAAAATTAATATGCATTTTATATCTACTAACGAATATATTACCTATGTTTTGAACAAATCAAACGAAAACTTATGGTGTGATATGTATATAGTTGCTCACATTTATACATATGCCATCATCCTTTCTTTATGCTGCAAATTTCTTTTGATTATATTTAGGGGTCGCAATTATAAAATGTCGACCTGAAAAAATGATATGAACCTAGCACGAAATTAATTGATTCGGATTGAGGTTTCGCGGGTTTGGGTCAGAATTGAGTCGCATGCGACGAACCCGAAATGAAAATGGGTCGAATTCGGGTCAAACCATGTGTGATCCGATACGACCCGATCACCTGTTTATGAATGAAATTTTTTTTTACCTAACTAACCTACGTTATTCTTTTTGTTTCAAAGGCATTAATCACTTAATCCTAAATGAATTTATTTAACTTATTTGAAGTTGAAATTATTATATTTGGACAAATAATGTATTATATTATTTTTTACTTTTATACTGCTTATATTTATTTTATATTTGGTTCGGAACAAAACACTTTTACGATGTTTTTAATTTATTTTAGATTTGGTTTGGGATTATTTATTTAAATTTTTATTACTTGATTATGTAATTAGTCTTGTGTGAATTACAAATTACAGTGGTAAATTAATAAATTAAAATTAAGTTTTGGGTCATTCGGGTCGTCCCGCCAACCTGACAACCTGGAATTTTCAGATTCGGGTCGGATATCTTGGCCCGTTTCGGGTTGGGGGGTCAAGTTCGGGTCAGACAGTTATCTATTATACCTGGGTCTCAACTCGACCCGTCACTCCGATTTGGACCCGATTGCCACCCCTAATTATATTGTCAAAAAAATAACATATTTTACAAATTATTCCGATTTATTTACAAAATGTTACTAATTTCATTAGAAATTATGAAATGTAATCATGGTTTATTAATTTTTTACTAAATATAAATACAACTTATATCAGGTAAAAATATTTGACTTTGTTTTACTTTGATCACAAAAACTTGTGGTAGAAATAACGAAATAGTGACAAGGGTGCAAATTTCAAATCAACAACCAACGTACACTTAATTACGCTAATTTTTTAGTTGATCAAACTAATATATGCCATAAAGTAACTAGATTTTAGCATTTATAAATTGGCCATTTTAGCAGTTTATATACCATTCACCTATAAAAAATATGATTATTATAAAATGACATTTTATAATAATTTACATACTATTTGCCAATTAAAAGTAAGTTTGATAAAAAATATATATATGCATATAAATCCATATTGTAAATGATACAAAATATATTTGAATCTCACGAAACTTAATCTATGGGTAAATTTACTATAGTTTTCAAAGATTATGCCACATTAGTACAAATTTAACTTTTATGCTTGTGACCTAGAAAATAAATTTATTAGAACACATAACCTTTGTAAATGATACATACATTTATTAAAATGCTTAAAACACATAACATTGATGAATGATACATACAACCATATATTATACATTTACGTTACCAACAATTACTAACTATAATATTAAGTTTCAATCCTTAACAAAAAAATCTTAGCATTATTTTAAATAAACTTTCTAATACTTGTTTCATATAAGTTTTTTTAAGTAAAATATTAAATTTATGCCACAAACTAGTAAGTCTTGATGATTAACCAAATTTACTATTCTATCAATAGGATTTACTATTAATCCGTGAAAACTTACTATTACTTGAACTAAACTTACTCTCCAAAAAGAAAGTTTCGAATAAAGTCAGTAATTTATTTTTTTTTTTAAAAAGTAGCTTTCAATTTTATTTCATTTTACTTTTTAAGACATAAATAGGATAACAAATTTCATTACCATTTTCGATTTATTTTTTATTTGCTTTTAGCGACCATTTGATTATTTGATCGGTCTATCCACCTAAATAGGATAATACTTAAAAATAAGAAAGTAAGTTTTCTATCTAAAATAATAAGTTAACAGTAAAAAATTAGTAACTTTTATACTTCAAAAGGTAAGTTGGAATAAATATTAAACTTACTTTTTAAATAGATAAATTACTACTTTATTTCCCAAACTTACTTTTTAGAGAGTAAGCTTAATTCAAGTAATAGTAAGTTTTTATACATAAATATTAACTCTTGATAAAGTAATAGTAAGATGATAAAGTTTTAATAAATTTACATCTGAGACACAAGAAATAATAAGAGTTAAGGCCTAAACAAAATGAGAAATAATATAATAATAAAAATGACAAAATTAGTATAACAATTAATATAAGAAAATCAGTATGATCTTGATTTTTTTCCTTGGGAGATTGTTCATAAGAATAGGATCCAATAATTATAAATGAAAATCACATGCATGTATAATCTATTGTATAATTTAAATTATATTTAGTTCACCTATAAAATGGTTCTAAAATAATTAGTACACTATGATAAATGTTATTTTAACAACAAAATTTTTTTTTTACTAAAAGTCGGAAATATCCATGACATATGTATGAGGGATATTTTACCATTTTTGTATCTCACATCCAATCATTAAAGTTAATTTGAGAAAAACTATTTTTGACAATCAAATTATTTTGAATTTAACCAACAAGTTGAGATTTTTTAAACAATAAAAGTGAAATATTTTGGGAACTTAGTTGTTTATTTTCCCGTAATAAAAAATTTAAAATATGACAAATTATTCTTACATATTTTATAAGGTCATATGCAAAAAAAAAAGTTTTCATAGTATATTTAAAATGCTTCGAACATATAACATTTATAAATGATACGTACAATTGTAAGTTTCTTTAAGTAAAATAGTAAATTTATGCCACAAACTATTAAGTTTTGATGATTAACCAAATTTACTAATCTATCAACAATATTTACTATTAATCTATAAAAACTTACTATTACTTGAACTAAACTTACCCTCCAAAAACTAAGTTTCAGATATAGAGTAATATTTTACTTCATAAAAAACAAAGTTAGTTCCATATTTATTCAAGTTTACTTTTTGAGACATAAAAGTTACTAATATATCGAGTTAACTTACTATTCTTTATGGAAAACTTACTAACCACCATTTTAGGTAATATTTCATTTAGATGATCAGTACAACAGGTCATCAAATGGTCGCTAAAAGTATTTTTACCTGTTATATCAGGTAAAAATAGTTTCGTTACCATAACTATCGTTACTTCAGACTTTTCCTTTAGTTATACAATCATTACATTTTTTTTATTGGCATGACACGTCTGCACCACTCGGAAATCGTTGCGACCATTCAACGTTTTTGAACAACGTTTTCCTTTCAAACAAAAAGTACTATATGATATATGTTCTCTGGTGAAGGATTAAATTTCAGAAAAGCCGCCATTTATTTAATTCGACAAACAACTTGCCACTGAAAAATCTATGATGGGTCGTTGTTGTAGAATGTCTATCCACAAATTATATCAGACATGTAACTGCATCTAGAGATTAGATTGATCTTTTAGTCAACTGTCAAACCATCGATAAAAATAATAAAAGAAAACTTTTGAATGCTCGTACTTACCTCTCTTTATTTATGTTATGAAAAGATTGTAATATCCGTCATAAAAACATATAGATCCTAAGGGGAAAATGGGGTTAAAGAAGAAAAAAGGAAACCTGTTTTCACTGCTACCTTTTTAATCAAGAGTACTAACACATCTCATCTCTTGTATATTATATTCCATTCTCACTTCTTATAAGTGAATTCTTGGACAATTCTACAAATAACCCACCAACCAATATATAGGGATGCATTTTGTTAAAAGTAGTCTTTTCAAAAATTACTTAACAAAGAAAAAATATATATAAGAAAGGCCCAAGCACTAAGAAAGGATTCCTCCAAGACATAAATTAATTTTTTTTTTTTGAAAAGATTTACCTTAAAGTTTTTATCGACATGAAATGGTGATATTAAAATTCTTTTGTCATTTGGTTTGTTTTAGGAATCAGATAGGGGCGGGCAATATAGGATATTCACTGTATTTTTTGTGCTTAGTTTCTAGGAAAGGTTTCTGTAATTTTCCTAACTTCAAGGGAGATGGTTCTGATTGTTAAAAACTTCTAGGGAAGTTTTTTTTAATTATCCCATGAAAAAAAAAAAAAAGAGGACGAAAGAAAGATGCATTTGTTTTGTACTTTGTCCAAATATGGAGAGCTTACGTATTTTTCAACCTGAAGTGATTAATATCCCTGTTGTTCAATTTATAATGACTATATGTATAATTTAAAACTTCTCAGATAATCAATTTATAATGACTATATAAATTTCTTGGCTTCATACCCCTCTAATCAAGGATAGCTATTCTGATCAGTTGCTGATAGGAACCTAACAAACAGTTGAATTTTTCCTTCAAGTTCGCAGCATTACTTTCCAAATTTGCCTCGTTCAGAGTTTTCTAGGTCGTCAAATACGGCATCTATGCCTTTGGTCATTTATATTTTTTAAAGTATTGCAGCGATAGAGACACCAGCATTTCCTGGCCTCTATGCCACTACAGCACTAACGTACACCTGCATGAATGCTCGTTATTATCGCCAAAGACAGCATGCTCTTGCGGATGAATAAAATTGACAAGAACTAACTGGTAAATTCGTCAACGTGTTAAATGCATATTCTGACCCCGTGCCTTGTGGATTACAAATTCTCCGAAATTATGGTAAAAAATTTATTTCTTTACTCAGAAAAGAGAAAAAAAAAAATTTGATCGGTTAATATCTGCATCCTGGAGTGTTACATTTAGAACTAATTTCACATTCTACTTCTGAACTTGTGATACCTTTTCACTTTACACCATAAACTTTAATTTTAAATATTTTATTTCCTAAATTCACAATTTGCGATAATTTGCACCTTGAACTCTTAAATTTATGTTATCTAAGCCTAATAAATAACAAAGTTAGCAAATTTAACCGAATAGAGAACCATACAAACTAATGACAATGTATTGAAAGTGGTCAATAGCAGCAAAATGATTGTAACTAAAACAAAATGATATATTGCCATTAATTTGTATTGTCTTTTGTCTTATTAATTTTGCTAACAATGGGATAAAGTTTTGACCAACTTGTTCTAGTTGTGATCCCTTTGGTTCTTTTGATTTTTTTTTTTTTTATCAGAACGGCAACATTGTATTAATAGTAAACCAATTAAAATATAGGTGGGCAACCGCCCTTACAATCTGCCTGGACTTGATCCAGCAGCCAAACTGGGAAGTTTTCCTTCCATTCAGTCTTGTGTTCCAAAGTAATAGCTACTTTAGCTAGTTTATGGCTAACAAAGTTGTTCACCCTATTTGTAAAGGTAAAACAACATTCATCAAATTTTAACCGAAGTATCTTGATGTCATGTACAATTGTTGCTATCACTACGTCCTCCTCCTCACTGCACATTGCTTTCACTACTTGACTACAGTCCACTTCAAACTCCACCCTTCGCCAACCTTGCTATTGTGCAACTATCATAGCCTGTCTTAGCGCCTTTGCTTCTTTGACCTTTGGATTGGCACAGCTAAGATTTGGAACAGCCCGGGCCCCTCGCAATCTTCCCAACCAATCCCTGGCCACCATTCCCCATCCAGCTCTATCAGCTTTAAGATGCAACGCAGCATCTGAACTCACCTTAACCCAACCATCCCTTGGTTTCCTCCACCCTGACGAGCCTTTATCCTTCCTCGCATGATCTCCTTCAGTTCCCCTTTCCCATTCCTGAGCTTCCTAATACTCCCTCCACTCCCTCAACGCTTTCTCCACTGCCACCCTTGGGTCTCCATTCCTTTCCTCAAACTGTCTTGCATTCCTGGACTTCCAAATTTGCCACAGCAAGTTGACGGTCAGAGTAATACGCTCCCGCCCATTTTCCTCCTTTGCTGCCCCCTTTAATTCCTCCCACCAGTGCCAGAACCTGTTTGAAAACAACTCCAGCCCATCCCAATTCAGTGGAGCAGCCTTCCATATCACCTTGGCGTGGTCACATAGAAACAAACAGTGTTCTATAGTCTCTGTGCTCTCCCCACAGCATTTATCATTAATTTGTATGATCTTTTATTCCGTTAATTTTGCTAACTTTATTATTAATTAGACTTAAGTGAAACAGGCTTGAGAGTTTAAAGTGCAAAGTGTGTAAAATTGCGAGGTTAGGATCCAAAATTTAAATTTGGGTTGCAAAGTAGAAAAAATAGAAGAAGTTTGGAGGTAGGAAGTGGAGTTAATCCTTATATTTAGTGGGCTTTACTTTTCTCTTGATTTCGTTTTCGTGGCTGCTGAAAACATTGACAAGCTTTCTCTCACAAATTTTTAGACATATAAAAAAGAAAACACCATCCTCGTACCGTGGAGGTTTTCTAAAAGATTACTTTTACGACCATAACCTAAAATCCTTAGCCGATCAAAGACAAAATTACGAGGAAGTTTCCTGTTAGGTTCATGAGTAAAGGCTTGTATCCCATATTGAATCCGAGAGATGTAGAAAGAGCGGTTAATATGTAAGTAAGAACTCAAGACCTAATAACTTAAGCTTTTGGATCAGAGTTGGATTCCTAACTTACAGTGTTGGACTAGATGTGTCATGGGTTTGGCAGGGGGTCCGGTTGATATTAAACTAAGGAGCTAGGGTTGGCAGGGTCTAGAATGCAGTTTGAATATTGAAAAAAAGTGGATCCATGTTTGAGAGAAAAAGTGACCTTGATGATAGAAAAAGGTGACTCTTTGATGAACTCTCTCGAGGTGTTTTTTTCAAACATTTCCTAGAGTTTTGAGGGTTATAAAGGCACTAAGATACTTCACGGGCAACAAAGCAAGAGACTTAAAATTCTTATCTTGTTTTTCCACAAACCAAGGCAATCATTCTCTTTCCTTACTCAGCAAAAAAATTGATCTCCAAAAGTCAGGTACAGTACAACCAGTTACAACTTACAATGGAGAGGGTACTATCATCTCTTCTCCCCATGCAGGCCCCGACGTATGGAAATCTAATCACAATCCTTAGCATAGATGGAGGTGGCATTAGAGGACTGATTCCTGGCGTAATCCTTGAGTACCTTGAATCTCAACTTCAGGTGACTTTCAAACTATATACATGCATACATATATGTGTGTGTATGCATACATATATATATTTGCAGATTTCAGTATTACCGTTTCTAGTGATTAAGTGTCTTTGCTTCTTGTTTTAGAAGAGCAGTTCGATCCTCACCCGTCCTATCTCCCTTCCCTCTTCTTCTTTCTCGGCCCAAAAAAAAAAATGCTTTTGTACCTTATCTCAATCCGAGGAGAAATTTTATGCACTATCATTTGATGTATAGGAGCTGGACGGGGAGGATGCAAGACTTGCAGATTACTTTGACGTGATAGCAGGAACAAGCACAGGTGGCTTAATAACTTCAATGTTAGCCGCTCCAGATGAAAACAAGCGTCCTTTATTTGCTGCTAAAGACATCAAGCCCTTTTATCTTGAAAACGGCCCTAAGATATTCCCCCAGAAGTGGTAATCTTTTCTTTTTTAAAAAAAAAAAAATTTTCCCTGTTTTCCTGATAATACAAACTTATGCTACTTGATCTTATCTCAGTTAAATGGCTTCCAAAATTTCAATTACAGGGGCAGACTCGCATCAGTAAGAAGTGCTTTGAAAGCTGTGTTCGGACCCAAGTATGATGGCCGGTATCTTCACCAAGTTGTGAGGGAGAAACTGGGCGAGATTCGGTTGCATGAAACCCTGACCAATATCGTTGTTCCAACTTTTGATATCAAGAATTTGCATCCCACAATTTTCTCAACTTATGAGGTCTTCTCTTCTCTTCCCTCTCTGTATGCGGACTAGAAGTGAAACCTTATCCTATCACTGGGAAAAAAGAAAAAAAAAATAGTTGAACAAATCAATCCGTTGACGGTTAGGTTTGACATTTCTGACTGACTACAGCTACCCGTAAGCGGCAATATTTTAGTGTTTATTAGTCACGCTTTTGCTTTTCACAAGCTAACAATCTTCTTGTTCCTTCAAAAAAAAAAATACATTAAACAAAAAACTAATCTTTCTGTTAAATTGACTGTGGAAGATTTAAATTATGAGAAATAATGTATTAATGAGAACCCGAAGGCCGTTGAAGTCCAATTAACTTTAGTATTATTGGGGAGATTTATTCACGACCTTGGACTTAACCCCCATGAGTAGTGGCTGTAGTCAGTTGTTCACATATTGCAACAAGCGCATGGTTCCAAAGTCTCAACTTTTTTGAGCAGACTTGCCCGACTACGTACTTTAGACCTTAATCATGGATCCATTATTATGTAGTACGTACTACAGTTAAGCCTCAAAGCACAGGGTAGGACAAGAACATATCCAAACCTTAGAATTTTCGAATTTGTAATATGCCTTAGCATTTGAATTGGGATTTTGACTTCCACTCCCAACCATATGCATGCAGGCCAAGGAAAAGAAATCCATGGATGCTCGTCTATCCGACTTATGCATCAGCACATCTGCAGCTCCAACTTATCTTCCTGCATATTACTTCCAGAATCACGATGAGCTCGGAAATGTTCAAGAGTTCAATCTTATCGATGGTGGTGTTGCCGCAAATAATCCGGTATGGCCTTCGATCTACTCACGATTATTAAATTTCGAGATTCCCTCTACCTATATATGATGGATTACAATCTTTGCATTAGAATATACAACATGCCAGTGATTTATTTCTAATTTGCAGACGGTTTAGTACATACATATATTATATACAGTGGAAAATTAAATGCGAAAAATTTATAATTAATGGACTTTGTACGTAATAGACCAGTGACAGGTTGTTAAGGATATCATAAAAACTATCACATTTACATATTGCCCCATTTACTGCCCAAGACCTGACAAAGAGAAAAAGGGGAAAAAAATTAAAAATTAAAAGAAAAAGAAAACGTTGATTGATATGCAAGTCTGATAAATGGATTAAATGAATAATTTGGCATTGATTTCCTTGGTGTGGCAGGCTTTGGTTGCCATAGGCCAAGTAACTAAACAGATCTTCCGCGGAAATCCAGATTTCTTCCCAATTAAGCCCACGGATTACGGCCGTTTTCTAGTGATTTCAATAGGCACAGGATCAGCAAAAGTTGAGGAAAGATACAATGCAGCAAAGGCTGCCAAATGGGGTGTTTTCGGGTGGTTAATTAGCGGTCATTCCACTCCCTTAGTGGATGTTTTCACGGAAGCCAGTGCAGATATGGTTGATTTGCACCTTTCTGAAGTCTTCCAAGCTCTTCACTCCGAAGATAATTACCTTCGCATTCAGGATGATACATTGATCGGGACGGTTTCTTCGGTTGATATCGCAACAAAGAAGAATTTGGACAACTTGGTTATCACAGGTACCCAACTGCTGAAAAAATCCGTTTCTCGGGTCAATCAGCAGACTGGTGCAGTTGAGACAATAGCAAATGGCGGTACAAACGAGGAAGCTCTAAAAAGGTGTGGACTCAATCTTGCAATTCTATTAATTTCACCAATAATGTTATTCTTTCAGTCATATAATTGAGGCTTTAAGCAGTTTTCTTGCTACAAATTATTAGTCTATTCTTTTTTTTTTTTTTTTTTATCAAAGGCTTGAGCATCTAGCTCCTTCACGCACAAAAACTACTCAGCAATTCAATATATCTAATTTGTGCAATATTGTAACCAGCCTCAATTTCTCTAATCTTCCAACCTTGAGTAATTTTTGTAAAGCATGACTTATTTGTCTTCCCATCTGTTGTAGGTTCGCAAGGTTGCTTTCTGAGGAAAGAAGACTACGGGAGCTTAGATCTCCTTTAACCAGCAAAGCTGAAAAACCTCCACCCCTCACTTAATCATGCAATGCCAAAAACCATCCATTTATTGTTACATTTATTTTTTTTACCCAACTTTGTAATCCATGTCATTTCTTCTTCTTCTTCTTCTTCTTTTTTTTTTTTTTTTGTGGTCTCTGTACCTCAATTTCTTCATCCTTAAACAAACTCCCCCAGCATATTACATAAATAATGTATCTAAGCATCCTTTATTTTGTTCAAGAATAAAGTGAAGTGTAAATTTCTGTGGATGTCAACTTTCAAATTTCAGCTATAAGCCAGATACTAAATTCCCTCTTGTTATCCGACTATATGTTGGTCTGATCGAGTTGAAATTCAGGAAAATGAGTTTGTTTCTCCTTCAACGTTGCAAAAATTGTATTGAGCCTCTAGACACATTAAAGTTAGTGTAAACCTGGAAAGATACAAGTAATGAAATTGATGCATGCCCAAAAAATGCAACTATCATTCATGAGCAAATTTTCCCCAGCGAAAAAAATTAAGAAAGCAAAATCAATTTATACTCCAACCCCATAAGCCAGAATCTAAGAAGCCAGTTGTAACATTAAAGAGGAGATTGAAATACGAACTTCAAAACCTCTACCCTAGTCCGTGCATTCTGTTTTCGTTTTCCATAGGCAGATAATCGAAAAACAAAATAATGTTTATGCATTATTGAACAAGAAATGTATAACTCCAATTTTATGAAGTTTGCAAAATTGTAGATTTGACGTGATTAAATGATGGCAAAAAATACGCGTGAGAGAGAGAAAAGAGAAGAATAAACTCAATTACAACGTATTTTAAATTAGAAAGAACGTCTCACGACAATAATGATCCCGATATTTTAAATTTCGATGAACTCTCCATAAATTCATCTTTAGACTACAATACTCCAATTAATACCCTTTTTTTACGTAACCCGACTTAGTGGATAACAAAACAGCCACACAAATAATTATTAAACAAACAACTCAATCACAGAAAAAACTACCACATAACTTGACTGTAATGAAACAATTAGAAGTAAAAAGAAATATTTTTCTGAACTTGGTTCACTCTGCTAACAGGAAAGCTGAACTATATTGGGCAAAGCCAAATTCGTCGAGGACTGTGAAGGCATCTTGTGGCGCGCTTCTCTTCCTACCACATAACTTGACTGTAATGAAACAATTAGAAGTAAAAAGAAATATTTTTCTGAACTTGGTTCACTCTGCTAACAGGAAAGCTGAACTATATTGGGCAAAGCCAAATTCGTCGAGGACTGTGAAGGCATCTTGTGGCGCGCTTCTCTTCCTAGAGCGTTTCCGCCAACCTGTACGACGGTAAAACAAGCAATTGAGGTTTAGTTAATTTAATTCAATAGCTCAGCAAGTAAGAGCATCGTAAGAATTAAACGCTCCTTTTCTACTTATTATTTAAAAACTTTTTTTTGAAGTAACAAATTTTAAATCTAAAATCTCCTATTTATAATTCCAAACTCAGAGAGCAAACAGAACAAATATAATGTGTTGACTTTCGGTCCTTGAGGCATTGCCTTGATTCGTTAGTGGTAGCCGGAGTGGAACTTATTCAAAATTTTTCTCACAAGATATAATATAGTGGGCTTATTTAAATGTATCTCCTGTACCAATCCCATATCTAGTGGGCTTTTACTTTTCTTTTGATTTCACTTTCGTGCGTGGCTGCTGAAAACATTGACCAGCTTTTTGAACAAAATAAAAAAGAAGTACCACCCTCTGAGCTTTTCAAAAAAAAAAAAAAAAAAACTTTTATGTCCAACCGATGCCAAACAAACTTTTATGGTGCAAGTTATATCATTTTTTATGCAATATTGAGGTAAAGTGAATATTGTTAATTTCCTTGTTAAATTTAATTGGAGAAATTCTTCTAACTAATGTGATTATTTTGGTCCAGAACCAACAGCAGCTCCAGATGAAACAAGCGTCCTGTATTCGCTGCTAATAAAAGACATCGGGCTGTTTTATCTTGAAAATGGTAATCTCAGGGTCTGTTTGATTGGACTGAAAATATTTTCCGGAAGATATTTTCTGGAATTTCCAATGTTTGATTGCACAAATGCATGGGAAAATCTTTTCTGCTGGAACACAACCCTTCAAAAGGCTATAGTTAAGAACTCAAATCTGTCACACAATCTTTACCTATATGATTCCTTGGTGATCGCATTGGTGTTTTTCCATAGCAACTGTTAGAAAATTGGATTAATTTCTTTTAGGTAGATTTCTTATTTTTGTGTAGAAGTAACTAGTTTCCTAATTGATTTTAGTTACTTGTTGAAGTAGTAGTCAAGGAATATTTTATTTAGTTTAGAATTAGAAGTTATTTCCTATTTTATGTAAGTCTAGGTTCCTATTGTTATTTGGGTTTGGCCAAATAATATTATCTATAAATAGGTGGGTTGACAGACTACACAGGAGACACACAAGAGGCAACATTTAGTCTTATACATGGGTGGTAAGAGAGGGTTCTTGGGAGATGAGAGATGGTATACAAGGGTTGGGTTTTTCAAATATTTCAATTTCAAATTCGAACCATACTTGAGGATTTAAAATAATTGCTTATTTTTTATTTTTCTTTCAATTTATCTAATTTTTAATATTCATTTTTAAGATTTAAAATACTTATTGATTCAAAACTATTTATGGAAGCAAAGATATGATTTTTATAAAATAATAAGCAAAAAATTTTTTCTATTTTTTTGGATTGCTTCAGGGTTGATAAAATAAAAATATGTTCTTTTTTTAATGCAACATGGCTTCAATAAGGGCATTTTCGATATTAAGGGGGTTTTTATTAAATGTTTGATCATTCAAAGGGTGAGACCGTTATTTGGACAAATTACAGGGATTGATTGGTAATATGGTCAAACCTCAAGGGAGGTAAATGTAATTAACCCTTTTGATATTAGAGTATAGATCTTTGAGAAAAGATACTTCTTTATTGATGAACCAACCTGATGAATCTTTAATTCCTACAATACTATTTGCCAGCAATTGGTATTTTTGAAAAACTTCTTGTTGTTTCATAAGACTTCCCCATTGATGATAATTTCCTTTTGCCGTGGGGATGCGGTAGGAATGGTGTTGGGCTTGGTAAGGAAGAAGTGGTGGCAATGGTGGTTCTGGGAGGAGTTTTTTGCAGCTGCGGTGGCAAGGGGGAAAAGAACGTGGGTGGTAGACAGCTTTGCTGGTGGTAGGCCTGACGAAGCAAAATGTATGTTAGGAGGCAAGGTGCTGCTGTGGGTTGGATATTCGAGATATAATGGGCTTAAATTTCTAGGAGGCCAAACTAGTCAACCAAACAGCGGAAAACGAATAGGAAAGCATTTATTTTCTTTGAAACATTTGGAAAATATTTTCCAGGTAGGGTGTAAGATATTTTCCCTCTGTATCGTTGTAGTGGGGAGTGGGGACACGAAACTTTGTTACATGAGTGCTTTTAGTTTCGGAACTTTGGACAAAAATAAGTCTAGTATCCAATCTTTTAAGTTTTTGAGCACATTAAATCGTTAGTAGCTTTAACGAAATTTTCGCAAATTATTATCGGAAAAAGTCACGTGATAGTCATATATCCGGTAACTATTATGTAAAAAAAAAAATGTAGTCCTTGAACTCAATATTTAGTGTCAGAAGGATATTTTACATTTTTTGACATTTTTAATACAATAGTTGCTAGACATGTGACTATCACATGACTCGTTTCGGTAACAATTTGAAAAAAAACCAGCAAGGGTATTAAATGTGCTCAAAAATTGAAAGATTGGATACCAAATTTGCTTTTAACTGAAGTTTGTGGACCAAAAATCGCTTCTATGTCAAATTTTAAATACCAAAACTGCATTTTTATAAAATTTTAATACCTCACAGTTCACACAATGAATAGTGGAGTAACTAATAAAGTAAACGAATTCATGTGCAAGAAAGAACTTTGGAAAACAAAAGGTACAATGAGCTGATTATTCAAATTTCGAAGTCCTGATTATTGAAAATAAATTACAGCAACACTGGAAGGAAATTACAATCTCTTCCCCGGAATTGGTACGGACACTTATTGGGGATCTACTTATTTTCCACGTACACATACGTAGTCAACGTATAATATGTATAATTTTACGACAAGTGCTTCAATTATAAATTATCACACTTAACAGCGTTGAGGCCTCAGAAGATCATTTCTTGGACTCGCTCGCAATACGAAGGCCCCTCTCCTGAGAGAGTGATGCTGCCAACCTACATATTCAAAGATCAAATTAAAAAGCAAGATTGAGCAAATTCAAGAAATCTAGATATTTTTGAAAAAACAGTAAATATTTTTTTGCTTTTTTTTTTTTGGTTAGATCAATTTTTTTTTTTTTTTCAGATTTGTGTATCACATCAGAAAATTTTTATAGTCAGTCATGGCAGTTTTTAGAACTAATATATAAATTGAATTAAATCAATAATGTAACTTGATAGGCAAAAGAAAAAAGGGCTCGAGGACGATGGTTTGCACCTTTTGAGAGCCTCCTCATTTGTGCCCCTGTTCACGGACTCGAAAACACCATTCTTCAAATTAACCCTGGAAACTGGTTTCTTCAACAAATTCTCCCCAACTTTGACAAGATTCTCTAAATTTTCCTTTGTGGCAAGATCCACAGAACCCAAGTCTCCAGTTAACGAGTCATCCTGAAGTATGCATGCATAAGTCTACATTTATACATGTACTATTTGGAGGACCCAAGAAAAAAGTCACTAAGCTATAAATCAGGACCGTACCTTCAAGTTGTACTAGTAGAAGTCATATTGCTTTCATTTATACTTGCAAATTTTTTCTCATTAAATTTCATGAGTGTAAGTAGAAAAAGATAAGAGCACAGCAAAGACTTTTACCTGAATTCGTAGATAATTTTCTTCGCACTGCATAGTTTGAAAAATAGTGGAAAGATGAAGATCAGCGATGTCGCCACTTGCTTGAGTGTATATATCTATTATAGGAGTTGAATTACCACTTGTCAGCCAAGACAAGAGTCCCCACTTGGCAACATTATCAGCATCAAACCCTTCCCCTTTTGTAGTACCCGTTCCCAAGGACAGAACAATGAAACGACTATACTCCGATGCACCGATGGAGGCGAAGTCGGGATTTCCTCGACTAATCTCCCTAGTCACTTGGCCCATAGCAACCAAGGTCTGAAGAAGAAAACACAGTCGACAGATATAAAATTGCAGTAATCATGAGGAAAGTAATAATTTTGTAATGAAATAATTAGCATGGGATGGATGAGATATGACATCTTACCGGATTGTTGGCCGCCATGCCACCATCGATCATGTGAAATTCTCTTGTGCTGCCATCAGGTTCCTTGGTTTCGAATTTGTGGGCCGGAAGATAAGTAGGAGCAGCCGAAGTTGATATGCATATGTCGCTGAGCAAGGCGTCCAAACTTGAAAAGTGCTTCATCTGAGCCATTAAAAACACGAACCATATTAATTTCTGTTGCACGAGATGAAAGTAAACAATAGTCTAACTAAAATAACCAAGGTTTCTTAAATTGGTACGAACTGCATAGCTGGAGAAGATGGTGGGCTGCGATAGTTTGACGTCGAAAGCAGGGATGACAACATTAGTCAATGTATCGTGCAATCTGGTCTGGCCAAGCTTTTCCTGGACCATGCTATGGAGATATTTCCCGTCATACTTGGGTCCTGTCACTGATTTCACTAAGCTTTCGACTCCACTGAATAGATGTGGTCTGGTCACGAGGGACGAAAATCGTGTCAATTGTAAGTAAAAACTGGCATACACAATTTGGTCACGGATTAAATTATTTGGAATGAAGATGGATCGAGTCTAATTAAGATATCTACTTTTCTTGAGGGAAGATTTTGGGACACTCCTCAAGGTAGAAGTCCTTGATATCCTTCGCAGCATAAAGAGGTCTTTTGCTCTCGTTTGGAGCTGTAAGCATGGCAGTCACAAGGCCACCAGTGCTTGTGCCGGCAATCACATCAAAGTAGTCAGCAAGTCTTACATCCGAACCATCCAATTTCTGCACCAAGGCCATTCAAGAAATGAATTAGTACAAAAAAAATTCAATTTTCCTTTTGGTCCGTGGAATAGTCGTGCAAATCGAGTCCATGATTGTGTAGTTACGCTACAAAAAAAAATTTTTTTTTTTTAATTTCTTGAGAGTAAAAGATTGGAGAGATTAATTATTTTCAAACCTGAAGCTCAGTCTCTAAATATCCAAGGACTACTCCGGGGATGATTCCTCTGATCCCTCCACCATCAATGCTTAGGATGGTCACACAATTTCCATAAGATTGAGGCTTCAAAGCTGATACGGTGGTTGCCATGATGGATTGTAAGTTAAATACAAAGGAATGGAGAAAAAGAACTCAGAAAATGAAGATTTCAAATACTCAAATGAAGCAAAACAAGGAAGAAAATGAAACCCTTTTTAGATTTGTATATTGTGATTGTTGAAACTTTTGTGTGCTGCATCCATGACGAAGTGGGGGTATTTATAGTGTTTTCCTACTCCATCTTCGAAGTACTTAGCTCATTCACGTCAAAGCAAAAAGAAAAAAAAAAAAAAGGCACGTTTTTTGTTTATGCAAATTAAACTCAACTACTTTTCATTGAAAAGATGGAACACATAGTAGGCTTATCTCTCTATTGCGATGCATTACCTACCTATCTATCCCCAGAACAAAGTTGCCTATTGTTGTAATACAATTATTTTTAATGGCTGTGGCTATCCCATTCAATATTTTTCTTTTCTTTTGTCTTTCTTAACAGGAAAACTCCGTCCAACTAATTCTTAGTGGATCGTATCGTACCTAACCTATCAATCTTTAATAGCAGCACGACGGCGTTTGTTTAGGAAAAAAGCATTACATTGATCCGCCATGGACGACGCCTAAGGTTCGGAGACCGCCCAGAGAAAAACTCCATTGGCTTCTGTTAATGATGCTGTCCTCTCAAAATTAATACTGCCCCCCCAAAAAAACGAAACAGTATCAAGCCTCATCATTTTCCAAGCCTTTATGTCTCACTCACAGCCTCAAACTTGTCAGCCAATACTGCCCCAAAAAACAAAAACCAAGATTAGTGGAAATTCATTCATAATAGTTTTTCCATTGAGGATAACAACCCCCAAAAGGTCAAAATTCTATAGCATTACTTCAACGTGGTCGCCATTGCTTACTTTCTTGTGTCTGTCCTACCTAGTACCTACTATAACAATTTATTACCACACAAGAAATAAAGAAAAACTAAAATAATTTCGAAATGCCCAGTGATTTGAGGACCGTTTGCACCAGGGCATGAAGCTTTACACGTGTAGAAAAATGTGTCCTTTAAATGAAGCATGGTAGAAATTAGAATCGTGCACGCATCGAGTAATTAGCTGGTCAACCGTCAACGTCCACAGCTGTGCCATTATTGTTCAAAGTGTTTTTGGCATTGGGTCTTTAGTAGTGGTCGCTGCCAAGCCTTGGTGGTGTGGGAGGTCAAGATCGAACCCTTGCGTTTCACAAAAATTTATCCATAATTTGTGACGATTTTTGATGATCATTTTTGATGGAATTTCTACTCACATCGATTCCTCTCCTCTTACCCTTCTCCTTAGATTAAATTAGATTAATTTATAGAAATTCTATCATTGCGACATAAAAAAAAAAAGTATTTGGCCTAACATCCAATGCACTTGAATAAGCAAACAGTAAAATGAAAGTTGAAGGAAACACCCAAAACAAAAACCTTTATACACATGACAAAATGTAAGAACTGCAAGGATCATGCATCTGGACTTGTAGATTATCATGCATTTTGACTTGAGATTAGCTAGGCTAGATATATTGTTGCAATTAGGGGTGTATTCGAGCCGAGTCGAGCTCGAGCTCGAGTATAGCGGAGTGTATTCGAGCCGAGTCGAGTTCGAGTACCGCTATACTCGAGCTCGACTCGGCTATAATATAATTATACTCGAGCTTGATCGAGTCGGAGAATCACAGCTCGAGCTCGACTCGATGAGGGTACTCACCGGTAATTTCTCAGAATTTATTTACCTATATTAGTAATTTTATATATAATTTTTTTTAATTTTTTTATATGATACTCGATAGAGCTCGTCAAACTCTCGAGTATCAGATTTCTGAGCTCGAGCACGACTCGAGCAGCTCGAGCTCGACTCGAGCAGCTCGAGCTCGATGAAGCGAGTTCGAGCTCGAGCTTCTGATCGAATACATATCAAACTCGAGTCGAGTAGCTTGAATCAGTTCCACCCCTAGTTGCAATCTGTGACCTCTAGAGTCTTGCCTCTGGCTGCCGGCGACCCTGCTACAGGTTGTCGATTACACCGACAAATAAATAATGCTCGTGGAGGAATTTTACCATCAACGACCGAGCAAAATCAAAAACCATCTCAGGAGAAGGATGTGCATGGAGCTATCTAATGTACAATATATTTTTATGGGTCTGATTCGTGGAATCTTTTTCCTTTAATTTTCCCTCTGTCAAATGAGGAGATTGGAGAATTCTTAACAATTTTTTTCAATTTTTAGTAGTTTGAACTGGGATTTTAATCAGGATATTCCTGGAAAAAGTAAACAGCAAAATCAAGAGTTCAAACAGAAAAAAAAAAAAACAAGAAAAGAAAAGAAAATGTAGCTGAAGAAACTAATCAGTTGATGGTTTGGTTTCACGTTTTCAATTTGTTTATCATGTGATATTATAGCACCAAATAGAAAAGACTTGTAAGGTATTGGAGTGATCGAATTGTCTGCTTATCGTACAGTTTCTTTTTAGTTCCTGTTGCAGATATTTTAACTGCTTGTGTTGACTTCTTGCTCTATCTAATAATATTATTATTTTAGCTAGAAAAAACAAAGAATTCTGATTTGGGCTTGTGTTCGTCACCATATGCATGCAGGCCCAGGAAAAGAAATCCATAATTGCTCGTCTCTCCGACTAATGCATCAGCACATCGGCAACTCCAATTTTTTTTTTTTTAATAAAACGGAAGCCAATGTAATTAATAAACTAGTTGGAAACATTTCCAGTACGATTTTCTTTTGCTTGATAAAGAAAACTATATCAATGGTAGAAAATACAAAGAATATGACACAGATATTGTAGAAATATAAACCAAACTAGTGTTATTGGTTAGTTTTATTTTATTGGCCACATGTCATTTCTTTATTGGCTAGTTTCTTTGGCAAGTCAAAAGTTAGTCACATGGGATAAAATCCCATATTGGTAGTACTAATAAGTTGGGCAAGTCTGTAGGATACACAGGTTGTATGAAGCCTTTGCTTTTTGGTTTTTGTACTTGTGTAGCCACAACCTCCTTTGAGTAATAGAAGAAAATTTCTTTCCCTTTGCTTCATATATCAAATTCTTGAGATTGTTCCTGTCCTGTGGGTTTATATGTGTTTATTTATTTTGGTCTTTCAAAGTGGTACCAAAGTTATGGTAGATTGAAATATGGCAAGCTTTAACCCCAATATTATTTGTTTTATTCAAAAACTCAAAATAAATGTGGAGTTTCAATTTTTAACAGAAATAAATGATAACCCATCTCAAGGCATTAAAATTACATCGATATATTGAATCTGCACTTGTCCAAGATGCCAGTGAGGATGATAAGGCGAAAGATAGTTTGGCTTTGTCACAGATTCATCAGGCAATGGACATTTCAATTTTTGAAAAAATTACTACAACTAATACGACAAAAGAGACTTGGGATATATTGGAGAAAACATACAAAGGGATTGGCAAGGTCCAACAAAACAATTTAATGATGTTGAAGAGAAAATTTGAAATCGTGACGACGGAGAAGTCGGAGTCTATTGAGTCATATTTTTCTTGTTTGTCAGATATTAAAAACGAGATGAAACTGAATCAGTATAACCTTCTTGACATAACATTTGTTGAGAAAATTCTCAATACCCTATCCATGAAATTTGATCATGTGGTAGCTGTAATCCAAGAAACAAAATATTTGAAGGATTTGAATATTGAAAATTTGCATGGGTCATTAATTCTGCATGAACAAAGAATTAATTAAAAATTGGAAGATACCCGGGGAAAAATATAATAGAAAAGACGTTGCAGGTACAGTTAAATTTGAGAGACAATAATAATGTTACAAAGCAAAGCGAATCCAGTAAAAGCAATAGAGGTGGTTACAATAACAGAAGTGATCGTAACAACAATAATAGAGGCCGAGGAAGTACATCAAATCTTGGATGTGGTAGAGGTAATACTTTCAATTTTGGAGGTGGTTGTGGTAAAGGCAGAAGTGGTAATTTTGGTAGAAAAATAATTCTAATCAGAATAATTTTTCGAATAATTTTGGACAAAGAGTTTATTGTTATAATTATGAAAAATTGGGTCATAGATAATTTAAATGTAGATTTGGAGAAAATGTAGACAGAAATTTTCAGACTAATGTTGTTGACAATCAGGTGTAGGATAATAATAAAAAATCTAAAACTTTATTATTAGCCTATAATGCTGTTGATGTGGTTAATAAAAATAAATGGTACTTGGATAAGAGTTGTAATAACCATATGTTTGACAAGAAAGAATTATTTGTTGAGATTGATAAATCTGTTTTTGGTGAAGTTGAATTTGGGAATAACACTGTTTTACCAATGATTGGCAAGGAAAAAATTTCTGTTAACCTGAAAAATAGGTCTATTGATTTTATTTTTGATATTTTCTATGTTCCTGAGCTATATCAAAATTTGTTGAGTATAGGCCACTTGTCTGAGAAAAATATGATATTCGTATAAGAAATGGTGTTTGTACTATTTTTTATAAAAATATTGGAATGATTGCCAGTGTACCAATGACTTCAAATCACTTATTTCCACTGAATTTGAGTAGTGTCAATTTTTCTTATTTGAGTACAATGATAGATGACAGTAATTGGTTGTGGCATATGTGATTTGGTCATTTGAATTTTGATAATTTAAACTTTTTGACCAATAAAAGAATGGTTGGTAGACTGCCCAGTATTAGAAATTTTGGTAGAATCTGTGATATGTACATTTTGGAAAAATAACATAGGAATGCTTTTCAGATTGGCAAATCATGGAGGGTCAAAAAACCGTTAGAAATTATTCATTCAGATTTATGAACTGTGAAGGTTCCTTCTAATGGTAGTTACATGTATTTTATTACCTTTATTGATAATTTCAGTAGAAAAGGTTGGGTGTATTTTTTGAAACAAAAATCTGATGCCGGTGATATTTTAAAATTTTTAAAACTTTTGTTGAGAGACAAAGTGGATGTTAGATTAAAATTTTGAGAATAGATAACGGTCAAGAATATTTGGTGTGTGATGATTTTTTTTTTTTTTTGAGAAAAATGGGATACAATATCAGTTGACTGCCAAGTACACTCCCCAAAATAAAGTGGTGGAGAGAAAGAATATGACAGTTATGAATATAACGAAATGTATATGGAAAGTAAAAAATATGCTAAAAGTATTTTGAGCAGAGGTAGTTTCTTGTGCAATTTATTTGTTAAGCAGATGTCTTACCATAAGTATTTTCGAAAAAACTCCTGAAAAAGTTTGGAATGAAAGAAGACCATTTATCGGTCATCTCAGAGTTTTTGGCTGTATTATCTATTCCCATCTTCCTGATCAAATAAGAAAGAAACTTGATGATAAAAGGGAAAAGTGTGTATTTATTGGTTATAGTAAAATCTCTCGAACTTATAGGTTGTATAATCTTGTGACAAAAAATGTGCTAGTGAGTAGAAATGTAACTTTTGACGAAAGAACTGTTTGGGATTTGTCTACTGAAATCTTGAAACAACAAAGGTGACTTTAAATTATCAGCAAGAGGAGGATAATTATGATATTCAGGCATTATCAGTTGCTCAAGATCCACAAACTGAGTTAAATAGATGTCCCCAACATCGGTGACAGATGTCAGCTCGTCTGTAGGATTATGTTATTACACTAGATGATATTCCTTCTGACAAAGATATTGTTAATTTTGTTTTGTTTGCAGATTGTGACCCAGTTGTATATGAAGAAGTAGCCAGTGATAATCGTTGGATGAAGGCAATGGAGGAAAATATTTGTGCAATAGAAAAGAATGACACCTGAGAACTTATTTCTCTTCCAATTGGTAAAAAAGTCATAGGAGTGAAGTGGGTGTACAAGACAAAATTTTAATCCAATGGAGAAATTGATAGATACAAGGCAAGACTAGTGGTGAAAGGATACAAGCAGAAATTTGGGATTGACTATTTTGAAGTGTTTGCACCCGTTGTGAGGTTTAACACAGTCCGTATGATAATTTCTTTAACTGTTCAAAATAACTGAAAAATTTATCAAATGGATGTCAAGTCAGCTTTCTTGAATGGAGTTCTTAATGAAGAAATGTATGTGAAGCAACCGGTAGGATTTGTAAGTAGAGGTCATGAAAATAAGATATATAGATTAAAGAGAACCTTATATGGCTTGAAACAAACTCCAAAAGCGTGGCATACAAGAATTGATTCCTATTTTTGATTCATGATTTTTAGAGGTGTCCATATGAGCATACTTTATATATTAAATCTTCTATTCGTGGTGATATTGTTGCTGTGTGCTTGTATGTAAATGATCTAATTTTTACAAAGAATAATTCAGAGATGGTTGCAGAATTCAGGAAAGTTATGATTAAACAGTTTGAGATGACATATATGATACTCATGTTATATTATTTGGGAATTGAAGTCTTTCAGTCTGACAGTAAAATTTTTATATCTCAAAAAAAATATGCAAGTAACATTTTAAAGAAGTTTAAAATGGATACAGTAAGGTCAATTATGACACGCGTTGAAAAAAAAATTGAGATTGATCCAGGAAAGCACTGGTGGATATATGAATCCCACCTACTTTAAAAATTTGATTGGAAGTTTGAGATATTTGACATCTACAAGACCAGATATCAATTTTGCTATTGGTCTGATTAGCAGGTTCGTGAAAAATTCACCTTAGTCACACTTGCAGGTAGTCAAGAGGATTTTGAGATATATTGGAGGTATTCACAGTGATGGCATTTTTTTTATTCAAGAAATGATCCAGTTGAATTGTTTGACTGCATAAATAGTGATTGGGCAGGTAATACGGTAGAAAGAAAGAGTACTTCAGATTATGCATATTTTATTGGTTCTGATGTGTTTTCCTAGAGTTCGAAGAAGCAATAGGTGATTACATTGTCTACAGCGGAGGTGGAATATATTACAGCAGCTAACAGTGCTATTCAAGTTTTGTGGTTACGTCGCATACTTTGTGTCCTACAACACAAACAGGTTGATCCTACGAAAATTTATTGTGATTGTAAGTCAACAAATGAGTTGTCCAAGCATCCAGTACTCCATTGGCGTAACAAACATATTGATATCAAATATCACTTCATACGTGAGCTGGTTCGAGAGAGGGAAATTGAAATCCGTTATTGCAGAACTAAAGAGCAAGTAGCTGACATTTTCACCAAGACATTAAAGACGGAGATTTTTGTCAAGTTGAAAAAGATGTTGGGGATGACCAAATTTGAGGAGCTTGATTTAAGGAAGGCCATGTAAAAATATAAACTAAACTAGTATTGATTGGTTAGTTTTATTTTTTTTTGGCCACGTGTCATGTCTTTATTGGCTAGTTTCGTTGGCAAGTCAAAAGTTGGTCACATGGAATAATTTCCCATATTGGTAGTACTAATAAGTTGGGCAAGTCCGTAGGGTACACAGGTTGTATAAAGCCTCTGCTTTTTGATTTTTGTACTTGTGTAGCCACAACCTCCTTTGAATAATAGAAGAAAATTTCTTTTCCTTTGTCTCATATATCAAATTCTTGATATTGTCCCTGTGGATTTATATGTATTTATATGTTTGGGTCCTTCAGATATATCTAATTTATGAAATTATTAAATTTAATAGAGTTGTAAAATAAGAAAGGTTACACTATGAATTATAAACCTAACCAATTACATGAGTTACTCTATAAATATCTTTGCATATTTATCCTCTCAGATCTGCTATGGTATCCAACTAGTTCAAGTTTTGAACTAATGTTGAAATTTGACGAGAAAATTCAATTATAGATTTAAAAAACTCTTACATTAACAAAATGCACCAATTTAGCTTCCAGAATCATGATGAACTTGGAAATGCTGGAGAATTCAACCTTATCGATGGTGGTGTTATCGCAAATAATCCGGTCTGGTACTCGTGTACTTAAATTAGCGAATCTATTATCATAAGTTTCAACAATACCCTACCAATGATGGATTACAGTTTTTGCATCAGAATATCTAACATAATCAGTAGCCCTGAAAAAAATATAACAAATCGCTAATTTATTTCCAGAATGCAGACTGTTGTGGTTACAATATTTGCACTAGAACACATAACACATCAGTAGTTTATTTCATAAGTGCAGACTGTTTAGTGCATACATTACATAGTGGAAAAAATTATTTCATGGTTGGTGAGTGTAGATTAAATCTACAGAAGAAAACTCAATCAATCCGAAATTTATGCAAAAAAATTTATAATGCACTTTATAAGACTACAAACCCATTATACTGGGATCGATACAAACAGCTTATAATTGAATAAAATAACCAACCAACCAACAAACAGTGGAAGGAATCAGACTCAACTACTCACATGTAGCGATACTCGAACCCTATATCTGTAAACATTAATTGATATACAAGTTTGACAAATCAATTAAAAGAATAATATGCATTGACCTCTTGGCTGCAGGCCTCAGTTGCCAGAAGCGAAGTAACTAAGCAGATCTTCCATGGAAATCCAGAATTCTTCCCAATTAAGTCCATGGATTATTGCCGCTTTCTATGATCTCAACAGGCATAGGATCAGCAGAAGTGCAATGCAGCAAAGGCTGCTAAATGGGGAGTATTTGGATGGTCACTTTCCGGACATTCCACTCCCTTGGTGGATGCATTCACCCAAGCCAGTGCAGATATGGTTGATTTAAGCTCTCTACTAAATTTTAATTCTCTTGTTATCTGACTTTATTCTGGTTTAATTTAAAATTCAAGAAGATGTGTTTGTTTCTCCTGCAGTTTTGCATTGCAAAAATTGTGTTCAGTCTCTAGACACACAAAGTTAGTGTAGACCTCCTGGAAAGATAAAGTAACGAAAATGCTGCCGCAAAATGTAGCTATCATAACCAGTATCAGTCGAAGATGAATACTACGAGAATATATAATAATACGATTTACCATTGCAGCAACCCTACATGAGTTGGGTTTTCAGTTGGTAGTTGGTAGCAGCTTCTAAATTTGATCAGTCATTCTCTTTGGACAATAACCGGGTTTCGGAAAATCATTAACAAATGATCATATTAATTGCTTAATACAAGTATTGCCCTATTAAAAGGATTATAACCTCTTCCCTAGTTAGTGCATTCAATTTTAATTTTCCACATGCAAATAATCAACATGCAATGTAATATTATGCATCTTTAAACAAGAAAGTTCAATCGGGCTAAGCGAAAATCTCTGAGAACTATGAAGATAATTTCTGCCGCGCTTTGCTACATGCGCATTTGGTGATCTAACATCTTGGAGCCGCTTCTCCTTAGAGAGTGTTTCTGCCAGCCTATGACGAGATCAAACGAGCAATTAAATCTTAGTAAGGCGAAGTCAAGAGCTATGCAACTAGGAGCACATTAAGAATTAACACATGCTTTTCTCAATCCTTTTGAGTTTTTCTAAACCTCAAACCTTAATAACAAAGTGGTCTATCAAAGAAAAACGAAAAAAAAATTCTAGAAGCATTCTGTCCTTACAGTTTTCGCAGGTAAAGAAGTTTTCATTGAAAAGCAATTCCAGTGAAACTAGAGGTGGTGGGGGTGGGGTGGGGTATGGTTTTCAATTTTTCAAAAGTTAGGTTTTTCCCCCTCAAAAAAATGAAAAATTTTCAAAATAATGTTAATAAAATAAATCCTTGCCCTTGCAAAATTTGAAAATATTCTATATTTCTTACTTAGTTTATACATATTAAAGTTCCCCTCCTTGATGTAAAATTTCTGGTTCCATCTATGAATTTCAAGGAGGTGCATTTTAAAATGATCAAATCTTAACATTTATTTTCTAAATGAATTCAATTTCAGTGAACCAAAACCATATCTTAAGATACATATTTTACTAGATTTGAGGTTAAGAACCCAAAGTTAATTTAATGTAAGCCAAAGAAAGGGGCTTTAATTAGCTAGATAATAATTATACCTCTTTAGAGCGTCTTCATTTGTGCCCTTATTTAAAGGTTCAAAAGCACCAGTCTGCAAATTTACCCTGGAAACTGGTTTCTTCAACAATTCCTCACCTACCCTAACAAGATTCTGTAAATTTTCATCCGACGCCATATCCACCGAAGACAACTCGCCAGTAAAGGTGTCATCTTGCATGCACGCATAATTGGATGGACCAGGGGCACCTGAAGGTAATGTGCATTTTGGACACGGCGTAATTCTGTTTGTACATGGTGTAACTTACTTTCAACAACATGTAATTTTAGAACAAAATTTTGTGAACGATGGGCAGGAAGATAAGTAGGGGCAGCCGAAGTTCCTCTGCATGTATCTCCAAGAAAGGCATCTAGACTTGGGTGGTGTTTCAGCTGAACCATTTAAGTGTACCAGGAAAATGAGTTTTCATGTATGGGAGAAAATGATGGTAAAAAATTCAAAGGTTTGATTAACCAAGAACAACCTCATAGCTGGAGAAGATTGTGGGCTGGATTAATTTGACGTCGAAAGTTGGGAATAACAACATTTGTCAATGTTTCGTGCCACTTGGTCTCCCAGATTCTTTCCTTGAGCAGATCATGGAGATATTTTCCGTCATATTTGGGCCCTGATACTATATTTTTTCAGCTTGATCTAGTAGCGCCACGTGTCTGATCGTGAATGGAAATAGAATTAGTTCATTGAAGTAGTTGGAGTAGTGTACTCACACACAATTATATTGGGAAAAAGTATACATAAAAATTCTTTACTTGAATGTACAACCGATACATAGTAGGAGTATATTATGAATGGAAATAGAATTACTAATTTGCAGTGGTTGTGTTAGGATACTTAAAATTATGTTGGAAAACAGTATACAACGAAGTTCTTTTATTGAATGTACAACTAATACTATATATTAATTTTTAGACGGTAATTTACCTTGCTTGGGGAAAGATTTTGGGGCAATGGTCAAGGTAGAAGTCCTTGATCTCTTTGGCGGCAAAAAGACGTTTTCAGACTTGGACCAGACATTGACTCGGTCGAGTTCTGGAGTCAGGGGTCAATGGGTTCGACCGGATTTGATCAGGGTCGAATCGGATGACGTCATAAATACGCCATATATATAATACAAATCATGTATAAAAATTCCTCTCATGTTGGTGGTTTACAATGTTATATACATATTTAATGAGTTTAAATTTAGTCCAAAAGAACTCTATTGAAAAACTTTTAAAAGTTATAGGTAAACAATATCATTTGGAAAATATAATGGGTCAATATTATACTTTATTAAAATAATAAAGGGTCAAAATAAAATTATCTCAAAGTTGTAGGGCATTCAAAGTTAATAAATGCCAAACCTAATAAATGAGTCCTTCTTGTTTCTTCTTGATAGGTTGCATTTTTATCATTAATTTTATGATTATTTTTCTATTTTATTTTATCAAATATTGCATTAATTGATGGATTCTACTTATATTTGGTAATTTGTGTTGGCGGTAGGGATATGGAATAAAAAGGGATTAAAAACGTGATTTTTTTTGTTTTAAAAGAATAAAATTGCATGGCAACCAAAATTTTGGAGTGAAGAATCAGAACACAAGTTAAATTGGCTTTGATCAATTTCTTCTGGTTCACACAAACTTCAGAAACAACCAAACCAAAGTGATTTAATTTCACATTGGAAAAATGTTAAGCATGATTTCAAGGTGTTACGACACCAAGGATGACTGTACTAAACCAATCTCATGTTGTAGACTGCTTTATTTTCCTTTGAATGCATCTTCAATTACCCAAAAAAAAAAGGTGTAAGCAACTAAATGAAGTTATAGTCGCAAAACGAGCACTCGAAGCCACATGGACCGTGCTATCTATGTCCAATGGAGATTCACCTTTTCTATTAGCAAACCCTTTTCCAGCTAAAATTTTCAAGTTAATTTAGGTATCTGTACTATAGCCTGGAATTGTAGCCAATTCTATACTAAATTTTGGTATATTTCGAACCCTGTACAAGGACAAAAATTAGGTCGTTAGTTTATAAGCGTTTGAGATTCCAGATGCGCCCAGCGCCAAACAAAAGGAATGGGGCCAAAAAAAAAAAAAAATTCGAGATTGTCATCCACAAGCTGATATTCACATAAAAATTAGATTAAAAAAAAGTCCAAGGGATAGAAAGACAGGATCCAAAATAAATCAAACAGAAATGAAGGCCTTTAGGTCAAAAGATGGCGCAATTTCTAATAGCCCCACCAGCTTCAGTTTCCCTTGTTACAATTCACACCTCTAATTTCCAAAAGGTCACAGATAAAAAGGAGTAGAAAAAGAATCCACGGCTACAGCGGCGGCTTTTGAAAAGATTCAATTTTCAAACGACACAGTTTTGTTAAACTCTTCCCAGTAGCATGTCTTTATCAGTTCGTCACTTGTAGCAAGTTTTTCAGCTTTTACACATTTCACATTTAGTCCCTTAATTTTTTATCTGACTCATATTAGTCCTTGTTTTATGGAACTTTGATACCTTTGGCCTCTTCCGTTGGTGCAAAATATAGTTTGGCATTGACAATACAGGAGTCTTGCTGTTTTAGTATTACATGATAAAAATCATATGAGATTTCAATACAATTAAGTAAATTCACATTATTGAAAACAAGTTGTTTATTAGAAATTTACTCTTATTAGAGTGCAGGAGAATGTTAGATCGGGTGATAAAATAGGAGGGATTGTATGTAGAAGATCTTTGATTCAAATCCTTACACTTACCAAAAAAAAAAAAATCTTACTAGAGCGCAGAGCATGAGTTTTACAACTTGATAGTTTCTTCTTATCTACGTTACAAAAAACAAAATTAAGTTTAAGAGTTTATCCGAGAAAGGAATAAATTCAAATTTCTCTTCTCAAATGTTGTTGGTACTATGCATGACCTCCTCTTTTCATCCAACCAATGAGAATACAACACGATTTTCTATTTATTATTCTTAATTGGCTTAAAGTTGTTTTTCAGTATAGCTAATTCTATGATTTCTTTTTATTATTCATTGCCCATTTTTTTAGGATAATTTCACAAACCTCTCCTCATATTTGTCTTAGTATCAGTTAGCACCTTGTAGTTTCAAAAATCTCTTTTACCTCCCCTGTTAAATTAACAGGACAAGATTTCTCTATCATGGGTAATAAATGGACAATATTACCCTTCTGGAAATCCTTAATTGATTGACTAAAATTTGCAAAAAAAAAAAAAGAATTTGGAAAGTAAAAATATCAGGACAATAATTAACAAAATTATCATTTGTAATTGTGACTTTTTTTATCCCATAGTAATAAAAGGTAGGGAACATCTATCATTACTATTACCTAATACATCAAAAGCACATCAAATGGACATTAGAAGCAAATATAACTTATTTGGATTTCTTTCGCTTTCAAAATCCTAATTGTCGCCTTCTTATTGTAATTAATAATATCAATTTTTTATATTAAATGCTGTTGGTGAATTATAAAGTGTCTTTAATATTAGAACTTGTTATGATTTGCAATAATATCTTCTACTAATTTCCTCTTTAAATTGCTTCTTTTGCCATTGAACTCGTGTTTCTTATTTTGTTGTCTTGTTGTCTTTATAATCCTAGAGTTAGATGATTTGTCATTGCAAAGTTATAACATTACTTATTTGCTGCAACTTCTTTTTATTGCACTTACATCTCTTTCAATTTGTCTTTTGGTTATTAGGTTTATTTTAATATTTATATAAAGGATAACAAAAAGGTACAAATGAAAATAAATTATTATCTCTCCTTATCTATGAACTTTTTAATGCACAAGGGGTGACAATGTTACAAGACATATCAATCAAGGGGAGGTAAGAGATATTTTGAAAACCATGAGGGTACTAAGTGATATTAAGGCAAACCTCATACATGGGAGGTTTGTGAAATTACCCTTTTTTGTTTGGGAGGTGGGAAGGAGTTTGTAGGGCTTTTCAATTGTCATATCAACTTATGTGACAGCTACTCGAATAGGATTCATCACTTCACATGCGGAGTGTTAAATGAAAAAAAAAACAGAAAAGGGAAAAAGAAAGAATTTGTAAGCTTTAGACAATATAATCTTTCCCATAAATTGCTACACTTTTTTTTTTTTTTAAGGAATCAATTGCTACACCTAAAAACCAAAAAAATGAGTACAAAAGAAATTACAGGCTGCAATCATTAACGTCTCAAGGCAGTATGTATTTATTAATGGTTAGGTTCCAAGTCGTAATCGATATATAGGTCCTGGATGGTTGAATGTCACTCGGGTTATTGTCACATTAATATTATTATGATATGAATTTATTCTGAAGCTGTAAGCAAATTAAAAGATTGCCTATGATATTATCAAAAAAAAAAAAGAAAAAAAGATTGCCTATGATCTCTATATTATAATAGTCTCAGTTGCTGGAATGAATTTAAATGTACATCATTATATATGAACCGAACTTAACCCAAATACAAAACTGCAGCATTGTTAATTTAATTGCTGCAATACCCCATCTGAAATCAATAAATTTATAGCAGATAAGAATAGAAGACGATTTCCCCAGCTGTCACTATAGAGTGACGCTGGTTTTAGTAAATCCCTTTTCATTTATTGGGTTATCATTGATTTAGAGGGTAAGTTGATTCCCTTTATCAAAGCTAGATTAGTGAGTCTAAAACGCAACCTCCTTAGTCTTTAGTCATCATTTATGGTCTTAGTGTTTGGCCTTCATTTATGGTTGTTCCTATGTTCAAAAATTTCTTATCGTTGTACGACGTGTCACATGCATAGATTGTCCTCTTTTCAGCATTCGTTAGAACCAAGTTGAAATTGATAGTTGCATATGTCTGTCTTTTGATTTGATGATCATCGGAGACTCGTTAATTTTATAATCAATTGTGCAAGTTAATAAAAATTTCCAGGACACCTTGGTAGATTTTGTTACCCTTATCCAACGATCAACTGCATATATTGTTCATTCAAAGCCGTGAATTTCATCCAACACAAGTTTCACAGACGGCGTCTTACAGCGGGTCTTGATCTCAGCTTCTATGCTATACTCCATAGTTATTAAACCCGGCCCGGAGGGGAACCCGGCGAAAGAGGTGGGTGAACGGGTTACTGATTCAACCAGTGGGTGAGTGATTCAACCGGTGGGTCACGAAATATATTTAAATATTATGTTTCATAATTTTTGATATGGTTAAAACTATAATAAATTATGTCATAGTAAATGCTCAATTAGTCTAATTTATTATAGAATCATTAATTCTTATAAGAATTAACAAAACCTAAATGCAATTAGTAATCCATCAAATTTCAAGAATAAAATTTTATCTAAGTATAATTATCCAGTTTATTTATGAATTTTAAATGCAAAGAATTATTAGGAACGATATTTGCCTTTAGAATGAATTATGTGATATGTTATTTTTTAAATTCATTTCATAATTTATAGAGTCTGGGGAGTAATAAAATTTATTAAAAGATTCCAAATAAATTATGTTTTGGAAAATTAAAATAAGAATAAGTCTAATATATAATATAAAAAAAGACTAAATTTTAAACAAGTGAGCTGTTGGTGCAGCGGTTGTTGCATTTCCTTCAATACAAGAGGTCGTTGGTTCGAAGCTTCATTCCAGCATCTTCCAAACATTTTTAACATGCAAACCCGGTTTCCTATAAAACCGGACGGTTCTTCGGGTTTGACCGGTTGAACCGTCGATCCGTTGAAAAGTCAACGATTTAGTTGTCAAAATGATCCAATTAGCTAACCGGCCCGGTTCAATGGCCGGTTCACCGGGTTGACCGGTCGAACTGCCGGGTCGGGCCGGATTTAATAACTATGCTATATTCTAATAAATTTTTCATGCATTCCAAACACTATACATTCAGGCCCTCCTGTGTTCTCATGAAAAAGTCTAGACTTGGGATTATCCGGCTCGAAGAATGCAACGTCTATGTTAAGGATGTCACAGGACAAAAAGTAAACACTGGAGTCAGGACTCTTTCGTTGTTTAGCAATTACATGAGTAACATTTTTTATGCTGACTTGAGAAACCCGCCAAACCAAAGAAAAACATAGCTAGATGCCAAGTCACACTAAGATGCCTCTAATGTTTGAAGGAAAAAACTAGGGAAGCTCACAGGAATTGAGTTATAGAAGCAAACTGTACAAGTGATTTTTCAGTTCTTTAGTAGCTGCAGAGTTTAATTCTCCATTAGTTGCAACAGATTCGAGTAATTTCTCTTCAGCTACAATTTCTGCTTTAACGTGATACAATTCAAGAATGAGAGAACGGCTATATACAAAATTTATATTTTAATTGAGTAAGTATTTATTATTGCACAGGTTCGACACCTGTCAATAAATCTCGGTCAAATTTGGCCTTGCCTATGTTAGGAGTATGAAGTTCAAGCTTGACCAATATAATTTGAAAAGAGAAGACTGTTAGAAAATTGGTTTAATTTCTTTTAGTCAAGATCCCTATTTGGTGTGGGAAGTAACTAGTTTCCTAATTGAATTTAATTACTTGAAGTAGTAATCAAGAAAACTCCTATTTGATTTAGGATTTAGATGTTATTTCTTATTTTGCATAAGTCTAGGAATTAGTATTGGGTTTCAATTATTATTTGATTTTTTGGCCAAGTAATGTTCTTTATAAATAAGTAGATTGACATACTACAAAAAAATACAAAAAAGGAGTGAGATAGTTCCTAATGGATGAGAGGGTTATATAAGAGTTGTGGTTATCAAATTGTAATCTTATGGTATTTTTTCTCTCATAGTAAAAACAAGTTTTTCTCTCCGTGGATGTAGGTTTAGTGATTAAACCTAACTACGTTAATTCTTGCGCGTTGTTCATCATTCGTGCTAGATATTATTTTCTATTAAATTGTTGGTCTTTTTTTTTCAAATAGTTGGCCTGATATTCTAACAAGTGGTATCAGAGTTCCGTTAGGATTTTGGTTAATTATTTGAAATTGAGTGGGTGGTGGTATACCATGGGGTTTGGAACTATACAGTTTCTAATTCAACTATTTAATGGAACTACAAATTTCACTCTTTGGCAAAGAAGAGTGAATGATATTATAATTGAACAAGGTTTGACAAAAGTGTTGAATGGAAAGAACAAAAAATCAGAAAACATGAAGGATAATGAGTTTGAGGAGTTGGACGCAAGGTGTGCGTGCACGATTCGACTTTATGTGGCGGACAACATCATAAATAATATGATAGATGAGGAAGATTCTATAGCAAACCTCTGGAAAAAATTGGAAAAGCTTTTCTGGCTAAACGCTTATCCAATAAGTTGCATCTAAAGCGACAACTTTATACGCTAAAGATGGAGGAGGGTGGCAGTCTCATAGATTACATGAATACATTCAATGGAATTTTGAATCAACTCCAAAAGGTTTGGTGTAGATATTGAGAAAAAAGTTAATGCCCTTTTATTTCTTACGTCAGTCTCTGACTCTTACGAAAGTGTCATGACGATCCTGTTGTATGGGAAGGACATCTTAGAGTTTGAGAATGTGTAGTCTTCTTTGTTAGATCATGAAAAACAAAGGAAGGCAAACCAAGATGTAATATAAGAAGTTGCATTAATTGCTCGAGATGAGAATAAAAGAGAAAAATAATTTGGAGGTGAATCTAAGACAGGTGGTCCACAAGCCAAGAAAAATGGTAGAATCCAGTGCTTTAGTTGTCATGAATTTGATCATATCGAAAGATATTGCCCTCATCAAAAGGAAATTGATGAGAATGAGTATGATGGTGTTGCTGGATATGTATCGGGTGGAGATATTCTCACAATCTCCAAGAGTAATAATACTTCTTCTCGTGACGGTTGGATTTTAGATTCTGGATGTATTTTACATGTTTACTCCAAACTAGACTATTTTGATAATCTCCAAAAAAAGAAGACAGATTTTGTGTCCTTGGGTGATGGATCTATTTGTGAAGTTAAAGGTGTTAGAGTGGTAAAAATCAAAATATTGAATGGAGATATTCGTTCTTTGAGTGGTGTGGCTTATGTCTTAAAGTTACGAAGGAATCTAATTTCTTTGAACTAGTTAAACTCCGAGAGCTATTATTTTTGGATTGTAGGTGGAGTCTTGAAAATCGCACATGACGAGACGATCTTGTTGATAGAGAATAAGTATGGTAATTTATACTATTTGAATACCTTAATGGATTGGAAGCGAAAAAGGATCCAGGAATGCTCTCAAATTATAAATGGTATTGAGAGGAAAAGCCCTGCTATGGGAAAGAGTGAATTAAGACCCCTCTCGCGAGTTAACTTGATGTTGGACTTGGTTAGTTACACACGTTTATTTGCCGATTGAATCAATTGAAAACAAAACCGTCTTGATTCGGGTGTGTAGTTAGGCACTAAGATATTTGGTGGAAAAATCCAAATGGAGTTTTTTGGATGGTTTACTGTGTTTGCTAAAAGGAATATTCGCCAAAATGGAGATTTGTTAGAAAACAGGTTTAATTTCTTTTAGTCAAGATCCCTATTTGGTGCAGGAAGTAACTAGTTTTTTAATTGGATTTAGTTACTTAAAATAGTAATAAAGGAAACTCCTATTTGGTCTAGGATTTAAATGTTATTTCCTATTCTGTATAAATTTAGGAATTAATATTGCATTCCAATTGTTTTTTGATTTTTTGGCCAAGTAATGTTCTCTATAAATAGGTAGATTGACATACTACAAAAAGACACAATAAAGGAGTAAGAGAATTATTAGTGGGTGAGAGAGTTATACAACAATTGAGGATTGAGAAACAAGTTGTAATCTTGTGCTGTTTTTCCTCTTATAGTAAGAACAAATTTTTCTTTCCGTGGACGTTGGCTTGGTAATTAAGTCGAACCACATTAATTCTTACGCATTGCTCATCATTCGTGTTAGATATTGTTTTTTATTAAATTGTTGATCTTTTTTTTTTTTTTCAAATAGTTGGTCTAATACCCTAACAAAGACATATTCATTTTCCATGTAGTTAGGAATATGCAATTACTATAGTCAGTAATATAACCACTAAATCAGTACTGCTCTTTTATAGCAGTTAACAATTGGAATTGTTTATACATTTTGAAAGATGGGCGATATTAGCATAGAAAGTAAAAGAAGATTATTCCTGGTTTTATGTCGAGGTTGACAGGAAGTAGTAGTAGTTTTTCTATTTCATAATGCTAGATAATCAAAAAGACCGAGAACTAGGCCTAATTTTTTTTAGGTGTAAGAGGACATGATACTGCCAAGCACATACTTATTCGGCAGTGAAGGTGCAAAGGGACCTTTGTAGGGCCTTTTCTGTAAAAGGACATCCTGGTACCTTGGAGTCCTGAAAAACTAGTTGTACATCCACTACCCGTGTAGGCGTACGTCCAGTGCAGGTCTACCTTATTGCGACGTATTTGTCTTTCGCTGTCTGTAATTTATTTCTGTATCAATCCATCACTCGGAAAAGATTGATCCGTCTTGTGTACAAATAGAGTTCGTACATTCATCTGCTAAATTTGTTTGTTATTCGTCTCACCATTTGTTGATTAATTTGCAATATTACTGAATTTGTTTATAAATATTTCATCATTATGAGCAACTGGAAATGTATAAAAACAAAACAAAAAAAAGAGAGGATGATTTATCTCCTAAAGTTTTCAACGTAAATTAAAGTAGTTATTTCATAGTTTTAAAAAATGTCAGTGCCAAACTGAAGAATCAATTTTGACACAGGAAGGAAATTCCGATCTCTTCCCCGGAATTGGTGCGGACACTCAACGGGGATTTATTTATTTTCCACGTACACATACGTAGTCAACATGCAATATGTATATTACTAATATTTAGGCGACGAGTTAACTCAACGGCGTTGAGGATTCAGAGAAGAGAAATTCTTGGACTTGTTCGAAAGACGAAGGCGCCTCTCCTCAGAGAGTGCTGCTGCCAACCTACATATTCAAACCAAAAGATCAAAGGGTAGTCGAAGAGTGGATAACTTCAATGTAAGCAAAAGATCAAAGGGTTTGCACCTTTTGAGAGCCTCCTCATTTGTGCCCCTGTTCACGGGCGCACTAGCACCAGTCTTCAAATTAGTCCTAGAAACTGGTTTCTTCAACAAATTCTCCCCAACTTTGACAAGATTCTCTAAATTTTCCTTTGTGGCAAGATCCACAGAACCCAGGTCTCCAGATAACGTGTCATCCTGAAATATGCATGTACAAGTGTACGCTTATATACTATTTGGAGGACAGAAAAACTATAAATCTGGGCCTTCAAGGTTTGTACTAATACAAGTCATATTGCTTTCTTTTTTACTTCCAATTTTTTTTCTTAATTATTTTTTCAAGTGTAAGCAAAAAAAAAGATAGAAGAGTACAGCGCAAAGACTTTTACCTGAATTCGCAGATAATTTTCTTCACACTGCATAGTTTGAAAAATAGTGGAAAGATGAAGATCAGCGATATCGCCACTTGCTTGAGTGTATATATCTATTATAGGAGTTGTATTAGCATTTGTCAGCCAAGACAAGAGTCCCCACTTGGCAACATCCTCAGCATCAAACCCTCCCGCTTTTGTAGTACCCGTTCCCAACGACAGAACGATGAAAGGACTATAATCCGATGAACCGACAGAGGCGAAGTCGGGATTTCCTCGACTAATCTCCCTAGTCACTTGGGCCATAGCAACTAAGGTCTGAAGAAAATACAGTCGACAGATATAAAATTGCAGTAATCATGAGGAAAGTAATAATTTTGTAATAAAATAATTAGTGCATGGTTCTCAAATTAACATTGGATAGATGAGATATAACATCTTACCGGATTGTTGGCCGCCATGCCACCATCGATCATGTTAAATTCTCTTGTGCTGCCATCAGGTTCCTTAGTTTCGAATTTGTGGGCTGGAAGATAAGTAGGAGCAGCCGAAGTTGATATGCATATATCGCTGAGCAAGGCGTCCAAACTTGAAAAGTGCTTCATCTGAGCCATTTAAAACACGAACCATATTAATTTCTGTTGCATGAGATGAAAGTAAACAATAGTCTAACTAAAATAACCAAGGTTTCTTAAATTGGTACGAACTGCATAGCTGGAGAAGATGGTGGGCTGCGATAGTTTGACGTCGAAAGCTGGGATGACAACATTAGTCAATGTATCGTGCAATCTGGTCTGGCCAAGCTTTTCCCGGAGCATGCTATGGAGATATTTCCCGTCATACGTGGGTCCTGTCATTGATTTCACCACTCTTTCGATACAACTGAATAGATGACTGGTCATGAACGAAAATCGTGTCAATTGTAAGTTAAAAGTAGCATACACAATTTGAGTTTCTTGATATAGTACGCATTAAATTATTTGGAATGAAGATGGATCGAGTCTAATTACGATATGGTAAAAAAAAAAAGTCTAATTAAGATATCTACTTTGATTGAGGGAAGATTTTGGGACACTCCTCAAGGTAGAAGTCCTTGATATCTTTCGCAGCATAAAGAGGTCTTTTGTTCTCGTTTGGAGCTGTAAGCATAGCAGTCACAAGGCCACCAGTGCTTGTGCCGGCAATCACATCAAAGTAGCCAGCAAGTCTCGCATCCGAACCATCCAATTTCTGCACCAAGGCCATTCAAGAAATGAATTAGTACAAAAGTGAAATTCAATTTTCCTTTTGGTCCATGGAATAGTCATGCAAATCGAGTCCATGATTGTGTAGTTACGCTACAAATTTTTTTTTTTAATTTCTTGAGAGTAAAAGATTGGAGAGATTAATTATTTTCAAACCTGAAGCTCAGTCTCTAAATATCCAAGGATTACTCCGGGGATGATTCCTCTGATCCCTCCACCATCAATGCTTAGGATGGTCACACAATTTCCATCAGATTGAGGCTTCAAAGCTGATACGATGGTTGCCATGATGGATTGTAAGTTAAATACAAAGGAATGGAGTAAAAGAACTCAGAAAATGAAGATTTCAAATACTCAAATGAAGCAAAACAAGGAAGAAAATGAAACCCTTTTTAGATTTGTATATTGTGATTGTTGAAACTTTTGTGTGCTGCATCCATGACGAAGTGGGGGTATTTATAGTGTTTTCCAACTCCATCTTCGAAGTACTTAGCTCATTCACGTCAAAACAAAAAAAAAAAAAAAGCACGTTTTTTGTTTATGCAAATTAAACTCAACCACTTTTCATTGAAAAGATGGTGCATATAGTAGGCTTATCCAAAGGTATAGGAAAGCCCCCAAGATTTACATCAGGAAATACCTAAAACTAAGTTATCTCTTTATTGCGATGCATTACCTACCTATGTATCCCCAGAACAAAGTTGCCTATTGTTGTAATACAATTATTGTCATAGTTGTGCTAACTTATCTTGCAATTTTTTATGAAAGTAAATTAAACTTTACACCAAGGCCAATCAAGAAATGAATTAACACAAATAGAAATTCGATTTTCTTTTTGGTACATGGAATAGTCGTGCAGGTCGAGTCCATGATTGTGAAGTTACGCTCAAAAAGATTTTCTTTTAATTTCTTGTGAATAAAAGATTGGAGAGATTAATTATTTTCAAACCTGAAGCTCAGTTTCTAAATATCCAAGGATTACTCCAGGGATAATTCCTCTTATCCCTCCACCATCAATGCTAAGGACAGTGATGCAATTTCCGTAAGATTGCTGCTTCAAAGCTTTCACGGTTGTTGCCATGATAGATTGTAAAGTAAATACGAAGGAAGGAGAAAGAGAGCTCAGAAAATGAAGATTTTCAACTACTAAAATGAAACAAAACAAGGAAGAAAAGGATTAGAAACTTTTGTGTGCTGCATCCATGACGAAGTGTTTTCCAACTCGATCTTCGAAGCACTTAGCTCATTTTTACCCTAGGCAAACACAAAAAGGCCAAAAAAAAAGCACGTTTTTTTGTTTGAGCAAATTAAACTTGACAACTTTTCATTGAAAAGCTGGTGCGAACAGTAGGCTTATACTATGGTAGGAAGTAAAGTGTCTTATTCGGATGGATGGTAGAGTATTTGGGATAATTTCTTGAAAAAATATTGTACCATATTTTCGATATAATATATATGAAATAAAAAGGTGATTGAAAAATATATTGATAACGCAAATGAATAAATTTTTATTAAAAAAGACACACTGTTCGAACTAACCATTTTAGTTATCTTTTTATAGCTACGCATCACCTACCTATGTATCACTAGAGAAAAGGACGTAGTACCAGCTGTAACTTTTTATCTCGTTTCATTGTTTCCTTCTCTGATTGTTCTCTAGGATAAGTGCAATCGTCGATGGCTGGCTAAAACCCTGCTCGCAAATGATAATTCAAGATTCATCACATTGACATTACTCTGAATAAGGGATAATTCCTGACAATTTTAGTGAGCACCCTTGAAATTTGGGGAAAGAAATAGGGATAATTTCAGAAACCACCCTTGAGATCTGTAACAATGTTACATAGCATCCTTGAATTTGAAAAAATATTACTTGCCTTCCTTATTTTTAACTTTATGCAACATTATCAACTCATTTCAAGACATATTATTAAAAAACTCATTAGTGGATTGAGAATATATTTTCATTCGAACATTACCTTTTTCTTGTAAACCATTTTAGTTTCACAACAAATCTAATTAATTCCTTAACTTTTAAAAAGTTGGCTGATATAATTTTTTAATTAGGAATTACGAGGTGTAAATAAGGTTGAACAACCTATTAATAATTTTAATGTTATTAGCCCACCAAGATATATAATAAAAATTTGAGATTCTAAATAATTTAGAAAATTCATAAAGTTATATGAGAATTTTACAATGTAGAAAATAACATTTTGCACTTTAAAAGCACCTTGAATAAGTTTCTAAGTACATAGTTAAAAAATCTATATTTTTCAAGCCATCAAGCTAGACAGAAAATAGAAAATTCAAAAAACTTGTACATAATTCATGAATCTTTAAATTCATCCATAAGCACCTTTTGAATTAAAAAATAAATTTTATCATTGAAAAATCCTCAAATGAGTTTGTAAACATAAACATTTTATCTATTTTTCTAGTTTTCAAGCCATCAATCTAAACAAGAAATTTAGAAAATTTTAAAACTGTCAAAATTTGAAAAAACTCCTCAAATTGACCGAAAACACTTCACAATAAAGGAAAAAAATCTTTTTTTGGCTTGAAAACAATTTGGACATATTCTTAAAACGAATTTTTTATATTAAAATACCTATTGTTATATTGTGTTTATCAAAATTACACATTTATACAATTTGTCTTTATATTCAACTTTTTATTACATACTTTCAATTTTGAAAAAAAAATAGGACAAAAAAGGATATTTTTAAATGATAATATATTCTTTATCCAATTGAGTTTTAAATAATATATTTTGAAATGGGTTGATAATGTTACAAAAAGTTGAAAGGAGGGGAAGCAAGTGATATTTTTTAAAATTAAGGGATGCTAAGTGAAATTGTCACAACCCTCAAGGGATGTTTCTAAAATTAACCAAAAAAAACACCTACCTTTCTTGCTCATTTAAAATGGCACTACTAATTTTAGTATTTTAATGAAACTCCATTTTTAGATATAGTCACGTGACTAGAGCAAAGGTTGTAGCAAAGGGGGGAAAGAGGCATGATGAAGGGAGAGGAAAGAGAGTGGGCAGGGGAGGAAGGGGAAAAGGAAGAGGAAATAGGGATGGCAACGGGGGCGGGCACCCGTCCCGCGGGGGGTCATTGGGATGGGAGTTGGGGCGAGGGGAATTTTTTTACCCCGTATATATATATATATATATATATATATATATATGTACATAATTATATATATAATGATATTATCAATTATATTACTAATTATACATGTTTATTAATAAAAATTATTAATTATTTATACTAAATTTATTAATACATTTATGTTAAATTCCTAACTACATTTAATACAATAACATTTTTTTCTACAAAAAACACAATAATAATTTAGTGATTGTATTTTTATCAAAAGTGAAAACTTGATTATTTTAGTTATATTTGTTTTATCATATTAGATTGTATTCAAATAACCTTTGTTTAATTATTTTTATGAGTTTCAATTGTGAAGTTATAATGAATAATAATTTAGTGATGTGTTGATATTTTAGTACTTGATTATTTGCTCAAATTTAATTATAATGAAATTATATAATAAAATTTTTTTAACCCCACAGGTGCCTCCGCCGAGGAAGCTGGGCAAGGCCAGGGCGGGGCGGGGGAAGCAGGGGACGGGGGCGGGAGGAATTAAAATGCAATGGGGCGGGGGTTGGGAGAGGTGTCCCCCGCCCCACCCGCGCCCCATTGCCACCCCTAGGAGGAAAGAAGAGAGAGAGGGAGGATGAGAGGAAGGGAGGGACATAAAGAAAGGCAGAGTAAGGTAGCAGTGACGGCAACAGTGGTGGGGAGGAGGAAGGTAGCGGCGGCAATAGAGGAAAGTGGAGGAGGAAGAGTAGCAATGGTGTACTAGGAGAGAAAAGGAGAAAAGAAATGGAAAAAAAAAAACACAGAGAAAGAAAAGAAAAGGAAAGGAGAAGAAAAGGAAAAAAAATAAGAATGTTTTGGTTAAAATTCTACATTAATCTACAATAGAGTGTTACACAAACTCCCAAAACACACAACATCCAAACAGATTCCAGATTCAAAGCACCAAGATCACTTTGAATAAAAGATAATTTTAGAAACCTCTATGATGTTTCTAATAATTTTAATAAGCACCATTGAAATTTTAAAAAATTACACCTACCACCCATGCTCATTTTAAATGACCCTACTAATTTTAACATTATAATGAAACTCCATTATTTGCAATGCTTACACCAAGAATGTGTGTTAGAAATATTTTTGCTTTTTTTTTTCTCTTTTTATTCCTCCCTTTTATATTTCCCAATCAAAACCCCCTTAGCCTCTATTACAATTTGTAACCAAATATCAAATGAGTGATCTTATTTGACAAGTTAAACTTTCATATAACTTGATTGTTTTGCTAGTAGCTTTTCTTTCCTGCTTTCAAATTCAAAAATAATTGAAAAGAAAATGAAGAAGGCCCTAAACTACTACCAATCTATGGTAGTTTTATCATCGCAAAATTCCACGAACTCTAAAAAGATTATGTCAATAGAAATTTATATTCACAATAAAATACCATAAAAAGTCACCAATTGTAGTAATAGAATTATTGTCATAGTTTCTTATCAGACGCATAAAAATTTTTGGCACTTGTCCTTCATAATTGTGCTAAATTATCTTGCAATTGTTTATGAAAGTAAATTGGACTTTATTAAATAGGGGCATTTTAGGGTATTCATTTAAAGTTTTGACCATGTCAATTGGAATTTTAAGATTTAGTTATTAAAAGTGTCAAATCTATGGAGATAAGTGTAACTTTTTAAGTTCTAAACGGAACTTGGTAAAATTGTCAGAAACCTCAAAAAGTCTTTGCAATTATCCATTCGAATTGGTCCGTTTAACAAATGAGTTTTTTGAATATTTATCTAAAATTTTACTATTGTAAAAGTTGTAGAAAAAATTTTTAAGATGAAAAACTTTTTTTTCTTTCTTTTCTTTCCTCTCTTCTTCTTCTCTCTTCCTCCTCCCCCTCTCCCTCCCTCCGCCAGAACAAGCCACAGCAGAAACAAAAAATTTTTTTTCTTTTTTCTCTCTCCCCCTATTCTCCCTCTCCCCCTCTTCTCCCCTTCCCCCTCCCCCTCTCTCTTCCACACCGGAACCAAGCAGCAAAAACATTTTTTTTACAATTTTCTCTCTCCCTCTCTTCTCCTTCTCCCTCTCTTCTCTTTTTCCCCGTCTCTTTCCCCCTCTCTTCCCCTTCCCCCTCATTTGCCACCCTTCCCCTCCCTTCCCCCCTCCCATGCGATCTGGTCGTGCGAACAAATCGGGCAGAGGGTAGGAGAAGGGTGGTGAGAGAGAGAGAGGGGAAAGAGAGGTGGCGGGGGAGAGGGCAGGAGAAGGGGAGAGGGGAGAGGACAGGAGGAGGAGAGGAAGAGGGAGAAAAAAAAAGAAGGAAAACAAAGGTGGCCGGTGTTGGCAACAGCACCGGAAGAGGTGGCCAATGGAGGTGATAGTGGGTTGACGAGGAAGAAGAAAAGAGAAAAGGAAATTTTTTTGGATTTAAAAATTTTGAGGAATTTTTTAAGGTTACTATACCTAAAAGTTGTTAAAAAATTTATAGAAAACAAATTTGGCCAAAAACTCCTTTGCCAAACAAGCCTAATGTTAGTTTTGAGATTATGGTGCTTCTTTTTAACGGCTGTTGTGGCTATTGAACTAAAGATAATTCCATTCAACATTTCTCTTTTCTTTTATTTTCTTTTCTTTTTTTTCCCTTTGTCCTTTTTAACAGGAAGACTCCGTCCAACATTTTTTTTTTTTTTTTAAAGAAAAAACTCCGTCCAACTAATTCTTAGTGTATCGTATCGTAACATATCTTTAATAGCAACTTTTACCAAACGCGACTACGTTTGCGAAAGAAGCATTGCATTGATTCGTTATGGCTGTTTCACAAAGGACCCTAAGGTTCGGAGACCACCCAGGGAAGAACTCCATTAGCTTGTCAGCCAATACTGCCCAGAAAAACAATAAATCAACCCTATAACTTGTCAGCCTCGTTACATCAGTACATAGTTTCTATATATTACTCAGAGCCTCAAACTTGTCAGCCAATACTGCCCAATAACCAAAGTCAAGGTTAGTGGAAGTTCTTTCACAAAAGTTTTTCTACATAAGAACACCAAAATTCAAAACCACGAGAGCAAAATGTTCCATGGAGGAATAACACCCCGCAAAAGGGTTACAAGGAAACATCACTTTAACGTGGCGACAAGGGTCCAGGATCTTGTGGCTGCAATTACTGGCAATCCCATAATATAAAAATCTCTTCTTGCAACCAACTGAAATAAATTATCTTGCAATTGTTTATGACATTAAATTAGACTCTATTAAATATAGGGACATTTTAGGGTATTCATTTAAAATTTTGACTAAGTCAATTGAAATTTTAAGATTTAGTTATTAAAATTATCATATCTATGGAGATAGGTGTCTTTTTTAAATTTCAAATAGAACGCGTAGAAATTGTCAGAAACCTCAGAAAGTCTTCTGCAATTATCCCTTGAATAATGCTAGTTTTGAGGCTATGGTGTTTCTTTTTAATTGCTGTTGTGGCTACTGAAGATAACTCCATTCAACATTGCCCATTTCTTTTCTTTTGTCCTTTTTAAAACCACGAAAGCGAGACTATTCCACGGAGGATTACACCCCACAAATGGTCCAAATTATAAGGAAACACCCTTTAACGTGGCGATAAGGATGCGGGATCTTGTGGCTGCAATTATTGGCAATCCCATGGAAATCAACTTGCGTATGTCCTACCAAGGAAAATCTATATAATAAAAGCGGGAGTTGGAGGATGAACAGTGCTTTTTGGTCAAGCGGTTATAGCGTAATTTTGGGCAACTTTGAGGGCAAATTTGTTGGCTCTTGTATTTGTTGGCTTTTTCCTTTTTTTTTTTTGCACAAATTTAAACATTTAATCAATATAATCACAACAATTATTTTTCGGAGGGTGTTGGCTTATGAATAGTGAATTTTTTGTCAAGCGCTTATAAGATAATTTTGGGCAACTTTGAGGGCAAATTTGTTGGCTTTTGTATTTGTTGGTTTTTTCCTTTTTTTTTTGCACAAATTAAAACATTTAATCAATATAATCACAATAATTATTTTTCTTTCATATTTTTGTAAATGCTGCTTACTAATATTAGATCATTAATCTACATTAAGAGCCATGTATTATTACATTGTTTTTGAAATTTACAGTACTTTAATTTTTTTAATGTAAGAAACAATCTAAATAATATTGAGTGTTCTGTAAATACACAATTATTGAGGAAATAATGAATAAATTATTATTGGCTTTAGTGACTTTAAAAAATGGATTTTATTACTACGACATGAAATAAAATTATTTGGAAAAAAATGAATGCATATATTGCAAAAAAAATGAAATAAAATAGTGCTCTGTAAAATTGTTGAATGTAGTAATTGTTTAGCATGTTCAGCAGTAGCTTCTGACTGAATGATTCCCAAAAGTTGAACAGCAGTAAAAAAAAAAAAGAAAAAAAGAAAAGATGTCCAACATTGTTATCACAATTAACCAAAATCGGTTAAGGTGTCATGGACTAAAAATGATTTTTAATCCTACTACTTTTTAAAACATACAATTATAAAAATGTATTAGTCTATATATCCATATTACTCTATATAATTATTACAAATTTTTAATGCCCTTGTTTTTATTCTTATTTTTTGTTCTATAAAAAAGAATAATTAGTATGTTATTTACTAATAGCTCGGGCATCCAATAACAATTGTAGGATAACCGCTTGACAAAAAAATATTGTTCATGGGGCAACTCTCACTTTTATATTGTTAGATAAATATCCATATTTAATGTATATATATAATTATTATAAAATGTTTCCTAATGGCTCTAAATTTAATGTGTACATATTCATTTTTCCTAATGGCTCTAAATTACTCTAAATTGAAAAGCAATGTTGTATGCTATTTTTTCATTATTCTTTTAGTCAAACATGTAACATTAATTACATTGTTTCTTACATTAAAAAAATTAAAGTTTGTAAATTTCAAAAACAATGTATAATACATGGCTCTTAATGTGGATTAATGATCTAATATTAGTGAGCGACATTATACAAAAATATGAAAGAAAAATAATTCTTGTGATTATATTGATTAAATGTTTTAATTTGTGCAAAAAAAAAAAGGAAATAGGCCCATATTTATGGAACTTAGTGAGTTCAACTACTTAACCCACACCACATAATCTATACTAATCATATCATACAAAATATCAACACTATATTATTTGAACTAATTCAAGCCAAACTTATACCACCTATATAATTCTCTACACTACAACAAATATACAATAACTAAAAATTGTGCAACTTAACACGGGAAATATTCGCCCTCCTGCGCAACGCACAGGCCGTCCCAACTAGTAATTCTGAAATGTCAATGATTTGTGCTGCAGTTACACTAGGGCGTCAGGTTTTACATGTGTGGAAAAATGTATCCATAAAATAAAATGAAGCATGATATAATCGTCCATGCATATATACAATTATACATGCATCGATACATACGAGAGATAGAGAAAAAGCGATTAATATGTAAATAAGGGTCCAAGACCTAAAAGCTTAAGTTTTTGGATCAGAGTTGGATTCCTGACTTACATATTGGGCTCTTTGGTGGACTCTCTCGAGATGTTTTTCCCTAACAAATTGGTATCAGAGTTTCAGGTTGTGAGACTGGGTTACTCATGGGCAAGTGGATTCTTTTCGGAGTTGGACCGATAAAAATTCTCTTCTTGATGGTCGACTGAAATGTCAAGAAGTTTGGTTGGTGTTGGACCAGGTGTGCCATGAGTTTGGCAGGGGGTCCAGTTGATGTCAAATCAAGGAGCTAAGGGTTGGTAGGGGTCCAGAATGCAGTTTGGATGTTGAAGAAGAGTGAGTCCATGTTTGGGAGAAGAGATGACTTTGGTAATAAATGTGGGCTTGCATTGAGTATTAAAGTGGGGTCGAAAAATAACTTGTAAATTTGGGTTTAATGTGGGGATTACTCATGAACAGGGAGATTTGTTAGGTTCATAAGTAAAGGATTGTGTCCCACATTGACTCATGAACGAGGAGATTTGTTAGATTCATGAGTTAGGTTCCTGACTTACATATTGGACTCTTTGGTGGACTCTCTCGAGACGTTACCCCCTAACAGTGCTATTATTCACAAGGGTGTATGGCCATTTGCTATGGTTCGCCCTACCTTGCAAGCGCCATGAATGGTGCGCTGGTCCATTAACCTTTTTCACCTTATATTACACGATGGTTCTCGATCATTAACGGTACGAGCTCTCGCATCACCATGTACAAAAATCTTTAGTCACTCCTGATGCACTTGCGACTACAACATCCTAGCATCAAATGCATTTGAATAAGCAAAAAGTAAAATGAAAGCTGGGGGAAACACCCAAAAAAAAATTTGTAAACATGACAAAATGGAAGAAATGCAAGGATCATGCATCTTTAACTGTAGATAATTCAGACGGATCGAGCCTCTTGCTGAGATTAGGCTAGAGACATTGTTGCAATCCGTAGCCACTACATTCTTGGGTCTGACTGCCGCCCCCCACTAATACAACTCTAATGTCGGTAATGGAAATTCGAATACATGACATTTTGTGAGGAAACAACCTGTCATTACCAATTGAATGAACTTGTAAATTTTGTGATGCGTGAAGATTTAGAAAAAGTCGGATTCGTCTAGCATATTGGTACCATCTGATAGTGTCCATAAAAAGGAAGCCTACAACCAATTCCCCTTAGGTGAGTTGGTTACTAAGTGAAGCATAAAGTATAGGTGTGATTGCAAGTTAAAGGTTCAAATCTCTGAACCTTAGTGCACTCATGAATCAAGAATTCAAAGATCTAAGTTGCATTTGCTAAAAATGAAATTTGAATATATTAAGTTATTGAATTTTTAAACACTAAATCTGATATATTTGAGTGTATATCACATTAAATAATAGGATTAATTGCATTTACCTCCCCTGAGGTTTGACCAAATAACGAATCGATCCCTGAGATTTGACCAAATAACAAAAAGGTCCCTCAACCGTTAGTCTTTGCCGTTGACTGTTAGGGTTAATTACATTTACCCCCTGAGATTTGACCAAATAATGAATCGATCCCTAAAATTTGACCAAATAACATATTCCTCCCCCACACTAACTTCTGTCACTTATATGTAACGGAAATAACCAAAAGTCTGAATAACCCTTATTGATTTCCATCAAATTTTTGACCTATCGATTTTTGTGTTTTCAGAAAAAAATTTTGGTTAACAGATAAAATTTTGAATCCAACAAATTATTAATTTGTTTAACAGATAAAATCAGAGTAAATTTTGATAGACCTTGTAATGCAAAATTTGCCATACACGTATTTTGTAATTTGGTGAAATAGTGTGACAAATTTTGGATTACATGGGGTAATACCCATTATCCCATAAAATATCAGTGCTTTACGACTTTTCCCAATTATATGAACAAAGTACCTATTTTTTCAAAAAATAATTTATTTAAAAGATAAAGTAAAATTAAAATTTCTAGCGACTAAGAGGGTTGAAAATATAGTACGTATTTTTTCTTTCCATAATGTACCAGCTCCTTATACTTTTCCTATATTATATAAATGAAGTATCAGATTTCTATTGACATTTTACTCTATTTATTAGTAACCCATTGTAAAACCAAACTAGCAGAAGGCTTTTCTACACAAAACACTTTGTCATGGCCGATTAAGTAGTCAAAGGATATTTGAGAATCTGGTAATGGTCTCATTTTTTAAAATCATGTCCGTCTCATTTTTGTGGTGGATTGAGTGAACCTTTACATTGCTTCTATAAATTTTCTTTCATCGCTCAATTGTCGGTTTCCTTTTTTCACTCTATTTTTTTTTCCATTCCAGTCTTTGCTTTTCACATTTTAATTTCTTTTTTGTTTTCTAAGCTTTTCTTCTTTCTTCATTTTTTTCTTTTGTTATGCGCATATTTTATCAAGTTTGATTATTACATGCTTGGTTTTTTTCTTTTATACTGGTTAAAAACTGTTTTATTTAAGTAATAAACTCTTAGTTTAATTCGTTATTATTGAAACCACCTTCGATTTTTTAACGGTAAGTTTTCTCTAACTACAAGTTTTACAAAGAGGGTAAATATGATATTTTACTACTTCTATTTAAGTGTCTTTGACGAGATTACTTAAAAAGGAGGTACATGTAATATTACCACACCACAGGGATTTAAAAGTAGTTTGGTCAAACCACAAGGGAGATAGATGTAATTAATCCTTAAAAATTTGATGGAAATCAATAAGGGTTATTTAGATTTTTGGCTATTTCCGTTACATATAAGTGACAGAAGTTAGTGTGGGGGAGGAATCTGTTATTTGGTCAAATTTTAGGGATCAATTCGTTATTTGGTCAAATCTCAAGGGAGTAAATGTAATTAACCCTAACAGTCAACGGCAAAAACTAACGGTTGAGGGACCTTTTTGTTATTTGGTCAAATCTCAGGGATCGATTCGTTATTTAGTCAAACCTCAGGGGAGGTAAATGTAATTAGCCCTAAATAATAAGTAAAAAGTTAATTACTTATTTTTTGAAAGCAATTTTTATCTAAAAAATTTACTGCTACTTAATTAATTTAAGAGTTCAATTGTTTATTATTAAACATATCTCAATACGTTAAGATATGAATATATTAAATTTAAGTATTAAATCTATTAAATTTTAGTATGGAATTAGATTACGAAACAGGCCTAACAAACATTATGATATATGAATGCGAGTTTGTGCAATTCCAATCCTCGGCCCGTACAAAGGCCGTCTTTCCAATCATTATGATTTATGAATGCAAGTTTGTGCGGCTCTGTGCCTTTTCTCCATCTAGTACAGTAGTACTGCACGTTCTGTACTTCTTGCTCTAGATATTTGCAAAGCTCATAATACTTAACCAATGGCAATGGGCCATGCCCCGTAGTTTTGGATCTTGTTCGCATCGAAGAAAAAGGACGTTCACCCTGGAAATTTTTGCGATCAATAGAAACTGCTGAAGTAATCAACAAAGGAAAGTTCGTGTAGAAGAGTTTTAGAAACGAATAAATGAATTGATTCCATTCAAAAGCATTACTGCAAAGAATTACAATCCCTTCCCCACCACGTGCGTGCGTGCGTGCATGCATGAGCGGGGGAATTTTATACACTTGTATTCATACAAATAATTAAAATCTTCAAACAACAAAAACTTCAGTTGAATTGTTGAGCCCTAAATAGATTGTTGAGGACTGATTAGGATCATTTCTGGCTCTTTGGCACATGCGAAGTAGGTGATCTCAGATCGCGAAGCCGCTTCTCCTTGGAGAGCGTCTCAGCCAGCCTGTGCAAAGATTAAACTTGTAAGCATGTTTAGGTAAAACTCAAGAAATCTAGCGACTAAGAGCTGGTAATTAAGATAGGTGACGTTAAGAACAAGTGGGATTTTCTCGTCTCTTCCAATTTACATAAGAAAAATGTAATTTGTCAGGAAAGTTTTAAACAATGAAGTATTTTCAATTTTTATGACCGAATATTTGTGGGTGCCGCTCTTCTTTGATCAGTTCATTCTTAAATATTTCAACTATCTAAATGGAATGGTGAGAGCATTTACTTCGAAAAAATATATACTTCTAAGTAAAAGAAAATGGGCTTCAGTTGGCTTCTACCTTTTGAGAGCCTCCTCATTTGTGCCTTTATTTAGAGGCTCAAAAACACCAGTCTCCAAATTAATCCTCGAAACTGGCTTCTTCAACAAATTCTCCCCAACTTTGACAAGATTCTGTAGATTTTCCTCCGTTGCAACATCCACGGAAGCCAAGTCTCCTGTTAATGTGTCATCCTGCATCCGTGATGGACAAGAAAAGTCATTAAACAATAGAAGAAGACTGAAAACTAGCAGCAAAAGGTTTTCTAATCTTAATATACGTTAGCAGAAAAAGAAAACCAAAAGAGAGAGAGAGAAAGGAATGTAGGTACCTGAATTCGTAAATAATTTTCTTCAGACTGAAGTGTTTGAAAAACAGTAGAAAGGTGAAAGTCAACCATATCGCTACTTGCTTGAGAGAATACATCCACTAGCGGAGTTGAACCACCACTTGTGAGCCAACCCAGAATTCCCCATTTCGCTGCTTGCTCTGCATCATACTTTCCTTCCTCTTTCGCTGTACCAGTTCCCAAGGATAGAACAAGGAAGCGACTATATTCCTGCGATCTAATCGAGAAGAAGTCGGAATTTCCTTGGCTAACCTCCTTAGTCACATGGTTCATTGCAACTAAAGCCTGAAATATTATTTCATATTTACCTTAATCGTGAGAAAAAATGATTTTTTTTTTTTTGCTAAAATATGCACAATCCAAGTTTCTCAAAGTAACACGATAAAGATGAGAAATTATACCGGATTGTTAGCAGCCACGCCACCATCGATAAGGTTAAATTCTTTGACGCTACCATCAGAATCTTCAGTTTCGAATTTATGGGCAGGAAGATAAGTAGGAGCAGCTGAAGTTCCTATGCATATATCTCTCAATAAGGCGTCTAGGCTTGGATGGTGCTTCAACTGAGCCGTGCAAAACATCGGAATATGAGTTTCTTTTAGAAGGAAAAATAAAGAGGAACATGTAATACAATGATAAAAAAATGAAAGGGTTTGATCGAGACGAACTGCATAGCTGGAAAAGATGGTGGGCTGGAGCAATTTGATGTCGAAAGTAGGGATGACAACATTAGTCAGTGTTTGGTGTAACTTGGTCTCACCCAGCTTTTGCTTGAGCAGATTATGGAGATATTTGCCATCATATTTGGGTCCAGTCACGGCTTTAACTAGCTTTTCAGCTTGTCCCAGCATTAAGTGTCTGGTCATGAACATGAATCATGTTAGTTAATTGGCACTAGCGGGTCGATATAGTACTAGTACATAGTAACTTAATTGGGACAATGAAGATGGTATATAGTCAGGGTGATTACGTTTCTTGCGGGAAGATTTGAGGGCAATTGTCAAGGTAAAAGTCCTTGATCTCTTTGGCAGCAAAGAGAGGCCGATTCTTGTCATTTGGAGCGGCAAGCATTGCAGTCACAAGACCACCAGTGCTGGTGCCCGATATCACATCAAAGTAGTCAGCGAGTCTCGCATCTTCACCATCCAATTTCTGCACCAAAGACATATATCACATGAATATTATTACGCCAAATAAGAGCAGTCTATGCAATTTAACGCATGCATGCGAAAGTCACAAATCGGGTTTATTTATTCTCTTCATGAATGATTGGAAAAGAAAATTGATGCTTGGCATACCTGAAGCTCAGACTCTAAAAATCCAAGGATTACTCCAGGGATAATTCCTCTGATCCCTCCGCCATCAATGCTTAAGATGGTGATGCTATTTCCATAGGTTGGTGGCTGTAGAAATGATCTGTAGCTCTCCATGACAGATTGTAAGGTTAAATACAATCAAAAGGCAGGTACTCAACTATATGAGAGCTAAAGATGAAGAGTTAAAGTCGTAAAATACAGCCTTTAGCTAGATATATAATGACAGAGATACTGAGAAGGCGATGAAAACCCTTTTGAAACTTTTTGAGTACTAAGATGATGGCGAACTTGGGGTATTTATAGTGTTTCGGAAGTATCTAGCACGAATATATTAATGTTATCTTCTTTTGATGACTGAACCTCCTGTATACATTTGACCTGAAAGATTTGACCAATTGTTCTACGAGAAAAGTTCAAAATCCCACCCATGCACGCAAGTTTTCCGGATGAATGTTAGCTTTGAGAAAAGAAAACAGTGACTAAAGAGGATTGTAAGTTTTTTAATGGAGTTTATTGAAACTTGAAAGTTGACTGTTGGCTTTCTATTGGCACTCTCTCTACTTATTGCTAAAAAGATAGAGACGCCCACGTCAATGCCAGGGCTCAGAAAATTTTTTTTTTTAAAGGCACTGATCTACTTGTCTTAAGTTCTACAGACTCACAAAACTTCTTTTGGTCAAAAAAGGCCTCCACTAGAACAATCAGAATATTTGTGTATAATTTTCCCACGAAACACGATTTTATCAAGACTTGCTGTTTTCAAATTTCAAGGGCTCAGGCTGTTTCCCTGAGCCTGCCTGCATTGAAACAGTTACAGCTTGTTTGGCATGGTCAACGTTTATTAAAAGCCCAATTTCATTAAGAAAGATTAGAGAGAATTTCAATCATCCCATAATTAAGGGTTAACGAACCAAATCATCCCAAAGAAAAATTGGCCAGAGGATAATGATCTGTGGTCTTCCGACCATATTGGGAAGACTATTCTAACGGCCTAGCCAAACACCCTAATTTACTTGCGCGTGCAGGTGGTCCTTAATTCTTATTCAGGAAATAGCACCACCCGTGCAGTAATTCTTCTGTTCTGATAGCCACATTAATTATGGAAGTAACTATTTTCATTAGTGGTTTATAGTCATTATAAAAATTTATATTATCTAAAAGAATATTTAAAAAAAAATATCTACCAAATTTTTTATATGGGATATACTATTTGATGTATACTATCATATTATAGACAAAGTATGTAAACAAAATTTTTTAAAAGTTAGTAAATAATTGAACATTTAGAATACATTAATTTTTTTAAAGTTAATATGAATGAACATGTAGGATTGTTATTTTTCATATTTGTATAAATTCACAACAAATTTTTTTTTTTTTAAAAAAAGACCGTGCTAAAATACGTGCAAAATTCTAGTTCTTCTGTTCCGATAGCTACATTAATTAGCAGAGTTTGTGAATTTTCTAGCCTACCATATATAATGGTAGAAATGAACTTTTTGATTTGAAACTCAATAACATTTTTACCATACGCTAAGGGAGAATGAGGAAGCAAAATGATACTGCCTGTTAAAGACTCTTGCTTTCTCATCTTAAAACGAGATTTAGAAACTTGCAATTTCTATGTGTTCCTTCTCTCTTGCGAATAATGAATGTTTTTGTACTTCAACAATCACAACGGTGATAGGGATTTACCTCTTATTAGTTACGTGCTCTAAACCTATATCATGTGATCAGGTAGACTTTTTTTTGGAGAATAATCAGTCAAAGGATTTCTGATAAAATTTACACTTGATTTCGCAATTTCATCTCCATACAACGCTGCCAACGATTTAGAGAACATTTCCAAGAAAATGCGTTTGAATTTGAAACTTTCAAAGACGTAAATTTCACTAGTAAACAGCCGAAGCTAATTGCAGGGATGAGAGTTGATTCTAACGGTGACGTTCCACTGCAAACATTGCACTAGTCCATGACAGAACATTTCTTCTGAATATCAGCAATCGAGTCACCACTTAAATTACGTCGTCGGTGATTCAGATCCATGAATGAATTGTTTCCTTGCTGGCGGCGCCATGGAATTTAATTCCAGTTAAGTCACTTATTCCACGGGCATGCAAACCATTGACTTTAAGTGCAGGCCCTCAAAATAATAATAATAGTTAATCAAATGTATATCACAAACAATGGACACAGAAACAAGCCACGAGGCTTGCTGTTGAAAACAAGAAAAGGACGAGTGACAGCCCGAGGCCAGAAACGTAACTGAAAAAGACGGGAAGCAGAGGACGAAACTTCGGAGGCTTTTTATTTATTAACCATCAGAATGTCTTCACACTTGTATCAATGAACCAAGAAAGGGCCATTGAATGATAGAATCCTGTAAGGATTAGTTACGTAATCGGGAACCATAATTGAATAAAAATAAAACAAGTAGTTTCCTAAATGGATAAGGATTAAGTTTTTATCCATTGTCAGTGTAATTATTATTTTTTTTCACACCAACAATATGTAAATGTATGTCATTGATAGGTCATAATTGTTGCTAAATTTATAATTATTCTTCCCTTGATTTTAGCCAAATATTATTTTAATTGTCGGATTCTACTTATATTTGGTTAATGGTGTTAATTGTGGGAAAAGGAGCAAAACTTGATTAAAAGAGACAATTTTCCAGTTAATTTGATTGTGGTACGTTCGGGACCTATATTCAAGGCCAAAAAATCAGGATTGATACTGGGCAATCTCCAAATCCAAATCAATTTCCTAATTGGATAGCTATCAGGACCTTCCTGATTTGGCTAGATCATTCTCAAGTGATTGGGAGAGTTTTTAGAAAATCTATATCTATATGTATTCAAGAAGGGATTTTTAGCACATACCTTCTCAATGCCTTATAAACTTGTCATTTTTTTTTCTAAATTTTTATATTTATTTTAATACATAAAAAGTAGTGGGTTATAATTAGAGGTGCAAATCAACCCACTTAACTAGATTTACCCATACCCGCCCATGAATAGATGGGTATGGGTATCTTAAATTTTTGTATATGGGTATATTGGGTATTATTGGGTAACCCATCAAACCCAATTAACCCATTTAAAATTCTCTTCTCTCCAGGTCTCTTCTTTTCCCCTACCTTTTTTTTTTCAAATTTTTCATTTTGTCATGATGTTAACATTATTATTATTATTATTATTTGTTGGTTTTATCTTATTTTTTTTTCTTAGTTTGTTAACTTGCTTATTTTTTAGCATTCCCAATTTATGATAAATTTTAACCTATTTTCTTATCTTTATAAAATGAAATTTTAAATTTATATATGAAAAAAATGTTAGGGGTTCAAAATTTTTGGATTAAGTTTTTATATTAATTTTTATAGTACTTAATTCAAATTTTTATATTCGTATTATTCAATTATTAAATAATAGGTAATTTTGTGACATAGAGTATAAATGAAAAAAATTGGTAATTAAGTTTATTGAACATTATAAGTAAATATTTAAAACTAATGATGGGTACAAAGAGTGGTATAAATTGATAACTTAGTTTGCAAAAATGAATTTAAATGAGTTTGCAAAAAGTTGAAATAAATGAGTTATAAATGGGTAATTGGGTTACCCAATTCATTTTTTGACTTACCCATTTATACCCATCTAATTAAATGGGTATAAATGAGTTGACTCACTTATACCCATTACCCATTTTACCCAACCCAAACCCGCCCAAGTCACCCATTTTGACACCTTTAGTTATAACCCACCTTATCACCAATCAAATTTAAATTTAAAATATACTCACTATCTCTTAACTCATTCTACAACCACTCCTACAAATCTTCTAATCATCATCCCACGTTTCCCCCCACGTTTGCACTTATCAAAATTTTGTTAACACAGTTTGACAGTAGCTCGATTCATATTGTGGGATAAATTTGCTAATGATGATGATGAACGGTTATATCAGTCTGCTACAAAAAATAATATTTTACTAGCATGTGGTATTTGCGTACGAAATTTCAGAGGTAAATCAATTACTTTTACTTATATTTTATATATTTTGAATAGCTTTTGAGTGAGCATAACCATACTATGCAAGTCCATCACTGTGTACAATTGGAGCTAGCAAATTGTATATTAATCACAATTTAGATTTTACTCGATACCTGCGCAGTTAGTGAGTTCCTCATTAACACTATATCAAACTATTAATACTGTTTCGTACTCTTATTGACATTTATTTCAAAAAAATTGCATGTTTGAAAATAATACATGTGCCCACAAGTTAATTACATGGTTGAGATCAAGCAATTTCACAACATCACAAGCACTGTTGATAGCAAATTCAAAGAGAATATGGATATCTGAATATACAATCATGCCTACGGTAAGCTTACTCAATTTTAATTAATTTCTAAAAGAATTTTTTAAATTTATAATTATAACCTATATCTTTTTTCATTCTTATTAGGTTAAATATTTTCGAATACTTGCTTACATTCAGAGCATTAACATAGAAAATATGTTCTATGAGCTATACAAAAATTGTGGACAACTATATGAAGGTCATTTTTCAAAAACAATGTCTATGCATTGTAATGACGCGGTTAACACTATTATTAGGTAATTAATTTCATGTATATTTAATTTCAATATATTTTTCCGTATTGCATATAATATTTTATTTGTCAAACAGTTACAATGTTAACATACAAATCAGAGATTTCAATGGTAACATGCATTTTAATCTACAAGACAGACATGCACGATTTATATTTGGTTGTGATACTTTTTATCTCAAAGAATTACAAAGAAAAATAGAATTTCTTAATATATATTTATTTTTTATAGTACTATTTATAAACTATATAAAAAAAATACACTAATTTCGTACGTTCTTAATTATCAGGAAAGTGGTGATAGGTTGTTCAACCAACAAATTAATTCATGCAAAGATTGTGTATTTTCATTTATAGTACGCACTCCACAAAATTCAACAGAGTTAATTAAATCATTAATTTTGACTTTTGTACTAAAAGTGGATTGGTGTGAAGAGTGTTCGCACCTTCAAGCAAGATTATCAAATCGAATGCTTAGTATTTGTAAGTATTTCATTTTAACAATATTCAATTATATTCATTTGTAGAAATATATCATTCCCTTTTTTAATATAAATTTTAATTTTTTTTCAGGATCCATCTTCTGAAAAAAGACAGTTCTTGAATGATATACACATTCTATTATATTTCAAACTATTGTTAAATAGATATTACATTTTAATTTTGTTGGTTCAATTTTTTCATTTTTATTTGTTCACCATTTTATTTTTATTTTTTTCAATAATGTCAACACCGTGCGTAGCACGGATATTCACACTAGTTAAATTGTAATAGGAAACTCTTTAGGAATCTGATTGGTACTAGGAAATCAATCAATTGAAAGGTCAGCAAATAGAATCCGTGGGGGAGACCCATCTTTGGCAACATAGGAATTTCTTGTCTTTTCTTTCCTTTGCACGGATTTGAGGAAGAGCAAAAAGCCGGATCCCGCGTGATTAAGAGTCGGCCAGCAACAAATTCGGGGAGTCTTGTTTTTCTTAAGAAGTTACAAAATAGAAATAGAGAGGACGGCTATGACTAGTCTCTTTTCTTTGTCTTCTTTCGTTAGTCTTTGGGGGAGGAACGAATGGTTATCAAGGGAGCCCTGTGGATTCCCCTGGAGGATGTGTAGCTAAATCTCCATTTTCTAGTTGAGAGTTAATTTGAAGACGCGGTTCCAAACATATGTGAGATTGAATTATTTTACTTATTTCTTTTATTCATTGGTATTCGTACGTTTTCTGGTTTAATTGCTTATGATTGTTCTGTTATTTGAATGTCAAGGGTCCGATATTCAAATTAATCTAATAATCTACTGTCACATTAATTGATTGAATCCGTAATTGTTCAATTGGTTAATATCAGTGGCGACTATCGTGATTGGTTTCATGTTAGGGAAATGCATGATCTAATTTAAACAAACCCTCGTAGCGTGTTTGTTGGTTAGGGTTGGGTTTTTCTAATTCTTAATGCAATCGAGGAATTAAATCCTACGGTCATATTTAGGGTTATTTCTTGATTAGAAAAATAGTTAACGGTCGTACCTTGACTATTAAAAAAGTAAGGAAAGGTTGGTTGTTTATCGCGTGTATGACAACTATAACCAATCTAATACTGAATAATTGAATTATCTTTATATCGATGATCAATTGAATGGACCGTATCTGAAAAGTTGTACCTTTGACTAGAGTCGTATTGGTTATTGATTAATTCCTGTTTGTTTTTATTAGTTATTTCATTAGTTAGTTAATTAATTTTTTTATATCCTCCAAAAATCTCCCATACTTCGGACTCTGGAAGAAACGAATTATCTTCAATCTCTGTGGATTCGATCATACTCACCGCAATATACAAAATTTGTATTTTTCTCGAGTATGTATATATTATTGCACAGTCTCGACACCTATCAGTCACCTATATAAAAAGTAAACTTCAAAATTGAAATTAAATTACATGGCATGTATCAATATTCGCTTGCATGTACCTTGACAGTGCATAAAAAACTATACAATAAATATACTAATACTAAAAAGACTTAGGGTCTGTTTGGAAGTGAGTTTTTTGACCAAGTTTTTTACCTACTAGTTTTTTAACAACTTTTGCTACAGGAACCCCAAAAAACTTCTCAAAACTTTTTACCTACACACTTCAAAAATACACAAAAAAACTTTCCCTTCAAACTTTTTTTCTTTTTTCTCCCTCACCCAACCTACCACATCCTCCGCCGCTGGCTACCACCTCCACCACCACTTTCGACGCCGGTTACTATTCCGGCAGCCAGTTCCGACCATACACAAAGTTTTTTTTTCTTTCCCTCCCCCCTTCCCTCTTCCCCTCTGCCTCCCCTGCCCCCTTCCTCCTCCCCCTTTTAGGCGGTTTTTAAATCCTTCATTTTAAAACACAAAAAATGAACATGGAATCCCAAGAACCGAACAAGCAAAATCATAGCCCAGAAAAAGCAAAAAAAGTCCAGAATGTAGGAATTTGACATCAAATTCAAAGTGATGGTTTCCTTATTCAACTGGATGCAGAAGAGCAAATCCTCCGTGACGAAGCGTTCCAAGTTCCGTAAATTTCTCAATGCTTTTTGCCGGAAACTGGGGGACTATTTCAGTGCCGTCCGCGGGGTGGTGGGAGGAGGGTGTCGCGTTGGGGAAAGGCCAGGGGGTGGCAGGGGAGGGGGTCGCATAGGAGAGGTGGCGGGAGAAGCTGGGGAAAGGGCAGGGGAGTGGCGGGGGAAGGTGGTCGCGCTGGCAGAGGAAAGGGCAGGGGGTGCCGAGGGGAGGGGGAGTGGCGGGAGAAGCTGGGGAAAAAGCAAGGGGTGGCGGGAGGAGGGGGAAAAGGCAAGGGGGTGCCGGGGGGACGGGGTCATGCTGGCAGAGGAAAGGGCAAGGGGTGGCGGGGGGAGGGGGTCACGATGGCAGAGGGGGAAGGGGCACAAGGGGTGGCGGGGGGAAGGGGGTTACGGTGGCAGAGGGGGAAGGGGCACAGGAGGTGGCGGGGGGAGGGGGTCACGGCGGCAGAGGGAAGGTGGCGGGAGGAGAAGGGGAAAGGGAGGAGAGGGGTGGCGGGTGTGAGTGCTGCTGGGAGGTAACGGGGAGGAAAGAAAGAAGAAGAAGAAGAAAAAGGAAGAAGAAGAAGAAGAAGAGAGGAAAAGAAAAGAAAAAGGAAAGAAAGAAAAGAAAAAGAAAGAGAAAGAGAAAGAGAAAAAGAAAGAAAAAAAAAGGGAAAAAAAATTTTTCACTCTACAAAAACTTCTATAAAATTTTGCAGCTTACAAAAAAATTTTTCACCTTATAAAAACTTCTACAAAATTTTTTCAAAAACTTCTACAGTGTACTACAGTAAAATTTTAGATAAACTCCCAAAAAACTCAGGTTCCAAACAGGCCCTTAGTTTAGAATCCTAGATTACCTCCCTTAAACCAATGTTTTCAAATTTCACTATACCAATCATTTTTTTCAACTTGAGAAATAGTTTCACCTTTAATGGCTTCATGAAAATATTTGTCACTTGATTTTCACTCTTGCAATAGTCAATAGCAATTTCTTGATTTTAAACTAGTTCATGAATGAAGTGAAACTTGATATGAATGTACTTGCTCCTCTCATAAAATACAAGATTCTTTGACAACTTAATTGCAGACATGCTATCACAATAGATTTTGGCAGGACTTGATGAGAACATGAAGATTTGCATGGATTCCTTTCATTTTACAAGTCTGCACATTCTAATGATGGTTGATGGTGCAATCGGGCTCGAGAATCATTGAAGATCCAAATTTTCCAAATTTTAATTGGCTTCCAAATCTTGATTGGTATCTTGATTGATATCTTGATTGATTTCCAAATTGAGAGTTAAGTAAGTTGTTTGAATTAGGGAATAAAGGCTAAGGTCATGTTGACCATAGTTAAGCCAATTTGAATTAGTTAGTTTCCTATTCTAGTTGAATTAGAGTTTTAGGAAAGCAGTTAATTGCTTCCAAATTTGTTTAGGAAGTTGTGTCAAGTTTAGAAGTCAAGTCAAATAAGGAAACTTGTATTGTTTCCAATTTAGATTAGGGTTTTGAGTCTTGCAAGGCTATAAATAGCCAACTTTATTTAACTATTGAAAAACACAATTATGAGATGAATAAAAAATTGAGAGTTTTCTCTTTCTTGTTCCTTTGGGAGCGTTCCTTGATACAAAGTGAGTTGTATCTCCTTTGTTCAAGTTTCGGCTTATCAATTCAAGACCATGTTGAATTGTGGCGCCTTCTACACTTGCCTGAGGTTCACTAATTCGTTTGGTTACGGGTTGAGATAATATCAACAAGTTCGTAGTCACGGGGATTAGAGGGGTCGTAAAGTCTTTCCATCTTTGTATCCATAACCTGGTCAAGATAGATCCTTCCGCTGCCTGATCGATTCGGTTCTTCAAGACAAGTTCTTATTGGGTCGAGTTCGTATCATCTGGTATCAGAGTTTCGGCTCTTGATTCAGGTTAATATCCTTTTTCTTTTCTTATTTGTCTATTTTTTTTTCTATCGAAACCCTAGCCGCCTTTCAATTTTAAAAGAAAAAAAATTTTTTTGGTTCTTGTTTTTTTTTTTATTATTTTATCACTTGAGTCTAACCTACCCCCTTGATTGAACGAGGTTGGAATTTCTTGATGTGATTACGTTCTTGAAAACAGGTTTTTCAAGGGTTTAACTCCCATTAAATTTCTTCCAAGTGAAGTCCTAACCTTGCATCGAGTCGTCAAAAGCAAAAAAAAAAAAAAAAAAAAAATACTGTTCACAGCGGTACTGTTCATCGGACTGTTCACACTGTAGCAGTACTGTTCATCGCCGCACTGTAGCAGTACTGTTCACCGCACTGTAGCAGTACTATTCATCCGAAATTTTTTTTTTTTCTCTTTTTTCCCCATACCTTGTGGTTGTTTCTTGTTGTTCTTGCTTCTTGTAGTTGGCTTGATAATTTCTTGAAGTTCTTGGATTACATATAACATTCTCCGAGTTACTCCTTTGTAAACAAGCACTCGATTTGAGGACAAATCGTCTTTCAAGAGGAGGGGAATGATGAGAACATGAAGATTTGCATGGATTCCTTTCATTTTACAAGTCTGCACATTCTAATGATGGTTGATGGTGCAATCGGGCTCGAGAATCATTGAAGATCCAAATTTTTCAAATTTTAATTGGCTTCCAAATCTTGATTGGTATCTTGATTGATTTCCAAATTGAGAGTTAAGTAAGTTGTTTGAATTAGGGAATAAAGGCTAAGGTCATGTTGACCATAGTTAAGCCAATTTGAATTAGTTAGTTTCCTATTCTAGTTGAATTAGAGTTTTAGGAAAGCAGTTAATTGCTTCCAAATTTGTTTAGGAAGTTGTGTCAAGTTTAGAAGTCAAGTCAAATAAGGAAACTTGTATTGTTTCCAATTTAAATTAGGGTTTTGAGTCTTGCAAGGCTATAAATAGCCAACTTTATTTAACTATTGAAAAACACAATTATGAGATGAATAAAAAATTGAGAGTTTTCTCTTTCTTGTTCCTTTGGGAGCGTTCCTTGATACAAAGTGAGTTGTATCTCCTTTGTTCAAGTTTCGGCTTATCAATTCAAGACCATGTTGAATTGTGGTGCCTTCTACACTTGCCTGAGGTTCACTAATTCGTTTGGTTACGGGTTGAGATAATATCAACAAGTTCGTAGTCACGGGGATTAGAGGGGTCGTAAGGTCTTTCCATCTTTGTATCCATAACCTGGTCAAGATAGATCCTTCCGCTGCCTGATCGATTCGGTTCTTCAAGACAAGTTCTTGTTGGGTCGAGTTCGTATCAGGACTACTTTGGTCATGCCGAAAAAATTCAAACATTCTTCTCAACCATATATAATGTTTGAGTAGCACTATACGCAAATGCCATATATGCCATAGAAGAGTGATGTTTTGAATCAGCGGAATCAAATTTTCAAAGGATGAGGATGAGACCATGGTAGAAACAATTTTAAAGGCCGAAGTAGAGGCAATTTTTACTAGCAAAGAGATAACAATAATCCCAATAATAAGCAAATGTTATTCTTGGTTTTGATGATCACAAAAGTTTGTTTATACAGACCAAGAAAGTGAACACTTTGATCAGGTCTGTTGGAACAAAGAAAGCATATGTTCGTTTATCTCCTGACTACGTTGCTTTGGATGTGGCAAACAAGATTGGAATAATATGAATGAATTTAGTCATTGTTTTGTTTTCGATCAAAGATATTGTCTTTTAAGTATGTCTAGTTTGTCATTCTTGGTACCTTGAAATATTTGTCTAACCTTCTTCAAATACAAGTGTTTTTTGTCTATCCAAGAATCAGGTTCAAATATGTCATGAAATGTAAAACAACCAAAATGAGAAGCAAAAACAGGACAATCAGGTCGGACGGCCGAAAGGAAACTGTCGGACGTCCGAAAAGATAAAGAACATCAGGAAGGAAGCACCGTCGAACGCTCACATGGAAGCATCGGACGTCCGGAAGGATCGGACGCTTGCCATCGGACGCTAATCAACCGCATCGGACGTCCGAAAAATTCCAAGATAACTTGCTAGCTCTCGGCCCAAGGTCGGACGCTGTGCTGTCGGACGACAAAGAACTTATCGGACGTCCGAACCTCAACTTGGCTATCATCGGACGATTGGTTCGGACGATGATTCGATCGTCGGACGTCCGACAGCCCCAACGGCTAGTTGACTCTTCAGCTGCCTTCTATCCGTTGGAAGCATTGATGAAGCCCATTTCTGGATCCCTTTAAAATCAAACTGGTCTAAACGAAGTAGAGACTTTTGCACACTTTGTTTACAAGATCTAGTGAGATATTTTAGCTAGAAAATAGTCTCCAAAGCAGATTTGTTTTAAAGTGGTGTGAATTTCTGTTGAGCATTTCTTTTGTGGTTGAAAGGATCTTTAGTGTAGCTTTGTTGAGGGTTTTCTGAGTGATTGTAAAACTTCCTAGCTTGACTAAGTGAGGCTTAGGGCAAGGAGGAAGTGCTCCCTCCATTGTACATCTAGTTGATCTTCGTTCATCAAAGAGAAGTTGCTCTTCCTAGTGTTTGGTCTTCAAGTTTGGGTAAAGCTTGGTAGACACTTGGTTTGTTTCTCTATTTTACATTTCTGTTTAATAAAATCTTCATTGCTTATCTATACTTGCTTCTCTGATCAATATTGCTATTGTCTTCTAATCTACTTGGTTGATCATTACTAAAAAGGAAGGTAAATTTTCATTAAAGAAAAAGTGCATAAACTTGGTTAAGATTTTAATCAAACCAATTCACCCCCCCTCTTGGTTGTCTGTGGGACTAACACACGGAAATAATAATAATTCTCATAGACATAATATTCAGTGCCATAATTGTTAAAATTTTGATTATTATAAAAATGAATACTGATACAATTCTAACAATAAAGTTAAGCATGCTAATATGGCAAAGAATGATATTGAAAATGATGAAACCATTTTATTTTCTAGCTCAAGAATAGAAGAAAATAAGAAAAATAATGATTTTTGGATTCTGACTATAGTAATTATATGTGTGGTAATAAAAATATGTTTACTAATTTGGATGAGTCTTTCAGATTTTCTGTTAAATTTGTTAATAATGAAAGGGTGCTTATGCTTTAGAAAGAAAAACCGGTATCACTTTGACGAATGGTAAATCTAATATTATCTCTGATATTTTCTTTGTGTCAAACTTTTATCATAATTTGTTGAGTTTTGGGTAATTTTTTGAGAAGGGATATGATTTGCTATTTAAAAATAGCATTGATATTATTACTAATGATTGTCCGGAACTAATAGTAAAGGTATACATGAATACTGGTTGTTTATGACCTATATCAATTAATTGTCATTATTTACCTTACTTTAACTTTATTGTATTTGATGATATTTGTTTATGGGACATGCATCTTAGTCACTTGAATTTTGAGAGTTTGAATTTTCTTACTAAGAGGAATATGGTGTATGGGCTGTCTTCTATCGATTTTTTCTGCTAAACCTTGTGAGTCTTGTATTTTGGAGAAGAAACACAGAGATCTTGTTCCCAAAGGCAAGACTTTGTGAGCTAGTCAACTATTAGAGTTGATACATTTTTGGCCTGTGCTCAGTTGAGCTACCTTCCACCAGTGGTCGAAAATATTTTGTTACCTTCATTGATGATTTTAACAGAAAAACTTGGGTATAAATTTTTAAAGAATAAATACAAAGCCTGTGATATTTTTAAAAATTTTAAAGTGTATGTTGAGAAGCAAAATAGTCAATTTATTAAAATTTTAAAAATTGACAGAAGCACTGAGTTTACCATTTGTGATGATTTTTTTATATAAACATGGAATTAAGCTCCAGTTGACACTCAAATACATTTCTCAGTAGAATGAAATGATGCAGAGGAAGAATCGCACTCTAATGGATATGGTGAGATCAATTATGCATGCTAAAAATAAACCTAAAGGTTTTTCAGCAGAAGCTATTTTCTATGCTGTTTATGTTTCTAATAGATCTATTGTGCAATGCAATTTTGAGAAGGCACCATAGGAGTTGTGAATTAATAAAAATAAAAAATTTCTCATTTGAAAGTATTTGGTTGTCTTGCTTATTCCAATGTCCCAAACTCTATCAGGAAAAAGTTAGACGACAAAGTAGAAAAAGTGCATTTTTATTGAGTACGATCATAAAATCAAAAGTTTCGGGCTGTTCAATCTAGACACCAGGAAGGTCATTATTAGCAAAGATGTCACATACGATAAGCAATAAGCTTATAATTGGTTTAAAAAGTGTTAAATTTTATGTCAAAGCATCCATCAATGCCATCATATTTTGATGAAGAAACTTCTTCTGATCAAATATATGTTTTAGATATACTTGATTACGCCACTTTTATCCAATTACCAAAGCAGAGGATAGAGGATATATATTTTCTCCACTTTTCACCCAGCCACCCTCTTTCCTTCTTTGACAAGAAGAAGGAATGTATCAACCAATGTAAAACTAACTTAAAGGTATGGGCCAAGGTTTGACGTACAAAGTACATAGCGCAAGGGTATACATTATTTATTATTGAATAATAGGAAAAACATGTTGACATTTTGTTTCTTTCTGATCAAATTATCTGAATTTTTTTTTTTAAAACTTCAATGAAACTCAAATCTAGGAAAAATTTCAGAGTTCGATGATAAAAAAATCAAAAAACAAAAAGGTAAAAAAAATGAAAAAAGAAAAAGATCTTGAAAACACTATGGTAATCATCGAATTTAAGATGTAAGTAAATAAAATTATTCTTATATTTACCAATTACCCACCTTCAAATGCTACAATACGTTGTAAGGATAACCAAAAATCAGTAATATAATTTTTTTTTTTTTTGCATATGTTGAATTAAAAAAATGAATTACCCATGCAGCTGGAGTGGGGATGGCAACCCGCGGGGCGCTAATTGGGGGGGGGGGGGCGGGGGGAATTTTTCCCCCGTTTAGAAATGGTTAAAAAATATATATATGTATATAATTATATATATAGTATTTAATTCAATTAGTTACAAACTTATGATAATGATATTATTAGTTATATGTATTATATAATGTATATTAGTATATGTAATATAATTGATATTATCAATTATACTAATAATTATATATGTCTATTAATAGAAATTATTAATTAGTTATATTAAATTTACTAATACATTTATAGTAAATTTCTAATTACACTTAATACAATAACACTTTTTTCTAAAAAAAAAAAAAAAGGCACAAAGCACAATAATGAATTAGTGATTGTATTCGTGCAAAAAATGAAAACTTGACTACTTTAGTTGTATTTATTTCATCATGTTGGATTGTATTCAAATAACTTTTGTTTGATTGTTTATATGAGTTTTAATTGTGAAATTACAATAAATAATAATTTGGTGATGTATTGATATTTTAATACTTGATTATTTGTTAAAATTTAACTATAATAAAATTATATAACAAATTTTTATTAGTCCCGTGAAAAAAACGGGGTAGGATGGGGATTGAGCAGGGGCAAGGGGGGTGGGGGAATTAGTAGACCCATTCCGCCTTGTTGCCATCCTTAAAACGGAGGATTGAGTTAGGGGTATAATTGCATGGTCAGGGAAATAAAAAAGCATTTTTTAATTAATTTAAAGTTGAGGGGAGGTGATTGCTATTTATCTATTTCACGTGACCAACCCATAAAGGAACACTGGAATTGGACTAGTCTTGTTTCCAAAGAAATCGAGCTCAAAGCCCCTGTCCCGCAGCAGGGAAAAAGAAAACTCCTGAGCAATCTAGAAAATAGACCATGTCGGGAATGGAAAGACTGCAAAGAATGTTCGCCGGCGCCGGGGGCGCTTTAGGCCATCCTCCACCGGACTCTCCGACTCTGGATTCATCGGAGCAAGTCTACATCTCATCTCTCGCCCTTCTCAAGATGCTGAAACACGGTAAACAATCTAGGGTTTCTGGTTGCCATCTATTGCTCGTTTCTTCCCTATACATGCTGTTTATTGGTTGATTTGGTTAAAGTTATTCGGGTGTTGGGGTTTCGGTCATGTAATTGGCTAATTAATTGGTTTTTTAGGGAGAGCTGGGGTACCAATGGAAGTGATGGGGCTGATGCTTGGGGATTTTGTGGATGAGTATACTGTGCGTGTTGTTGATGTGTTTGCGATGCCGCAGAGTGGTACTGGAGTGAGTGTTGAGGCTGTGGATCATGTTTTCCAGACCAATATGCTTGATATGCTCAAGCAAACTGGCAGGTACTAGACTACTAGTCCTTATATTGGATTTTTTGTAATTTTTGTAGATGTTCTAAAATTTTGATGCATGACGTTGGCTATCGGGCAATGAAAATTATTGGTACTTGGTCTGAGATTTACAGAGTAATTTCTGGTTCAAAGTTTTGGGAGAGCTTTTCTCCTTTCCTGGTTTGTGTGGGTCGTTGGTGTAGTTAGTGGAAATTAAAGAGATCGTCAAATTCGATGTAAAAGAAAGGAAATATGTCAACAAATGTTAGAGTGGTTGTCCCTAGAACTTATTATTAAGCCCAAGTCCTATGCTAACACATAATGTTGTTTATTCTGTGTTGACTTTTGTGTTACAAAATTTTGCTGTTTGGATTCCTGACTTCATTTTGGGGGAGAAGCTGTTGTTCTTGAGATAGAAATTGGATAAAGGAAACTATCTAGGACTTTTTGTTGTGGTAGTGCTTGATTGTTCTCTGAGCTTGTATTTGTAATATCCTATCCTGTGTTAGAAATCACTATCTAGGCAATGCATGTTAGGTTTTGATGCCAAAGTTTGAAGATAACTTGTCAAGTAACTCACTCGATTGGTGTGATATATACAACAAGAAGAAAAAGTCATACCTGTTTAGATAAGTATCTTTTAGGGCTTCTAGCTACATACATGCATGGGCACTTGTCTCCTCTTCCTATTGGTAGATTAAGCTAGATGGTCCACCTATTCAAAGCTTGTGAAGAATTTTTTGGTTTTTGTAATAGCTCTAGTTCTAATTTCATGATCCTGTTGTTTGCTTACTTTCTTTGAAGGACTCCATTAAATCTTTTAGAATTTTTTAATTTTCTGGCTGAAAGGCCTGCATTTTTGGTGCTGCATTTCAAACTTATCTTATGTCTTAGTCAGTTATCAGATGTACGACTCATCTCTTCTAGCCCTCAAAATGCTTTGAAATAATCACTTCAAATGTGAAGTAATAATGACCCAAAGAACATCCTTTACGATTTTTTTTGGCCTTGTATTTTTCATGTTTCTTAATGTATAAATTAAATCTATCTGTTAATTGTGAAAGAACCAATTCCAATGTTGTGTTCATTTGCATTTATACCTCGGCTCAACTTCTCCAATAGTACATAGAGATATTCTGTTATTGGAATCCTTGGTGTCTGGTTTGGCTTACTTTTCGCTGTTGTTCAAGTGATTTGTTTCATTCCTCTTTCTATTAGCGCTTCTAATGTTTTAAGATTGCCTTGAATTTTTTCTTCTCGATAACTTGTTATGGTTCTTTCTACTTTTATACCTTTTTGTCTCCCTGTTGGCTTATTGTCACAGGCCAGAAATGGTGGTTGGTTGGTATCATTCGCATCCTGGATTTGGATGTTGGCTTTCTGGTGTGGACATCAATACTCAACAGGTTTGTTTTCTACTATAGTATCATACACTTTCCGTCTTGCCCTTTCCTTTTAAGAGGTTATCACATCCAACTCTTTTTTTTTTGTTTAAACACTATTACTAGTAGCTTTCAACCAGTCCCTTATTATTCTTATCCTGGTGTATTCTGGCATTTATTAGTCATCTAGCACATAACTAAATTGCCCTTTCCTTTTTCTGCTCTTTTTCTTCCTTCAATGTAACGTTTGGACTTCTGTTTATTCTTGAAGTAACATCAAAACAGTTTTTGTATTTCTACTAAACACTATGCATCTGCAAGCATGTCATTGCTTTTTTCCTTCCTTCCTTCCTTCCTTCCTGATATAGTCATCTGCAGGAATACTGTTACATGCAGGTTTTACATTCTTTCTTCTAGATACACTGGTTGGTTTGCATTAGATTCCAGTTCTCGAGCACACTAATATTTGAGTGTTTAGTCATTCTTCATCCATAGATGGTCCTTTAGAATATAGTATTACTTGGAAATAGCTAATTTCTGAAATTTGACTAACTTGGTTGCATTTTGTAGCTAAAGCTAAACTGCTAGTTTTTAGGTATCAGTGTTGACTTAGTCAATTTTGTGGTGCTGTGCAGAGTTTTGAAGCTTTAAATCAAAGAGCCGTGGCAGTTGTGGTAGATCCAATTCAGAGTGTTAAAGGAAAGGTGGTAATTGATGCATTTCGGTTGATTAATCCTCAGACTATGATGCTCGGGCAAGAGCCACGGCAGACAACATCCAACCTTGGTCATCTAAACAAACCATCAATCCAGGTCAAGCTGAAGGCTTTCTTTGGTTTTTTTTTTTTATTGGATATCATAGTGTGATAGGTTCTAGTTGATAAATTGGTCTCTCTTTTACAGGCATTGATCCATGGTTTGAATAGGCATTATTACTCAATAGCAATCAACTACAGAAAGAATGAACTTGAGGAGAAAATGCTACTTAATCTTCACAAAAAGAAATGGACAGATGGGTTGACACTCCAGAGGTTTGACACACATTCTAAAACCAATGAGCAGACAGTTCAGGTTTGATTCGGTTTTATGGCACTGCAGAAAGTTCTCAAGTGAATTGTATTGAGACAACTCTGTTTATCTGTAAGTTTTATAACCTTATGGTGTTTGGTGCAGGAAATGCTAAACTTGGCCATCAAATACAATAAAGCAGTTCAAGAGGAGGATGAGCTGCCACCAGAGAAGTTGGCAATTGCAAATGTGGGAAGGCAAGATGCCAAGAAGCATCTCGAAGAGCACGTTTCTAACTTGATGTCATCAAACATTATTCAGACCTTGGGAACAATGCTTGATACAGTTGGCTTTTAATGACTTTTCTTTAGGAAATGCCAAAATGCTTGATATTTGATTCTGCTGTCCTATGAATGTGATCACTTATTTATTTATTAAGGTTACAGTCCTCAATATTCATGATTCGCACAGTCTTTCTGATGTTGCACTTGGATTAGAGTGATCAAAACATTTCCATGAACAGCATTGATTGTAATTCAGTTGTCATCGTACATCTTTTCTCTTGTTTTGGTTGAAGTCGTCTTTTTGTGGTTTAATGAAATTCTGCACTGATTTCTCTCTCATATTTCCTCTTCGTTTATTATTTGTTTTCTTCCCGTAGAGTCGGTTAGAGGGATAATGACGGGAGAATATCCTTTTCCCTTTTCTTGCACTCCTGATGAAAGGATGTTATCAGGACCCAGACGGAATTGACTTTTGTTCTTTATTACTAGTAGACAAATCTTCTGTTCGTGGCCTTGCAATAATTTAAAAGTCTAAATGCATACACAGTGGATCACCAGAATTATTGAAGGTGCAAAGCATGTTTTTTTATTCTACCGTTACGCAAGCAAGAACCGAACTTTTACATATTGTTCGACATATAAACAAACAAACCATGCACAAGATGATGATGATCTGAACTTTTTCACCATTGCTGCTTAAACCTGATTTATGAATGAAGCACAGCGCTTAATCAGCATGCGGGCTTTATCTGAACAGGGATTAAATATATGGAAAACATGATCCTCCCCTGGTGTCTCCACCATCTCTGCCTTGCCTTGCCACTTGCTCTTGGCCAAGAACTCGTAATAGCGCCTTCCCCTATCAGCCAAGATATCGTTTTGTGCAACAAATATGATGATAAAATCACAAGCCAATCTTGAGAGACTTTCAGCACCGCCATCTACAAATGGATTAATCAAGGGATCATCACAGCCTTTACCAGATGGACAAACAAATTGCCACCATTTATCAACCATGCCTTTTCTCACCGGATCTTTAGCCTCTATCCCAATTGGATCTTCGCCCCAGAAATATGGATGTATCATAATAGTTCCTCTCAACTTAAGGCCACCAATCCTAGGGGGGTCAGCATATCCAGCCCGAATTGCCATGTGGTGGGAAAGATTGGCCCCTGCACTGTCCCCTGCTAGGAACACTTTGCTGAAGTCAACGCACTCCCTTAGCCAATCTTCAGAGCCTTCACCAGAAATATGTGAGGCAACCCATTTTAGCACTGCCCAAGAGTCTTCATAGGCTGCAGGAAGCGGGTGCTCCGGGACAAGTCTGTAGTCCACAGAAACAGCAATAATTTTAGCCTCTGCCACCAGCAGGTTGAGACAATTGTGGTATTTTGGATCAGAGGGAGATGATATGCAAAATGCTCCCCCGTGAAAGTAAACGAGTAGAGGGAGTCTCTGGGTTTTGGTAACCAGGTTTGGACGATACAACCTCGCGGTTACACCGGCTTCTGGGATGACTATGATGTCTTTGGATGAAACGCCAGTTTTTGAGTCGAAGGCTGCTGGTGTGACTTCAGTGCCCAAGAGTCTTTCCACGGTTCCATCTTTGTAGACCCTTAGGTAGGGGGGAACTTCGTCAGCTATTTCCGAATTGTATGAGCCCATATTGTGTGTGAAAGGCACCGAGAAAGGTGGAGAGAGACGGGAAAAGTGAATGTTGCGAAACTGCGGAGAGAACTCTATGCACTAATAAGTCTAGAGGGGAAGAATTTGTAGAAGTGCTGTAGGACAGGCCTTGGACTCTTTAGAGTTTGACAAGGTACCCTTGGCACTGCTGGCAACAAATAATTGCTTTCGTTGGTGGGCGCCATATGCTGTTGTTGGAGCAAACCATGCTGGGCAAATAGCCTCTATTTGGCCAACAATGCACAATTTGAATGCGTAAGGCTGAGACAGCACAAATTATGATAGGTGATTGACAGTCCTAACGAAATATTACAGAAATAAATTACTACATTTCCATTGCAAAGATGCACAAATTTCTTTGTGATGATTGACAACACATTTAAGACGTAGTATTATTATTTCATGTCTTTCCCCGTGGAGGAGTATGCGATTGGATAAATTACTATAGTTATGGTTTCATACATTTTAGGTACTTGGGCAGCCATTAGCCAGAGATTTGGAAGAGAGAGTGTTCGGACCCTAGTTAAGTCTGTTGCTGAAGTGGAAGAGCTACTAGATTTCAGAATTGCTGAAAGGCTGTCCATCGTCAACTGTTGTTTAAACATTCTTTAGAAAAATGCTATAAGCCAAATTGGTTTATTGATTCAGAACAATTTCCCCCTCCCAGCAAAGGAAATAGAGTAAATTTCACCTCAATGTTCTTCGCTAATTCATCACAACTATGCATATCTAGCATAGCATTTTCTTGTCCAAAAGACATCCAGAGCTAGGTCGGTAACTTACCACACGATGCGATCCTAATAGAAAATTATAGCACCGAGGAAGAAGACGATAATTAATTCATGGTAATCCTTTTCTCAACATGACTATCTTCCAATCCCCACAAACGACTAATGATCTCAAAATATAACCTAACTCGTGATGGTTATTGGAGTTGAATCTATCAAATTTTTTCCTTAAAAATAAGAGGTTAGTTGTCTTGCTGACACTTGACATGACCAAAAAGCATATATAAAGGACGAAGATGTTAGCAAATAGTAGTAGTAGTTGACAATTTCCTTGTCCAGGAGCGAGACTTTTCTAACCTACCGCGAGTTTGACCAAATGCAAGCATAAACGCCGCCCACGATTCTTGCCTATTCCTTCGGGGAAAAAAATATCAATAAACCGAATGCCAGACAACGCCTTGCGACAAACTGAAAATGATTTTAGAGTATATATACATGCAATTGGCTTCCCAGATTTATTATATTGTGAATGATAAATATCAGAACCCATGTCATTGTAGATTACGATGATTAGAAAGGAATACTATGCGTTTACCTCAGATTTAATATGCAAATTCGTTGTTTGGTGATACTGAAGTTTTGGGATGAAGGGATGGGAGGAATGTAGAGCTGTGAAGAATTGCATTTTTATTCTTTTGTTTTTCTTTCCTTTCGGGGGTTAAGATCTCTGGTTCTTGAATTCTACTAGCACCAAAGAGTAATTCTCAACAATCAACTTGGTTGTCCAGTCCTCCAATCCATGGTCAAAAATGGCTTTTACTGAAGATTAAAGAGGAGTTGAGCTGGATGTTTTGCTTTCTCATGGGACTTCTTGCGTGATATTGTGAAGCAAACTTTAAACTAACGTTGTCGTTCCTAAGAGGAGATGAAGATTGATTTAGGTTCCACACTAATTAATCCCATGCTTAACCTCAAGAATGTCTGACCATCCCTGCCTATCCTGCTCCCACAAGAAAATAAATAACGAAAAAGCAAAATGATGTAGCCATGTAAACAAGAAGTAAAGAATGTTTTAAGATACCGCAATTATGACTACTAAATCTCCACTACGTTTTGAGGAGTAATTTGAAATTAGGAACTGAGTACATGATTAATAATTAGAGTCTTACGTTCAATAGATTGGATGATAAGATGAAAAAAATTATAAGTAAAAAATTATAAATTCAAAATCTCCCACTTCAAAAAAAAATTCAAAAAAGTTTTACGTTAAAGTTTCACCAATTGTTACTCTGTGTAAGGGAAAAAAAAAAAGAAAGCAAAAGAACTTGGTTCACGACATATTCCTTTCGAAGCTTAATAAGGCAAGGAAATCCATCAATGAAGCAAAGGAGTAATGTCCCTGTTGAAGAAAGCAGCCAATCTTTGGAACAAAATATTTTGGCCTTCTCAGATTGTGAACTGTATAAATGAAAGGCATGGTCCTCTTCTTCAGTATCTTGGATCTCAACCAACCCCATCCATCCGATCCGACCCCATACTTGATAATAAAGCCACCCTCTATCCTTCATGATGTCTTTCTCAGCCACACCACACAAACAAGCAAAGCATCCTCCCACACCCCGACCCGACCAAGCTTGTCCCACCATCTACCACCGGGTTGACTTTCCTATCCGGGTCTATGGACTCCGACCCGATAGGACCGAAACCCCAGAAAACGGATGCACCAAAGCAAGTCCAAGAATATCCAAACCCAACTTCAACTCGGGTTTCCCAGCATCCACAACCAGATTATGAGCTGTATTACCCACAAATAAACACACGTCCAAAAGTCTGCATGGCTATTCAACCAAGCGTCAGGTCCATCACAATTACGGTGAGACGCAACCCACTGGAGCGAAGCCCAAGAATCCTCCAGTCCAATGGGGATTGGGAGAGGGTGCTCCAGTGAACGGAAACAGCAACCACTTGAGCTTCGGATACCATGGTATTCAGGTAAATATGGCAGTTGAGAGTGGAGGGCGTGGAAAGACAAAAAGCCCCTCCATGGACGTGAAAAAGAAGAGGAAGTTTATTAGTAGTATTATTATTAGCTGTATATTAGTTATATAGATAATATTAGATATATATTAGTTAGATAAGTAATTACTTGGCTGGGATTCTGGTATATCTCTAGGTGATTGGATTCTGGTATAATTCTAGGTATGTTCCTCAATCATAGGAGGATTTTCTTGCGGCTAAAGTTTTGGCCAAATCCTGTATATATATGCATCATCGAATGAATAGAAAGGCAAGAATGTTTCTCAAAGCTTCATCTCTTGTCTTTAACATGGTATCAGAGGCACACAAGGAAAAGTGACTCTTTTGACACCAAAGATCCATGGCGCCTTCAAGGGTCCGAATCAGATGATGGGAAGAAATTCATCGTCAAATGATAATCTAGAAAACCTAATTACTCATACCCAATTGAAAGGTACCAACTATGAAGAGTGGACAAAAGCAATTCGTATTTCGCTTCGAGCGAAGAAGAAAAATGGGTTTGTCGATGGTTTAATCAAACAACTAACCGATGACTCAAACGAGGTAGAAGATTGGTGGACTGTGAACTCCATGATTATCTCATGGATTTTTAATACAATAGAGCCAAGTCTACGTTCCATGATCTCTTACAGAGAAACGGCCAAAGAGTTGTGGGATGATATTTAACAACGATTTTATGTACGCAATGGAGCGAGGGTTCATCAATTAAAAACTAAAGTTTCAAAGTGCAAACAAAACTGTGATACCGTTATGGGCTATTACGGTAGACTCAAAAAGATCTGGGATGATCTGAATGATCACGATCCAATACCGGTATGCACTTGTCGTGGTTGTACGTGCAATCTCAATGCACGGTTGGAACGGCGCAGTGAAAAGGAGTGAGTTCATCAGTTTCTCCTGGGACTCAATGAAACTCCTTACAGCACCATTCGGTCCACCATAATAGCAACTGATCCCCTACCTAACATGTACCGAGTCTACTCGAAGGTGACGGAACAGGGCAGGTTTGCTCTATGATGCAAAATCCCACTCCTGAGAGAACGGATCCGGTCAGTTTTGCAGTCAAGGCACCAGTGGCAAACAGATCGCGTAATTCAGGAGGAACTCGACGAGAGGACAGACCTCTATGTTCATATTGTCAAAGATCAGGACACACCATTGACATTTGCTATCGGTTACATGGATTTCCTACTGGGTAAGGAGCAGATACTACTGGCCGTGGTAGAGAAAAAGGTGGACGACCAGGTCGCGATAGGGGTGGAGCGGCAAATGCAACTGCTGTGCAGACCGCAGACACTACCGCATCATCGATGCATGTTCTTGGAGATGCAAACAAGGTGGGCCTAGAAAATCTTAATATAGAAGATTGGTTGACATTGAAGTCACTCTTGAGCACACACAAATCAACGTCGAGCCATCGTTTGTCTCGTAAAGCGAATTTATAATGGCTTTTTGATACCAGCGCTTCGCATCATATGACTGGAGTCGTTGAGTCTTTTAGCGAAGTATGGAATATTCCTCCTTGTCCTGTGAAGTTGCCCAATAGTGAACATGTTATGGCTACAAAGGAAGGAACTATTATTTTGGGATCTTTGTGTCTTAAGAATGTCTTATTTGTACCTGACTTAGACTGCAATTTGATCTCAGTGTCAAAGTTGGCTCGAGACAAGACTCTTATATTAAAGTTTACTGATTGTCTATGTGTTGTACAGGATCACACTTCGAGGATGCTGATTGAAGCGGGTGAAGAGTGAGAAGGGCTGTATGTTGTGAGGGAAGTATTTTCTGCTCGAGCAAATAAGGTGAACAACACTATTAGTGTGGAGCTTTGGTACCAAAGACTAGGACACCCCTCAAAGCAAGTTGTGGAATCCCTTTCTCTTATGATCGGTGGTATTAAGTTTGGGTCAAATTTAGGTCATTATGATGCCTGTTTGTGGGAAAAACATACTCGAACTCCTTTTGTTTTTTGTGAAAATAAGGCTGCTGAAATTTTTGAATTAATACATTGTGATTTATGGGGTCCACATCGTGAAGTGTCTCTTTGTGGTTCTAAATATTTTCTAACTATTGTGGATGATTACTCACGTGCTGTTTGGATCTTCTTGATAAAGGAAAAGCACGAGGTGCCTAAGATCCTTAAAAAAAATTTTGGCTTTCACTGAACGCCAATTTAATAGAAAGGTCAAAATTGTTTGTAGTGACAATGGTAAAGAATTTACATGTTTAGCCAATTACTTGAAAAATCTTGAAATCATTCATCAAATGTCTATGGTGGACACTCCTCAGCAAAATGGGCGCATTGAACGTAAACATAGACATATCCTTAATGTAGGAAGAGCGTTTCGTTTTCAATCTTGTTTGCCTGTCACATTTTGGGGTGAATGCATTTTGACTGCAGGCTATTTGATGAATCGAACTCCCATACCACTTCTGGATGGAAAAACACCTTTTGAAGTATTGTTTGGCAAAGCACCATCTCTTAATAATTTACGGGTCTTCGGTTGTCTCCGCTATGCACACAGTCTTAATCGCGACAGAGATAAATTCACCAGTCGAAGTTGTAAATGTGTATTCGTTGGATACCCTTATGCAAAGAAGGGGTGGAGGTTATATGATTTAGATACTGGTGTCCTGTTTGAGTCACACGATATGGTATTCATTGAGTTTGAGTTTCCTTTCTCTACGGAGACTGTGGATCGAGACATCTCCAATGCAATTTCAGCTCCATATGCTTCTGGTAATTTTGAAGAGGAAGCACACTGGCTCTTACCTTCTACCAATCGCGAAGGACACAGGAGCTCATCTACCTCGCACTCTGAAAAAGTGCTTGAGGACACCGGTGGGTACGACAATGGGAACCGAGGTGATACTACTGAGCCAAAGGTTGTGCTTGGTCGCGGACAACGGCAACGATATTCTTCTGTTCGGCTTCAAGATTATGTCACACATACAGCTCGCTTTAGCCCGTCGCCTCAGCCCGTCACACACACAGGTACACTATTTCCTATTTCTCACTATGTAACCTGTAATCAATTCTACTTGCCGCATCGCCGTTTCTTGGCGACTATAACTGCAAGACGTGAGCCTTCAAGTTATTCAGAAACCGTTCATTCTTAATGTTGGCACGATGCAATGAAGGAAGAGATAAAGGCGTTGGAAGCCAATGGTACGTGGACTATTGAAGAGTTGCCTAAGGGGAAGAAAGCGTTAGGCAGCAAATGGGTCTACTGCATTAAGTATCATGCAGACGGGTCCATTGAACGTTATAAAGCCCGCTTGGTGGTTTTTGGTAATCATCAAGTCGAAGGAATTGACTACATAGAAACCTTCACACCGACGGCCAAGATGGTGACAGTTCGCACATTCCTCGTAGTAGCAGTGGCAAAGCGTTGGGAATTATATCAAATGGATGTACATAATGCTTTCCTTCATGGTGAGCTTGACGCAGAAGTATATATGCGCTTCCCTCCAAGATTTGCGGTGTTAGGACCCAACAAAGTGTGTCATCTGCGCAAGTCTCTCTATGGTTTGTGACAAGCCCCACGTGTTGGTTTGGTAAGTTAGCAGCGGCCCTTACTCACTACGATTTTGTTCAGTCTTCCTCTGACTACTTTTTGTTTACTTACTAGCAAGATACTGTGCACTTATCAATTCTGATTTATGTCGATGACCTGATGATTGGAGGTAATGATTCGGCGGCTATACAACGTTTCAAACGCTACTTAAAGCCACTGTTTCCATATAAAAGATCTTGATCGCTCAAATATTTTTTAGGTCTTGAAATTGCTCAAAATTCTACTGGCATTGTTCTCAGTCAATGCAAATATGCGTTGGATACTATTTTTGGGATAGGTCCCTTGGGATCCAAGCCAGCTGGCATTCCTATAGAGCAAAATCATCGTCTGGGATTTAATGAGGGTGTCGATATGAAATCTCCCGCACAGTATCGCAGGCTAGTTGGCCGCCGTATATATTTGACGATCACACGTCTCGAATTATCCTATTGTGTTGATATCTTAGTTCAATTCATGCAGCGGCCGAAGGAGGCGCATTGGGAAGCAGCTCTACAAGTGGTTCGCTATCTGAAGTCCAATCCGAGTCAGGGTATATTGCTCAAATCCTTCTCTGACTTATGCCTAATGGCCTATTGTGATGCTAATTGGGCATGTTGTCCTATGGCACGTAGATCTTTGACCGCATACTTTGTGTTTCTTGGTGATTCTCCGATTTCGTGAAAAACTAAGAACCAACCAACGGTATCTCGTTCATCTGCAGAAGCCGAGTACAGCGCTTTAGCCGTCACCACATGTGAGTTGAAATGGTTACGCGGGTTGCTCTTTACTCTTGGTGTTCACCATCCTACTCCTATGCGTATCTACAGTGATAGTCAGTCTGCATTACACATCGCTCAGAATCCCGTTTTTCATGAACACATTAAGCATATTGAGATTGACTGTCATTTCGTTCGAGATGAGATTTGTCATGGTACCATTTGTCCAGCCTATGTTCCAACTACTCATCAATTGGCTGATATTCTTACCACAGCACTGGGCAAGCGTAAGTTTGTTCAATTACTCGCCAAGTTGGGCATTTCGAATCTTCAAACTCCAACTTGAGGGGGGGTAGTAGCTGTATATTAGTTGTATAGATAATATTAAATATATATTAGTTAGATAAGTAATTAGTTGGTTGAAATTCTGGTATATCTCTAGGTGATTGGATTCTGGTATAATTCTAGGTATGTTCTTCAATCATAGAAGGATTTTCTTGCAGCTAAAGTTTTAGCCAAATCCTGTATATATATGCATCATCGAATGAACAGAAAGGCAAGAATGTTTCTCAAAGCTTCATCTCTTGTCTTTAACAATTATTACTAGTACTATGATGGTTGATGCCGCTGAGGTTTGGGAGGTAGATTTGAACATAAACTACAGTTCGAGGTGTGATGTTAAGTACGTCTTTGGATGCAACGCCTGTTTGAGGATCAGTTCCTAAAAGTCTTTGGACGTAGCCATTTTTGTAGACTCGTAGTAATGGAAGGAACTCAAAAGTCTACTTCAACCTGCTCTGTATCTATTCGATAATCTGAGATGAAGGGAAAGGAGAAAAATTGGAAGAAGGGTCTATTTGGTTCCATGAAAAAATTTTGTTCTTTAGTTTCCTGATTTTGTGGACTGTTTGGTTAGCTTTTTAAAGTTCCTTAAAATATATCCCATTGTAATGACTCCACCATAATATCATGGGATAATTTAAAAACCTCCCCTAAAGTTTTTAATAATTTCACTAGCCTTCTCTAAAGTTTATAAAATTATATAAACCTCCCCTGAAATTAAAGTTTTTATAACAAAATTAGTTCAAGAAAAAGTAACATTAAAAAATTATTTTAAAGAAAGAGATGAAACTTTTATTCCATAAATACTTATTGTACAGGTCTATAAGTTGTAGTAGTAAAATAATTAAAAGTCAAAAATAATTAATATACACATTTTACCAATAAAAAAAGTTCACATTCAATAAATTAGACAACATAAATAAGCAACAAAACTACACTAATGATCATAAAATTTAACAAAATAAACTAGTCATTTCTTTTAACATAATATTTGCTATGATTTTTCTGATTTTAAACAAAAAAGATTTTTGAATGATGCTGCAAGGACTAAATGTTAAAAAATTATTGAAATTATAATTAAAAAGCCAAATGCTTCTCCGGTCCAGTATAAATCATCAATTTAAAAAATTTAATTAATTAATTAATTAACTAATCAATTATTATTTTTTTTAAAAAAAAAGGGCTGCAGAAGCTCGATTCAATCTCCTGCTGCATTACTCTAAACAGTTTACAGCTGAGGGAAAAAAGAGAGAGAAAGGAAAATGGAGAAGACGATGGTGCTGAGATCATTATATCGGGCCTTTTGCCGCGGATCTCTGGGTATCTCCTCTTCCTCCAGCGGTAGCGCCGCTGCCGTCGTCGCCGCCGTGAACCACGTCCGCCACCTCCATCTTAATCGCCCTTCCATTCCGACGTCTTCTTCCAAACCACTCGCTTCTGGTACTTTTCAATGGCTTTCTCTATCACTTAGTCTTTTTTCTTTCAACATATACCTGTATATCTATTTGAGGTCTTGGAGGATTTAATTTTCAGGAATTTATTCTTGAATTTGCTTCTATATTTACCTTTGAGTGTACTAATAATGGCCCAAAAGATAAACATATTTATGCTGACTCTTAATTTCTGAGTAATTAGTATATTGATGGAGTGTTAACCTATTTAGCTCAGATGCATCATAAGAATTTGCTCAATTTGATTGTTACTATCACATATCTGTTGACTATGAATTCAGTTATCGCATAAAAATTATTTTCCCCCCTCTTTGGTAGCTTTCCACGGGAACCAACTAGATACATTCAGCTATATTCGATTTGCTTAAGGGAAGAAACTTGGATAGGCTACCTAGGGCTACTAGTGGACCAATGCTTTAAATACATGCACTGTTTGAGGGATTAGGGGCCTCCAGAGCATAATTTACGATCACAATTGAGTTGGATTAAATATAAATGTTTAAGGTTAGAAGTTATACATTTTGCACCAATATGTGTAGACATCCTTGTTGGCCACGTTTTGGAATGAAGCTGAAGAGATCTTGTGTAAGAGTGTACGAATTTTTTTTTTAAGATGTGCATCCTGCATTACATTCCCCTATGATGAATGCGGATGCCCCTGCGCCACATTCTGGAAGGTACAAGAACTGATGCACATGGTAAAAGTATTTTTCTATGTAAACTAAGTCTGGTTAAGTTTTGTTTTTTTTTTTCATAACTCTGTTTAGGTTTTTTCCTTGCCTTGTCCTCTGATCAGTTTCTATTGTATAAGTTTATCATTCTTGATTGCGCTTAGAATCTAATTTTCTTCATTTTGACATCACTGAATTATAGATTTTCAGAATCCTTTTACCATGAGAATTGGGAATGCTCGTTATTTTTCTGAAGATGTGGCTCATACACCTGACATAAAAGACTCAGAGATCGAATGTGCATTTAAGGACTTAATGGCTGCAAACTGGGATGAGCTTCCTCCAGCAGTTGTCCATGATGTGAAGAAAGCACTGTCTAAAAGAACTGATGACAAATCTAGTCAGGAGGCATTGGCCAACGTGTTTCGTGCAGCAGAGGCGGTTGAGGAGTTCACTGGGATTCTTACTTCATTGAAGATGGCAATTGATGATAGCATTGGGCTAAGTGGTGAGGTGAGATGAGTTCTATGAAGTTTTGGACTGACTTGTTTTTGACTTTCAGTCCACTGCCACATGCTAAAATTTTGTTCTTTATGCAGGATGTGAAGCCATTGCCAAAAGAAATGGCTGATGCACTAGAAACTGTCCACCAGCGCTATGTTGCATATTTGGGCGCATTTGGTCCAGAAGAGGGCTATCTAAAAAAGAAAGTTGAGACTGAGTTAGGTACAAAAATGATACACCTAAAGATGAGGTGCAGTGGCCTTCATTCAGAGTGGGGAAAGGTACGGTTTTCCATCCAGTGATTTCATGAGGCATTCTTCCTGTCTTAGCAGAAATCATATTCATTGGGTCGAGGCTGGTTTTGTACATGTCCTTCTTCATTTTTTATGAATTTAACATAAAACTATTCATTATAGTAACCAATCTGCTGGAAATTAGGTCTGCCTTGTGTATAATCTGTCTGATTTGTTTCAACTTTCATGATGTATGTCTTGCATTCAAAGGATTTATGATTCTATCTCACTTTGAAGAGTTCGTGCTCGTGTTATAACTGAATATGTTTTGTCGACATTCTTCTATGAAACTTATTTGCTCCAGAAATTAGTATTAGAAATGATTTTCTCAACTGCATTGTTTGGTAGTGGCAGTAAATGGACGTGACTTGAAATTAATTATCTCTCTTGCTTTATAAATAAACAGTGATACTTAAGCCTGATGTGGATGAAACATTGACTTGGCTGCTTGCATTCTCGACTGCAGGTCACAGTTCTTGGGACTTCTGGACTTGCTGGTTCTTATGTTGAACAAAGATCTTGAGTTTGAAATAAGGATTATGGAGCCTGGTCTTTTGATGTTTTCTTCCATTGAAGAACAATATGGAGGGCCTATTGTTGTTTTTATGTCCTGATGCTGTTGGCTTTATATATGTTTCGACTTCTGTTAGCAAGTTTGACTACAAATTTTGGAAGTTATTAATAATGTCTAGCAATGCGTGTAGAGAAAACTGGTGCATCCGCGCCTAATCAATGTCTCTATCCATCATTTCAGATTCTAATGTTTGCTCTTTCAGCTAAACTGTTTGCAATTTTCTCTTGCTGCACTTTAGTTTATGTGATGCAAAATTCTAATATTTAATTTCTTATGTATGTTTGACTGAAATTCATGTAAATGTGTTTCTTTCTAAGACCTATTTTTCCCCTCTACGGTTTATTTTCTTTGTCACCCACAAGCAATTCTGCAATCTCGGACATGTTCTCGACCCAATAGCAATGATCTGGCTCCAAAACTTCTTCCGGACTTGGTAGGTGAAATAAAAGTGGTACTCTACCGCGATTATTCAAATGAATTCTCGCCAAGTAACTGTCATTGGCAAATTCTGAAGCCTTTTTTTTTGGCGCAAATACTGAAGCTTAATGCTTCTGTTTACAGTCTTTGTTGCTCATTATTGAAATTTTTTGTATTATGTGGACAATTACATATTCATAATCCTGCTGTAGTTATGTTGCTAGTATAATTACAATAGCCTCCACCTGTCGGTCTTTTGGTTTCATGCTGTTGATTATGTGGATTGTCAGTTTTCCCCTCTTTTGATTTTGCAGGATTTTAATGGTGGGCAATTGCAGTTGAAGTTCATGTTACGAAACTGACGTTGCAGTAGAGATGGCTGGTTCCTTTTTCTTAATATTAAAAGCTGCTGAGGTGCTTGGAAAGTTAAAATTGGATCTCAAAAGTCAAAACGAAATCCGTTTCCCATAAAGGACAACTAGACCTTCTTTTTTTTTTTTTTTTTTTATAATTTGGTGTCGTGAAGTTCGAACTCGGAAACTTTTCTTCTCCTTCAAATGTGAATTACTTCTGAGAAAAATATCAGCACAAGACAGGAAATACAGGATGGGTCTTGAAACAAAGTTAAATTTGTTACAGTATTTTGACGACTCTAGTAGATTTACGCCATAACCAAGAATCTGAAGGGGATTTAGGTAGAGGAGGCAGCAGCAAGGCCTTTCTGCAGAGGCCGAATGGCCACCCCTGACAATGACTCAGCTCCTGAATAATTGAGTGGCGTCTCCAGAAATCCTGGAAATCAATCCTGCCCAGGCTGGAGCTGCGGGTAAATGCAGTTTTAGCAGATGCAAATGCCCCCATGCTTGAAACAGTTGAACAGCGCGAGAGACGACTATGGGGCGAGAAGTAGTCATCCATTGGTTCGTCATCATTGCCCTTTTGATGCATTGGCTTAGGAGTAACAAAGAGTTCTCTGGTTTCTGGAGATAAAGCCCAGCTGAAATTATCCACTGTAAGCCCGGAATTGCGGCTGATTTTGGACTCCATGTACGTACTTATGATGGCTGAGACAAATATCTGCAAGCAACAAACCCATAAACGTGTTTTTAGTTTTCTCTTTTAGGTGAAAAAGAAGAGTAAAAGGAGGTGGTTCTTTTTTTTAATCGCTGAATCGAACTCCCCCCACTCAGCACTGAATCTGAGTGCTTCATTCTTAATGAAACAGAAAATACAAAAACATTTGACATCAATTAGTACAGTACTTCTTCATCATCATAGTCACCGTAAGGAAGATGATCATCCTCTGGGGTCGAGGAAGAAAGCCTTCCACGAAAAGTATGGCAGTCAGAAAATGCATCCTTCAGTGTTGAAGTGCGAAATTTGCATCTTTTTGAGGGATCTGATGACTCTTCGTGGTGGGTGCGGCAGTTGGAAAATGCATCCTTGAGGGTGGCAGAAAGACATTTGCATCTCTTGGTTGTATATGGTGGTTCTTCTTGACGAGGAATACTCATATCGCAAGTGACGATGATTTATTGAGTTGGATGGAAGTTGCAGGTGAAAAACAGGATACAGAACTAAATAAGCGCTCGTATTTGCACGTCTGATTTGATGTTCGCATTGAAATGCTCGGGTGACAGTGGCCTTCCAACCCATCTCTATCTCTTTCTAAACTTTTTTATCTTTGGTGTAAAGATAAAGTTAGAAGCAGAGAAGAAAGTTCAACTAATTAAATTCTGAAACCCATAATTATACGTGGATTCCTGAATTCCTTCTGACCCAAAACAAAAGTCTGCGGACCTTTGGATCCTGCAAGCTTTGTGTAGCTAGTTTTAGTTTTGCGACTATTTTCAGTTTTACGGCATCCTAAAGTAAAACTAGTTAGTATAAAGCACAAACTTGACACCAAACAATGACTACTAACTGAAAATTGTTGTTAAAAGTGATGCTTTGTCCATGATAGTATTATTACTCGAAAAGAATATAGCAATTTGGTATCATATGTAAGTTTGAGAAAGTGATGTTAGCAACTTTACTGAATTCAACGCATGGAGAAAAGGTCCTGAGAGCAATAATTGTGAGTACCTTTTGCCTTTTTCTTTTTAAACACATATTGAAGTTCCTGCAACAACTTTTTGGGGAATGTACTTGATTGAATTTTTGCAAGGCACAACTTTAGATCACCTGCAATGGTCCCAATAACAGCATGCGTCGCATTTACTAAATGCTACCTGAACTTCAGCAGTCTAATGCTGGAACTACACATCAATTTGATCTCTTTAGTCACTCTAGTTTTTCCTGCAATGAACGTACTGAGTTTCCTCCCTGGAGCTTTGAATCAATACTAAAGATCAATGTACAGAAACCCTTTACAAATAATGAACTCAACATGGAAGCACAGGAATCCCAAGTCTGAGCTGATGATATACAGATGGTAAACTGTCTTAACGTTTTTTTAGATCTGTGCGAAGTTTTAGCTCCCATATGAACCTGGCAAAATACGTTATCTCCAGACATTCAATTTGTGAGAATATTCAGAGAATTATTCATTTCTCCCTTGTAAGTGGGAATACTATCAACAGGCTGAGACGTGCAGGCTATTAGTAGCCAGTCATTAGAAAATTGAATCTCAAACAGAGAACTAAAACCACCAGATAAACAATCGTGTCTTATCCATGGGCATCGAGCGTTACATTCATACTTGTACATCATCCAACTCAAGTTTTTGTACACAACTTTAAAGACCAGATAGAACATCAACTTACAGCAGAAGTGGTGTAGCAGCAACTAGTTTCAAGAACGACATTTTACAATTTTCAGATCCTACCAAAACTAGTTTCCCTCTGCCATGCAACTATTGAAGTATGATCTTCTATCTCACATATGCCTTCAAGAAATCATCTCAAAGCGAGCTATAATGAACAGAAACATAATATTCAGCAGCGCCAACAACAAAAGTGGGCCAGAGCTTGAAGATGCATATATTCATTGACCAAGGCATTGGAAGCTCAACACCCATGTCACAGCTGATGATGCTACCACCAGTGTTTTGAGATGTTCAAAACCTTCAGATATTTGTCTCTTTCATCAGCACCCAGAGCTATTTTCTGAGCACAGACATGAGAAAAATTAGTTCACGAGAGAGAGGAGAAAGATATATTGTATGCAGAATATTATGCATGAGCTGACACTCCTCTGTCACGGGGACAAAGTCTCTTCCTTGGATTAAGAAGATTAACGCTTGTCATTTGTGTGGCTCATCACGATCAGTTTTTGAAAATTCAGCAAAAGGAGTGATAGTATGATGTATACTTGGATTTCGTAACCAGCGACTTTACTTTTGGGGTATTGACTCTGTCATGAGACCTAAAGCTTTCCCTTTCACATCTAACCCTGCTCAAGAGCAGACATGTATGAGATTTCCTATTCATTTCTTGTTAGGTAATAGATAAAGTTTTTATTTTTAATTGAAAAAAAGGCCGCCAAGAGCATCAACGGAATACAAGATTACAAGATGTAGTCTTTTAGATGAAAGAGAATACTAAAAGTAGTTGTCTGGCTTAGATGAAAGAGAAAAATCACATGCGCCTTCATTTTTATATCTTTGTTCTTCCTTGAAACTATTTATCTTCTCCTCAAAAGTCTTGAAGTCGAGTTTAGGACTTAGGAACCTCCCATACCAAAAAGCTTCTCCTATCAACATCGATACTCGATGCTGAACCCCCAAAAACTCTCTATAAGGTTATATTTCTACCTTTGATTGGTGCTGATCTGATCCTAGAAAGTTTAGACTATATATTGCTACAGCGGGCCAGTAGACAAATTAGTTATACGATCCAAATTCATCACGGTAACTTAAAAAAAGAGGGATACTCTAATTAGAAGCCGTGACATGAAATACTCATCAAAAGAAAAAGCCACACGATAACGAAGATTATGGGCGAAAGAGGAAAGGAACAAAATGATACCAAAATCAAGTATCTTACACATAGAAGAATCAGTTGGAGGAGTTTCGAAGCTGTTGAGATGTGACAGAAATAAGAGACTGAAGCTTAGCAACAGCAGAAGTCTTATCAGGCGGGCACTTAGCAAGAGCAATATTTAGGAACTGAATGGCTAGCAGCCATGGCTGCCATCCCTGCTCTATAAGCTTCATCTGCCTTTTTAGCATCGTATTTAGAACTTAATTTTCCGTCGTCACTTTTACCAACAATAGAAGATAAGAAAGCAGCAGCTCGGGCATACTCCAGTGCAGAAATGGCAGAATCGATCTCAGCAATTAGTGCATCAGCTGATGCTGGAATTGTCTTCACCCCATCAAACACAGACCAGTGAGGCTCTTCTTCTCCAGGACCCATCTCTTTACTTTCCCCACTGAATTACCCACCGCTGTCCCGAAACCAATTGGCAGCATAAAAATAAAGAATTGCATCACTTGCAATTGCATTACTTTCTTTTCTTTTCTTTTCTTTGGGGAGCAACCCATTTAAAAGACCAAATAAATAGACGATTTGTCCCTCTGAATAACTCCAATTACTGTTCTAAATTAATTTTTATCTCTACTATTGCGCACAAATTTTATAACAGTAGGAAGTTTCTTGAGAAAAGTAACAAACTTGGAAATATTTTTCCATAGCTTGGGTATGACTATACTGTATTAGCGTACCTTGTGCAAAGCTGATGCCACCGGCAGCTTGCAGTCGGCCGGAGCTGTGGTAAGTGGTGACAGAGTCGGCTTGGCTGAAGTTCGTTTTTGTGCTCCACAGACTTGCGACGACGTTTGAACAGTTAGTTGAATGTTGATGAAGACTGAGTCAACTATTGCAGCAAAATTGCCCTTGTGGTTACGAGACTAGGACCACATTTCTTTTCATAGTAGTTCCAAGTTTGCATGGGGAATTTTAGTTGAGTATCGTCCATCATATCCGTTCTGGGAAATTCTTGCATCTTACGATGTAAACAAATGACGTTGTCCTGTATGTATTTGAGAGACACCTCTTGCCAAATGCCAAGCCTCTTCTGTCAAAATCCCTTTTCTTATTCACAACTCATACGCAAATCATTGGTTCGGAAAACCTTTAGTCCTTAGTGGGCTTCATTATATTTTTTTCAGCCACTTTGACGTTCACCGAGCAACGATGAAGCACATAGAATTACGTAACAGAAAGGCAGTATCAGTCAACAAAGTTTAGGATAGCCATGGATTGTCTGTCTGACATGTTGGCTAACTCCCAGTGGCAAAATGGTTTGAAATAGTATATTAAAAGATCCCCGAGAGGGAAATCTCGTTCGACCACCTTATTCGATCTCAGACGCTTGTAAGAAAGCTTGATTCATGTCAAAGTAGCAAGCAAATGGAGAAAAACTCCAATAGAATTGCAAAGAAACCTTTCAAAGTGACCTACATTCAATCAGAAGGCAAAACTGCATTCCTTAGTGAAAGGAATAACATAACGAAATTCACTACTCATGAATGACCATCAATGTGAAGCTTAACATCTGAATTGATCAACAAACGGATTTTAAGAGAGCAAGATCCACAGGGAAGAATAATAGATGCTTGCGAAGATTTTGTTGTGTGTAAAGTGATTGTATTCCCGTTTCTTGACAATGGATAGCCAATCTCTGTCAACTCTGAAGAATCAATTACAAAGTAATCACCACACCTGCAACTATAAGAAAGCTCTAAACTATCATCAGCTTCTTCAACTGTAAGATCCTCCAAGCTAACATCTTCAGAAGTCACTGCATCCTGCCTCAAAGTATGCAGTTCACTGTCATAAATGGCACGAGACCTTGGGTTGCTGAGGGTTTCCCAAGCTCGCTGTAACTCCATGAATCTGTCACCAGACTTGTGCTCAGGATTCAGTTTTTCACATTCCTTTAGCAGTTTATCAGGATGAGAACTAAGGATGGAAGAGCGATAGCTTGACCGGATCTGTTCATAGGTTGCATCTTCTTTCAAACCAAGGACTTCGTAGTAGGTTCGCTGGATCAACTTCCCACTGATGATCATGTTTGACTTAATGCTACTAGAATAGAAATTCACTGCAAAGTAAATCAAATTGAATCACAAAATAAGTTTTTAGTAAACGTCATGTGACAGGAGGTCAAGAAAGAAAATTTTCTAATGGGAAATGGAAGCATTTTTGTGAGATGTCATGTTATTATTTCATGATGAAAGCAACAAAGATCGCAATATGGCCACCCTATCCACTAACCAAATTCCAAAATAATAACTGCATCCAAATTACAGTAAGTTCTCCTTGACTAATCACCAAAAGCAACCATTCTACTTAATGAAAAACTGTCCTTTCAACCTAATATGGTGAGAGCCCAATAAAGCATCAGGCAAGTGGTTGCTGAAGAACTTGTAAAATCTAAGATTGGAGGACTGAAAGTACAGTGCACTGGACACCATCATATCCCACTTCCAGCAATCTATTAGGAGCAGCCAATAGCATTAAGAACCAGAAATCAGTTTGAGAGTTAGCTATAAAGATGAGCACTTTCGTGTTTGTAGCTTCAAGTTTGAAGACGCTCAATATGTGCTACATGCACATTCTATTAGGCATGTAACAGGTTCTCCCCAAAAGGCAGACAGGGTAGTAACCTTACTGATGACGCCTTCTAAGCCTTACAGTGAATAATAATTTCCATTCATTATCAGGAAGCAAGCAAGCTAACTAAATCAAAATTTAGTTCCCTAGTAAACACAGTAAACATCCTTATTTATCTCGCGGGAATTTCGCCATTTTCGTCTCTAAACTTTTACACTAAAACCAATTTCGTCCTTTATAATTTTTTTAGCCAATTTAGTCCTCCGACTATTTTGAAGTCTCCTTCAAATTTTGCTTCAATTTTCCTTACCTCGCTTCTAAAGGTAAATTCCCAATTGAGCTGTAACAATTTTACAATATCTTTCTTCCACTAGTCCCAAAAGTTAGCTGCTTTGGTTGCAAAGCATCCATCTTGCCAAGAATTGTCTTCAAGTACACACCAAAGCCTACTGTTTTAGGGGTGAAGGAAGGGAAAGGGGCAAAAGCAAAACTAGAAGAAAGATGCAAATTTGTAAACAAGTAGCTGGGCAATGGTTCAGATAATTAACAGAATTTACGTTCTCGACTTCAAAAAATAAGCGGAACCCACAAATCCTATCAAGTAAACCATGTACAAAATCCACAAGAAATCAACCCAAAAAAACCCGAAGAACAAATTGCATGAATGATACAGATATGCAAGAAAGAATTGAAAACATGAAGAAATTACCCGGATTTCAAGATGTACAAGCCGAAGGAAGGTGTCTAGATTTCCACGCTTCCGGATTAGGGAAGGGATGGGATTATAAGCAACGTTAGTCAGAGAGGAAACGGAGGTCCAGGGCAGGAGGCGGCTCTTGCGCTTTTCGGAGGGGGCACACGCAGTGAAAGGGGTAATACAAAAACGTGGTCGTCACCAAACGACGGCGCCTGTTCATCCAATTGCGAGTTTTGGGTTATTTTGTTAAAGTCGGACTCGGGGGTTGGAACGTATAGTGCACATGTTACAGTGTTGCGGTGGAAACTAGTTGGTCAAACTAGTTTAGGGTTGCCTGCTTGTTGAAGGAAGACAGCAAAAAGGTTTAGGGAAAGAAGATTGCTAATGGATAACTGTTGTTTCACCGTATGATTCGTGTACTTTGGCAAAAGGTTTAGAATTTTATGGGTTTCACCATATGTTGTTCCATTTTTTTTTTTTACGTGCCTAATTTGAGTACAGATATCTCTTCAGGAAATATGATTTTAGGCATGAACATAAAATTCTATCTGTAGTTTGCCTTCTTCAACAAAAAGCACTGCGTTGACATGTGGTGTGTTTTCACCATTCCATGATTCCGTTAGTTGGGTTTAAACTCTACACAAGGAAGTCCGTTATTTGGTCAAAACCTTACTTGGAACGGAGCACAGGAGGAGGTACGAATGTCTTCTGGTAAAGTCAAGGAAATGCTGATACATTTTAGGTAAAGCAAGCAGATCCTAACTCAGGGCAACTGCCAAAGTGCAAGATCAACAGATAAACAAACTTTCTTGAAGGTTTCAAGCTCAACTTCAGGAGCTTGAGGATCATTTGCCAGCTTCAGTCTTTGACAGCCTTCATACTGCGATGACACCAGTTTTTCACTTCTACCAGTAACAACAATGAGCTCCGACAACTTCAGATCTGAATTAAAATGAAACAGTTCCTCGTATTACAATCATGGCCACCTTGTGGTATCTTCCACTATTCTCAAACCATTCCATTCGTGGAATGGATTATCCCAACTTAAAAGGCCAAAGGGCAAACGAACTAAGCTAACCACCAAAGTAAACCAAAAAATCAATTGCCCAACCAATACTTCATTTTCCTCCAGAAAACAGACAAAATGGAATTGTGAATGAGAAGCAGGGTTCGCAGATCCTCCACCAGTCTTCTGCATTTCAGCAACTAGTAACACCTTTGCCACATCAGGGATTTGCAGCTGTCTAGAAGATCTTCAGGCAATTGCCACTTCAATAACATACGTATTTTATACACTAACCACACCTGCAACCCATGCAACAGTAACCGGTACATTCCGGTGGCTACTTCTATAAGAGTCAGGGTATATGTCCTTAAAATTTAATTTCGGTTGTTCAGCCTGCATTTGACAATAAAAACAAGAAAATGAAATGAAGAACAAACTTAGTTCGCACAATTTTCTGAAAGAAGGTACTTAAAGAAATAAACAACAAACAAAAGGTTAGAACATAATAACAAAGGGCCTAAAACTTACATATTTAAGCCAGCACTCCTGGTTTTTGTGTTCATAAATATCTGGTGAATAGCAACCCGTCTCAGATGGACAATAGACCCATATGTTGCATTTCTTCTCATTTGGCTTGGCCATTTTAGCTTGATCTAAACAAGCCATACAACAATCATATGCCGATTCTTTCGGGTTCGTAAGACCCCATTTGACAGCAGCGCCATCATAATCTGTATGGAGTTCAGCATGACATTCGGGTGGAAGTTGCCGTCCAGGCAAAATTTCACGGTCTGCAAAGTAAATTGCATTCAGTTAACTAGAATTACATTGGAAAATTAATCAAAACAAATAATACAGTAAAATCCTTCATCAATCAAGCAAGGCTCAAGTAGGAAATAGAAACCACAATCCTTCACTGGCTAAATTTAGAAGCCATTGATCACGGAAGTAGAGATTTGAATTTCTTTTTCCCTACTTTGAAAATTTTCTCTTTGATTCTTTCTTTGATAGGAGGGAGAAGTGGGGGGTGGTGGGTGTTGATGAGCAAAGAAATCAAGGACAAATTAATTACCGAGGTCATCCACACCCTCAGGCTTGTCATCATGCTCTTCATGAATGATTTGGAGTGGTATCCACAAACCAATTTCTTCTGAAAACTCAGCCCAACCAGACCCTAAAGCTCTTACAAGTACTCCTGTGAAAACATTGCTTGAAATTTTGATTACTAGCATAAAGTAAAGCAGAGATTAACAAGGGGTCTCAAAAAGAAAATCAAGCAAAATGTTCCTCCGCAAATTCTGTTGTGTGTTATATTAGAGTAATATCAATTTGAACTACATATGTAAAGGAATTAAGATAATAAAAGGAAGAAAAAAAATTAAGATCCAACTTTTTTTATTTTCTTTTCTTTTTTCTTCTGTTTCAAATAAGATACTTCCAAGATTTGTTATAAAGTTAGATGAAATTTATGAAAATACAAATTTTAAAGACCTGATATTCAATAGACAATCTTTCTTCTGGTATTTTAAATACCATGGTGACAATGCAGCCAAAAAAAATTACAGACCCCGGCATTTTTAGTTTCCCTTCAGTATTTTCTGCATAAAATATATATGCATTTCAACCCGCTATACAGGATGCCAACTATGAGCCATATTTATGTGACCCAAGAAGAATAAACCTGTTACCACAAGCTTAATAATGTGCAGCTAAAGTAAAAGCTTCCCTATCGAGCCATATGGTTTATGCAACTACTGCAAGTGGGTTCTAACAGGCAACCAAACTTAGAGACAGCTATATAGCATGAGCATGAGCATAAGCATAAGCAAACTATATGTTACTACCTTGATGGTTGCTTAAACTACAACTAAAGCCACTTTAGGCACCAGAAAAATAGATAAAATAGCAAAAAGTAAAATCTGGAACGGGAGCCATACCAGCTTCTTCAGGCAGAAAAGTCGAATTTGCAGGCTTTCCACTAGTCAACAGTCTTACTTCTCTTAGTTTTTCCTTTCGCCAACCCTCAACTGCCTCTGCTTAATAAAAACAACAAGGATTGGCATGTTACTCAGTAAAACTTAAAATACTACGAAAGCAAATAGAAGCTACGTCCAATTAAACATCTCACCACTGCAACCATTCTAAAACAAATTTGAGCAACTAAATTTCAAATTTAAGGACTAGCAATCTCGAAGATTGTAAGGAAAAAACACTCTTTCTTTCCTTTGTACTATTTTGTTTAGCAGACTCGAGCAATAATGTATGTGGGGATTTATACTCCAATTAGAGCATCTTGGGAGACAAATTGTACAAGTGATGTATCTTGATATACTATGGGTAAATCTAACACATCTATAAAGCAAAACCAAATATGACAGCATCAAAAGGATCAGGTTAGTCAAATCCAAAGGAAACTCATGACATGTCTGAAAATGAATTCTGGTATTAAGACAAATCAAAGAGACAATCTAGCAACTCAAGTAAGGCTTTTGGGACAAATAAGTGCAAATAAGCCACTTGAGTTCTCTCGGCAGCAAGATGAAAAGCATTTTAGAGGAAAGAATAACTCCTGTCCCCTACATATCTTGCATATGTCTCATCATTGCCTTGCCCCACTCCAAAAAAGACTAATGAAAAATAAAATAAAAACTCACCCAAGGAGTACCAACCTCCCAGACCATTGCTCGTCCAAGGCTTGACTGGCACAACATATGGTCAAACTTGAGATACTTAAATGACATTCACAATCAAGCTTAAAGGGGTGATATATAGATCTTAAATGATCTCGCCTGTGTCCTTTGTGTAGGTATGTTTACTTTACATCTTGAAAGGTTTTTGTGTAAAATGTGAATGATTCTTTTGAATTCACCCCAAATAAAAAGGAATAATCTTCTTTACCGTGCTTCCAAACTCCCAAAATTCATTGCTAATCCTATATAATATTGATCCTAACCTCCAAGCTTGTTCTTTGAATAGATCATTTCCAGCCCCTCATCTCTGAACGCTCATGCAATCCAGACTCAGTCTGTAACATTGTAATGATTTTAGCAATAAAAAAACCATTTCGTTTCACCACTATCCCTTCTCAACAGTAGCTCAGCTAAGGAATCTAGGGCTTCTTGATTTGTACCCATTTACATCATCATATGTCCACAGCAATGGTGAAAGCCCTTCAGAGTTTGCTCTTTTACGAAGGAATGTAGGGCTTCTTGATATGTACCCATTTACATCATCACATGTTCAAAACAATGGTGAAAACCCTTCAGAGTGTAATTTATTTCAGGGTGTACATGAATTGTGAATTCCTTGTATTCTTAAACAGAGCAAATCTCAGTTTTAGTACGAAAATCCATTAGTTATGTTTTACTGGAAGTGCGTTGATTCAACTGTTTTGCTCAAAAACATACTGATTTCAATCTTTGCATAGCCTTAATAATGTTTTGGCATGTTCAGCTATATATTAGACAGTCAAAGCAACCTTTGAGATGATTTTTAGTTCTCAAAAACATTGAAAGACAAAAAACATCCTTTCAGTTATTCAAACAATTTCCTAAGGATCACTTTCCCCCAAGCACCTTTAGAAAAAGCAGCAAACAAGACGAGGCCCAATGCATCACAACGACTGATCTTCACACAACTAGGAAAATAAACAATAGAGAAAATAACTTAGACTACGTCTATGAGTTGTAATTTGAGGATATATTTACAAGTATAATGGATCCGCAATATAGAAGATCCGCTGACATGGTGCCAAAATTAATAAGTTAGTGTTAAACTTGAGTCATTAGTTTGAAGTAGAACCCTGGTTCTGCACTGAAAAGAGATCGAAGGCAAAGAGAGTGAGGAAAAATGCTAGGCATCTGCTAAAGGAAAGAGAGTCAAGTTGCTCCATCCATTATAAATCAAGTACTAAGCTTATTACTTCTCACACAATAAGCCATAGAACTAACAACAAGATGAAGATCTGCCACATAAGACTCTTTACAGGGACAATCACTGAAAAATATACACCACTCCATGAAACAACTATTCTAGATTCCAATGTGTGGCATGAGATGAACACAATAAATTGAGGCCGAACGAATTCCAGATAAATGCATTGAGGTTTTATGAGCAAATAAAACAGACTGTGTTAGAGCTAGAAAGATCCATTCTCAAGCGCACTAACCAGATTGTTGTTTTTTCTCAAAGCCCATGATTCATGACTACATCTTCATTTCTTATGAACAATTTCAGTTAGTTGGGAACTTAACTGTAATAGTAACTGTTATTAGATTTCACCACCATTAATTCATAAATATATTCGTTGCAAAGACAAAACAGTCAAGATAAAACCGTATCAACTAAACTAGAGCAAGATATGATCATATAGTGGATTTTATACACCATCAATGTGCAATCAGAAGTTTTGTGTAATTTTGAAAGGTAGACCTCAATCATGCAAGCAAATGCAGCAAGTTTTATGCCATGATTAAGTGAAGCTTCAGAGTCTTAACTACATGAAGCTCTACCTGTAAGAGGAAATTTAAGTAAATTCATGAATTATCTGTAAAATTCAAAACAGGCATTGTAAAGAAAAGGTCATGATAGGCTAAGCAGAGAGAGAGAGAGAGAGAGAGAGAGAGAGAGATCTGACAACACCCTCTCAACTGAAGTGCAACAACAGTAGGGAAACCAACTTAATCAAGTCTTCATGGTATTGCATTTCAAGAATCTAAGCTGTTTTTTGAGTTCCAGCTAGTTGATTGATATCAATTACAGACTTAGTTTGACACTTGCTTAATACATTGATTTCTAAATCCAAAGTTATTCTGCACTCCACGATCTTGGCAATTACTCTTCATTCATGAATTAAGGTAATGATCACAGCCAGCTCTTCTCTAATCTGGCAAGCATGTAATGCTTTTCAACCAAACCTTTTGTGCATCAGGCATAATGCATATACAAGGAAAGTGTATACTTCATGTTAAGTTCCAGAATTGGAAATTTTCACGCATGGAGAGGTATTGTTTAAGACAACATGTCAACTTATCAAAGAAAAACTCGTAACAAGAATCCAATAGTCGGTGAAACAGTAAATGCATTAACTTTACCACCTATGTAATACAGAATAAGCTGCTCCTAAGACTTGAACTGTTGAAAATATAAGAATGGAGGTCGTAGAAAAGGATAGAAAAAGCATGTACTCACCTCGCTGCACAGTTGAGTTGCCACTAGCATTCACGGCTCTTAATCTTAGCAGTAGCTCATCTGCTATCTTTTGTTTCAAGGAAAGTGGCACTTCTACCACCCTTTCTTCCCGTAAAAATTCTTTCTTTAGCTCTTCTACCTTAATTGAACCCAAAAAAATGACAATTTCCTTATCAAGCTACAACACTAATAGAAATACTAATCTCTTCCAAACTGACCCACAGAAAACTTAAATAAGAAGAGCATAAAGACCACGGGATCTTACCAATTTTATAAGCTCTGTAGGTTCTGATTCCTTTCGTATTCTAATTGATTCTTTCATTTTACTAATCTGATCTGAAGTATACCTAAATGCTGCGAAAAACAGACAAAATCCCAGCACTAAAACAGACCTCAAAACAACAAAAATCCCAACTGGGCCATGTAAAAAACCAAACTTGGAAAGTTTGTCTTGCTCAGAAAACCAAAATAACAAAAGGGTCATCCCAAAAACAGCAAAAGAAAAAAACAAAAATCAAAAGGACCAAAAATCCTATGTAAGGAGAAATTATGAGGTCAAATAGCTTACCATTTGTTGAATCGTTGTATGGATACCGGTAAAGAGAAGTATAGAGGGAGTGGAGCACAAAAAGGGCAACAACAATGTTGATTGAACAAACCACAAGTGTGCTTCTCTTGTACGAACACAATTTCCCTCTCCCATTATTATAAATGCCACTGCTACTATTATTATGATAATTCGCCCACTCTGCTCTAGCCATCTCCTTTTTTCTTTCTTCCTCTCAACTTCTTCTCCACCCCGTCATCTCTCTCTCTCCCCTCCCATCACCTTCTGTCTTTAGTCCTATTGAGTGTAGTCTCCTAAAATGTATATGCTCGATTTTGAAGAATTTTCGCAGGGATTTTTCTGGGTTTTTGATGTTTCTTTGTATAGATCGCGGTGACGGGGTCTGGAATTTTCTGGGGTGGTTTCTGATTAAACAAGAAGTCCGGGGAAAAAAGAACAAGGAAACTGATCTTCGGCTTTTGTCGTCTAATACTCTTCTTAATTGATGGGAACATATACGGATACTGAAATTCTATTTACGTATGATCAATAATATTTTTCTTTCAAGAGAAATGTGATCTACAATCTAATTAATGGCTAACCTGCCAAAAAGAAAAAGAGAGGATTTGAATGTTCATTTTTAAGATGTCCATTTATAGTTTTTTAAAACTTGTAAGATGGTTAAGGACTAAAAGAAAAAGTATAACAGTGTAGAATTATTCAAGTGAAAAGGGATATGGAAAGTTGCTTTAATTGCTCGTATAGTTTATGGAAGGTTCGCCAAAGATGCTGCCGCAGCATCTTTGGTAGAGCCAGTTAAACCAGTACAAGATTACAAAACTTAGCTTTTATTTATTTATTTTTCCTCAGTACAAGATTACATGTAGCTCAAAATTACAATTAACTCAAATTTAATGTGATAAGTATTACAATAAAGTTACGTTAAACTCTTAATTTTTGAGATTTGAATTTAAGACGATCAAATTTATGTACTAATTCTTTTTCTGTTAAAGTATTTGTATCTATATGGCAAGTCTAATGAAAAGAGATAAACCTTAATCATGTTCAGATTAGCTTGCTAGAAATTTAAAACTTCTATAATATGTGAGTTTATATTCCTAGCTTAAGATGGTGCATTTGCTACAAATGGGTTTTTTGGCAGGAATTAATGAGATTCTTTCCTTGAGAGATGAATGAATGTGATGGTAATGGCCATTTTCTTTTCTTTTCTTTTCTTTTTTGGTCCACTTTTTAAATGGTTTGTTTATGGGTTCAAGGAAATTTTTTTCCTTTTTTATTTTTTGGGGTAGAATGTTCAAGGAATTTTAAAGCCGCAAAAAGCCAAGGAATTGGGATTTCCCAATAAAACTCTATCTGTTTGATTATAGATTAATACATTCATTGTGTCTATCAATCATCGTCATAATGAAAGCATTAGCAAATTACACTTTGCTTTAATGCAAAGCAATTGACAGGTGAGATTTACTGATTTGAATGGAATGCTTATGGCCATTTCTTGACAGTTGAATGGACGGTTGAGTTTTTGTCTGAATAGTAATTGATAGACAGCCTAACCTCCCATCCTAATAATTTCCGGGATTTTCTTCATGCTAAGCAGGCAACCAACTATTGATAAATATGCCTCCCCTCGTTGGATTGGAGGACTGTTCAGTGTTCAGGCTTTCGAGTTTCAGCCATCCAAAATCTGTTCAGGCTTTCATCTATCCCATTATAGGGAAAGCATTTTTTTTTTTTTTAAATTTTTCTTGTTTACGAGGAATGATGAATGAAGTAATAAAGTTTAAAATCGCTAAGGGGGGTAAATAGAGAACTCGTAAAGAACTGAACTCCCACCAAATTAAACTGATGCTTTTGCATTAGCTGATGAAAATTTCAAAAAAATTACTGACAAAAATGTAGATCGAGAGATTCAATTTCTTGACCTGTATCGAAGGAGAGATTTAAAGTTCTTCCCTGTGGTCAATTACTTAGTTGCTGGAGGGACTGTTCGTTCAATGGTTGGTCAACCACCATTTCCCTTATGGATGAATTTCAGCAAACAATTGAAGTTGCCAACTCCTCGAGAGCATTTGTTTTTCTTTCTTTTGTTAATATAAGAGAAGAGGAGCTCGACGGGATAAGAAGCAGGACAGCCAACAGATTTTCGCTCGATGCCAGTCCACTTTGTTATTTTGGACTTTTCTTTTCAAAGACTGTTAAGAATAAATACTAAGGCCATGCTTGGATTGTTTGTTTTCGTCGAAAAATATTATTATTTTTTGTGATCACATTTTCCTATTACCTTTTTTCCTCACATATATCAAATCGTTACAGTAATTTTTTCATGAAAAATGACGAAAAATGCAATCAAAACACAGCCTAATAGTCCTTGTCATGTGTTTATATATTTTAATTAAAGAAGATTGTTCTCAATAATTCATTCATGTCCTATCAAACAAACTCCCTTTCTGGTAAGGATATTAAAAGCTCTTTGACAAATGCCTGCAACCTTCCTACCACATTAATTTCGAACCTATTTGACATGAATGCGACCTAAGGTAGAACAATGCAACAGCCCAAAGCACATTATTATTTTTTTTTTGAGATCAATTGCTCGGATCAAACTCAATGGTCCCTTCCATCCAATCAAACCATAGGGGATAAAGTGTACATATGCAAGTAATATGCGTTTTACTCTGGAAGAACCAAAAACCAAAAAAAAAAAAAAAGAAAGATGTAAATGATAAGATACTACTAGTACTTGTTAACCATAACCCAAGGTAACTTTTTTTTTTTGTTTTTTTCCTTGGAAAGATCCAAGGTTACTTGTATAGATAAACTCCATTCAAGATAAATCTGCATGAATTACTCAATTTTACAAATTGCTACACTCCCTCCCTTGTATTTATTATTTAACCCCTCTTGAAGACGATCGAGGGCCATTCTGAATTTTGGGCTGATATGGATCCACGATTATAAGCCTAATGAAAGCAACATAGGGCCAATACCTCCTACAAAAGACCTAAAATCTATCGACGTCCAGCCCAATTAAAATATCCGCTCCACTAGTCCACTGTCCACGTCCACAGACAACTAAAAAGCGCGGGAAGAATCCTCCGCCCCTCTCGGCCACTCTGCTCTGCTCGCTACCTCCGCCGTCCCGTTCCCCTACTCCTTCCCTCTCATCATCAGGTTTAGGTTCGTCAAAACCAGAAAATGGAACAACATGACATCGAAGAGGACGAGTTCGGATTCTCTAGAAATTATTTCTTAGCAAAAGAATTAGGCAATTCCGGTAAGAAATCCGGCCACAAGCTCGCAGATATCGATGTCGTCGATGAAGAGGTTATACTCTGCAATTTTTCTATATCTAAATTTTGGTTGGTGGTTTCCTGCAAAAAGAGTTACCTTTTTGGGCCTTTTCCTTACTGAATAATGCAGGAGCTAAGGGAAGCCCTGGCCAATATCGAGCAAAAACATGAGAAAGAAATTGATGAATTAATCAAAACTTACAAGAGCTCGTATCAAGAGTGGGTTTGTGAGTTAAGGTGCGGTGGGATATAAATATATATGTGGTGTTTTTTAATTATTTTTGTGAAAGTATTGATTTAGACTGTCATTGTAGAAATGTTGGGTACTAATTTTAGATTATGCTGGATAATTAACAGGTGTGGATTTGGACTTTTGATGTATGGGTTTGGATCAAAAAGAACATTGCTTGAAGATTTTGCTTCGACTGCATTGACTGAGTATTCTGTTGTTGTAATCAATGGTTATCTTCAGTCCATAAATCTCAAGCAGGTACATCTACTTCACCACCCCTATATGCTTTGTATTCTATTTCAGTGTAAGATTGTTGTTGAAGTTTCAGCTAATTTTCAGAGTTTTAAGTTAATCATTGCTGATAAAGCCGTAGAATGAATAGGCTTTATAAGTCATAGCTTGCTTTTTTCGCTACCCGAATGTAGACTTGTATAATTTACTTTAGTGCTTGGTAATCACTGGGAACTGATTCAGTTTGTTGAGTGTTATATGTTATAAGAAGTATTGGTAGGCTTTGGCAGCATAGGGGTGTATTAATGATGAGTCTTACATGGATATTTGAGAGGCCTGAGTCATGGGGATTGTAGTTTCTAATGCATCTATGATGTTGAATTGGTGATACAATCAGCACTAGTTTATCATGCTGTTTGGATGGCAGTTAAAAGTCAGCTTTTCCTGTGAGAGAGTACATAGACGAAGTGCAGAAACTTTAATTTGTCTCCTTGCCGTGGTTGCCTTTGCTGAGGTTCTGACCTGATTTTGCATGATCCCTTAATCCTGATTCAAACAAGTGCTTTGATCTGATGTACGAGTTTGTAACTTTGAACTTGGACAACTTTTATGGTTATGTTTGTGTCAAATAAGATTAATTTTGCTAGCATATGATTCTTTAGCTTGAGGAATGCTTGGTATCGAACACTGTTCTGGCTGATCATGCTGGTGCTTCTACCATGATTTTCATATTGATGCTTTATATATGGGTTTTCACCCATAAAAGGCAGGATCCAATTCTTCTCTTTTACTACAATAAATGTCTTCTCTGCAGATAGAAAGTAGAATGGTCTTTGTTTGTGATACAAACATTGTTATTTCACATGGTAGGTTGTTATAACCTTAGCTGAGCTTCTATGCGATCAATTGAAAGCCCAACAGAAGTTTACATCCGGGAGTTTGCATAAGCACCAACAACCATTTGATACTCGATCAATGGATGATTTAATAGCATTTTTGGATCAACATCACCTGGAGGACAGTGATTCTTTTATCTGTGTTCTTGTCCACAATATTGATGGGCCTGGGTTGCGTGATCCGGACACACAGCAATATCTTGCAAGAATTGCTGCTTGTTCCAATATCCGTGTGGTCGCTTCCATCGACCATGTAAATGCACTTCTTTGTAAGTATTTTATCTGATTTTGCTAATTTAAGTTAGCAGTAGCTTAAGCTAGCCGCAAAAGGACCTTACATTTGTTGACCATTTGTATCAGTACGTGCTAGTCGGCCTCTGTCATCAATGATTCGCATGTTTCTATGTTATATTTGCTGTTGAAAATGCTGAGAGTACTAATTTTGGTCTGCTAGTGTGGGATAAGAAGATGGTTCACACGCAGTTCAACTGGTATTGGCATCATGTTCCTACCTTTGCTCCATATAAGGTCGAAGGAATGTTTTTGCCTCTCATTCTTGCTCAGGGTGGGAGCTCCCAGAATGTCAAGACAGCTTCAATTGTCTTGCAGAGTTTGACGCCCAATGCTCAAAGTGTTTTTACAGTGCTAGCAGAACATCAGCTGGCCAATCCTGATGAAGAAGGCAAGTGACTGGCTTACTTGTTTTCTTTTCCACAGCATTTTGCAACAAAAATCGAAGTTATTTATACTGAATATTTTCTCTAGGGATGCCAGTCAATAACCTATACGCAACCTGCCGGGAGCGCTTCCTGGTCAGTAGCCAGATTACTCTGAATTCTCATTTGACAGAATTTAAGGATCATGATTTGGTCAAGACCAGACGGGATACAGAAGGCCAGGATTGCTTGTACATTCCTATCCCAAATGAAGCACTTGAAAAAATCATAAAAGATACAAGTCAATAGAGAGGAGTTCCTTGCCAGCTGGGTGTTGCAGTTTGTGCGGTAAACGAAAGATGCATGTTCATCATTTCAGGGACCCCCAGTAATTTTCTGGTACCTCTTATAGATCAGCTTATCGAGTCTCGGACGAGTAACAACAAATAGTTGCAAGATTCTTTGTGGTAACAGCATGACTTGTCACTAAACTGTGGGGTAATAACTCCTCTAGCTGCTGGAGATCAAAACAGAAAGTAAATAGTTTTCAACTTGTCATGCACTTGTTTGAGTAGCTGGCTGCTTGAAGGCTAAACATACTCTGCGTTTGTGATGGCATCATTTTCATCTTTCGTTTTCAACTTTTTTTGATAAATATCAGCCACATGAAAGTTTGATATCTATTGGTCTCTTCTCTCTCTCTCTTTTAAACATTGGCCTTCTCTTTCGTTGCGAGATTGCAAGTGCAGACAGGGCTTTAGGCTGGGCTACTAGTAGATTGCGCTATTTTGCAACTTTGGAAACTCAATAATGGGTCCTATCCGATGTGGAATCCGACCACAGTTAGGCTTCATTATTAGGAGCAGAACACGTCACTATCTAATCCATGGAAAACTTCAACTTGGTGATGTGATCCTTTTCTTGATATGGGCAAATTCTTAAGGCATTTACTAATGATCAAAACAGAGTGGAGTTTCTTGAATTCCGGATAGTAACATCAGCACGGCGGTCCCAATTTTCTCAACTACTACTTGAAATGGGACCAAAGCCACTGAAAAGGGATATCATTATCAGCCCGAGATCACTTTCCATCTCTTCTCTTCTTACTCAATCTCCTGAGATCACCTGGGGTATAAGCATAATTAACTTCTTGACAGTAAACTGGGGGCAAGCACTAGTCAGGTGCAATAAAATCAAGATCAACATCCATAAATCCAAATTCCATTTCCATTCACGTTCTCAAAAACTGAAATGAAATGATTTGTGTAGAAGCTATTTTGAGTTCTGAAATTCAACTCCGTCGTGGAAGCAATGAAATGTCTGTGTTCAACGTCACCAATAAGATAAGAATAAAATAGTAGAGTGTAACGTGTAGTCATCCACAATTGTGCTTCCTCATCTTGTAGTATGATAATATTTAATTTTTGTTTAGCCAACCGAGCCTATATAAATTATTATTTGTTAGCTAATGACTGAAAAAACAGATACATCATCAAGGAAATTAACATCCCGGAGTCCTCAAGGATTTTAATTCTCTTATAAGAAGGAAATTTGACTCCCATACAATGGAATGGATTGGATAGTTCTGCCCTAAAAAGTAAATAGTTTTGCTTACCAAAGTGTTTTAAGCATCTCAATAATCAAGTTAAAACATAAATGTTGTTATTAACTGCCCTAATAGCCTTGAAATGTAAAGCTAGCACGCTTAATCCTACCATACACTCACGAGTCATGCCTTCACGGGCATGCAAACCTATTTTGAAATTGACCACCGTCTTGCAGAATCAAAAGGTTCAAGACAACCAAAACTGGAATGAGGAATCAGGAAAGTCGACGTTGCTCCTTATTCTTTATACAATGCCTCAACCTCTATAATTCGGGTTAAACAAAAAAGGTACTTCTATGATTCGAAGTCATAGTAGTGCCTTAGCTGTACACTTGCTGTCAGAAAAGAGTCTGCCATGACTAACACACAGCTGCACCTTAATACCCCCAACTGAAGTAGGAGCAGAGAAAAACTTCAGCAAACGTCCATCTCTATTGCACAACTCCATTATAAATTATAGCCTGTCAATGTACACCGCACAGCACTTTCCAGGAGAGTTTGAAGACCCTGATTGGTCCATCTAATTATCTGAGAGCTCCCAGCAGAGTACCAAATAGGGATATTATAATCTTGAACGACGAATGCATTTCATGGGGTTGAAAGGTGAATGCCTTCGTGAAGATGTAAAAGATACCCTGCTTGTCGAGGGAGATAATTTGACATCCCAGTTATCAACATTCTTTGGGACACATACGTCAAAGAGAAATTGTCCAAGAACACCGTGAGCATTCATGCTCGGAGGGCTCGATAGAGGGATATATCGTTCCTTGCGTTCATCCTGCACAGATCCAACATCTCTACCCTCGTGATACTCTGCAGAGCTGGGCACCAAGAAGTGGTCATTCAACTCGAGGGCAATTCTTTGGAAGCTCTGTTGTGAACTGGCTGCTGCCTTTCTCAGGTTGCAAAATGGCTCAGAGATGTCATCATTTGTTCCCTCTAAGCCCATCTTCTCTCCTTCAAGCTGCCGAATTTGTTTGGAATAACTAACAGCAGCTTTGGCAAGTAGCTGAGTCACGGCAGCCTTGTATTCTGATAAATAATGGCGATAATGACCTAGGTCAAGAGCACATAGCACCTATCAAATTTGCATCTTTCCAAGATTCAGGAACTAAAAGATCAAAAAGAACAGGAAATACGCCCATGTT